>NC_054872.1:37684550-42484550 GCF_018320785.1 Cheilinus undulatus | reverse complement strand
GGCTCTTCGGGCTCATGGCCAAATGTTTACAGTTCAACAACACAAACTTACATTTCCTTAAAAGGAAATCTAAATCCTGTAGTTTTTCCAGCTGTTGAGAGGTTTGACTCTGTACAACCTTAGTGAGCCTGGTATAGATGAGGGTTAGTCTAGAGCTTATTTACAGTAAAAGCTTCATATAAATGGTATTAGAACATGTAATGTCAGAAATAATGTGATCATGGTTTGTTGACAATGACATTTTATTCCTCTGTCTCCTCCTGTAGACCTGGACTCGGACTCTGAAGGCAGCCAGCACAGTACCCAGTCTGTTCACAGTGAGAAAACCCTTCTAGAGAAGCTTGAGATCCTGACCAATCAGGGGCTGATCCAGGTGGTGAAGGTCTTCATTGATTGGTTAAGGACAAACACGGACATCATTCTAATGTGTGCACAGGTAAGGCAACTTAAACTGTCCTGCTTTTGTCTTTAAACATTGACATTTTAAAGGTTATAGTCACAAAACTTTCTCTTTCTGCAGAGTTCTCAAAGCCTGTGGAACAGACTGTCTGTGCTGCTTAACCTGCTACCAGATGGCAGCAAGATGCTGGAGGCTGGTGAGTTACTGCAGTGCAGAGATATTTATACCACTGTATAGCTCATTCGTCACAGGATGGCACAGCAGTGTCTTGTTTTTTATTCCCATTGGGTCCACGAACACGCTGTTTCAAGACATAACCTGAACCACCAAAGAGGACAGTTAAACTTTTTTAAAGCTAAATATGCTTGCAAGATAAATAAAAGTTACTGTGACAGTCTAAAATCTGTAGGCTGAGTCTTACTTAACCTTGATTCAACCAGGGATAAAATCTCAGTCCCCTACATTTACAGATTCTACATACAGATGCAGAATCACTGCACAGAGGTTCTGATTTTTACTATGTGAAGCACTCTGGGTGCATTTGTTGCAAATTTGTAGTCCAAACTACACTGACCAATCACATTTCAGCAGTATTTGCTATTTGGTGTTTACAGATGAGACTTACGTGTTTACAACAGTAAACAGGTGCTTTTGACAAACCAGCTTTTATTAAAAGTAAGCCACAAAATCCATTATAGATTAAACAATTGGGCTCAATCCCAGTACAACCCTTGCCCCTACCACTTGAAAGACCAACAGATCTGCTTGACTCTGTGTAGAGTCTAGACAAAGCTTGACTTTTTACAAATCTGCATCTTGATGTTACTTTGGTAAACTTTATTCTCCTAAATTGTGAGAAACTCACATTAAAATGCGGCTTAAATGAGCACGAGTTAAGGCCTTGTATCTTTTGGGCATTTCTACTGGACTCATCAGATGAACAGCACTACTCAGTGATATGACAGCCTGTACACTTTTGTATAAACACCACACAAAACAGGAAATCTTGCCTTGAAGTCATTCAACGCTAACCTTTGGCTTCACCAGAACCAAAGAAGGATTTACTTCAGTTCCCAGAGGTTGAAGGCATCTACCAGACGATGATAGATGACAATCGCCAGTGGGTTTTACAACATGGCTGCAAACAAAAGCATAAGTGTGAGCAAAATGAACATGCATCAAGGGGCGCAGTTGGACTAGTGGTTAGGTTGCGCCCCATGTATGCAGGCAGGCAGCCAGGTTCAAGTCTGGCCTGTAGCTCCTTTCCCCAATGTCTCATCTCCACTCTCTGGTCCCTGTTTCTGGCTCTATCCACTGTCCTCCTCTCTAAATAAAGGCATAAGAAGATGGGAAAAAACATGCATCCACATTTTAAGCACCTGTATCACAATAAAATAAGGACTTAAATATGATTAGCTTTGAAAAATTCTACCCCCCTGTACCTCTTAATCTTGGAATCAGTGTGGTTGTTTCGTCAGCACAAAAAATTAACTGCAAGAAAAGGATGTTCAGGATGTTGCGTGCCCAAACTTTTTGCTAATGAGTTAGTTCTCATCGGATTGTCTTTTTGTTGCTTGTCATTTCACATTTTTAGTGTTTGGAAGGCTTTTTTATCTTGTAACTTAAGAACTTAAGGAATGTTGATGGTAGACATGTATAAGCTAGGCCGCAGTGACAGTCTTTATGCTCACTAAGCTAAACCAACAGCAGGTTAAAACTTTATATTCAGTCTACAGACAATTTGACATGCTGTTTTACCAAAAATAATAACATTTGATTACCAGCTTTAAAAAAAAAAATTTAATAACAGTCATTTTAAATGATGATGTAAGTATTTAACATGTGTTACATTAGTATTCATCTTTTATGTTTAGTTTCTTCAGATCTTTTGGATAGGGTTTTGTCCATTGCTCCAAACTCTGATTGTTGTCTTTCTTGTTTTGGAACTCACTTAATAAACAGTGTTAATGCTCAGTTCTCACACTGCATATTTGTCTCCCCTGTGCAGCTTTTAGTCACTTATAACTGCTCTGAGTCCACTGCCTGTTTTGTGTGTATTGCAGAACTAGGTCTGAACAGTGAGGTGACAGAGCTCATAAACGAGTGCGAGCAGCCTGGTTTGGTCCAAAGTCTGCTGCTGCCCGAGGATTTGGCTCTGCGACACCTGCCTGCTCTCAGTGTAGCTCACAGACGCCTCGATTTTTCCCGCCGCAACCCCTCCCTCAACCCCTTACAGGAGGTACAAACACATAAACTGGATGGATTAAGCAGTAACCACAGCACATTACTTGTAGTGTACAGTAGTGTTAGGATGAAAGGGAGTCATTGAAATTTCTGGAAAAATTTACACACAGAAGCTTTAACTTTTTTTTTTTTTCCCTTTAGAAAGCCAATCAGATTTGGCGATATTAGGATAGTGGCCCAATTATTTTGCTTTTGGGTCAATCTTTTAAACCCCTCTTGCTTTTCTTATTTAATAGTGAACCAAATATTTGAGCCTGTCAGGTGTTTGCTCTGATGTAACAAGCTTTTCTTTTACAAGCACCTTCAGCTTGAATGAAATGCAATTGCCTCTCTAAACAGCAACGTAGATGTACACTCAAGAGATTAATTGATGATAAAAATGAAATTCTACTAAGCCCTAAATCTACCAATGTCCTCCTTATAAGAACAGAAAAAAGTCCCCCTGTTGTCTCTATTTGTCTTTGTTGTTGAATCAGAAAGTACTACCCCATCTGCCTCCATCCTGTAGACTGGACAACAAAGTGGAAGACGATCAAAGAAAATATTTATAATATTGTAAGGACAGAGTCTTCGGCATCAGGGGAACTAATGGAGAAAAGAAAAATCAAAATCAGAAATAAGATGAAGGCATTTCAAGTTCTATTAGTTTTGAAATAAGAAATTCAGGGTTAAATGCTGTGGATCTAAAAATGATTACAGAATTTTCCTTGAAATTTGATCTAACCAGAATAATAAGATTCTCTATTTCTCCATTTTCAACCATCAGTTTTTTTAAATTGGTCAGGTACCATTCAGTGGGTTTGTAAAGGTTTTAATTAATAAGAATTATATATAAATATATATATATTTTTTAATTTAATCATAACAAAATGATAAGTACCAAAGTAAAAGTAAAGAAGAGTAAAGACAAGTTGTAGCAGTTTTAATTGTGAGCAAAATGAAGGATATTGTCAACTTTACTTTAACATTAAGACGTTAGCCACTTTTTATGTAGAAATGAGCAGCTTTAAGTCATTGGCACTTGTCAAATATAGAGGTATATTTGTGCATATTCCTCCTTTAACAAATTCAGACATTAAGGCATGTTGAAATTTATCTTACTTTTATTACTAAATGGAGTAAACAACTTTCAAAGTATGAAAACACATAAACATTGTCTTCTGTCTCTTCCTCCAGTGTGTGGTGCGAGTGTGCTGCATTCGCAGTTTTGGCCACTTCCTAACAAATCTCCAGGGCAACGTGCTGCACTTCAACCCAGAGGCCGGCATCTTCACCAGCATCAGCCAGTCGGAGCAGGACAATCTGGTTCAGCAGGCCAAGGCCCAGTTCCGAATGGTGAGTGACGTCTGAACAATAACCGGACAACCACAGGGGGTCTGGATTCAGTGAAATCTCAGTCTTAAGCATTGTGGTGTTGACACAGTGAATATGGTGATGTTGTGTAACCGCTGACCCAAATGAATGTGCAGAATGGAGAATATTAAATTATCTGCAACCAAAATGTTTATTTTTTCATGTGATCTCTTTTGATGTTGAATTTCCTGTCTTCATCTGCACCCAAACAGGCTGAAGAAGAAGCTCGTCGAAATCGCTTAATGAGAGACATGGCACAGCTCCGACTACAGGTTTTTGATCCTTTTTTTTCCCATTTCTTCTGACAGGCTTTTGTCTTTAAAATAAAATAGTAAATTAAGAGATCATTTTTTGTGTTTGTATGGAAATTGTTCGAAATCATAGAAAATAGTGTAGTTAGCTTTTTAGTGTTTAAAATCCACCTTATTTGCTGATGAGAATAGATTTGCATAAATGAACTAATTTAGAAGTACATATGAGCTCTAAGATTGTCTTGTTTTGTATTTGTGGCCATTAATCACAAATACACATAAATTAATTGGAAGTCATTTGCCAATATATTTTCCTGTCTGTTTCTTGCAGTTGGAGGTGTCACAGCTAGAGGGCAGCCTTCAGCAGCCTAAGGCCCAGTCCTCCATGTCTCCCTACCTGGTGCCAGACACAGCTGCTCTCTGCCAGCATCTGAACCTCATCAGGCAGCTGGCTGGCAGCGGCTGCTTCATCATCATCATCCCGCGGACGGGTCAGTGCACTGCCTCTGTCTTTAAAGGCAGAGTAGGACAATGCATACCTATTTATTACAGCCTTTTAATTGAAAGGATTAATGGTTGTGCCATTTTTATCCAGCATTTAGTAAATCATAAATACATATTTTAAGAAGAGCTGGTGATCGAACATAAAATTTTTGTTCTTTGCAACTGACACTGATGTTTCAAGGCCAATACAGATTACAATTTTTAGTAGACCATTAGACTGATATCTAGAAGCGATGAGCAAACAATTCAGCCATTGAAATTATATTGAAATTTTACTAAAATATATGGCATCATGTATTTTAATGCATGTCCAAGTACTACAGCCCCCTTTTCCCATTTTAACAAGCATACTTGACTCATGTCTGTGTGTAAGATGCTTTTATGAGTCTCAGTGAGTTCAGCTCTGTGTTGAAGCTTTGTACAGAGTCCGTGTGGTTTATAAGTTTTGTTCCCTTCTGCTGAGATGTTTGAAGCTTCTACTGAACTACCTGATTCCTGATGTGGCTGTGCTGTTGTTGTGTATTTTAGTGATCGATGGACTCGACAGGTTGAAAAAGGAAAATGCCGGTGCGAGGGATGGCATTCGCTTCCTGGAGTCAGAATTTCGTAAAGGCAACAGGTGGGTGAATTGTAATAACGTTATGAAGCTGCATAGTCATCGTTTTGTTTCTTTATACATGTTGAACATAAACCTCTATTTCTCCATAGAACTCTTTTTATAATGGTAATCCTGAATCCTTCCACAGGTACATACGCTGCCAGAAGGAATCAGGTCGAGGTTTTGAAAGAGACAAACTGAAACGTCAAGACATCGAAGCCTGGTAAGACTTTTCCGCTTCTACAATAACATCAATTTTGTTTATAACATCCTTATTTAATTTTTGTTTTTTACTTTTTTCATTTGATATTGAAGGCATTTATACAAGATGGTGGACAGCTGCCGCCAGCTTACGGTCTCCCAGAGCAACGGAGATGAAGACACAGCAGGCATGGTGACCATCCTTACTGGCCATCAAGTGGAGGAGCTTTGCACTCAGTCTGCAGCGATGAAGGTCAGACAATCTTTTTTTTTTTTAGTTTTTTTTTTAGTTTTAGAAAATTTGACATTTTCCTCCTGCTGTAGTCTGTGTTTACCAATGCTCTCGTCCTCCAAAACTACACATTTTGTCAGGTTTAGTGCTACAAGACACCTTTGTTTAGGGCTGTCAATAGATTAAGATTTTTAATCATGATTAATCTCACAAATTTCATTGTTCACTCGAGAGTAATCACAAATTAATCACACTTTTTTATCTGTTCTTAATATACCATACAGGACTATTTCTCAAGATTTTAATACCCTTATCAACACAAGTGGACAAAAATGCATACTTAATGCAAATGTTTGTTCATTTCAACAACCCAAAACAATGACAGATAATGTCCAAAACATTATCTAGACTTAGTTCAGTTCAAAGATACTGAATGCTCCAAAATATGCTGAGAATAAAATGGTAAACTCAAGACCAACAAGGACAACAGATGGAGATACTGACCTTAATGTAACATTACTGAATAATACCATGAAGTGTCCAAATTTAGACTTCTAGAAGTAAACTCTGTTGTTCTCAGCAGCTTAACACATGTACAGAAAGGACATGGTCAGTGAAGTTTAAATCACTCAGTGATCATTCCTGGATCCTTCACACTTAAAGCAGAGAATTTCAGACTCTCATGGGGGAAATAAAGGCTCACAGAAACATCCCTTTACACCAAGAGGACTCACAACAGAATGATACAAAAAGAGAGACTAAATACAGTTAGAGAATTACACTACAGATTACTGGGAGAAGTCAAGTCTCCGCAGAGAGCTCAGGCACAGGCGCAGATGCATCTAATGGTGTTTCACTGTTCTGATGTGGTCACAGGTGAGTAAGATGGACACATCTGCCCTACTCAAGAGAAAAAGCAAGTCATTATTTAAAAATGTCTGCTATTATTGATCATCTTTGTATTTTCAAATTTAAAAAAGTCCAAATGTAAAATAAATGCTGACAGTAAAAAATTACTGTCATCAGTCCAGTAGATTTACTGGAATGATGTCAATAAACACAAATTTGAAGCTGCTTTTCAAAACTCATGAATACACGAAGTGAAAGAAGTCTCAATGGAGTACATTTAAGGTGTAGTAAGACGACTTAACCATCTTTTCATTCTTCAGATCATTTCTTCATAAATAAAAGGGAACCACAGTCTAATAATGCTTTTTAGCTTATACTATGATACTCTACAGAGCTCATTCACTGCTTCACTCTCAAGCTCACCTGTAACACCTCTGCTGCCCTGTTACACACCAGCCTGTCCTGCTCTGTCTTTTCCTCCTCCTCCTCATGATGCAGCTGTATATTCACCAGTCAGGCCGTCTCCTATCGGGACTGCAGAGTCTGACACTTTTGCAGCATCTTGATTGACTGTTTTTTAAAATTTGGCGTTTATTTACAGTTCCAATCGATCGTTTTAGTAAGTTTCATTTTCTCCGAATACTTTCACTTTCAAGCAGGAGCAGCGTGGGGATGGGAGAGGGGGTAAACAGACCTTAAGGAGACGTGATCGGACCAGTCAACAGGCAATTTAAAGGACTACATAGTGCCGCTATGGAGCTGGTTCATAGCAGATATATATAAATGAATAAATCATACTGGCACAAAAGTGCGTTGACCCACCGGGAAATGCCCGGTATGCCTATAGGAAAAATTAGTGTCGTTAAAAGTAATTTGATTAACGCATTAACTTTGACAGCCCAGTAATAAAGGAAGTAAATGATAATCAGCAATCTTCACAATTCATCCTAAATTTTCATACAGGCCCCTCAAACTTCTTTTGATTTTATGTAGACAAAACTTTATTTCCACATGTTTTATGTGGATATTAATGTGTCTGATATGGTATAAAAGCTAAATTGTCTAGTCTTAAGCCTTTTAACTGCTGTTTAAAGAAGTTAGCTAACATGCCAAAGAGATTTTTATATGAAATGATCTAAAGTCTGCATGAAAGGGAAACAGAATTTGCGCAGTTGTAACTAATGTAAATGCTGTTTATATTAATAGCTTTTCATTATTATTTCTATGTAATATTCCTTTTCAGGGATCATTTCTGTGGGATTAGAAAGCCTGTTTTCTTTTTATCATGATAGAAATATCAGTAAATACTGTTCAACAGAATTTGACAACAAAAATGCAATCATAATAGCCAAAGTTATCTCATGTCATGATGACTATAAGAATAATTTTATATTACACCTTTTAAAAACATTTGTTTACAAAGTGCTGAATATCTAATATCTGTTGAGATGAAGTAGAGATGAAACCAAGAGTTCAGGGTATTGAAGACAAGTTTTTGATATCTAAATTTATCCAAAGACATTGAATGTTTGTACTTATTCTATACGGCCACATTCAGAGACAGAACAGAAAGCCTTCCATAATACAAAGCAGGATGTGCTCTTAATCTTTAGAAATCGCTACAGATACTGTATACACACTTTTCGACAGTTCCCTCTAAAACAGCCATAAAGTAGGCATAATTATACACAAAAGATAATTAAAGTAGTTGTGTGAATTATAGAGAGAGAAATGTGTGCAACAGGGTTTTAGAAGGTTGTGTTTCACAGGAACTTGAGATGCTAAATGGAAAGGGTAAATGGACTTGAGCTTTTCTCATCCTCTGACTACTTCTGGAGCTTTTAACATTTGTCACATTTATGCAGTCATACCACAATAACACACTGATGGTAAAGTCTCCTTTAATATTAACTCCTCTTTTCTTTCTTTCTTTCTTTTTTTCTTTCTTTCTTTCTTTCTTTTTTTCTTTTTTTCTATTGGCATGGAAAACATCAATTTGAAAGCAGTGAAATTTATGATAACAGGAAAAAAGGTGTTGTTAGTGGTACAGGTACCAACATTTTGGTTTAACTTTAAAATAATGGGGGGGGGGGGATGTAGAATTCTATTAAACATTTTTCATTATATAAAAACATTACAGCAGTCCTATGCATTGAGGCAATGTGATATTTGAGGTTCTTTTTTGGCCACAACTGCTCATGAAATGTGCTGCAGCATTTGCACACTGTTGCACTTCACCAAGCAGATACAGAAGTTTCTGTTTGTTGTTTTTCCTGACAAATTACAATTCTTTCTTTCTTTCTTCTGTGCTATTAACATATTGCTGGCGTATGTCTAAACCCTCCTGCAATCACCACTTTTTAGGATTGATTTAAAAAAAAAAAGCTGTATTTCTCCAATTATTTGACACTGAACAGTTATAGTCAGCATCTTTTTAAACTGTTAATTGCTTTAAAATTTGTTTAAACCCACTGACTAATGTAAAGGGTGACTAATTGCACTGCTTTATGAAAAAAATAAAATCATGGAAAATGATGATACAGTATTTTGGCCCTACATCAATGATGTTTAAAAAAAAAAAAAAAAACTTTTTATTGCCTTCTTTTATGGAACTTGTAAGCTTTCAATTCATGTTTTTGCCTCTTGCAGCAATAGCAAACTTTCCAGACTTCAGCTTCACCAGTGGTTAGCAAATGAGGACTTGGGCTGAAGACTTTCTTTTCCGCACAGGTCATTCTTTACAGTTGGAGTAGCAAGAGAGAATGACAGGAATTGTGACAAGAAACAGTCTTTTACCTCCAATTTCCACAGTCTGTATGCACTACAAATGTTCCATCACTGCTGGCACTCTAAGAGCAAATTTCTCCCTTTCTATTTAAGATTCCCACACATTTTGATCCACCTCTGGTGCATGCTAGAAGCACCGCTTTACTTCTTTCTGCTCAAGATATACAAAAGTCTATTTCCAATGCCAGCACGTGTTCATCTGCACAGAGCAGATTGACCCAAACAGAGAGACACTTATGGGAATGCACAGAGCACTTCAAAATAAAACACCATGTACAGACTGTAGATCATTCATCCCATCATTACATCAACATCACATCAAAACAGGAAGCAAACGAAGAGCAAATCAACCTCTTACAAAGAAACATGCTGTTCTTGTGTGTTTTTTTTTTTATTCCCATGTGAATTTGTGATGCAGCTGCCCTGAGCTGAGCTGTACTCTACTTCAGAATGGACCCAGTAGAATTCTGTCAGTCGGAGGAAAACAATGTGTACACATCCTGTTGAAATCGCAGGATAGGTTCTTTACAGATGATGCCACACAGCAGTGGAGAACTCTCCTTTTTGGGGAAAGTAGGGATCTCTGCATAGAGAAACGCTACCAAAAAGTCCATGTTTTGAGCTGTTTCCAACTATGCCAAGCATTCAACGTGCGTAAAAAATATTCTTAATTCTTAAAGTACTTTTGTTTCCCTAGAGCCGGTTGTACACTGTGCAATTTCAAGCCGACCATACAACAGTTGTGGTAGAATGTTATCTCATACTGTACAACTGAATCGTTTATGACGCACGACTATCCCGCACGAGTTGTGTGCTCACATTGTATGACTGAAATCGGGACGGATTGTCACAGAAACCCGCAGTTTTTCCTTTTTAAAAAGTCTCAGGGTCTGAGGGTGAAGTGCTTCCAGTCATATTCTCTCTCTCTCCTTCCTCTATCTCTCCCACTTTCTCTCTCGCTCTCTCCCCCACTATCTCTCCCTGTCTCACACACACACACAGCACCACCTCTATCAGCTGCAGGTCTGCAGGTAGGAATATTTCCTGCTCATTTATTTCCTTTATCATAACGGGAGTGCCTAAAAAAGTGATTTCAGCCATTTTCATGGTATTTTAGGACATTGTCTGACGGTTTACAAAGGAAAACAAACCACCAATGTTGTTTATTCTGTTCGCGTTTCTGCTCTCACTGTGAAGTGTCTGTAGTCGTACGACCAAAATATCAGCCTGACCAGAAATCCTCCGGACCAGTCGGGAGCAGGTTGTAAGGTCGTAGTCAGGCCATGGTTGGCCGTCGTAGCCCCCTGTACACAGTGTGACAAACGACGCCCGATCTGACTGAAAGTTGGCCCGACTTCAGAGTGAGTCATGCGACTCAAAATTCGTAGCAGAATCGCAGGAAAATTGCACAGTGTACACCCGGCTTAAAGTAGTGAAACATCCACTCAAAAAAGTTTAAATAGAACTCATGGGTAAACGCTGGCAGCTAGGCAGGATTATAAAAGCCTCCATCTGAAGCTTGGATAAGCTGTCACAACACTCAGGTATGGTCCTTTCCCACAAGACAGTCCATTAGTTACCACATTAAACTTTGGTCTTGCCTGTTTCCTCAGCTGATTTTCATCCAGTCTCCCTTGTAGTGACAGGAAATCCATCTCTTTTAAGTGCTCCATATCATGTGTCTCAGCTCAATGGAGCTGGTTGTTTGGCTCCCAAATGGCTCTTCATTTGGTACCAGTTTGGCTTTTTAAATGTGGATTAAAAAATGACAAAGAATGGAGGAAAGAGAAAGAGGAATGGGGTCTAGCTACAGTGGTTCACATTATTGAGCCGTTTAGTAGAACAGGCTCGTTCGTGAACAACACATCATGACTCAGTCACTCACCCCACAAGGTTTATTTGGTTGATAGTATATCACTATTTCAATTAAAAGCATGTTTCGGACAAAATGAGGATTTTTTTATATGTCATAGCGGCTCAGCTAGCCTCTTAGCTTAATACAAGACTCCTCTAGACTTTTGTCTCCCTTCATCTGGATAGACAGTGCTGGGAGGTCTGCAGAACTGAGTAAATTGTGATATTGATGCCAGGTAAATTTGATAAACTGTGGAAAAAATGAACTTTTTTGTGAAGTTTAAGGATTGCACCCAATGCATGTGGCAATTTTCTGATGATAATTGCAGTGCACAGGTCCACTTACAGCTTTGAAGTATAACCTTTCTCCATTCACATTCATTCCTAATGACAGTCCCCCACTTCTTGACCCTCAAGGGACATTTGTGTGTCATAATCATGTGACAACAACAGTCCCTTTAGAGCAAATTCTGAGCTGCATTTTGATGCAGTTTTCTACTTTGAGACATGAGTGGAAGCTAAATTGTCATTGATAATAAAGTAGCCTTAACATTTTAATAGACTATTTCTACTACAATTGGAAACCAGAACTCTACCAATACCAATAAATGGTCAGGCCTCTACATATCCTTTTTTTTGTTAACAGGTCCCCTCACCTGTAATGACTATAAATGAAACTGAATGTAGAAAACAGGTGTGTTTATCCATGTTTTCTATTTGATTAAATGTGTCTTTGTCTGTTTTATCAGACGGCGATCCAGGCAGCAGGCTCGGCGGGAATGGAGCTGAAAAACATCTTGGAGTTCTACCGACAGTGGAAGGAGATTGGCTGAGAGCTCAAACGGGGGCAGCTGTCGGCGCTGCGAACAGCTGATCGATCACAACACTCGCTCCCTCTCTCTCTCTCCCACTCTTTTGCTCTGTGTGTATCTGCGTCTCCAAAGGCAAAAAAACAACTCAAAAGAAAGCTGAATCGAAGGAAGGAGTTAAAGCTTAGAGGGGTGGAAAAAGATAAAACAGTGGAGTGAAAAAAAAAGGAAAAGAGAAATGCGGGCGAAAAACGGCGCTATAAGAAACAGCAGATCTCCCCACCTCCCACTCCCAATCCTAAACATAAAGAGTGACCCCTAGTGGTCGGAGTGAGGAGACGGTGGGGGAAGGCTCCACACAAGTTTTAAGTGCCCCTGGTTCACACCCTAACCAGGATTACACTGTATATGTTAGCAAACGAGTACCTACGTGTCGAGAGAGAAACCGCACACCGACATAAACACATTCACGCTCAGATGAATCCATATAGATATTTAGAGCTGTGGTTTCTGTTCCTCCTCCCCTTTCCCTTCAGTTCGTATTTGACAAACAGGGTTAAGAACGTGCGAGGCGTGTAGGGCTGTGTGTTAAAAAGTCAAGGGTGTATGACGACAACTTAAAGATGGAGAAAACACACTCTGTCTCCCTGACACCCGAGGCTTCCCGCCTTACAAAACCAAACCAGGCGTCTCACAGCAGCTCATAAACCTCCAGTAAGGTTTGAGGAAAACAAACGTACTCTTCTTTAGGATCGGTTTCTTTCCTCTGTGGCTTTTTTTTATTTTTATTTCATTTGGTTTCTTTATTTGCGGTGTACTTTTTGTGACCGGTGACTTATGTATTGTGCTATCTCTACATGAGATGAGAAAAAAAAAAAAACACAGCAGGTGTTGCCCTGTCAATGCTTTTAATTTGGATTTTATTTTTGTACCCAAATGATGTTTATTTTGCTTTTTGTAAGCTGAAACTGAATGACTTATGCAAGAATGTTTAAGGGAAAAGAAAGGGGCTGTTGTCGTGTGTTGTCCACTTAACAAGTTCTTCAGATCTGAAAGTTTAAAAACGTATACTCCAGAATTTATTTAACAAAGTCTCTGTTAGACAGAAGAGGGAGGTAGCAGCCGATTAGCCTCGTGTTGTAGCTAGTCATTGAAGAGGCTCAGAAGAGAGAGGAGTGGCTGACTCTCCCAGGGGATTGTGGGTTGTGTTTGGACCCCTGTGAACTCTTTAAAATGTATCCCATCTACACTTCATCTCCATAGTGACTGTCCCATCATGCACAGTGCAAAAGAAAACCAGTATTTGTGTGTGGCCATGCATTGAACAATAAAAAGAAACTCGTATAAGATGAACACTTGTTTCCCTTTGGACTTTTTTTCAGTCTGTTAATTAAAATGGTGAAGTCATTCAGCAAAGTATACTGTTTACAAATGAACAAGAAAGTGCATTTTTACAGTAGATTAAATCAAAATCTTTTTTTTTTAAAGATAATTCTCCAGATTTAAAATGTCCAGCTTGACTGATTTTATGATTCTCAAACATTTTAACATCAAATGAAATCAGATACACATAAATTGTGTCAGGGAGCCCCATTGCTAAAACTTGTCATGCCTAATAATAATCTATCTAAAAGGAGGAAATGTGTGGAGGAGAGAGCGGGGCAGGCAAGCATGAAAGGCCCTAGACTGGTAGTTGAACCTGCAACTAATGCATCAAGAGTAATAGCGCTTGGTGCATCTAATAATTTTAGATTATCATTATTATTAAATGTTGATTATTACGGCTTACAGCTCAGAAAATTCCACTATCTAAAAATATAAGAATATCACAAGATGTCAGTCCAAAGAAATATTTATAATACAGAGATGTTGACCTGGCAAATTAAGCTCATTTATTCACTCAGTACTTGGTTGGATCTTCTTTTGCACCAATGTTGCTGTTGCTCTTTGTCTTACCACACTTTTCCCTTCTAGTCAACCTTTTAATGAGTATGTTTTGATAAAGCCCTCTAAGAACAGCCTGCCTTTCCAGCAGTGACCTTCTGTGGCTTACCCTCATGGTGAAGGGTGTCAGTGATTGATTTCTGGACAAGAGTCAGTCAGCAGTCTTCCCCATGATTGTAGTTGTGTGTACTGAACCAGAGTGAAAGAAAAAAGGCTCAGGCAACCTGTACAAACAAGACTTTTACACAGTATTCTAATATTTTGAGATTGTGCACTTTAAAACACTCAGTTACACATGCTTCACAAAGAAATAAAAAAAGATAATCAACAAAAGGAGAATATTAAATCACATCGTATTTCCCATGACCAAACAAGACATAGAATACGCTACAATTTGGAAGAAATTCAAGTTACAAGATCACATTAAAGCCTGTCTAAACAAGTGGGTTTTTATATGTTTTTGAAACATTCCAGCGACTGCTGATCTGATGGACTGTGGGACTTTATTCCACAGGGAGGGGGCTAGAACAGAAAAAGCCTGATCACCTTTACTCCTGAAGTTTGACAATGCAATGTAAAGAAGGCAGAGATTAGATGATCTGAGCAGGCAAGAGGGGATATATGGAACAAGGAGGTCAGAAATGTAACTAGGGATGAGGTCATGCAGTGCTTTATATGAGTTACAGCATTTTGTAGTTGATTCTGAATCTCACTGAAAGTCAATGGAGAGATGCTAGAGTAGTAGTTGCTGCAATCTGAACTGATTGTACGGGATTTAGGGAAGTGTATAGGCATGTGTATAGAGTATTACATTAATCTGGACGATGGAAAATGGAAGTGTGTAAGAGAAGTTCCAGGTCTGAAGGTGAGAGCATTTCTCTGATTTTACAATGTTACATTAATGTAGAAAACAGATCTGTACAAGTTTTGAAGTCTTGAAAAGTTTGACATTCATTTAGAATATATGGAAATTTAGCTTTCTGAAATAAATCATGGGAAAAAATGAACTTTTGCTTGATATTCTATTTTTTAGAAGCGCTTGCATATTTTACTAGTAAGGCCCATTGAAACCTAGGCAAGGTTTAGCAGACATATGAAAACCCACAAATCTTGGTCCAAAGAGGCCAACTGGGCAACTTCTTTAGTTTAGGAACCCTTTGGAAGAAGAGGCAAAAAAGTCTTCTAGAGCCTCAATCAAGTCCAGTTGCCCTCTCTAAACCAAGGTTTGGACAATCTGGTGGATGAGAACGTACACTGACTGATATCTTTATATCAAACATGTCAATGACAACTTAAAAACAGTTTAAAACTGCAACTTTTTAATCCAAATAAACAACTTTTGATTATTCACCAGTACAAAATTTCACAAGCCATTCAAACAAACTCAGATAGCAGAGCATGAGAAAATCCCACACATTTGAAACAGAAGCCTGCTACCTTAACAATCTTAAATATGTTTTGGGTTAATCAGGTTAATGATGAGTTAGATAAACTGCCAGAGTCACCTTGAACCTCCCCAAGAGCCGCTGGAGATCCAAAGACCCAGCTTTGAAACCACTGTATTAAACAGTGCATTAATAGGAATACGATAAATTTTAGTTTTTAAACCACAACTATTTTCACTCTTAAACTGTTTTCATGTCTGTCAGAGTTTTTATCAGGCCAGAGTGTGGAGTTTAAAAGTTCCAGGATGGGAGGTCCTTAGATACTGTTGCATTACAGGAACTGTTGGGAGATTTTTTAGACTGATGCATGACCAGAACAAGGTTTTTTTAAGCTTGTTTTCATAATTTCTCAAGTTTGCGGGTTGTTATCTAAGTTTCATTAAAAAAACAAACAAAAGAAAAAAAAACAATGTCTTATATCTACAGTAAATAACAGACACTAGATCATAAATGAAAACTAGGATGGCCAACTGAACGGTGTTCATTTTGACTGCTACTTTTAATTTTAGGATTACTATATTAGTTTTAGTCGAATTTAGTTATTTCTGCCATCATAGCAAGGGCATCCAAACTATGGCCTGGGGGCCAAATGTGGCCCACAAGCCATTTTTGACTGGCCCTAAACAAATTCTTTAAATTAAATGAAATATGGCCCACATTAGAGCATGGAGCTTGACTAGACTTTATTATTCTTCTTAGTTTCAGCACAAAGCAGTGCTACCATGCTAATTCTGTAAACAAACATTTTGACAAGATGAATTTGTTCTTGTGTATTTTTTTATGACTAAACTGAGACAACGCTGTAGATGGTAAATATACTGGCACCCAATAATAACAGTATCTTGATTTGTACCATCTTGATGGATCACAACAGCAAATAGCAGCACCAATGACTTACTAGGGACTGAAATCTGATTAGCCATCCAAAACTCCTTAAAATGATTGGCAATTTGCCTTGTCAGTCATTTCAGTGTGCTCAATTACTAAGCATATCTTAACCTACAATAGACTGGTTTTACAAACTTTACTATCCTCAAGATAAGGTATATGAAAGTGACCCCACCACTCCTCTGTAGGTGGCCCCCAATGGAAAAAGTTTGGCCACCCCTACATTATAGTGTTAGTCAACAAGAGCTGGTGTCCCAGCTCTCTGCAGCTGAAAGACAGAAGAGCTACAGACATATTGTATTTTGTTAGATTTACCCACAGTGGAGAAATGTAATTCATTTTAAATGTCCAATGAAAACTAAAAATTAATGGGTAAATAACCAACACAAGAGGTCCGGCATGCAGTAACCTTATGCAAATATGAGAGCATTACAGACTTTCCTTTTCCTGTGCAAATGCACCACACCAAACTCTGACATCGGGGGGTGATTCACAAATTACCAGAGGCCAATAGGTAATACTTGGCCCCATGTGAAAAGCACTTTAGTCTCGTCTTTCTCATGGAATAAAGGAAGTCAGACATTTTTGGTCATAGTTTTAGTTGATGAAGTTAACAGTGAGTGACAGTATAGATGAAATACAAGTTATCAATCAGTGTTACAGTGATAAACTGATTCATTTACTGATTTACTCCTTTCAGAGTAGAGAGAGGACCAAAACAAATGCTCTCTTCAGACATGCCTCACTCATCCCTCAGGCCCATCCCCTTATCCAGTTCACCTGCAAGTGTCTGTGAGATGGAGAGTGGCAGTCATGTACCGATAAACATCTGAAAACAAATCCTGCAATCATTTCTAAGTTACAATATGCACCTCAGAGTTGACTCTGTTATACCCGTTTGTCTTTTTAGGCCTCTTGCCTGGTGACAGCCCAGGATCAGCTCCAGCAGTGACCAGTGACCCCAAACAGGACCAGTGGCTGTAGATAATGGATAAAAAAAATTCATGGATATTTCAGATGACTTTAAACTGAATGTATTTAAGTTTGTTCTGTTGGATGTGCAAAACAAGCATATCAGATTTGCTGTCACGAAAATCGTTTTTCACTACTATGTGACTGAAAAAACGACCAACTGAGTAAAAAATGCAAGAATTGAGAAAATAATTGCCTCAACTTGCCCTGAATCCAAAGTCCAACCCTGGGTGACCTGACCTCTTGTGTCCTTGTGTGATGGCTCTTTTCACACGCCTCTTCTCTCTAACTAGGTCTCCTGTGCCATTCTTTCACTATTTTTTCTTCTATCTCTCGTGTCCCTCTCTGTCCTGGGCCCCTTGCCCACCTCTGACCGAGCACACAGAATAACCAATCCACTGGCAGCCCGGTCAGTGCCACCCCAACAGAAGACGCCTGGCACTGGTGCTGCTGGCCCAGTTTCTGCTGGGTAAGGGGGTTGTGAAAACCTCGCTGACCCAAGGCAGTCCTCTTTCGCTGCGGGTCCATGAAGCTGTGAGGCTGCAGGGACTCCAGACAGGACGGATTGGGCTGCTGGGACAGGATGAGAGTTTTAAACACAGAGAAAACCCATTAGTCAGATTTATACCTCCTGTAGAATTGTCTGTGATCTGTCGGGGCGATGTCCATGCAGCGGTCTGTGCTCGCTGTGGGGAAGTGTCTCGCCTGCCTCGAGTTCATGCGTAAGTAACATCTTGATGTTTGTCTTTTTAGGGGTGGATTTAGACTTATTTTCTTGCCTCACATCTCTTGTAAATTGTTCTGCATTTGGTTGAGAATGAGTTTGCTCTTATGGTAATGATGCTGGGGCTCTTACCCTCTCTGTTTTGTCTTCTGAGTGTGAAAAACTGGCCTTTTTTGCCACATCCAATGGAAAAAAGTCCCAGCCCTGAGGGTGGGATTTCAACATTGGGGGTGCAGCAGTGTTTGTACTTGGCTGCTGCAGGAATGTGCAGGGGAAAAGAGGAGGAGGGGTGCTGTTTGGTACATTAGGGACAGGCCCTATAGGGAGAAAATGATGGAATTATAAGTTCTCTGTTCCCAGAAAATTGATTTCTTCGTCATTTTTTTCCCTCCTCTGCGCTCTGGAAACCATCTGAGCTGACAATGATCCCATCGGACAGACACAGCTGAAAGGTCAGACCAGTTTTCTGCCTGTCCTGCCGGAACCTGTGCTAGTTTGACAGCAGCTTTTCATCATAGCAGCACAGTTACACTGACCGTGACTCAATGTTCATTTGTCTTTCTAGGAACTGTCTAATGTTTCAGTTAACCCACTCCCCTTCCTCTCGTAAAGAGACCCTTGGGGGTTTTACTTGTAGGTCACTCCCATTCAGAGGAACAGAGTGTGCCTTTGCCAGAAGTTACTTGTGAAACACTGAGATATATCAGCCATGTTTCTAACCTTAGAACAACAAACACTTGTAGATAATAAGGAAGCCTATCGCAAGTCTCTTGTGTACTGTGACGAAGTTTGTGTGCACTTAAGCTGTTTGAGCATCCTGAGTCAATCCTTGTTTACTCGTCTCCATCTGGCATACAAATAGGATGCTAATATCGATCATAACTATTATTATAAGATAAAATATTACTGGAGAGACATTTTTGCACTTTTGCTGCTTAAAATCCCTTCTACTGTTTAAAGTTGCCTTATGTAAGCAGTTTAATCTGCTTACCCAGTCTGCAAACCAAGTCATCACATGAAAAAGAAACTTTATTCTAGTACATTTTAAGGCACTCATGCCTAATTTAAAATACAAGCAATATGCTAATAATGTTTTTTAATCAAAAGAACAATTTTCTAAATCCACGTTAGAAAGTTTCTTACATAAATAAGACAAAACAAAGATTCAAGTCATAAAATCAAGGACAACAAAAAAGGGGTCACCAACACTTCAATGATTAATACAATCAAGACAAGAATGCAAAATAGGATGCTTCGTTGTTGTCAATTATGAGCAATGATGTGTCTTGTTGGAGGAATACATTTACATAGAACTATTTTTAAAAACATAAAGCACAATAAAGACATAAGGAAACTAAAATAATAAAAGATTTATTGACAGAACTTCATTAAAATAAGAAGGTAAAGGTTGTTCAATAGAGTGCATGTATGAGGTGGCATGCTGACTTCAAAGTGTCCTTCCTGAATGAGATATTACACAGCAACTGTAACGAATGATGTTTCTAAAATGTTTTCATTTGCACAGTGAAATCAGGAAAAGCTCTTGATAAAAGCATGGTTTAAGAAGAGATTTAAAAGCAGTCAGATCCTGCTGTGTCAGTATTACTTTTTTCTGTTACAGCAGGATATATACAGGAAATCTGACCTTAAATGTAATACATTTTAATGCCTCTTTCAATACACTAGTCATACATTTTAAAGCTCTATTGCATCTACAATCTCTAGTTTCATATTGGCCACTTTATTGGGAACACCTTGCCGGTACCAGGTTGCCCCCTCTTTCTCCTTCAGATCTGCCTTACTTCTTCATTGCATAGTTTCAACAAGGTGTTGGAAACATTTCTCTGAGATGTTGGTCCATATTTACATGATGATATCACACAGTTGCTGCAGATGTTTCAGCTGTACATGCATGATGCAAATCTCCCGTTCCACCACATCTTATCTCAGAGTCTCATTTACGAAGCAAATTAGGCTACTCATCTCCAAGCGCCATCACCACCATGAAGTTTGGTAGCTTTGTACAGTTTGCTCTTGTCTTGTGTAGAACTGTGGAGCTGAGCCACAGTCATACACAAAACAAGTCAAGCTAGGGCTGAGCAGAGCTCCCTTGAGATCTGACTGGCTAACTTTAACACATGGAAGGAGAGGTGTATAATTGTCGACACTCCTGTTCTTTAATGTCTGCAATCAGCAATCACAATGGAATTAGGGCTGTTAAAAGATCTTTTTTGTATAATTCCTGCAGTTAATTGTGATTAATCACATCCTTTTTATTGCATTTTTAAATTCCACTATTTTGCAATTTTGTAATTGTCTTTCTGTTTTGATACAGAAGGGCTTTAATAAGTATCATAATATGAACTTTACCACATTAAAAGGAATTTGTTACGGATCTTAAAGGAAATAACAGGAAAATAAAAAGGTAAATGTTTGGCCAGATAATTTTTAAATTACTTTTGACTTGTCACTGAGCTGTCTGTGAGTTAAAGTGAAATGAGACAGAAGAGGCAGTGCTGGACCTATTTTATATTACTGTGGCTGCAGAGAGATGCTGACATGGCTTAAACAAAGTGTGTTGAAAGGGACAATAAAGCATAAGATTAATCGTGATTAAAAAGACCTAGTGCACTAATTGTGAACCTTGAAAAATCAGAATTAACTTGATTAATCCTGACAGTCCTAAACAGAATACAACACTTAAGGCTGTAACAACCAGGCCCCTGCCTATATGTAGACTATGCATGGCACGTAGGGCCTCATGCATATACAACGTTGACCAAACTTAAACTTTACCTGGCCATCATACATATGTAAATTAACTCTAAAGATATCTATTTTTGGATAATGATGCCATCTGTGATCAATTAAGTGTGCAGAAAATTTGCAGCACAAAACTCTCATCATGTCTGTCATCCATTATTCTGCAACCTCACTTTTCAAATGTTAACTTCTACCATTGTTTAGTTTGAGAATTTATGATAAAACTACACAGTTTCCGTGATGGTTCTAGTCAGGTATTAACTGACATCATCAAACTTCTTTGTGCAGATCAGCTGTTTTAAAATAAGATCACCGGTGAAAATGAAAAAAGATGATGTGTTTGTTAAGGCGATTTAATAAAAGAAAGGCTACTGATGATAACACTGAAGCAGAAGGGTTAGGGTTAGGGTTGGAGGTGAGGGGTTGCTCATATCAGAGTCTGCTTAGGGCCTCACTTTGGCCAGGAGCGGCCCTGGTAACAACCCAGTGTTTATATGACAATTTCATATTGAAGTCAAACTTATAATCTGCTTAAAAGCACATAATTTATATTGCTGCAGTTTAACTATGTAGTATTCAATGTGATCTGTCAGTTAAATATTGACGTACAGTGAAATACTTATTAAGTCACTGCAACAATCATACTCTAATAACCTATTGTATAATAAGATTATAGTCTCAGGAGGCCATGCTGCAAAGTCAGGACTTCTTGTTTAATCTTCAAGTTTATTATTTTGGTAATACTTCATTTTACACATGAAAAATTTCAGAAAAGGGCCATTATTATTGTCTGTGCAGTACTGGAGTACTTTTCCAGCATTCATGACTGATAGTTTCAATTGTGATGTATATGACTTAATTTGTTAATGGCTTTTGAAGTAAGCAAGTTTTCTAGTTAGAGAAAGCAACATATCTACTGACTAAAAGTGTTTAAAGTGTTTTCAGCCTTGATTCTTCCTGCCAGCATTTTAAACTTTCACTGGAAACCAGCAGTCTTGTTTGTGTCCTAAACCTGATAACATATAACCATTGAACATCAAGAAAAACAAGACGGTATCAAGAGGGCTCAGGAACATGCAAAGCAGAAATTTAAGCAAGCAACAGCTAGTGCAGAGGTCGTAAATTACAGCATTGTTTTTTTTATTCCTGAACGCAGCTGTACTTTCCCACCAACTGTAAACAGGAGAGCTTATTTTACTGTCACACAAGAAGAGGCCGCCCCAATCCCTCGAAATTTTCCCTATGAGACAATAAGGTTTTATTTCTTTTAGCTGATACACCGTGCTATTTTAGGACCACTGAGTAATATGCATGCAGATGGATTTGATTTGGGAGTTATTAGGGTGTGTCATTGGTTCGGGACATTAATTAAATTTTACCCTGAAGATGATGCAATGTTTCATTTGATATTCTGAAGAAATACTAGTGAAATGGATGCCTTCTTGCCAAGAACATTAACACAAAGTTTTGGAAGTTTAGATGTGGTATTTATAGTTACTATGATCAAACAAACAGACTCTGTCACTCAGTGAAACAATCAGAGGAGGGCTGGGGTCACTGAACTTCAACCAAATAGTTGAAATAGTTGTGTGAAGTGCTGCTTTAGTTAGAGCTTGTTTTGAATGAGTGAAAGTGAAACATCTTTTGTTGTCCCTGAAGTGTTTCATGTAACGCTGCTCTTAAATAATGAGGAAAAAAACAGCCTTTTTAGAAGTATGATTAGATAAATGGTTTAACTGCAATATAGTGGAGGTTTGTGCTGTGCTGAATAAAACAGGAAGTTCTCTCTAGTGGTTTGGACTAAGGAGTATCCCCACAGCTTCACATGACGGCTCACATTCATCAAAATCATGTGAGTCTAGGAGTATGTCAGAGGCAACTGGACTTAACGTAACCTCAAGGAGTTATCCAAGAGCATGAAGCAGTTTCACAGTGTCAGGATGAGTAACTTCCTTAATTTAACCATCATGTCTGAATGACATCACTGCTAGATAGCTGTCAAGGGTCAATGCACTGTGTTTAAAGCACGTTAGTATTGTGGCATTATGGTGCTGTTTCTTCCAGAGATCAGGATGTGCAACACAAATGCATCCAGTCCAAACCCTACAAAAAAGACAACAGCACAGCTGCATGACAAAAATGACACCGCAACAACCCAAACCTGAAAACACAAATCAAAAAAAGCCACAATATGGCTTTTTCATTCATGTTGCAGTCATGTGTATTCCTGTTCCTGCTATTTACAAACAGTATGTCTTGTGGTTTGTTGTGGCTTTTTCCTTTTGTGTTGTTGCTATTTGTGTCATGTTGTGGCGTTTGAATCCATTTTTTTTGTGTTCCATTTGCAGAGCATTTTCATATGCATTTGTCTGACACCCCTCGGTCACCATAGTCCTCTTTTAGTCAAGATTTAAACAGCTACTTAATGGCTACCAAAGGAAAAATCCATGTGACACAGCCAGAAATACCCAAAGGTAAAATGAGCCACCAATGAGTCTTTGAAAAAAAAAGGTGACCAAAGCTAATCTTGAAGCTCTGATGAGGGCAAGCAGGCCAAAATGTTAGCATGCTTGTTTATGGCTGAGATAAGTTGTCGACAATGATATAAATCGGTTATCTTTGGGCTTACGACGGACGTTTTTTTTTTTTATATGACTTTTTTTTTTCAAATATGAGGGGGTGCATCTTTGAAAACATATTAGATAAATCCATTTGATTTCTTTAGGTGCTTTTTTGAAGTTGCCGTTTATAGAAATTCCTTAGATTATTTTAACAGATTGGTAATGACATTTGAGAAGCATCTAGCTGCAGACCTCTACGGTGGGCGTTTTGGGTTTTTCCTTATTTTGTGGTGTTTTATTTTTAATTTTATCCCCCTCCTCCTAACCCAAACCTTTAGGGTTTGGATGCCTAACCCTCTTTGGGTTTTCCTTAGTTTGTGGTGTGTTAAATCAAAACATATCCCCCTCATTAAATTTTCTCACACTGCATCAGGGACCCAAAATGCTTTGCATGTGGCTCCCGCCCACTGGAGGCAAAAGCTGCAATGCATCTGCACTTTTAAAACAGCTTTTCACTATCAATACATGAAATTAAAAAAATGAAACTTTAGTTTAGTGTTAAGTACTTCCACCTTATGGGGTTCAATTTTTAATAAAGACACCTCAATTAGAATAAAAGCAGGCAACAGACGTGGGTGTAGCACAACGCCCTGGAATGAGTATTTGACAGATTTTGTGTTCCAACCGCCATTTCTGCTCCACTATATCTATTAACGTCTTCATAACTTTCATCACCTACTGCTCTCATGTCATCAGTAGCGCGCGCCCAGCCGTTGAACACACATGGCTGGTGTTGTTGTTGCTACAGTGATCCACGTGAGCACCGAGCAGCGCTTCTGACTGGCTCGCGTGGGACAAGAGAAAAAGGAGGCTGTGGACTCTCGACACAATTACAAAACGAGGAGAGGAGAAAGGAAAGACAACCAGGCGTGGGTTGTCACACAATAACGGTTGTTCTCCTTTTCTAAACGGAGTGAGACGCAGAGGAATCCATCGCCCTCCGCATGCCCGAGGGTCGCGGTAAGTCGACAAACTACAAATCTTCGCGCGACTTAAACGCGAAGGTGATGTTTTCCTCCGCGTTCGTCGCTCCATTGTTGAAGCGAAGTTTTGAGTCGTTTCAGCAGATGATGTTCATTTTTTTGACGGTCTTCTGCTGTACCAGAAACTTGTTTAGCTTTAAAGGTAGTTTTAACACATGCTTGGAAAGTGGTGTTTAACGTGAAGAGCCAAAGTAAGTGGGGATGAACACGCACATGGGGCTGAAGGATTGAGACATTCCAAGTCATTCTGAGAATTGGCTGCATGTGACCAGCGTGTTTTCCTGAAGGGTTGCTCTGGAGATATCCCTTTGAAAAATACGCTAGCATGATGGTCGTTATTTTTTCCAACTTGGAGATGTTTTGAGTTTTCCATATTTTGAGCAGTTGCTCCATGGACAGAGAAATTCTCTTTTTCCAGCTTGTTCAGTGCATGTGGACTTCATAGCCTTGACATTTATAATTTACATGTTTGTCACCCTCCAAACCTGCAGCCATAGATATTTTATTGGCAAGCATTTATTAATTAACAATTAATCAGTCATCAATCAGTCAGCTGTGGTAGCCCTAAGCGGACATGCATCCTTATATTTTGTTTTAGCCAATTTTCCCACGATAACAAGTAATTACTAGTTGTTTTCTTAATATCTTGACTTATTAGTTTTGTTATCTTAAAATAACAATGCTTGTTTTCCTGTGATAACAAGTTAATGTCTTAAGATAAGAGCCAAAATTAACGTATTTTCATGGGAAAACTAGCTCTGTTTTCCAGAGTAAACAATGTAAACGGTGAGATCTCAAGAGAACAACCAAAATATAGGCCACTCTTAAACATGGGGAAACAGAGTTCAAGAAAATATATAAATTCATGCCCTAGGGCTTCCGTAATCAACAAGACATAGTAGAAGAAGATACACCGGTGAATTACTTGAACATCTCTGTCATCTAGGGATGCTCATTAGCAAATAATTTGATTTCACATCCAAATGCAAACTCTAATTTAAGTAAACGTACTGTAAACCATATTTACATGCTGGCAGTGCTGGCCTTTGACCCTCTTAGCAGGTTAACATCAACATTCCTGTGCTGAATTTTGTTACCAACTGCTGTGGTTTTATGTGAATTTAATCTGGCACAGCCTCCAGATTACTTCATCCCCATCTTCTAGATCAAAAAAGAGCAAATTGAATTGTTCCCATGAGATAAAGGTTATAATAGTCTTGGATTTTTCATTAGGTTTTATTTTCATTTTGTTTTTACTTTCTGTTTTTGATTTCAGTTTAGTTTTATTAGTTTTTACTGCTGATTTCTTTGTTGGTTTTTTATTCGGATTTTTATTTTCCAAAATACTTTGTTTTAGTTTAGTTTGTATTAGTTTTAGTGTTAGTTTTATCAGACACTCATCAGGAGTAAGACACAAAAGTGCCTGACAGAGGGAACATCATACATTTTTAAAAGCATTCAAAAAGTCTACTCTTTACTTTCCATTTTATTCAGTTTGTGTTCATATTCAACTCAAGACATTTTTTTAACGTCTTTTCCTATCATATCAGGGCATTTTAAAGTCCTCAGGCTTAGCTGTATATGTCAGGAAGCATGCTGCTGTAAAAGACTAAAACTAAGGATATTTTGTAAGCACACAATACAGTTTTAGTTAGTTTTTTTTCCTAATGCCTGGTTTTTATTAGGGCTGAACCATTTGGGAAAATAATTGCGATTTTTTTCTCCAGTATTGTGATTGTGATGTAATATGTGATTATTTGTAGGTTCGTCATCTTATATATTATTCACCAAACATAAGCATACATTATTCTACATTATAATTAACACAATATTAGAAAAAATATCTAGGCTAATTGGGAATATGGCTCTTATAGCAAATTTGATATCGATAGCTATACTGAAGGGATAATAATTTTTTAATGTTATTCTCATTTAAATTAAGAAAATCATATACACAAACAAAAAAAGTAGGATTTTAGTGAACTTTTCTGAAAAAAGGACACTTGTATATATGTATGATGTGTAGGGCATGAAATCTCTGCTGCAAAAAAATTGTATCAAATTGGTATTTTGACACATTTCAAAATATTGCAGTGTCTGCGATTTGAAAACTGCAGCAGACCATATCTAATTAATTGCCCAGCCCTAATTTTTATTTAGTTTCAGTTTGCTAAAATGATTTTTAAATTTTAGTTTTAGTAATTTAGTTAGGTCTAGTTAATTATAATAATAACCTTGCACGAGATGCTATCAGTGCTATTAGTTCATCATTGTTTACTTCAAATTAAAGAGCATACGGCCGCAAGGCAGTAGATATTGAGAGCAGCTACAGGGGCTTCTAGTGGCAGGTGGCTGCATTACACTTAACTGGGATTGTTAGTCAAAACAGATAACCAAACATAACGACATAGTTTAACTGACTCCCAATTCTGGTGAGGACTACCAAGGGATCCCACTTTAACTGTTTAGCTGGCTAATCCCTAATATTGGCCAATATCCGCTCTGTCAACCAACATCAGCCTCTTGCAAATAATATGGCATGAATAGATATAAGAATCTGATGTTTCTCTGTTGCATACAAACAATTAAATTCTACCACCTGGTACATCAAACTGCTGAATCAAATAAGAGATTTTTAACTGGGTAAAGGAAGTCATCTGTTTGAAAACCTGGTCAAATGTAGGAAATGTTGATATAGTGATGGAAAAAAAACACTGGTATATCAGTATTGGCAATTGGCAGGCAACTAAAGTGTTGTTTTAAACATTGGTATCAGCCCTAATTTTCAATATGGCTCATTTTATGTCAGGGATGCATAATATTATCTGTGTGTCAGTATCAGAAGATAGAAACATTTTTGCCAATATTTAAAACCAATCTACTAGCTTTAAATATCAGTTGTTAGTACAAATGTGTTTGTAGAGTGTTATGCAGGACCAACAGACCTACATCGGCTGACATTTTTTCTTTGTTCATCTGTATTCATTAAAATATACATTTTTTTTTTAAGTATCCAAATTTTAGGTCTGAACTACATTTATTTATGATAGAGATATTGGCTGAATGAATTAATGGCACCAGCTTTTAGAATCTAGGCAATTTAATATAGTAAATTTTAATATTTGCAATATTTTTTATTTGAACTTGACTGATATATGAACAGAAGATGCTATCTTGCTCTTATTTAGGCTTAGGGTATGTTAATAGGTGTCAGTGTGGGTTTTCTGGTGTGTGTCAACATAAACTTGTGTTTACGCACATGCAAAGAAGGAAAACAGTGCTTGGAGTGCTTTAGCAATGGTGCAGTGACGTAATTTGTACAGCAAAGCCTACTCCGAGTCCATAGCTATTAGTACTCTGTTAAGTAGGCTACTCCCTTATAATGTTATTTTTTAAACTAGAAAGCCTTAACTGTACCATAAAGCTTGATATAAATGTGCAAAACTGAGAATCCCCAGACCATAAAAAAATGGTTAGTCAAGAAAGTACCTTGCTACTTCTTCAATGCACAGCTTTCTTTAAACTACATCTACTAACCTATATATATATATAGCAAACAGTCCAGGAAAAACAAGAACTTCCTGAATATGAACATGATTATTGCATGCTGTCAGCATGCTGTAGTAAAGGAATGAAGTGGGGAGGAGGGGGTTTGGGATAACAAACATGCCATGGGGGATGCAGGTTAAGTGTGCACATGTTCTCACAAAGCCAGTTTAGTCTTTCTGCTCACGTTTTATATTCATGACCTTAGACTGTGTTAGTAACAAGTCTAACCTGGTTTCTATTTGACGTTCATTCCCTTTTATTTGCCCACAGAATACCACCAGTCTCATGGAAACAGAGCTGGGTGTTTGCTTGTACAAAGACTTTGGCGTTGTCTTTATACAAACCTACTTTTGAAAGTTTGGAAGTGCTCCTATTCTATCTTTTTCTTTCTTCTTTATTTAATCATTGTACTCTGTGATGGCGAGGACGTGACAGCTAGACTTCCTCTTATCCATTGTGATCTGTAAGTGCACATAGTGGCCGGGTTACATAACCCCTCTGTCGTTTGATGTTACATGGAGACTCTTACCAGGAAAAGGGGCTGACCAAAGAGGAACACCTTTTTTGAAAAACATTCCAGCAAGACCTGAGATTTAAAAGTTAAAAGAAAAAAGGGAAGTTATGTAAAACAGGTCTTGTGACAGGGATAAGTGTATGTTCCTGTAAGCAGGGTGACCCTAATAAACAGTGCTACACAACAGCAACCTCAAATATAAATATTCCATCTGATGCTGTAAGAGACTCTAGTTTGCTTAGGAGTGATTTATTTATTCATTACGAAGCATTGTGAAATATAGCCCCAAAAAAATCTCCTAAACAGCTAATGGGACCAAAACCCAAAGACTGTGAATTTTAATTAATTGTAGATCAAAAGAATTCAACAGTTCAGAACAGATGAAATAAGAAATTTGTGATTTTTGGAGCTTAAATGCAATATTAGTTATTTTCTATATATATTTGACAGAAACAAATGCATAACTGGCTTTCAAACCACGTTTGATTCCTTTTTAGATCTGATTGGTTTATCAATTAGGACAAATATTTTTAAGTCAGTTGAGAACACTGAAATGCACAACAGTATTTAGCCTCGCTACAGCTTTGAGAAAAACCTTCCCTTCAAAGAGCCGGAATCTCGAGACTCATGTTGACAGCTCCAACTGTTGAATACCCCATAAAAAAGTAACTTGAAGAGTGATGGGATGAATGTTCTGTCTGCCAAATTTAGATCAACCAATAAGAGAAAAAACATCTGAAGCAGTAGGTGTGAACTGCCCTGGGGAGGAAACTACATAACATGCTTGACATTGTTCACCATCAGAGGAGCCAGCTGGTAGATTAAATCTTTTCGAAGCTGGTCGGGAGAAGAGTACCAATATATATTTCCCTCCAAGAAAAGCTTTTGGCATGGTTCTTTAGGTTTTAGAGTTTTATTATCAGATTCCCTTAGGTATAAATGGGTTTGGAGTAGAGCCCGACTGGTATGGGATTTTAGGGGCCGATGCCGATACTGATATTTCAGGCTAAAAAAAGCAGATATATCAACCGATATCCGATATATTGGCTGATAACCGATATTTTGGCCGATATATGAAATAAGAACATTGATATACACAGGATATATACTGTACATGAACACAAATGTGGACATGTGAATTAACAGTTGAATTTATCTTTATTTCACAAAGATGCAACTTAGACGTCATTAAAATGCTGTATAATAGCGTTTTAATGTTTTTAAATCCGTCAGGCTCTAGTTTGGAGGACTGTTCTCCAGTTCTGATGAAATTGCCGCTATAGCTACATCCATGCTAACCCCTTTCCCATTACCATTGTTTAGAGGCCTGAAGTCCAACTCAACCATCCCTGCGTCTACTGCCTCTTTCTCCTCAAATGACAGTAACTGATTCAGCCAGTCAGAGCATGTGTTTCGGCTTGAAGCTTTATAAAATTGCCTCAGTTATGTGAATGTAATACCTGATGGCAGAAAGCTAATTTGGCAAACTCATCTGCTTTGTGAGGCTGGGTTATATCCATTGTGTTCAGAGCATATGTTGTTTCATTTTAGAAATTTGAAAATCATAAAAGTCATGATAGTGCTAAAAGAATCAGTATGGCTAGATATTGTCATGTGGTCTTTGCCGATATGCGTATCAATCCAGATGTTACAGAATCACAGTTCTAAAATACACATCCTATATGCCGCATTTAACAAAAACGCCAACAGATGGCAGCAGATGCTAAATGGCATGATGCAGCGCACATCTTGCACTAAAACAAGTTAGAAGATAACCTGACATGCCAGATGGATTCGTTTCACACATCCATCTGGGAAAGCTTCAATAGGAAATGTTTGGGAAAAGGCAGAGGCTTTGAAAAAAACTCGGAGTGTGATTGGAAGAACGTTCTATCTGTCACATCTCTATGGGCCAATAAGAGCAACAAAACATGTGACGTAGCAGCTATCGAGCTGTGTGTGTGCAGCTACGGGGAATAATGCGAAGCGTGGCGACTATAGACATGTAAGTACTCGAATTTTGTCGTTTTTGAAAAGAAAACAACTCACTGCTGTTCTTTGTTCTTCTTTAAACTTAAGAATTGTTGTCAAGTTCTGATAAAACTTACACTTTGGCAGCATCCACGCTAAGCTCTTCTGGCATAATTGCACCGGCCTCTTGCTGCTGCTTATTTACGTCACGACTCTGCCGTGCCTGAAAGTACTGCCCCTCATCTCTGATTGGTCCTGTCACTTTCTAACTGGGCCCAAACGGTTCAGATGGGAGCTTAACAAGATGGATGCGCCAGTGAAAAACAAGGAAATGGGCGTATCCATCTGCTTTGCCAGGTTAGTTAGAAGGGGTACTCACTCTCATAACATGGATCATCGTGTCTGTCTACTGCCAGCAGGTTTAAAGCAAAGATGCTGGACTGTTTCAGGTCTCTTCAAACACCAAAAAGTCAGGAGTTGGCTGTGAGTCATGCAAACTGGGTAATAAACAAGGTAAAACACTGCAGCAACACCAGTTTTCATCAACACATTACACCAGGCTAATTATCATTTAGCACCAACAGTTAGGCTCACTGGGCTAATAAGTGTCAATCCAACCTGTAAAGTCAAAATTCTCCCCAATTGCTAAATGGGATCAGGAGATCATAAGAAGCTTACTGCTTCAATTGTAAGGACCAAACAGTGCTCATAACCAAGGCTTCAGACAGCGGTTTAAGAAGTCACACTGTTTAGTCCCCACTCATTGGTTCATTGGAGAACAATGCTGTTTTATGTGGATGTAAATCAAGAAGTGATCCTTATAAATGCAAGTGGATTACAGTACTATATTAATTTACTTGGCTCTCTAAGGATGTGATTTTTTTTTTTTTTTTTTTAGTGTAGGATCCATAGAATGATGGCTTTTCTTGTATTGTCTAAAATCAAGAATGGCAGCGACAGTAAATGTTGTGTGGAGTATGTTTATTGAGACATGCTTATCATTCCAAATGAATGTACATCACAATATGTATTGTACCACAGCCTCTATGTCGTGATGCACGTCGTATTCTGAGGCTGTGGGAAATTCCCAGCCCTAATCATACCGTTAAGTCTGACATTGCCAGTTGACTTCATCTGTCATATATTTCTGTTCAATGCTGATGTTCAAGGATGAGGCCAATTGTAATTCCCAGTTGTCACCCTGCCAAAGGCATCCAAATGATGAAGACTTTTATTTATCTACCTTGAAGAACCAGCTCTTCAATTGCTTTGCTCTCTGTCCTGTCTTCGCTATCAGGGAAAATAAACAGTTGGATGTAGCATGTTTGGGCATGTTGTCTCTGGTTGGTTCCCATGAGGGACCCTGAAAAAAAACACATTAGTACATCATCTCACATTCAGCAGATAGAATGTTGTAGATCATTGACTATCACTGTTTAACACAGCATGCCAAAATAATTTTTAAATAGAGAAGCTCAGGATGAAGTATTTCTCCTTTAAAAGAAGTAGTGCATGATTCAATGATGAATCTGCAGGTTGTATGTGCTCATATGTGGGTTTTTTTTGTCTCCTGATCTGAACATGTTTCAGCAGGACTGTAGTCTGCTCTGTTGCATGATTTGCATACCGGTTTGCAGCACATACATGCAGCACAGGGCATGCGTGTTCATCTGTGTGGGCTCCATACTCTCATTGTCAGCCTGAGGCCAATAAAGACGTTCATTGAGAAAGATCACATGTAGACATCACGAGTGAGTGGGAAAGAATTTCAGTTGTCAGAAAGAGAACAAAAAAAGGAAGGAAGTGTTGTTGGTTGGTATTTTTAAGATTGCTACATGACAGCAGGTAACAACAGCAGTCTGGAAGTGAAAGGATATTACAGATGTTCAGATCATGTGAGCAGTCTGTTATGATATCATGCATATCATTAGACTATTCTTCATTTCATGTTTGCAGAGTAAACACTCGGAAATGTATCAAAGTCACAATGCAAACACATAATAAACACTCTGTCACAACCTTTCAGGCAGAAGGTTTGAGAGACAAACTTGACATGAAATATTCTTCCTATGTGAAAGGCTACAGGTTTAATCATCCATCTGACTATATAATGTGTCAGATATTGTAAAATCAGTAAATATAGCATTCTTTTCTAGAAAAACATTTTGATAAAACTTGATTTACAAGCCTTTTGAGAAAGTAAAATAATTTCAAATTCTTTATTGTTTCTCAAATATCAAAACAAAGCTGAACTCCAGCATGGACTCACTCACTAACCTTTTTACCCCAGACAACCTGTCACACCGGGACACTGAATGGCTATAAATTACTGTGTCGAAGTTGTTTTTCTGATTATGTCCAGAAAACCTCAGACAGCTGTCAATGGTGCATGTTATCTCTGGAGGGAGGATGCATGAAAGATTTAATAAATCGCTTAAAACAAGGAGGCCTTGTCCCAGCTGAGGCTTTACAAGGGGAATAGCAACATGTTGGACACTTAGAGGTGAACTATTCCCATTTTAAAAGCTAAGATCAGAGTTTTGTGTTTTCTTGAGAAAGTGCTCTAACAACCATAAATACTTTGTGAATCATGTGTTGTAAACCATGGGAACTGTTCGCTGAATCTCAGGAGAGAAAGTGAGTTTTTCTGGCTGAATCAGTTTTCCAGTAAGTAAGGATGACCTCAGAAAAACGGGTGGGGTGAAGAGGAGCATGTTTTTAGTCAGTGGACGGTTGCATGATGCCTCATGTCAACACTGACTGCAATTCTTGAGAGCAGATTATTTTGTCTTATATACAGCCACAGATTGTGCAATTTTGTCTTGTGATCTTGAATGGTACATTTGTCCAATCTGAGCTTTTTATTTCTGTTTTGTGGCTTTCTCTGACTCAGAGCTGTAAAAACATTTAACCTCCATCAGTCTTTTTGTCTTACTTTTAGCAAGTTGTTGTGCTGAAGTGGTTTGGTGTTGGTTGTAGAGACTGTAAAAAAAGATGGAGGGCATGGCTGTTTAGAACTAGAATAACCTGGTGCTTGCATACCTCCCCGCCGGGAATGGTTGGACCAAGAAAAAAGGCTGGATAGTGTGATTCAAAGAAATCTTTTAAGGAAGAGATGAACATGAGGCCCAGTGACCTTTAACCCTCAAATTCTAATCAGGTCCAGGGTGGACTCTTGCTAAAAATATGAAAAAATCAGTCAGTGTTCTTAAGATATCACTTTAAAAAGCAAGGAATAAACATGTGGCCAAAGACCTTGACCCCTGACCCCCAAAATCTCATCAATTCACTCAAGCCATGGTGGACATATGTAAAATGCTATTTTAAGATTTGTTTTGGGGGGTTTTGCCTTTATTGGAGAGACAGGATTAAGGTTGGGTATTGTTTGGGTATTTTCCAATACCAGTGCTAATTTGATTCTTTTATATGGTGCCAGTGCCTAAATGGTGCTTATATCAATACTTTTTAGGAGAAAAAACTTGAACTTGAAAGTTAGCAGGAGAATGAAAGCTGTCTGGATATCATAAGTGATTTGCAGAAATATCTTTATGAGGTGTCAAACATGGGATATAAAGGAAACAGTTGTAATTTAACTCAAAAATCCCACAAATTCCAGAATGTGTTGGGTGGAAGGGTATCAGAAAGAAGTATTGATATCTGTCTTCTAATTTGGTCCAATAGGTATCAGGTGTGTTTGTACCGATACCATGTCCGTACTGGTTTTCGATACACGTCCCTAGAGAGGACAGTGGATAGAGTCAGAAACAGGGATGAGAGAGTGGGGAATGACGAGCTGTGAGAGAGCCACAGGCCGAACTTGAACTTAAGTTTACAAATAAGGTGACAAGGCCTGATGACTCAACTTGACCTATGACCTCCAACATCAAATCAAATCAAATCATCACTTAGTCATAGCTGACATTTGTGCAAATATTGAAGACGATCCCTAGGTTCCCTTAATGCCATGTCTGTTGAACAGAAGAAAAAACTTAACAAATATTAAAACTAAAGTCATTCTAATTTAAGAAAGTCAAAGTCTCCACTTAAAAAAGCACAATCATGTTCTTTTTTGGACTATACCACCTGAAGGGATCTTGGATTTTTCTGGTTGTGTTTTTGGTTAGCTGGAGGACTAGGCTACGTTAATCTGTGGCAGAGTCTTATTGTCTCTGGCTCCAAATGATGTCACCAGTGCCGTGTGTTTGGCTCCATTTTTGCACAACAGGAGGAGATGGAGTACGTCAGACATCTTTATACAGTCCTAAACTTGTGACACTGATTAAGTGATGTGTGAGTTTTGCATCTTGTACTTGATCCCACCATCTTCATCCCTTCAGACTTCTTTGTATCTATGTGACTGCATGTGTTTAAAGGGGAACCAAGGTTTTATTAAAATGTAGAGCATGTATAACTCTGTCATGTGGTTTTCACACAGCAGGTCAGGACAGGACTCACTTACATAGTTGCAGGGTCATGGAGAAGCTTCAACAGATAAACGTCTCCTGATGTCACTTTAAAGCAGAGTCCATGTTAGCAAGAATATTTTGGTGGGGGTTCATGTCTGCTGACTTTAAGTTAACTGTCAAAATTAAACATTAAAGCTTTCTCCAGTTCTTTTTCTCCTTAAAGACTGTACTCTGTTTTGACTTTACTCAGTTTAATAAGTTATAAGATAACCTTTCTAAACTTTACATGCTCAGATGTTCATATTCAAATCAGTTAGATAACATGCAAAGACAGTGCAATCTTTAATCAAATATTAAAATCATTGCCACCGAATAATGCTGATGATTTCAACTCAAATGAGCATTTCTCTTCACTGTGCAGCAAACTCAGTGGCCTTTCACAGCCATTGTCATCTGTGTAAGCTGTGCTGTGGTGTTTGTGCTCCAGTGTTTCCTACTCATGATGAATGCAGGATTTGTACTAGTGTGCATGCATGTCAGAGCTCTGGCTGTTTTTGCATGCTCCCCATGCAGCTTTCTGTGTGTCTGTGTGTGTGAAAGCGTGTGGAGGCTCATTTCCATCCAGAGCAGCGTGTAACAGTCATCCTTTGGCCCCTGTACTCTGAAGTCTTTCTCCTCCACAAAGCTCACTTTGTCACAGTGAACAGGCCGGGGCCTGCAGCTGGGCTGCAGTATGCCACGGTCCCCTCTTGTTGCTCATACACTGCCGAGGAGCCCCTCGCCCTGAGCAATGAGCTGTAATGACAGGAGAGACTCCAGGAAATGTTCTAACCTGTCTGTGAAAAAAATGTGCAAACTTAGCCTGACACCAGCTCTGCATTTAAGTCGAAAAGTTGACATTTCAAAGGAGTAGCATGTATGATTTAGAAGAATTTAATGATGTTTCACACATAATGTTCATAAGTGTGTTTGCATTAGGGTTATGAGTCACAGGGTAACTCATGATAGGAGATGGTACAACACATTAGGCCATGACAGTGTTTCTCAAAAGAAGAGGTCCAGGAGGTACCAGGGTTTATGGAAAGGGGGGAGGGGTGTTGAAACAAAAATGGAAAGCCACTAATATAATTTGTGATTTGACATTTTTAAATGTCTTTTGTTATAAGTCAGATATTATGATATCTTACCACTACATATTTAAATTGGTTTGCTGTTTTTCATTGCTAATGTTTCAATTTAACAAAATATCACACCACTCTAGCCAATCAGAATCAAGCAGTTGCTTTGAGTGACACTAAAATATGTGGTGATGCATCGGTACCGAGTACGGGTGCTTACATTTGGGCACACACTAATACCAAGTACAAGTATTGGTACTTAAATGATACCAAAACTGTTCTTGAATTTATTTTGAAGTTTGTTTTATTTTCATCAGATGTTCCTCATCACTCCGCTTGACAGTTTCTTAGTGCATAGTTTTCATAGTCCCCTTCTTTTTTCATCTCCATTTATGTTAAAATATCAACAAATTGCAGACATAGCTCTAACTTTACTACATACTCAAGTAATGAAAGGCTAACATCATGCAAATGATACTGAGTGCAGAATCTGCAGTGTTTTTGTGCAGAAGCAGTGGCTTGGTATTGGTACAGATACCCAACACTGGTATCAGCATCTGTGAATCCTGTAACTGATTTCTCTAATCTATTAGTGCTGATTATTTTCAAGACAGAATCTAAGAAATAATAAGTGAAGATGGGCCTGTGTCTGCAGCCACCACTTTTAGCAGATAGGCAGTGACCACAACCTCAGTGTCAGAGCACTTCTTACCAGCATCTATTACGACAGTTGACTTCTACTTTTCTCTGTAGCATCTGTAATCTTGTTTTGAAATAGCTCTGTGAGCCTAATATTTTCATAAAAATCATGAAAGCAGTGTACAGGAATCCTATCCTGTCATTAAGAGCAGCTAAGGATGGAAACTTTCCCTACAAAAAGACAAATCAGATCAGTTTCTTGTCTGTCATTGCTGTCCACAAAGCTGGTATCTGAGGTCCCGTCTTTCATGGTTTTGATTGTTCAGGGAGGAATAAAGTGGCATCGATAAGCATGGTGCTGTTCTGATAGTTGAATTGTCCTAAATTGATAGCACTGTGAGTGCTGTGACAAAAAAACAGCTGATGCTGGGGGTGTTTAAGTTCTCAGGGCACTGAGCGCTAAAAATAATGGACTACATTGATTTTTTTATCCAAAATGAGTGATTTCAGTGCAGAAAACACTGACTGTGGAAACAGGTCTTCACATTTTTTGAACCCTAATTAAAAATTAATAATTACATTAAGGATTTGTTAGTTTAATTTTTGATATTTTACATTTTTTACATGCAAGGAATTTGAGACATTTTGCAGATGGGCTCTCCACTAAATGCTGCCGGGTCTTGGCATGGCAACACTGGATGACTATTGTGATCCCTGATACTGATATGACGATGGAGCAATTGTAATTCATATATTACAAGATAATCACATGATATGGCAATATCTGATTATCTGAAGGATACAAAATGCCCCTGCAAAGGTGAAATGTAGGATTAATGTTTTATTCACAGCAATTAGATGTCAATTTTATTCTTACTACCCCTCGTCTCTTAAATGTTTTTCTGTAGTGCCAGTGTTCTATTCTGTAGCTATAATCATGATGATAATATGGCTCTGTTCAGATATTAAATCCCACCTTTACTCTGCATTAGTTAAATACTATGTAAGGGTTAGTGCCCGACAAGGTTCCCAATTATCAGGGATTAATGGACAATGTGGAGGCCTGAACCGTCCAACGTGCCTCCTCGAATGTACAAGCTCGCCTGGAAACAAGTCATACGTCAGATAGGAGCTGGCAACTGTACTCCCTGCTCAGAAAATATGACTGCCTCAGGTTGCTATAGTTACTCCTATCATCTAACGGCTGCTGCGCATTAATTTGGGACAGTGTAATGATTTTTGACCGCAACTACTTGAGAAGTTCCACAGGTGTCCATATGTCAGAGGTTAATGGACATCAATGGAACATCTAGAGCCAGTCGGAATCAAGTATTCACCAAGACCATAGTATAAATGACATTGATAATAAACTCTTTATCTATTTGTCTATTTGTAAAGCTAAAATTATAAAGTATAAACATAACATACACACACATATGTCCTTAAAACACACATTGAATGTTAAGAAGAGGTCAAATTTGCAAGCACAGTTATCATCAAAGTGCTAATCCTTAAAAATTACATTTCATGCCACTCAAGGTTTTCTGACACAGTTTTAAGTGGAATATCAAAGGGGCTATCTGTAGAATTTAATCTGCAGCCTCTTAATTAAAGATCTCACACAATGGTCCCAAGATTTCAGTGTTGAAGTCTTTTAAATCTTTGGTTCACACTACTAGCTGAAAAAGTGTTGCTGGCCTAGTTTCTGTTTGATCCTCATCATTACATCAGAGTCAGAAGCCTCTGTGGTGAAGTTCAGGCAATCAGAGTGTGTTAATGGACTAAGTAAAGCATGTAAATTGTGTTAATGAGTCAAGAGCCTGACCTCAGAGGGCATTATTCACAGAGGGATTCACATTTTTGATGCTGATATTGCTGTTTGTTTTTTTGCTGTACATAATCCAACTTCAGTAAAGTTATTTAAAACAAAGCAAAATACAGACAGCTTCCTGTATGTTTAGCTGTAACTATGCACAGAGCTCATCTGAAACGGTCATTGATATTTTTTTCTTTTGCCTGTTAGATATTGCAGCATCTCTGTGAAGTTAAAACATGTTCATTTCAGTCAACAGAGAAGGACACTTCTGTGCAAATTTCCTGCCACAAACATGTTCTTATTACACGCATGCTTTCAGTCACAAGCTCCTGCAGTGTGACAATACCATGCATTCTTCAAATCGATGTCTGTGTTTGTCTCTAGCAGCCACAATAAGAGATTGTTCTCAGAGTTGGCTCCAGTCAACAAAGACATCACACTCAAGGACTCAAACTGTATCACTGATAAATCATTTATCCTGGTAATGTCTTTGCTGTCATAAACATGCAGGACTTCTACTTTTAAATGGGTATTGTGACATTGTTGAGTTTGTTCTCGTATTAGGAAACTTTACACTGCTGTCGCAGGGCAAAAGGAGACGGTTTGAACATTTAAGAGCCAAATCTAAAGAGCATAGAAGACTTTAAAGACTGGACTATCAAGCCTGTCCAATCAAAGAAGAAGAAGTAATAAACAATTTGTTGATGAATTGTTGGGAATTTTACTAGCATAAAAGGCCTAAAATTAATTAGTTTTGCTCTCTACAGTTCATGCTCTGTGGCATTTTGTCATTTTGCTTGTGAAATTATTTGATTTCTAAGTCTTGATTTGGTAATAATTCAGTTTGAAGACACTAGTTTGAACATTGGTAAATCAAAATAATAATTTTTATCATGTTTGAACTTTTACAAACCTTATATAGCACTTACAACAAAAAATGGCTAATTAACGATTAAGATCAAAGTTGTACATTGCAGCCTTCAGGCAAAGACAGAAAATGCTAATCTACTGTTTGATTTTGATTTGCATATCAAGTTTTTGCTGTTCTGTTTGTGTCTTATGTTTCTGTTTGTTGTGTCTCTGCAGTGTTTCCAGTGTGGCGGGGGATCGGGGCCAGCAGTGGCGTTGCAGGCGGCTGGAGCGAGGGCTGGGGACGCTGCTTGCGATGGGAGGCTGACAGTCTGGGACAGAGGGTCCGCATCCCAGTGTTTGATTACCCCGTCTGGGTTGTCCTCTGTCAAGGCGGACAAGCCAGACTGAGGGAGGTGTGTCAGAGAGGGAGAGGGGCCATCAGACTGCCCACAGACATGCTCAGCATCAAGCTCCCCGAGCTCTTTGACATCCACCAGGTCCCCAAGGTAAGAAAAGAGAGACAGAGTCTGTCCTGCAGTGTTTACCTTCATAGGAATTTTTATGAATATCCTTTCAGTTTAGGAAATCACGCACCAGTCACCCTCTTTGAGCAGGTACTCTTAAATTCCTGGTTATGCTATTTCCTCTATTCCTCAGTAAGTAAACTATCAAGTTCAAGGACCAAAGATGGTGAAGATGACGTAAAAATTGAAGACATTTGCAAACATTTTGCATTCCTTGGTATCTTCATTGTCAAAGTGTCACCTTTGTTGGAGTAATTAACCAATTATTAAAGTTTATCTTGTCTGTTAGTCTTGCATGGAATATTTTAATAAGCTTATGCACTCTACTTTACCACCAAATGCAATTACTACAACTATACAATAACTTCAGTCAGGACCACTTTATCAGGGAACACATATGATATGTGGTTAGAATTTTTTTTTTCTAACCATATATCTTCTTGCCTTTCCTGTGCCTACAAGGAAAGCCTGGGGCAGGAAAAGAAGCAGCAAAAATGCCAGAGCAGAGCAGCCATCCATGACTACAGAATGACACCGATTAAGTCAGAGGTAGAATAAAGGAGCTGGGGTGGAGGAGGGGTTGAAAAAAGCTGCTTGCAGAGGGAGCATCAAGCATAGATGGCTTTAAATATGGCAGCAGGAGTGCGATTTGCCAGTAGTGTGCTTAGAGTGAATTACCTTGCCATCAGCTGATGATGGCTAGCGTCAGATCAGCTGATCTCAGTTATATGGCTGTGCTTGACTGGTAAATTTACTGTAACAGGTAAGAGGTTCTTTTGTATAGATATGGTTTTGGTGTGCCTTGAAACTTTGGCTTTATCTTAGGTGTGCTTTGGGAAAAAAAAGGTTGAAAACTACTGCTTTACTACAAATAGGGCACTGAGAGAAGGCTCAGTCTACCATGGTAAGTATTTTTGTCACTTTTTCACAAGTCAGATTCACTTCAAAATTAAAGGTTGTTTTTGGCACATGATATATCTCTCCACCAGGTTTCATAAATACAGTGTTTGTGTTTTTTCCATTATCCTGTTGAAGTTTAAAACATAACCTCATTGGCAGAGGTAACCAGCATCAATACATTTTTTCCACCTGGGGGCACAGAAATATCTGCAAAGCATGACTGCCGCAATACTAAGATTTTCAATTTTGATTTGATATGAAATGAAGAAAAATCAAACACTATACAGGACACTGCAACAGAAAGAAAAATCCAGGGCATTGCAAATTAGGTAATTTTCTTGTTCTGAATTAGTTTGGTAACCTGTTTGTGGTTGTAAGTATGACAGCTAGCCATAAACACAAAATCTCACAGCATGTTAGCATGTGTTTCTGTCCACCTTCGATATCGAAAGAATTGCAAAGGTGTTGGTCTCCACCAGTTTCTGGCTAAAAAACAAGGCTTTTTGGCCACACACTCCTAAACTATTCTCAGCAGCCTTCCTCTCAATGCCTGCCTAATTTTGGTGCTGGACAAGTTTGGTTTATCAGGGCTTTTTTTTTTTTTTTAGCTTAAAACAGCTTCCTACTGCTGCTGTAAACATGGTTAATGAGAGCAGTGAGAGTTAACCAATACCGTAAAGTTGAACACTATAAAACCAACACAATGAGCTGAGCGAAACACTCTCTGGAGAAGTGAGAGGAAAGACAGAGAAACAATGCTCAAACAAAAGTCATATGTTCCATTTTTGAGCCAGAACACAAATATGGATTTCATTTATTATGTTGTGATAGATTTATAATTGTACCATTTTTTTTTCATTGCATTCAACAATAATCATTCAGTTACACACCAGCTTGATAAATCTGGAAAAATTACATATCAGTCTTGAAGTTTCTCCACTTTATTCTTGTATTTGTTTTATTTTCTGTTTCCTTTCATTGTTTATGTGATGAATGTCTTACTACTTTTACAATACCTTACACAAGCCCCTATGTAACACCAGGAATCTGTCGGATTAGTCTGGCAGGACATGACCAGACACTTGAGGCTTGGAACAATTGAACATGTACAGTTGACAGCGCAACTCATAAAGGAACACATAATTTATTATTACTAGTAGTTCTCACAGCTCCAGTTTCACTAAATCTAAAGGCAACTAAAGGAAGTTAGCTGTTAAAAGTTACAGAGAACTTTCCAGGGTAAAAAGACTAAGATTCAGCCTTTTTCTTTTGTTGTTTGCCTAAATAGTTTTAGAAATACAACACCTCCATACAAGTTTTTTTGACAGGAGCTATCTTATTCCTCCTAGTGTTCCTCTACTCTACCTCAGCATCTTTATCACACTTGCACTGCTTATCTCCCAGATTTAGTAGTCTATAAACACTGCCATTTTAGATTGAATATTCAGGCAAAAGCAGGAGAGATAGTGAGTGTGACACAGTAGCTGATGGTGCCGTCCTTCAACAGGAGGCCGAGTCCTGCAGCTCAGGCATCTGTGTTGGCAGACATCCACGGCTCTGTCCGCTGCTCTGACCTTATCTGTTGTGATAATAAACAGTCATTGTTGTAATAGTTTTCATCATAGTCTCAGGCCAACGTTTCAGTGTTGATCTCTGATGCATGTGACCTGGACCTTATGTCACTGGTGTTTAAATATTTGAGTTACTACAGATAAGTGTGTATTTCAGACAAACTGTTGATGCTGTTTGAAAAACATCAGCTTCCATGTGGTATCTCGGGTTTCTTTTTGCAGTTTCAGGCATAGACAGCAAAAGCACAAGCTTATCTAAAGACTTAATAGGTTGATACAGTTGTTTTACATGAAAGTACATCAGCAGTGAAGTAGAGGCACATCACCTTCAATTTAAACTTTACATTTTCCAAGGGGAATTATTTTAGCAGCCAGGTTAAACCATAAAATAATTAGAAAGAATTAAAATTTACTAAAAGAGTTATTCCTTTAAAATTGATTTACCCCCTTTTAAATAACCACAATAACGCTCAGAGAATGTAGCTTTGAAACTGGTTTAATGTTGCTCCACATAGAAATGTAAATATAAGACTGCGATGCCCTGTTCCTGCCAGTTGACATCAGATCCTTGACAATATTGACATTGTTATTCATATGTGTTCTTTGCACATTCAAGGAGAACCGACCTGAGATGATTTGGGTCAAAAGAGACCGGTTTTACTACTTCCTGTAGCTAAATATCAGCACTGTGTGACACGCTTGATAAGGTCACAGTGACAACAAATAAAGGAGCACACGCAACAATTTGACTTGTGTAAAAAAAAACACCCTGAAGAGTAGGAGCTACAATAAATGTGTTTCAAAATGCAGTCTTCCTCTGAAAACAGACTTTCATGGTCAGAGTCTGAAGCATCATCATAGCTCGTTCATCTGTAGGTTGGTCTGTTTCTCAACTGCCATTTGGTCACAGTCTATTTTTAAAAGCAGCATTATTGAATTAGGTATTATATAATGAGCAAGTCTTATGGTATTCAAGTTAAAGCTATTTATTAAGAAAGAGTTGATGCATAAATGATCCAAACTGTTGTCCATTTTTAACCCCATTTTCTGACCAATTTTTCTTGAATTCAACCTAGCAAACGTTTGCTGTACTTCCTACAGGGGTACTGTAAATTTATAGGTATTGCTAGTGTCAGACTCACTAAAATTTGACATTTTGTGCACAATTTCACAACAGTCTCACAACAAAATTCAGGCTTTGTTTTGTTACTTTGGACTACAACAAGCAATACATTGGTTCAATGGGTTTTTGGCCAGTGAGCATGCAGGTTTGCTTGCCTTTACTCCTAAAGTCAGTTGGCAAAAAAACAAAAAGGGGTTTTATTTATGCTGTTTACAGTAACAAAATCACTCCGTTAGGTTAGGCTATTTTTATTTACCTGCCCAGTGGCTGTAAAGTGGAGTGGAGTTAATCTACCCCCAACAGATCTATTAGTCTGACTCATAGAAATACAGCTTAGTCTCTTAGTTGGTCTTAGATTTTTCTGTGCAATTCAAAAGTCTATATTTGCACAGTTGTTCACCTTTTTTACTTCATGGAAAGCATACTGTGTTAAGAATCTCCATCTCCATAGATGCTTATAGGTCATACAGTTTGAAGCTGTTTCATCCAGAACTAACTGGACAAGCCACAGCTATGCTGCCCTGTGGTCTAAAAGAATTTTTCCCCCCCTGTACGCACCAGCACACCTTATAGTGTTGCCTTTTCTACCTGCATGCTCTTTTTTGTCCCTCAGGTGTTCAGAGAGGACAGCATCATCTCTGGATACCGTCACCCTCGCAGCTCAGCGCTGGACTGCGTCCTCAGCAGCTTCCAGATGAACAACGAGACCGTTAACATCTGGACCCACTTCCTGCCAACATGGTGAGGAAAACATATCAAACCATGTTATTCTATTTGTTATATGCTTAAATATTTTTGTTTGGTGAGCTGTGTTTAAACAGTTTTATTCAGAAAAAAACTCTTAAAAGATATGAGCCTTTCTTAATGAGGCCTTTAAGTCCATGATTAAAGTTGCATAAAGTTGTTTCATACTAGATAGCTTTTTAAATCATTTTTTTGTAAGTTCAGCTTCCATTGCTTTGATCCAGGCTTAATGTTTGTCTATTTTTATGCTTAAACCAAAACTAGCAGGAAAAAGAACTTACTTAAGTCCCAGCAGCTGTAAAAACAGGACAGTGCCTGTAAAGATCAGCAGAGTTATGAAAATCTTTGTTTAGTTTCTGAGATGTAATCCCTTAAACACTTGGATAAACTGGGGAGAAATAAGCAGGTGGTGAAGTTTAATGTAAAGATCTTTTAAAGGTGGGAAAAATTTCACTTTTAATCCTTAAAATATACAATAATCCTGAATCATAATGAGTCCAAGATGTCAGGAACTCAAAGCCTTAAGAAGAAAGATGATGTTTGGAACATGTTGGGTTAAGAGAGACTGGTGCTTTGCAGGTACTTTCTGTGGCGTTTCTGCGTCCTCTGCTCCACCCTGAACTTCCTGACCGACAGCTACTCCTGGCCTCTGCTGGTGTACATGCTGCTCATCTGCATCTACCCGTTTACGTCCAGCTGTGCTCACACCTTCAGCACCATGTCCCCTGAGTCCCGACATATCTGCTACTTCTTCGACTACGGAGCACTCAGCCTCTACAGTCTGGGTAAGATTTTAGTGAAATCCTAAAAACACACTTTGTGATGCATAATGTGGACATCATGGCCTTATAAAGGGTTAGTAAGTGATTTTCAGAGTTTGTCTTCAAGTTTATTAAAAAGCTATAAACCACTACTGCCAAAAGATACCTTTAGTATATTTTGAATAATCAGTATTTATTTATAATATTGCAGAATCAAAGCAGACATGCACATAGGAAATAATAACTACATTTCTTAATCATAAAGTCAAAGGACTATATACCTGCCTGTAGGACTGATTTTCAGTCTTAAAATAATTGTTGCGTTATGAAGACAAAATCACTCCTTACTTGTACATACTTTTTGTTAGCTTTTAGTTGTCTTCGTGTGCCATATCTGTACACCTGTGGTAGTTTTCATTTTGTGTGTCAGACATTTAAGTTACACATTGTCCTGACTGCATGCATCAGATATCGTGTCACATCGTGCAGCATTGCGACCACATTGTCGACACTTTATCTGTTCAATAAAAATTCTCAGCCCTGTAAATTTCAGTTTCCCTATTTAACCTATTAACTCCTGAGTTTCTGGACTTTTTCTTATTTTAACCATGAAAGGCCCAGAAAAAGTCCTGTGATTTAGTGCTTTTGCCCATTTTTTCACACTATGTAGAACTAATAATATATGGCAGTTATTTACATTTTTCTGCATGTTAAGAGGGTTTTAATAGTTGAAAATGAAGAAATACCAAAAAGGGAGGAAGTTTATACTAGATTTTTAGCGAGAAAATGTGAAATTACTGTAATAAGACGTTGGCTGTTAGGTACAATTTCTCAGGTTTCAGAAACCGTTGGAATTTTTCTGATAACACAGTCATGTAATTATAGTTATGCAAAGTGTGCTAGGTTTTAAAGGGTTAAAGTAAAACATCTAGCATCAGCTAGCATCAACTTTGTGTGCATAGAGAAGGATGTGTGGTACTTTGTATTGACAAGCCTGTAATGGCTGTGAGCTGAGTAGTTTCGCCTTCATGTTTACCCAAGTCAGAGCATAACACATCAAACATGGATATATATTATCAGTGTAGAACTTTTTCTACTTTTTCTACACGAGCTAGTAGAAAAGCAAAAATAATCTTCCTGTCAGACACACCTGGTTCCTGGTCATCCCCCTCTTTCATTGTTTCCTGTCTATGTCAACATAAATGACAGAGAGGAAAAAGGGGACGAGGGACAATGTTGCGTCACGCCTCTTGTTGACTGTCAAGATACTACAATAGACATTAGTGTGATTAAGCTGATTATGTTTTTAACACTGGTTTGGTTTTGTGTATTAAATGCACAGTAGGCCTAAGTGATATGGCCTAAATATCATACCACCATATTTTTCTTGCCCTCTATGGTAATGGTAATACAATGGTTTTATAAAACTAAAAAGAAATAATGCATCAGTCATCAGTGAAAACACACCTCTAAACAGTTGTTTAAGCTGGATAGATGAAGTGCTGCAGTGCTTTGCTCAAGACAAACCGAGACAAACCCCAGATGGGCCGACAGAGAGACTCTGAAAAGTGAAAACACTCGCTGTATGTTGCGGTTATTACAACCATTAAACTTGGAGTGGAGAGAGCCCATTTTTAACCTGTTTACTGTTCTTAACGGATGAGTAATGCTCGGTTAGTTACTCAGCTACTTATAATGCTAGCGCAAAACATGCTTGAATGAGGGTGCGTTCACATTGGATTAATTGATTCAAACCGCACTGCAGTGCAATCATTTGCATTCACACTGACCAAAACGAACTGGACTTTGGGCACCTAATGTAAAGGCCACCTCAGCTGAAGCTGTTATCTGTTATCATTCTGCTACGCCAACAGTAGCAGCAGTTTTATTTTTTTCTACAACACAGCACATGCTTTTAAACTGGCTATGACGGTGTTGCAAAAATCTTTTCTGTGGCAGAAATTTTACAGCTGATAGTACTGATACATGTTTACTGCCCACCACTAATGCACAGTAAAAATCCATCCACCAGGGGCTCTCTTTCAAAACAATAACACAATATGATCAGTAGAGACTGGGAGGGGTTAGCGTTACAGGAGCAAGGGTGGGTGATTAAACTCACAACAAATAGCAGCCTCCTTAAGACACGGCCTATTACATTTATAAAAATTCTGAGCTTCACTGTTGAAAATATTTGAAATAATATAAGAACCCAAAACAGGAGAAGTAATTTATTAAACTAATATTAGGTCTTGTCAGTGCAAAAATTCTACATATTGTAGCTTTAAGTTGTTTTCTAACTGTCCATAATAGCACTGAAGATAAAGTGCAAAAGAATTAGCGTTTCCCAACAATTTTTCCTTAGAGCCCCCCCCCCCATGTACCTAACAAAAGCGTAGCCATCCCAGGACCCAAGGGAAAAGAAAAGGTGACACAATGTTGTCAAAAATCAACATAGATTTGAATTGTTTCACTGATAAAACCCTAAATAAGGCCTATGCATACTTTTCTTATCAAAAGACCTTTGTGTAAACTACTTAACTAACTAACTAACTGCTCATCATGGTTTTAGTCAAAATTTGCAAGTCTAATTTTGACTGCCTCAGAGCAGAAGAAGCCCTGCCCCCAGGGGGGTCCCAGACCCCAGATTGGGAACCAATGGTGTATCTTATACTGATAACGTAGTGATTCTGTCTGTGTGCCCCATGTACAGAGACTGTTATCCTCAAAGCATGCAGCCTGGGTTTTCATCTGACCTGTGTCTCCTTTCCCAACCATCATTCCCCGCTCTCTCTCTCACTCTCTCTATCTAGTTCCAGACTATCCTATGTCCTATCCCTCCAAACAAGGAGCTTAATACTTAACTGCTTTAAAAGTCAAATAGATGTGACATTGCTTGAATGTTCTGTTATCAGATGGATGTAAAGAGCACATATCATTTTCATATCATCTCCAGCCGTGTGTTATAGTATCTCTTTTACAGCTGCATCCTGAGAAAATTTGTGCTTCAAGGATTATTTGCTCTCCAGGCAGAAATCTTTTAAATAAAATCTCCTCTTGGTGATGGTTAATTGGTATCAACATAAAGTTTTAGACAAAGAATAAAGAAATGTGATTTAAAATAATTAAAAGCTTGTTTTATCAATGAGCATGTTGGAAATATATCAAAAATTATAATTACAAAGATTTTTAGACACGTTTTTGTTTGCCCCCGATCCTTAAGAATGCAAACATGTTGTTCAAAGTAAGCCAACTGTATTTATTGTCAGTGTATATAGAGCTGTGTTTACATTTTGGATTGTAAAGTATTTTGTTTGCTTAGTTGGGTGTGTTTTATGTCTGTACCATACATAAGATCACACCTGCAGAGCAGCAGTCAAACATTTACCAACTGTAAGTTAAGTTCCCTTCACAAACGCTGGGCTGCGACAGACTGATCCTTAATCTACACTAAAGCTGCTTAGTGCCAAAACTTGGCCAGTTTAAAATGTTCAGAAGTCTGTTTTAGGGATAAAAGCAGCAGGAGGGTTTTCTCACTGCAGGACCAAAAATTACAGCATAAACGTTACAGCTAGAGACTGAGCTTTGTGGTAGGGGAAACTCTTGTGAAACAAGCTGTACAGGACATCGATGCTCTTCTAAAACAGTCTTATCCTTTTGATGACATGTTTGGTGCATTGATTATATGTTCAGTACATCAGAAGACCTGTAAGAGGGCAGATCATTGATTAAGATTTAAAAAGTAAAATAATTAGAAAACGAACTGGAATTATACATACAGTACTTCACATTTTCAATGACTTCAGTTAAAAAGGAAAAAATAGAATTTTTCTGCTTTGGCGACTCCAAGTGGTTGTGTTTAAAATTACATCTATCCACTGTTTTGATATTGCTTCATCACCTCAAGAATGAAAGTTTTACAGCTCTAAATGCTTAGAAATATATAAAAATGGTAATGCAGGTCTTACATTTGTGAGTATTTGATATGTGTTTTGAATGCCTTTCATGCATCAGAAGCAAATTTGGGTTTTATTGCTAAGTATTTTTACTCAAAAGGAATTTGACAATATGACGTTTCGCTAAATTAATTAAAATGTTGGTAGAAATAAAAAGAAATAGGGTTCAAAACAACAATCCTTCCTTCAGGAAATTTAAATAGAAGACATAAAAAGAATCCTAGTAAATAGTATATAATAAAGTAAAATGTAGATACGCAGAATGTATTAACAGTGCAATGGATAAGCTGTACAGTTGTGCAGTTATTTATATGACTAAAGTTGTGTGTAAATAGTTGAAGGCGTAACACTGTGCATTGTAAACAGGAAATGCTGAAGCCTAGAGCATGTTTATATACTGCTTAAAATCTCATTTAGTCCCTCCTTATACCCTTTTTGTGAAAGTCTTCTGAAACATGTGCAACCAGATGTGATCCAGTTCAGTTGTTTCATCAAAAATTACGCTCTAAAAATTATATTAAAGGTTTAATTTTGGTTGATATTGTCAGCAACGCTGATTCAAGTTCAGCTTCATTTCCTTTGGTTAGTTTTGCTGTTATCTTTTACTATTTCACAACTTCTACAGCTTTTTGTTGCTGAACTTTTAATGAAAGGTATTATAGAATTAAAAATGGACATATCATTTTGCAAAAGCAATTAAATTTCTCAGTTTCAACGTTTGGCATGCTGTCTCTGATTTGTTTTCAATAAAATATGGGGTTTCATAGTTTTGCAGATGATCCCATTCTGTTTGAATTTATATTTTATAGTGTCCCAACTTTTTATGAAACAAGGTTATACATTGAATTACCATGTTTACAAACATATCCATTATAGTAAAAAAATGTTTCTAATATGTTCCCATTTTAAAAACAACACCACTGAAAAAGAAAATCTTAAAGGTCCGCTTCATGGCAGAGCTGTTCTACATTCACATGACATTGTACAGGTGTACCTAATAAAGTGGCTAGTGCATTCTTGCTCCCCTTTTTACTATTTTGGGGTAATGTTTACTGTCGTGGTTATTCTCACACACATAAAAAACAAAGATTAAGATTGCACAAGTCTGTTTGCAGCCTTTTTAAGTGTTTAAAAGCACTGTTTAGATGTACAAAAATAACTTGAGAGGAACTTTTAGGAAGTAGTGCTGATTGATGTGTATGTAGAACTGCATTTGGACACACAAAGACACTTTTTCCCTTGAAGAAACTCAAACCATTAGATCAACGGTTCACATTTTTTGTTGTCATTCTTTGTTTGTGTTCAGGTTGTGCCATAAGCTATGGATACTATGTCGTACCTGACAGCTGGGTGAACAGCTGGCTCCATCAGCATTTTGTCCCCATCGCCGTTGGAAACACGCTTTTCTGCACCAGTCTGTCCTGTTATTCCAGGTGAGAGGCTGCAGCATGTGTTATCTCTGCATGGTTGCAGGGAATCTTACCTTCACAAGTTTGTCTAAAGTCAAATAATTCTATAGGAAGCTGAACACGTGTTTTTAATTTAACATTAAGCCTACAGGTTCAAATGACTGTAGACAGATGTTAGGGAAAGGACTTTACTCTTCACTGCAGATAACCTTCAGGCAGCAGCATTTGATTTCCATAATGTGGTTCTAAAATTGGTTTCAATGAGTCAATGCCAGACCTGAAACTCTTCTGAAACAGTCTTTACTACAACATGTGATACCTAAACTCTCCAGAGACATTTAGACAAATGAAGTCTCTCATGCTCTGCTGCTTGACAGATGCAGGGACCCACTGCAGTTATTCTTTATTATTTTCCTCTAGCAAACCTATATATACTAATCATCACTTAATCTTACAGTGTTTGTGAGCTTATACTGCTCCTAGTAAGAAGATAAGGTAAAGTTAAGATTTATATATATATATATATATATATATATATATATATATATATATGAATTTTTTTTTCTTTCTCTTTTTTTCAAATCTGCTTCTCTTAACTTATATTGCATTTGCTGTCAGGGATATGATTTGCTATGTTTTTGTTTTGATTGTGTACAGAGACTTGAATCTTTGCATTTTATGTCTTTATTCCTTTAAAGATAGCAAGATAAAGCTGTAAGGTACTGTCGGTTTAAACTGATGTGTATATTTTAGTGTGTTTATCATAGTTGAGATTTAAGATTTTTGGTTTAGGTTTTTTTTTCTATGGGTGGATAAGAATGAATCTAAAAAGTATATGATATAGTAATAAGTTAGTAGTAATATTGTATAAATACATGACTTTAGGCATGCAAGTTTGATTTTTGCTAATATCCAATATGCCAATGTTTACAATTTTTTTTTACCAAACACCAATATTGGTACTGCTACTTAAATGTAGTTCAGACCTAAAACCGAAGTCCTTAAGACACATGATGTTTAAGTTTTTAGGATGAGAAAAGTAACACATTTCAGTCCAAGAAAGCAGTTTAAATTTTAAAGAGTGTTGATTAATAGAGGAAAAGATTTCAGCTAACATAGGTCTGTTGGTCCAGGCTATATCTCCACTAACTTAATTCAGCCTTAGCTAACCTTTACAGCTGATAATATCATGCATCCCTACATGTTATATCATAACAGCAGCTCATTATTGACTGAGTAACAGTGGGGTATTTTAAGTCAGAATAATAAATAGACATGAGTTTATAGTTTACTGTGCTTTCCTACTTCTCAAAGGCAAAATTTGCCTTAAGTGGGGGTGTCAAGAAATAAATCTCAAATATCAACTATATATATATAGTTTTTCTGCAACTATAACGTATGCTATATCCATTCTCCAGGTAGCAGGGTCTTGTGGTTCTGAGCAAATCTGTCAGTAATGTGATAGTTGTGTTAGTGCATGTTGTGATTAATTGAAGTTGTCATGCATTAATGATGTCAAAAGCACAGTTTCAGATAATTTTAGATTTCCTTACACCAACATCTTTTACATTCCCTACCTGTTTTTTTTCTTGTGATGGTTGTTGAAAAATTATACATATTTTATGTTTATTAGAGATGTACTGATTGTGACAACCAGGCCCAATATAGAAACGGATGTCTAAAATGACAGTTTGTTGATCCCAAAATTGATGACTTTTCCATTTCTTCAATGTGTTTGCGCTTTTGTAAAGGAGCTATGAGATTGTATGTATTTAAATTATCACCAGTATTAAACTTTATGTCGCTGCTGACATTTTCTTTCACCATAAAAACAATCAGAGTGGATCAAACAAAACCCTAATAAAACCCTCTTTTTGAAGATAAACTAGCTTAGAATATTAAATTGTAACCACAGATGGGCTGCTGGTATTGGTGCATCCCACATTTGTTTCCAGTAGCCCGGATGTTATAGATGTTATACCCATACATCAATGAATCCCAAATATTTGTAAATGCAAATGTAATTTTCTCTCAAAATGGTTACTGATTACTGCCCTCTTTCTTCTTTCAAAGGTTTCTGGAGCTGCAGTTTCCTCACAGAAGTAAAGTCCTGCGGACCGGAGCTTTTGTCGTTCCATTTATATTCGACACCATCCCTCTGATTTACAGGGTTAGTGTGAACATCAGACACTTATGTTTGCACTTCAGATCTTCTTTTTTCACATATTTATACACTGTGAGCAGTCTCCTTGGACTGCATTAAAGCTTCAACTTTCGCACTTTGAACTACTGTATTTTTTCAAGCTAAATAAGTTGTTTTTCACAGTGTGTTTGTGTGGTTATGTAAGAGCTCAGAGCTGATTAGAGCCAGGCTTTAATTCTTTGAGCAGTACTTTGGCTCACTAACCCAGAAACTGATTTCCTTTCTTAATCTAATACAAATGTATCACTGCCATCAATTAATTCTCCTAATCAGTGGGATGATTAGTTTGTGCAATACAAAAGCCATTTGTTGTCCCTAACTAGGTCACAAATGCTAACAATGCAGCCATCATCACTGCTGATAACAAAAATTCTCATGTCTTGGATTACTCTCACCCTGCAACATTTCACAAGTAATTTTTAAGTAGTTTCCTTGTTAATGTGAGATTAATCTTTTGTGTTTTAAAGTTTTCTTTGATTTAAATCTGTGTCTTTGTCTGTGTAGATTCTTCTCTGCTGTGGAGGAAGCTGCAGCCCAGGCGACGCCTTGTCAAATCACTGTTACCACCTCCTCTTCGCCTTCCTCACCTGTTTCCTGTTTACAGCTCACCTCCCGGAGAGGTTGGCCCCAGGGCGCTTCGACTACTTTGGTATGTCCTTCATGGATGTTGATATGGCTTGAAATCGGCTTCTGTGGCTTTGGATGGCATTTACTGACCAATACTTTAAACCTGGGAGTTTGCCGTCTGGGAAAATTTACACGGTACAGCCTCCAGTTCACAGGAAACAAAACTGAAAGTTTGAGAGAGAAGACAAATGCTTTACCACCAGGGGATCCTGTAGATTTTTGATAATTTTATCACTGAGTAACTCCCAGGTAAGACTGAATAAAACTTAATGTATGAACAGTTTTTACAGAGCATGCATTAAAGAAAAATTATGTAAATATAAGCTACAGTGCTCATGGATTGTTATATTAGCTTTAAACCATAAAACGCCTTAGATTTCACTTTTCACATGGGGCTATAGCTTTGATTTCAAAGTCTTTTCTCTTTTAAAGTTTTTCTTTTTATGTTTTCCCTGTAGAACAATTGACACCAAACAATGGCTCTGTATCAAACAGACTTTTGATATGATAGTGTGTAAATGTGCATGAACTTTCTGCATTTTTCTTTGCCAGGAGATTTGTTTACCCTGGTAAGGTTTCAAACAGTCCACTCTTTTACGTCTTCACAAGCTCTGGGTGTAAAAAAAAAACAGCTGCTGTGTGTTATTGAACAATGAGTTCTTAAATTCATTGCTCAGAAGTAAGGGATTAAAGGAATATTTTGTTATTTTTGAAATTGAGTTGAGTGAGATACTTGGTAGTAGTAGTTATATAAGGCAAAACAGATGTCTGTCTGGTTGTCGCTTTTTGGAAAGCACACCGAGGGCACCAGCAGCAAGGCTAGGCTATGCAGCGCCACAGACGCACACAGCTGCTCCCAACAGTTTGGCAAATTTTAGGCCTCAAGTTACACCAGTGAACCTTACCACACCATATGAGAACCACTGCTGTAAAAGCATGCAAGGTGCAATAATCCAAGATGGCAGACCCCACATAGGGGACCGTCTTTATGCATGAATAAAAGGCTTATTCTAAGTTAATGAAAAATAAAAGTATTTCATGTGTTCAACACTAATTGAGACAGGCCTAATTGTCAATATTGTGTTTCATTTTTACCAAGTTTGTTCTGCGAAATGCTATTAGGCCTAATAATACAAACAGCAATATGAGGGTGTGAATGCAAACGAACCGCATCCGGACACCAGGCACGGGCCCACTTGGGGAGGTGGTCTTGGGCGCGATTCAAGTGGATTCTGGCACGGTTCGGATGAAGATGTGAATGCAACCGTGCTCGGATACGGGACAGAGCGTCGTATCAGCTTTATGACATCATCATAAAAACTAAACCTCTTTCCACAGCGCGGCAGTTTGTTCACATTTTTCCTCAATAAAGGGCGGAAATCATCAGAATCCAGCCAATAAACGGTCTGTTGTGACTCACCTTACAGATGAACACAAGTTGGAGTCAGTGAGTGGAGGTGCAAAGGCAGTAAAAGTCTCCTGTCACTTCAAAAACCACTATATTTGTGCAGCGCGAGCCCATTTAATCCTCTGAGCTGTAGTAGATGTGCAGATGCGAAGAGCGAAGTTGCTGGCATCTTAAAAGTGATTTTAATCATCCATAGCTGCAGGATGGACTTTTTGCTGGGTCAAAAAAATAATAATCCTTGCTCAGATCATGACCCCAGTGGTTGCCATGGTAGCTTCTTCTTCTTTCTCCTCCTTTGCAGGGTTGTAAACCAGCTACATGCATACTGCCACCTGCTGTTTCAGACCGAGTAAATACGCAAGTGCGCCCTGGCACGGTTCGATGTTGCTAGTGTGAAACTAAACTGGGGGGGAAGGGGCGCTGTTGAAGACAACTGGGCCTAATGTGAAAGCGCCCTAACTCAGTAGAGAACTTCACTCATGGTGCAGAAGAATCCTAGCAGTAATCACTGTACACCAGGCAACATCTTAACACACATAAATACTTCTAAAACACATCACTTTGCCCAAGTACAGGATGGGAAAAGTCTACCCCCCTAGTTTATGAAATGGCAGTGGACAAAGCTTAGATCTTTTGACTCTTTACAGAGTTGGATTAACACTGATTTATCGCTATCTAACGCTATCAAATAGCTCTAACAATAAATGCCACTTACCTCAGAATGGAGTTAAAATGACACTATGGGAGTTAAAATAAACTCTGAAGAGTTTGACACGCAGATTTCAACACTCAAAATGTTTGCTGTGCTCTTTGCCTGTTGCATTGCAAAATAGTGCCAAATACATAGGCCTTCTGGAGGAAATGCAAACTTCTTCATATGTTTAATCAAATGCTGCTTTTTTCCTTTTTGACCTAAAATTTGTTAAATTATAAGAAGAAGCAGCAGTACTTGTCTGTAGCGCTGTTTAGCCTCCCTTCTTTACCAGTGCCCTCAGTGCACTCTCCTTAAAGGGGCAAAACAGGGTGAAAACTATTTCGGCTTATATAACTACTATTGCCAAGTACTTTATACAACCTAGCTTAAAAAAATACTGAAAACCCTCTTAAAGCTATGCTCTGCCTCAGATTTTTTTAAAATTTAAACCTCAGTGACCCTGTCAAGTCCAGGTTTTCTAAAGTTTTCAGATGATCAATTCACTACTGTTTGTGCATCTGTGTCTATGATGGATCTCTAAGGTTTCTAGCTGAGTGCTTGCAGTCTGACTGCTGTTTATCCTCAGAAGGTTAAAGGGTTCTTTGTACTGTTATTTTGTCATTTTGTTTTACACAGGCAGGAAAAGGGAAAAATACAAGACAGAGAGAAAACCAAAAACCAACCACATATCCTGCAGTGATGATGTTGTTTTCTTTTATACCAAGCCTTTATGTGAACTAGAATGTGAATATTTCTGGGGAAATAATCAAACCCACTCAAAGTTTGTACATAAAGCACATTATAAAACAACAAAAGTTGACCAAACACAAGTAAGATTGAAAACAATAAAAAAACACAATATAACACAGGGCCAATTTAAAAAAAAACATGAGGACATGAAAAGACCACTGGAGACAGAGATGATATGCAGAGCCAAGAGCTAAAAGTGGGTTTTTAATTTTGATTTAGAAACAGGCAGTGAGGGGGACTGCTGATTATGTCACTCACCAGAGCTTTTGTGAAGTGTCTTTGACCTTGGTACAGTCAGAACCAACCAATCAATGAATCTGTGAGTTCATGGTAGATATGAGGTTTTGTAAAGTCAGAAAGATAAGAAGGAGCCAGCTCATTAAAAGATGTGTAATGTGTACATAAAACAATTTTAAAATCAATCCTAAAACACACGGATCCAATGAAGAGAGGGTAAAATAGGGGAAATGTCCTCGTATTAACTTTTACCATTAAAAAGCTGAGCTGTGGCATTCTGAGCCTAGCGTTAGTTCATGTAGGACATGGAAGTCATATGCCTGGCCACGATCAGCTGATGGTCAGCTGATCCTAATTTTCGTCTCGCTCTTTCCCTTCACAGGACGGTCCATTGAAATATGACCTCTCACTAATCCCTGCCTACATTAATGCTGATGCACTATGAACTGAACTGGGAGAGCTTCGTCTCCTCCACCCCAGCCTCCTCTTTCATAGCTCAAGCTTGTTGCACCCTCATTTTCAGGCTCATGCTACTATGGATTATTCTTTTCTGAACTAATTGCATTATTTTCTATTTGCACAGTCTTAAATGTGTCTATCCATATGGGGGTTTTTAGCTATGGACTCCCTGGAAAGTCAAATTATGCTGCTTGACTAAACAAGGGAGCATCTTTTGAGCAGAGCCTTTTCTGCAGAGTAAAACTGTATATCAACTATTGCAATAAAATGGTAAAATGTATGGTGAGGGGTCCTGACTGAACTTCAGAAAATGAAAAGCCAGTCTAGGGGAGGACTAAATGGGTTATAAACTCTGGTTTTCAGTGGCACAATAAAGTTGCAGATCATCAGCATAAAAATAGAACGAAATAACATTTTTCAATGGAAAAGGGACTAAAATTATGACGAGATGAATAAAACAAAACATGTGAGGCATTCTTTTCAAAAGTGGAAAAGATTTGTGCTCAAATGCACCCTAGATCAGTATTTTTCAACTGGTGGGTCAGGACCCAAAAGTGGGTTGCATAGCTCTTTCCAGTGAGTCTCAAATGTGTGGCAGGAAAAAAATGGTGAATGTTTATATCCCATTTTTTTTTAGATAACAATGCTGATTCTCCTACGATTTTAAGGAAAATCCCTGTGAAATTGCTAAATTTCCGTGCTTTTGTCTGGGAAATGGAGTAAAATAAAATGGTGATGGGTCTTGATGCCCCATCAGTTGAGAACCACTCCCCTAGATCATCTCAGGAAGAGATTTGCAGGTAGGTTTTGGATGGATTGCGGATGGATTGTTTTTCTTTGTGCACTTCTGATCACCGTACATCCATTTTAAAACCAAGTGCATTCTCTTACAGGTCACAGCCACCAGCTCTTCCACATCAGCGCTGTGGTAGGGACCCACTTCCAGATGGAGGGAGTGATAGCAGACATGATGTCACGGAGGGCTTGGCTTGTGGCCCACGGAGCCATGCCTTCCTTCCTCGGGACCATTGGGGTGCTGGTGGTCAGTCTGGTCTTAAACCTGGGCATCATCGGCATCTTCAGCGCCCCACTGCTCTGGAAACCCTGCCACTCTAACTCCAGCCAGGCACACACGACGACAACGACGACGACAACGTGTGAGCCCAAAGAGCAGTGAGAGCGTGGCGCTTTTTTTCCTTCAATATGGCTGCTTCACTTTCCAAAGGAAAGGTTCAGGCTGTTCAGCAGCTCTGAGTAGTTGTTATTTAACATCTACAGTTTTATTATTCAGAGATAAAGATTTTATAACATGCTCAGTGTTCACTCAAAGGCTGACGACCCAGATGTTACATAAATCTCATGTGGGATTCTAAAAACATGTCTCCATTGTACAAATGTCTTTAATTTATTTCTTTGTTTTCTCAATGTGCAAAAAAAACAAAGCCTGGGTTGAAGGAAGCCTGCTGTTGGAACACAACTCATCCACAAAGTGCCTTTTTTATCAACTCTTTGTTTTCAGTGTTTACAGAAAATCACTACAAGTTAAAATCTCAAACTGGAACGTCTTAAATCACAGTTTGCAGGGATTATATTCACATTAATGATGCTTCCTTTTGCAGATACTAGGCCAGAACCTGTGTCACTTTATAAAGAAAATATTCTCTATAACTGGACTACATGTGGCATTGCAAATCAGTGCGCTGACTCTACTCTACATATTATAATGCAGATTGTGTTGCAGGCTTTTAAATATCCACCTATTGATTCCTCTCTGCACACACTGCGATTGATTTGCAGGCTTCTTTTTATCTGATTGCCTTCCTTATTATAAACCTCACAATCTGCCCTCAACAGGGGGAAAAATGTTACAGCGCTGCAGTGGTGATTAGAAGACAGGTACCATTTTTATAACAGTGAGTTACCACGGCAACCCTATAGTGGCCTCATGCCCCCTGAAGGTCTTGAGCAATTTTTATGTTCCGAGCAAATGGCACCATTTTGCTCTTGTTCTTTCTTCACTTATCATAAAGTCTTTTTCTTGACATTTATTTTATGTTCAATTGCACTTATAATCCCTTTCCCCTCTAAAATTGAGGTTTAAGCCTTTACATATAAGCAACAACATTAAATTTCTGACAGTTGTGTTTTATTACAAGTTTTGTTTGATTGAAGAAAGATACTAAGAAAAAATGTATATCAATGCATAATTTGATGTTATGCTGTTGCAGTATTTGAAGCCTGTACCTTTTAACAAACTAGAAACACTCCTTTTTATATTGTACTTTGTTGACTTAATGACCCATAATATTGATTCATACATTTAATGAATCATTTAATGAATCATGTTCTTGTGTATTTATAAAAATTTGCCATATTTATTGGTTGTTAAAGGTGCATAAACATAAATTAAGATAACTATGTCTGCTCATGTTTTGAAGATAAGAATATTAAAATCCATTTAAGCTCCTCTTATCATAAGGACTATAAATGAGTTTTTGAAATAAAAAAGGTTTGAACTAAACTACAATATCAATTGAATATTAATGGTTAATTTTTTTTCTTAAAACAGGTGAAAAAAAAGTGTCAGAATATATTTTATAGTCTTCTCACGTGAAAGTATGTGCATGCATTATAAATATTTATTACATTGATCGTAAATTATCTGATAAAACTATAATCTGCAGATTATGAGTCCAGTTTTAGAGAAAAAGGAGCCATACTTGTGATAGTTTAAGCCTCTTTAATTAGCCTTTTTTTCAATCTGTTATATATATCGTCGTTTAGACTCTATAGATTTGGGTTGAATGTAAAGTAACTGATCACTTTATTAGGTATACCTGTTCCGTTGTTATTAATGCAAATATTTACTTAACCAGTCACATGACAGCAACCATCGCATGCAGACATGCAGGCAAGGTCAAGATAATCTGCTGAAGTTCAAACTAAGCATGAGAATGGGGAGGATATATGATTGCTTGTTGGTGGTCTGTCAGACCTTCATGTTGTTTTTACTCTTTTCTGAACTCCTACCATTTGAATCTTGCAGTAGATATCAAGATTCTCTTTTCCAAGCCGTTCTCTATAAATCCTAAAGAGTGTTGTGCATGAAATTTCATGCAGATCAATTCAGGCACCTTATCCCCCTTTGTAAAGCTCAGTTTGTACTTCAGCAGATCAACATGCCCACATCCACATGCCTAAATGCATTGGCTGCTGCTGTGTGATTGGTTAATCAGATAGTTGCAATGATGAGGAGTTGGAACAGGTGAGTGTTATTTCCCTTCTAGTTGCTCAGGTTACATTTTTGAATAGACATGGTGATTCACATTGTTCTATATTTCTTTATCACTTTATTTCATATGAATAATGATGACTTTATTCATCGTACAACTTCCAAAATCAGAGTTAAGGTGCTGCACAGGCATACATTAAACAAAGACATGATAGAGATAGAGACAAAAAAGAAGATTTTCAGCAACCATTTTTGAAGACAAAACAAATGTACTGATTACTTTATAATGGAATAATAAGAAAATTATGACAGATTGTGATTGTCTCAAGATTTATTTCACTTGTTATAAGAAAACTACATATTATTGACTGATAACTTTTCAAAAATGATCAAGATTCATAAATTTAAGAGTTTAATAACATTTTCAAATAAGTAATAACAACGTTACAAAAAACTCAAATCTTACCAAGTTTATTTTTAGCCTGAAGCCTGTTGTATGCTTGACGCATCTGCAAGGTCAAACGTGACGTCAGATATAAAGACACGCCCCTTCGCGTGGGTCCTGTGCGGCCAACTTTCGTCTGGCTGTGTACATCCCCGAAATTTTTACAGACGCGGACGCGGCCAGATGTCAAAATGGCATTAAACATGCTACAGATGTGATTCTTGAAGACACTGCTCCCTAGCTTTTGGGAGACTATCAGTTTGTGGCGAAGAGGAAGCCGGTGCTAAGTATAAATGCACCAGACGTTTCCGCATCATGATTCCCACCTCAGTTTTTGTCCTTGCAGCCGTCCGCGCGGAAAGCATAACCGAGCCTTAACAGTATCTAAATTCTGCTGCAAAGGGGCTCTCCATCAAAACGCTAACAAAAGATGAGTTTTGTTGTGTGGGCTGTTCGCAAAGCATTCTGGGATTGCTTGAAGCATTAGATAGTAAGGCCACTTTTATCAGCTTTTCCCCCTCATTATGTGAAATTCATCCAAGCTATAAGAAAGGTGCTTTATTGTTTAATAAATGCACCTTATGGAGTATAGTTTTTACTAAACAGAGTAATTCAAAACAAGATGTAAGCACTGGAGGTGAGTTCAGCTGAGCGGTGCATCTCTACTGGACTCAGAAATGTCTAGTGGGACAACACTGTTAATAGCCAAGGGTCGAGGGTCGAGCAACAGAACGGCAGCTTCTTGTAGCAGTTTGGGCTTCATTATGTAGCAGTCTTCGACACGACATCCTGTGTTTCCTGTGAAGAAACTGAGGATTCTCTGGGCATTAAACACTGATAGAAATATTTCAGGTAATTTAAGTACATGTTTGAAATTAAATATAGCATAGGAGCAGTAATGTTGAAATAACATGAAATGTAAGTGGAAAAATTAGCATACTGTACATAAAGGCCAAATAAAGCTGTAATTGCTTAAACGAAGTATTTCTTACCACTACAAGCAATGTCGGCTTGTTTTTTCCTGTCTATCTTGAAATATGGGTCTTTTCCAGACATTTGAGGTAAATGCAGCTCATAGGAAGTGTATTTTTTCCCCTTGAGATCAGGCTGATCCACTTGGTAAAATTTGAGTTTTTGCAACATAGTGCTTTGTTCATAGAGCAGAAAAATGTTTGATCCATTATGATGTAAAGCAGAGGTTCCCAACCTTTTATCTTTAGGGCCCGATCTCCTTAGCTAAGTCAAATCAAAGATCCATTTTCATTATTTTATTGATAGAATCTCTAAATAATCGACCGATTTACTTAATAGGTTCTTACCTGAAGATCTATGTATAAACTATCTGTTATTACGATGGTGTATTTGGGCCACTTTAGAGAATAAAAAACAAAGAGGATCTGTTTATTTTTTAGAAAAAAAACACATCAAAATTTTCAAGTTTACAATGTTGTAAATTAACAAGAAATATCCTAATTTTTTACTTATCACTGAGACTGATCAATAAGGGGATATTTTTGATTTTAGCCCAGAATTTTGATACTGTCATTATCATCTGGACTTAGAGGACACATTTCTGTATAAACACTGTTTTCAGTTTGCACATTTACAGTGTAAGATTGTCACAAATGTAGCTTTATAAACTTGAGTTTATAATGTTAAAATTTATGACTTCTTAAACTTGGATATTATGATTTTTTTTCTTGCAAATGCATGACTGTAAACTCAAATTCTGAATTTGATTGCTTGTAAATATACAGCTTCATCAACTCAAAAGTTTACTTTTTTCAAAAATTTGCTTTTTTTTACCCTGAAAAATGAACAGATCCTCCTTATTTTTTATCTTTTACGGCAGGCATTGAACATTATATTCCTTAACCTTATTTTTCTTTTTTAAGTATGTGCACATCTTATTTTGAAAATGTCAGACCAGGCAGGACCCTACACCCCTCTTCCTTAGATCTCTGGTGACCCCCTAGGGGTGCCCAGACCCCAGGTTGGGAACCAGTGGTGTAAAGCAGATGTAGCACTCACTGTAGGCACAGATTTAGATCATTTCTGTTTTAACTTGACAAACACATGGAAGGCTCAAACTGAATAAAATAAGTTTAATAGCACTTACAAATGTACTGGTATTTAGTAACTCTTATTCTCACCAATGATAAAAGATATTTCTAAACACAACCCACAGGAGCACGCAGCTAACATTTTCACTCACACAAATGTCTTTTAGCGAGTCGATTTAATGTGAAATAAGAGGGAAAATGTACGTGATATGATGGGAGAGAGGAGTGTTGGATGTCGGAGTAGAAAAGTCAGACGCAGAGAGAAAGTATAGACACACAAAAGAGCACAAACACACACACACAGTCTTTGTATTAGAGCAGAGGAGTTTAAGATGTCTTCAAGGTTAGCGTGCAGAGTAGAGGAGTCACATCGTCTTTTATGTCGCTGATAAAACACAGCAGTATTTGTCCATGGTGTGTTTTCCACCTCGCTCTGTTTCTGAGCGTCGATCGATTTTTATTTTCTCCACTGTCATCATCTTTCAGCGTTCCTGCCTTTGACCCTGTTGATTCCTGGAATTGCATCATTACTGGATTCTGATGTTTTTCTGTGCCATCGAATCAGAGCAGCTCGGAGCTCATTTATTTCTCAGCTGCTGTTTTACACGTCATCTCACTCCTTCAGTGCCTGAACTGTTTCAGCAGCTCTGAGTCCCTGAGCGTCCAGGGCTTCACATCATATAGTCTGATAAATATTGTTTTTTTGAGTCACATTTTTTAAATTAAATATGACCAAATTTTCTATTCCAAGTTGCAAAAAAATCCCCAGACCGGACCACTGTTACTTTAAAGGCGTGTGAACCGTGCCATTTTTCTCTTGATGCAGGTTGTAATTTTCAGGAGTCTTGTGAAAACTTGTTTAAAAACTGTTTTGAAGGATGTTTTAAAAATGTGAAAAGAAAGAAAAGACGTGTTCAGGATGAATCATTCGATACAACAGTTTCTCAATGTCAAGAGTCAGAAACACAGGGTTTGTAAAGATAACTGGTGCCTTTTTTAAATGTTTTATACAACCTTTGTTTTGATACAATGCTCCAACCATGAACTACTCTTAAACATGTATAAATACTCATTTGTTCTTTGCTGTGTATAATTTTTAATTTACTACATTGTTCTACTAGGCTGGTGTAATAAATGAAACATTTTATAAATGTATCAAGCCTCATGGGAATCATTTCAAATGATGTGATTAAAACTTTTAAATAAGGTACTTTATTTAGCCTCCTAAACAGAGGTTGAAATGTACAAACAGGATCCTATGGATCTGTACTAATGGAGAAACGTCAGGGTGCAGGCTGCTGCCCATGAAGGACTGCCGTCTCAGCAGTTGGGGGTTCTTGGTCTTGCTCATCACTGCTTAGGAAGTGAACTGGTTACCAGACCAACTGCCAGACTTGGTCCAACTGGGACATCAACCAGTGACCCTCCAGTTTCCACAGAATGGGCCAGTGGTGCCCTAAACAGTGTCTCATGCACAGGGTCACTGGTCTTGATCCTACATTCCCTACTAATAGGGCTGGGGGAGAAAGCCTAACAAAAAATCTCAGATTTTCACAAACCAAACCCATCAAGTGACTTTAAGTGATTTTTTTTTTACCGCTTAAAAAAAGACTGAAAATGACAAAAAAAATTTCAACACATTTACTTTTATTTTCTCAGTAACACTGAGAGGCAGACCTCTATGGTGGGGCGTTTTGGTCTCATCTGTTGTAGACCTCTACAATGGGGTGATCTTGACCGTGGGGCAGGAAGTGACGCACTAACACTTTTTTTTGCCCTTTTGTTTGCCTTAGTTTGTGATGTGTCATTTTTAATTGTATCCCTGTCCCCCTTACCCTAACCCTCTTTGGGTTTTCCTTATTTAGTGATGTGTTAACATTCTCCTCCTGAGTAAATGTAAGATTTTTATTCATAACATTCTGCTGTTGTGAAAAATAGACACTGTAACCTCTGACAGCAAGTGGGTCTGCAACTGAATGCCCCGCCATCGAGGTCTACAGCCTCTTGATAACATTAAGTAGACAGAATTGTCTTTTTGATGTTAAAGTGTAACCAAACAGCACAGTTCAAGGGAAGGGGAGTCATGCAGTTACTGTATACAGACAAATTAAAGATGTGCTGCATGCTGACTGGCGACCATTCTAGGGTGTACCCACCTCTCGCCCAATGGCAGCAGGGATAGGCTCCAAAACCCCAAACGGTACAAGCAGTGTAGAAAATGGATGGATGGAAGTAAAAGACAAACTGTTTTCTTTACAGGGATCACCAGAACTCGCATGACATGAACATTTTTGACAGAAACTTTAACTTTTGGAATGTCTGCAGTGAAGTTTCAAACAAAATGTAAATTTTCCAAAAATTGGACTCAATTTATCGCCCAAGCCCCACACGTTAGTCACACAATCTTATGTTTAATAATCTGATTAGCTATTAACGCCATAACATAGTCAAAGACCGACAGATGACACCCCAAAGAGATGGCATTTATTCTAATAGAAGAGAACCAGTCATCAGTCTTTTCTCTTTAAAGATGAATTAATACTTTATATGGATATCAGAAATGCTGTTTTAAGCTGTAAGTCAATTATTTGCTGCAGATCTGTTGCATCAGACATGCATATAAACCAGAGGCAGAGCTGAAAGTTTTAAAAATCCTGGGATTAGCCTAAACTTAAGAGGATATGCTTCACCATCATCTGCTTATCAAGCAGTCAGTCATATTCAGTATTTTTAACTATTTTAAATTACAGATTAGGAGTAAATATACCAAAAAGTCTATATATTATTTGGACAAAAATTTGTGATTCTGATCTTGTTTAGTTATTTTTGTTTTTCTATCTTTTTGTGTTTTGTTTTGTTTTGTTGTGTTGCCATTGTCTGCTTTTATGGTGTAATTTGATCTTTCTTTGCATCTTTTTCTTATACAGTGCCTTTGAATGTAGAATGTATTTTTAAATTAAAAAATAATCCTTTAGAGCTAATATCCTTTTTCAGAGAATCTTGTGTATCATTTGTTCAGGTGATATTCAATTGATTAAAAAAAAGGAAAAATGAACTGGTTTCCATTTAAAAAAAAAAAAAAATCAATAGAATGAAAGTAACACAGATTTCATGAATCTGAAAAAAATGCAATATGTTGAAGATCAATAATTTTGACCTATCCCTTTTAAAAAGGGATAAAAACTGTCTGATGTCTACCTTTTAAAGCTGCATTACATTACATAAATATGGCGGGAATTTAGTGTAATTAACCTCATTGGGACTGTTCTTCTTCTTTTTTTTTTTTTTTAAAGGCATAAAAGGCAAAATGTGGGGCTCCATGTATAAAACTATTTCTGATGTTTGTTTAACAACATGCTTAAAGTATTTTTTTTTCATACTGCAGTGTTTAAGAGCTTAGAGGTAAAATATAGCTGAGATGTAAATAATTAAGACATAATTCTGATTCATCTGCACACATACTGAGCTTTAATTTTGATCAAACTTTTTTAAGCAATTTTTCTTCAAACCTAATCAAGAGCTTCTCTTTCACATAGGTGTGCATCAGTTTAAATTGCATCAAAATAGATATTGATTAACCAAAAAAATGTCCCTAACGAGGACCCATAGCCCAAACTTCGACATCCAAGTACCTCAAAAAGCCACAAAATGTCAGGCAGATTATAGACTGGCTGTTTGGTAAAATGACATGTAATCAATAAAATTATGATTTATGTCAGAAGAACAATTTTTGCACCAACTATGAGCATTCTTTCCCAAGTTTCACCTGCAGAGATGTTGAAATCTGTGTTATTTTTGCGACTAAAGCTCTGACTAAAACTGGGGGTCAACAGCCTTTTTTCCCAGACAAAAACTGGAGCAAGACGAGCTAAAAATAGCCTTTGATGACTAAAACGCTGACTAAAAGTAAGTGTAGATTTCTAAACTTACTAAAATGAGACTAGAATGAATTGACGTTTTCAGCAGAGATTCAAAAACCATGATATTTCTTCACTGTGGATAATTCTGTCAAAACACAGCATACCTGTTTTTTCTGCCTCTCAGGTGTAGATGGGACAGGGTGCCGAGAACACACTAACATGTTTGGATACCAGATTTAGGGTAGGGAATAAATGTTTGGACTTAAAGACAAAAATGCAAGGACCTTTAATCGACTAAAACTAGACTGAAACTATAAATGATAGAAAAGACTAAAATGTGACTAAAACTAAAATGCATTAGATCTAATAATTAGAATTAAAAATCATTGACAATATTAAAACTATCTGAAGTATTACAGTGTATAGTTTGAGTTCTGATGCTTATCTTAAAGATGATAAGTAAGTATAGTAGGATATGTGTGCAAATATATTTCAGATATAAGTATGTTGTGTAGTTTTTAGGCTAAAAGAGATGCTTCAAACTATATTGCTCACTGGTTGTGATTGCTTTTAAAACTGAGGGAAGTTCTCATACTGATCTCTGCCCAGGGCGTCCAGATTACTAAAACAAATAAATCATGTATGTAAATCATTATATGCAACTTACAGACCTGCCTACCTCCACATTCTGCATACTGCTAAGATGCAAAGCCTTATTAAAAGCAGGAAAGGCATATATATATATGGAAACATGGAAGAATACAAACATTAGACCGTACATGCACATTGAATTCAGACTGAGTTTGATAAGTGAGTTAGTGACCACTAGAGGGCAGAGCTGCACAATGAGAGTATATATTTTAGATCATGCAGCTCATTTGCTTCTCTTCTAATCAGCTTTTATTTTGAAGAAAAGATATTGGTTTGTTGCTATCTGGATTTCCAAAATGTGTCTGCAGAAAGCCCAGCTATTGGTTTGCAGCAGGGGAAGAAAACACTGAAAATTGTTCCGGATTTATGTGAGCACACAAGTGACAAAATGTGATTTTTTTTTTCCTATAGTGATTACTGTAAGACCACTTTCTGTATTTCTCTGTGACAGTGCTTTTGTTTCAGACAGCCTGGATATCAGAGCAACCTGCAAGTTAAAAGATAAGATACAGGGCAGAACTTGAAATTGAACAATGAGCTCGGGTAAACTAGTCTGTTCCCCCTAATGGGGCATTTTAGGTGCAGGATGGGATAAATAATTTGTTTAACATGCTTTTTCCTGGTGCATTTCTTCAGAATGAGCTTCTTAAAGATTTGCACTTGTGCTACGTGCACTTTGGCTCAATTGATAACACTATACTACTATACACAGAGCAAATTTCAGCCCAGCAGCCACTTCATTTTCTGGTGAGATTTTTATTCCTTTACTCTTATTAAACTTTTAACATTTAGTGCCAGCACCTCTTTTCCTTCATCCCTCTTCCTTACTGCCTCATGGGATGGATATTAAAGACTATAGAGTGGTTTATTATTAGCACAGACCAAAATGAATCAGCCAGTGCCATTACCATACAAGAAATAATTACCATAAGAGATCAATAAGCTGCATACGCGCATTAGGCTATACGATGAGGTGGAAGATTAAAAAGGAAAGTTTCCTGCAGCAGAGCTCTAATAGGGGTTCCATTTTAAAAACGGCCGGCTCTTATTATAGTCATATTCCATATCTAAGCAGGCTGGAGACTCGAGTGCTTATTATGAAAAAGGCTCATTCTGAAACCACAAATGGAGCCCTGAAGGATGGCAGAGACAAACACTACACAGTGTACTAATCCTATCTGGCCCTGAATCTGCTTGTAGACACTAGAAGAAACAATGAGGCAGACACGAGTCCTCCAAGTGTTTTCATCCCTCCCCCCGGTACACCAGAGGAGGTGGAGAGACAGAGAAAAGGGATGATAGCATTACTCACAATCCATTACCACTCCCTGGAGACGCTCTGCATACACAGAGAGGGAGGCAGGGAGGGTGGAGGCAAAGAGAGAGAGAAATCTGGTTTGGATGGTGTTTGTTTGCTGGAGGGGCCGGCTGTAAGCCAATATGAAACTTGATTATTCCTTTTCAATAACCGTCTCCCGAGCATCCCGTAGAGACGTCGCAGGTTGCTGATTAGTTCGTCAAAATAATAGAAGGCTCTTGAATAGCCTTGTTAAGATGCCTAACTTTAAGTACAGGCGGCGGCCTGAGTCATTGTTCGCTCTGAAGCTCACAGTAATGATGGATTGACTGATGCTGAGGGATGTTCCTGCTTTTTTTAATCAAGGCTGTTTATTTCTTAGGGGCAGACAATATACAAAGTGCTGGAGTAACAATACATGAACATATCATTTTTAGACATGAATTCAGAACTATGTACATTTCATATTTACAAGCCTAATGCCAAAAAAGCTGGAACAGAATAAAATGCGGACAAAAACAGAATATGAAGAGTGGCAAATCCTTTTCAACCTAAATTCAATTGAATACAGTTTAAATACATGGTACTTTCTAGCTATATTTATACTTTTTTTGAGTATGCACAATTTCTGAATTCGATGCCTGCAACATGTTCCAAGAAACCTGGGACAGGAGCATGTTTACCACTGTTACATCGCCTTTTTCTCGAAATTCCTTCCACCTGCACATTGAGCTTTCATCATATGTTGAACTATTTTCCCATGATGTCTTGCACAAAGCGGAGAACCTCATGCTATCCTTGAGCATTGCTGACTGAGCCTTCAGTGTTGCTCCTTTTACACCAAGTCATGGAACTATCACCTGCAACCATTAACCTACGCACCTGTGGAATGTTCCAGGTGTTTAAAGAGCAACTTTCTCAGTCTTTTCTTGTCCCTGCCCCAACTTTTTTGGAATATTTTGCTGGCATCAAATTCAAAATATGAGTGTACTTCCAAAAAACAAAAAAGTGTATTAGTTTGAACATTAAATGTGTCATCTTTGAGCTGTATTTAGGTAAAAAATGATCACTTTATTCTGGTTTAAATTCACATTTTACACACTGTCCCAGCTTTTATGGAATCAGAGTTAGGACATTTACAGGCATCAAGATGGTTTTGAAACTCTTTTTTCATGGTGGTGGTCTCTGTTTCAGCTCCATCTGTTGTTGGTTTCTCTCACGTTGACCCATCTGTCGCCCCTGAATCGCCCCGCTCAGGCGCCTCCCAACCATCTTGCCCCCTTACTGAGTTTCACAGTGGTGCTTCTTATATTGTGAAGGCAGCATGTTAAACATCGCTAATGTGTACAAAAAAAGACGCTCCTGAGTGTCACAGGCAGGCCACAGGTCGGACATTTCTTCTTTGGACGTATTTTTGATTCTTATTTGACAGCAAAACCAGACGGAATTACATGTAAACACACTTTCACTGTTAACATCTGACATTTGGTTTTGAAAAATACTCATATGATACACGCATCAGAAACAAACAGGCTTTCCAAGGTATGATTGTACAACTTTGATATCTTATATACATTCAGTAAAAGCCTTTAAATAACCTCCCATATCAAAACTTATCCAAAAACAGTGACTATACTGTACAAATGACTATCTGCTGTTCTCAGATCAGAAAAATGTTCCTCTATGACTCATGATATGAAGTTCCCTCCCTTGTTTTTATCTACTCATTCATAATTTCCTCTAAATACAAGTCTCAGCCGTAGACATCACCACACCTCCATTTACTTGATAGTCCATCACATTTCCAGCCATATAAAGTTATTCATGCATGTCCCTGTTTCAGGCTGACCTCCCTCCAGATAAACATTAAACACTTTGGTAAACATGTGACAGGTTTCCAGAAAGGGGCGGGGCTTGGGGACGAGTTGGGATGAGGCAAAACTGCAGCATTGATGTTGTGAGAGCAGCAAAAGGTAGACATACTTCACTAAGAGGAATCTGTTTGGATGCATAACCTCTGACTGGAAAGATGGAATAAAATAAATCAACCTCCCATCCCTCTGGACTCGGCGGTCTGTTCCAGTTAGCCCAGGATGTCGAGGTAAACCGGAGGGTTCTTGACCAGAGCGAGCAGGCGACTGTGGATGTCCTTGATGACCATCCTCTGCTGAGGCTCTCTCTGCCAGCAGCCCTGCATCAGCAGGTACACCTCTTTAGGACAGGTACGAGGCCGCTCCAGTTCTCGACCCTGCGTGATGCATTCAATGGCCTGTTGGGATGGGAAATAAAAAAATTTGGTAACAGTGTAGAAGTAGTATTGTTATGTATGGCCCTGTTCTCTCTCTCCACGGCCTCCCAGTATTCTTGTCAAGAATACTTGTGGTTAAATAAAAGAATCTAAAAACCTTGTACAGGAAATAATAATAACATAACAACATCCTGAACTCTTACACGGAATCCACACGTCCAAAAAACATAATACATTAATTTAAAAAATGAAAATTCATAAAAGAAAATTGGATGGGGATTATATAAGAGAAATTTACTTCACTTTACTTTCTATTAGTATGTTGAAAATAAAAAACCTTGGAGAGATTTGGATATCTACCGAGGGCTTCTTCTCTTACTTCTTGAATAAATGGCCCTCAAATGAAGGGGCACCAGATGTTGAAGAGAGAAAGATCACTCTTAAAACTAATATATATATATTTTTTCTTCAGACTCATATAATTCAGAAATCCATCTGACTGCGTTCATTTTTCCACGATAGAGCTGTAGCTCCTGCTCAAAAACGACCCTATATCTAAAAAATAATGGTGTCCTTCAAACATTATGATGAGGAGGGGTCAGCGACTGCATTAGTGCAAGGGTCAGCTTTTTGACAGATGCTGTAGAGGTCTAATTTTCAAATAAACTTAACAATACTTGAAGTAGAATTTTTGCATTCTTTTTTAATATTTCATGTCCCTCTACAGAGATCTGTCTGGATTAGCTATACTGCTAACCTCAGAAAGCCCATGGATTTGCCGACTGTTTTCAGGCAAATCCATCTTGAAAAGCTCCCATCAATAAAGTCTGTGCTGCACCAACACGGTTCGGACCAATCAGTGAGATTTAAGGAGAATGAGGCGGTAGCTATGGGCAGGGTTTAGTTAAACTGGCCATCTGCAATGGCCGCCTCAAGTGCAGTGATTAGCTCGGTGTAGCTACAACATAGCAGCTGTTTAATCAGAACTAGGGGCGTGTTATTTAAATGACAACTGTTTTCTGACACCGCATTTATCAACACCAGTTCATTCGTAAGCTGTGATTGGCCACCTTGATTAACACAGCAGTCTAACAAGTTTGTTTAAAAGTAATGCTACCCAACACTGCATGTGCCTCTTGTTTGACTGATAGCATAGTTAGATTTGTGCTGTTATTTAGGCTTTAGGAAAAAACAAATGATTAACAACAGTATGCACAAAACTGAATTGTCGATGAGGCACAAGAAAAATTTCAGTCATAAAAGAGGAGAACTTGTTTCACCTATATGTGTTCTTGGCTGCTATCCCACCTAAAACCACTGGCAGCTCACACTCCTGGTTCAGTCTCACTTGTTTTTGGGTTGATTTAATATCTCCTTCAATAGGGATTAAACCCTTTATAGCCTGGTGTATTATATTTGATACACACTTTTATGAGACCTGAACAACAGGATTAAGTAATTACTTTAAAAACTTTTGAACAAAATCAGAGCATGATAAAAAAAAAAAAAAAACGCCCTCCAGTGCATCATCAGCTGACAAAAACGACTAATCAAATGTGATACAAAAAAATAAAAAAGTATATGTGAAATTTTATAGCAATTTTTCCTTTTTTTTGATTTCGATGGAAAGTTAAACAAACATTTCAGTTCCAAAAAATGAGAATTATCTGGCTATTATTAGAGATATCCGGCTTTAAGGGGTTACAGAAAATGAGGTACCCTAAATACCACTATATACACTGGCGGACAATAAAGAGCACATCTGCACATCTGTCTACATCTGCCTCTGTCTCTTTACAACCCCATCACAGCTGTGACAGATGAGTCCAACATGAGTCTGGTTCTGCTCAAGGTTTCTGACTGGTAAAAAGAGGTTAATCTTTGCCACTGTGACTTTGTGGTGGACTATTTTTGGGTCCTCATAAAAAATATAACAAAGAGTACAGTCTAGACATGCCCTCTTTGTAAAGTGTCTTGAGAAAACACTGGTTATCATTCAAATTGAAGTGTGAATATTATGCCCTGATCAGAGCATTTATATGACCACGCTCAGGAAAGAGGAAAACTTGTCTTATCTAAATCTCATCTTGCATTCATCCTGTGCTGCTTTAGGTAAAAGATTTTCTGGCGTTACAGTGTTCAGGGTTTGTCATCTCTATCTCTAACATTTCTATCACCAGCACAATACAAATAAATCAGATTTTTTTTGTGCACTGAAAAGACACTTTTTTGTCTGTTATGCTAAATATTCAAGGACTTTGGAACAACTCTTAACAAAAGAATTGTCTAAACTCAAACTTTAAAGTCAATACTCACATTTTTTTCCTTTTCTTTAAAAATTGACTTTATATCATGAAAGGCTGAACATTTTTACTCTTTTGGAGGCCAGAAGTCTGAAATGAAGAAATTAAAGATGAGATTTTACTGCTCGTGTCTTGCTCTATAACAACCGCACTGACAAAGACTACATTTTTTTCCTTTCAATCCAGTATGTATGAACATTAAAGAGGGTAGGATTTAAATCTGTGCAATGCCAAGAAAAATTAGATTTTTCATTTTATTATACAAAAGAGGAAGTTATCGCCAACCATAAGGTTAAATTTCAGAAAAAATAGATAAATGTATATATTTAAGTGCCAAAAGCACATTAACTGATTGGAAAAACACACTTCTCTGCAGTTATGGCTATTAAATAATGAAACTGTGATTATGAGGATAAAACCACATGGTTCACAGTATTAAAGGTTGGGTATTCATGCAAAACAACTGTGCTGTTTATGCATGCTGTGCAAAAAAAAAAGTGCAAATTGAAATGGTGGCATCCATCACAGTACCACACTTGAAATCCCTGATCTCTTCAGAACGTGTATCACAAAGGGAGACTGCATGGCTAGGTACTATTTTTATACACCTGTGGCAAAAGGTCTGATTGAAACACCTCATTTCAATAATTAACAGGTGTGGCCAAATAATTTTGTCCATATAGTGTACAAATGAAAGACACCAGTGTAATGCTATAAAGTCAACATGTCTCACTGTGGAGGGTTCCCTTTAAAACTGCTACAACTGGCCCAATGGAAGGCTCCATCGGGTCAGTCCAGTGCTACGTGTTTGAACCACCAGAACCAGAACTAGAACCAGATTCAGAACAGATTGTGACCAAGTTTTTCTTAAAATTCTTGCATCCAAAGATGTACTTTCAGAATGAAGGCATAGCTAGCTGAAGATGGTAACACTGAAATCTGCAGTAACTCACGATGAGGGGAATAAGGGACCCCAGTACATTACCAAGCCTGTTTGGTCCTACCTCCTGACTAAACTTTCACAAATTTTAATTTTTTACAGATAATTTGCTTGTGTGCCTGACAACTGCCTTATTCTTCTTCCCAACTTTTCCTCAACTCTTCCTGCCAGACCCTTCATAAATTGCCACATGTCAGAGTGAAGTTATGTGAGAACAGCAGGAGATATTCAGGAAAATTCACTTTTAGTAAGCAGGCAGGTGAGGGGGCAATTGAAGAAAAGATAGTTGCTTTGTTTGCCATTTCTGTGCATTTCCATGACCTGCTTGACTTGATATGACTATTACGGCAATAATGGGGCAAGCTTTCTGGGGCCCTGCCAAACAGGGGCCCCATGGAGGTCAGGAAAGTCATGGTCCATTGTAAAGCAAAGCTGTGATATCCATATTTTATATTTAACCTGAATCTGAACCACCTTTGTTTATGCTGGAGTACAATATAGCATTTTCAAAATGTAAACCCCTTTTCTTAAAACAAAATTACCTTTTTTTTATTTGTAATGTTGGATGAGCACACTGACTAAACCATTAGGAAAATAATGTCAGACTTCATCACTAAGTTATGATGCGCACAAACGTCAGGATACCAGAGAATAAAGTGGGAGGAATTTAAACAAAAGTAAGGGAAGATAATTATTAATTGCAAAATAAAGGCAAAAATTGACAAATGGTTTAAATGGGGCAGAAATAGGTAAAAAAAAAAAAGGCAAAACGTGGTATAAAATTGGCAAATAAGGTTTAAAAAAACAGGCATAAATTGATGTAAAATGGTGAAAAGTGGTTAAAAGTGTCTCAAAATAGTTAACAATGGTAAAAATGGGTTAAAAGTGGAAAAATGCATGGGTAAAGTCGTGAAAAGGGGTTAAAAAGTTGCAAATATTGGCAAAAATGGGAAAACTTTGGTTAAAAGAGGCAAAAGTCTGTATATAATACAGATAATACAGATTATCAACTGGAGGTCCGGGGGACACATCAGGCCCCCCACAGCTTTCCATCCAGCCTCCAGAGGAGTATTAAATTCATATTTCAATTTAACTGGCCCTCACAGCATCAGTCAAGGAAACACTGGCCCTTGTGAAAATGGAGTTGATGACCCCTGCAATAATAACTCGGCACTGTTTTCAGCTTGAAATGAACTACTCATTAGCCAGGACATGAGCACCAATTCAACTGATCAGTCAGTAAATCACAACAGGGGAGGGGCCATTCACTGGGTTTTTCAGGGGCCCAGCCAACTCTGCGGGCCTGTCAACAACAATTGGACAATAGTGTACCTGGTTTTCAGTCTGCAGCTCTTTGTCACAGCAAGGGGACAAAATTTGTTCCAGAAATGGTTGAAAGCAGTGACACAAAATACCACTAAAAGGTTTGAGAAGTTATAAAGCTGTATAAAGCTGTCAACGAGGGCTGTTTGAATCCCGTTTCAGACATCCTACTGGTGAAACTCCTCATGACAAGACTCTATGACCACTCAGCAGTCAGCTGTGTCTTGATGTCACATTATCTTATCAGCTCAGCTTACTTGTAACCTCACCAAATGAGAAAAAATAAGTACCAGGCATGATCCCTTGATGGAAAACAAGATTTAAGACCAATCAAGAGAGTACCACACAGCAGAAAAGCATCATATGTGGAAAAGCAATGCAGGGAATCTGGCCTGTCCTGAAACTGACTCAAAAATCATCACAATCTTCAGATTTCCCTCCATCTGGGACAAAGTAAAGCAGCATAAATGTGAACAACCTACAGCTCAGACGCTGACAGGGCGATGACTGAGTTCACACACTCTACTGCTCAGTGAATAAATCACTGTCGACGATGAGAGAGGATGTCCTTTTGAAGAGTTTCTTACTCAGTTTTTTTCCTGTTGTTAACCTTGGCCTGATCCTCTGAACAAAAGAGACCAGTGAATGCTGAAACAGGCAGCCAGTCACCAAAAAACACTCAAACTAGCCGCCTTTAAATGGCTGCTGTCTGCAGTATTTTGGGATGATTTATCTCTTCTAGAGCGTGTTTAGGCAACATGATAATTTCACCTGTCCGTCACTGGATGAGACAGATTAGATTAACAAGGTTAAAGCTCGTTGGCCTTGGGCAAAAATGAGAGCCAATCAGATTAGAATTGAGTGGGTGAGAAAAGTGATCTACCCTTCTGTTGAAAGGAGAGAGGGTTTGGGCCTTTAATAGCACCGCTGTGGTCACAATGGAGTCCCACTTCTTGGTGCTCCAGCTCCAAAGGCTAGACTGCCCCGGTCCTAATTACTATGAATGTATTGATCAGTTTAAGAGTGCAGAGCCGTGGAAAACTTCACATGCATATGTTCTGAAATATCTACGACAAGAGGGATGAGGCTTCGTTCTGCAAGTTCAAGTGAAACATTTAAAACATTTTACAAAAGCACCTGAAGGGGTTAAATAGTCTCGTCTAATCTCAGTTTATGACATCTACTAAGTATTAAGATAAGTTTCACTGGTTATTCATCTGTGCTTTGCAGATCAAAAGCCATCATCTGCAAATGTCTCTGCTTTAAAGTGAACACTTTCTAAGAGAAGTTTCATTCACTGAAGCCCTAAGAGAGCAAGCATCCATGCATTTCATTTTCCACCATTATCCTGTGTTGACCAGGTCCCTGATTCAAGATCTTGTGTATTTTACTTTACTTTTACTTCACATTATTTTGAGATAACAATGCTGTTTTTCCAGTGCCAACCAAATAATTCCTCAGTATCCTGAGAAAAAGGCTGCAATCAACTGATCACATCACATCAGTGGCTGTGTGGAAATTAAAATAGGAAAAAGTCAAGGTCACAAAAATCCAAATGTTTTTGCCACAGGAAAACTGAATATAAAAAAAGTATGGCAATACAGTCATGTGCATCTTTTTGGGCACATAGGCCGCTAAGGATTCATCATGGGTAGAATCCTTTTGGTAGAAGTTACCTTGACAGTACCCTAGCGTAGGCTTACTCTGGCCACACATCCTTACTTTGACCTTAAGGTGTGGACTTTAAACTCCCCTACCCTGTTAATATGCAAGGGCATTCAGAGCACGACCAGCGTTGTGCCAATCCTCCTTACGACCCAATGGTGCCCTTAGTTGGGCTTACTCGCCACATCTGCTGCTTACTTCAGTCTCAATTATTGGACCAAACATGCCTGAAAGTACAGTATAATATGCCCAGTACATGCAGATTTTAATTTAGTCAAGTCTAAGTGTGAACAGTTTAAAAAAATGCCAAGTAAATTATGATCCTAAAGAAAACTTTAGGCAGGGTGTCCTGTGAGAACTGTGTTATGTGCCAGTTTTTTGCAGATATGTCACACAAGAGAACTTCAGATGGGTGGCAGGAAGTGATTTCTGGTAAAGGTGAGCTATCAAGATGCCAAAGTTTTGCTCAGTTTATGACTGTGCCAACCTTTCAAATTGAAAATAAATGAGCTCCTTTTGAGTCCTGACATTATTAACTACAGATGTAACCATTCACAGAGGTCCCGGTTCAGTTCATACCTCAATTTTTGGGTCATGATTCAATATGTGTGAATTTAAAAAAAAAAAACATATAGTCCCAAATTTATATGCTCATTTCTGAGTTTCCCAGACTTCAAAAAGGAAAAACGGATGAAACAGCACATAATCACATGGTCATTTACCCCACAAGTTTTATTTAGTTAATAGTATATCACCATTGTAAAGTTTAGGGATCATACTCAACATATGCAGAAATTCTCTGATGATTGCAGTGTACAGGTAACCTGGATGGATGTGTTTTACACATCCATCTGGAAAAACACTCATACACAGTGTTTGGGTAAGGGTAGAGCCTTTGAAAAAAAACTCAGAGGGTGATTGGGTGAATGTTCTGTCTGTCACATCTTTATGGGCCAATCAGAGCAACAAAACATGTGACGTCGTAGCCCCAAACCGAGATGCGCTGCTATGGATGAGTAAACTCCATAGAGAGCTGCATAATGCAAACCATGGCGACATGGTTATTTTCAAAAAGAAAATAACTCAATGCTGTTCTTTGCTCTTCTTTTAATGAAGAAATGTCGTCAAGTTCTGATAAAATGTATGCTTTAGCAGCATCCACGATAATGTCCTCCGCCATAATTCAAACCGGCCTCTTGCCGCTGCTTGCTTGCGGCACGACTCTGCCAGTGAGAAACATGGAAACTGGCGAATCCATCTGCTTTGCAAGGTCAGTGTACAGGTCAATTTAGAGAGTTAATGCACTAACATTCCTAACAGCTGTTCTTCTCTTCCTGACTCTTATCTAGCATTACCACATCATCAGGATCATGTGACTGCAAAAAACCTGTTAGGATTGCCACAAAAATGTAAATATCTCAAATACTCTCAAAACTATCTTAAACTAGAAAAGCACTCGGAGAGCGCAGACCTCTGCCATTAGCCCTATCCCCCAATAGTACAGAATCCTTTAAAAAATTCCTGGATCCATACAGCGATCTGGATCCTTCCCAAAATCTATTCAGTTCTTCCTTATGCCATTTCTGACATTTCCTGAAAATTTCATTAAAATCCATCCATAACTTTTTGAGTTATGTTGCTAACAAACAAACTAACTAACAAACTAACAAACCCTGCCAATCACATAACCTCCTTAGCGGAGGTAATAAAGGCTGCAAACATGTTTGTGTTCATGTTCAGTAAAAAAAACGATTTAAAAAGCTTCAATGGGAGCACTTAGTAGAGTAGGCATCCATGTACAGAGACTGTACTGGTCATTGGATTGGTGCATGCTCTATCTCCCCATAATTCCTGTCCCCCTACAGCTGCCCTATCAAAATAAAGGCAAAAAGCCCCAAAATATTCTTAAAGAAGCAGAATATTATCCTATTAGAGCTCCTAAGAGGAGTTTTTATCAGGCTATGAAACTGTGTGAAACTAATACTGATCTCTCCTCATGAGCTACAACAGCAAACAAGACAATCAGCAATGAGTTTATATCTCTGCTGGTATCATAAATGGCTGACCCTGATGGTTGTGATTATGAAGTCTACATGATGTTCAGACACCAGTCTCATTCAGTCTGCATCCAACAGTTCTTGTCATTGTAAGATTTACATCCAGCTTGGTGAAACGCCGTCTGTGATATCATGTAACTGGACTCGAATGTCACAAAAGCAATCACTCTCAACAGCACGGTAAAGCTGTAAGCCCCTTAACAAAGTCAGCTATAAATGCCTGGATAACCGAAGACTTTGTGGAGGAGTTATTGAAAAAGTATTTTATGTTCAGATCCACTTCTACTGCTGCTTTCTAGTGTTAACATTGTAGCTAAACATTAGCCCTGCTGTCTCAACAGGTGAGATTTGTCTTGCTGCCATTGTAATGATTTATTTTCACTGAAGCTCAGTACTGTATGCTTAAAACGAACTAGCATAAAGTTCACTTTACACAGCTTAGAATGAACTAGTATGTTCATTATCTAAAATAACTGAAAAGTGCTCCATCCTTTTTTACTCTGTGAGCTTTGTTCATTATCCTCTCAGGAGCCTTATTGATAAGGTTTTATTGTTGACCTTGAAATCTTTGATCAGTTTCATCCCATCTTACCTCACTGTTGGACAGCTGATACCAGGGCTGTTTCCCATAGGTGAAGATCTCCCACAGCACCACGCCAAAGCTCCAGATGTCACTCTCAGTGGTGAACTTCCTGTACATGATGCTCTCTGGGGGCATCCAGCGGATGGGCAGCATCGTACGTCCTCCCACCTGAGAGAAAACGAGGTGATGAATGAAGGCTAACTCAGATTCATGCGCAAAGGAATGTTTTAGCACTAAATACATAACGCATAACAAAGTCGAAAGGGGAAAATATAGTCATCTAGCTTCTTTGGTCTATCATCTTAGCTCAGACATTTACAGCAGTTCTTTCACAGATTCCTGTTCATGTATCCTTGAACCACCAGCTTCAGGAGCAGCTCAGAATCAGTGTGAGGCTGACAATATGGACAATGTGAGTTTTATCATTCAAAAGTCCTTCCATCCAGAGCCTTTTATTTAATATGAAAGAGAGTCAGAGGAGTCACAACAGCTAAATCACCTGTTTTGGTTAAGTTTAAGAGGATTGTTACATCGATTCATCCTTTAAGACTGTTACACATGAAAAAGATTTTCAAGAGGAGGAGGATGCATCTTTGTTGATCTAAACTCTAAACTAAACTGTTCACAAACAGGAACAATTGATAGTTCAAGGGTTGAAAATGAGATCAAGTGCAGTATTTTTCATCAGTTTGGTTATAAAAAAAATAGAAAGATAGCGCATTCAGCAGAGTACACTGCAGCCTCTCACAGGTTCTCATTTATAAATAAAAGATCAGTAACTCTTACAAACCAACTAAGGTTTTTATTTTACTGTTTTAAAACAGGATAAACTACACTTGTTTTAGATGTCTGGTTGTTTTTATTAAAACTTATCTGATCATTTGAGCAGTTTTAAGAAATCTGACCATGGTAGTCTTTTATCCCCCCCCCCCCCCCCCGGACCCTGGACCTGCTCAAGCGAAGACCCGGGACTGAAAAGGACTGCTAGTCCTGAGCTGTCCCAAGAGGAACCACGTCATTGCCACTGCAAACCAGCTAAGACTGTGCTTACCTTGCCTTAACATCCATTTTGGGGTATTTGAATACCGATGCATACTGAGAATTATACTGAGAATTATGAGACATTCTTCCATGCATCTAAAATATTGATTAGCACACCTTTTGGTGTAAAGTTTTTACTGAATGGAGTCTTCAGTTCAAAACAAGAAGAGAGCTGGATGTGGCTGGAACAAGGTAGTGTGTCTTGTCTCTCACTGGCCAGGAAATGCCCATTAGGGCCATACTAATAATCTTAGTACATCACAAATCAGCAGCACAAAACATGAATGAGATGCAGCAGCAGAATGGCAGCACTTCACACCTCCTACAGCCAGGCCTACACTGTGCAAATTTCAGCTGACTCAACCACAATTTTAGTCACATGACTTGATGATGTGTCGTTTGTTGTGCAGCGTACTTCCAAGCTGCTTCCAAGTGGTTGGACAGATTTCTGTCATATTTCATATTTTGGTTGTATGACTGCTCATAATCACACGGTGAGAGCTCAGCCACAAGCAGATTCCCCAATTTTGGAGCTTTTTTTCCTTTGTAAAAGGACAGCATCTTAAATCACCATAAAAGTAACAGAAATGTCTCTTTGATGTGCCTTTTCAGACTACAGTAAAGGAATTGAATGCGCAGGAAATAGGCCTACCTGTGGACCTCCAGCTGATGAAGAATGTTTGTTATTATTCAGCTGATACATAGTTGTGCTTGCTGGCGATGCTTTGTATGTGTGAGAGAGAGATGGCCAGAGCAGGTATGTTGCTGTATGTAGCTTTTTGAAATGTGAAAATGAGACAATAGACTGTCTTCGACCTCTGTATGTGAGACTTTTCAAGGGAAAATCATCCTGACTGAACTTGTACAGTGTAAGCACTCAGGTCGTGGTTGACTATCAAACTGCAAAGTGTGAACATAGAAATCTTGTGCAGTCACCTTGGTATCTGAATGTGCAAACTGGATGTTTCATGCAAGGTATAAAAGACTCTTGGTGCTCACAATGCAAAGAGTAAACTTAAGTTTTTCATTTAATCTAATGACATGTGAGAAGGACAGTCTTTTTAATGGTTGATACAGTAAATATATTATAAAGTTGGGATAAAGGAAAGTAATCTGTTTCCATTAGAGTTGGGTTTATGGTTTGGTACAACAATAAAAAGTGGATCCTTTAACTTGTTTTTTGCCCTGAATGATAAGAATCGAGATGTGACTGTCCTGAGGTGTAAAAATATTTCAACACCAGCACAAAAGATTAGACGTTTTAGTTTGCCCTCATGAGGCAGCTGCTGAGATTGTCAAGAGCTCTTAAACTGCTCTGAAAAGTTGGCAGCTCCTCATTTTTTGAGGGCCTCACAATAACAGCCCAAAAGAAAACAAGTGCTTGGTTTTCTACCACTTACATTGATTTCTTCACAGGGTTAACAAAAACAGGGGAAAGTTTGAGGAACTGAGATTATGTTTTCAACCTCTTCTGTGTGAAAATGTTCCCTCTTCAAGTGTTTCTCAAAATTATACTCCAGTCCAAGTAAGTCTGTTCTATTGATTTCTAACCAAAAACACCTTAATACAGTCATTATGAACCACATTCTCCAAACAAACATCTAATTTAGAGATTTAAAAATCAAAAATAAGGCTTGAACTAAAAAGTTGGGGCGCTGTTTGAAGCAGAAATACAAACAGAATGCAATGATGGTCAAATCTTACAAACCAATATTTTATTCAGAATAGAACACAAACATCATGTCAGATGTTGATACTGAGACATTTTCCTATTTCATAAAAAATATAACTCAATTTTATTTGATGGCAGCATTAAATGTCAAAAAAAGTAGGGACAGGCCATGTTTACCGTTGTGTAGCATCCTCTCATCTTTCAACAAAAGTCTGTAAACATCTAGAAAGTGAGGAGACCAGCTGCTAGAGTTTGGGGGAGAGGAATGTTGCCCCATTCGTGTCTGATGTAGGATTCTAGCTGTTCAGCAGTCTTGGGTCTTCTTTGTAAGAATATTTCTTATATGATGCTCCAAATGTTTTCTGTTGGTGAAAGGTCTGGCCTGCTTGGACTCCTCTACTGTGATGCCATCCTGTCGTGATAAATGTGGTATGTGGTTTCGCATTGTCCCACTGAAATATACAAAGCCTTCTCTTAAAGAGATGTTGTCTGGATGGGAGCATATGTTGCTATAAACGCAACTTACTTCTTAGCATTGATAGTGCCTTTACAGATGTGTAAGCAGCTCACGCCATAGGCTTTGGCTCAGAGAAGTCTGCTGCGTTTTTGGATTGTGTTCACATATCCTGTTTACATGATACATGATGGCACAGTGTACTGTGTTAGCAGAGAATGATTTCTGGAAGTGTTCCTGAGCCCATGCATACAGAGATTTCTCCAGATTCTCTGAATCCTTTGATGATAATATGTTATGGAGAGGGTGGCATATTCAAAGTCTTTGCAATTTTGCAATGCAATTTTTTTATTTTTTTATTTTATACACAGTTTTTCAGACTCTTCCCATCTTTACTTGACTCTGGCTTTCTGAAATGCTCCATTTATAACCAGTCATGTAACTGACCTGTGGCAAATTAACCTAATTAAAGGAAGCTGCTGCTTTTCATGAGTATCACTTACTTTTACAGCCATTTGTTGCCCTGCCTCTAATATTTTTGAGATATGTAGTTGCCATCATACCTGAAATGAGCCAGTATTTTTCATAAATTGGTAAAATGTCGCAGTATCAACATCTGAAATGTTGTCAATGTTCTATTGTGAATTCAGCAGGTAACACTCTTGTCATATGTTTAACCATTTTATTGCAAAATTGCTATACAGGTTTACTTCGTGGAGAATGCTCTGCTCAAAAGATGCTCCCTCGGTTAGCCAAGCAACATGCTTTGACTTTCCAGGGAGCACATGGCTAGAAACCCCCTTATGGATGAATACAATTATGACAATACATATTGAATACAATAATATTAGTTCAAAAGGAATTTATCCATAGTAGCATGAATCTGAATATTAGGGTACAACAAGTGTTATGCTATAAAGGATGAGGCTGCGGTGGAGGAGGTTAAGCTTTGCCAGCGGCAGCACCATTAATACTAGCAAGGATTAGTGAGAAATAGATTATATTTAAATACACTGCTGTGTCGAGAGAAGAAGAGGAGTAATTGGCTTTGGAAGCGATAACGAGGATCAGGTGACCATCAGCAAATCAAGGCTGGGCGTATGCCTACCATGTCCTGCATGAACTAACACAAGGCTTCATTAAAATATGACTTCTAAGATTTGCACATCAATGAATTCTGTTTGTATTTACATTTTACTGTGTGCCCTAACTTTTTTGGAATCAGGGTTGTACATCCAGTGAAGACACACAACAAGTAAAGTCATTGAGTGGAAGCGGTTATTTTTTTTTTCCAATTTAAGCAATTCAAAACTTATTTTTGAATTGTATATATTGAAACAAGATGTTAATTTGGATGTGTCAGGAGACTGTAGCTTGTAAAAAATGTAATAAGATCATTTTGTTGAGAAATTAGACAAATGAACTTTCACAGATTTAGGTTTTTGCTGTGTATGAATTGCCCAAGATCCAAGGAGATTAAAAATATTGAATTTTCAGTTGCCATATGATCCAAAACCAAGCAAAATAAGGTGTAATGAGTTGTTCCATAGCTATGATTTGATTTGTGGAGAGTCTAAAGACCGATTCTCTATGGAAATTCAAAACATTAGGGGAAAATTCTTCTCATTTCTGTGGAATGATCATCCAGAGAAACCCCCAAATTTCCAGAGGGTTAAATTGATGGAGCACTTGTTTTAGTCATGAGTTTTCATTAGTTCTGAGATGCACTAATACATTATCACTAACTGCAGTAGAAGCAGAAATCTTAGATGAATATCTCAAGATGTGGGCGCACAAGGCCAGAGTTTTTGTAAACTGCAAGAAACCTTATCCTTTGAATGTTATTGTGTAGTTTCTACCTCACAATCCAAATATAAATGAAATATGAAAGTCCTGTCTGATATTTTTGAACCACTCACCCGGTAGTAATCTGTGCTGTAGATGTCTCTGGACATGCCAAAGTCTCCAATTTTAACCACCAGGCCCTCTCCCACCAGACAGTTTCGTGTTGCTAGGTCACGGTGGACGAAGTGCAGCGATGCCAGGTAGACCATCCCTGAGGCGATCTGTGCGGCAATGTGCAGCATCTGAGGGAGAGTGAGCTGACCCAGCGGGGGGATCTTTGTCTCCTCCAGGATACGGGCATCAGGACCATGAGCTCTAGAGGGAACACAGGGAGCAGGAGTGTCAAGACTGCTTGATTTTCGGTTGCCCTCTGTTCAATCTGAATGCATTTCAACTTAATCAAAGAGTTAAGAAAAAAACGTGACGTGATAATGAAAAGACCCATGAAGGTGTAGAAATGTTGACGAGTCTGTTAATAAGCTGCATTAATATGAAGATTAGAAATCTCTAATTAAACTTCAAAACATCATCAAATACATCACAACTTGGAAATATTCAGAAAAATCAACTTACAATACTGTAAACACAACTCCATATTCATGTGCCATTCATTTAAGACCTAGAGCTTTAAAGTTGCAGCTGGCAAAGAAGTTAACTTAGTGATACAAGGAATGTGATTGTGGTCTAGCCTTAAAATCTGCATCCAATATGGATGCTTTTTCAGCTCACTGACAATTTCTTTTAGGGAACTACAAGCAGCCAATCATATGTGTTTCTTATTTTTTACTGGACAGCACCTTTTCTGTCTAGGCAAGTTTTGATATAAAAAGCGTATCTATACATAGATTCTGACATGAGTGGGACTTTTTCAGGACATTTCTGATTGAGGATAGCTGCTCACAGACACCTGCAGCCTGCATCACTAACCAACCAGAGTTCCCTGACTCACTGAATGCCAGTGTTTTACAGACCTTCTTCAACTTTCTGAAGATAAATTGGGAAAACTGACTGACCAGAAGAGCTGAATGGAAATTTGTCTTCCAAGTAAGTTTATGGCTGTTTCTTTGTTCCTCTAGTGGCTAATAACTAGACAAGCCCCAGTCAGCATACCCCCTGAAAACACTGTGTCAGCTACTGAAGAGGAAAACTGAGCTGAAACAACTACTATGAGCTTTTTTCTGACAAAGCCCATAGAATCAAAAAGCTACGCAGACACACGAGGCAGAAGAGCATGTAGCTGGTAGCATAAGCTCACCTTGCAAAGTAGTGCCAAACACAAAGGCTTTCCAAGTGAACAATAAAACACTTCAAAAAATTATTAAAATTGTTTTTTGGCCCATTTTTACCTAAAAATCGCAGTTATACCCATCTGTGGGGCTATATAGCCTAGCCTCACTGTATGAAGGGGCAACGCTCACTGAAATAACTGGAGGCTAATGCTTTTGCTATTGCCAAGTGCCTTAAACAACCCAACTTCAAAAATACCTAAATATCACTTTATGGATGTAAAAAATATTACATACAAACACATTTGAAAGTCCTGGACTCCTTTTCTGAAACAATTATTTTAATAGTACATTACATCAGAATTCTTTTGACTGAGTACTGCATTGCACAGCATTGATGAACCTTACTATCTTTGACCTACTGTTTTTCATTATATTTTTGATACAATTTAATATGGTAATTTTTACTTCTTTACTTCCCAGCAGTACCCCATAACAGGCTCCATTTGTGATATTGTCCTGGGGGGCGTCACAGGACTTCAGAGGAGATGTGAAATCATAAACCAGACAACACTGGTTTGCTTTGCAAACTCATGCTGTGCATGGAACAAATTGGACAGATTTATAAATTATATGTAGATACTAGAGGATTCCTGCATTGGTCCTGTTGATACTCAATGACCACAGTGTTTAATAAGAAAAGATTAACAAGCTAATGACAGCATAAGGTTGTGCAAGCCCTGGGGTCATACTGAGACAAAATACTTTATCTAGTGACCAAACCAGGGGAGTTTTTTGATCGGGAGTAAAAGGAATTTTGGTCACTGAAGGTAACCGAGACATTTAATGCTGTAAGCACTAAGGCAGCCTCTGCAAAAGCAGGTTTTTGGCAGCAACAACGATCAAAAGCGAGTGCCAGGCAAGGTGGGGGAGGATGATCTGCAGTTATGCAATCCTGCATCAACTGCATAGATGCAAACTCATAGATCCTGCTAAATTAGAGTGTATAGAGCATAATGATCAGGTAGTATTGGCAGTAGAGTTCATCATTCAAACCAAATAGCTCAAATTAAGTAGCACTAAACTGTTGTGACTTTTAGAACCAGACTAAAGTATTTGCCCAACACTGTTTAGTTTCTGCCACAGAACTGTGGCAACATGCTTTATCAAGTAATGTTAGAATTTAAAGGGTTTTTTTTGCCTTGATTGATGGTACAGCTGCAGAAAGACATAAACTATGGAGAGAGAGAGGAGGGAAAGGCATGCACCAAACAGCACCAGGATCAGGATTTGATTCTGTGGCCAGTGCATCCAGAACTACGTCTATATGGGTGCCTTCTCTGCCAATAACCTCAAGGAATGTCTTGAAACAAACTGATAAAGCTGGTTTGAGTGTGGACAGTAAAGATATGTCATTTCTGTTCAGTTTCACTGCTTTTTGTTGAACATTTTGAAGCAAGATGTGTTTCTATAGGCTGTTTTTGTGCTAGATTTACCAATCATAATCAGAGAAGGTCATGTTTTAGAATGTTTCAGGACGTCACTGAGAACGATAAATTAGTTTTATCTCATGGACAGTGGCTGACTGCTGTGAAGGGTTATAGCAGCCGTACGACCACGCATTTGTCCACTTGTAAGGAACAGAACATGCTGCCCTCTGCTTTTCTTCTCCATTCTTACTGGTTCTGGGGTCGGGCTCTTGGTAACTATGGTCCTGACCTTGGGTGACCTGAAACGATGATCTCAGCAAACAATCTGCAGAGTGAACATTTCTGACTTATATGAGCTCTTGACCATGACATAATAAAGCCATTTAACAGTGAATAGAAAACAAGAGGCTTGTTACACCCTTACAATTGATTTGCAATAATGTGATTGGGAGATGCAGAGCACATCAACTCTCAGATGTTCTCGTGGATCATAAACACCCACTCTCACGTCTCACTGCGGCCTAAATGAGCAAATCACAGCTGATGTGTCTCCATCCATCCTAATCTCTTTCCTCTGCACTTTGTCCCGTCTTTATAAAGGAAGTTGTCTTTGCAATCACTATTAGTTTAGCAGGCAGGTGGCAGGGTGGGAAAGCAGCTGCATTGTGGGGGCTGTCTGACGTTTCTCCCCGTCCTGTCTGCTGGAAATGCGATTTTCCCATCCGTTGGTGAACATATATCTCAGGCAGGGTCTGTGAGACTGCAATCTGTCTCCTGTGGAGGACACCTGGCAGACAGCATGGAGTGTGTCTGCTCTCATAGTTTGTCACATGGTTGTCCAGGTGCTGATCCAGCTCTAATGGGGCAACACCGATTCACAACTCCTCTTTTTCCCTCCTTTTTTTGTTTCTAAACTTTGTTTACCATTTAAATGACTGAGATAAATATTTTCCTCTGCACAGTCAAATGTTTATCATGAGCTCATTTTATCCTTACCCTCTGTATTCACATCATACTCATTCAGTTTAGAGCTCAGGGAAACTATATTCTGCTTCAGGGCCAAATTATTATCTGTGTCTATCAGTATTTATGTAAAAAGCTGCAATATATCTGAATTTTACTCTATTTACTTGTATCATAGAAGGACACTGCAGATGATATATTCACACAGGGCCTTTGCATGCTATTCCATCTGTTCTTTACATTTCTATTCTGTACATCTATTTACTGTAAGATTATGGCAATATGAATAAGGAAATGGAGGATATAGGGATCTTTATTGTGGATGAAATTAAGCTAGTAGTGCACTTAAAGAAATGATGCAAGCTCTATTAAACGTCTTCTGGACTGTCTTAGGAGCACTGAAGCCTGGATGGCCTCAACATGAAATTTTCAGAGACACAAAACAGGAGTGTTTAGCCCAAGACAAGTCTGTGATGCCCCCCTTATGGACTCCGAGCCCTGCCGTATTCTAAACCCCCAGTAATGAATCTTGGTGTTAAAGTTAAAGTCAGTTGATTTCAAATTGCATCAAAACATAAATTCTGCTGTTGAATGCAGTTTTAGACTTTGTGAGGAGACTAGTTGCTGGAGCTTTGGGAGAGGAATGTTGTCCCATTCTTGTCTGATGTAGGATTCTGTCTGCTTAAAAGTCCTGGATCTTCTCAGTCAGATTCGTTTCCTGATGCATCGAATGTTTTCTATTGGTGAAAGCAGTGTTGGTCAAGTTACTTGAAAATAGTAATTAGTTACTGATTAGTGATAATTTCTCCAAGAAAGTAATCCAGTTATTTTACTAATTACTTATTTTCAAAAGTTATTAGTTACTTTACTAATTACTTTAGTTACTTTTCAAAAACATGATGCACAACCTGAATATGCTATAAAGCAATAGCTAGACTTTTCAGCCTAATTTTATTCTTTCTGTATATTCCATCAAATTAAATTGAATCAAATTAAACAGTCTCTTTTTTAAAACTTGTTTTATTGGTTTCAGTCTTTTAACTTTATGCAAATCGCATCAAGCAAAAGTTAAATTAAATATAACAGTCTCTGACTTGAAGAAAATTATTGAACATTTAAACATATTTTATGCACATTTCACCATATTTTAATAAAATATGGTGAGTCTTTCTTCTGTTAAGTTATATTTCAGCATGTTAACATTAACATCTTTTAACAGTTGGCAGCTTGACACCACTTTTGGTCGGTATTTTTTCTACGATGCATTGGAACGATTCAAAGTCTACAGTGGAAATGGGCAACATGTCTTCGGCAATATAGCCAGCAACGAGCTTCCTCAGTTCAGCACCCCTAAGTCCTGTCGCCCTTAAGTCTGTTTTCACCTGTTTAGCAGGAGAGGGGCCCTCGGAATTGGATGTGTTAGCTGCAGCGGTCATGTCAGTGGGGGATGCGGGGTTTTTCAGTGAGTTTGCTAGGTGCTTGCTCAGATTTGAGGTGGAATTTTTCGCTGTAGATAAAAGTTTTCTTCCCACGCAGAGTGTGCAGCATACGCTAATGTTTTTTTCATCTTTCACCGAGTCAAACTCAAAGTAATGTTGGTACTTCCAAGCATTAAATGCTGCATGGTCCTGCTCTCTCCCACGCTCCATGTTGTCTCTTGTTGATCACTACACGTTTCTGTTGTTTACCACTGATGTCATGCCGCTCATACGTCATTGTCACGTGACTCATGAGACAGTCTCACAAAATGAAATCACGGTTTAGCAACGCAGTAACACAGCCTGCTTGCGGGAAAGTAAAAGTAATCTAATTACTGTTTTTGCAATTGTAATCCCTTACTTTACTTGTTACTTGAAAAAAGTAATTGGATTACAGTAATGCGTTACTTCTAACGCGTTACTGCCCATCAGTGGGTGAAAGGTCTTCACTTCAGACAGTCCAATTCAGCCCCTGGACTCTTCCTCTGCAGAACCATGCTGTTCACATATGTGGTTTAGCATTGTCTTGCTGAAATACGCAAGGCCTTCCCTGTAAGAGACCCTGTCTGGATGAGAGCACATGTTGTTTTAAAACCTTTACTTACTTTTCAGCATTGATAGAGCCTTTCCAGATGTATAAGCTGCCCACACCATAGGCACTAATGCAACCCCCTACCATCAGAGATTCAGGCTTTTGAACTGTGTGCTGATAAAAATCTGGATGGCCCTCCTCCTCTTTATTCCGCAGGATATGGCGCCTGTGATTTCCAGAAAAATGTTTAAATTTTGACTCATCTGACCACACAACAGTTTTCCATTTTGAATCAGTCAAAGTCAAGTTTATTGGCCTTCAATCCAATATTGGCCTTTGACCTTGCCACTTGTGCTCAGAGATTTCTCCAGATTCTTTCTGGCATTGCTCCACAATTTTAAGATGATTTTTCACATTTTGGTGAACCACTGCCCATCTATCTGAGAGGCTCTGCCTCTAAAATGCTGCTTTTATACCTGTTGCTCATCAACCAGACAGTTGCAAAATACTCCTGCAGCTGTTTTTCATTCATACTATTTATGTTCCCAGCCTTTTGTTCCCCCTTCGCGACTTTTTAAAAATGTGTTGTGACTATCAAACTCAGAAAGAGCAAATCATTTTCATGAAATGGTAAACTTTCTCAGTTTCAACATCTGATAAGTTGTTTATGTTCTATTGTGAATAAAATATGAGTTTATGAGTTTTGCAAATCACTGCATTCCAATTTATTTACACTTTACACAGCGCTCCAACTTTTTTGGAATTAGAGCTGTAATTAAGTTAGACATTTCGCTCGATCTGTTCTTTTTGTAAAAGTGTTATAAAAAAGCATTTATGTTGAATAAACACTTTAACAGAGAAAGCTTGACTGACTGCATGTGAAGCACCTTCTGCTGACCTGTGTATGAAATGTGCTCCATAAATCAAGTTTGGCTTGTTGACCCAGTCCTCTGGCTTGAACATGCTCTATATGATATGAATCAAGGCTTTTTATAAGGGCTTTATAACAGAACGAGCTTTGCGTATTTCTACTTAAACACACAAAACCCACAAATAAGTTGAGTGACTACTGACCTACACGGAGCACTGAGGTCAGCTGAGATGGTCTGACCTTTAAACACAGACCCAGTTTGACTTCTGCATCCCCCTGGCTCACAGTGGCTTTACAGCACTGAAGTAAATTACCAGTGAGTCAAAGATTCTTCTTACAGTTATAAAAGTATTATCATTTAAAAACATTTACACAGCAGAGAGAGGAGAAAACCATTGTGACAGTTTATCACCGCTGGTCACTGATCTGAGTCACACCTAAACACTTTTTAAGGCTTCTCTATGAAAAACATTAAAGGTACAACATGGAGACGTTTTGCACTCAAATACCAACATTATTATAGATATAACTGCTCGTGGCAGAGCCAGAGAGTCTTTTGATGCACATTCAGAAAAACTCAACAACTTTTAACCAGTTTCTTCACTGAATTAGACCTAAGGCTGCCAAAAAATTCGCCAAAACAAAAGTATTGATTAAAACAGCTTCCAAAAACATGAGGGTTGTCTGAAAACTTTGATTGTTGTCTAAAAACTTATTTTCAGCCTCTGAAAAGATTAAAAACTGAAATTAAAAACTTAAGCCACTGACTTTAACTCCAAAAGAATACCTTAACCCTAAACCATTGGTTCCCAAGGCTGCCAAAAGTAGATTTGCAAATATTGACTAAAACCATGAAAAGGCAATTACTTGGTAGTTTATAAAAAGGTCTTTTGACAAGAAAAGCATTTTTTAGGGTTTTATTAAAGTCTGTGTTGATTTTTGGCAGCAGTGTGTAACTTTTTCTTCTCTCTTGGGTCCTGGGGGGCTCCGCTTTTCTTAGGTACATGTAGGGGGCCCCTTTAAAAGCACGCTAACACAGCACTTGCTAATTCAGGTGATTTAAATATTCTCTCAAGTCCATGGAGGACAGAGAGGGAAAAAGTGAAGCAGTTCAATGAAAGACATCTTCAGGTGTTTGGAGATATGAACCCTTTTTTAAATTTGTTGCATTAAAGGACAAGAATGGATCAGTTAAGAGCAAACTTTGCCCAGGTCAGAAACAACACTGCGTCGCCGTGAACTCTGCATCAAATCTTTCCAAACTTCTGCAAAGACAGCACGCTAACACAAAGCTAGGAAAGGGCTCCAGAGTCCGAGTGACACTAAAGATAATTGCATGATGCCGACACCTACCAAGCAGTCAAAAGCTCCATTTCCAACAGCTACAGGTAATCACAAAAGATCAGGTAAATAGGCTGGCAGCAGATATGATGGAGGAAATATTAGACAAGATATCAGGTGACGAAGAGTAAGGCAGAAGTAGTGTAACTAGTGTAACTAGTGTAACTAGTCATGGGTAATGATTATATTTTTGAAGAACCCCAACACGGTCCCTAAAGATCATCAATCAAATTAGAACAGTCTTGCTCCACCAGTGGGTCAGAGCCCAAACGTGGGTAGCAGAGTTGTTTTCAGAGGGATGCATATTTGTGCCTCGAAAAAACAAGGTTGCAAAGCATTGATTTAGCAATTTAACTTAGTTTTCCTGTTATAAAAGTACATTTTGATTCAGACCTTAATGCCCAATTCTAATTGCTCGGATATGATATTTCTGTTTGCCTGTTCACTCTGTGGTTGAATTCCAAAAGATCAGATATGTACAGTTGAATCCAGAAGTTTACATACACTATATAGAAAGGCACATAAACTTTTTTTTCTCACCGTCTAACATTAAATCAGATTAAACTTTTCCTGTTTTTGGTCAATTAGGATTACCAAAATTATTTCTATTTGCTAAATGCCAGAATAATGAGAGAGATCATTTTTTAGACTATTTTTTATTATTTTCTTGAGAGTCAGAAGTTTACATACATTTCATTAGTATTTGGTAGCATTGCCTTTAAACTGAATGACTTGGGTCAAACGTTTTGGATATGCTTCCACAAGCATCTCACAATAGTTTGCAGGAATTTTGGCCCATTCCTCCTGGCAGAACTGGTGTAACTGAGCCAAGTTTGTAGGCCGCCTTGCTTGCACATGCCTTTTCAGCTCTGCCCATAAATTTTCAATGGGATTGAGATCAGGGCTTTGTGATGGCCACTCCAAAACACTGACTTTGTTATCCTTAAGCCACTTTGTAAGCAGTTTGGCAGTATGCTTAGGGTCATTGTCCATTTGGAAAACCCATTTGTGCCCAAGCTTTAACTTCCTGGCTGATGTCTTGAGATATTGCTTCAGTATTTCCACATAATGTTCTTTCCTCATGATGCCATCTATTTTGTGAAGTCCCTCCTGCAGCAAAACAACCCCACAACATGATGCTGCCACCCCCATGTTTCACAGTTGGGATGGTGTTCTCAGGCTTGCAAGCTTCCCCCTTTTTTCTCCAAATGTAACGATGGTCATTATGGCCAAAAAGTTCAATTTTAGTTTCGTCAGACCACAGAACATGCCTCCAAAAATTAAGGCCTTTGTCCCTGTGTGCATTTGCAAAGTGTAATCTGGCTTTTTTTATGTTTCTTTTGGAGTAATGGCTTCTTCCTGGGAGAGTGGCCTTTCAGCCCATGTCGGTACAGGACTCGTTTGACTGTTGATAATGACACACTCTTACCAGCTTCAGCCAGCATCTTCACAAGGTCTTTTGCTTTTGTTCTTGGGTTGAGATGCACTTTTCGGACCAAAGCACGTTCATCTCTGGGACACAGAACCCATCTCCTTCCTGAGTGGTATGATGGCTGGACATTCCCATGGTGTTTATACTTGCGTATAATTGTTTGAACAGACGAACGTGGCACCTTCAGGCATCTGGAAATTGCACCCAAGGATGAACCAGACTTGTGCAAGTCCGCAATTCTCTTCCTGATATCTTGGCTGATTTCTTTTGATTTTCCCATGATGTTACACAAAGAAGCAGTGTGTTTCAGGTGTGCCTTAAAATACATCCACAGGTGTGCCTGTAATTAACTCAAATGTTGTCAATAAACCTATCAGAGGCTTCCAAAGACATGACATCATCATCTGGGCTTTCCCAAATTGTTTAAAGGCATAGTAATCTTAGTATATGTAAACTTCTGACTTTGAAAAAAGTAATAAAAAATTGTCTAAAAAATATCCTTTTCTCATTATTCTGGCATTTAGCATATAGAAATAATTTTGGTAATCCTAATTGACCAAAAACAGGAAAAGTTTAATCTGATTCAATGTTAGACGGTGAGAAAAAAAAAGTTTATGTGCCTTTTTATATAGTGTATGTAAACTTCTGGTTTCAACTGTATCTGATTTAGTACCACATATGAAAGTGGCCTGAATCTGATCTGAAAATGTCAGATCCAGTGTGATTTGTGCTGTTTACACTGCCAGAAAAAACTCAGATTCAGGTGACTTTTAAGTGCAGTGTGAATGTATGGTTTGTCCTCCCAAGGTGAAAAATGCAACATTTTCTTTCATCACATTTGAGTGGATTCAAAATTTTACAATGCAGGTTGCAATTTTCTCAAGAGAATATGGTGGTGGGTCCTGATACCCAACCAGTCTAGACTACTGCTGTAGTTGACCTTTATGTTTCCTCCCTCAGCAGCCACCATCTGAGTCAATCACTGCTAAACTTAAAATCCACTTTCATCCATCAAATTTTCTGTCTGGAGGCTAAAGAGGCTAAAATCTCCACAGGTGTATTTTAGGGATTCTCAGTGCAGTTTGTGAGTCACCTGTCTTAAAAATGATAAGATCATCCAAAACGTGCTATTATTGCATCAGGTCTTAAAGGTATATTCACAGGAACTTTGCATTCCAGTCTTCATGGGTTAAGATGAAGAATATACATGTGGGGTTTGGACCCCGTCATTAATGAATCTGCCCCCTACCTGAGAAATCTGTTCAGGTCTCCATGCCTCATGTACTCAAACACCATGGCCAGCGGCTCTCCGTCTGTACAGACGCCATAAAAACGCACAATATGCTGGTGTTGAAGCACCGTTAGAAGCTCCGCCTCTCTCTGGAAGTCTTGCCGAGTTGACTCGTTGGCGTCCTTGAGAGTCTGGAAACATAAATAGGACGTTTATTTTTGTGTAACAAAAGTTACTGTGTGACAAAAAAAATAGCAGTAAATATGGTGCTAGAGAGGATTTATGTGAATAAATGAGGAGGTCAGAATCCATTGCTTCTCCCTCACTTACACTACCAGTGATGATATGTTATAATAAAAGCCTTTGTCTCATTAATGGGACATTAAATCTACAGAGTCAAATTGACTGTCTTGTTTTATTCACTGTGGTTTATTCACATTAACCTGCTGAAACCTGAGCTCAGTATTAAACCATCTGACAGAGACGTCTCACTCTAAAACCACAGGACGGTATATCACTATATAAAGGATTGAAGTATAAGTGCAATGTACTTACTTTGACACTTGGTGGTAAAGTATCAAGTACTTAAGTTGATGTATTTATGCCTGGGATATTTTTGTCCATAAGATACTGTGATACAGTGTAGAGCTCAGACTGTGTTTACCAATGGCGCTTTTAGCGCTGGCAGTGCTTTACTGGGCAATAAAGGAGCAGTGACGCTGAAAAGCGCAGCTAAGTTAAAAAAGATAAACAGCTAGTGTAACAGAAATTCAACTGTTATATTCACAGGGATTGCGGCCAAAATGGAAGCATACATAACTAACAATCAAAATATAATATACCATTTTTTTCCTTTTTTACATTAATTGTCTGGGTTATTTTTATAAAGATCAGGAATGACTATAAATAACAAATATAAATAATTTTTGGGGAATTCAATCCTTTAAATACCAGTTTAAGTGCAAAAACCTAATGTTTGTGGTTAAAAAACACAAAAAATTACATATTATTCATAAACAACATGCAAATTGAATTTTCTTGAAGAAAATTATCACAGCCTTTACTATGTTGATAATTAACAACAGGTTTGATTTATACTCATTATTATTATTATCATTTATGATAATAATAAATAGCAATAAAAATACTACATATTAAAGATTTTCCACTTTTTTGCATTCATTTTTCAATCAATATCAGACCTGATTTAACAACAAGAGCAAAGAGCCACACTGAAAGTCTCTCTTTCCAAAGATGAAGTTTTTGATCTTCGTCCAGCTGCCCTCAGCATGTGTTTGATCCACATCGAGCTCTTCTGATCATAAGGTACGACAGCGTTTGCCTGTCAAGCAAAGGCTTGTTCCTGAGCTGCGCATGTCTGTGCAGACAGAAGATTTGTCCAATCCCCTTATGAGAATTTTTTGAAAAGTCCTGCCCTTTCCAGATGCTTTCTATGGGAGGTTTCCCAGATTAATGTGAAATACATCCTTGCAATAGATATTTGAAACAGTCTATCTGATGTATCAGGTTAGGAAATTAGGGTTAATCTCTGGAGTATAAATAAAGGTTAGAAAAAGGAGCAAATGTTGAGTGTGAGTTAGGCCACGTCCACACAGAGACGAATTCAGGAGTATACGCAAAAGTTTTTTGTCGTATCAGCATTTCATCCATGGAAATGGATGGGGGCCGTCTTGGGGGCCGTCTTTCTTGAAACGTAATAGCGTAATTCACCTTCACCGCATGCGCTGTAGAACCAAAACAACAATGGCAGACTATAGGGCTGTGTTCGTGCTGCAGAAGCTACTGAGCTCATTATGCCTTTTACAGCGAAATCTGATGCTCCTTTACCACCAACAAGAGCAGCGTACATCAGATGTTCTTAAATCCAACACGGCGAACAACCAAAGAGCAACTAGGAGAAAGTTTGTGGCAGTTTTTTGTAATCTTCTTCTCTCTTCTGGTGCATTTTCGTGGCAGCGTTACAGCGCCACTTACAGGCTTGGCATATATACTACAACCTTTTCAGTCGTTTTCTGTGGTTCCGTGCTTATGCGGACATTTTCTGAAACGATCCCATATTTACGGAAAACTTTTTCAAAACAAAACGGCAATATATCGTATTCATCTCTGTGTGGACAAGGCCTTAAACTACTTTGGTAGGGAAAGTATCTTTGAAACTTTGGAGCATTAGTGTGTAAATTATCTCACCTTTATGGCCACCAGCATCTTGTCACTGTCTGGACTGAGGTTTGCACACTCTGCCAGGTAGACTTTACCAAACGCTCCTTCACCCAGCTCCCACTTCAACACAATGTCCTGCCGTTTGATGTGCTGCACACCTGAGCATGAAATACAAAAAACTATTTAAAAGATTTCACTGTTAAATCCTTTGTTCTGATGTTAAATTACATTTTAACTGATTGATTAAATCAAAGAAAGATACAATAACGCAATTGATAGGAATAAAAAAATGTTAGACAGTGACTTAAGTAACTCCAATAAAATGGTGATTGGGAAAAAAAAAACACATATCTGTAAATCAACACAGAAATTTCATTACATTTCTGCTGGTGTGAGAAAGGCCACCCATAAGGGGGGAAAAGGGGAGAGCTTTCTGGGGCCCAGCCAACAAAAAATAATAATTATATTTATTTATGTTGTAGTAAAATAGCCTTAAAAATGTAAACCCCCTTTTCTAAAAACAGAATTTTCTTTGTCTGGTAATGTTTACGATATGAATGGGCACATTAACTAAAGCATTCAAAAAGTAATGTCAGACTTTATAGATAAGCCATGGTGGGTAAATGTTAGGATGCTTGTGAATAAAGTAGAGGGAAATGATATAACACTAAGTTGAAAACAAATGTTAAAAAGTGAAAATTGACTAGATAGGTTAAAAATGGCAGAAAATTGGCTGAAAAAATGTGGTAAAAAGAGTGGAAAAATTGGACAAAAATGGCAAAAATGGCTTAAGAAAGGCAAAAAAAGGGGTCAAAGATGTGCAAGAAAGATGGTAAAAAGTGGTTAAAAATGGGTAAGAATGGGTCAAAAGGTGTCAAAAAATTGAGAAAGAAACCAAAATGGTAAAAAGTGGTTACAGAGTGGAAAATTTGAAAGAAAGAGAAAAAAATAGCTTAAGAAATGCAAAAAAGGGTCAAAGGTGTGCAAGAAACTTAAAAAAAAAAAAATAGGGCAAAAATTGGTGGAGACAGCGGTGAAAAGGGCTTAAAGTGGTGCGAACATGTATTTTGAACATCAGAACCAAATAAAAGCTTGACACACTTTCAGCTCCAAAATGAGGTAACTGTTAGCCAGGACCTAGCACTAATGCTACTGATCCAACACACATGCATTGATAATAAACCACAACTGGGGAGGCCCCGTTTACTGGGTTTATCAGGGGTCCGGTCAATTCTGTGGGCAGGCTTTGGAGGTGAGCATACTTTAAAACTCCAGCAAAGTTTACAGAAGTGTCACAGCAGCACTCACACATGTCCTTCTCCTTGATGATGCCACAGAAGTATTGTGGATTCTCGACAAAGCTGGATAAACCTGAGTCTTCATCTGAGGAGGGTGGGCTTGTTCCGAAGTTCATAAAGCGGAGCGACACGGCAAGATCATCTTCAGCACCCAAAACTGATGAACCTAATGAAAAGTGGAGGGACACAAACAAGCAACAGTGAGAGATACGCAACACCTAATCAGCCTCCAAACATCCGTGATTGCAGCGGCCATCAAAAGAAGCAATTCAGAACTCATTTTTTCCCTCCGATGAATCGACATTCGCCGCTGCAAAGTTGGTTGCACATTTGTTGGTGCCATGGTGACAGATGATGACAAGCTCTAATAATCACCATCATCAACCATGCAGCAATCAGACCACAATGAAGAGAAAAATGAACATGGAGGAAGAATGGTTTGCTACCCCTGACTACGGTGTGTATTAAAAGCCAAACGAGTAGGGCCCAAATTGTAAAACCCCACTCAGCAAGGCTAACCACACAACCCCCAGAGTCCAACACGGTGGAAAATGGAACAACAAAGAGAGCGCAATGGAGGGAAGAAAAGAGGGAGCAGGGTCCACTTAGGCAATCAGGCCCACTTAGGCACTTTGAGAGTGAGAAGGGCAGATGAGTGTGTGTTTGGGGGGTGGGGTCCGAGCGGAGCTATATCACATCTAGCTGTTCCTCCATCCATCCATCCATCTATCCATCTTCTTTAATGGCCCTAACCACGTGGCGAAGGCCAAGGGAGGTTTCTGCCGCCATTCTCCTTCTCAGTAATTAAGGCACTTTAGTCGGGCTGGCACAGCGGCTGCCTGTGTGCAAACTTACAGCTCTGTGAAAGTCCTGGATTAGTCAGTACCTCCTGTGCATTACCTTCAGAATCTGACACAACCATGCAAGATGGGAGAGAAAAACTTTATAGGATGTTTGATAAACCAGTCCTCTTGTATGTAGCATCTCTGGGCTGAAACCACGGCTGTGACTTAATCTACTTTCTCCACTTCTTCTTCATTTATACTTAACATTTTGTGTAGAAAAATGCCTTCACACTGACATTTAAGGCAAATACAGTGCACTATGACTAACTGAACTATGAGTACTCATAATTTGGGAAACTTGAATGTGTAATATCGGTGATAATCTTCCGTCAGGTGAAAATTCACAATTCAAAAGTAGAAGAAGAAATGTCAAACGGTGTGGTCGTGTTTTTGCTAAGTACACAAAAGCCATTTTGAATAGAACGGCTCTGTTCACGCACTACACAAATAAGTACATTACGTATGCAGTGCACTTCATTTAAGTGTTCAAACGGAGGAATCCAAATTGAGACTGAAATGTCATCTGGTTTGATTCATGCCGGCACAGCAACAAATCAAATACATATAGGAGCTGAATTAACTGAATAATATGGAAATCTTCCCCTTTCCTATCAGTTTTAAAGGTCTTTTTTAACAATGGTCTTTTCAGGGGAAAAATAGCATGTCCCTATTACACCAAACATCTGAAACTGTAGCATTTATATGTGTACTTACTAATTAAAAAATATCCAGTTTAACTTGTTTTAAGTCATAATCAGCTCACAAGTCCAGATAAAACTCTTATTTCTACATATAAATGGAAAAAAATAAGTCTTTAATTACTTGTTATGGGCAGAAATATCAAAATTGGTTTGTTGCATTTGTTGAAATGAGTTATACTATCCACATTAGGTAGAAATGTGGTTCTCAACTGGTGGGTCGGGGCATAAAGTCTATGATGTAAAGCAGGGCTATTCAGTTACAAATTCAACTGGGCCAAATATCAAAATCAAGAAATGTAGCTGGCCAGACATGTTCGGCGCCAAGTAAGCAGCTGGTAATGTCAAATTTAGAACCAATACAGATCAATTTGATGAAAAATGTGCACTTTTTATTCATAGTCTCCTTTTTTAATTTGGCAACATGACAAAAGCACATCAAAAAGTGCATAAAGACAGAAGAACCGAGCTGTATTTGAACAAAACCTGAGGTGGTAGAAATATGTTTTTTCACTTGAATAAAAATAAAACAAATAGAATGAAAAAATAAAATGAAATTCTGTAAATTATAATTTTGGTCACATCTTGCCCAGGCATATCATAAAGTGCATAAAAACTAAATTTGCACAGTTGTAGCAACAGTTGAAAAGGACATGTGTCATGCTCTGTATCTTGATGCTACTTCTTTCAGCATCGCTAGCCACGCTTCAAAACAATGTAGACTGTTGCTAGGCTATGCGGAGTGTTGCATTCACGGTCTGAAATACTGTGGGAATTAATGAAAACATGCGAAACAGGTTGCCCTCTGCATCTCTGGCATGACCACAGTCTGGGCCACTTAGGAGTTGGTTCTGGGCCGTGTGTGGCCCAGGGGGCCGCTAATTGAATAGGCCTGATGTAAGGCAACCTTAAGTGGACACATCCATACTTACTTCCTTTTCCTGTGATAATGAGTACATTTGGATTTTTTTCACAAGATTCCAATTTATCTATCTCCTTTTCTCAGAAAACCAAAGTTGTTTTTCTCCTGAGAAAATGAAGTAAATTCTCGTGAAATCACCTACATTTCCCTGCAATTTTGGGAAAATGGAAGTAAATATAATGTAAGTATGCATGCTCTTCTGTGCAGTGAACATTTCAAACATTTTTGTCCTGGCTCTTTCTTAAGTAAAAGACTTGAAGTCCAAATTACAACATGTTCCATAAGTTTAAGGTAATTTCTTATTTTTTCTTTAAGATTAATTTTTGGGCGTTTATTGATAAAGGAGGAAAGTGGATAGAGAACAGGGATATGAGAGCGGGGAGAGACATAGTCCGTATTCGAATCCGGGCTTCCTGCGTACATGGGGTGTGCCTTAAACCACTAGGCCATCTACACCAATTTTATTCTTTTTTGAGGTCTTTAAATCCGGGTTGTGATCTCTTACAAGGAGGTGGTGGTGGGTCCTGATATCCAGCCTGCTGAGAACCACTGAGCTAGAACTTCTATCAAAAGTTAAATTTGCTTGCCCGAGTGAAAACCACTTTTAGTTGTTACAAATAAACTAGGCTTTATTTGTGTTTCATATCTCGAAATTATACTTTCATCTGGGCTTGTGAGGTGAATGCAAATTAAGATAATTATTAGAAAAATATATTTTTTAATAAACACAAGAGACTTGTGCCCCACAGAAAGGATCAGCACTCAGTAAGATTAAGTCAGGTATGGTATGGGAGCATATTTCGCTTCAGCACTTCACCATGTCAACATTGGTCTTGTTCTGGCTCTGGCCTCCTTATGGCCATCATCCAGGCCTGTGCCAGGCTGATGCCCCACCTCTCCAGGTATGCACCCCCTCCGCAATGCATGCAGCTGCCTCTAGTGTCTGGACCAGCCTACCAGGTCCTGAGTACCCAGTATGCAGTGAATTGGATCAGGCTGGGAAAAGCATGCCAGGTGCCCGTAAAAGCACAGCTGCCATTCCTGTATTAGCTGCTGACTCTTATCATCACTCTCTGGAGCATGTCAGCATTAGACACACAGTCTTGACAACAATACCTAAAGATGCGCAGAAGAGAGGTTGTCACAAAGGAGTCCATTTGGCCATCAGTCAACATCCAGGCATCACAAGAGTGCGGCAAGACCAGATGGACAAAGGACCTAAAAACTCTGATTTTTCTCTGCATGCTCAGATACGCCACAATGTCTTGCTCTGTGAACCCCATGTGTCAGTCCAAGTCTGTGGTTGAACTCAGCCTCGCAGTCAGTAGATCAATGGATTACACTGCCAAGGTAGGTGAAATACTCTACAACTTCCACTCTCTCACCCTTCACATACACAGACTCAATGGCAGTATGGAGATAAAGAAAAAAGCTATAACTTCCTATATATTGGCAATTGAAGTTAGCAAGGGAAATGTTATTTAATAATTGGTACTATACTTACATTAGCTAGCAAATACAGTAATATTATAACATATGTATATATTGTGTAGAAACTTACGATGGATACCAAACTTTGTATTCTGGCCACACTTGTTAATCACCAAAATCATGATGAGAAGGAAAGTACAGGCAAACACAGCAAGACCCACAGCCACAGACACCTGTTCAACAGAAAAAGAGATTTATTTTTGTTTTCCACCAAATGCAGAGGTTAAAACACTGCTAATTGTACTGTGAATAAAACTGCCATGCAGACTTACCACAAACACTCGACTCTCAGGGTTCTCTGTGACGTCCTTGTCAGATTTGATTGTAGGAACTGAAAAGAAGGATAGAAATTTGTTGGAGAGAAATGTCTCAACTGGGTCAAAGCATTGTTTTAAAGCTATGCTGAGACTTTTAGGGAAGTCAAGATCAATTGTACACTTACATGGATTAACGTCATGGACTGGCATAAGGGGAAAAAGAGAAAAGTTTTTTTTCCAGAAATTACAAGCAATCTTTGCTACTTAGAGATACACTGAAGGCACACTTTGCAAAATTCGGCCTTTTCCAAATTACAATTACTCACTGTGCTGCTAAATATAACTTACTGCTTATGTAAGCTTGAACTAACCAATTTTAACTAGTAAGATCAACAAATCCATATTAGTCAGTTACATTTTAGAGGCCCAGAAAAGATCAAATATTTAATGTATTAATTCCCGAGGAAATCTGACAAATGTCTAGGAGACTTCAAGCAGGGTGCCCATTAAATCTTCTCAAGTAAACTGTTCACATATGAGACTATCCCTGTCAGGGAGGGGGTCATGGGAGGCAGGACAAAGCCAGAGTCAGACACTGTGATGACGTTTGTGCCTTCCTATCATTACTATGTGTAGTTTGCATATTATACATATAAATTAGAAATACACATATTTTCAAAAAGAACAACCTGTCAAACAACTAACAGTGAAGCAATTTCATTTTGTGCATGGAGATCACACTGGCTGGTTGCAGGATACCAAACCCCTCTCACTTTCTCACTGGGAAATTTCCTGATTATCTCCTCTTGCATTGTCACATCAGCTCACTCTGACTTTACACACAAAAATTACTAGAGTGCTAGCAGCAAAAATTCTGGATCAAGTTGGGGTGAAAAAGATTGATTAGGGAAAGTTTTCAGGAGTTTTGTGTATGTGTTAAAACACTATTTGTTACTCATTTATGAAGAGATGGCAGAGGGAGTCTGTAAATGGAGGGAGCATTCCCAGTAGCTCTGGTTTTTGAGACTTGCTAAAGAGCACCTCTGTGCTAAAGCAGTGACTGAACATGAACTTGTTTAGGTGTATTCTAGTCTTCTGACAACTCAAAGTACCTTCACACCACATTCACACTGTAGCTATGTTTACACTGACCACTTGTAATCAGAATAAATGCCTCATATACACGTTCCATGCAGAATAAAATCTTCCGATCTGGCTCAGAGGGGTGGTTTATGCCGATCCTAATTCTGATCAGCGTCCATGAAAACACCTGATCTGATCACCTTTCCCTGTTTGGGGGGATTTTTGTCTTACTGTGAATGTCTGCCCCTTGTGACATGACGTCTTTCTGCTTTCTTATTCTCCCCCTCTGAATAGACTGCAGCTGTATGTGCAGCTGAGCTTGCTGCTTAAACAGGGAAAGCACCAGAAACAGCAGAACTGTCTGAAGCACACAATAAAGTTCCATTTTTAAGTACAATAAAGTAGAAATAAAGATTATATAGAGCACAAACACGAATGAGTAGTGTAAAGTCAAGGTGGTTTGTTTACAGGTGCAAAGAAGAATTTCTTCTTCTACGGCAAATTGTGGGTGATTTAACCAGTGGCACGATACGGCGCATGCACTGCCATCAGTAGCGGTGGTTACATGAGCATTTTTTTCACTATCAGATTAATGCATCTCAATCTGATCTGCATAAAATCTTTTCATTGAATCGGTTAATTATTTTAAAAATCGGATAAATCTATATTTTTATCTTCATAGAAACTATGTTTGGTACTCCAGCTTCCTCCCACCTCCAAAAACATGAGCATAAGGTTAATTGGTGACTCTAAATTGGCCGTATGTGTGAGTGTGCATGGTGTCCATTTCAAGATCAAATGAGTGGAATATTTACATTGGGTGATAAATTAAACATTTATTTTTAGTTTAGGACAATTTAAAATAAATAGGTTTGCTCAACCTTTAAACATAGTTTCTATGAAGTTAAAAAATATAGATTGATCAGATTTTTAAAATTATTAACCGATTCAATGAAAAATCTTTTGTGTGATTGATACTTCATTTTTTTTTAAGTTCAACCAGTGTTTTACTTTTTCAGTGTGTCATAGAGATTTTATGTAGATCCGATTAAGATGTATTAATCTGAAAAAAAAAGCTCATGTAACCACTGCTACCAATGGCAGAGGCGACCATGTAAAGCTTTAGAATTATAAAAGGCAAACACATACACTAGGCCTGGGCGATAAGACCCAGCATGGTAGCATGGAAGAGTAAAAGCATTTGAGAAAAATACCTACAGACTTTTACAGCTGCTTCTCTGACCTCGTTTGATGACACAGTCAGGATCTTTGACTCACCATGGACTTAAAAAGTGAATCATGAGTTAGAAAAACACCTTTAAAAAGTTGTCTGAAGGCACACAATGTGCGTTCAAGCCCCAGACAGACATGCTCTCAAACGTGAACAGCTCACTGTATGTTGCAGTTATTACAGCCATCCAACTTTGAGAGGAAGGTGCACCCAGTTTACTTCTTTACAGTGCTTAATAATAATAGCATGAGTGGGTGATGTTTGGTTAGCTACCCAGCTGCTGGTATTGCTAGAGCAAAACAAGCTAATGACTTGACTCAAATGCATTTGTCACATCACTCTGCTACGCCAGCAGTAGCAGCTGTTTTACCTCGCTTGTGCACTACAACACAACACAAGCATTTAAACCATTGATGACCAAAGTCCGACACAGAATTTAGCAGCCAGAGTCTTGCCCAAGGACACTCCAGCATATGACTGCCATATGGAACTCTGACCTTTACTGTTGAGCAACACCCAACTCTACAGCTGACCACCGCCACCCCAACTAGCACTTGGACCATGCTTGATCTGCTCCTAGGCCATTATCACCAGTGTCATCTGTAAGTCATCCATTAGAGTAGCCACTTTAACAAACAAACACCTGCGTTTTTTCAATTTAAGTAACCCATTATTGGACTTTTACAAAGAAATAAATAGTTGCTAAAACATTGCCCGTCCCATCTCTTCCCTTACCCCCAGCAACAGAGCAAGGACACAGTTGGTTGATTAAGCTTGAGAGATTTCAGAGAGGACAGCATTGCACTATGGAAATATCTCCATTATGTTTAACTGCTGGACAATTGGGACAGGACCATCATAGGAAAATCTAAGCTTTAAGTTTGTAGTTTTTACACACAGCCTGTGCGTAATAAGGCATCCCTCTGTCTGCTCATTGAATGATTGATAAATGACAAAATTAACTGTATAATATTCTCCGTTATCTGCAGTAATGTTCTCCTTTTCTCATAAAAAAAAACATTTCAGGACTCACCTGGGATTATGCCCTCTGGATCATCGAAGGGGTTGGTCATGAACGTCCCATTGGCTGTGGCATTATCCCGTCCCAGCTTGTTATCCACAATCAGTGTGTATTCACCATTGTTGAAGTGTGTGGGCTTGTTGAGAGAGAGACAACCGTGCTTCTTTGATCCATCACCCTGGTCAGGGATGAAATGAGTGTACACATACTTGTTCTCTTTGAGTTCTCTGCCGTTCCAAAGCCACCTTATTGTTGGCTCAGGGTTTCCATCCACAATGAAGGGGAAGCACCAGTGATGCTGCTGCACAGCATCACACAGGGAGAGGATTTTGGCTGGAACTGCAGGAAGATGACAGATTTCAGGGTTAAGGGGGGGGGCTAGAGAAGAAACCAAGATGACTCTAAAGGGAGAATGAAAAACTGTCCTCCTAATTCTGCTGAACTTGTACGCTGGTACAGATACTTTTACTATTTTTTGGCCCTGTAGTTCAAAACTGTTGCTGTTGATGTTGTTGCTTCCATCCAACTTCCTAAGTCCAACACAGTCTCAGCAGGGCTGCTTTTTGTAACTGAAGTCTGTAAAAGTTGTACGGGAGGTAGAGCCTTCAGTTATAAGGGCCCCTTTTCTTAGGAATTCTCTACTAAACAGTTTGGTAACAAGAGTCACAAAAGTCCAACATGCTCCTGTATTAAGAAGATAGTGAGCTGAGATCCTCTATCAAATGCTTGATCTGCAGACCACCACTGTGAGACCAATCCTCCCTCACCACAGAAATGACATAATTTGCCAGCATAATGTATTTGCTATTTTAGAAGTAGTTATTTAGATAAGAGAGGGGAGGTCGGTTTTTGTCTGTATATGATCTTATGTGACGATCGTGTACAGATTTAAAAAATGGAAACACAATTGTTAAATAAAAGCAGCCAAGAAAGTGGAGGATATCTTCTATCTCTCCTCGTTCTCTTGTTCGCAGTCAGTGATTATATGCTAACTGCTAGCTTGTTTGAAGGTTCAAGATAATGCAGGGTTCCTACACACTTTGAACAATCAAATTTAAGGCATTTAAGGCATTTTAGGCCTTTTGTAAGACCTAAGCTGATGAATATTAATAGCATATTTTGTGCTCCAAACAGTCAAAAATGAAAGGTATGTAAGATTTCTCGATACACTGGACAGAGCTAAATTATGTAATAATTAATGCACTGTTGATAAAATGTCAATTTGATGATTTCAGGCAATTTAAGGTCTCTTTTTAATCAATATACAGTATAATGACATTTATTACAGCATATGCAACAAGCATATATTCAACAATAATTCAAAAAAGGAATAAATCTAGGGAGGAAACAAAGACAGGATAAAGACACATCTAAGTCAGTGAGCATTATTATATTCAAGACCACTCACTTCAAGAAAAAAGACTTTTAAGACCTTATGTGGCCTTAAACGTAGAAGTCCAATTCAAGACTTTTTAAGGATCATGCAGGTAAGCAGCAGCTGAGTGGAAACTGTCAAACAGGTGTGTGGCAGAAGATAAATGCATAAGATGACAGTTTGGATCAATATTTGATATTTTGTCAATTCAATTGAGTATTAGGTCAGCTAACTGATGTTTTTCTACAATGATTGATCGTTACACCCATAGTTTTCACAGAAGAAAATGCTATATGTAAATTTTGATATAATGATAAAATTAGCAAACAGTGCATACAGGATGATGGTCAGCAGAATCTCTGTATACCCAATCCCTTTAACATCTGGAGATATGCTATGATTGCATGCTGATTTTGCACCTTGATCATGTGTAACAGTTGGTGAAGTTCCCCACATCTGAGTTTCCATCAATCAATGCTCTCCATCTGTACTGCAAACCTGTGCTGACCTGCTATGAATAATGAATCCTGGTCGTCGTTGTGCCCCTGACCACAAAAAGCTACCTGGAAGCTCCACCGGACATGAACTTACAGGAAATGGCCTCATTTAGATCGAACAGAGCAGAGACCCCTCACGCTGCTCCAACCATTCTGCTGCTCTTAACCCATGACCCAGCCTCACAAAGTGCTGTGCTAAGGGGGATACCAAAGCATCCGTTTTGCCTTGTTGTAGACCATTGCATGGAGTAAAAATTAGCGCTGTTTATCACATTAACTTATCATCCATTAACGGCCCCCACTAACCTTAGGTAAGCTTTTCCACTTTAATGAATTTGACAGTTTTAAGGCCTCATAACAATGAACCTTTTTTTAAGATTCACAAATAATTCCTGGCTTTAATGGAGCCTTTCAGTACAAAATAATGGGGATTCACAAAGATCAGAATTTTCCCTTTAATTCCTGAGATTTAAAAATGACTTTGCAAAAGCCACCATGTAGAAAGGCTCTTTTTTAAGAGGGAACCCACATGAGCGCCATGAATCAATGGCACAGAGAGCCACTCAGCAGTAAACACCCACTGTTCTGGGAGGTAATTAAGAGTAATTAAAGGGCTAGCGGTTAACGAGTGTCCGTCCACCAGGGGGGCTGATGTTGATAGATTAGCTGCACTAACGCATTTACAGACTGCCAATCACTGCGGATGAAGCGGTTTTCCGGAGTAGGAGGGAAAAGTCCATTAGCACAGGCTCAAATCAGATCTTCGCGCGGGTTATCAGCCCCATTTTCCTGACGTTCATTATCTGTCCCTTGATGCTTGTGCATTTGGCTTTAGCTGATTGGCGCCCCACGCTCTTTTTGGCTTTATTTTCTAATGAGTGTCACTGAGTTGCTGATATATGATATTGTTTGGGCAGCATTTTTTTTGTCAGTAATGTTTCACTAATGCATCTGACTCTCTTTTCTGTGGGACCGCTGGGTGCTGTCATTCTTTTGCTGTTCGCCAACTTCCAGATGCACTAATGCATCCAAAAGGAGACAACAGCAACCCTCCAGGGTCAAGCTGCAACTGTAATTCAGAAGTATATGAGGTGAAGGAGTTCTTTAAGAGCCAGGCGAGGAAAGTTCACTCTCTTTTTGTCCCCCTCATTGTATCCGTGCATTAAATGGCGAGCCATACCTGCAGCACTTCACTCATGATTTTAACACTTCTCACCAGTCGCCTGAGTGAGTGGCAGATGACAAAGAGCTCCATTAGACGCATGGTGGGGACATGCTTGTATTTGGAGAGGGGGCATTTAGAAGAAATCAGTGCAGTGCATTTTCCTTTTTTCCTGCCTGTACACCTGGGTGCACTCGAAAAATGGCCCCAGTGTGCTTTCGCCCTAACCTCCATTAAGCCCCGACGACTCATATTGAGCCTGTGAGCTTTCAAGAGTGTGTTTTTTTTTTATTTTGCAGGCACTTACATTCAATGTCCAATTGCACCATGTCCTCCCCGGGCCCAGCTTGGTTCTCGGCCTCGCAGGTGAGGTTGTGCAGGTTGTCGCTGGAGGAAACGTTGGTAAGGAAGAGGACCAGATGTAATGCACCGTCGCTGACTCTCTCCTGCAGAGGAGGTTAATACAGAGTTTTAACAGCTACATAAATAACACTTGAAGGTATGTGGAGAGATCCAATTTACCATGCTGTGGATCAATAGTTTTCAGCACTAAACTTTATCATAAACTTTAGCTCATTTAAAGAACTTTCAAGTGCAGGAAAACAGACAGACAAGGAAAAAGTCAATTAAGGAAGAAAAGAATAAAAAACTTTTGGTACATCTGTGGGAAGACGAGAAGGCCCTGTAGATGATTGCCCTCGGACAAATGTGGCAACAACACTCAGACACTGTTAAAAGCCAGCAAGAGTGAAAGTGCATTTTAAAGTTGAAAGCATCAATAAAGTGAGATCAAATAAAGCAGGTGGGGGGCACACATTTTTGGGGAGGCTATTGAGCAAATTCTGTCCTCAAACATGAAATCCTGGATGGAAAAATTGATAAAGGATTCCTGGCCTCGCAAACATGCGTACAGGAAATGAACAATGCTTTTAGAGAAACAAGGATTCAAACAATTCAATTGCTAAGGAGCAATGAAGGCTGGTGGGTTTTTTGTTTGTCTGTTTTGTAGTGGTACAACAAAGTTTTTGACTTCAGCAGGTGAAAATGGGATGAGATTAAGGAAAATTTTACTCATACTCTACATCTTAAATACCTGTGAAAAGACCAAACCCACAGTAAGTGCATTGAAAATGTCCAAAAGCATGATTTTCTAATTTTGGCTCTGTGTTGTACTGGTGTGTTTGGATTACTTTACATCTCAGAACCTCACCCTTAAACATAAATGTGTCCTAATGATTACAAAAGATAATTTCCCTTAAAAATAGAGTACACCTTGCTGCTAATACCTTGGTGCTTTCACTTAAAGCTCCTCCACAAACTTTTAGCTTGTGTCCATCTTGGCACCCTTTTAAAAAATAATCAACATCTTTTTTAACACACAGTGAGTCAATTCCCTCTCCAGGGGGCTCTTGGTGAGGACAATATAAAAATCTTTATTTTAGATTTGTTATATGACAGGTTACTGTACTATGGACCACCAGGCCAGATTTAAGTCATGAAAAACATCTCTAAGTTTATAAAATTAAGCTTCAAAATCATGAAAAATGAGGCAGTAAAATCTGCTCTAGGATGTGTGGGCGTGTCTGTTGAATGAGCTGAAGCCACGCCCACTCTGGAGAAATATGGTGCTCTCAAATACAAAAAATGCTCTGATCAGAACAGAGCGACAGAAATCGGGATATAATTTACTGTTTTCTGGCACAAATCTTTCTGTTTTGACACTTTCATTGACCTGTAGTCCACTGTGGCTGATAGATTTGTGAAATTTACCTCACAATGAACAAAAGCAAAGCATGTAGCTGGCTGTTAACTTTCAATGAAAGCAGTGAGATCAGTTAAGAACAGACTGTACTGAGAAAAACTGCTAAGTGATTTTATATCACTGTAGGGTTACTGGGTGGGGTAATTCCCCATCAGTAAAGAAATATTCCATAAATAATCCATAACTGAGATGAGAAGAAGACACAGGAGATTCAGATGGTTTATGCTGAGCTGTTTACTTAGTCTCAGCCGAGGAGAAACAGTCACATCAACACAATGTGAGATAAAAGCCACACTTCTAACAAACCTAAAGTAGTTCACCCTCTTATGCCTTTAGGGAAACCTTAACCTTGACTATAACTCAAAGTGTGAATATACAGTCCCCACTGATTGACATCAAATGTTAAGATGTTTTGGAATCAGACAGGCTCACAAGTTGTGAGGAAATAACTTTGACTGTAGGAACAAACAGCATTTTATCTAACTCAAGCTGGTAAGTTTAGACCAGTCATCATCAACTGGCGGCCCGAGGGCCACATCTGGCCCCCACATCTTCTCATCTGGCCCCCAGGAAATTATTAAAATCAGAAATATGCAGAGGAAAAAATATGTTGGTGTATATCTGGTATATCTGTTTTTAAATTCCCAATAGCTAATAATAAAAAAAAAAAACAGTTTAGATGGAAGCAGTTTTATCCATATTGGTTTCATGTTTGATCCATTTTGTAGAAGTCCACCTGTCAGTCATTATCAACAAATTCGATGCATGATAAATACCTATCAGTTCATCCTTGATTAAAACTCTGTTTTTCTCTCTCATTCAGGTGTTTCCAGATTAAGGAACAATACTAAAAAATATCTTTTTTGCAGGGTTTTTCACTGATCATGACACAGCATCAAACTCAGTAACAGAGAACAAAACAGCCCCAGCAATATTGAGCTAAAATATCTCAATCACCCCCTTGTGGCTGGCTAAGGTATAGAGACTGAACTCACTTGAGAGGCTAAAATTAGCATACAGTCAAAAGAAAATAAATATGTTTGTAAAAATATGTAAATTAGACCAAAATGTCTCCTTATTTTTTTGTCTTTGAAAGTCCGGCCCCCAAAGCATCCGACAAGGAAAAAGGCGGCCTCTGTACAAATGTAGTTGATGACTCCTGATTTAGACTATCAGTCCAGAAAGAGAGGAGAGATTCCTTGAGTCCCCTCACCTGACCATACAGCATGACCTGGGTGCTTGAAGTAATTTAAGAAATATTAAAAATGTCAGGAATATCGGAAATTTCCTCAACACTCGACCAAAGCCAGTGATGTCATGGGGCCTTATATTTGTCCTGTTTAAATTAAACCAAAATAGGAAAGAGTCAAACAACTTTTGAATGGGCTAAATCCAAAATTTAGACATAATATGGTTCTCAGTGTTTTCACATGTTTACAGCAACCTTATTCCAACATATCTAATGTGTTACAACATAAAGTTTGGATTTCACTTTACAGGGACTTTAAGGCCTTTGCAAACCAAGGAGGAAGAAAAAGGCTTGAATATTTCAGCAGGATAATTCTAAACCACATCCATCACAGCAGCATGGCATCACAGTAGAAGAGTCCAGGTGCTGAACTGGCCTCCCTGGAGTCCAGACATTTCACAAAAAAAAAAAAAAAAAAAAAAAAAAAAAAGTGCATCATAAAATGAAATAGCCAGCAAAGAAGACCCATTGAATTGGTCAGTTAGAATCCTACATCAGACAAAAACGGGACAACATTCCTCTCCCAGAACTCCAACAGCTGGTCTCTCAGATGTTTACAAACGGCTGTTAAGAAAAGAGGGAATGCTACACATTGGTAAACATGGTCCTGTCCTTACTTTTTTGAGATGTGTTGCTGCCATCAAATTCAGAATGAGTTAATGTTTTTCATGAAATAATAAAATGTCCTCAGTCTCAACATCTGATATGTCGTTAATGTTCCTTTGTAAACAAAACCTGAGTTTATGAGATTTGCAAATCATTGCATTCTGTTTTTAGTTACATTTCACACAGAGCTTGTACTGTTTTGGAATTGGGGTTTTAATTATTATCACAAATTAGTTACACTGGCTTTACAATCTCTACAATATGACCTTTATCGTTAAATTTTCAAGTTGGGCTCTCTTTATCAAGATGGACAGATGGATGTAGTACAAGAACTCTTTAAATGACATGAACACTCTGTGATATCGTGACTTACTCTACCTGTGTGTAAAAGCGAGATTTAAGCTGCGTGGTTCTCCATTTCACATCTGGAGCCGGACTTCCTATCACGGTGCACTCAAACGTCAGGTTTCCTCCCTCTTGAATCTTGTATTTGGATTTGTAGTTAATGGTCACCTCGGGCAGACCTGAGAGCAGCAGAGGAGACGGCGTGAGCACAAAGCAAAGAGCACAGGTCGCTCGCTGATGGTGAAACTAATTGTAGAGCTAAGTCTTTTTTGTCTCTTATTATAAGAGGTTCAGAGAAACGGGGCCAAAAACTCTCGCATATGTTTCCTGGCAACAACGTGTTCCTACTGTACGTGATTAAAGTAACAATGCTGAGCCAATTCCCTCCTGTATTTCTCTGCACCTGCTTGTTGAAGGCTTTAATATGACTGTTTATATTTTCTCTTTCAAGCTTGATGGATCAAGTTGTGTCTTTGGATCATACTACACCAAAAGAAGGTGTAAGCACTGGCTCTGGTTGAAGGTTGACACCTGGTTTATGCTGTACTGTTTTTCTGTCTTTGTCATAATTATTGATTTATTTTCTCTTAAAATTTATGAAGCAACATGGTGAACATGTTCTTTAACAGAAGATATACATAATTTACTCTCATACTTTACCAACCACCCTATCATTCTCTGCCTACATGAGGTATATAATTACTGGACAGTCAAAGTACACTGCTAAGCCATTAAGGTATAGCTCCTAAGAGCCTGCAAGTTTAACTGCAACCTCACATGGTGTGAGTTTGCAGTGGCCTTTGACCTCATAAAATCTAATCAGTTCAATCTCAAGTCCAAGTCCATAGTTGTCTACCAAATTTGACAAAAATCCATCTGTGCATTCTTAAAGTGTTAGGCAAACAAGGTAGGCCTTTTTGAGATATTACATTGACAAGCAAGAGATGAACATGAGGCTTTGTGACGTTGACCTATGACCTATTACCACAAAAATCTAATCAGGTTATTTCTAAGTCAGAGTGAGCATTTGTGCAAAGTCTGAGGAGAATCTCTAAAAGCAATCGTAAGATAACACATTCACAGGTAATGGAAGAACTTAAAGCCCAGTGACCCCAACCTTTGACCTACAACCCCCCAAATCTAATCAGTTCATTGTTAATCAGAGTGGAAATTTGTGTTAAGTCTAAGGAGAATCCCTAAAAAAATTTCTGAGATCATATTCACAAGCAAGGGATAAACATGAGGCCAATTATTCCTCATTTCTGACACTTTGCCTCTAAAATTTTACCAGCTGATCCTTTTTCAGAGTTGACTCTGGTGCAGAGTCTGAAGTGAATCTATGAAAGGATTTTAAGGAATCAATTCACAACTGATAGACAAACTTTAGGCGCAATCACCTTGAACTTTGATTTTGTACCTCCAAAATCATCAGTTAAGGTCTGTGCACACTGAGTTTAGTATTTTCAAATGCATTTTTTTTTAATCTCTTACCTGAAAAAACCCTCGCACACTCTAATCTTGCACACTGATTTTGTAGCATTTATCTGTGTCTGCTGCCAAAATTTGTGGAATGGGGCAAATGCTTTTATACTGCAGTGAAAATAAGCAGTGAAGATGAGCCTGTGGCTCTGTCACTCCTTCAGAAACGCACTGGGTCCATCCATCCTGACAGAGAGCGTCATACAGCACCAGCTCGCCACATGGTGAGCAAATTTTTAATTCAGTCTCTGCTATGTGCCTGGGGACGCAAACTTATGCCTTAACCAGTTATATACTATGGTTGATATCCACAAAATAGGGGGGGAGAGGGGAGGGAGCAAGCAAGGGAGGGAGAAGGAAGCAACAGGTGCCGCCCTATAGAGTCAATCATCCATCTTAATGAATTGGACTGACTTTGGAAGAAAAAAAAAAGATTCTTTTTGATTTCATTCTGATTTAGAGTGGACGTTGGTGAAAGTCTGAAGAGCATCCCTGAAGGTAATCCAGAGATTGCCAACACAATCAGGGGATTAAATTTAGGCCAGCTGACCTTAAACGCTGTACCTCCAAAATCCAATTAATTCATTCTAGAGTCAGAGTGGACAATCATGCAAAGGTTGATAAAACTCAGTGAAAGCATTTTTGAGCTATCCCATACACACGAAAGATCCAGATAGACATACAGCCTGGGCAGAGGCAAACATTTTTTTAAAATTTTAAGATAATGTATTTGATGTTCCCTTCAGACATGTTTTTTTTCTGTTGGTAAAAATACTCTCTTTTGACAAAAGTGTCTCTTATTTTGTTTCCCTGTGACAAATTCACTTTTTACCCTCTTCAGATTCTTTACATTTAGTCTCTCACCTCACCAAGGCTTTAGAATGAAGAATTTTAGAAATAGAAATATTTATAACACTTCTATTTTTCTGTTTTAGCAGGGGATCTTAACTGAGCAAATTGAAAGTGACACAAAAATGTGTCGCAATCAAAAGAGAAGGCCAAACATCAGTTTGGGATCACAAGAAGCAAAACATATTTCAGGGTGGAGCTCAAAACATATTTTCATTAAATTTGGTTATGTAAGAAAGGTTTTACACCTCTAACTGGAAATATTCATAATTTTTACATCAGTATTATAAAGTGCAAAATTGAGCTCAGATGTTAAACATTAGATAAACTTACTGCAGTTTTCTATCACCAAAGAGTTTAGGGGTACTTCCAGATCGTTGGAGAAACAAGACAACGCCTGAGCGTCCATGTCACCACGATCACTCCGCTGCCACTGCTGCAGCCAGTGAAGGTCACAGGAGCAAACAAGAGGGTTGTCCCTCAAAACCCTGAAGAGGAAAATGGAGAGTAATCTTGTAAATGTCAGCACATACAGATTCTAATTAAAATTACATCAACAGGAACATACAAGAAATCTGAGCGCTACACTGTCAAAGTTCACCAAGTTTTCATAGAGAAACTACTGATGTGTTTTTTTCTCACTAGCATTCTCTTGCTTTCTTTAAAATCAGGTTTGCAGTACTGGATGACTACTTGTGGCACATCATTACCTTTTAATGTTGGAGCAAATTTACAGTTATGTGCAGAAGTTCTAGGCATGTAGGATTCATCACAGAGCCACAACCTGGGCTTGAGAGGGGGAGGGCAACCAGAGTTTAGCTCAACACGTTGACACACGTGTGTCACACGCCAGTCAAGATGAAGCTCAACAGCATTTCTTTTGTCTGGGGCCTTTTCACACCGAATATGCCTGGAGACCACCAGTGGTTTCTGGGCCGTCAGGACATCCACGGCACCAGGGGCTCGTGGCAACCCTAGACAGTACCCTGGGCCATGTTTACTTGCTGCATCAACCCCTTACTCCACCCTAAAGGTGTGGACTTTGTTAGTTTTTCAACAGGTTATTTTCCCATGCCCAACCGAGGTTGTGTCATTCCTCCCTCCCACCAGATGGTTCCCCTTAGGCAGCTTACTTTCCCCACCTAAGCCTTACTGCATCTTCAGTTTTTGCCCAAAACATACCCAAAACTTATGCACAGTACTGTATTTGCTGCTAGACTCTTTGCATCAAGTTATGTCACCGTATTATCACGTTGCAGTCTAAGGTCTGTGTCTACAAGGCCAAACTTAACACTGGTTAATAAGTAACATATAATTGGGACTTAGCATGCACTACTGACAGGCTTCTGCTGCCATAGATTGATCTCAGTGAGTAAAACTGATCATAAGGCCAGTTGGGATATATGCAAAAACATTTTCTCTGCCACGTCAAGCTTTCAGTGTGGCTCTATGGTCTTGTTTTAAAAAGAAATGTGCTCCAGTTTCAATCAAACTACTGCTTTCCTACAGCTATATCTGAGCTAATAGCTACCGCTGCAGCTGCCATTGGATACATTGGCAAACCCCACCATAACGATGGCAAACTCATGCTGAAACAAGCCAGAAGAGCAAAAACAACTTTTCTGACAAAAAAAACAAAAAACATCTGACAAATCTCTGAACTCAATGTCTTGGACAGGACCCCAAAGTCAAGCTTGTACAGGTCAATAGATTTGTATTTCTTTAAGGGTTAACCCTTTAACCGTTTATTTGGACCATTGTTCGTTTACAAGCATGACGCTTTTGAAAGCAACCATTTTCATCAAAAATTGGTATAAATTTAATAGGCCAAGTTTCTAAAGAAAGAGTAAGCACCCTGCAAATATTAACCAATCCAATAATACCACTGTTGAAGGGAAGTGGTCACAGGTAGTGGCAGATTGAGGTGCTTTGTGTCGCTGTGGAGCCAATCAGTCAGATTATTTTCTCCTTTAAAACTTACTTGACCACCTAGAAAGTTTTAAACTTAATTGAGTGATTGTAAGTGTTCTCATTATAAGTCTGAAGTTACTCACAGGTTGAGCAGGGGTAGAAAATGAAACACCCTCCAGGAGATGTGTTCAAGGGAGTTTGATGCCAGGTTTCTGTGAAATAAAATGAAAAAGACATGAGGTGTTAGCAACACTTGCTATGAATATCAATGTGTGTTCAGTATGTTACATCACAGTAATAAACCTGTAGTTTGGAGAAGTTTTTGAATGTGGTATATCTGCTGTATCTTACTCTCCCAGTTACTGTTTTCGAGTGGTTATAGCATCAGTGTTTGACTCTTGCAAACTTGTCTTTCCCTTTCAAGTGTTCCTTGGAGAAAAGGCATGCTCATTTTAATCAAACATATGACAATTATCAGCTACAAAAAAAAGAGGAAAAAAACTGAAAGATTTTTTTCATTGTTGTAATCTGGTTCTGTAGTGCAGTTGAGTCACACTGTGGTTTGATTGCTCACTTTCGGAGCAATGCTTACCTGCTTTGAATTACTCTCAGTGGAAAACGTTAATGCATCCAAATGGGTCCTGATCAATTACCTTGGCAAGTATTTCTCACCAGCCAGGAGCAACAATCACAAACCCCTCCAGCACACCTCTGTGTGTGTGTTTGCTCGGTGCTCAGTACATTAGACGATTAGTCCAGAGCCACAAACATTTCTCAGAGGAAGGGCCCTGCAATAGACTGAAAAACCCCTCAGAACCTTATTTTAGTGGAAAACATTTAACTTCCTTAACAGAAATTACATTATTTTCAAGTTTTGTACTTCATTCTTTAGAGTTTGCCACTCAAATCTCAGTGCTTAGCTATGCCAGCTTCTGGCTAAAGCAATAACAATGTCAATGTGCTGTTAGTGTCCCTACTTAATCCAAATATATCTAAATATGACATAAGGTGATGTAAAATGCTGGAACATCAGTCCTGGTCCCGGAAAGATGAACATTAGTGCATCCTGGTAACCTTGCAAAGCAGATGGATTATCCAGATTCCATGTCTGTCATCAGGCAAATCCATCTTGCAAACTCCAAATCTGGAATGACTGTGCCAGGTCTGAGAACGGGTCTGACCAATCAGAGCGATTTGAGAAGAACGAGACGGTAGCTACAGGTGGAGTTTTTGTGTACTGGGGCTGTTAGTAATGGCTACCGCCAGCGTAGCATTTAAGATAGCACAGATGATAGCATGGTGCCAGTTTTATCAGAACTGGACCAAATTTTTTTATTAAATAAAGAGCAAATAACAGCACTGAAAGCTTTCCAAGCTTTCTTGACCTGCTTCAGAATGAGTTTGTGATAGTAAAAGGTGTAGTTCAGTTGCACTGTAAGCCAGGATGCAATAGCTGCCGCCGGTGTGGCGATTAGCTCTGATGTAGCAATAGTGTCCTGGCAGTTTAATCAGAACTGGGCTGCATTTCTTTGCAAAAACAAGACCAAAGAGCCACACTGAAAGCTTCTCTTGGTGGAGATGTTTTAGCACATCCCCTAACCGGCCTCTGCATGAATTTTATCCACCAACAAGCTCCACTGTTGGTAAACTACAACGGCTCCGTCCTGCTAAGCTAACCTTACCACCAGAGCTGTGCATACCTACTTGCCAATTTTGACTTGTTACTCTGATTGGCCTGTAGTGAATCTGACAGACAGAATCCTAGTCCAATGGCCTTGCAAAAGTTTTTTGAAAAGTCCTGCCCTTTACAAACACTTTGTATGGGAGGTTTCCCAGATGACAGTGAAATATATCCCATGCAATGGGCATATGAAACAGTCTTCCTGGCATGTCAGGTTAGCCTTCTATATACATGTTAGGCTTGATTTTAAGAAACATGAAAATCTTCTCGGGCCCATCGAAACCCTGTTAAGACTCATTTATGCTCTACATTTGAAATGCATTCTGGTTGCCAACAGCCCTTTTGTACAGGAGAACAGCAAACACAATTTCAGAGAAATCAAAAAGATCAGTCTGAAATGAATGAAGACACTAAAACAAAAAAGGAAACAGGTGCCAGGAAAAAAGTTATAATTATCAATTAAGATAAGGAAAAAAAGGGAGAAGAAAAGAGAAAAAAATGTTTGGAAAGGGAAAGACAGGTAGCTTTCATGTAGTATCACTAAGAGGAGAATGTTTATATTAACGCAAGCATTTCTATGTTACAAGGTGTTGATGTGTGTGTTCAAGTGACGGTATCACAAGGGAAGCTTTAATTGGAGGTTACGTTGTGTGATTTGGGACTATAGTGGAATTGATGAGCACAGTTTTACTACCCATCAACTCCCCTCCTACACTACCCAATCCTCTTAAGTAGAAGCCACATTTCCTTAATCCTCATGGGGGGCTTGACCTTTCTGTCTGTACTCTGCATTCATTTTGGCCATTATCTCAAAGCATACGGACACTGACCAAACATTGCAATACCGACCCCTAAACGTGGAGTCAATGTTGAGCAATGTAGCCAGCAGCTCAAGCCAGAGCAGCAAAACACAACAAAGAAGAATCATTTGAAAAATGGTGGAAGTTAATAGAGTTTTCTGAGGACATACTGTCCAATATTGAGTGAGTTGTTAGAAACGATATACAAATACATGATGTTAGCTCACCTGGGCACAGAAACAGACAACTACTTTAGACAATGGACCATCCTGTCTACAGTCTATGGGGCCGGCGGAGTAGCAACAAAGGAGTCATGTAGCTCCATGAGAGGCAGCGATCTCTAGTTGATTATTCTGTTAATATCAAGTCTAGCAAAACGGATGCATGTACGTATTTTAACATTTAAAATTCACAGATCAATTTTTGTACATATGTATTTTGTTTCTATCAGGCAAATGTTTGTGCCTGTCAATAAATGATCAGACCAATCATTTCAGAAGAATGAGGCAGCAGCGATGGGTATGGTAGTTTTACTGCAACCAAGTAAACAATAGCAACCAGATCGAACTTTAGATCAGCTGAGAAACAGAGAGAGGTGGAGCTGGTGTGAGTCTCAAGCCTCCTGATAAAGTCTTTGCACCCATAAACGTGTTAACTTTTCCACCTGGGCTGCATGATGCGACTTCTGGTGTTTCTGCAGATAGCTTACGTGGAATGCACTTTTTGTGTTTCAGCATTGGCTTCCTTTTTTAACTACTGAGGTTGCTGCTTGGTAGCTATTGGAATTGCAATAGACTAAAATCCTTTAATTATGATTAGAAATAAAAAACATCTAAAGCAAGCAATGTAAACAACTTTATTCTCCATGTAAAAATTACATTTGCCAGGCCATCAAAAAGCTTTGATTGATGATACTTGCATATCTTTGCGCCAATTCTCCTAGGCTGCTGAAATATCATCACAGGGGCTCTCAAATGATCCTCAGACAGCCAAGAAACCAGACTGTAAATAAAAACCTCCCTTTGAAGATGACAGAGAGCCACACTGGGGAGCACACACATGGAAGCCAATACATATTCACTGTGGCAGGGCCAAGGGTTCAATTATTTGTTTTCCTTGCTCCCAAAAGTTCATGTCAGATGGGTTAGCCATTGGGGCTTATCCATTACCAGCTCGATTCCTGCTCGGGTCCATGGGGGGAGAGGAGAATCGGGAACAGGAGCTGGTTTTCTTTCAACCTTCCTTAAAATCTTAGTGTAATTTTGTAAGAAGATTATAATCAGAGAGGACCATGGGTAAAGAAAAAGGTAAAGCAAGGGAAAGGTAAAGTGCTATCTGTTGTTTAGTTTGGTTAGTCTGTCCCTCTCAATCTCAGGAGCACATCTGTCACACAGAAGCCCCCCATCCTCCCCCCTCCAAAGCCCAGCCCACCCTCTCCCTCCACAGTGAAATATTGATTAAGTGATAATGGACCCTTAGTGGAGTGTATTTATTATGCATCAGTTGTCGATAATCCGCCAAAGTGAGCGAGTAAAAGGTGACTGGTGGATGTCTTCTCCAATTTCTCGAGCTCACCCCGCCTACCACAACATCTACCCTTCCCAACCTCTGGTCCTAAAAACCCGCCTGTTTCTCAGATAAATAACACCAGACATGCCACACGCGCTCAGTAAAACGATGAGGACAAGATGGTGGTGATAAAAGTCTGCTGCTGATGAATAGACGGATTTAATGCTTCCACTCGATTAGTTTTCAGACTATTATCTATTGTTGGGCCTAGATTGAAACACTTCTTGATTTCTAAAACTGACAGGAATCAACACGGTTGAAATTTAAACACAGTGAAAAGGTAACTGAACAGGCATGTTAATGTGTTCCTTAGAGCAGAAATGTTTTTTGCCCAAGGCACACCTAAGATTAAGCCAAAATCTCAAGGAATGGCATCTGGATAGGCATGCAAAATCACCTTTTTAACACATCATACATCTTTAGTTGATGTTTAGTTGTAGTTATTAGGTATGGTTGTTTAAATTCACACCACCTACACATGACTTGCTACACCATTGTTTTTGCAGCTTACATCTCAGCCTTTCTCATAGTTCATTATAAAAGCCATCCTCTCTATCAAATCCAAAACTTTTTTGACCTGTCAATTTTACACCAAATTATCCAGTATAAATAGCTATGAAGTAAAGGAACACTTAAAAATTGCTAGAAATACTTGTGAAATTTTTGATATTTTGATTCTTTCTGATATTTCCAGTTTAAAAACAATGCAATCATTACAATGGTTATCTTAATTATTGTTTATCAGGGGTGGGAATCACTAGAGGCCCCACGATACAATATTATCACTGGGTCACGATTCGATATTGCGATTTTAAACATTTTGCAATGCGGTGAGTATTGCGATACTGTATGTTGCGATCTATACCATTTTTTCAACTGTTCAGCTGATTAAGCATTAGTCTTGCCCTCATGTTTGTCGTATTTCCACAGAATTTTATTTTCATGCAGCACTTCTTGCAAAACTCATGTGTCATGTCCATCTCATCTGTGCCCTGCTTGCATTCCTAATGTCCTTCCCCTGGTGCTGCCATGTTTGTTGTACTAACTTTCTACTGCTCTTGGACTGTCACCTCTGCCAACCTCACTGGACAAGCAGTTGTCCAAACAATTGATTTTATTTGTCCATTATCAAAGACTTCAGTTCATATTAGCAATTAATTTGAAAAAAATCAATACTTAGTGGACGAGATGATACAATATATCACCAGACAAAATATCACGATACTATGATGTATGGATTTTTTCTCCCCCCTATTGCTTATATCTAAATAATTCCAGTGCAGACGTATGTTAAAGTATCTTAAGTTGCTGTGTAGACATAGTGATGTACAAATTCCTACAAGGCACACTAGTGAGCCTCGCCATATCATTTGAAAAACTACTGTGATTTATCAGTGGTCCTCAGTGGCTGTCAGCCAAAACTTTATGATGACAAAGCACAACCCAAATTTACAAGAACTTTCAATTACAGACAATAACATTATGAGGAATGATGCAGTTTGGACCTGAAACAGTCCAAAACATCATGTGTCTTTTTGATGACTTTATACCTGACTCAAGTCCCATTTGTCCTAAAAGAAAATCCATATTTCATATTTTTTTCTCACATTTATGTCAAGCTTGCCTGCATAAATTAAACCTTACACTATTTTAACTCTTTTGTCCCAAATGGTGGATGGCAACCAGAGTTAGCAGCTCCACCACCTTGCTACTAATTCCTCACAACACTAAACAACACAGATCTTTTGCTCCAGCCTTTCTTATTTCAAAGCACAGGTGGGAAATTAGCACCCACCACCAGCCAAATGCAGATACTTTTGAGCAGCGTCACTGAAGTGGCTCAACTCACCAGGCAGCCACTGGAGCAGGTAAATAAATAATAGCCTAACCAAACAGAGTGATTTTGCTACAGTAAACGGCATGAATTAACCCTCTTTTTTCCTGTTTGTTCCTACTGACGTTATGGCCAAGCGGACCTACACGATCACTGACTAAAACACCACGCCTTCTCCTCCTTGTGTCAGAGCTGTTGTCAAATGTTTACAGGCGGCTGAGTGGCTGAATGGTTTGACACAGTATCATATGATTAGTTCTCCAGTGCAGCCAGTAAGTCTGCTGAAGGTGTGTTTGAACCAATGTCTTGTTTGTTGCAAGTAAGTAGTTAAAGAAAGCCTGGAATCCTGCATAAAATGTAAAATTCTAGCATGTCTGACAATCATAATCTGGAAAATGCTGATGAATTTACCAGATTTCTCATCTGCATGGTTGAATACAGGACAAATTGGCTGAAAAATCTGGTTAAAAATAAGCAACAGTTTGGTTTATTTATTAACCCCTTTATTAAATAGCATGTAATGTGAATAATATAAGTCGTGATTTTTATATTATACCTTATAAATGATGCTGCTTATTAAAATAGAGTGGCTGATAAAAAAATATTTGTGGCTGGTAGATATTTAAATCCACCAGCCACAGTGAGAGGCAGAAGACAAACTCCAACCCTGTTTGCAATCCATTTAAAAAAGGCTCTGCAGCCCACGTTTGGTCCCAACCTGCAGTTGAGAATCACATCTCGAGATATACATTCATCCACTTATTTTACACAATTTTTGTCTTGCCATCACAGGATTTTGTGTTATTATGTTATCTTTACATACCACTGCTGGGTTTCTCCTGAAAATGTTTAGAGCCTTTTTTACTTTTTAAACAACTAAAATGAACTTGTCATCATGGGAAAAAAAAGCTTTTCATATCATATTTGGATATAATATGCTGGGGTCTCAAGAAAATGACACATATTTTGTAAATATCCTGGAAAGATAATATATATGGATGCATGTCATCTCTGGGCTTGAAGGGATTGTTCATTAATAAAAAGACTTTACTTTACACACAACAAAGCCACACTTAAGTATGGGTTGTTGAAGAAATGCAAAAGAAAAATTGAAAAAAACATGTTTTTGCTTTGACCACAGATTTGTTGATATGCAAGTATTAATTTCCTTTTTTGAGTCATCATCAATTATTTATCAGAAAATTGAAGCCAAACTTTTCACTAAAACTTCCCAGAACTTTTAGAAGCATATGTAATTTACCTGCTTTGTTCTACTTTCAAGCATTAAACCCTAAAATATTAAATTTACTACATTATAAAGCTGACAAAAGCAAGAAAAAATCATATTATAAAACTGGAACAAATCCTTCCCAAGAAACTGCGTATTATTAACAGAAGATCCTAATATCCATCTTGAAAGTCTACTTGTAATGAATGTAATTTGTTGCATATGAGCTCATGTATTTACCGCATGTGTGGATGAGTAATAAGGTACTTGAACAAGGACTGAGTCACTGTGAAATGTTGGGAAATGAAGCTCTCCCTTCATTTGACATGCAGCTTTAAATGGCCATCTGAGCTCTGAGTGACACGGACAAACAGGCTGACCTGTACACAGGTCAAAATACAACAAGAGGCAAGACAATCCCTGTGTATCAATGAGGACACTTACACATACTGCAGCTTCAGGTTGTATCGGAAGGCATTCACAGAGATGAGCCTCAGCTTACATGATGTGACCGTGCTGGAGAGGGCGGAGAAAGCACAATAAGTAAAAACAAAAAAGTCAAATCTTCTCAAATAATCAATAAAAAATGTAAAGTGCTAAAACAAGCAAACTTTGCCTCTCCCAATTGACATACCTGTTTTCACAATGCTTACTCACATTTAAGGAGATAAAACCTGAGAGCATTTCTTAGTTTCTGATGTATGTAAATGTATGTTTGGATTTATTAACACACAAGATATTTTTATTTTTTTCACACATAACATTTGAAAAAGCTTTGCTCACTAAAAAATGTGGGCTAATACTTTAACCATAGAAACATCCAGTGACAACCATTAAAAACAAGGGGATAACATTAGCCTAAGTGGCTAGCTAGCTGCAGTGACAGTCATTTGCTAACTTAGCTAGCCGTAGCCTCAGTCTTTAACAATCATAAAGTGACTTTTTTTAGAACAGTTTTAAATATAGAAACATCCAGTTACACCTCGAGTATCAGTATCGCCTTACAGAAACGTAGAAGGATAATATTAACCTACCTGTTTAGCTAGCTGTAGCTTCATTCTTTTGAAATTAATTACAGCTGCTTTAAGCATAAAACATAACATAGGATATTAGCCTAACTGTGTAGCTAGCGTTAGCTTCATCCTTTTGTTGTTATTTAGAGCTGCTTTAAGCATAAAAACATCCAGTAATGCTTTTCAAAAACATAGATGGATAATATTAGCCTGTGTTGCTAGCATTAGCTTCATCCTGTTGTTGTTATTTAGGGTTGCTTTAAACATAAAAACATCCAGTAAGGCTTTTCAAAAACATAGGACTGTATTAGCCCAACACTTTAGCTAGCGTTAGCTTCAGTCTTTTTTAATAATTAGAGCTGAGAGGCAACCAGTGAAGCCTTTTAAAATGCTAGTTGTAACTTTAGTTTATTTGTACACTGAGAGGGTATTAACTGCTGTAAATTTGTCCTGTTTGAAGGGGCGATGCTCACTGAAATCACTAGAGGCTAATGGCACTACTATCGCTGAGTACTTTATACAATGCAACTTCAAGAACACTGAAATATTACTTTATGAGTGGTTCTCTGACATTTTTATTAGAATCTTAAAAAGGCTGATTGGCTTTGCAAAAGTTACAAATGTAATTTGAACACATGGTACAGAATAATGAACTGAAATCTGCTGACAAAACAAGGAGTTTTAAGTGGTTTTATGTTTGCTACTGTCTCACTGTATGCTGCCAAAGTTGCAAAGAAAGCCATACTTACAGGTTCTTCAGTTCTTTGTAGCTCAGAAGATCAATTTCTGTGATATTTTCCAGGCTTGCTTGGTTTTCGATGTAACTGGTAAATAAAAAAACAGAGAGAAGAGAGAAGTTGAAGGTTGGTACAGTGTGTATCTTGCTTTGGCATTTAGTCTCTAGTGTTGATGGTTATCAGCCGGCCCATACTGAATGAAAATAACAGAAACAGATAGGAAAAAAACACTTAAAATGACCAAAACAAGTACACGAGTTCCTTGACCATGGGTCAATGAAAAAATGAGAGTGGACACAGATAGAAAAGGAATATAAAGATAGACTAAATCTCTCTCTCACCCATGTACCAAAGTGAAGCCAAAATACTCCTGTGACAGATAATGGCACATTGTGCTGGTGATGTAATTTAAAGCCACTTGTGTAATAGAGATCTGGCTGGTGAATTACTAATCCTTCCACTAATGAGACACACATTCAACTAAAAACATCAGCAAAGATCCATAAAGTTAGTGGTGTCCACAGCAGAACAGATTCTTGTTTTGTTTTGAAGCATACACTCACGTTTATGAAATTTCAGTGACTCTTATGGTTGTCACCATATTTCCACTTATAGATCCTGCTTTACTAATCCAGTATACATCCCCCGTTAACAATCTATGGCAGCGGTAGCTTGTCTGGCTGGCCTGTCATGAATGAGACAGAGCGCTCCTCCAGTTACCTTCTGAGATCTTTTTTTTTTTTAAGTCCTGCCCTTCCCAAATGCCTTCTATGGTAGTTTTTAGTGTTGTACTCAAGACCACACTTGCCTGAGATAAGAGTGCACCGAGAGCAAGACAAGACCAAGAGTTTTGGGGGTCAAGACCAAGTCAAGACAGTGACCGAGACAAGCAAAGACCAAGACAAAACCAAAACCTTAAAAATCAATTTTAAATCCCAAGGTTGAACAGTTAAATAGCATTCTCTCTTTAATTTTAGTTTTCTTTTTAATAAATTTGACGGACAAAAACAAGGTGTCTGCGACTCTTTCAAAGAACAACATGCAGAAAATCTCAAATCTTAACAAATTTGTTCAACTAATTTCTTGTAAAAAATAAATCCTTTTATGTAGTTAAAAGCCACTGACAAGTCCAGAATAATTTTAACTCAACGCGTGGCTCTTTTTTTGATGATTTGACGCTCTTTTATGTCTGAATTTGAACATTATTTCCCAGAAAAACCTTAAAAAAGGGAACTTTGATCTCAGAAATTATCCATTGCAAGTCACATTAATCAGTTTGTTTCACACACACAGGAAGCTTTAATTGTTAAACTTAATTGTCAACCTTTATTTTTTGTCTGTATAATTCTAGTGCCTTTACTTGCAATTTTTGCCACTTTTTTGCTACTTTTACACCATTTTTGCTGCTTTTAGTCCATTTTGCCACTTCTTTATGCCTCTTTCCACCAATTTTTGTAACTTTTATCCTGTTTTGCCCTTTTCCCCACTTGTTGCTTCTTATATCCTGCTTTTTGCAATTTGCTATTTTTTTCCCCATTTTTGCCACTTTTGCCCCTTTAAGCTGCCTTTTATCATTAAATGTCTCTTTTTTTCCCACTCTGCTGCTTTTGCCCATTCCATTCACTTTTCACTCATTTTTGCTGCTTTCTGACCATTTTTCTCCACTTTTCACCACTTAGATTGTGGCTCTTGCAAAGGTATTTTTCATCACTTTGGCTCTTTGGTTGAGCAAGGTTTAGTAACACTGATCTAAACAGTCACCTTTAGGCTATGCTTTTATTTTGAAATCCCCCCAGCACACCTGTAGACAGGTTTTGATCTGAGGGCATGAGGAAATAAAAAAGTCTGCTAGTTTGCTGTTATAAAAGCAGCGTATCTTACTACATATTATTTTCCTACTTTAAAGATAATCAGGGCCCCTAATCTTTTAGTAAAAAGACATAATAGTACTGTGGTGAAATGCTTGTCTTTGTTCTTTCTGATAAAATAAATCGTCTCTTTTATTAAATACAGAAACCTTTCGGTCATTAAATTGCAGAAACTACTTTTTAGTAACTGCACTGTAAAAAAAAATAACTCAATTAATATTTAGCGAACAAATTATGAAGTATTGGATGCACTCTTGATAACTGAGCCAGTTGATACAACACATTATATTGAGTTTCTTAAATTATACACCGCATACACTGAATGAACTGAAACATGTTCTTGGGCAACTATCTTAACCCATTTTTACTTTTTTCTGACACTATTAGCCCATTTTGACATTTTTGTTGACTAAACTTAATCCTTTCAAACTTTTCTAACCACTTTTAACCCATTTTGCCACTTTCAAACCCACTTTCACCACTCTCTGACACTTCAGACCTATTTTTAACCCTTTTTGCCACATTTTTTATTTGGCACTGTGTCTTCAAGCATTTTTCACAATTTTTCAATTTTTTAAAATCCATTTTCACCACTTTTGCCACATATGCCCTTTTTTGCCATTTTTTGGTGACTATAAACTTCTTTTTGTCACTTTCATCCTCTTTTTGCAGCAACTTTTAACCTATTTAAGCCATTTCACAACTCCAAACCAAGTTTCTCTCCTTTTTAACCACTTAAACTCATTATCACCACTTGTCACCCATTTTTGCATCATTTTGCAAACATTTGATAATTTTTCCACTAAAGATGTCACAGTTTCTTCTACTTTGTTCTCTGTCATCCTCACATCTGCATTACTTCCCAAATAGTTTAGTTCAGTGTGTGTAAAAAAGGGTCATTCTCTTTTAAGTAAGGGGGTTTACTTTTAAAAACAGCTTCACTGTTCTACAGCATTAATAAATATGAATTTTGTTGCTTTGAGTGATTATTATTTAAAATAAAATAAGGTTAACACAGCTTGACTTTATGATGGATCAGGATTTTCTGACCTCCATGGACCCTCCATTTAGCAGGGCCCCAGAAGCTCTCCCCTTTATCCCTCCTGATGTGCTGGCCTTACCTGATGGTGCACTCAGGTGGGTTTACCTGCCACATCTACGCCTTACTTCAGCCTCAGTTTTTGACCCAAACATAACTTTTTCTGCACAGTTCTGGCAGTACTGCATTTTAAAATAGACCATTCTTAATAAAGCATGTCTGACATCTTTATCCCAACATTTCTGAAAACTCTTCTCAATATTTGTATGCAAATTTATACTCAGATTTATGTTTAGATGAGTTTTTATTGAGCAACTTAACACATGGCACAGACATCTGTGTGCACTTCTATAACAAATCTATCAACATGTGAAAATACATCAATAAAATGAGTTTACATTGCATCAGTGACTTTCATTTAATATGTAAATGTTTTTATTCTCACTGTGATGTTTAAAGAATCATGCTTTTGAAGCTGATTTTTATTTTTTATTTTTATTTTTTTGTATTATATTTAGTCACCTGTTAAGCTGCTGTCATGTTTATAGTCTGTGGGAGGAAGCCAGAGCACCCACACATGCACGATAGATGATGGTAACTCCACAGAGAAAGGCTCCTGTCCAACAGGGAGTCGAACCAGAAACCTTCCTCCTAGGCGTTCACCACCGTCCCACCATGCAGCCCTTCTCGACAGACAGTTAACAGGTGAAAGGAAGGAGGGTTTGGGGTCAGGAGTCAGAGGTTGAGGCTCCTGAACGTCTTCTAAAACAGCTCAGAAACCCTCCCCTCTTCTTCTCCTTTTTCTTCCTCTCCTCCTCCAGCAAGAGCTCCAGTCGGTTCATCCTCTGCTGCAGACTTTCTGACGTCCTGGCTCTCTCCTCTTCCCTCTCCTCCAGAGTCTGCGTGAGGACGGTCACAGACTCCAGAAGAGAGGCTTTTTCTCTCAGCCAGTCCAGCTTCTCTGTCTCCATCTGCTGCAGGGAGTCTTTCAGGCTGGCACTTTCTCTGAGGATTCCTGATCTTTCCTCCTCCCACCTGGATTTGTGGTTGACCAGCTCCTCTGTGGCTTTTGCCAGTTCCTCCTCCAGCTGCGCTGTTTTCTTTCTCTGTTCTCCCAGGAGCCTTGACGTTTCTTCGTCCCACTGGCGTTCCATTCTTGCCTGGTCCTCTCTGGCCTTACACAGAGCAGCCTTCATCCTTACAGAGTCCTCCTCATGTTCTGCCAGGAGACGGGATCGCTCCTCCTCATACTGGCTTCTGAGGATCTCTAAGCTGTCTTGGACCTGGACCATGGCTGCTTTGGCTTTGGCCCTTTCGTCCATATGAGAGACAAGGAACTCAAAATGTTGTTTCTCCCATGAGCTCTGGCTGTTTTTGAGCTCATTTTGGGAGTCTTTGAGTTCCCTCTCTAACCTGCAGACCGCTTCCTGGTGGCTTGTGATGAGGCGAGATCGTTCCTCCTTCCACACCAGGCGCTGCTTTTTCTGGTCTGCTTTCGCCTGCACCATGGAGTCCTTAATCTTGGAGATCTCCTCGTCCTTCTTCGCCAGGTCTTCTTTGGCCTGGCTGAGTTCCACCTTCAGTTTGGAGTTCTCTGCAGATTCCTCCATCCGACGGGACCTCTCCTCCTCTAATTCCCTCCTTATCTTCTCCAGTTCTTCATGGGCCAGCTTAAGCTCACTCTTTAGAGCACAGTTATCAAAGAGCAACTTTTCATTCTCCAAATTTATGTTCTCCACCTGGTCATCCTGGTCCTGGTTTGATGGAGAAACGGTGGACCCAGCCAGAAGGCGGGACTTTTCCTCCGCCCACTGTCTCCTCAGGTCCTCATGTTCGACGTTTGCCTGGTGGTTTGCAGCTTTCAGTGCATCTATTTTTCCCACCAGCCTCGTCTTATTTCGCTCCGACCTCTGCCTTTGGCTCTGCAGGGCCATGTTAGCCCGGGAAAGCGAACCCTTCAGTCCAAGGTTCTCCTTTCTGAGCTTGGCGAGGCAGTCCTCCGTCCCCTCCTCCACCACTTCTGCCCGTGCTGGGGCCTGTTTTGTCAGGACCTCAGCATGGAGCAGACGCAGGTCTGAGGAGACTTTGGCTGCCTGCCCCTCTGGCTGCTGCTCACGCTCCTCCGTCCCCATTTTCACCACCTCTGCCCATGCTTTGGCCGGTTTTGTTGGGACCTCAGCATGGAGCAGAAGCGTGTCTGAGGAGTCTTTGGCTGCCTGACCCTCCGGCTGCTTCTCACGCTCAGGGAGTTGAACCAGAACCTGGTCGGTCTCCTGAAACTTGTCATCTGCAGCCGCAGACTGAATATCTTCAGGAGTCTTCCCAGATGGTTGTTTCTCTCTGGGCTCTTCTCTAGGAACCTGCTGAGCCGGGACAGGCTCTCCAAGGTGCAGCATTACTGAACGTCTTCGTGAAAACTTGAATCCTGGATCTTGGGGGTCTTCACAATCGAGTTCAGTTTCCAGACCTGAAGGAAACCCAAAGCTACATTTGATCTGACTCCAGGGGTTTTCTTCTTCCTCCCCACACTGGAGCGTCTTCTTTTTCTTCTTCTTTTTAGTTTTCTTTTTTGCAGGCTCTGGGTTCTTGATACTCAAAACAAATGACTCATTTTCGTCATTTGACCATGATTCCTCATGGGTTTCAGCAGATGTCTGAGACACCATGGTTTCAGGCGTCTTTTCTGCTGACAAAGTCTTTCTGGCGTTTTTCACCACGCCCCTTCTACCAAAACTCTCGGTTGTTGGCACACTTCTCTGCATTTTTGTGCGTTTGTTCAATCCAAAAACCGTTGAAATGACGATGAATGACGATGAATGACGATGAATGTTGAATATCTCGCTGCGATAGCTTGATACAAACACGTGCTGTCAGACTGGCGTCACTAACAGGACAAATGAGGTCTGCTGTTTGGCCGCCTATTTAAGGGTTCTGAGAATGTTCTGTGATGTCATGTGATCAGTCGCATTGGATTAAAGGACACGGAATGTTCCCAACATTCCAAAAAAAAAAAAGAATTTGCCCAACATTCCAAAAAAAAAAAAAAAAAAATTGTGCCAAACAGCCCCCCCCCCCCAAAAAAAGTGTGCCAAACATTCCGCCAGACAGGAAGTATCCATGTTGATTTTCAAAATAAAATGTAGTAAATAGCAGAAAAGTTCCAATAGGTTGTTTTGCGATCCTGAATGTCCACTGGGGGTCAGGATGTGACGGACAGCCTTAGGAATGAATGGGAACGTAGAAAAGTTAGCTCTTTAAAGCTCAAAGTGGAGCTGTACTCTACAATTACCATCAGAGAATGTCTAGAAGGTTAAAATAGTTTTGGGTTTTTTACTAGTTTTTATTTTTTATTTCGTGTTTACCTTTTAGTTTTAATTAGTTTTTCCTGCTGGTTTAGTTTTATTTTTATTTTTGCAAAAATGCTTCCTTCAGAAACCTGTCAGGGGTGAGACCCAAAACAACTCATCATTTTTCATTTCATTTATTCAGTTTAGATGCTTGTGTACAACTTAAGACCTAAAGTGATCATTGTGTGAAGTCTTCTCCAATCAAATCAGGGCATTTTCAGGGCAAGTGAGCCATGAATATCAGAGGGGATCAGTTCCTGTACAGACTGAGCGGTCACCTAACGATCATCAGGTGTCAGACTCATTTGCATGTGGGGAGGCCTTTATGACAGCATAAGTAAACTTTACTCTTAATACTAGTATGATACAGTCCTAAAGTTACTCCTGATGTAGCAGGAAGGCAAAAAAGAAAAATCATTTCCAACCCATTCATACATGCATTAATGAATAATTATAGATATCAAAGAATCACAATGACCCAAAGTGTTGTCAGTTTCATCACTTTGGCTCTTTGGTTGAGCAAGGATGAGTAACACTGTCTTAAACAGTATAAAATGCTTTGACACTGTCAAAAGTTGAGGAACATTTCTACTGAGTTCTATTGTTTCACCACTTTCCAACATAATGATAATTGCCACAATGTTATATGACATCAGTTATTTCCTGTCATACTGCCACAATAACACAAATTAATGTGATGTGTAATGCCTAAGTTACTTTTCAAAGTAACTAGTTACTTTTACAAAGCAGTAACTCAGTTACTAACTCGGTTACTTTTGCAAGCAGTGACTAGTAACTGTAACTAGTTACTATTTTTCAGTAAGTTGCTCAACACTGTTCTCGAGTACTACAACACTAGCTTTCCCAGATGGATGTGAAATACTGTATATCCATGCAATGGATATACAAAACAGTCTGTCTGGTGTGTCTGTCTATAGCACTGTGGGTACCTTGTTCTGGGAGTAGGTGGAGCTTCTCTTCTTATCTGGCATCCCAGATAGTTGCAGTAAGACATACACTAGGTTTTAACCTAGTCTTGTAATTTTAAGACCCCAACAATGACTCTCTCCCAACTTATACAAGATAATTTCAAATTGCTTTTATGACTCTGCTGAGAAGTTTCCTGTTCCCTCCTCCTGTCATGTCTGAGTACACATGAATTGAACTATGCCAGAACCAACTCTTAAAGTGGGCTACGGCACGGTGCCTGAGTACAGTACACTTGTGTCCACACTGACTAAAGGGTGAAGTGTACTCAGATGTAGTGCCCAGGTTTAACCATCCAATGCTCAGTCTATTACTTAAGAAAACTGCAATGACCCATCGGCCATTGGGCAAAAGGTGGGGTAAACAGCTGAACTGTTTGCCTGTCAATCACAGGGCTGACATATAGACAGACAGACAACCAGGCACGCTCACACTCACACCTACAGCCAATTTTGAACCACCAATTAACTTAAAAAACATGTTTTTGGTGGTGGAAGGAAGCCGGAGCACCCAGAGAGAACCCACTCATGCACGGGGAGAACATGCAAACTCTGCACAGAAAGGCCCTGACCGGGAAGTGGACCAGGGACCGTCTTGCTGAGGCAACAGGGCTAACTCCTGAGCCGCCATGCAACCTGTGCTAGAATGTAATAAGTTGAGGTTGAATTTTGGTTTCACAGAGGGGATCAGTCATTTTGACTTAAGTCGTGTTTCTTTGGTCCATCCATTCACCTCTGCGTACTTTCTTTGTGGATCTTTTTGCCTTTTTTAACGTCCATCACCAAGCACTTTCCTTGACCACATTTTCAAGCAAAGAAACTGTTCTGCACAATATAGAGACATACATAGAGATTGCACTCCAGTGAATGGAAAAATGGCTTAAAACCTGTTATTTGTGGCCAATTGGTGGGTCTAAGATGTTTAAAAAGAGGGAAATTGTTCCACAAGATAGAATCATGAAAAGTAGGAAAAAGAAAAATAGCGGCATTTTGTAGATGACAATTCTCGCTACGCACTTAAAATAAAAGAAGACGCTGAATCGAGTTAGAATCCCCCGTTTAACCTTTTCCTCAATACTCAGCAGCTCATTAACCCCTTTTAAAGGCATCATTGTTCAGAGGTTGAGGAAAAATCAGAAGAGAAATAGGACTGAAAGAAAAAATGAAGACCATGTGAGCATGTAGAAAATGTTCACATAACAAAAGAAGGACAAAAGCATCCACGCTAAACTCCACTATGACATTTCTGACCTTCCTGACCTCCTCAGAAGAAACTAAAAAACACATAACAAACCCAGCCGAGAAGGTCCGCGGAGCCACAAACCACAAAGCTCATATAAAAGCTTAATCTACTGCTCATGGAAAAAAATAATACCTTTAGAGATGCTGGGCAGACGCGGATGATGGGAAACTATTTTCCAGACCCAGCCTACCTCAGAATTACTAGTGAGCGGTGGATCAATTCAGCACTCAATACAAGGACAGCAAGCTCTTTTCATGAGATGTTTGAATAGACGGCTGGATCGGACCTACCAAGGATCCTGCAGGAGCAATCTGTCTGACCCTTTCTCTGCCATCTCCACCTCCCACTGCACCCTCTCAACTGCTGCATACTCACATTCATCTGTTGTCCATTTTCGCAGGAGGACATTTCTCTGACACAACACCAATAACAAAGGGTTTACTGGATGTACGGCTCTTAAACCATATCTGAAATCATCATCATAACCTTGGGAAAGCCTTCTTTTTTCTGAAAAAGTATAAACAACACCATGAAATATGAATGTTTTCAGCAGAGTGCTTTGAGATTGTAGAATAGAAGTATATTGGAAAAATGTGTAAAACAGATTTGCATCAAGTTTATCTAAGGCAACAGCATATTTATAAAGTAATTACACACTTTAAAGGTGAAAGAGTTCTGTCATTGAACATTCTTAAATGTGCATTACAAAAATACCCAAACACATAGCTGACTAGAAAAAAACCCCAAACACTTTTATATGTGGACAAACAAAAATGTCGTCAAAAAAATCATTTTTCTCTGAGCCCAAGCTCGTAAAAGAAGAGAACTGATGGAATAAAAACAGCAGTCAGGGCTAGGTAAATTGTTTCAAATGGGAAAAAGCCGAGAATCACCACCTTATTTGTGGTGGAGTGTCCCTGGGAACAATGCTGTTGCGGGTTCTAGCCCCTGGTAGGGTCTCCCAAGGCAAATTGGTCCCGAGATATGGACCATAATAAGAGCATCTCAACAAAACCCTTATGGGGCGCCACTTACGGGTAGGTGTCACCCTGTCCGGAAGAGGGATACTGGGTAATCCTCCTGGGGCCTGACCCGGGAGAGGGAGCTGGACAGCGAGAGTCTGGTATCCAGGTTTATCTCTATTGGGCTCAGTTGGGTCCAGCCCGAAGAGAAAACATGGAGATGCCACCTTGCAGGCCCACCACGCTATGGACCTTCAGGGTTGAACATAGGGGTAGGGTGATTTGCAGTCTGAGCAGGCAAAGGTGGGACCTGGGGGCTCTGACCCTCAGCATCAGAGACTTGCTCTGGGGACTTGGAACGTCATCTCTCTGGTAGGGAAGGAACGGGAGCTTGTGTAGGAGGTGGAGTATTGCCAACTAGACGTATTTGGAATCACCTCCACGCACAGCTCTGGTTCAGGAACCAAACTCCTTGAGAGGGGTTGGACGCTCATCTACTTGGGAGTAGACGCCCCCCTGGCTGGCAGCCTCTGTGTTGGAGTTTTCCCCAATGGGCGAGAGGGTCATAGGGAGGGAGCCTCTGACTGTTATCAGTGCATATGTGCCCAACAGCAGCTCAGCGTACCCGGCCTTCTTGGAGTCTCTGGGTGGTGTCCCTGTGGGCAACGAGAGAGACGCTTGGAGGGGGGTGATTGGGAGGCCTGCCCAATCTGTAACCAAGCAGTGCTTTATTGGTCTTCTTTTTTAGTCATGGTTTAGCTAGAACAAACACCATGTTCAAACATAAGGATGCTCCTAAGTGCACTTGGTACCAGAGCACCCTAGGCAAAAGATCGAAGATCCACTTTCATGTGGTTTCATCAGATCTGTGGCCGTATGTCTCTGACACTCGTGTGAAGGGAGGATTAGACCTGTCAACTGATCACCACCTGTGGTGAATTGGGTCAGATGGTGAGGGAGGCTACCGGACTGACCTGGTAAACTCAAACAAGTTGTGAGGGTGAACTGGCAGAGAACCCTGCCCGTGAGGACTTCAACTCCCACACCCTGGATCGACTTTCTGTGCATCCTGTTGGAGGTTGGGGACATGGAGTCCATGTGGTCCATGTTCAAAGCCTCCATTATGAAAATGGCTGCTGTGGCCAGAAGACACCCACTGATACGAGATTTTGTTGAAACTTGCAAGAGTTACCAAGAAGAAAAGGACGTGACAAAGGGTCAGTTTTTATTAAAACTGAATACCCAGAACAAGAGATGGTCTTACGGTTGATTCTTAACCCAGAAAATGTAGTGCCCTCTCACCTAAAATTCAACTCTAACTCTAGAAAGTTTGGACCCATGTTTTTGCAAGTTTGTACTAACAAATTCTGGAACTTTTGAAACCTGGCACACCAGATAGACTGTTTCATTAACCATTTCATGGGATAAAGTACACATTCACCCGGGCAACATCCAGGAGTCTTTGTTTGGGAAGGGTAGAACATTTGAGAAAAAATCTTGGAGGATGAATGGATGAAATAACCTTGCAAAGCAGACGGATTGGAAAGACTTTATTTCTTTCATCCAGTAAATCCATCTTGCAAAGATTCAATCAACAACATTTGTACCAGCTCTGAAACTGTTCTGACCAATCAGCATCGTTTGAAGAGAACAAGGCAGTATTAGCAACATTTCTATGTATTAGTGCAAATTAGACAGTGTGCAGGACTGTGGGTCACTGTGTTAGCCACGCTGTACAGAGTATATCAGGCTCACATCTCACCTGCTAACAATGGCAGTGGTACTTAGTTTCACTAGGCTTCGTTCCTCTTTACAGATTAATACCGTGCTTTAATATGTGGCTTTTTTCACTTTAAAAAAACTGTCATATGGAGCTGTTCCTATGGCACGCTAACTGCTAACCTGCTAATCTCATATTTACGTCCGGTGAAGTAAACTCAGACAGGAAGGCAGCAGCCATTAACTGAAGCTACAGGGGCTTCTAGTGGTGGGAGGATCATCACAGCTTAGAAGAGCCTTGTAGACTGGGATTTCAAGCCAACAATGATATAAAATCATAGTTAATTGTTGTAATCAACTTGTAAATTCCCTGTAAATCTCATGCCGGCTAATTTGATAAACTAATTTAACCATTTAACTGTTTGACTGTGTGCAACTCTCGTAAATTCATGAATGTAACTGCCAGACTTTATGAATAAAGCTGAATTTAAAATATATACTGTATATAAAACTGAAAAAATGTACTGACAAATTACAGCACTTCCATTCTGAGATATACGGTGTCTCAGTTGAAGAGTGTGAGAGTAGCTGTGAGAGATGTACGGTCTGTACCCGCACCCCTGTCAACATTTTAAACCAGAAAGTACTCGTTCTTTTATTACCACAGTGTTAATGCAGACATACATTTGACTTTAACTTTGATCAAATTAAAGTCTAACAACCCCAGTAATAAAGATTTTTTTCAAAATGTGTGATGAATGTATGGTTGTATGGATACATATTTTACAAAATGAGGAATTATTTCTTTTATTTTTTCTTTTTTTCCCGCAGTAAAATAGAGTTCCTCGTATGAGCTGTAAAATACCTGCCGTAATTTCTAGTTGATGACAGCCTCTTTCAGCCTGTGGCATTGTTTCAGCCGTCCATTTTTCTGTTTGTCAGCTGCAGCACACAAACCTTTTTATTCATGTCTGATTGACCCACGCAGCAATAATGTGATTACAGGGCAGGTGGGCCCAGGATCACCCATCGCCCTTACTTATTGGATTGAGCCAAGTGGGTTGTATATCATCTATTGTTCCCCGGGTGGGGGCATTGACTGGCAATTCACAAAATTGAATTTATAACTCAGCGTATGATGAATTTCGGGCCCTGTTCCACACTTAATGGCCCCTTGTTTGTTCCACGTATCGGCTGTATTTTCTCGCAAGGCCAATACAGTGGAGTGTTGTTGTTTGCTGGCATGTAGAGTGGCGCAGTAAACAGAGGTAGAGAAAGGCCCGCTTGCTTATCGATCCAACAGTTCAGGAAGAATATCAGGCCTCAACCTAGGCTCTACGAAACATGTCCAACTGCAGGTACAAGGAAATACCTCCGAGGTACGAGAGAGGAGGAGGGAAAGAGAGAGAAAGAGGAGGATAGAGGGGGGTTTAGGTGAATAGGGGAAGAAAAGCAGCAGTAAATTGACTTGCTCTGCTGAAATAGCATTGGAACAAATGTAGTTCCTTCTTAACAAGTGCTAATTGCTCGGATCCGGAGCCAGGAACAAAGAGAGAACAGCGTGGCGGTGCTGAGAGTGACATTTACTTTTCCATGCTGGAGCTGATGGTGGGTTGCATAATAATACAGCAGCCCTCTTTAAATCACAGGTGGTCAGTTTCTACTTCTTTTTCCATGCAAAGTTTCAAAAAGCCAGTCTTAAATAACAGTCATCTTGCTGCCGACATGCTGCAGCTGAGCGAGAAGTCTCACTTCACAAGAGTGAAAGCTTCCACAGGTTTTATTCAAACACTTTTCCCCAGGGGTGTGCTGGTCCATAAATGCGTTTTAATCAAAAGTCTGACATGTATGGCTGTAAGAAAGCCTCTAAACCTCAGCACACGATGAACATCATCAGCCATCTCTTCTGTTTCATCTCCTGAGTGTCTTTTGAACCACAGGGAGGTCAGAACAACCTCAGAGGAACACGCAGGTCATTATTCATTAGGACTGGATTTTACATTTGAGACTCAAAAATGGAGGAAGCCACCTGAATCTCAGACATACGAGCTCTGACTAGCGGTCCTACTAGAGTTAGGATGCAAATTGATTTATCATCATCCCGACTCTGATAAATACTACTGCTACTTTCAGTGGCAATCTTGACATAAATAAGGGTCACATGAAGGAAAGTTAAATGGCCAGAGAAGAGGCTGACACTCGAAAAGAAAGATAATAATAATAATAAGAATGTTTCACCAACTACCAGCATCATTAGAAAAGTTCAATCAATCAGTCTTTAACTGTGAAGTGACCGTACTCTCTGCTGTGGCCTGTTATAATAAAGACCAGCATTTATTCTTCATATAATAAAGACTAAATATAAACCCTATTATAATAAAGACCAGATTTAATCACCATGAGCACAGCACTAGCAGTATTCAGCTCAGCTTCAGTTCCCACTGTTACCAACATAGGCATCGCCACAATACAATTGGGGGGTCACGTCCCCCTCACCTTAAAAAAAAAGTTGTTTGGATCCCCCCCCCCACATTTGCCATCAAAAGTATTTGTGCATGACTGATCTACTCCAGCGTACTTTCCATTACTTCACAATCAAATCGGTTCCATTTTTTCATTAGGGGCAATACCCATATCAGTAGAAATCCACTCCGCGTTTTCCTGGTTTCCTACACACACAGCCGCATCATGCAGGCATATCATCTCTTTTCTGATAAGAACGTTAGCAGGCTAGCACCCTGAGCAGGCTAGCACGCCAGTCTCATCAGACCCCTCTAGCGACTCTTTTTTAAAAAGCGACTAGCGACAAATCTAGCGACTCTTTCTGGTGTTATTGGAAACTTTAGGAGACTGACGTGAAAGCATGTATTGTTACTTTTTCTCTCAGTGAGCAGCGGGGGCTGCCATGAGCCCCTCCACGTCTCAAAGCACTCAGACAGGCAGCCAAGTCTTCATACAGCAGTCCCTCTCAGCTGCAGTCAGAGCAGGAGATGTTCAACCCTCCATGTCCACATTTTTTCTATTCTCTTTTTGGTTCATTTAGAACCAAAGAAAAAAAAGAAAAAACATTATGAATCAATGGTTAAAAATGTTCATGTCTCACTGTGATTTGTTGTAGGCTCTTAAATGGACCATAAGTTTCAAAACTAAACCAAAGTTAAGAAAACTAAACTTGTGAAAAACAGAATTAAAAAACAACTAAAAATACAATTTGAAGTAACTGCCAGAGTATCTCTTGAGTCATTTTTGCCGGTCCTAAGCCCAGATAAAGGATGAGGGTTGGAAATGTGACGTTATAAAAATAAGAATCAACAGAGGGAAGTTCATTTGTAGTTCTAAACATATTTAGGGTCTTTTTTACTCACTTTTTTTCGCTCTCATGGCGTTATTCCTCTCTCTGACAGTGTCCATTAAAAAAGATTCCAGGTCTGAAGACACATTCGACAATTTCTGAACTGTCAAACTGCTCAGTCATGTTTTAGGGATGTGGCCCATTTCTAATGTAGCCTACATAATTATTAGGCTGCTATACTACCTGTGTATTGGATATGCTGATAACATGACTGAGCTACATCACAGAAATCTTCATATGAACGATCTACATTAAGCTTATTTCAATTATCAATATGAAAGAATGCTCATTGCATCTCCATGTCTCCTGATGTAGGTGATTGAGATTGAGAGTGAGTCAGAGGCAGGGGCAGCATGCAGGGGCAGTGGAGACAGCTCTGTTGCTGAGGTGAGTGCTGAAAGGTGATAGGCAGTTTTTTTCTGCAAAGAGTAGGTTAGTGCTTGCTACATAGCCCAAAACAAGTTTAATTTCTAAAAATCAGATGCAAAAATACAATAAAAATTTTATTTAAATAAATAGAGAATAAAGTGTCAAAAAAGTTGTCAGTGTCAGTCCTCTGTGTATTACACCAGAACATAATAGTAGTCAGTAATTGCAGACCATGCTGGCTCCAAGGAAAAACAATGACAGAGGAAGATAATTTTCGTTCTAAAAACATGATAAAATGCACCTGAATGCGGGAAATTGCATCTACTTCTTTCAGAATTTTTAGTAAAGAACTGACGCCCCATTCTGATTAAGCACCTTTTTTACTGCTAATCCCCTCAGTGGTAGTAGCTATTGTATACGCCATCTTACCCACAATACCCACACAGAATGGCTGAGTCGCCCTCTGGAAGGCCACAGGTTTGCTCCAACCAAAGGCAAGTGACCTTGCACACTGGTAGATCTAGAGTGCTTCTCAATGAAGCACAGCCCTGATCAGAGGCCAGAGATTCTGCTAAGACTGCAGACGTGGCTACATCCAAGCTAATCGCTCCACCAGGATCCATACAGACTCACACCACAACCCCTCTAGCAAACTCATCATGCCGAAGCAGGTCGGCAGAAGAGCAAGAACACGTTTTCCATCATAAAAAGCTTTCAGTGTGGTTCTTTGCTGCTACATCCGAGCTAATTGCTACCCACTAGCAGCAGCCATTTCTATCAGCTTCTAGTAAATGTGGAGGTATTAAGTTTTGCATATAAGTATATTGTGTTTTGCACCTAAACATATCACACTCATACAAGGGTTGGCTGTCCCCAGCCTTTGGCTCAGCCCTGGAAAGTTCCTAAGGAGGAAATGTTTACTGGACCATTGTTTATTTCCAGTAAGTGTTTGTTAAAGGAATGTTGAAAGCTATCAGGAAGTGTGTGTGTTGTACACTTACGAGTGTGTAGCTACACTTAGGCTCGGGGATATAAAAAGCATGTGATCATAGAGGTTTGGGGTCTCCCTCTTGTACCATTGTCCTGTAATAAACATAACGTCAAGGCTGCATTCAACTCGTTCTGACTCCTGACTCTTCTTTTAATGTAGTGTTTCTTGCTACAACAAATACTTAAACCCTGCCCACAGGTACCACCTCATTCGCCTCAAATGATACCAGCTGTACTGACAGTTCAGTACGGCACAAACACTGTGGATTGGAGCTGTAAGATTTGCCTTATGACAGACTGGCAAATCCATCCGCTTTGCAAGGTAAGAGAGCCGTATCTCCACATAATAAAACAACTTTGTTGTCCTGATAAAGCTGGGTTTTTTACTGTAGAGCCTCTTATACATGACACCTAAAGGTCTTGTCAATTTGATGCTTTTGAGAAAAATGAATCAGTTTTTGAAACTCATAGAAAAATATTCTAAAAGAATTTTTCAACAGTTTACAAGTGCTTTTCAAATGTATTTTCCCCCTCACAATACAGCAGTAACAAAGAAATAAGATTCATCATCGTTAAATGATTCAATCATTTTATGACCTCTGATTATGTTAAACACATTCCTGAATGCACTATATTACCAAAAAGACCTTAAAATGTTTTTTTTCCTTTTATTTGCTCTGTTTGTGGCTCTGTAAAGCACTCTGAATTGCTATAAGAACGAATAGAGCTCAAAAAATAAAGTTGCATTGCCTGAATCACTCACATTCTCTATCACAGTTATAAGAGATTTGTATCCTGAAGCAAGCAAGGTGTAAAAAAGTTGGCTTTTTCAATATGAAACAAAATCTTGAGCAAGCTTTCCTCAACAATAACATACAGTGACTGGCACTGAGATCATCTAAAAGACCCTGAGGCCACAGTCACCGGCTAACTATATGTCTGGACAAGAATTCCCATCACTCTCTGCCAGTTATTGTCAGCAGCAATCCATAATTGATTTCCAGTGACCAGTGTGACTAAATTACTGCCATGTGGACGAGTCTCAAATAGCAGCAGATTGACTTCACTACAGGTGGCATCTGGAGCTGCCTGCTAACGCTGAAAGAGACTCGGGATTTGTAAACACAGAAGCATAAATCAAGCTTTTTAAGCTTAATAAAACTGAGCAGAAGTGTTGTGTTTTAGTCTTTATACTTTTTCATTCCTCATGCATAAAATCCTAATTTTTTTCGGCAGTAATTTGATAAAAATCCTTTCTTTCATACACTGTTCTAGGGTCAGAAGTCTGCATAGAGCAAACTATCGATTCATTGACATTTTTATGTTGAATGTTCATTTATGTTCCTCAACTATCCAATTGATAATTTATCGCATAATTCGCAGTGAGTTTTCTTCTGGCAACCAAATTTTTGCTAAAATACCACCAAACGGCAGACTTGCCAAGCTACATAAATAAATAAAGTAGTGAACACTTAAACATTTTTTTTTTTCATGTGTAAACTGAAGTGTCTGACTGGACTATGATAAAACATACCAATGCTGGTGTTGTTTCTGACATTTGCATCAAACTGATAAAAATCTGCATTTTATGGCTTTTAATAAGCTCAAACAGACATCTGCTTTGAAACATATTTTCTGAAAAGGCGGGGCTTATGTGACAAACTTTACGTAAAAGGTAGAACGTTATTAACCTGACAGGAAACCTTTCATAGACAGCGTGTAGGAAAGGGCAGCACCTTTGAAAAAAAAAAGTTGTGTCACATCTTTATGGGACAATCAGAGCAACAAAACCTGTGACGTGGCTGCTACCAAGCTGTGCCCCTATCCAAGGAGTAAACTCCATACAGAACTGCATAACGTGAACCATTGCGACAGTAGACATGTCGGTACACAACTTTTGTCATTTTTGAAAAGAAAATAACTCTATGCTGTTCTTTGTTCTTCTTTTAATGAAGAAATGTTGTCAAGTTCTGATAAAACGTATGCTTTAGCAGCATCCACGCTATTGTCTTCTGCCATATCTGCTCCGGCTTCTTGTCTCTGTTTACTTACGTCACGACTACGCCCCCCACCGAAAGTACTGCCCCTTATGCTGATTGGTCCTGTCACTTTCTAACCAGGCCCAAATGGTTCCAACGGGAGCTTTGTGAGATGGATTTGCCAGTTAGAAACATGAAAAAAGGCATATCCATCTGTTTCAAGGTTAGAATGTTACCGCCTCTAACCAACTTTCCCACTCAGAGACCACTCCCATCCTCTCCTGCACCGGCACGGCCTCGGCTCCAAGAGCTCCAGCTTGAGTAACGCCGGTGCTGGAGCCAACGGCTCAAACAGGAAGTGCTCAGGACCACCACGGTCCACCACCACACAACAGCCTGCTTCAGGGCACTCTGGAGGGGGAAATCCACCTCAAAAGATCACTCTGAGGCAGCAGTGCTGTGGGACTTACTGGCAAGGAGAGTCACCGTCACTCCTGCCTCATCTGGGAAACCCCAACCTTTTCCCCTCCCTCCTCTCAGTACCAAACTGCTCACTTTCTGTGCATTTTTTTAATTACTGAAGTGGGCGGAGTTAGCTTTGAGCAGGGGGTTCACTTACACTTTAAAAACAAAAATCATGCTGTGAAATGATATCACATACAAAATTTGCAACGTTTTTAGAGTACATGTATGAGCACTTAGGCTTGGTACTGGCACTGAAACCTGATATGAATACACTTCTGATGTCCGTGCATCCCTTAAACAAACTTTATCTGGAAACAGACCAAAGAAAGTAGAATATGCAACATGAGTGCAACTAGAAAAAGAAACTTAATGAACGATAACAGGGCTATGACTTAAACCCAAAACAGGGAAACTTGGCATCCCATAGAATGCACAGAAGCACCTGTCGTCTCTAGTTAAATGAGGGAAAGCAACTCCATGTACTTTTTTCTATTTGGCTCCATGTAAAAGCTTTATAATGACATGGAATTAATATCTATGATGTCTGCCCTTATGGTCATGGACTTAGAAGCACTCTCAAACTATGGGAATAAACATGCAATGCGAATGTTATCCTCACCTGAAACACCAAGATCATATCTGAAAGCAGCAGCAATTACTTGAACTCTGCCACTGAGATGCTCCAAACTTATTCAGCTTCAACCAAAAGTGCTTCACTCAACAGCATCACAGAAAATCAAGCTAAGAGTACCATCGTAATCATGATAGTTGATATAGTTCATCTGAACATGAAGCACATGCAGAGCAGGTGTCTTTCCATACTCACATCTCTGTCACATTCTCGCTCTCTTGCAGCGCCAGTGCCGGGATGCTGGTGATACCATCGGGCTCCAGGCACTGCAGCATGGCAAAAGAGCACCGACAGGCAGATGGGCAGCCTCCCAGTGTGGGTGCTGGTGCCAGGCTGAGCAGGGCGAGCACCAGGGGCAGGGTGAGCGCCGGGGCCCGGGGTGCCACGGCCATGCTCGTAGAGGACCAGAGGAGAGGTTGTTTGGCAGCTGTAGATGGAGTTGAGTGTCTGTGGAGTTCACCTAATGAAGAGAGGCTCTTCTCATGGATCCTCTGGCGAGCTTTAGATCCCAGCTGGTGTCAGGGTCTGGTGCTGAGCCACAGCTGTAGTGAGCAGCAGGAGGGGCAGGCAGGCAGGCAGGCAGGCAAGGGGCCTCTGGGGACATGGTGGTAGTGGGCTGCAGCCTCTCTCTCTCTCTTCCTCTCCTCCAGGATGAAGGGAGGGGCAAGATAAGAGGGGCTAGAGTCACCAGACACCTCAGAGGGGGGGAGAGGGAGGGGTTGGAGGGATGTTGTTGATGATGATGAGAAGGAGGAGATGGCGATCGAGATCTCATCAGCCCTCTTGGCCCACCGACAGCTCGAGGTGTAACAGAGCCAACAAGTCAGGACTCCTGTGTGCAGCAGCGCTCTCATACTGGCACTAACACGGCTGCAGAAACATCCCGCTGTATGCATGATGAATGGATGCCTGTACAGGAAGAATTGATCATTGGAAGGTTCCTGACTGTTGAGACTTAGGTCAGAGGTTTATGTAAATTCTGTGAAAAAATACAGTGCAATAAACCCTGAATCAACACTGTGAACTCACAGAGAACTAGTTTTTATTCAGTCATCACACAAAATTCTAAAACTTTCCCATAAAAACTTTGAGGTATTTGTTTAGAAATTTACATTATCTTTTATGTATATATTTTTTTGTTATGACTGAAATTTTTGCTTTGAAGTTTTCAGGAATTTTCATGAAATTTTGGGGGGTTTGTATTAGTGAGATTTTTCATTTAAACTTTTACGCATTTTCATAGAAAAGTGGTTAAAAGTCGGAATTGAACTGATTTGAATTTTTGGGGAAATCTGACTGAAAATTTTAGGGTGAATTTCCCTTTAAGTTTTCTTGATTATCATTTGAGGGTTAAAGGAATTTGTTTGGAGTATTTGTTCAAAATTTTTATAACATTCTCTGGAATGTTTTTGAAATTTGACGGAGAATTTTGGGTGGAATATGCTTTGACATTTTTGCTTTGTAGATTTGATTTGCAGTTTTGGTGGAACTTGTACTGAAATTTTTAGGTACTTTCGTGGAAATTTTGGAAACTTCTTAGAATTATTTAAGGATTTAACTTTTCTTGGTTATTATTGGAAGTTTAAGGTAATTCCTTTGTGATATTTATTTAGATACTTATGTTAATTTTCCATAACATTTTGATGGAGTTTATTTGTGATTTGATTGGAAATTTTGGGGGAAAATTAGCTTTGAAACTTTCAGAAAATTTTATGATTTTTTTGGCATACCTTTTTACATTTGAGATGCATTTTTCAATGAGATTTTTCATTGAAACTCTTAGGTACTTTCATGGAAAAGAACCTAAAAGTTGAAATTGAACAGATTGAACTGATTTTTGGGAAATTTGACTGGAAATTTGAGGGGGAATTCGCCTTGAAGTTTTCTTGGATATTATTTGATGTTTAAGGAAGTTTGTTTGGAGTATGTGACTGAAAATTTCATTACATTTCTCTGCCATTTATTTGAAATTTGACTGAGAATTTGGGTGGAATTTGCTTTAAAATTTTTGCTTTGTACATTTGATTTGCAGTTTTAGTTGGACTTGCATTGAAATTTGTAGGTACTTTTGTGTAAATTTGGGGATCTTGTTTGACATTTTTAGGATTTAACTTTTATTGTCTATCACTGGAAGTTTTAGGGGCAAGTTTTATTTAAATCTTGAGTTTTTTCAGAAAGTTTCACTGAAATTTTTGGGGAATGTTTTGAGGTATTTTTGTTTTTTTATTTATTTTTTATGTTTAAGATTGTTTGTCTTTTTTTTTTTTTTTTTTTTTAGAAAAGGTTAAATTAATTCATTGTCATATAAATTTGGATCAACCGGTGTTACTTCAAACTTTCTGACACGTATAATCTCTAGTCAGAGCATTCATTATTTTCTGTTGAAGGTTCCATAAATAAATAGCTTTGTCACTTCCCTAGAAGTTAAACCACACTGTTACTGCAAGTCAGGGTGATGAAACGTTGGATGATTTCCAGATAAAATGAAAAGATATTCTCAGCCACACCACCAGAACAAAGTGAGCTTTTAAACTAAATGAAAGCATGCCTCCCTGTGAGCTCTCATACTGACAGAGTCTCTAATCCTGTAACTGCTAACATGAACTCACTGCTGAGACCCGACACTGTCCATCACATATATGTTCTTTACATGAGCGGAGCCTCTGTCTCCCCCCTGGGACTAATACTGTGCCCCACCCCCACCCCTCTTAGTCACTCTGCACATGAGTAAGGTCAAAGCGTCCCGACCACAATTACTGGCCATAAGCTGAATCGTCATTTTTGCTGCTGTCGTCAGGATTATCTGGTGGCTTAATTACTCTTCCTTTTACACCCCTTTTTCTTGGTCTTAGCTCAGCAAAAAGAACAGAGGGACAAGACACTTATCTGAGGAAGAAGTGTTTGAGAGCTCAGACTGACAAGCTCAAAGATGAAGGACTCAATGGGAAGCTTTGACTGGGAAGAAGAATAACAAATATGAAGCATGGTTCCACAATAAGCTTATTCAAAATTCTAATATATGTTAAGATTATCAAGCCTAGCAAGTTCTCCATCTCCATTGCACACACGTTATAGTTGCTTCAATTACCATTATTTAATAATCAATATGATGTACGATACAGTACAATACACCTTATTGTAATCATGATAAATAGTATTTATGCTTTAGTATCTAAAATTCCTGTTGAAAAATCCTGTATTGGGGTCAAACAGGACTATAAGAATTTGAAGCAAAACCAGAAAAGAGGTTAAGATGCAGAAGGTGTCCAAACTACACCATATGGACAAAAGTCTTCAGCCTCCTGACCATTACACCAGCAAGGACTGCAATATCATTGCAGTCAAATGCCTGTACTTTAACATGGAGTTGGCCCGCTTTTGCAGCTAAAACAGCCTCCACGCCCCTTTGAAGGCTTTCCACAAGACTTTGGGGTGTCTCTGTGGGAATCTGTGCCATTCATTCTGTAGAGCATTTGTGAGGTCAGGCACTGATGTTGGACGAGAAGGCCTGACTCGCAATCTCCACTCCAGTTCATCCCAAAGGTGCTCCATGGGGTCCCTCAGAGACCCTGCTTTACATGAAGCAGGGTCTCTGAGGGAAAAGGTCTGCAATCACTGGTCTCTTTAGCTTGTTGAGCATCTTTTGTTTGTAGTCATCATCAAAACCCTTGTCTTAGCTCTTCTATTTTTCTCATCAGCTTACATTTTTCTGCATCTGTGCAACTGTGAGACAAATACAAACCCCCATACTCTTTTGAATGAACTTGAATAAGTTTCTGAAAGGTTTAAAGCTGAATCCTGATTGTTTTCTTCAAGGATCTTCACCATGAAACACTGACACACACTAAGTCCTCATAAACAATAACCAATCAGATTATTCACATGCATTGTTCACACACACAATTAGCTTCCTCAAGAGGTTCATGTTTGCTTTATAAAGCCAGACATCACAGAACGTCCATTGTAGCGTTCCTCTTTTAAACAAAAGATGAGCACAAGACAATAAATGAAGAGGCCTAGATGAAAAATACAACTCTTATTCTTTCAGGATGAAAAACAACTCTACATGGACTGCTCTTCATAACAAACCCTGGCTGATATTTCAAAATCTCTGAAGTAAGAGCGTCGTTTTTCCTCGTGAAAACCAAATGATTTCATCAGCCGTCTGTGTACTGAATTACTGGACTCTACTCCATCGCTGTCTGTTCTTTGAACCTACAGACAATCCTATTTCCCATGAGCCAATTTTCTTTTATGTAGTGGTAGCAGACATCTGAGGGATAATTATGACCTCATTTCTCTCTGGGTATTTAATTCGATTACTGTTTTTATGCATTATGTTGATTGATGCTCATGCAAGGGGTTAATTGCGACACTTGGCTTTTGAATCAATCTCCCTCTGTCACATTAGAGATAAATACACGGGTTAGATCTCCACTCAGAGGAACAGACGCAGCGGTTGTTACATCCTGTGATAAAGACTTGACCATGTTAGCGGCCATATCTGCATCACATGCCTCCTACTTCCTCTATCTACCCAGCATGCACGCTGACAAACATATGAGCACCATGCATATCCATATGAGATCAGTCCTAACACTAAGATGAGAAGATAAAGGGAGGAATCTCCAGAAAGACCAAAACTATCAGTTGATGGATCATACTAGCAAATGTAGCCTGTGTAACCTGATTTCCCTCTATCTTCCTGTGCCCTAAGCAACTACACTGCACTGAATATCATGTTTTAATCTTTAAGACTAAGGCCGGGTCCACACGTAGGCCAATATATTTCAAAATCAAGGTTTTCTGAGCATTCTGACCTTCCATACACACATAAACAGTGTTTTCAGAAACCCACTTTCATAGGGTGAAGATAAATATAAGCTGATGTGTGGACAGGAGAGTTGTTTAAGAGTTCTGGCATTTAATGTCACACCGTTTTTCTACTGTTTGATGTCACTTCTATACAAAATTATAACCGTCTCTATGGCAACGGCAAGCAAAGCCAAAATTGTGCTGTGTTAAAGGGATATTTTGGTATTTTTTCACATCTGGTTGTATAAGGAAGAGGTTATCAATGTGGGGATCGGGATCCCCTTGGGTGTCATGAGAGGCTGAGAGGAGGTCACCAGATGCCTTAAAAAACAAAGAATATTTTATAAATGATTTCAAACTGTAAGTTTTACCAATTTTTATGAAAATTTATGAGAACATGGTCATTTGGTGAGGTTTATGCTGAAATCAAAGTAATGTCAATTTTTATTGATAATGTCAATGCATGAGTGTTTTATCAGTAGGATTGGTGCTAGCATCCAAGCTAACAGTTCTCACTTGGGAGATAAAAAATGTGTAAAAATGTTATTGGGTCTAATATTGAAGGTACTGATTTGTGCCACTTTTCCCAACCAATTTTCAGTGACTATTGTTTACCACTTTTCATCAATTTACACAATTTGTGCCCATGTTTGCTTCTTTTTACTAATTTTTGCCACATAATCAATTTTTGCCACTTTTCATCACTTTTTCCCACCAATTTGTGCCACTTTTAACCCATTTCTACCATTTTTTAATCTAATATCACCCCTTTTCCACCCATTCTTCCCACTTTTAAGCCATTTTTTGTTTCTTTTAAACCCCTTCCACCACTTTTTCTGCCCATTTTTGCCACTTTTGCCTATTGTTGCCTCTATCGCCCTATTATTGCCACACCAATTTATTCACTCATTATAATTTCTTCCACTTTCTGCCTCAGTTAACCCATATTGCACATTTAAACCAGGTTTCAAACTTTTTAATCTAATTTCATCAACTTTGCCACCCAATTTTGCCATTTAAAAACAATTTTTGCCACTTTTAAGCCAATATTGCCACTGTTAACCCCTTTTATCAATTGTTATGCCTGATTTGGCATTTTAACACTTTTATCTAATTTTAGCCACTTTTTATCCATTTTTGCAACTTTTAAACTCCCATTCACCACTTTCTTAACCATTTCAGCCAATTCTAACCCATTTCTGATCTATTTCTTTGAAAAGGGATTCACATTTCTTTAGATGGCTATAGACTATGCTACAAATGAATAAAAAAGACACATGTTGCTTTGAGGTAAAAAGAATAAAATATGGATTTCACAGCTTAACTTTACAACGGGCCATGAGCTTGCTGACTTCATGGACCCCAGTTTGGCTGGGCCCCAGAGAGCTCTCCCCTTTATCCCCCCTTATGGACGGCCTTGTTGCCACATGACTGTTCTTGAATGTGCATGGCTGTGTTCAACCATCTTCAGATTCAGTGGGGTCCCCAGTCTCTGGCACCTCTACTTTGGGGGTCACGGGCTGAAAAGTTTGAAAACTTTTGCCTTATGCAACCCTATTTAAAAAATACCAAAATATCCCATTAATGTTGCTAACTGGACTTCAACTGCACCTGAAATGCAGAGAGTTGCTTTCCAACTATATTGATGAACAGAAGTGCCTGAGCGGACGACTGATGTCACTGCTGCTTCATACAACACTATGTCTTCCTATTGGAATGCCCAAATTAGATATAAATCATTATTAATGCATAGCAGTAATGGGGTCCAGTTCTTTGTCATTTCAACAGCATTTAGAGGATGCCATCTACTCACAAGTTTCAATGAACTGCTGTACAGTGAACTGGTACGGTCATATTCTGTGAGGACTTTCTTTTGAAAACTTTTCCTTCTGTCAGAGCTGATGGATCCATTTCTGTTAGCGCTTGTAGTGAATAAATCTACTGACACAGTGTTGTAAGTGCACATGTTGAGAGTTAAACACTCACTATAAGGAAGAGCCAAGACAGGCTGCACTTCAGTCAGACCCTTAAACAATAATCAATCAATTTTATACATATATATATATATATATATATATATATATATATATATATACAAGCCAAGCATCTGAGCGAGAGAGAGAGAGAGAGAGAGAGAGAGAGAGAGAGAGAGAGAGAGTAAATAAAGAGGGAGAGAGAAAGACGAGAGAGAGCTGGTGAGTAAAAGCTCTTTTGGACCAAGTACAAGGAAAGGCTCTTACACTACGGTAAGTGGTAAATGCATGCAGCTGCCATGTTAGTATGTAGGCCGTGTTGCTCCTGGCTGCTGTACATTGACTCATGTGTGCAGAACAGGATATTAGTTTATATAATAGGATCTTATTAGCTGTGTTCTGTCTCCTATTGAAACCAATCACAGCACACTCTATAACAAGGCAGGTCATTTTAACATGACTTTCTCTCATGCATTATGTTTACATGCACCATTGAATCAAGGTATGGTTGCAGCCCATTTAACTAGAGTGCTGTCCAATTCCGAGTATGTATGCAAAGCAGGAGAATCGACTCACTGGGAAATGCTGTGTCCTCGTACGTGCAGTAGATGGTGATATGTCCTCTTTCAGATGGCTATATAGACCTTTTTCTGGTGTAACCTGCTAACACACATACAAGCGTTGAGTGAAGAGATTGGCAAATTTAACAGCTCAGGACCAGGGCTGTTAGGGTTAATTATGATCCATAATTAGCTTTAATTAATCAATTTCTTTCTTATTTTTCTTTTACTGTTCCCTTATTTCCTTTATAATCCAATCAAGCTCCTGTTTGTGGTCAAGTTCAATACAGTTCAACACAGAAATCCAAAATAAGGCAAAAAACTGTTTAAAGGGTTAGCTTTTTTCAGCAACAAACTTCACAGACATGTTTTGGGGACCCCCTAAGACCAAAATAAACTTGTCTTAAAGGGGTAAAATATGTGACCTTTAAACTGCGAAATAGTTGACATTCAAAATGTGACAAAAAAGGGAGATTATTCTCTATGAATAAAAGAAATTTGTTAATTCTGACTAAACTTTTTTTAATAAGATGACATCTCTTCATTTTTTTTAGACTTGGACCTAAAATTGAGAGTTAAGACAAAATATCAAATCTACTTTCTATCGTTCCAATATTTTCTAGTTTTCTCTCAAGTGTCCATACTTTATTAGAGTCTTATACTGAATCTTAGAAGTCCCTGTTTCATGTTTGTCCTCTTTGTTTTCTAAGAAAAGTGGATCCTTGGTCCCCAAATTTCATATTTCTAAAATAATTCTCCCACCTACATTCCTCATAAAGCAATGACCCTGTCTAAATAGATATTAAGGATTTATTATTATAAATGTTGCTGCCCTTTTTAATTTCTGTGACCCTGCTGAAAGCTCTGAGAGGATGCTTTTAATTTGATTATTTGTCCTCCATGCTCTTTTGTGAAGGAAAAAAAATCAAATAAATAAAAATGTACTGGCAAATTTGTTTTAAATTCAGCTCTCATGTTTTTGCCCTCCTCCAAGTATTATTGCTAGATTGAAATTATTTTTATTATAATACAGAGACCTTCTCTCTTAGTTTGTGCTATAAAACATGTCCTCAGGTAATACCTTTTGAACTCCATGACATTAATAAAGCACAGTTCATCATTTAAATAATTACAAATACTGTGGAAACATTATTTTTTTAACTTAATCCAACACGGAAACCTTCATATATTCATATTGTATTCAAGCCTTTTGATTATTACAGCTAACTGTTCATGAAAACTGCAAATACAGTTTTTCACAATGAGAATATGACACAAAACCTTAAAAAAAGACTTATTAGACAGACGTCTACCTTTTGAATACTATGTTTATTTTCATGGGGCTTCCTTTGCATGCTTTACTGCATCAGTGTTTCATGGCATGAAGCCCATCAGTCTGTGGCACTGCTGAGGAGTTATGAGGCCCAGGTTGCTCTGTTAGCAGCCTTCAGCTCCTCTGTACTGTTGAGTCTGCCGTCTCTCATCTATGACGATATTAGATATTTCACTAAACTTAAGCATAATCATCATACTGTGAAGAAATTTGTGGCTGATTCAGAGCACAGATGGGTTTGCGCAGATAAAGGCATAATGAGGAAGGTTTCTGCCAGACAAATCCATCAGATTCAGAGAGCAGCTGCTGACATGGCATTACAAAGCAGCAAACAGGTATTTGAAGCTGCTGGTGCCTCTGGAGTCCCACGGACCTCAAGGTGTAGGACCCTAGGACAGTCAGAACGTTCATCCAATCACCCTCCGAGTTTTTTTCTGCCCTTTCCCGAACGCTATGTATCGAAGGTTTTCAGGTTAGAAGGTGCCTCTTCTGCTCTGAATCCAAATGTGCAGTTAAGTGGACTTGCAATGGCAGCCATCTCCCGTCTGATTTGTCCCTCTATGATTCACTGAATTCTGGTGGGCGTTTTGCTCACCCCTCATGGATGAAAGGTGTTGAACACCTGTCGACCTGTCTGCAAGAATGTGGAATCGCTATGTTCATCCTAATCCGTGACCTTTTGATTTTTAACCGGCTCCCAGAACTCACTTTCGGTATCTTTAATAGTGACCAAAACTGCTACAAAGGGGTGTGCTTCACACAGTCTTCCCTAGGTGACTACGGTCCCTATGTCCTGTTCATTAAAAAAACTCCCAGAGGCATCTTTGTTCCAGGTGGAGAAGTTCTCCTAACTGGAGGTCAAAGTGCTATCCAGGCCATATTTGAGCTCGGACTGAGAGCAGCTTCCACATTCAGTCGGAAGATGACAGATGAGATTCTGGTCACGGTGGACAATGCATTTGCTGCTGCGCCCGAGGCCATTGAAGACCAGCACAGACAAACAAGAGCCCAAGCAAGCAACATCACAAACGGTGTGTGCTGCCAACGAGCGGTCGGCAGGTGAAATAAGACCACAAAACTACAGCACCAGCAGAGTTCATTATTAATATAATATTTATATTGTATTTTAAAACATCACTACAGTTTCATGCCATGAACTATCACAGTATTTTAGCATATCAATATTTTCTAACACCCCTAATGAATGATAATGTCACACTTTCCCTAAATCAAAATAGAGCTGTCGTGACTGTTACAGCCAAACTTTAAACCAAGCAGCAGCTTTGAAGGAACACGAAAGTCCTCTGGTAAACATTTTTGGAATCCACAGTTTTGTAAAATCTCTTTTCATTCATGAGAAATGAAACACAAATAGATGAAAGTGTTGAAGAGAGTAATGGTTGTTGAGACTAAAAGTCACTTTGGATCCAAAGAGCAGATCAAACTGGAGAGGTAGGAGGGATTGATTTTATTTCAGCCCTTTTCTCTGAAGCAGCACTAACCTCTTTCACACATGAATTCCAGACTATAAAAAAATCACAACTTTCAGGCCCTGGTATTTAAAGGATCTAACATTTTTTGTTTTCTAAATGCTGAATTACTACAACTTAAACCACATCTGTATGGGTATGACGGATGGGTTATTCTAAAACGCTGTTGGGACACAGTGAACCATCAGCAAACAAAGATAATGAGGGTTAATACGGCTGTGATCAGAGTCTAAGCCTGGTCATGCTAACACCATATGTTACATGTCCTGTGTCTCTTATCAGATAAGCGGCTGAATAGAACGGGCTGATGGAACAAGATACAGATAGGGGACTGTATGTACGCCTCTACAAGCTACACTGTCTTTATCTACAGATCTGAACATCTCAACCCTAAACCAGACAAAATCCTCTCCTCCCCCGATCGATAACCCACCAAGCAAAACACCGGTGTTGGGTGTAGCCGTCTCCAATTCTTCATCACTTCTACTCTCTGCTTTTTTTTCTTTTTTACATTACCCAACCCTTCCCCATCTTATTTTTCCATTTGCGTCGTCATCAACACCCAGCCAGTAATGCTCAGACCAGTATGCGCGAGCGAGATCACGAGGCACACAAGTGATTGTTTGTGGATTCGTTTTTGTGTGTTTGCTTGTGAGCAGGTGACTGCCTCAGAAAGCTAATGTGCAACCATGAAGAATTTGTGCGCTCGTGAGTTGAAATGTTTGTGTGTGAATCTGTGCTCATAAAAGTGCATGCGATCATGTGAGTAAATCACAGGGGTAAACCCAAATCAATGTGCTAGATGAGGCTGGAGTAGGAGTTTTATACGTGTGTCTGTGAGTGTAACCGGATAGGCCCGTCTCAGCCCCTCATTAGTAGCCGGGCTGTGGACACCAGAGGCCTTCGAGAGGCTCATGCAGATGAGCAGAAACCTGAGGAGGAGCTGTGGTGTGGGTAATTGAGGTGGGACAGATGCAGTTTAGGTTAGGAGCTAATAAACGATATTATCTATTTCTCCTTGTTTACTCACCTCTTATCTGGGCCTTTTTCTTCTTCTCTAATGCCACCAAGAACCTGTTTTTTATTTTTGGCATCAGCTGTTTTTGAAGGAATTTTTGACAGTTCTTTGCTTACCTGTTTTGTTGTTCTTGTGTTTAATGCCTGCCTCCTTCCTTTGTGTTTTTTCCCTCTTTGTTAAACGTCCCGCCCTCTTAATTTTCACCTGGGCCTCGTTTGTTGTTAAACTTCAACTTAAGACAAGAGATCAAGCTAAAATCATGTGGGTGCCTGTTTTACTGAATAAAAGATTTATCCAAGTATGATAAATATAGTTCACTACCCCAAAAGTAATTAAAAAAAACTCAGCTATAGCCCTGATTTGATCATATATCATGTTTTCCAACTAGTCTGTTCATCATGATACGATACAATATCTGCCATGATACGATTTCTACTCGATGTAGGAGCCGACAATTGATATTTGACAATTTTATGCCCTGGTCTCATACAGTTACAGAACAAATAGCTTTGGCAATGTAATTGCTGAAAACTATCTGTGTTTAAATAAATAGAAATAAATAAAAAGGATCTGGGTTTCACTGTACAGTGTCACTTTTTAATATTTCAAATGTTCCCTGTTACTTCAAACTGAGGGCTCCTTTTTAACGTTGGAACATAAATGTGGACAGAGCAGGTGCCCAAATGCTAAGGCGATCCCTGTCTCCCACTTTCTCGCCCAAATTTCCCTCTCTCTTCAGCTGTCCTATCAAAATAAAGGCCCAAAAAATAATCTTAAAAAAGAAATTTACTTACATGAACTCTAACCCGCAATTTCCACATAGGACAACTGAAGCACCGAAGTGCGGTGGGTTTGCTTTGACTGAAGGTGAGTGACCTCGCCCACTGGAAGCTAGTCTGAAGTGCTGCACCGCGGTACGCAGCCTTGATCCACTGGCAGAGATCATGGAGGACTGCGAGTTCACGCAGGAATAGTATGTCAACAGCAGACAATTTTACCTTTCAGGGCTAATTTATCATCCTTTCCGGTATAAATCTATGATATTATTGCTTCCACCATTGGGTGAGTACATTAGATAGTTAAAATGTTAATGTTTGCTTAAAGGATCCTGGGTTTTATGTAAAATTCTTTGGCTAAATGTCCTCAAAAATTAACTTTTCTTTGTCAATGGTGCCGTTGTAGTTCTGTGACCTACTGACCTCTTGGGGAACCTTTGCTCTCGCTGCAGGATGAGACGTAATGTAATGATATAGTGATGATCTATTATTTTAAAAGAACCGGATATTCTATGCCAGTGACTTCCTGTTTGGAGCTTTCTAATCGACGGGAATTGACGTGACTTGGCAGCAGCCTGCACTGACAGTAAACCTCAGTGTATCTTGAATGAATCACAGAGGAGTGGCGCTCCAGGGATGCGCTGCTGCCGAACTGGAACGCTGTGAAAATGCTCTGATAGACCAGTGAGGGAGAGATGTGCTCTGCAGTAGGATTCGCCAGTGGTTCGCAGTGTGGTTGCTGTATGTGAAAATTGAAGGTAAAAGGTTTTTGCACACCCAGTTTGTTTTCGTCCGAATTTTTTGGACGTTAAAAAAAAACAAAGGAAATCGACCTCATATTGTTCTGATGCAGAAATTTTTGTGCGTCATTATTTGTTTTGGAACAAGTTTGCAAGTTTCTGGAAAATGGAAAATTAGGGGAAAAATTTGTATCAGTCATCAATCATTTAAATGTGATTGATGATTCAGATCAGTAGCTGCTACTTCTTTCTACCCCCCCACCCCCCACCCCACCCCAACTCTTCCCCTCTCTCCCTCTCCTGCACTGAAACCTCACTTTAACCACCGTAGTTTCCTCTTGTATTATGTAGATATAAACCAAGGAAATATAACAGATAAGGGCAAAATAGAGACTCGATTAAAAAGTGTTCACACCGGGAACTATTGCAAGAATCTACATTGTTTCTGATTTATTGCTATCTTGATTTTTGCATATACTGTATGTAGGGGTTAAGACAAACTGTGATTTTAATGGACAATATCCCTGGTTATGAGTGGCCTTGACAAAAGGTGAGGGTTGAAAACAAGCAGCTGTCCTGCTTGAATCACTTCCATTTCTGGCAGCTTTATTTTAATCAATTTAATGTGAGACAAACTATAATCAGTGTATCAAAGGAGGCATGAAACAGCAGACTTTTCCCTCTGTTTAGCTGCAGAGCCTGTCTCAGACACCACTCAACTACCAAAGGCATGGGAGATAATGAGGGATGAGTAGTTTCTATATTTAATTGATCTCATACAGTGATTGTATAAGGGTAAAGAAAGGAAATTTATAAAGTGAGAGGCCTACCCTTCTGTAGCCTATGTTCAAAATATGTCCACACAGCACACATGTCCACAGATGCGCAGGGGGAATTTCAAATTAAAGCACAGCTTAAAGGTGATGTGTGGATCCATGTTTTGACTTTGTATCAATCTTATTGGATAACTGATCAACCAGTTGATATACATGGATGACTCATTACGCACAGTTTATGAACATGACTAAACCTTGACCCATGTTGCTTCAATGTAAATCTGATTTCAACTTTCTAAGCCAGGGACAGCAGAACTGTACTGCTGCTGATAGGTCCCCACAAGCAATGCTTCCCTCAGAAGGGATGGCAGCAATAAATGGCTTATTTTGAAGTTCTTTATTTTTTGGTTGCTGGAAGCTTACCTTGGATTTAGCTCTACCCTTTTATTTCTCTCTCGATCTCTCTCTGCTTTTCAAACCTCCTATACCTGTCTCTGTCAGTTCTGCTGGAGTACTTGAGCACATTCAGGGGAGCGCCAAGGCTGAGTGACAGCAGTACGTACGATGCAGCCTCTTTATGGAAGGAACTGGGCAGGAAATGAAACGTATGGCTCTATACGTCTTTTTCTTTACAGTTGCACCATGTGGTCTTAACTCTTTTTCACATCCACAGCAATAATTGTCACCTTTCAATCAAGAGTGGAGGAAGTAATCTCCATAAAAGGTATGGAACTGTGGGGAATATGGCAGGTATTCATATGAAATATCTCTAAACCTTGGACTTAATAGTCCAAGGCTTAGAGTAATCAACGAGTCTACAGGGTTTGGCCATGAGAAAAACAACCTATAATGTAAGTAAACAACATCACTGCTGCAATGCACATTAGTTGGTAAGGCACAGGAAGTTTGTGCAAGCCTGTCCATTGACTAAAGATCTTATTTTTGAGATATGATTGCCTCCCTAGTTTTTATCCATGCTCTTTTGTTTAATTTGTTAAATTTCAAATCATTTTTTATTTGGCATATTTTGATCCTGTGTGCTATTGGGGATGCCGATGTCTACACCAGCTTGTGCACTAAGCCCCTGGCAAACAGCTGTGACATGCACACCCACCAGTTAGATCAGCCATTGCCCTAATTATGTAACTTTTATCGTTCCCAAAATTATAATGTGTGAATTATTAATACTGTAGAAATATATATAAAAATATTTATTTCTGCTGTACAAACTGGCCTTTTCAACCAATTCAGGCCCACAGTCCAGGTCAAATGTTCCATCTAAACTGTAATGGTAACACTGAAGCTCAGGGTACAATTCTAATCATTAAGTAGCTGCTTATTAGCATGCTACTTTGTAGTACCCTAGGCTGGGTGGTACCCTAGGCTGTTCCTTCTCGCCACATGAACCTCTTACTTAACCTTGAGATGTGGACTTTATTTTTTTGTGTGGGTAAATCCTCCCTCCTACCTGTTAGTGCCCTCACGTGAATTTACTCATTATTATCTGCCTCACTTAGCCTACATTTTTGGCCCTAAAATACCTAAAAGTTGTGCACAGTACTGTATGTTAACAGGAACATCACAACTAATGATCTTGCTGTTCACAGACTTTACTACTTAATTTAATGGGAAAACAGGAAAATGAAACTCATGTATGAAAACCAATGTAGGATAAAATGTCAAATTCAAAGGTGAGATTGTGCAAGTCTCTCCTCTTCCTTCTCTCTCCCTCTCTCGCTCTGTTGTCTTCTGACTCTTCCCTCCCTCCCAGCAGCCACATCTCCAGCTCATACCCATGTTTATAAAAAGCTGCCCTCCATTATCCTAATTGAAAAATGAGAGTAAAGTGCCACTTTATACACAATACATGGCCATAAGCCCTCTATTCATCTCATGCACTGCAGTTCAGCCTTCAGGAGCAAAAACAACACTGCTACTGTACAAGAAATGATAAATGTAGATTATGTTGAAATTTCTGTTACATAGACTTGCACTTATGTTTTTTTAATCAATATAGTATAACTTTACCAGACAACAGAAGCGTAAAACCTCAACAACTGATAAAAATGCAGCTTAGACATCCATTCAAAAACACACACACACACACACTCCTTTCACATATATGTGTGCAAAATGGGGTTTGATGATTCATCCAGTGGTTATTTTTATGATGACCATCATCCAACAGACGTACGCACATGTGAAAATTCCCAGAACAGGCGGTGCTGTACACTGTAAAAAAAATTCCGTTAAATTTACAGTAAAACGCTGGCAGCTGTGGTTACCAGAGATTTACTGTAAAAATTACGGTGAGAATGTATGCGATAAAACGGTGTTTTCATTCTACAACTGTAAATATTACAGTTCAAACCTGTTTTTTTTTTACTGTAAATTTCTGTTAAAAAAATACAATATTGTAACCGTTTATACAAGGATTTGCTGTAAAATAACAGTTATACTGTAACCATATTTACGGTAATTTGCTGTACAACTTACTGTAATTTGATGTAGAAATTACAGCTCTATTACAACATTTTCTACAGGGATTGGCTGTAAAAATAACGATAATGAAACAAACCTGTTTACGGTAAATTACTTTAAAAACACCAGAAATCCTGTAAACCTAAATACAGTCTATCTCAGTAATAAAAACAGTAGACCCGTATAATGTTTAACGGTATTTTATTATAACTACTTAAATTTTACAGTAAATTACTGGCAGCTGTGGTTACCAGAAATTTACCGTAAAAAATACAGGACAAAACATGAGAAATTACAGCTGATGTTTGCAGATTTTACGGTAGTAGCAAAATACTGCCCAACTTTAAATTTTACAGTAAATTACTGGCAGCTGTGGTTACCAGAAATTTACCGTAAAAAATACAGTACAAAACATGAGAAATTACAGCTGATGTTTGCAGATTTTACAGTAGTAGCTTAATACTGCCTTACTTTAAATTTTACAGTAAATTACCAGCAGCTGTGGTTGCCAGAAATTTACTGTAAAAAATACAGTACAAAACATGTGAAATTTCAGTTAATTTGCTAGATTTTTGCAGTAGTGCCCTAATACTCCTACTTCTAACAAAAGATTCAAGCTCTCTGATAAACAATAAGAAACTCTGCAGTTATATGTTTGCAATAAAAAAACCTTTCAACACATCTGATAACTTGTCTGTATACTCACAAAGCAGTTTAGATCTTGGAAGAAAAAGCTTGTGTCCATATGTATGACAGGTAGTCCTTGGTGTAATGCATGAAGATGAAACAAAGTCACTTGCCCCTAAATGATTCAAGAGTAATGAGTCCAGTCTTGACTGAAGAAGGCCTTCCACTTGGGAAGCTTCACATGGCCAAGAAACTTCATCTTCTTGAAGACTCGAGCACAGTTCATCAGGTGTTCTACTTTGGACTGGCTCCATCCTCTCTGCAGGAAGTACATATACAAAGCAAAGTTAGAGTGATTCAGTGCTTCAGTTTAATGCCTACACGGATGTAAATTTGAGAAAACTAGGCTCTAATAAGCCATGCTTACAATCAGCACAACAGAATAAAATAAACAGTGTGTACAGTACATACAGATCATTTCTATAATAGAATATGGTGAAGAAACGCAAATGTACCCACAAGTGCCAGCTACTAAGTCAGCAATCACCTAACAACAGCCAATTACTTTTTCCCTTATTGATTATAATGAGACAGTTATGACATATTAATTGCAATTTGCTTTTCCTTTATAGTTTAGAGCTGTGGTGCCCAGGCTTGTATCCACTGAGCTCCCCCCTCCTTCACATATCCAAGAAGATATGGACCCACACAAAAAAGTGACATAGCTATTGCTGTAAAAACTAAACATCAATTTGAATTGATGTCATTATTTAAAGCAGTTTTAATTTTGGCATATATTTTTAATTTTAGTCTTAGTTTTAGTCTTTAAGTGAAATGAATTTTAGTTTCAGTCACATTTTAGTCATTTCTGTCCATTTAGTTTTAGTCCATAAAAAGTCCTCACATTTTAGGTTTTACTTTTAGTCCAAGCATTTATTGTCTTGCTTAAATCTGGTACCAAGTCATAGTGGGATGTTCTCTGCACCCTGCCAAACCTGGGGTCCCTGCTTTCTACAGCTGAGAGACGGAAGAGCTACAGCTGCATTGTTTTTTGACAGAATTACCCACAGTGGAGAGATATCATGGATTTTGAATGTCCGACGAAAACTACATTACATTCTAGTCAAAAACTAAACTTAGTTTTTGTCAGTTTTAGTCATCACAGATCTATTTTTGTTAGTCTTAGTCTAGTTTTTGTCATGGAAAACAAAGCTGTCGATGAACATTTTTAGTCATAGTTTTAGTCGACGAAATTAACACTGATTTAAAGCTACACACAATAGCCCAAACCACAAGTGTTAGCAAAAGACCTTGGTATGAACCATTCATAAGGGTTATATTGTGATTTTAGGTAGTTGAACCACAAGATAAATATTTGCAAACTATGCTCTTTATATATATATTTACTTGTAAGACCACCCAAATAAATATAGAATTTGCTTTTACATGTAAATATAATATATAATTTTATATATAATTTCTATCTAATTTCCTTCGGGATGAATAAAGTTATTATTGTATTGTATTAGGGTAAGCCTACCCATTAAGCCCAGGCACCATTTAAGCCCACTTGCGACTTTGAAGTCAATTTAAAAAAAAAAAAAGAGGGGCCTGTCTTATGCTATACATTATTTTGTCCAATCACACAATTTCTTAATTATATGTCAGTTTTTGTTTGACACCAATCACATTTGTAGATATTGAAAAAGGCCCGCCTACATTTGTGCAGTCTCAAGGAGGCTCAGATAAAGTCGCCTCAAAACTTTGGTGTTTTGGGACCCCTCAGAAAGAACCTCTTTTCAACCATTTTCAGCCACTGACTTGTTAAGTACATTCATATTATGTAATTTGAGAGATTACTGATTTGTTTTTTTGTGTATAAACAGGTAGTTTTTTGTAATTTCTTACTATTTAGTTTTATGTGAAAAGATGAGTCATGCTAGCTAGCGTAGCGAGCTAATCACTAGTCAATACATGTAGCCCTACTGATAGATACACTGCTTAATGATTAAAAATGATAAGTACACAAACTAAGTGTTTTCTGATTCATTTTACATAAATCTTACATAAAACTTTGAACAAGAATTCCTTGATAATTCAGAAAGTTTGGCAGAAGAGGAATAACTGTGATAGCAAGTTTTACAGCATATTTAGGCTACAGGCATTTCTTTAAACATTTGTTTAATTTTGGTGAGAACATATTATCTTCATTTCCCTGGTAGTCACTGTAGTACCATTTAAGCCCAGTGTGTTCCATTTAAGCCCATCTGATGTGTTTCAATAGAAAAAAATGAAATTTTGAGGTTTGATAGCTTTTCGCTGTAATCATGTTGGATGTTGTTATACTAACTTCATTAACACAAGTACATCACAGATCACACACTGACCAGAAGAATTGTTATGTCAGTTAATTTTGCATAATTATTTGTTTATAGTGAGAAAAATGCCAACAAAAAAGAGGAATTACAGCAACTGTCCTAAAATCATCATTGTGACAGCCAAACATTAAATCTAAGTTCAATAAGATATTGTTGATTCACTGTAATGTCATTTAATACTTTTAAAAACAAACACATTTTTTTATTTTGTCAATATTGAATCAAATTTTGTCAATATTAAATAAATGTTCAATGAAATGTTAAATACTGAAGCCAATGAAAATTAGTTTTAGGCCTACTTAGTCATGTTTGTGGTGGTCCATTGTTACAAGCCAAACATTAAAGCCAAGTTCAAAAATAAATTGTGTTTAACATGTATAACATGTTACTGAATTAATATGTTTACTACTTGAAAAATGTAATAATTTTTTTAATTTCTGTCAATAAACGTGGTTGTGGGCTTATTTGGAACACACGTGGGCTTAAATGGTACTTAGGTACCAATTAAGGCCATGCCAGACTTTTGACTTTATTCATAACATTTCTTTAATTTGTTCTTTAAAATATGCATAAGTAAATAAATATACATTCAAATGAGGGATTAATCCTTCATTCTAACAAATGATCATGTTTATAAACCATCTTAGTATCTATGAAAAACACGTGAACTTAGATTTTGGTGGGCCTAATGGGTACACTCACCCTAAATGCTTTGGGGTACAAAAGGATTTTGCTGTAACAAAGATGATGGGCGCTGAATTTTAAATCAATCATAATGAAAACATATGACTCACACAGAAAACTGTATTGGCCCCCATATGGTGTGATCATCAGAACACTGAGAACAAGCTGGACAAAGCAGTGGCATGGCAGTATTCTGGGTATTTCTACATGACCAGATTAATGCAGTGCTTGGTGTAAACTACATAAAATAAACATAAAATGGCTTCATGTTGCTTAAAGAAAGATTCATCTAAAGAATTTATTGAGGTATGTACAAATGCTGTGCAAGGCTTACCATTATTAATCCTTGATAACTGGCGTCTTTTTAGAAGAGTGGAATACCGGAGACAGTATAAAGTAATGGAGTCCTAGTCACTACTAGCAGAAGAAACAGGACCTTAAAAAAGAGTAAGGAAAAATAGAAAGACAAGGTAAAGCACCAAATCATGTCAACTTAGAAGTTTTGAACACTTATGTATGCACTGATTGCAAAGTACTATCCAATTTTTGAATTCACTCAAAAAAGGAGTGGACCCAATCTCTTCTTGTCCCGTGAGCTGAATGTCTTGTCACATCCCTTGTGTTTTGTGGCAGAAGCTACAGCAGACACAAAAATGCAGACATACATGTAGAGTGATCCAGCTGTCAAGCAGTTATCAGACGGGTGTTGCTGTGTTTATATGTTCTTCTAAAATCAACACTAAGCTGTGACTGGTGCTACCCCCTCCACTTAGAGTGTGTGTTGATCCCACAGCTCTGTATGCCATCTTGCTTGCCCTTGCGCTTTTTCTGCTCACAACAGTTTAGAAAAAATGCTGCACATCTATTTTTTTTTCTTGTTTTTTAAATTTGAAAATTTGGATACTATCAAACCTAAAAATCTGAACCAGAATCTTTATTTTCATTGTACACAAGTACAACGAAATTTTGCACAGTTCCATTCAGTGCAATTATTATTACCTCTGCCAAGGAGGTGATGTGATTGGCAGGGTTTGTTAGTTTGTTTGTTGGCAACATAACTCAAAAAGTTATGGATAGATTCTGATGAAATTTCCAGGAAATGTCAGAAATGGCAAAAGGAAGAACTGATTTGATTTTGGGACTGATCCAGATCATCGTCTGGATCTAGGAATTTTTAAAGGACTCTTCACTATTGGGAGATAGGGCTAATGGCGGAGGTCTGCGCTCTCTGAGTGCTTTTCTAGTTTATTATTGCAACTGCTCTGGGATATGTGCTGTTTTCAGTCTGTTAGTTTTGGCTCTTATTGTCCTGAACCGTCTTCCTCAGGATAGCAGCTGTTACAGGTGACGATAACACAGTTATAAAAATAACTGATATTGTATCATATGATACACACGGCTGGAAGGAAATAAAACATTTTGCCAGCATTACACTATACCATATAACTACCTCTAAAGAGGAAAAATTATTACCTCTGTAGGAACTCCTGAGTGGATCCCAATGCTGGTCAATGCATAGCATGAGCTGCCTTGAAGCCTAGCAAGAGGCTCCTGGGAGGATGATAAAAGTAGAAAAGAATTACAAGCAAATCATCCATTACCATCCAAATGAGTCTTTAAAGTGTTTCTGAGATCCACTTACTACAAAAAACAATACATGGGGCAGGCTTTCCACTGGTACCCCATCTGGCAAGAATGTTTCAACAAGGCAAAAGAGGTTGTCTTCTTTTTTGTCGAAACAGGAGAGAAGGGGAAACACCATACCCTTTATGTCCTCTGAGCAGCCCTCCAACTGTCCTCTCTGAATCTTGAGCTTTGTGGCATCCTGCAAAAATCAAGTGAGCTATTAAATCTTTAGTGCCATGACACTGACGTGCACATATCCCCATTGTGCATTTAGGAGGTGCTGGAGCCAACAGGTAGTGCCCAGGACCACCACAGTCCACCACCACACTATCCACCTTATTCCTGGGGCCGCTACTGCAAATGTGAATATGGGCGAAACTTCCGTGCCAAACGGAAGTAGGCTACATTAAATACATGTATGCTAGTACAGCAGCTAACTATAGACGCTAACAAAGAACGACAGTTGTTTCAATAGGAATTCTTCTGGAATTTGTAAATATTTATATTTTTGTTATCACATGTTCACATTGTTTGTATTATAAGCTGTAGATAAGTAAATAAGGTGGATACCACATTATTCCTGGGGGTCTACTGTAGCTATGAATGGAAGTGGAACTTCCAGTACAGTAACAATAATAGCAAAAACATGATTTTTCCAAAGGCTTGCTAAAGTGATTTAGTGTCAACAGTGGTTGTTCTGAAATAAATAAATATTTGCTGTAATAAATACTGCTTCATTTTTGTTAAATCAATGAGCTGAAATTTTTTAATCATATTTTCTGTAATGCTCAGTACCTGCTGCTATGTTCATGGTACTAATATTATGACAAAGTTAAATATGTCTCTCACAGCATGCTGTCCACTGTCTAAATGCATCGGGGATGTGATTCTTTTAGTATTAATTTATCATTAATTCTTAATACAAAACTTGACATTTACCAAACTGAAGAGCTGGCAACTTGAGTCATGGATAATTTTATAGATATAATTCCCATATTTAAGAGGGATTAGTTTGTAAAATGAGAATTTCAGCAACTCCACAAACTAGAAATGTATCTTTTTATACTGATATAAAGCTAATAAAGTTAGCTATATATGCCCGTGTATGTTATCTAAAGTAATGTCATCAATTTGAACTCTCCAGTAGAGGCTAGAGAAATAATAATAATATTATCCAGTTTGAGGTTAAGCAGTCTAAGTTTATGTAGTTTGGTATTAAAATTGCTTTAATAGTCACGTTTAGTATCTCGTTTCTATGCAAAGTCCCATTTAGATAGAACGGAGCGGATGTTGCGCCCATATTCATGGAGGGGTAGGAATAAGCTGGAAAGCCTGCCTCAGGGGACTCTGAACACAGATATGAATATGACTCTGAACACAGATATGAATGTGACTCTGAACACAGATATGAATATGACTCTGAACACAGATATGAATATGACTCTGAACACAGATATGAATATGACTCTGAACACAGATATGAATGTGACTCTGAACACAGATATGAATATGACTCTGAACACAGATATGAATGTGACTCTGAACACAGATATGAATATGACTCTTAACACAGATATGAATGTGACTCTGAACACAGATATGAATGTGACTCTGAACACAGATATGAATGTGACTCTGAACACAGATATGAATATGACTCTGAAGAGGAAAAATCCTTCACCTTAGGTCGCTCTGAAGCATCAGTGCTGCGGCGGGACTCTCACTTTTTGGCTAGGGGACATCACGGTCCTCACGGTCACTCCCACCTCATCTGGAAAACTCCGTCCTTTTTCTTACCCTCTTCCCAGTGTTCCCAGCACCCAACCGCCCATTTTTTGTGCATTTTTCAAAAGTCTGAAGTGGGCGGAGTTAGCTCTGAGCTTGGGGTTCACTTATGGACCCCAACACAGCAAGTGTTAAACGTTCTCCACGCTGAAATGACAGCAAAAAATACAAATCAAACAGCAATGTTGGCTGGTCTAGAACTGAAACAAAATGCCTCCTGACCCATTTAACTTCTACCTATAAACACGTGGTGTTACTGAATGAAAAGAACTCAAGAAATACTTGACACTACGACAAAGAAGCTCTACATGCCTTACCAATAGCTAGGCTGATGCTCCGGTGACGTCGAATTAATACACGCCAATGTCCTGCTTTGTATTCCATCTTCGTTTGCAGCCCGTTCTACGAGCAGACAGCAACTCTATGAAATAGAGTCCACAGAACGAGACCACAGAAGACACGAAAGCGCTGTAGTTTACCAGGCAGCCGTTGGCGGTTTGATTTTCCAACGAACCACACACGCATGCGTATAAGGTCCTTCTTTCCCGCGCCTGCGCGGCCGTGATCGCGCATGGCAATTGACTGCAACCACAGTGCGCAAACGTATTTAAAGCAGCACTGTTAGTGTACATGGAGGGAGGTGACTGAAAACTGTTCACTCTGTAGCTCGTTTCCAAATTGTTCCATTTTAAACACCCAAATCGCTGTTCTAGTACAGACAGAATAGAAAACGTTCCTGTGTAGACAGGGCTGAATGGCGACGGGAAACAGTTTTTCAAAATTATTTTTATATATTTATTTTTTACATTGATACAACTTTATTGAACAGATTCCAATAGTTAATACAGCATTGGCACATGAAACAAAACGTATTTTCTTGACATAAATAACCCCACATACAGGTAAAGAGAAGTTTAGATTAAATTACATAAGGTATGAGAAGTAAATTAAAATTTCAGAAACTAAACCATGGTTTCATATTGTTTTTTTTTAAAGAATTTTTTTCCCCTTAGAAATCAATTTGATAGACTATATGTACAGTTCACATTCATTTTTAAAACTGATTATGGAGGGTTTCTTGTCATTCTATTTGCATTCATGTTTAAGTTATTTAACCAGTAAAAATAACTATTGTATTTATATAATGTATATACTATATATTCAACTGTATTATATACATATTATATATACAGTATGTATCTCTCTCTCTCTCTCTCTCTCTCTCTCTCTCTCTCTCTCTCTATGTATATATAAAATAGTTCTTTCCAATTACCTTGTTATATTTCCTATCAGTAATATGTGTCATCCAATTTTAGTTCTGGAAGATTGACTGAAACATTAAAGTACATCAATGTATTTTGTGTTAGATGCATTAAAGGAAGTGGAATGGCTTTACAAATGCAATGGCATTCTTTGTGAGAGCAATTAACATCATTCTTTTCCAATAAATCAGTTAAACTAAAATAATTGACCACTTTCATCCATCAAATTAAGAACAAACAAAATGATTTTTGGTACCATTCTTGTTTCAATAAGGTTTTCATATTAACTGTAACTGTCCGTTTATTTCACAAGGCAGCATCATGTGGTGTAGCACTGAGAAACAAATGTGAACATAACAACAAATTGGTGCTTGTTCACAGGTTTTGCAGGTTGACAGGTTTTTACTGTATTTTCTACAGAACTTTCCTGATCATGCAGTTTTTTTAACCTCTTGTCCCTGCTAAAATTACGGTATGTGATTGCAATTTTTTTCACAGATTTTTACTGTGAATTTAAATGTACATGAGAGAAAAGTCTGTAATTTTAACAAAATACTACTGTAATTTTTAGAGTAATTGCCCGTCTTGAAGATTACAGTATTTTTCCTTTATTTTCACAATCTTCTTTCGTTTAAACGGTACAATTTTGTAATTATTACGTACTTTAATTGTAAATATTTATGTTTCATACCGTTGCTTGATTTACAGCAATTCTGTGTATTTTATACAGTAATATATGTTTATTTGTTTTACGGTCTTTTACTGTTGCTATTTGACAGTCTTTTGCCGTATTTTCTACGGACATTTTTTACAGTGTACATACAAATTATTGGAGGCACTTTGTGACTCAAGCATGCACTACTTCTAGTTTATGCGAAAACCTGCCGCTCAGTAGGTTCAGAGTTTGGAAGTAAAGTTGAACAAAGTATTTTTGGTCAATTAGAGGACAGTAAGTTAAAAATGTAAGAAATGAGGGCAGTAACATATGCTTGGTGTGTTACTTTTATCAAAACCACACTTTCATTCTTAACTTTCAAAGAGTTATTTTCCAGCATTTATCCTTTTATTCGATTAAAAAAAAAAAAAAGATACTGGGGAGAGAATGGTGAATGACGTGGGAAATGAATCACAGAGTGAACCAGCGTCTCCTGCTTGGATTATAGCAAGCAAGTAAAATCATTTTATCATAATAAAAGACAACGTTAATTCTAATGTCATTACAATTTTAATTTCAATAAGATTAGTAAAGCTCGGAACATTCTAGTTCACGTGTTTACTGAAAGTTACAAGTTGAAACTGACTTTTCTGGTATGAAATTCACAAAGTTCTTCAGCCTAGTGTTCTTCAAAACATTTGAGATGATGGAAGAAAAGATAATGTGGAAATTCAAGCCACACCAATATATAGCAAGTACATAAGTAGAAACAAAAAAAATAAAAGAATAGATAAGATAAATCAAGAAGGAACAGGAAATATATACAATTAGTATACAAAGGAATAAAGTGGTAAGGTATATTATAAAGTGATGTAAAGTCAATAGCAGGTGGGTGAATAGTAAAGAGAAAGCAGTTCAAAATGAGGTAGTCTATTGTTTAGCATATTTAGTGCAAGTAAATGGAAAACTCTATGAAAAATAAACTACAGAGGTAGAATTGTATAACTACATGCATAATGTATGATGTTAAGTATTAGATATGGTAAACATACACACCTAAGTATCAAAGAGTAAGTTCTATAATATACAACTCCAATTCCAAAAAAGTTTAGGCACTGTGTAAAATACAAATAGAATCAATAAAAAGATGTGCAAATCACATAAACCCATTTTTATTCACAATACAGCATAAACAACATATAATAAGTTGAAACTGAGACATTTCGTACTTTTTCTAGTGGCTGGAAAAGCAAGTGACACTTATGAACAACAGTTGGAGCAGCATTTTGCAACTACTTACTAATTATGTCAGTTATACTGTGTGAGCCAACAGGAACTTTCATGTTACTTGTGGTTAGCTCAGTGGAGTATAGCAGCATTTTTTATCACAACTTCTCTCAAAAGTCTCCATTTATGGAACTGGCACTGTATAAAAAGTATTAATTTAGTAGGATCCAGATCGATGATTCGTTACACCCCTATAATTTAGTATTGTGTCAGGAAAATCCCAAAAGATACCCAACCCTAGGAGTTTATATATTTAATCACTCTGGGACCTGAAAAAAAAAAAAAAAACAAAGAAAGAAAGAAAGAAACTGAAATTCTTTTTGGAAACCACAGACGCCATGTCCTGTGGACTAAAGAGGAGAATGACCATCTGGCTTTTTATGAGCACACAGGACAAAATTTTTGTTGTATAGTGGTGCCGTATCGTTGTTTTGCTCCTCTCAGCGAGTAGTGGGTGCTGCCGTGGACCCCTGCCCATCCCAAAGCACTCAGCCTAGTCCTGTGCAGCAGTCCATCTCAACTGCAGTCAGAGCAGGAGATGCTCACACCTCCATGTCCAGACTGCAAATTAACCGCGCTGTGAAGGCGCCTTGACTGAGTTTTTCTGTTGCCTCTTTTTGTCTTTTTGGTTGATTTGAAATTGTTAATAAAGACTATACAAACTATATATATATATATTTTTTAAAAATGTTCTGGTTAAAAATGTTAATGTTTCACTGGGATTTGGTGAAGGCTTTTACGTGGACCAACCGATTTAAAACTAAACCAAATGTAAGGAAACTAAACTTCTAAGAAAAATAGAATAATAAACTAAAAATAAAAATAAAATAACTCTGCCAGAGTATCTCTCGAGTCATTTTTGCTGGTCCCAAGCCCAGATAAAGAAGGAGGGTTGGAATTGTGATGTTATAAAAACAAGAATAGACAGAAGCAAGTTCATTTGTAGTCCTACACATATTAAGAGTCTTTTTACTCACTTTCTGTCTCGTTTGTCCTCTCTCTCACACTGTCCATTACAGCTAAATGCATACCGACAGTTATGCAAATTAGGTGATGATGTCATTTAGTGACTTCTGGCGACTTTTAGGACAGCCAATAGCTACTTTCCTTACTGAGGAGTTGGCAACACTGCATCCAGCCATTAATATTTCAGTTATTTTGCAGTTGTTAGTTGATGTTCATGCGTCATTTAGAGGAGATGGTCGATCAAACCCTGTCCTGCAGCTCTGTAGAGCGTTTATTGGTTGCTACCATTTTTTTTAAGCTTCTGCCCTCAAGGCATCGGTCTGAGAAAAAAAAAATGAAGTCTGTGTGATTTTTTTCCAAACAGTTTTATTTTCAGATTATTTGCAAATAAAACTAAATAATCTGTGGGTGTTGAACTTGTTTTGTGGTACAACCTTTACGAATTTATGCCTTTCGAAATTGAGTGTTTTTGTTGAAGAAGAAGGGGTTTGATAACAAGATATTCCTTGATTAGACCCACAAGGGGACTAATTGGGAGCTGAATTGACATGTAAAAAATGAACTATTGCTAAATCAGAATTATTTCTAAGCTGGACTTGATTATTTGGGTGTTTTTTCCTTGTTGTTTTTTTGAAAATTACTAAAAGTAACTAAAAAAGTTTGCCAACTGTGACCCTTCTGAGGGCTTGAAAGCAGACAGTGTCAAATCCACGGATGGGGAGACAACAACAGAGAAGAAGACAACATAAAAATGCTCTCAGACACAAGAAACCTGCCTCTGATGCCTCTGATGGTTTAGTTGCTCATAAATACAAATGCACACTGGGAACATTATAATCGTGTACTGCCCAGTCTGTGGTGCCACGAGTTATTAGTGGAAAATAAAGTACGGACACAGCGTCACATAAAGCAGAGACAATCCAGCTGATGGAGAAAAACAACAGCTCTACGAAGACTGGGAGAAATTTCCACATCATGTTAGTGATGTTATTGTTTGAACGTGTCCCTTCATTTGCCTTATATTATCTCATGTAGACATTAAGAGGAAAAAGCCCAATAATCGCTAATGTGTGTGATGTGAACAGTAAGTATAATGTGTTTTTCTGAGAAACCATTTGCAACGTTTTCACTTTAATAACAGGGTGATTTCAGCATTACTTCGACTTTTTGCTTTCACCGTTTACACAACAACCATTCAGCCAAGCCAGAAAAAGCTTTCTGCTCTAATCACAGTCTTTCCTGGTGAGCATGTATACCAGGAAACAAATATTAACCACAGTAAGCCCGCCACTTTGGGCACAGGTGCAGCCTGAAGACCGCTGGGTAGTTAAAAGCTTTGTCTCAGAGGAAAGTGAATACCATCAAGAACTCGTCCACAGGTAGGTAGGAATTTTTGAAAATAGAGGTTTTCCTCTGCTCTTTTCAAAATTAATCCCTTCCACATGTGCCATATCTCACAAACGTCACAAAAATGCAGAAGCACACTGTTGCAGGCTGTCAATAGCATGCCATGTCAACAACAGTCTGTCCCTAACTGTGCAGGTGAAGCAGCCTATTTCATTTTAAAAGTTGTCCCAACAACAACCGGTCTTTTCAAAAACTGAGGCATAAAAGTTTGCATCTTCGGAGTGTTGAGGGAAGCCGCAGTGACCCCTGTTGTTCATTCAGGCCTCTCTATTCATCAACCAGGGGAGAAAGTGGCACAGTGTGGCGTTACAAGTCCAAAACTCTTTTTTTCCCCTCTTTCTTCTGTAGTAAACGCTGTAAACAGAGTTTCAACAAATCTTCACCCTTGGAAAATTTTTTAAAAGGTGCAATTTCAATGACCTGAAACACTGTTAGCCTGTGTACAGAAGGCCAGAAAAAACTCAGTTTTCAAAAATAGCTGAGTGCGTGTGCATTAGGCTCAAGATGACAAGGTAACAGGAAACTGTCCTAAAGCATTTTAGGAACATTTGAAATGCAAATGCATTCTCTGAAGAGTTTTTCCCAATGTTGGAGTCTGGTTTTGAACAGGAAATGGATCAGGAAATAAAATGACCCTTAACTCACTGTTCCTTTGATTACCATTACTTGTTTTAGCTGCAAAGTCTTTCCTTATTATGTGTCCATTTTCCATACATTAAGAGCCGTAGGAGCCTCTGGAGGATCCTACACTTGGAGGTTTGAGGGCCTCCAGAGGCACCAGCAGCTTCAAATACCTATGGCAATTTAGCAGCTGCTCTCTAAATCCGATGAATTTGTCTGGCAAAAACCTTCTTCATTATGCCTTCATCTGCATGACCCCGTCTGTGCTCTGAATAAGCCACAAATTCCTTCACAGTACCCTAACTCACGCTTAAGTTTTCCTGAAATATCTAATGTTCTCATACCTTGTCCAAGGCATTGCACTATTTGAGGCGTTTCAGAAGCAGAGAGATCCTTTTTCTTTCACATATTGCTTGAAACCTGTGGCCTGCTTAATAATGTGGAACGTCCTTCTTAAGTAATTTTCCTTTAATTGGGCTCACCTGGCAAACTAATTATCACAGCTGTCTGAGATTGATTTCAGTGATCCAGAGAGCCCTGAAACACAATACCATCCATGAGTTTAACTGAAAAACAAAAAAATGAATGTTTATGACACTAAAATCCAATTTGCATGATAAAAATGCAGTGTACTGTCACATATGATTTAATTTAAGTAACATTTTTGTTTGCTTTTTCTGACTGCTAAACCGCTCCATGCTCTATGTCTGTGGAAATCCATGTAAAGTCAGGAGGAAAGAGCAGTTGGGAAATGAAGAATTAAGAGCTGCCTCTATCATCCATTAGTGAAAAGGTTCTCTGTCAAAGAGAAATCCCTCCTGCTACTGAGTGTAGATAAAACATGAGAGTGTGTATGTGTGAGGGTGGGCGTGAAGAGATTCCCTGCCATTCATTGTGTCACTTGTTAGTTTTGCTGTCATGTGAGCAGAAATAAAGCTGCTGGGAGACTTCTTAGTGTCAACTTGGCAGGACCGTCCTGTCCTCTGTGATCAGCATCAGAGATCAGCTGCTAGCAGCACCAGAAGGAGTCAGTGCAGCTCTTTTCAAATCACAAAGAACCCCGCAGAGCACCACCCGGGACCAGGAACGTTTGTGTGTGAAAGAGACAATGTGTGCTTCCTTCATGAATGAATCTGTGTCAGCACAACATGTTTGCATTCTCTTCCTGTCCTCACTGAGCCAACATTTGTGTGACATTGGTGGTGGTGATGATGAAGAGCACAGGGCAGTCAGTGTCAAAGCAGAGTTCTTTACAATAAATACAAGCTGACCTGCAGTTCAATCGATTTGCATCAAACAGTCTGACACTTGTAGAAGAAGAGGGGAAAGGCAGCAAAACTCACTTAGAACAAGTGCTTTACATGTGAAAAATGTATGGAGAATGGTGTCAAAGTGCTTCAAACAAGAGTTTTAAAACCACTTCAGGGTCAGGAGGACAAACTACAGATTAAATATAGGCAGCAATCTCAATCAGAACCTCATGAATGATATGTCACAATTTGTAGTGAGGCATGTACTGCCTGTTTCTAGCTTTAGGACTTCAACGCCTGTTACAAACTGGCTGCAAATTTGCTACTTGAAGCTGCAGCGCATTTCTGTAGTTGTTTGTGTGCTGTGTATTTCTCCCTGCTGTCACAGCCCCCTCTGTCTCCATGAATTTTACCTCATTAAACCTCCCTACAAGTGACTTAATTATTTGTATTGCAGGAAAACTTCAGAAGAAAAAAATTCTGTTGAATTTATAAACTTAGAAAGTACAAACTGGTGGCATTCTGTTTAAATCTCTGCGACTTTTTACTGATGTGGAAACAGAAAGCCAAAACCAAACGCAGCATAACCCAAGGGTGCTTGAGCTTGAGGTCACAAGCTGATGGCCGAATATTCTCCGTCAGGATTTTCTGGTATCCAAAAAGTTCAACTTTTGTCTCGTCAGTCCACAGAATATTTCTCCAAAATTCTTGGGAATCATCATAATGTTTTTGTCAAGTGTGAGAGGAGCCTTTGTTTTCTTTTTGGTCAGCAGTGGTTTTGGCCTTGGAACTCTCCCATGGGTGCCATTTTTGCCCAGTCTGTTTCTTATGATTTAGTCATGAACACTGACCTTAACTGAGTCAAGTGAGGCCTGCAGATCTTTAGATGTTGTTCTGGTTCTTTTGTGAGCTCCTGGTTGAGTTGTCAGTGCTCTCTTTTTGGCAGGCAGGCCACTCCTGGGAAGGTTCACCACTGTTCCAAGTTTTCTCCATTTGTGGATAATGGCACTCATTGTGGTTTGTTGGCATTCCAAAGCTTTATGTTGTGTTCACACCAGTGATCACCTACTGGTGTCTACCTGAATATGCAAATATAGGAAGTTTACATGTGTGTATATATATTTTTTCAATTCATGCAGATAACTTGCTCCATGCATCAAATCACATGTATGCGAATGCTCAACAGACGCTAGGGGGAGGGGCTTTCTTCTCCCACATCCGGCATTTCAGTCAGTTGTCAACAAACATAGCTGAGCTCTACTACATTGAGAGGAATGCTGCTTTATATCTGCTGTGGAAAGCCTAAAAGCAACAGAAATTGAGTGACAAACAAATGTTTAAAAAAAAATGTTGTGGAACAAAAAAATGGCAATCCAACCTCTGAACTCATTTTCCTCCAAGCGAGCTCCTTTTTTATTACTGCGCTGGCAGAAAAAGCATGTTGTGCCCTATAGCACAGGGTAGCCACAGTCTGACACCACAACTTTCTCCACATTTCTGATAGAATGAATCTCCTCCCACCCAAGCTGGTCCTTTGGAGATCCATTCTAATTGGCTATTGCAGTGCGAGTGATTTGCTGCTCAAGTTCAGTGAAACGCAGTTCACGCAGTACCTCAATTTGTTATTCGTGCTGCACTCCACCATCAGAGGTGAACTTGCGTCTACTCACATCGTTACATTGACTTTACATGTGATTAACTCACGCATAGGATTTTACTTATGTCTTAGTAATGGCTTTTTAACCCTTTCCAGACTGATAGATGTCAATGACTTTGTTTTTTATCTGTTTTTGAACTTCTTTTGATTGTAGCATGATGTGTTGCTTTTGGGATCTTTTGGCCTACTTCACTTTTTCTGGCTCTATATAAGGGATATCAGTAACTTACAACAGGGAATATGGCATCTATCCTGTTTCCACAGAGTGTTCAGTCACCTGCTTTCAGCAAGTAACTTGGCCAGTCAGCCATGGTTGTCTTGGTAGCAGTGCCTAAATCCCTAAAGAAAGTGGTGGCACGGCGCGTAAATGATGGCCTCAAGTGTCGCGGCCAGCAAACAACATTTGCCAGGTACTTGATACCAGAGTTTAGAGCCTACTCAGGGCTGACCTCCCCCCCTCAGCAGGTAAGTAAAAAAAATAAGAGTAGTTTGGATGGCAAACTGCGTTTACAGCACTGGTTCACACACCAGCCTCTAGCTCAAAAGAAGCCAGTTAACCTGTCTTGGCACAATTACTACAATATCAGCTAAGAGAAAAAGGACAGTGACAGATGAATCCAAGAACAGAAAGAGAGGTCGATTGATAAGAAGTCTGACTGGAGTAAATTTATGGCCAGCTTTTTAGCTTGGCTAAACAATTGGGTATAAGTCTGATGCTGAACTGTCTATGTTGGTAGTATCACTGTACCTTGTAAATTGACATGGTTCTTTGGCTTCTCTTTGTTGGCCTCAACATCCTCAGCTCGTCAACAAATCCACATTGTCTGAGAGGGGAAGGAGTAAAAGCAATGTGTGTTTTTTGGCAGTAGAGTTACACTGACATACTTGTGATGAGTGTTAGAGTGCATTAAATTGAAATCAATCAAAACTGTACAATAAGTATGTTGACTGTTGGCATATTTAAGTCTGGAACAAATAAAAACAACGGACTTACCTGCTGCTACTGTCATCAAGAGACCAGCGTCTCTAGCAGAAAGAGAACATAAAATGAGCTTGCATATTATGTGTGTTTTATCATGACTGAGGGTGTTTTATTGTAATTATATTCAATGCTATTAAGTTCTACTAACAGAAACCTGAAACCACTTTCCAAACACTTCTATCTGCTCACTAATTAGTCATATCCTGACTTAGTTAAGTGGAGAGAGAGACCCATGGCAGCATAAATGACTGCTGGATAATGACTTAATTGAGTGTACTGACCAATAATGCCAACAAAAAGCCTTGGGCAACATCTTTATTATTATTAACGTGTATCCCTTGTTCAGGGCCCTGTTGTGGAAGGGACTTGCCCTGTCCCATTGGCCAGTCGAGGACTGTCCTGGAGGGAGGCTATAAAGCTGCCAGTTTGTCAGGATGAATGGGGATGAGTGACCGGGCTGAGAGAGGTAGCCAAACCAGAGGCCTGGGGTTAATTACTGTAAATTGATGATGGATAGTTTCTGTGTCAAACTTTCCTGCAGCCTTAAAACATTAGCGAGGGATGAGGAGTGCAAAAGAATCAATCAGGGTCTTTTTTTTTTTTTTTTTTTTAAATTGAAATCATTATTCAATGTCTGAGTGAAAATTGATACCACAAAGTCAAGGTCAAGTTGATAAAATAAAAAAAATGAAAAACGCGTAATGTAAAATAAGTAACTGCGTAAGTATTCACCCCCTTTAAAGTGACCAACCTAATTCAACAGCAGTCCAACCAATTGGTGCTAGTAGTCTCACAATTTGTGAAATGTAGATAACCTGAGTGAAGTGAATGTCTTAAGTAGTATAAAGACACGTGTCTGGAAGGTATAGTCACTGGTTGATTGGTATTCCTGGCTACCATTACACCATGAAGACAAAAGAACACCCCAAGCAACTCAGAGAAAAGGTTATTGAACAGTATCAGTCAGGGGATAGTTCCAAATAAAAAATTCCAAGGCATTGAATATTCCCAGAGTTCAGTTAAATCCATCAAGAAATAGAAATAAGATGGCAAATGTGTAAATTGGCGCTCTTCACAAATTGATTGCCTGTTCAAGGCCACCAAGACACTGATGACTACTCTGAAGGAGTTACAAGCTTCAGCAGCTGAGATGGAAGAGACTCTACATACAACAACTGTTGGCCTGGTTCTTTAACAGTCAAAGCTTTATGGGAGAGTGGCAAAGATAAAGCCACTGCTGAAGAAAACTTGCATTAAACCTAGACTAGAGTCTACCAAAAGGCATGTGGGAGACTGAAGTGGAAGAAAGTTCTCTGGTCTGATGAGACCAAAATGGTGCCTTTTGGCCATTATGTCCTTTTCACACCGCCGCGCGGCAACTCACCACCTCAAGTCATTTTTATGAGGGAAGGGCAGCAGACAGGAAGCAGTTATAACCGCGGCAGTATGAACCCAGAAGCGGTTGCCGCCCACACGAACGCGTACAGTTTTGCCATGCTGCTCGGAGTTCAGCGTGTTGAACTTTCTGGCAGCAGCCGCCTGACATCAGCCAATCAAATCAAAGGAGGGAGAGAACCCGGAAATAGCAGGCTTTGCGGGTCAAAGCAAACAATGGAGGAGCTCATAATGTTGGTGTCGGAATATCCTGAGCTCTACAACACGGCTCTACTCTCGTACAAAGACAACCAGAAGAAAAATTGTGGAACCAACCATTGAAACGTATTTTCTAGGGGGAATTATTTTGATGACAGAACCGTATTTTTCCCTCCGTTTAATAGTACATTATACATGTTAATATGCAGAGTTTGTGAGGTACTCTACGTGTCTTTGGGGAGGGGGGTTATGATGGACTTGTGGGTTGACTCTGCTGTGACGTTCACCAAAGAACCTCTACGTCATTGCCACCTTGTACCATGGCGGCAGCAGCCACTTTAAGAAACGCTCGGCATTTCGGGGGACTCCTCCGACAGGAAGGCCGTTTTCAGGGTAGTTTCCGCGAGGCAGTGTGTAACCGGCTTTACACAGGCACTATGTTTGGTAAACACCAAACAATGCACATCACCACAAACACACCATCCCCACTGTGAAGCACTGTGGTAGCAGCATCATGCGGTGGGGATGCTTCTTGGCAGCGGGCCCTGAAGGCTTGTAGAGGGTAAAATGAACGCAGAAAAATATTGGAAACTCCTTGAGGACAATCTTATTCAGTCTGCAAGAAAACTACAGCTTTGGAGAAGATCTGTTTTCTAGTGTAACAATGAGCTGAAGCATACAGCCAAAGCTACACAGAAATGGTTTAAAGACAACAAGGTGCTTGTTCTGGAGTGGCCGAGTCAAAGCCAAGACCTCAATCCAACCGAGAATTTGTGCCTGGACTTAAAAAGGGTTTTTCATGCTTGATCCCCATGCAGCCTGACAGAGCTTGACCAGTTTTGCAAAGAAGGAGTAAAACTTCAGTGTCTAAATGCCTGATTGCGACCTGCCCACATAGACTCATTAGTGTGATGGCAGCCAAAGACGACTCTACAAGCCAAATTATACTGATCATGACTGATTTATAAAGTTGATAAAAGAGTAAAACATCCAAGGAGGTTGATACTTTTTATAGGTACGGTACAGTATATACTGTGTGTTGCAATGTAAGAACTCTTTACCTAACCTGAAACTGGCTTGTAAATATTGGTTGATCAATATTTAGAACTGGTTAGACTCTCTTAGCTCATATTTTGCATGCTTTGGTACATGCTATCAGCTTAACCATAGGGTGAAGGTTTAGGGTTAAAAAAACAGTAATCACTGGGCGCAGGAGGCCTTATGGTTGAAGGCATGCCCCACGTACGAGGTCGGCTCAGGTTCGAATCCGGCCTGTTGAACTTTCCCCCCCATGTCTCTCCCCAGCTCTCTCATCCCTGTTTTCGGTTCTGTCCACTGCCCTCTATCAGTAATAGCTTAAAAGCCCAAAGATAAATTTAAAAACAAAAAAAAAACAAAACAAAATAAAACATACTCATCTAGGCTAAGGAAATTGATTGGGCGAAATCAAAAGGATTTTTTTTTCAAATTGACAATTAAAAGATTACTGTAAAATCCTAAATTACAATTATTTTTTACCACTCAAGAGTTAATAAATGTTGAATGTCTGCTAATAACGGCCTTTAACTTTATTGACATCCAGAAAAATCATCGAGCAGTGGCATCCCTTATCTGTCCTGGTATCATGTTTTCTTGTTTACTTGTAGCTTATTAACCTCTGGTAATACCAGTCCAAACTGTAGCTGTGACCTGTGTGACCCAGTCAGCCTCTGTGGGTCAGAACAGAACATGCCTCGTCCTACAGCCTCGTCCAGACAGATCAATGACTGACTTAGGCCAGCATTGATCAGGGGAAGAAGATAGCATCATCACTCTACAAGCAGCAGCTACACAGAGAGATGATTTGTATGCAGGCAGGAAATAAGATGGCATCCTCATCCAACACCTATATGTCTCCATAATAGTTAAATGTGCAGTAAGTAGGACTTTTAGCGCCCTAATTGATGATAAGATGTGAGCAGAGGGTTTGTGAGGTTGTCGATCAATACCAGTGACTCAGTGGCTGCGAAAAGCTCCTTTCTCTGCTCTGAACAAAACCTCCTCATCCTCACCTACATGTACTATTTCAGTCCAGTCTCCTGAAAATTTTCTCAAAAGAGCACACTGCCTTTAAAAGCAAATCCATTTCTGCACCACAAAAGAAGAGTGAGGGGTAAACAGAACAGCACAAATAGCTAATACGAAAATATCGAGGTGTGCGGGCTGAGCTGATGGCTCATGAATCTGTCCACTGATAATTTATGACTAATATTCCACATATATGAAAACATTTTCTATATTTGTTCTTAGTTGTTATTCAAAATGATAAATTAAAATAACTTGGAATAGAAAATGTATCTTTTTTAAGTAGTGATACACTAAAGCATCAGTATAACATCTGTCTTCAGCAAATATTGGCCCTGCTGACAAACACCAACCTTCAGCGAATAATGTTGCATGAACACATTGAAATAAAACATGTTTATCTGTTGTATCACATAAATTTAACAATGACATAGACCACCTAACTGCTGAATCAAAGATGAGATGTTTTTTTTATCATTAAGCATGAAAAAAATTGCTTTGGTAGGTCTTACATCTAAGTACACCCAAGTAATGAAATCAGCATTTGGCTAACTTGAATTTCAAACACTGGTATCCTCCCATTTTCACAATTCACTGACATTTTCCAAACATCCTAGTTTTATTTTGGATGCTTACAATATTTTACTTTGCACATAGAAACAAAATTTTATATTATTTGTAGTAAGTAACATGTCTACTGAGGAATCCCAGCCCATTCTTCTTTGGTCAATCTCTCAAACTCTGGATGTGATGGTCCTCTGGCGGGGACCGTAGTCTTCAGTTCACCCAACAATTAGAGTCATGGCTTGAAACGGGCATATCCATCTGCTTTGCAAGGTAATGGGCAACTTTGATTTAACTTCAGATGCTTTGAAATACTCTGTCTGTGAAGCAGAGGAACAGCTGTTCTGCTCTGCCCAGAGAGAGTGACACTTGGGCGGCTGTGTCTGCAGCAGATCAGTCTGTTAACTGAGCTCAGTTTTGAGTCAAAACGTGCTCATATTTAGATGATTAACAGTTTAATTATTCAGCCACGGAAGAAACATGAGTGTAGTTTTCTGCAGAGACAGCTTTTCCGTGGCTCACGCCACGAGTTGCAGGGAATTAGAGCTCTGTGAGCCGAAGATGGAAAGATGGCACTCAGTTATGCATCCTGAAATCTATCAGTCTGGAAATTTAGAAACAATGACTCTTCCGGTGTACTTTTCAAAATAAACACTTGATCTTTTTCAAGGCCCCTTTCGAGCTGCTCCCACATGCTTTTATTTTGAAGCTATTTCCAGTACAGTTATTTAGTGAAGTAAGTCAACTGCAAGATTGCCTTGCTCTTTCTTTGTGTCTGCCAAACTTTTGTAGTGATTAATAACAATTATTATAATAGCCTAATTGACGTTACAGTTTTAAAAATCAAGTAATATTAAGCCTATTCATTTAAGATATCTCTTTCGCTCCTTGCAATCCTCTCAGTCACTTATCTGCAGCTTTATTACCTGTAAGCAAATGTTCTTAATGTAAATGTTTTGTCCCGTTGTTGGAACGAGGTGGATTCAATTTCTGTAACGTGATGTTGGAATTAAATTGTGTTGAGCCCAAAATAACCAACAGTGATGTGATTTTCTGAAATTTCAAACGTACCCCCTTTTATTTTATAACATAACATCACAGATGCCTGCACAGATATGATTCAGTGATCAGAAACTGGGATACTAGTTTTTCTCATGTATACAGGGATATAAATGACCAGGTTTCTCTGTGCACATGTAAAAACAGTATCACAAATATGATAAAAACTAAGATATGACTCATAACCAGGACACTCAAGTCCATTAAAACACAGTCGATCTTCACATATCTTTCTTCATGATTCCTTCCACCTTTATAAGAGTCCCAGTTCCAGACACACTGAAGCATCCCCACTGCATTATGTCGTGTTCACACCGAATTCAAGTAAAATCATTTATGTGAGTTATTTACGTTTATAGTCGATGTGTTCATTTCAGCCGATGCAAACACTGCAAATGTACGGTGCGAAATGTGTGATTTGAGCAAGTACCCCATCTGAATGAGGCGAATTCACACAGTGTTCGAAACACCATTCACTTTATTCGCTTATACACAAGAGTTGAAAAAATGGAACTCGAGCAAATCATTCGCCGAAGGACCAGCCTGGGTGGGGGAGAAAGTTCACTCAACCAGAAAATGGAGGAGAAACTTGTGGTATCTATCTGTGGCTACCCTGAGCACTACAACACAATGTGCCTATTATACAGGGACAGGAATAAAAAGGAGCTCGCTTGAAGGAAAGTGAGTGAGGAGGACGGGTTGCCAGGTAAGCTGTGAAAACATTTGTCACAAATGTTTCAGCTATCTACTACCAAGTTAGCACCATAGTTAGCACTGCCGGAGTTAGCATAACCCCATCAGGCAACGTAATTTTCCATCACTAACTGACGTGTCTGTATGCTTGTTTGTTCTGGGTTTCTAAGGTTTTTGGGGGGCTTTTAGTGCCTTTAATGATAGAGGAGGACAGTGGATAGAACTGGAAACATGGACAAGAGAGTTGAGGAGAGACATGGGAAAAGGCCACATGCGCTGCACGCCTAAAAGCACCAGGCCATCTGCATCCCAGTGTTTCTATGTTTGTTGACAACTGACTGAAATGCCAGAAGTTTGAGAAGGAAGCCCCTTTCTTCTTGTGTCTTTTGGACACTTGCATACATGCAATTTTACGCACAAGTGGAGGGAGTTATTTGTGCAAATTTTAAAAAATGAAGCATGTCAACTATAAAGTTTACGCTTTCAAATAGGTGATCGTTCACTTCTGGTTCGAGCATATCATTAGTGGTTCTGCCCATAGGATGTTTGGAAAAGTTAAAAATCCCTTGGTTTGTGTAACAACACTTGGAGTACTTATAAAAGAAAATTTTACAGGCAGGCTAATAAATGTGTCCTCATCTGAAAGAAATAGTTCTGTTCTACACAAGTAAAAATATTAGGGCTGACACCCTTCAGTTGGTTGGTCTGTTGTTGATCAATGACCTCTCATTTGACAAAATCTGATTTTAAAAGAGAGGCACACTGGAACGGGAACATGCAGAGGAGGAAATGAGAGAAAGGGACACGAGCAAAGCACTGATGCAGAGTTGAAGTTATTTTCTGCTACTTTATGGCAGTTGTGCTCTATGAAACTAAGAAACAGCACATCCACAACTCAACACAAAAGTGCAGGATTTTGTTTGTATTAAAGTTGCACTGCAAGTGTCACTGTGCTGCTCTCCATCACAGCCACATTTATCAACTTGACAGAAAGAGGAAAAAAAGGGAGAAAACCAACCATAAAGAGATCTATACTGCTTCCACAATTCCATGAAACTCCTGAAAATCTCCAGAAGTTTTTGGGTTGAGCTGCATGTGTGAAAACAGCTGAATATTTCCTCTCCACTTTCTCCTGCCGCCCCTTTTATTTTTTCTGCACAGAGTGAGCTGATGTGAGAACGCAGCAGGATATAACCTGGAGACTTCACAGTAGCAGTGTGACATTTACCTCTTGTGATCAGTGCAAAGCTGTAGACACTGAAGTTTCTATGTCCAGGAAGTTTATTTTTATGTAAAAGGAGTCTTAGGATAAAGTAAATGGACTTAATGGAATGCAGTCATATAGTGTCTTCCAACCACTCAAGAAGTGTAAACACACATTAAAAGCTTCTACTTTAACTGTGGCATTCACCCTTTCACACTCTGACAGGTGACAGAGGCTGCAATACAAAGAACCAGGCTGCATGCTGATCTAACGCTCTGATACCAATGACTCTGTCAAGAGGAACTTGAAGTTCAGTGTCTGAGGATCTGACTGTCACCCAGTGTCATGGTTCAGATTAAACAAAAGGAGGACCCAAGGGCAGAAAACAGTTTATTTGAACTCAAGATAAAAAGGCAAAAAACTGAGAACTTACAGAACAGTGGAAGAGCAAAGTCCATAAATGTTTAACTAAAAAAAAAAATGTAAGAGAACAAAAAAAAAAACTAGGGTAATCACAAGAAAAGACAGACTAAGGTTACTGGATACAGGTGAGAGGAGGAGGGAAACACAAGGAAGTCAGAAAAGACGTGAAAACGAGGCACTAGCTGTAAAGTAAAACAGGAAACACTAAACTCAACTTGGGGACAACCATATATAAACAGAAAAGGCACACAGGGAGGGAAAAGTGATAAGACTAGAGACTAAACTTGGAAGTAATAAGGCACACAAGGGAAACAGGAGCACAAGGAAGGCAGAAATAGTACGGTAAACAGGAGATACAAGAACCCAAACTTGGAAGCCAAAGAAACACACAAGGAATAAAAGATCACATGGAGGGTTAAATGACCAAATTAAATTAAAACAGGAAATACTGGAACTTAAAGCAGGAATATCATACAAACCGTGGATCATAGCATGGATGCTGCTATAGCAACAGTTTTCTCAGAACTTGACGACATTTCTTCGTTAAAGGAAGAACAAAGAACAGCACTGAGTTCTTTCAAAAAACGACATAAGCCGTGTACTGACATGTCTACAGTCGCTATGTTTGGCATTATGCAGTTCTCTATAAAGTTTACTCCTCAGTAGCAGCGCACACCTACAGCATGTGTTTTGCTGCTCTGATTGGCCCATAGAGATTTGATAGACAGAACATTTATCCAATCAACCTCCGAGTTTTTTTTTTAAGGCTCTGCCCTTTCCCAAACACTGTCTATGGGGGGTTTTCCAGGTGGATGTGTGAAACAAATCCATCTGGCATGTCAGGTTAAGCTGGATTTGCCTGGAAGACCTCCAAAGGGAGGCGCCAAAGAGGCATTCTGATCAGATGCCCAAACCACCTAAGCGGGCTACTTTTGATGTGAAGGAGCAGCGGTTGTTCTCCGAGTTTTCTCCAGACGCTGTTTCCCACTTTTTTTTCTGAGCCAAAATGATAATATCTTGATAGATAGCCACGTGATGAATAAAGACAAAAGGATCATGGCAACAACTAGCAGCAGTTTTTCTTTTATCATGAAATAAAAATGCCTCTGAGTATTTTTATGGCAGATTAGGGATAGTGTATTTCATACTTTAATTAGTTGGACCTGTCAGATTTTTTGACACCTATTTAAAAAACTTTGTATGGATCATGTTGTTAAAAATGTTTAAGATATAGTTAAAATATCAATCATTCGATGCAGAGAGCAAACATGAGAACACACAAGTTGTAGCAGCACTCTTGGAGATCTTCCTCTGAGTTTATATTCATTCTCATATGGCCTGTTGATAGATGGTTTAGTGATTCTAAAATGGGCTCAAAATGATGTTTGAGATCCTGATCAGTGTGGCACTGTAATACTCACTGCCACACTGATCAGGATCAGTGTGGCAGTGAGTATTTCAGTCTTTCATTCTGTTGTAGTGTGAGCTTTACTAAAGAGCATTAGGGAGCTGTGAAGAACCCAGAGTGGCAGTGAGAATATAAAGACAGAGCTGTGGGAGAGCAGAAAGCATGAGGGGATCGTGATGAAGAGCATTAGGAATAAAAGGAAACTGCTAGAAAGGAGAGAAAGCTTAAGAGGCAACAGAGGACAGTCGCTGTGTGTGCGCTTGTGTGAAAGAGACAAAATAGAGAAGACGAGGGAGGATAGATAGAAGGAAAGAGTCCAAGAGGGGCGAAAACTCAGGGGGTGGGCGAGCGGCGGGGAGATGATGATTTGTGGCTCTCTCCAGTGTGCTAGCGTTACAGGAATGGCCCTCCAGGGCAGCATGAAAAGCCTCTTGATTGTTAGGAGTGGTAACTGGAGCCCCCAGCTCCTTGCCCTGATAGATTTATTTACATTTCAGCGCCTGGACCCCACTCAGAAAAAAAAGATACGAGGCGACCGTGGCGTCAATATTTTGTAGTAGTGATGATCCTGCTTTGCCCAGCCCCCCCTTGAGCTCTTTTGTTTCATGATGACTTAATGCTGCTGGTGATCCTGGATGCTGCACTGGTTGGTCATTCACCGTAGTAATCCACAGGCCAGTACATCCATACTCTTCTTAATATAGAACCACGCCTATGGAGATGTTATTCAATGGCTGAGGAGTCTGAGTGTCTCTTTGTTGGTTATTGACTCTAACAAATACTTCATCAGTGCGACTTCATGAGCATGATTGTATGATCAGGTCTGAAAGAGCCAAACTAAGAGCTTCCCAACATGATGACTTTCAAGTCAGTCCAACTGCCAAAGCTGTCACTTTACTGCAGCAGTTCCTCGAACTGGGGTGTGACCGGAGGCAGTTTTGAAGGCCCCAGATAAAGACCAGAATGAAGCACTTCTCTATTAAGCTCAAAGCAATTATGCTTAATTTTCTGGTAGCAAAGCAAGAAAACTACAGGGAATACCCCAAAATAAAATTATTATACCAAAATAACAAATATTACTCTCTTATCAAAAACATTATAGGTCAAACTCACCACATCTAAACATTTAACATGTTTCTAGGCCGTGTCACTTATCAAAATAAAAATATTTGCTTATTATTAAAGTAATATCTGCTTTTCTGACACATTTTTTTTTTATATCAGGCAATTTACAGAACCACAGTCCACAAAGTCATTGTTTTAATACAGTGCCTATAAAAGTATTCACCCACTTGGATGTTTTATGGATTTGATTAATTTTATTAACCAGTTATGGTCAATATAATTCGTTTTTCTTTGACAAAAAAATACACAAAAAATGTCAAAGTGAAGACAGATTTCTACCAGGTACAGTCAACTGAATAAAAATATATGTCAAATGTGTGATTACATAAATTTTCACCCTCTTAAAAGTGACTAACCTAATCAACAGAAGTCCAGCCAACTGGTGCTAGTAATCTAACAATTAGTGATATCGGGATCACCTGTGTGCAGCGAATGTGTCTCAATTGATTGGAGTGTAAAGACACCTGTGTCTGGAAGGTATAGTCACTGCTAAATCAGTATTCCTGGCTAAGTATAAGTCATGGAATGGATACAAAAAAAAAAAAAGTCCAGCGGCACTGAACATCCCCAGAGTTCAGTTAAATCCATCAAGAAATGGAAAGAAGATGGCACATGTAAATTGGCCCTCTTCACTAACTGACTGCCTGTTCAAGAAGGAGACTAGTGAGAGAGGCCACCAAGACACCTATGACTACTCTGAAAGAGTTACAAGGTTCAGCAGCGGAGACTGGAGAGACTCTGCACACAACAACTGTTGGCCCGGATCTTCACCAGTCAGAGCTTTATGGAAAAGTGGCAAAGAGAAAGCCACTGTGGAAGAAAACTCAGATTAAATCTCAACTAGAGTTCACTAAAAGTCATATGGGAGACTCCATGGTCAAGTGGAAGAAAGTTCCACTCGACTTGGTAAAGCATGGTGGTGGCAGCATCATGCTGTGGGAAAGCTTCTCTGCAGTCAGCCCTGGAGCTCTTGTAGAGCAAGAAGGTAAAATGAATGCGGAAAAATATAGGAAAATCCTGGCGGGCAATCTTATTTAGTCTGCAAGAGAACTACTGCTTGGGAAAAGATTTATTTTGTTGGCCAACAATCAGAGTCATAACTCACTGAAATGGAAATGGGTTTTAAAGCAGTTTTCTTTTTCACCAACTTCAGACATGTATCTGTTTTTTTAAGATTATTTTTGGGCTTTTTCCCTTCATTTCAGTAGGACACCTGAGGAGAGACAGGAAGGAAATACGGGGAGAGACAGTAAATAATCCATGCTGCAAGAGTAGGCATAGCAGAAAACGTTTGGGAACTACTGCCTTACTGTGAAAGACTTTAAAACAAGTACATAACTGTGGCACATCTTGATAATTAAGGTAATGTGTAATCTAGCATTAATAATGGCACTTGGGCTTTTAATTTTTGCTGACCCTGTAGTAAAACCAGTTAAGCCTGCGATTTTGTCTCTGCCTGAGTCCATCTGTGTTGGAACAACTTTCACCCAAGATCTGCAGAAAAGAAGACGTCCATTGCTGCCTTGCTTACCAGTACCAACAGTGGCAGGAACAGATCAATTCTTACTCACTCATATTTTCCAATCAGCCTGGGGAAAAGTCCACACAAAGGCCCTCCTCTAAAACCTCTGGGGCTGGACAGGGGTCAGACGGAGGCATCAGACGGAGCGGGAAGCTGTGCCATCAAGCAAACATTGATCAGTTTCAGTTTATTTGCAGTGAAGAGTCTCAGTCAGAATATACAGAAAAAAGATTTGCAGAGAGCCAATCGTACCTTCAGTTACCAAATATTTACGTATTTATATTTATGAAAAGTAAAGTACAAAAACGGTTATTCTGTGAAGTTAAAGCTTGGTCTAACATCCATGAACAAACCCCACTTGTTTTTGCTTTCATTCTTAAGTTATTCCAGGACCAAGTGTGTCCAGAAAGGAGGAGAAAAGGGAACTTTTTATGTATCAGCTGGGCCTATCTAGCATAAGCATGGTTGGATGTAAAACTGAGCAGTAATAGATTACTTTTTAGGAACTACAGAAGCCAAAAATAGCCTGTTGAGATATTTTTCAGCATCAAAAAGAGGCTAATGGTAGATGCAGTGCACACACACTTATATTTATAAATCACATCTGGGGAGGACTCTTCACTGGCTGTTCAGGGGCCTGATTATTTCTGTGGTTGGGCCTGTCCAGGACAGTTCTTTATTAAATCATGTAATTAGTCATCTTACTCGCATCTTGACAAGACTTTATTGAAACAAAGGATGTAAGTGCATGGTGTAGATCACTGGTTCCCAACCTGGGGCTGAGGCCCAAAATTAGATTTGCAAATACTGGCTAAAACTATGATAAAGAAGTTATTTAGTAGTTTATACAAAGGTCTTTTGATAGGGGAAGCATGCATACGTAATTTTTAGGGTTTTATCAGTGAAACAACTAAAATCTATGCTGAATTTTGATGGCAGTGTGCTAATTTTTCTTCTCTTTTGGGTCCTGGAGGGGCTCCCTCCTGTAGGGGGTGCTCCAAGGAAAAATGGTTGTGCCTTCTAAAAACATTAACTTGACATGTAATTTTGTGTTTTACCTTTTGAACTGATAAGTTTGCCTTTTTAATCTCAGATTTTTAAACTTTTCACTTTGACTTTATTCATCATCAGTTCTAAGGCCCTCAGGTTAGACTTAAATTCAGAATCTGGCCCCTGTTTTGATGGAGTTTGACACCCCTGGTATAGATTAAGGCTGTCGCGGTATACTATATATGTATATATATATATAGTATACCATATATATATATATTTACTATATATATATAGTATACCATATATATACGGTATTGACGATAATCGTGGTATTAAAAAATAAAATTTCAATATCATGTTAAAAATGTGCATATGATAATATTGTGTAAATGATCCAGTGCAATTTGGACACAGTCTGAAAAAGAAAATATGCCAGGGATTGTTCAGTAGACATTGGATTATTCCAAAGTTATTAGTTGTCATTCTTCAGTTGCACACAAATGCTGTGTCCCCTGCTATCCAAAAATGATTTTGTTTCAATTATTGTTGTAGTTATAGCAGATGTCACACCTTGTGGATTTTCTGTTCATCAGTTTATCTAGTTACCTTTTAGCTATTGAGTGTAATTGCACTTTTTATATGTAGTTGGACAGTTACTGTTTTCATATTGTCTCAGTACTTCCTTAGACAGGTATTTTGAGTGTAATCCGTCTGCCAAAAGAGAGAACACAACATAAATAAAGTTAAAGATAAATTTGATTGTCCCATTGTTATTTAAATTTTTACTGATATCATTATAATATTGTTATCGTGACTTTTTTTCCCCATGATAATTGCGAAGTGAAAATCTGATATCGTGACAGCCCTAGTGTAGATAATTCAGTTCAATAATACCAGGTAGATCTCTTTTAGTCCAGTCTCTTTTTCTTCATGTCTTTTTGTCCCTTGCTCTCCCTTGGAGAGCTGTTTTTGCCCCATATGCAAAGTAACTACTGGTTAATGGAAATAAGCTCAAAAGCTTCATTTGTGTGCATACGGGTGTCAAATGTAGAGTGCAAACGAGTGTTCAACTGTATACTGAGTATTGGGTGTAGCTGAAAGTGTTGGGCAGGAGAATGTATGTCATTAACTACTATCATGGGAAGAATATATGTATATGAAATATACTACTGCAACGTTATTTTAGTTAACTAAAACTAACAGAGTAACAAACAGTTGCATGTAAAAATCCATATTAACTGAAACCAAAATAAAAATGAGGTTTATCATCAAAGGAAAACTAACTGAAACAGCACAGTCTGATTAACCAGGACAATCTGTGGAGTAATTTTGCCAGAGTTAGAAATATTTTACTCAAACATAATAAAATGTACTCTTTTTGAGTGTATTTATTACCAGCCACTGCCAGAGTTGGAGTCACACAGATGAAATTGTGCTGGAATAAAACTTTAACCACACTCACTCTAGTTTTAATTCAGCTGCCAGGACTCATGGACGGCCAAAGCTGCAGCTCGTTAGCTTCCTCGGCTGCAGTTAATCCTTGGCAATCAAGAGCTACACACCTGTGATGAACTTTCAGACGCCTGTGTTTCTTATCAGGTAACCTGGCTCCTCTTTAATGTTTAAATCCAGTGAGTTTCACTGAGTTTTTTGCCTTCTCTTCCTCCTTTTGTCCCCCTTTTTTTTTTGCAGCGTCTCCATTTTTCTGCCAGTGATTCTAACAAAGAGCAGAAAGACATCTCGCACACTGCTGGGCTCCAAAAATATAATAGTTTATTGCACCAACGTTGGTGCAATAAACTATTATATTTTTGGAGTCTGCGAGACATCTTTCTGTTCTTTGTTAGTCTCTTTTTCAGCTCAGCACCTGCTCACCTTGGTTTGGATGTGCATGTAGACTTTTTTCCTACTCTGCCAGTGATTCTGCCAACCACCATCATTTGCACTTTTGTTGTATAATAAACTTCTTCAACCTTACTGCCTCATCTTCTGCTCTGCTCCTGGGTTTTTGTGTTCATCACAGCTGTTTCTTTAATATTAGAACACTTTGTCTGAGCCAGATCAATGTATTTAGTGTGAGATACAGCTCTACATAGATACCTGCATCTTGTGTTAATTTGAGCTGAGGGCTGCACACGCTGATATGCATGCCTCATGCATGGAGAATTTTGAGATCTGAGGTCTCGCCATTTTTTTCTGTGCACCACGAGCGCTTATTGGTCAAAATGGACAGGAAAATGATTGAGAGCCATATTTACCGTGTTGTAGCAAATACGTACATCCACACTGGTAGATTATGTTTGAAATCTGTTTCTTGACAACGCTGATGAAGACTACGAGCTAAAATGTGTGTTTAATAAAGTTGTCCTCCAAACCTCTACTGTTTATGAAGCTTTCTGTTTCCACACGGTACTGTATGCCACAGGTAAAGATTAAAACTTCTGGTTTGGGCTTTTCAAAATAAAAGCCGGCCTTAGCATTTCTTTAGAGAAACTCCCTTGGTTTGTGCATAATGCTTTTATTTTGAAAAGCTCCTAGCATGGTTCCACTTTACACTAAATCATATCACTTGTAGGGAGTTTTACTGAGGTAAAACTTAGGAGGAATGGCAGAGCTTTGACAGCAGGGAGACAAAGCCAACACTCAGCAAACTCGTGTTTGGTATGAAAGCTGCGATGGTACCAGAGCGGAGCATACTGAAGCGGACACGTGCAGCAGTTGTAAGGAGCAAATCAGGCTGCTAGTCTGGCTGTGGCGAAATGACATCACACGGACCAAAACATGACGGGTTCCTGGTGAGTTTTAAGCTCAAATTTACACAAAATGCAGATATCTAGTGAGTTTTATGTGTTCAATATACAAATGAGGGATACAAATATCTATCCAACAAGGGGGTTTGTATGTTCATGTTGGGTTTCTTTTGAGCAATATAAAATTACTGTCAAAAAGTCCCGTGTTAGTGTTTAAAACAAGCGTACTGGGTACATCTCCCTGTCTCAGACACAGTAATTTACATTATACACAAGCTTGATAATAGATACATTTTTTATTTTTGTTTATTTAGAACATTTTTAGAAATAATAAAACTATACAAAAAGAAGAAGAACAGGCAAACCACAACAGAAAACCACCGCTTTCATAGAGTCCTCTCCCTTGACAATAGCTGCGTTTCCGTTACAGTTTGCCACAAAATTAAAACAATATTTCTGAAATTTAAGTATAGTATAGTATAATACGTAAGTATAATTGTGCTTTGAATGTGTTTCCACTGAAGAGCGTTTTGGGCATGAGCCTCGTAATTCTAGTAAAATCTCATCTCACTAGACTCCGCTGCAAGGAAGCCGGACGCTCAAATCCTATTGCGTGTTTGTACAGTTATTAATACATCTACAGCGGTTGCCTTGACAACTTAAAACAAAAGACGAAGGCAGCAGATGGTAGTTCCAAGGCAAAGTCTGTATGTATGGCAAAAGCCACATATGGTATAAGTATGATGTTAATAAATGTTTTAGGCTGTGCCCGAAATCACTCCCTATTCACTATATAGTGCACTATATAGTGAATACGCCATTTTGGAGTGGTGTCTGAATTCTGAGTGAGCATTGTTATTCACTATATAGTGCACTCACTCTATCCCACAATGCATTGTGAAAAGTAGTGAACTGCCGATGGTCACCAACCCAGCAATATTACCATCATGCATTGCTGTTGCTGCTCTCGAACATGACTGACGAACGAGAAGAGCTCAGGAACACATATAAAAACTTTTAAAAGCTTTTTCTTTTTTTTTTTTTTGGTCTGTTGGTTTTAACCCAAGTATTTAGTCTGTAATAAAATGTTAAGGATTCAAAACAGTAACCCCCCTCCATGAGGATTACGAGACAAGAGACCATCATTTTTATGCAAAAATAAGTAAAAATACACACAAAAATGTGTACTATTTTACCACTAAAGACACAAACCTTTTTTTTATTTAACATTTGTATAAATACAACATTGGAGATGCTTTCAAACATACACTTATCAATCTTTCCATCCTTACGTGACATTACTCTTTGAATTAGCTTTTTACACAGGTTCCATCGAGTAGTCTTTAAAACAGTCCCAAGTAGAGGTCACTCCAAATACTTCTATACCTGTTACATGTACATAGACCTAAACTTGACGACAACTACTACAACCAGCTATATGGCTGCGAGTGCTTACACAAACTCAAGTCTATCCAGTTGCCACAAAAACAGTTTTCTTCCAAAGATGTAAAAATATTTTTATACATTCCCACACATACTGAAAAAGTTTAACTGAACAAGCGTATTTAAATAAAGTACAAATAAATACACAATGAGAAAAATAAATAAATAAATAAATACAAAATAGAGGCGACTAGAGTCCAGGCATTGCCTCAATTACTGGAGACCATTTTTCAAAAAAATCTATCTGATTTCAAATGTAGCCTTGCAGTATTTTTTTCCATACTCAGAACATTCCCTAGCCTTTCTCTCCATTCCGTTATGCTAGGAGGTTGTGGTTTCAGCCAGGATGCTGTTATTGTTTTCTTTGCAATTAAAAGCAAAATTCTCAACAATTAAATCAGATCTTTACTGATAGAGTCTTCTGGAGCTATACCCAGTATGAAAAGTGAAGGATCCATTATAAAAGTAATGCCCAGAATCTGCCTGATTTCATTTTGAATGTTTTTCCAAAAGCCTATAATTCTGGGACAGTCCCAGAATATGTGCGTAAAATCCCCGACCTGACCACAACCTCTCCAGCACAGATCAGATGTACTGCTGTATCTTGAAGTAATGAATGGAGTGTTAAAGTAACGTATTTTTATTTTCCAGTCAAACTCCCTCCACACTGGACTATTTGTTAATTTATGTCCCTCTTTAAAAGAGTCTTCCCACTTTTCATCCATTATGATAATGTTTGCCTCGAATTCCCATTTCTCTTTGACCTTCAGTTGTTGTCCTCAGATTTATTTTGTAATGCTTTATAAATCTTTGAAAAAACACCTTTTTTTGTTTCAGACAAAAACTTTTTTATCAGTAATTTTATTTTTTTTATTTTTTTGTGAAAATGTGTTACCTTCAGTATCAGTTTTCAGTGAAATTCTACTGTTAATTTCGATCCTCAGGCACTGTCATAGAAATCTACGAGCTGTTGTTGCTTAAACGTTTTAATTGTGGGAGACTGTGGGAGTAGTGTCCAAAACCGTTTTTGTGTTTTGCAGTTGAGTCCACCATGTAGTCCACTATATGCTGCACACTATATAGTGGATAGGGAGTAGGGAATGAGTGTCCGTTTTCGGACACAGCCTCAGTCTCCTCTTCTGTCCACACGTACTGCGCCATGCCGTCTCAGAGTCTGGTCATGTGACTCTGTACGTTATGTCCTGTAACTTGTAAATCGAAAAAAAAATATTTCCATTGCACTTCTGCTTTATATCGAAATATCTGAAAAACCTCCTCATGAGAGTGTAAAAACTCCTCAGCAATATTTGAGTTTTTTTGAAATGCAAGTGTTTCCATTACCAGTTTTTTATTGCGCTATTTAGATTTTGCGCATTTCTAAGGGTAACAAAAATGCAGCCTCCTAAAAGGGTGTAGAAAGAAGTTTAGAGCTTATCTACTTCTACACCATTTATCCAGATAATAAACTCAAGCAATTTTACCATCCAGGCATTCACATCTACAAAGATTACAGATACCCCAAAAGCAACTGATTTCAACTTTTTTTTTTTAAAGCCAGCCAGTTAACAGTACAGATAACATTATAGATTTACTCTCTTCTCTTCCATTTTCTATTTAATAAATGTGTTGTTGTTTTTTTTATGAAAATTGTTCTCCTTTTTCTTATTCTTAAGAATTTTCTGAATAACATTTGAAATCTCTTCCTCTATAATTTAAATACCAAACATTTTTTTTGGATGACCTGGATGGGTTTTTATGTTTATGTTGATAGCAGTGAGGAAGAGAGATCGCTACTTGAAGATGCTGCGCTGTCTGTGCTTTTAGGAAAACCAGACCAGGTAGAAACATTCAGCACTATTTCCTGTCTTTCCTATGTTGGTTTGGATTTTTCAGTTAAACTCATAAATGCTTTTATAGTAATGAAATTAGACATTACTTTCTCAGCAGAGACCGCGTCTGCCAGAGTGAGTAAGATCAATAAAGGAAAGATGGACAAAAATCTCTGAGAAGTTGTCTGATTTTTTCTTTCTTTTTTTTTTTTTTTAATAAGATTTTTTTTGGGCCTTTTCGTGCCTTTATTGGATAGAGAAGGACAGTGGATAGACTCAGAAACAGGGGAGAGAGTGGGGGAGAGACATGTGGCAAAGGGCCCCAGGTCGGACCCCTGCCCGCGCCCATGGTGCGCGCCCCAACCACTGGACTACCATCGCGCTCCAGTTGTCTGAGTTTTAATGGTGTAAAAGTTAAGACAGCCTTCTCTGTCTCAGATAGAGAACCTCCATTGATCCATCTGCTGTTTAACATGGCATGTTTGGATGTTGAGTAGAGAGATTTTGTGTTTTTTAACCTTAATGAGCAATCGATTGGTCGGTGTGTGGGTGTGATTTTGGTAGCGCAAAGTTTTCTTTGGTTACATACATAGTTTGAGTATTGAATGTATTCCAGTGAGCAATCATTTAAAAAAAAACCTGTTGAATAAGTGAAAATTAAAACTATCTATAGGGACTTTATCTCCTCAACTTGGACAATCTACAGTATAATTTAGTTCATCATTAACCTCCAAAGACCCTTCATGCACATATGAGGACATTACTTTTTGGCTCCCCTACAGCACAGTTACAATTTCTGCTTAGTTTTTTTGAGATAACTTTCCAGAATGTCCATTGAAATTTATGTAATTATTTAAATGTTGGGATAATTTGCTGTTTGGATATGTTGGGGATTTTTTTTAATTGATAAGTATTACCATGGAAATCGGGGGGATATGTTTGTATATTTTGGAGTTTTATTGGAAGATTTGAGAAAATTTGTTTTAAATTTATAAGGCATTTTCATGGGAATTCGGAAAATTTAGAGCATTTTTGTGAATAGGAAAGGGACTTTGGGAGGCACGGATTGTCCTTTTAAGTTTTTCAATAAGTTTTATGAAAATTTCAGGGGAATTTGTTTGACTGTTGGGGAATTTTGGGGGATATCTGTAAAAAAAATTGAATTTGCTTAGACATTATAGGGTGAATTTTCTTTAAAATTTTCTTGAAAATGCTGAGGAATTAACCAGGTTTTTTGGGGGGAAAATTTTAACAGAATGTTTTGGCTTTATGATATAATTTTGCTGAAAGATTTTTATGGTGTACTTTAAAAATATGTTAAAGAATTTTAACATAAACTTTAGGTGATTTCTTTTAAATTGTATGGAATTAGTGTGGATTTTGGCAAGGAGAAATTCTAAGAAACTCCTGATCAAAGGCGAGGCTGATGGTCTAACCTATCAGACCCTACTTATCCCAGATAGGAGAAAAAATACTTTCCTAAGAAATTCTCAGGTCTTATGAGGTTAAAGGAACTATAGAAATAAATCTAAATGGCATAAAGAATGATAAAACCTTGAGCCATTCTCTAACAGTATTTCATTTTTCATACTGTAGCTGTTGATATACTTCATCTTGAATGAAGGAACTTTATTATGATTAAATTAAAATTATTACACGACAAATCTTTCCTCCATCTCTTCTTATGATGCAGATTTAATGGATCAGAGATGGCCTTCTTATTGAATCATCAAACTTGTCTTCTCTGTGTGTGATATTAATAAATAGAAGCATCCCTTTTATGATTTTTCTCTCAGCTAATTAATGCTCATACTTGTGTCTTGGCTTTTCTAAAAGGAGAATAAACATAAAAAGGCAGCAGCCGCTGTGGACGGCCACAGCAGATCTCCACACGCAGACGGCTCTCAGTCTTAAGTGGAAGAGCAGCAGCCTGTCTCCCATTTAGGATAGTGGGCTATTTAGCCTGACAGCCATTAAATATGAATTAAAAACCACACAGGCCTCTTTGCCTTGGAAAATGTCATTACATATCTTTATGGCGGCCGATTGTTGAATAAGCAGTTTGCAGTGCTCCCCTGGGGGCAAGGCTGGGGATGGGAGTGGAGTGGAGAGAAGTGGATGGAGGGAGAGGAGAGGAGGGGAGGGAGGGAGAAACCGGGGTGGTCAGATGAGTGCTGGGGTGGAGAGATGGTCGGATGGGATAGGGGGACAGATGGAAGAGGAATGAGAGGATGAAAACAGAAGGAGGAAGAGGAGGTAAGGGGGTGGAGGATGGTGAGAGTGGCGAAGGAATAACGAACAGGCAGGTCTTCTGTAACGGATGAGGCCTAATAGCAGCTGAAATGGAATCTACATTACAGGTCCTAACTGAGTGCAGTACTTCAGGGGCCGGGCCCCGAAAGGAGCAAATAATAGCGCCGGCTTGAAGTGGTGCTTCAGTTTCTCTCCAGCAGACTAGGGAGATATGTAGGGGGGAAATGAGGTTGAAGGGGAAGGGGGGTACTTCAGAGAGATACCGGCCTTCTTAGTATTTTCAGGGTTGTTAGAAGCGTCTCAAAAAGGTCAGCGTGTGCCCGCTGACCTATTTTATTGCACAGTGTTTACAGGAAGTCCAAACCGCCAGGCTGTAATTATCAAAGCTGCACCTCCAAATTGTAATGGCTATTGTTGAAAACATAAAGACATTACCATTTGTCTTGTGGCGTTCTTGAATACACCCTTTGTGGCTGTAATACAGCTAATTTCACTGACATGTATTGGAAATACACCCAGACAATAGACTTTTAATGAGGTTATTTTCACAGATGCACTCAAGTTTACATCTACAGGACAATGCTCCAGATTGTCAAGAGGACAATCACATGAGGGAAAAAGGTGCCATGCCTTTCAGTGTCACATTATTATTTCCAATCAGTCAAACGTCCATGGAAAATCACATGCGATTTGACAGAGGAAAAGCACAAAAATACACAGTGTAAATGTAGTCATCATCTCCAGCCCCTTAGTGATCATTAGCTATTGTCACTCTAGTGCTAGGGGTGGTATTTTTTTCTGTACACAACTTGGACAACCTTAAATGAGTGCCAGAAGTACTTGCAAATTAAATTAAAACAAAATTAAATAGAGTGGTGCAGTCATGATGTAATTTTTTAGGCATAACCCAGAGGTTAACACCGCTCAGTGGCGAACCTATGGGATATATCAATGGGCTTTTGGGTCATTGCTGAAAATAAGATATTTGCCCAATAATAGTTTATGAAACTTACATGTTTTGCTCATAAAAATAATCCTAATAAATTAATAATATAAGCATCACATTTGGTTCATAATTGATGAAAGTGAAAAGCTAATGTTATGCTGTACTGAACTACAACACAACTGAATTTCACGTCATTACCTTCCTGTCTTGGTTGAGGATACGAGTGCAAATGATCTGCCCTTTAATAACCGCCTTTATCAAGACTCAAAAAGATATAAAATAGAAAAGTTGGGCACTTCACTGTTGTATTTCATTTCACATTGAACTAAAAACTCAGTCAAAAATCCCATAGACTTTCAGACGAGGGACCATGCTAAAATGCTAGGTCACTTCAGCGTTTTAGGACTCATTCCTGCACCACTCTATTAGAACAGAACAACAGAGGGCTGCCAGAGGAAACAAGACTAGGTCAAAACCTAGTATATGGCTCACCGAAATTCTCTGGGATACTTGTCGAAATGCCCGAGTGAATTGTGTTTTCTGGCAGTGATAGGGTTTTGGGGTGTGTAGTTGTGCTGTCCCTTATGTCTGTGGGTGGAGAATTGAAGGATCCCAAAAGTTTATAGCATAAAGCCCTGTCAGCAGTAAACAGCTACCCTGACACACCAGATAGATTGTTTCATATATCCATAGCATGGATATATTTCACGTTCATGTGGGAAAGCTCCCCTAGAAAGCATTTGGGAAAGACGGGACATTAAAAAAAAAAAAAAAAAATCTCGGAAGGTGTCACATTCATGACAGGCCAACCAGAGGGACAAAACAAAATGACATTCTGCACGTATGCTACTCTTGAGCTGGCAGGCTACCCCTGCCATAGATCATTAAAGGTGGTGCTTCTCTGTGAAAAACACTGTTGCCAAGTCTGGTTGGAGGACGTGCAAAAACGTCCTCTCTGCCAAGACTAGAGTGTGGCCAAGCAGCAACCTTTGGTCCTGAAAAATGAAGCCAATGTGGAAGTGCAAAAAATTGCTATGCCGCGAGTGTCCACTTGAGGCTGGCTGCAGAACACCGGAAGTTCCGTCTGGACACATGTTAAACAGCCGGTTTTGACACACAAAATAAACTGGTTTACAGCCTGGTTCAAAACACAAAACGTGTCTCGTTAGCTAGGGTCTTATTTTGCTCCCACTGTACGGAGGGTGAATTATCTCGTACCATGATCGTTTGTATTATATTTAGGATGAAAGCTGATTGGCGCGTCTCATTTGATTGACAGATAGCTCGGCAGGCAGAGGCTCCATTTCTGTCAACCAGAATGCTAGCTAGCAAGCTGACAGGAAGTCACGCTTAGTGGGCAGGCCGTTAGGTTGATCCAAAGTTTGGTTGAGACCGCGATTTCAATATGGAAGCCTCCACGGATTGGCTTCAAGATCTGTTTGAGTCCGCCTATTGTAAGCAGACGACTGACATCACACGGGATTTGTCCAATTCTTTCTACAGTCTGTGAGTGTGGCTCATTGCTCTTGTTTTTTTTTTTTTTTGTGTTCCAGTTCTGACTAAACTACCAATTTACTACTGCTACATCTGATCCTATGCCACTGAAGCAGCAGCCATTTGATACATCAGCAAACCTCGCTCGTAAAGATTGCAAACCTGTGCCAAAGCAGACTGGGAGAAGAGTGAGAACATCTTTCCTGTCACTAAAAGCTTTTAATGTTGCTCTCTGTCCTTGTTTTAATAAAGCTCTGACAAAACTGCTAATCATGCCACCAGCAGCTATTGTATACAACCACTCACACCACAACTAACCCTTTACCCCGTAACTATCACACACTCCGAAGCAGGTTGGCAGAAGAGCAAAAACATCTTTTAAAACTTGGAAAAGCTTTCATGGTTGTTGTTATTTATATTTCATACAGAAACATGGTCCAGTTCTGGTAAAACTGAAGCTATGCTAAAGCTACATCCTAGGTTATCACCGCCTAGAAGCAACCTTTACAAAAGGCTTTGAGTGCGACTAAACCGCCCAGAGTGCAAATCTCTATGGCTTTAAAAGTATAGTCAGTCACATACAGACCCATGTGTAGAGCTGACCCCAGCAGTCAGCTTAAATAAAGTAAGTGGCTATGATTTAAGGTCCAAAAGTCATTTAACTGTGAATAAGACTCGTCTCTTCTTCTCATATAGGACGGTGGTTCCCAACCTTTGTTCCTTTGAGCCCCCTCTACTTGTATCTAAGCAAACTTGAAGCCCTCAGGACCAACATGGGAAAAAAATAGTGATTCTTTGTGGCCAAAATTGACATACATTTTTAATATTTTTTGTGTAAATCAAACAGAGTAGCCTGAAACACAAATTATTTTACCCGACAACAGGGGTGTAACGGTATTGGTAATACCACGGTAACAGAAGCATCTACATTTGGTCCTGGACATGTGACGGTTTCAAACAGTGTGTCTTCAGGGCAGAAAGTGTAGTTTTTTTAGTGGAGCAGAGCTAATAGACGTGGAAACTACAATTCCGACTGGAAATGGCGAATGCATGGAGTAGCGAGGGAGAGGCGAGTGACAAAGTTTTTGAGACTTGCATATATGTTACATTTAAAGTGCAATTGTTGTTTAATAAATGCCGATGTCATTTTAACTAAATCTTCATCTCTTGTTCTGAGTTGTTTTTTTTTTTTTTCTTTTTTTCTTTTTACACCACAATAAATACCGTACCGTGGACTGTACCAAGGTAGATACCATACCAGGAGACTTTGGAGAATTTCCTACCTAAAAACCATTGTAGGAATTTTTTTATGTATTATACCATGATTACTTTTCATATGTGCAAATCAAATTTTAACAACCACAGGGCAGACAGAGTCCTAGGGTCCAAGACCCCAGGTTGGGAACCAAGGATATAGGACATCGTCTGTCTCATTAAAAAAAAAAAAAACTTATAAGATTTACCAGTTTGAACAATAAAAGTCTTGTCTTTGTGCTGTATTCAATTAAATAAAGGTTAAAACATATTTGAACTAGAAAAGCACTCAGAGAGCGCAGACCTCCACCATCAGCCCTACCTCCCAATAGTGAAGAATCTTTTAAAAACATTCCTTGATCCAGACAGTGATCCGGATGACTCCCAAAATCTAATTTGCTGATTATTCCCTCCCCGGTGGGATGGAGACACAGTGAGGCAAAGCATTGGCTTCACTACGTGTGGACTGTCATGGCGGAAGCACCCATGGTCTCACCAGATGACTGAAAGTCATGGCAGAGGGTGAATATTCCTCAATTCCTCCCAGCATTGTGAGTATTCTCGCTAAAATTCACTGTCTTTCTCTCTGTTACGCTCCGATTCGTCTCCTCGACCAGGCGAAGTTAAGTTACTCATGTCCGCCATCTCCTGGTGTAAAGTGGTAACAACGCAAACCTCAGCCATTAGCCCTATCTCCCAATAGTACAGAATCCTTAAAAAAATTCCTGGATCCAGACGGTGATCCGGATTAGTCCCAAAATCTAATCAGTTCTTCCTTATGCCATTTCTTACATTTCCTGGAAATTTCCTGAAAATCCATCCATGACTTTTTGAGTTATGTTGCTAACAAACAAACAAACAAACAAACGTGATCATATAACCTCCTTGGCAGAGGTAATTGCAGTATTCTGTCTTTATTTACGTTTGATACAGTGTCCCAACTTTAAAGGAATTTGTTTTTTTAACCACTTTTTTAAATTAAATTTTATCCTTTATGTACCTTTAGATTGTTTTATCATGTCTTGAACTGTAGAGACAACTGTGAAGCAATGCCATTCTAACACCGTTGTTTGATTATCTGGTTGATTTGATTGACTGATATATTGATTGATAGATCTTTGTTGCAACATTGCTGCAGATAGATGGTTCTACATCTGGACTGTGGCATGGCAGAAGAAATGAACGGACAGATGGGAGAAGCAGACAGGCTGCCAGACATGAACAGCCTCTGATTGTTGTTCTATTGACCATGCCATTGGTCAATACGATCCTCTGTTTGAAACTCTATCTCCCGCTATCAGGTTATCCCCAGCTATCTACCAAAACAAAAAACGACCTTACGGCTCATTCATTCAATACAGGCATGTAGCAACAGCTTTACAGTCGATATATGCACATAGCTTTCCCACATATCTACGACTAGTGTTGAAAGAGAAGAAAATAGATTCACTTCTGTTCAGCTCGACCCCTCCTTACGCTCCAAACACAAACTGCACACAGAGGTGCACAGCTTCACTTACTCCTTTTCCTTGCATTGCTCTATTTTGTGAGAGCCTGTGTGTATACGTGTATGTGTGCTTTCGCTGCTGTCAGTCCACTTAAGAGCCTTTGGTTTCAGAGGAGGCCATTGTGTTTTCCTCCATCGCCTAGCAACCATCACCAAGGCCAGCACTCCATTGTTGCGGAGGCTGAGCACCTGAATTGCCTGCTGCCTGTTTCTACTTTTCAAAATTGTACTGTAATTTCACAAAGTGGTGTTTCAGCATTAGAGAGAGAGAGAGATGGAGAGAGACGACTGGCGATGAAAATTGGGATGAAGCTTCGTTTCGCATCAGGAGGCGAATGTATTTGCAAAAGACACACAAACAGCGTCGACGTAAAGAGTGACAGAGCGATGTTTGCGTCCAGCTGCTGACAGCAGAATGAAAACAAACACTGAGTGGTTTATATAGTGAGGTGTATTCAGTCTATGTGAAGGATACAGAGATAAAGAGCTCCAAGGATGCCTGTTGGTGTTCGCATCAGCCTTCATAGTTTGGTGAAATGCACTTTAAAGAATCTGATAAAGACAGATAGAAACCCACAAAGACACACAGACACGCTGGAAGAAAGAGAGAGAGAGAAATGAAGGAGAAAATGGGAAAATATGAAAAGAGCAACATGTAGTGGGGCGGGACTTGCGTGCTGAAAAGGTTTGTGGGCTCGATTTTTCTCTGTGACGTCACTTTTACACAGTTTCCTTGAATAGCACCTGTGTGCATGGGGGCTGTCTGTCCGTCAGTTCTGAGTAAAAACATAACCCGTGCCAGCAAAAAACATATCTATCAGTGTTCTCCACTGGCCAATGGAGACAGATGTGTTCGCTGTTTTTCCCTCAGAGGCCAACGCTCACTCTGTTAAGGTGTTTGAGACTTGGCCGCCCCTCTTTAAAACCTCCATTTTCTCAAATCTTAAGATTTCAGCAGCACTTTTTTCAACGTATGTTTTTTAGAAATGCCTTTTTTTGTGAATTCAAGTGATTTTTTTAAGACTCCGCTTACTCTTTGTGCGGGGGAAATTGGTCTTTTTTGTGCGCCTGCAATCAACGCCCTTGTGGATGACCCCAGGTGCCTGATTCAAAAATGGTAAGTGCCAACAATTTAACCCTCCGCTCAGTCATTATAGAAACCATTATATTGTGCACTTCAGTATTTGTTTTGACCAGTTCATTGCAAAAGCATACATTTCGACTGTTAATTGCATGTTTTTCCACAGGTATTCCAGATGAGCCATTTTTTCTGTCAATATGTGTGTTTTTCCATTATGTGTCTCTCTTTCTTGTTATTTCGTATTGATTTTCCTTTCTGTTCTGCTTCTTTGCACCTGTTTATCATTAAATCACAAATCTGACAGGGTAAAAAAAATTACCACCATTCTTTAGTATAATCATGCAAAAAAAACATTGATAATACACAAAAAAAAAATCAGCATTAATCTTCACACCTTCCTCTGCTCCACACTGACATACTGTGCATGCATGCACACACAAATGCACAAAAAGGCGCATGCACACTCATGCAGATCCAGTTTCATTGTGTCTGTGCACCACACTCACACATGCACAAGCAAGACTGTCTGTGCAGAAGGTCCAGCGAGATTGCAGCACTGTTGTCCGACATGCTATCAAGTTTCAGTAAATACTCACATCCTCCTCTGCGTCCATGTTCAGGGTGTACAATCAGGCATTTTGCATGGCTTGTGCAGCAAAAGAAGTCATTTTATTCTCTTGGATGCACCATAACTGAAAAATACAGAAAGTAATCATTTAAAAGAAGAGAATCTGCCTAACATTTGCAAGAGCCTGCAAGAAGTATTCATTAAATCTTACTGTCATAGCTAAATCCTTTTTTTTTTTTTTTTACGTAATAGCAGTTTTAACTTAAATATATAAGATAATACAGAGGATTAGGAGCTTAAAAGAAAGTGATTCATCTAAAAATCAAGCACCTAATATGTCAGTGTAATCTCCTCAGTGTGATAAGCATCCATAAGTGTAATCTGTCCATCACTGTAATATACTGTACGTCCGGCTGAAGCATTAACAAAATGGCAAAGAGCCAATAAGAAACAACTGACTGTACGTCTCCCCTCTGGAGCTGACTTTACATGTTTGAAACACTATTATTAATGTTAAATTATTGATCATGAAAAGAACTAACCTGGAGCATGTAGACTTTATGGGTGATGTGGAAAAAAGTGGAGTACACGAATGTGGAACGAATGATGAAATAATGCAGGAGGAAAATGATGAGTGTTATATTTTGAAGCTTCTTGCAATAATTAATATAATATGGGAGGAAATTAAAATAGTTAATACAATCAGTTCTTAGCTAAATATAGTAATTAAAATACAATAATTATCATTCAATTACTCGTAAATCCACAAATAGTATTGAAAAGGCATCCTGAAAGTACAGTATTGCCTTTGGATTGATGTTTTGTTAAAATCTGTGATCAAGAAGGCCATTAATGTTCCGTTAAATGCTTTAAATGCTCTCAAAATAAAAATCTTCTGGGCATATCTGCAGATTTACTATCTCATGATTGCAAATTGTTGTAGGTTTATTTTCAAGAATATTTCAAATAAAGTTATTAAGAGTCCCTCATAGCTGCTTTTAGAGAGAATGTGTGTGTTAAAAAAACACATTTGATGTATTTCTGCAGAGCTTTACAGCAAATAATGATACAACATTGCTCACAGAATCCTTTTTTGCCAGCCTTCACCTACTACTTCACCAGCTGACACTAGACTGATAAACACTGACGTCAGGACGTTCGAACTGAGCGACACCTTGTCTTTTCTCTCTCTGATCCTGCACACAGGATTGTCACCGCCTGTGCTGAGCCTTGGATCGCACAGTTTGTCCCAGCTGATAACCTCCGACTTCGAACTCCTCAAAGCCTTGCTGCCTTCCTCTATCTTACCCTCATCCTTCCTCTGGATCTCAAACAATGAATCTAACCATGCAAACGCATCGGTTTGAAGTAAAAAAATTCCCGCTGTGTGGAGAAGAAATGTACAGTGAGGAAGATGACTTTTTGATTCATGTCCTCAAATATAAAAAATGATAGACATCACATAATCAAGCAGTCAGACAGAAGTTATTACAGTAATTGAATAATAATAGCATAGAGAGAACTAAATGCATTTCTCTCCAGCATGACTTTAAGCCTTGTTTTTTTACAGATTGTTTCTTGACAGGCTGCCAACACATTCACTTAATTTCCACGTGCAGAAGGAGAAGGCCACTCAGGACGGCCTGTTCTGCTGCGACGGACAGACTCCGGCCTTCAACTGGGAGGTTTCAGTGCTGAGGAAAGCTCGGTTTTGAGGAAGAGGCATGCAGGTTTGTCAAAAAAAAAAACCTACATCAACTTGTGATCCAAGCCTTAAAGACTTCGATTACATGTTAGCTCAAGGAGGCCACCTTGAGTACAGCTGATAGCTTGGCAGCACAGCAGACAAGAGAAGTGCATTAAGATAAGTACATGATCTTAAACTAATGGTCATTTTATGTAGAGCTAATCTACATGTTTAAGATGTTGATTCTAACTGGTTAAATTAGATTATTGAGGAAGAAACCTTTAAAGGAGGTGAGGAGTGTGTTTTTACAGGAATAATGCTGCTCAACTATTGCAAATTTCATGCCTGTCACTATCTGGATCAGAGTCCACATCAGCGTGGAAGACTAGTGATTTTGTTGTTTTTGTGGTTAAACTGACAACAAGTCATTGTCTCCCTCACTGCTTTGAGACACACGCTAAAACTCAGACCAAACCTGCAGAATTTCTCTCCCTGTTACCAGGCTCTCATTTTCAATTTTCATCATGAAAGAGTCCTTTTCTCACAAAAATGAAGGTTTTCTTTTTCCTTCAAAGGAATAAGAACAGTAATTACACCCTGATGTCTTGCTATTGTGCACGGCAGGCTGAAATGGGTCAAGTTGAGATTAATCTCCATGGGGAAGATGCACAATTTTGGGTGAAAATTGGCTTTGAAGGTTTAAAGTAATATTTCTCTAATAGGGGTTTCTTTTTCAGATTTTAAAATACAACTTACCAAGAGAATAGCATACAAACACTTTAACATTTCATATTATTGCCAACTTTTGGCTTATCTACCGATAGACATGGCTCCCTTTAACCATGTATTTTTATTTATTGTATATGTTTGTTTGTTTTCTTTGTACTTTGTAGCTGTGAAGGTTTTGTCCTTGTGGTTGTAAAATAATTACAGTACCATTTAAAATGTCTGCAGTATAAAGGCTTATTTATCTATTTACTCATTTTCTGTTGAATACCATTGTTTTATCTATTCTATCTATTTATTATCTATCTAATATTATCTCTTCTATTTATTTATTTACTTTGCAATAATGAAATCTATATGCATTTACTGTGCAATAACATATTCTATAATTATCCATTTAATGTCGCTAATTCCTTATTTATCAAGTTATTTACTGTCTTATATATATCATAATGTTATAATATTTCCAGACTCATTTTTTCCAAATACAGTGCACACATATGCATAGCTCTGCCTAAAGCTCCACTGACTTAATGGATCATAGTGAAGTATGACACATTGGTATATTTAGTCTTTCAGTATGGCATATATGTATCTGCGTAAGCATGGTAAAATGTAAAACCTGTGAATATGGATAATTAACTTTGCATCCTATTATCTTCCAATACTGATGCTGTGCCAATGATAGTGTGTATTCTTGATTTATAAATGCTGGGTCATTGCAATGAGGCTTTATTTTTAAAGGCCTTCATTTTGAATTGACCTTCATATTAACTAATTATCTCCTAATATTGACGATATCGTGCACTTATTAATTAATACTCGTTTTAATGAGATAAACATTACAATCAAGAACTGTTATTTTATAAAATCTGTTTTTAATTGGCATAGATAGATCTTTTAAATATATTATGGTACTAAAGCTTATAGACCTCATGGTTCACCTTACACAGTGAAGCTTTATGGCTCTTTCTGCTGATACATACGGTCAATACATCGTCTTTAAGTAACAGCAACGTTTTCTATGTGCAGATATGGATAATTAGCTTTTTAAGCTTTTATCTGCAGATCCTGATACTGTGCTGATTGTATGTGCTTGCTCAATTAGCCAATGTTGTTTTTTTGTGAACAAGATAAAGAGAACAGCCTTCTCTATAAAGTATTTTACAAACATACGTAAACTGTTGTTTTGAAGTGGCCTAGATAGATAGGATTCATGCTGTCTTTGTAAATAAGATACAAATTACAGTCTGTAACTGCAATTTTATAAGTCTCTTCTGTAAACATTAGTTATGAATTGGCCTAGATAGTTATTGATCAATTACTGTGAAATCACATCTTATAATCGGCGTAATATTATCTTTCTAAGCTTGTTTGATCCAGTAGGATACACACATATTAAACATGATGTTGGCACATTGGTATATCCAGCTGACATTTATGGCCCATGGACTTTTTTGTGAATTTTGGCAACGTTTTCCCATATCTGCCCATACATATGATTGACTTTTAAAGCTATTATTTCATAATACTGATGATAATGTGTGTAAACAATTAATTTAACAAATGCTATGTCTTTAAAAAAGTAAGATAATAATAAAGTATTGGTTAGATCAGGGGTTTCGCAAACTTCTTAGCCTACGACCCCCAGAGAAGAGATCGGGGAGCTCCGCTTACCTGAAGGTGGATGAAGCATAGTTGAACACAGCCATGGAAATTCAATGATAGTCATGTGCATACTCACATTTGAAGGATTTTTTAAACATTACTTTGACTTTAGCATAAATTTAACCAAATTGCTATGTTTTTATTTTTCATTTAACTAAATGTATGCATGTATTCTTATAAAAGTTGGTAAAATACACAATTTGAATTCATTTTAAAATATTGTTTGTTTTTGGAAGACATCTGGTGACCCCCAAGGGGTCCTGACCCCCAAGTTGAGAATCACTGGGATAGATAGATAGATAGATAGACAAGAAGTTACAACATATTTTTCACTGTTACTGTTCAGTTAAATCTTATATATCATAATATTATAATACTTTTAAGTTCATTTTATCTGATAGGATAAACACATAATAAATGTGATGTTTTGCATGATAGAGTGAAACTTTATGGCACATTTCATTGTAAATATCTGCTTATTTTTTATATCTGCTGATACCAATCATTTACAAATGATATTTTGCATTGTTGATCATTCAGTGATGGTTTTTGTGCACACGGTAACAAATTGTGCAGTCTATGTTATGAAATAAATGCTGTGTTTTCCTGTTTCATTCATGTTGGGACTTTGTACTGTGGATAAAGAGTATAGTCTAGATCTGTTCTTTTGCGGCATGCAGAGATAGACCTGTTGGTTGATTGATTTTAAACACATTTTGTTGCCATCAGATCAGCTTATAAATACAGTTTGATGTGATTAGACTTAAATATTGAGTTAACTTTGCAATTATGTCCTATTTATTAATTTACTTCAAAATATCGCCATATTTATTTGTTTATTCACTGTGCAAAAAAAAAATCTATATATAAAGTGCTGAAATTAACATTGTATTTATGCATTTACTTACTTTGCAATAACATCCTATTTATTTGTCCATTCAGTATACAATAACATCTTATATATTTATTGATTTTCTTTGCATCGTATCTGATTGCTTCCTTTGCAAATTGATGAATGTTTTTATTCATATACTGTTATTGTGTTTGATGCTTTTATTAATTTACTGTGCAATTACTGATTAATTATGTTTCCCCTAACTGCAGTTATCTATTTCCTTTTTCCAGATTTGTCATGCTGTTGTTCAGGCTTTCTGTCAGATGAAGCTTCATTGTATTCTCGTATTAAAACAATATCTGTCTATGCGTCCAATGATCAGTGTGAGATGGAAGCAAAAAGGAAGAGATTGAATCTGAGGGGGAGGGAAACACATCTACTTTTTATGTAGTTTGATAAAAGCCAAGTTTGCCTAAAGACTAGTGTAAATACTTTTGACAGTGTTATTCAAACTGATGCAGATCATAATGATCTTATTATCATCGATGCACAGCAGATGAATTTTATTTGCTCACGGGAGAACTGTATTAAAGGAATTTCTTATATATTGATCGACCTGTTTATTATTTGACCTAAACATTAAAAAGCATGTGTTTAACCTTGTTTTTCCTTTTTCCCTTGTGGAAATGATTTGTTTTCTTTGCTGTGGTAAAAACAGATGATCTCAGGCCTGTGGAGCTCATTCACACTCACACATTACTTCTTATCTTACTAAATGTGCATTTACTTAATTATCCTCCTTAAGTCAATGCATCCATGAATTCAGGTGTAACACAGACTCCGACATATTTGACAGCCTGCTTCTGAATATTGACCCATAAATGACGGAGAACATTGACGACCCAAAGGTTAGAGGTAATGTTGATATTGATTTCTTCTTCAATAAGTAACGGCCTTCATATTCAGCTTCAGTTCATTTCATTTATACTTTATTACCTGACCTTTAGCTCGTCATTGATTAACTTCCATGCTTAGTATGCAAATAAAACATAGCTGTGTCAAAATAAGGAATAAATCAGCTCAGAATGGTGACTTTCAAACCCCTTTAATGATGAAATTTTAATCATTACATCTCGGATAACTTTGAGACAGAGGAGTAAGACATTTTATTCAAAGACAGTGAGGCATAAAGGGCAGAGTTAGCACTCGCCCGGCTCAGATGCTTCAGCAGTTGGAATAAACCATCAGAAAGCTTTACTGGGGGGGCATCAGGGCCTTGGTCTGCTCCATGACCTGCTGGAGGAACTGCTCCACCATGTCGGTCAGAGGCTTGACCTGCTCCTGGATGTTGTCAGTCAGGGGCCTGACCTGAGCGTTGAAGCCGTCGGTAAGAGGCTTCATCTGCTCCTCAATGTTGGCCATGTAGGGCTCGAGCTGCGCCTGGAGCTTGTTGGCCTCGGCCTGGACCTTCTCGACCAGAGGCTGGATCTGGGCCCTGCCTTCCTCCACGTAAGTCCTGTATAAAGTGAACAAAATATGAGTGAATCACTGCTGCTGTGTCATTTTAATAAAGAAGACTGACTCGAGACTGTCTGGCAATTCTTTTAGCAGCTTTTTTCACAACTAAAATCACCTGTTTATTGCTACAAAGTCAGGTCAATCAGAGTAAATCTGTATTTCTGCATGTATGCAGTGCAGGGGTAGATTCCACATGTGATTTTGTATGTAGAGAGAGGAGGTTGAGTACTGAACAGGGTCAAAAAGTAAAATAAAAATGTAGCGAGGATCAGGTGCTCTACAGGATGAGAGGTTTAAAACAGCAAAAAGGAATGAATGACGGATTATAAGCAAATCAAGTCCACGGTAGAGATGGCAGTCAAACCTGAAGATCTGTGGCACTCAGATGTAGTTCCTTTATTAAACAGGGGAGTCCATGCATTTACTCTAACAAGTCTTTATCATTGGAGTCATCCTGATAAAAACTCAAGAGTCCAAACATGTAGACATCCCTGTTTTTTTTGTTGTTTTTATTTTTTTTTATCACTTCCCAGTGTCTCCACTACTCAGCTTTGACTGCCATCTCTAACCTGGACTCTAACATGGCTAATAATCTGGCAAATCATTTGTTCAGTTTTTGCTTGTGTTTTTTATTTTTATTGCAATAAAAACCCATTTAGCATCCAAACAGGTTACAAACTTTTAGCATATCTATTAGAAGCAATGTTCTGTTTGAAATTGGACACTTTCATCCAAAAAGTGACTGAAAGTGATGCCGGGTACGCACTGATGCTACTTTTTTTATATGTTTATTTATGGGCTTTTTATGACTTTATTTAGAGGGGAGGACAGTGGATAGAGTTGGAAATAGCTGGAGAGAGTGGAGATGGGACATGCGGGAAGGAGCAACAAGCCAGACATGACATACATACATGGGACGCGACCTAACCACCAGGCTATCTGTGCCCCTGCACTGATGTTACTTTGTCAGGCTGAGTGGCAAAACAGTCTGAGACACCGCTAGCTGCTCAACTGAAACAGATGAAAATGGGAAAAAAACAGACTAATATCTGCTTTATTTAAATAAGGGATATTATTTGGACTAGGCAGAAATCTATCTCCTAAAGAAACAGTGGACTGTGGATGATGATATGTGGTCGTTTATAGAGTTTCCTGACATTATACGACCTGATCTTAAAGGGATATTTCAGTATTTTTGAAGTTTAGGTACATAGCAGTAGTAGTAGCATTAGCCTGCAATGATTTTAGTGAGCATTGCTCCTTTACGAAGGACTATCTTGTTGTAATGGCCATGAGGTCTTTATTAACGCACCGTTATGGCACCAAACATTTCTATAAACATACTTCATGACCATGACTGACCATGGTGAACATCATCAATTTGTCATTATTAAGAAAAAAGGCACTTTTCAACTGAAATAAAGCTGTTTACTCCAAACACATTCTTGTCATTTATACTCAGCAGGTAACAGAAACTCATGCTGACTGCATAACCTCTATAAGAACTCTTTCAGCATCCTAACAAGTTGCTCACTTTTTACAAGCGATTCTCCGTTCTATATTTGACATGTTAAACCAGAAAGTGACTGAAAATGACATGTTTGTCGTTTCTAAAGCTGATTTTAAACTTTTGTTATGAATTCCTGCTATACAAACAAGATTGATTGATTAATTTGGGGGAAAATGAATGCAAAACATGCTGAAACTCAAATAAAGAAACATGTTCTGTTTGTATTTAATGGCTGCTGTAGTCTCAGTTTCAAAAAAAGAAGGGACAGTGGAAAAAATTAAAAAGCACTCATTGAATACAGAGTGAATGCATATAAACTCCACTAAAAACAATAAAATGCATCAGTAAAAAAAAGCTTGCATATCCTGCCTTTGCAGTGTTTTTGAAATAAATGCATACCAAATCCTGTCTGACTTTTACAACACATCAGCTTTTAGATGAGTGTTAATTTGCAGCAGGAAAATGAGCCGTCCTCTACATTTTAAGTGTTTATCATGTTAGCATTTTAGCGCTGCTAAAAAGGAGTTGATTTGAATCACTTAATCCTATGAAGTACAATTTACTCAAAGAAGAGACTAAATTTAGACTGATTTGAGATTAATTTGTGAAGAATATGCCCATTAAAGGCTACATGACTCACAGCAAGAGTATGTTGGAGTTTGAGCAGTAGAGAGGAGGAAGAGGGGAAAGAAAAGGGGGATTTTTTTGTGACTTACTGGGCAGTGTTGGTCACCTCCAGAGCCTTCACTTTCTCCACCAGGTCCTGGGTTGTGGCGGTGAGGCTGGCAGACATGTCCTTGATGAGGCCGGTGATCCTGTCCACCTCAGCCTGGACGTCACGCTTCACCAAAGTCCCGGCCTCAGAGCCTGAAAATACACATTCACTGCGCTTTAGCTACATTCTGTACATTTAGTTAGAAAGTAAACACTGCAGGAGTGAAGGTCAGCGGTGAATAGGACCAGAAATTAATTTAACACAATAGACTAAAGGGTAGAAATACGCTCATGCAGTACAATACCTTTACAATTACTGCTGGCATTGTAGTCAGTGATGTAGTTTCTTTGTTTGTGTCTTTCTATCTCTTTCTGCAGATGACTTTTCTGTGTGAGTCTAGTTCTGCTTGAGGTTTCTGCCTGTTAAATGAGTTTTTTCCTTCCCTATTATTTTGCTAAATGTTGCCAAATCCTGTGCTCATGCTGGGTTAATGCCAGGTCTTTGTAAATAATATAATAAAGAAATGCATAGGCCTGCTCTTTTAGAAAAGTCTCGAGGTAAAACAAAGACTTATAAGAATAAGAAATAAGTTTGCAAGCAGTTCCCCTTGGGCGTTAAATATGGTTGATTTGCAGGTCTTGTTAAACATTGCATGGTGATCCATGATGTTAGAAGGATCTGACCTTTTCAAAACCTAAAGAGTTTAATCGCATTTCTTATGATGTTCATTTTATCTTAAATTACAGCTTTTTTTTTTTTTTTGCTAAATCATGCCTACTTTTGGTAATACAATGTCAAAGAAGGGGGTTTCTTTTGCAGAAAATGAAGCAAGTATTCTTTACACCAGTGATCATCTTATCAGGCCCCGAGTGTTTCTCACCCAGCTCCCAAAAGACTAATAAACCCGGAAAATGTATGTTTTTTGGGGCATCTTTGGTCTTTTTATCCCTACAGCTATTGAATCAACCCAAAAAGCTATCACTCTTTATCAGGAATGACTTAAATCTGCAGTTTTTTTGTCTAACTTTTTCACTTCAGGCTCTTAGAGAGTACAATTTTCCCGAGATTTAAAAGAAAACACTTAATTTCGGCATGCATTTTTCTTCAATTAGGACACACTGTAGTGTCAACCCCAGTGATGAACAACATGGCAACCCCAGAAATACAGAGCTAAAATATCTCTGTGGCTGGCTTCATTATATGCAGAATGGGCTGAAGTCACTGTTGATGTCTTAAAATCCAAGGAAATCCCAATACTTATACAATAATATATCAGGTTAGTTCAAGTAAAACACTGGCCCCTGCAGCATCTGTTAAAATAAAATCTGGCCCATGTACAGATGGAGTTGGTGACCCTTGTTTTACACTGTTTTCTCTACATTTGATGTTTGAACTCATTAATAAAAACTCTTTAAAAGCAGTCTTACCATGGGCAATAGCCAGCACAACAACAAGAGCGGCAACAAGGGAGAATTTCATGGCTGCAGATGAGCAGGATCAACCTGGAGAAAAGTTAAAGAACAAGTCAGAAAACATTTAAAGTTGCAAAAAGAACAATATAACAAAAAGAAAATGGATCTTTCTCATCATGTGGAATTTGTAAAGATCACTGCATTTGCCTGAAGTTTGTCAAAAGCCAAGCTAAGAGTAGGTGAAGTAAAGCAGGTAGACATACCTCAACTCCTGGGGTTCTTGGACCAAATGGTGCCTTCCTTCAGTGACTGAGAGTCTTTTATAGCCCCGCAGGATGAGTAAATCACAGATAATCACTTCCAACGTGAAGAATTGACATGACAAAGAGTACAGTCTCTGAGTTGGCTGAACCTTGATGCTTGATAACTGTGACAACAGAGACACAAAGTCCTCTCTGACTGGAAACTGTCGACTGATGTGACCCGTTTTTGAGTGAATTATCTAAGTGACTGAACTTAGGTGAACTTCGGAGGAAAGTGGGCTTTTGAGGGCTTCACTTCTATTTTGTACTCTACCTCTAAACGGGGAAAACAGCGTTGCACATTTAACTGTATAGCAGATGTCTGCTGGTCAAAGATACTGGTAGAATTGTATAATCCAGTAGTTTCCCAACTTCCTCTGCTAAAAATTTTGATTTTTAAAAATCTGACTCTCTGAAGAAGGATAATTCCCTGAAACTAACTTAATGAACATCTTTAAGATTCATACTGTAACTCCTACACTAATTTCGGTGACTACTGTTGGCTTATTTAGTGTTAAACATCTTCTTGATTCTTGGGTGAAAGTGTGAGACTGACGATCTCAGTTCATTTTCAGTGTCCAGCTTTGATTGTTTCTTTCTTAACCCTCAGGCTTCACTTTAATTTACTACCCTTCAAAGCCATTCGGACAAAAATGTCCACTTCCAAAAATCTGCTATAAAAACTTAACAGATTGATATATTTCTACTTTTATGCATAAATCTCTTAAACAACTTCAGCTGTGCTCAAAACTACCACACATTCAATCATTTTGAGGATTTTAAATGCCCGTTTGATTACTTAAAGATCAAAAAATGTGGTTTGAATGGGAGTCAACGTGGTGTATTTGTCCACAAGTGACTCAAAAGGATAATACATTTTAAATTGGATGCCACACAAAAACTGATAATGAATCAAAGTGAATATTTTGCCTGATTTCAACCCCCCACCCCCCAACATTAGTTATCTGGAAAATGATTATGTGGGGGGGGGTTAGAAAAAATATTACCATCCTGTAATCAGACTGGCAGTTGATCAAAAACTGAAGTTGATCAAAAGATTTGACCAAAAAAAGAAGGAAAAAAATATTAATTTATACTATTTCATTGCCGTTTTTGGAAGTGGATGTTTTTGTCCTTAATGACTCGAAAGAGGATATGTCAATTGGCTAATAATTGACATATCCAAGCTGGATTTAGAAATAATGTCCCAGCCATCATTTGGTTTAAGGAAGATATCACATTTTTCACTTTTTTTCATAAAAAACAACACTGACTTTAAGTAATCAACCTGGCATTTACAGGGTTAAAATCCTCAAAATGATTGAATGTTTGGTAGTTTTGAGCACAGCTGAAGGAGTGTGCACGAGGCTCTCAATAACGTTGTTGAATCTGAGGTAAATCAGAAGAATTTTTTTTTTTTTCATTTAAACAATTTAACAGTAAGTGGATTATTCCCGGTTGTGAGTAAAATATGGGTTTATGAGATTTGCTAATCATTGCATTGTTTATATTTACATTTGGAATTGGGGTTGTACCTCCTCCTGTCATTATTGTATTTTACATTTAATAATATACCATATATAGTTTTTTGGTTTAGTAAAATCATCTGGTAACCAAAAAAGTTTGAGCTTCTCCTTTTATCTTATTTATGTCCATCGTGGTTTTATTTCAGTTTTACCATCCGCCAAAAGAACCTAAAGCGCAGTAGATTAAGGCAGGGTGAGTTTATTTGTGCCTGTAGTTAGAGTTGGTTTACAGTGAATGAGTCAGCCTCCACAAAAAACACAATTAACAGCACAGAACAGCTCAAAACAAGGCAAATAAAAGCAGGATAAGAATATACAGTGACTCAGCAAAAGCAGGACAGAAATTTTCCATAAAAAACAAGTTAAAGAGAAAACTGATCAAATGTGCCAAGGTCAGAGAATAGTTGATAAAAAAAAAACAGAATTTTGCTCCTATATATAATTGCAGATGTATTTCTGTGAGACTGACGACTGCTGGAACAAAGCTTTTAGTATCACTTTGTTTTACAGGCTACAATCAGACAGGAGATGCTGAAATTCACAATAAATATATTAAATCTTATCAGGTACCTTTAACAGAGGAGCGTGGAGTTGATGTGACAGTTTCTGAGTTGTGCTGACCTTTGACAACAATCTTCGTAATCCTATCAGCCCAGACTGTATGTGACTGAGGACAGTACCTGATAAACTCATCACAGATGACACAGCACAGTCATACTAGGTCATCATACTGGGGCCTTTTGTAGGCATATGAATCTAAACTACCACAAGTGCCGCTAAAAAGATGTTACAGCAAATAAAATGTTAAATTCAGCTCATGCATCATACTTTCAGTAGTCTTTGTGTTTAATATGTTGTATTATATATCTCTTTTGTATTCTTACAGCTGTATGCAAGGTTGAACATTATATGTTGCTATGGAAACCTTCTTATCCATTTGTTCTGATATAGCACTCTTTGTTTGGGAACAATAAGAAAAATAGCAATAGTTTCACTTCTTTGGGTTGGGGAGAGGAAGCAGAAACAGGATCAAGTAAGCCAGAGTATGTGGCAGGAGGAAAGAGTTCAAAAGAATTGACCAGCGTTGGTTTGAACTGAATGAATACTGGCAAGTATTCATTGGTTTAGAAACACCGGAAAACTGGTAACCCCGTTCTGCAGTTACTTTGGACTCTCAGCTGCTCTGACCTCACAGAGGTGATGTGCAGATTTACATGCTGACATGCTGGTTCACCGTTTACAGGATTAAAGGTCAGGTCAGGTTTTATCACTCCTTAGCATGCATTATACTGGATTAGATCTGAAAGTTCTGCTTACACACATCAAATATATCCATCTAAACAAACTACACAAGATACAGGACATGTTCAAGCTGTAGAGCTTTAAGAAAGACATTTTGAACTGTCAGCTTTCGTTTGAGATTATCTTTCACCTCCGGGATTATCTACACATACATGTATCAGTTGACCTGAGGTGAACCTCTAGCATGATAAATGTCATATATACTGTCACTGTGATAAATATTCATAAACTTGCACCAAACCTTTGTCCCTCTCACAACCTCTCATACACCTTTCACTTTAACTCCCAGGATTCCTTTGGTGAGCTCAGGAGGTTATCCTGAGACCTGATCTTATATTCGTTATGCATGTTTGATATCTCCTTATTAAATCGGATTAGTAGGGCCCAATAAGTGTAAAAAATAAACTTTGAATTTCGACAAGTAATTTAAAGAAAAATGATGTCCTCATATGAGGATGGTGGGTTTATTTTAAATAAAACACAATAAAGACACAATTGTGTCACAAAAGATGTCACCAAACTGCTGCAAAACAGAGTTAGAAATACCCAAACCAATAAAATATTTAATCTCTAAGATTTATTATGCCTGCATATGGACGAACATTTAATGCTCATTCTACATTTTTTATTCTTGAATCTTTGCTTTCTATCTTCACAGTCTCCTAATATTTTTGTCACGACTGAAACAAAATGTTTGAGATGCTAAAAGTGATCTTAAAGATTTGAAGTGGTTTCAGTGTCAATGATTTATTCATTTTTATCCCAATTTAATTAAACAACATCAAACCACTATAATTCATGGTTCAATATTAAAATTAATATTTTTAACAATATTTGTTATTTTTAAGGAGTAATGCCATGTTACAGTGGTGACTGCACTGTCTTGGTTGTGACAGTACTGGAAAAAAAATCGACAAAGTAATTTTTTCTTACTTAATTTTGAAATATATAGGTATTATTTTTTAACTTGCAAAAATTCTGACAGTTTTATTCTGAAATGTATGGGTTCAGGTTTGGGACATCCACCTCAAAATACAAAATACCCTATAATTAATATTCCATGTAGTTGTAGCTTAGAATAATGTGAAATATCTTTGGTGGTTTCCCTGAAGATAATAGTCATCTACTGCTAAATATGATTAAATCCATTTTACACTTTCTGTTTTTGTTTTTGGAACACATATTAAACCATTTTGGTACAGTGGCCCATGCCCCACTTTATCTGCATACCTAAACAAGGCTGTGCCACAAAATAAGTTGTAAAAAAATACATCACATCACCTGAATGTCTTGTTTCTGTTCAGGATTGTGTATTTGAAAGGGGCTGTGCAAAAAGAAAATGGCAAACAACCCCACATAATACCTCAGAATTTTCTCCTCTATCCCGTTCATCAATCTTTCTGATTATGGTAGATAAATAAGCCCTGGAAGTTTATTTAATACAAATAAAAATGAATGTAGACTCATTTGCACCACATGTCATAAGTATTTATACTCACTTTAACTTGAAATCTGTTGTTTTTTCTAGAATCTTCCCAAGCTATACTGAAGAATAAAACGATAATAAAGTCGTAATGTCCTCATATGAGTACCTGCCATCTTGCAACTTGTTACTGTGGATAAAACTTGTCAGATTTGCAGCCATGACAAACTACAAACATAAGCATTGACCAGTTTTGTGTCAAGCCCAGCTGTAGAGCATTTTGGTTAGAATCATGGCCATTTTGAAGGTAAACTGAGGAGTTTAATGTGCTTTTGTGACCACAAGGTGGCAGACAAAGTGTCCACAAATGAGACTAACAGGTCTAAGCTGCACTAAATAAAGAGGAATAGTGCAGGGAACCCAAAATGCAATGTCTTCATATGAGGACACCTCATAAGAGGCTAAGTTGTCTTGGACAATGACATTAGTAGAATTACTATTAGGCATAGGTAGGTAACTGCCTTTGGGCAAAGGTGTACAACAAATATGAAGTATACATCAAAAATTGTTTCAATAATTAAGATGAGTATTGGTGCTCAGAGTATATAAAATAGCATTAAAAGAGAGTATGGAAGTGCAAAAATAATCAATGGGAGGGGAACCTGGACCCTGGATTTCAGGTTCTTCAAGGAGCCCTGCTATGTCTTTAAAGGGGACATTTTATGCAAAAATAACTTTTTAAGATTTTCCAACACAAATGTGTGAAACAGAGGGGTTTTTAGCCATGAAAAAAATAGTGGAGTGTTTTTTCAGCAACAAACTTTACAGACATGTTTTGTGGAACTCTAAGACCAACATAAACTTGTCTTAAAAGGGTAAAATATGTCCCCTTTACAAATGACAGCCACAGTTGGGTCTATATATAAGTATCAAATTCATAAGACGGTGGTTGCCGTGTGATATAATGGAAGAAAAACTTTTTAAAAATCCAGATTTATGACAGAAGAAATCATATTACACCATGTAGGGAAGAAATATTGTTTATTTGTGAATTTACCAGTGTGAGCTATGTGTGAATGTAAACAGCTGATTTCTTTTTCATCTAAAATATTCCCTGCTAGCTGCCTAGTATTTCCTCTCCCCTTCCTTCCCATGTCTAACAAACAAACTGCAGGAGAACTTCCTGCTGTGACATACGAGTGTGAAATAGTAAGTCAGGAAGTATTTTGGGTGGGTTACCCTGAGATTGTACGAGTGGAAAGGCCTTAAGTTGCACCTTATCTCTAAACATGTTACCATATTGGCATGAGGTGACTTTGAGTTATACTGTTTCTCATATTAAAGGTGATTTAGGCAAGAATTGCTTGCTTAAATTTCGGTATTCTGTTGCCTTGTTAACTGAAAATAAATGCTGCAAAATATTTCACTTCACTAGCCCTGATTGCTTATAGTAAAATGGAGAAGGGCCCAATATTGCTCTTTGCCTGGGGCCTTGAATTACTAAAACCACCCCTGGACACCGTCCACTATACTTGGCAACAATGCAAGTCATTGAAAGAACGTTCAGATGCCAAGATCAGTTGCCAAGACTCTGAACAAAGACTCAAGGAAAATGATCTCCATCGACCAGCCTGTTCATCATTTTTACTCACAAACATCTGAGAGGACGAACATGACGAACTCTCCAGACCTCAGATGCTCAGAATATCAGCCATGACCCATCCTCATCACATGTCTGGATACTTATCCTTTTTAAGAACAACACTGCAGGGGGAAAGTGTTTCTTTGGAATTGTGTCCAGATAACTCATTGTTACGGATTTAAATTTTCTAGCAAGACGCTACCAAAGAAAATGAGAGCTTAAGAAGTGCTATAAAACATGTTCACAAACTACCAAACTCCTTTCATCTCACCAGTTAGATGAAAGAGGAAGAATGGAATCCAAGACTAAGATATTGCACATTTTGCACGTTAAGGTATATGCACTGTTTCTCTCAAAAGAACACTATGTGCTCATTGATTTGTGATCTCTCTTAAATGCACAATAAAAATGCTTTTATTTTGCCACCAGTGGGCTCAGAATAAAAGAATAACAAGATGGAAAGATGCTTAGCACCATCCACCTCTCCTGCTTACTTCCTATTGAGGATTCTGTTTGATAAAAACTGCACTCCATAAGGTGTATTTATTACAGTAAGCCACATTTTTGTCTTGTGGATTACTGCTGCTGTTCCCAACATGAGTGAGTTAATCAGCCCCAACACTCGGCTGGTCTGCTTCCTGCACATTGATTTGATTCAGTCACAACTCGAAAACATTTTGTCTTTCTTTAATGTGGCATTTCTGGCTGGCCATCCGATTCTGCCTGGTCTCTCTTTTTTTTCATTTGATCAAACTCACCACCAGATGGGGATAAAATCACAGTACTCTACCTGAAAACACAGAGCATGCAGCCTCAATACAATGACCACCAGCCTGGGCAGATACAAGAGAGCCCTCTGCTGGTCATCTGACATTAAAAAAAAAACAGCTGGTCCGGCATTAAAAAATTACCTCATGCAAAAGGCACACTTTTGTTATAAATCAGTCCTAATAGGCCCTGTCAGCAACATGCTTGTATTGAAGTCTGTTGTGCAAAATGTACGCAGATTAAGAAAATACAACTGTGTACAAAACACAGCTTGGTAAAACTGTTTTACACATTCAAAAGTTCACTCCTACATTGGTTGTTCAGATATTTTGGTGTTACTTATTTGGATTCTTCTTTAGCATAAAAGTTAACATTCAGGAGGACAACAGGTTGTATAGTTAGAGTGTTCAGTATCCAAGAGTTTGCCTGAATTCCTGCTTCTTTAATTCATCTAATCTGCAATTGTCTTGTGAAATAGATGAACCTGCTCCTAAGTTTTGGTTAATTCTTTAATTTGGTTAATTCTTCTTTTACTATTGTTCCTTAGAATAACAGGTGGTAAACGTGGTATTCAGAAAGTATTGTAGGGAAAAGGTTTGCACTGTTTGTTTGTTGGGTTGGCTTTATCTGTGTGTAATGGTGCTCTTCATGTCTTTTGAATCCTCTTAGCTTTTTGTGTCTGAGTATTTATAAAAAAGACCTTAATAACTAAAATGTATTTTATTGTAATAATAATAATAATAATAATAATAATAATAATAATATTGATAATAATAATGTTATTATTATTATTTTCATGGAAAGAAGTGAGAATCAGGTACAATACACAGAGTGAGCAAGTGTATTTGAGGCGTACCTTACGTATCCTGGCAACATCCGCCAAACTATTTGCTCTTCTTACGTACGCATTTTGCGTTAGTCAGTAGTCATCATGGCGGACGTCTTGGATCTTCACGAAGCGGGAGGCGAGGACTTTCCTATGGATGAGGATGGCGATGGTAATATTAATACCTCGATGTCGTATTAGCACACGCCTCATTATCAAGGATTTCAGTTTATGTGACCTTTGTGGTCTTAGGTTACATCAGAATAGCCGGAATCAAATACGCGGCTGACGCTCACTGCGTGGTAGCAGGCCTGAAATGCTAACATGCTAATATGAAGCTAATAACACGTTGGTTCATTCAAAGGAGTTTATTTTTGTCAGAAGCGTCGTAGGTCCCGTTAATTGTAAAAAAATTGTAGTTACCGATGTATTTAAGTTTAGCTTACCGTAGCTTTAACTGCACAGTTCAGACATAGTAACACGCTGCGTTGAAACGTAGCATGATGTTTGTTCCTAGCACGCCGGTTAGGTGATCATAACGCCTATTAGCTATATTAGCTAACTTTATGCTAAACGGATAGAGCAGAGCTTTAATATTGTGAGGTTACGCGTCTTACCAATGTGTTTCAGTGTTGTTTAGGTGCATACATCCAAACATGCTAGGAAGAATTGGCCCTTGGCTCACCTTGTAAATGCCGCTGAAATCTGAGGTAGTAGTATCCTGTCTACATTTAACTTGTTTGATTTCTCTACAGAAAGCATCCATAAATTAAAAGAAAAAGCAAAGAAGAGGAAAGGACGAGGCTTTGGCTCAGGTGAGTTACTTCTCCGTTGTGAATTCGGTGAACTCACTTCTTTTAACAATGTAGATTAAGTAAGTAACACAGTGTTTCATATTTTCTGTGTTTGTTGCCAGAGGAAGGCGCAAGGTCCAGAATCAAAGAGGATTATGACACGGTTGAGCAGGACGGAGATGAGCCAGGCCCACAAAGATGTAAGTATTGCACTCCATATTAAATGGCTAAAAGAGTTTCTTATTGAGGTAATTAAAGCCCAATTTGCACATTTGTCACTCTGGTGTTAAATTAAGGAGTGATTTGCCATCCAGATGCTGCACATGTGTGTTTTCTGGGACCCTTTCACCACTGTAGCTGAAATAGTTTGCAGAGTAATATTGAAGTACTGAATATTTTCAATGCAGTGCATAAGGTGGTGACTAGTTGAGAGTTTTTTGTATTTGCATTTAACACATCAGCCATATGTATCTGCTGTATGAATCATAGTTCAGCCCTAACTATCAGCTAAATGTGCACCACACACTGAAGTAGACTCACTGTGAGTCCTGAACATTTTGAATGAAGCCTTAACTGTAAAATAAGTACCAGACTGTCTACTTCTCCGTTCCTCTCTCAGCTCCACTTGTCTCAGCCTCTCAAGGGTCTTTGCACTTGAGATACTAATAGGTTGTTTCCACCAAGCAGTCCAGTTCAGTTCGGTACAGCATGGCACACATTTTTTTTACATGCTCTTATAATTCTGGGCGTACACAGCAAATACAAGCGTTAAAAGTTTTTGCAAATTGGTTCAAGTAACACATGCCAAGAAAAGACATGCCTCTTAAATACAGTCGAGTTACGCTTGATTACGTTACATTCTGAACTTATTCTTGTGCACAATATTCATGCATCCTTTAATGTCTTTATTTTATTTGTTTTTTTCTGTTTGTTTTATTTCTGTCTTCAAATCTGCCTTTGCCTACTAGCATTATGCATACAAACATACATATTAATCACTGAACTCTGTGCATTAATTACTGTAGTTAATTATGCTGCTTAGTGCATCATTTCACCTCTGATGCCTTGTTTGTTTTTGTCTTGTTGCAGCTGTGGAGGGCTGGATTCTCTTTGTGACAGGTGTACATGAAGAAGCCACAGAGGAAGACATCCATGACAAGTTTTCAGAGTTTGGAGAAATCAAGAACCTGCATCTCAACCTTGACCGTAGAACAGGCTACCTCAAAGTAAGACTTAAAACTGTGTGTTTTTTGTTTTGTGACCTTCATTTGAGGGAAGAGACGTTTATATTAAATTAATCTTAAAGCACTTAGGTACTTTTTTACTACTACTCAGAATAATTTTCTGAATGATAAAGGCTGCTTAGATTTTTTTTTTTTTTTTAATTGAACCACATTATCTGGCATGTAAAGTTCACATCTTAAATTAAGTTCAGCTAATTATGAGCTTAGGTATAAACTTGCACATGCATGTCTTGCTGATCATGAAGGTAACCAGATTTCTTGCAATTGGACATCAAATTGCTCCAACACAATAATCAAGTTTCTGAGCCAAATATTTCAACACCTGCACTACGAGTTCAAACAAGCCTTGTACTTTTTCTTCTAAGTAATTTAGCAAAAGATGTAGTTCAGTGCAGTCAAACAAGGCCTATGATGACTCATACTCAATTTCTTGATATATCGGAAAATCACCCTTTTTTGGAAAGTGTTGTTTTCCTCATGCATTAAAAACACATATCTGCAAACTTAAAAATCAGTCATTTATGAGCTGGATTATTTGTATTTTAGTTTCTTGCTGATGTTGCTTACACTGTCCTGCAAGAGGGGACTGATTTAATTAGAGTTTAAAATATTTATATATTATTTATGTAGTAGAGCACCTCACCTGATCTTTGTTTTTTCCATATACTTCTAAACCAAAGTCAAATTTTACCTGTCATTATCGCTTACTGAGACTTTGTATTGCTCCTTTGTATATTTTTTGGTTCTTTTTAAATATTACTTCAAATTATCCTTGGTGAAGGGATTCTTGGTGGAGCTTTTCCCTTACAATAAATGAAGGTTCAATAAGTTTAGACTGGATGTTGTACAAATTTTAAGACTCCTTTTTTTGCACCATCCATAATGTTGAGTTCTACGGACACATTTGACTGGATTACTCTTTAATAACTGTTCTCAGGTGGCTCAGGTGGCTCAGACTACACAAATTCAGCCAGACTTTGGCCTGATTGCAGTGTCACAGCTCATTGTTAAAACTTGGGCCCGATTATGAGAGTCAGGAACGACAAATAGTCTTATAGTGTGATATAACTCACAATGCATCCAAGACCATACTAGTCTTCAACAAGACTAGTATGACAGAATTTTTCTTACAGCATACCTTAAGTTCTATCTGAGGGAGAACAAGTCCATATTGTCCTCCTCTTGATATACCCATGATTGTTTTCCATAATACAATCCACAATTGTTGCTTGTTTTCTTCTTTTACGAGCAAAAGACGGCTAATATCACATAGAGCCTGACAACCTGTGGACTCACAGACAGTCGGGGAGTGTGGCCAGGTTATCAGCCAAGACCAGTGAAGATTTTAGTCGCATAGGCTGACATGGCGCCGTCGTGAACAACCAAAAAAATCGTGTAGTCTGAGCTGTCGTTAAGTCTCAACGCAACATATTTGTCAATCAACTACCACCCAAATTAAACCGCTACTTCACCAAGTATGCAGATAACAGATGAATGTTACGTAAGAAATTATGTGTAAAAAGGAACCAAAAAAATACATTCAATACAATGTGTAATATGTGTCAAACAAGTGAAAAACTATTTATAAAATATGACAAACACCACACTAATCTAACTAATTAATCATTTGATAAAGCTTAATGTGATCATAGTGCTGTTAAAGATTCTACAGTTGCAGCAAAAGTTAGATCTAAGAATTTCAAAATGAGGAAAGATCCTGACATAGTGTGAAAGACAATCAATTTAACAGAGTTGAAATTGGTATAAATTTAGTAATTGTCTTCCTTTCTTTATGCCACAAGGGGGCAGCATTACATTGCTTGTAACAAAGAATTTTCTCTAAAGTTTCCTCTAAGTCACGTCTAAAGAATTTTCAGTCACTGCAAGCTGAGTAATTTACATGTTAAAGCTTTCATAAAATGTTTCTACTCTTTTATACATTCAGTGCTTTAGAAATATAAAATGTTTTCTGTTGGCTTTGCTTTTGTTCACTTTATAAGATGTAGTTTGTTGATATGCATTGTTAGACATAATTGACATGGCTTTTAGTATGATCCCTGATATTAAACTCATTCATTTTGTCAACTGTTGTGTAAATGTGTCTTTACTAAAGTGCTGTGTTAAAATGAAGGATTTCTTAAACTCTTAACACATAAATGTGATTTATTAATTATGTTTATCATCAAAAAGTAGAGTGTAATTTATCCATGTTGTGAAATACTGCTAAATAAAGGAGTCATTTGACTGTTATTATCAAGATCAACGTGTTGGCATAACTGATGTATGCTGTGGCCTATCTAAGCCTGGATAAAAAAGAGTTTTGTTTTATTTATTTATTTGTTTGTTTGTTTATTTGTAAAGGGACCATGTACAATAAAAACATAAATGTTTCCATGTGATGCATTGTACCAGAGTTAGCTTAAAGCTAATTCACATCTGTCTTTCTGTCACATTGCTATAGGGCAACAGAATGCAGTCTTATTATAAATCCAGATACGTGACTCTGAGATGTTAAATGTGCAAAATCTCACATGAAACCCTGATCTTTGTCCTTAGGGTTATGCACTGGTGGAATATGAGACATACAAGGAAGCCCAGGCAGCCATGGAGGGGCTCAATGGTCAGGACCTGATGGGCCAGCCAATCAGTGTCGACTGGGGATTCGTCAGAGGTCCACCAAAGAACAAGAGGAGGTGAGGGGATGTGGGTTTTATGGACAGTGGGTGTGTAAATTATGGTTATATATTAATATCTGTAAGACATTCATCATCTTACAATAACAGACATCGAGTCCATTATTTTGATATGTTTGGAGATCCATCCTTTGATTTAAAAAATGCCACATACTGTAGCCTTATCTGATGAGTTTTTATCTTTATTGTCAAAATTGACATGAAGAGTCTTGTAGAAAAAGAAAAGAAAAACGATACCTAAGATAATTTTTTTGGTTCTTTCACTGCTTGAAAAAGAAAAACATTGGATCTGTCCATTCAACAGAGACCTTCATATGGGTTATCTACACAAGCTTGTGCATCAGGGCACTGGGCCAAGTTTTGGAGGAGGGAGGGTGCATCTTTTCAATTCAGCCTCTTTGTTATGTAGCCTGAGTACAAAATTTGGCCTTTATGATGCTTCATTATAACATTCACATAATACATGGGCAAAGCACAGTGTTTTAAGGGAGGTATCAGTCTGGATAGTTTATTGCACATTTAGATAACTTGGATGGATGCAAAAAATGGACAAAAGTTTTAGAATTGTATGATTAGCACAACACCACAATTCGAAACAAAGAACAGACTCTGTGCCACTCTAAATAAAATGGATTAGGGTTATCACATTTTATAAATGTGTTTTTTGCATTGGCTTTTGTCCTCAGAGCAGGCGGCTAGTTCATATCCCGCCTGTGGCTCCTTTACCGCATCATTCCCTAACCTCTCTAGTTTGTGACCCTGTGCTATCTCTCTCTGATAAAAGTAAAAAAGTCTTTAAATTAATCTTTTGTTCTGTAGTGCTGCATGTTTTGGTAACAATGTGTGATTGCTTTTATATCTTACAATATTGCAATTGAGATATAATACATAAATGAAATCATGAGGCTATTTGCTTGGTTATCAAGGAAAATGCAGAAAATGATTTCTCAACTCAAAACAAACAAATTTTAAGTTGTTTAAATAATAGTAATCCTAGTGTTAAATATTGATTTCAAAATAACTTAATGTTAGAAAGTGAAGTTTGTCCTCTTTTGAAAATAACGGTACTCCTTCAAAGTGCAATAATGTTATGACTGTAAACTTAAAGGCCTTTCTTTGGGAATTTTTGTAAACCTTTTTAAGCACTACTGTATAGAAAATTGCAGCCTTTTATGCTATTATGTAATTGTGTAGAATGACATTGCAGTTGCAGTTAGATTAACTGTGATCCAATAGTGTTTTGTGTAAGAGAATCCTCCTTGTATTTAAATCTTTGTAATTATTTTTTACAGGACTGGTGGAAGGAGACGCAGCAGAAGTCCAGACAGGAGGCGGCGTTGAGTTCAGCTGTAATCGCTGGCTAAAGGAGTTGTCTGTCATTTTGGCAGGCTCTTTATAATCCTGTCATCCTCTCATTAAGGATCTAATTCCTCTTTTTGTACCATATTTGCTGATTTTATTGTGCAGTTCTTTATCTTGTTACTAGACAAGCAACAAATTGCTGAACTGGTTTAAAAGAAGCATTTTCAGTTTTTTGTAAACTGCTTATGCTGTCAATTCAACAGATAGATATGAATACTGCTCTTTCAGTTTGAGTTTTTTCTTTGAACAGCAGCTGATAGGTTAAGCATTTTGATTTTGTTCTCTTTGTTCCCTAATTGTGTTTCAGTTTGCTCAATGTGACATTCATTTTATTGTACTGAAGTGTTTTGTTTTATATTTCTTGGGGAAATATTAAACTTTTTAAAAGTTCATTGGGTGACCTGATGTGTGTTTTATTTAGCACTGCTAATGACGTAGGGTTTACATCATCCTAGATGACCTCACCCAGGCAGTGATGCCGCCCCGGCTATTTTGTCCACTCTAAAGCACCTGTCACTCTGGATTCAGTGACACACTCATAGGCTGTTCAGACTAAACCCCTTGCCCCTCGTTTTTCTACAACCAATTGGCGAACGAATGCCTTGTACTCTGTCGTTCTCATTTGGTGCTTACTCTATCGGGGAGCATCAGTCAAAGACCTCGGGGACGACCATTGGAGCTTGTAGACATCAATTAATCCAAGTCTTCGCTCTGATTGGCTGTCTCTCTTGGGAGGCGGGCGCAATGCTTCGGTTGACGTTGTTGTTGTAAGTGGTGGAGAAATTACTTTGTCGGTGGTGGTCCGGTTTTGGGATTTTACGCCTAGTTCATCCTACGAAGATGCTAAAAAGTTAGGAACTGTTGGTCTTGGGGACGTATATGATATTCACAAGTTGGTGCTTGCTGGAAAACTAAATGGGACGATGAAAGAGACATCTGCGAGGCCGTTCAAGGTAAGCAGTAAAGGGATACTCTGGCTACTAGCGTTAGCTTACGTTAGCTGCTGATTAGCCAGGCTTGAAGTAGCCACTTGCTAGCCAAACGTCATGGTTCGCTTCACTTATTTACAAATGAGCACTACTAATTTGTTAAAAGCTTAATGCACATGCATTACAGCTTTCCAAAGATCTGATAAAATAGCATTTGACGTGGATATAAAGTTAGTGGGTTGAGTGTAAACGTCTCATGAACCCCCATGCGTTTGAACGCCTCAAATGCGTTTATATAAGCATGTGTATTGTTCGTTGATATTTTCTTTAATAGAAAAGCCAAAGCCATGATAGCTGACTTAGAGTCAATATTTAAGACAAGCCATCATTATATACATTAATATATATTAATTTGTAGTTGAGTAGATGCAGGCGAACAGAAGTGGTTGCTAAAAATTACATTAGCCTTATGAGCTGTCAACTGTAGCTGTGCAGTTTAAATACTGCATGTTAAAGTTTTCAGCATGCTGGATAAGTTATTTATTGTTCCGTTTGTGGGCTATGTTGTGAGATAATTTGGCGTTAAATATAGTTTTATTTGCAAGTTTTATTTACGAGAGAAAGCGAGAGAGAGAGCGCAGTCACGATCCAGATTATCTGAGTCCGATTTGTATTTCAGGTGCGTGTGTGATGTAACTCTTGCTTAAAGCACCAGCTTAGAGAAAACAGTCTGAGTTTACTGTGTACTCTCATTCATTGTCATTTCCTAAGCACAGAGACTGACTGCGTTTAGATTACGTTGAGAGGAAAAGTTGACAATGTGAGTCAGTGTCTCAGCAGTGTAGGCATTTCTTCCCAAACCTGCTGCCAGATATGTGACTACTCCCTGGGCTGGCTGCTTCTGGTTGTAAAGTTCGGTGTCCCTGTGCTTGTTTTGAAACTAAGGCTGGGCTTATTTGCCATTATGTCCAGCTTTACCACGACGAGAGTGTTGCCTTACACCTCGCCTTGAATTATTCAGGTTCTTCTGTTTGTGGGCTCTTTTGTTTGCATGGACACCAGGGCGCACAGACATGAAAAGTGGGGCAGAGGTACAAGATGTGCTGTACACTTTGCACTTGGCCTACTGGGACTGTTTATGTTGTTAAAATACCGCAACGTGAACGTAGAGACCTGTATCTGCAAGGTCGATTGAATTTCAAGAAGCTAGGTGCTGTGTAGCTGCCTAAACAAATGCATCCTCACACCTGTACTAATAACTCCTGGCGGCAGTAGGGGATGATGTTTGAAATGACACATAATGATCTGCTTAAGGGTGTAAATCACTAGTTTCACCTCATTACAACTACAGTAAAACACTTTGATATCCCAAAGACAGCCATGAATACTTTTCAGCACCATGGGATTTAAAACGATAAAATCCCTGTTATTAGAATGATTGATATCCATAAGCACTTAAGCTTTAAAAACTACAGATCTTCAGTCTATGTTTGGCCAGAAGCTTCCATGTATGTGAGAGCGAGAGAGCACTTTTCAAGTTGCATAAGTTCTGTACCGAGTCATGGCTTTGGTGTTTGTCAAATTTAGGCACGTGTGCTGGAGTTTGCCTGCAGTTCTTGGTAGATGATTATAATTGGATTTGATAAAACTCCCAATCAATGGGAGACAATCTCAGGTTTTACATTTATATTTTCTGAAAAAAAAAAAAGAGAGAGAGAGCGCTCCCACACTGAAGTCTACCAGATATTTAGCCAAAAAAACAAACCCTCATTTGAAATAAAAAATTAAACATTAGGGGTCATTATTAGTTCAGTAAGTATTTATGTTGTTCAACTGGAATGAAACAGTGACACAAATGTGCCATGAAATGGTTCAAATACAGCCTTTAACACAATGATATTGGTCGAATTTTGCACCTTTGAATCTCTCTTAATTGAAGTCATTTCTGTCTTGGTGTATTTTTACACCTCTACTGATGAACTAGCTTAAGGCTTTTAATCTATTGCACATGTCACAGCATTCAGCTATATGTGAAATAATTTCTCTATATGTCTTTATCATGAATTTGTTTAGGGTCTGTATCCATTTGGGAATCCACTTTTGTGCCCTATGGTGCCAGGTGAAAATGACTTCCCTGATGCAAAGATTCAGTGAGACAGCATTTGGTTGTAATGTCTGTCGGGCTTCCTTATGCAAGGTCTCAACAATTCAAAGAACATATTGATGCATACAGCTGCACACAGAGCTCCTCAGGCAAGTATTTCAAGGAGGGTGTAGCATCCACCTGTATAATGCAATTCAGATTCCAAACTGTCAGGCTGATAAAGGAAACATTTCATGAGAAATAGGTGTTTTATTCCCCCTTCAACAGCACAGAAATGTAGTTTAGCCACTTTATAAACACATGATAAGACTTGGTTTGTAAACGCTTGAATAGCTCTATCAGTCAATGCTAAGGACGGTCGGTAAATAAATCCTCTCACAACCTGCCTCCAGTGGCACAGAACAAGACATGAGTATTTTTGAAGCTGTTGTTTCCCAGAGTTATTGCTATTGGAGTTTCTTTGAACCATTTGATTTCTGTTGATCCACATGAAAATGTGCAATCTGCTTATCCCACAGGGATATCTGACTGTATTCAAATAGGCTGCGGTAAGCATTTCACAGTAGACTTGTTTGACAGTGATACAGTAGAGATGGCATGGATGATGACAACAGGGAAATGTTTTCACTGTTATCTTAAATGATCTGTAATGTGCAGGCAGTTACACTGGAAAAGATTTGGGTATAAAACTGTCATCTTGAAGTTGCAAAGTTGCTAGACCTGATGACAGTGGGATTATTGACCGTTTAAGCAGTGACACATAGGAAAGTCATACAATTATGCAACGGCGGGTAGAGCAGCAATTAACCGGTATGAGTCTGGGTTTGTATTTCACAAAGCAGGCAGTTGTTTGTCTCTTGCTGGGACACTTTGCACTTCTTGACTCACTGTTATTTTTTATCTGATTGGGCTGGAATTTTACATACAAAATCAAAGTTGATTCTCACTATGCAGCGAGTGAAATAAGACTGATAGTAAATTCAGAGCTTTTTGCAAACCTTGCTATAAAAACAGAATATGTTACTCCTAAACCCTTTTCATTTCCTTGTAGGTGAGGCGATCACATTTAAATGTCATCCTCCTGGCTCTACACATAGCAGCTGTACATTTATTGCAATAATGTGTGAAGTTCAGTTTTGAAAATCTTGAGGAGAAATTTGCAGTCTGAAAATACTCACTGTAGTTGGTCACTGACTGTTGAAGTACATAACTTTCCCAACTAGCACTTGGGAAACATATGCAATATTAGCTCACATGCCCCTAATTACTCTCAAAGCTATGAATGAAATGCTTAATGATGGCTTTGAAGCATTGCTACTGCAGTATTATGATGAAACTAAACTCATAAAGAGGCTTAATGTCTGTTGCCAAAAATTTCAGCCATGGTTGACACTCTATGCTGGGTGTAAATAGTCAAATAGCTGCCATGTGACCAGGCTTAATTTTGGTTTGAGAAATAAAATGGGTTATCAATGTAATAGCTGCACCAAATCCAACCTGATATTGGGAAAGTTTTAAGAAACTTAAGTATTTTAAATCTGGATTTCAACTAATTTCTTATACTTTCTCAATTCTTACAATTATGTACATGAAACCCCAGATTACGTCGTCAGAAGGCTTTTAGGGATTTGGGTTTACTGCGGCTTTATTGTGGACTTTACTTACTGTGTTTGTGCTAGACAACTGTTTTGACTGACTTAGTGAATATAGTGTTTCACAGGGTTACCATGCTGCTTCAGCAATGCAGAGGGTATGAAAATTTAAATTCGTCTCTCTCGCCGGGCTCCCCCAAACAGCTGCTCACTGTGTGTGTGAGTAGGTGTGTGTTTGAGTGTGTGCATCAGGGATCCAGTGTCGGTGTCAGAGCCCGGCCCATTTGGCCGTGGAGGTTTTCCCATAGGATCTCTCAAACACGGTCAGATTAATAAGTAAGTAGATGAGTGCTTCTTCAGGTTAGTAGGACAAACACATGACTTTTGTGTCGAGTATTCACATTGTGCACGATTTCACAGAATATCACTCAGCCTGGAAAGTCAGTAAAATCCCAGAGCTGAGCCTTGCACCTGCTCCTTTTAAGACAGCTTTCGTCATTGTCAAGATGAAGACATATCGTGAATATCACATCCACACTGCCATGCATCTGTGCTCTTATCTCTAAGTGTCACGGGTTAGACGGGCAGGAACAGATGTGATACGAAAGAGGAAACTACCTGCGTCTCCATGCTGCCATAGAGAGACAGGGATCAATAAGTGGCCTGTCTCCGAGAGGTCTCTGTGTCCAGACAGCGACTTATAAAACTCTTAGGAGCCCCACCCTCGCCTCCCCAGTATGGCTGGTTGCCTGCCAGTCTTGTGACACAGCAGCCAGCCAGTGCCCCGAGCTGTTTGTGTCAGGGCAGCAAGACCTGGAAGGCACCTACGCTGGGCTGCAGCTACTGCTTCACTGTGAACATTTTGTCATGGACCCACCCACCTTTCTTTTGGTTATATTTAGATAATTCACACAGTGGTTATACAATAGATGTGACTGTAAAATAGGTGAGAACAGTTATATGAGTAAAGATAGCCTTATGGTACCAGCCGGGCAGCTTTATTCCCATACAGCATGAGTTGCCACTCCCACAGGAGAGACTATGGTAATGAGAGCTGTATCCATTACATTTCCTTTCCTTTCCTCTACATCACAGTACAGGGTGTGGAAATGATAATCACTATACTTAAAGATACAAGGCAGAACCTCAGCTTTTCCTGCCCTTTCTGTAATTTTTAGCATGACTTGTTACACAGCTGCCAAACCACTTCTCTACTTCATTTAGAGGGACCTTGAACTGAGTAAATATCTTCCTCAAACACAATTAAAATAGTTGATCACTTCAAGTTTCATGCAGCAAGCAGTGTTTGTCATTGCTGGTATCTTGGCGTCTGCCGAGCCCTGCTGTTTGTGTAGTTTCTCATTCATTTAGGTCAGGGGTGTCATAACTTTTCCCACTGATGGCCACATACTGAATATATAAGGATGGTGGGGCTTGAGAATATTAAAGTTAATAAAACCAATCTAGTGCAAGTTAAGATATGCGTAGTAAGTGTCTAATTAATGGATTAAAGGCAAATAGCAAATGATTTTAAGGATTTTGGGGAGGCCAGACTGAGTTTAGACAGCACTCTACTATTGGCTCCATCCTTGGAATGCCATTGGCACTACTATTTCATAATCCAGGGTGTTACAAATCAAGATATTGTTATTATTTTGCTTGCCAATATGTTTACCATTTACAGTTTTCTTATTTTAGTCACAAAAAACCCAAATCACTAAATCCTTCCTGTCAAACTGTTTGTTTACAGGATTAGCATGGTAGCAGCACCTTGGGCTGAGGACTACAATACAGTAAGGCATAAGCTTCACATTCTAATGTGGGCCATGCTTAAATTTTTCAAGACTTTGCAGGCCCTACCAGAAATGGGCCACATTTGCCCCCCCTGCCATAGTTTGGACACTCCTGTTCTAGGTCATAGTTATCCAACTCTTGGCCCAAGGGGGTGGACTTGATTAAGGTTCTTGAAGATGTTCCACCTCTCCTCCAAAAGATCTGAAGAAGCATTTTGGAGGAGAGACAAAACGTCTTCAAGAACCTCTATCAAGTCCGGTTGCCCCCAAGATTTAGATCCCTGCTGTTGCTTAATCATCAGTCTGTTTGTTGTTTAATGATAAAAGTCATGACAACAAAGAATATCCCTGTCATGATTGCATTTTTTATCTCTGCACTTGCTCTGGTTTCCCTTAATACTATCACAATAATGCAGTGTCATTTTGAGAATATAAGAATTCAAAACATGTTAATATAGCCTAAAATATGATGTAGTCATATAGATTTTGACTGGTTACGAGACTTGAAAAAGCTGATCTGATAATGTTCAAATTAGAAATTAACGCAGATATAATTTATTAATATTGACTCCTCATGCAAATGTTTGTACCTTTCTTCTAACAGAGCAAAAATGACCCTCAGCTGAAAGCTGTTAAAATATGTTATTGACTGTCGGATTTGGTTCACTCAATAGCCAAAAAACAATTGTGGTCAGCTGATTTTTAAGGGATTCCCCAGCCACTTGGTCTGTATTCTGAAAATTTGACTTTGCGGCATGGCTGGCGTCTCATTTTGGTTTACTTCTGATTCGTAAACAGTCAAATATTTTGACTGAATTTTATATCATAATCTTTTCTGCCAAACTTTTGCTTTTCTGACTTGCATGTTGCAATAAACTTTTCCCAAAACAATGTTTGTTGCTTATTTGCTAAGACATAAATTGCAATTCCAGTTTCTAAATCATAACACATCAAATGATGAGTAATCTGATGCAGAACACTTCCAGCCTGGAACTGTTTTAGTTTGTGAAATTTTGCATTAAAAATAAATGAATCACTGTCTGATGTAGCAGATTTATAAGTGTAATCTGATGTGACACAACTTTATTGTAAACCCAAGATGTTTCCATAAAAACAAGTGAAATGAACAGAGACACACTGAAAAAGCATCATGTTGCTGTCATTGATTAAAAGCCCTAAAAATAGGTCTATTTTTTATCAACAAAGACCTTTGTATGGATTGTAAATGTGTTTTCTCATCCTTTTATTTGATATTTACAAATCTAATTTGCTTTCACACATGCACAGCATGCCCGAAAACATCCTGAAGTTTTCATGTTGAACTCTGACTTTACATAAGTTTAAGTCAGTTGTAAATGTTCCATGTGAAGTCGTGGTGAGCTTTTGTGTGAGCACAGTGCGTAATATTTTGGAAAATTCTCCATGAGCGTGCAGGGGGAATGATGGAAGTGACATGCGATCAGCCAATGACCTGTTTCGTTAAGTACATGGAGATTGCATACGATCAGTGCAATCTCCAAGCACAATGTGAAACAGCTTCATCTGGTTTTACTTCCACCAGTGTGACCTTCTTGCTCTTTTGGTGGAACTGTGAATGTGTTAAATTATTGGAAGCAATTGATATCAAGGCAAAAATGATCATTGCAGAGTTGTATAGCAGATTGTCTTGCTTCATCTGCCACTTTGCTTCTTTCTTCTTGCGTCCTGAGGTTCCTCCCCCTATCATTTAGCTTCTGCTATGGGGTTGGACAACCACCTGAGGAAAATTTCAGAGGCACTCTGCCTCATATTTTCTTGAAATTTTCAGGTGTGCATATGAGATTACAGCTTTAGAATTGCTTGAACTGGCATGCATCATAGTGGCTGGTAGTTGATAAATGAAGTGTCTTTAGCCAAACTCTGATAGCATGTGTTTAGGCATTTTTGCTTATTAAAAAGCTTTCCAGCAGGTGAATAATGAGCTTTGGATGTTCCTCTAAACTGTTGATGAGAGTGTTGTTTCCTGTGAGGACTAAATGTCATCAGTCCTCTCCTCATGCCTTGCCCTGTTGATCCAGGACAGCAGGAGTAATCCCACACATGGCCCTGATGAGGAGCCTGTCACCCACGATGACATCACACAGGGAGTGACGTGAAGCCGCCCTGTGTACAGGGCCTGGCCCGCAGCACGTGGGGCTTCACATGAGCATTAGCACTGCCCGCCTGCAGAGGCGGGTGCTTGTTTAGCCACTGGCTTTAGATCTAGCAGGGCTTGGTTGGCTTCACATTCAGGCTGATTTATCTGGCAGAGATCTTTAACATTTGAAACACTCCTGTCCTCGGCATGCTAGTTGTTTTTTAATCAAATTGGCTCTATAAAGTAAAGCTTTTTGCCTGTTTGAGGCTGCTTTCTGTCTTAAAGCAGTATTTTTTTTTGCAGGAGATAAACAAAGTAAGTCGATGCCATAACAGCACAAACAAAGGTTCAATCTTGGGTCAATAAATGCCTTTTATTCCTCAAGGGTTAATATGCAAATGAAAGCATTAGTCATCGAGCTTGCCTTCTAATTGTGAATTATGTAATAATGAGCACATTGTTTATGCATAAAACAAAAGAGATTTTTGGCATCATTGCAAACCCTACAACATTATTTGTAAAGAGCCTACAGTTAAATTCATGAATATCCAGAAGAATTATTAGAGGTTGAGATTTTCTGTTTTTGATGGTTGCCTTTGCAACAAACGGTTGAAGATTTATTTGACACCTCAGGTGTTTATTGTAGTAATTGCAGTATTACATTTAAATGCACTGCATGAGGATGCAGCTGCTTTAAGCAATTTTAGATGCCAAACCTGCACTGCATGAGCTTAAAGTGCATTAAGGAGGCACATCTTCAGCATCAACTAAACAAAATCTTGAATCTTCCTTCCTGTTTGTGTAGAGGTATTGATGTGTTTCTAACTTATTGAACATTCAGAAAACAACACCTGCTCTCTCTGTATCTCCACTCTGTTTTAGCAACAGGACGTTGGTACTTGCTCTCACTTCATTGCCCAATGCTGCATGCTGTCTCTGCTCACGGCATCTTTGGGTTAAACTACTGATATTTATCATTTTTTCTACAAAGCACTGGTACATCCAGTACTGTTGATTAAAAAATTATAGTATTGTTATAGTATTGTAAAGCATGTGGTATTGAAAAAGTTTTGAAATATCAAAAATATTGACAACCTTAGCCCCAACCCATTTTTAATTATGTTAACCACTTAAGTTATAATAAAATAGGATGATAAAGTTTATTGTCATTGTGTGCAATTCAAGCAATCTTGCTGATGACAACCAGCCCAGCTGCAATAGATGACATTGAAGAGATATAAATGTAAAAAATGAAGATGAAAATACAGGTTATTTCTGTAGAGTCAAATGTTTAGTTGGTAATCACTGCATTTCCTTGTGCTTTGCTAATAGATATGTGGGAGGGGAAGTGTTCAGATGGATGCACCGGCTTGTATTTCTTCACAAAGGCTAAAAAATCAATGAAAGGCCATCAGGGCTGAATGAGGACTTCTCACCCACAGAGTCTGGAGTTTAGGTTGGCAGCTTTCTGGAATACTAAAGCACCATCAAATAAGGTTTACCTACTAAGACAATTTATCTATCTACCTCTGCTGCCGTGTTTCAGAGGTAAACAACACTTTGCACTGAATAGTTTGCTACAGGATGTCTTATTATGGGGCTCCTTTTGTCCTTATCTCAAACAGAAATGCATTAATAGAAGATTAGCTCCCACTTCCCTCGCTTGCTTTGAGGATCAAATACCCTCATTACATTTTCTGCTGTTTCAGGTGTCCACTGCACTCATACTGTGCACCATGTAATGTGGTCTCTGTGTGGAATGTGGGAATGCCACTTATGGTCCCCTATAGCCCTCTCCACAGTAGCTTGCTTCATGTGGCTGTTAATTAGCACTCCTTGACTGGTGATTACTGGGCCTGACTGCAGTGACATGCCCCCGGGTACAGACTGGGAACCTCTGAGGCCAGCTTTTATAGACTCTCTTTATAAACCGTCACAGCAGAGAGGAAGGAAATAAAGCTGAGGCTTACAGCAAGGGGTGGGGATGCTATTATACTCTGAACAAATATAGCTTTTTTTCCTTGAAGTTTTTTATTAACTAGGACTGTCTGAGTTAATGCATTGATCACAATTAATCAGGGCTTATAATAAGTGCATTGATTTTAAAAGAATTGAAATTAATCATATGCTTTATTGTCCCTGTCAGCACACTTTGGTAATCCACTGCAGTGTCTCTCTACAGCCACAGTGATGGAGAATAAGTCCACCTTATTTCACTTAAAAAAACCTCACAGACAGTTCAGTGGACAAGTCAAAAGTCATCTGCACCTTGGGCTATCGAACATTTGCCTTAATACTGCTACCTTACTTTCTTTTCAATCCATAACAAGTTCCTTTTTCTGTGGGTAAGTGAATTTCATTATCTTAGATCTACCCGAGACTCCTTATTTTCTGTCAGAATAAAAGCAGATCTGTAACCAAACAAGGCGTCAATTATGATTAGTTTCAGATGGTACAAAAATGGTTTGAACGGAGAGAAAAACAGCTTCTCAAAATGAAACATATTTTTTGCTTTGCTTTATGACACTAGATTTATGTTACTGAGCACTAAGTATTTCTGAGAGCCTCTGAAGCAGCAGTGTGACAATTCATAGCTTCCAACTGCTTTACACATTGGAAAAGTTAGGTTTTGGATGCCACCTCAGTGTTTTAACCAGTCTAACCATGAGCTAATATGATCTAGGTCAGTGGGTTTTGATCTTTTTTTGCTCAAGGCACACCTAAGATCAAGCTAAAATTTCAAGGCACACCAAAACCATATCTACACAAAAGAGCTCTTACATGTTACAGTAAATTGTGCATATAGCGTCAGTTCAGGCAGGCCGTGGAGTCCAGCACTGACGTATAGTTGAGATCAGCCGATTTTATGCAAGTCCTCATCAGCCAATAGCAAGCTGATTCATTCTAAGCTCACTATTGGCAAATAAACAATTAAACTCAAACTTATGCTGCCTTATTTAAACTGCTCTTGTCTGGCTAGGCTGTGCTGCTCCCTCCGCAAGCTGCTTTTTACAACCCTCCTCCACCCCAGCTCCTCTTTTATTATACCTCTGACTTTATCAGTGTCCTTTTGTGTCATGATGCCTGCTCTGCTCTGAGGATGTTCCTAAGCGTCTATTTCCCTGTTCGGCTAAATGCTCATTTAAATTTTGTTTGACTAGTCTAAAGAGGAGAAAATCCCTAGAAAACAAATTCCTCACAGGGTCATTGTATATGCTACAGTGTGGCTAGCATTAAAAGCTAGTGTAGCAGCCCTTGTTAATAAGGGGTTAATAACACTTGAACTTGGGTTGAAGAACATTATCTCCTATTAATTTTGTAATACCGTGATGTAATATCGTTACTGTCAAAGGCAAGAAAAATACTGTGATATGATTTTTAGGCCATATCGCCCAGACCTAGTTCTTCCCTATACTTACTCAGTATCACAATCCCATTACTGATGATACCACTAGTTTCTGAAGACACAGAAACTTGTCCTCGTCTCCACAACACAAATACTTCTTTCCAGATAAACCCAGTCATGTAAGGTAAAAATCTTAGTCAAAATGTTTTTGTCATCTGAAGGGAGGAGATAAAATAGTGTTCTGTTTGTAACAGGATTATAAGTATCTCATCCTGAATCACTGCGATATTTGGCCAAAACACCAGCTGCTCTCAAGTAAGACACATCCTGTTTAAAAGGAAAGAGAAATGTGGGAAGGCTTATTAATTAAAAAAGTTGTTTCTGTTTGTGTAGGCTTATAAAAATGTAGACTTCTGGTGATGGGAGAAACTTCTCTCCTTCAAGCCTTTTCTCATCAAAAGTGTAGTGTTGCAGGTGTTGGCTTACTGTGAAGTATTTCAAAGGACTCGGTGAACCCTTAGATGTCTGCTGCATGCACTGCTGCACCATGACATCAGCTCTCAAACACTGATAAACACTTGTGCTCAGAGGGAAATAGTGCCCATTTCAGCTGGCAGGACCTAGCTGTTATTATCTTACACCAGTAGAAATACTGGAGCATTATTGGTCTGCAACTGGCACTGATTTTCATTGTTGAATAATCTTTGTTTTTCTCATTTGCTGGATTGGTTTTAGGTTTGGGTTGTCAAAAAATCATGAGAGAAATCAGAAAAAGTCACATTGAAGAGGCCAGAAAAGACAATTTTGCATTTGTTTTTGAAAAAAATACTCTTGTTGCAGAAAATTGTATCCAACTATTAGCTTAAAGCTAGCCACTGCTTAGTACTCTGATGCATTCCAAGGCCCTGTTCTATAAATCAGGATTATCAAGGTAACTTCAGGGTTGATGCTGGCTTTTCTGGACTATAAAGGTGGTTCATATCTGGCTGGGGTAGTTTGCATGGTCACTTCAGCTGAACAGCTAATTATCTAAGGAGCATGCAGTGTTCAGGATGACAGATCACACTGTATGAAACACCACCTACTGACCTGTCAGCTGTCTTGATCATGGAGCTCTGTGTGCTTCTGTGAGAGGGGAGAAGAGAGAGAGGCTGACAGTTTGTGTCTCCAGCATGATTCTTTTGAAAAATATATGATCCTGAAAGATAGATATAATATATTTATTTACAGCACAGCTGTCACAATACTGGAATTTTTAATTTTGATACAAGTTAAAATCAAATGTTATTGACGAGGATGCACAGTATTGGCATATCAGTATTGGCAGATATTAGCTTTAAAAGCGAATTATCTGTATCATCTAATATTCAGATTTCTGCTGGTATTTACGACCAGTATTTTAGCTGTAAAAGTCTGCCTATATCAGCAGCAAATATTGGCCTGATGAACAAATAAGTTAGTGGAGTTTTAGGCTGGACAAACTTTAAATTCTGCATTGTAAGGACTGTTTTAAAGGAAAGGAATAGTTTAGGCCTGAACTATATATAGGTAATGGTATCGATAATGGCAAGTGCAAAATATATGCATATTAGATATTGACAAAATCCAATATCGTGCATCCCGAGTTATTGATACCTGCTTTGATACCACAATAAAATGAGCTCCCGCATTGTTATTTTTTTTTAATTTTCAACCTTTATATAAGAAAGCTTTACTAAACTGTAAAGCCAACCAAATTTTGACATTCTGTTTATAAAGATTTTCCTAAATCATGTCTAGGGCCTTGCTGAAATTTAACATCTCCTTATGTATACCAGAATAGGTGTCTGCAGTGATTCTGCTGTCTGTCTGTAATTTTGAATATATTGCATTCAAAATGACAGACGATGCATTGAAAAGCTGTCATGATTCTGCAGGCCAGGATGTAAGGGAAAACCTTTAGGGACAAGGAGACGTCACCATCCTTCTCTTCTGCTCTCCGTCTGTCTGTAAGATACATTCAGGTTAACGCTAAAGGGACTGAATCAAAAATGATCTGTTTACCAGTGAATTAAACAGTCAGGAGAGAGGCACACAGTGTCTAGAAAGAGGCACATCTTCAGCATCAGTCAAATAAAATCCTAAATCATGTCCACTGCCTCTCTCCACCCACACTGTTTTTCCTTTAAAACTTATGTCCTTTCAATGTTATCATGTATAAAGTGATGGGTATTGTATCATTTAAAGCCTTAGTTCTCAACTGGTGGGTTGTGACCTGAAAGTGGGTTGCAAAGTCATTTTTAGTGGGTTGTGGATATGTGACCAAAAAAAATGTATGTAGCAAAAAGCCTATGATGTGTTGTGCCTATGACTGGTCATTTAGACCAGTTGGTTTCGATACAAAACTGTGAGAAATGTCGGCCCTGATTTGTCGGGGGTAATGGCAGGTCCTGATGCAAGACCAGGTGAGAACCACTGATTTTAAGCATGTGGTATCAAAAAAGTATTAGAGTATTAGAAATTTTGACAACCTTATATTAAATTTATCATTATTGCTGAAGCACTGGAGCTTACTTTTGTACCAGTATGAATAAAATTGTGCAGATGTAGGCCAACTGCTTTTAGTTAGGGGTTTAGTTTACATTTTATAAACCCCATACAGCTCTGTATACCATCAGAGCTGCAGCTGAAATATTATGCATTATACTTTCATAAGAGCCATATATGTAGAACTCATGTAATCTGGAGAAGAAACAGGATTTTCACGGATGATAATTGAAGTTATATCAGAGCCTTCCTTTGCACATCCATACTCATGCAGGTTCGACTCACATCCATTAATGCAGCTCTGTGAATTTTGGCTCTAGTTTGCGTTTCACTGTTTGTGTTTTTCTAATATCATATTTTATTTGGGCTGGTTAAATATGAAAAACTCCTGACAGCAGTCTGGTTCATAATGAGACATATCAAGCTAACCCTGCCCCTTCTATCAGGTTGATAAGTAGAGTCGTGTGACCGCTCTGCGGCAGCCCCTCTGTTAGAGTTAGTGAAGTCAGACAACCAAAAGATACCCTGGGAATGTTGAGCTCACTTTGTAGTCCAGGCCTCAGGGACTAGGTCATGTTTTGTCTGATGCTTTGTCCCATTTCCTTGATAATATTTACACCGTGTCACCTGAATAGATGTCACACACGAAGAGAAGTTAACGTCATCTTGACATTCTGAGTCCGCCCTGTCCGCAAACAAGCAGCGTTCTCAAACATACATGATGTGCTGTTTCAAAACATCTCTTTCTTTGGGATGTCATGTTTTTTATTAATGGAAATTTGGTCTAAATAAGGTGTGTACTTGATTGGTGTCATACTTAGAGTGAGCATATGATGTCACCAGTATTTAATAGGCTTCACCGAGGGCTTTAGGCATTCATTAGGGTGGGTTTTGTTCCATGACGGCTATTAAATTCAGTTGTCAGATGTTTTGGAACTGCACTGCACTGTGCAGAGTTTCTATGTTTGAACTGTAATTATGAGCAGATTATTTTTAGACTATATGAGGTTCTGATTCTAGCAACTCGGAGATAAGGTGGTGATTCACTGTCTGCAGCTTTACTGTAGTTGTGCTTGCTCTGGTTTAGAAAGTAAGGGTAGATATGATGTGATATGTTAAAGACATTAAGGGATATTAACTGCTGAACAGTACTAAAACCAGTTTAAATGTGGGTTATTGCTGTGTTGTATAAGATCAGAGCTCAGTTAAAAGCTTCTGCAATGTTTGTATAGCACTTTGTGAGGCTCTGTACACTCCTCTTCTTTAAGTAGATGTTGTTTTTCTCACCTTATTTTGCCTTCAGCTCTCATGTATAAAAGAAGGGTCTGGTTGCTGGGTTCACATGGATCAGGTTTGGATGTTTCTGAGCCAGTAAGCTCGATAGGGGAGGCCCGGGGAGGGAAGTCAGACTTGGCAAATTTTTGTGTGATGACTGGACAGCTTTTTGGACCAGACAAGCTCGAGTGGCATGGCCTCTGAGAGGGCAGGCACACTGTGGAATCTCTGACATCAGCTGTGTGTGCATTCACACTGGTGTTGTCTTACCCATTACACACACAGACGCCCACAGCTGGTGGTCAAGCCTTCATCGGGGCTGGAATGTGCATGTTACATGGTTCACGCCGCAAAAATGTTCTCCAGTAGACTCATTTTTCTCAAGAAAGTTCTGTCTTTTTTGTTGGGAGGCTGAACTTTTCCAACTTTATTATATTCTGAGTCTCATTTTTACCTGGTAAGCTCAACACTTCTTACAATGTACGCTGGCTAGTTGAAGATAATTGATGCCCTTATTTGGGCAGAGGCTAACCAGTCCACTGCAGCTCCACTTCAGACAAAAGCTTTCCTGGATTCACATGAAGAAGCGTTTTTCAGCTAATGGACTTGAAACGGTCCACTACCTCCAATAATTCTCATGTCAACGATGGCTCTGTGAATGTTCTGTTTTGCTGCAGCTCAGAGGATTTTATTGATTTTACTCCAATGACCAGCTTACTGGTATATTTCCTTTTGTCCAGGGAAATGGTCACACTCTAATTTACTGTATTGATTTCTGAGATGTGAACCAATGGGATCTAAAAACATTGGTCCCCTCCCTTATTACTGGTCCAGCACAGCTGCTCCACTGAGTGGGAGGATTAGTGTGGCTGCAGTTTACAAAATAGACAGGAAGTAATGGTATTACAGCGCCAAGCCGGCAGAAACTTAAATGTTGTATTGTCCTCATTTTCATTTTTAAAATTCTAAGTGGAAGAGCTCAGTCATTCTGCTGTGTGGGGAGCATTGAGTTTGCTGGGGTTTGTGTTTGGAAGTAAAATATCAAATCTCAGTGAAAAGCTTTGTTTGAGCTTTCTGTGAAGAATATAAAGTCTTTATTTTGTAAATAAAAGATTTAAATGTATGAATTAAATGGAGCTGTATGCCAGCTTGGGTATCAGCAGCCTCCCTGTGATACCCTGTGTTTGCTTAGGATCTTTGAAGGTAGATAAAAGTAAATATTTTCATATCAAACTGAAGAAATCTTCATAAATTATAGAAACATTATGTTATTCAATTGAACTATGTGGTAGCTCAGGTAGCAGCCCCCTCATCAGATATGTTGTGATAGATCTCTGAAGACAATTAAAAGGATAAGTTTTTCTTTGAAAAACAGGAAAATGTTGATAAATTATGGAAGCGTTATGTGAATTATGTGGAACTGTAAGGCAGCTCAGCTCCCTTATCACGTACTGTGTTTGCTGAGGCTCTTGTAAGTGAATGTTTCCCATAAAGACATGAAAATAGCATTTATGTATGGTGGCTCTTTTTTACTTGTTTATCAAACAATAAGGCAGCCTGGGTAGCAACCCCTTCTTCAGATATCCTGTGTTTGCCCAAGGTCTTTGAAGATAGGTAAAAAATAAATGTTTCCTATGAAAACAGGAAAAATGTTGATTGATAATGAAAAAATTATCTTGATTACATGGCACTGTGTGGCACCCCCCTTATCAGATATCTTGTGTTTCCTCAGGAGGTTTAAAGACAGATAAAATAAATATTTTGTCCTGTAAAAAAATAGGAAATTGTTGATGAGTAATGGAGACATTATATTCATTTTATAGAGCTGCATGGTAGCTTGGGTTGTAGCCCCCATGTCAGATACCCTGTGTTTGCTGAGGATCTTTTAAGTGAATGTTTTTTCTGTAAGGTGAGGAAAATGTTGAGAAAATATGGCAACTTTATTTGAATTATTTATCAAAGTGTAATTCAGCTCGGGTAGCAGCCCCCTCATCAGATAACCTGTGTTTGCTGAAAACATCTCAAGTAAATGTATTCCTGTTAAGATGGTGGCAATGTTAATTAGAATAGCATCTTAGGTATCATCCCCCTCATCAGGTATCCTATGTCTGTTAAGGATCTTAACATTTTAAAGTCCTTCTCAAAAGGTATGACAGGTGGTAATGGGTAATGGTAATGCTATGAGTTATATGGGACTGTGTGGCAGATCAGTTGGAATCCTCCTTGTCAGATATACTGTGTTTGTTGAGGGTCTTTCAGGCAAGAGTTTTCTAATTGCTAAGGAAATTTTTGCTAAAAAATGTTAAAATGTGAATTCAATATCAATCTGTGTGGCAGCTGGGGTAGCAGCCCCCTGAATCTTGTGTTTGCTGAAGATCACTGGAAACAATTAAAGATAAATATTTGACTTTAAAGACTAAAATAAAAGGATATTTGGTATATGACCTGGATCATATAGGAACTTATTGGCAGCTCAGGTAGCTCTCTCTTGACTTTGTACAGCTTAAGTCGTCAGGTAGATTTATTTGGGGAGCTCTGTGGATGATTTCAAATAAAACTCTAGAAATGATCAACATAAAAGGACTCTAAAGAGAAAATTTAGGCTCATAGCAATTTATTGCACCAGCTCAGCTCCTCCTCATCTTTTATGTAGTGCTGAAGAGATGCTTATTTTTATCTCGTCAAACCTATTTTAGTGTTTGTATTAGTTAAAATCACTAGGTACATCTAGTCAGAGAGGTTTATGCTTGTAGCAGCTCAGCTCCCAGCCCCAGCTGTCTGTTGTATTGACACTGCAGAGATGCTGATTTTTATCCTTTAAGCTTTAATCAGTGTTGCTATCTCTTAAAATTACCGGGTATGTTTCATCAAAGGGAGGCCAACGTTAGACGCAGCTCAGCTTGCAGCCTCACACATTGGTGCGTCCACAGTCAAGCTTCTGAGCCTTATGGCTTGAAACTGAGGAATTATGTTTTACTGGTTAAAAGTTTCCCATATTATGCCTGTTTAAGTATCTTTTACTTTTTCTTTTTTAGGCATCAGGATTTTTTTTAAACCAGCAGCATCATGAAACTATAAATCATGCTAAAAATACTGAGAATGTTGGAAAAGAATCCTGATCATATTTCTGTCATATAACCCAGTGCATTATCAATTCATTTATTCTGACTTTGAGAAAGGAGTAAGCATTGGTTCATTTTGCTGAGCAGACCTCCCGCTGCAGTCGCCTTGTATAAGCCAGAGGAGGTTTACAGTGAAATGCTTATCATATCCTTTAGCATTATGCAAGCCCTTTGAAATTAATGTGCCTACATTACACTGGCAATATGATGCACCCAGTTGCCCTTGAAGACAACTGATGCTGCAGAAAATGACAAAATTGGCTGAGATATCTTCTACAGAGCAGTTTTTCTGTGGAATAATGGGTAAATTTTAGGGCCTGTACTCATCTGCGGTGTTTTTTCCACCACAGAACTCCAGCATTATCAGTGAGAGATGTATTACCCAGCTTTATAGGATGAAACTCAGCTATATAGAGCAGGGACTTTGTGTTGATATGCATGGCTGTGCATATTTTTGTCTGAAGCTGCAGATCTCTTTTATAAGCTCTTTCTTTTTTTAACCCTTTGTATTTTCAAGTCAAGGGCGATTCAAATAGTGCATCCTATAGCTTTGATTTATTCAGCTTTGTACGTGTGCATCAGTCTCATTGTGCTGCCCTGATCAGCTGAGAGAAACCATGGAAGAACAGGGTGAAGGCTAGGTTTTCCTACATTCCTCCTCAGCCAGGCAGCGCTCAGCCTCCTTCCCAGCTGCAGCTCTGGTGTTATGTAATGAGTGAGTGTAGGCTGACTGGGCTCAGTCAGTAACCAGATTACAGCACTCCACAGATAAAGACAGCTGAAGGACAGCCATCTCAGTCACCACACCTTTGTTTGTCTTCCGCTTCTGGTTTTCCTCAGCAGTGAGGTGTTTACTGTGATTGATTGTCCACAGTAGACCCAGCCCTGTTTCTGCAGCATTTTTTTAAACAGACCACTGACTCACTGAGGGAGGGAATTAACAAGGAAGTGTTTGCTCTTTTAGCTTCTACAAGGTTTTATACATGTCTGTGGTTTTATGCAAGATAAGCTACGCCTATCTCAGACATCCAGAGCATTTAGTCTAACTTACAAGTCTGTCAACACACCAGTGATAGATTTAAATGCATCAAACATGTAGGGATTGAAACCATATAAAACTGCATTATAGGATCTTCTGGTGCTTACATGGATATAATGATGCAGTTTGTTTTGAAATGTTGTATATCTCTATAACCTACATAAACAAGGCTCAAAGGTTATGTAAATTAACATAATTTAGTATTTAATAAGGGTATTGAAATTGCTTCTGAAAGGTTAATAATGAGTTGTATTGATACAAATCAATTACCCTTATTTTTGAGTGGAATTCACAAAGCGGTATTTCTTTTACAACAGAAATACAGGGCATATATCCAGACTTTTCAGAGTGTCTCAAGTACTTCACCACTCTAAAAAAGTTACTATAGGGCTGGGTAATAAATTAAATTGCACAATGCAGGTGCAATATTTCTTTAACTAGAATATGTGTCAGATTACCAGTTTAGTACTTTTTTTTCAGCAGACATGTTATGCCCTACACATCATGCAAATGTTAAAGTGTCATTTTTTTAAATACTTAAAAAATCCTGCTTTCCTGATGTTTGTAAAGGATTTCCTTTATCAAAATAAGAAAAACATGGAAGTGATCTTTTCTTTCAGTTCAGCAATTCATAACAAATTTGCAATATGAGTCACAATCGTCACAATGACATATTTTATTAAAATTGTTCAGCCCTTGTTTAATCTGTCTAATACTGTGTTGGTTATAATAATGAAAGAGTTAGTGCTTGTGTTCACTCAGTCCTAATCAGTACAAGCATGTCATTCGGTAGTTTTATGTGATTACCTAAACCTGCCTTGTATACATTTCAGAACTGGTGCAACCTTAAATGTATATTGTCATCATTTTTAACTTTTTGCTGTAACAGTGTTCTATTGCAGTATTACAAAATTTATAGGGATAAAGCATTTAAATGCATATCCAGGTGTCCACACATAAGATCAACCAAATTTAATTTAATGAGAAATGATTTTAAAAGCCTCTATTCGTTTATTTCTTTGAAACGGCACCTTTAATTTTAAATTCCATTTCTCTCCTGCTGAGGTGTGTCAAGGCGCTACTCATAACACCTCATTCCTTTATGTGTGCTTTCACAGTAAAAGCAGTTGAACAAAAACAACTAGGCTGTAATAGCCTACAAATCACTTGCAATTGATTGATGAACTGAGTCTATCCATGGCAGGAAGAAAGAGCTTGCTTTGCAGACATGTGAGCACACTCGCTGTATGTTGCTGTTATTACAGACAGGAAACTGGAGAACAACCGTTTGCCTGATTGCTGTGCTGCATGTTAATTCCACAGACACTAGCAGGTGACCTTCAGTTCGTAACCTAGATCCTATTTAAGTGTCAAAGAGAAACCGATGGCAGGACTAAGACTGAGCTGTTGTCTGTTACATATCACTTTGTCACATTGCCTTTATTTACCTTCCACCATGACTGGTACTTTGGAGAAATCATTGGCATTGGTTTTGCCTTGTTTGTGCACTACAGCATAACGTATTTAAACTGGTGGTGACGGTGTTTAAAGATTCATTTTTGTGGTATAAATGATAGCGGTGTTGGTATTCATACTGGTTTACCATCCACCATGAATATGTTATATTTTTTGCCTGAATAATCTAGAATAGACTGATTTATGATCATATATTTGCTTGTAGCTGTCAGTACTCTTGATTTGTCCAAAGATTTGAAGCATTTACTTTTATCCCTCCATCACTTTTAATCACAGAGGGAGCAGGGGAATTTACACTCACCACTCCTGCTTCATCACCCTCCCCTGTTTGCCTACTTTATGCCCTTTATCTCATTACTCACATTGTTTTTCAGGCTGGAAGGGTGTGTTACATTCGCTGAGATCACAGGAAGGGTTTATGTGATTGAACTAAAATAGAACTGACACATTTATAGACGTGGTCATTCATCATGTTATGACCTTTGAAGGGAAACAGAAAGACTCAGTCATCTTTTGGTAAAGTCTCAACATAAACTGTGCTGATTATAGAATATTTTCTCAGGCTGAGGTTTTTAAGTGTCAGTTCAGATTAAGTGGAGAGTGTCATTATTTCACCTCAGCTGCTTGTCCTCTTCATTGTACAATGTTCATGCTTCACACAGAACAGTGATCAACCTCAGTCAGTGAGAAATGTCTTGGTATGGGTGAGGAAGGGACCTTAAAGCTCAGTTTTTATACATTATACGAATGAATCAGGCAACTTTTCCAAGGACTGGAATCCTTCACGGATATTGATAAGGATATCAATATAAAAATGAAAAGATACTCTGGAGCTGGCAGGAAAATTTTAGGGTAGAGTCAGGGTGAAAAACTCTGCTGTTTGTGTTCACACATGCAGCTCAATCAGAAAAATTCAGGAAACAAGGCTTAAGAAGGTGTCTTTAGAGTGCTTCCTCTGGTATTTGATATTATATTATGACCAAAGCACAGCACAGATATATTTAGACCACAAGGGACTGTGATAAAAGGTGGAAAAAAGGGAATAATATGGCCCTTTAATTCCTTTTATTCCTGCCACTGGGTCACTGTAAGACAAGGCGGTTTATAGTACACCGCCAAATCAACCCTTTGTTTACATTAATTTCTACTGAAAAAAGTCACAATGAGGGATAGGACTGAACAATTAGGAAAAACAATCTTAAGTGCAGTTTTTTCAATACTGTGATTTAGTATGCAGCTATTTCTTAACTATTTCTTAACTATCTTATGTACAAGCATAAAAATCATTCTATATTGTAACACCGCAATTTAAGATAGATTAAATTAGGGCTGAATAATTTTGAAAGAATATCTTATTGTGATGATTTTTACTCATATTGCAAATTGTTTATGAATTGTTGTATTGAACAGATTTTTTATTTAATTTTTGCATGAACTTTCCTTTGATCTTTCCTTTTTTATTTAATTCTCATTTTACAAAGAAAATCATACAAAAATAACATCTCTACAGCAAGAAACTATTTTAAACTGGTAATATGACACACATTTTAATTTAAAGTAATATTGCATTTTAAAATTGCAGAAGGACATGTTGCAATTTAATCTAAATTTTGACCAATTGCCCAGCCTTAATGAGGAATACCTTTGAATGCTAAAAGACAACAAAACTCTCTCCACAGGCGTCATTGGGATGAACACAAAAATAAAGTTTAACAATTCACTGAGGCATCGGTTTGGCTGATATTGCCCCTGTTGACAAGCATCGGCTCAGTGGCTCATAATGTGGCATGAACAGATGTCAGCAGTCCATGTTTATCTGTTGTGTTGCACATTTTTGCAGGGAAGTGTGAGTCACATGTCAGATCTGTAGGATCTGTAGATCTCATAGGAGAATTGTTGGCACTGTAGGAATCTTAGACAGAAGAAGTTTGAGTATAGGGGCCGGTTTTCCTTTTGTGTGATGGGGACAAGTGTTGTCCAGAGGAATTTTTGTGAAATCCTTTTTTACATCAAATACATACCACATTTGCGACATGATCTATGATTTGACCCCCAAATTCAAGATGTCTCATTGAAAGTTTTGCATTCTAGAGAAAGAAAACTGTCTTTGAGTAATAATACACTGCATGCACATATAGCTTGAAGAAAGGTAAATCAACATATTTACAAAAACGTATCTGTTGCATGCAGTATTTTGGAGTCTCTTTTGTCAATACTTTATGATAATCGTCAGTCAAATGGCAGTCAAGGATTTGCTTGAAGTGGTGAGTCTTTGAAGAGAATTATCACCTGAATCTGCTGCTGTCTGCAGATTAATGATGCTTTATTGCAGCTCATGACCTCGTGACCTGCAACTTTCCTGTTTTGTTTCAATCTCAGTGCTCTCATTGTTTCTGGCTGCAACAGAAAGGTCTAACCCCCCCACTCATCTCCAAAAATACAGGCTGGGAGACACAGTTAGCAGCTAGCTGATAAATGTAATGAAGCCTTTAGGAAGCTGGAAGTGCATGCATATTTTAGTGTCATTTATCATGTTCTGTCTAATGATTTCTTGTTTCTCTGTTGCTGCTGGATGTGTAAACAATAAAACAGTTCGTTAACCTGTTCCCTCATATAAAACGGATAGTTTAATAAGCCAGTGTTGTTTTAATCACTTGTTCTCGCAGCTTTTCTGCAGAAAAAAATATCTGCAAGGTGGCATTTTCAAAACTATATTATGTATCTTTAAAAAATGTGATCATGATAGAATTTATTACCATTATATTTTAACAAAAGGTAGGTTACTGGTGCTCCTGTGCAACATCAAAATATAGTCCTTTCTGTTCCCATTATTTAGGTCATGCTGTATTGACTGACCTACACAGTGCATGACGCAGCATTTAGAGCACCAGCAGCTTTTGCACGCAGGAGGCAGGAGGTCCGGTCCCTCTGTCTGCTCTGTGTGTGTCAAACATTTTATTGTGCTGATGTTCTTATCTTTGTTTGCTTTGAACAGGAGGTAATTGTCATGGCGGGCTGATAAAAACACATTGTACTAGTACCTTTAAATCCTGTCTGTATTTAATGATGACTGAGATAAAAACGTAAAAAAAACAATAGGCACTTTTCATGCAAGAAAACCATTTGGAATTAAAAGCCAGCAGAGACGGAGCTTAAAGAAAAATTTGAGTTATTGCATTTCAGAGCTACGTAAGATTAAATACGCATAAGCTAGCATACTTGTTTGTCATTTCTGGGGTGTTTACACAGACCTACATGTATTTTCTGGAGAACACAGAGTGTCAAATCAGTTTTGAAGGTAATTTTTGCAATTTTTAACACAAATTTGCACACTGATGGAAGGTTATGATGATCTAAAATTTGATTTAGTTTCATGTATTCATAGTTTCTGCAACAATTGCATTTCTAAAAACAAAGACCAATAACATTGTATTAATATTTCCTAAAATGCAAAGATTTCCAGATGGTCATTAATGGGTTAATATAAGTGTAGCCTTTGCTCTTGCGTGTAATGCATTCTGTGGCTGTTATGTAGCCAATCATCAAGCTGTTGAATTGACATTTAGTCAAATCAGACATGTGCAGAGTGATTCAGATGTCTGGAACCAGACACGTTTTTTTGCGTGGACCCGTATCTAAAAATGTCTTGTTTGTGTATTACTGCTTGGTTACATAGCTGTTTCACCATTTGGCCAGAGGCTTTTTACACATTTCTTTTTCACTCCGATTACTGCCATCATCTTCTCCCCTGCATCTGCAGGAAGTGAAATGCCATTTTTAGTTTTGCACTTGTCTTCTCTGTCACATTTAGGAGGGAATGAAGTCTTTAAGCTCCTCCTGATCAGCTGTTCATTGGTCAGCAGAAGAAAAAACTGGCCGTGCTCAGCTGTTTCTCCTGTTGTGACTGAAGGAAACATCTAAAATGGGGAGAGCACACATTAGAAGAAAGTTCCCATCATTAAAGACCTGAAGGCGAGGGAAACAAACTTGTGTCCAGGGGTACAACAACCCTGCCGGCCCACCGAGGGCTGACGCAGTGGGCTGTGGTGACCTCCCTGTCTCCCTCAGTGATCCAGGCCGTTCTCCCGGCTCGCAGCTCAGCACCCACGTGTTGTCAGCAGCTCCTGTTACGTAAGCCTCCTGCCAGACAAAAGCTCAGCCATCCACAACACAAATCACGGACTGGCCCATGTTGGCAGCAGCACAGTTAACGCTAGCCACTTATCCACACAGGGGCTTTTCTTATGTTTATTTATGCTGGTTTGTGCACCATATATGAAATATGGATTCAAAGAGAGTTTAAAAAGTTATTGAGTGATGGCACATGTCATAGCAGCTTGTTTACTGCTAATGGATGTTAGTAGTGAACATTGGCTTTATGGCGCACGTTTTTAGTAGAAAATCCAATTTGTGCAACATATCAGACTCAGGGAAAATGTTTCTGTTATTGATATTTTCCACATACCTGTGATTTGATTTATCTTAAGTTTGATAATCCTGATAAGCTCTGTGAACTCTGTGTACATTCCCATGGTTGTTAAAGGCTTTGCATGGCTTCACTGCTTTCAGTGCTGTTCAGTTCGAATTACAGGATCATTTTTTTAAGCAACATATTGCAAAAGCCTAGATTTATAGCAACAAGGTTCTTCCTCAGTGTGCAGATATTGTACACACTGGATGAAGGACAGGCAAGGCAGTGTTTAGCACACATAGACAGTACTTGGGCAAGCCCCCTAGGTGTCTTTACAGTCACCCAGGTCTATTTTAACCATTTTTTATGTTTGCAATTGGCTTTTGCACATGCTAGAGAGTGTTGTATGCTGTTGTCTCATCATTTGTCATCTTCTTGCTGCAGACAAAAAGCCCCTTAACTAGCATACGTTTGCATGAAAACAATGCCAGGGCAATCTGGGAGAACATGTGACGTTTTAGGCAGCCATAACAGCAGTGGAAAACTTCAACTTTTGAAAAAAAAAAAAAAAAAAGGTTTTGAGCACAAGCTTTTACTTTGGGAGGGGTGTCCCTGTATGACACCTTATGGACTATACAGATTCCTGGACTGGCAGAGGAGAGAGTTATTATGTACGTAAGCAGTGCATGGCTAATTGAATATTCATGAGATAAATACGAAGTAGGAGCTGGTTAGCATGCTAAAGGCTATCCAGGCTCACAGCAGTGAAGACGTAACTTCAGTTGATGGAGGGATTAACGACAAAAGGACAGCACTAAACTATCAACAAGCAGAGGACAACACTTAACTATTACTGAACCAGAGGACCCATTTTTCTTTCCACGGCAAGGCTACTCAAGTTAAAGCATGATGGCTGGATGTTAAAGTTTAAGGTGAATTCATCAGCTTATGAGGACCAAAATAATCAATCAGTGAGCTACATAGTTCATTTAAAATGCAGAGTTTTTGTTAGTGTTTTGTGTGGAGGATATATGGCTGTTAGCTGCAAATGATGGCTAATAAGCTATGGGCTAACTGGGTGTTTAATGTGTGAAATGCAACAAAAAGCAAATAAGAAGCAGCTCGCCATACTTGATGATCTTTTCTATTCAACTTGCAAGCAAATCGATGGAATTATGTCTTTTATCAGTCATTTTTAAGTTCCGGTCATGTGTAATCTGTGTTAAAACATGGGCTGTAATAACAGGATCGTCAGCTCTGGCTAAGGTTGGATTCGGTTTTTATTGTCTTGAACTCTGGTGGAATTTTGTACAGAAATATGTGGCTCCAGCCTTGCTCTTGTGAGACATGATACTGGATCAGTGTTTGTGTTTTTGTTGTTTTGTTGTTGTTAATAATGGTTATGCCCGATAGTGGTATAGAAATAAATTCTGGAGGTTGGTCAGTTACGAAAGTCTAGTGTGAACTCTGGACCTAATTTCACATCTTTTACGTTATTCTTTAAATAGACATTAGACATCAGTAAAATCATTTAATCTGTGAAATATAATTGAAGTCATAGCCCTCTGATTACAGTACTCTTGTGGTTCTGTAACGTTTTTATTACAGACATCTCTGCCGCTGTCACAGCTCGCAGATGGTAGTGGACACCGCAGTTCCACCGCAGTAATGGTGGATGCTCAAGATGGCGGCGCCCACAAATCAGCCGTAGGATTGGTCTATAGCTAATGTTGACCTTTGAGTCATTTTTTCTACTTTAAAAATATTTTTGGATTCATCATGGACTCAAAATATTGAAAATACAGATTATTGGCTAGTAAAAGCTGAGAGCAGCACATATTTCTTTATTGCACCTCATAATATGATTGCAGAATTATTGCACATTCCATGTTTTCTTCTTTGAAGGCCTGCTGTTCTGCAGGTTATGGTTGAAGATCTTCTCATACTTTTTTGGATAGATTTGAAGGTTGAAAATCTTTTCAAGCTCTAACAACTGCCAAGCGATTATTCTGGTTTCTAGAGTATCTAAAGATAAATATGTACTATGTGCATAAGTACTTATTCAGGGCCAACAGAAGAAGAAGTAGAGCATGTACTTTTTTAATCCCTTGAAGGGAAATTTAATTCCTGCAGTATGTTACTGAACATAGACTGAAAGACATGCACATGCACAAACACGATCCCATTGGCATACACAGATGAGCAGAGATGTCAGAGTGATCCCCGCTTAGGAGCGCCTGAGTGGTTGGGGGTTTGTTCCTTGCACCTCAGAAATAATTAGAAGTGATCTGGCACTTCTTCCTGAATACTAGACCAATTGTCAGACTCAGCCCAACAAGGAATTGAGCTGTCTTTACAAACTGAGCTACTGTCACCTTAATATTTATTCAAAAAGAAAACACAAACTATGAAATGTAATACCTAAACACAGCCTTGCTTATCTAGGAAACTGAAATACATGGACAGATAGATACAAAGTGAAAACAAAATATAGACAAAAAACAAACAAAAAAACCCCCCTGAAATATCACATTGACATAAGTATCAAACGTTTGTAAAACACTTGAAATTTGGCTCAGGTTCCTCCCATTTCTCTCAGTCTTTGCTGAGATTTTTCTACACCTTGATTGGAGTCCACCTGTGGTAAATTAAATCTATTAGACATGATTTGGAAAGCCACACACATCTCTGCAGAAGGCCTAAACACTGACTATGTATGCATCAAAGCAAAAACCAAGCCATGAGGTCAAAGGATTTTGTCTCTGAGCTCTGAGAGAGGATTGTTGCAAGGCACAGATCTGCAAAATTCTGCTGCACTGGAGGTTCCCAGGAGCCCAGTGGCCTCCATAATTCTGAAACAAAAGAAGTCTGGCATAACCTGGACTCTCCAACAGATGAGCAATCAGGGGAAAGGGGCCTTAGCAGGAGAGGTGACCAAGAACCCGATGGTCACTCTGACAGAGCTCCAGAGATCCTGTGTGGAGATGGAGAAGTTCCAAAAGGGCAGCCATCACTGCAGCCCTCCTCCCATCTGGGCTTCATGACAGAGTAGCTGGACAGACTGCTTCTCAGTGCAAAATGCATGAAAGCTTACTTGGAGTTTGCAAAAATTTCCAAATGAAAGCCAAGCTAAATTTCAATATTTCTGCACAGGGTCTGAATATTTGATTAAATAAAAATGGTTTTTTTCATCTGTAGCATCAGGCTGCAACATAATACAATTGGAAAAAGTGTATTGTATAAAGTTTCAAATAATTCCATGTTTTTGTATTGGTAAATCAAGTTTTTTTTTTTTTTTTTTTTGTGATTCAAAAAACCCCAGATAATTTCCAACAGTCTCTTTGTGTTCTCTCAAGGATAGAGGTAACTAAACCTGATCAGAGATATAGAAAATAACTCAAGTTTTTGGTTTTCTTACTTCTTTAAAGCTCAAAATGAGACAGCAGAGAATGAGAAGCAACAGAAGAAGAGTTAACAGTGGCCAGCTAATGTAGGAATGTGAACAGGTCAATGTCTTAGCCTTGCTAATACTAACCCAGAGGATTTAGATGCTTAAAGATGTGTGATTTTTTTCCAGTCAATATTGTTTACTCTTTTTGAACCCAGAGGTTGTTTTACAAAAATTGAAGTGTCACTGTGTATTGCAGTCCTTTCCTGAAGTTTGATTCCTGCAGACAGATCTGGTTTGGATAGCACTGCAAGATAATCAGACAGATTTTGGGCTGAATTCCCTTCCCAAGAATCCTAGTCAAGGCCCTGATATTCTCATGGTTCTAAAGATTTTCTTGCTAGATTTTGTTGTGAAGATTGTGGTGGTGTAAGATGTGTTAACATTGATCTGTTATGCTTGGAAGAATGTCCAGTTGGCTCTGATTTCAAACCATTGACTAACATTGTTCATGTTTAATATTAATGATCTGATATCATGTTATGTGGGTGGAACCACAGCGATAGTTGAGCATGCAGCCTGTGGATTGAACAAAACAATAGCAAAGTAGGAAGCAAAGCTAACTGAAGAAGGATGCGTAGGAACTGCAGCAAATCAGATTTTACTCACCTCCAGCTCACTCTGTCCCATGTATAGCTGATGTTTACACTGTCTTTATGGCTTCATCCTGGCTTTTGGTGTTTTGTTTGTGAATTTCCATTAAAAGCTGGTCCAAAACTACCCCTACTTTGTCTACCTCATCTCCTCAAACTACAGGAACCAAACAATATTGATTCATTCATTATTGGTATCATGTGTGGGGGATCTCTCACATTTCAAAATCCGTGAATGATTTGAAAATCTTTCAGTGTAGGCAAGAATTCTTGTCCACTCATACCTCACTCATACATAATCGATTTTAAAGTCAAGTTAAAACCCCAGAGGCCGTATAGGACAACATGAGTAAGACTTCCTCCCACAAATGAGAGTTTCATAAGTGTTTTTACAGGCGAGCCATGTGACGTTACATCAAATGCATCAGAGTGGGTTCACAGGAATGGCTGATGTTACAGTCCCAGAGTGACAACAGCCAGCCTTTTGTTGCTCTCTGTTGGTACTTTCTGTCCTCGGCTGTTCACTTTTATCGCCCTCTTCATCGTGTTTTCCTTCCATCTCTCAGTGCCATGTGCTGTCAGCTGATTGACCAGTAATTTAACAGTTAAATAGAATGACAAGTGGATTTTGGACTAATCAGACTAATGTTAACTTTTGTGGGATGCTGTTAAGTACACAAATGGCCTGAAGTCTGGGCAGAGGCTGGATTCTGCTGTAACATGGGTTTGTGTTGCAGTATTTTTGTCCAGGTTATTAAACATAAATCAATGTTGGGGATTTTCACATTGATTTGACATTTTCTTTATTATATTCACAGGTATAGGCGGGGTTTTTTGCCCTGTGAGTTGGATACAGCTCTGAGTCAACAGAGCTCAGCTTACTATAAAACCTCCTCATTCTTCATTTTTATGACAGAGACAGTGTGATGCAGGTGCCTGCGTCACATAAGCCTCTTGCCGTTAACTCATTCATAGAAGGCTGGTGTAAATACAAACCCTGTTAGAATTGTTCTAATTCCTGAGTCTGCACTTGTTTCTTGCCTATAACTGTTAAAAAACTCTCAATGATTTCATTGTGTAATTACTAAAAAAAAGGTTTGTCACAATTTTGTAATTGCTGCTGCTGTCTTAGTCTCTGTATATCTCAGTTTTGTTTTACATGGAGGCATTCATTATAATAAGGGGGCATGTGCAGATTTGCTGCTCGCTGTCTCTTACAGAGATTCAAAAGCATTATAATTGATAACTTTGACTCTTTACCTTCATCAGCTATTTGCTTTTTTAACTTTCTCCAATTTTTTTTAAATGATGTGATAGTTTTTTAACCATGTGCTTTCAACAATAAAATGTCAGTGTTAGACTGTACTGAAGTTTTGAGGGAGAAAAGCATACATACATTTGCGTTTCAACTTGAAGATGCCACAAGTGGAGAGAGAGGCAGCACGCAACAATCAGATGAGAATGAGTGCAGGTGTCCTGCTGTTAAAACAGAGTGGGGATATGGAGAGATAAAAGAGGTTATTTTCTGATCTTTTCACAGCGGTTGTAGTCTCTAAAAGATAAAATCACACCAGAGCCAGAATGCACAGGCATGAAGGAAGAATCAGGATTTTTTTTGACTGATGCTAAAGATATGCCTCTCTTCTCTGCCCTCTGCCACGGTCTCTACGCTTGCTTACTGTTCAATTCACTGGTCAGTGAACACATCTGATTAAGTCCCGCTTATGTTTTTTTTAAATACACACGCTAACATGCAAGTCTGCTACATACAGAGAGGAGAGAGGGACAGCGATTTGGTTTCCCTTTAGTTGCAGACTGATGACAGCCTCACAGCCCTGCATAAAAACAGACATCCATAATGTGACCTAAATATTAAGAAAGGAAGAAGGAAAGAAATTACAGCGAGAGAGCAGAATCATTTCATACACTTCCACTTGTTTATTAATGATAATTCAGAGGGATTTCAAGAAGGGCCTTTAACTATACTTTTTAAGGGAAATCTGATTTGTTTTGCCTAATATTACTATAAACAGAATGTAACATTCATGAAGGTTGGCAGTAGAAAAATACTAAGCTAAATGGTTTGAATTAAGCTGGTATCCATCAAAAGTCAAGATTCTGGTGTCATGAGACTTATACTTTTCTAATTTTTCTTTCCAGGTAGCCTGTCATGATCAGCCATTACCTGACTGATTTATTAAGGATGAGAAATATTGGATTCATGCCGATATCTGCTAGGTGGATATTTCCAAAATCATTTTAGCTAAAACTAAGATTAAGTACACTTTTTTATTGTAAAGAGCAACAAGTGTTTTCTGTGCAAAGAGAGGCTGAGTCAAGCAAAGCTTTTAGAGGAGTGGAGAAGAAGACGGTCTGTCAGTTGTTTTATATTCAGGGCTTTATTTAAAATATTCAGGGCTCAAAGTGGACCGTCAGTGTGTTGCATCCTAGGTGACCAGCTTTACCCGATGGTACAGTTGTATGCTTTACTTATATTTATAAATATTTTCAGAAATTTTCATATCCACCATTATTGATATTTATCTTTCTGATTATTGCCAACACCAGTGTCATGCCGATAAAATTGTGCATCCCTACAAATGATCAAAAATAATGCAGCGAGTCACAGATCACCTGGCTATCACCTGATGCCTCAGTCGCACACTTTGAGCAGCTGTGTTAATATCTCCTAAACTTTGTTTTGAGCCCCTTTAGTCGAAAAAGATAAATCCGGTGTTGAAATCTGCATTGAAATGTTTTTGAAATCAGCAGATTAAAGCCTGTGAACTAACTTAAATTAGCTATTAGCACATAGCTGACATTACCCATGTAAGGTCACGTTGGAGGTCCAGTTCATAAAATGAATATTGGGCCAAGGTAAAGTCACAAGGTGTCTTCAATGTCACCTCACGAAAAGGAGATATGGGTTTTGATGAGAATATTGAATGAGTACAGCTGTTTGAAGGGGAAATCTGTTTTCTTAGCAATATAAAAGAATTACATCAGTTGCATGATGCAGCTGAGTTAATGTTATGAAACTGTCTATTCAACTATGTGCACTTGTTAGCCTATTAAATGGACATGATTTTTTAGTCTGTTAATAATTGTGTTTATTAATTCTCATAAACTTGTTGCACTGCTCCTTGGGAGGTTTTCTTTGTGCTCTGTTAAGTAAAGTAAGTGAAAGCATGCTGTTTGTGAATAAGGATGACTTTTGGGGTCATTTTGCCAGGTTACTCTAAAGGTCTTTGCACACTGAGTCTATCATTTTTGGATGTGTTTTTTTTTTTTTTTTTTTTTTTTTTTTCTCTCTCGGTAATTCTAAAATAAAAAACGTACACACTCTAACCTTGCACACTGAGTCCATTGTGTTGTGGTTGTATTCACTGTGAAAATCTTAGAATGATGCAAATTGTTTTGTAGTGCAATGAAAATAAGCAGTTAGGAAACACCTGTGGCTCAATCACGCCTTAAAGATCCCTCTGGGTCCATCTATCCTGACAGAGAACTTTATGTGACACCAGTTTGTTTGTCTTAGCACTGTGACAACTGGGAGAGATGAAAAAATACAGATCAGTTTTGGCATCATTGTGCAAACATGACTAGAACTACAGGAACTCAGTTTTCTTCTTTCAGTGCAAAAAATGTGGACAACAAAACAGACTCAGTCCGTAAAGCTAAACAGACTGGCCAACCAGTAAACCAGATGATAGATCAAAACAAAATATAACTGGTATCAGTGGTCGTCTGATCTCATTCACAGGTGATCGGCTTTACCAAACCTAATTGGGGCATTCCTGCTGTTTACAAAGATCCAACATTAATCCACCATGTGCCAAACTCTTGCCGACACTTAGCAGCGTTACAGTGGATAAACGGCCTTGTAGCAGACAGACACCTTAAGAAGAACCAGACTTATGTCAAACAAGTATCTGCTGAAATTCACAGTTTAGCCTTGGATAAGAGCTTGGTAATACCACTGTAGACCTCATACAAATAGTAAAAGAGATAACTGCGTTTTCAGTATTTATTTACTTTAAGGGAAACAGTAATATAATTTAATGAGAATTTGAGGGAACATAGCTTAAAACCCACCAGAAGCCTGCAGAGTGGAATTCTTCAAGTGAAATATAGATAAGGTTGCAGCTGTGAATACATAATTTAAACACAATATTTGTGTCCCTACCTACACTTAAGACACGTTAAACAGGACTGATCTGCACAGCACTTGGCAGCAGCAAGGCCTTTTCTGATACTCATCTGTTGCTGAAGTATATTGAATTATTTTCTTTAGCTGCATCTAAATACAAAGAAAACTTCCTGAACTTACAAGTGTTTAATTACTGGGATGGCCAGCCCCAGGGCTTACACCCATGATGTATTAGAGCTGTAGAGACATTTAAAGGAAAAACCATGATGGAATAAAAGTCAGCATATGCTGTTGTAGTTTGTATTCATTAGACATACAGTCTTATGGTCTGCCCCCTATGACCCCATGCAAATACTGTTTACAAAGACTGATAAAAATAATAGTTGCCTCTGTCACTTTCTGCCTTAGAGGAATTAAAACATGTGTTTTGAGTCTGATAAGAAACTGGACTTCCTGGCTTGGCTCGTATTACATTTTCTTACTGGTACCTATAGCAAGTCTATTTAAAAACAGCCTGTTTGTATTTGATGGCTCTGTTATCAGTCAGAACACTTTTCAACCCCCAACTCTGTGCTCAAATGTGTTTTTATGTCTGTTCTGATGCCCTGTGGTTTTAAATAGTTAACTGACCTCAGCTTTCCATCTTTTACGTGCTGTGTTTGTGATCAATAGACCTGAAAATCACAGCATAGACAAAGTGAAAGAATGTAAGGAGAGACTGCAGGGGAGGCTGCTGAATCCGTGACTTTGCAGAGGAGTACTCGGCTGGCTGAAAGAGGTCTTTCTGTGCTCTAGTCTGCCTGTGTGGCCCTTACTGTAATGATGATGGAGAAACTGAGGGAGGTAAGGAGAGCGTGAGCACGGTGGAGAGGTGTAAGAAGAGTAAACTCGTGACTCATCAGGCGCAGTGGAAAAGAGTTCACTGAGTCACAGATGAGGCAGGAACACTGGGTGGAGGATGAGCCACGAGACGATGGGAATAGATGACTGTAGGTAGATATAAAACAGTCCGTCTAAACCGGATTAGACAGTTTACAATCTTCAAGGTGCATAATTACAGAGTAGTTTGACTGTTAAGCAAAGCTATTGTGTAATTAGATACCAATAGAAAATTGTCAGTATAAAGTCTGTATCAAACATGGATGTAGGCTCAGTAACATCGCTCAGTGGTTTCTGAAGAGGCATGATGAAGCCAAACAATGATGGTGGCCATGTTGGAAATGCTTACTCCATCTAACTTTTGTCTCACTGAGAAGTAGGAAAAGAGGCGGAGCCGAGGCAGGCTTGAAGCCTCGAGGAAACAGCTTTAATGCACCCAGCAGTCAGTTAATTCAGCAGTAGGATAGAGATTGAGACCTTGTTCCACTGTTATGTATCTTAACCAGTATATGCTAGTCTTCATGCATTGATAATGTGGTTTCAAGGTTAGCAAAGGGTGTAAGGATGCTTTATAGAGGTGATCAAAATGTAAAAAATATGTGAAAATGTGCATATGAAGAATTTTACCACAGTAAGTTTTTAAGTACCAGTAAAGTAGATAAAATCAGATAATTTTAGGCCATGTCTCTCTGGTGTGACTGCTTCTGCTGCTGACATGTTAAGATCCCCCAAACTTTCTAGTAAACTCATTTAGTAATATGTAGTCAATGATGAAATCTGTGCTTAGTGATGGGATAAAAGCTAGTTAGACCATGTGACATATGACTACATGATAATGTATTTAATATCAGCTAGGTAAAATAACTGTTAGAAGAAGATAAACCAAATATGAGGACATAATCAAATGTAACTTTGAAATTTAAGGTTTTGGCAAGAAACTTGAATAATGCAGCTGTTGGGAGGTTGAAATTTGTTTTCATAGCAACATAAAATAGATACAGCAGTGATGTGAAAAACACAGCTCATATGGACAATAATCACATCTATACTGAAAAAGTACTATAGTTGCATTAATGTTAGTTTGTAAAAAAGAAAAACAATACGCCTTCATGCAGATGTTCAATGGATACTAGTGATTATTAAAGATCCATGTAGAAAACTGATCTTTAGAGCATGACGGCTCTACTTTTTTAGATTGATGGCATTTTAAAGGGAAATTTACTATTTAGGGCTGTTTTTTAACATTGTATGACAAGTTTCCTTGCTCTTTATCCTGCAGGTCTGTCATTTTAACAAATATCCAACTTTATATTTTGTCTACCATTGCTATAATGGAAGAGCAGGGTATAAACTACATGCTTTGCAATTTGACAGGCATTTTTTCTCTTCACTATATAAAAAAATTCCCCCTGGTGCAACACACATGAATGTGTCAGCAATAGGCACATAGTGACTCTTCTATGTTTTAGGGCTCTGTATTAGCAAGAATCTGTCATTTTTATCCAATATAATTTTCTGTAACAGACTGAAATTCAGGCAATATGGCCAGTTTTAATCTTTTCTAAGGGTTACTAATAGTTAATAGATCGTCTAAAATATGCATGAATTTAAGTTTTAAAAATGACTTTTTTCTTTTAAAAAAAAGATATAATAGGCTGGAAATTTGTGCTAATCAGTAACAAATAACATCATATCCTAACTTTCCGTTTTCATAATTCTTAGCAAAGAAATGCATTTTTCTTCACAAGTGAAAAAAATGTTTATGTAAAAACTTGAATTCAGAGTTGAAACAGAGATACACAGAACTGATGCAGTATCTGAAAAAAATAATCCACATTTTGTTCCTGTTTTCGCACTGAAAACTTGCTAGGTTTTCCTTTTTTCATCAAGGCACTAAAGTAATATCTCTCTTCATATATTGTTAATATCCTCTACAATCAGTACCTCTAAAAATGTTTCAAAAAGCTGTACACTGTTGTTCTAACCCAGCAGCGGTGTATTTTAAAGAAGAGTTACTACAGAGTAATTATTGTAAGTTTGTCAATGTTGTTCAGAGCAGGACTTGAAAGGCGCATCTACACCCAAAATATCTTCTCTGGTAAAATAAAACCTTTTACCTTGAGCTTTGTCCCCTTCAGTCCATCTTTTGAGCCAGAGCTTCTTTGGTTGATGTGTTATGTCTGGCATTGATCGGCCTTTACATCCTTTTGTCAACGGTGATGCTGACTTTCTTTTCTCAGTCCTGATAAAGCCTCTGTATTGATTACAGAGCAAAAATGGTGACGATCCTGTGGCTCTTTGATGGCAATGTGATGAGTAAATTTCTCTAGAACAATTTCAGGGACCTTATCGCTGGATAATGATATCAGTTCTTATACAGATTAAACTTTATTTGCAATTGATGAGACACAGTAACATTATATTATTAAATTGGATCCTGGAAAACATTCAAGACTTTACAATAACAGTAAGATGCTTACCTACCCTTGAAATATATGTCTTTCATCTTAAACAAAATTCAAAAAAGGTTCAGAATTCAAGGTTTGATGAACACCTCACAATAAAACTTGCTCTTTCCCATGGTTCAAATTCAAGTAGTGTATTTTTGACTCTGAGGGCTTTTTCTGATTTGTTTGTCCGGCAGAGTTCTCATCTTTGTTTTACTCAAAGGAGGTATTAAAAATATTGAATATTTTAGTTTGAAATAGCCAGGACACAGTAACACCAGTTTAAAAACAACAGTCATAGAATGAAGAAAAATGACTGTTGGTTTCTCACATGGCAAAAATCACTCCTTGTGTGTCCTCATTTGACTTTTATGAGGTTTTCATGCAAATTGGGTAAACGGTAGGTCAGACCTGTTTTCATTGTGTGTCACTGCTGTTGTTTTAGGGAGGGACGGCCTACACAAAGGTGTGAAGTTCGAATGTTATCAGGCCAACACAGCCTTTTGTTTAAAAAGGGGTTGAGCAGGGTCACTCTATCTTACATGAAAACATTTAAGCCCTTTTAAGTCCTTCATCATGGTTTAATCTGTGTTATTTTATCTTTGCTCTCTTTTAGGTGTGGCTGGTAAAGTAAGACAAGGCCGAGGACTGCTCCTCCCTCACCCCCTCCCTCGCTGTCCTGTCCAGGATAGCAGAGACTCTGTTTTATTTTCCTCTTTTATTTTTAATTTTCTTCTCTGACACAACCCGCAACCGTGTGAATTCATGATCACATGACCGTGGATATGGACGCAGTCCTGTCCGACTTTGTCCGTTCCACTGGAGCTGAACCAGGATTGGCCAGAGATCTGCTAGAGGGTGAGTTTCAGAGTATCACCTGTTCAAAGAGGAAACATCTGAAGGTGTATATGTTACAGTCACTTTGTCTCTATTATAATTTTCTTAAAGTTTATATCCTCAAAACCTGGGCCCTACTTTTACAGTGTGGAACTAAGAGACTAATAGGTGCAAAAAGCTTTCCAATTTTCCAGGAAATCACCCCAGCTGGCTGCTTCATAATGGGCTTTAATGGCAACAGTGTAATCCTTGGAGGCAACTCCTCCCAATCAAAGTCAGCCTTTCAAAGTGTTTGTTTTCCCTACAAACATTTTACAGAAACATGAAGCCAAGCTCCCTGGTTCTATCACAACAAACTTTGACTAAAGTTTCACCTATGACTTTCTGGAACAACTCATAAGTTGAAAGACCAGATAAGTAAGCTTAGTAAGTGCAATTCTGGTTGTGAATGCAACAAAGGTCAGATACTCCCACTGAAAATAAATGTGGAGTAATTACTTCCTGAAAGCAGAATTGCGACAAACGTCATCTGGTTTGTTGTTCCCAGCTCTATGTTGACAAACCTTAAACTGATGATTTGTCTCCAGTATTCCACTTGTTAACAGTTCACTCAGATGCTCAAACATTTGTGTGTTTTTGAGTGAGCCTTTTCTCTAATCATTAGCCATCCCATTTGGGCTGACACCCTCCAGTCATTTGGCTGATACATCAGCTGATAAGCTCTCATCCGAGCAAAATCTTACTGTTTGGACAATCAGAGAAGAAGATAGAGGGTGAGAGAGAGCACTAAACTTGACGATTAAGAGAGCAATTTTTATCAACAGTTCCAAGCTACAACATTGCTAAACAGAGAGTACAGTGTGAGGACAACAGCACTTTTTTACTGGTGCTAAAATAAGTAAACATAGCTTGGGAAGATTCTGGGTGAAAAAACAACAGTTTAGAAGTAAAAGCGAGTACAAATGCGTCTTGCATATGGTACAAATTAGACAATTGTCTAATTTAATTGTTTTGTTGTCGATTGGTCTGAGGGTGGGTGTAATTTCTGTGGACAAAATTTTCTTTGGTTGAATACATGGGGGGGAAAGAGACAGCTCTGCCCACTCAGGGATGATGTTTCTGGGGGCATAATAGAGTATCATTCCAAAAGTACAACCAATGGTGAACCAAGAGACATTACAAGCTGAAGATAATAATTCCCTGGGTTGCAAAAGAAAAATGCAAACACAAAACAACTGAGACGACTTTAAGATTCATATCAGGACTTCAAATTGATCACAGGAACTTGTTTGCAGATATTTATCAGTTCTCTAAACCTGCTGGTGAAAAACAGTAAGGAAAGGGCAAGGAGAAATTTGTTTTGTTTTGAGCATCTGCTCTGAAAGTGACACTCTTACTTTAAATGAGACCTATATTTCTGTTTAAACAGAAAACAACTTGCTCTTCAACAAAAAAATGTGATGTCTGTAGTGTGGGGATCCTGTCCAAAATGTTGTGAAATGTTGTGTCAAACACTTTAAACAACAAACTTAGTCTCTGAGGAGGCAAAAAACAAGCTCTTTCAGCAGCTAAACACTTTGATCTGGTGCATCTATTGGATGAGTTATGTTGTAGCCAATATGGCCAATTTAGTAAGTGCCAGGTGAAGCAATTTGCTACAGCATTTCCCATCATTCTGAACTTTAAAGTTATGTTTCTGTGTTTGTAGCTTTGATGATTTAATGCCGTTTTAAGACATTGAGATGTTATAATTGGGATTTATCAGGGACTGGAGATTATAAATAGACTAAACTACCTCAGGCTTATATATCAGATCATCAGAAATAAAATAAAGAGCAAAATAAAAAGTTATTCAGAGCCCGTTGTGTGGAATTGAAGACAGATGTGATAGTAGACAAACATCCTTTTATCGCTGTTGGCCTTGTGTAATAATATACAGAATGTCCTGAGTCACCAGGTATTTAAATGATAAAAAATAAATACCATCCAATGTAAAGTGCTAAGAACCTTAGGCTGAGAAAAACTGGAGTGACAAGGAACAAGAGGTCTGCTTTTAATCCAATCAGACTTAATTGTATGAAGTTAAACTTTCAAAACAAACTCTTCAACAATTATTTCTTTTTAAAATCAGTTAATCTTTAATCTTCTTAATCTTCATCCTTTATTTTAGTCTTTGTTGGTTACATCACTCTGTAAAGAGTAAAGAATAAAGGGGAGGGGATGAAGTTGGCAGCTTGTGATGTTATGCACAGCAGCTAAATTGACCGCTGTCTCAGTCAGTGCCTCCAGCTTGTAGCAGTTAATTAGGCTTTCATACACTAACAGAAGGAAGGTATAGCTGGAGTCAACAGGGCTCCTGTTGCCTAGCAGCAACACAAGTTGCAGATAAGAATATGGGTTAAAAATGTAATGCAATGCAGTGAAGAGCAGCGAGCCAGCGAGCCGAGACGTGCTCCAAATTCTGATATTTACCCAAGCGGAGGAATGTGCCAGTGGCCTTTACATAAGTTAAGACAGCATATAGTTGCACTGACTGGTGGTAAATATTTAAACTCATTAAGAATGTGTCATTTACTTGACTCAGAAACAGGATTCTTGTCGTCACGCTGGACCTGTTGACAGATTTGGTTCCTTTCCCTGTCTCTGTCTGTGAGTGTAGGCAAGAACTGGGATTTCACCGCTGCCCTCAGTGACTTTGAGCAGCTACGACAGGTGCATGCTGGGAACCTGACGTATTCGTTCGCAGAGGAGAGGAACTATCTGCCCCCAGAGAAGGAGATGGCACGGGTAGGACGGCCGGTTCTCCAACGCCAAGATGAGGTGGTGCAAGGTGAGGACACCAGCAAAGGGACATGTTTTGATGTTGCATAACACAACAACTGGTGGATACACCAGTGAAGTTAAATACCAGGTTTATTAAAGGATTTTACGCTAAGGCCAAGACAATTATCATTAGGCCATGCAAAAGTTGCTCCTTCACACATGTCCCTCACAGTGGGAGATTGTTCTTGTTGGATGGGGAAGGAGGGTCTCTGGAGGCAAGAAAAGTTGCAGCAGAAGTCAGTTTAATGTTTGCATATGGCAGACAAAGCAACAGAGTCTAATGCCAAATGACAGTTACTGCCCTTATATCAATGCTACATGTAATTAGAGGTATCTGCAGTATCACATAAAGAGTGACAATAAATTCTTGGGAGTAAAAAAAGACTGTGAAGGAGCTCAATTATGTCCACAAATCTCCGTGTGGTTTACCCAGCATTCATGAGTTCTAACTGTCAGCCCCTCCAGTTTCACTACAGTCTGCATGAGTTCCTCTGTCACACATGCCCTTCACAGCAGGAGATTTTCCCTGGTTAGACGGGGGCACTAGGGTCTTGGTAGGCAAGACGTGATGTTAAAAAGCTGCCAAAAAATTCACATGTGAAAGATGAACATACAGGAAACAGCTCTGTTACACACAAAGAGATGGGCTTGCAGCTGTTGCAGGATATTAACGTCATCACCACACACTGGACACTTGAAAAAATCCAGATAAAGTGAGGGTAAAAATTTCAACCATTCACCTTCAGTCACCTTGAAAATATTAGTGGTTTGTGCATGTGTAAAAAAGCAAATTAATAGCTTTAGTAATTAAAAATGACTGCTGAAAGAGTGCTTCATGTACAGCGACTACATGTCACTCAGAAAGTTGTGAGTTATTTAGCAAGGATTTGTGTTTTAGCATTAGCATTGGTGCTAGCATCCTGGCTAACAGGTACTTCATTCTGGAGTTGAAAAGTGTGTCTAACCATTATTGAGTTCTGATGTTTAAGTTATTTATTCTTGCCACTTTGTAACCACTTTCCCCACCCATTTTGTGCAACAACCATTTGCCACTCTTCATCAGTTTTGCTTACTTTTTGCCTTCTCTTTTTTTTTGCTATTGTTGCTTCTGTTGATCCATTATTGCCACTATTAACCCCCTTTCACCACAATTTACATCCATTTTTGCCAAATATAACTGTTTTTCACTATTTCTTATGCCCATTTTTGCTATTTTTAACCAATTCCTTTCACTTTTTACCATTTTATCACCATTTACTCCCATTTTTTTCACTTTTAAGTCTTTTTTTTTCACTTTCTTTCTATTGTTGCCTCAGTTGATCCATTATTGGCACTGAAACCTTTTTACCACTTTGTATGCTCATTTTTACTTGTAGCCCACAATTGCCCTTTCTTCCAATTTTTTTGGCCTCTGTTATCCTTTTTTTTTTTTGCCACTTTTAACACATTTCTGCTATTTTTAATTGGCATTTAACCACCTTCTCTGCCCATTTTAACCCATTTTAATTCTGTTTTTAAGGAGATGTGTTTATATTTATAAGAAGGCTATATGCTGCATCACATTTGAATACAAATATTGTTGCTTTGATAAAAATGGTTATTAGTCAGGTAATAAAAATATGGTTATCAGAGCTGAACTTTACAATGGCCCATGATTTTGCAGACCTCCTTGGACCCCCACTTTGGCTTGGCCCCAGTAGCCCTCCCCTTTAACCCCCTTATGGGCGGCCTTGACTACAGCTGTAGTCCTCTAAGCAGACAGCCAGGGTTGACTACGGCCTTCAATTCCTTTCCCGATTCTCTGTCCCTGATTTCCTACTCCATCTGTCCTGTCTCTTGAACAAGTCCATAAAATAAATCTCTGAAGACAAAAATAAAAGCTCCTGACTAGAGACTCTGAGTTGTAAACTATGCTTTTTCAATTTTTACCCAAATAATAAAAGTCCACCAGTTTTCTTGCATAACTGTGACAAAAGAAACCTGCTAAAGTACACTTATATGAACCTTTTCTGTCCTTCCTCTGCCATTGTCTATCAGCAGCAACAGAAAAGCGCCTGTCGAGGGGTATTTCGCACGCCAGTTCAACCATCGTGTCCTTGGCCCGCTCTCACGTCTCAAGCACTGGAGGAAGCAGCAGCGAGCCGCTTTTGGACACGCCCCTGTGCACTTTCCAACTACCAGACCTCACCGTGTACAGAGACGACTTTCGCGGCTTCATCGAGAGGGATCTTATAGAGCAGTCCATGATGGTGGCTTTGGAGCATGCAGGTGAGAAGAACTAGACACATCAGATAATATATCTTAGCTTGAAATGTTCAACCTTTGCCCATAACAGCTAAACCTATAAATTTAGAATACCTTAAATGTAGGTCCACGATTACTAAGAACAAACCATTTCAAGGCTAAAGATTTCATTACATTCCAAAGGGATTTCCACAGAAGACAGCATGAAATGTTCTAGTGGTAAAAACATGAGTCTGAATGATTTTTGCTTGACTTTTATGAAGTTGTTTTATTCTGAAGGTTGTGATAGTTGGCTTGCTGCTCCACTCCAACACTGCTGTGGCTTACTGCAGCACATTAATACTGCAGCACTGAGCTGCTTCTCTTGGTGTTAAAAATATGTGTTCTTGCTGTGAAAAGTGAAAAATATCTATAGTGCTGGATTTTCAGGAAGTTGTATCTACCTCTTCCATCACATCTAAAAATGCTGTTGTTAGTTGAACTGAGAACTGCTTGATTATTGCAAAAATCCTAATCAAAATGACTTTGATTGACAGATCGATATTATCATATTATGCACCATTTTGAGTTAATTTTAAATGATTATATACATTTTTCATGTTACCTTAAGATGCAGCCTAAAAGTTATTTTGATTTTTCCAGGTTTGACTCCTCAAAACCAAAGTGGATCCACATGACAGGGGTTATTAGGGTTTAAGGATATCTTTGCTGAATACTCATCATTTTAATTGGGCACAAAAACCTTGAGTTTTCTTTAAATTAATCTTTTTGTTAACCAAGATTGACTGCCTTGCATGTCCTTTAGCTCTCTCACTTTTCAAACAGCCAGAGTACGTGATGAGGATTCCACTGCTCCTCACTTAAATTTAAGTGAGAGCTATTTTTACACTCTGAGCTGTAAAGGAAGGGAGGGAGCAGTGCATTCTTTTCACATGACAAAACCTATTGACAAAACGGGTGCTACATGGCATTTGGCCCAGTAATAGTTTAATATCTATTATCTTGTGTTCATGATCACCAACATTGTTATTGAATTCAAAACCTGATCAATCACCCAGCACTAAATGATGTCATTATGTATTAGTTTCAGGAAATCTAGTTTCCTATGAAGATCTGATTACTTAAGGTGCCAATAAAACACAAAACAAACTGTTCAAATGGAGATAACAAATCTTGTAGAATACATTTTCATTATGAAACTACAACTTCTCACAAAGTAAAAAGAGATCAAATAAAATTAGACATTATTAAGAAATCTGATTACTATGTTGTAAATATTGTCATATTTTTAATTTCATAGTATTTTTATCTTCTGAACCAGGACTGAAGTACCTTATTTAGTTACTTTTTTTGTATCTATGTCCTCTTGAGTGGCAGTAAACCTTCTTGTTCTTTGACTGTTTAAACTCTAACCAATACATGATGGAGAATATGAGGAAATTTTCACTCAGTCATTATGCAACATCATAGCCTCTGTCTTCAAATGAAAAGAGAAGGTCAGCCCAATCTAAAGAAACAGATAGATAAGATCAAATAAAGGAAAAATAATGCCATACATGGCCCAGCTTAGACTTTATGGTTGCTGAAGAGTAGAGAACATTGTTAAGGATAATTGTAAAAACAACATGTCCTCTCTGTAGCACAGAAAAGTTGTTTGGACCCTGTTTATTTTCTTACATGGAAAGTTCTGCTGTTCTGTTTTGGATTTAGTCCTGTTCCATATTTGTACTACAAACAGGTGAGTAAAGTTTTTCCTGTTTTTCTGCAGGGCGTCTGAACTGGTGGACTAAAGTCGTCTCGAACTGTCAGAGTCTGCTGCCGCTGGCAACCAGCGGAGATGGAAACTGTCTGTTACACGCTGCCTCGCTTGGTGGGTATCGCACACCTTTCAAACACGACCTCTGCACCGTACAGGTTCACACTCCATTAACGTTCATTAACAGAGCTTCATTGTTAGCTTAAGCACTAATTGCATTTTACAGTGTAGCAGAGCATATTCATTTAGCCTCTGTGGCCCACTGAGGAGCCATAACCCAGGAAATTAATAATGTCCTAACTAATGTACCGACATTGTTAAGGCCCTTTGAAGTGCTTCATCATGGATAGTGGATTTGAAAGTCATATTCATGTGTGTAACTTGGGCTGTGTTAAGATATTTGTAGATTTAAAGCAAAAATAGCTACAGGATTAGTCCTTTATCCATCATTTAATTGATTGTATTTTGCCATTCAATAAGACAATATGTCTTTTAAATATGATGATATGAAAATGCTAAAAAAACACCCAGATTTGTGCACTGCTTCTCGATCTCTTACCATTTAAAAGGGCATTTTCAAATTTGTCATGATTTTTCCTTCTGATCTAGGTATGTGGGGTTTTCACGATCGAGATCTGATGCTGCGAAAGTCTCTGTATGCGCTGATGGACCACGGCTTGGAGAGAGAGGCACTGAAGCGCAGGTGGAGGTGGCAGCAGACCCAGCAGAACAAAGAGGTCAGTTATGAAAGGCTGCACCTTTCTCTAGGTCATTTCTGTAACTCTGTGGTGACTGTATGAAGAACGTGTTGGTGAGGATGACTGTGGAGTTGTGAATGCAGTAGTTTGCCCCCTTTGATGAAAAAAAGGAGGAAAACACACTGGTAGGGTTTCTGTTGCCTCCCATGGTAGCCAGAGCCAACAGTGCTGCAGCTGCTGGTGTATCTGCAGTCTAACATTTCAAATGTCACATGCAAACAGCTCAAAAATTGTTGATTATTTTCGTATAATGATAACTCTACAGCTTTGGGTTTTGTAATTGTTGCTTAAGGCTGTTTTCTGAGCTAAGGGATCTGTTTGAGGTCAATACGGAAGCTCTGCAATAAACAGATTTTTGAAGTTTTTTATGTTTAATTTAGGTAACACTGTGTGTGATTGTCCAAATTCTTTGATATGTTTGTTATTGATGTCATGTTTGACTAACAATGAGCTTTGGTCTATATGACAAGTTTCTAATGCATATTACTTTATCTGAAAGTGGGCTGTGTCCTATATTTCTGGTGCAAGTAATATACCAACATAAAATGCTGAGACATGCCATCATTTGCACAAGAGCTCCCTCCCCCATCTCACACTGCTTGTGACCTAATGGACCTACATATGTTTTTGAATGCAAAGTAGTCAAAGTCAAAACTTGCCATTTAAGTGTCATTAATGGAGTTTAACTATTGATACTCAGTAGTTAATTCCAATTTTAAAATCAATCATTTAACAATCCAATTTTTAAATGTTTAGTTTCTGTTAGCAACATCTGCTTGTCTCTTTTTCTTTTGTATATACTTTCACATTTCATCTATCAAACCATCAACATGCAACTCAAAATACAAAAAGCATAAATTCCATGCACTTTTAGATGCTTTTAATGATTTACTTTATTTATTGCGTACAGCCAGCAGCTGCTTCCATGCTCAAAATAAGCTGGCATTGTAAGTGATGCAGACCATGATGAGTACAAACCTGACACACCAGATAGATTTGTTTCACACATCCATCTGAAAAACTTCCAATAGACAGTGTTTGGGAAAGGGCAGAGCCTTTGAAAAAAAAAACCCTAGAGGGTGATTGGATGAACATTCTGTCTGTCACATCTTTACGGGCCCATCAGAGCAACAAAACACGTGACGTCGTCACCCCAACTGAGGTGTGCGTGTGCAGCTACCGAGGAGTAAACTCCACACAGAACCATGGCAACTGTACACATTTCAGTACACGACTTTTGTCGTTTCTGAAAAGAAAACAACTCATTGCTGTTCTATGTTCTTCTTTTAATGAAGAAATTTCGTCAAGTTCTGATAAAACTGATGCTATAGCAGCATCCACGCTAATCTCTTCCACCATAATTACGCCGGCTTCTTGTTGCTGCTTGCTTACATCACGACTCCGCCTTGCCCGAAATTACTGCCCCTTGTCGCTGATTGGTCCTGTCACTTTCTAACCGAGCCCAAACGGTTCAGATGGGAGCTTTGCAAGATGGATTCACCAGTGAGAAACACGAAAACGGGCGAATCAATCTGCTCTGCAAGGTTAGATAATTACACCACTTATAAAAAACAACTTAACATGTTGTGGGTCTGAGCTTCATAACTGTCACAGTTATTCTAGGCTTGGAGCTCAGCTACACTACCAGTAGTGAACAGGACAGGGCATTTCATATCTTCTGCTATCCAAATATTTCTTGTACTTGGAGTCCAGTTTGCAATTGTTTTTTATGGTTTATTGAATTTGAACATCACTAACACTTCTCTACCTCATATGCTGTTTTACTCCTGTGTGCCATCTGTGTTTACATACAGCCCTGCCGTCTCATGCACTCTTAAGGGCATAAATGGGGTGTTTTTTTTTTTTTAATGCAAACTAAGAAAACCTCATTTGAACCCTAATTGCTCCACTGGAGCTGCTCTGCTGAGCTTTTCTTTACTACTAAATGTAGGACATTACTAGATGTTCTGCAGGCGAAATGAAGCAGTGATTCAGAGCAAAAACAGATACATAAACAGTTTTCTTTTGTCCATGCTTGGAGGTTTAAACAGGATTTTGATGAGTTTTCTTGCTACAGTGTGAATGACAAGGGTTTATAGACCCTGTCCTCAATTTTCAGTAGTGTGTTGGACAGGGTATTTAATATCCTCTATTGGCACTAAATATGAAATTAAACTGGCCTCTTTCATTTGGTTCTAGCAACACTATTGCTCTCTAAATACTTCTTGCACTTGGAGTCCAGTGCGGGATTCTTTTTATTGTTTATGACAATTTGGACATTACTGACATCCCACTACTTCCCTTCTTGCTCCTGTTTTCCTTCTGTGTTTGCACATTGCCCTGTAGTCTCATGCCTGTGTATGGGCATTAAAAAGGCATTTTTCCCCCTAAGAATTAGCAAAAATGTTTACTAGCACATGGCATTCATCAGTTTTCAAACACAGGTGCAATTACTTCAGCACTTTAAGTCATGAATTTGGTGTAGGTTGCTCTACGAAGAACAGAAAGTCCGGCTGTCTCCAATTAAAATGTTGGTGAATGAGGCTCAATGAACCAATAAATGGTCATGTAGGAAGATATTTTTCCCTCTGAGAGATCCCCAAAGAAACAGGTAGTATTTTATATGCCGGAAAGACTTATTTTACAGTGTTTGGTTGACCGGATGCAACATTTTGAGAGCTGTTCTCCTGCTTATTTACATGCATGAGGATGACAGCATATCAGAAATACAGTCCTATGTTACTCCACCCCAGACTAAAATACAAAACCATTGCAAAGCATTAATACTCAACTCATAATGGAGAAAAAGGACAGAAAACTGAAAATATTAAGGCTGCATGAACGAAGACTTTAGTGCAGAGCTGTTGTGGTGGATTAAATTTCATCTTGAGTAAATAAAGCTTTATTTATACAGCACTTTTTAAACACTGGGAACAGAGTGTCTCCCTAACATTCATATAAAACAAATCAACTAAATCAAAAACCAAATTAGTCTTGACATTCAACTAAAATGAACGAAAACATGGGTGTGCCTGGTAAAAGATCCTTTAAGTACTCATACAATAGTGCAGTGAATGCTGTAATCACAGTGAATTTAGAGTTTGCTTTGCAGGTTTGACAGTTGTTTGTATTGATTTCCTTTTCTTTGCCTTATCATAGAAAGGTCACATCAGTTCACTGTCACACTTTCTCGTATTTATTTTGTTTGATTGTCTTTAAAAGAAGATAATCTCACTTTTACAGCTTGATTACTTAAGACTGCATCAAAACTAACAGCGGCTGTGAGATAACCTTATCATCCCCTGCTGTTCAGCTGTTTTATCATTAGTGCTGGTATCTACACCTACTGCTGTTACTCTTTATCTGAAGCCCATGAAGATACACTTTTAGCGCTGTTTGCACCACACTTTACTCTGGCTTTCAGAGGGTCTTCAGAGCTCTTTTATTTTCAAACAACACAAATACTTTTCTCCCTATGACAGCACACAAAACAGCGCTCTAAGTATGTTCTCCAGAGTTGTTTTCAGGCAGCAGGCAGACTCCCACAGAGGAGATGCCACACGAATGACTGCCCACAGCTCAGTCATTCCTCAGCAGCTACCACAGAGGTGTCCTCAGCTAAATCTTTTGAACCCTAATTGCTCCACTGGAGCTGCTCTGTCGCTGCCCTGTGAAGCTTTTCTTTTCTAAATGTTCTGCAGGTGAAATGAAGCAGTAATCCAGAGCAAAACAGATACATAAACAGTTTTCTCTTGTCCATACTTGGAGGTTTAAACAAGATTTTGATAAGTTTTCTAGCTACAGTGTGAACGACAATGGTTTATAATGACTCTGTCCTCAATTGTTAGTATGTAACCTTGTGGTAAGACGCCACAACGTCAGTGCATGCTTTTGTGACATTTGACACTCCCTGTCTAAATGGCAAACTTGTGTTTGTGTCCTTCTCCTCAGTCTGGCCTGGTGTACACGGAGGAGGAGTGGCAGAAAGAGTGGAATGAACTGTTGAAGCTGGCCTCCAGCGAGCCGAGAATACACTACAGCACCAACGGCACCAATGGGTGAGCTCTGACTCGGACAATGCAGGGCCTGTTAGCCCGGCACGCACTCAGTCACACTCATGTTTTTATTCATGAACAAACAACTGAGCTCACAATCAGCACCGAGTTGCTCAGTCAATCTGCTGTTTATAGTAAAAAAAAAAAAAGGTTCAGTAGGTTAGAAAAGCTTTATTATGCTTACTTTTTAATGTAGATGTATGTTTGATTGTGTTTAATAATTCTAAACATTTTTCTTTGACGTATCTTTCTTGGTATGTTTGTGAATTCTGTTTGAAGCCCAACACAGTGTGACTTTAGTTGTAAGTATAAGTCATAAGGGATCCATTAACAAGATAGATAACAGGTTGCAGTCTTCTTGAAGCATTTATTTTCCTGGTTTTGCAACATAATAAATAATTATGTCTCTGTTGTTGTCCTCAGGGCGGAGTCGTCCGATGAGCCCGTTTATGAGAGTTTGGAGGAGTTTCACGTCTTTGTCTTGGCTCATGTCCTAAGGCGGCCCATCGTGGTGGTGGCGGACACCATGCTGAGGGACTCAGGAGGGGAGGGTGAATATCTGCCAGACACTGCGAAGTATACGATATAGACAGCATATAACATACGAAGCACTTAATTGTCCTCTTGGGGAATTTGTCTTGGACTCCAAGTGCTACAAGCACCCAGCCACCATCCCAATAATAATACTAATAATAATTGATTACAACAATACGTAGCAACAGTCCACAAATATACACAATATATACATGGATTAGAGCGTATACCAATAAAAAAGAATGTCCAAAAGGGAGTAAAAACCCAAGTATAATGTGCATACTCCTACTGCAAAAGATGGGATAGAAATATTTTTAAAAAGCAATAATAATATAGAATAATATCAGCTCAAGTTTACACATAAAATATACTAAAAAATAGCATCAAGTGACCAAACTGTTTCCTAGACAAAGCACAATAAAAAACAAAAAAATCGTCGAATTACAGGATCATTATGATCTGGTGGCCTATTGGTTAATTTGCACCTCCATGTACATGTTGAAGCTGGCTGCCTGGGTTCAGATCCAACCTGTGGCTCTCTTTTCCAACTCTTTCCACTGTCCTTTCTGAATGAAGGCATAAAAGCTCAAAAAAAAATATATATATATTCACAATGTAAAATAATGTTTATAAAATGCACCACTGGGAGTGTATTTTTTACACAACTTCATTATAGGTTCTTTTCACATGACATAATGAAGCAGTGGAGAACTGCCCTAGGGGGGCAAGTAAGGATTTCTACATAGAAAATGCTACCAAAAAGGCCATGTTTTAAGCTGTTTACAACAATTCAAAGTGTGAAAATATAAGCGTTCTTTTTTCTGAGGCTACTTTTGTGCCCCGAAAGTAGTGAAATATGATGGGGAAAAAAATAACATTTTGACAGGAAATCCTTCTCTTTGAAGAGATCCAGATCATATGGCTCAGCTCAGCAGAGCTCCCAAACAGCTCTTCATTTGGTAACAGTTTGGCTTTTTAAATGTCAATTAAGTAACAACAAACTGGCATCAAAACGGGAGCTAGCTACAGTAGCTCACATTAAAATGCCATTTTGTAGCACAGGCTCGTTTGTGAATGGGACACCATCACTCTCTCTACTCATTACGAGGATTTTTTTGATATGTTAAAGGGGCTCAGCTAGCCTCTTAATTCAGTACTTAGTAAATTGTGGTGCTGATCCCTACCACGCAAGGCAAATCTGTGAAACTGCTAAAAAAAATCCCAGTTTTGTTAGTGTAGGGTTCATACCCAACTTATGTATAAATGTTCTAATAATAATTGCAGTGTGTAGGTCCATTAAGACCTGTAAAGTGCTCTGTTCCCATTCATTTCTTACAACTGTCCCCCACTTCCTGACCCCCACCGGACATTTGCATGTCATCCGAATCATATGACTGCAAAGAACCTATTCCAGGAATATAGCCATACTTGTCTCATAATTTGTGCTGTGGGTCTACATTAAGGGAAGTTGTTCTGAAGTTATTACAAGAAAAAGGCAAAAAAAACTCAAAAATCTCACTATCTCTGACAGGATGTCTCTGACTTCCCATGAGCCTGACCAGGCCTGGGCCTGAGAGGAGGGGCGGGGATCCTGGCCCAACCTAGTTTTGCGGGCCACACCGGGCCAGTTTCGAGCCTTAGACCAGCCTCTACTTTAATATATTGGCCCTGTTAAGTCAATCATGCAGACAGATGGACAGCAAACTTTACAAGAGTTGTTAAGTGGGAACTTCCCTTCACCAGAGTTTTGTTCAGTTAGTCCCATGATACCTTCAAAGGGCCAAATAGTGAGCTGAAGCATTCCAGAGTCAACCCCTCTGTGTCAGCTCTCACTGCCTATCATGCCAACAAACGGCTGTTCTGTCTTTACCTTCACAGCTGAAACAACGCCACCACCTTTAACAGACAAATACGATTTTAAAACATTAGGATAGTAGGTGTTTTTAGGTTTGATATGAATGAATTTAATGGGTTGGTACATCTGATATGGAGAGGATGGGGTCCTGCAGCTGAAAAGGCGCCGTTTCTCCAGAGTTTCTGCTAAGCCTGAGAGATAACCAAGAGAGAGACTGCCCAAAGGGCCTGTGTGATCATGGTGGGGCGTAAGGGATTAAAAGATCAGATGATATTAGGGAGCCAATCCATGGAGTGATTAAAAAAAAATGAAATGGATTCTGAAACCAATAGGGAGTCAGGGACGGGAGCAGAGTACACTGTCATAAATCTGTTTGCAGGGCTCTGCACATACTGCAGGTGAGAAAGTACTGACTGACTCCTATATGGAGGGAATAACAATAGTAGGTGGGATGTGGATGCCTTTCTTGGAGCCTTGGAAACTTGAAGACTACTTCACTGTGGCTAAGACTTGTGTAGGAAGCAGCCTCTCACTGTGAAGTATGTTTCCCTATAGAATTCACAGAAAGACTTTACCTATCATTTCAATTAACAGAATTTTAAATATAGATACAGTTATAGAGCAAAAGCTCTGTGGTAAGCAGTGGATCCTATCTTGGTATTCTTTTGATGCTGACGCTACCACTAGAAAAAAGTAAGGCTTATTCTAATGTCTGAGCTGTTAACAAACTTACTGTTCTCAAACTAACGTTGAATTCAGACGTTGGACAGTGTCTGCCTGCTGCTTCAAATACTTGTGGTGGTTAAATGCAGAGAGCAAATCTTCCTCAAGGATCAATACCATAACTCCACTTACAATAAGAGATCGGTAATAAGACCTGCAACAAAGCACCGGCAATAAAACATCAGTTGAATTCATAATAACATATGTTAAACAGAATAGTTCAGCAGCTCTTTAATGCTCCTGATAGCTCAGGGTTATTTACTTGCTCATGTAAAGAATTTAGCTTCACTGACAAATGTTTTTAACAATCTGAGAGTTTCAAAGGAAACATTTTGACTCAGTTGTCAGTGATTGATGTCCTCCCTTAGTTATCCTAATGAAACACCACCCACCTGGTATCTAAAGCTGATTAAAACAAACACTGAAATATTGCCAAACTCTGACTGGCCTAATTTTGTCACATAAAACGAACGAGCGTACACACATCATTTATTCTGTACAACACAAACATTTAGGTCTCCTGTGAAGGAATGTGGTCTGTTTTTAGTAGTTTTATCGTTTTAGTAGGTGATTGCTTTGGACTGTAGACCACAGAACATAAAAATTGAATGGTACCACTAACTGCTTATTACAGAATATGGATACCTTACTCTGAAAAAGATGATTAAAATGAAGTTCTTCTCCCCTTTTCAGTTGACAAAGCTGCTATTATTAGTCTTGCCCTTTCTTGATTGGCTTGAATGAGAATTTAGTTTGAGGTAGGGGCTGCAAGTCTGCACACTGGTTGGTAAGGGGACCACAATTCAAATATATATCTCCTGGGGCAAGACCATTAAGTGCTTTAAAAGAAATAAATACAACTTAAGATCGATTCATGAAGAAATGAGCCAGGGTAAAGCCATCAAAGAAGGAGTAATGTATTCTCTTTAACTACAGCGTTATGGTTATTGCTAGTAAATGAAAAAGAGACTTTAAACAAAGTAAATTGGAAGGTAAAATGCGCAGCAAACTTATTAAAGTAACTTGTAGAACAACCAAATGATAACCAAGGCCCTTTTTAGGTATCAGGAGCAAACAGGATACTCAGCCAAACAATCTATTATATTCTTTAAACAATGAAAATTTACAAAACAACCATCATGTTGTCTTTGATTTGAACCTGAAATTAGCTATTGAGACAAAAAAATGCAGGTTAACATAAATCACTGGCTCTGGTTCTCAGAATCTGGGGTTACATTGAATAATTTTACATTTATTATGACTGACATACCTCAAATTTACTGATTTCATAGGGGACATTAGGCTTGTTTGAGTGTAAACAGTATTTCTGTAAGAGAATTTTAGGTTGGATTTGTTGTTAGAGGCAAACCCTCATTGTTTATTTCTCTCTTGCTCTCTCAGAGAGTTTTATGAGCTGTTTTCATTGCTGCAGGTCATGCTTTTCAGATGTTTAATGTCCTTGTTGCTCTTCCACAGCCTTTGCTCCCATCCCGTTTGGAGGCATCTACCTACCGCTGGAAGTGCCAGCTGTCAAGTGCCATCGCTCGCCCCTGGTCCTGGCGTACGACCAGGCGCATTTCTCTGCCCTGGTCTCCATGGAGCAGAAGGACAGCTCCAAAGAGCAAGGTAATGCTCTGCATCATTCATCTTTATTATCATCTGGATATTGATTTTGCTCTCCAGCAGCCTCTTAGTGAGCATTTGACATTTTAAAGCCGTAAATAACTGCACATTAATCACGGGTGTAACAAAGACTTCCAGATGATTTGCAGATGGATGGAGGAGCTTAAATGAGTAAGATCAGAATGGCAGAGTTCATGAAAGCTGTTTTCTTGGAGCAGACAGTGTAAAGACATACTCTCGTGGTTTGTAGTTTAACAGTTAAGCATTCATTAATCCCTGTATGAATGAAATTCTATTTCCTTTAAAAATAGAACTCAAATTATGTTGGTCCAAAAGCTGTTTCTTGTGTTTTTCAGACTACAAGAGTAAACTTTTCTAGAAACTGAGTCCTTTCGCTCACACTGAAGTTTGTGCTCAGAGTTCAGATAGACAACGTCCAAACATTCAGTTGTTAACCAGACTAAAAATATCAGAATGAACCATCCAAAAACAATATTGGTCAGGCAGATTGGACCAAAATGTGAAAATAGAAAGAATTGATTGCACTCAGAAGTATTTCTGTCTGCAGACATTCCTGAGTGCTTTAGAAAGGTTTTATCCCTTTTCTAAGAATAATTTTTCTTTCCCATCTCCACCAGCAGTTGTGATCCCTCTCACTGACTCAGAGCACAAAATGCTGCCGCTGCACTTCGCCGTGGACCCAGGGAAAGATTGGGAGTGGGGCAAGGATGACACAGACAACGTGATGCTGGCGAGGTATGGCCTGATTCTAAAAACAGCTCCTGTGCTTTCACATTTATTCATGTTTGTGAGGAAAATGTCTTCATTTTCAGATAAATTTCCTCTGAAGTTCTTTTAGGTGTCACAACTAGAAGAGATAAAAATGAGAGCTGCACATGTTTTGTTGCGTGCATACTTCGTCTTGGACAGAGAGAGTGTCAGTGTTTAGGGATTGATCTCTGAACCCAGATTAGTGACACTCAGTTCCACTCACAATGAGATTAGCTCTAAATACTTTCTATGAATGGACTGGGGGAAGGAGCGCCAAAATAGCAAAACCAATAATAACCCTCCACCTTATCTACGTCAGCTGACGACACAGAGGATGTCAGAGAGAAATAATAGTACATGAGTGGACGTTTATATTGTTTGGTTCATTGAGTAATAAGACTAAGGCAGAACAAGAATGAATAACAGCCAGATATTTTTAGCTTTTCATTGCAGCATGCACAAAATGCTCAGCAGTAGCTCATAAATCTCAACTTCTATTGTCTTGCCTTGTTAGGGACCTTGATAATGCAAAGATGGCACTCTTGCTCCATGCCACAATAAAGTAGTCATCAAAGTTTCAGTACTTTTCAAAATGGTTTTACGTCAATGTTTAAAATTTAAGAGTCAAGAAAACTTTCTTTCTATCATACAGTGACAGAGAACGACCTCTGTTTTAAAGCTCAAACAACGTAATAAATTTTTACACCCATTCGACTCGTCAAATCAAACTAAAATCTAAAAATATTTTTATAGCCTTTTAATTGATGCTGTCATGATCATCAATCCCTTACTTATCTACATATACACTAAATGGACAAAAGTATTTGGCCACACCTTGTTTAATTCAGGGGTTTCAAACAGAGCCGTTGCCAAAGGTGTATGAAGTCAAGCACCTAACCATGCAGTCTCCATTTGCAAACATTTGTGAAACATATGGGTCGTTCTGAAGAGCTCATTGAATTCGAGTGTGGTACTGTGTTGGATGTCATCTTTGCAATGAGACTATGAATTTTCATCCCTGCTGGATATTCCACAGTCGACTGTAACTGGATTTATAGAAGGAACAACAGCAACTCAGCCACAAAGCAGAAGACCATATAAAATCACAGAGCAGGGTCAACGACTGCTAAGGCACATGTTGCATAAAAGTCACAAACACTCTACTTATTTCATAGCTAAAGGGTTCTGAACTTCCACTGGCATTAATGTGTTTTTCAGGGTTTGGCCTAGGCCCCTTATCTTAATGCTTCACCACACCAAGATATTTTGGACATCGCTATGTTTCCAACTTTGTGGCAACAGTTTGGGGAAGGCTCTTTTCTATTCCAACCTGACTGTTCTCCAGTGCACAAAGCAAGGACTATAAAGGCATGTGGAGAGCAAACTTAAAAAGTTTGAGTGTTTTTATAAACCACAATAGCTCTACCCCTGGTCCAAATATTGTTTAATTGATTGGACTTCAGGTGTGCTACCTCCTGACTCCAATTAGCTCTCATTGTAGTCAGATGCAGATCAGATCACATTTTATTTCCAATTAGTGCAGAAAACTAGATAGTTTCAAAGGGTTAACCTTCTTTTTCTTGCTACTGTATTTTTTACTGATAAATAAAACCACATCTATCAGGATTTAGGTAAAGGAAAAAAACAGCAATAACCTTTATTTAGTATGTCATAAATGAATTTAATACTCTTTGTAAATTTACGCATTTATACATTTTTGCCTCAGAGAAATAGGTTTTATGTTTAATTTGTTGTTTGAGAAAGACTACTGGAATTTATTGTAAGATATTAGAATACATCAGAGATTATTGATTATAAAACAAAAAATAATAATCACTACGTTTGGGAGAAAGAGTGGGATTTAATAAGGTTATACTTTCTCGCGCTCCTTTATAAATGTATAAACCAAATTGTTGTTTTTTTTTTTATTTCTGTGTCATATATGAATTTCTGTTTGTCTGTTACTTTTTGGATATTATTTCTAATTTTTCTCTTTATTTTCCCCTTTTGCATGTTCAGAATAAACTATCATTAACTCACCTTGTAAACCTCACAGAATAGCCAAACACGAAATACTTGACTTGAATTTTCAAGACAATAACAACAATATTTTATCTTTGATGAGCCTGGTACCAAAAAGTCGCTCTCCATACCCATCTCTACACAGGCTGTCTAGCTTACAGTTCTTTATTTATTCATGATGTTTCTGTGTTTTGTCTGGTTAACTGTTGCAAATACATTCATGAATTTAATGTATAAATTTACATACAACACAGTCAGCAACCTAAATAAACTGTGAATAGATTCGCTGAGTTGGGCTTTCCCTTTAAGGCTGAGAATGTCTGTTTCTTCGTACTCTTTAATATTTTTCTCTCCCTCCCTCTTCCTCTCAGTGTTGCTCTGTCTTTGGAGGCCAAGCTCCAGATGTTGCACAGCTACATGACGCTCACCTGGCTGCCCTTGCCCTGTGAGGTAAACATGTCTTTTTTTCTCTTTGCAAAAACAAGTTTTTGAAAAGACTGGAGAGATTAATCACTGACAGAGAAAATAATACATTCAAGGCCAAATTGAATTTTAGATTAAAATAAACAAACTTGTAATTACCAGATGGATGCCAAAGTATTTTGTAGACTTTAAATGTTATGGCAGTTTGTGGTTAGTGTTAGTTTCCCACTCTCATTATAAACAAAGACAATATTTTTCCCTTTCCGTCCAACCAGCTGTCCTCTAAGTGTGAGCAAAAACAAACTACACTGGGCCATTCAGGTCACAGAGTCACGCCATGTGAACACGGTGACAAAGGTCCTCTTGTGTGCCACATGCTAACATCAGGGTGCTGGCAGTGACAAGTTCACAGCAGTTTCATGGTTAAGCTGCAGTGGCTGATGGAAGTACAGGAATCCCTGTATTTAAATGTAATCTAAGGGGATTGTTGTGTTTATCTGTGCTGCCAGAGGATATCTGTGTGATGGTCATTATTGCTGAAAGACGGGTTATTCTGTAACGGCCTCTTGTTAGAGATCAGAACAATGCGTCATCATGTAGGTCGTGTCTTTTCCAAATATGGTGTTCTTATATTAGCAGCTTCCTTAAACTGTTTGATATGAAAAGGCATTCGGAAACTGAGTCATTTGTTCTTTTTTTGCTATGGTCTGCAAAAAGCGGCTCTATGACTCACTCTCTTCACATCCTCTGTATCTTGTGCTGTTTCTTTCCTCTGCACATGAGGGGCATGGGCCTGCACTGTTTATTTATATTGTTAAATATAGCCTGAGTAGGACTTGTGACCTTTTTAACGAATATTTTATGTTTGTTTTCTTTTCCATTATAGTTTGGTCACTTGATATAGGGCACGCTCACACTAGGCAGTCCACACTGTGCTGAAACATGTGTGACGCTCCTAAGTCCAGTCTGTTTGACTTGTGTGAATGGTCCATGCCACGTTCGTGCAGGGTACGCTTGGAAGAGGCGTGCTTTGGCACAGTAGGATTGCTCTTGCACACAAATGAGCACAGGTGCATTAATTGGATGTGACATATAACAGATGCAACCATTGATAATTATTTTAAACAATGAAAGAGTGTTAGGGAGTCGTATCCAACTCAAAATATCAAGAAAGTGAGTAAAATTCCTGGCACGTTGTCTGCGTATTTCACCACTGTGCCGACTCTGAGACTATGCTACTTACTAAGACGTTTGCGTCAATTATAATATGACTTATCTGTGTTCAGGCCTGGTTTGGCTTGGAGTAATTTGAGTACAGTGACCAGGGAGTGGGGCTTGGTATTTTCCAAAGCCTCACAATACAAAATGTATCAGGATACAGCAGCCAGGATATGATAGGTATTATCATAGCTGCTCCATTACAGCAAATCATTATCACGATTATTTTGACTGGTATTGGGATCATAATTATTAAACATGATCGCTTACTTATCTGAATCTGGGTGTGAATTTTAGATTGTTAAGTAAACTGTTTTGCCTTGATAGGCAGCAGCTCATTAAAAAAACTGTTCTCTTGCATTGATCACTTGCAAGTTATACCCAAGTTTTGGCTATATACCATAGTGTTAAAATTTATTTGTTTTGAGAAATTCGCAGTGATTGATACTATCATGAAAGACTGAAGATCTGAAGATCTTAACTACATTAAAATTAATGCACATTGAAAAAACAGACTTAGTTATGACTGTTCATTTTATTGGTTGTTTGTCAAGCCTGTAGGCTGAGATGGTTTAAGTTATTGTATCCATCTCAGGAAAACTATCCCGTTTGTACTTAAAAAGTCTCCTTAATAAACACACAGGTGAAAAAACAGCATATGTAGAAGAGCCATAGAGGTTGTGTATAGAGAGACATCTCAAATTAATAAATAACACCTGTAATCTGATGTTTTGGATCATTAAAATATTGTGGGTTAACAGCCTTTGTAATTTATGACAGCTTTTTGTGAAGGAAGTTTAGCAGGGACAAGTGCCTTTTGCTTCAAACACTTAACTGCCCAAAAACAAATTCAGAAAAAAAGCATTGTGTGAAATTACGGGTAGTCTTAATATGGGAAAAATGAGGTCAGGCTTTTACTTTGAAATGCATACCAAGGCTACATTCTCCTCGGGAGCAAGTTAATGGGCCGCATGCATGTGACTCTCCTAGAGCATACCTCACATAGCATGAGCACTCAGAGTAAACTATGCTCACATTGTCTTTCAATATGTGTGAAATGGACTCTTAAATTCATTGTTCACAATATAATGCATAGGCACAACACAAGTGCAAGCACTTCCTATGCCATAAAGGCAGGGTGCATGTGGCACAGTGATGGTTTAGCCTCCATTTTCTTGTTTTGATAATCATGTAATGTAAAAATTGTGATTGAAATTAAAAGTCAGTTAATTGCCTAGCGCTACATATTACAATACTCATTGATTTTGAATAATAAACATGTCCTACTCAGAATTAACTACCAGAAGCTGTTCTTTATTGTAGAGGTTAACAGCACAGATAATGTCTGAAGGATCATACACTTTAAACACCTACATTCAGGTCCTTAGAGGGCCAATAAGTTAAGGGAAATGCTCTGTTTATAATCCCTGAGCAATTAATACATGCAAATACAATAATATTTAACTATTTAAACTTGAAATTATGCTATCCGTTGTCTATCTTGCTCTTGTTTTTATACAATATTCATGTGGTTTCACTTTGCTATTAGTTGTATTTGCAAGAATGTCTTAAACCTTTACATCTGCAAACATTAGTCAGCATGAATGGGGATTAAACAGCATTACTCACACTTAATAAACAGCTATCTAAAGTCTTCATTATCAGCTCCACTGTACGGCTTAGGTCTTTGAAAATAAATGATAAAAGTGCTGTTTGTGGTTTTCTGATCGCATTAAGAAGTTGAGGGAAATTCTGACTTTACAGCGCTAATCAGTGCTGGATCTCACAAACCAGCCCATCATAAAGAAGACTAGCTTTTGATCCTACCTGCTAATTAGCCTTGTGTTTTGTCACCTGTAGATGAAGATGGTTTTACTGCAGTATTTTACCCTGTTTTTGCACAGTTTGCATGTAACATGACTCATGTCTAACTCCAGACATATTGATGTTAAAAGAAACACAGAATAATCCAGTTTCTTTGCTTTTAGTTCTGCTGGCAGCCAATAGACTCTCTCATCCGTGTTGCAGGTAGTTTGTTTTGAAGCATGTGCGCCATCATGCAGTTTATAGCATCTGCCACTACCTGTTGGCTTTAATGCCTTAATTTTAACTGCACTATTGGGAATGTGTATCTCAAAGTTGTCCCTACAGTATTTGTGCCAATATTGATTGTGTATTACACCTGTATAGATACACAGATCAGCAAGGAGCATGTAGCAATATATTGCTGTATCAGTTTTTTAAATGCAGGCTTGCTGGGGAGTGGGGACAATCATCAATGTGGTACAGGGTAACAGGCCCCACTGTAAGTTTTCCCAGGGTTAGTGTTCACTTCTGTGCAGTATTTTTCCACTAATTTGTTGTCCTGTTATGTGTCTTCACAGCAAGCCCCCCTGGCCCAGCCTGAGTCTCCCACAGCATCAGCAGGAGAGGACGCCCGCACACCTCCAGACTCAGGAGAGTCAGACAAAGAGTCAGTCAGCAGCAGCTCCAACGGAAACGGAGACACAACCACAGCATCAACGGTCAATGGAGGCAGCTCCTTGGCCAAAAACAGCTCCTCTTCTTCATCAAGTTCGTCCAGCAGCGGCTCTGCAGCAGGAACAGCAGGGAAGGACAAAACCAAAAAGGACAAGGACAAGGACAAAGACAAGAAGAGGGCGGACTCTGTGGCCAACAAGCTCGGCAGCTTTGGCAAAAGCCTGGGCAGCAAGCTGAAGAAAAACGTGGGAGGACTGATGACAGGAAAGAACGCCGGAGCTGGAGGTGTCAAGCAGGAGGGCGGGGAAAAGAAGAAAGGCTCGTTTAGAGGGAGGAAGGGCAGCAAGGATGGCTCGCCTTCAGCCCACGCCTCAGAGGATTCTGGGAAAGGCTCCCCATCCTCAGGTAGCGAGCGTCTGAATGGTACAGGAAGCAGTATGAGCAGCAGTGGAGGCAGCAGCACTGAGAGTGAAACCTACAAGTACAGCGCTGATGTCAAGGTGAGCCTGGGGATCCTGCGAGCTGCCATGCAGGGGGAGAGAAAGTTCATCTTCGCCAGCCTCCTTACGACAAGCAACCGGCAGCCTTTTCAGGAGGAGATGATCCAGCGCTACCTTACAGACGCAGAAGAGCGCTTTAGAGCCGAGCAAGAACAACAGCGGCGCGATCTGGAGAGGAAAAACATCACCAATGGTATTCAGATCCCCAAAAAGGAGACGGTTGGTGGTCCAGAGCTGACATACCGAGCTTATGAGGCAAAAGAGGAGCTGTCAGAAAACTCCTCCCCTACGTTCAACCAGCTCAAAGCCTCCCCTCTGACCTCATCCATGTACTCTGGTGTCGTTCCCATCCCTCGGCCCTCCTTCATAGACCAGCCTGCTGCTGCTCCGCCCCTCACCCAGCACCTTCACATGCATGGCTACATGGATACTCGGCGACAGCTTGCCGGCGGCTCCCCTGCCACCTCTTACCCTGGCCTCCCTTCTTATGCCACCCTTCCCAGACACTGCCCCACAGCACAGGGTCCCCCCCACCCTCAGTATAACAACTCCCAAGGCCCCTCCTCTTTGAGCCCTACCCGCCTTGCACCCTCATACCCCCCTGAGTTTGACCCTCCGGACTACCCTGGGTCTGAACACGCTGCTGGGAGTTACACTAACGGCTTCAGGGACATTCGCTCCAACCTCGACTCCCGGAGCGCACAGCCTCCCGTCAGACACTACTCCCTGGGCAGTGCCGGCGGTCTAGCCAGCCTGCAGTCCAGCCGCTGTCGGACACCCTCCTGCACCTACTACGGACACCCTGAGACAGGCAACTACTGCTCTTACTGCTACCGGGAAGAGCTGAAAAAGAGGGAGACAGAACCAGCCATCCACAGGTTCTGAACAGACCTCGCTTTGGCTCGCATTTGATGAGTGGCCTTTTCCAGTTCAAAAAATAACGTCTTGGGCAGATCAGCTTCTGTGTAGATGAGAGAAGGCACAACCAGCTCCCTCCCTTTTTTTAACCGTGTCACCTCCTGTTGGCGTACAGAAACATAACCAACAGTTGACACAACTACAGCGCGAACAGGGTGGCTGGACTGCTGGGGTCTCCTGATAGGCCGTAGAATAAACTAACTGCACTTCTGTTACATTTTGCTGTGGCTCTTATGCAGGCGTTACGTATGAGTGTGTTTATTCATGTGTGTGTGAGCTGCAGGCTCTCCTCCTTTATCAGTTTAACGCCTTGCTACTGTCTCCTCCTAGTGGAGAGAATGTATATGGCAGGCACCATACACAGCACTCATCCACACACATACAGCTACATGCACACATCTCCACCAAGTCAGACTCACACTACATCATACACAGCGATGCAAGCACAAACAGAGAAGGCTCGATTGTCTCTGCTCCATGTTCTGCTCTCTAATAATGTTAAGGTTGGAGGTTTGAGCGTTTTGAAGTCACGTCAGTTTAGGGTGATTTCAGTGTTATACAGATTTTACACTACTGTTACTAGATGCTTGCATCATATGTACCTCGGGAAACAGCAGAAATAATCCTCGTCAAATTGCTTTTTCGTCTGACACCATTTGCATAATGCAAATTGAAAGTAGCGTGCAATGCTAATGAATAAGCGTTCTGTGGGCTGCTGTGGTGCTAATTTTACAGAATGCAAACCCATAAATGTCCATGCATTTAGGCAACAGCTCTGCACTGTTGGTAATATCTCTAAGAAGAAATAAATAGCTACTAAAACATATATGAACTGAACTCTAAAGATGGCAGCCTAAACACATTAGGTCACAGTATTGACAGCAGAACAAAGTTAACACAGCCTCGAGAAACTTTCCCTAAAGCCTGATCCAGAATATTTCATGTTTGTTGGAGTTACTCTCTATCTCAGTCACGTCTTCCTGTTTGCAGCCTGGCACAGAGGCTTTTAATCAAGGCCAACTGAGGCATGAAATAAGTCAACATGTCACACTCAGCTCAACAAATTTTGGAGACAACTGTCACATAAATTAAACGCTTTTCTCTCAACTGTTTAACTGTTACGAAACGCATTTGTGGATCTTTGAAAAGGGAGTTAAGGCTGTGACTAACACTAGAGTGATTGTGGAGTAATCTGTTTATGAATTTCTATATTTATGAACTGATTATTGGTTCTATGAAATACAATGCTGCAAGAGAAAAACGGTCAATCAGGGCCATCTTTTGTCATCAAGGAGAAGAAAGAAACCAAGAAATAGTTTGACTTTTAAGAACTTGATTCAGAGGATTGTGACCACAAAAAGAAATATATCTTAAACCAGTAAAACGATTATTTAAATAGTGTTATATTTGAAGCTTTGGGGTCAAGCAGTTGAACTTCTTGTCTAAAAAACAGTTTAGCTTTGCACATAAGAGATTATCAATCCAAAATCCCATCCAGTTAAATAAATAGATACGACAGCCTATCAGGGCCACTTTAAAAAATACAGGGGATCCGATCATTTTCAAGAAAATGTTGAATATGCAAAATCAGAAATTTACAAGAATCCAAACATTTTGACTTCATTAAGTTTTAAATTTATGAGATAAAAAATGAAACTTTTGAGTTCAAAGAGTCGTTAACATACAAGAAACAAAACTTTAAACTTGAAATTATAAAGTTGAAAGTAGTCAATCACAAAAATAAATACCAGATGAAGAAGTTTTCCTTGCTTTCCTTGCAAAGATGGTTTCCTTGTGTAGCAGTTGAGAGCTTTATCAAATTATACTGTTTACTTGGACTGAGGAATAAAGAAGTTCTGTGATTTTAGACCAGAATCATCAAATTATTGGAATTCTTACTTTAAACATGCAGTATGTAAAATTCACCACCAAGGGGCTCTCAACTGAAACAATGACTCAATATGACCAGTATGAGCCATCGCTGCACATCTCTGCTCGTCTCCACCATTTACTTTGTTCTGAGTTGAGGTCTCTGTTCAGTAAAAACGGCACTGTGTAACGTATAGGCATGTAACGGTATCAAAGGTAGGTAATAACTCGGTAAGAAGTCCATGGTACGGTATTTACTGTCATATTTTAGAAATTCCTAAAACAACCAATGAAGACTAGGGGGAAAAAGTGACATCTGCATTTATTTAACAACAACTTGAGTGTTACAATATGGCAAAAAAGTGCCATAGGTGTGCTTTAGGCTTATAAACATATACTTGTTTGCCAACCTTCTAAAACATTTGTTGTCCACCACTGAAAACAGCTGTAGCTCTTTGGTGATATATTCACTGATACACATTGTCATCGGTTGAACCCTTGTGCTGTTGTAGGGAAGTGGGTTTGTGAACGCTTCCTTGAGAGTCTTTAAGCCTGGCCAGATTCTGCTCCTCGCATCATCATGAATCTTTTTGGGGAGATGATTTGCCAAGTGGCGCTTTATATTGCTTATATTCCCCATCAGGTGTGTCACCACAGTCTACCAGTGTCTGTGTACTATCACTATTTCTTGACACCAGGAAACCAGGATGCTTCCACAGGCCAGATTTAGAAGTAGCTGGAGCCTCCACACTCTCATAAACTTTAGTCGCTAGGGTCTTCCCATAGACTGATTCTCCCTTGCCGCTCATAGCATCCACCATTTTCCTGCTGTTAGACCAAACCTGAGTAGAGTGCAAAGGATCATGGGTGCTGGGAACTGTGTTTCCACTTTCCTTCTCTTTGCTTCACACACAAAAAACGACAACACTTTTTGCCCTGAAGACCTACCTTTTAGTACTTTCACATGTCCACAACGACACGGAGGCGCGTCTATCGATGTGATACCATTACATCTCTAATACAGCAAATTTACTAAACTTATAATGAGTGAGAAATGCACTGAAAAGTGCACTTTTGCCTTTGCACTAGAAGTGGTTCCAGAATGAACATACGGGATGTGCTACAGGATCCTTGCGCTCAGGTGTGGCCTCCAGCATGAATGCAGAAGTGCACTTTTTAGTGCATTTCTTCCTCAGTATGGGAAATTTATGAATGAAAACAAAAGACTGGTCATGTGTTTAGTAAATACACCTTATTAGGTGTTGTTTTTATAGAACAGAGTCCTTCAAAACAATTTGAAACAAGAAGTATTAAAAAAGAGGGGATACGTGGGCAGCACTGAGCTATGTTGGACTGAAACGCGCCGCAAATACCTTGTGTGTGGGATTCTATGTTACGGAGGTGAGGTTGGGGGATTAAACTTGTAGCTCATTGCAGCCACCATGACAAGACATGTCCCAAAAGTGTGAGACCTAAATTTAATTTAAAAAGTTATAATATAGGATTGGCCACTTTTAGATTGATATAGACATTTCTTTGCAACAATGTACATATTGTATCTTTAAAGACATGTTGCCTTAAACCAGGGCTATTCAGAAGAAAGGGAGATGATCTGATCCAGTGTGGGTTCTGGGTTATGTTTCTCGTATGGCTTAATGTTGTTGTTAATGTACAGCTTTATAAAGTTAGTCAAAATTTCTGAATTTTCTTTCCCTCAAAAATGTCTAGGGCTTCTTGTAAAGCTATGACTAAATAAGCTCTAAATATTTACGTGAAGATTAACGGATCCCTCTGATTTTGACATTTTTTAGAAAGGCCCTCATACGTCATAAATAGAGGTTTAATAAAGAAGATAAAATGGTTCATCAAAGAGAACTGCAGCTGAGAAAGATTGTCTCCAAATTCTGTTTGTAAGATGTAAAGGGGAAAATGCCCCTTTGTAGGATGATGGTACACCGTTAGATTAATATTGTACTGAAAAGCTCTGCATAAGTTAAAGATCCTGAACCTGTTCTGATACATGAAACTCTGCACTCTGAAGGTTGAAAATGTGAACCGTGTCATACTGTCTCATGATCAAACTAAAGGTTAACGCCAAACATCCACAGTGTTTCAGGACATTTTAACATCTATTTATTCAGCCACTGACCACAAACTCTAAACTTCTGCCGAAGGCGGTTCCTAGATCCCAAATCCAGCTACGTTCTCTCCTTTTGCACAAATTCAAGCACTTTCCCATCGTCTGTGGTTACAAACCTTTTTACTGTTTCTGAAGTGGCCTGACTGTTGTCCGTCGTCCATCTTTGCAGACACTGCCACCTCTGTTCATGGGAAATCAGGGCCACAGGTCAGGAGGGTTTCAGTTACTGTAGAGCTGCAGCGTTTTGGTGCCAGTGTCACCATCTAACTCAGTCTCCTAGTTGCCTTTTCAGCGTTTGCGTCACAATCCTCTTTGTACATTTTGCAGGACGGACATCCGGTATCTGCTGCTTGCTTCATCGCCTGCAGTTTCTGCTACTACTGCCCCAAAGTTGAACCATTTTAGTTATTTAAAAACAGTGTGGAAGCTACTGGGATCTTTATGTTTGAGTTAGACGTATGAACTAAAAGATGCAGGCTGATGTTTTGTTTGAGTCTTCCTTATTTTGATGAGGCTGTTTTAGTTTTACTGATTCTGATTAAATTCTTATTTCTTCCCCTGTGATAAGCCATTTTTGAGGAATTTCTTTAAATTTGGTGTGACTCAAGTTGCTCTACTTTATTCTTCAGCATTAAATCTTAAAAAAAGCACAATTTAGTATGCAATTCACTGCCTTGCCCAGGTGAGGGCGCCCTTGTTTTATTTTTCTGTTTAACTCTTTGTTGGGAGCTTCAATTGTGACCAACATTCTAACAAAAAACAGCCTAAATACCAAGGAATAACTTTAAAATATGGTAACTGAACACTATGTTATGATTATTTATGTAAGTGAAGCTGGTGATAAAAAAAAACACTTGAGTTGAACTGACACTCAAACCCTTAAGTCATGCTACTTTCCCAAAAACAAACATTTGGTGTTTTTCTGTGTCCATGCACTTACATTTTAACTCAAAGGAGATCCATGAGGCGTTCCCTGACCGTGGGAAATATGATGCTTGTATTAAAAAATGTTGTATGTGTGTGCAAACTCTGCCCTCCAAAATAATAATGAGCTAAAAAAAACATGTTTTAATTTTATTTTTTGCAATGAAATGGATGCCTCTGAAACATGTAAGACATTAGACGTTACAAGCTTTGACTCCTTTTTGTATTTAAGAAAAAAACGATGAGAGGTTGTATAAATATGTTTGAGTTATTTTTGTAAGCCCAAAGTTTTACAGCGTTTTTAAAGGGTAAGAATGTATTTTGTGGGATACTTAAACAGGAGTGGATGAAAAGCTTGTGAGAGCCCAGATTTGGAGTAGATTTGGTGATATTTCGGCTGTGAAAGGCGACTCCCAGACCAGACGGGCCTCTTGGGTCTCTTATTGCAAACTAATTTCCTCAATGCTGACCTAACAAGATACCATTTGAGAATTTATATTTATAGTGAGATTTTTTAATAGGTTTCCTTGTGGGATGTTTAGTTGAGACGTTTTAGGATGTTCTTTCTCACAAGGCTAATTGTCTAGCAGTCCGGCTTTTATTTGTTTGTTGCTTTCATTGATTTGTAAAGTTTTGTTTACTTTTTTCTACAACCACCGAACCGTGCTATGCTAAAACATGACAGTGATGTTCTTGTCGACCCAGCTCGTTTGCTCCGCACCCGAGGAGAAACAGCTCAGAATTAGTTTTTGCGACACAACTGACCCGATCTATTTTTATAAATATTGTACAACACTGTATTTTCTGTGTGAGCAGAATCTTCATCATCGGTGACATTAACATGGATTACTTCGAGTTGCATGGGACTGGAACTGTTGCATGTAAATGGCGATCCATTTTACCAAATTTGTGCATTATTTTAACTTGATTTCTCTCGTCCTGGTATTTTGATCTGTTTTAATTTTCTATTGTTTTAATGTTTTGTTTTTTTGAGAGGAGAGCCCTAAGGCTGTGTGACAGTGCAATCTGGATAGAAAGAACATCAGATTTTATGTTATTAGGTTATTATTATTATAATTATTAATTTTTTTTGCACCGTTTGAATAAATTCTCATTGTATTTCAAGAATGCTATGCTTCCTCTTTTTTCTGTGTTTAATATTATACTTTGTTTTTATCAAAATTGCTGCATTATAAGAAGATAAGGCTTATTTATTTAAAGAGTGCCATTCAGGCAAAGCAATTAAAAATAAGCTTTTAGCATTAAAAGCATTAGAAGACAGGGTATTATAGATCAGTGGTTCTCAACTGGTGGGTCGTGAAATGTGTGCCAGGGAAAAATGTGGCAAAAATCTATTGTATGGAAGCCCTAATTGGACATTCATGCATGAATTCTATATGTTTTCCTATGATGATGAGTAAACTTCAATGTTTGTCTCAAGATTTCACCTTATTTATCTCTTTTTCTTTGGATTACAAGCAGGCTTTTCCAAGATATTGATGAAATTCCTTATGAGATTACCAAAATTCCATGCTGTCTTAGAAGGAGGGGGTAAAATGAAATAAATGCATACATTTCCTTCTGTAATGATGTTCATTATTATTTTTGCCTGGCTGTATGATTATGTTTTGTTCCATTTAGGAAAATGCTAAATTCTTTTTTGATAAATTTGAGTGGTTGAAATTTTTCTAGAAATTTTGGGTGCAATTTCTCTTAAAGGGGACATATTAACCCTTCCAAGACACGTTTATATTGGTCTCAGAGGTCCCCAAAACATGCCTTTCAAGTCTGTTGCTGAAAAAACACTCCAGTCCTTGGAAAAATTTCGAGGATTCTTGACACTGGATTAGTCCTCTGACAGCAGTTGATGATGTATCCTCCAAAAACGCCCATTCAAGGATCCTTCCTTGGCTTTGAGAGCCAGCTGAGCTTCAGCTACCGGCTAAGAGGAAGATCAGGAGAGGAGGACATAACCTTCTTCCAAGCAAGGAGGGCCAACTAAACCTGGGGGCGGGGCTAACTCCCCACATGACATCATGAGGGGAAATTCTGAGAACAGCTCATTCTCGCACATATTTCCTGAAAGGTGGAGAAAGAGAGAGTGTGGAGTGAATGGATTTTTCTGGTACTTGAGGGGATTGTGGACAGACCAGGGGCATATTTTTGTTATTAAAGCCTGAAAAATGGATTTTGCATAATACTCCCTCTTTAAAGGAGCAGTGGTGGATCCTGATATCCGCCCAGTTAAGAATCACTGTCATAGATGGTATGTTATACTCCTTTTCCACTTGTGGCCCAAATAAAATATCTTTGTTGCATATTGATCAAAATCTAATATGGATTAAGTACTAGTTGGAGTTTTGACCCTGTATAAACCAGCCTTGAACAGCCTTTCTCAGAACAGTCAGTTTTGTTGTATCTCTTTACATGTGAATGAGCTTCTTCTCACCCTGCCCTTCTCTTCCATGGGGTTCTTTACTGTCACATGAATTTACACCTCATACCTGCAGGGTTCCTGCAGGTCCTTTAAGAGTCTTTAAAGGTCTAAAATTTGATTTTTGAAATTTAAGGTCATAAAAAGTCTTATTTTTACTTGTGAGAGGTCTTACATTTCAGAGAGCCGTCAGACCTACACGTTTTTATCCAGTCTGTTTCTAGCCAACTTAATGCAATTTTAATTATCTTTGTTTGCGTGGTTTTCCACATTAGAGCAAACTACAGCAGTGCTGGCTGTACATAGCCTGTGTGTGTGTGTAAGTCCCACCCCTCATTGTGAACAGGGCTCAGAGAGAAGCCTTCAGTGTTAGAGAGATATTAGTTAGATAGCTTAAGCAAAAATATATATTCAGTCACATCATTGTTTAAAGGCTGTTCCAAAAACTGTGGCAGCTCCATGACTGCTGTAAAGTAAGGCTGTTCATACTCGCTGCCTCAGGTCTGCATCTCTTCCTCTGCAGAAAAATGCACCAGGATGTCCCTTTGATATTAAGTGCCATAGCTTGTTGCATCTTAGAGATAATATTGATATAACAAATCAGCATTTTGAGCTCTTTGAGAAACATCACTGTGTGCATCACTGACCAATTAATAAATACAGTATACTAGTTATTTATAAGTAAAACAAGACAAATCTTGTGAGGAGCTATAAAAACCAGTCACTGATATAGGTAGACAGAAACAGGAAGAGTTAGCATGCTATGGTCTGAGTTTCTGTGATTTTTAAACTTTTAAGGGGATTAATTTAACACAGGGCTCTCTGCTCTGAGAATGAGAATTACAATATAAACATATAAACAAAACTAGATGGCTCACTTAATGGATAGATTATATAGAAGTCTCCTTGTAAGAGATCGTGTTTAGGACTTTAAAATTAGGATTTCATCAAGAAAAAAGGTCAAATCAATGCTGATTTTGAAACCAATGTGTCACATTTTTCTTTTTGTGTCCTGGAGAGGGGCTCCGTTTTTGTAATTTTTTCTGGGGCTTTTTGGCTTTATGCAGATATGGATAGCTGAAGAGAGAGGGGAAATGTGTGAAGAAAGAATGGGGGAAGACATGCACCAAACAGCGCAGAATTGATCTTGTGACCACTGCATCCAGGACTATAGCCTCTGTCTGTAAAAGACGAGGCTCACAGGAAATAGTCTTTGGACCCACAATGAAGTGTGCTTAGGCCCATTATTTTAGGATTACTGAATGAAAACAAATAAAAATGATGTTAATTTTCACATCAGCGTATCACATTTTTCCATTTGGGTCCCAGAGTGGGGTTTAGCTTATCTGAGGGGTTCCAATGATTTAACACTGGAATAAATAGCATGTACTAATGACTTATCATCTTCTTAAATGTATGTATATGTTAAATGAGTCAACGTCATATAAGGCTTCATTCATTTGTGGTTGCACCACCTGACATTTGCAAACAATTTCAAATTAAATAGGCAAATACCTAGACACATGTTGTTACCTCTAGTTAGAAAGTGGCTACATATGTTTTTATTTTGTTTTGTTTTGGGTTTTTTTTTTTTTTTTTTTTTTTAATGAAGAATTTTATGGCACAATAAAATTTTGCTGTTCTACCTTGGTTGTACCACCTGATATGGAAAGTGTATCACTCATCTAAACAAAACACTAACTAATCAGTTTTAATATATGACACCTCATTTAACTAACAGGAAGTAAAGTAAATATTTTCTGATTCTTTAAATGTTATTATTTATTTTATAGGGACACGTTTGCAGTTTCACCACCTGAAACACTGGTAGTGCCACCTGACTTTTGCAACTAATGTTGAATTAACAGGCATACACTGAGACTCATGTTGTTAATTTTTTAATTTTTAGAAAGTGAATACATATATTTTTTAAAAAATAAAATCAAAAGTTAAATGGTAAAATAATTTTTAAACAGATTCGCAGTGTTTTGACCACCTACTGTGACTGAAGAGACGTGTTTTTATCATTATTTGAAAATCTACAAACCATTTCATTCTGCTGGAGCCAAAATAAATGATAAATTATGCTACAGTCTGTTTTTAACTCTTCAAAATTAAGTTCCCATGGCAACGGTTGCACCACCCCGACATTTAAGAACCTCAAAATTCCTGGACAAAAGTTGTTTTTTATGATCTTACTAGGTTTACATTGTTAAGTTTTATTAATATTTGTTCATTTCTAATATTTAAACCATAAAATCATGCCAAAGTATTTTAATTTGAATTTCTCACAGTTAAATTGTCATTTTCCATAGCATCAGTAATCCATTCATTTACTCAGACAATCGCACAGCCTGACATTTTCAGGGTTTGAGATGCCAAAACATGAAATAGATTATATTATTTAAATATACTGAAACGGTATTAAAACAAAATAGGTTTTGTAGAACAAATTGATATCTATCATGAATTGATTGTTTTTAAAAGGAAATTATAGTTTTGAGCACAAAAATATGCAAATCATGTCAGTGACCCTAATACAGAAATAATGTATCTGTAACAGGTCCATACAGGGCAGAAATAATGGCAAACTGATATATCAATTACCTCTAAAAACAGCATATAATCATCACAAACAAAACAAAGAATATCATGTTAAAGCCTTGATTATCATAAGAATCCAGCTTTTAAAGTCAGCATGTTAAAAGTCTGACCTAAAAGCATTTGAGCTGCCAAAGTGTCTGTCAGCAAGGCACCAAATCCCATTCAACATGACTGTAACAAAGATCTTCACTCTGTGTGGGAGAAAATACGAGTATCGTTTGAGCATTGCTGGCTAAGTGTAGCTGCAAAGACATCTAATTGGATTTAACAGAATAAAAAAAGAATTAATGACCATGAAGCTAAGCTGTTTAATTTCTTTGAGAGAATCCTTTATTTGTCATCAGTGTCATTGTGCTTCAACCTAACCTTGATGCATTATACATTGTTGAATAACTCCAGCTCAGATGATGCAAGGTCCTGTGTCTGCGACTGTTTTATGTATCAGAGAAATCGGAGACCCTTATGTAATATTGAACAGTTTCCCATGTGGTAAAAAATCCAGACCTCTCTCTATTATAGTTCACAAGGACAGCGTCTCCTCACCTGTTCAGCAGGACGGACCACACTCAGGATTACTCAAACTTTCCCTGTCCTCGCTGGGAAGGAATTTTCTCCTGACTTGGCCTCCTGTATTTGTCTGACAGAGAGTTACTGCTGGTTTCTTTCCATGAGAGAGGAGAGGAGAGACTCCCAACACAGACCTGCTAAAGGATCAGAAAAAGGTACTGCTCACACAAACCCACTGCTGATAGTTATTTAGTTAGATTACTTTGACTTTAAGGGAGATTTTGCAGACTTGAAGGCTAAAGGTCAGAAGTTTGATAGTTTTATGAATGTTGGCTCGCTGGCTGAGCTGCTGGTTCAGTTTGAACCCTCCAGACTCGCCTGAATACAGAATAAGAGCGCTTCATATGAAAAGAAGGCCTGACTTTTTCATTTTATTATCTGCCTGCATAACAAAAGTGTTCATCTGTGATAACATTCAGGTAGAAACAGGTTATGGAGAACGAAATATTAATGTTGATCCAATTAGAACATTTAATTCCAATAAATGCGTAACATTTGACGGTCTAATTTTGAAGACTTACATTGATTTTCACTGCATTTTATATACTTCACACCAAGACACCACTTTGTAGATTTTTATATCACATACAGGAAATGCATTTAACTTTTAGAACACCATGCATTTTTCCATGCATGATCTAAATCAACCCTGTATAAAGATGATAAACTACATGAATGTGGACAAGCTGCAACAGTAAAATGGATCCAGCACATATCTGAGATGCTATGATAATTACAGTAATTTAGAATAAGACTTTAAATATGCAAAGTGGTCTGCAGAAACACATTATTATGTGGTCATAGCCTAGTATGTACTGTATGTGATACTTTATATTGTGTGTGTACACTTCCTGTTTGTACTCTGAGGGGAAAAAGCAGCAAAAGGGTGCTTTAGGAGACATAAAACGATACATGGCCATCCAGGGTGTCTTTCCAGTGTAGAAAATGTGATAATTTTTCCTTTTGGGTGTTATTTCTGAGAAGTAAATGTGATCCAGTGGCATGTAAGAAGACCTTCCACTGGGTAAAACAGGTTTAAATGCCCATCTGTGCACATATTGAACAGAAGTCATGAACAAGTACACTCAAGATGACCATTTATAATCACTTAGATAGGAGAAAGCATGACAAATACTGACAATAGCCAGCCCTCAGGACCCTGCACCATCCATCCATCCATCCAGCCAGCCATCTATCCATCCATCCATCCATCCATCCATCCATCCATCTTCTTACGCTTATCTGAGGCCGGGTTGCAGTGGCAGCAGGTGAAGAAAGTCAACCCAGACATGCTTCTCCCCAGTGCTCCTTTCCAACTCCCTCCCCAGGCGAACCCAGACTAGACAGGACATACAATCCCTCCAGTGCATTCAAGGTCGTCCCCTAGGTCTCCTCCCAAAAGGAGGTGCCCAGAAGACCTCCACAGGGAGGTGCCCAGTAGGGATCCTGACCAGAAGCCCCTAGCACCTCAATTGGCTCCTTTCGACATGAAGAAGCAGCAACTCTACTTTGAGATCCTCTAGATCAGGGGTTCCCAAACTTTGAAGCCCGTGACCCTCAAAATAACAGTATCAGAAATCAGGGACCCCCACCTTTTCTTGAGGGGGATAAAGAGCAAGATGTTGCACAAAGCAGGCACAAAATGTACATTTAGATTGTAACTTTTACTTACATTAAGTACAAATATCACTTGAGAACTATATTTTTCTTTGTTTTTTGAAGAGTATCCCACAACCCCCCCCCCCCCCCCCTTCATTGTCTCACAACCCTCCTGGATGTCTGAACTCACCCTGTCTCTTAGAATGAGCCCTGTTACTCAGCAGAGAAAACCCTTTTTTGGGCATTACCCAGAGTTCATGAACATAGGTGTTGGAAAGTAGATAGACTGATAAATGGAAAGCTTTGCCTTTCAGGTAAGCTCTCTCTTCACCACAACAGACTGGCACAACACCTGCAGCTCTGCTGATGCTGCACCAATCCACCTGCCAATCTCACGCTCCCTTTTATCCTCACTCGGTGAAGAGGACCCTAAATACTTGAACTCCTTCACCTGAGGCAGACATTGAATTATTTCAATTGGTGGCCTTGGACTTGGAGGTGTTGACCCTCATCCCAAATGCGTCTCACACAGCTGCAAACTGCCCTACTTGCTGGAGGTCTCCAGCAGAACCACATCATCCACAAAAGTAGAGATGCAATTCTGAGGTACCTGAACTGGCAACCCTCCTCCCCCGGCTGCACCTCGAGATCCTGTCCATGAAAATCACAAACAGAATTGGTAATAAGGGACATCCCTGGCAGAGGCCAACACACACCAGAAACATTTCTGACTTTGTGCCAAGGATGAGGTCACAACTATCATTTTGGTTGTACAGGGACCTGAGGCCCCATACTCCCACAGTGCCCCTCACATGACCCCCTCAAAATATGAAGAGTATATCCAAAATGTACTTGTTTTAATGACAACAGAACAAAATAAAATATATGTTTACTTTGGGCTTCCATACATATTGGACTTCTGACACATTTTTTGTTTATCCAATCACACATTAACATCCCAAGGAAAAGACTTAAGTGTCCCACTTATGGGTCCTGGCCCACCAGTTGAGAACCACTGCCATAAGAAACCTTAAAGTGGAGAACATAGGAAAAAGTGCCCTTTTGGGGGCTGCATGGTGGTGCAGGGGTCAGTGCTGTTGCCTTGCAGCAAGACGGTTCCTGGTTCGCTTCCCTGCCTAGTTGTTTGTTTATATGCCAGCCCTGAGAGTAACTGGTGACCAGGCCAGGGTGTACCCTGCCTCTAGCCCAATGACAGCTGGGTTAGGTTCCAGCCCCCTGCAACCCTCATTGGGATAAGCGGTATAGAAAATGGATGGATGGATGGATGGATGTCCTTTTGGAGGACATATAGATGGAGAAAGAAACACAATAAAATGCCACACAAGCTGTGTGACATGCTACAAAACCTTCTGCTCACTGGTTTACAGCACCGCAATTAATGTCACTGAGTGAAACATGTTTAAATTCCCACTGGTGTACATCTATAGAGGAAAGCATAATGAGATGCCATGTAAAGGCCCTCAAAGTGAAGGAACTGTAATTAAGTGCCCTTCAGAGTGCCTTACAGAGATAACATATCAAGTACTCTATAGCATGCTCTAACACTGGAGGAAAAGGGATCAAGTGCCCCTTTTTGATGCACTTAAGATAGATAAAATCCAACTGAATACCACATAAGGAGCCCAGCATGCTAAACACCATTCTTTGCACTTGTTCCCCACCACCAACTAGTTCTAATATCTCCCTGTGCCCATCTACTGAAGAGAACCTGATCAGGTACAATGAAAGGGCCCTTCCAGTGGAGGGAACTTAATGAATTTCTATGCAAGGTACCTTGTAATGGAGAAAACGTAATAAAATATTCTCTTTGATACCCTAACAGTGAAAAAAAGGAATAAAGTGCCATCTTGGGCACCCTTAAGACAGATAAAACTCAGTACTTGCTACAAAAGCTGCACAATGGTTCCCAGATGCATGCAGCTGGTATCTTTTTACTTTGCATCTTTTGAACCCCAGACTGCCTGCAGTTTGTTTGTATGTTTGTTTAATTTTTGCATGTCAGTGTACTTCTTTCCTCTGTGAATTATTGTTGGTGTTGGGGTAGAGGTAGTTTGGGGCTAAAAGAAAACTGACTTTGCAGCTTCTGTCTCTGTGTGAAGGGTCAAATAGGTGAAATAAAACTGTGTTGATGCAGGACTCCTATAGGTGAATACAAACAATGAAGTAACATTCAGAGTACTCTGTACATTTCCTCTCTAGGATGCCCTAAGAGTGGAGAAAATAGGTCTAAGGCTCCTCCTGGGTGACCTTAAAACTGAGAAAACAGGATGAAGTTCCCATAAAACAAGATGGCATTGTATAGTGTCCTTGGATAAAACATGATACAGGACCCTATAGTCTGCTCTACATGCTAAAAAACCGTCTGCACACTGGTTTCCACAGCATACAGCTTGTGCCTTTTTATTCCAAACCTCTTTACCCCCATGCAACATAAAATATATTGAATATTTTTATTTTTGCATACTGATGTATGGCATCTCTTCTATCACTAAGTAAATGTCAGTGTTATGCATAGACTGATTTCAGGGTTAAAAGAACGCTGGGGAATCTGACTCTGTCACTGTTCTCAGTATCTAACGGGTAAAATGAAACTTTCGGAGCCAGTTTGGGACTCCTCCAGCTTAATTACATTTTCATGGTTTAGATGTACTGGCCCTTTAAGAAGCTCCTCTGCTGCACTTAGCTTTTTTTTTCTCCCATTTTCACCAGTGTGTGTTTCACTATGGCGAAGGCATAAACAAACAGCGCAATGGGTAGGAAAGCAGCAGTAACGGTGAACACATCTCTCCGTTAGTGACTAACACCAGTGACAAAATAGTCCAGTGACTGGTGAACGATAGGGTGTGCTCTCGGTTTTTATTGGTGTGTATGTGGCGGGGACACGGATGCTGTCAGTGCGAATAGCGATGAAAAGAGCGAAAATAGTTTCAACACTGAACGCCTCAGTTGGAGCAGCCGGTGATACGGGCTAACCGTTACTGGACTCCGGACACCTTCTTCTCGTTCTAACGGCTAATAAATGGACAGAGGAAAACAGTAACTCAACGACTTATAACTGTATATTTTCCGCTATTTATTCGCCTTAATAAGGCTGTTATCTTTTTCTCCTAAAGTCGAGGTCAACTGTCGTGGAAAAAAATGTTGACAGGATCTAAAACAACGTTCAAAGTGAGGCAAATGCTCCCAGATATCAAGGTAAGCTAATCAACGTTACACGTCTCGCGGGTGTTATGGTTTAAAGAGTGACCATGTTAACTGGCGACAGCGTTGAAGATGTGAATTTTCCACACCAATGCTGCTTTGTTTATTTTTTCTTAAGAAGACATATCAGATATGTATTTTGTCATTTTAAGAAAATGTAAACACGCAGGCATTCGTTTGTACGACATATGGTGTAACTACGACAACCACGGACGCATTCATCTTCAGGTCGCTAGTGAGCACGGTCACTCTTTGAAACGTAACACGGGACGTTTAGTTAGCTAACTAACTAGTTAGCCCTGTTGAGTAAACTTGTTTAATACTGTTTTATTCCCTTCTTCAACTGTAGAATGGGGTTTAATATTTGTTTTAAAACTGTAGTATAAGTTTAATGTTCACTTTTGCTTTTAGTCACGCTTTTATATTGTATTCCCTATAAAAATGTATATTCTTTTGTCGAAGTAATAGGGCTCTCGGCTATTTTCTCTACTTAGGGGTCATTTGGCTCACTGCATTTCTTATCCTCTGTGTTCTGGGACTTACTACTAAAGCAAGTACTTTATTATGTATAGTAAAGCATAACATTTTTTTTTTGCTTCATTGTGAATTGAAAGAAAGTAAAATGAATGTAAAAGCTCACCTGTTTTTTTTTTTTTTTTTTAGTGTTATGTCTCTTACTTTTAATATGATTAAACGGCAGCTAGACCAGGAAGCAGACATGTCTCTATGCAGGAAACACGAGCCATCATTCATCATGCAGATCTATAAATGTACACACAGGTAGCCTGCAGTCTGGCTGTAGTAACAGAAACCTCCGGTCCCTCTTCCGAGGTTCCCCCATAGTGTACATAAATGTTATTTCTATTCATAACTCAGGATGGCAGCTTTACAGGCTGCACAGGGCTGCTGTTTCCTTATGTCTGCACAACAGGGAGATGCATAATTACTGTAAGAGTAGGGTACATAATGTCACTGTCTTAGGCTGCATGCCTTATTAAAGGCCAGGGAAGTGGTGGTGCATCTTAATTACTTCTCGTGGCAGGGGGTTCACTTCATATGGGACTGCACACAAAGACAAACGGTGGAGACGATCATCATCTCCAGAGGACTGTGTGTACTGGACAGTTGTAGCTTGTTTCGGCTGCTTTTATTGCCAGAGCTGTAAAAGATCACGTTGAAACGCTGAAGGCAATCCTTGTGCTTCAGCATTTCAAATAATCAGAAAATACTGTCCCAGTTAAGGAGCACCTTGGAGGTTAGAAGGACTCATTAGTTTGACAGACAGCACAAAGAGACATGTACCAACAGAGTATGGATGTCTACAGAGTAGCGGGCCCTATTGGGAACAGACTCTTGGCTCCGTCTTTGTGTTGCCTGGCTTTTTGTCTCCCCCTGGTTATTTTCAGCAGCCGCAGGGGGAAAAACGGTAACAGATGCCCCTTTACTCTGCCCTGAGGCGAGGCGTGCATGTGGAGTGGGGGTTATGGTTACTGCACAACATCTGGTTGTCGCCATGGAGACAGCAGCTGGGAGGTAGAGGGGTTTTGAATTTGATTACCTCTGAAAGGGACGCGCAGAAATCATCACAGCCCACCACCAAAGGAATCCCATGTGTCCGAGCATGAGAATGTGGCTGAGCATCAGATATGGTGATGTGGAGTTGTAGGCAGTGCAGATTATATGCACAGGCCACCCACACACTCTTGTGGGTTTCACTTCCATGAGCATGTGTTAAAAACTGCTCTAGAAAAATGAATCCAATGCTGGGCTGATTTTACACCAGATGGCTTTGCAGTTTGAGATTTTACTCTCTTTAATCATGGCATTTGCTCATGCCAGTTTGGATGCAAAAAACTATGACATAAGGGATGTAATAAATAATTATTTTAGAAATGTTTCAATACGATTTATTCTTCCCATTTCTGATTCATACTGCTCATTGTCCAGCCCCAGTGCTGATCCAAGTGCAGAGTCATAGTTAAGGCAGCAACCCACAGAGATGTGCTATTATTGTTATCAATATATTGTATGTATATAAGAAAGTGGATAAAGGGATATGATGCCATACATAATTATTTTATAATGTAGTCTGGCATGATTCTCAATGTAAAAAAAAAAAAAACAACAGAATAAATCAGTCACAGAAAAGACTTTCAGTAACACAGTGTCTCTCTTGTATTCACTTAGCAATGTCAAAGAAACACCAAAAACTCATTTATATTCAAACCAGTTTAATCCCTGACACAGCTTATCTGTAAAGGAAGAGACCTTATCTGATCATCTGGATACTTGCAGAAGGTTTGGATGCTTTAAATGAATTGGAGGAAGACATATCTGGCTGCAGATGTCTTTCCTGTTGTATTTACAATTGTGTTTGATTTCGACAAATATTTGCTGCTTCAATTTGTTCATGCATTTAATTTTGTTATTTTTATAATTTTTATTGCTCTGCAAACTGTTGCTGCCTGTTTTGGCTTGCACACTCTTGAGAAAGATATTTTTAATCCCAGTCAGGTTTTCCTGCTTAAATGAAGGTTAGTATGAAAATAAAAGATGAACTGTAATTGGAATCCAACTTAAAAAGAACACACCTAGACAAAAGCCAAGTAAATGTTCAGGCAGCTGGATTCCAAACCTTTCATAATGTGCTGCCGTCTCCTATCATTGCGCTGTTTTCTTGCTGTTTTCACATCATAAATGACGTTAAACTGTTCCAGAGTACACATGATTTGCTGCGTAGCTCTTTTAGATCAGCGGCAGGACAGATTAAGTAGAAACCCTTATTCTGGAAAAGTTGGCACACTGTGCAAAATGTGAATAAAAATCCGTAGATTACAGGAAATCTTTATTTACATGTATTTGATGGCATACAGCACAAAGACAAGATATTTTTATTTTTAAAATCATGCATTCTGAATTCAACACTTGTAAAATGTTCCAAAAAGATGGGGCACGAGCATCAGTTCCATGGTGTTAAATTACCGTTCTTCTAAAAGGCATTACTTCAGAATGCGTCATACATTTTCAAAGGGAGACATGTCTGGACTGCATGTAGGCCGGTCTAGTACCCACAATCTTTTACTGTGAGGCCATGCTGTTGCAGCTTGTGCAGAACGTGGCTTGGCATTGTCTTGTTGAAATAAGCAGGGATGTTTCTGAAAAAAGACTGGATGGAAGAATATGTTGCTCCTAAACCTTGATGTATCTTTCATTATTATTGCTGCATTCAAAGATGTGCAAGTTACCTATGCTGTGGGCACTAATACACCCCCACACCATCACAGATGCTGGATTCTCAACTTTGTATTGATAACAGTTTAGATGGTCTTTTCTTCTTTAGCCTGGAGAAATCATAGCCCATTCTTTCAAAAAATATCAACATTTGGATTTGTCAGACACTTTTCTTCTCATCTCAGATGAGTTCAAGCCCAGAGAAGTCAGCTAGCTTTTTGGATGTTGTTGATATAAGACTTTTGCTTTGCATGGTAGAGTCTTAACTTACATTTGAAGATACAGTGACATGCAGTGTTAACTGACAGAGGTTTTTCTAAGTGTTCCAGAGCCTGCGTTGTTATCTTTCAAAGAATGATGCCACTTTTTAATGCAGTGCTATCCAAGGATTCAGGGTCAAGGGCTTGCACTGTTGGTTGCAGGACTTGCCCCTTGCGTACAGTATTTCTCCAGGTTTTCTTCTGTTGATATAGTGGACTGTAGAAGATGAAATATCTAAATTCCTTGCAACTGCAAATTGAGAAACGTTCACAAACTTTAATACAATTTGCCAGCGCAGTTGTTCACAAAGTGGAGAATCTCATGCAGTTGTTTCTTATGAATGACTGAGCCTTACAGGAGGGCTACTTTTATACCCAATCATGGCACCATCACCTGTTACAAATGGGCCTACTTACCTGTGAAATGTTCCTGGTGTTTTTTGTGCATTCCACAAGTTTCCTAGTCTTCTGTCTTTTCTCCAGACTGACTCAAGCCCTCTTTTAAAGAACCTGTTTTTGTCGTAACATATTAGATATGTTGGAATATGGCTGCTGTAAACATGTGAAACACTGAGATCTACATGTGATTGATTTCTGGATTTAGACCATTAGAAAGTTTTTCACCTCTTTTCTGGCTTGGTTTAATTTGGGTGAGCAAATATGTGGGCTCGAATGACCCCGTCCCTCTAACACGTCAGTATAAAATCACAGAACAGTTCATCTCAGTACAGTCTGTTGTTAGCTGATGTTACTGTGTGTGTTGAAAGTTAACAATCAGTTAAAGCTGTTCTATCAGCTACAATGCTCTATGGATCATTTAAAGTATCATAACAGAGATTTGAGCCAAAACTGACTTTGTCTCTTCTCTGGCACAGAGCCAGGCAGCTGCACTCTGATCATAAGGTCAACATTCAGATTGTAATGTTTTTTTTAAATCTGAAGGATCATATTTTTCCGAGTGGGCGTGACTTCAGCTCATTCAACAGACATGCCCACACCATCCTGGAGCAGAATTTACTGCCTCATTTTTCATGATTTTGAAGCTTAATTTTGAACTGAAATATGTTTAGGGGTTCATAACACAGTGGCCTGTCATACAACAAACCTAAATACAGATTAATTTCCATTTTACAGGTTCTTTAATTGAAGTTTTTTGGGCTTTTATAGAGGAGGACAGTGAACAGAGTTGGAAACAGGGATAAGAGAGTGGGGGAGAAACATGTGGTAAAGCAGCCACAGGCTGGACTTGAAACTGGGCCGCCAGCACACATGGGTCGTGCCTTAAAACTACTAGGCCATCTGTGGCTGTGTCACCCCCAGAGTCAAAAGCTGGGGTGCAGAGTGCTTGAATATGCCTGTTGCACTTTAGCATCAGTATCATGGATTAACTGTTGTATCACAAACATCTTTGTTTTTATTTTGCAAAAAATGTTAGAAAAGTATGAAATAAGATGTATCCCAATTCCCTCAGGCTAAATAGATCTCATCCAGTTGTTATTGCATATAACCAACAGTTGAAAATCCAAAGAGATTTATTTTACAGTCACATAAGATCAAGAAAAGCAGCAAATCCTCTCAATTAAGAAGCTTTCGCCAGGAAATGTTTGACATTTTTGCCTGAAAAATGACACCCAAGGGGTATTAAGAAAAACTACAGCAGTACAAGCTTCATAAGGATGCTCAGGCTTGCATCTTGACAGCAAAGCAGACTTACTGAGATCTATTTTGGCTGCACCTATCCCCTCGAGTTCACTCTATCTGCATCTCTCCCAGCCGCTTTGAAGCAGTCAGCATGAAAGGCACACAGCACAAAGCTCTACAGAAGCAAAAATGCCAGAGAAGGTTTCATCTGAGCTCTATTCAGATAGACTGTAGATCCAAGCCTGATAGGAGTGGGCCAAAGCCGTACAGTCCCCCACACCCGTTCCCACAGGACCCAGACGTCACATTCACTGCCAGCCTCTGAGCTGCTGAGGCTTCCACTGCTGAAACAGAGACAACAAAGGGCTCCTTTTCAGGCCAGGGTGGATTTATGGTCCTGCTACAGGGTGTATTGATCTGACATTGGGTGATAATTAACCAGCAGCACTATTCACTTGTAGAAGGCTTTGGTCTTGAGAGGTTAGGTTGTTCCTCTGCTTTGAGAGTGTGGAATGACTCTGATAGTCTCACTCCTGGGACCTGAACTGTCGGTGCAGAGCGAACTGTAAAATAACATTTCATATAAGAGACGATTACACTCTCAACTACTGAAAATGTTCCATGTCCAGCAGTAGCTTTTCACTTAAGCCGTTTAGCTGACACTTTCGTCTGCAATGATGTGCTGTTAGTGTGAATGTAAGGGGGATTTAGAGATGTAAGTGTGCACTAGAGACCAAAGGGAAGAAATGCTTGTAGTGATGGACATTCTGCCTGTTATAGGAGTCAGACATGCAATCTTTGAGTCACAGGGTGATCTGTCTGGCCACAAGACAACCCTCCTGCCCTTTAGAGGAAGAATCTGATATGTCAGGGCTGCTCTGACAGGTGGGGTAGTGATGACTGATGATAACTAGCTGTCAAATCAATCAGTAGTTGTTGTAGGCAATTGGAAATGAGCCAGTAAGCTTTACTGGTTCCCTTCCAGTTCATTTGTTTTTTAAATTCTGCTATGTATTTTTACTGTTGACAGCCACACAGTGGAAGAAATTTAAATACAATACAATGCAATGAAATAACTTTATTTATCCCCGAAGGGAAATTAATTTGTCTGGAGTCTCCTCTGTTTATGGTAGAATTATATCGTCTTATTGCTGATGGTATGAAAGATCTTCTGTATCTTTCTGTCCTGTAGTGAAGAGAGAGGAGCCGTCCACCACCGTTGTTTCTTTGGTCATTTAGGGAGATATGAAGTGGATGATCCATGTTTCTCAGAATGGCCTCCACCTACTTCATTGTGCATCTCTCCACCTTATCCTCCAATGAGTTCAACTTGATTGCAGTCTTAACTGGACAGCCCAACTCTTTCTGTCCAAACCTTGACTATTCATCAGCCAAAGATTGCAAAGGTTTCCATTAACTTTGGTTCTCAGGATGTATTGCATAGATATCGTCACAATTATTATTCATATTGATGTAAACAATATGAATAATACTCAAATTAAAACACAGTTACATTGATTGAAATTTAATAAATTGGAAGCAAAAAATAATGTAGCCTTTATTTACATTTTGTTCAAGTACTGACCGAGTCTTAACTTTTGATATTGGATGAATGCAATGGATCAGCAAACTTTATATGTAAGGTGGAATCACTGTCAGACTATGTGCTGTGTTGCTCACTGTCATGTGGTAGGATGATCCAAACTATTGTCATGTAGTTTACAGAAAGCCTTGACCTCCTCTTTGTGCTATTTAGTTTATTTTTTCTCATTAACAGATACGCAATAAAATGAAGCAAAGTGCGAGACTCGTATCCAAAATATACTTAATAAAAGTCCAATTACTTAAAAAAAAAGTCCTTAAAAAAACACAGAGTTACTCAGTTTCGCATGAGTGAGTGGACGTCATGGACATTAATAAAAGTCCAATTACTTAAAAAAGAAGTCCTTAAAAAAACACAGAGTTACTCAGTTTCGCATGAGTGAGTGGACGTCATGGACATTAATTAACTGAAAAACCATTTTATCATTGCCACTGAAAATAAGCAGCTGCTGTGTGGTCTGTGGAAGTGTATGCTGTCTGCAAAGCCTGCCTTCAAAGAGCATTTTGGCAGTTTGTAGTTGAGTACGATGCGATTGGTGTGAGGTTCAGCATCTCTAAGTCTGAGGCCATGGTGCTCTGCAGAAAATGTTGCATTGCTCTCTTCATGTGTGGAGTGAGTCTTTTCCCCACATGAAGGAGATCAAGTATCTGGGTAAGAGTAGAATGGACCATGAGATCAACTGGTGAATTGGCGCAGCATCAACAGTGTTTTTGATGCTGTACCAGACAGTCATGGTGCAGAGAGAGCTAGGCTGGAAGGCAAAGCTTTCAATTCACTAGTGAATCTTCATGCCAGCTCTCACCTATGGTCATGATCTTTGGGTAGTGACTGCAAGAACAAGATCATGGAAAAAAGCTGTCGAAATGAAATTTTTCAGGAGAGTGGCTGGGCTCAGCCTTAGTTGTTGCTTTGTACAGTTTGGGGCATCTGATCAGGACGTGTCCTGATCACCTCACTGTAGGAGGAGACCTTGGGGTAGACTTAAATCTTTCTGGAGGGATTACATATTCCATCTGACCTGGGAACATCTTCCTCCTGGAGGAACTGCTGGGGAGAGGGATGTCTGGGTTGCCTTGCTTTGCCTGCTGCCATCAAGACTCAGCCCTGGAAAAGAGGAAGAAAATGAATTGATGGATGAACTTTACTGTGCTGTTGCATAATAGCTCCTGGTGTCTGTGGTGAAGCATATTGCTTTTACATCCAGTGCTGCTGCTAATTGTTCCCATACATTCTTGTAGAGGTCAGACAGAGTGCCTTTATGTTCATGTTGACAAACTACAGCAGTCCCAAGTGTTTGGCTGCTTTAGAACCATGTGACAGCCAACAGTTGTTTCATTTCATTATTACACTGTATATCCTGCTTTATTGGGTTCTTTTTCTTAATGGTTTTAACTGTTTGTTTAAAAATGTTGAAATTTGAACTGTGCATAAAACTACTAGAATACTGAGGAGAGTAATGTTGCACACGTTTGTTGTGAAAACAGGATAGCATAAAACTGAGCTATATAGTTTGTCCTCGAGGAACAGCCCAGTGGCTCAGTCCATTGTCACTAGTACCTGATCTAGCTCTTTGAGTCAGTATCAGACTGATATCTGATAACAGGATCAGATCCCTACAAAAAACAATGTTTGATATTGCTGTAAGAAAATGGCATGCAACAAATGCAAAAATATTGATACTTAGTTTTTAATGTTATGTTTACAGTTTTTATTACAGTCTATCTCCTGTATTTAAAATTATTGCTGCTTATTTCCCACAAAATCTTCATCAACCACAATTTCCTTTGTGCTCTCTCAGATTGTGCTCACGAACCTTGAAAAGGCCAAATAATCTGCTGACGGCTAGCTGGGTTGTCAAGTGACTAGCCAAATGCTGAAGCCCATCTATTTCATGCAGTATTTTGCAGTGTGTGTATGTGCATGTTCATTTCACAATAATGATGACAAAAGGATTTACTTTGCCCTGATCTTGCAGTGACTCATCAAACATCTGTTCGGCTTTCTGTCAGCACTCAGCATATCAGGAGTAAGATGAAGGGATAATGTAGATGCAAATATGTTCTGAAACAATGAAATGCAAATCATTCAGCAGCAGGGATACTATTAAAAGGGCCAGTAATTATCTTTTTGTTTTGTGTCTGGAAGTCTAGACTGTTGGTGTTGTAATGAGGGGCTGATGAGAATGCAGACACTGCTGTAAATATTATTTTACTGCTATTCTTTGAAGGTTTTAGAATATGTTCCAGCAGAGAGAGGTTTTCTAATTGCTGCAGGCTTTGCAGAGAAATGGGGTTAAAAGCTGGAAATCCACTACAGTGTGGTGCAGAAATTCTTGCATTAAATATTCACATACTGAATCCCCAGTTCATGAAAGATTAATATATTATTTTACTCTATATGTCGGAATCAGTTTATGTCGTCTCTGAAATATTTGGCCTCTCACTGAAGGTAAAAATGCAGCTTTGGATGGTTTTTGTCCTTCTGCTTTGCCCTTGGGGTTTCTTTCTCTGGTGCACCAATATATTTGATGTCAGGTGTTGTGTTTCTAATAATGAAATAAAGTGTATTGTTACATGCCTGCTTTAAAAGGAGAGAACAAGCAATTGAAAGGCAAGCAAAGGGATAAAAATAGATCACAGTTCAGTCTGTTTGATTTCTGCGGATAAAAATAGCCATGTTATTGTGAATGGATTAAGAGGAAAAACTTCAAAGTGAGCTCTATTTAGCAGAACTACCTCATGTCCTTATTTCCTACCAAGCCAGTTCACAATGCCATATGACTGTTCCCATTCATGTGAGGAAATGAGAAGCACAATACAAACGAATGGGTTGTGACCCTTTTCGGTACAGTGGCTGAAAGCTAATGCGTATTTTACAAGCCAGAAGCAAAGTCTGTGTCAGTAGGAGTGCTTTTAAAAAAACGAAACAGTACTTTTTCTGCACTGTCCCTCAAATATTCCCATCTGTGTTCTTCCCTAGTGAATTTTGCCTGTTGTTTAAGAAAAGAGAAGAACGCTCCAGCGCCAGAAACAAGCACGCTTGCTGCAGAAGTCTGGCCGCAGTAGCAAGGGGAAGCCATGAGCAATGGAAACTGCAATAAGCCTTGGCCACCGTCCCTGAGGGTGAGGGGAGGGAGCGGAGGAGGGCAAAAGTGGGGCAGAGCGAGGGGAACAGAGGCAATGAAAGTGGAAGGGTTGGGATGCCGAAGCCACAAGCAAACTAAAATGTCAGCTTACACGGCCCAAGGACTGGGCTTTATTAGGGATTCTTGATGCAGGGAGGAGGGGAGCCATATTGTCGCATTCCCATTCTGTTTGCCAAAAAAAGGAATTATACACATTTTCTGTAAATTGATCACTGTAATCACATGCACAAATTAATTTTCTGCCAGTTTAAGTGACAGAGCTCCACACATCACTCTTAAAAAATTATATTCTTAACCCAGTCTGCATACTAGTAGTACTTCACCTTGTGCATTGCACATCGAGTGAGTTCACTTGTCACACAACACCCAGAGGCCTACTTTTGTCAGCCTTGACAAGTTTCAGAGGACAGATCTAAGACACAACACTTCTAAAAGGAATAATAAAAACAGATCTGAGCAGCGTCTGATATTCTTTAAAGGGGATAAGGAATTCAGTTGTGGGTTTCTGTGGGTGTTGATGGAGAGGCTGAGGGAAAGCTTAAGACATTTTTAAAGCCAGATGGAAAAAAATATGAACAATGCCTTGGCACAGGGAGACAAAGGCTTGTAAAATACTAAGAACCCTGCCTTATCATCAAAAAGCTTGTTTACTAAAGCTTGTTTTTGCCAATATGGAGCTTCCAGACTTTTAATTTGGTCAGTAAAATTGTTTGAACTACGTTTTACACGCCACATCTTATAAAATGTGTAAGGGAGAACAGTTAATGCTATTAGCCAATAGATGTAGTTTTATTACAGAAGTTGGTGTAGTATATAAACATTTTATAGTGAGACATTGTTGAGGACAAACTTGTGAATGTTGCATTTATTTATACCCACAAAGATTACTCTGATAAAGCTAGACTGTCTTTCATTCCTCTTATTCAGGCCCACTTCCCATACATACATACTTCATGTATGTATGGGAAGTGGGCCTGAATAAGAGGAATGAAAGACAGTCTAGCTTCCCATACATACATACTTCATGTAATTGGGGAATTTGTAGCCTTTGTCCCCTTTTATTTTAAATAGTGTACAATTTTTTTTCTCTTTGTGTTTTAATTGATTAAAAGAACATAGAAATAAAAAAGCTGAATATGTATTTAGGGCATTTTAATACTTAACCTGTTTGGTTTGTTCATATGTAGTAAGAACATGAACTGACTTCAATCTGACCTAACTGCAGGAATTATTGGCTTTTTTTTAATTACAGCAACTACTGTTAATTTCAATAGCTAATATCTTCACCTAAACAGTGGCAGAGAATTTTCCACAACTTCATGATACAATAAGTATCATGAGTGACACTGATTATGGATGTCATATGCCCTACAGGAACTCACTATAGTTTGCTGTTCTTTATTATAGAGCAGTGGTTCCCAACCTGGGTCCAGAGCACCTCTAAGGGGGCCACCAAAGGTTTCAGGACAGAGCAGGACCCTGTCTGGTCTGACTACAGAAATTTAAAAAATCCATCCATCTGCCATTAGCATCAGGCGCTATGAGAAACATGCACACGAGGAATGATCAGACAAAAAGGATTGTCCACCAGTTTATTAATCCCAGATGAATTAATTTTAAAATGATAAATGATCATCAGGTGACCCGCGGATTGGCTGCTCAGTCATAGTCTGTATAGGGACTGATTAACTCTGATATTCATTGCTAGAGTTGTCCTGATCGACATTTTTGGCCTCTGATTCCGATCCGATTTTTTGATATTGAAAATCTGCCGATACCGAGTCCCGATCCAATACTCATAATTACCTAGATTAGAGTTTTAATTGTTAATATTAGATATCTCAAACTTATTCCATTTAACTCAGTACAGCCAATATTGTTGTAAAACATAAAATCACATTTCTGCTCAAAATGGTGTAATAGCTCTGTTTCACTTTAATTATCTGTCAAAAAAATGAATTTAGCTACATATTCACTTAGTGCAGTGTTCAGTATTCAATCAATCAAAATCCACTTAAAGTGGTCAGCTGAATGACCTGAGCAGTTGAAGGAGTGAACTCAAATAACCTCAGTTTCACTTAGAGGTGGTGTAACAGAGTCAGTAGTCACAATAAAATATGAATTCAATAAATGAATTTTAAATATTATAATTCCACTTAGAAGTTAACTTGACTCTATTATTCACAACAAAAACAACTCAAAAAATGAATTTAAACATCCCAACTCCACTTTAAAGTGGTTTAAACAGTTTACCTTGAATAGGATCAAAAACACATGAATCATACAGATTCAAATTAACAATCCTTATTAAAATGTAGCAGCTTAGTCTGAGATGTAAACCAAAACATTAACACTGGAATAAAACCCAAATACAAGGCACTCTTGTTATTTCAGTGCAGTTTCTATAACTTTTTCCTCATTCACTTTTATCACTTTTATTTCTCAGAGACTCAGCAGTGACATGGGGCAATTATTTGAGCTCCAAATGTCTGTAGTGAAGCTAACGGCAGTAAAGTTGCCTTTCTCTAGTGTGCTCTCACCTACTTTGTTAAAGCTGCAGTAAAGCAGTGTCAGTAATGTAATGTCGAGATGGCAGGGCATAGCGTGGGTCCAAATTCTCCACCACGGAGATGGGCTGGTTGTCCTACGCGATGAATTCGACCGCCATTTCTGTTGTCTTTTTTTTTTTACCTTATCATCTCTCGAGAGTACCTGTCTGCTCTCTTAAAGTCCAGAGGTTGTTGCTTGCTCGGTGAAGCTGCCTGTTGCTCTTGTAAAGTCCCCGTATGCTGATGCATGTTTTGATCGGAGATGACGGTTTAAATATGTAGAATTAAACGCAGCTCTGCAGCTACCAACTCGTGAAACGGTTGTGTTACAGATGCTGCGAGTCGCTGTCAGACTGTTTTGCTTTTAAGTTTGAAGTATTTCTACACCACTGTTTTTAACACATAAGGGCCAATACGCTACTGCTGCTTTGCTGTTACTGGCGCCTTTACGGCATGTCGTAAATTGTGCTCAATTTACGGCAACTGATTTAAATGATCGGCTGGGCTGATTGGATCAAATTGCCGATCGCCGATCAATGAAAAGTGCTTAGTATCGGCCCATATCCGATACATGTGACCGGGATTGGGACATCCCTGTTCATGGCACACAATTTCGCTCCAAATTTCAGCAGTTGTTTAACTATCTCAAACGTAAAACAAGCAGGACATTGGTTCATGCACACCTTAATCAGCTAATTAATTCAAAACACCTGAAAGGTTTCCTGAGTGTTTAAATGGACCCTCAGTCTGGGTCAGTAGGCTGCACAACCATGGGGAAGACTGCAGACTTGACAGATGACAGTCATTGATACCCTGATCTGTATAGTCAGCTAAAGTGTTCTAAAGTGTTTTTGGTGCAGGGATCATAGGTTTTTGTCAACTCCTGGGATCTCCTGCAAAGAATTCTGATTTTTCTAACTAACAAGAGACCATTTTTCTTGTGCATCACACATTTTGGTCCTCAAATATCCTTGTGTGAAAATTAACCAGAATTTAAGTAATTATTCAACAATTAAACAAAATGGTCCATTAAAACCAGAGCAAACAAACTAAGATATATAAACTCTAACTTGACAACTCTTTTAAAAACACAAGATGTTATATGAAGGCTCCAGTAGGACAGCATTCTCAGAACACAGCTAAATCTGTTTATTTTTCTCAAAGAAAACCACCAGATGCTCTTGCATGCAATGAAAACAACCAGCTATGAATAACCAGGATTTACTACCTTTTCAAGAAGCAAAGGTCCTCTTTGTTCAATATACCCTGATTTTTTGTATGAAAGGCAACAAGCTTAGAGTCTTAGGTTTTCATGAGCCGACTTGTAGCCCTGAATTCACCACACTGCAAAATTGCAAGCATAACATTGGCGACTGAGTAGATTCATTGTTATTGTTCACACATCCTTGCTGAGTCGTAGAAATACCGGTGTTAAGTGATGGAGCTGGTGCCTTAAATGAAACAGTCTTTAATAGTTTCATTGTGGGGCAGAATGCTGAGAGAGGCGTTTGAGGCTCTACAATGTAAAGTTTTCCTGGATGTTGAACTCTATTTCTGTCCTACCATAAAGCTTGTTCACCACCTGTATAACTAAAACGCCCTCTCACATTGCAGACTTTGGCATATCATTGGATTTCAAGCCGATAAATGTAAATGGTCTTCACAAAGGGGGGCTAGTAGCTAAGTTAAGTGGAAGCATATGTGGTAGTAAGCCTGCAGTCTGATTATAGAAACCTCTGTGGCTCCTTGGGGTTGGATTCTGCTTGCAGAAAGTTCTCAACAACATGAGACTAAATTTCTATTATAGGAGAAATCATTGCAGGAACAAACAGCTAAATGGAAACTAAGAATCATGGAGAAGTGTGCGGCTGGCCTTTTCCCCCCTTTGTTTTTGAAAATGAGTCCTTTGAGACAACCAGACTTTGAAGAGAAAAGCAGGCTGAGCTGTAATTCAAACATTATCAATAAGATGGACAGTTACACAAGGCTCTGTTTATATGTTTACTAGTAAAGCCTGTTTAGTCTATGTCTTAATTGAACTGTTTAAAAAAATCTCTTGGTATTGGTTAGAAATCACTTTTTCCTTCACATGAATATTGCTTTCATAATCCTTCTGGGTCTGTTTAACCTAAGTGATTCACATGTATTACATAATTTGTCTTTAAAGGAAAGCTTGACATTTTATCATGGGTGGGATGATACGGTCAGTTTTCCTTCTTTATATCTTAACTAAAGGATATTTTGCAGATTTATAACCTTTTACCCAAGTTGGAGAAGCTCTTTATTTTTGTGTATGCAGCTGCAAAATCTGTTATTCTAACATCATCAGCAACCTTGTTTGGTTAGTTAGTGGCCTGGATACTCTATGGCAGGGCTGAATTATATTGTAAAAATAATTTATTGTGATTTTATTTCTATGAAATATTTTGATTTGTAAAAATGACATTATTCCAAATACATTCAACCATTTAAATCATATAATCTTAATTTATATCATTTTTTCTTACCTATGTCTGTGTATCTTAGGTCTTCACAATAGAAAAACAAAACATGACATGCGGTGAAATAGTTCAATGCTGTGTCAAGGAGATGAAGTGTGATAATATGCTACTTAGAATCTGTATTAGAGGTAGCTGCTTGCAACATGTCTCTCCTGAATGTAAAATAAATCCAAAAAGCATATTTTTCATCACTAAATTGGCACCAATGAATCTGAGGGAAGCTGAAAGCTGGCATGAGCTTCATCAGACTGCATCAAATCGTGACAAAATGCTCAGGACACCATTCAGCAGATAAAATACACACAGAGTAAAAAAAAGCATTGGCTGTTTACACACATTTATTCCTTTTATAATACAGTAAATTCAGACTTTGCAATGTGTTTAATGTAGGCATGCATGACATTGTCAGATTATATCAGTAAATGCATATATGCGCTTAAAATGTATTAATGGTGTAAGCATACTGTGCGAGTTTGTGGAGTGTAAAGTCAATTGTTCTTCGTCCTCATTCCTTAAACTAGCTAGCCTACATCTTAAGCTTTTTTCTTTTGCATCTGAGAGGAATGTGTTATTTCAAACACTTTGTCTCAGCGAACCACCCTTCTTTAAAACTTGTGGTTTAATTAGGAGAAGTCTTTTAACAGGACAGTATTAGATGAAATAAAAAGGATCATATTTTATTAAGAGCTCTACAGAGCTAACTGTTTCTCTGTAGCTCTCCAAAAGACAGATGAAGCTTGTTTTACTGTTATTGCTAAAAATACAGACTTAAAAAAAATGACTTTAAGTTTTAATTTGGATTACATGTACATATTTGACAAAGAATAAATCTATAATTCACTGAAAAAGTATGTAGCTATGTCTTGTTTAAATTTCTGTTTCCAAAACAAACAGACTGCACAATCAGAGGAAAAGGAACATTCTATAACAGGACACACTCGGTTTTCCTTACATTTAAAAAAGTGTTAAAATATCTGTATCAGTATTGGTGTTGATGAGTTTGAATTTGGAGATTTCAGCATATAGGGCATCAGAAAAAAATATGTGCATCCCTAATAACAATCTATAGCGTAGTGCAAAGGGGGGCAACCGGACTTGATTGAGATTCTTGTAAAGGTTTTGCCTCCAACAGGCTTTGTCAGTTCTGAAGGAGCCTTTTGGAGGAGAAACGAAACATCTTTAAGAACCTAAATCAAGTCCATTTGCCCACCTTTGGACCAAGCTTTGGATAGCCATGACCTGGATAAATGAGAAACCACACAGATATCCTTTTTATTTTCCTTTTTGCCTTATAGTGGAGTGTTTATCCTGGGGTTATTTCACACAAAGCTACACTAAGAACAGCAAAAAATACATCCCCAAATACGACTGCAAAAGATGTTATAATGAATGTTGCTATTTTTAACTCTGATTTGGCTGACCTGAATATTCAAGCATATTTATTCAAGCCAGTGTCACGCCAAAGAAATGTATTAGAGTGATGAAGTGTCTGCAGTTGCTTGTGTGTAATGTGTCATGGCTCTGAGAGCAGCAGAACTCCAAATAAAAAGTGGCAAGAACTCATTTCAAGGTCACTTTCACTTCCCTCTTAGCTGAGCTCACCATCACTTTTTATCTTCTCAACTAACTGATGACAAGAAAGCTAATGATTCTCAAATGTCAAGCTGTTTTATGCATAAAAGAAGGACTAAAGGCAGCCTGTGTCTTTTCTTTGATCCAACAGGAGAGGATGCTGAGTCAGAGTGGGGTGAATGCGAGGAGCAGAGATGTGTTCGGGCTGCGCTGTCTACCAGGTAAGATAATGCTTTTGATCAAAGGTAATAACATGATCAGTTGCTGCTTAACATCCTAGCAAGACACACACAAGGGAGGTGTAAAGGTTTTAAACAATAAAACTACACAGCATAATCACCAGCGAACGAATACAGCACTCCTGCAGGACCACATGAAAAAATGACGGTAACACTGAGGTAGAAAACTGCTGCTGCATTCATTGTTCTCTGTGGTTTGAAATTCCCATATTGTACTCATAGACACACCTGAAGCAGGAATGTCACAGCAGGTGCTTTGCCTTTCAGATGAGCAAACAACCACTGCTGAAAGGCCAAACACACAAAAAGGAATGGAGAACTTGATGAACATTCATGCAGATTAGATTAAAAATGTAATTTCTTCTTTATAAATGTGCTCTGATCTTTGCAAAACTGAATTAGAATCACTACCAGATCATTTTCTGTTTTATGTGAGTGAGTAGTTGTGGTGTTGCAGAGGTTATTAGAATAGCAGAAACACCGAACTGACTTCTGCATCACTGCAGAATTTAACATTAAGCATGCAGCAGCAGTTACAAAACTACATAACAGCACCAACAGGTATGTTTCTGTTTTCATAGTAGTCCTAAAATACCATAAGTGGGCCTGCTGTTTTCTTTTCACTTTTAAATAAAAAATGTTTTGATTACTAATGATTAACTTCTTTATTGTGCAAAATCCTCCTGTGTGACGAACCAGTTACTAAAATACTAATACAAACTGTGTTTCGAGTTTAGAACCTTGCTGCCTTGACAGTTTCCCACAGAGCTAAATCTGCTGATAAGTCCATTCAACAAATGTATTAATTCCCCAACTGAGGAATCATTTCTCTTGTTGTTAAAACAGAAACTCTTCCTTCACAGCATAATGTCACAACCAGCCTCATTCCATACCTTTTTTTTGTCTGTTTCTGTTCATTATTCATCATCGTCATCAGCTTTTACACTCATAACACTATTCCTGTTTTCACATGTTTCGCTGACATTCCTTTTCACATCAGGTCATCCACATGTGTGGAAGCTTTTGATGATGTATCACAATGATCATCCTGAATTATGAGTGCAGGACAGCATCAGCAGTGAACAACTGCATAAGAAGCTTCAATGTTAACATGAGGCATCACACCTCAAACTGTAAGATTACTGGCAGAAAGTATTTGCGTACTTGTCTCTCTTTCTCTTTTGCATGCACTTATGATGGCACTCAGGTCATCGCAAAAAAAAAGGTGCGCAGTTATACTTCAGCAGTCGTCCTTATACCTGGGCAGCCTGCCTGTGTATTGTCTGTGTTTGGGAAATGCTGCAGAATGGGCTTCAGCCAGTTGCCATATTTATTCAAAAAGATTACTGTTACTATTTGTGATGATTAATCTGATTGATAGTACAATAGGTTGTTTTCAGATGACATTACATCATGGTGAATAATTTCAGATGGCAGGCAGACATGCAGGCAGTTTTGCAAAGAGACTGCTAAAAAAATGCCAAAGTTTTGCTGCATTTAAGGTTCTGCTAATCAGTCACATTCAAAGAAAAAAACAACAGCAAAGAAAAAAAAATCATCTTGAGGTAGTTTTAAGTACCAAGTAGTGACACATTAAAGCAAAAGGTTAAAAAGCTCACATAGAGAAACAGCAGACATGGAGCTTTGTCTAAAGTCTTTTGAAGTACAGTCAGATACCACTCATACAGTTCATCTCCCCTGAACGATCTAGCATGATTTGGCATGGTAAACCCTGATCTTACTTGTGTTTCCATGGCCAATGTCCACCCATCCTCCCACCCATGTTGAATTCATGTCTTTTTTACAGATCTGGATCCTTTGGCTCAGCCCAGTAATAAGAGCATCTTTGGCTCCCAAACAGGTCTTTGTTTGGCACCAGTTTGGCTTGTAAATGTATATTAAATAACTAGAAAAATAGAAAGAGGTAGCTCGCCCCAGAAGGTTTATTTGCTTTATAGTATATTAGCATTTCCATTAAAAGCATGGCTAGGACAAAACACGGGGGGACAGCTGTTAAATGGGTGCAGCTACAAAATTCTCTCTTTCTTATTCTTGCAAGACTTGTAGTAGGAGATCTGCAGGACTAAGTCATTTGTGCTAGTCAAATCAGTAAAACTGTGATTTTTTTAAAAGCATGGGATCATGCCTCGTGTGGAGGTTTTCTGATGATAACTGCAGCATATGTACAGGTCCATTTCAAGCTCCAGTATACTAAGTTTCTTCAATTTCCACTAGTTCCTAACCAGTGTTCTCTCTTCCTGCCCCCCATCTGACCTCTGTGCGTCATCAGGATCACATGACTGTAATCAACCTATGTCAAAGAGGATTTTGAATGTCATGATCCGTACCAAATGTGCATTTTTTTTCTTCAATATTTTCTTCACTTTGTATTTTGATGTACATACCCTTACATCATAGAAGCACAGCAATAATTAATCCAACCAAAAGTTTTGATACAGACTTAGCCACTTAACAAACAATTATCTTCCTGGATTTAAGAACTGCAGAAGGCCACCACAAAATTCAATAAACTTTGAATTAATGGCTCTGCTTTGCCCCCAGCTATATTAACCCTGCTGCTGAGAGAATTTAGCCGGATAGGTCAACTCTGTTAACCCAGGTGATTATCTGCTGGATGGAGCAGAGCCACAGAAAATCTCTGCTGCTGCTGCAGTCTGATTTATCCACCTAACCTGGCCCTGCTCATATTTTTGAGTCAGCAACACCCAGCAGCAGCTTTTTATTGGAGTTTAAGCAGACCAGAAAGCTTTCATCTGAGACGGGCTAATCTTTAACACTGCATATCAGCGGTTGCTCACAGCACTCTTTCACAGCAGACTGAGTTAATATGTATGTGCTTGTGTATATGTGTAAGAGGGAAATTAGCATTTAATAGATAAATACATTCTTGGAACATTTCTTGCTTTCCCACGCCTTTTACTATTTATTCAGTCTTTCCTGACTTTTTTTAGGCCTTAGCTTGGTTTTGCATGAAAACTGAATTTTCTTGTTTTGCATTTACTTGCCATCACAGTCGCACACAACGTGCTGTACTTCTGCACAAATTACAGCGTGCAGAAGTATTCCTCAGAAACACACACACTTCCTTCCTCAATTTCATTCACTTAGTCAGCCTAATTTGTTTTCCAGCAGTGTCTTTTTATCAAATACTTTCCAGACTCTGCCGGTCTTTGACAACACACGCACACACATACACACAGATCCTATTCTTAGGCTCTAACATGTCAGTGAGAAATGTCGACTGTCTTTACTTCACATTTTTTTCCCACTGACTTTCAGCCTCATCTTTATCGCCAACAGAACCTCAGTGCTCCCATCTCTCTTCTCTTTCTTCTTTGACTCCAACTCCGTTCCAGTCAGATTAGAAGCACAGCTGTTCATGAAAACCTGTTTTATATTAAGAGAAGAAAAAGACAGATGGGTCTTGGCAGATAATTTAGGGTTTTCAGAACTATCATTCTCTTTTTTGTCTCCTTTGAGACCTTCATTATCACCTCTACAAGCTAAAATTACTATAACTTCACAGTAAACGTGGCATTTCATTCCATTTTGGACACCTTGAGCAGCAGATTTCTGGTAGTGAAATCTATCCCCTTGGCCTTGTTCACACTCTGCAGTGTAAGTGTTGAGACAATTTGTGAGAACAAGGTTACTTTCAGACACAAAGGAGGCACGAGCGAGTGTTACTGCACTGAGCTAAAGGGCTCACATTGCACCTGTAGACTCTCGCTCTTTCTCCTTTTCTCTCTTACATGCTTTGAAAAAGGACAGGTCATTTGTCAGCACTGCGTAAGACCAGTATTGTTAGCTCTAATATCAGTAACAACACAGTTTAGCCGTTGTTGCATGGCTGGAGAAATTAGGTTGTTCGCCAAGTCTGTCAAGATCCTAGGACTAGCAGTGAACAAATCACAGATCAGAAATATATTTGCAGAATCATCCATTCTCTCAGTAGTTAACATGCAGCTCTCAGCGTCTGCTGTGTTCTCATGTGACATTGGGACACAAGACCGCAGAAACCGAGCCGGCCTGCAGGAGGGCAAACGGGTCAGGACAGCTCCGACAGCCATAGGTAGATCATGTACCTTTTCAATGCTGCGAGTGGGGAGAGGGGGTGTACTGTCCATTCACACACAATGCCAAGAGGCCAGGACCCCCTTCAGAGCTTCTTCACAATCCCTTTTTTCTCCACAGTCTAGTGTTACTGTGGGATTAAAGGGCTGTCAGTCAGCGTTATCCCTTATTGATTGATGGACAAGACAGCAGAGGATTGCTTTTTGTATACTTTGGTCCCATTCTGATATTAAAAAAGTGATAAGTAATTTTTCTTTGTAATTATTTTCAGAATTTAATCGCAAAAAAAAAAAAAAAAAGTATTTTCTCAAAATCATATGTCTAATAGTATAGTGTAACAATAAAGCTTTAGATTGTTACATCTTTTGGATATATAAATGTCTGACTTGTTAATTTAGACATGTTTTGCCCTCATTTTCATCTCATAACCAGCTAAGATAACATGTTTATCATTTTGAAACTGTTGTTGCCCTTTGTGGTTGGATTGGTTCATCAAAAAATAGACAAGTCCTCAGACATATAGGTCCTATCTGACTGTTCAGGAAATGTCCTCATCGGCTGCAAGTCAGCCATTACAGCTCTAGTCTCAGTTTAAGCCTATAGTAACCTATCCCTCGTATTTACTTGTCCTCCCTTTGGGTTGAGGAGGGCAGGAACCTTTCTCTCTGCGTGCATCATAGCTGAAAACAAGGACCAAATGTTGCTGAAAACAAATAAAAACCAGGCTGAGAAAGCATGTGGTTCAGATGTTTCTCAGCAGACTCTTCTCAGGCTGATCCTCCAGGTCGCTCTCCCCTCAGTCAGTGACCACAACATCAACAGAAGCAGCTGAAACATTAAAGGCAGAGAGCACATGTAAACATAATGCAGGAAAAAAGTATCCCAAACTGCATAGAAGACATGCAAATGCCTTTTTAAATACTCTCAGATGGCAATACGTCTTAAAGGATGTCTTGGTATTTATCAAACAAACATTGTACTTGAAGTCCAACTTCTTTTCTTCTATGAAGAGTTTGCATTATTTGAATTTCTGCAAGCACTGTTTAACTGCCAGATCCTAAGGTGGTGTGGAATGGGAGACTTTTCAAATACATATAAGATATGCCAGTAGATCTGGGTTTGCACTATGTGCTGTAGATATGCACGTTGAAGATTGATCTTTTGTACAAGTTTGGTGTTTCGGCTCCACATTCAGTACTCTGACCAAAGCGATATGGGTGCGTGATGGAGTGGGAGAAAGAATCGATACAGCATAGTATCGCGATGTTTTGTCTGGTGATATATCACATTGTCTCGTCTACCAAGTATCAATTTGTTCAAATTAATTGCTAGTATGAACTGAAGTCAATGGTAATGGAAAAATACAATTAATTGTTTGGACAATTGTTTGCCCAGTGAGGTCGGCAGAGGTGACGGTCAAAGAGCATGAGAAAGTTAGTACAACAAACATGGCAGCACGAGGGAAAGGTCATTAGGAATGCAAGCAGGGCATGAATGAGATGAACATGACACAAGGTTTGCAAGAAGTGCTAAATGAAAATAAAATTTGCGGAAATACGACAAACATGCAGGCAAGACTTATGCTAAATCAGCTAAACAGTTGAAAAAGTGGTATAGATCGCAATATATGTATCACAACACTCACTGTATTGCAAAATGTTTAAAATTGCAATAATATTGAATCGTGACCAAAGCATCATGATAATATCGTATCGTGGGGCCGCTAGTGATTCCCACCCCTAGAGTATGATATTGGATTTTTTTAAGTTTTTATTGTAAAGAGCAGCAACTGTGTCCTGTGCAAAGAGAGCCTGAGTCAAGCAAAGCTGAGAGAGGAGTGGGGAAGTGGCCAGCCTGGTAATTGTTTTACATTTGGAGCTTTGCTCAGAATGTTCATGATAGGCCTCCTTGGGTATGCAGTACCCAAGGCAACTGTCTATATCTGATGGAACACTTGTATTTTGCTAAAATTTAAGGCTGATATATGATGCATACTGCAGATATACAAAACTGGCTATAAATATCAGCAAGAATTTTCATACAGTATGTGCAGATACCAATGTCTAACTTTTGAAGCTAATATCTGCTAAGACTGATGTCAAGCTGATAATATTGTGTGTCCCTCAAAATGCTAACCAAATGTTAATTTCAGCTACCTCCCAATCCTATTATGCCATCTTCTTGATTTATCTAGCCATTTCCTTTGAAAGCCCTACATGGAATCTGTAATCCAACAGCCATGTTCTACAGTGGGTTGATCTTCTCCTAAGTTTTGTTGTTTTAAATGTTCATGCTTTCTTGAACTCACAAAAATGACATGAAGCCACACGTTCAAGCCTAATCTTACAACAAAAGGTGTGTCAACTCTTTGAAATAACCCTTGCATACTAAGAAAGATTGACCTTATTATATTAACTAGTGCCTTTTTATGTTCCTTTCAAAGAAACACTCAAGATTTGTACTTTTTTTTTCTTCTTTTCATATCTTTCGTATTGTACCAACCTCAGTCTGCATAACAGTCCTCCTTATTGACCTTAGAAAGACTGAACTCAGGTTTAAATCTAAAAAGGTTTTGACAGTGGCACTCAACGGGGCAAGAATCAGTGCATCACTACATTAAGTGCTCTGCACAAAAATGGCATCTCACATTCATCTGCACAGAGTTTCTTTTAAGTTAACCTTGCAAAGCAGATGGATAGGCCAGACTCCACATCTGCCATCAGGCAAATCCATCTTGAAAAGCTTCAGTCTACAACCATTATTGCAAATCCAATAAAGGTTCCCACCAATCAGTGTCATTTCAGGAGTAGGAGGTTGTAGCTACAGGTGGGGTTAGTTGTACTGGAAGCCGATAGCAATAGCTGCCACCAGTGGAGCCATGAACTGGGATGTAGTCACAGCGGCAGTTTTATCAGAATTGGACGAGATTTTTTTTTTTTTTACATAAAGAGCGAAGAACAGCACTAAAAACTTCACATGATGGAATAGGTGTTTTTGCTGTTCTCCTGACCTACTTCGGCATAAGTTTGCAAGAGTTACAAGTGGAATTTTGTTGTACTGTAAGCTAGTGTATACAGTGGCTGCTACAGGTGTAGTGATTAGCTCAGATGTAGCTGTAGAAAAGCAGCAGTATAATCAGACCTGGACTATATTTTTTACCTGTAACAAGAGCAAAGAGCCATACTGAAAGCTCCCCTAGCAGAGACGATGTTTTTGCATGTCTCCCTATGGGCTTCAGCATGAATTTTAGCCACTGACAAGTTCTGCTGTTTGAACGCTATGGCAACACTAGCCAGGTTAGTACTGGGGCTGTGCGTGTCTACTGCCTCATTTTTTTTCTTGCTCCTCTGATTGGCCTGTGATGAATGTGACAGCAGGAACATTCATCCAGTCTCAGAAATTTTTTAGACTCCAGCCCTTACCACAAGCTTTGTATGGTGGAGAAATTCCCATAATAGTGTGCTAATACAACTCAGACTTTAATACTCAGAGTTGTTTAACCCCCCCCCACCCCCCCCGAAAGAACATAAAGTTTTTTATTTGATTTGAGGAAAATAGTCTCATAAACACCCTAACTTGTTTTTTGACTCATGCTGGGCTGAATCACCTGCTACCCACTTCTTAATTTCCACCTTTGTAGTACAAAAAAGCCCAGAAGCTCCTGGTCCCCTCTCTTCCTCTCAGCTCTCAAATCTTCGGGCGACAGGAATGTTTTCGTTCCTGTTGCACCCTGGAGAGACATTAAAACGAGACACGCAAAGCCTCAGATTGTCCTCTGAAAGACAAGCTCCCCATAAAGGTTCACTTGTGTCCTCTGTGCTAAGCATGCAAAATCTCTGCTAGCTCATGTGTGGTCAAGTTTAAATGATAAGTCCTGCCTTTTAGGGGTTTTGAGGCTGAAGTACTCAGTAATCACAGAGCTCACCCAAAGATTTAAACTCCTCTTGTGTAGTCAGCAGATTATAGTGTTAAATCAAGGGTTTTTTTCTTCTTTCTCTCTCACTCTTTCATGGTGTAAACAAGTGTTACATGTGAGAAAATGACTGTTTCCTGTTTGTTCTGTGGTATTCTCCAAAACATTCATCAGGCTAAGAGCTAGTAGAAGCATTCTGCTGAGACTTATTTTCAGTTTTAGATCTGGACTAGTTCTTTCCACATGTTTAGTGAAAGATTTTTTCTTAGAATTTCAGTTTCGAGGAACTGGCAGTATTTCCCTGTTTTATTTCATGGTATTCTGAGAGAATATAAAAAAAGCATTTGCATGCCATGTGTCCGGTCCAACCTTCCTTATGTTGTGGACAAAAAAGGCCATTTTTTCCATCTCTACCCTATCTTGGACTGTGTTGCCATGGAAACCCACAGTCTAGCTGGCAAAGACTTTTGTGTTTCTGCAGGAGTCTGTGATGAATGTGCTGTCTCACTGCTGTGTGTTTTAGGGAAAGTGTTTTCCCTTTTTCCTCTTTCGAGAATGTTTGTGAACATCTGTGTTTGTGTGTAGGAGATTTTTTAAGGTGACAAGGTTTGTTTTAGAAAGCTTTTGTGCTGGAACTCAGCATTTGTATCTCCTTAGAAAGTTCCTGGGTTTTATTACAAAGGCTTACATACACGTTGTTTACTGTATATCTAAATACCTATAACTGTATTTAAATTGTTAGTAAACTTTAGACCTAAATTTGAAATTCAAATTCAGAAATTTAGTTATGATCCAATTTTTTCAAAAATTTGAAATCATTTTGAATATTTTTCTGTAATTTTTTTGCCCTTGCTAAATTTCATTAAACTTTCAAAACTGTATTTAAACTGCAATTTCTGATTTTTCATTTTTATCTTTTTAAGGCATTGTGGTCTTCAGGTACAGTGCACTAACAGTTTTGAGGGGTTTCTATCAGTTGTTTTGGCCAGAAACAGAAAAAGGTCCTTGGAGCTAATACCCAAGCCACTAAACATTTTCCTGGCTTTTTGCCAAAAGCCCAGATCATAAGAGGAGTGTCATTTAATAGTTTCAAGGTTCCAGTCATACTTAAACAGTGTTGTTCACTCTAGAAATTTCCAAGTTCTGTTGGTATAATGTAGTCCAAAACAAGCTAATTAACTCTCATCAGTATCCATGTGTTGTTGTTTCCCCTTATGCTCCTCCCTGCTCATCAACCAATTGTAAAGATCCAAAACAACAAGCAACAAGTCGTTAAAAATACTTCTGAAACCCACTCCCAGTAATCTATTCAATGTGACCTTCCTTTCTGCTGTAAACTTCCTGTTATGTGTCCTCATATGAAGCCTCCCTACACACTCAGTAGCTCACTTTATGGAACTTGTACAAAACAACAACCTCTCAAATGCATTACCCATAAATTCCATCTCTTTGGTGTCTTCCAGGCGAGTGTGTTCTTCAGAGAGCTGTTATGGTGAGGAAGAAGCTGACTGCCAGGGAGGGGAGAGGCTGGGTGTCTGGGACCCTCTTCTGTACCCACTTCAGGGTGGCCTTTGTGCCTCAGGACAGTCCCAAACCTGATGTGAGTCCCTCAAAACTGCTTTGGAAATTCTGAGAGAAAATTTGAAGAAAATGTAAAAATGTGCATTTTTTTGTTAATAAACATACTTTTAATTCACAGGACAATGCAGACCCAGTGCTTTTAGGGGATCATGATGTGGCTTTGGCATCCATAGAGAAGGTTGTGGTTGGTAAGTTAAACTCTCCGCCTACATTTTTATTAAAGGAGAATAAAAATGTTTCTTTAAATTTTATGACTCAATATTTGTTGGCTCACATTTCTGCATAGACACTCTCTAGATTAATAAAATAATGGACTAGTGTACAAAATGAATGAGCTGCCTTTTACTGTGTTACTCTTAAACTTCTGTTCAATGTGCTTTTATTGACAAGTAATGGAGATACTAAGTTGGATTTGGGTTGTAAATCTTTAGATATGAGTTGCTATTGATTTTGTGGCACATTTGGTAGCCATGGTAACAGCAAGACATTTATACCACAGCAAACACTCACTGAGCCGCTTTGCTGGAAGAACAACAGAAGAGCAAATATGCATGTGCTTGCAATGCTACACACAGAGAATGCCGTTTAGATAAAGATTTCAGGCAAATATGATTGCAGCAGCTTTCTGATTTTATGCATTGCTCTGAGCAATTTATTTTTCAGCAAAAAAACAGTAAAATATTTACTTTGATAACTGAAAATAATGCTCTTGATAAAAAAAAAAATCTCCATAACTTGTTGAAACACCCTTATTTTGACCTTAGACTGATTTCAATTATTGAAAATACAATTTTTTTAGGTAATTAGAAATGGCAGTTACATTCATAAAAGACAGCCTAATTTGAATGGGATGTAACTGCTGTGTGGTGGCTTGATTTTTATTTTTGCATGCATGTTAATAAGCCAGAACTTTCAGACTGCCTGCGCTAGTGCCGTGTCTCACACAGTGAGAATCTAGAGAATAGAAGACTCGCCTGTTTTTACTGCAAGTAGCACATGTGTCTTGGCCAAGATGGACAGTTCAAGATAACTAGTGGTGTTGTTCCGATTCCGATACTGGAAATGTGCTCCTTGAAATATGCCTGATTCTGCTGAAAATGTGGTAATTGGTATCGTCTAGTACCTGTGCTAATGCGCTGATCCAATACAGTTTTTTTATTTTATATTTTGCTTGTTTTAGCCATGCTGTATGTTTGCATTGTAAACCTGAAATCAGTTTTTCTTCGCTGCCTGAAAACAGTGCACAAACAAACTACCCGTTTAGAAAGAAGAACTCACTATAGGTTTGTAACAGAGCAAGCTAATTGTCAGCAATTTGGCACTATTTTACTCTCAGAAAGTTCAAGGAGTAAAAGAGCAACATGTACAGTATGCAAGAATGTAATTTCAAACCAAACCCCCACTGTTGCCAGCTTCAAAACTATTTATCTGATAAAGTATTTGATGGTCACACAAAGGAGCATGCCATTTTCACATCCAAAACCACGGAGAATAAAAGGGACCCACTGCAGCAGCAAAGTTTGGAGGCAGCATTCCAACAATGCAAGAAATGTAGACAAATGTTATACAAGACTGTATAAAAGAAATGAAGGTAACCAACAAAATTGTTGAATTTATTGTTTTAGATGACCAGCATCTGTACATCATGGAAAATGTGGGATTTTGTCACTAAATGTAGCATTTGGAAATGCCAAACTCAGATAATGAGCCCTTTAAAGTTGTGATTCATTGATGATATAAATGCATGTGTGTTGGATCAGGGAAATTGGTGCTGGCGTCCTTGTTTACAGTTACTTCTTTTTGGAGCTGAAAAGTGTACAAAGCTATATTATTACAGCCTGATTTTTTAAATTACTTAATTTTGCGACTTTTTAACCCTTTTTCATCACTTCTTCTGCTCATTTTGCCAAATTTTCTCCACTTTAACTACTTTTTGCCTCTTTTCACCATTTTGCCATTTACTTTGGAAAATTTTTCTACTCTTTCCAATCTTTTTTGGCCCTTTTTGCTTTTTGTAATCCAATTCTGCAGCTGTTGCCAGATTTTTGCATCTTTCAACTCATTTTGTGCCACTTTTTAATCACTTTTCACAATTTTTCTTCCCATTTTTGCTATTCTTAACCTATTTATGCAGCTATTAGCTGCGTTGCCACTCTTAACCCATTGTTTCCTCACTGTAACCACTTTATACCACTTCTTGTCTAACAATTTTTGCCATTTTCTCTTTTTGCAATTATTCCATTATTTTCCCTTTCAAGTTATTTCAGTTCCTTCTACTGTATTTTCTAGCACCCTGATGTTTGTGCAGATCATGGCTTAGCCATGAATTTTACAAATGTTTTAGTCTATGTGCTCATCCACATTGTCAACATTAGCAACATGGGGCAATTTTGCTTTTAGAAAATGTGTTTACATTTTGATAAAAAGGCTATATTGTACTACAGTATAAATAAATCAAATTCACGTTTTGTGTTTTTATAAGAGAGGTTATTATTAAGTCAAATGTGAAATATTGTTATCAAATCTTTATGTTACGATAAACCAAATTTTTTTTCCTTACCTCCATGGGCCTCCATTTGGCTGGACCCCAGAAAGCTTTCCCCTTTCTCCTCCTTTATGTGTGGCCTTGGATATAATATTCCAGATACAAAGGGTTTAATCTGAGGCAGGGCATCAATAATGGTATCAATCATATTACGTCTGTACAGACTGTACAGTGGTTTACATTTTATTGTAAAACATTACATCCTTTCTAAATTTAAAAACACAGTTTGGCATTTCTGTGGAGAAAGTCACCTTGCTTTTGCAGAATGCTTTTATTCTGAAATGTTCCCAGCTCAGATAGACTATACAATGAATCAAGTCACTCGAGCTTTTGTTAAGGTGAAACTTAACAAAAATGCAGGGAGAAGCAGCACATGCGTCCATAATGAAAGTCCGGAGCAGAGATGCACTGCAGCTGTCATGCAGCAAACACACAGCCAGTCTGAAACAGTTGTTAAAAAAGACAAACTAGGGGCGCAGGTGGCCGAGTGGTCAAGGCGCGTGCCCCATGTACGCAGACGGCCCGGGTTCAAATCTGGCCTGAGGCCCTTTACCACATGTCTCTCCCCCGCTCTCATCCCTGTTTCCGACTCTATCCACTGTCCTCCTCTGTCAAATAAAGGCACAAAAATGCCCAAAATAAACCTTAAAATAAAGACAAACTATATACTGTCTTTTAGAGCATGCACAGTTTAGGCTCCCACATACAGTAGGTCTGACCTACATGCAGTTAGTCTGTTAGTATGTGAGTAATCTATACTCTGAGGTTCTTTGGCTCATGACCTGTTCCTCTGTTTAATGTTTAATCTGAACTCTCTCCCCTCTTGTATCATAGTGGGCCCGAACAGGACCAAGCTTGTCACGCCTAACTCCTCTCTGAAGTTCACTCCTGAGGAGCTGGTGCTTTACTGCAGGGACCTGCGAGTCATTTGCTTCTTGTTTGACCGCCTCACTCCTGACCCACAAGTCCTAGAGGTGTGTGTCTGTGTAAGAGTTTTAGGAATGTTGATACAAACTTGTGGGCATGACCAGGTCGAAATCAGGTTAACATAACAAACTTATATACACAATCCAAACATGGAATTCACAGATAATCACTTTGTTCTAGGGTAATTGTTATGTCTCCCAGTCTTTAGAATCTGATTCTGAATGTCTGGGTTGTGGTCTTTTTGAAGGTTTTGTTTTACCTCTATTTTATAGTAGATACTTTTCCTGGGGCTTTCTGCTCGGGGGTTGGTAAATATTTGCATGCAGCTGCATTTTTCAGTATGTGTTTATGTTGGCACAGATTCAAATCTCTGGTTACTGCTGTGCTGATCATTTATTTCAAAACCTAAATGCATCATAGAGAAGCCGATCCCAACCATAGACAATAGATCAATGGCTCTGTGGTGCATTAATGTTGAAAGCTGATGACCTTTGTCATGTTGATGAGCTTGCTGTGGTTTCCCTCCTCAGATAACTTACACCATCGCCAAGACCTACCAGCCTCTCAAACCAGGGTCAGTGTTATCTTTCCAGAACGCTGCTCTAGGGAGTGTAGGTGAGTAGATTAATGCGTGCTACCTTAATGTATACAGCCATCTGTTCACTTCCTGGCACTGATACAAACCCTTATCAGTCTATCATCCTGTTTATATCCTATAGCTCTATGAGTATGAGAAAACAAAGAGGGGTGCAGATAATAGCAAATGTTTTACTTTTCACTATATTGATTGTTTTGTGTAAAGGCTTTGACAAACTCAGAAGTTTGCCTGTCGTCTCAGATTTTGCTGTTCCCTCCAAAACTTTACTTTTTTTCTTGCTCAGCATTACACACATTTTTTTATAACAGTCAAGGAAGATCCAGCTGTGATGATTTTTTTCCCCTGACTATAAAGAAATTTTAAGTGGACTACATTGTATGTAAGTCTGTTTAGTCTCATCATTTATCATATTGCTTCAGCTTCCTGTGTGCACAAAACACCGAAATATACCAACAAAACTTCAAATATCTGACCCACAAAATACAGGCATCTTAGGGGTCTTCTTTAAATGTGTCAAATTCTCTATACTTTTAAATGGAGATGTTCCTGGTGAATGATTTCTCAGTCAGTTTTATGCATATTTATGTTCAAACTAGTTGAGGAAATAGAACTAAACTCAGTTTATGTAGGGCTAATCATGGGATTACAGTGTTTGTGGATTAGCAATGTCAAATGGTTCTCCCGGTGTGGCTCGCAGTGCAAACACCACCAGCCTCCTCATTGCAAGTTTACATCCACTTGATGGTGCTGGTTACATGTTCCTCCAGTCGAGTGGTTATATGTCAGTTTAAGCTAAAACAGCCTGTTTACAACATGATCTCCATGTTTCTTACAGAAAAACTGCTAAACCTATTTGCCCTATGAAATGCCATCCACTGTGCTGGTTCACATCTGGGTAGTAGAGCCTTATTGCAGAAGCCATTTTCCAGTGCTATAGTTTGTTTGCAGTTATGTGATCTTAATTACATGATAAAGTCAGATAGGGTGGAGGTTGGAAGTAAAAGCTCTGTTTGGGAGTGGAGGAAAGTGTGTACACTAAATCTCTAGCTCAACCTTCATACAGCAGGTCTCATCAAACATTTTTTCTAGTGTGATCCCTAAACTTTACTATTTTTGGCTGAATGACTATAGTGTCACATTGCCTTTACCATACAAAATGGCAACAGCATACACAAGTGCTCCTCTAGACTTGGATTAGATTCCTTTATTGTCATTGAAATTAAATTTAAGGCACAAGGTAAAACAATTGAGCTTGTTTAAAAAAGTAATAAATATAAATATGGGAAGCACAGAAACACAGTACCAACGTATGCCTCAAACAGAATAGGTAGTGTTTATATTTCAGATATTCAAAAAATTGCACAAAGATGAAAATTATTGCACAACATGTAAGTTGCTGCATGTCATGTATAATACTACTGTATGAGTCATTTTGCACACAGTTTAGGTCACTGTCTTTGTGGTCTACAGACAGAGGTTTTTAAGCCATGAATGCCAAGTTAAATCATGATTTTTCCATGAGAGAAACTTTTCACCTGTGTGTATCTCTACTTCAGGGACTTAAAAGTAGCTTGTGTTTTTTCCCAGACTGACTGGTCGGCACAGCTGTGATCAGCACAAAACTTTGGCATTTTGATTTTGCTTCTCTATTTAGTTTTTTTTACTTTTTGGGATTTTTATCCTTCATTATGGTAGGAGAGCTGAAGAGAGACAAGAAAAGTAGGGAGAGAGAGGGGAGGACATGCACTAAACAGGCTAGGATCAGAAATCAAAGCTGCAACCAGTGCATTGAGGACTCTAGCCTCTGTATATGGGGGCCTGCTACACCAAATGAGCTGGTGACCACTCCTTCTCCATCTAGAAATCACTTCCTGCCTCCTGTCTCTGTGGGTGACATGATATTATCTGTGAACGACTTATAGCAGTGCTATAGGCAGATGTAAATTAATTAAACTGGTGTGTAATTGTGGTGCCAATTAACATTGGTGATGATGTTTAATTGTTTGGTCAGCTAATTAGCTCATCAGCTCATGCCTACTCTCTATTATAACTACACATTGTTCTCTCAAAAATAACCTGATAATTTATAATCCATTGCCTTGAAAAATGCAGACTCTCATACATTGTAGGCCAAATGAAATGATAAATTCTGTTTGAGAGATAATGGAGGAAATTAACTATAGTCTGTGGCACAGACCTTCTTGTATGCATATTTTTATGTTAATGCCATAAAAGCTATAAATATGTTTATGATGTTTAGGTTTTTAAAGTAACTCTTTCCATCATAGTTTCTTTCTCTGCCTGTTTGACTGTGATAAATATTCACAGAAATAACAGCTCAGTGAAAGTGAGAATCAGAAGCCCACATGGATCAGAGGCACAGCGTGAATGTGTTAGCCATGTGATGTTCTTGTTTTCTGAAGCCTGAATGTTTCTCTCCTGGTGTGCTTTCATGGAGTCTGCTCTCATTGTGGGGTTTTATTTTTCTCTCTTGCTCTAGGGAGGAACTGTACACAAAACTATGATCACTGTTTGTCTTTACTCGTGACTTCAGTTTGTTTCATCTATTTCTGCTTCTGTTTCTGTCTATTTTAAGACTGTGATGTTCCGGCTCTTCAGACTGTAGAGAATATTAAACAGGGAGCAGAAATGTTTCTGTGCAGACTGTAATGCAAGTTAAGCTAACATCCTCTGTGGCTGGCAGATCTGGAAACATCCCCCTCTATGATGACACAATGAAAAATGAAAAACTGAAACCACGACCAGATGTGGGGAAATCTCTCCAGTGGTTTTGAGGCGAGGCTTATTAAAATCTTCAAGGCTGGATCTGACAGTGATTGAAAGGCTCAATTTATGAAGCATTAAGACGCCATAATTAAACACAATTATGTGCTGTCAGAGCAGAATAATTCAACCTACGACATGCTTAACATTTCACTGAAAAAATATAAACTCTTATACCATTGTGACCAAAAGAACTGCTACTCACATCAACCATATAGAGTAACACGAGCCTGTTTGCACAATACATTAAGCTATGTCAAAGCTACGCTAGGCTGACCGAGCTGCAGTTGACTGTCAGCTGTCGGATAAATAATGCAGGACCCCCCCTCCCCGAAACAAATCTCTAGATGACCCACTGTTCAACTCTGCCCCATGGGTCAAGTGTGTCTGCTGTTGTGTGGGGTCAGTGCTTTGCTTTCTGTCTGATGAACTTAAGACACTTTCTCCCTGCTACTGTATGGATGATTCAATCACATTATATGATAAAGAAACACCTTTGATTTGATTCTTACTATCCTTGGAACATTTGTTTATTGAATTGTAAGTGTGTTGGATATTGCCTTTTTTAATCTCCATTAAATTATAGCCAAGTGTGACAGGAAGGGCTCAGTCTGATTTTACTGAAAGGTGTCTCACTCTCAGCTTCTCTTGTCTGCTGAATATTTCAGTGGATAGCCATTTTTTATTCTGTTTTAAAGGGTTTCAGTGCCTCTTGTTGATGATTTGACTTGCAGATTATTTCCAGAATGGTTCTATCAATCATTTGGTCTCTAATAGGCCATAAAAAGGAGTCAGTGCCAGTCACTAGCTCCTAAAGTCCCAGATACTGAGTGGCTAGTTTTGTACAAAGAATTTTCTAAAACAGCACTGTACAACAAGAGCTGCTTTTAACCATCACGGTGACAGAAAAAGTATGGGTTCAAGATATTGGACTATGGATATTGCACAGTAAGAAAGGTGTATAATACACCTGAAAACATGTACTGCTTAATTAGAATTAAATTGAATTTGTTCTATTTGTTAGGGATGATGCAGATTAACATAGTTTCATAACAGAGAATCAATCTGATGTGCTGCACAGAGTTTATAGCAATTGCTAAAATGGCACAAGAATTTACAGAATAAAGGGACAATTAAATACAAATCTAAATAGAAAAATCAAATTCTATAAACCAGAATGTAATGTACAAGGGAAAATCTGATGATATAACATAAAACATTGAATATACATATATTGCAGTCTGTTTTTGGAGGCCTTCAATGGTAAAAAAATGTTAAAGCTGTCTTCCTGTGGGATAATTACCGTTTCATTCAGCAAAGTCCCGAAAGGGCAGTTTCTATGCAGCTGTGTCACTATTTTAGTGCCATCTATTTTTGCTGTACGGGGTTTGCACATCTACTAGCCTTAGTAAAGTAGCTGTGCTCTCATTCTGTGATAATCGTTGGGTGACAGACTCATAACCCACATCCTCCTGCTGCTCAGCCCTCTACCTGTCACATGTTTTTTTTTACTCAAGTAAACCTAAAGCTAGATCTGTGCATTTTTGAAAAATGTAATTATTTTCAAAGCAGATGACTGAATACGTGTTTTAGCCTCTTGAGCCTTTAGAAGTAAAAGTTAGTTTTAAAGTTGAATAGTAATATAAAAACACCTAACAACCTCATTGATGAGATGGACATAGAGGCTGAATAAAGACGTTTTTTAAGATGATGACAATGAATTAAACAACACCAGCAAAATGTGGACAATGACCCAGATCAACGAGACTGTGGACAAGCTGACACAAGTTCAGTGTATTAAGGATGTGTGAAAAGGAGGTGGTTGATTTGATTGATTGATGATTTTAACAAATGATAATGAAAAAGACTAACAGAGAAAACCAAGAGTTTAAGTGCTCAAGTGTTTTTGTTTTTTCTCTCAGTCTGCTTCAACTGCTGAAAATAAATGACTTAGGTTTAAGAGTAGGGCTAAACGATTTGCAAAAATCATCTAATTGTGATTTTTTTCCCCTAAAATATTGCAATTGCAATTTAATATGCTATTATTCTTAGGTTAATCTTATGTATTTTTTGACAAATTCAAGCAATATATAATTCCAAAAATAAGACCATGTGTATTGAAAACAATGAAAATATTTCTGAAGCAATTAATCCATAGTAGCATGAATCTGAATATGGGGATGCAAAACTTTAAGCTATAAAGGAGGTGGCAGGGGTGCAGGAGGTGAAGCTGGCTACCAGCTGATAACTTTCGTGAAATAACGTTAGGCTTTATCAGTTTTAGATAGAATGAGCTAACTGTTTTTTTTTTTAATTTGCAAATGTGATGTCATTTGCATTGTTTAAGGGCATTTTCATTTTTATGTCTCTCATTTTAATTAAGAAAAACATACATAAAATACAAAAAGGCAGAATTTTGCAAACCATTCTAAAAAATGACCTTGAATGTGTGCATAATTGCATAAAATCTCTGCTGCTGCATAAATTGATTTATTTAACTGGTATATTGACACATTTCAAGTTAGAAAAACTTTAGCAACTTGTGCAATTTGAAAATTGCAGCAGGCCATATTGCGATTTAATCTGGTTTGTGATCAATTGCCCAGCCCTATTTAAGAGGGTTTTTTTAGGCAGCCTTAAGGCTAAATGGTAACTAAGGAGTTTTTTGCAGTCAAACCAGCACTCCACAAGGTATATTTAATTAACAGTATACTCCTTGTTTCCTTTTAATGCAGGATTATGACCAAACAAGGGAGAAAAGCAGTTAAAAGTGGTATCAACCCCTGCTGGTCTGGTCTGCATCATTATGTTTTCCAGCACATTTTGAGCAGGGAGGAGGGGGCTTATAATACACAGTCACTGAAATCAGTATTTTCCATATTTTCCTTGAATTTCAGTAGCATTAGGTCTTGTGCAGTGTGTCATAGTGGCAACTGTATACACTTGCAGTAATGACATGGCATGTTTTTCAGCACTTTATGCTGGTATATATTGGTCACATCAGAATATATATCACAGCCAATTTTGTAGACAAAAATAGGTCATTAAAGTGTGTCTTTTACCCCAGATTTTATGGTATATGAAACAGAAAAAACAGTTAAGATTGGATAAGATTGCAACTAAAAAGACTAAATTTTTCAACAGAATAGACAAGAACATACTGCTATTAAAAGCCATTTATCAGTCCTCTGCTGCAGCTTTAAACCACACCAAGCTCACTGTTATGTTTCTCTGAATACCCACCCACTGAATCTTTAGAAAAGAGTTAAAAGCCTGCTTTCTGTTTCAGAACAGGTTACCAGTGTCACATTAGTGCTCTTCTCTCCAAAAGCATCATAATTGTTGGAGCTGTATTCACTTTCTTTTGTTTCTCATCCCAACAAAAATCCTCAGTCAGTATTTTCTATCACTTTTCCCTCCTCCAGAAATGAAGCAGTTTCTTAGCAACCGTCCCCGAAATGCCCACATGAACTGGTTTGAGTCTGTATCAGACTGGGAGCAAGAGCTGGAGAGGTGCGGGACCACAGGCTGGAGGGTCAGCTCAGTCAATGACCGCTTTGAGATGTCCACCAGGTAAATTCACACCTCAGTGGCCTTTACTATGTCTCTTTGTAACGCTGTGTGAATAGGCCTTCTTGTAAATCCTTTACTAAAAGGGATTTTATAAAATTAAGCATACCAGTCAAAGTCTAGGCTTAACTCCACCTGAAGTCCCAAAGAAGAATCCTAACTCTCATCCATTCTTTTCTCTCTGTTTTCACATTTACATTAAGAAAAATCTGAGTATGTTTCTCTCTCCTGTCAGCCTTCCTCGGTTCATTGTGGTTCCCCAGAAGGTTTTAGACACCGAGCTGAAGAAAAGCTTTGCCCACTTCAATGAAGGCCGTATTCCTGTGAGTGCACTTAGCATCCTTGAAACATATTTCTAATAGTTTATTTTGAAATCCTAAAAGCTCTGTCCAATAGAATACGTGTATTTTTGTTAAGGTGTAGTGTTGTCAGCTTTAGAGGGTGGGTAACCACGTTTGTGTAAATCAGATCGTAATGCTGAAAATGTCAAAGAATCATCATTACAAATAATATAACAAGTTTGTTTTCAAACTTTTAAAAAGGATTTGCTGAGTTTCAAAACAAGTAGAAAAGTATATATTCCTCAAATGAGCACTTGTTATTCCCAAGTGAGTATTATGTGCTATAAAAGAATAGAGTTTTGACTGCAGTCATCCTTAAGATATGTTTCTCCTTCTTATTATCATTCCCCTGACACAAATTATAAGATGAGCACAGATGTGGTAAAGGCCTGCAGGGAATATTCTTACCATGGAACGTGTCATTAAAGATGAAGAAACTGTTTTGTGTTTTAGCGCTGGTGTTGGCGACACCCCCGAGGCAGCGATCTGCTGCGGATGGCCAGCTTCCAGAACAACATCTACCATGAGAAAGATGACATCAGGTGTGTTTGATGCGCTACACGTGGATTTTAGAGTGTGCGTTTGTTATATGTGTTAAGATTTGAATGTATTTAAAGGTAGTTAGGCTGAACTGTTCTTAGTAGTAGATTTGCCTGTAAATGGCTCAAATCATGGGTTACAGATAACTAATAATAGGGTGGATGCAAACCTTTAAAGCTGCTTTGAGAATGTCTTTTTTTCATTCTGACTGAAGCTGTCAAGATTTTTGATACTTTCTTGATACCATATGTTTTGAAATGATGCAACCTGTTATTCTAATGGTCAGTAGTTTTGAAAAATTCTGAAACTTTAAGAACTGTCTTTTTTTATCAGAAAGATCCGGAGATTTTTGTACAGAATCTTTGCCGTTATTTTGTGCAGTTTACAAAATGTTCAGGAGTTTGCCAGCAAGTTTTGCTGGTTGAAAATAAAAATACCCAGTCGTTTTTAATATTTTTGTAGCCAGGGTATTTAAACAAGTTTTGATGTCTTATAAGATGAGATGAGATGACCTTTATTGTCCCACAGAGTAAGAAATTTGTCTAGGTCTCTTCACCCATGCTGCAGCCATAAACAACACACACAAGACATTACCCATGAAAAACACTTTCACATAACACCCTGAGCATCAAAAAATAATTCTCCCAAAAAGTAAAAGAAAATGTGAATTTCACTAGCATCATATCAAACTTTAAAGGTCTAATATTGCTCTTATTATGTAAAATGTTGCTCAGCGAGGATTGGCTGTTTGATTTCTGTTTTTTTTTCCAGCATCTTTTTTTGTTTGTTTTAGCAGAATACATTCACAACAGTTAATACAAAGAAGCTTCCAGTCTGTCAACAAGTTGTCCATAAAATGTTTCATTTAAGGTCTATTAGACTGTTTGTTTCTGCATAGAAAAACAGAAGAGACAGATACTTGTGTCTGCAACCCAACCAGCTGATTATTTATGTCAGTGGTTTTGCAGAGAGGTTGCACTGATGTATCTGATAGATATGTTTCACTCAAGATGTCAAAATAAAGAAAAACAGCCTTGAAGAAAACTCAAATACAGGTTGCTAAAGCAGCGGAGGACTTGGGTTTAAAAGTGCATACAGTCTAGATTTACTATAACAGACAAAAATTGCAGAGAGGAAATATTGTTTTATATAAGATGAGAAAATTGGAAGGTGGGACTTGCAAATTTGTTAGTTATCAGTAAGCAGTTCACTTTTTTTTTTCCTAAAACAGTGCAGATTTTGTGAGTAGTAAGATGGATTGTGAATCCACAAAAGGTTTAGAAAATAACCTGTTCACAAAGAAATCCAAGCTTGTTGCAGTGTGTTCACATTTGTGCTCCCACTGTTCTGTAGAAACCTGGAGATGATCCTGTTTGGTTGTCAGTCCTCTCTGTGTGTGGTGGTGGAGCTGGGCGAGGAGCTGCCTTCACCTGCAGACATCCAGCTGGCACACAGCCGCCTGAGGGCTCTCTGTCTGGGCGGTAAAGATAAAACACCATCCACACACAACACCTGATTAATACATATAACCACATGAGGAAGGCACAGCACAGCATCAGCAACTATTCTGTACTAAACTGTAGCAAAATATTTGTGCAGTTTTAACACACTTGCAGGAGCTGACTGTCATTTTTTTAAGGATCCTCTCCTGTTTACCTGCCTTATGAAATAGATGTCGTTTCATAAAGTTCTAGTCCTTTTTGATAATAATGATCAACAAAATAATGGATGATAAACTATGTGAAACAAAAGAATGTACTGTAGTAACTTAAATGTTTAACAGTATGTTACCACATGGCACAAAAATATGAAAGCATTTTAGAGAATTGTAAAAAAACAAGCATTTATCTTTCCCTGTCACTGGAGTCTATCAGTAATAAAAGCCTCAGTTATGTCAGTTTTGTTGTCTTAATGGATGCAGAAATGACTCTGAAAAGTGAGATCACAGTTAAGTGCCTTAAACCTGAATTATTATGTTTGCAAGCAGAAAGACTACAAAGAGTCTTGTTATTTGAATTCTTTCAAGTCAATGACAAACTGCCCTACTTCTTACCATTTTGCTGTCATTTTAGTGAACCTTTTTCTGATGAGCTTACAGTCTCTATCAGTCTCTAGTTCTTCCATGTGAAATCCCAATTTTCATTTGAAAATTTTGGTTGCTTTTTCACAAAACAAAGGATAGCTTTAAGGCTGATATATACTTCTGTGCCAGAGCTCTGCTATTGCCTACGCTGTAGGTACAGGTAGCCCTGAACTCTACAAAGAGTATGTGGAGCTTATGATGGCGTAGGTTACTAAAGCTTAGCTGTGGTGTAGACTTGATACACAAGTATAAACCAGGCTTAAGGGTGTGGTATAGATTAACAAATTCCCATAAAAATGCAGTGTTTAGTGTTTGGTAGGTACTAGTAAAATCACTCTCAGGGCTCGTCCAATAATTGTTTTGCAATTTTTTTCAAGCCTTGTTTGCTTATTAAACAGCATCCCAGTTAATATCAAAACTACTGGCATTATGGACAGGCCTTACTTTCTCACTAGTGCTAGGGCTGGCTGATGCTTAGTCAGCTAGCATCAAGATGTTCTGATCAAAATGCCAAACCCTTCAAAATGATTTTCTAAAAATCAGTGAGTGACTTTATGGCTGACTAGTTGGCCAAACCTCTCATATAAATTAAGTGCCATTCAGACTGTGTGGCTTTCTATGGATTTTATCAGTTTCTGCCTGTCTCTATCAAAGTTGAGGCTAAATCAAATCATATGTCATGCAGACTTATTTTGAGTGTTCACCTAAAAACCTCTGTCAGAGGATCTTTCTTGCTGTTTTTGTCCTGTTGGCACACACAGCACATTCCTTGGTTGAGTAAACAAAGAGACGACAAAACTACTCATGGTCGTCTACAACCAGTGGCCCTAGAACTGAAATGCTGACCTTTCTCACACTAGCATGCACTCTCAGTGTGTCTCTCCCTTTCCCTTGCACATCAACAATGTGCAAAGGTCACTGATTATCAGGGTTCACACATTCGTCAGCTCACTGTTTTATCTTTTGTGGGTGAGAGCTTCACAGCTCACAGGAATGTCATGTTAAAAACAGCCACTCAGATGTACTGGCACTGGCCTTTGAGTGGCTAAAACAACTAGATCTAACATGCTGATAGACTTTGAGGATTGTTTTCAGAACTAATCCCTCCTAGATTATGGAGCTTTGGTATTTAGAGCTCCGTTTAAAGTGTGGATCATTTATTCAGAGATGGTAGCTTGTCTTTAGGTGGGAAATTCAATGCTGCTGAAAAGTATGGATTCTTTTATATTCAAAATAACTGGACTGACATATTTGTAGTTTTATTGTTTTAGTCAGTAATTTTGAAGATAGATTTCTCAGTAAATGATGTAATATTTAATATTTAATATTTAATATTTACTTTGTGATAAAACTGTAATATAACTGCACTCAGATAAATCAGTATTTAATCTCATTGTTTTGTCTGTTACTGTGTTACAGTTCCAACCTTCAAGTCAGCTGATATGCAGAGACACAATTAAGCTTTTGATTCAGTTTTGGTACAAAAAAAAAAGTCTAAATATGACCTTTGTTTGTTCTGTTTTGACTTGTAGACATCTCCACATCTGTGTCAGTACCTGATGACAAATGGTTATCTACGCTGGAAAGTACACACTGGCTAGACTACACCAGGTAACAGATCTGATTTTCAACAGTGATGATATCCACTCTAAACTGGAGACTTGCAAAAGTGAAATAGTTCAGTCAGGGACATTCTCATCATACACTCACCATTTTATTGCAAAATGGTAGGGTGCAACAGGCTTTATGCTATAAAAGAGGAGGCTGGGGTGGAGGAGCTTATGCTTTGCCAGCAGAAAGAGCATGGTGCATCAGCATTAAGGTAAGCTAGGATTAGTGAGAAGTACATCATATAAAACACCGCTGTGTTGAGAGAAAGAGCTGTGATTGGCTATGGAAGCTGGAAGGTGATAATTAGGATCAGCACTGTCGTCAGCTGATCTTGGCCAGGTGGATGACTGCCATGTCCTGCCTGAACTAACACTAGGCTTCATTAAGTATCAATATATTTGCACAGTGTCCAAAAACTTTTATTCCTTTTGTCACATTAGATTTATTTATTTTTTTTAAACTGTACATTGCTGGATTGGGAAAATGCTATACATTAGTAGATGCAAATTAGCTGTTTTTCTCACTAATTCCCTGCCTTGATTTAGAAGTAGTCCATTATAAAGTCAAAATATTTACAGATATACGATTTTTTTTTTTTTTGTTTTTGTTTTTGCTTCAAGACCTTTGTAGTGAACATCATAGAATTGTTTTACAATGCTTTTGGTTGTGAAGTAATATTCTGTCCTGTACTGCTTCAAAATCAAGGGAGACAGTAGTGCATGATAAATGGAGTTTCCACGTACTTTTTCGTCTGCATAGAGTGTACTTGATATGCTTTAGTTGTTTTTCCTAGGAAGGTGAAGACATGACCAACCTTACTCTGTTTTAGTTGGCTAGGACCTGATTTTGCTATCATTGATCAATTGGTTAGGTAAAAATAAACAGTAATCCAATCAGAGACAGAGTAGGGCAGGTCATACTTTGTGGTTCTCGGGGATATCTAGCAACACGGAAAGACCTGCCAGCTTCCTTCCCTTATCATAATTTCATAATTATCCTTACTACCTTCAACCAGCAGAAGTTGAGAGTCAGTATGCAAATACAGAAAATATTTTTGGTGTACTAAATATGTAAGAGCAGTCTATGATACAAGCTGTTTATCTTATGCTGGATGGGCCATTAAAAATGTGGGGCACGAATTAAGAGTATATCCATTTCTGCAGGCAGACTATTTCATGTTTTTTGGCGGGGTGGGGATTTACCTTTGTTAGATAGGGAAGCTGAAGAGACACAGGAGTTATGCAGAGAGTGACTGGGGGAAGACATCCATCAAACAGCACCGAGACTGGAGCTGTTTCTCGAAGCCAAGGAAGGGCCCTTGAACGGCCATTTTTGAAGGATACTGTGTCATCCACTGCCGTCAGAGGACTGTTCCAATCTCGAGGATCCTCGAAATTTTTCCAAGGACTGAGTCCTTCAAACAGAGAATTTCCAAGGATGGATTTCCAAGGATCCTCTGCATGCAGCAATTACCCACAATCCAATGCACATTGTTTTCCTTCTGTTAAAAAATAGATAAATATCTTAATATCAGGTGGAAGCTAGGTCCTAGCACGCTCAGTACAATTTAAATGTCCTGTTTCCACCGTAAATATGTTGTCATCATTATTTCATATCATCAAAGTAAAGCTGGATGGGTAAAATTAGCACCATATTATATGATTATATTATATATTATATTGTATGATTATATCAAATAATCAATATGAATAAAAAATCATATTATTAATATATATATATTATGATTATATGATGATGTGATGGCTTATTAGAGGGTGCAGGGTAAAACTTGTGAAAGTTGTTATTAGTACCCCTCCCATTTTGATTTCTGCTGCCCCCATGAATATGGGCATGAACTTTCTATGACGTCATCACGCAAACTTGCTCGCCTGTTTCAAATGTGTGCTCAAGAGTTGCCAAGAAGGACTCTGGCCTTGCCTCCAAGGGTCCTGACTCGAGAGGGTCCTTCCCACAGAGCAAGGATCCTGGGCTTTGAGAAACAGCTTAGGAATCAATCCTGTGACAAGTGCTTTGAGGACTGTAACCTCAGTATATGGGCACCTGCTCTACCCACTGAGCTAAACTGGTACCGTGAAGGCAGGGCAATCAAAAGGTTTTTATTTATTCAGTCTGTAATTTTCTGTCCTTCATTAATCCTGACATTCGGAGTGGTTGGAGGTTCAGTGCCACATCTGCAGTACTCAGAAAGGGAACTGGCACCCCCATCATTCTGAGTCTAGATCTTAAACAGGCAACCTGGTTTCCATTGCAAGTCTTTACAAAAAGAGCTACTGCCACCCTAAATAAAAATATTCATATGACATAGAGGGAACTGTTAACCTTCTATATGACCATTAATGGCATAATGGAAGCCTCTGAAATTCTGAATCATAACCTTGTGTTCTAAGATTGTATGTTTATATGTTTTTAAGCTATTACAATGTTTCTCCAGGTCTTGTCTGAGGAAAGCTTCAGAGGTAGCCTGCCTCCTACGCGGTGGTCACCTGACTGTTGCACTGCAAGGTGAGTCATGTGACCCAGACCTCGGCTCATATTATTCAATCCATTCATTATTCATGGCTCCTCCCTCTCATTAAACCTACATCAGGGCTTACCCTGCAGCAGCTATTTACCAGCAACAAGCACACTCCACTGAGCCTACATGCACACTGTCAATAGGTCTCCATACAACATGCTTTAAAGGCATGGTTATATCAGGCTCCAGCTGTTTTATCTGAGGCAAGATTAGCTCCCTTAAAGAGATCTTAAAATAAAAATATAATTTTAAATTATAAGTTAATCTCAGGACCTTTATATTTTTTAGTAAATTTCAAAATTCTACACAAACAGTAAACAGCTCTTGTGCATGTCTGAAATAAACTTAAAAGCTAGACTTATCCTTCACAAAACTGTGCTTCTGTACAACTCACCTGTGTACAACAAGAACTGACTGTCCTCCAAAGGTTTTAGACAGTTTTTTGATCTCTCTGAGTGCCTCAGGACGATTTTTATCATGTTAACTTCAGGATTGATTTAAGTAGAACAGCATGTCTCTCCTTCATCCAAAAGGATGAGCTTTATAGCCTTCTGGGACACTTTTCAGGTAATAGATGAAGGTACTGATAAATTTACCCATAGCTCTTATGACATTAAAGGTCACCTCTATAGTCAGGATAACAGAGGAAGGAGGAATAGTACCAACTGTAGACTATCACTTTACTCATTTTATTACAGGGCTGGATCTTGGATCAAACTGAAGATTTTCCTTTTCATGTCTCGTTTAGGGAGTCTCACAAGCTCCTGTCAGTGTGCTGCTGTGTTGAAGTTTCCTTTTTTGAACATGAGGGTCACCTCTGTGTGACTGTGTGGAAAATTAAGATGCTGACTGTTGTTTGTTGTGAAGTAGAGGTGTCAACTGATCACCACCTGGCAGTGAGTTGAATGCGGTGGTGGTAAACTCGAGCATGCAGCGAGGGTGAGATCAGGCTACGTCTACGCTACTAGGTTTTCATATTTCAAAACAGTGGTGCTCTATTTATGGGCTAAAAAGGCTGCTGGAAGTGGGTACAGCACAAAGAAAAACCTTAATTCTCCACATAAGAGGCTAGCACGGAAAACCTTTGTAATAAGTTTATATTTCAAGTTAAATGCCTGAAGCCAAGAAGTATTTTGTCAGAAAAGGGACACAGTTTAGTTAGAGAAGACAAAATCCACAAAGTATATGTGGATATATTAACTTTTGTTTCCTGAAGCCTTGTCCTGTGCTTATAGAAGAGTTTTTACTCTAAATGCAGCTCATGCATGAGCTGATTAGATTTTTGAGGTCACAGGTTAAAGTTTAAGGTCAGTGGTCCTCATGTTCATTCCTTACTCTCAAGGCAATTTATGTGAACGCTATTGAGTTCAATTGTGTGGTCCCAACAAGCAAAATTTCCAATTGTTTTCTCCATAGTAGACTTGATTATTAGCCAGATTGTGAGAAATTTCAAAGTTAGACATTAACACGTGCTACCTGTGTGTGAAACGGTGGTATACGCCGTGAGTAGTAGTATTCTGACAAACACAAGCAATAAATCATTCTATATTGTAACCAACACAATATTAGATAAAACTAGGGCTGAACAACTTTAAAAAAAATATCCAATTGTGATGATATTGACTTGTTTTGCTAATTGGATATGAATTATTGTATTGAAGGGAATGATAATTTTCATTTCATTTTCATATTTTGTCAGAATAATGTACAAAAATGAAGAAAGTGGGATTTTTTTGTAGAATATTATTTTAAAAAATGGCACTTGAATTATTGCATGAATAACACCTCTGCTGCAAAAACAAGGTTTTAAACTAGTATTTTGACACAAATTTCAGGTTAAAGACATATTGCAATTCCTGTGATTTGAGAATTGCAGCAGGTTATATTGCAATTTAATCTTATTTTTGATTAATTGCCCAGCCCTAGCTGTGAGAAAAAGTTTGTAAGATGTCAACCTCTTATACCGTTACATCATTACGAGTACGTAGATAGCTGTTTGGCTTGGTCCATGCATTAATGATGTTGTAGGAAGGATTTAACAAAATGCATATGAGACATTTGAATAGTGAATTTTACACCATAACAAAATCCACAGAAAAAAATGGGCCACAGAAACCCCACAGGCCTTTTCCCTGACTCACCACTTTAGTTTCACTTTGCGGTACAGGGAAACTTTGCAGAGGCATGAAACTGCCAGGTGTTATTTCTATTTTTAACTCAATTATATCAGTGTAGCTGTATGTTGATAGAGTCAGACTGGGGCTTAAAGTGTCCTGCTTCCACCTCTAAAGCTTTGCCAACTCATCGTTTTAATCACTGTCATTATTTTGACTCCTAAGTAATTATTACTTAGGCTACCAACAAGATTTTTTATTGCCACCCAGGTCAGACTCTTGATGTGTCTGATTGTAAAAGAGTAGGAGCAAAATATTGAAAGTAAAGGCAGATTTGAAAAGATACTACTGTAATGTGCTCCTGTGATTACATGTTATGGCTGATTTTACAGACAGTAGGCAGCTCTTTACTTGTAATCATCAAGTCTGGCTGTCTGTGCAGCATTCATAAACACAGAAAGAACCAGACCAAGTACTGCATCAGTCAAACAAAGGCAGTGTTCAGCTCAGGATGTTTATTACTGGCTGCTGGTGTTTGACTTTCTCTGCCACTTTGCAGCTGTAAGTGACGAACAACACGCCTGTTTAGCTTTGAGGATCATATATCAGCAGGGCCCTAAGTCCCCTCAGTGTGGCAGATCTGTCACCGACTGAATCAGCATAAATACCTCACCGCAGAAATGACTCACTGCACTGGCCCAAGAAAACTTTGTTACAGCGTGCCTCTCCCTCTTTGTTTTGTCTGGCACTGAGTGTTTGTCTTTGTCATCACTTTTTATCTGCAGTTCTGTCAAATCAATATCTTTTATCTTTTAGTGTCCCTCCTCTCACTGCAGTCAAACAGATTAAAAGCACTCAGCATGAATTAAAGCAGAGTTAAATGCTGGCTTTATATTAACAGGCAATGTTTCCCAAGTGGTGCTTTGAATTAAAAAAGCTTTTAAGATAAATTGAAAAAGACTCAGCAGCCTTTTAATGAAGTCAAATGAACTCATAACATGTTATATGGGAGTCATTAACATACACCATCACAGTGATGATAGAGTTTAGAGCAATGCTCGAGCAATTAAACAAAATACAAAATTACAGCATGATTACAACAAACATTTTAATATGTGTTCATCATAAGATAATACCACTAGTGTGCTACATGTAACTTCTACTTAAAGATTATACACTATGGCCACTTACTTTCAGCAGTGTCCATATTCACTTCCCCAAAGATGCTTAAAAAGAGAACATCTAAATAGTCAGAGCTACCAGGCACAGATAAAAAGATAAACTGATAAAAATCTCCTTCTGAGAAAGTGGAAGTGTCATAGAACATAATTTTAACATGTGCTTTTCTCATTTTGACTTGACAGAGGCAGACGACCGGGACATGAGCTGTGTGATCTCCAGCCTGGTGCAGGTGATGTGTGACCCTCACTGTCGGACCCAGCATGGCTTCCAGGGTCTGGTACAGAAGGAATGGATAATGGCCGGCCATCGCTTCTACAGCAGAATTAACTATCACAGAGACAATGATAAGGAGGAGGTGAGAGATGAATTTTAAAATTTCAGGTCTGTTTCTACATCAAGATTTACATCTGAATCAAAATTAAACTATTAAGTAAACTCATAGTACAGACCTTCATAAGACAATTATGTGACAGTTGAGAGAACTGCAAGAGATGGTAGGATAAAAATGATAATAAACCCATCAATTTTTATGCCGCTTATCTTGTTTAGGCAAGGGGAAAGGTGGACACACAGAGTCGACATATAAAGACAAACATGGAGTCATTCACACCTATGGAAAACTTAGGGGTCTTTCCTCAAACTGCTCTCTTGTCACTTCCTCTGATATCACATGAAGCTCCCTCGGTAAAGATGAAGGATTTAAATTCAGCAGCAGGCCTTGAAAGAAACTTCCTTTACTGCCACAGAAACCAGAACTTTATGTAGCATGATTTTATGTCACTAAAATAGTAAGTGGTTCACATCAATAACTTTAGTTGAACTTAGTATAATCAATTCACAATATAAGGAAAAAGCTCAAATTTTTATTCTAAAATGATTTTAATTTGATGTTCACAATATTTTTATCAGTGCTTCTAGACATAAAACACTGAAAATAAACACATGAACCCTTTTTGAGGTTTGACTCATAGATCCTGATAGCAAAGTTACTTTTTAAATTTAGTTTCACATCTATATTATACTGATATTTCTAAGATATTTTGATTTGTTAAAGTTTTTGCAGGTAACAGTGGGAATTTTAACCTACAGAGCATCTCCCATGATGAACAATGAAATGTGTTACACCTGTTCAGTAAGTCAGCATAGTTGCAGACTTGCTGATGGAGGATGGACACATTTATACTCTATACTCAGAGGTTTTGGACAGCACTCAGTGTGGCAGTCACAAGTTCACCTAACAAGCACATCTTTAAACTGTGGGAGGAAGCTGGAGTACCCAGAGAGAGGTTACATGCACCAGGTGAACCTGCAAACTCCTCACTTAAAGGCCATTTGAACAAGGGTTCAAACCAGGAACTGTCCTGCTGTGAGGAGAGAAAAAATGAGATTGATAGTTTTTAAAGGATTTACATTAAAATTGTGAGCATGGATAGGGGATAACTGTTGCAGAAAAAAATATGTCATAGTCTGCTCAGTCCAAGTTTGAAAGAGACCCCCCTTGAAACAGTCTGTGCAACATAAAAGTGTTTACAAATGTGTTTGTAAAGGCATTGCTTTCATTTGTTTTTTTTTTTTTGTGTGTATCATAGCGTTGTTTTTTATTCACACAACAAAAATAACATGTTTATTCACCAACTTCCCCTTCAGGCTCCAATCTTCCTGCTCTTCCTGGACTGCGTTTGGCAGCTGCTGTCCCAGTATCCCTGTCGCTTCCAGCTGACAGACGACTTCCTGCTGGCCCTGCACGACAGCGTCCACCTGCCACTCTTCTCCAGCTTCCTGGCCAACTGCCAGCGTGAGAGATGCAAACGCTCCCAGGTACTGCACACCTGAGAGGGGATTGAACATCTGCTGAATTATAGAACTGAATGGGGTTAAATGCTTTCTTGGGAAATGTTCTGATTAGAGCAAAATAATATATAATCACACCACCTCCTTACATCGTGACATTTTACTTAATTTTAAGTTGATATGCTGAAATTTCCTGTTCATCTGGCTTAAAAATTTGAAAGCCTTCAAAGTGTTTGTTCTCTGCACAGAACCTTGGGCAGTCTTACACACCTGTCAACGGCTGGAGAGATGTGCTTCATCCAGATTCTTCTTCAGATCCATCTGACCCCCCTCTCCCCCCTGTCTGGGATTGGGCCCTGCAATACAGCAAGCCGAGAAGAGACCGCTTCACCCAGCCTGTCCCCCCAACTCCTCCTCTCCAACCACTGATCAATGGCAACCTCAACACCAACCCAGACACTCATCGGGTAAGACTGCCTACTTTATTATGATGTTACAATGTCCTCTAGTGGCCATAATAGGAACTTCAGCAAAATATCATATTAAGCAGTTCAAAAACCTAGTACGTTGTGTTTTTTACAAAGATTCTTCTCTTAAGAATTTAAAGGCTACTAAAAACTTTAGGGGGCATCGCAGAGAATATAAGGTACCCTTATATATTTAGTCCTTGGAAAGTGCCTTGTATCCTGCCTAATTTTTCAGTTTCCTGAGTATTGGCAACGAGATGCTGCACCCTCTTCTAGTGCTTACAAAATCTGCATCTTAAATTGACTAAACTTATTAAATCTAGTTGGGTTACTTTTTAGTGGTCTGTGTCCTATGAGCTTTATTCACAGCATATTTTTTTCTCCAAATCTTCCCCCCAGCTTGCTGACACCATCCCTGGATCGGTCTTCCTCTTCTCTCGAGGAACTTTCTCCTGCCCTGCTAACCTTCTTCCCTGGCGCAGCAGCGGTACATCCGGCGTTTACAAGAAGAGCCATCGGAGAGCGGCGTCCTCTGAGAACGTGCCTGGTCTAGAGAGGCTACTCAAAGCCTGGGCCCTGACCGACATTCCCCAAGGTTTCACTTCCAGCTCCAGACCTCAGGGACCACTTGACCCCTATGAGCCCCTGCTGCCTCTCCTCATGGGGCCCTGCATGGGCCTGTGGAGGGAGTGCTACCTCCGGGGGGCGCTCCATGCACAGGTATGTTTACATAGTCATGTTGGAAGTTTGTAACCAAAAACAAATGGAGGTAAAGTCATCCCCATTTACAGAGGCTATAGCATTCCAAGTGGGTGGCTTGGTTTGTAGTTTGGACATGCAACTATGCCCTTTTGTTGTAAATATCAACATTTCCATTATTGTTCAGGATTTTTTTTACCCAACCTGGGGGTCAGATAAATCTTATTTTTTGTTTTTTTCCCCAGTAGCTGTGGCACGTTTACCTTTGCTTAGATTTTAGTCTCCCTACACCACTCTACTTTATCTATTTAATCTTTATTTGTAAAGGGATAAGTATAAAGCAAGTAAACCATTGCCACTAACTTCAGTATTTATAACCTGTGCTTATTTGTGATGCCCATCTTTAGCAAGGCCTTTAAAATATGTAAAAACTCAACAAGACTTGCATGCAAAGAGCTGTAGCAAACAAGTCTAACACTGAAAGGACTAAACAATACAATACATATGATACATAATACCACACAATAACAAAGTAAAAATGGAGGTGTGAGGTCATACCTGACTTTAAGACTAATTCCTTTTAAAAAACGCTGCTTCCTGAGTTTAAGAAGTCTGGTTCTAGTTTGAGCTCTGCTGGTAAAGCATTCCACATTTGATCCCCTGAACAGAAAAAGCTGTTTGTCTAATTGAAGATTATGAAAGAGCATATCAAAGTCTCCATGAGATGCTCCATGTGCAGCAGAGTCTGAAACCAGGTGGAACCAGGTTACTGAGCACCTGGAGAGCTTTTAATGTGAAAGTTTTAGATTGGCAAATTTGATAGAATTACCAAAGCTTTACATATGTAATTTTTCCAGAACATGCAGTAATATGACTTCATTGGCCTCCTATCTCAGATTTTCATTGTTAGGTTGTAAATCATCATCAGAGGCCTGATTGTTGTAGCTGCAGCTTGTGACCACATGGGTGCACAATAACTTATGTAGAGAATAGTGAGTGCAAAAGCATTTGCAGCATGAAATGATGAACCATTTTCAATGAATCTATTATGTGTAGGTTTGCTCACTGTTTTCGCATGCTTCTCAAATTTAAGGCTGGAATTGTATAAAAGACCGGGATACTTTATTTTGTTAACCTGTCCAGTAGATTGCCCATTGATCTTTAGAGTTGACTTATTAGTTTTAATTAAGGACTGGACCCAGGAAAAAGCAAGCTGACCTTTTTTAGTGCCAAGTGTGAGATATGAGCTCTCAAACCAAGCAGCTATAGATGGTAAATACGGGGGGTTGATTTTAGAAATTTTGAGGCCCCAGGCAAAAAAATAGCAATATAAGGCCCTTTCTCCTTTTTTCTTACAGCCAGAAGGAAAAAATGAAGCAATTCTTTTCAGTTACAGCAAGCAGGAGAGCAGCAGAGGGAGAGGTAATAAGAGAAGCCATTACAGGTGAAGTTAACTAAGCCAACTAAGCTTTAAGTAAAAGAAAACTATTAAGCAGATTAGCTGTTGAAGAACAAGACTACTTGACAATAACTTGAGTATGTCTAAATGTACATGAATGAAATAACAGCAGGAATATGCAGCTCTGTCAACACTGGAAATGGTGAAGGGCAACAGTAGTACAGAAATATGTTTTAAAGCAGTGGTTCCCAACCTTTTTCCATTGAGGCCCCCCCAAAGACCCACACAGGAAAAAGTGACATATTGCTGTCAAAAATACACATAAGTCTAAATTGTTTTCATTATTTAAAGCCAAACACAATGGCCCAAACCACGAGTGTTATTAGCAAAAGACCTTGGTATGAATCATTCATATGGGTTTTTAATCATGATTGTAGGTAGTTTGAGTGAACCTAATTCTCAGAGCAGACGTGCAGTGCCCCAACCCCCCGAAAATCTCTGGCGCGGGGGTCCCCGACCCCCCTCTTGAATTTAATGTGAATTGTATCCCTTCTGTTATTTTATCACTGTTACTGCGGTAATCTATAGACATAAGGAATTTCCATTTAATCTTGATAGACAGTGGAAGGTGAAATTATCTCACATTTAAAGATGAAAATCAATCCATAAGTCAATAAACTTAAATTTATATAGTGCTTTTCAGTCAACTCAAGTTTTACAATGTGCTTTTAAGTATTTGTAGAGGCGATTGAAAAAGGTAGAATGTTAAAAAGGATTTAAAGACCAATGCAAACCAGCATTAATTCAATGTAATTGCAATAAAATAAAGATAACATAATAGGGAACAATCAATAGAAAATAGAAAGCACACAGAGAGCGCAGACCTCCGCGATAAGCCCTATCTCCCAATAGTGAAGAATCCTTTAATAACATTCCTGGATCCAGACAGTGATCCAGATCAGTCCCAAAATCTAATTTGCCGATTACTCCCTCCCTTGTGGGGTGGAGACACGGTGAGGCAAAGCATTGGCTTCGCTACATATGGACTGTCATGGCGGAAGCACCCATGGTCTCACCGGACGACTGAAAGTCATGGCAGAGGGTAAATATTCCTCTATTCCTCCCAGCATTGTGAGTATTGTCGCTATAATTTGCCGTCTCTCTCTGTTACGCTCCAACTCATCTCCTCGACCAGGCATGCGTCTCTCAAACTCTATAAACTCCAAAACTGAATTACAGCCAAAATGCTGCGGGATTGAAGTTCCCTCATGTCCGCCATCTCCTGGTGTAAAGTGGTAACAGTGCAGATCTCCACCATAAGCCCTATCTCCCAATAGTAAAGAATCCTTTGAAAAATTCCTGGATCCAGACGGTGATCTGGATCAGTCCCAAAATCTAATCAGTTCTTCCTTATGCCATTTCTGACATTTCCTGAAAATTTCCTGTCCATGACTTTTTGAGTTATGTTGCTATCAAACGAACAAACAAACGAACAAACCCACCCGATCATATAACCTCCTTGGCGGAGGTAAAGATAAGGCAATAAAGTTATGAAGTACAACACACAAAAATGAGATTAGAATATTTAATTGTAATGAAGTGTAATAAAATAATGGTACATTTTTAAAGTGAAATACTGAAAAACAAAATCAGTAAAATCAGTAGGATGTTTTTAGGAGCATAAGCACATGAAGTTACCTGTTTATATTTAAAGAGATGATATATCAGTACACAAAACCATCAGACAGTTATCTCTGATCATCATTTGCTGTGTAATTCTGCTAAGTGTGGATGTGTCAGAGTTCATCATGTGGGCGTCGTCCCCCACTAATATTTGATTAATTTTCAGTCCTCCACACTTCCTGTGGGCTCCACAGATCTGCAGTGAACAGCTTCATTATGTTTTCCGTGTCGTACCCTCTCTCATCATGACAGTGCCTCTTTAATGTGTAGATTATTCTGAGCTGTTGTGACGTCTCTGAGTATGACTGTGCTGTACTCTGCTTGATGTCTGTAAAGCAGTATCTCTCTAGTGTCCCCATGGTGATGGTGAGAATAGTGGAGGCCTGTGTGGGAGGATGCAGTCTATTTTCGATGAGCTGCAGAGGAAAAAGATAAATGTATCAATCTGCTGAAACACTGACTCAGGCTGATAATGCAGAGGGATTAGGATACATCCTGTGCTTTTTTGTTATTAAAGCATTTCCTCTGTTATTTCATTCATTAATAAGCTGTGACTTTAGCGGTGCTGATGCATGTCATCTTTTCTAAAAAATGTAGAGGGTTTCAAAGTGCATATATATGAAAGGAATTTAGAATAAAAATCAGCTATTAGACTAATTTTGTCACCAGCAGCACTAAAATAAGAACAAGGTTGTTGTTAGAAGTCTTATGCCTTTTCACAGTTGTTTTTAAATTCTTGCAAAACTCTGATGATTAATGAAATAAATGTAATTACAGCATGAAAAAATGATTTTACTTCTCTCTAACAAAGATTTTCATCTGGGGGGCCTCAGTGGCCTCAATGCCCTACTTCTGTCAACTGCCACGATTGATGTAGCTGTTCTATTTTCTGTTGCTTCTCAGTTTTTAGACTCAACTTTCTTTCAGTGAGATGCTTATTTTTCTAGACAGCACCAATGACAAATGGCTGAAGAATAATTCATTGTTAATGAGAGGGTTAGACAAGGGAGGAAGAGGAGGAGGGTCAAGGGAAGTAGGGATGATAGTAAGAATTGGGCACTGGAAGAATTGAGGGTAGGGTAGAAGAAGTAGATGGAGCTACATTGCTTCCTTTGTTATCTCCCCTATAGGATACACTGGACCATCCTTTATGAAAGGAGAGGACGATCATAATTCTTTTTGTCAGCTTTATTTAAAGTGACACACCTCTTGATCATTCACAAAAAGAGTGATCAACATGATAGTGGCGTCACCTTTACAGAAATAAACAATCATTTTCATCCAATCACGCTTCTGATTCATTAAGACAAAAGAGAGCAAAGGAGGATGAGCAGAGGAATGTTTTAGACATGACAATTTATCATCTCACATATGATAGTTAATATTTCTCTTTTTTTATCCAAACATACAATGTATAGGTTGCTAAATAATTCGAACTGCATTTTTGTTGCTATTTTGAGATATTAAAAGTTAGCGTGGTGAAAGGCAGTATTCGCCTCCCCTGGCGTGTCCTGAGTCGAGGCTCGTCACTTACAGATTTTCATCCAAACAGTCCTGAACTGGCCAGCTGAGGATTTTGACTGCCCTCCATTTTTGTTTTTCTCCTGAAATTAATGTTTGATCATGGGAGTTTCTGTGAGATCTAGTGTGTGTTCAACCTCCACTCTGAAATCGTTGCCACAGACAGCACGGTCTGGCCAAGGTTATCTATTGTGTTTTTGGAGGATTATTAAATGAAAAATTGTTGAAGTTGGCCCAATGCTCAGGCACGCCCCCAGAATTGTCTGAGCCCCTGACAAACTCAGTTAACAGGCCCTCCACAGTTGAGATTTAGTGATATATCAGTGCATGTGTCTTGGATCAGTAGCATTAGTGCTAGCGTCCTGGTTTTACTACAGCAAAGGTAACAATCAAATGGTCCCCTATTTGGCTTGAAAGTTTTAAAAACTCTTCAAGATCTGAAAATCATCTAGAATCTAGATGTGGAAGACAATGGCAATCCTGCCAAAAACTACAGAGGTGGCTGTCTAAAATGCATTAACACATTTGCAACCTTAATACATTTGTGAAATTCAGACGGACTTTTATTGACAAGTTTACTCATTTAAAAACTAAAAAGCAAACGATGTTGGGTGCCAAGGACTTCTACTTTTTTTTGCTATGGTTTTAAATTTGGTGTTGATACCATTTGATTTCTAAAAGTATGGTATGGAGTATGGAAGTTTAAAATGGTAGATCTGACCATGCTTCTCTCTCTCCCTTTAGGCGTTCTCCCACCCCATCTCTGCAAACCACCTCCACCCTGTGGAGCGTCTGGCCCACGAGGTTCAGCAGCTCAAAGACAAACTCGCGGAAATCTCCTCTGGCACAGATTCAAACCTGACCACCAAGATAACAGACACCAACCTGAACCAAAACACCAACAACGGCACCTTCCTCTTCCCTGCACCAAGGCCTCAGAGCGCCACCATGCCCCGATCAGCACCCCCTACTACCTCCTCTAACCACCACACCTCCAGGGGCGCGCCGCCCTCCTCGGCTCCACCAACAAGCAACAAGCACACCTTCCTGTTTGGGCACACGTCTGTCGCAGAGGCCCGGCCTGACCAGCGTTATTACTCAGCACCCAGCAACGCCAAGCTGCCTAAAAACAACGGGTCCTCCATTGCTTCCTGAGGTCTGCTACTCGTCTTTACTGTTCTAGTACAACTCAGACGCTCCATCCTTTAACCTGGGTACTAAACACCAACACCTGCCTGAACAGTCGGAACCCTCACTGGTGTTATGAACTGAGCAGAGCCATCTTCATATCAGGCTTGACATGATGAAACTTTAAAATGAACTGCAGCAGTGTAAAATAATCAGTGCAGGAGCTCTCAGCTCTAATATTTATCATCTGTACTGTATTTAAAAATGTGACAACTGTTTTGTATATTTGTAAAGAAAATCAAAGTATTCAATATGCCGCTAATGAAATATATCAAAGACTAAAAGTAAAGGGCTGATAATGCTTAATAATATAAACCAATAAGACCTACAGTATCTTAAAATGCAGTAGACTTGTTATAGAAATGTCACATCACCCTTTAAGATGGAAAAAAGCTTGAAGTTTCCATTTTTAGCTTCTTATCCGGTGCAGGACTAAGACAGTGTTTTGATAACGTGGTTCTTAAGAGCACTTTGACAGAGAACACAGCAGCAGACCAACACATATCTGCCCTGACCTCTGATTTTGTCAGGCTACATATCTCTACAAGACTTTCTTATCCTAAAAACCCTTTAGATGTTTATTATGTAATGCTAATGTGCAAAAAGACGGATTCACTTTGTTTTGTATCTCAGCTTCAAATAGAAAAGTAGAATAATGTTTGGACAATGCTAATTTTCCAAAAGTGTCATTTTTGAACTCCCAGCTCTGACCAGTGGCTTTATTTTTGAATTTAGGGCATGAGAGCTATTTTGGTACTGCACTCATATCTCTGTACTCACATGCATGATGGGAGCAGCGAGAGACCCATATTCAGTTCAGTTCAGAGTGTTACGTTAGCCTGTACATGTGTGGATGTGACAGAGCGATCATGTCAGGGCTTTAGTATTATAATCTTATCTAAGCTTCCTTTTTATTTTGAGTATTTTTGACCATCAGTGGTCATATTTGATGTCATATGTGTAGATAAATGTGATTTTTGAAATGTTTCAGACCAAATTTAGTATTATTTTCCACATTATTTATGGTGGAATTAAAATATGAGATATGTTTGTTGTTGTACCAGTGTTGAAAGCAAAGGGAAGCTTATTTTTCCTTTAATCGTTCCTTCCCCCCCCCCCCTGCTGCTGGTGCTGTGTTAGTATGCAGCCAGTATTTAGGTCAAGGACTTGGAAGTGTCTGACTGTATTTAAAACACAAAGGGAAGAATCTGCTCCTGCGCCTTTAAATCCAAACAGGTTGTCGTCGGCATGATGTGGGTGTCAAGTGGATTTGCTGGCATCATTCCCTCAAACGGATGAAAACTGCACCGTTATGAAATTGTGTTTATTTGGGGGGGATACAGTTATGTTTTTAAAGCTAACCCTCTCTCATGTCAAAAGGTACCTCACTTGATAGCACTATGAATTATTAATTGTTGTAAATATTCATTGCATTAATTATTATCAAGATGTCAGCTACAATTTCAGAGCTTTCCAGGTGTGATGCCAATGCATTTGTTTATCCTCCATGGAAATAAAACACAATCTCAAAGTTTTCCTGTTACATTAAACATCTAATTTGATCTTCCTCTGCACCCGTCGGTGTCTACCTTTGTATTATTTAATGTTTTTGGTACGAACGTTGCTTCATTTGCCAGATGTACATATTTTTTGTATCAGCATGTTTTGATCCTGATGAATAAAAAGTGTTATCACTTCATGCTCAACTGTGTTATCTATCTGAATCTTTGACACATCAATCACAAAAGAAATTCTTCTCAAACACAGCTCACAAACTTTATTTTTTAACAAAATAAATATTTACATATGATCTGGGACACTTAAAAAGTAGCATGGCACTGTACAATACAATTAAAATCCAAACCCTGCATGATATGTGCAGTTAGAGTAAAACAATCTTAAGAATCATGTGCAAAATGCTCCGAACTTTCACAATAAAATGTACAAATGTAGACAGAAAAATGCTTCATTTACAAAATATCTACGGCACAGTTTACTCGTGTAAAGCTGTCAAGTTTTCAACTTTAATGAAATATTTTCAGTCAGAGGACAGTAGAAAACCTGCATGCTGTTAAAAATGTGAATGCAGTGGGGTTTTTGTTGTTTTACAACAATGGACTAAAATGTTAAGAGACTCCAATCTTCCATATTAGTCATGAAAACGTGCAACTTTTCCACCAATAGAGTTTGCTCTCTTTCTGATACCAACTCTGTGTACTGGCTGATACGGAGTATCCATCTGATACCACTGCATTAAAAATATTTATCAGTTATCACACTGTATTGATAGGTTAATGGTTATTACATTGTTGTTTGACTTCAGCTTTTACTCAAACTGAGTTACTTTAAAGGCAGCTCAGCCCCTCTTTCAGGCCTGCAATGGCCTAAGAGTGTTAGTAAAACATGCAACTTTAAAATTCTTTGTTTCATCTTTAAATGACCTTAAACTCAAATAAAATACGGCTTTAAAACGCACAATGAAAACACTGCTTGCCCAAAGTCACTCTCAGCTTGCAGCTCCTGTCGTATGTTATCACATGAAATAAGGGCTTTAATGAAGTTCTTCTGTTACACTCTGGAAAAGTAGCAGCTGGTAAGGTTCTCAAATTTTTTAAACGATACAATCTCTGTTATTTTCATGATCAAAATTGTTGAGAAGTACTGAAGTGTTAAAGATCCTCAGAGTGAAATCACTGTTTGAGTTGCACAAAAACATTGATCCCACGATACCAAAATGTTGCCAATATATTTGTGAAACAGAAAGTGTGCAGGTGCTTGCCTGTAATTGTGTTAATTAAAAGCCAAATTAACTAGTATTGGCTGTCTTGGACTTAAATTGTTGCACTATGACATTTAAACAGATTAAAAAAGGGGTTTTCACTAAAACCATATCAAAGTTTTGAACCCCACAACCCTTACTTCTTGTGCCACACTGCAAAAGTGACGCACAATATTATCAGCATGATATTTGTATAGGCAGGTATGAACTTAAAAGTTCATTAGCATTTTCAGCAGATAGGGGGACTGGGGGTGGGGGGGTGGGGGGGGGGGGGGGGGCAGTCATGCTCAACGCATGTCAATACATGTCAAAGGCTTTTTCTCCCCTGGTCATACAACTGGAGGCCAATGGCAAATTTCAGATCCTTTGGACATCAACGTTGTCCTAGGCTGTATTTACTTGCTACAACCACCCCATGCCCGTCGTAATATGCAGGGACATCCAAGTTACAACCTGGGTTGGGTCAATCCTCAATCTATGCCCGATGGTGCCCTCAGGTGGCTTCCTTGCTCCATCTATGCCTTACTTCAACTCAGTTTTTGGCCCAACATGCCTAAAAGTTATGAAAAGTTAGCTTATATCAACCATACAAAAAGGTTTTTGGAGTTTTAGGCTGGACAAACAGACCTACAGACTTTTTTGTTCATCCTCATTCCTTAAACTTTTAAGTGTGTTTAAATGACCAAAGTCTCCATTTATACATCTGTATTGATATCAGCCAGAATTGAACATCACTACAAATCTACAAAGTGTATTTGTCTAGATTACCAGCTTTTAAGGGATGCAGCATATTAAATTCTGGCTAATATCTGATATGCTGATATTTCCAATTTTTTTTAGCCGATGCGATATATAAATCTATTTCAGACCAAAACCCTCAGCCCTTAAAAAACATATTAAATTTTGAGGAATGAGGATGAACAAAGAAAAATACTTTATTTAAACCTAGGCTTTTATTTAAAGCTAATATAACAGTTGAATATACTGAGAGAAATTGTTTGATTTCTCAAAACGAGTAATAAACTTTTTACGATATCTGCTGATACTGACATCATCCCGATAATGCCTTGCAGCCCTATGTAAATAACGTACTAATCTATAAGAGTAAGGTCATTTTAAATCAAGACACTCATGAATGATATTGCTATCCCTGTTGGCAGATGTATTTTATTTATTCCAAGCAATCCAGGCCGTTTTTTACTGATCCTATTTTCTTGGGTTTTATGCATATTTGTTTGATATATAAGACTTAAAATAAGAGTTATAGATATTTTTGGTTATGCATTACTGCTGTAAGTTGCTGTTTTGAAGAAGAAGAAGTAAGCTTATTTTTAGAAGGACTTGTAGGGTATATTATGGTATTAGTATCAGTGCATTAGATGGCATTCTCATGGATACCCAATAGCACATTTCAGACTGAACTCTAGTCTTCAATCATCTACCGAGATGCATTTTGGCACTTAAAACCTTTTAATGTTAGTGTCATACATTCTGTCATGTTTCATCTGATAACAACAGATAACGGACAGAACAATGTAGTAGCTGTAGTCCATGTCATCACAAAGCTTTCATGGCAGTGGCAGTGCATCAACAGTCCAACGAACCAAAGTCCAACCACAGTCATCTCCTGCTTCACCCCCACCGACTCCCATGCTCCTTCCCCGTGAACTGCTCCCTCTGCAGGATGCCATCTGACCCGTAGAAGTACCCGGAGGAGGACGGGGGGAGGCCTCCGAGCTGTCGGATGGACTTGCACATCGGGCAGGGGTAGTCGGAGAGGCCCTCGATGTCCTCGAAGGCCAGGTTGACGATCTGGTCGCAGCAGGGGTCGCAGTACAGGTGACCACAGGAGAGGCGCTTCAGCCGGGCCTCATACGAGATACAGCACTGGCAGTGAGGCAGGTCGGGGCCCAGAGACAGAGAGCCGGTCAGGGAGCTGCTCTCCAGGCTGCCGCCATGACTGGAGCTCTGCTTGGTGGGAGACCTGAGGAGGAGAGTGAGGAAGAGAGGTAAGATCTACTCTAAAGCTGACTGTTAACTGTATGAGAAAAATAATGTTTTAACTGCAGTTTTATAAGCAAAAAGTATTAATAAAAGTTGGTTTCAACTTTCAAAAACATGCATTTTTCTGTGTTTCTCTTTTTGTATCACTGTATATAGGATTTATTTAACGTTTAGACTGCAAGGTTGTCAAAACTAATGCATGGAAAAGTACCACAGCTTTTACAAAGCCACATCTAATTCACAGGAAAGGTGCACTGGGTTAGAATGAATCAACAATTGAAGGCAAACTCCTGTACACTGTATGATGGACAAATTGCCAATGATACTTAAATGGACAATAGAACCCAAAAAGTACCACTTTTAAAAACAACAATTTCATTAAAAAAAAGCATAGCAGGGGAATTAATCTGTCAAGAAACAAATGGCAAACTCTGGCAATCTCTCTGTACAGCAAAAAGCTGCCAGTGATTTTGCAGTTAAGAGACTTTGAAGGATATGTTGGCATTGTTTCTGTGCAAAACAGCACCAATGTATTTTTGCAATTACATTACAAAGTCTTCTGCCAGTTTTAGCCCACATTAAAACCTATTTTCAAACACCGGGTGAATTAAAGTGATGTAAAATGTTCCAATGATGCTGTTCTTCCGTGTCATCATTTAAAAATGCCTCTTGACCAATTAGATTGCTTGGCCAGAACTAACCGTTGTTTAGATGAAAACTATAAACTAGGACTTCTGTTTTTTGTAGCCATGATGAAAACAGGAATCACTAAAGCGGGGTTTTCCAAACTTTCTTTTTCAGGTCCATTTTTGGTAGCTGAAAATATATTCAAGCCCCCCACTCATCACACATAAACATAGACTGTAGGGTCCAAAATATTTGGCCGCCTGACCATTACACCTGCAGGAACTGCAATGAAACTGCACTTTAATATAGAGTTGCCCCCCTTTTAACAGCCTCCACTCTTCTTGGAATTCTTTCCACAAGATTTTGGAGTGTTGAGGCCAGTCAAGTTGAACTCATCAAACCATGTCTTTATAGTCCTTGCTTTGTGCACTGGGGCACAGTCATTTAGGAATAGAAAACGGCCTTCCCTAAACTGTTGCCACAAAGTTGGAAGCATAGCAAAGTTGTCCAAAATGTCTTGGTATGTTGAAACATTAAGACTGCCCCTCACTGGAGATAAGGGACCTAACCAAACCCCTGAAAAACAACCCCATAAAATGATCCCTCCTCCACCAAACTTCCCAGCAGGCACAGAACAGGTTTCCACTGCTTCACAGTCCAGCGTCAGTGTGCTTTACACCACTTGGCATTAGACTTGGTGATGTGAGGCTTGCATACAACTGCTCAGCTATGGACACGCATTCATGAAGCTCCTGCCACAGTTTTTTCACTTACATTAATGCGATTCTGAAGTTCAGGACTCTTCAGCTATAGAATCCGAACGTGTTGGCAACTTTTAATCACCATGCACCTCAACAATCTTTGACCCAACCCTGTGATGTTAAATGGTTTTTTTCCCCCCCTGTGGTTGTTGTTCTTAAATACTACCATTTTCTAAAGATAACACAGTTGACTGTGGGATTTTCTTCAGGGTTGAAATTTCATGAACCATCTTATTGCAAAGGTAGCAGTACCATGCTTGAAGTCACAAATGTTTGCAGATGGAGACTGCATGGCTAGGTGCTTGATTTTAACTCCTGAGGAAACAGGTCTGATTGAAACACAGCTACTAGGCAAAGAGCAACACTGTTTGCTGGCAAATTTCTATATCACTTACATTTGTTGTCTACAAATAGAAATTAAATTGCAATATGAAACTTCTAAGTTGAGACTTTTATCTGATTTTCAGCGTACAGCTTTGATCTGTAATTTACCTGGTTTAGCCAACAGTATCAAATGCCTATATTTCTCCTGCAGGATGAGGCCAAATGAAGGATCCGGTTATCTTTAAGATCTAGCTTTGTATAGGTGAAATTATCATATTCTCATGTTTTTTTGTTTTAGTAGTTGTAATGTCTGGTGGGGGTTCATCGTTAGCCCTGTTTAGGAAAGACCTCTCTGGTAGCAGAGCTAAACATGTGTGTTGACTTTAGTTAGCCTTGCCACAACCCCTCTGTCCTAACTATGGGCCCTCCACTTTGCCTCACTGCATTGTTATGTGACTTCTACTTGTATATCAATGTTGAAGTTACTGACCTGGACTGTTGGTTTAAAAAAAGGATATTTAGAGACCTCATAACCAGCTCATGTAGGATGTGATGGACATTTTAAGACCATTATGACATTTATAAACAAATCCATCCTAAGAGTTCTTGTTATAAAGCTAGCAGGCCCATAAATCAGCTGATAAGAAGTTTGCACAGGCATCCTGGGAACCAAACAAACCCACTTCCTCGTGATTCATTCCCATGAACAGATCATATCTGTTCAGGCAGAATTCTATCAGTCTGAGTCACGTCAGCTGTTTGGGATAGGTTGGGTGGTTTTAAAACATTTTTTAAAAAAAAACAAGATAGCTGAAACTAACATGCAACTGTCAAAATTCAGCAGTATAAGGAGGTAATTCATTTTTCCTTTTTGCATTTATTAAATGGTCAATGAAAAGCTCAAAAGATTTCAATTATCATACATGGACTATCTGAAATAATGCAATATTAATGGTTCCAGATATCCTAAATGATGGATGTTCACTGCAGTAAATCTGATAACAAACATTAATGTATAACATTGAATCTGGAGCCATGTAATTTAATGACATAGGCTACTCAGTCACATATGCTTCTGCTCTGAAATGAACTGAGAGATCCTGATAAAACTGCATTTCTAAAAGGCTGGATCTAAGCATAAATATTAGTCAGAAAACAATAGCAATAGAAAAAAATAGCCTACATTTTTAATCATAATAAAACCTGCAATGCATTAATCATCATCCTCCCTTATTGTGAATCATAGTGCAAACATTTTATCTGTGAAAATGACTGTAATATGGTTTAACATATAAAACCACTGAGTGCTGCTGCCTGTTAAAAGCCAAATTACACTCTTGCATTGATATTTTATCACTACTATGACTACAAACTGTATTTGGAGTGCAACGAAGAATATTTCTATCTCATAAAAAGTATTATAAGTTACATTTGGATCTTCTTTAGCCTTGAAACCATAAGAAATTGCTAAAGTACACCATCATAATGTTCTAAAGCCACAGGCTAGAGAATAGATGTGCATACTAATAGCATAAATTTGGTTGTACTTGGTGGATCAATACCTTTACCTGTTATATCAACACTTCATACATTTGTGCTCTCATTTGGGAGCTTCAAATCTAATCAAATCTGGGCTTCATTTTGTGGTTATTTTTGTTACTTATTTTTCTACATCTGTGATCTCTTTTTAAACAGGTCTTCAAAAATTTTATTTACTGCTTTACTTCCATACTTTCAATTTCCTCATATTCTTTTAAAAAAACTATTTTTATTCAATTTATAGTTATGACTTTAATTGACTGGATATTTTAATTATTGTTGCATGAGAGAGTTTTTTTAATTTCTTATTTCTGGCTGAATGTCATTTTTAAAAAATCTTATAATCTTGTATTTTATGAGATTTAATTTTAACATCTCTTTGATGTCCTTCATTGCTCTTAATTTCTTAAAGGTTTTGGTTCAATGCACTCCGAAGAGCTCTGTACATGAATGATAGTCTACAAATAATCTTCCATTAATAGTGATGTTTTTTAATTAAATGATTTCACCTTTCCCAAGAGGCTTAAAAACATGTCAAACAAGAAACATCCATTAGACCAAACAGAACCAAGGCATTTTTCTCATCTTTGTTTAAAATAACTAAAAACTTTAATTAAAAAATAAGAAACCAGATATTCTCTGTGAATGACATGAACTCCTTCCTGCTTGAACTCAAACCAGGTCAGCCCAACGTGAACACTCAAGGATCCAGCTTTTCTGGTGCTCTTTGTACACAGATTTGTTTGTGCACAGATTTGTTTCAGTGATTAAAAATAAAAACAGGTAAAACAAGACCAGAGGTGAGCTCAGGGAGGGCGGTGCTGAGGGATTGCTTCATAGTTTTAACGGATGGAGGATCAAGATTGAGACTGTATTGTGTCAGACCTGGACATGGACTCGTGGGCGGTTTCAGGAAACTGTCTGGGTTCTTGTGCACAAAGAGGTGTTCTGTGTATACAGCATGCATTATTTCAATAATTAAGATGAGTACTTAGAATGTAAATAAGGTGCCAAGAGTGCATAAATAGTATAAAAATAAGGTTTTCTAGGATGGAAATTTGGACCAAAGTTCAAGCTCCCAAAACAGCCCAACAATAACTTCAAGTAAATGGTAGCAACATAGCTTTATACTGAAATGTCAATGTAATGAACTAGTGTTTTCCTTTGTTGTAAAACGGCATAGAATAAAAATAAACATTAGTGGTAGAAGAACTGATATTTTACCATGTAGTGCACACAGAGAGATATGCACCAAACAGAACTGAGTCCAGGAATCAATCCTGCAACCAGTGCACTGAGGACTATAACTTCTGTATATTGGTGCCTGATCTACCAACTGAGCAAACCAGCACCCAACACTTTCTTGGTCTGTGAAATAGTCTTGCAGGCTGATTACCTGGGCCCAAAGTAGGGAGGGGCCCTTAAGAAGCCTGTAATGAAAAAGGTGTTTTTTAAATTTTTTCCTTAGCAATTAGTGTCATTATTGAATCAAAAGTGACTAAATGAGTCAGTCAACAGACTGAAATTAGTATCAAATAGAGTAATTAGTATCAAATAGAGTAAAATACAACACTGGAGGCCCACACTCCTTCCTTAAAAATGTCCAAATTGTATAGTCCAGTGCTGCAGAATAATACAAGTAAATTTAGTAAAAATATTGCTCATAAATGGGGAAATTATGGTTCAAAAATACATTAAAATGCAGAACTATTTTGGAAAAATGAGGCAACATTTTCTGCTTTTCTAGCCAGTTAAGGGAGGCCCTGTGTAATATTCTTTCTAGGGGCCCTAAATCCCTAGCTCTGCCCCTGTTGACATGTGGAGACTTTGAGTTATATTGTTACTCATAGAAGAGATGATGCACAAGTACTTGTTCACATTTGATTTTATCCTTGAGTTATGTCTCTCTACGGTTTTGTCATTAAAAAAAAAAACAGATTTCCAATAATTTTCTTTCCACCAGTTATGATTGCTAAAAGCAAATTAGAGAAAGGCCTCACTGATATTAGCCCAGGGCCCCCTTAATCACTAAAACCGGCCCTGCCTGGACAACCAGGGAACAGTCTGTTACCTGATAAATGGATGTACCTGTAACACTGGAACCTGATCAGACTGCAGAATAATATGAATTTACTGGATATGAACAATGCCTGGGTCATTTTAATGCCCAAGAAATCCTTAAAATTGGTATTTGTCGACAAGTAATGTGAGATTCACAGTTATTTCTAACACAAAATGGGTTTCAGTGAAGAAAGCTGTGTGAAATGAGAGCAAATACTGAGTCAGAAAACCTGTTGTCATAACAACAGTGGAGTGAAGGTGTCCAGAAACGTGTTGGGGCGGAATTATCACAGCTTTGTCACATTCATAATAGCCTATATGCCTTTTAGGACGAGGAAATCACAATTAATGTTGATGAAAGAATTTAATTTCATGTTTTTATGTAAATATGGCATACAGAATTAGAGGGTAGGTTCTTTTGTGTTAGAAAAATTGGCTACGGAAGCCTTTTACAGCCCAAATTGGAACAATATGGGATTTTATGTAATTTAAGGTGATACAATTCAGGTTAATTTACAGTACTCACCTTGTCGACGATGAATCTTTGAAGCAGTCGAAGCTGAGAGCTGCGAGGATCCTCCACAGCAGGTCCATGCCGTTTCCTCTCATTTTAAAATCCAAATTTTAGAGATCTGCTTTCTGACCAGCGTCATATTTTAGAGAGCACGACACGCAGCTGCGTTTGTTGTCTTCAATTCAGGGCAAAGCAACACAAAAATCACCAGCACCGCCCCCCTCCTACGACAGCTTTTTAAATATGCGAGAGGAAAGGATGAGCCACCATCACCATCTCCTTCATCATCTGTTGGCATGTGAAAAGACGTAAACAAGGCGTTACTTTCATTTCGTGTCCCACTCTCAGCGTGTTTCTGGAGCTGTCGACGCTTCTCTTCGTCGTCTTTCTCCGCAGCAGCAGCAGCAGCAGTGATTGTAATTACAACCAAGGGCCATAGGGGGGCGCTGGTGAGCAGTATCCATCTGCATCAATCAGAGCGAAGCACACGCGTCTGACTAAAATCTCACCAATGAGCTCAAAGTGGAGCAGGACACTGAGATGACATAAAAATAACCATGAGGATCATAAAAAAGAGTTTATGTCGTACCAGGAGCGTCATTATTGCGTGAAATGCTCACAATAACCTCAATTACACGTCTGAGTTTAGACAATATTCAGGTGTAGGCGGCTGGAGCCTAAAAGCTAAATTTATTTAGTGTCGATTTTTATGAGGGGTCTTAACCAGTTTTTCTAGGCTAAAAGAAACTTCCTTGAAAACTGCACAAAGTCCAACCCTTTAAGCTACTTTGTCAAGTTTAGATTAGATGTGAATATGTCCAAAACATGTATTTTCACCCCGAATTCCAAAAAAGTTGGGATGCTGCGTAGGATGTAAATTAAAGCAGAATGCAATGAATTGCAAATCTGACAAACCTATATTTTATTCTCAATAGAAAATAAACAAAACATTAGATGTTGCAACTGAGATGTTTTCCAATTTTATAAAATATATTAGCTTGTTTTGAATTTGATGGCAGCAACACCTCTCAAAAAAGACAACAAAAGGCTGGAATAGCAAGCAGTACCAATGAAAAACAGCTGCAGGAGCATTTTGCAGCTAATTAAGTTATTTGGCATCAGGTCAGTGATGTGACTGGGTATGAAATGAGTATTCTAGAGAGACAGTGCTTCAGAAGTAAAGATGGAAGAAGTGCACCAATCTGGGTCCAAAAATTGTGCAACAATTTTAGAAAAGAAAAAAAAAATCCTCACTGTTAAATTGCGATGATTTTGAACATCCCACCATCTACAGTGCATGATATCATCCAAAGATTCAGAGAATCTGCAGGAACTGCTGTGCACAAGGGACAAGGTCAAAGGCCAATACTGGCCGCTCATGATCTTCATGGTCTTCAGGCGGTGCTGCAAAACAGGCATGAGTCTGAACTGGAAATCTCTGCATGAGCTCAGGAACACTTCTGGAATTATCTGGAAGTCTGTCATCAGTTTGCCGTGCCATCCAAGAGTACCTTGATGCAGGCAAGATGGCCGACATACATCCAATCCTTACTGGAAGTCTCAACCGGAAGTCCGTACGTCTAAGGTTAGGCTTAGGCATTAAAACCCAAGTGGTTAGGTTCAGGGTAAGGCAGTGGGGAAGGTGATATATTTGAGATCCAGTACCAAGGGTTAGGCTTAGACACTGGCAGCTGAGTCTAACAAAAAGAAGAAACTTTTGCCTGGGACTTCTGGCACTGATTGGATGTATCACGACGCCCATGTGGGCCATCGTGACTGCAGCTGGGTCCTTCTCGTGCCATCCACAAATGCACATTAAAGCTGTATCATGCAAAGAAGAAGCCATATTCAAACAATCAAGAAATGCCGCTGTCTTCCCAGGACTAAAGTTCATTTAAAATGGACAGAGGCAAAATGGAAAACTGTTCTGTGGTTATATGAATCAAACCTGAAATTCTCATGTGTACCACTGTATAACATTCTCTCCTCTTCCAACACCCGTGTGTGAACATCTGGAAAGTGAGAAGACCAGTTGCTGTACTCGTGGGAGAGGAATGTTGTCCCTTTCTTGTTTAATTTAAAATTCTAGCAGCCCCAAAGTCCTGGGTCTCTCTATGAAATGGTTAAATGTCTCAGTTTAAACTCCTGATATGTTTTAATGTTCTACTGTAAATAAAATAGTGGTCTATGAGAATTTTAAATCATTGCATTTTTTTTTACATTATCTTTTTTTTTCTACATTTTACACAGCATGACAACTTTTTTGGGGAAATGGGGTTGTACTTGCTTTAGTCCAAAACCCACTTATTTTCTAACCTTGCAAAGCAGATGGATTCGCCCATTTCCGTGTTTCTCACTGGCCAATCCACCTTGCAGAGTTTCCCATCTGAACCATTTGGGCCCGGTTAGAAAGTGAAAGTTTATTGAACTTTAGTCATTTTTTAAGTAAGAATAATTAAACTAACATGCATATTTGTTTGTCATTTATGTTTTCTGAAGACCGTGAGTAGAAGCGTGGGCAGCACTGTGGCTCTTTGGTTAGCGCTGTTGCCTCACAGCAGGTTTCTCTCCAGGGTTTCAGGATGTGGTTCTCTTTCAGGCTGATTGTTGAATATAAATCGCCCATTGCTGTGAGCATGAATGTGACTGGCTGTTTGTCTCTGTATGTCATCCCTGTGACTGACTGGTGACCAGTCCTCTTGCTCAATGACAGCTGGGATTGGCTCTACCCCCTGTGGCCCCGAACAGGATGAGCAGTGTAAATTACAGATGGATAAAAGGAGTTCTTTGGTCATTAGACTGAGATCAACAGTTTTATTTTCACTGCATGCATTACCAAAATCAGCCACCAGATGGCGGCATGTATTTATTCTAATGCTAGAAACTCAGGAGACAAACATTTTACATCCTTTTTTTTTCTTCCTCTTTGGTAACATCTACATTTTAACATGACCCTGTAATAGCTGCACATTAAAGCATGAGACCCAAACAGAGACATAATTTATTTCACCTACAGTTCGCCATCATCAGGCCCTGAGTCACATTTAAAAATATTGTGGACAAATAGCCTTACATGGTTCTCAAAATAAAAACTGTCAGTTAGTGGGCTATTACCATATACCACAAAAGGAGGCCTGACCAAGTACTGAGTGCATCGAAATGGTTTTCATTATCTGTAAGCCATAATCATCAAAATTTCAAGAAATAAAGGCTTGCAATATTTCACTCTATGTGTAATAAGTTTATATGATGTATGGGTTTCACTTTCTGAAATGAGCGACAAAAAATATTGAACTTTTTCATGATATTCTTATCCTCTGAGATGGACAGCTGGGATTAAGATTCGGTTCGGTTTTTACTGTTTTAGACTCAGGTAGGGTTTTGTAGAAAAATATGTGGCTCTTGTCTTGACATGATACTGAATCACAGTGTTTGTGTTTGTGTCTGTTATTGCTTTTAAATGCTTGTTATGTCTGTTAGTTGTATATGAGTGGAATTATGGAGGTCAGACAGCTATGAGAGTCTAACGTGAACTCTGGACCTAAATTCACTTTTTTACAGTATTTCTGAAATAGACATGGGTAAAATATATTTAACTTGTAAAATATAACTGAAGTCATAGCCCTCTGATTAAGGTTTCTATGTGGTTCTGTAGCAATTTTATTTCAAACATATTTGCTGTCACAGCAAGCAGGTGGTAGTGGACACCGCAGTAATGACGGCTGCTCAAGATGGCGATGCAGATGCAGATGGAGTGTTGGCGGGCTGAAAGAGAGAGCAAAGAAACTTCACTTGAACGTTTTGAGCAGTAAAGTACCCAAGCATGGGTTTAAACTTTCCACACCTACACCCCCAGGTAACTCAGGATTTTACATTATCTTTGTTTAAGCTACAGCCACTATGCTGGGGATCTCTCTGAGCTCGAATTAACCACAGGATCAACTTTCACAGAAATCCCAGGAGGCTAATGCCACCTGCCACCTTAACTTGTCACCTTTTGATTACATAAAACTATAGACTAAGACTGAATCTCAATCATAAAGGAGTAATTAAATGAGGAACTTACAAAGCTCTCAGTGATGTACTCCTCCAGTTCATTGACCAGACTCTCAGCTGCAGCCTGGAGGAGGGAAAATAAGACATGAAGCAAATGACAGCATGTAGTTAAAGAAAGAAAGAAATCAAACATCTTTTGGTCAAAGACAAACTATCAAAAATGGGGCCAATTATGAAGAACATGTATGGGTTTTACTGTACATGACTGGCTCACTGCGCTGCGGAAGGAGACAAAATGCCAAAAGCTGCCAGCATATTTTCTTGGCCCATTTTTACTCAAAACTCATTAAACTACACAGATGAAACATTCCCATCTACAGCCACTATGTCTGGGATCTCTCTGAGCTCGTATAAACCACAGGATCAACTTTCACAGAAATCACAGGAGGCTAATGCCACTACTATACCCAAGTACCTTATATGACCCAACTTCAAAAATCCTGAAATATCCCTTTAATGCTGCTGTTTATTGAAGTCGTGGTGAATACAGGTGTTGGTTAAAAATCTATGTAATGACATTTCGGTCAGGTAATGACATTTGGTTGGGTAAAATTATAACCTCAATCAAAAACTCTTGTAAAACTCCTCCAAATGGTCATTTTTGTTCATTTTAGCATTTCCTTGCACTCTCACCCACTTGGATCTTTAAAGCTTTAAACCTGACACTGCGCCTAAACAAAGCAATTTCAGTGAAACTCTCTCCTCGGTTGTCCCTCTAATAAAGAGTGTGATGTGTGAGTGTGTTGATGATTGCAGAGACAACTATGTTGTTTATCAAGCAGTCTTGGATGATGGGGAGACATTCAAACAACGCCTGGTTACACATCTGCAGCAGCTGGGGGCCGAAGGACTCATCTGGGGAGAGAAAGGTGTGATACATTAGCAATAAAACATGATGCCAAAGTCTCACAGACACATGGAAACCAGCATTATAGTTAACTTCATCACCAAGCAGTAGTAGATCCTGGTGAGTTACCAACACTTTTAGCTAAACTGAGACTGAAATAGAACCAAAACATTGAAACTAGGGGTGTCCCTGAGTAAGATGTCTGTGTAGATTCTCATTTATCCAGGTCATGGTTATCCAAATCTTGGTCAAAGAGGCAACTCAACTTGTTGAGGTCCAGTTGCCCCTGTGACCAAGATTTAGCCCTTAGTAAGTATTTACATAGTTGAATCTGATTGGTCAGATTCTGACAATAGTCAACTGTGAGTCAGATTTTTTCTTTTTTTTGTGTGCATTGTTTATGATAGGACTTGCACCATCCTTTTTTTCCAGTTATTAAGTCTGCATTATGCTGACCTCTAATAATACTGCACCATTGCTCATTTACAGTACAAAGGTGCAAATCCCTTAATGCTATAAATCTAAAGAAGTGGGGAATGAGCATTATGAGCCAAGACATTTCATAACATTAACACGAAACAAAACAATTTTTTGGCCAAGAAATGACAGGGTCAATAAGAAGCACAGTGGCATTTAGGATTCTATAAAAAGAAACATATTCAAGCCTTTATAAATGAATGACTGCAGGGAGACACAATGAGTTGTTCAGTTGAATTGTTTGTCTCTTATGTTGCAAAGATGATTAATTTAAAGTAAAGTATATTCAAAATTGCATTGAAAGTATTAATTTGGAGACATCAAGATAGGCCACAATTCAAGATTTATTTTGAGGAACCGAAAAATCTATGAAAAAAAAGAAATTGAGCACCCTAATACAGCTGAAATAATTAATCTTGTTTCCCTGGCAGCCTTTGAGACTAGCAGTCAAATTGATTCTTTCAAACTAGTCGTCAAAAAATTCAACAATTTAGGTCCAAACCTATAAGAACATTTACTCACTTCACCCATTTAGGCCAAGTACCTTTATGACCTCATGCAACATCAGCATGTGTTGGATGATCTCATTATTTTTTAGACATGTAAAGAAAAAACTGCAATGTGATTCACAAAAAACATGTGAAAGGCAGATGGGACAAAAATTATTTTGATTTTTGCTCCTTTAGCCATCACACGGGAAAGTTGATGCATGAAATAGTTGTTTTTAAGTTGAGAATTAAGAAATAGAGTGACAGTAGTGACATTTAGGCAGACTACAGCAGTGTTTCAAAAGTTGAGAGCAGCAATATGGAGGAGGATGTTGATTTTTTTTTATTAGATCCATGATTTTTAAAATGATAATAAATGTCAGTGCAAAGGCAATTACATAAGGTTAAAGTCAAGGGTTGAAGCTTTCATATAGCTTTCTAACAAGGATGAGAAATAAAGATTTTTTAAAAAGCTGAAATTCTGTGCAGCCTGTCAGAAACCCTTCTGGTTTCTGGAAGTTGCTTTCAAATATATTTCCATTTTAGAGGCTTTCTTTATGGGTGACCTTTAGTTTAAATGTGTTAACATATCCTATGGTGTTATTTTCTTAACATTGATTTACCATTGCATCTCAGAATATGCGTGGCGATGTGTGTCAGCTGCTGTCTGAAGAAGGACATGTTGGGCAGAATTGCATCAATGCCCACCAACTCTGTGACAGACTCTCTCTGCATGACACGGAAAAAGAGGGACTGTCAATACACAACACAGACAACAATCCCTTTTTGACAGTTGTCAACAAAGCTTTGAAATTTTGTTAAACTCCATGTTAATTTACAGCTAAATCTGTCACTTAATATTTACAAAGTTTTTTCATTAGATAAGCAAAATAAAACGATTTGATCTGATCAAGTGCATTCAGGTTCTTCATAATCCACACAAAAACAGTTGAGAATTTGGGAACCTTAACTTGTCACCTTTTGATTACATAAAACTATAGACTAAGACTGAATCTCAATCATAAAGGAGTAATTAAATGAGGAACTTACAAAGCTCTCAGTGATGTACTCCTCCAGTTCATTGACCAGACTCTCAGCTGCAGCCTGGAGGAGGGAAAATAAGACATGAGGCAAATGACAGCATGCCGGTAAAGAAAGAAAGAAATCAAACATCTTTAGGTCAAAGACAAACTATCAAAAATGGGGCCAATTATGAAGAATATGTATGGGTTTTACACAAATCAATTTCGCCTTTTTTGTGGTGATGGGTTCTTACAGCAATGTTTGCATCGGTAGGCTCTCTGCCGTTGAGGTAGTTCTGGGTGAAGAACTGGGACAGTTGAGGCTGGATGCGGCCGAAGGGCTGGTGCTGACCGCAGAGCAGCATCCCCAGGTCTGACATGGTGAACGTCTGGCACACCAACATCAGCAGCTCTCCAAAGAACCCTGAGACCAAAGCGAAAATCAAAACAATAAAGATTGTGAAGTTTAGCTGAGAACTTTTTCTGAAATGCTTTTCCACTGAAAACCGAATCAGCTCAGATGTTGTAGTGACAGGATAGTGTATTTCTTCGTGTGATGTTTACCTGTAGGATCCTCAAGGCTGATGAAGATGTTGGTCACCTGGGACAGCCTCTGCATGAACTGTGCGATGCTCTCCGTGTCATTCTGGGCGTGTCCCAGAAAGCCCATTATGGTGCTCAGGATACCACAGAAGATGCCTGTGAACAGCTCCCGGTTGAGAGCTTCGGCTGCCCGTGGGGGATTGGGGGCAGGGTTTGGGCCTGAGCCAGGAGCAGGAGTGGTACCAGAGGGAGGAGGAAGGGGAGCAAAGACGGGCTGGGAGGCCTGGGGATGAAATAGATGAGGAATGAGGAATTGCTGACATTTCTTTGATTTACTATAAATGTAAACAAAACATGAAACAAAACAGGTATCTCACCTGCTTTAATGCTAGAACCAACACCAATCTATCATAATGTCATAACATGCTTTTACAAACATATACCAAATGTTTCAAAGTTAAAAAAGTTGTCCATCATTAACATTAAAACCCAATGGACATCAGCAATGTTTAACAGATCCCCATCATCTACATATGACCTCTTGAGTGCTGTGTCCTGTAAACGGGGCTTTGTCAACAAACATTGGGAAGAACTGACAGGGAAACATCAGAACATTAACTTTAAAAAAAGACAGATGTTTTTTTTTTGTTTATTTTTTTTTAATTCTCCACTTTTGTGATAAAAATGATCAAACTGAAAGTAGAAAAAGATTGAGATTTGAGAATGTTTACAACAACCTTGAACGGTTTTGAGATATTTTAGGGATAGTAGCATTTCCAAACAAATTTAAGTGGAGTATGCACTCTGTTCAACTTGTCACATATTAGATGTTACGTAAGATCTGGAAGATTCAAATGCAGATTAACACAGATTACATGATGTCATTTTTGTAAAATGAGAGAGAAAAAACATGGTCAGACTATTTGATCAGGATTTGATAATAAATTTAATTGTGATTGTCTATACCTCAATGAATAACACCAAGAATGAAGAGTTGTCTGAGTTGTTAAATAACATCATGGGAACATAATTAAAATCATCCCCAGAAATTGTCTGCATAAAAATTGGTCAGAAAAAAAAAGTTTCCTTATGTGTTAAGGGGTTTTAAATTGCCAATACTTAAAAAAATAATGTTGATAGCAAGTGTTCCAAAGCCATACATTTTTTTTGAACAAATAATAGTGTAGTGAAGTACCAGGCCTGAAGACAATAAATCATCAGTAGCATGGTTGCCATGAGAGAAACAAGGAAAAGATAAGGCCCATTCAAATTCAAAAGGCAGTTCAACTAAATTGAGTGAGAATAGCACTGAATTGCACAATTTATACATCGGTAATGTACTTTGATTTAAATGATTGAGCTACGAGGTGCCATTACTGAGTGTCAATCAGACGTATCACTGAACAGGAAATATGGATCAGTATTGACAATTAGCAGGTTAAAACATGATCAAAACTTGAAACACAGCTGACGTAAGAACCCGTCTAGTAAGGCAGAGAGAAGGAGAGAGGAGGTCAAGTAAACGATGTGAAGCAGCAGCTGAACAGACCGGTCACTGATTGTATGTTTTTGTTAGATATTTTTTATTTCCTCTAGGCAGAAGCTGCAGTAAACTTCTCAGTTCCACTGATTTTATTTATAAAAAATATAAGCAGAGAGAAATAAACAAAATGTTGATCCCTCTGAACCTAACCCAGAAATCACATTACATATTACTTATATTATTCATATATTATTATAGATAATTTGTTATAATAGATAGTTAATAAATAATATAATAACAAACGTAAAAACAATACCAGCATTATTAAGGGAATAAGGGTAAAATAAAATAAAGGGTGTGACAGACAACTTTCTGGTGGAAATTAGTTTCAGTTAAAATCAGAGATGATTATGCAGGTCACATGACCTCTTTAAGTGGACAATGAGTCCGTTATTATGGACATAAAATTAAACATTCATTGAAGAAAGACTAAAAAAGCTTTTTGATGTTAATAACAGCTTTTAAGGCACAATACTTCAATCATTAAAACCTTTATCAGGTCAGACCAGGAAACTGTTCAAAATTAAAGCACAAACATATGAAAAGAAACACATTTTCAGTAGATTTAGCCTCTTAATTCAATTCTCAGAGTTTACTAAATTAATGTAATTACCTTTAAAATGTAAAACATTTTCTCCCAGGGGAGCATCCCCCGGACCCCTCTAGAAAGGTCGGGGTACGCAGGGTCACAGTGGTACCACCGCTGCCTCAAGATGAGCCAGAAATCCTGCAACAGTATCGGAATTTTCAGTTTACACTTCAGTTAAATGTATTTAAAGTTACCAAGATATTCAAATAGTTCTAACGGAAAATGCTGGCAGACTACCGTTGTTAGCGGTAGCTTGCTAACAGGATTTAGCATGGATTAACCTTAAATGCACCTGGAGGAGCACAGACCGAAGAAACACCAGTCTATCCTCCACGTAAGTCCAACCGTCTTTGCAAGGTTAGTTTTGTATTGGGTCAGCCAGATAAAGAGGGTAGAAAAGTCAAGATATAAGGATTAGAATCTGTAGAGACCCAATACACTGTGGATTCTACTAGTTTTAAACTTTGTGCTAGGCTAACAATGCTAACTGTCAATACTGAAGCTAGCAATGCAACGCTATATTTTGATTATGGTTACTATAACCATATATAACCAGCGACTCAGTAATATGAAAAACAGTAATATTATATTTATTTGAAAAAGTCTTTTCAGGTGGTGACAGAAAATGCACATCAGTTAAAAGTCGAAAAGTTGGAAATTAACAAACATATCAATGTTGCTACAAAGGAATATACTCAATAAGATACATGTCACTATCTAACTGATCTATTCATTTATTATAGGGGGCACTGCAGATTAATGAACATGGACATGGAAATGTGCCAGGTTGTAGCCACAGGCTAATATCCATCCGTAGTGCCCAGCAGGTTGATAGTATACATGTAAAAATGTACAACAAGCATGTACATAAGGAAACTATAAATATACATAAAACCAGACAACACACAGAGACTAAACAACAAACACTGCATCAATATACAAAGACTCACATCTAAAAACACAGAAAGTGGCTACATGACTTTGCTTGAGACTGACCAGGAGTAAAATGACCATTGTCGTTTGGGTACATAAGGTGTTAAAGTCCGTAAGGTGGATGGTGCTATAGTGGTAAGGTGTTTCAAAAATGTAATTCAGTTACACATTACAAGCCTGATTCAATAGATGTCTGTTATTTTTATCATTCATTATGTACTTTATAAATCAGTGTCTTTATTTTTTATCACACATACACCAAATCAGTAGTTTAGTAGATGTTTATGATTCTGAAGGCCTGAGATCCAAGTCAGAGCAACTAATTATGAGATATGACAGATCTAATGTGATAAATCAACAAAGAAATTCTGAAGCTGGAATGTCAGGTTGGTGGAATAACGGTTTTTATAGTCAGCTAAAACTAATGAAATAACTATAATGTAAAAAAATATTTTAGTAAACTGAAGCTGAATAAAAAAGAGGCTTTAAAAATGACAACCAACTAAAACTATACTGTGTGCCTACAAAACTAGCTAAAATAAAATAATGAGTTAGAATTGGTCTTTGACAGCTGCATGCTGACTATTGTGTTCATCAAAGTCTGGGGAGTGTAAAGGGGTCCAACATGATTGGCTATGACCTCACAATTGTAATTTTGGGTCTTGAGTTGTATTCAAATATCAAATTTAAGTATGATGTTTACTTTTTCTTCCCCTTTTGGGTCTCTCCTCTGATAGGTGTCTTAGAATACACAATCCATCCATCTTCTATACTGCTATCCCGTTTGGGGTCACGGGCAAATCTGTTCAACTGCTTATTAACACAAACTTCTAACAGGTGGATCAAATGGCAGCAACTAAAGCATTTAGGCATTTAGACATGGTTGAGATGATGTGCTAACCTTGCATAGCAGATGGATATGCCCAAACGTTTGGGCCCGGCTAGAAAGTGACAGGACCAATCAGTGACGAGGGGCAGTACTTTTAGGCACGGCGGTGTCGTGACGCAAACAAGCAGCAGCAAGAGGCTGGTGCAGTTATGGAGGAAGAGCTTAGCGTGGATGCTGCTAAAGCGCCAGTTTTATCAGAACTTGACATTTCTTTGTTAAAAAAAGAACAAAGAACAGCAGTGAGTTGTTTTCTTTTCAAAAACGACAAAAGTTGTGTACCTATATGTCTGCAGTCGCCATGTTTTGTGTTATTCCTCGGTAGCTGCTCATGCGCAGCTTGATAGCAGCTACACGTGTTTTGTTGCTCTAATTGACCTGTAGAGATGTGACACACAGAATGTTTATCCAATCACACTCAGAGTTTTTTCAAATGCTCTGCCCTTTTCCAAACGATGTGTGTGAAACACATCCATCTGAGGATCTCTCATCTCCTGGAATCAGTGTGGTTATTCTCTGATCTCTGCTGTAAACAAGACTTTTTGGCCCAGAGCGCTGCCGCTAACTGGATATTTACCCTTTTTTGATGATTTTCTGTAAACTGTGGAGATGGTTATGCAGTGTAAAGGCCTGCCTGTCTGACACCTACAACCATGACACATTCATTTGCATAACTCTCCTGCCTTCTCCATTCTAATGCTCTGTCTAAACTTCAGCATATAGTCTTGACGATGTCTACATGCCTAAATGCACTGATTTCTGCCATGTGATTGGCTGACTAGATTTTTGCATTAACAAGCACTTTGTCAGATGTACCTAATAAAGTGATCAGTATATTCTGCCCTAGGAACATATGAAGATGGACCAGAGAGAGCTGGAAGATGTTGCTGAGGACACAGATGCCTGGACAGACCTACTCTGTCTGCTGCTCACATGACCTGGTTTAAGGTATGCTGAGAAGACAGATCAGTGGAAAGACAGCCTCAGGTTTGTAAGTTATTTTTTGAATTGCAGTTAAAGTTTGCAAAACACCACAAGTGATTCTATATCAGAGACATGAACCAGCACTATAAATGTGCTACATTCAGCTCTTTTAGGAATAGAATAACTGTTTGCAGAGGTTGTATTGATGTGGAGTTTAATAAGTCACATTCTGTTTGTATAGACAGTCCTTAATTGGTTGTTGATCATGGCCTCCTGGGCACTTTTATACAAAGCTTTATGTTTCCCTCTGTGGTTTTATTGCAGCCTCTATAGCAGGAGATAAGAGCAGGCAGAGGGAAATCATTTAATTGGTCCTGGCGGCTTTCAGGAAATGTGATCCTGTTTGTAAACGTTATTGTGTTTCATTCAGGTGTGACCTATTGTTTTGTTGTCAATGCAGGTAAAGAGAACACGATTAAGAAAACAGCCACAGTCTGCTGCAGATAAACACGCACAGACATGCTGTAGAGCTGCAGTGTTTCTGAAGGTGTATTTTTGTTTGTAGATGATGATCTGGTGTGTCAGTCAGGCCAGCTGCTGGACGCTGCAGGGAAACAAACAGCTGTGTTCAGCTGCTCTGGGAGATTACCAACAGGTTCCTGTGAAGCACTGAAGATGGAGAGGTGATGCTTTTCCATCCTCTTCTCTCTCAACATCATCTGCTTTTGTCATTCATTGTTAGATGATACAGGATGTTTGGTTGTTTGATTTCAGAATAGGACAGACTACATGAGTAAGAAAACCTGTTGTGTTTTTGCTCCTGGAGGCTGATTAATGTTTGATATTTGAGATGCATGGGTGTAGTTGCTCTTTGGTTCATACTGCATATATGCTTTTTTCCCTATACATATAAGACTCATATCAAACACTTTATACTAAATCTATTTAGCACTAAATATGTTTAAAAATGTTACAGCAGTAAGTCCAAATGATACATAAATCTCCTATTCCATCCATGTATCAGAGGAAATTACATATTAGACAAATGTTTTGTGTGATATGGAGTCCTTTCTAGCTGTTTTTTTTTCAAGATCTTATATTAACTATTGCATAAAGTTAGCCAATATGATATTTTCACTCTATAATGCTATGATTTTGTCAGGTTTGTTTACTTACAGTGACTGACAGCAAATCAACAACAGCCATAGGGATGTTCAAAAGGCAAAAAACAAACAGCATATTCAGAAAGACATGCAAAAGTCAAAAAATTACCAAAGAGCTGAAAAAGAGTGATGAAGATGAGGAGTATGCATCATTTTGGCAGTTACTGATTGTTTTTCCTAATTGAACTCTGCTCTTATGTGGCTGGCAAACCTTAAAACATCAGCACAGCACTATAGAAGCACTATTAACCCCTAAAACAGTTGACATTCATCCCAATAGAATGCAAGACCTTGCCCTCATTCCTGATACAGCAGATAACCTCTGAGCTCTTGCAGGATTTAGAGCCTGCTCTCGAGGACCCTTCTGTTTACAGACTTCTCTAACTTGTCGTCCAGCTGCTTTCCGCCTTATTTATAGGTGTAAACCTCCTCTACAGCCCTCTGCCTGGATAGAAACAGGGTTTAGAGGAGATGTAGTCCAGGAGAAGAACACAATCAGCCCCTCATCTTGCAAATGTCCAGCTGCAAATGGTTCAATCTGGACAGCACTCGGCATTACACACTGCAGCCTCCCCGGTCAGGTAATCTGTTATCCAGGGAACAAGAGGAGCGTTTACCTGCATGTCGATGAGTTTATCGAATAACAGCAGAGGCTAGTGTGGGCTTCAATGTGCTTCACCAGCACAGAAGTAAGGATTTCTGTCTAAGGGTCCTCTTTTGAGACTGTTAAATTAAAATCTGGCACTTAATGAGCTAAAATTTTTCGATCAATGAAATCAATTTCCCCTTCTAACAGCAGAGGTCTGAGTTAAGCTGCACTGTGGCCAAATGTCTGGTTTTTCTCCTCAGGTTTATAGAAAGAAGGGCAGTTGAACAGATTTTCTCAGACACAGATGTACACAGTAAAAATCAATGTGGTCAGATCACAGGTTGGCTCATCCTGTGGTTAGTGTTTTTCCAGACCAGAGGGTCGATTAGTTTGTAGACAGAAGCAATGACCAAAGCACCTATTCATAAAAAATTAATGAACAGGAACTCATCCCAAAGTACAGAGTTAAAAAAAGATGATTGTTAGATAAAAGTGTCCTGTTTAGGAACACTCTGTTTCCAGTAAAAAACAACAGTGGACAAAGGACAACAACAGGAGCGCTGACAGCACATCGTCCAGCGGACCAATCAAAGCATTTTAAATAGCTCCACTTACAAGAACGTCGCTGTAACGAGGAGGAACAACAAAGTCTCACCAGCCAGTTATGAATTTCCTATTATTTAAGATCGTTTTAATTATAACAATGGTGCTCTGGCTCTGTGAATCAAATTAATTCTATCTTCAGCTCTCAGCCTCAGAGGAGGGGGAGAAGGGGGCACCATCTTGTCTGCATCTGCATCACAGGTAAAGTTATCCTCAGATTTCACATGGCTCTAACCTCTTTATCTGCCAAGATGGGCCGTGAAAAGTTCTCCCAAAGTTTGTAGTAGGTCCCATTGGTTAAAAAAGTAATGCAGTGCTGAAGTCCGTGTTAAAATTGGCCGGAAAGATGCTAATTTGCAAACTTGATAAGCTAGCTCACAGTTGTATGATGATGCATTCAAGTTAGCTTGGAAATTTTAGTGTTTAAAGAAAGGGTATAAATATGTCAGTATATCAATTTAAAAAACCTAGTAATTAAAAAATGTATTTATTCATTAATATTTTTAATCATTGAAGAACTTTTGGAAGTAGGTTGCAGCATTGTTTATAATTTAAATGTAATTTATTCAGCCTACTTATTTTAATACAATTTAAATTTTTTAAGAAAATTGAAAATGAAATTTTATTTATTCGCTTATATTACCGTACTGAAAATGTACCGAACCATTACTTTAAAACTGAAGTATGTACTGAACTGAAATTTTTCTGTACTGTTACACCCCTAATAGATATGGATAAAGAGATATGGATTAATGGATAGATTAGCTGATAGATTTTAAAGAGGCTTCTCCCTCAGGGTCAAGTCCTGGTCCTGGTGCCATCTGGTACAAGTCTACCTCTCTCTACCACTTAAAGATAAGGGAAAACATCTCTTAAAAAGTGAAACTAGAGTAAAATCATGCCACAAACAACATGCAAGAGTGGAAATGGGACATTGATATGCAGCCACATACAGTATGATTAATTAATAGCAAATGTATTGTTATATTGCTCAATACACAAGCAAAAGGTGAGAATACATAACAGATAAGTGAAATGTTGTGTCAGTGATAATGTGTATCATTGTGGCTGTGAGACTGTTAAATCATTGATTACTCTCAGACAGATGGGTGACCGGCCTGCTGTGTGCAGATAGTCCAGCTGATCAATAGATGACCCAAACAGACAAAAGCAGCTGAAAGCCTGAAGGGATGAAAGAACCCGACTGATCCTGATGACAATCTGACAACAGCTGGAGCGTCACTGAGGGTCTGACTGAGGGACTGAAGGGCTGCAGGCAAGGAGGATGAATGAACGAACGAGGTCAGATTGTTTTAGACCAATCAGCAATGTTAGTTCTCCAGAGAGAGAGAGAAAGGCTTTTATGTTTGTTTCCTGGAGGCATGGAGGGAAATCCTCATTGGATATTGTTGAAGTGTGATTGTAAGTTAAAATGCCATTGATTGTAAACACAGCAGAAAAATAATGTTTGATTTAGTATGTGCTTTTCCATCAGCAAGTCTACATCTGTTGCACATACAATTCCCATTGCCTGTTCTCACTGTTATTTTTTCTAAAAGTATAAAAAGCCTCAAATTCATCAACCAGGTTCATGCTGCTTTGTATTGCCTATACCTTCAGCCTCTCTTTAAATGGGCATTATTGACCACTATTCTGTATGACTCATGACAAATGTCTAATTTAAGTAAGTTTGGGTTCATTGGTTCTTCTTTTTATAAGCCTTTCTTTCAGTAGAAGTAAAAAGCTCTTTTCACCATGAAAAAAAGCCTTTACAAACTCACTGTTGGATTAATCACAGCACAAAATGACTGACTTATTTAGCCTTGCAACTAAATAGAAAATTTAACAGGTACCTAATATCCTTAACTGACTTGGGCCTGAATAGAGCTTTTAAAGGATGAATAATGGACTTTAGTCTGTCTATAGAGACAGCACGCTGAATGAAAGCTAGTTATCCCATTTCCCAGTTTCTGCAGATTTAAATACTTTAAATATAAGCAGTAAAAAATTAGCCAGTGTCCTAAATGACTTCTTTTTTGAATTAAGCTCCTCTATCAGCGAAAAAACCTGTTATCCAGAGTGTTTTGGATAACATAATGAATGGACGAAGGAAAATAACCAATGTGAAGGAGATTTAAAATAATGATATCTGTATTTGTGTAGCACTTTAAAAAAATTAGAGTTTGCAAGGTGGTTTTAGACCCAAACCCAGCTTCAGACCCAAACAAAACAAAATAACAAGACAACAACATATCTAACAGTGAAAGCACACGAGCAACATCAACGAAACCCCAGCAATGAAAAACCTGAACCAAAAAACAAATGATCAGAAAAAAAAATGTGAGCCCAAACATCCTGAGAACCCAGGCAACCAAGGAACCAAACTACATAAATTCACACTAAAAGAACCAAATTTGAGGGCATTTGCAAGATTATGGTGGAAAGAAGGAAACAGGAAAGACAAAAGGAGAGAGATAAAAGCAGGCTAGTCAGGAATTTTTCAGATGTAATGATGGAGTCAAGTCGAAGGGAAAGGAATAACAAACATATACAATTTAATAATTGTCAAAGCAGGTTCAGGTGTTGCATGAAGACCCGGTGGAGGCCACGAGCTAAAATGCATTTTTCTATGCACATGCCTGACTGAATTTGGTGTTTCTGGGGCGGTTCTAGTCAGGAAAAGTCCAATATGAGTCCCTCCTACATCCAGATGCAGGCAATTGCAGCAAGTGTACAAAGCTCTTTTTTTCAGTAGTACTACAGGACTGAAATACAAATACTCAAATACCCAGCATTAGACTGGGAAGACATTTTGACCCTGGCGTTTTTTGCAATCCAGCCCTTTATTCCTAGCTAAACACAACATAACTACACTTTTCTGTTGGCCTCTTAATAGAGGCCAACGGAAAGTATTCCTGGCTACCATTAACTCATGAAGACAAAAGAACACTTCATACAACTCAGAGAAAATGTTATTGCGAAGTATAAGTCATGGGATGGATACAAAAAAGTTTCAAGCCACCTAACATCCTCCAGAGCTCAGATAAATCCATCATCAAGAAATGGAACAAAAATGGCACATGTATAAATTTGTCTAGATCAGCCCATCCTCAGAAACTGAGGGAACGTACAAGAAAGACACGGGTGAGCGAGGCCACTAAGACACCTATGACTACTCTGAAGGAGTTCCAAGCTTCAGCAGCTGAGATGGGAGGGACTGCATGAACAACTGTTGCCCGGGTTCTTCACCAGTCAAAGCTTTATGGAAGAGTGACAAAGAGAGCCGCTGTTAAAGAAAATGCAGATTAAATCTGGACAAGAGTTCGCCTAAAGACATCTGGGAGACTCCATGGACAAGTGGAAGAAAGTGAAGAATATGGTGCTTTTTGGCCATCAGACAAGACGCTACATTTGGTGAGCACCAAACACTGCACATCACCAGAAACACACCATCTTCACTGTGAAGCACAGTGGTGGCAGCATCATGCTGTGGGGATGCTCCTTGACAGCTTGTCAAGGTAGAGAGTAAAATGAATGCTGGGAAATACATGAAAATCCTGGAGGACAATCTTATTCAGTCTGTAATAGAACTATGGCTTGGGAGAAGAGTCATTGTCCAGCAAGACGATAACCTGAAGCTTACAGCTAAAGTGGCACAGAAATGGTTTAAAGACAGCAGAATGTCCTGGAGTGGCCGAGTCAAAGCCCAGACCTCAATCCAATAGAGAATTTGTGTCTGGACTTGAAAACGGCTGTTCATGCCTGATTCCCATGGTTCCTGACAGAGCTTTATCAGTTTTGCAAAGAAGCATGGAGTGAAATTGCAGTGTCTAGACGTGAAAGCTATCCACACAGACTGAGTGCTGTGATTGCAGCCAAAGGTACATCTACTAAATACTCACTTGAAGGAGGTGAATATTTATATAGTCACATATTCTACATTACATATTTTTATTTAATTGACGTTTCTTTGAAGAAGTCTGTTTTCACTTTGACATAAAAGAGATTTTTGTACATTTTTTTGTCAAGAACAAATTAAATAGACTGTGATTAATAAAATCAATAAAAGGGCAAAACATCCAAGGGGTTGAAAACTTTTTAAAGCTGCTGTGCATTTGCCCACCAGGAAAATACTCCATATGCCATATATGGGGCATCAAAACTCAAACTTACCACATCATAATATTTTAACATGTCTCCAGGCCAGGTGAAACAAAACATATGATCACTATTGTTGCAGTATCATTTCTTCTTTATGTCATAATTCTTTCATGACATTTACAACAGGGTATGCCACCAATTCATTATGTCGATATGTATATAGGGATCTACCTAAGTAAAATTGACTTGATGTGAAAATTAGGGATTTCTGAGGAGCTGGACTGTTCCCTCACCAAGGACTTTCTGGGACAGTCAAACTCTATTTGATGCTGTTGTAGTCACCTTGTTGGTAATTTTGGATGTGAACCTCTAAGTTTATACACATCTATAAAGACTGCATCTTAAGGCCTCTTGGGGCATGAGGCCTCAGGCAGGTGCTTACTTATCCAGTGATAAAACCCCCTCTATGTCTAGTTAAACATATTAACAGATGAACTGTCTAGAAAAATGCAGTGACTCAGCATGGATTGATTATTGCTGATCTATGGCATATGCTGTTTCTTGTGGTCCTGCATGTATATGATGATTAATACTGCAGTGATATTTGTATCCTTAATAGGATATCTGTTTTTTCCACCAGGGGCATCCTTGATTTTTTTCCCTCTATCCTAACGTGGCCAATTATAGGCACGAGCCAAAGCACGTGCAGGGAGAGGCTCGTCTTGCACAGTTCGTTGCACCAACCATTGGGTGCATGTGGAGCGAATCGCAGTAAGAAAGCATCAGTGTGCATGCAGAGCACTTTTCTCTCCTGGTTGAGAGCATCATCCTGAAAAAGCACCCAAAGTGTGATTTCTAGGCGCACGAGTAGTTGAACTAACAAAAAACTAAACTATAAAATATAATCACAGTTATTTCCTTTTTGACGCGACCCTGCAAACCCCCCTCTCTTCTGTGTGAGGAATGGTGTCTGCTGAGGAGGGATGGGAGCAAAGAAGGAGGTGGAAGAGGGGGCGGTGTCTCCATCCAAGAGGGATGTTGTGTAGTAAGTGAAGGGGGCGGAGGAGGGAGGGAGGGTGCAGCTCTGTGCTTCTACGTCAGTGTACATCACAGGGACACACAGGACCTTTTTGCTTCAGGTACCCGGGGTGACTCCCTGCACGGAAAAATCCCAACTCTGTCCCCCCTAAAACGCTCCGACCCTCCTAACAGAAAGGTAAGAAAATGATTAATCCTCTTTGGATGCGCCTTTTAATCCTAATCTTTTTAATGCGCTAATTTAGCCAATTTCCTCAGCTGCTATCGGGCATCCAAGATGACGATATCAACCAAATTTGCGCGTCTTTACGATGCAACTCGACATTTATTTAGCACCAAAATCGAGTTTATAGGCCTCTGCTGCGCAACGCGATGACCCCTAAACCTGCACCCGAGGAGAATCACAAGACAAGTCGACCTTTGATGGAGAAAATGTGCAATATTTGTGAGAAATGTTGCACCAAAACACGATTTTAACGCTTATAATTTGGTATTTGGGCAAATTGTGCGCATCTTTTGTATTCTTATTGGGAGGTCTTGTGCGTTAAGAGGCACCATCATCCATCAAAGCGCAGAGGATTCACCCTGACTAAGAGGAGGTAGGAAGGGTAAGAGGTTACGAGTGTTGATCTTAAATGTCTTTTAACAGCACATATGTCATGATTCCCATCATCGATCCAGTTTTCGATTGCAGTTTGGCGACTGTTTTTGGCACCGATGCCCTTGTCCTCCGTTCCACTTTCTCTTTTCAGGCAATTATCGTAATGAATGTGTTCATCTTCCTTATCAGCACTTAATATTTGATTGGAATAGCTGTCTTTCACATTTATGTTGCATTTTGCTCATGTAATGTTGGGTAAAGCGCAGAAGCATCAGTGCAGCTGGGTATCCGGTCCTGCGTCGTGCGCCAAAATGACCTTGTAGAAACCCAGCGGGGAGAATATGATGGAGAAAGAGTGATGAGCAGTTTTTACCCTCTGCTTTCCTCTGTGGTGTTGCTTTGCGGTGGTTTATGCCAGGGGAGCTTCAATGACTTTGCCCAAAGAGGGACAGGATTTGATATTATGTCTTTTTTGAAGGAAACATGAGGAACTGAAGAAAATGACGGATGTAGCACAGATTTGTTGCACATTTTATATTTCTAACTGATGCATTTGGAACTTTGCATGTGTGATGTCTTGTCTCTGTGGCAGCCATGATGCAGCTCAGGCAGTTAGTGAGCTATTTATGCACCCAGCCCACATGAAGGGTGGCAGTGAAGGGAGCAGTAAACCTGCAGGATACTGACAGTGCTAAAACATGATCTACATGCTTTTGGTTCACAGCTTGGCACTCTGCTAGACAGTTTATTAGCTGTCTCTTGGTAAAGCCTTGATCTTCAGTAAGACTCTCTGATCCATGCTCACATAGCCTTTTCTGTTCCTGAGTAGTGAAAAATTCAGTTCAGGCTCTCCGTAATCTGCACCTGTGCAGTGTTTGCTTTTTTGCCAGAGTCTTTGGATGTGAAGGTGTTTGGTGGGCGTCTCCTCTAAAGCAGTGGCAGCAGTGGATAAAAGAGACCCAAACCATTTTAGCAGTCTGAACACTTCAGACCATCTTCTGGATATGCTTTATGGGAATATGACCATCTATAAACATGCACCATCAGTACAACATATATATTGCTTCTCTCACTCAATATGTTTGAGTTTTACCTGTTGGATGGAGACAGAAGTATAACGGTCATATATTGACGCCACTTTTATGCAATCGGATGAGGATTAGGCGAGCTATCAGCTCCCCTCAGATTAATTTGTACTGATTTAGTGATTAATAGGCTGCTCTGGTTTTTATGTTGAACCAGAAGAAACATGCTGGTAACAAAGAGAAAAGCAGATACACATAAATCTTAAAGCTAAGGCTTATATGCACTCTTTCAAATGTGTACTATTAGTGCAGTATTGAACGATTCATATCACACATTTCCTTCATTCCCCTCAGGCCTCCACACAGGGCCGTTATGATGTTTACTGAACCTTTGCAGTGATGCTGTAAATTAAAAAGTAACCTTTTTAATAAGGAAAAACCAAATGTGAGCTATAAAACATCAGTTTTAGAGCTATAATCATAATTTTAGTGAAGTGGTTGGCCACTATTATGATTTTGATTAAAGTTAAAAGCTCCCGTGATGCTGCATAAACAGTCATTGTTCATTCTTCTAGACCGTTAATGTGAGACGTCATATCTGTCTGAACGGATGTGCCATAATTTGCCAGCAGTGTTTTTACACATTTTCACAGCTACATTCACAAAATAACTACATTACAAACTTTACAGACAAAGCAACATTTCATAAATAAAACAAAGAAAATGTCTAACCCGGGGGTAAATTAGGTATGAAGGCATTTTAGAAGTAGATTCATGAATGTTTGCTCACCTTAACTTTGTTAGCATTTGCTAAAGCTAAAATAGCTACATTAGCTACATAGTTAACAATGCTACATAAGCCAATGTAGCTATGTAAGCTCTAGCAATGTGAGCTTTAGAAAACATGGGTCAAGATAATGTAGCTACATAAGTTGGGTAGATAACATTTATGTACTTTAGTGTACATAGTTAATGGTAGCTTTATAGCTTCATTAGCATATCCATGAATTTCATGAGCTTTAGCTCTCATAGCTTACTCAGCTAACAGAACTTTGTTTGCTATGTTTTGCAGTTATTTCTGTTCTGACATATACAGTGTCTCACAGTAATGGGCTGCGAGGCTGGACCCAATCCTTGTTTCGAGTGTCACCCTTGAAACAGAATTACAAATGCGTTTTTTTTTTTATTAATACCAAGATTTGAAACATAATGCACAACAGCATATCGAGGTGACCTGAAAAGACAAAAATATTAAGATGATTGGTTCATTTTTTAGAAAACAAGGTATCTGTTTTGAGAAAACCCCTCCATATTTTTGAGATGATAAAGTTAGACATATAAGAAACCAGACTCAGAATTTCTGAGTTTAAAAAGTAAGACATTTTGACATTATAAACTCAAAAATGTCAAGTTTTTAAAGTCATGAATTTATGACATTGTTATTTTATTCATTTTTGGGAAATCAAACTAACAACAGTTGTTGGGTAGAGCCAGTTTACAGAAATGTCTATTCTTACCAGATGTTATTGATAAAGTGACTTTAGGCCAGAACCTCAAGTATTTTATCACTGATCAGTCTCAGAGGTATCACTTGATGAGGCTCTCAACTGCAGGACATGTGTGAGGGAAATTGTCCTTCAAGTAAATGGATATTTAGACTTTATAATCCCCAAAATTCTGAGTTTGGGTTTACGTGTTTTTGAGGTAAACAACCAAATTTAAAGCACATTTAAAATTTTTTTTCTTTACTTGTAAATTTCCAACTTTTCAAACTTGAAAATTTTACATTTTTTTCTAGAAAATAAACAGATCTACTTTTAAAAAACAGAGTGTCCCTAATATGCCATTGGATTAATATGGGATAATGGATTGCTTAAAAATAGATATTTTTGTAAGAACAGTCAGTAGACCTGTTATGTTGATGGGTTAATGGGTTTGGGGGGGGGGGCGCGACACTGTGTTAACCAATGATGGATGCAACATATAGACATATTGCACATAGATAATATAGAAATTTTACTTTACGATGTTAAACAAAACTGGCTATATGCGCTTTAAAAGGCTGCTGTTAGCACTAGTAAACCTCCTAATTATCCTACAGAAACAGCGGTTTTTGCAAACGCTACTGTACACACTACTTGTGGACTCATTGCTCTTTCTCTCCTTTTTTAAAATTAATTTTTCTGCCTTTGTTTGGAAAGGACAGGATGGTACAAAATGTTCAGGACTTAACAGTTACAGTTTCTCAAAAATGCTGCTGCTGATTCTCCTCTTTGTCCTGTGTGATGGTAAACGGATTTTTTTTTTTGTATTTTAGACTACTGGTTGAGATAATAAGCTATCTTAACGTGTCACATCAGTAAGTTAAGATTCATAACACCCATTTTTAACTTTTTCCCGGAGATTTTTGAAGGGAAGAATAGTAGTGAATGAATCCAGACTGACATGCAGATTAATAGTTGCTGCAGCCTGCAGTTGAAGCCTGAAGAGAGTCAATAACATGTTGAATTGTTTGGTTAAAATGTGTCTCAGCCCTGAGGCCTCACTCAGCATCACTCAGCACTACAGGAGCAAAGTGACTCTGCATCTGTGCTGCATTTGAAGCTAACGTTCCCATTAAAAGCAGCACTCACGCAGCTTCGACACGCAGGAGGAGCTCCATTAGAAAGCAGGAGGAGCTGAGGGAGCTGCTCTGTTTGGTGTTCTCATTTTCTGCCTGCTAACCAGCTGATTGGGCCGCGCTCCGCTCTGTCCGCAGAGATTAGCCGTGTCACAAGTTACAACTCGCCCTCCCTGCAGCTGGGAGCAGTGGTGCCCGTTACATTAGCATTAAATCTGAGAAAAACACTACCGTTGGTGCAGCAGAGCAGAGCTATCCACCTCATCTACTTCATCCTGGTGTTGTTCAGCAGCTGTTTTAACATCCATGTTGGTCTATAAGGAGACACGCTTGTTTTTATTGCACATTTTTCAGCTATGATTTGTTTCTGGCTGCAGTGCTGCTGCTGAGATGCTCCCCTATGCTGAAGATTTACCGTGAGACTGAGAGAAAATCAATGGTCTTTCTGTCGTCAGCAGACGGGAGGGTCGAAGCAGTGATTAGTGTCAAGCCCATAACTCTCCATTAACCACTGATGGTGTTTCTTCCACACCAGGGGAGCTGTAAAGCTACACTGTCTTCTGCTTTTATAAGCAAATACGTTCAAATATTCACGGGCTTTCACTTGTTTTTTGAATCATGAATGCTTTGGCAGGTGAACCTATCTTTTCTTTTTTTTCGTAAAAAATGCAGGTACCTGGTAGCTTGTTGGTTATGTCTGTGCTCTCCATATTAAGGCTGTTGTCCTCAAGGCAGATGGTCCAAGTTTAGATCAAGTCTGTGGCTGCTTCCCTGCATGCCATTTCCCACTTTCTTTTCTCCAGTTTCCAGCTCTTTTCACTGTTGTATCCTATATGAATTAAGGCATAAAAGATCCATGATGAATCTGAGTGAAATTAGGTTATTTAAATAAATTAGATATTAACTTTTTGCGTATGTAATGAGATGTACTTGCTTTCTATCAGAATGTTATTGATGAAAATCGGATAATATCCTGCAGGTTACATGGCGCTTATGCTGAAGAACCATTAGCTTAGCCAAGAAAGAATCCTGGAACCATGCATTTAATCTAACGTCCTGTAAACTTGAATTTCTCTTGAATTTCCCCTCAGGATTAATAAAACATCCATCCATTCATCTAGCCCATCCATCCATCCACCTACCTATATATCTTTCTAAACCCACAAACTTAGAGCAATTCTGATTGTTAAAGAAACCAAACTAATGGCATGAAAAACACTTATTACTTGGGTTTAGTGTTGCTTTAATGCATATGCTTCTTTTGTTGCTTTTTGAAAACAGAAAGGTTGCAGCTTGGCCTCTAAGTTGGACCTTTCGCTAAGCTAATTGAATCCTGGCTTGGGCTCTCTTAGCTTAAACCAGTGGCTCCTGAACTTTTTCTGCTGGTAGATGAAAATAAGTCATAGTCCCCGAATCCCTCCCCATGCACATCAGCACAAACCAGTACATGTAATTGTACACAGAAAAAATCTCATACAGGATCTCTCTTTCATTCCCATTGTCATACTGGTGAGGTGGAGGGTGAGATATGGCCCATCATATTTTGTCATTGTTGTCTTATATTTTAGCATTGCTGTGTTCCCTCATCCTTCCAGGTGCCAAGGACCCCACCTTGGTGGTCACCAGCTTAGACAGAAAGCTTTTAAAGGAGCTAAACCTTAAAAGCAAATGAGTACATACAGTAAGATGTCCTGTACCTTTAATATTTGCAGTGTCTTAGGCCATTGTCTCGTATGCCCCTGCAATACTATCTACTCACATAAACAGTACTTGTCTTCTCTAAAGGCATGGTGTTTCGTGGTTTGATCTTTATGCGGTAATGAGAAGAAACACTGCAGCTGTAGCTGACACACAAAAAGGCTTTGATTCACAGTGAAGCAAGAGAAAAGATTGTAGTGAAAACACTTTTATTCACAACATTATAAAAGGATAGTAAACTCATTGATCACTGATGGAGAAGAGTTGTAATGGAGTGTTGAAGATCGAGCTTTCATCTCACACCTTTGTAGTTGTGTTCCACTGTACTTCCCTTTTGATATAGCAGATAGCTCAAGTATTAGTATTTTAGTCAAGCTTTTGTCTGTATAGAACATGGACACATTCTCAGTGACATCGTCCATTGGTTTTTTTGATGAAGTCAAACAATGATGGCTGCCACACTGGAGATCAACCTGACTTTTCATCAGTCTAGAAAACCTACAAAGAGTCAGAGTTGAGGCACACCTTTAGTTTGGGAAATAGCTGCAGTGTTTCACTTGTCAGTTAGCTCAGTCATGCCCCTGATTATGCAGTTACTTATCACATTGAGTTGCACAATAGAGACATAAGGTTCAGTAGAGTATATTATCCAATCCAACGAATTATTGTGGCAGCTATAACATTCTCACTGTTTGCTGCTGTGCTACCTCTCATGAAAGATTGCTCTGACCAGACTAATGGTCAAGAATAACTTCTGCTGTTGTTAATCCTCAGACAGCGATGAAAATGTTTGTAGAATATGTCTAACATTGCAATTAGGTAATTACAAAAGCCTTCAGCCAGTGTAATATAGCAGCAGTGACAGTGAATGGTGAATTCTCAAATACTTGAGGTAATTTCAAAGTATCTCACTGATGGATGCCTGAAATTATCTCTGAAAAAGAAAAACACGAGTCCCTAAGAAAGACATCATACATTTCTTAGGGATGTAATCTTTCACAGTGCTGACACCAAACAGCTGCTAAAACCTTCTGCTTCTCTTCATCTTCTGAGTTACCCCTTTCTAACAGCTTCACCATAACAGCCGTATTCACAGAGGACTCTACACCTACTTAGAGGTAGGTGTGAGATTTAAATAACTTGTGCCTTTGTGGAACAATCTCAGTCACTGCAGCACCTTAAAGTGAGAACTTCTGTACAAACAACATTTGAACGTCTGCACAGCTGCTGAAACCCATAGTTGGAGCTGGAGTAACACCTCTCTCCACTCTTGTTGAGCACTTGATACTATCTAAAAAAATTACTGGAGGTCTCAGAGGCAATCACGATAACTTGGAGTAAAACCAAGCCCAAGATGCAGCAGCAGTGGTCTCTTGAAGTACATGTACTGTAGAGTTTAATTTTATTTACCCTATCTTGTCCTGGGCTTGTCCTGATATACCTTAATTTATGCAAAAAAAAAAGTATCCAAAACAGTGAGAATTTTAGCTGTGTATCTGTATAGCCATTAACTAGAACAGCTTTTCTCAAACTTCAGTATGATATGGCCCAATTAAAACCTGGAGATCATCCAGGGCCTAGAAAACCTCTTTGTACAACCATAACATGAGACTCAAACATTTCCCCTTTTATTTTTCGTTATTCTTGTTTCATTAACAGGGAAATTCAATTGAACTGGTTTCAGACACATTAGAATTACTTGGAAAGTGTTTGTGGGGTCACAGAGTACAATTAAAAAGCCAATGCCGCTTAATTTTGTCTTAATCAGGCATCTTAAACTTTCTTTTGTAATATTTATCTCTGTAAACATACTGTGTGGCGCAGTAAACTCTTCCCAGGTAGCACTGATGTCTCAGAAGACACTGATAAATTTGGCAAAGTTGAATGTCCCAGGATACTCCAACACCAGTCACACTGTGACACCGGTTGCAAACATCAGACAAAATAAAAGCTAAAAAGGGGACATGACTTACACTTCTGGATGTGTATGTCACCTCTGAGTCTTAAATAATGTTGAATGTGTTATTATGAGTTGTGATGGGTAGTTAGGAGGGGGATGCAGAGTGCCAGTCTAGTCTAAAGGGTTTAATACTAACTCCAGTCAGGGCACCTGACCTTAGCTCTGCCTCCCGACCCTCTTACTAAGCCTGGGTATGTTGAAGGTGTAATTATGAGTCATGCTAAGGAGGTAGAAGGGGGAGGCAGAGCATCAGCCTAGTCCAGCAAGGGTGAGTGCTTACCCTAGTCAGGGCATGTAACCCAGCTCTGCCTCCCCCAACCTCTTATTAACTTGAATCTGTTGAAGGTGTAGTTATGAGTCATGCTTGGTAGAAGGGGTAAGTAAAGCATCAGCCTAGTCTAAAGGGTTTAATGCTAACTCCAGTCAGGGCACCTGACCTTAGCTCTGCCTCCCTACCCTCTTACTAAGCTTGGGTCTGTTTAAGATGTAATTATGAGTCATGCTAGGTAGTTGGAGGAGTTAGAGCATCAGCCTCATCCAGCAGTTGTAGGATAGTTACAAAAGAAATGTCTCTGTGTTGACATGGTGGACGATGAGAGCTGGCATGGAGGGGACCGGCTCTTGGACGTTGGAGATCACTGTTCAACCCTCTGGAGGAGGAGTGTCATGGGACTAATTGGATGAAATACCAATTAAGGGGGATTCCCACTTGACAACCATCATGAAGTGTTGGCATCTTGCTGCCCATCTCTCAGCACGGTTGATTTGTGGAGGCAAATGATAAGAATTTATCGCCTTTCTCAGGAAATGGATGTGGCTCTCCTGATCCTCTTCTCAGCTGACAACTGATAGGAGGATCAGGAGAGGAGGGCGGAACTTTCTTTCAAATGGGGTGGTCCAACTGAACATGGGGGCGCTGATAACTTCTCACATGACATCATGAGGGGAAAATCTGAGAACAGCTTGTTTTAGCACACATTATCTGAAAAGTGGAGAAAGAGAGGATGTGGAGGGAATGGATTTTTATGATACTTGAGGGGACTGTGGACAGGCCAGGAGCACATATATATTTGTAAGAAAAGCCCAAAAATGGATTGTTGCATAATATGTCTCCTTTAAGAATTTAGAGAATATAAATAAAACCAGAAGGGAGGACATGCCTTGGATTTCATTTTAGCGATTACAATTAAATTTAAGTACTGATACCAATAATCGGCCAAATATTGGCATTGACAATAAGCCAGGCAGATAACCAGTCGACCTCTAATTCTAAGCATGTTGTTTGCTAGCTTTTAATTTGATGCTGCACATTGTAGTGGAGATTTTGATTATTTTAACAAATAGCTGAAGGAAATAGAAATGTGTTAAGTACAGTATGCAGCTATGTAGCATGCAAGATTATAGTCACTGTCTGTATTCTGTGAGTAGTCCTACAAGGACATGTGTTCATATGTTTTACTTCACTGTCTTCCCTGAGTAAACTTTAGTTGTTTTCCTCAAGATGTTGACTTATTTTTCTATATGTATCAGCATAGCAACATTTTTCAGAGTAAATTCTAGCTCAGTCAGACAGCTCAGGTCTATAATAGTTTAAAATGTTTATTTCTTGCTCATATGTTGAGTTTTGCACCTAGGCTGTGGCATCAACACTTCTAGCAGATTTATTGTGAAGTGTTGACAAAATATCTTAAACCCCCAGTCATAGCCTGCAGATAGATGCTGGGAAAGTTGTGGAGGATTGAGAGTTAACATGCAGCACTGGAAGGAAAAAGCAAAGTAGTGACAGCAGAGGCAGAGACCAGAAATCTTCAGCTTAAATCAGGAGAATTTGTGCAACAAAAAGAATGTGGAAATGACGCATGTCAAGAACGAATCAGTGTATCTTGACTTGTCTGTTTGAACAGGAGCTTGCAGGATTGGTCCATTTTTTTCTCTTGAGATCTTGGGAAATTAATTAATTGTCATAGAAAACCATCTTCTATCAAGATTTTAAGATAATTAGGATTAGATTTCAAGAAAATAAAAATTTTTCTCGCAAGAAAATAGAGTAGAATAATTTAAGATGGATGTCTTCTAAGAAGAGGGACATTGTTATGTTGAGAATTAACTTGTCACTTTATTATGCTGAATTTAATTTTGTAGTTATCATTATTTGTTATTCTGCATGGATACATTTCTAAACCTCATTTTATTCCAACAAATACCTTCTAGGATGACTGCAGGGCCTAACACGTGTGAAGGTGACAGTGGGTGAGCATCAATGTGGTAAAGATAAGAGATAACACTAATGTGTGCTGTTAGACCTGACTGTGAACAACAAGCATACTCGTTTTTTTTCCCCTAACATGCTACACTGAGCTGCACCTCTCAGCTGCCCTCAGTCTGACTCCTCTTCAGTCCATTTTGCAGCGAGCAGAGCCAAAATGGAAGCAGAGAGCTGACGTCACCGTGTTTGACATGGTGTTGCTAGCCGCCTTGGTGCCACCAGGGTGACGGTGCACACCCAGAGCCCAAACAGGGGAGCAAATGACGTGACTCATGTTAGGCTGCAGATTCTCCCAGTGGGGACTCAGCAGCCGGGGAGGAGCTACGACCAAGCGAGCCCGAAAACCAATCCCCCCCCCCAGGGCTGCTGCTCTGTCGTTAGCCTGCATGGGCCTGGAGCCGTGCAGGAACACGGTGCAGATGAATAAAACTGTCACTTCCTGCATGGCTCTGTGCAGATGTCGCCCTGTGGTTGGTGAAGATGAGGAGGAAATGGACCCAGGCTGCTGGGAGAGGAGATTTTTTTATATTTATAACAGTGATATATCACTGCTGAGGGACTAGTTGACTGGGGCGCCTCTGTCCTTGTGGCCAGAAAACAAGACATGAATAATGGATGGATCCCTCACACAGCCTCAGCAGGACTCCCATGGATGCTTAGGCCAGAGTGGCTGATAGAAAAGTGATTGATGAGGACGGGTGCTAAAGGAGCCGGTCGATGGGTAGAAATACAGAGTTACCACAGGGGACTTTGGCTCGGACAGGATGACGAGTAAAAATCTGTGTACTGTACAGGCCTTGAGTAACAAGTTCAAAGGGTTCTAAATGTTCCCTCATACTTTCCTTAACTGAATGAATTTACCAGCGAAGAGGGCCTTTAGAGTCATGCAGACTTAGAAATAATTTGATAATAGGTAGGTAGGTTAACATTGATTTAACCTTTTAACCCCTCTGAACCTGCAGGGAGCCTTCAACAGAGGAACCCATACAAATCAGTTTAGCAGCAAAATCCTTTTTTAGATAAAAACAATTTTCCAAACCTACTGCAGCTACAAAGATCATTACTCAAGTAATGTTTCATATACATATGTGACCACACTTCCCAGGTTGGTCTAACTATATGTACTTGGTAAGACGCAATAAGCATCTAAACAGTGATAAATGGTTCTCAGAGGCTTACCTTCACCAGCCACAGCTCTGGCTGTTATAGAAGAGTGTGCAGGGTTACAGCAGCAACTGCTTTACTACATCTGTGGTAACTTAAGGAGACATTACTCAAGGGCAAATGAAGAATTAGCCCTGTTAGCACAGGTTAGCACACGTCCTTGAAATGACACCAGAACAGGGAAGATTAGCCTGCTAATATTGTAACTGTGGATTTGAAATATGCTCCCATTAAGTTTAATGGAAGAAGCAAGGCTTCAGCCAGCCAATGACATTTGTCTAGCCAAAGTAAAAGCCATCATTATGGCAGACAACAACTTTGTGATGGGAATGGGTGTGTGACAGGTGTGTGAGGAAAGAGCAGCAGGATTGAGAGCTTACAGTGTGTCAATACAGAGACTTTTATTACAGACTTGTTGACTGATTCCTCCATGGTGTGATGTCACTGTTAGCTATTTTTTCACACAGTAGTGTGTTTTGGTGCGGAGGAGATCCCCACCAACAACTGGAAAAGCACTATACAAGAAACAATATACAAGTCCACTTACCATAGACCATAAAGTTTGAACCTCCTTGTTTATACTACAGAACTCTGTGTTAATGTTTTCTATAGATTTATGTTGTTTTGGCACAACTGTAATATTTTTATATTATCATGTCTTGTTATTTCATGTCGATCTGGGATTTCAGATATTAATTAGCAGCACACCACAGTAAACATAGTGGGCCCCCAGCAGGTTTGTGTGCAATTTGTATATTTTCGTGTTATATGAATGAGCACTTGTTCATAAGGTAAAATTACTGAAGAATCCCATCCCAACTTTCAACCTTTATCTTTGTAAAACATTCTGCAAAGCTCATTAGTTAGTGTCTCCATTTTTCTGCAGTTGATGTAATTATACATCACTTTGAAGAGATAGAGAATTACAATAAAGAGTGCAGGGTCTCAACAGAGAAATTTATACTAATTGCTACTGTTCCAAGGACTTGTGCCCTCAAGGCCTCTGCTCAAGAGACCGTGCTCCAGCTGCTCCTGACTGGTCGGATGGATTTCTGACATGTTTGACATTTTGGTCGTACGACTCCACATAATTCTCAGGATGAGAGCAGATCCCTGAGCAGAATCCTCAACTTTGGTGGATTTTTCTCCTTTGTAAATGCTGTTTGTGTGTGTGTGTGTGTGTGTGTGTGTGTGTGGGATAGAGCAGTTATGTGGGGCTTTTTTAAAGAAAACTCCACAGATTTTTGTCAGTTTGTAAGCACTCAGGTCATGTATGGCCATTGGGACCATGTGCGATGATCGTGCGCTGTAAGCAATTAGAGTATGAACCAACACCCTGATACAACTGTCAAAGGGTTGGCTCGCATAGTTTATGCCTGTCTTTCCTTTGAGTGATGTTGAGTTGCCCAGATTTAAAGATATATATATATATACATACATATATATATATATATATATGTATATATATTTAGATTGGATGATTTGCTGCTATAAAAACTTAAAGTCGATACCAGTGCAGGCTTTGACAATTTGGACAGAGGTTAGCTTGTTAAACCATAAAATACCTGGTCCTTGGGTAGTCGGCACCAGAGTAACTAGTTTGATTACCTTATTTTAAATATTTTTAATGAGTTAAGACTCACAGTGAAATGCTTTGTCTAAACTATAACACAGTACCCACCTCTAGTAGCCACTTTAGCTCCACTTAATGTTGCAATAATTTTCTTTAGTCGAAATGTAAATGATGATAAACTGTTAGCTGTTAGCATCTTGTAAGTACAACATATTTTAGCACGACTTTAATCTGAAAAAACGTGGATAACGTACGTTGTATCAGGCACTGATCGATGACATTCAACACAGGGTTGTGGACATCAACTTGGAGAAAGATCAAAGGCTAATGGAGCTAGTGCTGCTAGTGTTGGCCACATTCTGCAAACCAGCTTCATTTTTTTACCACTACCCCTGTGATAAATAAATAGAGCTAAATAATGGCTGTTTTCTGAGTGCATTTAACTCAACTAAACATCTGTATTTTGCATTTAACCAAATCAGAAGTCAGTTGACTTGGAATGCCACTGCAGCAACATTTTTATTGTGCCTAAAAGGCTATTTCAAGCATGGCATGCCAAGTCTCCATAGCCTGCTTATAAGTAGACTGATCAGGCCTGTAGAGTATCACAGCTCCTCTGTCAGCAGTTTAAACAGCTTGTTCCTCACAGCACAGCAGTATGACCCTCCTATAGCCAATGTTATGTAGATTTATATAGACAGCTGCCTTGCTTCTGTTTTCCACCTTAGTGATCTGATCTTAACTGACCATACGGTTCCTCCGGTGCTCAGAGCTTACAGAGCGCTTTATTATGAGCGTGGGTGTTTGTTGACTGAGTCTTGTGGGGGAAATCTTCAAACAGAGCGAGCGTGTGGGCTTTGCTGACCCGACCCAGAATGCAGTGCTCCTGATGCACTCATGAGAGCAGAGAGGAAGCTCCTACAGAGCTCTCAGAGGCTATGCAGTATGAATTTAAAGTCAGATTGTAATGCTGTGCATTTCAAGAGTCCTCATATGCAAATAGGTGGGCTGTGCAAGATGAAAAAATAGCTTTAGATAAAAATGAGTCGTGCAGACATTGGTTTGTTTACTGTGGCATTAATTGCCTTGTGTTTGGTATTATGGCTCTCCTGATGTCTTTTTTGGAGCTAAAAGGGACTACAGGGATGGAGCTGTGGGAAGCAGCAAGGGATCTGAAAATACCAAAATGTTGCAGCCAAACATTCTTCCCAAATGTAATCTATTAGCTGGTTAAAAAGCATAGCAATTAGCTCATAACACACCACAGAACCCAACATTTCCAAACAGCACCAACAACACAAACAAGCCAGGTTTTATTTTGGTAAAATACTAGACTTTTAAAATGAAGATTGTTTTAACATTTGTACATTATGTACTCTTAACATTTTAACCTGCATCCGTGCTTCCTCTTCCTTTCCTGCATCTCGATCAGGATTGTGCTGAGCCTCAGGAACGATCTATCAGAGGAGAAAATCACTGCAGGCGACATGACGACAAATCAAGAGATGTCAAGTGAAATTAATTCAGCTCTGCATGACATTATCAGCCATCTGCAGCTCTGAGGACTCACCGCTGACCGAATCACTACCATATATCAGTCCCCCTCTCTCTCCTTTTATCTCTCTCTCTGTCACACTCGTGCTCTGCAGCGTCTGTGCCGTCAAATGAGCATCAGAGTTTAATTCGGTGTGTGAATGAAAGTGGAGAAAATGACTGATAGTACTGCAGTTTGCTTTGCATCTAAGCTGCAATACTGGATAAAAGCCTAGACAAACATATTTTTTAGCAGTATTTTTAATTCATTTGAAAGTCTGCAGATCAACATTAAGATCTAGTGTAAATCTGGAGAATTACCTGAAGAGTAATTTGAAGAAATGCCATAATGTGCCGTAAAATATTCATTAGTAGTGTTCCATTTCTGTATGATTGATCCAGTTTTTCACCAATAGGAGCCATCCTCAGCAAGAATCCACCTAGTTACGGTGTGACAGTTGCGGCCTAGCAGGCAGTCAGTCGGTTGTCTCTCAACCAAAAGGTCAGGGTTCGATCCTCAGCCCTTGCAGACATGTCAATGTGTCCTTGGACAAGACACTTAACCTTAACTTGATCCCACGGCTGTGTCAGTAATATTTGAATGTGTTCAGATGCTCATAAATTGGATTGATTATACTGATGGCCATTTTAGTAGCCTTTGCCATCAGTGTGTGAGTGATGAGGGAATGGTTAAGTGTGGCCTGCAGTGCAAAATGTTCTTTAAGTTGTCAGATTACTTGAGAAGGTCAAGTACATTTCCTTTTTTTTTTAAATTCTCGTCAAATTTTGATTCCTTGCAATTAATTTACATGTTATCTTATGTAGGCCTATGCATTAAAATAGAGAATACTGAGTTTGCGTACTAAATCATGATGCATGATAAAATTCCTTAATGCAAAATTCCTGTTTTGGCTGGTGACTCATTTGACTAGTTTAAGAGAGATTTTATATCTGATTTGATCATACCTCTAACCTGGCACGCCAGATGGATTTGTTTCACACATCCATCTGGAAAACTACTCATATACAGCGTTTGGGAAAGGGCAGAGCCTTTGAAAATAAACTCAGAGGGTGACTGGATGAACCCTCTGTCTGTCACATCTTTATGGGCCAATCAGAGCAACAAAACACGTGACATAGCCGCCAGCGAGCTGCACCCCTACCGAAGGAGTAAACTCCTTTAGAGCTGTCTAACGCAAATCATGGCGGCTGTAGACATGTCAGTACACAACTTTTTTTTGTGTTTGAAAAGAAACAAGTCATTGCTTTTCTTTGTTTGTCTTTTAACGTAGAAATGTCATCAAGTTCTGATAAAACTTATGCTTTAGCAGCATTCACACTAATGTCTTCTGCTGTAATCGCACCGGCCCAAATGGTTCAGGCAGGAGCTTTGCAAGATGGATTCGCCAGTGAGAAACACTGAAACAGGTGTATCCATCTGCTTTGCAAGGTTATTGAACCTCAGGACCTACCACTAAATTCTCATTGAAAACTGCGACACAAAGTTTTGAAAATGTGTCAACCACTCAAGGTTATTTAATGAAAAATGTGCAGTCTTGACCTTCAATAGAACAAAACGTGACGAATCAAACAGACAAAACGACTCATGCATGCATTTATTTTATACCATCTTCCTGTGAAAGTTGGCAAATTTAGGAAGTTATTAAGGAATCCCCTCATTATCTTGGGAAAACTAGCTTTCTGATATCCAAATTATTAAAGAAAAGAGACGTCAGAAGAAAGACATGACTGTTTTTCAACACAGGAGATACAAGCTGGGTAAGCTCACCTGCTTAGGCTCTTGGCCTCCAGCCTTGTTCGCTCTAGAGGTGTTGGTAGATCAGCCCAAGCTTCCTTTAAGTTCAGTTTTTGTTTGGCTGGGTTGTAAGTCAAAAACAAGTTTCATCCAAGTCCATGGGCAGGGGTCAGCTGCAAAGTCCGGTCACATCCTAGTAGGCATCTTCTCATCCTCTCAGTGGCAGCCCATCTACTTGAGTCTTGTGATGTTATTTAAAATTTGAAACAGCAGCAGCTTCACGCAGACTGCTGGCATGAGCATTCAAGGCTAATGGACAATCTAGTGTCGTTTCAACACAGCTTAACCCAATGTTTATATCCCACATGAAACGAGTCTAAACAACTTACAATAAGAGGAAAAAAGAAAAAGAAGAGGAACTCTATGTCGGTCCTAACTTCAGGTCAGGGATGGGAACATATGCTTGTTTGGCACTTTGCCACACCAACCTTGGTTCTCTACTGGCTTCCATCATCAAAGCCTGTGCCAGACCCATGCTCCATCTCACCAGGTATCCTCCCAGCGGCCCCCTCCACAACCCACGAAGCTGCCACCGTCATCTGGACCAGACCCCCGGGTCATGGCCACCCGTTATGCAGTAAGCTAGATCAGGCCTGTGAAAGCTTGCCAGGCTCCTGCCCAGTTCCCAATGCACAGTTCTTTAGTAGTGACCATCAGTTTCTGGTTGCAACCCTGAAATTGTCACTGAGGTGCCAAAAGGAGGCTGACTTGAATCACATTTGATGTTGGTCGCACCAGGGAGCCAGATGTTGCACAGGTGTATGTGACTGAGCTCATGAACACTCTTGGATCACCAGATGCCTCTTTAGATCAAGACTCTCTGGATGGACTTCAAGTCTGGTACCCTGGCTACTGCCAGTGAATGCATCCTGAGGTTGGGGGTTGGAGTGGGGGTGTGTGTTAATCTCTGAGGGAACCGTTGACATCATTGAGACAAGTAGTAGGGCAAGGCTTGATGGCAAAACCAAAAACCAGCTCTGCCATCTGAGAAAAGGAGAGAAGTAAGTTGAGATCTTGTGAAAAGAATGTACATTTGCTTAAGATTCTCGAATCATTCACTGGGTCAAGACTTTTTTCCCAGCAAAAAGGTAAAACATTCATCATATGAACAATTTCTATTGTGGTGATACCACAGCGTCTTTCTTGTATGATGGTTAGTCAAAATATCTTTTGCTTTACAACCCTCAGTGGAAGAAAATCAGAGCATCTGAAGTCATCACCAGAGACCTTAAAGATGTAAAAGCTAAAAGCATACTGAGGGAACGTTTTGACTGTTATCAAGTACTTCACTGATCAAGAATTAAATAAAGAAGTAATAAAAAGATTTACAGGTGAAAGAAGTTTGAGTCGCGGCTCTAATAAAAGAAGTTATTATTGCATGCATGAAGTTTTCAGTAGAGTGCACTGAGGTGTTAACCTGCGTGCTGATGAAAGCTGAGGTTATATTTGGAGGGAGGAGTGACTCATGCTGGCAGAAAATGAAAGGCCGTTAATTGGATGCAGCTTCAACCGAATGTGAGAAACTCAAATGGAAAATAATCTACCTGAGGAACGGAGAGAACCACAGAAACCACAGATTTCAGAGACTGTTTCACCTTTAAATGCACATTCTATACACTTCTACTGCTTTTTTTGGACATGTTTCCAAAGAACTAAGCCAATTTTTCTTTTTGTCTTTCCAATTTTTGAAAAATGTTTTTGTGAGTTTAAAATCTTTGGTTGCTCTGTGTGAATAGAGAGGTGCTGAGTTAATGGCACATTTCCTGAAATCTTGATGGTGTTCTGTTCAAGGTTGCTGCTGCTGGTTCATTTGTTGTTCCTGTTGCTCTGTTGAAAGCACTTTTCAACACTCATTGCTCTTTAACCGTCTGTTTTTGACAGATTTCTAAAGGCTCAAAGGTGTTTTCACAAAAGTACAAAAGCAGATATTTTTGTACTTCAAATGCACTTTTTGTTGTGCAAGTTGTGCTGCCAGGGGGCTCTCAATCCAAACAGTAACCAAAGAAGACAAGTATAGATGGGCTCAGCTCTGCCCACCTCCATTGCTTACTTTAAGTTTTGATGTGAGGATTATGTTAAATAAAACCTCATTAATGAGATCTGTTATTAAACATTAAAGCGCTGTTTTTTGTTTCATGGAGGAAATCCATATTACGAGGGAGAAAAGCAGTTAAAGTGCCCTTGATTGTTAGTGCTGTGAGCTACTTGCAAAGCATTCTTGGATCCAGGAAGGACACTTTTACTAGCTTTTCTCCTTCAATATGTGAGATTCAACCATGAAATAACTAGTAAGCAGCAGAGTTATGCAAAGCAGACTCGACCTAGAAAAGTCATGGGGTCTGCAACATTACAGGTTTAAGGTATTGGAGGGATGGAGTTGCACATTACAGAGAAAAGTTAGGGTGACAGAACACTAAGCTGATGGCAGTGAATAACTGTGGTCCATCACAGATAAGAAGCACAAAACTAATGAAAGAGATACAGCAACAGAACAGCAGCTGTAGCATCATGTAGCAGTCTTTGACTTAAAATCCAGTGTCATATCAGTGCAACTATATATTTGACTGGTGTCAAACATTACTAACAGATAAGAGTAGCACAGCAAGCATGAGGATAAATCATAAAAACAGAGAACTGTTCTTATTCTGAGGCACTTATTAAAGAAAAGAATAATTGTTTGCAATAAAGTACTTAGGATTTAAACAAAGTAATGCTCTCTAGGGCAGCAGGCCCAGTAAGTCCACCCTGGCATCCCTCTCCAAAGCTGCAGTTTCAAGCTCTTCCTTGGGGATTCCGAGGCGTTCCCGGGCCACATGAGATGTATCCATCCATAAAGCGAGTCCTGGGTCCACAGGGAAGCGATCAGGAGGCACCCTAATCAGATGCTCAGACCACCTCAGCTGGCTCCTTTCAAGGCGAAGGAGCAGTGGCTCCACTTCAGGATCCTTCTGGATGTCTGAGTTCCTCCCCCATATCTCTAAGGCTGAGCCCAGCCACCCTCCTTAGGAATCTCAGGAGATTCAGTGTAAAAATATCTATAATGTTTTTGCCAAAATTTCAGAGCTTTCATTAATTTGTTTTAATTTTTTTGTGTGAAAATACGTCTAGTATAATATCAGGTTCAGTGACGCTATTATGCAAATTAACTTAAAAATTGAAGTTAATTCATTTTCTGTCCTCAGATCAGATGTAAGTCACTGGGGTTGTTTAAAATGCTTTGCTGATATGTGATATCAGAGCATGTAATCATCGTGAGCATGCTGAAACATTGGAGGCATTTAACTGTCCGTCAATTCTCTGTTAAAGTCTCATTCATTGTGGTCGTTTCTCATTTCAAAGCACGGCATCTCTACTTTTCCGTATCTCACTTTCTCCACTCTGCTTCGAGACTTCCCTGACTTCTCAGTGTTCCTTGCCAGGGTGAAGCATCTGATTGGCTGAGTAGTGTCACATGTTGCTACGGATCCGGTTAGGAGGACACCGGGGTCTAATTAGTGACCCCAGCACTATATAACCTCAGCGCAGCTTTGGCAGAAGGCTGTCAACATGAGTCTGGTCTGATCGACGTTCCTGCCCTTTCACTGGGAAGCTTTTTGTTGCCACTGTAACGGGATTAAATACTGCTAGTGCTGTGCACATGGTGATTAATGCTGGTCTTTGTTGTAATAGGCGATAGCCTTCATTATGATTTTAATGATTAACATCAGCCCATTGTGATAGGCCAATACAGAATACGTTGTAGACCTGCCCTCTTTATAACGTGTCTAGACATAACTTTGATTATGAATTGGCGCTGTACAAACAAAAATTGATTGAGTGTCTGATTTTGAACACTACTATGGATGTTAAAATGCTCTAAAATCAGCGCTGCATTCTAATAATCCTCTAAAGAGAGAGCCCAACTTCATCCTTAATTCTCTACAAACCAAATATATTTAGCTGCAGTATTTCATGGTCTGCGTTAAATGAAGATATACTATAAAAATGGACATAGTCTCAGTGATGTCACTTTTAGGTTTCTGAGGAGAAGTTGGCAAAGTTGAAGCCAAATGGTGGCTGCATTGGAATTGTTGACTCAAATGAACTTTCCGCTAATATAGAAGTAGCGGTGAAGCTGAGGCAGGCTGAATGAATCTCACATCCGTCTAGCATATTACCACCGGTGAAAGTAACACAAACAGAGCTGACAGTTTAAGGTCAGTAATGGCATTCAGCTGAAGTGAAGTCTAGCCTCCTGGCAAAAGGCTGCAACATGCCTGCAGGACACTTGTGGCGTTTTATGCATGCAATTGTTTGCCTTCATACACGAAATGGATAACTTATTACAAAAAATCTGCCTGACTGCAGGTAGAAACATGACCTATTGAGAACAACCAGGCTGTAAACGTGTTTATTCAAAAAGTATGCATTTTTATATGAGACCTAATGGGGATATATTGTTTAATTTTTTTAGCCAGCCTCAAATGGACGCTCGAGGAACTACTCTTTTTTCTGCACTGGCTTCATTTTTCACCTGAATGCATACAAATGAAAGTCTTCAAAGGAGAATTGCATCAAAGACACAGCAGTGCCCAGTTTTACCCCGCAGAAAGAGATTTTATTATTACATTACATACTAGACCGACCACTCTTACCCATTTGTCATGGGAAAATATTAGTCTATTGATAAAGTGAGCCTGAGATCAATTTTCCATCGATCTTACTCTGACATCAGAGGATGGGAAATAAAGACACATAAAAGATGGTCTTTCTGACTCTGTCAGGAAGACAAATAAAGCTGTGTGATGGGATTACTTTACAGTTGGTTTTTGATGAGTCGAAGGGTTTTAAGGTCCACAGTCCGGTGTTCTATATAAACTGTTCGCTGGTTTCTTCCTCCTCATTCATCTTCACAATGCCGAGTAACCTGCTGCCAGCAGCTGTCTGCTCCTAAACACCTCTAGTATTTCCTCTAAATAAAATGTCCCGCTCCTATCATTGAGTGCCAAAGCCTGCCATGGAAAGGAAAATGCATTTTGAGTAGCTCATTTTATCAGCTGCTCTTAACGTCTGAGTTTTAACAGCGTATTAAAGAGTAATTGTTAAAAGCTCAAGGCTATCAGGCAGACTGATGAATGGCTGTAATTCAGTGGTGTTGAAAGAATGGCCTTGTCAGAGTCAGACTAATGTGGTTACAACTCCTTTAGTGGCAGCTGGAGAGCTACTCTGCTACTCTGCAAGGTAAATAGTAGCACTGCTGGCAGACTTTGTACTCTCTAAATGAAATGTTATACTCCTCAAAAGCTTTTCCACTCAAACACCGACAGCAGAAAATGAGAATGAATAAGATCATTAAGAACCAAACAGCTTTCATGCCCGACAGCTGAGACCGGGGCATTCTAGGGTTGTATAGACCAGTGGTTTTCAACCTTTTTTTGCCCAAGGCACACCTAAGATCAAGCCAATATTTCAAAGCCCACCAAATCCATATCTACAAAACTTCCTATTTAAAACTTGTTCAAGTAAATCAAGCATATAGCATTAGTACAGGCACTTCTATATAATTGAGATCAGCTGATCTCATGCAAGTTGTCAACAGCTGATGGCCAGCTGATATGCTTTAAAGCATGCTATTGGCTAATCACACTCATGCTGCCATATTTAAACTGCTCTAAGCTGGCTATGCTTTGCTGCTCCCCCTCCAAGCCACTTTTTACAATCCTCCTCCACCTCAGCTCCTCCTTCCCAGTTAAGACTCAACTTCTTTATCTGATAACCCCAGGGTTGTAAAAGCACTAAACAACAGACATAACTTAGGCTTAACTTTCCTCCTTAGTGAGGGCTGAGCCTGCAAGAGATATCATGGCCTGATCCATCACAATGACCAGCCTTATTGCTGTGTTTTATCTTTTAGACTTCCAGAACTTCTCCCCAATTATGACAAGAAAACACCCGTTGTTATCTTAAGATATTGAGATAAACTAATCTGTTATGATGGGAAAACTAGCACCAGGACATCAAGCTCTCAAAAAAACAACTTAAAATGACTTATTCTTGGAAAATCAATGCTGTTAAGTCAAGTTAAGTCAGGATCTTGGGAAAACAACTGGAAAATAGTTTTAATCTGAGGGAAAGTTAACTAAATAAAACCAATGGATGCATATCCACTTCTGTAGTCGTGAACTTGAAGACATTCAACTCAAGACCTTGATGTCTCATTGTCCCAGCTCAGACCAGAGCTCTATGCAAATGTTTTTCTGACTGTTTTAATATGAGTTAAAAGGCCTTTAAAAATCATTTTTTGTTACTCTGCTTTTTTTTTAAGATAGAGAGACAAGAAATAAGGGGAGAGAGAGTTGGTGAAAGATATGCACCAAACAGCGCAGAGACCAGCGCATTAAGGAGTATAGCCTTGTATTTGGGTGTCGGCTCTACCCACTAAGCAGGGTTGCCAGGTCCTCAGTTTTCCCGTTGAATTGGGCTACTTTTTATGTACTGCTATGGGTAGATTTTTTGTCTGCGGGTTGAGCTGACCCATTTTTGATGTCTTGTGTACCATCTATCCATCCATCTTCATCCCCTTATCCAGGGCCGGGTCACGGGGGGTAACAGGCTAAGCAAGTCCACCCAGACGTCTTTTTCCCCAGCAACATTTTCCAACTCCAGCTGGGGGATCTCGAGGCGTTCCCGGACCATACAGGATACATAATCCCTTCAGTGCATTCTGGATCTACCCCAAGGTCTCCTCCAAGCCAGACGTGCCTGGAATACCTCCACGGGGAGGTGACCAGGAGGCATTGCGATCAAATGCCTAAATGACCTCAACTGGCTCCTTTCGAGGCAAAGGAGCAGCGCCTCTACTCGTAGCTCCCTCCGGATGCCTTAACTCTTCGCCCCAGCCACCCTCCAGAGGAAACTCTTTTCGGACGGTTGTATCCCCCAATCTCATTCTTTCAGTCATTACCCAGAGTTCATGTTCATTGGTGAGGGTTGGGAGGTAGATCGACTAGTAAATTGAGAGCTTCACCTCTCTGCTCAACTCCCTCTTTACCACAGCGGTCCGGCACAACACCAGCAGTACTGCTGATTCTGCGCCAATCTGCCTGTCAATCTCACGCTCCCTCTTACCCCTTTAACTCTGTCTTGTGTACGTGTTTTAAATATCCAAAGCAGAATAAAAGACTTATTTTACCTTCAAATACAACTAAATCAACCAGCAGAGAAGCAAGAAAACAGAACATGGCACACAACTAAAGATCAGCTGTGCCACACTGGCACATAGACACACATCAGCAGCACACCTGCATGCACATAAGCAATATTTGTGGTGCGGCAGAGGTTTTAATGCCTTATGTTTGATTTCAACATTGGGCTTGGTTTTAGGCTACTTTTTATCAGCCATTGGGCTAGATTTGTCTTCAGACCTGGCAACCCTGCCACTGAGCTAAACCAGCGCCTGTAAAGAGGCATTTCTTTTTTTTCATTTGTCTACTTCAGTGTTTCTGCTGCTAGTGAATCTGTGTTAGCATGCCTTTATTCTAAGCATGTTGCATGAGTGTGTAACCATATGTGTTTTTAGGAGCGAGCGAAGCTTTACTTCCGTCCCTTTAGTGTCGACTGTGCTCACTGACAGAAAATGAAATTACATAATTAAGTCTTTCATCAGCACCAAGCGACAACAGGCTTTTTGCTGTCTTCGGAGTTTTAATTTATTAGCAATTTACTCCCCATTACAGATGCCAGAGCACTTTGCTAAACCACTTTGTTTCACAGTAAATCTTTATGCAATGAGCTTATGTTTTCTCTCTTTTTCCTAAAACATTTAGCCACCATTGAAGATTTTTTTTTTAAGATAGAAGCAGAGTGAAATGTATTTCTATTCATGCTCATGAGTGATTATGGAGATTATTTACATGCAGAGATGAAGTGGCCACAGCTGCACTGTCACCCTGCATGTGCACACCATGACATGTTTGTTATTCATAGGCTGAGAGTCAGCCAACACCCACTCTTGTTGCAGCTCTTCAAAGGCTAATCGGATGGTGATTGGCCGCCTCATTGCATTTAGATGGCCTTGCTACAAAGGTTGTGACCATGGTGACGGACGGAGAACAGCCAATCGGCTGGCTCCTCAGAGAGAAATAGAAAAGGCAATTGAGTCTCTGTGCAGAGAGAGAAGTGATGAAGGTTCTAGCTGTCCAGTGTCTAAAGTTTGGGACTGAAATGAGGATTTATTGTTGATCTCTGCAGTAAACAACAGACCAGAGGATGTTGCTGTGGGCTGAAAGAGAACAAACGGAACTTTAACAAGAGCTGCTGTGTGAACAATTTTCTGTTCTAAGTTGAAATAACCTTTACAGACACTAAGTCCTAAGGAAAGAAACAGCTGTCATCGTCTCAGCCCATGCCAGTTTTATTAAAGCTCTAACCTCTGATAGTCAGAGAAGATTGAAAAGAAGTGAGTTAAATTGTTTGTGGCTGATCATAAATTTGCATACCTCTCTAATGTCGGAAGATAGTTTCTTTGCTGTGTTTTTTAGTACCACAGTATAAAGATGACCAAGGTTGAGTTTGAAAAAAATAATCTGGTTTGCTAAGGGATTGGACTCAGATTTTTAAACCTGAGAGATCAGAGTTTTTTTCCATCAGAGTTGAAGACTAACTTAACAGTGACTTGTAATATAGCCCTAACTGTAACCTTTTCTTAAAACTTACCCTATAGAATTAAATTCTTCAGTCTAAATAAACTGCATCTGCTTGATTTAAGTACCATTTTTACTTGGCTTGGAAAAGATTATTTAGAGCTAATAAGAGCAGGTGTCAGTAGTGATTTCTTTGGTTATATGGGACACATAAAGCTGTCTCCTGAATGACTGAAAAATGTCAGCTTAGTAGCTAAGAAATACTGTAAGTCAATGCAAATTGAAAATTGATGCGGTTGAACCCCAAAAATAACTTTGCAGTGAAGCTCATGCCAAGTGTTATTAGTGTTAGCATTTGTGGTACAACAGGTAGCGGCAGTCAGCTAGTAAATGGGCGTCTACTATCCAATCGTACTGTATCATATCATACCATACATACTGTACTGTATAATAGCCTATCCAATCGTATCGTACCGTATCATACCATATCATATCATATTGTATCATATTGTATTGTACTGTATTATATGGTATCATATATTGTATCTTGTGGTATCTTGTCTTATTGTATCATATCATATCACATTGTATCATACATACTATATCATACCGTATGAACTGTATCTTATGTCAACATATCATACGATATTATAGTGGATTGTATCATATCAAATCGTACTGTAGTCTGTCGAATCATACACACCATACTGGATCGTATTGTATAATATTATCGTATTGTATCTTATATCGTTGTATCACATCAGGTTTACTCTTTGATTCTTACTTCCACTGTAAAAAAGATTTTTTTAAACAGGTTTCAAAGTCAATATATATATTTTTTAATCCATATAGCAGCTTTTTGTTCCATGTTCTCAAGGAGAACATCTTAAGCACACATTGTCTGAGCTTCACTCATTAATATTGTCATAGTGGATCAGGTCAGTATGATCGTTTTTCCTCAGTGTGAGCAGGTAAATATTTTTTTAGCACAACAGATAATTGATATCTTACAGTGGAAGTGATTACTTTGCTTTCTTTGCCTGCCCTTCGTTTTCACCATATTAATAAGCAGAAAAACTCTCCCCTGCTCGTAACTTATTTGACTTTCTGGAAGCAGTGTGTGCTAGGTAAATGTCAAAATTGATGTAGATACAAACTGAGGTAATTGCTTATTTTTGCTGGCTTCTTTCATTTAAAATTAATTCTTACTCTGTGTGGTATTTTCAGTGTCTAGCCAACTTTCCATGAATATTCAAATGCATTCTCTTTTGTCTGGTTCCACTCTCTTCCTCTGTTTGTTTATGAAAACTGTACTTCCTCTTTCAGTCCACAGATTTGATCTTTAATGTATTCTGCCTGCTCTGTAGGTTCAGTGAACCATTCGTCTGCACACTCTCTCTGTGCCGTCACATGTAGGGTGAACTATTAATGTCTCAGGGGAGGGTGGATTTGAAGCGTGGTGAGTGCTGCTCACTGCTCTTCTGGCAGTTTGGTTTTTAGCCATGAAATCTGATTTTCTGCAGCAGGATGGAGCTGAGAGGTAGAGAAGGCCAGCCATCATGGCTGACAAGGCCTGCAGGATGTATAAAAAGGAGAAATCACTTACAACATGGATTTTTACCACAAACGGAGGTGAAGGCAGGTGTTTAGACTCTTGAGGGATTTTTTTTTCACTGTAGTTCTGAGGAAAAAATTAAGGGTTTATGTACCTCCATACAGCTGCTTTTGTGGGGCTAGTCTTAACACAGGTCATTAGGTGCATGATGAGGCATGAGTTTATCTCAGCATTCAGTGTAAAAGGAAGTTAAAGGTCAATGATATAAGCTTGGCAAAGAATTCTTGTGAACTTGATTAAGCCATTATCAAAATTAAATATTGTATGGACCTTGCAGCAGTTACCTGGAGATGAAGCCAAAATTTTCAGTGCTACCCCTGCTGATTGGCTGTAGTTGTGGTCATAAGCCCAGCTGATTCCTGTCTGACCTGTGTTCCAACAGATGGAATATAGGTCAAGATAAAATGTCTAAATACATTTTCTCATATCCAAAATCTGCTGTAATAGCAGTGTTAATTTTTATAGGTAATTTAGTTTTAAAGTGTAATTTCACAAAGAAGAGTGGCTATACAAGTCAACTGTAAACATGCCGTGGCCACTCTTAAAGACAGTCAAAGCATCTTCCTAGTGCTATTTGTCCGCAAAGAGCCTCCCATGTTGTTTCTATTGGGATTGACTATCAATGTGACAAATTGACTCTACAGTGACTGGACATTTGAGATAAAACTGTTTGCTGTATGTATAGTTTAGACTTCAAGGCTCTTCCTGCATATCTAAGCCTCATTTTGAAACTCCTGGCTGAAGCATGGACATGATCTGGTTGGTCAGTTAGCACATACGTGCAAGTGAGAACAAAAATGAGCATTCATAAGCTCTGATCCAGGCTGTGACAAATCACCAAATGTCTTTCACAACATTTCTGATGCTGCTCATGAGAGTGAGAAACTGTTAACAACAAAGCTTCAGTGTTTTTTTCCATCGCTGCCCCAAAGCTGAAAAAAAAAATCAGGATGCAGGATTGATGGATGTTTAAACGATCCAAGCAAAACCACAAGAGGTACCATTAGCTGACTCATACACTGCTGTTCAATGTCTCTTTCCCAAGCTCAGGGCCAGAGGAACACTTGTTGGGCAGACATCTAAAGCAATAAGAGGGATTTTTATAGCAGAGTTGTTAAGTCAGGAAGTAATTGAGCAGGACCTGACCTAAAGGCAGTGACATTGAGGTACCACAGAAGTCGATTATCTCCTGCTGGTGCAGTCCAGCCTGAAGTGTTTGTGTTTAATTTCCTGAATATGTTCCAGCTCAGAAACTTTGAAAGCCCCCAGTCTGTCAGGAATCATGTATAAACATAAGAGATAGTGGCTCAGTTTAATCAGCAGGTGTGGTGATGGATGGTCTACTGATTGATTTCATCCACATGATGAGAGGAAGAGTGGAGAGGAAGACATTTGTACAACAGTTTGCAGCCTGGCGCTCGTAATGAATTCATCTTGATGAAACATGAGCTGAATTATGCATGCACTCCTAGTCAAAGTTCAAGCCACTTTAGTTGTAACTTATTGCTCACATGCAGCAGCAATGATAAAACACCTTATAGAGGTAGTGTATTTACATGATTGGGCCTAGTGCTAGTGCGCCCTAAGTTTCTTTTTAGGACAGTGTTAAGGGATCTATTTTAATACCTAGATGAATAAGAGCCCTCTGTTGAACAAAAATTACCAATAGGTTCCTTTGCTGCCATTGAATTAACATGGATTAACATCCATTTTGGGCATTCGGATACCAAATGATAGTCTTTTATGCTAGGTGTAGATGCAACTTAATGGGCATTGACTTCAGCAGATGATCTGATATCTGATATCTCAGACGTATTAAGGGGGTCTGGGATGTCTTCGTCTGTATTTGTTTCATAGAGTAGATGCTTTGTCTAATGGCATACATTAAAGACTGCCTTAATGTTTGATGTGGTTCGTGGTAATCTGCCTGTAAATAAAAAGCATGGCTTTATCTCGATCTAGAATCACTCCTAGTGATGAGAATTACTGTTCTTTTTAAAGATGCAGATCATTTTGCCCCCTTTCATTCTTGCCAGTTGCAAATACCAAGGTTAGCCAAAAACCAAGGTTAGCCTGAGGGCCACAGAAATTATGTTTGGGGTCCGGGGTCAACTGGACTTGATTAAGGTTCTTGAGGATGTATTACCTCCAAAAGGCTTCTTCAGTCCTGAAGTGTCCCTGGTTCAAAGGTCTCATGAGCCTGGTGGGACAGCTGTGGCTCAGTTGGTAGAGTCACCTATTTACAATCAGAAGACTATTGGTTCAATTCCCAGTTCCTACAGTCACATGTTGATGGGCAAGACACTTAATCCCAATTTTTTCCCACTGCTGCGTCAGTGACATGTAAATGTGAATAGGTAGAAGTGATGATCTATGGTGTAGAAGCACTTAGAGAAGTTAGTAACTAGAACAGCACTATACAAGCTCAAATCCATTTACCATTTACTTCTTTGTCCATGGTTGGGTTTGTCAGTGGTGACTGGGGCCAGAACTAAAATTTTTAACCTCTGTTGAGCATCCACATGCTAATGATCTGGCTGGTCCCCTGAGTCATTTACAGCTGAGACACCTTGGTCACCTTAAAGTTGTTGGCAGAATAGTTTTCACCAGAGGGTGTGTCCTCCTGGCACTCTTCAGGTCTGCAAGAGTTGCATGACGTTAGGTCCTGTGATCCTGTGATAGTGTCGTTTGGAAAGAAATCCAAGGCTGCATTGCATTTAGGGGAAAATAAGCATCTTAGTCCACTACCTCTGCTCAAAGATGGTTTTTCAGCTTGGCATAGATGGCTCCTTAACACCTCTCACAAACCTTCTCTGGCCAGTATCCGAACATTGCTGTCCTCAAAGAATTGTCCTGTATCCTTCAGATGAAAGTGAACAGCTGAGTCCTTACCAGATGAGTTGACTCTCTTGTGCTGGACCAGGCTTTTGTGCAAGAACTGAGCAAGGTCGTGACTGAAGACGTACTGTTAATGCGTAGTGTGGATGCACATATTGAATGCAGTTGGTATCCAACTACCCAACATGGATGTTTGATGTAAGATTAAAAAAAAACATTCCCTCTGCCAGTTTGGGAACTGTGTGCAAAAGGAAGACCAAGAAAGCTACCGTGTATCCAGCTGGAGCATTTCTCATAGCTTGGTTGGCGAGACCATTTGCAAGTGTAATTAAACTAAGAAAAGACAGTCACTTTTTGTCAGTTTTGTGTTTTTAAGGTATGTTTCATGAAATATAACACTGCTTTGATTATTCTAAAATTGAAGATGTTCTATAATGCCAGTGTAGCTTCAGCATGTTTAGGGTGTTATCATGAGTATGTTTGTGGAGCTCACAGCACAGCTCTGCTAAGTCTTTGAGTCTTGGTTAGCCTGGAGAAGGTTTAAAGGCTTAAAAAAGCCTCATATTTTATTCACCATCCTTGTTACTCTGCATGTTGATGTAAGGTTTTGAAATAATCTGAAATTGAATTTGCAAGAAGGTCAGTACCATTTCCATAACATTTCTTTTATTGCTTTAATATCTGACATCTGGTTGCATCATCGTTTGCAGTCATTACCCTTTCTCATGCGATGAAAGGCGATGCTAAAATAGATTTAGCCTCTGTAATCTGTGTTTATTTCATTGCTCTGTAGAAATCCTGACACACATACTGAGAGGAGATCCAAGAGGATACCCGTCTTCTCAGGTTTCAGTATCAGCTGGCTTTCAGTGAGTGCGTTCTTAGAAACTCAGTCTTCCCAGCGGACCTGTGGGTCGTCTGATGTTAGCTCGGCAGCTCTCGGTGTCTGTTCAACACCCCCGAGGCCGCACAGGAAGCTTTCAGAGGTTTCCTCCTGCCGTCACGCCGCCTCATGCCCTCCCTCTTCTCTTCTGTCTACACCAGCTGTTGTTATAATAAGAATATCTCATTCTTGTTCCGCAAATACTGTTGAACAAATAGCTCAGAAGCATTTCAGTGAAGCGTAAAATAGTGGCACCAAGGTGGGCTTTAGCTTTATTAGCTCTGTTGCTGTGTAAGTAAACACCTTTACACCCTTTACATCAGACATGCCTTGTGTATATTTAATGGCTCATTGATGTATTGATCCTGACACTGTCATTGCAGTCTGATCACTTCCTAGGTAATGAGACAACAATAAATACACCACTGAGGGTGTATTGATTCCAATGGTGATGCCATAAAATAAGAAAAATGAGCTTATTGTATAATAAAGAAGATAAATTACTTTCTAAGTTACTTTCTAAAGCATTTGATCCCCACAAGGACGCCCTGAAGATGTATTCGTCATATTAACCTCCATGTTCCTATTATGATGAGTACATGTTGGTTTACTCTTAGCCATGATTAACCTATTATCTCTACAGATAACATAAAACTCCAGATGGGCTTCTGTCTAGCCTCTCATCCATAAAGCCCAGATTGGTGGAGTGCAGCAGTGATGGTTGTCCTTCTGGAACTTTGTCCCATCTCTCAGGAGCTCAGTCAGGGTGACCATCAAGTTCTTGGTCAGCTCTCTTACTAAGGTTCTTCTCCTCCGATTGCTTAGTTTAGCTGGGTGACTAGCTCTTGGAAGAGTCCTGGTTGTGCCAGACTTGTTCCATTTGAGAATCTTGGAGGCTACTGGGTCCTTGGGAACCTTCAGTGCAGGAGATTTTTTTGTAGTCTTCTGCAGACCTGTGCCTTGCAGTAACCCTAACTCTGAGCTCTGCAGGCAGTTCCTTTGACCTCATGGCTTGTTTTTTGCTCTGATATGCATTGTCAGCTGTGAGAGCTTCTGTAGAGAGGTGTTTAGCATAGGTGAACTCCATAGATGTAGAAACATCTCAGCAAAGATCAAGAGAAATGGGAGGAACCTGAGCTAAATTTAAACTGTTTTTGCAAACAAATTTGATATTTCAGTTTTTGATTTTTAAACATTTTGCAAAATTTTCTAAAATTCTGTTTTCACTTTGCCGTGATGGGGTCCTGAGTGTAGAATTATGAAAATATATATATTTTTTCAACTGTAGCATCAGGCTGCAACAGCACAAAACTGAAAAAAGTAAAAAGGGGATCTGACTACTGTCTGAATGGGCTGTATGTTTTGGGGTTGTTTGCCTGTCTGTTCATATGTCTGTATGTTATGATCCTTTTGTGAAAGCTGTATCACAGCAATGTTTTGAAGGATTTTTGTTTCCTGAGGGCCCACCAGCGTGCCGGCAGAATTTGTTGTAATTATTCAGTTATTTGCAAAATGTAAATACAACATGTAATACACCACCTAAAGCTCGGATTGTCAGGATTCTGACCATGTAAACCATGTTAGGTTAAAACCACCACAGCAGCCAAAATAATGCAGACAACAAACAAACAAACAATAATCAAAGTGACACAGCTCACCATTAGAAACTCTCCTGATCTTAATATTCCATCAACAACAGCCCTGCTGCATCAGAAAGAGTCCTCACAATCTAAATCCAGTAAAATGTTTTGAAAAAAATGTGAGGAAACTTAAGAGTGTTGCTTTTCTAAAGGATGAGCTTGTACTCCAAATGGTTCAAACACAACATTAAATTTAATCTGGGTATTCCTGTATAGGAGTTTTTGACTTATTTCACCCAGAATTCCGAGTGGTGTTGGGCCAAAGTTTAAATTAAATCAGCGTTATGTTTTCCTTTGATTTTGAACGTTATATCTCATTATAACGGGACTAGGGATTTCATTCAAACTTTGGACAAATGTCTACTATGACTCGAAGATAAACAAATCAGATTGGGGAGATTATCACCCAAAATTCCAGGTCTTTTGGCCTCCTATTTTTTCTTGATTTCTTTTTTTTTTTTTTAAGGTTTATTTTGGGCATTTTTGTGCCTTTATTTGATAGAGGAAGATAGTGGATAGAGCCGGAAACAGGGATGAGAGCGGGGGAGAGACATGCGGTGAAGGGCCTCAGACCGGATTCGAACCCGGGCCGTCCGCGTACATGCGGCACACGCCTTAACCACTTGGCCACCTGCGCCCCATTTTTTCTTGATTTTGACTCGATATTTTAACCCTTCGAGCAAAGCAGCACGAATCCTTGCCGCAGCCACACCCTTGTTAAATTGCTTGGTAACTTTTTAACCTTACTTGTTCTTTCCTCTGAAAGCCCGCCATTGTGCCTTTCTAATGACGCTCTCCACGCATTCATAGCTTTCATAGAACATTTTCTAGCGAGTGGCTTCAATGCACGCCAGTATCTCTGATATTGGATGTCTTTTTATCCATTTATAATCCATTTTTCAAATGTTTCTGCAGTTAGTCGGCTACACTGGTTAGCCCATAGCCATATTGTCTTTTTGTATCCCAGAATGCATTGCGACTGGGCTGTGACAACCAGTGGGAAACTGTTCTATCGTAACACCATGCTTTGCTGAACAGTGTATGTGCACAGACAAAGAAATGAGGGAACAAGTTTGTGCAAAGAAACCTCTTAGTCATTCATGTTTACTCTGTTTAACACATAAAGTCTTTGAGTTTTAATTTTCGGTTGTTTTTTTCTTTTGTCTTTATAGTCTCATAACTTCTTTAAAGTTAAAGTGACATTTCTGTTGCACACATATTCTTAAAGCCCAGGTTGACCTGAAAAAAGGATGCTTAGAGCTTGGCTGTGCTCTACAGGGTTGATGTTTTACAAGATTTTTAAGGCAAAAAGTCCAGATGAGACACAGTGGTGAAAAATAGCTGTGGGCTCTAAGGGTTAAAGATGCTTTGAGGGATTTTCTTCAAGCTTTGCACAAATGTCCGCTCTAACTCAGGGATAAACTGACTGGATTTTTAAAGTTATAGGTAAAAGTCAGTGAACCTCATGTTCATCCCAAGCTTGTAAGATTTATCTGGATCACACTACCACAGAAACACTCCCAGCCTGTCTGACATTATGTGAAGGCATAATTCTAGTTTTGTCCCCGTAGAAGTTGCCACTCTTACCTTTGATATGATCTATAATTCTGTGGCATCTTTAGGGATGCTCTAAGCCTCATATTTTACTGTTAAAGCATCCCTTGATCCTAGCAAACATCCAACTTCATTATTTTCCCAGTGAGCAGGTTGTTGGGGAGGGGTAGACATTGAATATTTGGCAGGTTTGGACCAGAGCAAACAGGGAGGATGACTCAGAAAAACTGGATGTTTGCCTGCATTGCTCTTGCAACACCCTCCCCACCCTGATTTTTCTGTGGGCAGTGGATCAAGGAGAGCAGGAATATTTTACACCGTGCGCTGCCTCTCATTTTACTTTAAAATCTGTGAAATTGAAGGTTTAATGAGATGTTTTTCACCTCTTAGTGCTGTCTGCTGTTTCATTTTCTGTTTCTTAGTGAAGGGGCTCTGTGTTTCTCGGATAAGCAGTTGTGACTCATGCACCATTATCGTACTGTTTTAGTTGGAAACTAAGAAAGCCAGTTTTGTTGTTGAGTGTATGTAGGTAATTGACAGGACATTAAAATGAAGTAAAGGCAGAAGCTTTGAGTAGATTTTTATCTTCAATGAGTGAAACTGCTGCTCACAGAGTCAGGGTTGGACATCGTGTTCCCTTTAATGTGACTCTTTACTCTGCAGTGCTTTGTTTCCCAGTGTTATCGGTTGTGTTGTTGGATGCTGCCGGGTCCCTCAGGCTGAACATTTCTCTCTCACCCCCTGTGCTCATCTGCTGTTGCTGCTGCTCTTTAAAGATAGGAAACTACTAGAATGACTTGAGTGTTGGCTGCAGCTGCAGTCGAGACCCAGAGACCAGCTCTCTGGGGAAACATCGACTCTGTTTGGTCTCATGAGCACATACACGACATCCATGCTGCCATTGTTGCAGACAAACAGTAAACAGACTCTCATCTTTGAGTCACTTAACAAGTGAGCAGATGTTATGGCTGCAGTAGAGCAGCTGGTTATTGAATCAAAAGGCCTTTTAATCATCAATCTGAATGGATGCTTTGCTGTGAAACTGGGCATTAAATGCTTTGTTAGACTAGTCTAGCTTATTGGAGTTACTTCCACTCAGAGGATAAGTGAAGGAACATTTACTATGGCCTGAATTATGGCAATCGCAGGTTTATTTTAATGGAGAAAGAAGAGCTGAGGGTTATAATGTGTTCGAATATTGAGGCAGAATTTTTACCTTGCTCAGTGTTGCAGTGAATTCATAAACATCACAGCTTTACTATGACATAACCCTGGGATGTCAGACTAAATCACAGCAGGGGCCGATTCTGAATATGAGTCTCACCTGAGGGCCTAACTGGGTCAAAATTTCCCATAAACTGTCAACCTCATCTTCACCGGTAACGAATCATAGGGGGAAAAAAACGTAACAATGATTTTGAGATTAAAAAAAAGTCAAAGGTAAAAATCATGATCTTTAATAGTTAAAGTACTAAAAAATCAAATCACAAGTTTAAAAGGTAGAGAAAAAACTCTAAATCAAGAGTTTAGAAGGTGAAAATGTGAGATAAAATTAAAAATCAAGAGTTTTAAAGGTCAAAATATAAGATAAAATTCTAAATAATAAGTCTTCAATGTCCAAATATGAGATAGAATTAAAAATATTGAGTTATAAAGGTCCAAAGATGAGCTAAAAATGTAAGATTTTAAATAGAAAGGTTACTATTTGTGATTTTTTATGGGTTGGCCCATAAGGTTGATACAGACAGAACGTTCATCCAATCACCCTTCGAGTTTTTTTCAAAGGCTCTGCCCTTTCGCAAACGCTGTCTATTAAAGGTTTTCCAGATGGATGTGTAAAACAGATCTATCTGGCATGTCAGGTTGGCTATAGAGGCAGGTTTTATCAGACCTGGACCACATTTCTTTATTGAAAGAAGAACAAAGAACCACTGTGAAATTTTTTCTTGGTAGAAAAGATGTTCTTGCTCTTTGTCTGACCAGCTTATGCAAAAGTTAAATTTTTCTTTTGGCTCCACTGATAGAGAGCAACGGTAACAGCTGCCCATCAAGCTCACATTTTGTAGTTTACTCATAGGGGTGGTGCATGCCCTCTATATCATATGTTTCATTGTTCTGATTGGGCTTTAATGAATGTGAAAGTTCTTCCAATTATCAAGGTTCTGCTCTTCCTGGACACCGCCCATCAGCTGTTGCCCAGATGGATGTGGAATATGTCTCATTCTTGAATTGGGAGACTGTATTGTTGGGAAGCTCATGGATTAAAAATGTGAAACAACGGTATAATTTTATTTTATTTTTTTTTGACTGTGTATACTTGTGAAAACTAAATTTCAAAATTACAGTATTGAAGATACAAAATTCAGAAGTTTTGCAATGAATATCTACATTAATTACAAAAATGACCATTCCTATGTTTTATATTTATGTTTTATTGAGGTCTTAAAGTACCACAGATATTTCCTAAACATTTCAAAGACAGAAATTCACATTTATTTAAGCTTAACAGGATGTATCTAGCCATGGTGGCTGCTGTAGGTTGCAAGTTTAATTGCTCAGACTCCCCTCATATGAAAACCCCACACTCCACAGTTCCAGCTGTTTAACTCTGCCTACCTCTGCTGCCTCCTCGTCAATACTGCTTCTTGTTTTGAATTGAGGAATCTGTTCAATAAACGGGTTCCTCATAAGGGAACTGATGTTTTGTTTTCACTCACGACTTTCTCATAATGAATGAGAAATCAACTCAAATTGCACTTCCAAAAATTGCAGCCCCAGAATGTGCATGTGCATGATATTATCAGCCAAATGTCAGTGTCATTAGCTTTAAAGTAAAGTGAAAATTTCTGATGATATTTACAGCCGATTTATTGGCTGTAAATATCAGCAATAGATATCACATATTGAACTTATATATTGGCAAAATGTAAAAGTGTTTGCCTAGTCAAGGAGGTCCACTGTGAGACCTGATCATCTTTAATGAAGCCCAAGCCCCAAACACAAAACAACTACCAGACTATTCCACTACCCCCCCCAAAGCCGTCCTCAAAATGCCCTGTGTGAGCAGATTGTGCATCTTAATTCAGAACCTGTAGATACAGATTATTCACTTGTATGCTTTGTGTATAATAAAGCTCAAATGGGAACAATTCATAGCATGTCAGCAGCTCACAAAGCACACATACTAATGATGTTCTCCCTGCTGAGACTGTTTGGTATTAGTAGTGGAGCAGGCTTTCTCTTGGCGCAGCATGTTGTCATCAGTGAGACAAACAAGGGCAGCATCACAGTGACAGAAAAGAGCAGGGCAGCCTGCTGATAGGGTCATGATGGCTCTTTTTGTGCTGTTTTCTGTTTTTCTCCTCGACCCTTGTCTGCCCTTTTCTTTTTGATCTCTTAAAAAATGATTATGCCTTATAACAGGGACTAATAAATAAAAAGTAGTGATCAAAGGAGAGTGTTTGTGAGAGCAGACAGAGGGAATACTTACAGTATGGACATGTAAAAAGATTATTTAAAAGGTGCTGAGATGTAGAGTAGACATTTACAATATCTATTGTACATTATCCTCCAAGATGTACAGATATGCCTGTCTTTTTTGAATGGGGCCTATGCAGATGTTTAAATACAGTGTAGCCAGACACCAGTACAGTGTTACAATTACATCACTTCTTCTTGCTAATACTTGTAGTGGGGGGCAGGGGGGGTTGGGAACCACTGCCATAGATCATACAGATAAAAAAAAAGGGGTAGTAGTAAAATCATTACACTATTATAAAAATTGACTTTATCACATTATTCGTCACATTATCTATCACATTATAGAGAATCATTCTGCCTATTTTTAAGAGTTTGAATTAAGAATGCCCTTACTCTTAATGATCTTTGTCTTTTATTACCCATTCATGTTTCACAAATACCGCCTTATGTCTAGAAACCAGAATGAAACGTCCTCTGTGTCAATAAAAGTCAGGTTTTTACATGAGTTCACAGACTGTAATCATGAGTGTCCTCGGTTGGAGTCTGTGTGTACTTTGACCCATACTACAGCACACTGCAGCCCTGCTTAATTACACGTCTGTGTCACAGTAGGAGTCATCATAAGTCGTCTCTGCGGCGTGCCACTGTAAATGCCATGCTGTGATTTGTGCTGAGCTGAGGAGAGTGCTATGAGATAACTGCTGTTCAGTCAATACAGGCCACTGAGCTTCCTCACTCAGATGTCAGACCCTTAAAGCTGTCATGTCCTTTTTCTCGGCCATTAGTGCTGAGCCAGATAGAGCGTCCTGCAAATGGCAGCATCGAAGTGAGAGCCAATGGTCCTTTGTAATTCAGAAGAAATTGGCCCTGATGTAAATCTTTAACAAATGTGCTTACAATGGATGTTTCTTCCTCACTAGCTGTCAGTGTGATGAATTGTCCTAACGTGCAGACCTTCTTCTTTTTCTCCTCAGGATTTGGTGTCCGAGCTCACGCTGGCCAGAGATCAGCAGCAGCAGCAGCAGAGCAGAGGAGCAGGGAGCTGTCCGTGGTGCTGAATTCACCAGCTAACAGAGATCCCCATTGCACACTCATGTGCTTGGGCCGCTCCTGATAGCTCCCATTCCTAGCAGCGACTGACCACCTCCCCAAACCCAAGATGGATGACGATGGAAGATACAGAGATGGCCGCCAGGATTTCATCCGTGGCGCTAAAGACATTGCCAAAGTGGCTAAAAAACAGGTCGGCAAGAAGGTGGGGCGTGGCGTGGACAGAATGGCCGACGAGTACAGCAAACGCTCCTACAAACGCTTCGAAGAGGAGGATGATGATGACGACTATGCAGGTGTGCCAAGTAACGATGGCGGATATTACCGCAATGACAGCCGAGCCAATGATGAGGAAGGCCACAGCGACTCCACTGAAGGACATGATGAAGATGATGAGATCTATGAGGGCGAGTACCAGGGAATCCCAAGGGCTGACTCAGGTAAAGCTGGCAGTATGGATGGGGTGACAGCGGCGCAGGCACAACAGTTCAGGGATCTGTCGGCCTACGAAGGCGAGAGGAGGAAAGACCAGGAGGAACTGGCCCAGCAGTACGAGACCATCCTGCAGGAGTGTGGCCATGGGAAGTTCCAGTGGACACTCTACTTTGTCCTCGGGCTGGCGTTGATGGCAGATGGCGTGGAGATCTTTGTGGTTGGCTTCGTGCTGCCCTTTGCAGAGAAGGACATGTGTCTATCTGAGCCAAACAAGGGCATGCTGGGTAAGATTTCCTGATTTCATTCCAGTGCCTTCAAGTAAATGCTCTTACAACCCAGTGCATGTCTGGAGGTCAGGGTAGCTACACGCTGTGGATGTTGTCCTGCAAACACTCCTGTTTCTCAGAGATGTGTAAACTAAAGAAACATTTAGGTATAAAGACAGGAAGAGTCACCAGGACTGTAGTACATAACTTAAGTTCAATATTTATATAGATATGTAGTTTTTTGAGCTGATACAGTATGGTCACTTTGTTATTTATGCAGCTTCTTTTCTGGCTGACAAGCTTAGCTACTGAAAAGTCCAAGGACAGCAATGCATTGTGGGTCTCTGTAGTAAAACGCCTGTTCCATACTGAAACCTTCTGGCTAATCTATTTTACATATGCAGATTGCTCACTTATGCAAAATTACGTGATAATTTGGAACATTTTCAGTGAAACCCCAAATTTAATAGCTTTGGTTTCAGACACAGATTACGTCCTATAGACCAGCTTGGAATATTATGTTAATACGCGCCCCTCCAAAAGTGTTGGAGCAATGAGGCCAGTTCCTTTATTTTTGCTGTAGACTGAAATAATTTGGGTTTGACATCAAAACATGACTAAGACACAAGAGATCAGCATTTCAGCTTTTATTTACAGATATTAACATCTGGATCTGATAGCAACTTTTGTTTAAACCCACCTATTCTTGATGTGAGCAAAAGTATTGGAACATATGAATGACAGGTGCGTTTTGTTGCCTAGGTGTGTCCTATTACATTGATTATTTGAACAATAACAGAGTTGAATGTCTATGCTGAGTTTCAGATTTGGGTTTTGGCTGTGCAGACTGCATTTACAGTTAGAGATACAACCAACATAAAAACCAAAGAGCTGTCTATGGGTGAAAAACAAGCCATTGTGAAGCTGAGAGAAGATGGAAAATCAATCAGAGCCATTGCACAAACATCAGCCATGATGCCAGTAGCAAAATGAACTCAGAAGTCTACGCAAACATTTTGTCTGCCAGTTTAGAGAAAGATTCAACCAATCTGACCGGGAGATCAAAACACACTGCCAAAACAACAAAGGAGTTCATCAGGGGCAAGAAATTGAAGATTTTCAACTGGCCAAGCCAACCCTATAGAGCAGGGTGTCCATGTTTTTTCCATTGAGGGCCACATACAGAAATATATATAAGGACATTGGGGCCACTTTGATATCCACAGGACAAGGTATATGTCCTTGGTTAAGTCAGAAGCAGAATAAAGGAGGAGCTGGGGTGGAGGAGGGTTTCAAGAGCAGCATATAGAGAGAGCAGCAGAGTGTGACCTGGCAAGAGCAGTTTAAGGAAGCATGAGAGTGATTTTCCAATAGCGTGCTTAGAGGGCTTTCGTTAGATCATCTGACTAGAGCAGAGCTTAACGCTAAAATGCTAAAAGCTTATTTAATGGCTGACAAGGAAAATAGACAATCATTCCAGGTTTTCAGGGGGCGCTGTTTGGTCTTAGCTGCCCCTGACTTCGCCCCTGGAATATTATTGGTACTGCTATTTGCTGCTGAAACTCAATATTCAAATGTGGGCCGTTCTTCATTTTATTTCTAGAATTTGGGCTGCATTTGGACCCCGTGCCATAGTTTGGACACCCCTGCTAGAGCATGCATTTTACCTGCTAAAGAGGAAACTGAAGGGAATAAACAAACAACAGCTGAAAGAGGCTGCGGTGAAAGCCTGGAAAAGCATCACAAAAGAAGAATGCAAAAGTTTAGTGATTTAAGTGGGTCACAGGCTGGATGCAGTTATTGCAAGAAAAGGATTCGCAACTAAATATCAAGTCTTATTCACTTTTATCTATTTTCAGTCTATCTGTTCCAATACTTTTGCTCACCTAAAAATTTGGTGTTCCCTTACAAACAGTGCTATCTCCTAAGTTGTGTATCAGATCCAGATGTAAATACCTGGGAAAAAAAGCCTGGCTTATATTCTCCTTTTGATGTCAAACCTAAATGTTATCAGTCCACAGCAAAAATATAGGAACCCACCTCACTGTTGGAATACATTTTGGAAGTTTGTAGATGCGTAAATCTGCTTTAACAGCTTCAGTAGAGGTAAGCCTCACACCCCTCCTAAGATCTCTATCACTCCCCAAGGAGGTCCGGAACCCCTGTTGGGATTCAGAAGTCTAGTGCAAAGCCAGAGTGTGATACTAACAGACCTAATGCCTAGTTCCTATAAATCACTGTGCTAGAGCCCAATAGGAGCCACATTTACACAACAGAGCAGAATGAAGATTCAGGAGAACATAAAGGCAGACCGCTTGTGTGTTTATACCCAGTGGCTTTGTGTTGGTAATGAGTGAGCTCAAATGTAATAGATAGCGGTTGATTGGTTGAAAAAGTAAAAAGATGAGGAGGATATGCAGCACAGCCAAAGGTGAGTGGTTTAAAAGCATTGTTAAGGAGGGAATTTATGAGCCCCAATTAACTATAATAAAAGCCTCTATAAAACAGGCATTAGACACATAACAACACATGGGAGGACACAATAAACACATGAATCTTCTGCATTCTCAACACTCCTCCTGGCCACTGAACTACTGTTTTTCCACTCATCTACTGTCTTTGCGTCTGTTCTTTTCATCTCAGTGAGTTTATGTGTCCGCCTCACATTTTATCTCTGTCTTATCTTGGCAGTTACCTCTGCAGCTTATTCCCCAGTAATTGCTTCTCTACAGCCTTGTTGGCAAAGGAACCACAGCTATTTAACATTCAACTGCCCGTGTAGCCCGAGAACAGCCGGGGAATTTTAATCGAACTCTCTGCCAAACCAAACACAATGTTCTTCATTATAGTTCAGCTGTTTTGTCGTTGCTCTGTTTGTGTGAGGGGGTGTGAAATGACTGTGGCCATAGTGTTTTGTGATTTGTCTTCCTTCTGTTTACCTCCTTACATTTAAAGCCGTTTCTGGGTTTCTTTATGCTGTGAGTGGGCAAACACCTCATGATCATTTCCTCTCTGTAAGGTCAGTCAGCGTCCAAACCCTCGCCATCTGTCATCGTCGGCCCGGCAGGATGCTGAGCAGGGGCCAGAGTCTTCTTTAGTATAAACTTTAAACAAGCAGTTGAAAGACCTTTCCCATACAGACACTCAGAGATATTTTTCTTTACTCTAGTGGATGATACAGTAGAAAATATGGTCTAGGGGTGTCCCTGGTTTAGGATGTACATAGTTGAGTTCTATGCAACTAATCAACGAATCATTAAATATCCTTTTTTTGCACTTATTATTAAGTTAAACCATGTTATCAAACACTTTATCTCTTAGACTCTGAATAATAGTTTATTCCATGATAGGATGTGATCCCCTTACATTTTTAGTTGTAGGGGAATTAGAAAGATTCTGCAGCTCCAATGGTGAAGTCAACCATGCCAAATTTATCTAAGCACATCATATAGAATAGTTGAAAGTGCCGAGGATATTTTCTGAATTGCATTTAGAGTATTTATAAGTTGGCAGTTTTACAAACTAGGCTGTGAGCCATGATTTATTTGGAGAAAAAAGGCAAATGTAAAACTGGCCATTGAACACCGTTTTATGGCTGGCATGGATGGATCCTTGTTTCATGTGTTTGAATGTGAAACTGGCAGTTGAATGAGGCTTTTTTTTGGGTTGCCCATGGCGTTTCTTGTCCTGCTTCTTTTTGAGTCGATTTGTGAAAAATACATGTGAAGTATAACTGATATTTTTCACACTCATTCTTTTGAGGGGACCTTAACATTTTTTGTCTGTGAAGCATATTCCTTTTGAAATTTTAATATAGAAAGGAAAAACAGCCCATGAAATCAAAAAGGATAGCAATAACAGTCCATTTTAGGACTGAACTAATAACACCAGAGCTGTGCATTAATTCAGAGACTGTGCATTTACATTTACAGGGTTTTCTATTCTTGCTGCTCGTTTATTGAGGCCACTCCTGACCAGACAGAATATCTATGAATCATTAGAAATATAAGGAATATTGGAAATTTCCTTATCAGTAGTATTTATGATAGGTGTTTGTTATTTGTCTTTTATTGTCTTTTACTTGCACTTTTTTCCCACAAGAGTGGCGTATGATTGATTGGCGTATGATTTTTTTTTGGACATCTGTGCAATGACAATGAAGTTATTCAATTCGGTAACCAGAGTTAGCTATATCCTTTATAAAAGACAATAATAAATTAGAATTGCGGCAGAAATTTAAAGATTAACTCCAATTTTGCTTGAGTTTGTAAGACCTTTGTGGTCATTAAGCTCCTTTCACAAGTGTCTTGAACAATAAACACCAAAAAAATCTAAAGATAGCCTGGCTGCAAACCACCTCTCTCAGAAGCCTTCTCTGCAGACCTCTGCTGTCCGACACCACCACTATCAGAATGGAAATGCATGTTAAAACTTTTAAAATAAAATCAGATTGCACTTCAGGTTAGGACACCCAAAGCTAAAAGTGAAAAACATGACCCGCAACACCTACCCTACAAAGCAGTTATGTAGCAAAATAAACTATGTGCTTACAGAAAAAATATGCTTGTCCTCCATGAAAATACTCTAAAACAGCCTACATAGCTTGAGCTAAAGCTAACAAAGCTACACTAGTTATGATACCTCATGCTGTGTTTACTAAAGCAAACATAGCTATGTTAGCTTACATAGTGAAAGCTAATTGGTACATTTGCTAAAGCTAACAATGCTAAAGCTATTGTCGCTTCATTATGTAGCTATAGCATAGCAATGTTAGCTTTAGCTAAAGCAAGAAAAGGGAAATACTTTGTACTGGCAAAATACATCTGTAAGAGGAGAGTCTGAGATCTGTGATCTGCAGCCAGACTTTTCTTAAAAACTTCTTAAGGTGACTTATCAAACGTTATCCACCTTCTGTTACTAACCCTATCCCCTCACCTTGCACATTTGATGGTTTGGCCAGATTCCAGATTCTGTCATCAGTCAGATCCATCATTCAAAGCTCCAATCTGAAACAACTGTGCCCAGTTTGAGAACATACGGACCAGTCAGCGTCATTTGAGAATGAGGTTTAGTTGTACTTCAAGCAGGTAAACAACAGCAAACAACTCAGTGGTGAGCTCAGATGTAGGGATAGTGTAGTGGCACTTTTCCTCAGAACTGTACAGCATTTCTTTGTTGAGAGAAGAGCAAAAAACCACACCGAAAGCTTTTCTCTGTGGAAAAGACGTCTCCTCCTCACCAACCTTGGCTATGTCTCTTTAAAATACAACTGAGTTCCTTCTCCCACATCCCTATCTTCCACGCAGGTGGCCAGGGAAGCACACAGCTGCACACGAGTACAGCTGTGTGCTTCCATGGCTGTGGGTGCTAATACCAGGTGAGGTGCAGGTGTTTTAATAATGACTCCTCTAACATCACAGTGAATTAAGATACTGAATGGACCATCAGATTGCATGTTTTTAGACACATTAGGACATAAAAAAAGGGCTGGCATGGCTTATTATGACATTTTGTGGGTCAATAGATACTCCAGAAACCCAAATATATGTGTGAAAATACCAGATATTCCATGATAAATCCCCTTTAATTCATGTGGACATTTTTCTAGCCACTTTAAGCAGCAGCTTGGCTCACAGGACCTTCGTATGTCCTTTTTAGGAGCTTGTTTTATTGAAAACTACATGTAAAAATGGTATAATCTTTACACCACTATAGATCTCAAAACATAAGAATCAGTACTTATGTTCTGTTGATATGCATTCTCCAATAACTGATGTCAAAAAGCTAACATTATTTTAAAATTTATGGCAGAGTTGAATTAATTTATGTAATTTCTATGAATAGGATGAGATTACATAAATTCTCTTGACTTGACAGTGTTTCTGTTGAACTGTTGAACCCATGGATGAACAAGGATTGATGACTCCCTGCAGATAGGGAAGCCTGATTACTGATTGTCTGTGGTGTTTAAGTGAACATCATGTATTCATCATTAATGCTGGCTGAAAGGTTATCATTGACTAACAGTAATGGTTACATCTGCCACAGCGCAGCCTTAACTATCATTATGCTTGCCAAACTTATTCAGATTGATCCTTTTTAAAGGTTATATACAGCAAAGAAAGTTTAGATTCATATTTTGTTCTGTAACCTTTAAATCAGACAGCCTTTCTGATAAAGAACAGCTTGTTCTTTTTCAGCACTGCTGTCTGCTGATGGTCAGTGATTTGCAGTGCTGCATCAGTGGGAGATTGTTTCCTTTCCTATGTCTTCATTTTTATGTCTACATGTTTTCTGATATCTAAGATCATTTAAAAGTTAATTTTCAATTCAGTGGTCATGCAGGATTAACTTGTAGTTTTTGAGATGTATAGGAAAACATACACACTGCAAAAAGTCACATTTTTGAAAGTATGATTGTAAAATTTCACATTTCACTTATTAAAAGCTGCGTTCTCTTGACAATTTCAAAGTAGCATCTTTTTTAAGGTGTAAAAGGAAATTGTAAGGCCTGAAATGCTTGGAATACGTTCAAAATTTCCAAAGGGGTGAGAAAAACCCAATAGAGCTTCTTGAAATAAGATGAACTAACATGTTCAGATAAAGACATTTCATTTTAAGGGACTGAGCATGTGAACTTTTCTCACCCTGCTCAGAGCTTTTATGCCACTGCACTGCTGGTAACTTAAAGGGATACTTCAACATTTTGGCAAATTCGCCCATTGCCATAATTCCTATAGTCTTAGTAATAGGTTTGTTTCCTTTAGTTGTCAGTGCAAGCTGTTTCTAGACCTGGGGGGACCATTAAACCCGCTGCACTGCTAACGCTATGTTAGCAGATGGTATTTTTTGCTTTCCCTCATCAAACTCATCAAATACATAATCCAACAACTCCAAAACGCTCTTGTGGACAAGTTGTGACCTGTACATTCACCATGCTATGAAATAATCATGAAACTTTACGAGAAGGAGATGTTTTAAAGTTAAATGCAAAGCCGGAATTACACACCAGAGATGGCTGCTGCACTGTGTCACTCCGCCCAGTGGTTTACTCAAGAAATAGTTCCGAGTATTTGCTTCATGTGTCATAATGTTACATAATTATATGTTATTATTTCATAGCGTGGTGAATGAGTCGGTCACAACTTGTCCACGAGAGCGTTTTGGAGTTGTTGAATTGTGTATTTGATGAGCTTGATGAGGGAAAGCAAAAAACACCGTCTGCTGACATAGTGCTTGCTGTGCAGCTGGTATATAGGTCCCCCCAGATGTAGAAACAGCTTGCACCAACAGCTAAAGGAAACAAACCTATTACTAAGACTATAGGAATTATAGCAATGGGCGGTTTTGCCAAAATGTTGAAGTATCCCTTTAAGCCTGAGGCATGACATTTTCTTTAGTCCAGGCCATTCTTGAGACAAAATACCTCATGACTGCTCTGGGGGATTTTCTTCCAACCTACAAAATGTCCACTCTGACTCATGGAAAACTGATTAGGTTTTAGAGGTCAGAGGTCAAGGTCATTTGGCCTCATGGTCAACACTTTCCTATAAGGTTTCTGCAAGTTACACTACCACAGGAATCTGCTCAGCCCTCAATTAGTGCTTCATGAGTCACATATGAGCAAAAAAAAAAAATTTAGATTCAGTTCACTTTTAACTGCAGTGTGAACGTAGCCTATGACTCATATCTGATAATTTTATATCAGACTCAGGTCAGTGTCATATGCAGTTCTAAATCAGATACATATCAGATCTTTTGGAATTTGACTGCAGTGTGAACAGCTAAACAAAAAAACATCAAACCTGTGAAAAGATCAGGATTGAGCATAAAGGCCTGCAGTGTTAACGTAGCCAAAGTTAATCTCATTTCACAAAAACAGCATATGCCTATAATCATCAAAGATGCCAGTGTTAATCGATCAGGTCACGATGGCTTAAATATTTGCAGATCAAGAACATATCACTATAAACTCAACCTTTAATATCTTATGTCAGCAGTTGTTTTGCTCTATCAACATGTCAGCTGTTTCATGCCTTTGGAAGTGATTCTGCTTCATCAGTAACCTTCAAATTTTGCACTGACTCAATATTTCACTGATTAGATTTTGGTGCTCCATGGTCATGGTGCTCATGTGCGTCCCATGCTTATGAAAGCAATATCTTAAGAATGCTTTGAGATGGTTTCTTCAAACTTCCACATATTCCACTTTTTCTTAAGGATGAACTATCTAGATTAGGGTGGTCAAAGGTCAAAGTCACTTGCTCTCATGTTCAGCCTTTATAACATTTGTACCACAGAACAGTGCATACATTTGCAGTGCATACATGCAGTATTCCATTTTATTATTATTATTATTATTATTAAGCTATCTCTACTACATTTGGCATGCATTCAACCCTCTAATTGGTTACTGGGTTATGTGATTTTTATAGTGGTCCATGCACAAGAAAAGGTCAGTTGCAATGCTGAAATGTTCAGTGACTGACCTATATGAGGTTAAATGTGTCTGCTTACACATCCATAAAATGATGCATGTGTCTGATCCAGTGATAGGGAAACATTAACGCTATTGCAGGAGATCTAGTGTTGCTGACATCCTCTTGTCGCTCTGTTGATTAAATGGTCATGTTTTTTTAACTCTACAAACAAATATCTGCATAATTGGCACCTAAGAATAAGATCTGGTTTGATAAAAGAGCAGCAACAGGAAGAAATCAGCTCATTTTTCAGAGATAAAATTGTAGAGACAAGTGCATGTACTGCAACAAAATTAGAGCAGATATAATTCTTACAAATTCAAATAATGTATAGTCTCTGAAAATGTTCCTCTTATAATATCTTTCAAGTAAATATCCCTTACTTAGCACCCATAACGTATCTCTTTTTTGTTTCCTGGCTGGGGTTGTGCTTCACCTGGGGGAGCCAGTAGGGAGACACTATCATCCCCAACTCCCTCCCCCTCTCTCTTTCGGTTACGCAACACCCCTGACTCATGCTAGAGAGCCTCCTTTGCTCACGCCTCTCTGCATCCCATGATTCCTAGTGTCCTCAACCCCACCCCCACCCAGTCTTCACTCTCTTCTCCCCCCTGCATACGTGTGAGTGGTAATCGGCTGCAGAATATTAACTCCCCCTGCAGCAGAGAGCATCGAGACGTACAAAGAAAGAGATTCAGAGACTAAGACACAAAACCCCCTAATTTCCTCAAAAATTTGGGATTTCTATATTGACTCCCAGCATTTTTAGGCCTTTCTACAACCCATGTTTATCACATTTTTCAAGCAGCATAAAAACATACTTGGATAAAGACATCAAAACTAGACTAAGACTTTAAAAATGAGAGCTGAGATTCCCATGGTGCAGGGTTATTTTGCTCTGTATGAGGAGACACTTTCACATACAGCAGAGAGCCACAAAGTGGTTGTCATTGATTTGTCCTTGCTGTGAAGCTGCAGAGGTTGTATCTGCATGCAGGGTTGGTTTTACCATGATGTGAGGAAGAAGCTGAGGGTTTTCTTTGCCACTCCGGAAGAAAGATTTCAAGAAAAGTGCTGCATAAGCCCTTTGAATGTCAAGTGTATTTCACACTGTTGAGCCGTCCTCTCCTGCTGTGACGGAGCAGATGAAGAGTAAATATCTGATAAACCTACGGCATGCATAGCCCTCTGTGCATAAATATTCAGGTGTTTTCAGCTGCCTTTATGTTTGATATTCATCTGGCAATGGCAGTTGCAGTTATTGCAAGCTTCATGTTAAATTCTTCTCTAAAACTCAGCATCTTACTGAGTTTATTTTACTAATTTCTTGTCAAAAAATATCTCAGAACATTCAGTCTAAGTCACATTCACCTGGTAAGTCCAGGTACCTTGATTGTAGACTTTAAAAGTAAAAATAATAAAGCTTATAAGCAATAGGATGATAGATTTACTTAGGCTCATGTTTTCTACGGGCATCCTATTTCCCTTACTGGTGTGTGCCACACTCTGCTATGGTGTGCTTGAGGTGTTGTCAGCAGAGCTTGCTTCTATTTGCATAGAGATCGACCTAAGTAAATAAACAACAAATCAACCTCAGAAATGCAATGAAACATGCTGCATGTTAACCTGACACACCAGATGGATTTGTTTCACACGTCCATCTGGGAAAGCTTCAATAGGAAACATTTGAGAAAAGGCAGAGGCTTTGAAAAAACTCGGAGTGTTCCTATGAACATTCCTATGTTCTCTTGTGATGTTGTGTTCCAACTGCGCTTCATTGCACTGCACTTTATGGAACAGATCCAGCGGGTGAAGGCACACTCCATTGGTTGGAGAAGAACTGGGAGAGTGGCCCTGTGGAAACTGTAGGTAAAGGGCCCTGTAATGTTATTGTTGTAGTTTGAGTCAAGCTCAGACCAAAGGTTTGTACCTAGCTTTGACAGGCTGCTTTTGAAAGCCTGTTAGTTGCAATGGGGGTAGATGTACCATCTCCATTGCAACCCTCTATTCTCCATTTTCAACATCCACTTCTCATTCCTGTCTTTCAGCTACATATGCCCTCAATATGAATGTGGACAGCCATTGCAAGCAGCTGACTATTTGCAACATCATAACTACCGTGTGAAGCTGACTTCCTCCTCTGATTGGCTGTTAAAGCATATCCAGGCACCCACCCCACTTCCACTAATCCAGGGCTGGGTTGAGCGGCAGGTTGAGCAAGTCAACCCAGACATCCTTTTCCCTGGGGACACTCTCCATCTCCATCTAGAGGGGATCCTTAGGCATTCCCAGACCATGATATATAACCCCACTAGCAAAGTCTGGGTCCTACCTGAGGTCTCCTCCTAGCTGGACATGCCCAGAAAACCTTCAAAGGGAGGCATCCTGATCAGATGATTAACTCATGTTGAAACACACGACATGCTTTATGTTCTAAAACCAGCTGTTTGTAACCTGACAAAATGAATCTCAGTTAGCCTTTTTCGAGCTGCAGCATTTCAGTTCACACAGCTGCAGCTGTCCTTCGGGATGTCCCATTGTGGGCAAATCTTTGGTCTGAAATGGACTTTAAATTCATTTTAACATTTATGATAATTATAGTAAATGTAAGGCTGATATTAAAGGGATATTTCAGTATTTTTTAAGTTGAGCCATATGAGGTACCTAGCAGTAGTAGTGGTATTAGCCTCCAGTGTTTTAAGTGAGCATTGCTCCTTTTAGGAATCGTTGGTTGTACCAGCAAAGGAGCTAGGCTATACAGCGTACAGGTGGGTACAGTTTCTCTGCAGAATTTTTCAGGTTTTTGTTAAAAATGGGCCAGAAAACAATGTTGGCTCAAATGTACGCACTACTGAAAACTTTTGAAGAATTTTATTTCTTACCCAGAAAGCCTCTGTGATTTTGTCACTATTTTGCAATGTAAGCTTTGGCTACTGGCTGTGTGCTACTGCATTGCAAAATAGTGATGCTAATATGACTCAACTTAAAAAATACTGAAATGTCCATTAAACAGTTTTGGCAGTTGGATCCGCATTAGCAGGCTGTCTGCAGCAGTGATTCAGTGGAAACTCTGAGAAAAGGTAGCTCTCATTTCAAGTTTGAAATGAACGAGTAATTTTGTCTGCTGCACTTGTAGCTCTTTGCAGTTATCACAGCCTTGGCTTATTTGAAAAATTTGATATTTGGTGTTTCTCTAGAGTTGTCTGGTGAATGTTGCTTTAAGGTGTAAATATTTTTAATGAGACAAATAGTCAGTAAAATCTGAGTCTTTGCAGTCTGTCTTATTCAGCACAGTTATTCCTGAGGCTGAAATTAATGCTGGTGTATGATTCTGTCTCCTTGGCCTTTAATGAACACTGAATATGTATGAAGGATGCAGGAATACAGAGGCTATAGAGAGCAGATGAAGAAATACCTGGTTCTTATCTGTGTTTTCTCTCTGCTCCTGTGGGAGATGCTGGCAGGAGAAAAAATTGTTTGCAAACCAGGTTAGATGCTGCGGCCTGCTGATATAATTAGCTGTTTCTGTCAACAAAGACTTAGTAAACATTATTTTAAACCAAAATGAGTGTCAGTGGGGATTAAGGAGGCATATATTAATATTCAGCCTGTATCTTAAGACAAATATGCAAGTTATCAGGCAACAGATGGTCTAATTTTATTCACCCCGTGGGCAATATTGTTCACATTGAATTTCAAACATGGAATGGGGACTTAAAGGCTCTGAACTCAGGTATTAGTATTCGATCAGTTATGCTGAGTAATGCTACAATAATTAAAATTTTTTAGCACATTTTCATTTTTATGTAAACTCAGTCTTATTCAGAGTAGGCACCAATAATATAAACCTAGATTACCCACACTGGGCAACACACATAACTGCCTGTTAATAGATTAATTTAAATACAAAACAAGACAGATATTGAAGCTCTCATTTCTCTTCCTGCTCTGCAGTAGCAGTGATGTGAATGTGCAAACCTTTAAAAAATGGATTAGAGGGACTCTGAATATGAGCCAATCAGAGCCTTATCACAGGAGGCAATTACCAATCAGCTTTTTTTTTTTTTTTTTTTTTTTTTTTTTAAGATTTAGTTTTGGGCCTTTTCATACCTTTATTTGATAGAGGAAGGACAGTGGGTAGACTTGGAAACAGGGAAGAGAGTGGGGAGAGACATGCAGTAAAGGGCCACAGGCTGGATTCGAACCCGGTGCGCCCGTACATTGGTAGCACCTTAAACCACTCAACCATCTGCGCTCCCACCAATCAGCTTTTTTTCCATTATTTTTCCCAGTCTTTGAAGGGTGTGATAAAGAAGAGGGTGGGTGACTTTGAGAAAACTGTCAGAGAGCTTAATTTGAAGTCATGTCGAGCATACTCTAACATATGAACATGCTTTTTCTTCTTAGAACTGTCAGAGGAAAACCACAGTTATCAGTGAGGGAGAGGAGCATGGTGCATCCTTAGTATACTGAACCTTTGGAAAATGCTCTTGTACCCTTCTTTAGATGATAATATCTACACCCAAAAGGTTCTGGAGAACAAGATTATAATCACATGATCACATGGTCTAAACCCACAAATGTTGGTTGAGTAGCAGTCTCCAAAATATAAATCAACTGAATGTCATCAGCACCGATATTATTTGTTGGTTAAACTGATTTCAGTGAATGGAGGCATCTCACAGGAGAAGCTGTTTCAGGTCGAACTGTCACCATTGACAGAGCAATGCTTGACTTCAGTCAGCACAGGCATGTGGATGTTAACCTTCAAAGACCGAAAGCTGGTGGTATTAGCACTTCAGAGAAACAGGCTAGCCCAGTGCTTGGCTGTGTGACTTGTGCTTGTGTTTTCTTAACTTAAGATGAATTAGAATAGTTTATATTCTCCTGCCGTTTTCAAGTCCAGCCACAAATTCTCTATTGGACTGAGGACTGGGCTTTGACTCTGCCTCTACAGAACATTCACCTAGTTGTCTTTAAACAATTTCTGTGTAGCTTCACTGTATGCTTCTGGTCATTGTCTTGCTGGAGGTTAATTCTTCTCCTAAGTCACAGTTCTCTTGCAGACTGGATAAGATTTTCCTCCAGGATTTTCCTATTTTTTGCTATTTACCATTACAAGCCTTCCATGGCCGGTTGCTGAGAAGCATCCCCACAGCATGATGCTGCCACGGGTGATGTGCATAGTGTCTTGTCTGATGGCCAAAAAAGCACCGTTTTGGTCTCATCAGACCAAAGCACTTTCTTCCACTTGACCATGGAGTCTCCCACATGCCTTTTGGAGAACTCTTGTCCAAGTTTAATGAGTTTTCCTCAACAGTAGCTTTACCAGGCAGCAGTTATTGTATGCAGAGTCTCTCCCATCTCAGCTGCTGTAACTCGCTTGTAACTCGTTTGGAGTAGTCAAAGGTGTGTGACAGTCTGAGCTACGCAGATTTACACATGTGCCATATTCCTTTTATTTCTTGATGATGGATTTAACTGAACTCTGGGGGATGTTCAATGCCTTGGAAATTTTTTGTATCCATCCCCTGACTTTTACTTTTCAGAGGTACATTGAACTGTGTATGTATCAATGTAATCAACAGAAATACAAACATTTGCATGTTTTTAGCTTTTCAGAAAACCATCTTAATACTACAGTCACATGCTGTAGTATTAGTGTGACATTAAAACATGCCTTAATTTCATATGAACCACGAGTGCACAGTGAGACTGCTGCTGTTAACATCTGTATTTCATCTATCTTTTGTTTTTACACGGTCAGCAGTGAGGAGTGTGATGGCTGACTGGCTGGGTCCTCTGATGTGTTACTGCATCCTTCCTCCTCCGGCTCATTCAAAAAGCCCCGTGCGCCCTGGCAGAAAAGGAAAAACCGGCTATTTATAGTTTCCCTCGCTCTGCCCCCCCCCCAGCAAACATGTATACGGACACACAACCCTGCAGTGGGACACACTTTGTCTTTCCATGTTCATACACACACAAACATACACAAATACACACCACCCTGGAGCCTTTGGGAGCTCTGTCACAGCTCAGACGGGCCACCATCCTCCCCTCCTCTTACGCTTTTCCTTTTTTTTTTTTTTTTAACTCACTCTTCATTTTCTCCTCCCCCTTCTTCCTCTCTGGGGTGAGGACCTCCTCATCTTCTCTTCTATCTCCTTCCTTCTTTCTCTTTCTGTCTCCCTCTCATGTTGTTTTAGACGGATGGAAAGGGAATCTTGTTTGCATTATTAAAGGATGGGAAGAGAAAGCAGTAGTTTGGATATTGAACACTGCTTAAAAGCCTGAGGAGGTTGAAAACATATCAGATGTCAGATCCTCACACAGCTCTGCCATTAAATTCCAATTAACTGAAGATTAAACAGTTTTAGGTGTGAAGTAACCCTCCAGAATATGAAACAGCAGACGGTGGGTTACCTTTACACAGTGTTGACCTTTTAATTAGCTTTGTGCTGTTGAATTAAATTGAATACATGCAAATGTAAATGCCAGATGTCTTTTCTGCTGCTGAAAATGTTTGGAGGTGCAGATGCAAAAGTGGTGGCAACCATATGCCTCATTTCTGGTATATATTGTCAGTTTTATTGGCATAGACAAAAACTTGAAGTTTACAAAGCTGAGCTGGAGTCTGTTGAAGGCAGCAGTGCAGTTTGGGTTACGGTGGCCACTGAGGGCCATGTGCATGGGTGTCAGCAGGGCATATATGCATAATTTTAATGGGGGGATTCCTTGAGTGCTTGTCTTTTTCAGTAGTAGCAGTTATTTTGTGTGATAATTGACAAAGTTTAACTTCATAATCAACTTCTGATTCTTATTCTTTTTGTGTATTTTTCCTAACCTCTAGGACTGTTCAGTTATGGCTAAAATCTTTATTTTTTACATTTAATTTTGGGCTTTTTATGCCTTTATTGACAGTGGAGGACAGCTGATAGAAATGGAAACAAGGAAGAGAGAGCTGGGTAGAGACATGAGGGAAAGTGACACAGGCTGGAATCAAACCTGAACTAACCGCGTACATAGGGCACGCCTTAAACCACTAGGCCACCTGTGCCCCCCTAAAATCTTTATTTTGATTGATATTAAAACTATGATTGTCAAACGTGATGAATAAACATATGCATCATGCATTTATCAATGCCCTGCATAGAACTCTAGTTTGATAGTTTGGCTTCCCGCTCCATAAATCCGTGCCATCTACTTCTGCTGCACCCCCAATAGGTGTGTCAAATCCTACCTGCATCCCACACAGACTCTGACAATCAGTGTTAAATATTCAGAATAATACAGTGCATTTAGTTAAAGGCTGATATGCTCACTTCAGCACCACCCTGATTAAGTTTTCTCTATGAATGACGGAAACCCTAAAAAAACAACCACATCCTTGCCATGCCTAACGATGCCAACCATGGATAAAAAAAAAAGCAGCAGCTGGGAGTCTCAGATGGATGGAACTCCTGGTTATGGCTTAGTAATAGCAGAGTCAAATAATATTTACCAACTTTATTTACACATCATTTATCATCTTTTATTTTAAAGTCATAGAGAGCTGAAATTGTTTCTTGATCTCTGGAAAGTTTGTGCATCATAAAAACTGCAGTGCACTTCTATCAGCTCTCATAGACAGCAGGAATCTTTACTCTATTTTTTAACGTGCTGTTGCTTTTTCGCCAGATATCTGGACAATGGCTCAGCATCTCTGCGTGCTGATGCATATGTGCAGTGATAGGCCAACAACACTATAAGGCAAGCAATAAAGCCGTGCTTTTTGACTTATTTACAAAGTTTTAGTGCACACACTTTTTTGTGGCGCTTTAACAAAGCATCACAGCCCACCTGCCATGTGATGCTGGCTACCAACTACAGCTGACAAAACAGCAATTAAACCCTAATTTCTCATTCAATTTATGATTCTAACAGCAACCTGCGACACATCTCCTGTTATCTTGTTTATTATGAGCACCGAGAAGTGCTTTAAAGAAAGCTTACTTTGATTGGGGAATGTGGAGCAGGTGCATCATCTCATTCAAATACGTTTCCCTGTGGGTGTGTTTCAACAAAGTCCAGTTGTTTTCCTGCTCCGTCACTTTCTCTTACCAGCTCATAGCAAATGGAGCAGCTGCATGCAAGCCTCACATCATCCAGATAGAGGCAAAGCATCAGATGGAGTGGTATAAAGCACACTGACACTGGACTGTGGAGCAGTGGAAACATTCTGTTGAATCTCACTTCTCTGTTTGGCTGTCAGGTGGGCAAGTGTGGGTTTGGTGAATGAAGGGAGAATGTTACTTGTGGGATAATGGTATGGGGCTGTTTTTCAGAGTTTGATATAGGCCACTTATCTCCAATGAAGGCCAGTCTTAATGCTTCAGCATTCAAAGACATTTTGGACAATGCTATGCTTCCAACTTTGTGGCAACAGTTTAGGGGAAGGCCCTTTTTTATTCCAACATGGCTGTGCCCCAGTGCACAAAGCAAGGACTACAAAGACATGGTTTGATGAGTTTGGTGTGGAAGAACTTGACTGGCCTGCACAGAGGCATAAGAATACTTTTGTCCAAAAAGTCCAAAGAAAAAGGCAAATTGGCATATAATCGCTAACACAGAAACGTAAGTGTGGATGGACAATGAGGTTTCCAGGTGACCCCAAACTACAAAGTGAGTAAATTTTGAGTGGAAGGGAGCCGAAAAAACAGGAATCAGGAGCTCACCATTGTAGTTGTAGTCCACCTGCTCGTGCATAAGGTTTTTCTGGAACCATAATGCATGTGTGCAAACAGTCTCAGTTTTCAGGGGAACTTTATATTATCAGTAGTCATGGCAACAAACACAAAAAGTTGTGCTCTGAACCTGTTTTAGAACCTTTTTGTTTTTTGTCACCCAAAATGCAGTTGTCATGTTAATTAACAGCCAAAATTCAACAGGAATTTACTGCTCTCAGATGAATTCAAAGCTGTTTAAATCTGGTCTTAGTATGATTAAGATGGCCCAGTGATTAGATCATGCCCCATGTACATAGGCGTCCCAGGTTCAAGTCTAGCCTGTGGCTCCTGTCTTGCATGTCCTTCCCCGACTTCTCCTCACTGTTTCTGACTCTATCTACTCTCCTCTTCTTTAAACAAAGGCACAAAAGAGGTACAAATTAATAATAAGGAAAAAAGAAGACAACAGTTTGAATTTCTGGACATCATGTGAACACATTAGTCCATTGTGTTCACTATTGCACCCCTCCTAGACAATTTAGGGAGCATTTTAAGAGTGCAGTTCATGTTGAAAGGGGTCATAGATAAGTCTGAGCTGGCTGATGAGGATGAGGGAGGGCGATAAAGAGGCCAAGATAGTGATCCAGTGATAGTGAGTGCTGAAAAGGCCGACGGGTCAGCAGCACAGCAGGCAGATTCTCACACGGCTGAGTAAAGAAGATACCGACTGTGTGGTCTCTCCTGGTCACGGTGCATGTCTGTCTGTCTCTTTCTCTCCGTCCGTCTGTTCATCTGTCTCTCTGCTGCTGCATTGCGGCGACGGCTAAGAGCCCAGCAATCATCTCTGGCTCGTAGTTGCTGCTATGAGCTGTTCTGTCAGGAGGAGAAGCTCACAGCTGTCTCTCTGCTCTGCCAGGCTCAAACACATGCAGAAAAACACACACCACCCACGCACATGCAGAATAGAAAGTACACTCTAAGAGTACAAGAGAAAACAAGAGGTGTTGACAAAACAGGTTCATGAGTTATTATTCACTCACACATGCACACCTGGGACGATGGAAAGCACACCAACATGTGCACACAAAGAATCCCCTGCAATCGATCGGAGGAGGAGGGAAAGTCACCTTCTTCACCAATCCAGCTCTGCAGTGTTTACACAGAATAGACAGACTGACAGAGGGAATGAGGGATGACTCACTCACGCACATCAACACTGCAAACACACTTTCAATAACCCATGAACATTTCTTTTTATTTGAAAGAAAGGGACAAACCTCTTTTCATATCATGACAAGGCACAACCATCCATCCTCATCTTCTTTGGAAGCTTGTAGGTCAAATTTAGTCCAAATACTACCTTTACTGTCCCTGCTTTGGATTATTAGACTCTGTGGTCTTCTTTAGTTTTCAAGACTGATTTAACCCATGATTTCTTACCTCACCGTCTCTTTCAGAGCATTAAACAAATAAAAAGTAACCTGAGTTAAATCAGTATTTCATCTTCACTGCTACACAGATAATTCAGCTCCTTTTCTGCTAAATCTGTTCCTCTGTGGTATAAATCATCTCATTTGACATGCACAGAGTCAAAAGCTGTGTTCACTTGTGCACTGCTGAAATGTTTGTCATTTTTAGAAATGTTCTGAGTCAAACCAGATTTATACTCCAAGATTTAACCCCTGCAGAAGCCTGCACACGTAGCCAGACAGACATCTCTTTTAAAGTGTGATACACATCAAAATGACACACTGTTTTCAACCTTTTAAGCCCGCACCCCCAAAAATAACAGTGCCAAAGACCAGGACCCCCACTGTACCTGAAGGTTGTAGAAGCACAGTTGAACACAGCCGTGCACAGTCAAGAATAGTCATGTGCAGACGTACATTTTTTGAATTTTTTTTACACATTACTTTTATTTCAGCATAAATCTCACCAAATTACCGTGTTTTTATTTCACATTTAACAAGTTTTATTTAATTCATTTTCAAAAAAGGATAAAATGGACAATTTGAAATCAGTGAAAAAATTCTTTGTTGTTTTGGAAGGCATCTGGCGACCCCTTCTCAGTGTCTCAGGACCCCAAGAAAGGGTGTGGGATTGACAAAAATACATAAAAGATTTTTGAAATGATTTAAAGTGGTAATTTTATCCAGTATGATTAAGATATCCTTAAAATTAGTTTAATTTAAAAATAACAATCCATAGCTATTAATTGAGATTTGTGCTTGAATTTGAATGTGTATGTCACATCTCAAAATATAAATTTGTACATGATGCTTTGTGCAACATCATATTCATTCACCACCTCCAAGAACAATTGGGGTCCCTGGTCTCTGACCATGTTATTCTGGGTGTCACAGGCCAAGAAGTTTGAGAACCACTGCTCTAAGGCACTGGGATCTCAACTAGTCTGGTGTCAGGAAGTATCTCCACCTCCTTAGTGATAAATCATGACTCAAATTTCATCTATCCATACATTTTCTAAACTGCTTATCCCATTTGGAGGTCACAGGTGGCTGCGGCCTATCCCAGTGTCACTGGGCAAGAGGTGGGGTACACTCGTGACTGTTCCCCAGGCAGTCGCAGGGCTGATGTGTAGAGACAAACAACCAGGCATTCTCACACTCTACTGTCAGTTAAGAGTCACTAATTAACCTGATGTCTTTGGTGGTGGGAGGAAGCCAGAGTACCTGGAGAGATCGATGCATGACCTGACTGGGAGTTGAACCAAGGACTTTCTTGCTGTGAGGCAACAGCACTAACTCCTGTACTGTGCAGACCTAACCAGATGATTTAAAGAAAAATGGGGCAGTTTGGACTTGAGGTGGAACAAAAATTGTATTGGAAAAAAGAACTGGAGACATATCCTTCAAAGTTAAAGCACACCATAGACTCATGCCACATTTTTTTCCAGACACACATCTGTGACCCACTGAAATTGGCTTTGTGACCCTCTTTTGGGTTACTGCCGGTTAAGAAACAAGCGTCCCTGAAGCTTCAGGGCACTGCCTGTATCTGAGTAATGCCTCGAGCAGGGGTTCCCTAATGGTTTGCAGAGGCATGCTGGTGTGCCCTGAGGCAAGTCTAGGTGTGCCATTGGAATGTGTTCAGCCATACGCTCTTACTACAACTATATAACAACTAGAGATGCTGTAACATGTGTAAAACATGGTAATTTCCAAAGATACAAACATTGGTGTGCCTGGAGAGTTTGGCTTGATCTTTGGTGTGCCTTGGGCTAGAAAATGTAAAAAACTGCCTGTCTGTTGGCATATTGTGTATTCTCTACAGCAGCGTTTCTCAGCTTTTAAAAATCTGAAATATCTCAAGAAACATCAGTGAAAATGTAAATGAACACTCTGAATTCCTAGTACTCAAATAAGGGGTTGGTATATGACAGAATTAGACGGATAACTCATGACTGTTGCCTGAGTCTGGGACGATGTACACAGTTTTCCTATCTGGTTGAGATGGATGAGACGTAGACTTGGAGTTCCTGGTCCTCACCGCCAAACTATAAACATGCTTCCTGTACAGTGTGTAGTGATGTAAGTCTATTCATTGGCAGAACCCCGCTTTGATGTGATTGCAGGGAAAGACAGTTTTGGGATAGATAATGATCCACATATTCATGATAATTCTTGTTTTGTCTTAATTTATTTTGAGGCACCCGTGACAATGCCAAAAGGCACCCCAGGGTGCCTCAGCAACTCCAGTTGAGAAAGGCTGCTCTAGAAGGAGATAAATATCTTCAGATGATGAAACATTTAATCAAATCTACTTGCCTGAAATATTAGAGGTGCACTTCCTTTTCCACCCCTCTTAGAAGCCGAACAAGAACAGAAAAATTACCCCTTCTTATGCAGCAACTTCTTTAGCAGCAATACTTCACCTTCTCTCATGTCTCCTCTCTGCTTTAACTGTATTTTTGAGCTAATTGGTAGTAGTAGTGCCATTAGCCTGCAGTGATTTCAGTGAGTGTTGCCTGTTCATAAAGGACGTGCTTAGGGAAGCCAGGCTAGTGCCACAGAAGTTCTAACCCTGTTCCAATCGACATAGTTTCCTGTACACAAACAAGCAGGAAATGCTGATGGACTGGCATATATTACACTGTCAACTTGTGTTTAAGTGAAGTATTGCAGAGCTGCAGGGACCCACCAATGCACAAACTTTTAGTATGGCGTAGTTAGTTCCGATTTCCATGCAGAGACATAAACCAGGCTTCAGATGTTCACATATCCACCTCAAAGTGGGAGATATCCCTGGTAAACTGTGGGTGCCTTGGTCATGTGGAGACGGCAGATGAAAAAAGTCTCATGCCGTAATGACAGCAATAAAAGAGCAAACAGGGAAACAGAAATCAAAAGGTAGAACTATAGATAATAACTGCAGGCGAGCTCAACTCTCACAAGCGATCAAGTGCATACTGAGAAATCTTTCTTTTCATTCATTACACATAGTATAGGCATGGAGTTGACATTCTCATCAAATAGGAAAAAATTCTCCCAATGGACTAATCCTAGCTCTTTATGGACAGGCTCAGGAACAAGTGAGCCATGACTTGAGATTTGCTTGTCTATTGATTAGCCATTTCCATGCCAGCATTAATGAGGCAGTAAGATGCTCTTGGCATAAGATGTTCCCAGTTAAACAGATTAAAATGGACTCGTTGTTTGACTCAGCTACTCTATCATCAGCCACAGAAAAGTTGGACTAACGTGAATGTCCTATGGAGTATTTAACAAAGCAGGGTTCAATACAGATCTTTGTTTTACTAGGTTTAATATGTCAATAATATCAATGATTGTGCACAGATTTAAGAAAAGTAGCTTTTTGCACTCATAAAAGCAAACATAGATGTTACAACAAGGCGGCACACCGGTATCTTCCTTATTATTTATTCAGGGGGATCTCACCAATAACTCGTGTCACTGCGGGCTCAGGCAGCGTGGAGACTGCTGACAGGATGTCAATAAGGTGGCGATTGCACAGCGACTAAAGTGTGTGTTTGTCTCTGTGTGTGTGGTGCCTCAGACAGACAGAGAAAGCTACAGAGACAGAGAGAGGCCTACTAGGATAAGTTCATGAGCCGGGAGTCATGTAAGAACCTCAGATCAAACAGCTGGTTGACACAGTGCTGTTAGCAGAGCTCTGCTCCTTTACAGAGACTTCTAGAAACACCTAGAAAGGAGCCGTCAAGTGTAGTAGAAAGAAAGATGTCAGCAGAAATTGCTCAAGATATCAGGAGTTTTAATTTTGTTCAGGTAATGCACAAGTTTTACATTTTAATTGCTTCTAAGGGCTATTTTATGCTAACTATACTAAAATACTTCAGCAAGTCAAGCTAAACTGTTAGCCTGGTTCTGTTGAAGGTAAAAAAAAACTCCACTAACCAGCACCCAATAATCTAATCAATTTAAAAATATGGCATACTATTTCGTATTTGTTTGATCTACACAAACAAGAGAAAAAACACTTTTTTGGCAGTCATTTTGAGCTCTTGGTATGCTCTATTGTTAGCTATATGAAGGTTGACAACATAGACCTGATACTCATAGATCATGCAGTATATCATAGCAGAGCTTCCAATGCTAATTTGGCAGTGACATTTAGTGTGCGCAACAAATACACCACATGGACAAAAGTATTTGATGCGCACACTACATCAGCAGGGACCGTAATAACATTGTATTCAAATACATGTACTTTAATATGGAGTCGGCCCCCATTTGCAGCTTTAACAGCCTCCACTCTTCTTGTCAGGCTTTCCACAAGATTTCTGGTGGCTTCTGTGGGAATTTGTTTCCACTCATTCTGTCAGACATTTATGAGGTGAGGCACTGATGTTGGACGAGAAGGTCTGGCTCACAATCTCTGTTTTAGTTCATCCCAAAGGTGCTCAGTGGGGTTAAGGTCAGAGCTGTGTGCGGGCCAGTCAAGTTCTTCCATGCCAGACACACCAAACCATGTCTTTATAGTCCTTGCTTTGTGCACTGGGGCACAGTCTTGTTAGAATAGAAAAAAACTTTCCCCAAACTGTTGACACAAAGTTGGAAGCATAGCATTGTCCAAAAGGTCCTGGTATGCTGCATTAAGATTGGCTTCTACTGGAGACAAGGGGCCTAGCCTAAACCCTGAAAACAGCCCCATACCATAATCCCTCCTCCACCAAACTTCACAGTTGACACAATGCAGTCAGGCAGGTGTTTTGGGTTGTTGCTGAGTGCTAGAGGTTCTCTTTCAAAATCTTGACATGTCTTTCTTTCTTCATGATTCCTTCCATCTTTAGGAGATTCCCAGTTTCAGAGGCACTGAAGCATCCACTTAGCATAATACTCCCACTGCCGTGTTTCACTGTGGGGACGGTGTTCTTTGGGTTACATGCTTCTCGTTTCTTTCTCCAAGCACAGACAACATCCTTCTGGCTAAAGAGCTCTAGTATGAGTCCTTCTCACTCCAGTTCTTGACACTTGGAAATGCTGTGATAACTTTGTAGATCCTTCTCCTGCTTCCTGAACATCAACAATTCCATTTCACAAGTCTAAATTGATTTCTTTGTTTTTGCCATGATGTATTCTCCAGTGCAAGCTCAAACCCTCACTGAAGATTTTACACTGTGTGCAAATTTGAAGATAAGCCTCAGTTTTATCTTGATTTTACAAGCTTTGAACATTACAAAGTTAAAGCACATCCTTTCACAACAGTAGCTTGCTAAGGCCCAATAAAAAGGTCAGTTCTAAGGTGGGCTTATAATTCAGACCCTGGTAGTTTTTGTGAAATAATTTTGTTTCTGTGTGCAAAGTGAAATAATGTTAGCATCCAAAATAAAACTAGGATGTTTAGAAAAGCAGGTATACATATTCTTTGCTCAGTTTAATTAAGATTGCTACTCAAACTTACATACACTGAAACCAGCAGCTTTTTCAATCAGCCTTCCTTACTCAATGAAGACTAAATCTTTGCTATTAAAAAGTTGTCATTACTGTATTTGACCCCACCGACACCCCTTTATCATATTGTTTAGGTTCAGGTGATTATTCTGTATTTGTCTTGCTCTGTTTTCAGTTTTATGTTAAATACTTCCCAATAAGCTGCTAAATTAGCTTATATTCAAGAAATTGGGAAAATAATGAGAGTGGAAATGATGGCTGGAAGTAATTTCAATGAGTTTACTGATGAATAAAATCTCATTATCTTGTCTTCTGTCTCTCTGCCCTCCCTCTTTATACCTACCATTACATTTCCCGGCCATTACCCTCCTCTTTCTCGGTTTTTCTCTCTCCCACAGGTCTGATCGTCTACCTGGGGATGATGGTTGGCGCCTTCGTCTGGGGTGGCCTGGCTGATCGGATCGGCCGGCGGCAGACCCTCCTCATCTCCCTCTCTATCAACAGCGTGTTTGGCTTTTTCTCGTCCTTCGTCCAGGGCTACAGCTCCTTCCTGTTCTGCCGTCTGGCCTCTGGTGTGGGGTAAGGACATAGATGACTCACGCACAAACTCACACACAGAAGCCAGGCCTGGAAATGAAACAGTCACGACCACTGTGGTGCGTCATTCGATTTGACAAGCAGAGCAATGCCACATGTCAAAGGACAGATAAACTGCTGTGCTTATGGGAAAAAAACCAACAAATCCAGCCTCAGATTCTTGGATGGTTTTAACGCCTGCTGCATTTCATGAGCTGTTTTGCTGTCCAATTGTCCTATTCCCTTTACACTGGCACTTAAAAAAGGCAGTTTCATTAACTGAGTAACATCCACAGAATAAACGAGCCTGAGCTGTTTTAAGTGAATGAGTTTAAAGGTACACCACGTCTCTGTAGCATCCTTGCATCCTGGTCTCTTCATACTGCAGCTCTGTGGCTAAATGCTGGTGGCCATGGCAAAATGTCAGCAAAATGGCGGCCATTGCCCTGATTCCCAAGAAGATGAATATAAAAGATGACCTACCCCAGTTTTTTAAATTTGTTTTATTATTGTTGTTAAGGCACTGAATATAAGAGTTATACTAGCTTGTCCAGCTTTAGCTAGAGTTGAAAACTACTGTACACCATCACCACATTTTACATTTCATTAGTTATGCAAAAGAAAAAGATTGAACAAATCAGATTTTCTATGATGTGTACTATTTATGTCAGCTTTTATTTTTAAGGCACCCTTTTTGTGTACATCTTTGTGTGGTAATATCAGTGTCTTCAACACTTTATTTAGCACTGATTTATCTTGATAATAAAGAACATTTCAGCAGTGTTCATTTTGTTGAGTTAAGTATGACTAAAAGTGTTTGTTGACTGACTTTCTTCCATGAGGAAGAAGAGACTATAACCTTCAATATCCACCTCTGCACTGCAAAGCAAATCACTCCCTTTTTAGTCAATCATTGCAATTCCACTGCTTGCAATCTGGTCCATCTCCAGCACGTCCCAGAAGCGCCATTCCACTACACTTCACTGGAGATTTATGCCAGGACTATTTCCAGTAGTAGCCGCTGCCAAATGGAATCAATCCACACAGAGCAGACCAATCCAAAGAGCTAGAAAAATGTGCAACATAAGGCACAGACTCCTGATGGTAAAACATCACTATATCAACATCACGGCTCCTCCTGTGGCACAAGCTACAGGTCTTCAGGAGGTTAGAGGATCACAGAGCGTCTCAGGCACCACTGACAAGAAAAGGTTAACTTTTATGGTGAAAAACCTCAGAATTTGACATGAAACCACACATTGTTTGTAGAAGACATAAACCTTTTGATGTTTAGATATAATGCAAGCAATCAAATCATGGAATCATATCAAAATGAATGGCAAATTTAAAAAAGAATCTGCTGTTTACATGATATTCTCACGTTCAGTTCTCCTGTGATCTTGAGCTGCTCAGGGTGGTGCAGTGGTGCGCAGCGCTCCAGACACACTTCCAGTGTGCACAGTCACACAAGGCTGAGTTCATGTCATAATCTTCCCTCTACCCAAAGTTCCTCCTTTTCTTTTCAAAATAAAAGCAAGTTTGTATCCCGGCAGGAAGTCTGTTACCTTTAGTTTAAGGCAGTAAAGATAAAAAATGAGACAACAAAAACTGCTTTAAATGCAAAATAGTGGAATTTAAAAGTCCCAGTGAGCTTTAGATAGATAGATGAAAATGTATTTTGAATATATAAAACAGAGTGCAAAGTGGTCATACAAAAAGAAAGAAAACAATGCTCTTAAACAAAATAAAATTTAAAAAATACAGTGCAATACAAACGTCACATGCAACAATTTGATTTACATATCCAAAAAAGAGTGTGAGGATGTACACACTTATTTAATCCCACCCCTTCTCAATTCAATAATAATAATTCAATAATTTGCTATTATCAAAAATAGAAGTTCATTATAGATTGTAGCTTTGATAATTTTGATTGTTTTTTTATCATAAACTTGCAAAACCAAGACTTTCTCATTCACATAACCTGTATGTGAGGTCATTGGGAATTGTTTGCACACCAGTGAATGAACCTGAGACGTTAATGACTTTGAACATTAACCATTAAATATCTGTATGTATTGTGAGCATGGTGGCATACTGTCATGTTCACAGCAGTGCTTTTTAGTGTCAAAACCCCTTTTAAATTTTGTAGTTAATGCAGTGAATACATTTGTCTCCGATTCAGCAATCACTGAAAGCCAGAGACTCATAAGTTTTGTGTGTCTCTTTAAAGGGGCACTTTTGCCTTTTCATTGTGGGTGTTACTGTAATTTGCAGTGTGGCGAACTTTTCCAAATAAAGTCATTATGTTAACCACACTGACCCATTATAACTGGCAGAGCTCTGATTGAATCCGCTCCCAGAATCTGTTCCCTTTGGGTCGTAAACTGTTTTGATGGAAGATGTACAGCGAGGCAGTAAAGAAGCTGCTATCGATCACAGCCAGCTTGGCCTTCATGGGCAGCTTTTAAGAGTTTAACGATCATCTTTATCAACTGCAAGGCTTCTTTGCCTCTTATATCTCTCTCTCATGCAACTTTCCTAGAACTCTCCATATGAAATCATTTTTCATGTGCTCTTTTGTTAAAAATATTGCTTAACATTGTTTTTCTTCACACTGCCTTTTTAAATGACAGTTTTCATCTTTCTTTCTTTACCCTGTTTATCTCCTCCCCTTGTATTTCTCCACATTCACCTCTTTAACTATGTCTCCTCTTGTTTGTCTTTCAATTATACTTAAAAATCTGCTTCTCTCTTTACAGTATTGGTGGCTCAATTCCCATTGTGTTTTCCTACTACTCTGAGTTCTTGGCTCAGGAGAAGCGAGGAGAGCACCTGAGCTGGCTCTGCATGTTCTGGATGATCGGTGGTATCTACGCCTCTGCCATGGCCTGGGCCATCATCCCACACTACGGTGAGGAAAACACATTAACCCTCGAAGAGGAAATCACTGTCAGAGTAGATATGCACACTTGTTCATCATTGTGCCGGTCGGTTTGTCCCAGAAAAGGTAGATTTAAACATTTTAACTGACATCATAAAATATGGAGATAGGGCTAATTCTCATTCAGTGAATTCTCCTCCTTTAGAACTTAATCATGAACAATTTAAATGAATTGAGTTTATTTTAGTTGAAGTGGACATATATCAAAGTTGCACACAATGCAAAGCGCACAGTCCAGGTCTTACAGCTGCTCCGTAGCTCATGCTTTTGTCTCTTTCCTCTCATTCAGGCTGGAGTTTCCAGATGGGCTCGGCCTACCAATTCCACAGCTGGCGTGTCTTTGTGTTGGTGTGTGCCTTCCCTGCTGTGGCGGCCATCTCTGCACTCACCACCATGCCTGAGAGCCCCCGCTTCTACCTGGAGGTCAGCTCTCTGCATGCAAAGACTTTGTGGAAATATTGGTAGAATACATTTAGACTTCATGAATGCATAAGCAGCCTTGAAATAGAGAGCGTCAGCTCAAAATCAGAAGACACTGGGCTGCTGACAAAGTGCAGCTTGCACACTTTTGCAGAATATTTTAAATAGATAAATAAACGTGCATTCATAAATCCTGGAACAGGCGAAACAGGAAGGCACTGTTACGTGCATGAACTGCTCATTCCTGTCCACTATAGTTTGAACGCTGTCAAAAAGAGGAAGCTGGAAAGTTGGACATGAAGTCTAGCTCAATTTGGTTCAGTACTAAACTAAATTACTTGCATTTCATTTGTCAGAGGTTTGGAAAGGTTTCAAAATAACTGATCCATATTGTTCTACCTTTTTACACCCCTTTGTTGGGGCACCAAAGGTCCTGTCAGACCCTTAAGAGTGCAAATTTACTCGCTCTTGTCCACAGATTGGTCAAAAGAATCTTCACTGCACTTGCAACAGTGGTAAAAAGAGGTACCAAATGAAAGCATTTTGGAGCCGAAAGACTGGCTTTTATTTCAGAATGTAGCCAAATTAGCCAGATTCCTAAAAGGAGCTGGACTTCCCATCACTAAAGCCAGGCCAGACAGACTTTGACAGTGGAAATGCTGTGCCAAAACTGTACCGAACCAAACAAATAAACCATATTTAGGTGTCTGACTTGTTTGGGATCTTTGTTGTAAAAATGATTGTATTCCTCATGTAAATTTCTCTCTGTATTCTACTGAGCCTGTCTTAGATGTCTTATCTATCATCACATTGCAGATCTTTTGTTGCAGAGACTTGTCTCTGCATGATATTTTTTATTTAACTTTGAAGTTTCACTGTCACTGCTCTGCCCACCCACAATTCCTTTGATGCTCACTGACATCAGACAGCATCTCTGTTTTATTAAAGCACATAAAAGTGACAGCAGGTTGCAGAAACAAAGACAATGCACAAAAACAGAATTAAAAATCAGATTAAAATTTGAGGGAGGTAGTTAGACTCTTTACAAAATACAGTTTATGTACTATGTACCTAAAGGTCAGTAGGTAAGAAGTAATCGATCAACTGCTCTGTATCTTACAGACGCCTGTTTAACATAATGTGAAAATGGCTCACACTACTGCCCTATCCAGACACAAGTCTTTCCCACATTTTGACACATCTATAGATTAAACCAGTGAGATATGTGTTAATTAGTGAGATTAATAGGTGCTGGTAGAAGTCATGTAACTGCAAGGGAACGTTCAGGCTCTAAGGCCTTCATAGGTTTCTTTTTAATATTTATGATTAAATGTATAAAAATAAATAGAAATAAAAATAGAGTAATGCTGCAGTACACTACCAAAAAAAGGTCAAATTAAACAGAAAAATTCAGTTTTTGGTTAGAAACTTTAGAGTTACAGCTGTTCTGAGATGACATTTGTTAGATTTTCTGCTGAGATTAAAAAAACGGAATTACAGCCCTTTCTTTTTTTTAATTTATTTTGATCCCTTAATTGATACTTTTTAATGATCTGATTGCTTATTAATATCACTATCAATACTTTAATTTTATTTGCTGGAAGGGAAATAATACATTTTCATCAGACTCTGAGAAAGGCTTGTATTAAAAGGTAAAGGGTTGTATTCAGTTTTTGTTATCACTGGATAATCAAACAAATTTCATCCCAAAATAGCTAGATTATTCAAGTTTCTTACCAAAATCTGACGTTTTTTGTTTTTTGATGTTTCATTTGGGCTTTGTTAGTATTCTGCAGCCTTACTCTTTTTTGTATAGAGTGTCAAAGGAAAGTTTTCAAGTTTCCTTTGCAGAAAATAAATGTTATGTGTTGCACATGCTTCCCTTATTTTATCAAATATGTCCCAAATTTAAAATCAAGGTAAATACTGAAAAAGAGTTTTTCTTGACCCCACCCCCCCAGTTGGACCCCTATCTACAAGGTGCAGTACTATTTTGGTACAGAAACAGGCTGGCTGTTTTCTGCTCCTCTAAGGAATACAGACCATTTTTGATGGCAAAGCTGCATGACTTTCTAAAATTTAGTCTGCTTGCAGATTGTGAATCAATATTAGACAAATCTCTTTCTTTAAAAGAAAGGCGCCTTTAAATATAAGTAGCTAGAGATATTTTGTATAAGTTGATAAACCTTTTTAAAACAACACCTGCTGTAGAGGATAAATTCATGTATGAGTGTTGTCTAACAAGTACATCATTTTCTGATTTTTCTCCTCCAGAACGGGAAACACGACGAGGCATGGATGATTCTAAAGCAGGTCCATGACACCAACATGAGGGCGAAGGGTTACCCAGAGAGGGTTTTCTCTGTGAGTCATACATATATTCTAAACATCCATAGAAGTACTGTCTGCATACAGGGAAAAATGTCCTCACATGTATATGCTCCTGCCTGCAGGCTGGTACAGTGCAGCAGGTTTGAGCTCTGTGCTGCATAAATTAGCATAATTATAATTTCAAACAGATTTCCTTTAAACAACTGTAATCTCTTAACGCCCCAAGTCACACAGTTTATATTAATATTTTATGAAAATGAAAAATGGTGACAAAAATACTTTAAAACATTATCACAGTGTCAGGTGATTACTTCGAGGTGGAAAGAAGCCATTAGAATAGTCCCCAGTTTTTCTCTGTTAGAGAGACTTTTTGAAACTTGACAGTTTGTTTAAATGATCTTTGATTAGAATGTGACAGATATGAGTCCATGTTTGTGAAGAAAAAACATTTTTAGTTTTTTTTTTAAAAAAGAAAAGAATGTACAATCACCAAACAGAAGATTTCTAATGATTTACTGACTATTTCCAGGTGACCACGATCAAAACAGTGAAGCAGATGGATGAACTGGTGAACCTGGGCGATGGTGCTGCCTGGCATGAGAAATGGAGGATAAAGCTGACGACTCTTTTCCATCAGGTGACAGATGCTGCAGTTTGTTCCTTAGGCATACGATTGCTCCCTCTTCTTTCACATTAGTAACATTGTAATGTGCCTGAACTCACCTGCATATGTATTCTGTGTGAAAGATTAGGTAGTGGTATTTGTGTAGTTGGTTTGCCAAGGAGAGACCACCATGGCAAGCACTCCAGCTTTGTTGATGCTCCTTGTGGACAATGTGGTCCATCCTGCAGGCTACTCTGAATGTTTCTGCTATTTTGAGATGCTAATAATGCCCCTGTTCCTAGTTCCATATCTACTGTGCAGCTAGAAGTATGAAAGGGGTCCATGCAGACCAGATATGAGGATTTTTGAAGATACAGCAGGCATAAGGAATTGCTTCTACAACCTTACTTGCTGACAAGTGCAGTTGTCTTCACATCTCCTACATACCATGCCTGAGCCTACATAAACTGTGCCATAGACCACCTGTTCAAGTGTCCCGGAGGCACAGTGCCATGCTTGGGTGTGGCCCAGGTTCCTAAAGTGAAAGCACCCTTAATGTCATAGATTTTTTTTGGGGCGTACTGCTAAGATGAGACAAAGAAACAAGGTTAACACCATGAGGGTACAAAGACTAAAAGCAGCTGATTTTAGTAAGGTCATATACCTATATAAAATTCTGGCTATCTATTTTCATTAAAAAATGTGATCAAAATGAAAGTATTTCTTGTTTTAAGGGATGTTAATTGATTTCCTGTGAAAAGTGAGATGAAAATATTGCTGCTGATCTTTTATCTGTAAGGTTGATGCTCTTAAAGCAAGACATTAACATTTTTTAGCACACAGCTTTAGCCTACTAAACATAAAGCCTCTTTACTTATTTCTAAAACAACCCATCTGCAACCTTAAGTGGATGCTTTGGGGGGACTGAAACAGAATATTTCCAGGGTATAACTCAACAGTTGCTACTTTATGTTCCTTTTTGATTAAACCTAGCATGGGGTGTTTGCTTTAAAAGCTTCCAATCTCCAGGCTAAGTTAGCCTCACCATCTTGTGGCTCCAGCCTTCTGTAGGTGTCTTTTTCTATTACTTATTGCAAGGTAGCAAACAAGGATTTTTTCATTTGCTCATACAACAAAGGAGGGAAACACAAATGCCCGTCAGAAGTTGTACGCCATTTGGAAAAAAAGGCTGTTAAGCTCAGCCTTTAATTATGTGATGGTTGTCTTTGTGTACTGTGTGTATTTAGTAATGCATTGTTTTACATTGTAACTCAGGGGGATCCTGGGATGTGATGTGTATTTACTGCTGTTTTCATGGAGATCTGTTGGATGTTTACTTTTTCAGTGACTGTGCTACATATTTATTAGTTTCTCTCAGTGTTGTCCCTGTGTTTTTATATCTGTATATTTGTTTTTTGTTCCTTCAGGTGTGGAGTAACTTCCAGACCGTTTTCTCACCGCAGTACCGGCGCACCACCTACATGATGATGGCCGTGTGGTTCTCCATGTCCTTCAGGTGAGGATAGGTCAAAACCAGGAGGGAATATGCAGCTTTAGCTGGGTTCTTTGACACATTAAATATACACTAGTACTTCTTCAAACAGTAAATACAGAGACCATAGAGGATTTGCTGAAACCAAAAATATAGTGTGATACCCAGTGTTGCTGTATTTCTGTTTAACTTCAATAAGATAGAAGTTTAAGTAATCTGAAGAAAGTGCTGGCACCAGTTTGCATCAACATAACAAAGCAAAATACGGGATTAACTAGAAAAGCACTCAGAGAGCGCATACCTCCGCCATTAGCCCTATCTTCCAATTGTACAGAACCCTTTAAAAAATTCCTGGATCCAGACAGTGATCTGGATCACTCCCAAAATGTAATCAATTCTTCCTTATGGCATTTCTGACATTTCCTGAAAATTTCATCAAAATCCGTCCATAACTTTTTGAGTTATGTCGCTAACAACAGCTTTGACAGCTTTGGCAGCAATGTTTATTGATGATAAAATACCTTTACTACCTAACAAGATTAGAAGTCGTTGGTGAATCACAGATTTTTCTTAAGAATTTTTAGTAAAAGAGGTCCAAGGTGTTTCAAATAATACCCTTCTGAAGCTTAAGTAGAGCAGCCAGTGGATCACAAAGGTTAAGTATTAAGTTTATACATTTTATACAAAACAACAGGAAGAGAGAAGAAAAGGATAGTGTTTGATATTTTGACAGCCACAACTAAAATCAAATCAGCAATCAGAGATACAAAAAGTACCTAAAGTATGAAATAACATCAGAGTAAAGGACAGCAGAATGCTTGATTTAAAATCCTTTTAATGAAGTGTGTTTTAGAAGGGATTTAAATATGGACCTTCCTTGTTACAGTTACTGTTAACTTTTAAGACATCACAGTGAGCATTAACCTATGCTGGTGGTCCAGTTCTGTTGCTCAGACAGAGGATTTACCACGTTCATCTAGCTTTGTGCTTCGACAGCTGCACTCTCACTATCTCTCTCTCTCCTCTCTCCCTCGTGCAGCTACTACGGTCTGACCGTGTGGTTCCCTGACATGATCAAGTACCTGCAGAAACAGGAATACGCCTCACGTACCAAGGTTTTCACCAAGGAGAAAGTAGAACACGTCACCTTTAACTTCACCCTGGAAAACCAGGTCCACCGCCAGGGAAAGTACTTCAACGACAAGTGAGTCAGCTGTAACCGTTCGTGCTCTCTCTCAGCCTTATTTGAAATGCACGGCGGCTCAGCACCTTTGAGCCCAAGGATAATTTAATAAATTAAATGTAAATTCATTTTTTTTAAGATTTTCTGTGTAAATTTATTCACAGAACTTGAATCTTTCTTGTTTGAAACAAACAAGCCTTCTTTTTTAGCATGCATGTGATTTAAGTCGTGACAATTCAAAATGTAAAAGGTAATAAAGGAGTTAAGTTTTAACCTTTGCCATGAAACACTGCATCTTCATTTTCTCTCTCCACTCCCATAATCCACCTGTTCACATCTCTTTGCCTTCGTGTCTTGACTTCATTTCTCTTGCTTGTAAATCCATGCAGATTTATGAACTTGAAGATGAGATCGATGGTGTTTGAAGACTCGCTGTTCGAGGAGTGTTACTTTGAAGATATCACCTCCAGCAACACCTTCTTCAAAAACTGCACCTTCATCGCCACCCTCTTCTACAACACTGGTAGGAAAAGCACACACATACCAACACACATTGATTAGTTATGATGGTTAACTAAAGGTGGGGATCTGTTCCCCTCTGTGGTTGCGTGCTCTCTCTTGAGTTATGTGATGAATCAGGCTGAAACTTCCCTTTTTTTTACCTTAACACTGTTTATTCTGGTAACAACAAAATCATATTAGTTCCCTGATAGCCACTCTCGAAGGAAGCAGCCCCTGAATTGAGACACGGCTGCTGTTCAGTTCTTGACAAAATGTAAGAGAGGAGGGTCCGCTTTGAGAAAGACCCAGTGTCTTCCTTCCAGTCTCCTGCAGTAAGGGTCATAACATTAAGAAAACCGATCTCGTCACATTCTTTGAAATCCATTTTTCCATGACTTGCATCAGTTTGATGCTGATTTCTTTCAATTAAAGTTGAAGCACTCCCTGAAAGAGTGAATGAATTCCTCTTTAATGATGTTGTGTCTCTCTTCAACTGCATTCCCTTCGTGATATTTTTAGAACTTTAGAGGACCTCTTTATAAATCACTGCCTCTTTAGTAGAGCTCTTGGCACACTTTATTCACTCTACAAATGCGGTTGTAGTAAAGGATGTTCTCAGTTTCCTGTAGAGTATTATGATGAATGGATAGTGTAGTCTACTTTGTTAAAACCATCTTTCTTTATGATCTTTATCAATGACCCCTGTCTAGAAGGTATGCAGGTCTAACTGTAACACCCAAACACTGTGTCAGAAATAGATGTAGTAACAGCGTTACTCATTGTTTTGTGGACTGTGCTTTGAAGTTGTAAGGTCTGCATTTTGGCCATGCCCATTTGACTTTTTTGGAGCTGTAAAGTGAGCGAATATATAAGGTTGTGTGACGTCTACCTGCAGACTGCAGATCTCAGACACCCCCTCTTACAGAACACTAGTTTGAGATGTTGTGTATGACAAAAGGAAATGACATAATTTGCTGTTAAAGAATTTTAGAAGGTTTTTTTTTTTAGTCAAACTTTATTGATAAACAAAGTCTTACATTTACATTCATGTATTCATGACATAACCACATTGCAATCATTACAGAATAAACAACATTTTATAAGTAAAACAGAAAAAATGTTGGCGGTCTAGTACGGGATTAAATTCTGTATAGACCTGTTTCAGAAGTAGTTATGTTAATGTTAGCAGGCTTTACAATTTATTTTAGCTAATATAGCTACACTAGCTACATTGTTAATGTTTTTATGTAGGCAAATGTAGCCTCATTATCTTTAACCTTGGATCCTGAGTTAAAGCTAATGTACCTTCATTAGCTACGTAGGTAATGCAGCCAATCTAGCTGCACTAGCTATATTGTTAGTGTTATTACATAGGCAAATGTAGCTACATTATCTTTAGCCTTGGGTCACAAGCTAAAGGTTATGTATCTTCATTAGCTATGTAGGTAATGCATCTAATGTAGCTGCACTGGCTATATTGTTAGCTGTATTACGTAAGCAAATATAGCTACATTATCTTTAGCCTAAGATCATGAGCTTAAGCTTATGTAGCCACATTAGCTACATAGGTAATGCAGCTAATGCAGCTGCACTGGTAACATGGTTAATGTTAATACGTAAGCAAATGTAGCGACATTAACTTTAGCTTGGATCATGAGCTTAAGCTACTGTAGCAACATTGGCTAATGCAGCTAATGTAGCTGCACTAGCTACATTGTTAACGTTATTACATAAGCAAATGTAGCTACATTAACTTTAGCCTTTAGCCTAGGATTATGAGCCAAAGCTAATGTAGCTACGTTAGCTATGCAGGTTATGCAGTTTATGTAACTACGATAGCTTCAGCTATGTGAGCCAGGTCAGCTGCATTACCTACGTAGCTTATGTGGCTAACGTAGCTTTGTTAGCATTAGCCTTAGCTATGTTAGCTGTATTAGAGTGTTTTCATGTAGAACAAGCGTTTTTCCTGTCAACAGACGGTTTACTCTGCTTTATTTAATGTTTTGTAATCAGGTTTTGCAGGTCAGGTTCTTGACTCTTAATTTTTGGCGTCCTTACCCTGCCAGCAAAATCTGCTTCATTTGTTTGCTAAAATGGTGCGTTTACTCTCTTTCCTCCTTCACTGACTGAATGACTCGATACATTTTGCAGCTGTACAGAGCTGAAACACTTCCCATCACCCCGGAACGAATCCTCTATATTTCACCTTGACAGTTTCAGAGCTATCTCTCATCTCAAACTGCAGCATTGATTTTTCTCCACAAATGTCAAAAGTAGAAAGTAGGTGAGAACTCAATCCTGTGCATTTTAGAAAAACAACACTGTATTATTTATCAGCTTGTGGTGTCTAGACATACAAACACATATACAGCCAGATCTTCCTCTCATTTTCCAGTCTTGATACATGCCAAGCTATGACTCAAAGCTGCAATCAGTGCTGGACAGGAACCTCATTAGGGAGGAATTATAAACATGTTTGCTTATTAATGCTTAATCTCTCTTAGAGCTCCTTGTTTGGATTAATCACCCTTATTGTCAAGCAACAGCATAAAGGAAACATATGAGGTAATGAATGCTATCTGGCCTTACAAAGATAACGACATATTTATCAAACAGAACCTTACGTTTTATTGACCCCATGTATGAAATTTAATATTCACCCACTTGTTGCATGTTTTTTGATTTCATGTCGATGTTGGACAAAAGTGAAGCGAATGGCTGCAAAAACAGAGGCTTTAGCTGTATCCTGTTGGAGTCAATGATCATTCAAGCGGGCTAAAACTTCTTAATGTACAAATCAATCCTGAAAAGCTGATGTTCTTTCAATTAAAGCACAAATTGCACAGACTTATTGACAGTTTTCCCAGTGCTAACAGATGATGTTGACACTTCAGATGTTTGTTTGAGGAATTTAAGAAATAATCACCTACTAAATGGCAATACTGGGTAAAAAAATCACAATTAGATTATTTATCTCAAATCGTTCAGCCCTAAATGGTAGGTACTAAACCTGCCCTGGACTACAGTCCAGGCCAAACAGATGGACCTTGGCCTAACCAAAAGAGGTAGTCTCAGTCCTGACCAAACTGAACCACAATCCGGTTCATATCCAGTTTTAAAGCATTATTTTGAAAGGTTTGGACCTTTGTATCAATGACAAGAAATTATGGCATGAGGCCCAGAAAAAGGAATTCCCACACCAAAACAAAACAAGCCATGGAAGCACATGGGAGGAAGAGGACATAATGTTACAAGGGTCCAACTGGAGAAAAACACGTAAAACTAGGGAAAATTTCAAACTGTTTTTCAAGAGGATGAAAGAGAGGATACAAGAAGGCGGCAGCAGAAGCAAGCTATTTATGAAGGTGTCAGTACTCCGTGAAAAGCGGTGCTTCCACAAATCACACCTTCTCCCCTAGTCAGCATTGCAACAGCTTGTAGAATTGCATACTGTCTTCTCCTTTCCTGTCCACGACAATAAAATTGTCATCTGATGAGGAACCTCATAAGCCAAACTTGGCTTAGTGTTTGTGCTGCTCTTTGAGTTGATGCTGTTGGTAGAAGTAAATCAACAAAAATATGATGGTGGAAATGACTATTTAATTCAGTTTTTCTACATCCAAGCTATGCGCATTATTCAACGTCAGACACAAACTAACCAATCAATGTAAACTATAGAGACACACAAATGACATAATTGATGACAACATCAAATAGGTTTGTCATGTAAAGTCTTAAAGTCCGTACGACCATTTCAGGTGTGAAAACACCCAGAAACTACCATAAAGATGAATAAGGACCAAACAGCTACCTTTAGAACATCAGCAGTGAGGACATTCTTCACTGTAGCACCAAATTAAATTGGATGCCATGCTCTGCTAGTTAAGATTAATGTCTTTGTGATCCTGCTCAATTTAAGTGATAAACTAGTTTAAGTTCCAGATTTTTAGAATTTACACCGAAACTGAAAACGAAACTCAGACAGAGCTTATCGTTGGCCAAAGTGCAAAACCCTCTATCTGCAGGAGAATAAGGGAGGCTGCTTATAGTATTGATCACACAAAATATAGTTATATTGTCCAAAAAACATTGTATTTTGTATAGAAAAAAAAGCATTCTGTAAGAAAACAACAAGTTCTGTTTAGTTTCGTGTTTCAGCCATTGATATGCAGCTGGGCACACAAGAAATTTTCAAGTTTTATTGCCTGCATAGTAGTAATTATTCTGATAAGATATGTTAAAACTCTCCTCTAACTGGTGGATCACCGTCTTTTCTCCCCTTGCTGTTTAAAAGTTAATTGCAATAATCAAATCTTTCTAACAAATTCTATATTTCTGTGTTCTCTTCCTTTCTCCTTCCTTCTCTTTTCTCCCCAGATCTCTTCAAGTATAGGTTGGTCAATTGCAGACTCATCAACAGTACGTTCCTACACAATAAAGAAGGCTGTGTACTCAGCGACGTCAGCGATGAAAACAATGCCTACATGGTCTACTTCGTCAGTTTCCTGGGCACCTTAGCTGTGTTGCCAGGGAATATAGTCTCTGCGCTGCTCATGGACAAGATTGGACGGCTGAGGATGCTAGGTAATGTGAGCATAAAACTCCATAAAGCATATTTGCATGGTAGATATTTTCCTTTGAACCCTCACTCAAAATGGGAAGCTCAGATGCTGGTGTTTTTGAACAGCTTTAGACAACTCATTTGATAGAAATTTGAAGAATTTGCATCGGTCTGTGGTGGCATGAAATTGACTGATGGGATGACAGGATTTATTTAGTTCGTTCATGTCATCCAGCTTACTTTCAGAGTTGAAAATATGCCTTTAAAATACTGATGTTGTAATGATTTGTTATAGTAGCATTTGGGCTTTAACACAGAGTTTGACAAGAAAAAAAGAAAATAAATTACTCACCTTAGCATATACGAAAAGTAGGATAAAAGGGAGTTAAAATTGTAAAATAGTTGAGAAATTGTGTGGTAAAAACTGAAGGTATACTGTAGGTACAGTATTGTGCATAACTTTATGGCATATTGAAATAAGACTTGTAATGGCAAGTAAGTCACCAGAGGGCAGTGGAAGGAAGAAGGATTTGCACAATTCTGGTTGTACTCTGGATGTCCTTGCATGTTAGCAGGGGCATGGGAAAATAATCTGTTGAAAAAATAACAAAGTTGACACCTTTAGGGCCGAGTAAGGGGTAGATCTGGCATGTAAGCATTGCCTATGGTACCATACAGGCAGGGAGAAGGGTTGCCATATGCCCGTGGTTTTGCTGTGGATGTGTCAAGGGCCTGAAAACCACTGGTGGTCTCTGGGTGTATCACCATGGGGGGAAAAGGCCTAAACTAAAAAGATGCTGTTAAGCTTGGCCTTGTCTGCAGGGTGACAAATGTGACATATGTCTTCTCTGACTCTTAACTTAATTTGTTGCTGTTCTGTGGTTTCAGGCTGATTTAGACCTGTTTTTATTAGCTAACCAATCCTGAAGACAGGCCAAATTTCAGCCTGATTGCACGTCATTAGTTTGCTGTGTAATGGGGAACATGATTGTTGATCATGGCCTGATCAGCAGCTCCCTGCTGGTCAGATGAATCTCTGTCATGTTTGATGTTTTGATCACACACAATTGCACAGTGAAAGCAGAGCCATGAGCCATTTTTTTCTCTGTTGTGTTTGGGCAAACTGTTAGATAGCGTCTGAAATCGCCATGGAAACGGCCTGTTATGCCTGTGAATAAGATGTAAACAAGAGAGGCATTGGCAGGAAATAGCAGACCCTCAGTTGCAAGGGAAGATTTGTCATGATTAAGCTGCTAGATAACTTTTGCATGAGAGAGGTCATTTAGAGCAGATGATTTGCATGCAAGAAATATGAAAAGAGGCTGATTTTAATGTGCTATTTAGCAGCCTCAATTTTAGCCCTAGTTTTTTTACACACATTGTCACAAATATCAAAATACACAGTGGTAAATGATCTGCACAGAGCACTGATTGGATCAAATTCTTTCTTGTCTAACTTTTCCCTGAACAATAATGAATCAATGAAGGATTTCCTCCTTTCTTAAAGCATCACTATTCATTCTTTACCTTTCTTTTCCCCATTATTCTTCTCCAGCGGGCTCCAGTGTGATCTCTTGCGTCAGCTGTTTCTTCCTGTCCTTTGGCAACAGCGAGTCGGCCATGATTGCTCTGCTTTGCCTGTTTGGGGGAATCAGCATCGCTTCCTGGAACGCCCTGGATGTGCTGACGGTGGAGCTCTACCCCTCTGACAAGAGGTAGGAAATAAAGGCATGCCCTGAAATCTCCCTGACACCGTGTAGACACAAGCAGTTGAACTGAATGACGTGTTAAATGCCGTCATAAGACCTGCCCATCAGTGATTGGCTGGCTTACAGGGATGGATGACATTGTGGGGTGAAATCATTGGTCGTCCATGTGATGCAAAGCATCCAGCAGCCTTGTTGCCACCTAATGGTTTTAGAAGGATCTTGTCTTATTTCCTCATGCTCACCTCTCTTACAAGTCATTTGTTTTGTCTTTAAATGTGTCATTTTAAATACTAGTCAACAAAAAGAAAGAAGAACCAAAGCAGGAGCTTTTCTTTTGTGTTGGCACTCTGAATTACGTTAGACAGCAGCATTTGAATATCCCTTCCGTAGCATGTTGCTCCACCTTGTGGTTGTATAAATCCCCTACAGCTTACACAAGCTGTAAAAATCAGACATTTCATTACACTGAGTTATAATTGATTTCAAGGTGTAACATAAACAGTGATAAATTCTGCCATTCCACACCAGTGGCTCCTTATTCAGGACTCAAATATTCTTAGTGTTGGTCAGTGAAAATATATCTGGACGGAGTAACAGAGTGTTTATGTGCATCCATTGAAAATGAGATTTTATACATCAATGGGAATATTCAAAAATAAGGGTTGAAAAGGGGAAGAATCTGTTGTAAAACTGCTGCTTTGTTTGATGCCAAAACACTTTGTCTCACATATCCTAAATATCCTACAAGACCTCAAGTGAATATTTAATTTTAGCTTATTTTCAATATTTTTTAATAATTTAGCTAATTTTTAATAATTATTGTAGCTTTTTTATGTCATCATGACAACTGCTTGCAAGGCTGTTAGATAAACAAATCAATTGATTTACACCTGTGATTGAAGTAGATGAATAAAAATATGTAATTCATATTGATATATGCATCATCTAATTTATTCCTAACAAAACAGTCTATTTTTAATCTATGTAATATTGTATTTTTGTATGATGTAGAAAAATGTTTTGCTTGTATTAGTTTCAAAATACAGAAGATGAGGAACTTAAAAGATAATTGCATTTTAAGTTGCAATTGCAATATTGGGTGAAAAATTGGAAATTGATTATTTTCTCAAATGGGTCAGTCCTAGTTGTACTTACTGTCAGATGCTGACAGAAGTTTCTTCTAAATGAAACTGTAACATTGTAATATAGAAATTGGCTGTATCTCATACAGTGCCTACATAAAGTATTCACTCCTTAGATGTTTAACCCTTCTATTACTTATTTTAAATCAATCATGGTCAATATAATTTATAAAAAAATTAGCAAACAAAAAAAGCAACCTCTTTACTGTCAAATTGAAAATTGTTTTCTTCAAAGTAATGTCAATTTAATAAAATTTGTAAGGAAAAATAAGTGACAGCAGTCACACACTAGCCGCACAATTAGTGAAATGGGGATCACCTGAATGCAGTGAATGTGTCTCAAGTGATTGTAGTATAAAGACACCTGTGTCTGGAAGGTCCAGTCACTGGTTAATCAGTATTCCTGACTACCATTACACCATTAAGACAAAAGAACGCTCTAAGAAGAAAGCAAGATAAAGGGTTATTAAAAAGTATAAATCAGGGGATGGATGCAAAAACATTCCAAGGCACCGAAGATCCCTCAGAGGTCAGTTAAATTCTTCATCAAGAAATGGCCTAGTTCAGACTGTCCTCACAAACTGAGTGACCGTGCAAGAAGGAGACAAGAGAGAGAGACCACCAAGACACCTATGACTACTCTGAAGGAGGTACAAGCTTCAGCAGCTGAGATGGGAAAGACTCTGCATACAACAACTGTTGGCCTGGTTCTTCACCAGGGAGAGTGGCAAAGAGAAATCCACTGTTGAAGAAACCTCAGATTAAATCTGGACTAGAGTTCATCAAAAAGGCATGTGAGAGAGTCCATGGTCAAGTGGAAGAAAGTTCTTTGGTCTGATGAAACCAAAATGGACCTTTTTGGCCATCAGACAAGACGCTATGTTTGGTGGACACTAAATACTGCACATCACCACAAACACACCATCCCCACTGTGAAGCTCGATGGTCGCAGCATCATGCTGTGGAGATACTTCTTGGCAGTGGGCCCTGGAAGGCTTGTGAAGGTAGAGGGTAAAATGAATGTAGCAAAATATAGAAGAGCCACAGCTTAAGAAAAGACTTATAAAATCAAAAAAGGGTTAAACATCCAAGGGGGTGAATACTTTTTATATGCATTGTATACTTTTCTACTGTTTTTTCTTTGCTTGTTTTGATTTCTTTAAATAAGTGATCAAACAACAGACGGAATTGTTAACTCTACTCTTCATTGTCTTTCTCTTTCCCAGAACCACCGCCTTCGGCTTCCTCAACGCCCTCTGTAAATTAGCGGCTGTTTTAGGCATAAGCATCTTCACCTCGTTTGTTGGTATCACCAAGGCCGTGCCCATCCTCTTTGCCTCGGGGGCGCTGGCGGCAGGCAGTTTTCTGGCCCTTAAACTACCAGAGACCCGGGGTCAGGTGCTGCAATAGTGTGGCGCCACCAACTTTCCAGGGGAGCGGAAGAGTTTTTCGCCACACTGTGAATGAAGAGCTCAAGAGCCCTTAAAATCCTACCCTCTAACCCCTCCTTCACGTTGATAGAGTTACGTAAGTGCTCATGCTTCAAGACAACACAGAGGAGCGACACAGATTAGCTGTAGATCTTGATAGGTCCCATCATAAGATTCCTTGAAAAATACCTTGAGCTTAGGTAGAATTACTGCTCTTGAGTAGTTGTCAAGTAAGAGGCAAAAGTCAATCAGAGAGCAGCATTTCAATATAAAATTTCGATTTGATTCATCCAGCTGGGGTTGGAGGTCAGGGGACGGGGGTTCTTGATGATGAGCCATGGAAATAGACTCATAGAAATGACCACTAGCCATTGTTTCGGAGTTCTCTGTAGTCACCTCCATCCTCCTGAGCAAATTCAACTCACCTGTCAAGTCTTGAGTACTTTGCCATTGTTGGACATAGAATCAAAAATGCGACATTCTCTGCCTTGATTTGAAGCATTTTTGACTTTTTCGGGGTAAAACCAAGACTCAACTCTCTTGGCTTTCTCTTTAACAAAGACCTCTCCTCATTTTTTCTCTCCTAAAGGTCTTGTGTTGGTGTACAGACTAACTGCCATTTTATAGATTATAGAACATTCCAGGTTTGCTTTTGTTGTTGTTAAAATGTGGCGAGGAGATCAATCGAGGCTCTTTTTCTCCCTTTAAAACATTGTTTCTGATCACGCCATGAGACATTCAAGTCATACGTTTCCCATTTCATGTTTTCAATCTTGTGTCATAATCGCCATTTCATCACAAAGATGAAGCCGTTTGTTCAAATGTACATTCGAAGCACAACCATTTGCCAGTGTGAATGTCCCTCAACATTTTCTTGACTTGATGAAAATGTTAAAAAAACTCACAGTCACCATTTTTCAATCATCCTGTGTATCCCTTTGTATGAAATGCCTTTTTAGTACCTCCCCTAGACTTACAGTACGTTTGCCTCTTATAAAACATGTTTGGAGGGTGTTATGCATGTCATAAAGTATGTATGTAAATTTATGGAAATTGAGAAAACAACATGTAAGTTACATTTTTTGAAACCCTCCCATGGCTTAATTTTGTGTAATATTTTGACATTTCCTACCCACAAAATACAGCACAGTGCTTTTTTTCTGCTGTAGGTTGCAGTAAACATTCACCCAAAGTAAAATAGTAACACAAATCACTCTTATAAAACATAATAAGTGGACGTAAAGTGCAGGCACGAACTGTGTTCGGTGTGTAAGAGATGACAGATAAACTATAATCAGATTCTTTGTGTGAACTGAATGTTTATATTAATGTGAGTGTGCTTCTTGGTGCAATATTGAACCTCTGTGCAATATTGGGATTATTTTTATTTATGTCTTCTAGCATTTTACATTCGGCAAAACCTTTTCTGGTTTGTGAATGGTTGTGGGCTAGCTGTCTTAGATTGACAAATGAATATGATGTGATAAAAAAGGACAAGCATCACCTGCAGAGAGTAGCATCAGGAGGGTGTTTGCACCAAAAATTTAAACTAGCAGCAGAGTTGTCCTCCTTCCAATTTCCTAAACGTGAGATGTGTATGTACTGGAACAGTAGTGATTTATTGCAGTCTTAATGATGATTCTGCTCATGGGGTATGGCTTTGGAGTGCACTGGACCTTGTGTTTACTTGTGCTTTATCATATTATTATATTATACAAATGTAGCTAGATATAACATGAGATTCACCGTAGAGAACTCACTGCCAAGGGCTGCCTGTCATACATCCCACATTGGTAAAAGCACAGCGAGTTGGCAAAAATGACAACATTCCCCCTGAACTAGAGAAGCAAACGTGATGCGTTCACAATTACATGTTAAAACACAAAAAACAACAAAAGTTCTCATCAAGACTGCCATTTTTGTAGGATAGCAGCCATACACAGACTCAAGAATAAATAGAAGACCCATTGCACTAAATGTACTGTCGTACATGCACAATTGTGAATGCCTTGAGTGCTTCAAGACACAATCTGATGCAGCCTTGCTATAGAGGTATAAAAATAACAAGGTGTTTAGCAAGAGCACAAAGACCAAAATCAACCAAGATTGTCAACATGGGTGAACATTAGGTGCTTTGAGCTTTGACGACCTGCCCCCTTGGATTTCGATCCCTCTCACTGATTTTATGTCCCAAATTTGACATCCAATCCATTATCTATGAGTGTGCCATCTCTCATTAATTATTGCCAAATATTTTGTATGGCCTGAGTTTACACATTACACCATCAGTTCTCTGTTATAGATATGAAAATATGTAAATAAAAGTACTTATAATGTAACTAATGAGATAGCTCTTCAAAGCTTTGGACCCCTGGAAATTTGCAGTGAGAGTCGGTCTCTTTCAATGAATCATGCAAAACAAGAAGTGGAATCATTTTTAGGACTTTCACAGGTCACCTGAAACCCTATCTTATTTTGCATGAAACTCTGGCTTCATTAGCCTAAACGGCCAGCACATGAGAGAGGAAAATCAGCCCAAATTCCCTTTTCAAAGCACACTGATAGTATGTAAAACGCACATTAACTGTACAAACAAAAAAAGCTAAGCATCAGCAGTCCTATTCTTCGTATGTTGTCCTGTATCACCCATGAAATTAAGAACAACGATGTCAAGATAACTTGTATTTGTTTGAAATGGATTGCCATTAAAGCGCTAACCTGTCTCAGTGACTCAGTTCAGGCTCCTTCTAAGTCTAAATTGTCTGGTAGATACATATCTTAGCTTATGTTACAGGGTTTTTTGTATAATTAACTTGTTGCCTGAGCAACAGTCAATTGTGAGTGCAAAAAGTTAACAAAGCAATAAGTGTTTGGGTATTTGTCTCCTGTTCTCTTCTTTGAAGCTATTGGGAATGGGAGCACATGACTTTATGCTGGCCTTGTCCTCTAAAATGCTGAGTGTTGGCTTAATAATGACACAGGACTTAACAGCTAACATTTGTGTGTACTCTCTAAAACAACCCTGAGTCTTGAGGCTTTTGTCAATAAGATTGCATTGCCATTAATTAAATGTAACAAAGAATTTATCACCTTTGTCATTGTACTGTGCTGTAGAAACTGTAGTTGATTGTTTGTAAGTATAGAAACTGTTTGTGGAACCATGAATATATAAAAAAGTTATATAAAAAAGAAGTGTAAATGAACAATGATGTATGTTGTCTTTGATTTTGTGTATTTTGTAAAAAATGAGGATGAAATCTAAGTAAATACATCAATGTTAAATACTGGTTATGAATCATAGTTAGCCTAAATGTGACAACATCAGTTCTGTTTAAAGGTGTGTGAGATTTTTTCTTATATTTTCTCATTGTTGATTTTTGATCGGGTTTGCACTCTGCTGTGCGTCTGACCCTTTGGAATCACAATGGATAACAAAGAACCATGAAGAATAAACAAGTGGAAAATTATGAAAAGACTTTCTTTGTCGTGTCTTTATATCTATAAATATTATTGCACATTTATTTCACGATATGATGTATGATACAGTATGACACGATACATGTTAGTTCAGCAAAAGGAACAATTATGTAGCTTTAATAATACTAATGTAAATAGTTATGCCTGATTTAATCAGTTTAACACAAAACATAAGCCTGTTTGAACTGGTTTATAATGACTGTACACAGGGCTTGACATTTCACTGGCCAACTAGCCAAATGCAGGTGGATTTCAGCTGTGGCAGGTACCCAATTGACTTCAACTAGCCACTTTGGCCAGTGGAATTTATTAGTGTCACAACCTCAGCATTCTCTGGTGGATATTTGTCTGAGAATTAGATGAAACCAGCTGCATTTCTGATTTTTGAATAAAATTAATTAAAAGTCAGTGTTTTAATATTAGTATAAACTTAGTATCCATTAAAGAAGGAAACAGAGCATGTGTTTCATCTCATGCCAGACATACCCAATTTTGCATGTCACACATAGTTTCCCATCAACACAACTGTGGCCAGTGGGAATGCCCAGTGGCTAGTAACTTTTCAAAAACAAGTAACCACAGTGGCCAGTGAGCAAAAAAGTTAATGTCAAGCCCTGAATGTACATAATATGGTTTTAGTATATTTTACTTACAGTACTAAGCAGAGCTTTTCGGCATGTTTGAGCAAGAAATTGTGGCTGAAGTAAGACGTGTAATGGTGAGTGAGTTCTGCTGAGAGCAACAGGTTGACACAACCCCTGTAGTGCGCTGGATGTCCTTGCATTACAAGGTGCATGGAATAATGATCTGTTGGGGATAAAAAACAAATTCCACACCTTTAGGCAGAATAAGGGGTGGATGTACTGACAAAAACATGGTCTAGGGTGCTGTCCAGGTGGGTAGGTAGTAGGGCTACCACGAGCCTCTGGTTGTGCTGTGGATGCCCCCAGGACCCAAGAACCAGCAGCCGGCTCCAGGTTTATTATTGACTGGGGAAAAAAATGCTCTCGAGCTTCGCTTTGGCTGCTAAGTGGCAGACATTTGAGTCCACGTGTTTAGTTTGACTCTCTGCCCTTCCATCTGCCTACCTCCAGCCCAAGTTGTGATACATCAGACCCTGTGATGAATCATTAGTGCCCTATATGCCTTAAACTTATGCATATATATGTCTAGATTTCTGGTTTTGTTATTTTTTAATTTCAGCTGTCAATTTTTTATCCCCAAATTGTACTTACCTTGGTGCACATTACACTAGCTAATTCTTTATATTGCCTTCTATACTTAAAGTACAGTGGGGTTACAGTTAATACGTCTTAAAGGATAACTCTCTATAGAAAGAAGAACAACCTTTCTCAAAATGTTGAAATCTACTGGGTTTCCTTGTACAACATTCATAAAAAAAACACTAAACTCAACATTTCTTCATCTGCAGGGTTCTCTTAAAGAATGTAATATACATAAATCTTTGTAGACCTACTGGAAAACAATTTGCTGTTATTTTTTATTTAGGCATTGTCTGAGATACATCTAACTGTGTGAAAGCCAGGAGAGTGCGTTCTCTATGCTGATTGAGTGACACTACATTAAATGCAGCGATGCAGAGATGGATGGTCTCCTAGCAACCAGGACTGAATCCTCCACTGAGTTACGTTTAAAATGTGTAACTAAACAATACCTAATATCATGATAACCGATGTAAGGCGGGCGCTATCTTAAACCGAACACAAAACATGATAAAAAGGGATTTAGAAAAGATTGTTGAAAGTCTACTACTGTTATAATGCCGATTAAATAACTGCAGTTTTTATTATAAACAGATCCTTACTCAACACTGCGCATGTGCTCCTTGTGTATACTGTGGACAACTGACTTCAGCTACAAGGTGAGCTACGTTTTTAGGAAAATGTACTTTCCATACCGAGTAATTAATAATCTTTTACTATTACACTAAGGTGTGTGTTATATTTTATAAAGCTTAATGTACAGAGACGCTAACACTGTTTTTTGTCCTTCTATAAAACGTGATGGTTACAATGAAAGCTAACAGCTAACTAGCCAGTAACCTGGTTATTTAACAGCACAACCGTCACAGTAACGTTCTTTTATGTGATTTGAAGTTGTTTTACCAACTCTTAACAGTTATTTTACGCGATGTATTAGACTCTACGTGATTCAAGGCAGTTACAGTGGCCCCCTGTTCGTCTGAATGCTCTGACAAGGGCTGGTTTAGAAGCTGTTATTTTTGTTTGGTTATCTCCAGAGACAGTACATCTGCATCAAAAGTCCAATTCATGACACATCGGCTGTACCTTAAAACTCCGTTCACGGACCTCACTCCGTTGACACTGTATCAATACATCCGCTCAAGTTCCTGCAGTACAGTAGAGGAGCATTGCTATAACTCTGGGCTTCTTTAAAAATGTTTTGAATGAATAAGATTGTATGTCCCCTATATTAACATGCAATATAATTTTGATGCAACGCAATAAATTGTGACTAAAATGTCAAAAGTCCAAAAAGTATTTTTAGGAATGAATTATTACAGCTCAAAGCTTGACATGGAATAATATCATAATGAATCATGTGGCATGTATTGAGATTTGGTTAAGATACCAGTAAAAATCATACAGTATTCATACCTTTTTAAGTACTATAACAACAAAAATGTAAGCCTTAAATGTAAACCTTAATATTAAGTTATGTCTTGATTTCAGTTATCAAAATTTTAGATGTCAAAACATTACTGATGTATTTGATCATTTAAGGCAGGAGATTACCTGCAAAATGTATGTTATTTTTACAATTTTTTGATAATATTTCTAATCAAAACAACAGTGTTTGCATTGTCTCAACACATGTGGTAGTCAAGTTTAGAACATTTTATTAACTTTTCTGTCTATTCCTATATATCAGAGGTGGTCTCCTGCCACATCCTCCGATGCTTTCCTCTGTCCTCCGCTGTGCTCGACCCACCTCTACCCTTCCTGCCTTAAGCCGACCTTTGGCCCACTTCAGACCAAACATGGATCCAGATCCGAGCCGGCCTGTTGAAAGAGCCATTAGAACCAAACTGACCAACATGCTCCAGCCGGACCACTTAGAGGTACACAATGAAAGCCACATGCACGCCGTGCCACCTGGTTCAGAATCCCATTTCCGTGTCTTGGTTGTCAGCTCCCAGTTCGATGGTCTGCCGTTAATAAAGCGCCACCGTTTGGTAAATGAAGCTCTGAAGGAGGAGTTGAGTACCTGTGTTCATGCACTTGCCATCCAGGCAAAGACTCCTGAGCAGTGGGGGAGTAACCCCACACTGGCCAAGAGTCCGCCCTGCATGGGAGGCTCGAGGGGAGATCACACAGTGGAAGAAAAGCTGAAGGGCGGACGGGAGTAGAAGCAGTATTTTGACTGAACTTTAAAGACTGCAGGTGATGCTGTTGGGGAGAAATGAACAATACAACTTTATTGATCTTTTTCAAATTACAAAGGAGACAATGACTTTGCTTCAGAGCTATTTTTAATCTCATTAATTTATGCTTGCCTTGCTCAGTTGAAGTGACAACTGTTACAGATTTCAGTACAAAAAGGGTGTTATGTAGTGATTCAATGACAATAAAATATGGATACAAACATTGAGTCAGAAGTGGGTTTAAGATGTACATTCTGCACAATTAAACGATTTAACACCCAGTTTCACAATGAACTGCATTTCAACAGCCAGGCAGTACTTTTATATGCAGTTAAAAAATTCTCTCCTTCATCTGAAAGGTAAGTTTGCATCTTTTAGAGTCTACTTTAATGCAAAACTTAGATCTACGTGTGTCACCAAGAAGCCTGAAGTTATGCTGTACACCCCATGTTTACTAGTCCTTGAAATGAGCAGCCTGGATGTGAATCCAACCCTTAACACTCTACTGCATGTTACTTCCCCTCTCCAATCCCTGTCATGGACTTTGTCAACTGTCCTTATCTGAGTGTGTTTACAAGACAGGCTAACCTTTTATTTGACCCAAGACTGAAATTAACAGAGACCTTTCACCCTGCTAGCGAAAATATTTATACTATTTAGAAGGCCCAAAAGATTAACTTTGTCCCCAAACATGCATATCAGTTGCTGTATGCTAAAAAGTATAAAGCAAATTTTCATATTTTTTTGCAGGCCATGTCTTTTTTGCCTATTCTGACCCACAATCCTGATCTCAATGAAGGATAAATGATATTTAAAAAAAAAAAAGACTTGGTAGAGGGGAAAAATGAGAGAAAATATTAAACCCATGAAGAACAGTTTGAAAAAAAAAAAGTAAAAATCTTTCTTAAATAATTCAACAAATAACTACTGGAAATGATTTTTTCAGACTGCATCAGAGGAATCAATGAAGTTTGAGTTTCTAAAATATAGGTTTATGATGAGTAACTTTCACCACTTGTATACATTCTTTTTGCACAGTGCAGACTCTCTCTCTAGGTTGCATTTCCCATTAGGCACGATTTCTGTGAAGGTTCTTATTCATCCAAGTCAAAGTCATCCAAGATTCTGTAGATACTTTCAATTCCACATGCTGAACACAAGAGGGCAGTATGTGACAAACAATAAGAAGTGAACGTGCCATTTAGCCGATGAATACAAGATGTCTTCATTAGTCTCCTTCAGGTCAAACATGAAACCCTCCCCATGACCATACATATTTCACCACTAAAAAGGAAACAACCAAACTAGATTTAAAACAACACATTAGAAAAACCAGCCTGTGAGAAAATGAACCACACATTAGTTTTTAAGCTTGCACTGCATAGAAATCATTTTTTTCATCAGGCTGTACAATGTAAAAGTAGAAAAGCACTCATCTTTGGAGTTGAGTCTGATGAAAGTTTCAGTAAATTACTGGTTCATTTGTGATTTAATATTTTTTCAGCTTTTCAGTGATTGGCTGAACAAAACCAAAGAGAGAAGTACAAAATGTACGGTCATTTGTGCTTGTTGTCAGTATGACGCACTCTTGACTGTGCATGAATGTGGGTGGGCGTCTATTTTCGTCCCGGGGTTGTAAGAGAGTCCCTGTGAAGGTCTTCTTGTCCTACCCTCAACCCTAATGACTCAAAAATCCTTGCTCAAGCATGTAAAAGCGTTAAACAACATATTTATGTAAGGAAAACTGAGTGGGAGTCTTAAAAACAAAGATCCTTTACCAAAATTATTATTCATCTGAGTGATTAATCTGATGTCCTTTAAGAGAAATATCCAGAAAAAAGCAGAGACCAAACACCAACCACAAAGCCAAGGCAAACTTTTAATGCTTTGCTGCAGAGCTATTCAAAGTTATTGTTAGCTCATAAAGACAGGCCTGCAGAGGAATGCGGTGTCACCTCAAGGTAGTGCGTGTCGTCTTCTACAATCATCCTCCGCCTGGAATTGACAGCCTGTCAGGCCTCACAAAAGGCTCTGGTGAGGAGGGTGAACAACTGGTGTCACTGGTTTGGAAAAAGGAAAACAGTAACACAACCACTTTATGACCCCTGCTCACCCATTAGAGCCGGGCCTAAGGGGGCGAGAGGCAAGGTCGCGGCTGTGAGAGAAAGCAATAAGCAGGACCGTTCTGCCCGGGGACCCGCAGACTGTCTCTGCTCATGAGATTTACGTGTCAGAATTCCAGGTGCTGTTATGATGAAGCGGGGAAAAGACGTCAAGTCGTCAAGGGTGATGAGGTGGAGTGCACAGACTTGTCCTAAACTTAAAAGGTTGGATTGTTTTACATGTGTGAGTAGTACATCACCTATTTAGTCTGTGGCAGTTATACAGCAAAATAACAGGGTCGCTCAGGTCACTTCAGTGGACTTGTTTTGGCCAGGGGTGAAATTGCAGGAGCCCTAATTGACGAGGATTTTGTGTCCAGTTGTTCTAAGATCTGTAATTTTGCTTTTACCTAGAGATGTTGACAGCTACTTTTAGAGGAAAGCCTACAGCGGTGCAATAAAGAGCCAACCAGAAGAAAAGTTCACCTTATTTTGTTTTTAGGCTCAAAGGAATCGACAATTTTAATGTAGAAGTTTGTTACTTTTTAAAGTCAACAATCTGAGTGACGATGAGACATAAAACATCCTTTTCATGGGTACTAAACCTTGTGATGCTGTTACTTTACATGAGCCAGATTTAACATGTTATCTACCACTTTATGAGTACTTAAAACAAGAAAAGGCTCTTCTACATGACCAGATAATACTAGTGCTGGGACTTTTTCTGCCCCTTGGTGTCACTATTATTATGCAGGAGCGTCAAGCTGTGTGCACTAAAGTAGGACTTTTCAACTAGAGTAAAAATCAGAATTGTTATGATTGATACTGAAATGCTAATTAATCATGGTTACTCTGAGTTTACAATATTTGCATCTCATGCTTTAATTGAAATTAAACACTTCTAGAACTTTAATATTCAGAACAATTTGAAAACAAGAAAGAAATTAAAGTGAAAAAATATACTCAATATGTAAAAATAAAACATAAATGAAATGTCTTTGTGCAGCTTAGATAGTATGCAATAATTCTGGTAATTAAAAGAAGAAATGACTCAGTTGTAGGTGTTTGAGGATTCTGTATTTGTTCCTCCTGTAATGAAACAAGAATTTATATAATTTATTTTAACTAGCACCTTATAAAAGTTTTAAATTCTGAAATCAAGACGGCATAAATGCACAGTATTAGAATTTACTGAACATTCATGCCCAAAAAAGAAGTTGGACTTGCATTTAAAATTGCCATTTATTTAAATCCATGCAATAATACACTAAATAAGGTTTAATGGATACACAAGGTTCAACATTTTTTTTAAAACTGTTGCATTTTCTTTGATTCTGTGACTTTTTAACAAATAGAAGTATTTTAAAATGATAAATATTTGCATGTTAGTGATGCAGAAAAATGGCCCTGGTGGCCATGCATAAAATAATATGACAATAGTAATATTCAGTCTCTCCATTCAGTCTCCTTATTTCAGTCATCAGTTGTACTGAAAAATACTAAAGCTAGCACCTGTATCACAAGACAGGTGCATAAAGGATGATCAAATCCATCATAGTGCAAATAAAAACAGTCCAAATGGCAATTTGAGGTTGCTGATTTATAAGTGTTACTCAGATACTGTGTAGGTGATTGCCTGCAGGTTTGGGCAGCAAAAAGCAAGAAGCTACTTAATGTGGCGATGTCGAGGAATCTTGTTGCTTTTGCAAAAAATATATTGAAAGTTTAAATTTTTACCCATAACTTATCAAAGTTTTAAATTCTTACACCAAGTCAGTCCCAGTGTGCATCATTAGACTGTAGTGAGACATTAATGCTTGTGTGGTGTCAGCTGGAAAGACAAGAGTCGGTTGCAAAGTAGCCCTTTGAAATAATCTAACTAATTAATAATTTATTAAATCTATGGAATGATTAAGTAAAAAATAAAGTGTATGGGCAAGTATAATTTTTAAGGAACATACTGTTGAAAAATGGACACTTGATTTTCAGAGCTGATAGCTTCAGGTGTTAGCAGCACATTTCTGCTGTTTGCAGATCAGTTATAGAAATCCAGTGATTTCTAACGGAGCACCCCAGCCAAAGGCCCACAAATGGGCCACAAATCCTTAAATCATTTGAGCAGTTTAAGAGCACTGGTGCTTAACCGGTGGCACCCAAAAGTTGGCTGTGGAGCTGCTTTTAATGCCTGAGAAAAGATTTAAGTAAAAGGTCTATGATGCATGGAAGCCCTAAACAGACATGCATCAGTGTATTTTATTTAACTTTATTTTGGCGCATTAAGATCATGTAAATTTCAGTTGTTCTCTCAAGCTCTCGATTTATTATCTCATTATCTTGGAGTGCTGGTTTTCCCATCATCATTGAAAAAATTGAGAAAATAGTTGAAATTTGCATTTTCTCTCAGTAATGGAGTAATATGAAGTGTATGCATGCATGTCCTCCCTGGCTTCTTTTATGATGTACCTTTTGAACATGTTTGTATTCTCCCAACTCTTTGTTCAATCATATGTTTTGTTCCATCTAAGGTCCAAAACTGTGACATTCTTCATTAAATAAATATGAGTGACTCATAATTTTAAATTTGGGTCAGGATTTCTCATTAAGGAGGTCGTGGTAGATCCTAAGGCTAATCCAGTTGAGGAAATAAAATGGAGCAAAACCCCACTTTTTTGTCTAATCTAACTGACACTAAACCGCTTTTCATATGAAAAGCACAACAGTTTAGTTTGACATAATAGCTTTGATAGCTATAGCTCTGTCTAATATTGACAGACACCTTTTTTAGCAGTAATGTGACATGGATGTAATTTAACCTGCTTGTGTTAGGACTGATGTAAATGTAATTGTTTAAGTCTTATTTTTTGTCAAGAATTCTGCACCCACCTTTAATTATTGCACTGATTCATCTCATTCAGAGGGGATACACAGCTGATGTACGCAGAGGAGCTTCCACCGTCTCCAGACTCCAGTATGATGGATCTGTCTCCAGCCTCAGGTCTGGCCCATATGGCCTGGAGGGTGCAGCAGGTCAGTGGGAACCCACCTTGGCAGCGCTGCTCCTACGTCAGAGTCCCAGGACAGATGGTGCCAGGCTGGGCTGAGACTTCGGGCAGGGCAGGGTTCCCGCGATGAACAGCCGCTGATTTACGCCACGGCTCCGGACCCGGGGCTGGGGTGCGGGGGGGCTCCTTCTGCGCAGCTGACCCTTGCTGGTTGCAGGGTCATCCATTGCGAGGGAGGGGGGAGACGGGTACGACAAATGGGTGTCTGAGAAAGGGTGGTTTGGTCATCCCAGGGGACCAGCTTCGTCCTCAGGCCCCCTGGTCAGCTGCGGGGTCTGTGCAGCATGTGTGCAGGGAGAGCTGCCTGTGAAACACATTTCATTTAAAGCCCCTCAAAGAAAAACAATCATTACGTTTACTGCTTTTAATGCTAAACTTGATGTCACGGCATACAAGAAACTGCTGGAACTTCTTTGCAAAGTAACAGTTTTATATAAAGTTTGTCTACTCAAAAATGTACTTCAGTGAATTTATTGGCATCAATCCTACATTTTTAAAAATGAAATGTAGCTCTATTTTGCATCCTACTGGGACATTTTTAAAAAATTCCCCACTATAGTAAACTGTTAAAAAAGCAACCTTTCTGACCAAAGTTTACTTATCACAGAATGGCTTTTTAAAGCTCCCACGCTGGTCTGATGATTAATCTTTAGCTGGTTTGGTGTTGTAAAATAACACAGAGTTGAACTTAAGGTGATGGTTATAGGCTATTAAGGCCTTTTAATTGGAAAGCCCCCCTCCTCTTTTTGCCAACTCTCTCTCACACCGCTCAGCCAACTAATGAAATGAGTGAATAGCCGGCTTGAGAGGGAAGGACAAAGGCAGAGATAGGCACAAGACAATATCCTTGTGTGGGAGAATTAGTTACACTCAGTAGTCTAAGTATTCAAAGTGCACAGCCAAAAAAAAAGTGGGGGGTTAAGAGGGGGATTAAGAGAAAAGTCCACACAGGTGGGTTGCTGGGAGGGGGGAGGGTCCACATGACAGGACGTTACCTCGTTTGATAAACAACAGCCGGGGCCCACAGGAAGAAGGAAGGGAGTTATTTTATAGGTGGTATTAAGCGCCTCACCACATCAGGTATTCATTAAGGTAAATCTCCCAGGTGTGCTGTATGCACAAGTCGAGTCAAAGGATTTGATGCAGAGTAACATGCTGATTGATATTTCTGTGGACAGTGAGGGTGGGAACTTTAGGGGGAAATGTTTTTACTAATGACCAGGGATGGAAAAAGTATTAAAAGAATTTCTTACTTCAATAAAATGCAATGACTTTGATTAAATTTAAATAAATTAAAAATGTATCTAAATCTACAAAAGCAAATAGTTATTAATTAAAGTTTCTTCAAAGTACTGAGTAGTTACTTTTGACACCTATAGGGTGAGGTACAAAAATAAAACATGATATTTCCTTCTTGTGCTGTGCTAAAAAAACAACAGGAGAATATAAATCTGCAAGCAGATTGTTAAATTAAAGGGAAAGCTTTATAATAAAACAATTAACAGCAAATTTTGTATGTAATGGGGAATGCTACTCCTGCCATTTACTCCTTACTGTTATGTGGTAGCATAGGGCGAACAGCTGCTCAGCTTCACAAAGGTCAAAACTTGACCCTCTTCTTTAAAATTGTATTTCTCTTTAATGGATGCTATATAAAATGTACTGAAGTGCAAGAGAAATTTCAAAATATACTGAAGCAAAAATCGAAAGTACTGGTTTTAAAAACCTGCTCTTAAAGGACAAGTACACACAAAATTATTCAACTGCAGTAATGTGAGTAAAAGTAAGGACTCCAAAAAGGCTCAGCCAATGCCAGATGAATCAAAACCTTTAGTTTTGAAGGCTGGCTGTAATTTGACAATTTTCAAATCCAAAACTATTTTAAAAACGTGGGGGACCACAGACATTGACAGACAGACAAAGACTATTTTAAATGATTGTTCATCTCCTAATCCTCTAAGTCAGGGGTGTCCACTGAGAACCACAAACAGAAATATATAAGGACTTTGGCATCATTAAGTGATGTAGGCAGGGAGAGAGGAAGCAAAAACCCAGAGCAGAGCAGGCATCAATGACTACTAAAAGACACTAATTAAGTCAGAAGCAGAATGAAGGAGGAGCTGGGGTGGAGGAGGGCTGCAAAAGCAGCTTGCAGAGAAGGCAGCATAGCCAGACTAGAGCAGTTTAAATAAGGCAGCATGAGAGAAATTAGCCAATAGCAAGCACTGAGCAAAATCAGCTGGCTTTCAGCTAAGAAGAGTTTGCATGAGATCAGTTAAGCTGAGTTATGGCAGCACCTGATCTAATGCTATATTGTCACTTTAATGGCTGACGGGGCAAATAGACAATCATCTCTAGGTTTTTAGGGATGCCATTTAGATTTCAGGGGGCCCTGTTTGACCCTAGCTAGTACTGATGGCCTCTCTCCATAGCATCCTCCACCATCAGTGTGTGAATGTGGAGTGAATGGGTTGGTGTGACCTGTGGTGTAAAAGAGCTTTGAGTTGTCAGAGAACTAGAAGAGCTTCAGTCCATTTACCATTTACAAATGTTTCAACAAAAATTAAGAACAAGTAAAAGAATCTTAGTGAAATCCAGGCTGAGATGAAAGTTGGTAGCTGTAAAACAATCAAACATCCAGTTTGTGTTCTTACCCAGTCTGCTCACTCTTACTGGTTGTTGTGAGAATTCAATGAAAAGCAGTCAGACTTTGAATCATAAATATCAAACACGTTTGATTTTCAAATTCAGTTAATTCATTAGAAATCAACACTCAGGCAGATGTAAATGTACCAAAGTTAGCCAGAAGGCTAATTTTCACCACCCCCCATCATCAGAAGCAGAAAAGCAGATCTAAAATCAGGCTTAAAATAATGTGTTTTTTTTGTGGCCAGCCTAAGGAGATCTTGATGTTCCTGCCAGGGTGAAGAGATATATTCCAACAAGCTGAACAAATGAACTGAAATTTCTTTTGTCACGACTGCCATAAGCATTTTAAATGGCTCAATGTGACTTTTTAATGAACTTGTTTCTTTCATTTTCTCCCTCACATTTTCTCCTGTTTATTTCTATAGTATGTAAAGTAGTTTGTGTGGTTCTGCTAGCTGTAGAGCAATTATCACCTCTTGGTCAATAAGGATAACCTTGATCCCTGATCTTTAGTAAAAGTAGTAATTTTCAGCCCTCGCAATGATTGATTTTGTTCCAAACTGACCACCTTGGTATCAGAAAAACAGTCTGAAAATCCCTGTTTTGTAACTTGTAATGTGGAAGTCACGTTCATGATTTCTGTCCACTGCTGAAACAGGTGATTAAAAAATTACTCTGAAGAGTACAACCCAAAAGCTGGATGCACTTCCTTACCTGACCTTTCTTGTATGTAATGATGTCAGCAGGGCCGGCCCAAACCTAAATGGGGCCTAAGCAAATTCTAGTTTCCATTCTTATTAGTTGTTAAGGCTTTAAAGGCGTTTGCCCTCCCAAATTTTACACCAAGTACTGCTTTCCTCCCAGCCCCCGAAAAATGTCTCTGACTGATCCCAGTGGAGTTTTATGAAATTTCTAAATTACTTCTGAATGCACACCTAACAGATCCTTAAATGTTTCCTAACCTTACGAAGCCGTTGGATTCGTCTTGCTAAGCTTCAATCTGAAATGACTGTGGCAAGTTTGAGAGCAGACCGGACTGATCACAGTCATTTGAAGAGAATGAGGCGGTAGCTATGGGTGAGGTTTAGTTGTACGATAAGCCAGAAGCAATAGCCGACAGGGGTGTTGCAGTTGGCTCAGATGTATCTGTAGTACAGAGACAGTTTTATCAGAATTGGACAGCATTTCTTTATTAAAAGAACCACAAAGTACTGAGCTGAAAGCTATTCTACCAACTGGCCTCAGCATGAGTTTGATCCATCAACAAGCTCCATCGTTTGTAAACTTCAAAACCTGCCTGCCGAGCTCACGTTACTTACTGGAGCTGTGCATGCTTACTACCTTATTTTTTCTTGTCTCTCTAATTGGCTTGTAATGAATGTGATGGCCAAAACTTTTGTCCAAGAGTTTTTCGCAAAGTCCTGCCATTCCTCAACACTTTTTAATGAGAGGTTTCCCAGATAGATGTGAATTATTCTATGCAATGGACATATGAAACAGTCTGTCTGGCATGTCAGGCGAGTGTTTCCCTCCACTTGTAAGAATAAAAGGTAATGATAAGAATCAATTATTGTGTTTTCTTTACATCTTCCTCTACTTCTTCATTTTACTTAAACGTGGGAGGATGACTCATACATTGTTGAAAAAATTCTGGTATGCTGCAAGTTTATTTCTTTTTTTAGATCAATACTCAATTTTCTCATGGAATTGATATCATCACAGCCAGATGTTTGGTTCTTCCACTGTTTGTAAATTGTAAAAAGTCTCTGAACCCACACGTGGTCATCAGACAGACAGGCAGAATGATCTTGTGTTTCCCTCTAAAATGACCTAACAGAAACGAGACGCCACTGAAAGGAGTTCTGCATGAATCAGCTGACGGCAAAGATGAAAAATGAATTGTCAAATAAAGTAACCTCTATGTCTCCACTGATGTGTGTCAGCCTTTTTGTTAATGTGTGCTTTTTTTTTTTTTTGTTCCTCTTGCACAGCTCAGTCAATCACATGATGTGAGCAGTAAAAGTCATGGGAGTTTGTCCTGGGGGTGTTGAGGCATGGGGCTGGTTAGGCTGGTTTTTGGGCCAGAGTGCACAGGCCAAGGCCTTCGCCCTGAGCCCTGCATGCTGAGTTACTGACACGCAGGCAGCTCCCCTTCCCTCCCCTCCAGGGCTCTAACCAGAGGAGTGTGCATGTCAAGACAGATGGGTCACAGATAAGGCTCTTTCAAGACCTTCTCTTTGGACTCCCTCAGTACCCTCTCTCAACCTCTGATCTTCCCACTCCTGCTCTCTAGCTTTGAACCTGTGCCTCATTCCTATTTCACCCCCCTCCATCTCCGCTGGCTGTCAATCACATCATTTTTTTGTGCAGTTTGGCTAGTCACCCTTTGCCTCTTTATCCTTGTAAACTCTTTCTGACCTCTTATCCACTTTCATTCAGCGTTTTAAACAGTCTCATGTGAAGTGAAGCAGAGCAGAGCGTGCCTAAAATTCCCTCTTTTTGTGTTAAAATTTCCCCAAATCTTCCCTCGGTCGCTCACATCTGAACCCTGACACATGACTTTTCTCTGCCGCCCTTTTTCTTTAGCGCTCTGTCTCAACCAGGATTACATTCACTTAACCCCCTGGAGTACCAAACACCCCATACGATCATGTTTATATCTCACACACAGCCTGGAGCTATTATCATATCAGCATATTATGTTATTGCTTCGCCCCCTGGGTATTACTCAGTGCTGATGTTTTCAGCCGAGAGGTTGTAAGTTATTCAAACACCCGTGTTTAGAATATTTTGTGGGATTTGAATGACAGCCAGTGCAGAAAAAGGCCGCAGACCCATGAAGCATATGATATTCACATAGCTGTTTTTATAGTGGCTGCAGAAAGACACTCGTAAACCTCCGCTCCAACATGTTTATCATCATAAAACCGAAAGCAGAGTTAACAGAGATTGGGCACATTTATGACTGAGCTCAGATATCATAAAAACAGAATTGATTAGCATCTGGTTTTCTCATGCGGATGATGGTGTCACTTTGCACCTGCTGTACCCTGGTTTAGATGACATTCATTCATATTTGTTAGTCTTTCTCAGTTTGCTTGTAGAGATACAGGCTGCGTAGGTCCAAGTGTGGTGATGTCTGTCGATCTGCTGCTCCATCAGTTCATTCCAGACTGAAATATTTTAACAAAACTGGACTGCCAAGGAATAAACTACAGAAACTTTTGACCCAAAGTGCATTGATCTCAATGGCTTTGGTGATTTTCAGTAAGCTAAACAAACAAGCTGACTCTTGTGTTTTTAATTAAAATCATTTCAAACTTGGATGTGAATAGTAATGAAAGTAATTATTAATAATAATTATTTTTTGTTTTTCTCTAACACTATGATTATATGACTGTAGACATTATAAAAAAATGCTTGGATGGCTTCTTTATCACAGGCATGGGTGTAGCACAGGGGAAAAAGGGTACTGATGACCCAGGCCCAGAGTAGGGAGAGCCAGCAATACCTCAGTAATTAGTGTTGTTATTGAATCAAAAGTGACTAAATGAATCAGTCAGCAGACTAAAACTTGTATCAAATAGAATAAAATAAAATATTGGGGGACCCTTGCTCCTCCCTTCAAAATGTCCAAATGTTGTAGCCCAGCGTTGTAGAATATTGCAAGTAAATCTAATTACACCATATTTAAAAAAATGCTCATAAATAGGGAAATTATGGCTCAAAAATACATAAGAATGCATAGATAGTTGTAAAAATTGCACAACATGTGTTGCTTGGCTGGCGGCTAAGGGGGGGGCCATGTTTAATATTCTTTCTGGGGGCCCAAAATCCCTAGCTACGCCCCTGATCACAGGCAAATCCGAATAAGAAACTGGAGCAAACAAATCACTTGTTTCAAGTGCACATCGAAAGTTAGTCCTCTGCACCTTATTAAATAGCAAAAACTAAAAAGTCATACTGTGTGATCCTGGACTTTTAAAAACTGATTTTTTAAAATTTATGCTGCACTGTTACACCAGTGTGATCTGAAACCATGATTTAGAGGCAAGAGAAAGCTTTAAAGTTATTCTTCTGTGAAATACAAGCAGGAGTGCATGTACAAAATGACTCGCTGAAGTCCAATGATGCCTGGGTTCAAGTGACAGCATTTCAATGTCCAGACACTTCCAGTTTAGTTGCTTTTGCTGTTTCTCTGTGAAAGTAACCCAGCCCAGGTTAACAATTAAGCAAAGATAATTTCTCTTGGGGTAAAATGGCACATTCAGAGGAGCCGCAGCCTCCTTACTAACCATCACTGCAAAGGCAGGAAGACTCTACAGTGAGTATTATCCAGCCGCTTCGCTAGTATCTGAACTACTGTTTATGCTTGAGGTGTCTGGCTACCAAAAAGAGTTTTTTCGTCTTGCCTTGCTAAATGTTGCTTTGTGCTATGTTACTGTGGGGTCTTTTTTGCACAAAACCAAGAATACGGTGCAGACCTGCTGTCTGTAAAGTGTCTTGAGATAGAAAATAGTTGTGAATTGACAATTGAAGATGGATTGATTGAAACTATCTGAAAAGTTGTCAAAGATTCTGTAGCACAGCTGTCCTCAGCTGTAGACTCTTCTGGTCTCTCCTCCCTTTGAATCCACCTGAAAACTTCTATCTCTGGTAATCTCATCACAACATGCAACACTTTTGTATTGATTGTTTCCCATTTGCCTCTGAGAGGATGATTCCCTGATGCCCCCTCTATAGGGCGTCTTTGAGTCCTATATTAACTCATAAGCGATATTGTTGGTGCAGCAGTTCGGGTCAGAGGGGTCAGCCATACGCGAGGCCAGTAAACGCCGGGTTAATCTTAGCTCTTCCAGATGTACCAGCATCTCAAAGGAGCAGCGAAGGCTCCGCTCGGACTTCCACAAACCGTGATCTATTGTTCGTCTGTCAGCAGCGCCATGATATATTCTATCCTACGCTCGTGGACAAAACGTACCCCGGCGATTATACAAGCAGGGCCATTCGCTCTGCAAAAACGCCGGCCCGATGACTGTGGACACCAGGCAGCTTGACCTCAGGGTCTCATGCTCCTTTGTTTCCACTGACCTCTGTTTCTTTTACCCCCCTCTGAACCTAAAACCTCTGCCCCCCTTCTTTCCTTTAGTCCTTCTTCCACACTCTTTGCACACATACAAATAAAGAAATGCCCCCCCACCTGCCTCCAGTTTATTTTATTAGCACTTTGAAACCCAGGCCTTTTACTGGGAGTGGAGGGAAAAATAATAGGAAGGGGCTTTAATTAGGAGAGTTATTAGGGCTCAAATAAAACAACAGGTCAGAGGGAAGAGCTGGGTCAACAGGGACTGTGTGGGCTTTGATATGAGGACTTCGTCATCTTAGGGTTTGACCCTCATATCCTCAGAACAAGACGAGGCTCAGGCTCCGAGTGTTGGTGAGGGATGTACACTCTATGGTGTTTGTGTGGCAGGAACAATAACTCTGTGAAAGCTCAGAATGGTTTATGTTAAGAAATATCACATGAGAGGAAGTGCTCTTATTCTAAAACCAGCAGGCCTGTGATTTAGTGTTAGCCAGGAGGACATAAGCAATGATACTATCAGCTGTGCTGATATACAGAATAACTAAATCCCATGTGAGATATTATTTCATGATCGTTGTCTAATTTTTTTGGAGTTGACTTGTTTCTCTTAATTTGGACTTTTTTCTTAACTGTATAGAACCCAGCGTGGCGCCAGTGCTCGATAAGCATATCCATTTTTGATTGGCAGTATATTTGAAACCGAATAAGATAGATCGATCATTCTTGTTGCATATAAACTCTGGGGAGTTACACTAACATTTCACACATTCACCATGTTTCAGAGCACTTTTTCGTTGCTGTGATGGATTTGTAAAAATACACAATAAAATGCACATGACAAAAATCTTTATAAATGAGACCACGGGTATTTGCAGCACTTCCTACGTTGAAATAAACAACATCACATTGTTTCGGCTTGACCTGTCACATGATTCTTAAGTGTCCCTACCTCATAGGCTCCCCACCCCAACAACAGGAAGTGGCGTAGATTCCCAGGAGTTGTATTTTTTTTTCCGCGGAATACATTGAAGAACTTAGCCTGCACACATACTCGCCCTTGCTCTCATTTCAACCCTACTTTTTTACAAACGCACTCAGACACACAACCCACACACACCAGACATCCACCACACACACCTTTGACACACTTCAACACATATGTAGTTATGGATTTGCAAAACCCCGGTCGTGCCTAACAGTTTTAGAGCTGGCGTGAAGCTTTCGAACTAATTACAGCGTCAGATGAAATGTCCAATTACTCATCTGGCTCAGGTTTTTTACAGGTTACAAAATTGGCTATATCTCAAAAAAAAGTAACTTGTGTACAGACTCCAAATAAATTTCCCGTGGTTCCAAAGGATATTGTGCAACTTTTTTACATTTACAAATTTGAGGGATATAGCTGTGCAATTTCTGTATTCTGAAATATATGTGAAAAAAACAAAAGCGATTTTCTTTTTTTTAAGTTTATTGCACTTTTAAGCAATTATTGTTGTAGTTAGGACATAAGTAAATACATATTATTAAAACTTAGGATATAAGTGTTACATTGATGTAAAGCAAATAAACATACTCCCAAAAACATAATGTGAGAATATGTCCTGGCAGACTTGCACAATGGTAGGTTTTAAAGGGTTAACATTTAGATCTTTCTTTCACATTTTCACTTTTTTTCCTTTTCAACTTTTTCTTCCTTATTCTGCATTTTTCTCAACATTCTGACCTTTTCCTTAACTGTTTCAACATTTTTTTGCTGAGCATCTAAACCTTTTCTCATTTTTTCATCTTTATTCTCACATTTTAACTTTTTAACTTTTTCCTTTACATCTTCAACTTTTTCTTTTTTTCAAAATTTCCCCCCTTGTCATTTTTACTTTTTTCCTTAGCATTTTGTACTTCTTACTGACTTCTTATTGATATTTTGAAAGTGCTTTTAACTTTTGTTCTTGAAATGTTTACCTTTTTTCATATTTTACATTTTTTACTGTATTCTGACTTTTTTCTTGACAACTTTCAACTTTAATCCCTTTTTTCTTTTCTTTTTCCATCATTACGCCTACCTCCACCCCATCAGTTTTCAACATTTATTTGACATTAGTACTTTTCTGTTGGTGTATAGACTCCCGGAGATTTTGACTTTTTTTCTCAGTATTTTAACAGTATCTTGCCATTTTGACTTTTTATTTGAGGTGAAAGGAGCTTAGCATTAGTTCATACAGGACACAGTAGTCATACACCCAGCCATGATCTGCTGACAGCCAGCTGATCCCACTTAGCACCCTCCAGCTCCCACAGCTAATCACAACTCTTTCTCACGACACAGCGGCCCATTTAAATATAACGTACTTCTGACTAATTCCTGCTTGCATTCATACTGATGCACCACACTGCTGGCAAAGCTTAACCTCCTCCACCCCAGCCTCCTCCTTTATAGCATAAAGCTTGTTGCACCCTCATATTGAGATTGATGCGACTATGGATTAACTCTTGAACTAATTTTATTATTACCTCCGCCAAGGAGGTTATGTGATCGGCAGGGTTTGTTAGTCAGTTTGTTAGATAGTTTGTTTATTAGTCAGCAACATAACTCAAAAAGTCATGGACGGATTTTGATGAAATTTTCAGGAAATGTCAGAAATGGCATAAGGAAAAATTGGTTAGATTTTGGGACTGATCTGGATCACCCTCTGGATCCAGGAATTTTTTAAAGGATTATTTACTCTTGGAGGATAGGGCTAATGGCGGAGGTCTGTGCTGTTACCACTTTACACCAGGGGATTGTGGACATGAGTAACTTCAATCCCAGCATCACTTTGGGTGTGTTTCTATTCAAAGTTTTGGAGTTTATAGAGTTTGAAAGACACACGCCCAGTCGAGGAGATGAGTCGGAGCGTAACAGAGAGAAAGACAGCGAATTGTAGCAAGAATACTCACAATGTTGGGAGGAATAGAGGAATATTCACCCTCTGCCATGACTTCCAGTCGTCTGGTGAGACCATGGGTGAGACTGTTGGTGCATCTGTTGGCACCAACCTCACTAGACCAGTAACTCTACAACTTTATAATTTTGTTTCAGCTTCCTACTGCCATGTGACATATTTGCTAGCCTTGCAAAGCTGATGGATTGGCCAGATTCCATGTCTGTCATCAGGCATATCCATCTTGTAAAGCTTCAAGATGATGTACTTGTTCCGGGTTGCAGAATGACCTGATCAATCAGTGCCATTTTAGGAAAAAGAGGTGGCAGCTACAGGTGTGGTTTAGTCACAGAAACAGCCTGTGCACAATGGCGGCCATAAAAGAGATCAGTGTAGATGCAGCTATAGTAGCAGTTTTGAACTGGACCATGTTTCTTTATCAGAAGAAGAGCAAAGAACCACACTGAGCAGCTTTTCACGATAGAAAAGATGTTTTGCTCTGTTCCCAAACAGCTTTGGCTAGAGTTGATTCACGATGGTGAAGAAATATATACTGACATAACAATCGCTGTTGTTGAATGTGATAAATAAATCGGTCTAATCAGTTTTATTTTGAAAGGTTCTGTCCTTCCCAAACACTGTCTATGGGGTTTTGCCCAGATGGATGTGAAATATACTCCATATCATGCATTTGTGAAGCAGTCTCTGGAATATCAGGTTACTACATTACATAATGGACATGTGTTTGTTTGTTTTGGATTCATCATGCAATCCCTGATATAATATTGTTGACTGTTGCTTAGGTGAAATGTATGACTCGAAGGTAACAGATTGATGATGTACCTACTTTTTTAGTAGTATTAAGAACACAAGGGGGAGATCCAGGGTTTGCTGTATCAGTACCCATAGGAGGCATTGCACCCTATGAATTTGTCATAAATGTTGCATGATTATAATCCTACTTTCTGATGATTCACCAGGTGCATGCATGATACTACATGAGCAGAGCCCTATATAAATCTCCAGCTGTGTGTGTGTGTGTGCATATGTGTTTGTTTAGAGCCAGGTGTGCCATCCCCTCTCTTTGTGATAAGCCCAAGAGGGGATTGTGACATGGAAGCCCCCTGCAATTTCCTTCACTCATCTCTTTACCGGCTTCCGACTCAGCTATACCTCAGCGTTCGATCCCCCTCTGTCCCCCTGTCTCGTGTTCCCTCTCCTCCACTTCCCCTTCCCCTCTTCCTCTCCTCCCGGGGTAGCTGCCCTCTGCGGCTTTCTCGCTGTTTACCAAACACTCCAATGGCCTCCTCCTCCTCCTCCACCCTCTTCCCTCGCTCCTGCACATGCATGTCTTTGTTTGTGATCATCTGAGTAGAAAATGGTTCCCAACTACCGGCGGGGCTGCAGTGTGAGACAGGAGGCCTTAAGTGGTGCTCGCTGGAGGGGGGAAACAGGGGCTCAGGGTACCGCTGAGTGAGCCCAGCCACCTCCTCTGTGGGGGGAAGTGAAGGGCTGAGGAAAGGTTGGGAAATGATGAAGCAGAGGAGGGGAATCTCCACAGCTTTACACAAAATGAGACACTTCATTTACTGTAAAAAACATTACTCAGCAACTAAAAAATGCATGTAAGTAGTAACCACTGCGGACAAAAAATATAAATATTTTGAGGGATGAAAGTATTGAATTTCATGCTGAAATAGGACAGCTCAAACAAAAAATACTACTTTCAAACCATTCTGATTATTTATAATAGCTACGTTGACTTTCTAAGAACAAATGTCAGACATTTGTTTCTTTTTTGGTCATTTTTAACAGGAAATAGTCTGCTTTGAGGGGTTTGTTCAAGAGGATCTGGCAGGTGCTGATCTGAATCATTAATCATCTTCTACATGACTTAGATAAAACTGAACTGCCTCTAATCAGCAAGTACATGATCCATCCATCCATCTTCTTTTGCTAATCTTGGGTCAGGTTGGGTTACAGCAACAATTTCCCATTCCTCCTGAGGGATTCCAAGGTTTTCCCAGGCCAGATAGGATATATAATCCCTCCAGCGAGTTCTAGGTCTGCCTCTGGGTCTCCTCCCAGTTAGACGTGCCCGGCAGACCTCCACAGGAAGGCTTCCTGATCATCGATCTCCAATGCATTCTACCCTCATTTGTGAACAAGACCTTGAGATACTTGAACTTCCTCCCTTGGGGCAAAGACTCACTTCTCTGATGATGATCCTTACTACCTAAAATCTAGCAGCAGAGGTTTAATGTCAATATGCAAATATAAAAGTCCTATTTTTAGGTGTACTTAATAGACCAGACAATCCTGACCAGGCCATTTATTGGGGATGCACAACTGGATTTTTGCCGATAGCCGATATGCTTAACCTTTCCCAAATGGATGTGTTTCACACATCCATCTGGGAAAGCTTCAATAGGAAATGTTTGAGAAAAAGCAGAGGCTTTGAAAAAAAACTCGGAGTATGATTGGGTGAACGTTCTGTTTGTCACATCTCAGAGCAACGAAACATGAGACGTAGCTGCTATCAAGCTGCTCGTGCGCAGCTACTGACAAATAACGTGGAACATGCCGACTACAGACATGTAAGTACTCGACTTTTGTCGTTTTTGAAAAGAAAACAACTCACTGATGTTCTTTGTTCTTCTTTTAACAAAGAAATGTCATCAAGTTCTGATAAAACTGATGCTTTGGCAGCATCCACGCTAATCTCTTCTTCCATAACTGCACCAGCTCTTGCTGCTGCTTGTTTACATCACGACTCTGCTGCGCCTGAAAGTACTGCCCCTCGTCGCTGATTGGTCCTGTCACTTTCTAACCGTGCCCAAACGGTTCAGATGGGAGCTTTGCAAGAAGGATTTGCCAGTGAAAAACACACCCCCACACACATCCACCCACACACACATATCCTCATATACGCAGTCCATCTTTTTTTGTTTGTTTAGTTTTCTTTCTTTTTGTTTTTGTTTTTGTTTTTCATCTATCCTAAAAGCTCTAAAAACTGCAAAGCTAGCCTGCTTGTTTACTATCCGGTACTGTCTTGTTTCATGTCTTGGTGGTTGTCTGTATTGTTTGTATTGCAATACCATTGTATCCATCTGCTTTGCAAGGTTATGATATCTGACATTTGCAAAACAATTTTAGCCAATATCGATATTTAAATGTAGTTCAGACCTAAAACTTCACTCCTTAAAGAACAATATTTAAAGTCTGAGTATGAACAAGTTAACAAATTTCAGTCCTTAAAACACATGTTGAAGTGCAAGAATTGATGACGAAAGACTAAAAGATTTCTGCTGACCTGTTGGTCCAGCCTAAACCTCCACAAACCTGTTTGTCCATTTATAGCTGATATGGGTAGATTTTTAAAGCCTAAATATTTGTTGTGTGCTTTATATCTGCTGATATATTTCACAATATCTGCTGATACTGATACCATGCCAATAATATTCTGCATCCCTACCTTTTATCCTTTGCTGACTGGCTTGCTAAAAACTGCAGAGCATAAATTAAGAGCATGCTCACCCCTGCAGGTACCGCTACACCACTGGATGGCACCCAGTGGTGAGTCAAACACACTTTTGAAGCCTGTTAATGGTGGTTACCATATTGGTAATGCTGACTCATGACAATGCTGACCTGAGAAAACGGGCTTTGCACATGAGTCAGTATTTTTTTTGTCCAAAATTTCCACACATTAAAAAAGAAAAACAATTGCATGTTGTGTTAATCATTTTTGCACACTGAGGCTGAAACTTCCGTTTGTCATTAATGTTTTTCGGAACAAAGTGACATTTTTTCATATCAGTCCAAGTCATTTATGTGGGTTTAATTCTCAGAACAGCTGCTTCCTTCTCCCTTTCTCACATATTCTGGAACCTCACTTAAAACATTGTGATTTCCCGTGTATTATCTGTGTATCAACCTTGTAACTTAATCGAGAGTGTGCAAAAATTTGTACTTACAGCCACATAACAGACTGAATAAAAAAGTTGCTCTCCATTTCTTCAAGTTTTGGGACAACTTTAGCATACACTTTTGTCATGATTAAATTTTCATGCAAAATTTGCTGAACTGTCAATAGAGACATTTCTACTCTCTACGTTGTAGCCCCAAACCGAGGTGCACTGCTACAAACGAGTAAACTCCATAGAGAACTGCATAACATGAACCAGGGTGACTGTAGACATGCCAGTACACGACTTCTGTCATTTTTGAAAAGAAAACATCTCAATGCTGTTCTTTGCTCTTCTTTTAATGAAGAAATGTCAAGCTCTGATAAAACTGTTGCTATAGCAGCATCCACACTAATGTCTTCGGCCATAATTGCACTGGCCTCTTCTCGCTACTTGCATACATTACGACTGCTGCGCCAGAAGGTACTGCCCCTCAACGCTGATTGGTCCTGTCACTTTCTAACTGGGCCCAAACTGATTAGACGGGACCTTTGCAAGATGGATTTGCCAGTAAGAAATACGGAAACAGCTGAATCCATCTGCTTCGCAAGTTTAACCTAACACCAGATAAAGAGCCAAACTAAGGCCAAATTCACACTGCAGCCTTGATGCACAGGTCAGACTTTTTTTTTTACTCATATCTGATTTCTGTATTTGTCTGCATTTTTATGTGTGGCCTGTATCACAGACTTCAATTGATTACATACAAAAGAGGCCCAAATCTCATTTAAAAATATTTCAGTGTGACTTGTGGTTGTGAAAGTCAGTTCTCTAAGTCAAAAAGCCTGTTCTGGTCTCTTTGGACTGTGGATGAACCACACTATTGCCCGTCAGTAATGAATAATAAATATCTCATCCTGTACAAGATCAAAGCAGATTAGTTATGAAAAATCCCCAATGTACAATGTGTGCTCAAAAGACATGAACAGTTCAGACCAAATTTGATTTAACTATTAACATGTTTGTTTCTGCTGTGAAAATAAGGCCTTTTTTACTATGTTAATTTTTGTGCTGGCAGACACTAGAGGAACTGTAATATTTTCACTCGTGCATTCGCTTCAATTTTTTTTTTTAGATTTATTTTTGGGCCTTTTCATGCCTCTATTTGACAGAGGAAGGACAGTGGACAGACTTGAAAGCAGGGGAGGGGAGCGGGGAGAGACATGTGAAGGGCCACAGGCTGGATCTGAACCCAGCCCGCCCGCGTACATGGGTAGCGCCCTAAACCGCTCGACCGTCTGCGCTCCCGCATTCGCTTCAATTTTTAATACAGGAGGTCATCACTTCCTTTGGGATGGAAATACAAGTTGAAACTTTGAAAATAAATCTTTATTAAAACTCACGTCATGGTATTTGCTTTAGAAAGCTGAAGACGATCTGATCTGTTTAAAGAGCTGGCCAGGGTATCAGTGCCCTAATTTAGCAACAGTTAAATGTTCTGTCTGGTGATGAATGACTAAAATCTTTCCCGTCTTTGCCGTGCAGCAGTTTTGTGGTGAAGCCTCATGATGAAGCCTGTCCTAAATAAAGGAGGGGTTAAATAAAAGCCCTGGTCATAATTTAGGATCACTGTGAAATTTCTCTGGATTTGTCTGTTGACTGGGGCTCTTATTAAGTCCTATTTATGTAACTTATATTAATTGGGGTATTTATGACTTCAAATTAGACCAATAAACTTGCTGTTATTTCATCTATGTAGTGCTGTAGTTGATATGAAAGCTGTATCGGCCTCCACAGCCACACAAGACATCCTGAAAGATTTGGATCACAAAGCAAACAAAAGGATCCGGGGCAATGTATGTCAGAGAGTGGCCCAAAACAATATTTAGCACAAGAGGATTAAACCTTTATCTCTAAACTTTGGCAGCAGTCACAGTCAGAGGCCACCATTGAAGAGAGAGAGAAGCCAGCTGACAGATGTGAGAGACAGATGTGTATGTGCGCGTATTAGGGAGAGAGAGCGAGCGTGCTGCTGGATGGGATGTAGGTATTATAAGTGGCTTGCTCCGGGATGACCAAGTAGGTCAAGAGAATCAAGGCGGGAGTGAAGGGGCTCACAAAGCTGTGAGGGGAAGGTCAAGCGTGAAATCCCTCCCGCCTTGCCACTGTGACCCCCCAGGGAGGAGCTGTGGACAAGCAGCGAGGCATGAGTGTAGTTGAAGCAGAGTGGAGTGGAGAAGTGGGTATATTATGTGGCATTTGTGCCATGTAGCTACAGTCTATGAAACCCCATGAACAACAAGTAGAGGTACGGACACTGCACATTATTTCTAGAGGGAAACCTGTAGTTACTTACACTACAAGGCCGTTTATATACAGGGCTGTGAAAAAGTATTAACCCTTTCCTGATTTGTTTTTTTAATGCATATTTGTCACCCTTAGTCCAAGATAACCCCATAAGTCATTTCATCCCTTGTTAAACCATGAATAAACAGTGATTGATTACTCTTTTTTTTGGAAAGCTGAGTTGGATTTCCCTCGCCACACCCAAGCCTGATTATTGCCTGACCTGTTGGATCAAGGAACCACATAAATAGAACCTTTCTGACAAAGTGAAGTAGACTTAAAGATCTCTAAAAAACAGCCCATCATGCTGCAATCTAAAGAAATTTAAGAACAGATACAAAAGAAAGTCACTGACATCCATCAGCCTAGGAAGAGTTACAAAGCCATTTCAATCAGACGAGACTTAATATGAGTTTTAACAATAATTTATTTTACAAATATGCAAAGTCTTTGGTGATTAGACTCCATCATGACAACTTATGCAGTTGAAAGGGTAGTGAGGAAGAGACACTGAGGTTTGTAGGATGAGATGAGTAGAAGACCTTTGAGGATTTGGATTAGATGCTGATAAATGAAATGGAGGTGGCTGGGGTGGAGGAGGATTGCAGCGTCCACACTGAGGCAACAGGCTGACTGTGAAGAAGAGAATGGCATTAAAAATATGGCAGGTGCATGATGACTGGTCAAGCTAGGTTGTAGCAGAATCTTATTAGCTTAGTCTGTAAGAGAGTGAACGCCCATAATCACCAGATCACCAAAGAAAGACAAGAAGAAGGGAGATATGAGCAAGTGGTGATTAATGAATGAGTAGAAACAGTCTTCCTGAGCTTCATTTCTACAGCTTTGGAACTCCAGCAAACCCCTGTGAGAGCCATTATCAACAAATGGAGAAAACTTGGGACAGTGGGGAACCTAACCAGGAGTGGCCACTCTACTAAAATTAAACCCGATAGAGATGCTGTGGCATGAAAAAGAGTGTACCAAATTCCTCCACAGTGACCTGTCCCAGGTCACTGCTTTTTTGCAGATGCTGCCAAGCGTGGCCAGTTATTAAGTTCAGGGTGCAATTCGTTGTTCACATAGGGCCAGGTAAGTTTGGATGGCTTTTAACCCTTAGTAAATAAAATCAACATCTAAAAACAAAATTTTAAATTCACTTGGGTAATCTTTGTCTAATATTAGACTCTATTTGATTATCTGAAACACTTAAGTGTGACAAATATGCAAAAAATATAGGAAAACCAGGAAAGGGGCAGATTTATTTTGGTTTATATAAGTTATGGTTTGGAAATCATTTATGATAAACTAACTTAAAGTCTTCACTGCTCGTGTATTTTTGTCTACAGTCAGTTTTATCCGCATGCATCAGATGTTAAAGAGGAGAAAAGTCTCGAAGTGACCCCATGTTGAGGCAGAAGTGCATTAATGTGCAGCAGGTTAATGTCAGTGAACATAGATGCTGCAGGTCAGCAGTGCTGAAAAGTGCTCTTGGAGGACAGTTGAAGGAGAGATTCAGATTTATACAGCAGTGAAACAGGGTCAAATGTGCTCTTCAGTGTTTTGCTATAATTGCACACAATCAACAAGCAACTGTACGCATTATAGTCAAGTTAGAGAACATCACGACTCTCTTTTTGAAGTAAACATAGGACGCTGGTGCCCTACTGAAAGAATAAACATTCAGGGAAGACATCCCTTAACCCATTAATGTCCTTTATGTTGGCCCTTACAATCAAACGTGCAGTCTTGTTGGCAGCAAAAAGCCAGCTCTTCATCAGGGTCATCAAGTTAGAACCCTAGGTTAGAGCTCTGCTGGATCTTACATTTGCTCATCCAGCTGATGTCTGCCTTATATTCTGGTCCAGAGGGTGCTGTGAAGTGTGGCGACTTCTTTCCAGTTGATTATTGGATGAGGTAGAGGTGAGTCTTAGCTCCTACACTTCCTCAATATCTTTATGGACTGGATAAGGGGGTGAAAACAAGGAAAGCAAACTGTGGAGTGTCATTTGGTGATGTCCAGATCACTGATCTGAACTTTGCTGATGATGCTGTGATCCTTGCAGAGACCGTGGATGTCCTTGTGGGGTTCTTAACCTGCTGGATGAGGAGGCTGAAATGATGGGACTGCACATCTCCTGGGCCAAAGAAAGATCCAAGCATTTTGGAATGCCTTGGTTGCTGCCATCGAATCTGTGTCTGTGAATAGTGAGAATGTGGAAGTTGTGGAGTGGTTCACCTTCCATAGCAGTGTAATCCATCGATCTGCTGACTGCGAGGCCAAGATCAACCGCAAACTAGGACTTGCACATGGAGCAATGGGTTTACTGGGCAAGGTGGCATGGCACTCTTGGTATCTGAGCATGCAGATGAAAATCAGTCCTTCTGCTCTTGGTCCTCCTGGTCTTACTGTACTCTTGTGGGACCTAGACACTGACTGATGGCCAAAGGCACCAGCAGGACTTCTTTGTGCCAAAGTGGTCAGGAGAGTGGGGATGGGAAGGGTCAGCTGTGACACACACCTGGTTTGCTTTCACAGGCCTGATCCAGCTCATTGCATACCGGCTGCCCAGGACCTGGTGAGCTGTACCAGATGACAGGGTCAGCTGTGTGCTTTGTGAAGGTGCCACCTGGAGAGATGGGATGGAGGCCTGGTGCAGGCCTGAAAGCTGGCCATCAGGAGGCCAGAGCAGCACAGGACCGAGGTTAACGCAGCAAAGTGCCAAACCCGCATATGCTCTCATACCTGACGTGATTATCAGATCAGTCTAAAGATTATCTTGATTTTCCTGTGATGAGTGTTAAAAGTATTTTTCCCTCTTAGATCTGCCCGGAAGACAACAGGAGCCCCTGACTTAAGATTGTAAATATTAAACATTAATATTTAATGCTGATATTATGTTAATATTTAATCACTGTTGAAGTCATGTTAAATTGAATAATAGGCAGTCAGGAAGCAAGCTGACCAAAGGAGGAAGCACAACAAACACAGCCAAAGCATGAAAATAAACACAAAGCATTGGTGGGTTGAGTGTCCTGTGAAGGGTGCTGACCAGGTACATGGGGTCGTATGAATCTGGCTCTTTTTTTTTTACCCATCCCAACATTTCCGTTTTGCATAACCTGCCAGAATGGATTAAATGGTCCAAACCACAGTGAAGATTCATGATAAAAAGAGGGCCAATAAATTTTTTTTAACCATCGACCTCCAATAAGGCATCCATTTAAAGAAAGCTCTCCAGCACCTTTTAAAGGCTTTGTATTTATATTTAGTCCCAAAGAAAGACTTACTATGGTTTTATATCTGGATAATAATCTGTTAAAATAACATACAGGTATAGTGTGAGAATCTTAAAACCAAATGGTAACTTTGAGGAGATGGACTTTTGACATTCTTTAATTTAACTATCAACCTGTTGGACGCCTTCATAGAAAGTGGTTCTCACATTTGATTCATCTGATGGTACATGTGTGTGTTTTTGTGTCTGTGTGTGAGAAAGTGAGAGAATCGCTCTTGCGCGTCCTGCAGGCTTAGTGCTCATCTTGTCACACTCTGTCACCCTCGTGTCACTGCTGCACAGCCGCTGAGTTTCTCGGCGTCTCTCCACCTCAGCGATTCACAGCAGAGACACTCCCACCGCCACTCACTCTCCACTCTTTAGAAATGTTCAAACATACATCTCTGAAGAAACACGAAGATCAGCACACCAGGAAGTGCCCATTAAATGTTTTTTTTTTTCAGCAAGAAGTGACATTTTGAACTATTATGCACTTTATCAAACTTGCAAATGTATTTGTTGTCGTCATCTTATATACACATAGACATACACATCCTTTTCTTATTAGATACCAAAAAACAGAATGCTTCCTCCCAAGGATGCAGAACCTGAATTGGGACACAGCTTCAGTGTCCTATTGGCTACACAAAGTCTCTTATCAATGAAATGAGAATTAATTTACAGGAGTAAATAGCAGGGCGCAGGAGAAGTATAAAGAAGCTTCTATAGACTGTGTCTTATTGCTGTTAACATGTTTCAGCAGGGAGTGTTAGCTGTCAGCCTTGTTTCAGTCCTTTTGACTTATCTGACAATTTTACACTAAATTTAAGATGAAATCCTTTTCATTTATTTATTGTCTGTTTAATTTTAAACGCACATTTAAAGGGACTATGGTTGCAGTTGTTTAGCACTGTTGCCACACAGTATGAAGGTTTCTGGTTTGAATCTTGGTCAGAATGGACCTTTCTGTGAGTATGCTCTCTCCTGTGCCCACACAGTCTAAGGACATGGTTGTTTGGTGATTCTAAATTGCCCGTAGGAGTGACTTGTTGTCCCTAAATGTCAGTCCTGGGAAAGAATAAGGACCAGTCCAGGTGTCCCCTGCTTCTTTCCTAATGACAGCTGGGAATGGCTCCAGCCCCCTGGGACCCTGAATAGGATACATGGTGTAGATAATAGATGGATGCATTTCAAGGGACTTCCCTTGGCATCTTTTAATGGTCAGTCCACATAGCTGTGCCTCCTATTTTCTTATCTATTCACACAATGTACAATACTGCAGTGACAGTGCATATTTATATCACATATTTACATTCAAACAATATCTAATTTACATATTCAAACCAACAGTCTGGAGCAGCACATCCACCTCTGCAGTCTTGTCCCCTGATGTACCAGTGTTGTTTTCTTTGTCTATTATTATGTTTGTTATGTGCACCAAACCCTTCAGAACGTATGGATGTATAACTTACGTTAAAAACATGAGTTGTCATGACTTGATGTGGTGGAGACTGGGATATTAATACTCTGACAGAGAGCATTTTAAGCTCTTAACTGTTCTGACATTTCTCTGTGTGACAAAAAATGAAGTCATTCTGATAAGGCCTTATGTTTACTTGAAGAAACACATTTTAGGCACTTAGTGAGCCAGTCTCTTAGGGTTCAATACATGAAATTTTTGCAGTGAACTGTCTACATTGATAAAAAATGGCTACTTCTTTGTATTTCATACTTTTATATAAATATGTATTTTCTTGGGTGAATTTTTGCATTACGTCAAATATATCCAACAGTTTTCCGAGCCATAGAAGTTCTTAATTGTAATATTCGCAACAATCTTTGCCACAGTGGCTGCCATAATAATACATAATGTTTATTGTTACCATGTTGTTTATTGTTGCTCCTTCCCACAAACCCCCAACTCTTCAACAACGTGGTGCCACTAGACATTTCCATGTCATTTAGAGACTGATACCTGCTTCATTATTATTTTTTTTTAAATTGGGAATTCTTTTCAACAAAAACGCACTTAATAAGGGGTATTTTATTTAGAAACACTCGTCATTCATTTAACCATTTTACTGCACAATTGATAAACAGTTTACTTTGCAGAGAAGACTGCTCAAAAAAATACTCCCTGAGTTAGCCAAGCAGCATGTTTCACTTTCCAGGGAGTGCATAGCTAGAAACCCCGTATGGCTAGAGACATTTATGACAATGCATACTGAATACAAAAAGGCAATTAATCCATAGTAGAATGAGGGTGCAACAAGCTTTATGTTATGATGGAGGAGGCTGGGGTGGAGGAGGTTAAGCTTTGCTATCAGCAGCAGCACTGTGGTGCATCAGCATTAATGCAAGCCGGGATTAGTGAGAAGTACGTCATATGTAAATACACTGCTATGTTCAGAGAAAGAGCTGTGATTGGCTGTGGGAGCAGGGTGGTGATAATTGGGATCAGCTGATCACTGCTGGGTATATGACTACCATGTGCTGCATGAACTAAACCTGGGCTTCATGTTGTAAACAGTGCCCTACTCTTTTTGTTTCATATCTGATTTTCAAGTGGTGAAGGAGAAAAGCTGTTAAATTTGGCCTTCATGGTGTAGCATCGAGCAAGCCAAGAATGCTAAAAGAGTGGCTCATGGCAAAAATCAGGATGGCCACTTTTTAACAGCTTTTCTCCCTCTGTATGTGAAACACATCCATAAAACAAAAACAGTGGTTTACAATTTAGCTGGAGATGAACAGCACGTTTGATAAACAGCACTTCATGTTTAGTGTTTGATGAAGTGCTTCTTGGTGCTCCCTGGAGTTTGCATATTGTTTCTTTGGTCACATCTAAGACATGTTTATTAACAGCAGCCATTTAATATAGGATCATGACATATGGCGAACTGTTCAGTGCAATTCCTCAACACTTTGATGTCTACAAGCTTTGCCTATTGTCCTGAAGCTGCCCATACATTCAGGATAGGGACCCAACAAAGGAAATAATCACTCAGGATTAAAACGGGATCAAGACCTGAGGTCATGGGACTGGGATGAATTAGGAAGTATAAGCCAAGACTGAAGAAAAATGTCTCCATCCTGAATAAGAAACAAAATAAAAACCAGCCAGTGAGTTCGCTTCGTTTGGTCCAGTTCATTAAGCTTCCCTGGCTTAATTACTACACCAGCCAATACATGCTGTGACAGTGATGCATCATTGTCATCACAAAGACAGTCATTACATAAGAGAGAGATTGATGTCCCCTCTGAGGAAAGGTGTTTCTGTGGTTCAGGCTCACATAATGAATGAGCAGGAGTCTATTTTATCCTGTGAGTGATGGCGGGTAAGTGACAACTCTCAGGTTTCTCTCAGATGTTCTATTTTTCCTTAAATATTAGGGATCCAGACTTTCCATGTGTCAAGTAGGTTTCATGATTCTTTGGGTGCTTGAACTGTTTCTACAGCAGGTAAAGACAGAACGTGGTTTTCATCTGTCAGCAGCCATGGGCCGTGTTTAGGAAGGTTAAGTGAGGTGATCAGACTGCTGTGAGGTAGTATTACAGACTTAAGAGTAAAGCTTCATAATGAGGGGACAATATGTTATTTATCTTTCACAAGCATCACTAATTCCAGCATCTTACCAGCACCTTTATCTTATTTTGTCACAAAATGCTATCATTAAAAACTTTTAACATAAATACCCCATGTTTAGCAATAGTGAAAGAAATGTAATAGGGAAGAAATCAAGATATGACTTGTGATCATAGTTGCAGATGTTAATTGATGAAATCGTCCCATCTTTGCTTGAAGAAAATGTGGGAAAAGAAAGAGACAAGAGGTCCCAAACCTCATTCAGACACAGGGATATGGCTGTTTGACCCTAAGTGCTTGGAGCCTTAGGTGCAAGGGATGGGGAGGTTTGTGTGACTTGTCTGAACACGCTTAAAAGCAAAAGTGGTGATTTTGAGGGGCAGGGCCGCATGTTATTTAGTGCACTGGTTCCCAACAAAGGGGTCAAGACCCCTGTGAAGAGTGCTGAGATAAATCTGATGGTACTTGTTTGATTATTAGTGTGATTATTAGTGTGGGAAAGAAGAAACAGAAGTTTTACAACTTTTTTTGAATCTTTTGAGATACCATATTTTCTAATCTTTGCCAAACTGAAAACCACTAGTTCTACTTCTTTGGACATGAAAACTGCCTCCAGTAAAACTTCAAATCTGTGAGGCCCTATAAGACTCTATTTTAAACTGTGGATAGTTAGATGTTGGATGGATGGATGGATGGATAGATGTACCTGAAGGACACTGATGCACAGACTTGATTGATTCCAGTGTGGGAAGTTTTTGATGCCATACATCTAATGGCTTGTTTAAGTTATCAAATATCGCAAGCAAACTCCTGCACATTGTCTAAACTGCACAAATACAGCAACTATAAAAAGTATTGACCCCCTTGGATGTTTTACCTTTTAATTGATTTCATAAATCAATCATGGTCAATACAGTTGGGTTTTTTGACCCCAAAAAATCCTCTTAAATGTTAAAGTGAAATCAGATTTCTGTAAAGTAATGCCAATTAAATAAAAATATGTAATGTAAAATGAGTGACTGCATAAATATTCACCTCCTTCAAGTCAGTATTTAGTAGATGCACCTTTAGCCCAATGAGTCCTGCACATCTGAACACTCTATTGCATTGAGGTTGGGCTTCGACTCGTCCACTCCAGAACATTCACCTTGTTGTCTTTAAACCATTTCTGTGTAGCTTTTGCTGTATGCCGCTGGTCTTTGTCTTGCTGAAAAATCAATGTTCTCCCAAGCTGTACTTCTCTTGCAGACTGGATTAGATTGTCCTCTAAGATTTTCCCATATTTTGGCTGCTGAGAAGCATCTCCACAGTATGATGCTGCCACCGCCGTGCTCCACAGTGGGGGTGGTGTGTTTGGTGTCCGTGAAACACAGCATCTTGTCTGATGGCCAAGAAGAACCATTTTGGTCTCATCAGACAAAAGAACTTTCTTCCACTTGACCATAGAGTCTCCCACATGGAGAATTTAAAATTTAATCTGAGTTTTCTTCAACAGCGTCTTTCTCTTTGCCACTCTCCCATGAAGCTTTGACTGGTGAAGAACCTGGGCAACAGTTGATGTATGCAGAGTCTCTCCCATCTCAGCTGCTGAAGCTCATAAAATATTCAGTGCTTTGGATTTTTTTTGTTTCTATCCCCTGACTTATGCTTTTTCAATAACCTTTGCTCTGAGTTGTTTGGAGTGTTCTTTTGACTTAATGGTGTAATGGTAGCCAGGAATGAGGGGTGAATATTTATGCACTCACTTTTTTCACATGGCATGTTTTTATTTAACTGACATTTTGTAGAAATCTGTTTTCACTTAAACACTTTCTTTTTTGTTTCAAAAGCCAAATTATATTGACCATAATTGATTTATAAAATCAATTAAAGTGTAAAACATCCAAGGAGGTGAATCCTGTGTATAGGCACTGTACGTTGGCAACATTTTCACCCCATTCACACAGCTCTTGGTTTTTTTTTTTAATCAAAATATTACAGTAGATCTGTAGTTCAATACTTAAATATTGAATGCATTTAATATTAATTCTTTGCCAAATAAAAGATTTTATTGTTAAAAAACAAACAAAAAACCCCATGGTATTTAGAGGTATCATAACACGAAAACTTCTGACCACTTTGGTTACAGGAGCATCAAAATATGTATACAATATTATATAATATAATAAAATATAATAAAGTGATAAAATAGTCCAGATGTTTCTAAATGATCTTCCACATGTGTACAGTGCATGTGAGTGAAAGTGTGTAAACGTGTGTGTGTTAATGAAGAGGAGGTGGTCTGTTGGCGGAGCAGGTCAGCGGGCAGAAAGGCGGTGGTTCGGAGCAAGAGCGGCAGCCCCTCCCGGGGGTCAGCGCAGAGAGGATGAAACCTGTCATTAAGGAGGTGAGGGGAAGAAAGCTCTCAGCGGGGGTGGGCATTGTCCTGGGGGCGGGCGGGTGGGACGGCTCTTTAGTGCCTCAAATAACACGGCCCCCGGCGGCCATTGTCGAGGAGTGAAAGGGCCCAATGGGGGGGTCACAGGGGTGAGGGGGCAAACCTGAACAGTGGTCAGTGGGAGAAAGGAGTCCGTGGGTGAGGAGGGGAGAAAAATGGGGAGGGGGAGGCAAGCTTTTATACAGTTGTTTTCCTCTTTCTTTGTTGACAGCTCATCCAGAACCTGGTTCCTGTTTGCTCCTGGAGCTTCGGCATTCAACAAGTGATTTTACACTAAAGATAGAATATCAGGAGCATGTTCTTTTCTCTGGCAGCTTCTTTCTGCACATTTTCCTGTTTGCACACATTTCTTTGAGTTTTTGTGCTTCCTCCTCCCTGCAGGAGAGGGGGGTGTACGAGCGTGCAGGTTGAATAGCAAAGGTTGACATCTCTTCCAGAGCTCGGTGCAGAGTCAGGACCTTTCACTCGTCTCAAGTGTTTTAAGGGGATGGGTCACAAAGATAATGGGGAACGGAGAGAAAAGACCAAAGAGTAAAGCTTCCCTCTTTACTGGAGGTCATCTTTTGACGGCCTGTCACTCCGCTGAACACTTGACTACAAACACGACACAATAAGTTCAGATAACAGCCTCAGAGGGAGATTTTAATTTGCTATAGATTCTCCTCCAGGAAAGTAAGATATCAGTGAATTTAAGGCAAAGTACTGATTGACCCTTTGTCAAGCCTTGCCTTTAACAGGAAATGACCCTTTATTAAGTCGTACCATTCTCAGTTATGTTACTAGGTTGGACCAGATCTCTTGTTGCCAGGCTCTGAAAATACCACGTTTGGATCAACTTCAATTTATATCAAATTATTCAACCTTTATAGACTTTACTAAAATGAATAAATGAAGACAAAGATACTCTAAAATAAGCTGTCCTCCTATGACACATCAACAACAAACAGAGAAAAAAATCTGGCCTGTTGTACATCCAATCTGCCTCACACCAGCATTACTGTGAAGTTAAGCAAATGCTAGCTCCAGTCAGCTAATGCTACAGAAACAACATCAACATTTCATTGAGCTTCAGTTACTGGTAAGGACAGTTGCTAACTCTCGCTCAGGTCTAAACGTCAGAGTATTTTCCTTCATACAGCCAGAGAAAAGTTACAGCTCAGAGAAACGCCTGCACCAGGTGTGATGCATGTATGATTCTTTACTTGCAGCAGTTTGATCAATTTTTGGTCACTGAATTGATGTTGCAACAAAAAAAAAAACACTGATGTCGCTTGCACTGCTTGCTAAGGGGGCCTCCTTGTGCATCACTGTAGCAGCTGTGTTTGGTGATGCTCACCTCTGTGGCCTATTAAAGGGATATTTTGTTTCTTTAGTATTTTTTTTTTTAAGTTAGGTTGTAGAAGGTACTTGGCAACAGTACTTGCATAAGCTTCCAGTTATTTCAGTGTGCATTCCCTCTTTATACAGGACACGCTTTGGGAAGCTAGGCCCAAGGCACAGCTGAGATCGAGCCAAAATTTTAAGGCACACCATATCTATATCATCATATCTGGCTTTTTTTTTTTTTTAAGAAATGTGTTTTGCCATGTAAATTAAAGACATTTTAATTACAAATTTTTTTCACTCATGCAACCTCCCCTTCACCAGATGAACTAAGCAGATCAAGCCCAAAGCTTCCTAATAGCACCTGTTTATGAAACCACAGAGACCCAGCAGTGCTTTTTTGTTTTCAAGCACACCATATTTATTTACATGCAAAATAGCTTCTTCAGTCCTTGTTATAGTATCTTCAGTCAGACTTATAGTAATGATGCATTGGTATTAAAATTCCCAAAGCCCACCACTGTGCCTCGCCAAACCATTTGAGAACCGCTAAGCTAGGCGATACAGCACTACAGACAGGTACAGTTTCTCCATGCAAAAATTGGCCAAAAGACAGTGTTGGCTTACTTGTATGCTGAAAATTTTAGAAGTCTTTAATTTTTCACCCAGAAAGCAGCTTGGTTTGGCACTAGTTTGCAATGCAAGCTTCAGTTACCAGCCATGTGCTCTTCAACCTCAGCACATCTGGACAGCTGTTTGGGTCTGCAGGTTTCCACAGAGACATCAACAACAAAATAACTAAAACAAAACCAAAATGAGCAATTTCAACTGGACTGACAATGACGTGCCATTTACTGTGGCTAAAGACAAACTGAACACTGGGATCACTAGAGGCTAATGCCTTTATACAGTAATTGCCAACCCAAGTTCAAAAATAACAAAATATGCCTTTAAAACTCCTGACAGCTCAAATTTCCACTGCTATGTCCTCTTAACTCACCACTCCTTGTCACAGTAGTGCAATCTTTCTGTCTTTACATTTTTTCTATCCACATTTTTGTGCAAACTGAACAAAACAATCCTTAAATGAACCCAATTCAACCGAATTTATGGCTTTTGGCTCTCTAAGTAAAGCTGATGTATGCAAGAGTGATACACCTGGGTGATATGATGGGCTGTTGTCTGTGTCAGATGATCTGATCTGGATCAGCTAGTGTCGTCTAATTACAGAGAGTTACAGGACAAAAGGCATCCCACCTGACCCTACTGGTTAGAAAATGTCATAAAGTTTCCTAACAAGGTAATTTTAAAGCAGCTTAACTTTACCAGGGCATCACATGTTGTTATTTGTCATAACTAACCTTTGGTTTAGGAAATGGACTAAAAAATCCCTGTGATTTATGATTCAGATATCTTGAGTTGGTCCTGCAGACCCCCTGATGTTCACCTTTAAAACACGCTGAAATAACACAATTGAAATCAGTTTCACCTTGAGTTTGTCTCACCAGAAGTAGAAATGGTCACTGATTAGTGGGTCAGCGGACCAATCAGAGAGGTCAGCTGAGAAAATGGTGTTGAGACTACTATGGTTGAGGGGGAAAGTAGTTTTTTAGTGCAAGATTTTGTTGTTTGCTGGATCTATGAAGACCTGAATACACATGCAACATTCTTCAAGCAGGAAAACATCAATTAAAAATCCATTCTTTAAAATAAGAGCCTCTGAATATCCCAACACTTTATTTGTAGTACTTCAACCATGTTTTCTTTCCCTTCCTTTTCAAACCCTAAAAAGCCTCGATGTAAACCTTTTCTACTCAGTACTGTACTGAGGCTAACGTTTTACAAAAGCAGCCTCTTTTGCTAATGACGTATACTTTCCTCTAAACACCAAAGCTGTTCCCACAGCCCGAGCAGAGCTAATAAACTGATCATCTGGACCAATTACTGACTCCATTAGAGGGCTTTCATCCAATCCCAATACACTGATGACTTTAGAGGGCCAATAAAAGTGCTAGGTTGTGACCTTAACGTTAAGGGACCCAAACAGAACAAGAGGGGACACACAGGGGTCAACTACATCTCACACTTGTCACACGCTGCTGTGAAAGTCTGCTTACATCTCTTTTCTGTATCAGAGCGGCTCACGGCTGGAGACGAGGAAAAGTGACGTGTTATAAAGTCAGAAAGGAAAATAAAACATTTTATTTTGTTAATTTATTAGTGGATTTATTGAGGATTTTCTTTATTTGAGGGATTAAAATTTTTCTATTTACAGTTTTATTTCCTGATATTGTCATGTCGACTCTTCCATAAGAGCGATTGAACTGAATGATCTCTGTGCGTGCGTGAATGTTTTCTAATGTACTTTGAGTGGTTAATAGGCTGAAAGGAGCGCTTTAAGGACACTTTATTTACAAATTACCATCTGGGTATTAACTTTACTTTAAATAAGTATCTGATGGGGCTGGAGACTATTTTTTTAATTTGATCAATCATCATTCCAGTCAGGACACTCTGCCTGAAGCACTGATAACTACAACAGCTACTTTAACTGTATTATAAGCATAAAAATCTAATTTGTTGCTCCTTATTACCATATTTAAGGCAGTGATAATCTGATTTGCATGTAGTAAAAAATTATTTCCACTTTTGTGCTTCTTTAAATGACAAAAATAAAGGACTTTATGCACTGGGAAAGTGTTAACTTCCTAGAAGAATTGTCAATATTTTATATTAATGATAAGGTATAATCTTGATTTAAAAATGAATGCAAAAAAAGTTGTTTTTAATGTAAAGGTTAAAAAAAAATTACTTTTAAAGTGTGGCTGCCATTTTTGGCTACAAACACTGAGTGTACAATTTAAAAAAAAATCTTGAGATGAAAAGGAAAAACAGATGAAATCAGTTGTTGCTCCTTGTTAACAAGTTAGAGCTCATGATGATCCCCCTTCACAGAAATCCAATATGCATGTATTATATAAAAAAAAAAGTAATTTTGTGTTTTTACAGTACAAACATCAGGGTTTATTTTGCACTTAAACTTTTATTTAAAGGGTTAAAATCTCTAAAAAAATAATTAATAATTGATATTGATGATCAGGCCTTATCTTGATTTAAATTTAATGCAAAAGATGTTAGGAAAAATAAGAATGTATATCAGTTTTATTGTTATTTATTTAAATTGCCTTTTTTGGCGAAAAACAACCGAAGGGTCACAATTTATTTAACACCAACTGAGAGTTAAGTTGACAAAATATCAAAAACATTTCAGTCCTTTTTTGTTTAATGAGTAGTCCGATAATCACTTTCAGTCATTTTTGAAACTATCAGTTTCTGTTAAACACTCATAGTTATGCACTTTTCAGTACTTACTTTACTTTAAAATATATAAGGGAAAATATTGACACATCTTCATCTGCTACAGCGGTGGTTCTCAACCTGGGGGTCAGGGCCCCCTTGGGGGGTCGTGAGACACTGTGAGGTGCTCGCCAGATGTCTTATAAATATAGATTTTTTTGAATGACTTCAAATCATATAAACTACCAAAAAGAGCTCTGTTTTAACATTGCCAATGCACATGACAGATTTGTGTGCTATCATATTACTCTGCACACATTTTGCAGCTCTGGCTCTGTACTCAAGACATTCCTGATATGTGCCCTCGGATATTCAGCTTCATCCACAACAATAAGGGCAGATAAAAATTTATCCAATCAAGCCAGACCTTTTGAGAACAACCGCTGATGCAGGGGTTACTGTTAGAAGCAGAATTAAAGTGCAGTTTAGGGGTGCTGATTGCATGACTGTCATAAGGTCCCATGTACAGAGGCTATGATTGCTCTAGAACAGGCAGCACATCAAATCCAACCTGTGGCTCTTCTCTTCCTGCATGCCATTCCCCTTCTTCACTCTGTCATCCCTGTTTATAACTCTTTCCTCAGTCATTCACAATAATAAAGGCACAAAAAACACAAATAAATGCACTCTGTCAATTCTTTTGGCTAATATGACTTGATGAGAACAGTAACAGGCAGCAGGAGGAGTTTGTAAGTCAGTGCTTGGTTCAGGTGTCACTGTTGTTGAGGAAAGAAAGCTGGCATTAGCAGTACATTAGTGAGGTGAGGAAATTAGCAGCGGGCCTCACCGAGAGGCCCAAAACTGTTACAACCTGCTAAGAGGGAAAAATGGAGGGAAGAAGGCGGAGGAGGAGGCAGGACTAATCACTTTCCCTGCTGACTTCACAGGAGGGAGGGAGGTAAAGATCACAGCTCCGGCAGCACATTGCAGCCGTCCTCCTCTCCTCCCTCTTCTCCTCGCGGCCTTTTGAAGGAGGCCTGGGGTGCCTGCTGCCCCCCCTCCTCCTCCTCCTCTGCCCACTGGGCTATTGAAGGAGTGATGGATGGCTTCATAAGGAGACAACATCCATCTCTCACTCACCAAATCTCTGCCACACTCAGCAGCGCTTAGATTTCTTCATCTTCTTTACATTTCTCTCAGATGTCAGAAATAACAGCCTCGTTTTTCTCTTGATTTCTCTTCCTCTTTCCTTTTGTCACCTGCCTCTCTCTGTTTTTCTTTCCTATTTTCTTCCCTCTTTCTCGTACGTAGAGGAATGTCTTTCTCTCCGTCTGCCTGAGGCTTTGGACAGATGTCTCGGCCTTCCTTTCCCAGCATTCCCTGGGGAGAGTAGGGACAGGTCTTAACACCCTCTCTGAGAAAGGAGGAGGCCGAGAGAGTGAGAGAGAGAGAGAGAGAGAGAGAGTGGGGGGGGGGGCAGTTTGTTGTCCGAAGGGTCACGTATTGGGAGTCAAGTGATGCATAAGTAATGCTTTGTTTGGACTGTTCTGGGGGAAGGAATTTACTGGATTTGCCTGTAATTGGGTTATTTTCCTTTGAAATGGCTTATGAAGCAAAGATCCAGAGGTGAAAAGGTTAATGCATTATGGGAGCGAGTACAAAAGTCTCAGACATAGTACCAAAAAATCAGATTTCATTATGATGCCTCACTCTGAACAATACAATTTAGTCATAACACAAATGATTGGAGACTTCCAATTAGAAGTTATATAATAAACCCACATATTTGAGCTCTTTGTATTTTGGTTTTCACATCTCTGTTGGTTATTCTGGTAGAGAAAACCGATGCTGAAACACAGACATCAGACATTCACAGCCCCTCTGTAACCAGATAGCAACCCAGAATCCTGACCTTTATTATTCTGAATGAGAAAAAGACCACATTGAACATTGAAGCCTTTTTAGGAGTATTTACCCGAATCACAGGAAGCAGAGTGAGATTAACCCTTAAAAAAAACAATTCTTTGGCCAGACATATGCAGAAACTTGCTATTATTCACACGTGCAAAAAAAAAATGTCAGCATTTATTAAACAATTGCACTTTGAATATAAAAATAGGTGCAAAAAAGTGCCGTAGGTGGTCATTAGGCTTAAAAATATACGTACCCTTTGGCTCCAGCGTGTCCACTGACCTTCTAAAACCTTCACTGTCCACTGATAACAGCTGTCACTGGTGATTCACTGATACACCCTGTGATCTGTTGAGATTGTGAACGCGTCTTTAGCAGTCTTTTGGCCTGGCTGGATTCTGCTCCTCGCATCTCTGTGAATCTTTTCTGGCTGAAGATTTGCCAACTGGCTCCTTCTGGGTCAGTGTATTTTCTGGCAGATCCATTTCCTGGTTGAAACCAGACTCAACAAGCCATTTTCCCATTTTTCAATTTTTGATCACAAATGGAAAAAACGGAAGAAATAGTTGTTTTCCAAGCTATTTAAGGGCCTGTGCCCACAACCGTTTTTTTTTTTTTTACACTGGCAGCGCAGATAACCTCCTTTTCAGAGTGATTCTCCCCAACGTTGCTTGTTCATTACAAAAGATGAATCCGGCTTTCCTTGGTAGAATCTGTTACGTTGCTTTGAAATAGCTCTATGTGCTTCATGTTTTTATATTTTACATAAATATCACACAGGAGACATGCAGATGGAACCCTGTCCTGACACAGGCAGCAGCTGCAGACCTGAAAACTACCCTTGAAAAAAGATTTTAAAAAGATGAGTCGGATCAGTTTCTCTTTGTTATTGTCAGAAGTCCCGCCCCTTATAGATTTTGATTGGTCAGGGAGGGAGAAGTGGCATTGACGAGTGCAGTGCACTGTTCCCAAAGTTGAAGTTTTTAACTAAGAGTGGTTTAAGCGCTGACACTTAAGTCTTCTTTTTGCCCAAGGAACTGATCGCTCAGATCGCTGGACTACACTGATGCTGAATCAAAAAAAGTGCTGCCAGCACTAAAAAAGCCGGCTATGGACACAGGCCCTAAAGATGAAAAACCAGACAGTTATCCTCTCCAGAATGGCTCCAGGTAGTTCATCAGCTTTTTATCCATCAGTTAAAAAGTGCTTGTGTTGGACACCAGGATGCATCACCTGTGTAGAGTGGTGCAGTATTGAGTCCTAAAACGCCGAAGTAAGTTCGCATTTTAACACTTCCGGTTCCCTCGTCTGAAAGTCTACGGGATTTTCAAATAAGTTTTCGGTTAAATGCCTGAAATAAGGTCTGTGGTGAACACAAGCTCAAGAGAGTTCAACGTTTTATCCTACAACATAAAATACATCTGAAAACGGACCCCACCTTTGAATTGTGTATCTTTTCACGTCTTTATGAAGGTGGTTGCTAAAAGATCGCTAACAAGGACTACAGCGATTGTTGGGAAGATTATACGTCATCATCCGAAGCGTGGCAACTGAGCCTGCTGTTCACTTGTATCCGCGGATGATGACGTTAAATTCAATTGACCGTGTTGTAGTTCAGTATAGGATGACGTCAGCTTTTTACTTTCGTTAGTTAAAGTAACGAACCAGATATGATGCCTATATTATCAGTTTGTTAAGATTATCTTTATGAACAAAACGTGTAAGTTTCATAAACTGTTATTGGACACAGAGCTTATTTTCACCAATAATTCAAAAACCCATTGAAAAATCCCATAGGCTTGACGCTGAGGAAACCCATGCAACGCAAACTTCGGGGTTTGCCTACAAAATTACGTCATGACTGTACCACTCTATTTGAATGGATATACGGACATCAGTCACGTACGTACGTGGAAACGAGGCGTTAAAACTTCACCACCAGCAGCCATGGTTGCAGTGCAACTAAACAACGCCACTAGCTACCACCTCATTCTAGTCAAACTGCCTTACCTTATTGGTCAGGTAATTTTTCAGACCTGGCACAAATGTGTCAGATTGAAGCTTTGCATAATGGATCCACCTGATGACAGACATGAAATCTGGCCAATCTGTTGGCTATGCAAGGTAATCATGATGTATCACACAAGAGTAGGCTCTGGTTTGAGAGACAGTTTCTGTTTTTTTGTTGCTGTTAAATAGAAATGAAAAGGCAAAATGAAACCAAATGAAGACCTACCTGTTTACCAATAGACCAGCTCTTGTTACTGAGCTGACTCTAGACTTCTAAAATGTCACTCTGAGTGAGGCTGGATGGGCATAAATAAAGCTTTGTCTTATGTTTACTTGCAGAACAATAAATCCCATCAGTTGATAGGGTGGTCTTAAAAGTGAGCCAGTATGCTTTTTGTCAACGCAACTAATACCATCAGGAAGAGGGCACCTCAGACCACCTCTGCATGCAGATATCACATTTTTTTAAATACACATTGCGGCATGTCCACACAAAGCATTTAAGATCATCTCTCAGTATCCACATGTCAAATATGGATATAGATCCCTGCTATTGCTTTGTCTATACTAGATATGAATCCTCTTCACACTATCACAGTTTGAGTTTAAGATGATTCCTGTCTGGATTTAGTTTGAGCTTGAAGCATTCCCCATACAGATCCCCTGGATAGAAAAACCATTTATCTAAGTGATGGTTTACAAAAAAAGGCACCTTTCTGAAGAGAAAAGAGAAATCTTGTCTTGAAGGATTTTTAGATTTTAGCTTGACCTCCTGGACGGTAAGATCTTTAAAGTGTCAAGTGAATCATGTAGATAAGAATCAAGATGTAACCCGGACCTTTAATCGTGTCCTATCTGACTGATCATCTCTTCAGCCTGCTGGTTCTCCTCTGTTCCTCCTCGCCCTGTTGGATTGACAGCACGCTGTGTTGCGCTGTGAAGAGCCATTCAGGCCTCACAGCCTCCTCAGCACAGGCGTGAAAATCGGCTACATTTAATCAGCCACGGTGGAGGATTTAAAGAAGGGGATCAAGAGAGCTTTGTCTTAATGGATTGGCCACAGTTTAGGGGTCCGGCACACTGACTTATACCTAGTTAAAAGCACATCACTCCCCAACAGTATGACTCAAAACATATGGCTGCTCTGGAAAATTCCCGCACGGATCACTCCCTCATATTTAGACTTGGAAAACATGTTTCCCCTGAAACATCGTGGATGTTTTTCTGACATGATTTTGAATTTGTGGGGTTAGACTCAAAGCTGTTTTTGATTGATTCTTCACTAAATCATTCAATCCATGTTCAAAAAACAGAAAATTAGAGGATAATTCAGCTTTTGTGTGTTGGAAGTACATCAAATGACCCACACACACAGTGGAGCAATTCTTTCCTTCTGTCTGTACATTAAAATTTCAAGCTTACGGCCATGGCAATTTTTACCAATACAGTGCGCCCATACAAGACGGAGGCGACATTCAGAAAAGGGCCAGTGCAGTCAAACAAAGAAGTAAATCAAGTGTCCTGACACATGCTCTGCAGACAGTTTGCCGTTTGTCACAGCGCCTGAATGGAGCTAAAAGCAAAGTTGTGGACGCATCGGGGTGATCGGCATTGCTCAGATTCTGCACAAGAGGCCTTTTCAGACAGCTGCAACACTGATTACATTGTGTGAAGGCCAATCAAAGGGGAAAATGACGAGAGCAGTCATGCCGGACACACACAATGCACAAATGGCAGCGGTCAGATGGCGGAGGAGAGAGGTGGTGCTCCGAGGATTTTGAAGACGCTTTTTGGGATAGAAGGTCAAACGTATGGGAAACTCTCTCACACCCAACATATAGAACACAAAGACCAGGCACATAAACAGACCCGTTACAGCTAAATGGCTCTGATTTTTAAGTGAGATAAAATGTCACAAAAAGTTTGCTGAGTGGTCAAGAACTCGCTGCGATCATCGGACATTTAAAAATAAAGTGAGATGTCAAATGTCACCTTAAATCCTGCACAACTGAGGAATGATGTTCATTCCTGTAAATTTAATGTTCTTAATAATATCTAATATAGATCAAATACATAATCATAAGTGATTTTAAACCTACAAAAAGTTTAAAGATTATTTCGGGCTAAAATGCTTTTGATCTTGAAAACTTTAAAACTAAAAAACTTTGAAAAATAAAATGAAATATGGTCCACATGAGAACATGAAGCTTTTGCTTGACTGTATCATACTTCTTAGTTTCAGCACAAGGCAGTGCTAACATGCTAATTCTGTAAATAAACAAGAAGAATTTTCTGTCTTTTAATTTGACTTAACTTAGACGACACTGTAAATAATTAACATATTGGCAAATAGAGTAATAAAACCTTGATATATAAGGCCCTAATTGATTACTGCAGTAAAAAGCAGCACCAATAGTATTCCAGGTGAGCAGCCAGTAGTAGCCAAGGCCAACTAGGGCTCCCTGAAAACTGATTGGCCCCCAAAAATTCTTAAATTGATTGTCTATTTGCCTTGTAAACCTCGAACTAGCCATGTGAGCACTCTCAGTCCCTAGGAATGCTTTAGATATGACATTAGATATGACATTATATGAGTTTTACCAACTTTAATACCCTCAAGGTGTGGTATATGAAAGAGGCTCCACCATTCTTACATATTTCTGTATGTGGCCCTGAGTAGAAACATTTTGGACACCCCTGTTTTAGTCTTTACCAAGAGTTCATGACCATAGGTGAGGGTTGGAACATAGATTGACTTGTAAATTGTAAGCTATGCCATCCAGCTCAGCTCCCTCTTCACCAAAACCGTCCGGTACAGCACCAGTGACACTACTGATGCTGCACCAATCCACCTGTCAAACCCATGATCCATTCTGCCCTCCCATGTAAACAAGACCCCGAGATACTTGAACTCCTTCACTGGGGGAAAAAATTCATTCCCTACCAGGAGGGAGCAGTCTGCCGTTTCCACAGATTAGGGGATACTTATCTTCATACCTGCCACCTCACACTTAGCACCAGCACCATACCATACCATACCATGCCATGCCATGTCATGCCATGTCATGCCATACCATACCATACAATACCTTATGATACGATATGGTACAATACCATGTGATAGGATTTGTTCCATACAAAATGCAATATGATAGTATACGTTATGTTATGTTACCTTACATTATGATATGGTTGGATATAATAACATGCTGTTCTATATCATACAGTCTGTCATACTACACATCAGACTGTGTTATAAGAAATACAATCAAACAATGGTAAACAGCAACCAACAGTAATCAAGAAAGTGTTTTTCCAAGTATATGATGATAGAAAACAAAGGATATGTGGTACATGAAGATTTATATGGTAAAGTATAACATGATAGGACATGATGCCATATGACATGAATTAAACATGATTTGTTATTGTGAGATAAGTCTGGAAAAGATACAATAAGATAGGATATCCAGGAAGATGTGACACAAAAGAATGTGATGTGATACATTAAGATAACATACACTTCAATACAGTAAGATAAGGCAGGATATAGTATATGATATATGACATGGGGAACAACCTCATACAATTGAGATAAATGGAAATTAAATGCCATTTGTACTTATAGTATTGATGAGTGACATTTTACTGTAGTTTACTGAAACTACTCTCTAAAGGAAAAGAATAACTGAATTGTATTTTGGTTCACACAATAATCCTAGACCTTAGTCAGCCTGGGCAAAAAATGAGGAACCTTTAAAAACCTCAATCAAAACTTTGACAATAAACCCAAGGTTGCAACATAAATGAACTTTTGGCTTAATACTTAGTGACATAAATGTGGTCGTGCAGTTTTCATTGTTTTAAAATCATATTTGTTAATGACTAAATTTGAACATTGCACAATAATCAACCTATCAGCAATACAGTTCTCTATAAATATGACAGAATTAGCAAAAGACAGCAAGCAGAAGTAGAATATTTTCCCTTTAATTTGCAAAATAGACACATCTATGTCATAACAAATATCTTACACACAAACAATATTCTGGCTAAAATGACAAATGAGCTGCAAGTCCAGACATCAGAGGAGGAAACAGATATTAATCATGATGATGGATGTGCCTTTAAAGTCTCTGTGAGGAGATTTTAGCTGGTTGCAAAACAGATGATGAAACCAAATTTGATGCATCTTTAAGATCTACAAAAGTCTGCTGCAGAAACGCATCAGACAAGACTCATTAAATCACACAGTATAAAAAGCCTTTGTTTACATTTTCTGAAGCACAGGTTCGCAGCGAGCAAACCTTTCCACTGCTCAGAGAAAGCAGACTGTCAGAAAACCCCACCTATGCATGGAAACTTGTCCACAGGGGGCGCCAAAATAAATTGAGAGTTCCTCATAGACCCTTAAATAAAAGGAAGCTACATTTATTAAACCCATAGACTGTAGAAAGAATTAGACAACTGTGTCACGTCAGCTGTCTGCTTACAATAGGCGGACTCAAACAGCTCTTAAAGCCAATCAGCGGCAGCTTCCATATTGAAATCGCCGTCTCAACCGAACTTTGGATCAACCAAACAGCCTGCCCACTAAATCCGACTTCCTGTCAGCTAGGTATTTAGCATTCTGGTTGACAGAAACATAGCTTCTGCCTGCTGAGCAGCTGTCAATCAAACGAGAAGTACCAATCAGTCCGCCGTGAGGTTTTTCCTAAATATAATCTAAACCATCGTGGTACAAAAAAAATTTACCCCCGTACAGTGGGAGCACATGAAGACATTAGCTAATGAGACGTATTTGGTTTTTTGAACCAGACTGTAAACCAGTTTATTTCTAGTGTAAAAAACGGCTTTTTAACAGGTGTTCAGCCGGGACTTCTGGTGTTCCTGCAGCCAGCCTCAAGTGGACACTTGTTGTATTGCAACTTTTTGCACTTCTGCATTGGCTTCATTTTTTTAGGACCGGAGGAAGCCGCTTGGTTAAACCACGTCATCAGCCATTTGGAAAGTCAGTTAAGAGTGAAACTTTGAAGCAGGTGGGACTCCAAACAGACAAGAGACGTTATTAACAGACACACAAAACACACTGTGACAGCACATAAACACAGAGTGAGAAGACAGATGACAGAAACACATGCTCTGTCACTATCTGTCCTGCTCTGTTGATGAGGAAGACTGTGGCTGCAATGATGATGATGGTGATAATAATGATGTCTTTTTCACTTAGAGCCTTGAAACTTTAATGACTTTGTCTTTGCTAGTTGTCAAGGAGTCATTGAAGAAGTTTAACTCCCTCTCTTTGGGTATTTCCACACATGCACAAAGCTCCTGATAATTACCTAAAATGTTCAGGTCTGCAGCATGTATGGAAACAACTGGACACTTGTTCTCAACCTGACCCCTCCCAGATATTTTCCTTTCAGCTCTCTACTTCCATGCAGATTGGGTGATGCAGATGTGTGAATACAGTGGGAAATATTCAGGAAAAATCAGGGACAGAGAGCTGGCTGGGTGATGACATTGCACGTCTGATGAGTGGCTGATGTGATGGTTGTGCATGAAATAGAACAGCTTTATTCTAGTTTCTGCTTCCAAAGACCCTCCCAAACAGTCAAGTCAGTGCATTTTTAGGGGCAATCTGCAGCCTGTGACTCAAATTTGTTTTTAAACACATCAGATCAACTGCAGTTGTTCTAAGCTGAAATTCTCATACTCAGATCAACACAACTTACAATTCCAACAATTAGCATGCTAATTTAACCACACTCTAGCCCACCAATACTTTCGTTCAATATGTCTGCATGGATTTATCAAAGAATATGCTTGATATGGAGACATTTTGGTGCTTTTTGAGGAGGTTGGATCTTGTAGTTGGGAGCCAGGGGTCTTCTCCAGGGACTGTGTGGATAATCAAAATCTTTTTTATCAAAATTTGTTCAATCTTTTTCATTCCTGGTCACCTATTTATATTCAACATGCACAATTTTGTGCATTTTTAGGTGTAAATGTAACATTTTTTAAATTATATTTTTAAACATTTTAACAAACATGCAAAGCTTGCAGGAATACAGTGTGAGACATACACAAAACAAAAATATAGTAATAATAAAGATAATAAAATGATAATAAAAGAAAGGATGGGGTTAATAATAACATTAATATTAACACAACATGATTACATGATAGACATTTGATTCAGTGATACAAAAACATTAGCATTAGAGTGTATGATTTGTTTAATTTGGAGAGCATAAATAAGAAAAAACATGAATGATACTTAGAGATGTACAAAATGTATTAGAATTCTATTCATCCTTTGAAATTAAGGTCTGTTGATCATTATGATTGGTAGTCTTTCCACCTGTTAGTCTGTCTGTAGAAAAGTTGTTAGTATGAAGCGACCCCTCAAGTCCTACGAACCACTCCCCACATGAAAGAGCGTCTCTCCTCCCCTGACTCCTTAACAAAATCGGTCTACCCACCTTTATAGAAGTCTGAATCAATTCTTCACAATCAGTCTCACTTTTATGTCCCTTGACAGCACTCTTACATTTTGGCATATCTTATTCAGTTCTAAATCACTGAATGACACTGTTGGATCTCTTTTCCAAATCTCCAGAGCTAATGGCTTGGAGTGATATATATCTAGTAGGGCTGTCAAAAGATGAAGAATTCTAATCACGATTAATCTCACAGTTTCTGTAGTTAGTCATGATGAACCACACCCTTTGTATCACATTTAAAATTCTACAATTTTGTATCCAGAACTGTCTTTCTGCCGTTGCTTTTATAGGTAGATTGAAGATCATAATGTGAACTTAAACACATAAGAAGAATTTGTAATGGATCTTACAGGAAACAAAAGACAGTAAAAAGATAAGTTTCAGATGACTTCTGACTTGTCTGTGAGTTTTTAAAGTGAAATGAGACCCTAAAGAGCAGTGAGGAACTTAGTTTACATCAATGTGGCTGCAGGCAGACGCTGACGCAGCTTAACCAAAGTGCGCTGAAAGAGACGAATAAGCATGATTAAAAGTCGTGATTCAAAAATGAATGCACTGATTGTTGACTTTGATTAATTATGATTAATTTGATTGATCTTGACAGCCCTAATATCTCGAGGCCCTTTGGAGTATGAGGTCCCAGGTAATTTCCCACCTTTGCTTAATGATAAACCTGCCTATGCAGATCATAGACACAGAAACTTTACTGCAAAAATGTATATGCTTGTTTGAAATAAAAGGGGGCCATACTGCCTTGAAACAACATGAAATTAAGCTATTAGTTGTCATTTTTATAAAATCATATTTGCAAGAAACTTCTGACATTTGTACACTTATTTTGATGCATGAGCAGCAATCTTGCAGATGATTTAAAAGGGATTCTGGGAGTTTTCTCACAAGGCTTGGCGTGGAGTGTGTTTCTGAAAAATCTCTGCTTGCAGTCCCTGGACCCTACTTCAGCCTACGCCTTCCCTCCAACAAGAATTGGGACACCCTATTCCTAGACATAGGGGTAGGGCTAAGCGGTCGGGGCCTATGTTAATGTTGTGTCAGCTGGAAGATTTAAACATGCTGAAGCAAAGTTGTCCACGTTTTCACTGTTTGACATACAACCAGTTTACTGCCTGATTACTTGTCTGTGTATTGTTGGTTTGTGACATAACAGGTCAACCAGGAGAAGGTCCACTAGTAACCAGCTGAAAGGGGGCATATCAACACCTAATGTGGAGTCAGACATGCTTCCATCAATAAATCAGTCCCTCCTGGTGTGCAGGACAAGAGCAGTAGTCTAATTAAAAGGCCTAATGAAGCTCTAACTAAAACTGGACTTAGCTGTGCATGTTAACCTACTGTCTTATCAGTCATATTCTGCTTCTCTCTCATCAAGGATCATTGATCATGTGCTTCATGGGCACCAGAGACTTTCTGGCCTCGAGCCGTCCCAAATGTGAATCAGTGGATGTGTGTTTGTGTGTGTGGGAGGGCTGCTAGAACAGGGGATTTTTTGTGTTGGGGAAGAGAGAGGCTCGGGCACTTCATCTTCTCTTGTGTGCACTGCCAAAAAGGTCAGCGGTCAAAAGTCAGGGCGATTGGAGAATTCCTCGCTGCATGCCGACAGATCGGGTTTCAAGGGTGGGGGAGGGTCCCAGATCGCCCTAGAGGGATAGGTGCCTGCGTGCATGAGTCAGTATATCCATGCATGTGCTGTGAGCGCGTGCGTGCTGGGGTACGTGTTTATGTGAAAGCTTGTCCGGGCAGCGCTTTTTAAAAAACATCTCAGTGCAGCTTTAGCTCAAAGCATTTGTAACTTTCTCTTGATGTTTACTGCAGTGTGGGCGTCGTTTTGAGGGGGGCTCACCCGTACAGCAACACCTTAAGTCTCTGACCTCGGTGTCACAGCGAACGCAGCTGAAAGACGTCTATTCCAAAAATGCTTTAGATCCATTTTGGGTCATTTGTCAATCAGGCACTCAATTTAGGCAGTTTACTTTTATCTTACTTGTGTTGTTTCTAAGGAGGGATTCCTCTTGTTATGTTAGCATGAAACACAATAAAATCTGTATTTGCCGTCAATGCCAGTCAGGAAAAGAAAGGAGAGAGTTTCGAATCAGGCACGGAAATGCTAAACACCAGACCCTTGAATGAGCTTTACATTAAAAAATAAAAATTTTATCAGAACCGGGCCACATTTCTTAATTCAAACAAAAGCAATGAGCCACACTGAAGTTTACTCTTCCTCCTCCTCTGTTCGTAAACTTCCACAGCACCTGTCTGTCAAGCTCAAGTTACTACTGGAGCTGCACATGCCTGCTACCTCATTTTATCTTGTCACTCTTATTGACCAATAATAATAATAACAGACACACATTCATCCAATCACCTTCCAAGAATCTTTTGAAGGGTCCTGCCCCTCCCAAACACTTTTTAAAGGAGGTTTTCCAGATGAATATGAAATATATCCATGCAATGGATTTTTGAAACTGTTTATCTAGCGTGTCAGCCTACAGAGACCTACAGAAAACACAGAATAGGAAACTGCCATTACCTGGGAAGACACTGTGGTGTTAAAGTCCCTTTAAAGTGCTAAAAAAAAAAAATCTGTATTTTAGGGTTGCTGTATGACAGGCCACTGTGTTATGAACCACAAGGAAAATTTTCAGTCATGAAAAACATCTCCAAGCTTATAAATTAAGCTTTAAATTCATGAAAAATAAGGCAGTAAAATCTGCTGCAGGGTGATGTGGGTGTGTCTGTTGAATGAGCTGAAGCCACGCCCACTCACGAGGGGTAGACCAACACAATCCCCTCACATTTTAAAACACGATTTTGATCCAAGCACAGAAGCCAAGCTCTATGCCAGAGCAGAAGCAGAAGTTGGGGAATTTACTGTTTTCTGGCACAAATCTTACTGATATGATACTTCTGATGGCTCATCATTGTAGTGTAAAGGGGGCGGGGGGCCGGGGTAATTCTGGACTGGTGATGTCATGGGCTCAGATATTTCCCCTGCCAAGAATGAGGTGAACAACTTTCTAATGGTCTAAATCAAAATTCAGTCCCACACAGATCTCAGTATTTTCACATGTTTATAGCCACCTTTTTCCAACATATCTAGTATGTTAAGGCACAAAATTTGGATTTCACGTTACAGGGACTTTAAAGTGAAAAAGAGCAGAATGATTATTATCTGCACAGGCTGATTTCCATAGAAACTATTCAATGTTCGGTATCGAACATTGATGAAAGACCTGTGTGGCTAAAAGGTCATCCTGTCATTCAGTTGTGTATTAATGTTAACAAATAGGAAAAATAAAAGGAAAAAGCTCTTAAACAGGAGCTGGCTTGCATCGTTCACATTAAAGAACAAGCATATTTGTGATGGATGCATCACATGTTTATGCCGAATTTCAGAGTCCACGCTAATCTCTCCCGCCATAGTTGCACCGGCCACTCATTGCTGATTGGTCCTGTCACTTTCTAACCGGGCCCAAATGGTTCAGACGGGAGCTTTGCAAGATGGATTCGCCAGTGAGAAACAAGGGAACAGGCATATCCATCTGCTTTGCAAGGTTACTTTTACACAATTAAGAAATAAGACTGAAAAGATTGGAGGAGTAAAGGATTAAGATATGTACAAAAATGGTAGAGTTAAGGAAGTGCAGAATCATGTGCTAAAAGCACAGTACTGGATTGTGGACATAATGCATGGCAGAGTTGCAAAGTAGTCTCACTCATTACATCTGCATGCAGTTTTGAAATAATCAAACTAATGTGCATCTGGTTAAAACTGGATTTTTGAAACACATGTGAAATTGTTAGTCTGACAACAATCATATGAAATCCAATAAACTGGCAGCTGGTGAATCTGCTCCTGGATATTGTGGTCAGAAATTGATTTTCTCCTGCATGTATAAACATCAGATCGACCCAAAACGGACAAGGTGTTCTTCATCCACAGTTCCCACGTTGGATTTGAGACGAACGTAAATGCTTAGCTCAGCAGATGCTTAACCATCATCTGCCTTTGGCAAACTTGAGAGGTAGTGAGCACTCATTAGTGCCAAAAGTTAATTATCGAGTATGCATGAAATGTACTACACTTTAAAGTTAGTCCATGTCTCCACCATTCATCATACAACCAGTCTAGTGTGCAGTTTACCTCTTGATAACTTGTAAGCAGCAGATTCAAAAGAAAGACTCCCCATAGTATCACACCAATACATCGATTCTCCTGCAGTGCATGTACGCTGGGACAAAGGCATTGCTAGATCAAGCTAAAATTGTTGCTTGAATACTGTGTTTCTTCTCTTTTAGATTTCCTCAATAAAGCAAATGTAAAGTTTGAAGGAAGTTGAACTGAACTCTTAGAGAAACTAAATCACTGTAAATTCTGGACAGAATAAGTGCTGTCTCGTTGCTGGTTAAACTGTCTTTCCATTAAAACAGATACAAAAGCTGCTTTCCCAAAAACAAAGGGCCTTTAAAGAGTTAACTGATGAAGTGGCTTTACAGGCAAAAAAATCTTTAACAGCTCACTTTGTAAGAGTTAGAAATGTCGACTCAACCCCAATCAATCCAGGGAGAGCCACCCTGGGTTTAAACATTTAGCAGAAGGTGCAGTCATTCAAATGTTTGACATGTAAAAGAGTACAGACCTCAGCGACTAGCAGCTCCCATTCAAGCCTTTGTAACTGATCATTAACGAACATGTGCTCGGGGCCTCCGGTGGCTCCCGGGGAGCCCGGACTGATCACCACAGCTGTGTTTCTATTGTGATTACCCACGGTGCCGAAAAATAACACAACACCCCCGGCTCTGGCTATGTGCTGGAATTTATTGTATTTACTTTCCAAAGCGTAAAGAAGCAAAGGTTGGGAAATAAAGCTGCGGCAGTTCAGCATGTAAGAAGGAGAGGATAACGAGAGCACTTTGATGAAACATGCTGTGATTTATGCTGGTGTGATGTAAATGTTTCTTTAGGGTTGATAATGTTACATGAAAACTGAAGAGAGGGTGTGAAATGACTCAGTGTCAGCCCCGTAGGGAATTGCTTCACTAAGTGTTTGACTGTTGAGACACTTAAAAACAAAATGATAGCCTTGTTCTACTTCCTCGTCTTGTGATTCCTTTAAAATACTTAAAATATCACTTCTACTTTTTTTGTTTGATTATAGCTCTTTTCAGTAAATCAGGAAACTACAAAAAATGTTGAGAAACAATGTCTGACAAATGCCTTATATTACAGATTTCACAATAAAAGCCCTTTGTCAGCTGTTTGATGTGTCAGAGAAACTTGCCCAACTCCCTCATGACTCCTGCTTTGCCCTGTATTCTACTGCACAATATGAGGATTGTGGATTTTTCCCCTTTGACGTTCTGCGGTTTCTGTGGTTTTTGTGGTGGGCAGAGGAAGTAACATACATGCAATGAAGGCAGCTTTCAGAACAAGTAGTCCTCTTTTGCTGAGGAAAACCAGGGTACAGGAATTAACTAGAAAAGCACTCAGAGAGCGCAGACCTCCCCCATTAGCCCTATCTCCCAATAGTACAGAATCCTTTAAAAAATTCCTGGATCCAGATGTTGGTGATCTGGATCAGTCCAAAAATCTAATCAGTTCTTCCTTTTGCCATTTCTGACATTTCCTGAAAATTTCATCAAAATCCGTCCATAACTTTTTGAGTTATGTTGCTAACAAACAAACTAACTAACAAACCCTGCTGATCACATAACCTCCTTGGCGGAGGTAATGAAATTTCCCAAAAAATACCCAGAGGTAAAGGTTCATGCACGTAACAAGCTAAACCATGAGAATGGTTGGTACAAACTTTATAGGTTCTGCAAATTTGGAATTGTACTCACATGAGGAAGTCTGAGCATTTCAGTTTCTTTTATTAAGAAACAGGGATTTAAGATTAATGCATGGAGATATAACATTTAAAGAAAAATATTGAATGGTTTAATAATACAATGCTATATGGAGAGAGAAATAGGAGTAAAAAGAAACATTTTTACAGACCAGATCAGATTAAAATGCTTATAATGGGTTGTTATGTAATTTAGATAAAATGCTGAAACAATCTAATTAACAGGTATATTCTAAATATGTCATTAACAGCAGTTTAAATTGTTGAATCCATGAAAAATCGGACTCAAGTCTTGAGCTTAAATCAGGCCATGCTGTTGTTTCAGCACTTCAACCTTGGTCCTGTTCTGCTCTGTCTGCACCAGGCCCATGCCCCATCCCTCCTGGTATCTTCTCATTTGACTGCAGGTCTTCAAAAGTCTTCCTGAAGAGAAGTCCTGTTCCAGGGGCACTGACTAAGACCAGCTGCCTCAGGTTGAGCCAAAACCTTTGAGAACTGGTTGTTGGCACCCAGGGGCATTGCAACGGGGTAGGCAACCAAGGCAATTACCTAGGTCTTGGAGGTAGAAGGGGGGCTTCCCAGAGACAGCTGACAGTGACCAATATCAACGACAACATGTCAGGAATCTCCCTAATGGGGCCCCTTACTAGCCACTAGCCAACAAGAGGGGCCAAACGTTTATTTGTGATAGATGCAATAATTAATGACTGCCATGAAATAAATCCATCCTTCAGGCCTCTAAAAGGCCTTCTGCCTGGGGCCTTGTGAGTGTCTAGAAACACCTCTGTTGGCACCTGATCACCACCAGCAACATTCAGCCTACGTTTGCGGTGCAGGGATTTCCTCCTAGTCCCAAGGTTTGTTAACCTTGCAAAGCAGATGGATACGCCCGTTTCCGTATTTCTCACTGGTGAATCCATCTTGCAAAGCTCCCATCTGAACTGTTTGGGCCCGGTTAGAAAGTGACAGGACCAACCAGCGATGTAGGGCAGTAGTTTTGGGCGTGGCGGAGTCATGACATAAGCAAGAAGCAACAAGAGGCTGGTGCAATTATGGTGGAAGACTTTAGTGTGAATGCTGCTAAAGCGCCAGTTTTGTCAGAACTTGACGACATTTTTTTCATTTCATTGAGTTGTTTTCTTTTCAAAAACCTCAAAAGTCATGTACGGACATGTCTACAGTTGCCGTGGTTTGCGTTATGCAGTTCTATATGGAGTTTATTCCTCAGTAGCTGCGCATGCACACCTCGGTAGTGGCTATGTCACATGTTTTGTTGCCCTGATTGGCCCGTAAATATGTGACAGACAGAACGTTCGTCCAATCACCCTCCGAGTTTTTCTTCAAAGGCTCTGTCCTTTCCCAAACGTTGTATATCGGAGGTTCCCCTGGCGTGTCAGGTTAAAGGTTTATGCCATGCCGTCTTCATATAACACACAGCTTCTCTAACAGCTGCAGTGTGAGGAGTACTCCCCTACACTAATCTTTTAATCGTAGGTGTCAACGTGGGTTGCAATCTAACGACAAAGAGTTGCACACCCTGTATGCCAGGCTGCAGGGGCAAGGGACACCAACCCCCTCTCAGCTGCATAAGCAACTGCCATTACCTTGGGGTTAAATATTTCACTGGATCCATACATTCATTATTGAACTCCTATAAAAATCTGTAGAACATCAACACACATTGCACTGTTTGATAGTGCTGAGTGGACTTAACAACTCCGACTGACTTAAATATGCATCAGGAGAGTGTTTCCTTCACAGCAGTATTTTTTCCTGCTTCTTCTTCCTCTTCCAAAGCATTCCAGGTCAAATTAGAATATTTAATACATGCAACAGGTTCTAGTTCTCCCACTCACTGGACATGTCCATGCAGGAAACCTCCAGAGAAGGTGACCCAGTTAATATAGTTAGCGTTATTCAATACTGAGACCACCTCAGTAAGAAACTTTCATACAAGAGGAAATCACTGACATTTAAAAATAAAGCCAATCCTGAAGTTCAGACAGCTGTTATTCTGGCAGTGCCCACTTGAGGTTGGCTGCAGAAGCAGAGGAATCCCTATAAAACACTGATAAATACACATGCCTTAATTTAGCTGTAAAGTATTATTTTTGTGTAACTCAGGCAATAGTTTTGCATGATTTTGCCTAATTAGAGTACATTTGATGTGACTGTCAGAAAGGCATGTTGTAGCTGTTTGTCAGGCTTAAGGCCGACCCCAGCGATCACTCTTTACCTGCTAATAGACTGAAGTCAGCCGGACACAGTATTTTCAATTACTGCCATCTTTTAGATTCAAGAGTCTCCTCAGAAACAAATGACTGACACTGTTGAGACTATGTTGAAGTTTGAAACAGTCCATGTTGTCCTAAAGACACACTTTGGAGAACAAAACTTCGAAACTACAGATGGTGAAACAAAGAAACGATGCAAATAATTTTTTCGTGATCTTATGATCAGACATGAGTTGATTATGCCATTACAAGCTTGTTTTAGAGGGAAAGGGAGGTTGTAACCAGGGGCGCAGCTAGGGATTTTGGGCCCACAGAAAGATTATTACTTAGGGCCCGCCTTAACCAGCTAGTCAAGCAACAAATGTGTCATTTTTACAAGTATCTATGCATTTTGATGTACTTTGGGACCATCATTTCCCCATAGTCCCCACTGGACTATACCATTTGGACATTTCTAAGGGAGGAGCAGCCCCCGTATTTTATTTTATTTTATACAAAATTGAGTTTGTAGACCGATTCATTTAGTCGCTTTTGAGTCGATGATGACAATAATTTGTAAGAACAAAACAAAAACACACTTTTCATTGCAGGCTTCTCAGAGGGCCCCTCTTTACTGTGGGCCTGGGTAATCAGTCCCTTTTCCCCCTGTGCTACACCCATGGTTCTAACACCCAAATATGCATTCAAATGCAGTTTCTCTTTTAATTTTGCATTATCATGATATAATGTCATTACTGTGAAGGTAAAAAATAATACTGTAATGCTGTGAAGATCATGAATCTTCTTGCATAACATTAAACATTCAAAGTCATAACACCTTAATCTGTAACCCACTGGGCAATCTTTAATGTCCATCTGTATATGTGATTATGAAAAAAAAGCGGGTGCCTCTGCTCTGTGTCCTGCCTTTACCTGCACTCATGTCCTTCATTTAAACACCCACACAGACTCCACTTCCTTAACTTCTCTTCTGTGGAAGTTGACACTCTAAAACACTTGACACTGGAGTCCTTTCCCAGTATCAGATCCTTCCCTGCTCCTTTAATTCTCCGTGTTACTTTTTTCCCCCTAACTTGGCGAGGGATCATGAAAGAGTGCAAACGAGTCATTGATGGATCGGATGGAGCAGTGTAAACGTGGGGCTTGACCTCCCTGCCCCCCCCCCCCCCGGGCTGTTTGGGCAGCGTGTTCGGATCAGGACCGGCTCTCAGGCCCTAATGGAGGCGACTCATTTGGAGGGGGTTCGTATCTTTGATGCCGAGCTCGCTAACAAAGCGTCCTTTCTGCGGCTCAGTAAGAATTGGCCAGCAGGGTTCCTGCGAGAGGGGAAAATGTAAACGGGGGATTAGCCGGACTAATGACCCCAACTTGTCGTTGATGTTAATTAGCGTTAATTAGGACCCCCTTCATTTAGCGGCTTGGACTGAGCTGCTGGTGTTGTTGCAAACGTCCTGCCACATGTGTCAGTTTCTCATGCACACTTTTTCACACTTGCACACACAAGCCCGAACACTTTCTCGTTAATTTCGGAATCTCGGTGGTGCTAACACTCGTATGCTGACGACTTCCTTCTGTTTGTTCTTTGCTTGTTGTCAGAGGTCATTTGCTCTTCACACAATGAGTCCCTTTCACTGGTTTGATCTTTGCAGCCATTCAGACTCCTTTTTTTCTAGTGGTCAGGAGAAGAAGCCACCATTCCACCTCTTCTCTTTGCACAGCCTCAAAGCTGACCAACCCCCTCCCCCTCCCTCTGAGTCTGTGTTTGTGTGTCCACTGATCCAAAGGGAGCGACAGTGGAGGGATTTGGGATCTTTTCTACTTCCGAGGTTCCTCTGCTGGGACATAATCGGTCACTTTGTTGGGTCGGTTAACCCCGTATAGTCCTGGAGGCCTCTTTGAGCTGTGATGCCATTCAGCTTGCTGGTATCTCAGCCTCACTGCTTTGTGTGACACATTTAGGCAGTGGTGGACAGTAACAAGGCAAATTTACTGAAGTACATCTTTGAGGATCTGCACTGTAAATAAGACTCTTTTTTTTTCCAGGAAACTTTTACTTGACTAGATTTGAAGGACAAACATCATACTGCTGCCCCCGTATTTCTGGGAATGTTCTCATTACTTTTGCTCTGAAGTCAGCTGATGCATGTTCTATTCGTTTCTCAAATCTGATCAGAAAGACCATAAACTATGTTAGTGTAGTCTGCTAAGGTCAGACAACACCATCGTTTTGGCTATCTCAGTGGTAACTGTGTCACACTGGGCAATCACAGAGCCATAAATTCAGCTCTAAATGTCACCTCTGTTATTTATCTGATGCATGTCACAGCAGGTTAATAACAGAACTATCATCAAATATATTGATGACTTGGTTTTTGTAAGTCTGCTTTCTGAGAAAGAGACCAGCCATGGCCTGATTATTGATGACTTTGTTCTTTGGTGTGAGGAGTCTTACCTCCAGCTAAATTCATTGAAAACCAAAGGTATGGTAGTTGATTTTAGAAAAAAATCTCCTCTGACTTATGCCACTTTTATCAAGATATTAAACACTTCAGGACTGTACTTTCACATTGATTGAACAATAATGGCCATCACGCTTTTATTGAACCAGTCTTGTCTTTCTTTAGTGTCAGGGTTTGATCACAAGTCCGAGCCAAGGGACCACATACGGTCACTTCAGTCGACTTCCTTTGTGGCCTCCCCCAACTCTCTTTGATACAGTAGAACCAGAATGATCTTTCTCAGCCAATCAGTGGAGATCAGGAAAGTGACATCACACCATCCGACCAATCAGCAGTTGCCCAGCGTCATCTGGAACTCGAAAAATGCAATTTTTGTCTCTTTTGGCCCCAAACAAATGGCCCTAACTTCATAGCGAACCATGATAAGACAATACAACTCGTTGTACATTATACACATTACACATTACAAAGGTGAATAGTAGTGCAAAATGTCATGATAGTTTTTTTGTTTGTGAAGGATTTCTAGCAGTAACTGAAATTTGATCATGCCTGTTTAGAGGTGTAAAGTGGTGTCTATGCTAAAAAATATGGCAGACTCATCTAACCTTGCAAAGCAGATAGATACGCCCGTTCCCTTGTTTCTCACTGGTGAATCCATCTTGCAAAGCTCCTATCTGAACCGTTTGGGTCCGGTTAGAAAGTGACAGGACGCACGTGCAGTTTGATAACGGCTATGCCATGTGTTTTGTTGCACTGATTGGCCTGTAGAAATGTGACAGACAGAACGTTCATCCAATCACACTCCGAGTTTTTTTCAAATCCTCTGCCTTTTCCCAAAAGTTTCCTATTGAAGTTTTCCCAGATGGATGTGTGAAACAAATCCATCTGGCGTGTCAGGTTATCTGTCATCCATATTGAGGGTATTTTCTAGACAAATAATTCATTATAATGTAGGATAATAGTTCTCTATAATGTAGTTAGACGTTGACACAGGTGTGTAAAAAATAAAAGAGTGATCCAGTGGTAAATTTCATTCATTTATAGAAATTCTCAAGGTATAACTAGTAAAACAGGTGTGTTTTCTGCTCAGTTTTTTAGCCTTTAACAGTTTATTATGCTGATGTGGTTTATATCAGTTTTCATTTTTACTGTGAGCCTTTTCTCTGCTTATATTTTGGATATTTAATATTTGTGATGTTTTTTATGTTTTCAGATAGGATTATAAAGAAAAACAGTGAAATATATGGGATTTTAGGTGCTGCATGGCATCGTAGGGGTTAGTGCTATTGCCTCACAGCAAGAAGATCCCTGGTTCGCTTCCCTTTTTGTGCAGAGTTTGCATGTTCTTCCCGTGTATGCGTGGTTTCTCTGCGGGTACTCCAGCTTCCTCCCACCACTGAAGACATGCTTGTTAGGTTAATTGGTGACTCTAAGTTGGCCGTAGGTGTGAATGTAAGCATATTTGGTTGTCTGTCTCTAAATGCCAACACCCCGCAACCCCCAATGCGATAAGTGGTGTAGATGGATGGATGTGATTTTAGTCCATTTTTCAACAGTTTAGCAGTTTTTTAAAACTGAAATGTCATTAATCAGTTCTTATTTTTTTATAATGTGTCTCATTACTGCTAAAATTCACTAAGGTTATTAATATTTGTGTATATTAAAGGCTTCCCATTTGAATTATAACATAAATCTGGTGGAATTCCCATTTCTTAGTGTTCTAAAGCCATACCATGTCCTTCCTCTGAGGTCAGAATCTGAAGGGAACCAAGTAAATACTCATTAGAATATATTAGAATATATTTGTGTTTATTTTCTATTATTAACCATTTAATAGGCATACACTTAAGTGGTAAAAAGGAAAAAGTCTTGGGATGTCCACCAATAATATTCTAGGGCTTTAATCTTGAATTTCCAGGTATTTCAATGAGTGCCATATAGAGGGTTACAGACCAAGATTTAGGTCTAAACTACATTTATATATTGGTATCAGTATTAATATCAGTATCTGTTTTGGCTACAGAATTCACTGCACAATGGTATAATGAGATCTTTTGCCTTTAAATCAAATCTATATGTAGTTTAACAGAATCAAGAAAAACATGGAGAGGAACAAACTGGCAAACAGGAAACAAAATACAGGAGGCCTGGCAGGAAAGTCTGGTTGAGATTCAACAGGTTGTGTTCACACATGCAGCTCAACCATCAAGTTATGGAAACTTTCTGGAGTTTTATGCAAATGTGAACGAGGCTAAAGTGACACACAGTTTATTTCTTATTCAGGAAAACTGCAGAAATTGCTGTCCTCTTTTACAAACACAGTATCTATAATGATTTTATTCGACCCATGCAGCACCAGAGGTTTCTGCTTGAATTTACAAAGATGTTGAATGAGAAAAGGATTCTTGAATGCAACACTGTTAACTTCTACCAATAAACCATGGACAACGTGAATGAAAACAGTGCCCAAACTGGTACCCTAGTGCTGAAGTTGAAGTGACCCTTAGGTGCCCAGAGGTGTCACTTTACTTAACTTCTCTGAGCTTCAGCGTTAGCCGCAAGCTACCAAAGCTTGTCCTCTCTCTGCTAAACGTGTGTAGGGGTGGAAAAAGGCCAAATTCCCCTCCCTGCAGTTAAAATCTCAGACGGTGGTCTTTAACGCATACTCCCACTCCCGCTCCCTCCCTCCTGCACTCCCAATAAAATCCTCTGACCAACAGTTGACCTTTTGCACAGCCCCCTTCTCCCCCTCATCCTTCTCCCTTCTTTCCCTCTGCTCTTTTTCCCTCCGTCCATTCCTTCTTTCCCTCGCTCACAGCGGCCCACGCCGGGCCAATGGGAACCAGCAGCTGCAGGGAGCGAGGGGTTGGGGTTTTGGGTGAGGCGGAGGGGGGTGTCAGGGTCAAGGGAGGTCATGGTACTGGTAAAGTCATCGCAGGGGCTCCGCAGCGGGGGCATCGCTTCCCCCTTCAAAGGCTGCACGGTGACGTCCATACACCCCTCGCACCCCTTCTCCTCTTCCACCCCCACCTCGCACTCCCTTGCGGCCCCCTTTGGCCCCGCTGTTCCTCAGCTCTCAGGGGTCAAGACAGCCGAGGGTTAATAAAGTGATACCAGGTGTTGGCCAGAGAGAAGCGTTTCTAACCCCCCCTTCTCTATGCTTAACTCCCACCAGCAGCAAACTTTGGGCCCCTCATTTCACACCACTGGATCCTGCTGGGACACCAAGCCTGAGAGTGAGCCCCGTTTGGAGGGGTGGCCGTGCATGTCAGAGGGAAAACAAGCCTCAGGTAGCATACAGGACACAGCCTCCCTGTGGTCTGATCACTGATGGACAACAACTTCAATTCTTACACTGTCAAGATCACATGGATGTACATTACGCTGTTATGTTTCTTCAGAAAACATTATTTATGACAAGAAATATTGGACAGAAAGTCTAGCCTGTTTGATTTTTAGTCACAGAGCACTCTGCATGTCCTAAAGTCACAAGCTCAAACAAACCAAATGGCAAAGTGAAAAAAGAGTGATGAGGCTGTTGCTGTGAGATGGAACCATGAAACAGTGGAGAAGTTTGTCAAGCCCTAGAAACATCCCTGCCTTTATGGTGTGTCATACATCAGCGGTTCTCAAGCCTCAGGACCCTACGCCACCTTTATGATGACAAATCATATCTCAAATTTAAGAAAAATTTCAACAACTCGGATTTACATCATGAAAAATAAAGCAGTTTGACCTTAGATAGGACAAAACATGATGATAAGTTTAGACAACTCACCTTAGCCCCATTTGTCTGAAAAGAGAACAAATATTTCATGAACTTTGTGTCAGTTCTATGCCATGATTTGCTGAACTGCTAGAATAAAATCCAATCTTAAACATCTTACACGTCTACTTCTTTTAATGGCGGATGGCCCCACCAGTTAAGAAACATGGTCTTTACCTGTTACGTACCAGTATGTCACCTGAACCTTGGGACTAATAACGTCTCTCCAGAAGGAAGAAGCTGAAACTCACAGTGAAAAGGGTTGGAATCATCATTAGTTACCCACTATATCTGACTAGTATAGAGGGATGCTGGATAGAGCTTTGGCTCACCAGTCAGCCAATCTCACCATTTCACTACTTGTTTCAAGGAGTTTTTATTTCTTAAAACAAACTTCAATGTTTAAGAAAAAAGGATGAACAAATAAGACTCCACCTAACGTAGGTCTATTGGTCCTGCCTAAATCTTGTTTGAACATCTGCCTGATAAATACAGATGATATAGGCTGATATTTATAGCCATTAAAGCACAGAATTTATTGCCCATACAAGCTAATATTTACAGCAGTAAAGGATGACACTTAAAGCCAATAAAGGCTTATTTTAACAGCCAATATATGCCCATAATATAATATCAGTTGACATCAGCTGTAAATACCAGCTTTAAACAGCCCATGTGGGTTAATATTTGCAGATGACATAGGCTGATATTCATTGCCATTATGGCCAATATTTATAGCCAATACTGACTGATATTTCCAGCTAATATTGGTCAATATTTATAGTCAATATAAACTGATATTTTGGCCAATATTGGCCAATATTTACAGCCTATTAAGGCTCATATTTACAGCCACTATAAACTGAAACTTAGGCCAATAGTCCAATATTTACAGCCTATATAGGCAGATTTTTACAGCCCATATAGGCAGATTTTTACAGCCCATATAGGGTGAGATTTCCCAGCCAGTATTGGCTGATACTTACAGTCGATATAAACTGATATTCTGACCAACATAGGCAAATATTTACAGCCTATATAAACTGATTCTTAGCCCAAAAGGCCAATATTTTCAGCTAAGATAGACTGATATCTACAGACTATATGCTGATATTTACAGCCAATATAAACTGATATTAAGACCAATATTCATAGCCAAGATAGGCTAATACAGGCTGGCATTTATAGCAACAATAAGCTGATATTAGACATAGGCTGATATTCACTGCCAATATATGCGAATATTTATAGCATATACAGACAGATATTTTTGCCAATATAGGCCATTTTTTCAGCCTATGTAGGCTGATATCATCAGCCTTTATAGGCTGATATCTGCTGCACAGGGTGGTGGCTACACCCTTTGTAGGCTGATTTTTGCAGCTTATATAAACGGATATTTTGGCTAATATAGGCCAGTGTCTACAGCCTATATGGGCTGATGTTTGCAGCCAAAATAGACTGACATTTATAGAAACAATAAGCTGATATTTACAGGCTGACATTTATAGCCTGATAAATTGGTTTTAAATGTTGGTAGAACTTTTTATTCATGCCAACACTGATAAATAACTTAATTAACTTCAATTTAGTTTTTATTTTAAGTTTCATAAATCAGTGCTATTTGTCACTTTCTTAATCTGTCAGTGGGCTTTACAAGTTTTAAATTGTATCAAAAAAAGTTTGCACTTCAGCCCTGTAGTTTTATTGGATCGGGGATACTTCAACAAATATGTAAAACTCCAACAGTGTGCCACTACAATAGCCCAAAGCTGTACCACAACCTTTTAGCTTGGTTTTGGTCAAATATTAATGATTAAATAGCACATAGTGGTAACTGAATGTAGACCTGGATAATATGGTGTTTGGTTTAGTTTTTATTATTTCCTGCACCTGTCAGTGGTTATGTATAAAGCTTCTAGTGTGTTCTGAGATGGAGTAGTTGTGTTTACATTGGTAGACTCAGATCTCCATGAATTTGAACATAAAGTATGTAAATACAACGTGGAAGGTTGGAACTTTATCAGAGGGGAAAAACAGCTAACAAAGTGGACAAGAAGCTCTAAGAAGCTGTTTTAACATCATCCATGCTCTTATGAAACTTAGGTGTCACATGTTGGCTTGTGCATAGAGTTTATGACACTGACGTTGCACATCATCTTCTTCACTTCATTATTCTTGCTTGTATCATCACCTAGATTTCATTTTTCCAAGACTCGAGAAAGACCTTAGATCCTTAACCCCGACAGACTGAGGAGGTGAGATGTGAGACTTCCTGTCAGTAATCATCCTGGAGGGTTATATATTTGTTTTCTTTAGTATACTGAGGATTTAACTGGTACTCCAAAGATTACAGGACGTTGTTTCTGCGTGTTGATGGCCGGTGCACGGCAACCACAAGGCAAAGTTGACTATCAGAGTGGAGAATCTCCTCACGTCACATGCATTGCTTATTCAGGGTATCGAAGATCTCCTGGGTCATGTAATTACCGTCGGATGGTTGGCCTGTGGAAATTCCATCACAGGCACGTCATACTGGAGGATTAGAGCTGATCCAATCAGAGGTTACGATCCATCCAGGCCGAGTCTGAAAACCCTGTATGAGCCTCCGATTAGCTGCTGGCAGAGTCAATAGGGATTCATGATCCACAAATAGATGCTGTAGGAACAAGTTAGCTCCTCTGACCTTTTGACAAAATTATCATCAAGATGCTGGCTGACCAGTTCACAGGCTCACCTGAACTGGTTAGGAAACAGATGAGCTGAGAGGGAAGAGGAGGGCTGCCACTTCAAATCAACATGATAAATAATCATTTTAAGACTGTGACTTGTTCGAAATAACTTACGAAAACTAAGGAGGCTCTAAGAGTTACAGATGACTAATTTTCTCTGATCAGCAGTCAGATTTATGAATTTTCTGGTTGTGAATATTTAGTCTTCATGTCATTCAGACATCGTTATCTCCTCTTGCTCAAAAGTATCAAGCAAGTTTTGTTAGTTCAAGTTTTGCACTCAAATATATACTTAATTTTTCAGCATAAGAGGTTACCATAAAAAGTCCTAGTCCAGCACCAACAACAAGCATGCAGACACACGCGGAATATGCATCAGCCAGTTAGGAGATTGGAACTTTTATTGATTAAATTATATGTCTGCAACAGACTAAACTCAGTTATTCACTGGAGAGATTCACATGGATGTAGCTTGAGAGGAGAGAGCTGCAGCCCATAACCCTCAATTTCCATATACAGCGCGCACGCCGCAGAATGCCGGCGAATCATACTGCGGTGCACTTTGCCCCCTCTCTAGTCTATCAGAGCATTTCCATAGCCTGTACTCTAGACCGGCAGCGGCGCGTGCCTGGAGCGGCACTTCGCTCCACTTCGTTTCAGATATGCTGCAGGTCTATTTCAGCTCTGGCCGCTGCCAAACCTCGTAAATTCACGGTCGTTCAGAAAGCACCAACCATGGAAGTTACGAGCGTAGAACTTCCGGTTCTTTTAAAGTAAAACACAATGCACAAACTCCCGATCGTAAATCATCACTATATCAACATTATGTCTCATCCTGCAACGAGAGCAAAGAGTCACCAAGAGGTCAGTGGGTCACAGAGCTACAATGGTGCCATTGACGAGGAAAACTTAACTTTTGGGGATATTTAGCCAAAGCATTTTGCATAAAACCACAGATCCTTTGAGCAAACATTAACCTTTTAACTTCCTAATATACTCACTCAATGGAGGAAGCAATAATAAAATGGACTTACACTGGAAAGGATGATAAATTAACCACAAAAGGTAAAAAAGTCCACTGTTGACATGCTATTCCGGCGTGAACTCGCAGTTCTCCCGTGATCTCTTCCTGCTGATCATGGCATGCACGCCGCGGCGCAGCGCTCTGGACTCACTTCCAGTGGGCGAGGTCGCTCGCGGTTCGCTTGCTGTATATGGAAATTCGGGGTAATGCACGGGTGCACAGTCCACAACTCTCAGCCTCAACAGGTAGAGTGTTCTGATCTCTGGTGCCACCATGATGGTTGTTTCCTCACTGTGAAACTCCAGCAGACGATGGAAAAGATTCAAGCAGAGAAATGAAGTAAACTTAGTCATGTTATATGCTGTTAGACAGAGGGGAATCTCCAAATTCCAACAGAATCTAGCAGTAAAGGTTCACAGAGACACAGCAACAGAGACTACCCTTTTAGTATGAAGAAAACACAGGAAAAAATCAAACTTAATGTGTGCTGCCTGCCTTCTTCTGCCTATTTTATAAAAAACTCCCACACATCCTTACATCACTGCTGTGTGCTGTGTGAAGATTGATTAAAAGAAGTTACAAGTAGCGCTTTCTTTTTGAATTTGAAAACAGTCATGGGTTCACCTTGGGCCCCAGGATTGCTAAGTCCACCACTGTTTTGTATTCGTTCATCCTCTGATCAGCGCCCTCCCATTTTTGTGCACATGCAAGAGCAACCATACTATGCTGAAGCCCACCTCCATCCATGCCAGGACCAAGGAAATGAACAGTGCCTGAGCAATGTATGGCGCACTCAAACTGCTTAAACTTAGGACCCAAATGTGTGACAGCACCCTTAGAAATACTTTTTTTTTTTTAATTTTAGAATTTGTACTCTTATTTTCTCTATTTGAAAATCTCTCCAAAGGTCTTTTTTGGTAGATGTGAAACTTGTGCAGATAGATGGGTAACCTATAAAACTATGAACACATTATAGCTTTTTGAGAAATTCATTACTCTTTTTCAAAATTTGTTGATTTGTTTTACATAAAATCTATTTATATATAATATCTTTAACATGCGGAAATACGGATGAGTGTAAGTTTTCATGAACCGAAGACTTAAGTACTTAAAAGACACCTTAATTCCATCTTATTTAATTTAATATTCACGGTTGTAGTTAATTTATTTGTGTTGGAGCTGATTGTATGTTGCTCACTGTGCTGTTCTGTTTGCATGTTTACCAAATTTACTTATGCAATAAAACATTTTATATTATAAAACATGTCTGGAGGGTATCCTGATTTAAGAACAGAAATAAAAGAGTTTATATTGTTGGTAAAAAAAAAAATCATCAGTCACTCGACTGACTTGGTAATTCTTCAGAGACGACATAGAAACTGCGTACGTGGATTAGAACTCAGCCATTCTGAGACAGGCTTGGAGCTCATCCTCCCTCCCAGAACAGAAGCCACTTTACGATGAACCAAACTTCCCTCCTCTATCTCCCGCCTCATCGCTCTGACCTCTCTTGTTGTCCTAATTTTCCCCAGCCCCCTTATCACGGCCTGAGCATACACTAAGATGACATCTCTCCAAAGACACAAGTTGTGGTAGAAACACGGCAGTCACGTTGGGCAGTCATCCAGACTCTGCTCCGCGACCAGGAAGACGTAGTGAAAAACAAGGTTATCTCCTGACTCAACCCCTGTGGTGCAGCGTCAACACTGCGGCTTGCCTCGACCCGAGAGTCACAAGGGCTCTGCCTTCAGCCAGGGTCCAGAGGTTAATTTATTGCCTAATCGCATGACTGTGGTTTGGAGTAAAAAAAAGGCAGTAAAAGTTGCATTAAGACAGAGGAGGAAGGACGGAGAGAGAGTGTCTGCAGAGAGCGTACGGAGCTTTAAGAGCATTGGTCACAGTCTGATCACCTGACAGTTCAAATTAGGGGAAAATGACATAAGTACTAAACCTCTCCTGGTCATGGCTGTTGAATGGGTTAACTCTTTATTTCAAATGTTTCAGAAAGAAAAAAATTAGAGGAAAGTCTCTGTTAATGGAACGTTAACCACTAAAGGGACTTGTGTTCTCTGTCTCTGTAGCTGAGCTCAACATGAAGTAGTTGTAGTGAGTCTGAGAGGTTGTTTCGTATTATGTTTCCTATTTTTTATTGTCTTATGCTATAAAAAAGCCTTTTGGGAGCCAGAAGAGTCGTCTCTTCTTGCTGAACTGAGCCACATGACACAGACCACTGAAAAGAGCTGTATTTTACATCACTAATGTCTGTCATCTTCTCACTCTCACTTCTCATATTTACTTGAATACATGCTGTGGCTCTTTTGCTCATCACTTAAATTAAATTGAGAGCTATTTCAGTGGGCGGGGCAGAGATCATGCTGTGCTGTAAAGGAGAGGAGGGTGCACTCATGTACAAAACAAGTGCTACGCAGTGTGTGGCAAAGTAACGTTCAGTCTCATTCATCTTGTTTTCATAAATTCGGAAAGCAAAATTGTCATTGAAATTGAGACTCCATTCATCACTCAGTATTATTGTAGTATTAGTATTGACAAACATGTACAGCCTAGGTTGTCAGATGCCAGTCAGTAGCAGCACAAAGTAAACAAAGAGAAATAATCTGGCAGGAAACTGGGCGACCCTGAAGAAGCTACAGGCCAAACGCGATCTTTGCTATAATAAAATCAAATAAAGTCATTTTCAGAATGCGGCAGGTTTTTTTCCCAGGTGTTGGGTGAAGTTTGTGTCATAAGAAAGTTCAAGATCAGCATGCCAGTGGTGTATATACACTATAAAAGTGTATTAGGGCTGTTAAATAAAAGGGGAATCAGAAAGAGAATCAGTGAATATTTGAGGGGAAAACACTAATTTTTTCTTTTTACTTCAAGACATACAAGGAATGGGTGTGCAGATGGCCTAGCGGTCTAAGGTGTGACCCACGTACGCGGGCAGCCCAAGTCCAAGTGCGGCCTTTGTCGCGTGTCTCTCCCCACTCTCGTCCCATTTACGACTCTATCCACTGTCCTCCTCTGTCAATTTCGGCACTAAAAAGCCCAAAAATAAATCTTAAAAATAAAAAAACACTTTCAAAGGAAAAAAAATACTTTTATGGTTTAAAAAGTCAGAAATTTTCGCTCAATATACTAAAAATGTCAAGTTTATAAATTCATAAATGTGTGACATTAAAAAGTACAATCTAATCCCCTTTATTTATATAGAAAAATATTAATGGTTATCAAAGTGCTGCACAGTGAAAACACTGTAATAGCAAATAAGAACACCATAGAATTAATAAAAGAAAAAAAAAATGCATAATAAAAACAAATAAAAGGCATTAAAACAAAAGAGTTAAGAAAATACAGTTTTTTTCAATTGCTTAAACACAATTTTGAAAACAGGGCTTATTTTGTCAAACACTACACACAATTCACACAACCACACACACGAGTAGCAGAACACCTCAGATCCTTTGTAAAATGAAACATTTTTGTAAAAACTATACACTAATTTACAAAAAACACATTTTGTTACCATATGTAACACACACTTTTAATATGACTTAATTCTGTTTGAACCAGTTACACACTGCTGTTGCTAACCTAAAACACTTTCAGCATTTCTACTACTCAGTGATTAGAGTACTGTGAGTGCAGTACACAGAGAAAAAGCAAATATACAAGAAATTCACCAAACACGACACAAGACCAATGCTGACTGATGAAAATATAATTTATTTCTCTCCATATACCCAAATCAGTCAACATGTCAGCATGGAAAATCACAACAACACATGTCCCATGTTCATGCTACTACAGTAGTGTGCATAACACTGAAAGCTCAGCAAATATCAGACAAACATAATATACTGTATCCAGCACAGGTTACAATTACAGTTAAATGAAAACAAATCTGAAAAAACTGAAAATACAGAACAGAAAATACTAGACATTATCTCTTTACCTAGCTGGATCTGGCCAGAGAATTTCATTCGACTCCATCCTTGCACAGCTGCAGCGTCGATTTGGTCACAGGCCTCCTCCATGGCATGAATGAGGGGTACCTGAGCCTGGGGCTGGAGAACGTAAACCCTCCACTGCCATGCCAAGAAAAACTCTTTGATTGGGTTTTGATGTTTTTGATGAATTTGGTCCTCTTCTTTTTTGAGCGTGTTCTCTTCTTGCTTCAGGTCTTCCTCTTCCTCCTTCTCCTCCTTCGTGGATTCCCCCTCTCACCCTCACTCTTCTTCTGACTCCTTCCATTTTGGTTGAAGACAGGTGAACTCACCTGCTGCATTTTTATAGCGCTTAAACCTGATTGGTGTGTCTACAATTAAGCAATCGTATGTTTGTGCACCTGATAGCTGTGTTTAACCAATGACTCATTGGTTTGGTAATTTGACCGTCAGTGCTTTGGAATTGCAAGGAAGTGACATCGTGACATACTTCTGTGTCTAATGTATACAAGTGTTTAGTGTTTTGCAAATCACTGTGTGTATTGTTTTGCAGAAAGTGTGAGGCTGATATTGAGCTGATAGTGGTGCAAACCTGAGCCGATGTTTTGCTCCTTGAGTGTAAGGTTTTGATAATTAAAATAAAAGGATAGCTATCACAACTCTCCTGCTGGGTTGGAGATTAAAAATAAATTGCATGGAAGAATCTGATTCGATTTTTTATAACTGAAAAGTTAACAGCTACGTAGTCCTCAGAAGTGTTGGCGAGAGTGTGGGTCTTGTGATGTGGACCATACCCATGTTTTTTTGGAAATGCCTAAAAATGACTGTGAGACAGTTTGTAATGAGTTGAAACAAATACTAGGATATGAAGTCCCCAAGAATTGTTTGGTACTTTACCTGTGCAAATTCTGTGAAAAAAACCCTTTAGTGCTAGGATACCTATTTGATCAAAATGTTGTTGGTAGCATGTAAGAGAGCTATTACTAGAAACTGGGGTAAGGAAAAACCACCAACAAAGAACCAATGGACAGCAATTCTGGATGAAACTTTTTTATTGGAAAAGTTGAGCCACATATTAAAACTACAAGAACCACAGCTAGAAGGAAAATGGGAAAAGTGGACTCTGTACAAGACTCAGAACAACGGCATCAGACAAGAACAATAACTGACAGATGTCGTAGCCTTACAGTCTGTTAGAACATGAAGGCTCATTCCAACATAATGCTGTAACGTTTATGTGTCAAATTAGTTGAGCCAATGTCTGAATAAAGCAGAAACTATTTAGGAAAATGCACTACGAGCAAAAAAGGTTGGGTTAATCTAAATCTTGGAACTGTTGGCACCCCTTCGACCAAGATTTGCATAGTCATGACGTGAATAGATGAATGAGAACGAAGGTTGGGGTGAGTATGTTTATGTCATTTGTTTCACTGATATCATGCAAACAGTGTGCAACCAGTGTGATCATTGCGCATGTGATACCAATACTCCAATGCACTCTTGTTGCTTCATCTGCTATCTTGGATTACAGCAGCGTCTTTTTCTACGTCATGGTCGGCCCCCTGGGACAGTCCCCCACTACCATCACCTCTGTTGGACAAAGAAAACTTCATGCAATAGGGATCAAAAGGCAGGGCACTAGTACTCCACTGTTTTTCAGTCTGTATGAATGTTTTATGGTCTAATGAATACGGCACTTTGTTAAGGTGCTGTTGTGGAAATGCATGATGAAGAGGGAAAAGAAGGATTTCAAGAAAGACTGCATGATGTTATCCAGTCATTTTCAGATAGATAGATAGACAGATAGATAGACAGATAGATAGATAGACAGACAGATAGATAGATAGATAGACAGACAGACAGACAGACAGATAGATAGATATTTCTCTCTGAGTCCACCTCTGTCTTTATTTCTCTCTGTCCGTCCTTCTTTCTCTCTGTAGGCATCTTTTTATGGAGCTGACATTCCTGGAGTGGTCGAAACAGAAGCCCTTGTTTAGAGGCGAAACCCTCCCACCCTCTCCCCTTTTTTCATCTTCCTAGTTTTGGAGCCCTGAGGTCAAAGGTCGAGACCCCCTCCAGCTTCAGAGACATGTCAGGTCATGCAAGCCACATAGCATTCCCTGTATAGCCCCCACCACCCTATCCCACCCCCCCTTCCCCCCACCAAAAGGCCCGCTGCCTCCTAACCGTGGCAACCCCCCCCCCCCCCCCCCCGCTGCCTCCTTACACAAGAGGTGTGAGAGTATGTGCGGCTGAATGAGCGTGTGTGTGACATTTTGAGAGATAGTGAGTACTAGCGATCACTTGAGGATTGTTGAAGGAGGGTTTTGAGAAGTTGTCTTAGAGATGAAGTTGAAATTTTAACTCTGGAATCAGGTTTAAGAGGCAGTTAAAACATGAAATGTGATTTAATTTTGTAACACAGCAGCATAAATTGGCAAAGCTGCAAATCAAGAAAGTGGCATTCAACACAAAAGTGTTTTGGTATGGAAAAGACTGACTGATTTCTCCTTTAACTATAAAACATGAGTGTAGTCTCAGGGATGACAACATTGGTGTCTATAGAGGCATGAAACCCAGCAAAGGTCATCATGGTGAAAAAGCTGACGCCAACTTACCCTTGCTAAGGTGGAAACTGGCAAAAAAGTGGATTTTCTGGTCGGCAAACAGCAGGGGAAAAAAGCAAGTGCAGAAGTGCAAAAAGCTGCAGTTCCTTGAGTGACCACCAGAGGCCAGTTGCAAAAGACCCAAAAGTCAGAAGTAAACATGTTCTGTCTTTTCTTTTTCTCATCATATCACAGCAAAGCATTATGCTTACTTAGGGATGTTGCTGATTTGACTGACATACTGCAGCTATTAGCACGGAGGCTGAAGGCCCTCATTAGTGCCACCTCTTTGCCTGTTTCTAGGAGAACCAAAAGTTAGTTTGAGATGGTGCTTTCACCATCGGTGGGGTTCAAATCTCCACTACAGTAACCAATTGGTGACACCGCCTAGACTACATCCCATTTTTTATGCAGTAAATGGATTCTAAGGCTGCTTTCACACCAGAGTTTTTTACTCTGGGGGGGGGGCTTGAAAAACTCTGTGCATGCCACTGATTTGGACCCTGGTGAGCACCAAACAAGTGAACTTGAAAATGGGGGTCTGGGTTCCCTTCCAAACAAACCCTGATGTGGTCCCTGTTTTGTGATGTGAAAGTAAAGCGGACCAACTTGCGAACCCCAGGCAGGAATCCTTGCTTAATGGTAATAATGATACCAAATCAAAAGCAGAAATTCCAAGACGGCATAAATATGGTTTTGCTTTATTGTTTATGTGGTTAAAAAACACAGCTGAAGGAGACTGATTTTTGGTTTCACTTCTGGCTAACAGATGAGCTGTTCTCTTCTTCTTCTATGTCTCAATGTTAGCCAGATGGTTTAGTTTGTTTGGCCAAGTGCAATGTGAAAGGGAGCCAAACCACTTGAAAGAGCAATGATGTTGCAATTTTCATCCCCAATCACACTGAGTCCCCTGGACTATCAGGTGTGAAAACGACCTGAGCCATCAGTCGGGCTTACTGTTGTCATTTTAATAATTTTGATTTGGTGTTTTTAACACCAGCTCTGAGTTTACTTTGTCATGTTTCATCTGTTGTTTTGTCATGTTAGTGTTCCTCTTAGCCATTTTTTATCACTAATGATATTTCCAGGTAGCTTTTTTTCCCTTTTCAGCCAAATGCCTACTTAAACTGACCATTATAAAGTGGAGAAAATGCTCAGGAAACACTCAAATTCATCACAGGGTCATTGTGTCACTGTGTGTTTGATGTTAGGCCGCTGTGCTGAGAAGAGCGTGCCTTAAGTTAGCAAGTAGCACCGCTAGTCTTATTTCCTCTTTGCAGATTAATATTGTGCTTCAAGTGTTTACTCCTCACGTCAGTTGAGTAACTTTACATGGGTATAACCCTCAACAGCCTAAAAAACAACTTTATATCCATTTTCTAGTTCAAGACACCGTCATACTGCACTGTTCCTACAACATGCTGAATGCTAAGCTTCTCATATTTATGTCGTACGTATTAACTGAAGTTGAAGGGACTCAAAAGGGACGCTTCAGTACAAGTTCAAAAGAGCACCAGGTTTCAGGCCTGTGTTTATAAAAACGAGAATCAGTTTAACGAACTCCAAAATCTTACACCAGCGAATTTGATGCCCAAATTTAGCTTTTTAGCTGGCTGTCGATTTTCATAATTATTATTAGAATTATTATTTTTCTTTCCTTTGCTTCTTTACCTCTTTACCTAAACCTTTTGTTTTAATTACAAATATAACAACCCCATTAATCTGTGTAGAGTTGTTTTTAATTTAACTTTATTCATAAATGGCAGTTACTTTCCAGAAATAACCACATAGCAAAAAAACAAACAAACAAACAGAAACAACAACAACAACAACAAAAAAAAAAACAGAAAAAAATGGTCCCATGTCAAATCTCAGATTAAATTATGTGCAGACCTATTTTAGAAGTAGTTATTAGCTGTAGCAAAAGCTAACACTGCTTTGCTAGCTAGGTAGTAAATGTTACTACATAAGACAATGAAGCTATGTCACGTTAAAGCTAATGAAGCCAAAGCAAGCGTTTGCATAACTACTTCTAAAACTGGTCTAGCATTAGCAAACTTTGCATTGTCTAGCATAGCTAACCTAGCTTTGTTTGATTTAGCTTTAGCTACACGGGTTATGTTGTAACGTTTCCAACATAGCTAACCTAACTAGGTTAGCTTAATATTTAGCTATGCTAGCAGAGCTAATGTAGCTTCATTAGCTTCAGTTTTAGCTATGTTAGCAGCGCTAAAGTATTTTCATGGAGGAGAAGCTTTTTTCCTGTTAGCATGTTGTTAACTCTGCATTATTAAATTTTTTTTGATTAGGTTTTGCAGGTCAAATTTGGACTTTTAACTTTTGGTACCCTGGTCTGGCAAACTGATGACTGATGAAAACAACCCACCCCCCAGGACTGTTTATTCCAATAAACGAGCTATCGAGACCAAAACCATTTTTGCACCATGCTGTAAACATGTTTGTGTGCTTTATAAATGGGCACTTTAAAATGGATCTTTGTGGTGATTCCATGACTTTCAGCTAGCCTCTAGTGGACAGTGGAAGAAGTGCATTATTCTCTTTATAGGCTTTATTTTCAACCCTGGAGCCATTTGCTTCCTTTTCCCTCATTAAAACTGATCTAAAATTTTATTATTAAAACTTTTCATTTTCTAGGCGTTGTTTGCGATGTTCTGACACTGTGATGAATCTAAATAGCAAAAGTAAATAAGCATGAGTTGGTGGGATGCAGCAATAAATTGATGATGTGTACTGCTGATGTTTTTACAAAAACATTTTCCTGTGTCAAATGATAAAATAAAGTTTCATCTGTCAGGATTATAAACTGTGGTTCACCACCTTTGAGCAAAACACGCCAGCACGTTCATGAATTAATGCAGAAATAGGAAATAAAAGACCATAAATTCAAGTGGAGCTGAATTAAAACTGTCAGGAAGCAATTAGGAAAACACCATAATTCCTCTGAATGGGGGCCAAAGTTGAACAGATAGCAAAATACGTGTTAAATGAAAATAGCCAAATTTGGGAGTGCATCGCCGCCAGATGTCAGAGGCCAGGAGACTCAGCGGGGCCTTCGCTCGTGTCCTCTTCGCTTAGTCAGCAAATGGCACCAGCGCTACGCATGATCCCACCAGAAACGGGATGAAAAATGGGTTTGAGACACACAAACAGGGCTGAGATGTAGTGCAGAGAAAAGAGTGACCCCTCCGAACAGATAAACAAATAACTAAATAAATCCTGGGGACACTGGGGGTGAGGGAAGCTTCCCCTGAGGGGTCAGAGCAGGAACAGATAAATCTCCCTTAAAGACGCCATGCTTCTCTGCAGTTAACCTCTTAATCAACCCCAATCGGCCAAAGGAAACAGCTCTGACTCTCACAAACTCTCAGCTCTGTGTCTCTGTAGCCACGAAACAGCCTCATAGATTTGCACAGAGTCATTTAAAGCTGTTTGGGTAAAAAATGAAGGGCTATGTGCTCCTGCATAATGACAATTTAATTATAACCCACTCAAATCTCATCTTTCCTTTTTCTCTTCCTTGTTCTCTGTTTGCACATGCTCTTTTTAAGTAAACTACAACGTTCTTCCTCCTTGTCCGTCCGTCAGCGAGCCTTTCCACAGCAGATTGACCTCCAGCGAGCACAACAGCATCCTGATACTATCTGTCCAGCAGAGCTTCCTAACAAACATGTCATTCTCAGCTTTGAATTTCTATTTCAGTAGCACGCTCAGGTTTCATACCTGCTTTCTTGATGGCTCCTTTCCTCAATGGGATCATATTTAGCAGTGACTGAAACTGAGCGTTGCATTGTGGGCCTTAGTGTTGTCAGGCAGTCCATAAATTAAGGAACAAGGCGACGGCCTCTGCGTTTCCTAGGCCGTCCGCAGCGGTCATGTTTACCACCTCTTGCCCTCGTCCTGACACCCTCGTGTGTCAGAGCCCCGACCCGGGCCAGTTGGTCCAGACGTCCATCAACTAAGAATCAAAGACTTTTCTTTACATTTAAGATCATTTTAAGAGTGTTACAGATGCAAAATCTGGCCTTGGAAACACTTTTATTACTGCAAACATGCAAGTTATTGACTGCATAAAAGGTCAAGCTATAATCCTGAACTGGAATCTCACACAAGCACCAAGTTTTCTGAGCTGTTTTTAAAAAACTTTCAGGGTTAACTTCTGTTTCATATGTCGTTTTTTACTAATGATAAATCAATGCAGCAAATAGCGCTATATTGTTCTTACAGTCAAAGCTGATCACGGGGGGATGAAGGGGGAAGCTGTCTGAGGCTCAGCCAAGTTGGGGGGCCCATTGAGGTCAGCAAAATCATGGTCCATTTTAAAGACAAGCTGTGAAACCATGTTTTATTTTAAACCTGAATAATAACCAATCTTATTAAAGCGACAAAAATGAGTTTTATTAATTCATGCTATAGTAAATAACCTTTTTCAAAATCTATAATTACTAAACCATTAGGAAGGTAATGTCAGACTTCATAGCTTAGCCATGATGTGCACAAACATAAAGATGCAAAAAGATAGAGTAGAAGAAACTGAGGAAACTTTGATGGAGAATAATGACATAACCGTTAAAATTGACAGAAATGGAAACCAGTGGCAAAAAACAGCAATAAGTGGCAAAAGAATCTGCAAAATAGGTTAAAGTGGCAATAATGGGTTAAAAGCGGTCAAAAAAGGGTGATGATGGCAAAAGATGGGATGAAAGTGGTAAAAATTGATGTAAACTCGCAAAGAGCAAAAGAGGCAAAATATTGGCAAAATAGCTTACACTGGGAAAAAAAATGATTAAAAGTGTTGAAAGAATCAACAAAAATGGGTGAAAAGTGGCAATAGAATCTGCAAAAACTGGTTGAAGCGGAAAACACGGGCTAAAAAAGACAAAAATGGGTTGAAAGTGGCAAAAAAAATCAACAAAAATGGGTTATAAGTGTTAAGAGAATCAACAAAAATGCATCAGAAGTGGTATAGGGACCGACAAATATAGGTGAAAAGTGGCAACAAAAAAAAAAGACAAAGATTAGTTAAAGTGGCAAAAGAATCTGCAAAAAAAGGGGGAAAAGTGGCAAAAAAAATGGGCTAAATGTTTAAAAGTGGTTAAAAGTGGCAATAGAATCTACAAAAAATGGGTTAAATATTAGGGTTTAAAGTGTCAAAATCAGACAAAAAGTTTTAAAAGGGGTTAATGTGGCAACAAGAATTGGAAAACATTGGTAAAGGGGGATAAATACTCTGGTTTAAAGGAGCAACAAAGTTGACAAAGGGCATATGGGGGCAAAAGTGGACTAAAAGTGGCAAAAAGCTGCGGAAATGAGTAAAAAATGGTCAAAAAATGTAAAGCAGCAAAGTGAAAAAGGGTAAAAGTTTCAAACATGGGTGGAAAAATGGTGAAACAGGTTAAAAAGTGGTGTGAATAAATAATTGAATCATCAGATCCTAACAACAGTGTGACAGACTTTTCAGCTCTAAGCTGAGTTAACTGTTAGCAGGACTGACATCATCAATAAATCTCAGCTAAGGAGGACCCTTTCCCTGGGGTTATCAGGGGCCCGGCTAATTCTGCCCTCGACAGTACTTTAAAGGTCCACATGACCAGGCGGTCAGAGTAAAGCTGTTTCAGTTTTTTTAAAAGAGAGAGCCCTGAGGTTTTCTTGCTTTTTTTATTACTTTGTGTATTCCAAATCCAAAGAACACTTCAGAGCTTTAGTCTGAGAATCGCTTCTTCCTGCATTTTTAAGTGCTCACATGCTCTAAGGCAGCATTTCTGAACCTTTATTTCCTGTTGAGACACCCTTTTAGAATTTGCAACATCTCAAAATGTATTAATAAGGGAAAACATTCTGTACCTCTATGGTTTATGAGGGATTCATGTATTCATAGAATTAGGAAGAGAAATCTCCAAAGCAACTCTTAATTCAATTAAAATGCCTTCATTTTCATGAAACGGTGGTGCAGACCTTTAAAACACACTTTGATGTGTTTGTCACTCACACACCTGCTGAGCTGAAGAAAAACTCCTGAATGATTCTTGCACAGCATCATAATGTTAAACTCATTCAACTTCTTTTCAAAATTTACTGGTGAATAATTCCAGAGAGGCTGGTCCTGGTTTCTCATCCAGAAATCTTTGGTCCCGAGGCCTGAACATGTTGAAAACATCCAAATAATAACATTATTTATAAAGCAGATTTAGAAACAGATGCCTGTCGTTTCTTGCTCGTCAGTGTTCTCACTGTCTCTGTGCTCTCGGTGTCATCCTCTTGTGTTGAACCTGTTATCAGTCTCCATTAATGAGGGCATGTGGGGATAATGGCTGCTGGGCTTTATTGGTGTTTCCTGTAAATAGATTTTTAAAATGAAGTTTTTTTCTCTTGCCTGAGCTGTAAACCTTTTGTCCTTCAGTAAGATAAACCGGAGAGAAAACAGATGCATTTCAGACAAGTGTGTTTTCAATGGCAAGCCGACAGACTTGCAGTTTCTTGCCAGAGTAAAAGCGGTTCAGTTTTCTTTCCCTTCTCTCCCTGGTGTCTGGCTTTGCTTTAATGACATTTTAATGTGTGTTCAGTGGTAACAATGACGGGCTGGGTTCCTGGGTGGGGAGTGGAGGGATGTCTGATGAGGATTTGTGCAAGGACTTATCTATGTGTGTGTCAGGGCTGCTCAGTTGGTCGTAGTGTTATGGCTGTTTGCATGCTCTCGGTCATTCTCTCTGTGATTTTGGAGGTTTGTAGAGGGAACTTCTTTCTGGACTTGTTGCTGATTCAAATTGAAATATGAATAATAAAAGACAGAAGATGCTTATACAGTTCAAATAGATGTACCATTATTTATTGCTGCTCTGCTCTCCTTGTTGTGGAAGCATCTTTTAAGTTCTATATGAAGGAATTTGTGAAGAATTAAAGGCTTTGGCTGGCTTTTAATCCAGAAATAAGTCTTGTTTTTCTGTTGTTGTTCAACTTTTATGCCTCTGGCTGATTATGATGGTGTTTCATATACCGTGTGCATGCTTCTTCTCATTGCCTTAAACTTTAGACTCTATTCCCTTAGTTCTAAATTTGTGGGTTTGGACCTAAACGAGGATCATGAGGCAAGAAAACATCCCAAAAATATAAGATGTGCTTTTATTTTGAAGGACATGTCTCCATCTCTTTGTTCTGTCACATCTTTTGCTCCATCTCAAGTACAAAGTGCCACATTTTCATGAAAACATTCGGTTATGATTGAAATTTTTAGAAAAAGTTGGGCCTTATTTAGTTGTTAAGGAGGTACTGAATGGTCCTGATGCTCCATGAGGCTCTGGGCTTATTACCAAACTTCAGAGCACAGGATGGTCGAGCTGGGTGGCCTTCACTTGCTGATTAAGCCAACGGCGTATCCTTATTTATAAGACTATATTTAATTTACTTCCTGCTTACTGGTGTGATTTGATTCATGTGGAAAGTACTGGATACAGTCTTCATTCTGTGACTCAGTTATCAGACTTACTTTTACTATCTGTGCCCAAAATGAATCAGGTAAATGGAGGTTCAGGTATGCTGCTCCTGCAGGCTGGAATCTGCTGCAGGAGCATTTGTGTCATGGGTAGTGGGTCACTTTAAATCTTCTGGAGGAAGATTGATCAGGTTGTAGATGTTTTTGACCAATGACTGTCTGCTCTGTGACTCTGGATTTGGTTGATCAATGTCTGAGACTTTGTTTATTGTGCTGTTAACTTTTTTTTGGCCAGGATGCTCTGGTAAATAAGATTCATGATCTCAGTGAAGTTTTCCTGGTTGAATTAATATAAACAAACATATAAATGTTAATAAATTATGATTTTAGACATGACCAGTCCTTACTTTTTCTTTTGTTCTCCTGTCCTTTTCTCCGATATATATTCTTTTCTCTCTTTTTTTTTTGCCATTTTGTGCTCTTTATTTTCTGTGTTGGTGTGTATATTGTTCAGTTATTATTTCATAATTCACAGGGATATTCTACAATTGAAATAAATAAATAAATAATCATTTTTTAAGATTTAAAAATTAAAAATGGGTTAAAAGCAGCAAAAGAATAGATGAAAATAGGTTTAAAGTGGTCAAAGAATCAACAAAAATAGGCTAATAGTGGAAATAGGGTCTGCAAAAATTGGCTGAAGTGGCAAAAATGGGCTCAAAAGACAAAAATGGGTCAAAAAGTGGTAAAAGAACAGGTGAAATGGTTTAAAGTGGCAAAAACAGGTTAAGAAAAAGAAAACAATGAGTGCCGTTAAAATTGACAAAAAAATGGGTTAAGGTGGCAAAAAATGGGTTAGGTTTTAAAAGACTTGCCAAAATAGGGCAGTGGCAAAAATGGGTTGAAAAATTCCAAAAATTGGTAAAAAGTGGCTAACGGGGGCAGTAGTGTCAAAATTTTGTTAAAATGGCAAAAGATTAGAAAAATGTGTTAAAAGTGCCAACAAATGGATTAAATGTGCAAAAAGAGTAAAAATTTGCAAAAGAATGTGCAAAAAAGGATTTAAAAAAATGGACATAAGGTTGTAAAATGGGTTCAAAGTGGAAAAAGAATGGGAACACATTGGTAAAGGGGTGAAAATACTCTGGTTTAAAGGAGCAACAAAGTTGAAAAAAGGGCATATGGTGGCAATAGTGGACTAAAAGTGGCAAAAAGTTGCAGGAATGAGTAAAAAATGGTCAAAAAAAGTAAAGCAGCAAAGTGAAAAAAGGATAACAGAGGCAAGCATGGGTGGAAAAATGGTGAAACTGGTTAAAAAGTGGTGTGAATAAATGATTTCACCATCAGAGCCATCAGAATGTCTGATTCAAAAATAAAAACACATCTAAAAAGTCCCTACATGCATTTTAATGAGAGTGGATCAGCATCATCAGATGGGCTGGACAGAGATGAATCTAGAAAATTCAAACAAAAAGGAGGAACAAAACGCAAACACAAAGATCAGCAAGTATAAATACTAATAAAGTATAATATTCAAATGTAAAGCTCTCCTGTTTCATTGGTTTTTATTAGTGTTTCCCTCACTCTGTAAATGTGGGTGCCACCAAACTTTCCGTTAATACAGAGTGACCAACTGCATGTAAACGTGTTTATAGTGTTTATTTAGAGGCTAATGTGTGGTGATCAGACTCCTGACCAAACCTGTGGTTGATCCTCCTTTAATGAATCCTGTTTTCAGTGAAGTCCCCTCATATTCATCATAAGCCTGGCCCCCGTATAGAGTTACACTCTTAATTATCAGGCCCCCAAACCCCGAGGTGCCCTCGGTCTGCGCCTGCAGCTCGTGGAATCTGCTAATAGCGAGTCACAGGGCTAATTGGGAGACAGGTAAGGTTACATGTGACAGCAATTAAGCCGCGCGCGGGGCCAAACTCGTGGCCTCAGGCGTTAAAGGCAGGAGCCACTGGAGCAGTTTGGAGGGTTTGGTTTAGCGCCTTTTTTTACAATTATAACGAGAAAAGAAGGAGATTACTGTTGGCTTTCTATGCAAAGAGAGGAGGGGTTGTTGAAGAAGTGTGTGAGGATCTGTTACGGTTACGTCACCAGTGAGCAGGTTAATGATCAGCTGATTCACCATTCCTCACCATAAAACTCACTTATTTTATCATTAGACCTGTAAATTATACCTCTGCATTGTTGTCTTGTGTTTCCTTTAGAATTAATGATAATCTCTACTTCTTTCGTTCTTTCTTTCCTTTCGTATTTTCTACTTTTTTGTATTTATTTCTCTAATTAATTGTAAATTATACGTCTCGTTTATTTGTAGTCCAATGCTCATTTGAGAGCATTTTTATGTTAGTTTATAAGGTATCATTTATTAAATTGGGATTTCTTTAATGCGTAATGCGTAAAAGTGCACACAGATAGAGCAAAGGCACATCTAAACCTCCATAGACTTGGTTCCTCTGTGCGTAACCATTATCAGAAATAAAGTCCTAATCTGGGAAATAGCTGAGGTCCCTGCTGCTCTCCCCGCAGTAAAAGCTCCATTAGAGAACAACAGTGTCACTGTTAATTACTGCCGCGACCACAAACTGTACAACACAACAACTGCGACAAAATCAACACTTTCTGTGCTGCTAAACCCATCTCAGAGCCTGCAATGTCTGGTGAGAAGTTTGGCACCTTTTGTTTTCGTTGTTTTTGTTGACCTGGTGGAGCTGAGAGCTGAGGTGTGACAAAAAAAGAAGCCCATTAATGCTACGAGATTTGTCTGTTTTGGAACAATTTGTGTAAACGGTCTTGGTGTGCGTGCAAATACACGTTTTTTTTTTTTGATAGCAGTGTACATCAGTGAGATTAATGCCGGGAACAGCTGACCTCAGATTGATGGCATTGCTGCACGGAGGTAAAACGGTTGGTAAACTATGACCTCCAGCCCAGCATCAGAGGGCAAACCAATAAACAACAAGATGAAATTCTTGCAGAAATAACAAGAATGTTTATTTAATTTCATCTAAATGCTCCACAAACACAGTAAAGCACCATTTACCATCCCTTAGAGAAATTTCCAAACATTTCAAAACACTCTGCTTTGATGTATAATCTAGAGCACGGTCACTGCACAAAACTTAAAGGAAAAAACGCTTAAAATGTGCATTGACTTTTCCCTATTTGTGAAAACTGGAGGATATGAAAAATATTCCAGTAGGTATTCAGTGGAAGAAAAAAGAAGTCTGCAAATAATGCAGATGTTACATTACCAGTAAATTGCTCTCGAATTAGCTGAGGGCTCTAAGGATTTTGCGTCTAAAACTGAGATTTAAGGTCTGAAAAATAATGTGAAAACAGCCTCTAGCCTTCACGAGTTAGCACATGAAAGGTCATGCATGTAAATCAGTACAAATAAAAACTGAACAGCATTTTTAGTAGAGGAAGACGTATTTTTCTTCGTCTTGCTTCGTCTAAATCTACTCTTTATAGGTTTAATTTTCAAGAAAATCCATAAAACATTTAAGTTCATTTAAATTCCCTCTGCTTCTCTACAAATCTAAAATCTAACACAACTTTTACAGCTTCGTTCTAAAAGTTTTATATTCTCGTATGAGCTTACAACAGGTTCATTCTTTACTGTCAAAAATAACAGATTCAACATTTATTTTTCATCGCTTCGCTTCTGTAGCTCCACTTGAAAGCACTCGTATCACAACAACCGCTCCTGTCACTCAAACTCATCTTTAATCGACCGCCGTCCAATCAGAACGCTCCTTACATTTTAAGGGACTTTTGGGGCCAATCACAGCCGCCACTTCTCCTTTCACCTCTCCCGCTGAGGGGCGGGCCTATGACCTTATTTGGCCGTTATGACCTTACATGGAGCGCCACCAGGGGGGCAGCCGTACGAGGCAGAACTGCGAGTGACACTTTCCCCCAAATTGTAGCTTTGACTCCGAGAGGAGGGACGGACACACGGAGGGAGAAGCGAGACACTCGAGCGGCAGAGCTGTTTTCTGGCGAATCTCTTCTTCGCTGGGGATATTTCGACTGCCTCTTTTTGGCGAAATAAATATCACACGCGTTTTCCGAAACCTTTTCACGCGCGCGAGAGCAAGAAGAACTGGGGTTGACTTCTCCCTGGGACTGCGCTTTATTCTCACTCCGAGAGCTCTCTGGGACTGTATAAATCCTCCGACGAATACCATGAAATGTGGTCAGTATTAAATCAAGCGTGTCTGTCAAGAAGAAGAATTGATCTGAAGTGAAAGACAGGCTGTGTTAACAGCGAAATTTTGTTGTTTTGCTCCGTGTGATTTGACCTCTTTCGGCTTCGAGAGGGAAGCGAAAATAGGCTATTTTTGTTCAAAGACTGTACACGGACTTTTCGGACTGACTTTGGAGAAAGGTTTCACTTTGGGGAAAACGTGTTTATGGATTTGTGCACAGCGAGGAACACCGGGAGTTGTCTGCTACGATCCCATGCATCGATCATGTTAATATCTCGCTGTTTCTGCAAACTTTGATTGATGTTTCCTGAAGAAAAACTCACCAATATCGGTAAAAGGTTTAATAAATCAGCGTAATCAACTCGGTTTGACCTCTAGAGGAAGCGGGAAGCGTCTTTTCGCTCTTCCTCGTGTTTTTCTCCCAAGACGTCAGCACGGATCTCTATCACTCTCTCTCTCCTGTGATTTAAACAAAGACCAAAGTGTTTGGGGATAGCATGGCAATGGTAGTAAACCAGTGGCCAGAGAACATTTCTGCAGATCCGGGCTCACAGCTCCAGATTTGCGGACAGGAGCCCGGCGGGGCACCGGGAACCCCTAATGGTTCCACCCCGGGGAACGATGCTCTTTCCGGGGATAAGCTCCCCAACGTGGACTGCATGGTGTGCGGGGACAAGTCCAGCGGGAAGCATTACGGCCAGTTCACCTGCGAGGGATGCAAGAGCTTCTTCAAGCGCTCCGTGAGGCGGAATCTGACGTACACCTGCCGTGGGAACCGAGACTGTCCCATCGACCAGCACCACCGGAACCAGTGCCAGTACTGCCGGCTGAAAAAGTGCCTCAAAGTCGGCATGAGAAGAGAAGGTAAGGCTGAAGGTGTGCAGCGTGTGTGATGGCTGTCAGTGTGAGAGACATTTGTTTACAAAGCGTAATTCTGTGCGTAAACTTGCGCGTAATGACGTTAAATATCAATCTTAACAAGCCATTACGTTTGGAACTCGACCGTAAAAGATTTTACTGGGTTGAAATGAGTCTTAACATTGGATGTGGCTCTTATTCCAGCACCGTTTCACTTATTTTATTGTATTTCTGCAATCGATAATCCTCCAGCAAGTGCAAAAATGTCTCAAGAGAACGCGTGGAGCAAACCATGTGCAGACTTCTGGCTTCAAGAATATTCCCAAACATGTCACTTTAAAAGTGTTTGGTGATTTCAGCTCTCAAATGAAAGCGCATATGGGAGATTTTGTGCGTAAAATACGCGTCATGTTTTCACGCCTGTTGCGCTAAATGTTTATTCCACAGCCGCTGTTGTTATGGGTAAATAATCAGTCACCACCTGCGGCTCCACAATGCTTATTCCACATTCATTTACCAAATCTAGCGCATTCACTGCGCCGCGCTGTGTCCTGTGAAATCCCTCCTTTGTCCCTCTGTTTTAATTACGCTGTTTGCTCACCGACACCCCGAGCCGCTATAAGAGGATGCCGCTACATTTGTTGTATTGTGTTGGATTAACAACGGGTCAGTTAGTGCCAAAGAGGAGCAGAGCAAACGTGTTGGTGGAGAGGAGCGCTTCCCTTATTAATTATCATTCAGCCCATTCAGGATAGGAGGGATGCGATGGTGCATATGTAAAATGTGAAGCAAAATGGAGCCAAGAGTTCTTTCTGTGAACATCTGCGTTGGCAGAGATTCATTTTTTTGTTTGTTTACGCACTTTGGATCAACTCCAACCATCAATAAATCATTTAGAAACCTCCTGATGTAGAGACATTTTTGAATTCAGAGACTTTTTTTAGGAGGAAAAGGCAGTGAGATTAGGCAAATTTGGTTGTCTGTGCCATAGGGTTGGGCAATATGGACCAAAAATCATGTCTGGATATTTTTAGCTGAATGGCAACTTTGTATCTGGAGTTTTGGTGTCTCAGTGCCAAACTTTGATATAATTCTAGTAAACAGTAGCCATAGCTAGCCAATAATGGGCAATTTTTCCATCTTAAAGGACCAAGTTGCAAACAGATGTCTGCACACTGTCTGAATTGTTGCAAACATTTGAAAAAGTGGCTGGAACTGGCGAGAAGCCAGGGAAACGCTTCTTGCCAGTTCCAGCCACTTTTTCAAATGTTTGCAACAATTCAGACAGTGTGCATCACTTTGCATGCAATTTTGGCTCATTAAAACAATAATTTATAACTTAAAAACTGTATATTAATCAGTAGTGAGAATTTTTTTGTCTTATCAGTGCCAAAAAGGTGCATTTCATCCTCTTTTGACCCCACTTCCTCTCAAATTTCTCTGAAAAGGATGCCCTGCTTTGCCTCTGATGCATGCTCCCCTCTCAGAGAGTCAGCTGCAGCCTCCCAGAGAGTGAGCAATCTTGCTCAAGGACACTTAGGCAGAGGTTGTTGAAGGACACGCACTCGGCGTATCTCCACAACACGACGACCCTGCTGCCCTTTGTTACCGATCCTGAATGTAAACACACACGCCGGTGGAAATACCCATCCTCCTCCTCCTCGGAGCGGAGAGGAGATCATCCCTGAAGGGTTCTCGCTGCTTTTTCTCTCACTTACCTCATGTAAAATACCCGCAAGCCTCAGCACACGGACGCTGTGCTTTCTGGCTGAATGAACCCGAGGAGATCGCCTGACGAGCCGCAGCATGTTTACTGCAAAAAATGCCAAATTCAGGCACCCTCAACTTTTCAACTTTCAAACAGCTTCTCCTTTCCATAGCCCCAAGTCATTCATTAATCTATTTTCTCGTCATTGTATACACAACAAGATCAGTCGCACTCCAGAAGCAGCTCACTCACTCTTGCATGCACATGCATTTAACCACACAGTCCCTGGCCTATGCAACTAAGCTAAAATGGCATCAATTATTGCACTGATTTGAAAGAAACACAGCTAAAAGTTGCACAGCATGAATGTTTTCACTTTAAGAAAGTTCTGTCAGGGCTAAAAAGTCTAATGGAATCACTTCTTTCAGCAAAAGTTTCCTGAAAAACACATTTTTCTTGCAGTGGTGCCCTTACAGCCTTGAAGACAGCACATGCTTCATGAGCATGAGCCTTAAAATTCCATGAAAAAGGAATTTGCTTTGCTATTTAGATGAGATAACATTATGATGCTGTGCAATTAGACTGCAAATATACTGCATAGAAAGTGAAATAAAGTGAGAACGTGCACATTTACAAGCATTTTTGACAGGGATGCATGATGTTGGATTTTTGCAGATATTTGCAAATTAATTTTAGCTGACAGTATGAGATGTTAATGTGAACATTTTCAGCCCTTAGAGCACAATTTAAAGTTTGAGGAATGAGTATGAGAAGAAGACAGTAGGTTCTTGCTAAAACTCCACAAACTTATTCATACATATGGTTAAAGATGAGTGTCAGAATCCAGAACTGACTTGGTACCAACGCATCTGATACCTACTAAACCGAATTAAAACACACATATAGATGTTTCATTTTTAAAACCCCACCACCCCAAATTACAGGCGAGAAATCCATGATGGAATTTGTGTGATCTCTGCTAGCCTTGCAGCCTCCTACCAAGAAAATGATCACAGTGACTGGCACATTAACTTTATTTTGTTGTCTTTGACTACAAAGAAGTTGCACCAGGTTCCCTCTCTTATCCCATGCTCTACTGGCATCTTTCAAAGATATTTCTGTGACACCCAGACAGCTTTTATACCCCTGCCTACTTTCAACACACTTATCTTTCTCAAAGTATTGATCTAGGCACAGTTTAGGAGGCTGCACCATATAAAAAGCATAAATTTAGCACTAAAATCAGAAAAAACCTGACCGATACCCACCCCTACATACAGCCGATTTTTCACATCTGTTGATACCAACAGTTGACCTTTTATGGCTAATATCTGATACTGATATGCTGATGATGTCATGCAATTTGTAAGATCCTCCTGATTTTCTCAATATTGAGGAGAGTGGAGCACAACCTAACACATTTTGGATCTGTCTAAATAAAAATATTTGACTCACATTGATCATGTTGTACACATCCATGCCACAAACTAACTCTGGAATTATGTTTTTATGTTTAACTGCTTTTTGGAAAATTGTGCTGAAAGTGACTGAAGTGAAATGTTAGATTTAGAAAGAGTTCTATTTAACATCTTAGTTGTCAGACTTGCCAGAAAGTTAGTTTGGACACAATTAATTTAGCACAGTTCTTATCATAGATATAGTTTAGATAGATAATGTTTGTAGATCTATATACATGTTCACATCTAGTAGCGTTAGGAGAGTTGGAAAGATTATATAGATATTACCTTTTTACTGATAAAATATGTCATAATATAAAAAGAAGTCAAGATAAGGTATTTAAATTTATCTTAAAATGTATCTTAAATATACATATTCTTATCATTATATTATTACAAATGATTAATTGGGTCTTCTGCATATTATGCATGATTTATATCATATGTATTATTCATAATAATTAGATAAGGCTGTCAAACGATCAAACATTTTAATCATAATTAATCAAACCTTTTTTATTGCACTTTAAAATTTCACATTTTTGTTTCACTTTGGATTTCTCAAGTCTTAAACTAAGGGTAATTGACTTTCTGTTTGGACACAAACCTGTTTTTATGGGTAAATTAAAGATTTAAGCATGAACTTTACCACAGAAAAAGGAGCTTGTTATGGATTTTAAAGGAAATTAGTGGGCAGTGAAAAAGTTAATGTTTGTGTGCACAAGGTGCAGATGACTCTTGACTCGTCCACTGAGCTGTCTGAGAGTTTTTATTAAAGTGAAAGGAGACATTTAGAAGCAGTGGTGGACTTATTTTACATCACTGTATGGAGATAATGCTGTGGCTTGACCAAAGTTTGTTGAAAGAGACAATAAAGTGTGAGATTAATGGCAATTAAAACATTAAGTGCACTAATTGTGGACTTTGATTAATTGCAGTTGACTCAATTAATCTTGACAGCCTTACATTATTTCATAAATTAATATTAATAAGAATTAAATATAATATAAAGTAACATTATTCTAATTCTAAGCCATTACAGCTCTATTTTTTAATCTCTTATTCTTGTGCAACATGAGTGGGGTTAGCTGTGACACCATTAAAACTAACCTTGCTGTAAGACGTTTTTATTTAGCCTTCAAATTAGTGCTTTTTTTTAGATAACAACATGGGTGATATAAGGTTAGATTTTGTGACTTCTACAGAATGCTAAAGAAGTTTACTTTCATGCAGGAGAAATACACTTTCCCAGAAATCTCTGCTAAAACCCACCCAAAATGATAAAATATGTAGATGATACCCTGCTGGTGTTTAGCTAGATGACCAGAGACACAAACCACTCAATAAAGTTCAACACCCTAAAAGGTCCATGGAACATTTTACCCTGCTTTCACCCAAACTCTTAGTCACTGTGTTGGTGTATGATTCAAAAAAATATAGAAAACAGCGTGACTTGTGCAAAAGGATGAAAAGGATGTATGAGATTCAGCCATTTTCTTGTTGACTTTTAAAAATAGTCTTTTTTTCAGCACTGGCATCTGGTTGTGTGCAAAAGGCTTAAATGTAGAGCAGGTCAACTTCCATTGGCTGAGCTCATCTGGTGGTGCATCTGAGGTCAGTGGGATTAAACGGTGTCCTGAAATCCTCTTTGTTGGCTGACTTCTGTTTAAAAGTGATCATTTGTCTACTTTGGACGATTTTTGTGAAAACACACGCGATGACATCCTTTATTGCAATTTGGAAACAGGAGGATGATGGATTTCTAACTCTACTTTCCAGTTATCAAGTCACTGATTTCATGAGGCAGAAATCCCCACAAAGAATCCTTGTGTGGACATGAATATTCATGCTTGTATTTTTCTAACAAATCCTGCATCATTATTTCATTGTAGCATGTACAGTAGATTAAACACAGCTGCATCTTTGAATGCAGCGATTCGGTTTGTCAACTGAAAAGTGGGATTGACTGTAAAAGCGCTCAGCCCTGCAGAGGTCATACATTAGTCATGTTTCCTTTGCATTATTCAGCTAGGGTCAGGTGAGGTTGTCAAGGAGATGCAATGCCTATTTTCACTTCAAATCATGTGGGGAAATATGCATTTGGTATTTGGAGGATTGTTGAAGAGATACTTTCAAAAAAAGAGTGGAAATTTTGATGATGCAGAAGTGCAAATGCAGCATACGGAGTTGAAAGAGTTTGTTAGACTGTTAATTATTTAGAGACTTTTTTGCTTGCTTTGGATGTTTTCAGTCATAGCATTGAGGTCAAATGGTGCACTATATTTCCTAACAAAGTCGGGATGTAGTCTGTAGTGGTGCAGCTTTTATTTTCAAGAATTTTCAGACTGGTTTTGTGCACAAAATAAGAACTAAATCTGCTTAAAAATGATACTTTTAGATAGCCGAGCCCCTCGTCTTAAGCTCCCCTCCACTCCAAAGAGAAAGTTTTGTTTTCACTGCATCGTTTAATATCACTAACACCGCTGCGTGACTTCCCTGTTTAGACTGAATTAATATTTATCTGCCTGAGAAGACGTGCTAAAACTTTCATGATCTGACCGCGTCACACTCAGAACTTCTTCTGCTTTCAAGTGAGCTTGTCTTCTTTTTTTTTTTTTTTTTTTTTTTTTTCCCTCTCCCTCCCAAAGGGGACGGTTGACCTCTTTCTGCAGACTGCTGCGTACGACATCATATCATTTGTTGGAGACTTTTATCCCGAGCACCTTTCAACACACCGTGACAGCAAACATTTCTGTGGCGGCCTCGGTGGGAGTCAGACCTTTCTAAAAAACCTTGGCAGCATTAGTGTCATTGTCTCACCACGTAGACGCACACAAACACGCACAGAAGCTGGGCTTGTTTCTGTGTCGGAGCGCTGTTTGTGGGGCTGAATAGGAGGCAGGGAGGCAAAGAGAATCAGCCTGACAGATCCTTTGAACTGGAGTGAATGTTTTAATTTTTGAAGCAGCCCACGAGGACGAGATTCTGACTTCAGCGAGGACACAAATACACGTGAGGAGGTTTACTGTGATGATGAAGGCACGCAAACACAACACCATCCCGTCTGTTTAGCCTGCTTCTTTATTCAAACACCTGGGCAGCCGTGGGGACACCTCAAACATGCAGACATATGTTCACTGCCTGCATTAGTGCTCCACTGGATTTCCAACATTTTAGTGTTACAACCAAGAAACTAATCTCCTTTTTGAGATTTTTACAGTTTGATTTGCAAGAAAAGATAGCCCAAAAGACACATTTTTGGATATGAAAGTTAACCTGCAAGACTTTATTTCACCTTATTTTACAGCTAATCATTTTGAAATTTTAACCAATTCTACGTCTTCTTTTAGGGGTGATTGCATATGTGAAAAGTAAATTAAAAATAACATTAACAGCGCAGCTATCCTCCTAAACCTATATTGTATTTATGCTTTATTTAAAAGCATCCAATTTTAATCAATATACTACTTCAGATTGTCAGGATACCAGACTTTAATATTGTTCTAGTGAAAATACAATGGTATTTATGCTTGTTTTGATACGTTTTGATGCTATTTCATCTTATCTTGTGGTCTTCAGTAATTTCTTGTTTAAAAGTACCAAAAATGCAAGCTAACTCCTGCACACTGTCTAAATTTCAGAACATTTTGGTGATGAAAAAGTGCAAATGCATATCTACAATTTAGATTAGTGGTTCTCAACTGGTCTATCCTCAGCACTCACAATATCCTTCATGAGAAATCATGACACAATTTTCTGAAAAATTGCAACCACTCAGATTTATTTGATGAAAATCTTTAAGTTTATGATGAAACAAAACATAATGATTAAAAAGGGCATCATGACAAAAACCCAGGAACACATGCCTGCATTCATATAATTTATGACACTAGTAGAGAGTTCATATAAAAATCTGCTTTGTTTTCCCAAGATGAGATAAATAAGTCTACATTGCTGGAAAAGTACTTATCATGGCAAAACTGTAAAATAAAATATATTCATGTTAAATATGAATGTTTGGCCACTTAGGACTTCTGTGCATCATGTTTGTCCAGGCATGCATTCCTGACCCACTGAAAATAACTCTGCGACCCATTTTGGGTCCCAACCCACCATTTGAGAACCACTGCTTCAGACAGACACGCTAACTTTTGTTTCCAAATATGACTGAAGATCTACAGCTTCTGATACTATCCATCATTTAAATATCAGAGGTTGCTTCTCTTTATAGTACAGAGGTTTGAAAAGCACCAAAGTGTTAAACTGTGAAGCCTTAATACCTCTAAGCTATGACAACAGTTTTCTCAGTAACCTTTACAAAAAGAGCACGTCTACAGCTTACTCTTTGTTGTATTATTCAAAGGTTGAATAATTAATCAATGAGTGTAAACTCAGGGAAAAACTTCATTTTAAAGGCAGATATCTCCAGCAAGACCAGACTTAGTGGGAGATGAAATAGAGATAAAGGGAGAGGAAGCTGAGGGGAATAGATAGAGACTAATGTAAAGACAGCTACGACAGGAGTCATAATCATGGATCAAATGGTTGAAGAGTAAGAAATACACAACAACAGCTGTGAGAAACTTTCCTATTTTCACACTGGCTTTTTAATAGACATTTGGTAAAAGCTATTGGGATAAATGGACAGAGTCAAATGTACAGACAGCATCAGTAACTGATGATGACACAGATGTAAGAAATGCCAGTAATATTGCTGCACCTGTTACTGTTAATACAGCCGAACAGTATCAACCGTATGCAGACAATACAGTTTTGTTTTACTCTGATCAAAACAGAGCAGTTGTTAAATGAGGATAAAAATAGATAAAACCTGAAAGAATGGTTTGATATAAATAAATTCATCTTGATCAAGTATAGTTGATGGTAGTTAGTTACAGGGAAAGTATCAGTGCTTCCATTAATCTAGAGGGTAATAAAACTGTGGTGGACATGTAAGTTTTTGGTGTCATGACTGATAAAAATGTAAACTAGAAAACTCAGATAAATTGCTAAAATACTATGTTCTGCGATTTAAAAAATTGCAGCAGATCATATTGTGATTTCATCTCATTTGTGATTAATTTCCCAGCCCTACTTTTGGACACACTTTAAGGTGAGAGGATGAACAAGGAAACAAACTTTAGTCCTTGAAGAATGAGGATAAATTAAAAAAAAAAAAAGGCCTCAACTGACATAATGTAGGTCTGTTGGTTCAGCCTTAAACTCCAAATATATTGGTACTGTATGTATGGGCAAAATTTAGAGTTGATATCTGCTGAAATACACAGGCAAATTATGGAATGTAAATACTGGCAGAAATTTTTATATCTGCCAATACTAATACCAGACCGATAATAATGTGCATCCCTAAAATAGAGTTTTTTAAAATTCTTGTACATTTGATACAGTCTACAGTGTTAAAAACAAAACAAAGACACAGTTACATACAGAAAAGAAAGAAAGAAAGAAAAAGATTGAGAACCAAACTGATGTAACATTTCTGTTAAAGGAACGAGTTTAGAAACAATGCTGAAAGAGGAATCAAAATATCTAAATCACTTATTCTTTAAAAAATATTAAACCTACTGTGTTGAAAAAGTATGAGACATGAAGTTTTTGTCAGGTACATGATTTGCTGATGAGTGGTATAAGAATAATTTCTTTTAGGATCTAACAGTAGGATGGGAGTGGCTCTGTTGACCTGCAGTTGTTTTATTTTAGGTCTTTGTGCTTTGTTATAAAATGTTTTGTGAATAAGTGGCAGATATCATAGGATTATTCTTTGGGCTGCAGTGATTTATTATTCTAGTTTGTATTCTATCTGTTATTCTGTCAGTTAATCTGGTAATCTTATAAGAAATATTGCAGATGAGAAAAAAAATGATCATTAAAAAACTACTTGTTCATGTAAATTTGCTGTAATTACAGTTGTAACAGGTTCTCTTAAGAGAAGATATTTTTATAAAGTGCTTTGAGGAGCTTTAACCATTTACTTCCTAGTAACTGCCGTTCTCTGTGTGTTGCTAATTATAATTAATTTATTTTTTTTTTATATACTGAACTCTTTCAAAAGGCTTCAATGTTTCATTGTGCTCCTGACAATAAAGTAGCTATTCTATTTCATCCTAAAGACATAAAGCATTTTTTTTCACTCACAGTGAAATTTAAATAAATAATTGAATGAAATATTATCTAAGTAAATTTTTGGTCTTCACCAGCCTCAGTCTCAACTGCAAACATGAATTTATGTGAACTGCTGTTGTATTCTAACCATGTTGGACTGAAAGCAGAAGACTAGATGAGTGAGGTGCTGCAGCAGAGACGACATGCTGTGGTGGAATTCTCTTTTTACTCCTAGCATCAACTTTACATCTTAAGTTGCAACAACAGCCACAGTTAGTGCATCGTGCCACATAAATTACCATCCATGCAACACCCAAAATAATGTCTGTTTTTAACCCTTCATAGTTGTGAAGCGAAGTGATTTAAAATAGCCTCAAGGTGAAGAATTGGCCCAGAGGAAATGCAGTCATCAAGTTATTTGAATTATTCAAGGAAAGATTTTATCTTTACATGTAACTGTATTGTTCGGTCATAATATAGAATGAACTTATAGAAATAAAATACAAAAAGCTGTTAACCTAGTCTTACCCCCACACTTGAAATTTGAAAGGACTTTTCTGTTGTTTTTTGACGTATGAGTCCATTTGATTGTTCTTTGATCCTGACAGCGTGGGTAAAGTAAAGGTGTGGTGAAATCTAAAGCTAACTGACAGTCTCCTTGTAGCACAAGAATCTCCAACACTCAACACGCGTTCACCAAAGTGCTTCCTCTGACCCACAAAACACCAACAGCAGCAGAAAATATAGGTCAACCAAAACTAAAACATTAATAACAGACAGGCTGGAGTCAAAGTCCAAATGTGTGAGCCGGCCGGGGGGCCTGTGAACGCAGCGAGTAAATACCCCACTGCTGCTCCAAAGACTAACAGACAGCGTGTATCGACTAATCCATACTCCACAGTGGGCGATTTAACAGCAAAAAAACATGTCTGTCTGGAGCACTGTGCCTCTGAAAACCTTCACTTATCCCTGTTATTTAGCTATTGACAAATTCAAATACTTAACCTCTGTCAGCACACTCACAGACTCCATCATTATCAGGGGCCTCTCAGAGGAAAATGGCTCCCATTGACGTATCGTTCAGTCCGCTCTGCTTCCATTAAAAGTGATATGCTGGATTCCATTAACTTTAATATTACATCACAGCTTGTGTGTTTGTTTATGAATGAACTTATCAGTGTTAGAAAACTTCACCTCTTCCCTTTAAATGTTTGTTTTTGTCCTGAAGAAGTCAATCACTGACACGCTGACTCACTCTTCGCGTCACTAAAGTCGCTCAGCCTGTTTTTTGTGTCACTCAGGTCACTTGTAATCACTCAGAAAGAGGCAAATTCTCAGTGAGGAACGTTTAACCTCCCAACAAGGCTTCCTTTCCTTCACTCTGCCTTGTGTTCGCTCTAACACAGCACTGCAGGGAATCTGAACACATTTATATTTTAGGCAGATGGTTGGTGATCTTATCAGTGCTCTATGAGAGGAAGCACAGCAGGAGGGATGGTGGTCTAAGGTGAAATAGGAACAGAAGAACCAACAGCACATCTATTACAGCTCTAAAATCCTCTTCCTTGTGTGTCAAACAGTTTTATATAAACTTTCTAAATGATACTGGCTTATTTCATCTCTCTCTTTATACTGTGTATGGGTAAATTCGGCCAAATCCTCTCTGAAAAACATGTTTCCTAACTTGAGATGTTTATTCAAGGACTGCAAATGGGATTTGTGCCTCTAAATGGGTGCAAATCCAGACTGTTTGACTTGGGTGATGTTGCATAAATATGCACACCCCTAGACTAGGGGAATGGCCCTGCCAGTGCACAGACCTGCTGAAAATCTGTGGGGTGACTATAAGAGAGCTGTGAACAGGAAACGTCCTCATAATCTGACGGGCTTTGAGCTCTCTTATGAGGAAGAGTGGGCACATTTGAGATAGGTCACTCTGAGACACTCCTAACAGAAAACATTGTAATGACATAAAAATGTGTTTCCGCAAAGTAGAAGTCTAGGGGTGTATTTATTTATGCAACCACATTTTTTGGTTATGGTTTTTATTTTTTTTATGAATTCCTCTCACAGCTCTTATAGCCTGATTTTAATAATCACAAAATATGTCATTTTAAAAGGGCTGTGTAGACTATTCATAGTAGCTGTATTGCAATTTAAAGTTATCCACACAATAATGAGGAACCCGGGCTCTCCAAGCATGAAAAATGCAAAAGTTAGGATGGAAATACTCAAAAAGTTTTTATATATAATGGCTAAAAGCTCAGTGGTTGAAACGTATAGGCTTTTTATTATGATAACATGTTTGTCTTTATAACATTACCCCCTGTTTTCCAAGAGCACAGAGGACTTTGCACATTAGTTTTAATCTGCTGTGACTCCTCTTCCTCACACTTCAAAATGCAAATGCAAATAAAGCTACACTGTAGCAGTGTGATCCACGGGAGTCTTGAACCTCCTTGGGGTCCCAACATTCGTTGGGATAATAATTTTAAACATTTTCTGATGTGATTTAAGACAACATCAAACCGATGTGTGTATTCTTTTTAATGCAAATATTTCATAAAAACACACAAAACTCTAGCCAATCAGAACTGCTAAATTCCTGCTTACATTATTATTAAATTCTAAAAAGGAAAAGAAAAGGTATTATATATGTAAGACTACTTACAGAAAACAGCAAATCAAACTAATGTATGAGGATAATATTAGTTTTTGATTGAAAAAAGTGGACAGATTGTATATTTCATTTTTGTTATTTGACACTTTGATCACAAATGAATTTTGCGCGTTTTTCTAGAGGGAGGTCCCAACCATAGGTTTAAACTAGAGGGCGGTCCTTGGCAGGGTTTTTAGAATGACATCTGGGATGACCAATCAGATTTCAGGTGGGTCACTGGCTGTCATATACATAAAGGAACAATCGCAAAGATCTCAATTAGGGATGCACGATATAATTGTATGTTAATGTAGGCAGATATGAACATTTCTCCTGACATTTTGGCTTTGGAAATCTGCCAATAAATATATAAAAAAATGGCTGTATGAACAGTGGAGTTTTAGGCTGAACTCATTCTCTCCTCATCATCGTTCCTCACTTTAAAGTGTGATCTAAGGACCAAATGTAGTTATGAGTTTATCCTCAGAGCTAATATCGAGTGTTTTAACAACCAGAGATTGAGCTCTAAGTTGCATCTAAATATCGGTATCAGCTAAAACAATCTTTTAAATATCGGCCTATTGGATATTGGCACAAATCCAATATTGTACAATCCAATCTCAATTATGCTCTCCATGCAGCACCTATGGCATGAGCTGTTAGTGCGGGCTAGCTTTAGGATATGACTGAAACAGATCCAGAAAGAAGAGTGCTGTTTGAGGTGGTCTGGTGTTGACTGGTTTCTTTTGAAGGCCAAACTGGTCTTTTTCTCTGGATTTGTACTTCTTTTGATAATTGCATTGAATGTAATAAGGTTCAGAATTGTTAATGACTTTAATGAAAATAGAATAATAATGGTGCCATTACAGAAACAAAAACAGAAGTCTTGGGCACCCAATATTAGGAACTTCATGATTTTCAGTTACCAACAACTGAATGATATTTAGGAGTTTGTCTGCAAATTTGATGGATTAATTCCTTTCCTAAGCACCTGTCCTTTAAAACAAATGTTGTTCAGGCGTTTTTAAAGCCATGGTTAATTAAAAACAGAGATTGTATTGTTTAAAAGTGCCAGTCATCTGTTGGCAGGAGCAGTTTTAGAAATGTGGATGAGGCCATCCTTCATTTAGCTTAAACCATAGAAACACAGCCATAGAACTGCAGCACTAATAGAACATGAAAAGTTCACATTTCAGCAGTTTAATACAACTGAGACATGGTTTAACTTAAAAGTAAGTAAGTAAACTATATAAATGCACTGCATGCTGTTAAATCAGTTCTTCTTCCACAAATGAGGATTTTAATTTGTTCCATGTGGTTTTGCCAAACAGTAATTCACTGTTTCATTGATTTGATATTTCTTTATCATCTACCTGGCTATGATATGAATATATGGTGGGACTTTTTAGAGGTTTGAACTCAGTAGGGGGTCTGGGGTCCTTTCGAGGGATTTTTTTTTGGACTATCAAACTCTATTTTTACCTCTGCATTGAGGCCCCTTGGTGCATGAGGCCCCTGGCGATTGCCTACCTTTACTTATTAGTAAACTAACTGTATGGTTCAGCATCCATGTTTGGGCCTCTGTAGTTGCCTTTTCCCTCACATTTCAGCCAAAGCTGCTCAAAAATGAGAAAGTGCACTGCTTCTGCCCTTTGTGTCAGACCAAATTGATGGACGTGGCTTATGATATTTCATTATGGCACAGAAGTGTGAAGATGAAGGCTTTTATTAGAACATTAAAGGTGGCATACCTTTTCTGTTATTCTGCAAGAGTTTTATTGAACTGAATCTCCTCTAAATCAAATCTTTAAGTAATCTTACAGAGAGGAAGGTGGTTTTTTATGCTTTTATTTGAGTTTGTGTATTATTTAAGCACAGAATGTGGTCTTGCAGAGTTGAAAAATCATGACATGAAGCTTAACAAGGTCATTACCTTGACTCTAGCAGAGTTGCAGCAGAGCTTTCTCTAAAGTAGTTAAACTAAAAGTGTATGCATGGCTGCACACCACTAAAGTGGGAATATGTGTTTTGGGTGAACTAGTCCTTTAAGTGTCTTAGCGTCACAATATTTGGCTGCTCAAACAGTTTGATATCAGCTCACGTTAATCAAGCCTGGGTCCCTTTATTTCTAACTGTAGGATGAAAATTACAATATGAACAAGTATCAAAATATGGCATGTCTGCACAGCTTGAGACCTTAGGTCTGAACTCGCATAAAAACGCACACTTTGTCCTGATGTGCCCCGCTGGGTTGAAAATAAAGCGCAGAGAGGAGGAGGGGCTGTGTAAGTGTAAATAAGGATAGCGTGAATCAGAGTCGCTGAGTGCCGCCTGAATTTAGTTTACTAATTAATGCAGGAACTGCCTCATCAAAGTCTGAGAGAGAGAGAGAGAGAGAGAGAGAGAGAGAGAGAGAGAGAGAGAGAGAGAGAGAGAGAAAGAGTGAGTGAGGCGGCATGGCGTCCGCACAGCAGAGCGAGCAAAGTTCCTCACGCAAAGCTCCTCTGCCCTCCATGTCTCTGTCTCTCTCTGTCTGTGTCAGCGCTCACCCGCCCGCTCCTGCTCTGCCTCCGGTTCTTCTGCACTCTGGTTCTGTTGTGTCTGTCACGTTGGCTGCATACCTCTGCTCCTTCATGTTCGACACACAGACACGGGGAAAAGGTTTCCTTTGAGTGTGCAGACGGTCTGCTCTTACAAATGTCTCTGCAAATATACATAATAAACAGTCTGCTAGATTTATTTAATGCTCTTATGGGGGGTTTTGACTTCATGAGGGTGCAACAATTAACATTTTCAGCAACTCTAATAACCCTTCAATGCCCACCTCATCAGTAGAAAACTGAACTCTGAAAATATCCCCATTACAAAGACACATTATGAAGACACTCCAGTCATTGCTTTAATTCCCCAAGCTGGTCTTTTTCAATATTCCACTTTTCTTCAGGCACGGTTTTGCTCATATTTGCTATCCTGTTTAAAGGTCAACCAATGTTGAGTTTTCAGAGCCAATATCAACGATTAGTTTATGACAAAGATAACCAGTATTTAGAACCGCTAAGCATTGGTGATAAGAAATAAGCTTGTTATTTCAGTGCTATGTTAAATTAAGTTGATTGGCCCGGTCAGTCTCTGACCAGGAAAAAATGTTTTTCTTGAAGCTTTGCTAGATAGAGCCACCTGATGACAAACATGGTCACTCTATCAACTTTGCAAGGTTAGATAATCAGCCAAATACTGGATGCCGAATACCTCAGTGATTGGCCAGGGGCAATTTTTGCATCTATTAACCTATTTTGCCTCTTTTAAACCTCTTTTCACTGCTTAATCCAGCCATTTTTTGCAACTTTTTGGCCTCTTTTTCTCCATTTTTGATTATTTGACCCGTTTTATCCACATTTTAACCCCTCTCACCACTTTGTCCTGCCATAATGTGCAAGTGTTTTGCCACTTATTACCACATATGTTTTTCTTTTTTTTTTTGCCAGTTTATTTGCCTCTCTACTTCTTTTCGCCACTTAAACATTTTTTTTTTGCCACTTTTTAACTCCCTTTCACCATTTTTCCCACCAATTTTTGTCCCATTTACCACTTTTATCCAATTTTTGCATCTTTTTATCCCACATTTGACACCTTTTCACTGCCTGTCACCACTTTCTCTGCCAATCACTTTTAACCAAACTATGCCACCTTTTTCTATATTTTACCATTTTATAAGCACTTTAACTACTTTATTCTGTCATAATTTGCAAGTGTTTTTCTCCTTTTATAGCTGCTTTTTAATTTTTTTTTGCCAGTTTTTGCCTTTCTCTTACCCCTTTTCACAACTTGAAACAAACATGTTTTTTTTTGCCACTTTTAATCCTTTTTCACCATTTTCCCCACCAATTTTTGCCCCTCTTTTGCATTATGTCTTCCAATTTACCCCTTTCACCAAGTTCTCTACCAATCACTGGCAATTTTTACCAATGTTATCCAACCTATGCCACCTTTGTCCCTTTTTACTACTTTATAAGCCCTTTAACTTCTTTGTCCTGTCATAATATGCAAGTGTTTTGCCACTTACTGTCCCTTTTTTCATTTCTCGTACTTCTTTCCTCGCTTAAAACAAACTTTTTTTTGTCTTCTTAACCCCTTTTCACCCTTTTCCTCACCATTTTTTTTTTGCTTCACTTTCACATTTTGTCATCCAATTAACCACTTTAATCAAAATTTTGCATCTTTTATCCCATTTTTGCCCCATTTCACCACTTCCTCTGCCAATTGTTGGTAGTTTTTTACCAATATTTTCCACCTTAAACCCATTTTTGCCAATTATTGCAGTTATTGAATTATTTTCCTTTAAATTTGTCTCGGTTCCTTTCACTTATTTTCTGACCTCCTTACATTTGATCATGGCTTAGCTATGAAGTCTGACATTACTTTCCAAGTAGTTTAGATGTCATTGTGCTATCATCAGTGTTAACATTACCAATAAAAGGTAATACTGTTTTAAGAAAAGGGGTTAACATTTTCAGAAAGGATTTATTTTACTACAGCATGAATAAATAAAATCCATTGTTGTTTTAGTGGTTATGATTCAGGGTTAAATATAAAATATGTTTAGCATAGATTATAGAAAGCTCTCCCCTTAATTCCCCCTTATGGGCAGCCTTGATGGAAGCTACCAGCCCAAATGGAAAAAAAAACTGCCCTAATTTTTCTGTCAAACCTCACGTCTCTCTCTCTTTATCTCCACTCTCTCTCCTGCCTGGTTTACTCATTAGCCCCTATCTGCTGCACAGCGCTGACCTGCAAGTCAAAGTTCAGGGCCAAAATAAAACCAGGAGAGCCACAGGGACCTCGGTGTCACATCACACGCTGCCCTCTGATCCGGATCACTCACGCAGACGCACACATAGACACAGTGAAGGGTTTAAAATTACATCTCTCTTTTATCCTTCCAATCCCTTTTTTTAAGCTTTAAACCTCGTGTTCAGATATTTTGTTGATGGCTGAATTTTCTAACGTTCTAAACCTCTTTTGTACACAGACGCACACACGCATAGAGCCCCGGGTTCATGCAGGGTAACATGTTTATTTTCTGCTCGCCAATAGAAGCTTTAGAAATGGAAAAGCTACTTATTAAATGCAACTGTTCAACTGAGCCAAATCTTTAATGCTTCTGTGTTGCCCCGGCACGGTGACCTTTAAGTCCAAATGTTGATAGGCCTTAATTGTATTTAGCTGCTGTAATTCCACTAACAGTCTGACCCAGAGGCTAATCCAGGGCAGCCAGGCAGTGAACTGTGCACTCCGCCAGCTGCCATTTGCTGAAGTGGCATTTTGAAAGTCGCAGCTGAAATGTCCCATGGTGCCTCTGTTTGCATGCACTTTCCTCCTCTGCTTCCGTCTCCTGCCCTCGTTTTATGCCCTACCTACACGCCATGCTGTTTTGTTTGGGGTTTTAGGGATTTGAAGCTCTTTTTATAGAGCTTCGATTCTGCGTCAGAATAAGTTTGATTGCCAGGAAGAATAACTTCAAGTTTGGTTGAGTTTTCAAGCTTTTTTTTCAGCCATTTTTCTCTGTGATGACAACCAAAGTCAATCACATTAAGCTCAGCCATGCTGCAATTAAAATGTAGGAATCAGCTTATGGCAGACAACCAAATTAGACTTTATACTCCCATCCCCCTTTTTGTTCTCTCTGACCCTAGTTTCCCTTTCCCTTATCCTCAGGCATCTGTTTCTCTCTAATGTCATTTCTGTCTCTCCCGCTCTCTCGCTGCCCTCCTCTCTGTCACGATACGACATCTCTCTGTCTCTACAAATGTCTGTCTTTCTCTTTATTTATTCCTTTGGACCTTTCTACAATCACCATGCTCTTTTTTTTCCCCTCTCCGCTCCCTCTGTCTCGTCATCCAGCTGTAGGCGAGGAAAAACAGAGAGTGATGTGTCTCGTCTGAAGGACTCGAGTGCTGTGCCTCTCAGCCACAAGTGACCCCCACAATGAGGCTTTTGAAAAGTCAAGTGGACCGAGTAGATTGGCCACCATCAGGATTAACCACTGATAAATGTGAGAGCAGATTAATAGTTGTGAATTCATCAATCATAAGACTGAATTGTTTCATAACTCGGACTCCCAGGGAAGCAGAAACCAGGCTGTTTACCAGACTTTTTCTTTTTTAGGTGAAAGACATTAACAAGCCACGGCAGAGTGACAGTTTTGGGTTATGAAAGTGCTCTGACTTAGATATGGACAGTCAGGGAAGAGTCATGTCCTCCTGAGAAAACTCACAGAATCCCTCAAAGTGTCCTGAAAACGACATATGCTCACATTCAAGCGACCCAGCTCCCTGGATGCTGAAACTATGCTGCTGTACACTGAGAGCATTAGGGAGCCATTCAGTGGTGTTGTAGACAAAAGTAGCAAGTTTACAGGTTTTTCTGAATCAACACAGCAGATCTAAAAGTTTATTTCTACTTTTGTACTTAAAATCAGAGCTCTCACCATAACAGCTTTTTGAATTTCGATATTGAAATTGCAACAAAATAATCTCTTAGACATCAAAATTGGTTGCACATTAGAAAGATTAACATTCAGACCAAAGATTTGCAACTAGAACAATGCAGCTATCTGCTGTGGGCCACTCTTATCTCTCTTATCTTGTTTCTCTAAAATATCAATACCAAATGAGGACTATAAAATATGTCTTCTCCCCAAGTGCTTCCCTGTCTCTCTCCTCCAGACTGTGTTGCCTTTACTGCTTGTTTGGGTCACGTGACTTTGGAGACCAATCAGACATGTCCATTCTACTGTACCATGTGACTTTGGGGACCGATCACACACAAGTACCAAATCTCAGCAGCTTCACTCCGTATAAACTCGACCATTCCTCTCACTCAGTGTTGCCTCCAAGTCAATGAGACCACATGTACATGCCGCAAATGTAAGACGACCAAATCATAGAAACATAAAAAAAATATTTTTCTGAAAATCTTTGATGACTTTTATTTCTTAAATTCTCTAGTTTACTGCATTTCCCATGCAAAAGCATTTTACTGGTAGCCAAAGCTTGCATTGAAAAGTAGTAACACAGAGGTTTTCTCGGTAAAAACAAAAATAAAATGCTTCAAAATTTTGAACAGTGCACACGTTAAAGTCAGTATTGTTTTGTGGCCCATTTTTCTGAAAACTTGCTAAATTCTGCAGAAAACCTGTCCCCATCTGTTACACTGTATAGCCTAACTCTGTGGCCAGTACAACCAGCAAGTTCTACTTAAAGGAGCAATGCTCACTGAAATCACTGGAGGCTAATGCCTCTTCTACTGCTAGGTACCTCTACTTCAAAAATACTGAAATATCCCTTTAAGAAAAAAAAACATAACTATTCAACTATTTTTGTTTGTATCCAGCGCCCGCTCTCTTTTAATCATACATTTCGGGTTAAATATGTCACTGTATGTCTGTTTTTTTCACTTAAAACTTAGGAACTCCCTGTACATCCAAATATAAAAATAATGGATATATCTATAAGGCAAGTTGTATTTCAAGTATTGGAAATTTTGATGAGCTTATTTAACCTAAGGTTTTTTTTTTTCTTCGATACAATCATGGGTCATCTGTAACCTTAGACAAGAGGAAATCATCATTTTAAAACTGCATTTTGTATTTTCTCTGGTTTTCTTTGTCTAATTTTAAAATTAGTTTGATGGAGTGCTTTTTTCACAGCACTGTATCTTTAGTGTTTTATTTCAGACTGCTGCTCCTCAAAGTGACTGAAAACATCTTTCTCAGGGTAAACTCTGAGTAAATTGTCAAGCTCCAGTCCTCCATCTTCACCCCATCTCCTCCAAGCACTGTTTTATTTTCTTAGTTGAATAAAACCCTGCAGAGACAGACACGTGTGGCTAATCTGACAGCCGTCCTCAAAGCAACAAGAGCTTGTGGAGTGCGAGTGACGAGGAATGTCCCGTTGTGCAACGTCGTCTTAGTGACATGCAACACCTCTACGTTGCCTGCCGCTGTTTGCCGTAGGAGAGCACATTCTTTTCTGGGGAACACGGGTTGACACAAGTTCACGGGGGAAAAACTAGTAGTTTGAGGTCAACACCTTTTGTGCTGCGGTATTTTTTCAGCTCAGAGGACAGGCGAGAATTAAAGGCATTTTTATCACGCTCTTGAGTGATTTGACCTCTCGTTTTTTAGACGTGCCACGCTGCGTTCAATTGACACAGCTGCTGCGTGTGAGGTGACAGGTGATGTGGGGTTGAAAAGCATTTTTCCAAACCCTCCTCTCCCCTCCCTTTTTTCTTCCACCCCTCCTTCCTCCACCTGTCTCTTTATGTAAACCACTGCTCTCGGTCTGAAGCTCCATCTCTGACCATGTTAGGGCTGGGCAGTGTGTTGGAATTCAAGATATGTTGATATACTTCCAATGAGATGTAGGGTAGAACAGTATCCTTTATGCTGATGTTGATTTAAAAACAGAAAATAGATTCCAGGCCTGATGCAGTATATAATAGTTATTTACTGAATCACCACAAGATAATCCGTTTGAAATGTTTAGTCTCAATGTGGAATTATAACATTTATTTTGTTTTATTTAGGAGCATTTACGTAACCAGCAAAAATCATATCATATTGATACCTTTTTGATACCTCTGCTACCAAATTGGAGGTACTAGACATCCAAAATGGGTCTTATGTTACCAAAATTTGCAGGCAAAAACTGTCTAAATTGCCCAAATGCATTGGGAATTCTGAGGAAAGGTTGGAGGTGAGATAAACAGTATTTCAGTGGGGTTTTCCACAGACACATGGAGTAGTGGGCCTAAACATCCCCTCCTCCCTGGATCATTTAATGAAGTAAGGCACAAATGCTAAGATGGCTTGAGGGATCCCCCGAGCTTTTGAGCATCCAACCAATGGAAAAAACAATCTCATTAAACATTTGTTTTTACTTCTTTAAACAATTAAATTAAATGAAGACTTTCAGAGTTCAAAACCTCTGCCACAAACCTCACTTAACAACCAAACCCAAAATGTATAGCCTAAACACTGCCTGTTCCTTTTTTCCTCATAAATGATTGCTGTCGTTCACTGTTTACATGCCTCAGTGGGTTTTAACCAACTTTAAACCAAAAATAGTGTCAAAGAGATGCTATGACTGTTCAGTGTTAAATTACTTGAGTGGTGGATAAGCGGAAGAAGATGGATGGATGGAAGTTTTAAGCCTGCAGCTAGGGACATATTAATTCCTTATGGACAACAGCCTGTACATGCTGTTTGAGGGGTAGATCCTTTAAAAAGAAAAGCATCAGAGAATGACTAGATGAACGTTCTGTCAGATTCATTATGGGCCAATTAGAGCTACAAACCATAAGGGATGGGTATCCAAATCTGGTTCTACCTTCCACTCAAGCACAACCCTCTTCCACTCTAAATGACAGGCATGAAAATGCTTTTCCTATTTTCTAGGGGTGTTTTATTACAATATTTTTCTCAATCCTTTACAGTTCTGAAACAGCTTTGATTCACTCACTAAGTTCAAACCCACTTTCTCTTATCCTATAGGTATCGATTTGAGCACCCTGTGGGCATGGCACTATCTAAGACGTATTCATTTAGCAGTAGTAATGTGAGCTCCGACACCTGCTATAAATGCTCACTATCAATAGAGCTAGATGGTAGAATAAACTCCTGCTGAAGCCAATCAAGAGAAAAGCAAAAACATCTTTTCCACCAAGAAAAGCTAAGAACCCCAAGCCAGTTTCCGCTGTTTTTGTCCCCCCTGTATTCTTTGTGCTAAAATGCCTCTAGAATCTCAACCCTTTTAAGCACAATCAAGTTATAGACATCAATTTTTTCAGGACAATCTGGACTATCATAATATGTGTGCTGCAAGGATGTCAGCTTAATGTATCAAAAGTTATATGACCAGAAAAACCAAGGACAAAACAGAAATTGAATCTTGTAGAACTTTATACAAATCAGACCCAGATCAACAGTGACCAAGACTTTTACATCTTTGTTTAGTTCCTACAGATCTTGTTTATCAGGAGAATAAACAACTTTCTAATAAACTTACAACAGAAGCTATCACAGCCATTTATCTCTGTAAAACCAATTCACATTTTGCACTCAACGGGTATTCCAGTGCGCAAAATGCTCATTAATCCCATTTTAGCAGACCAAATATCCTATTTTCATTTTTAGGCCATAGAGGACTGTTTTTTCTTAACTCTCCAAGTGGCAGATAACTATCTTGCCTCTTTTTCTATCTCAGGCTGGCCCTGATAAGTCACTATCACCAAAGAAGAAGAAATTAGAGCATAGTGATTGGCCAACAGGCTAACAGGAAGTTGTTGTCTTTTACTTCTTGTGTCAGATGGAGGAGAGCTAGCAAGCCTGCTGGGTTTTGTATAGCAAAAAAACGTAATAAAATAGTCATATTATCATGGATTTATGTGGATTGTAGTATCAAAACTATAAATGAGTACCACCCTTTGCACCTGGATTAAAAATGTTCTTTAATGCCAAAACCCATCTGTAGATCAGCAAAAAGGTACGCTTTTTATCACATTTGATTCCATAGAGATCCATCTAACCGTTCCAGAGATATTTTGAATAATATTGCTGCTTAGGATTGCTGGCGTTCTGGTGGGGGTCCAGCATGTGTGGGTCTTTGCTGCTCTTTTAATAAAGTAATGCCTTCCAGTTCTGATACAACTATGGCTGAATCCATGCTGATCTCTTCACCTGCAGCCATTGTTTACAGGCTTGAAGTACTAAACGTTATTCTTCTCAGTGACATTGGTTTGTCCAGTCATTCTCTGACCATGAACAAACGTGTGAGATTGAAGGTTTAACAGACAAATCTGCCACATGACAGTCATGGAATCAGTAATTTATCTCCAATTTATGATAAAAAAGGCCTAATATCAGGTGTCTAGCAGTTCTATTCTTGTTGCTGTGATGTTGATATTTCTATACAGAAAATGTGTATCATGTATCGCCATTCAGCTAAAAATATCGAGGTGTGATTTGTGGTACATACTGCCCAACCCTAGCCTCATTCAAACATATTGAACTCTGCTCCCACAATCTTCCTTCTTTCAACTTATCACCTCTCACTCTCTCCTTCCCTACCTTATCTCGCCTTTTCACCCTTTTACCTCCTTTTCTCCTGCACACGTGGCCTCCTTGCAGTGCCCCTCTCTCCCTCCCCCTCTGTCTCTTTCTCTGTGTAACAGTAGATGGAGTTATTAGTCAGACAGTGGGGATGACTGAACAGGTGTTTTCCAAATGGGCCTTTGAGCACTCGCCGCATCATCATTGCTCCGCGGGCTGGGGGGGCATTTGTGTATGTGTGCGAGAGCTTGGCCTCTGTGTGCCCTTTTCGCCTCGGGCTGAGCCATTTGCCAGCAGAGGGAGGGAGGGGTGAGATGTAAGCGTATGTATTCATGTGTGCTGTGTGCATAACATATGTAGGTGTGAAGAAGTGTTATATCTTTACCAGCTGCTGCTTGTCATTACTCATTGATGCACAACAGCGGTGCAGAATGGCCTTGGCCCCGACCACTTTCCACCGCTCTCCTGAAAAGACGAGCGCTGACATATTTAAGAGTCAGAGAAATGTTCCCGTCTCCACACTTTTCGCCCCCTCTGACCCCATTCTGCAAAGCCCCCCACCCGACAGATTTGACATGCCCAATTTCACTCTTTCTTTTCTGTATTCGTCTCCTCTCCCGACTTCTTTCTCTGCTGCAGGCTTTTAGGTTTCACTTGTTTTGCTTTACGTGCAACTTTTTGGATGTAGACCAGGTTCAGCTGTATCCAAATCCTCCTAAATCCTAAAAGTATCACAACAGCCTGACAGTAGGTGTTCACCTGCTGTCTAAAAGTATGAGCTGGACTGAGATTAAGAAACACGCAAAGACAGCTTATAAAGAATCACTGGAACAAGTTATATAATTAAACATGCAGCTTCCTGCACCTGTTTTTCATCTTTGCTTTGTTTTGTTTCCATCAGCTGTACAACGAGGACGCACATCAAACTCTCAAAGCAGCCCTGGACAGTACCTGACCAACGGCACTGACCCGTACAACGGCCAACCATACCTGTCCGGCTTCATCTCTCTGTTGTTACGTGCTGAGCCGTACCCCACGTCACGCTATGGAGCCCAGTGCATGCAGGGAAACAACCTGATGGGCATCGAGAACATCTGTGAGCTGGCGGCGCGGCTGCTCTTCAGCGCTGTTGAGTGGGCAAAGAACATCCCTTTCTTCCCTGATCTGCAGCTCATGGATCAGGTGAGGTGGACACTTTGGTGACTCATTCAAGTTTGCATGCACCTCCGTTGCTCAAATATAAACATACATGTCTGCCATGAGTACATAAGCCCCTACAGAGGTTTTAAACTTAGGACAGGAAGCAAATACAAGGTGGGGTGTAAATCTGTCTGCTGGTCCCCATTTGCAACAAATAAAGGCAAATTTCAGGATCTTCTCCAATCTACAGATTATTAAGTCTTCAAAATAATGCAGCTTGTAGTCTTTTTCAGCATGTTTGTAGGGTTTTATCAGCTGATAACAACAAAGCAATTACCTAAAACAAAGATAACGTTTATTTGTTTGCAAAATAATTTAATATGAATAAAATCTGTGAACTTAAGTCAGATAAACAAAGCTTAGCTTTAGTCCATGCAGGACATGTAAGTCATACACCCAAATGCTATCATCTGATGGCCAGCTGATTTCAATTATTGCCTCCCAGCTCTCACAGCCAGTCATAGCTAAATCTCCCAAGGCAGTACAATGAAATATGACTTCCTCCTCACCGAGTCCTGCTATGTCATTGCCAATCACACCATGCTGTTCTGGTAAAACTTCATCTCACTCCAGCATCCTCCTTTGTAGCCTAATATGTCAGATATTGCATCACATCGCACGCTCGCTGTCTATACTGCATACGTTAAAGATTTAAAGGTGCAGTGTGTAAAACTGGGAATACTAGCAACATCTGAAAGATTCTGGATTATGACGCTCACTTCTCTGGTGGTAACTGTGACAAACAGAGGATTTAAAAAAACAGTTTTTGGGTCCCTTCTGAGGTGCATGCAAGATGCAAAAATCCAAGATGACAGACTCCACAGAGGAGACTGTCTACCTCAAAAGCAGATGATTAAACGGTAATTTAGATAGGCCTACTAGTACATGATGTGCTTTGTTTTTCAGAAGTTTTTTCCACTAAATTCTGCTAGCCTAGATATTACACACTGCACCTTTAATTCTCTGTCCTGTGAATTTCAGTTTCCCTGTGAAGGATATGACATTTAGTGCTTTTTATTTGAAAATCAGACACACAGAAGTGTGGTGCTTTGTAGCCTTTAACAGCTTTTAGCTGAATAGTTATGTCTCTGTGTTTAAACACGGATACGGTTATTATTAATGCACAACTATATCCACTTTGTAAAACAGCTAACACGCCTCTGTTAAGCGAGGAAAGTGAAAGAAAATCAAAGAAATATTCACACTCCTGATCCCTTGTCAACTACCTCTTCTCTTGTCCCATGTCCATCTTAACATGAGCAACAGACCAGGAAATAGGAATGGGAAGATGGGGGAAAACGTTCTTTGCGCTTCTTTGTGTGGAAGTCAGGATACTATAATGACAATCAATGTTCACTGTTTTTTTCTGATGATAGCGAGCATGTGTCCAGTTAGGACACGATATAAAGTGCTGATCATCAACTGGAGGCCTGGGGGCCACAACAGGCCCCCCACAGCTTCTCATCCGGCCCCCAGATGATTAATTAAGTTCAGAAAAAGTACAGAGGAAAAACAATATAGTTGTGTATGGTATAATTATTTCTTTTATAATCCCTACAGATTAAAGTAAAGTAACCTAAAGTAACCCTGAAATAAGTCAGATTGAAACTTTTTTTCCAGACTGGCTTAATTTTTAATTGAGTTTACAGAAATCCAGAAGTCATTAATAGCACATAAGTTGCATGATAAACACACACTCGTGGGTCCATTCTTGGTTAAACGTGCTGTTTTCTCCATCAGCTTATCAGTTCAGATGCTGTAAGAGTGCTTTTTTCACTTTCTGAGAATCAAAATAAAAAGATCTGTTTCCTGTCAAGCACTACATAGCAACTCCAGAAATATGTGGCTTAAATATGTCAAATTCTCCCTCGCTGAAGTTTAGGCCACAAATTTGACAACAATTTTAATTTATTTTAGTTTATTTAACAGTTTTAACAACGCTGGGGCATCTGCATAGGTATAAGCTGGCTCTTATACAAATGCAGTTGATGAGCTCTGGTGTAAAGTCTTTGCTGCACCTTCACTTTTACACTACTACTTTGTAGATTTCTGTTAAAGTAAATTTAATTGTATTCCACATGCAAAGTCATAAATGTATAAATGTAGAGGTGGGTAGATTTGCATTCAAAGTTTAACATGGGTGATTTGCCCAGGAAGCATCTTTCAAGCAGAGACTTCACAGCCAAGAGAAACGGTATTTTTTAAATAAATGTTTAAATCTATGAAATAAGTATACTGGATGACTGGAGCCAAAGATAAAACTAGAAAAGCAAACAAGATGAGTGTTGCTTTTGGCTTTCAGTGGCAAAGACTTAACATCCGATTGCATCAAAAGATTGGTCCATACAGGATATAGCATAAATAAGACACATGATGCCTCACCTCCTGTCATTATCAACCCCATTTTTTTTAATCAAAGGGCACTTAAAGATTTCATATTAATACCACAATTAAAGACATCATTTCTTCTGTTAAGGTTCATAAAATCCAAAAGAAAACAAAAAGCTAACAAACATCAGCAGTTGAGATGCATGATTAATAAGCAGCTTTTTATGACATTTCACCCTCTGCTTGCCCTTAAGAAAAGAATCGAGTCTATGAATACTTCATTATGCCACACTTTTCCTTTTTCATTCCTTCTTTGTTACTCATCACCTACTTTACAGGCTTCTATAAAGAAATCAGTTGTCTTACTATTCACTGAAGGCAGAAACAGACACTCATGACATTTAATATGAATAGACTTGACATCAATGCTGCACGTGTAGATTTATACCAGCTGTAAAGTCTTGGCACAGAGTAATCGTCCGACCTATAAATATTCACATGCACCTTGGGCAGACATAGTGATCACAAATATGTCATGCTATAGTTGAACCATATCATTAATATATCATTAAGGTCATGTCAACATGTAGACTAGCTGTTGTCACTGTCTCTCAGGAAGAACTTACGTACTTTTCCATTGGCTGTAAGCTTTCTTCAATGACTCTTTAGGTGTAATTTTTAAATCTGTGAAACCAGCTTCCAAAAGACTCACACAAACATCAACCAAGGCTTTTACATTAGCTGCAATGAAATCTTAATACAGAAAACACAACAACAGTACCAACAAATTTTCTTTTAAATGCTTCTTGGGAATAAAAAGGCAACATTGATTTATGGTATTAGATTGTTGTCATGATTTCCATGTCATGTTGTCAGAGTTTAAGAAAAGGCTCTGTCTGGATCTTTATGTAAGTCAAACGTGGAGTATAAATGAGATTTAAAGAGTAGGGACATGGGAGTATTGGGATTACATTTTAGTATAAGCCTTGCTCCCTGAAAAGTGAATTGATCCTCCCCAGTTGTGTGTGTAAGAAAGGAAGATTTATTGTACTACAAGATAAATAATTAAAATACAATTATGCTGCTATGGTAAGAATGATTATTATTTTCATGACCTCCATGTCCCGCCCCCCCCATTTGGCAGAACCCCAAAAAGCTCTCCCCTTTATCCCCCCATAGGCAGCCTTGCTTTAAATGAGACTGCTGTGTTGTTAAAGGTCCTCCAAAATGTCAGTATTTTCCCCCCTTTCACCTTTAATTATTAGCTTCATTAGCCTCTTTTCCATAAATGTTGTTACTTACACAAATGACTGCACTTCAGAGCTCTTAAATATACTTTCTTTACCATAATGCTTATAGTCAAATAGTCTCCAGGAAAGCTAATAGGGTTAACAGAATTGAACTCATTATGAACCAATTTGGCTGTAAAATTTAAATTTCTAGTGTGGTTACATCAAATTTGTGCATTTTTCCTTTGGTTTTATTTCCCTCTAAAGCTTGTTTTATGGTGTCTTGATGGTGAACTTACTTTATTCTTCCATCAGTGAATGAATAAATAAGTTTTTGGAATGAATTTTAGCATGAATGGAGCTCCTTTCCTGGCTGTAGTTTGCATTTTCTTTCTGATAACATGACCAAATTTGGACCATATCTGCTCTTGATTTGGAGGAGAAAGTTCAATCCATCTGGTCTTACATAACATTCAATTAAAATTCTATTGCAAGGTGCAAAAGGTCAAAAGTGTAACAGGAAGTACAACTGATCATTGAATGATGATGAAACATGCTATGATGTTTTAAAAACATATTAGCTGCATTGTAAGCCAAATGATTGTGTCTATGTGCATGCTATTATTGGTGCAAGACTTGGAGTCAGTCCTACCCTCCATTACAAATAACTAATTAGAAAACAATAAAATACTTAATTTTACATCAGACAGTTTCTGAGATGTCTTGCAGAGAGATAACTGAAAATTGATTTTGTCCAATAACGACCACTCTTTTCTACCCGTGTCCTAGGTGGCGTTGTTGCGCATGTCATGGAGCGAGCTCTTCGTCCTGAATGCCGCTCAGTGCTCCATGCCGCTCCATGTGGCCCCTCTGTTGGCAGCAGCAGGTCTGCACGCGTCTCCCATGTCTGCAGAGCGTGTGGTGGCCTTCATGGACCACATCCGAGTCTTCCAGGAGCAGGTGGAGAAACTGAAAGCCCTGCAGGTCGACACGGCTGAATACTCCTGCCTCAAGTCCATCGTGCTCTTCACTTCCGGTGAGTTTTAATGAAGCAGAAATAAAGCGTGAAGTCACAAGGGAACTGCATGAAATACAATGATTTCATAGGCCTGTAATTTAATGGTGAAAGAGGATGTTGAAACAGGATTTAATGAATGAAGTAAAGGTTTCAACATGATTATAAGTTCATGACCTGAAATGTTAAATCGATTGCATAAGTGGTTATTGTTTTGTAGCGAGCCTTTCATAACCTCATTTGTGTTCTTTCATCCTAAGCAAACTTATCCAACTTTTATGGAGGTTGTAACGTCACTCATAGAGACAGCAGCTTATTTTTCAAGTTGGCTCATTTAAATATCAACAGTGGAAAAGATTTATGTTTGTCAAAAGAAGCAAAACGATGCAAATACTAAAAAATCTTATTTCAAGTATGGCTGTACTGTAGCAATTATGCTGGGTTGCATTGCAACATATTGAGTGTAATAAATGAGAGATAAGTTCTAAATAAATACAGTTATAACTGATTATTACTGAGACAAATTGTAAAATACTGTTTAAAACAAAGACACTGAATAAATCAATAACAAAGTTATAAATGTTAACAAATAAAAGCAAGAATGTTTTCAAATTTTGACTTTTTCTATCCAAATGTACAAGGCATTTTAAAAAATGCATGAGGTGAGCTAATGCTACATGGGGGTCTATAGCATGGAAAACTCTGGGAACCACAGCTCTAAGAACTGAGAAAAAGTTTTTTATAATGAGGAGAATGATGGAAGAGACAATTCAAGTTTACAGTGAAAAAAATCAAGCAATGGAATTTTAGATGAAATTTTAGTATTAGAAATCAAATCCCCTGATTGAGAACAAACATCAGATATTACTTGACTTTAATTAACCTAAAAGGGATAACAGCTCAAGGTACGCTCATTTAACAGTTTGCTCTAAAACGTTGTCCTCCTCACAAACTCAGCCGCATACAAGATTATAGGTAGAATCTGATGTCAACATAAACACCACCTCTCTCCTGTGAGTAAACTTATTTATTGCTCAGGTTGAGAAGGAGGAATTAGCGGGCAGATGATCTGAATTCTCCTGGCAAAGGAACATTCTGGTAATTGGTTTATTTGTGTGTACAGGAAGACTTAATCGCTGGTATCAAAGCACATGTAAACAGATTAACCTTGGTTAGAGAGATGGCCAATAGGAGGTTTTATCCTGTGCATCTAAACATGACCAAGGTTAACACAAACAGACATTAAACTGCTTATTCATTTTCTATTAAGATTTTTGCTCTACTATAATAAATGTAATTTAAATTTTCCATCACAAAAAGACACTATCAAAACCACAAATTAGACTTTTTTTAATAGTTATTAATTAAATATTATTTGCTTTCTAAATGCTTGCTGTAGTAATCCAATGCGCAGCTGAGTTTCACAATTCATCCCTAAAACGTACTGTAAAATACAATAAAAGAATTATCAACAGAGACAATAGAGGTAGTGCTGCAATGAAAGATATATACCATATTCACACTGACTGAAGCCATTTTCCTCTGATGCCACACAGGGTTGGATGTTCAAATGCCTTTATCTCCTAAGTTTACCTCGAGGTTGTGAGGGAATTATTATTTTTCATGTCACTGCTTGATAAATGAAACACAGAAAAAATATTTTAAAAATGGTGGGAAATCAGTATTTATTTTGAGGTAAAATAGCCTGATATCCTTTTAGAATCCTTAAATTACAGTCATCGTGAAGCACTAACCACTTACTAGCTAAAACTGCAATATCGTGGGACTAGCCTTTAACAGAAACATCATGACAGCTAATATTAACTTCATGTCACTTCTTAAAGTATTGTCTTATGAATTTCTAACCATTTCAACACTAGCTGCCTAACTAATTGAAAACGACACAAAAAAACAAAAGTAAATGTAATATTTGCTGTTGGCCAATTCCTAGCTTAAAGAATTAACTTCTAAGTGGCTTTAAATTTATCTGCTAATCTAGCACTCAGAAACACTACAAAATAGTAATATTTACAAGTAGTCACTGCCTAGCTAAAAGTCCACTATTATCTTCTAAATGGTCAAATGCTAACTCTAGCTGCTAACCTAGCTCCCAGAAAGATTATAAAATGGAAATACTTGCTGTTAGCCATTTCCTTGCTAAAGATATTGTCGAAATGTCTACATAGCTGAATGCTAACTTTTGCTAACCTAGCAAACAGAAACGTGAAAACAAGATTTACTGTAAGACACTTCCTTTCTACAGATATTGTCTTCCTGTGGCTGAATGCTAACTGCTTACCCAGCAAACAGAAACATATTAAACAACAATATTTGCTTTAAGCCACTTCTTACTTAGAAATATTTTTGTTGGTGCTAACTTTTGCTGCTAATTTAGCAAACAGAAGCATACAAAACGGCAATATTTGCCATTAGCGAAGTCCGAGCAAAAAATGATTGTCCTCTAGATAGCCAAATGCTAACTTTATCAGCCAGCCTAGCTAGCAGAAACACTGCAAACAATAATATTTGCTTGTACCCTCTTCCTCGCTAAAAGTATTGTCTTATAAATGGCAGAGTGCTAACTTTAGCTGCTAATCTAGCAAACAGAAACATATGGAGCATCAATGTTTGCTTTTAGTCAATTCCTAGCTTAAAAAAATATTGTCTTCATAATGGCTGAATACTAACTTTTGCTGCTAATCAAGCAAATAAGCATAAGAAACAACAATAGTTGCAGTTAGCCACTTACTAGCTAAAATATTTGTTTTCTTGATAGCTAAAATATTAACTTTATCAGCCCGCCTAGCAAACTGGAAAGCCTAATAATATTTGCTGTAACCCTCTTCCCTGCTAAAGTATTGCTTTCTAAATGAATGAATGCTAACTGTAGCTGCTAACCCAGCAAACAGAAGCACTATGGAACAGTAACATTTGCTGTTAACCACTTCCTAGCTAAAAATATGGTCTTCTGAGTAACCAAATATTAACTTCAGCTTTTACTGAAGCTAATGGAAAAGATGGAAAGTTAGTTTGAAATAAGAGAGACTAAGCTGTTAATATCTCAGAAATGGTAAAATGACAAGACCTGTCAGATAGGCCACCTGAAATTTATTTGAATTAAATTCATAAACTTAGCATTAGCCATAGCATTTTCAACATTTAAGCTTCACCACATATTACATTGGATTACTGTTGGAGATTAGCCAGTCAAAAGGTATTTATACACCTAAATAAAAATTAGAATTGATAATAGTGCATAAAAACTAACTAATAGCTGCCTATTGAGTAGAAATCATTATTTAGCCTATTTGCTTTTAACCAGTAACAACTGTTCATCCTGGGGTCAAACATTACACAACATCAGCTAGGAAACCTGAAAACAAATTAAACCAGCTGACTAGATTCACAGTTAGCACCATAAATTTTGAAAACATATCTGAATTGAATATTTAGCATGGCTTTTCTTAGCTTAGTCAATAAAATATGAGTTAATTTCAAATTCACATTTCAGCAAAATGTTTTAAGTTGGTTTCTTAATTTCTCTCTAAATCTGATCTTATTTGTTATTCATGTCAAAAGTAGTGGCAGTTAAGTCTATTTCAATGAAGCCCTATCAACATGACAGTCCTCTTTAAAGCATTTGTATGTAAGTAGGTAGGTGAAGCACTTATTCTCCTCTGTTATAAAAATGGCTCCACACCAATGGAAAAACCAAATTCCTTTTCATGACTGATTTAACCACAGAGCAAGTTTCTTAGATGGTCTTAGCGCCATGAAACATTTTTTCTTTCTGCTCTGTTGGAATCCGGTTTGATCTCACAGACAAATGAAGCGGACTTCAACTGTACTTAACCCACAACCTTTTCACCTCCACTGAGCATGACCGATACGTGACCTCTAACGCTGCAGCAGATATTGTCTCATTGGCTCCATATGTAAATGCTGAAGCTACAGTCGGTCATGGTCTCTGCCCTCTGTGAATTTGACTGTAATTTAATCGCTCTCTTTTACTGTAAAAGGCAGTGTTTTCCTTGCCCTATGTGTAGCTTCCTTAGCCTTACTTTAATCAGTTTCAAGCTTTTACCTAAAGCATTTATTACATTTGATTTGGAGTGAATCATATAAAGCTGTGCATGTGACAGATGCCATATTTATAGACAGTCTAAGCTCATTAAAACATTTGGGTACTTCTTTGTCACAAAAGTATCTCCTAAATCACTCCCATGTGACATTTTTATGCCTTAATCATATGCTGGTTATTTCTCCACCTAATCTGGTTTGAACCACTCTTTTTGCCCTGGTTATTTTATTCAGTAAGACTTGTGACAAGGAAATGCCCTCATGCTTGCGTAGATTTCCTATTTTTTGGCTGCCTGCATCCAAATCTATTTTAAAAAACCCAGGGAATTTGAGCCTACACCCTCACCTTGTTTTACAATGCTCTCCCCACTGACTGCAGACAAAATAAATCAAAATATATCTGTTTTACATCTTGGAAAACCCATGAGATAGGCATTGTTTTGATACTGCTTTCATACAAACCCCGTTGAGGTTTATCCCAACAGTCACTGGGCTGCAGTGGCAGCCAAAATACTGTCACTTGTGGGATACTTCACTTAGAGATCATGCTTTGTGACCCAGGGGGAAACGGATTGTGAAGAAGCCAACACTGAGATGTCTCTTGTCCTTGTTTTTATTGCATTTTCCTCTTTTCCCCCTCGCATGGCTTGTCAGATTCACTCTACGCGCACCTAGCATCCCTCATCCTTGAATGTGTGTGGCTGTGGATCCACCTCTCCCTTCTCTCCCTGGCTTTCATCAGCCATCTCTCCATCATGATCCCATCTATTATTGAAACCAGTCATCCACCCCTCCTCCCCATGCTCCCCAAACCCAACCCCAAGCCTTGCCCAGGCCTCGGGACCCCTGCCCCCACCATGGGAGTTGAATTATGTATGGTGGGGTTCTAGTGAGTTGCAGGATTCGCCACAGCCCTGGCCGTGACCTACATAACCCCTGTAGCCCTGAGCATCCCATGTGACTTCCCTGTATGCGGGCAGATGTACCCACATGTACAAACACAAAAAAACTGCACATGTCTCGCCAACAGAAGACAATACAGTCAGTGGAACATGCAGATATTAAAAATTTGAATTTAATCGAGGCAGACATGCACACACGCATACACTAGATAGATTAATAAACCTGACTCCTGCAGACCTGCTAGGATGAGCTAACAAGCTCGGACAATCACCAATCGTCTTTAACCTCCCTCTGAGTCCCCTCCCTCCGCTCCCTCTGTGAAGCCCAGTCCCATCACGCTGCATCAGAGGACGGGCATCTCAGCGCTGCCACCCTGATCCCTCACCCGAACTGACCTGGTGTGTGCCCAAGGATCAGACAAAAGAACACGGCGCTTGGCGTGGAAGGGCGCCCACAGAGCTGTCGCTTCGGCACGCGAAGTGGTTTCAGTCACATAGACAGCTTTGCTAATCCCAAACAGGCACTGACTGCCTTGTCACGCAGGACCCAAAATGGCGGCCCAACGAAAAAGCAGTCCATCTGCCCCCTGAGTGGAGTGAAGTGCAGCTGAAGCGGGAGCAATTATTCACTTAGAATGATGAGAATAGTGGCCGCGGAGGGTGGGGAGGGGTTGACACACTCGATTAAAATATGAAGTAAATTAATTTTTTTGTGGTGCAGGACTGAGGCTCAGCAGGGCAGGGTTTACACAGGGGACAGATCAAAGTGTGAGATGACAAAGGGGAGCTACGAGGCAAGGTGACAGGTTAAAACCTACGGGCCAGTGCTTTTAGACTGAAAGAACGAGCTGGAGAAGAAATTGCCCTCATCAAAACCTTTCTTCTAAATGAGGGTTCACACAGGGGGCACAGCCGGAGAGCCCTCCCCATGAATGTACAGTATGTGGCACAGTGTGGTAAAGTGTTTCTTTGTTTTGAGTTCACACATCTCTGACCTCCTTTGCTAAATCCCCCGTGCTCTCCCCTGCACACAGAGGGTGCGAAAAGTACCGCGCGCTGTGTTACACGCTCTCTCTGCTGTGCGAGACTCTTGCCAAGGTGTGGGGGAGAGGTGGAGGGTGGCAGGAGGAGAGGAGGAGGAGGCAGGAGGTAGAACATGACCTCCAGCTGCTGGGAAAGGGAACGCTGTAGAGTGCTGTGAACACAGACCACAGGAGTGTAGCAGATATGAATCTCTGCAGTGACAACCTTCATTTCCTCAAGTTTGAGCAGCACTTTTTTAGCTTCAGGGATTTGTCTGCTCCTTTTACACTTTATCGGCATCATCTTTCCAATTTATCTCTTTTAGTTGACTCGATGACATTTTATGTGTAGTGTCAGGTCAGGACTCCACTTGAGCCTGAGACTTTCAGTCTGAAAATCTGGATTTAAAATCGAGTTAACATGAGTTTCAGCACAAGCCCAATAACTGGTCACACTGAACAAAAACAAATACAAACATTGGGTGTTAGTCCTGTTTAAGAATGCACCAAGTTGTCAGATCTTCAGCTATTACTCATTCGATTTTTCTTGGTTTCTCTCATGAAATTTGAGGACACCTATTATGTATTCCATGAGACCCTTTGCTGTTGGAAAAACGACCACAAAACTTGCTTAATTCACATTTACAATCATACAGTATGTAGCTGAGTCCAGACTATGAAAAGTTTGGCTTCTCTGATATGTCCTCATAAAATCAGGGAGATTTAAAGACACTGGAGTGTTTCCTTAAATTAACTGTTGATCTATCTATATGAGTGGTTTTTTTAAATTACAAAATCAACCTCTTATTTCCCTCTAGCTTAAAGAGGAGGAATTTCTTTTAAGGTATGTGTACTTGGAAGTCAACGAAAGAAAGTGTCCCCCAAATCTGATGATGTTAATTTCAAATTTTTGTCCAAGCCAAAAGTGTTTTGAAAAACTGGATCGCAAATAAAAGGTGTGACTTAAGCAACTCTTCTTCCACCAGTTCTCTGAAACATAGGTGCCAAGTCTGACTACTGAGCTATAGAGGGCATCATTTTCCAAAAGTCCCTCTGCTAGAATTCGTTTTTTTTTTTTTTTTTTTTTAATTTTGCATAAGAAACAACCTTCCTTTAGATTGCACATACAGTACTCTGCAGGATTTTTAGCATGTTTTGGCCCAAAACTGAAGCTAAAGAACGGCATAGACGTGGTGGGTAAGATCCAGATCTTTGTCAAGTGAACAACTAGTCTCGATTGAGGTTCTTGAAGATGTTTTGCTATGCCTCCAAAAGGCCTCTTCAGTTCTAATGTGACTTGGGCCACAGTTGGGGTTTATAGCCTCTGCTGACCATCCGCATGCAAATGATCTGGGCGGTCCCTGAAAGTCATTCCCAGCTTAGTCACCTGGGTCACCTAAGAGTCGCTGGCAATCATTGACCCAGTCTCAGTGACCCAGTGTCTTCCAGGGACTATACCGGCTTGCCAGAGTGTTGGGTTCTGGGACCATGGTGTTAGGTCCTGGGATCCAGCGTGAAAGCATCTGGATTGCTGTCAAAGATATGAGGACGACAAAGATTCGGATAACCATGACCGGGATGAATGAGAAGCTATAGGGACGGCATGTTTGATATGGCAAAAATCCAGTATTGTGCATCCCTCATTAACATGAGACATTGCACCTCAATTGGTGCAATGTAGGCTTTGAGAAAAGAGGAGGGAATGATGGTCAGCAAATACTCTTGGGTGGTTTTAGAAATCCCAAGTATTGTCAATGTGTGGAAAACACTTATTAAGTTTGTGGGGGGGAGTTGGAGTAAAACTAGGAGAGGAGGCATCTTCTTGTTGTGAGAGGGCAGTGTTAACCACTTGACCACCATGCAGCCAGTTTCAGCAAAATGCCTGATAAACTTTGTGCAAATGCTTTTGATATGTTGTAGCTTCTTTTTTTAGCTTGTGTTTACCAACCTGATTGCTTTTTTGTTGGTTGCTTATGCTGGTAACACTGCCCAGAACACTGGTTTGGCTGAATTACAAGAGATAAAAATGTTTCAAATACTGTTTAATGTGAGGAACCATGGTCAATCACTCTAACAACGTAAAGTGTCTAAACTCTATCATCTACATCTTTACCAGATTTATGAAGACATTAGATTTTTATTCCTGAATTGTAATAACATTTTACTTTTTTGCAGGGTCTATACAGACATTGAAATAAAGATACAGAATTAAACTTTATATGTCCTCTCTTCCTTCTAGATGCAATGGGTCTGTCAGATGTCGCCCACGTGGAGAGCATCCAGGAGAAGTCCCAGTGTGCTCTGGAGGAGTACGTAAGGAACCAGTACCCCAGCCAGCCCAACCGCTTTGGCCGTCTCCTCCTACGCTTGCCCTCCCTTCGAATCGTCTCCTCTCCTGTGATTGAGCAGCTGTTTTTCGTCCGCCTTGTTGGCAAGACGCCCATTGAGACACTACTTCGCGACATGCTTCTGTCAGGATCAAGCTACAACTGGCCCTACATGCCCACTGTGCAGCGCGATCGGCCGATCTCCCTCCACTACAATGAGAACGGGCCCTGAGGTTCAGAGACAGACAAAGACAAAGCTGCCGAAAGAAATCCAGGCTGAACATCCATCCATACATCCTTCACTTCCTTTAACTCTCTGCGTTCAACTTTTTCCAGAGGAAGCATCTCCCTCACCATTCCACTGATGACATACTCCGTTGCCGTCCCGGTTAAACAAACCAGCTAATCATTCACCTCAGCCACCATAGAGACTTGATGGCTTGTTGCCGACCCTCAGCCGACGGTGCAGGTCTACACTTCAGATGTGGCAGGAGCTGGACCAGTTGGTAGAACGGGTTATTGCGCAGTTCACCAGCAGGTCTGTTGGACTCCCTTCAGATGTCAGTCTCAAACCTCATAAATACGAGCAGCAAAAGACAAAAATTTGCTTTACTGTTGGTGCTATGCCTACTTTTAGAGGTATGAGCATCACAGTATTGCAATACCAAGCAAGGGCTTTTCCAAGGACTCAAGAACAAGGAGCAACAAGGCCCCAATGTACATTCACCACGTTTTGAAAAGAAAACCAGAAGCCATTAAGAAAAAAAAGAAAGACAAATGCCAAAATGTCTTGGACTTTTGCAGAGGACATGTTTTAATGTGTGTGTTTGTATTAGCACTGTTTATATGGAGAGAAAACTCATGATTGTGTCCATATGTACAGTATATCGTTGATTCATAGGCATCTATAGCGTATTAGGGTTCAGTGGGAAAAGCTCAGGTTCAAAGGGTGGGTAGACAGACGGACAGACATGCCAATATTAGTAAAAAAGTAAAAGTCAAACCCAGCTAAATTCACACTTATCAGCTGCCTGTGCCAAAGCTGAAAAGAAAAAAATATTGTTTGGTATTTTTGTGGGAGTGTTGGTGATAACAATATAATATTTGGTTTGTCTAAAATTGGACTTTTTACTTGTTTTGGGGTCTGAGGGGGAAAAAGAAGTCTGTAAAGGAAAAATACAACTAAAAGCTTAGGCACTTCATTGTAAACTAGTCTGACCTACACTTATTCACTCCTGTACAATCACAGCACTGGTAGATTGTCGCTACCTTTTACGCAATTTGAATAAGCGTCCTTTTTACTTATCTAAAAGGCTCACTAAACCCCGTACATGTTATCACAGGAGTGACACAACAATCCTCAGTTTTGTTTAATAGTTATGATTGTCATTGTTGAAGAAATTTGGGATGGGGGGGGCGCATTTTGCAAAATTAGCTGTACTTGCCTTAGAACAAAGATTTTGTCACTGAGCATTTATCTTATGACTGTGCCATAATCTCTCGTTACCTGTTATAACAGGTATTATGTCCTGTCAGGAGTGGTAATGAACCCACGTGATGTGAAAAATGATCGATCATGGAGAAACTAACCTGGAGATGTTCATAAATTCGTAGACATTTTTGAACCTCCTGTGAGTTCTTTTCCACTTCCTGATGATATGTCACGTAGGGAAATCCCCCTCGACTCATGTCATTTGAGCTTATCGTTCAATACCGTAGAGAAAACTATCACTAACCTCTGAAACCTCAGTATATGTTACAATATAATCCCAGTTGGACTTATGACTGTGACTTAGTTTAGGACTGTTTTTTTTTTTTTTTTTTTTTTGCTTCCCATTGGTGGAAGCTTGTTTGTTTTCTCACATTTCCAACATGGCTCTGTTGTATCAAGTATTGATATTGGTAAAGCCATCTGGGACCTTAGAAATCTGTCTGTTGATAATGAATTCACAGAAAATTTCTACATGTTTGTTTTTATCCCCTCTTTTTTTGTTTGGCAATATGGATTATCCATTAAATGAAATAAAATTCTGTTGTTCACAAGAGATTTCCTGTTGTCTTTTTATCATAATAAATGTTAAATTTTAAAGTCTATCTGAATATGATAAACTTAATTACTAGATAAACATTAGCACTATTTATCACCAAATCAACAGGAAGTCTGCCTTGTTGAATTTATTTGGTTTGTAATAGAATACATTGCTATATATTTAGAAGGTTTATAATTGGAATCCAGCCTGTTTTCTCTCATTCTCTCTGAGAACTATAATTTTTTAATTTTGGTGCTAAGCAAATATAATGGAACATTAATAGTCATAGTAAAAGATTAGATATTTAATGAACAGTGGTCATCTAATAACTAAATAATTTTTAGAGACTAACTATTACAATTGGTCCTGAATGTTCTCTTTTGGCTTTAAGTAGGAAGTAAGGAAGGTTGAAACAAATTAAGGCTTTTGAAAAGGTATAATGAACTAGCTAACTGCTGGTTTCCCCTTTCTTTTGCTCACTTCTAAACTATCTCATTTAGTCAGAGAAATAGTCTTAAACTTGTCCGTTAAAGGGGACATATTTTACCCTTTTAAGACATGTTTATATCGGTCTAAGAGGTCCCCAAAACATGCCTGTGAAGTCTGTTGCTGAAAAAACACTCCAGTATTGGATTTTTGCATGTCTAAAAACCCTCCTGTTTCAGCCCTGCTCAGAACGAGCTGTTTCTGTGTCCGTGGCTTTAAATCTTACTGAGCAGTCTGACTCCGCTCCTCTCATGAAATGGATGTGGCTTAATGGATGTGGCTCTCCTGATCCTCCTCTCAGCCGGCAGCAGAGAGGAGGATCAGGAGAGGAACTTTCTTCCAAGAAGGAGGGCCAACTGAACCTGGGGGTGGTGCTAACTCCCCACATGACATCATGAGGGGAAAATCTGAGGACGGCTTGTTTCAGCACACATTTTCTGAAAGGTGGAGAAAGATAGGGAGAGAGGGAATGGATTTTTCTGGTACTTGATGGGATTGTGGACAGGCCAGGGGCACATGTTTTTGTTTGAAAAGCCAGAAAATGTGATTTTTGCACATTATGTCTACTTTAACATTTTAAGCATGAGCTCAAAGTGTGACAGGTAACCTCCTGAGTCTCTAAAGATTTTTTATGTTAATATAGATTCAGCGTAACTTTGAAGCAAATTGTTGGCACATTAGAGGACATATAGCATATTTCAAAAGGTCACCTATTTTTAAAATGAAGAAATGTCTGAACGGCATGCTTTAGTCACACTCAGACTAGGCGGTCTGTATTATTCCCAGGTATGTTTGACCTCCATCAGGTTAATCACATTTCCTCAAAATTTGGGAGGACACAATAATTTAGGGGAGTTTCACATAAAGGACCTGGACCTGGGTCTGAGTACACTCAGCCTCAAAGCCCAGTTCCATTTGGTCAACGGGAATCCAAGTGTACTGCACTTGGGCATTGTGCCTAATTCCACATGAACTGTCCCCAAGACCAGGTCTTGAAGCAGGCATAGTACATGGGAAATGTGAATGCAAACAGCCTTGAGTACTTGTCAGCGAGTATAGCTGAGAAGTCAATTGTAAACATCTCGTGTCTCTAAAAATGCTGTATTCATGCAGCACAGACTCCATTCAGCCTCAAACAAATGTTGGTCCACGTGGGTGCCATAGCTGTCTCTTCTTCCTTCTTGGTTTTTCAAACCACCTACATGCATCATCATTTTTTGCAGATCACAAACAACTTTAAGGAACACAGAAAAGTTTGTAGCATCATGTTATTCATAAACAAGGTCTGTCAGTTACAGTCGTGAAATTATCATGTTACAAACGTTACAGACTGGACAACATTTCTGAATAAAACAGAGGAAAAGGTCAGAAGTCTGACCCGGGATTAGATTATGTATAGACCTGTTTTAGAAGTAGCTACACGAACAGGGATTTACTTCATCTCATTAGCTTTAGCCAAAGCTAACATAGCTACTCTAGCTACTTCATTAACCTTACTACATAAGCCAATGTAGTTAGCTTTAACAATGTAAGCTTTAGCAAATGTAGCTAAAGCTAATGTAGCTGCATAGATGAAGTACTTGCATAATACATAGCTGCTTTGTGAGCTTAGGATAACAAAGTTCAAAGTAAAAAACCTGACCAGATAAACCTAAATACAAAATGTTGACTAAAGCTGAGTAGTCTGTTTACAGGAAAAAGCTCATCCTACATGAAGACATTCTAAAAAGTCTAGCATAGCTTGTGTAGCTCTCTTAGCTGCATAGATAATGGAGCTACATGGCTCACATTGCTAAAGCTAACAAAGCGTGTAGCTAACAAAGCCTGTAGCTAACATAGCTAATGTAGCTAAAGCTAACCGTTACCTTAACCCTTAATAGAAGGTTAATCCAATGCTATTTTGAAAGTTTTAGCGTGTATTTCTATTCTGCGATATACAGCGTCTTAGACTGTCTTGTATGAATAGGATTAGCTAATACCATTGGTGTGTAAATGTGGAGTGAATGGAGTGAAAGGATGTAAATGTGTAGGTTTGACCTAAGTTGTAAAAGTGCGTTGAGCTGTCAGATGACTAAAAAGGCTCTGTACAAGCTCAAGTCCATTTACCATCTTGGTTGTTTTGAGTTGTTTCTGTTTCAGACCAACAGAAATACAGTAAAAAGAGACATTATTCAGGTATGATTTCAGAAGAGATTTTCAAATGTGTAGCTCAGCAACCACAATTCAGCCCACAGATTTTGTGAATATTGAATGTTGCAATCCCTAGATTACATTTTCCCATTTACCCACAGTAGCAGTGTGTTTTCACACTGCATCTACTGACACCAATAAAACACTTTCAGCTGCGATCATTAAGTATAAACAATCCTATATTTCTCTTTCCAGCGAGCACTCTGCTCTAGCCAGAGAAAGAGGCACACGTGCTGATCAATATCTCAGATCAATCCATGATTTTAAACCAAATGGGGGTCTCCCTGAGCTCACGCTGGGATGAGGCGCAAATGTTGATACAGCCCTGCTCGGTGCGTGACACAGAGCAAACAAACATCATGACCCCATGAGTGTTTGTGGAAGACACAGAGAGAGGGAAAGAGCACACATGGTCTTTGACCTCTGGGTTCAAGGTGTGTTTCAAAGTGTGTACATGTGGTAGGTTTTGTTAAATATATTTGCTGCTGTTGACTCTGAGTGATAACGCTCTGGGATGACATGGACAAGAGAAGGTTTGTGCATTTACACCTTCCTGTGATGTTAAGTTGTCAAGTTCAATCCCACACACATGCATGCACTCGCTTACAAAACCACACTCCCTCCACATGGTAACCTTATGCCCCTTACACCTAACCTCCCCCTCCTTCATCTACCTCCCCCAACCCCTCCATCCCCTCCCTCTTTTCTGACCGCCCACAGCCATCCCTCCTCCTGTCCCAGCCGGCGTATGAAGAGTAGCCGATTGACTTATGCCTTCATTTCGGAGCTGTCACTCCTGGCCAAACACCATGACCCCTCAACCTCCATTTTGGAGGCGCACGTTTTTTTTTTTTCTTTCCCTCACCATATGAATATAAAAAACACATGTGGCCCAGAGGTGTGTGTATGTGTGCGTGCATGCATGTTTATGTGTACAGGTAAATCAAACTGACACAGCTCCTTTGAATGGCAGGAGCTGAATTACTTTTGCACTTCAATTTTGCACACCTGCCATTTATTGCAAACACCGGGCTCAGCATAAACCATAAAAGCAAAATACACTCCTTCAAGATACAAATCAAAGCCTGTAAATATAAGAACCAGGAGTGGCAATAATACATTATTCCTCTGGGGGGTAAATGACTTTGCATATTACTAATATTGGTGATGATTGTAGGTCTACCTTGTGCACATTCATATTGTTAAATCGAGCATTTGTGGTGCTCATACAACTTTTGTTTATTTTCTAAGTTGAACATAAAAGAAACAAATAATAGGTTTTAAAAGTGTTGTTTAAAGTAAAAAATTACAGAAGCCTTAAGTAGACATGAATCCATACATCTTATTCAATCAATATATTTTAAAATATTTCTAGTTATTTATCTGGGTTGCAAAGCAAAAAACAAACAAAAAAATAGACAAAACTTACCCCATAAGTATGCACAATGACAGCATGGCAAGTCATATTCTGGCATTTCACAGTAACCTGGCAAGTGTTGTTTTCAATATGACAGCAGATCATCCCATTATGGATAAAATATTCTGTTTCATAATATAATAAGATTAATTTATCTGTATTGATTGGAAATCCAGAATGGGTTGCAGCAGCTATATGCAAGTTTAAACATAGCCTTGTTTGAATGTAATTTCCAGTTTAGGACTGACTATATTGACTTGCTTTTAAGTTGTTTTAACAAAGGCATAAATTGCATTTAACCTACTAGTCCATAGATGAGAAAATGCTAAGAAAACAGTCAAATTCAACACAGGGTCATTGCATCAGCAGGTATGATGTGAGCCTGATTTACTGTGTAAAGCAGGGGTGTCAAATTCAATCACAGCAGGGGCCAGATTCTGAATTTAGGTCTAACCTGAGAGCCTAATAGGGTCAACATTTAACCATAAACTGTTATTTGTACCAGTAAAAAATAGGGAAAACCAACTGAGCACTGAGGATAAATGGTTTTCAGATTTATAAAAGTCAAAATTACAAGTTTAACGCCTCAAAATCTGAGATAAAAGTGAAACTTATTAGTTCAAAATGTCAAAACACAAAATTCAGAGTCAAAAAGATGACTTTAAAGGGCAAATATATAAGATAGAATGTGAAAGTTGTGAGTTATAAGAATGGAAATATTACATAAAATTCAAAATCATGAGTTTAAAGGGTTAAAACATGAGTTAAAATTTTGAATTATGAATCTAAAATGTCAAAATGTGGGATTAAAAGTCAAAGTTAGGAGTTGAAAATGTCAAAAGGTGAGGTCAGATTGGAAACAGTGAGTTCAAAAGGTCCAAATATGACTTTAAATTTACAACTGTGAATTTAAAAGGTTGAATTTTGCTGTAAAAAGTCAAAATGGTCAATTTTAAAGGTTAAAATATGAAATTAAAGCCAAACGATTAATTTGATTGTGAAATGCAAAATTGAAAATATGAAATGAAAACAAATTGATTCCTTTTCCACATTCTTGAATTTTAATCTAAACATTTTTACTCTTTTCTTTTTCACCTTTCAAAGGTTAAGTTTAAATGTTTATACTGAACTAAATCTGCAGACCTCATACCAGCAGGCCAATTACAATAGAAACATGATATGATCTTGCAGGCCGGGTACAACAGCACCACGGGCCTTGAGTTTGACACCCCTGGTGTAGAGTGTAGCTAATATTAGCAGCTAGCTAGCTCCACCAGCCTTCCTTTCTCTTTGCAGATTAATATCGGTCATACCACACTATTGCTAGAGCATGTCACCATTAGACATGCTAACCGCTTAGCTTCTCATGTTTACATTCAGTGAGGTGTGGGTTAAAGCTCTGACAGGAAGACCGCAGCCGTTAACTATGGCAGCTACTAGAGGTGGGAGGCGTCATTACAGTTTTAAAAGAGCATTTGACCAGGATTTCAGGCCTGTGTTTATAAAAAGGATAGGTAATTAGTTAGACCGACTTGTAGATCTTGCAATAGCTAATTTGATATAACAATTTAACAGTTTAATCGTTAGAGCACAGAGCATACACTGTAAAAAAAGATATACCATAACTAATCAATAAAATTGAGGCAACAGATTGCACACAATATGTTTATCTAGATCTAGATATATTTTCTGTGTTGACTGAACTTAACATTTTTAAGTAAACGCAGATGAATAATACAGATAAGTTTAACTTAATAATTTTGTGTAGAAGGTGCTAGTTTTTTTTAAGAAAAGCCAACTAAACCTAGGTTAACCAGACTCAAATGAATGGAGTTGAATTAACTCAATTTTATCAATTTTAGCAGTTGCACAAAAGAAATTTGCCTCAATTCCACATATGTTTTTTAAGTTGACTCAACTTATTGTTTTTAAGTAATTCCAAATTCATTTACTTATAGTTTTAGCTCAACAAATTAAAGGTATATTTATCATCATAGGTAACTACTTATCTTATAATGTTAAATAGTACTCAATGATAAAGGTTTTTTTAATGTTATCATTTCACCCAAGGTGGATTAACTTACACAATCATTTACAGCAGTGACTGTTGGCGATCCACTGAGCCAGTAGTTTAAGTTTCACCAATGTCAATCTGCCATCCAGTAGTCATTAACATTTACAACAGTAAGATCGCCCCCTATAGGTGGGACCTTTAATTGAGAGGGCAACTTCACTCATGGTGCATTCTGTTTAATTAGAAGAAAACCTCATTGAGATTAAAAATCTCTCTTTCAAGGGTGTCCTCACCAAGACAGTAGCAGCAAACTGTGTGCATACAGGTTTAGTGCCCAAAGGCATTCTGGGAAAACTGCAGATTTGTCATAACTCAAATAATTTGAGTAATAACCAAATGTTGGCTATGTCTTTATATCTATGGCTATAACCTTATAAAAACAGCAATATGTGTTCAAAAAATACTTAGAACAGAAACTCATTTAACTTCCTGACACAAGCTTCACCACCAAAAACAGTAAATCCCAAACGGGTGGGTAACTGCAGCGCTGAAAATGTCCTTGGAAAAGTATAAATCCCAACCAGGAAAGAACAAAATGGCAGTTTCTCCCTGCACATGCTCAGACAGGGCAGTATGTGGTCCTCATTTGAACACAATTTTTTTTATGTTCCTGGTACACATTTAAATCAACTAGCCTGAACACATTTTTAAGATTACCTTTACATAATTAAAATCACTTTAGTTTAACACAATTTTTTTTTACATTATTTTAACACATTTCAAACCATTTGAACAAAGTTTTATTATGTTACTTTTACACAATTAAAATAAATTCATTTGAAATGGAGACAGCACATTTTGAAATTAGTCAAAAAATATAAGAAGGATTGAATTACACATTCAAATTAATGAAACAAACTTGATAATTATATGTTACAAATACTAAGAGTCAAAATCTGTTTTTACAGTGTATAAAAACACACAGTACTGTATGTAAAATTCCGCCATCAGGGGCCTCTTAACCAAAAAAGTAACATAATAAGATGATTAGGGTAGAACAAGGTTGTTTGTCAGTTCTGATGTTCACATTTAGGCCCAACATTTTGATGATGGGCAACAACATTACTGATTGAAAATCTGGCTAAATTCGCATAGTCCTATCTGGCATATAGGGCTTCCACAGAAAAGGAGATGGTAGTATAATTTTTGATACATTTCTTATTTTTCAAATTCAGTGAGAGTGATAATGCCTTAATTTGCTTTCTCCATTTGTTTATCTATATGCAGAAGTTTTATGTATTTAAGATAAAAACAAAAATATTGTGAGCTTTGGATTCTCTAACAGCATGCCCCAGGCCATGACCTTTCTTTTACAAGAAGTATTTTGGAGTTTTTATTCTTTATTTTTCAAGATCAGTGAATGGAGTGGTAAATCAGGCAAACATAGTTGAGAGTGATGTGAAAAAGGAGCTGCAGGCTGGACTTGAATCAAAGCTGCCTGCTTGGAGGACCACAGCCTCAGTGCATGTGCTGCTACTTAACCACAAGGTCATCTGTGCCCTGAATGTGCTCTTTTAAAAAACAATGTACACTTCACAATTCATCTACAACAACTGAAGAGGCCCTATATGACAAGACCAAAATTTAAACCGCAACCAAGCATGGACACAAACACACAAACAGAACATGAATTTTTCAGAAGAGCAATATGAGATGCACCACTCAAATTCTGCTCACCTCCATGTGGTACACCAAACTTTCATGCTTTTATCTTTTCATAGTTTCTTGATGAAAAACTCATTCAGGCATCCATATTTCATTTCATGACACAAGGCTGTTTTGCTCCAACTTTAGTAGAGTCATGATGCACACATTTACACATGCAGCACAGACACCGTGCATCTGCCTGAACCGTCTGCAGGTGGGCGACCGTACCAATCAGGTCCCAGGCAGAGGTCGAGATGACAAACACAATAAGGCAGCAGATTCATCACCCCGTGTGCTCTGACAGTAATTGTCCTGGGTCCGTGTCACAGTCGACCCTGTTAAAAATACAGGGGATGCCGCTCTGACAGAGACGACATCGGTGCGAGTCACATACATTTAAGCCAGACACCTCCTCGATTTGTTATGACACACTTTCAATTTAGCAAAAGGGCCCCAGTGAAGATGAACAGTGCCCTACGTGGGAGGAGGAGGAGGGCCTGAGAAAGCAGGTCACTGTTTGTAATTTAGACTCGGGCGGAGGAGGCGAGACATGTGGACGGATTTTGTTTAATAAAAAGGCGTGTTTTGTCTTGTTGCTAAATGTGAACGCTGGAGGTACAAGGGCGAGCTAGACGTCCGTCTCTGGGGGATACGGCAGCTCAGATCGATAGGTGGGATGTCAGATTGAATTGAGGTCACTCTTTGTCTCCCCAAAGAGGTCCCAGTTACTGACTCACCGTCAAAATGTAGCAGGGCAATAACTGAAGAGAGGGGAGCAGGAGGGAGGCTGGACACTTGTTTCAGTGACCTCTGTCTTGTTGTAGCAGCGGCACTTTCTACTTTGCAACATGTTCGGTGTCAGTCGTCCTGAGAGAGGAGATGTTTGACACTGACAGTGTTCTCTGAGGGATCGATAACCGACTGAGACGTGATCAAGCTGTTGTTGTTTGATTCTATCTAAATGTTAAACAGATTCACTACAGAGGCTTTCCTTTCAGCTGAAAATTAAAATGCACCTCTGTTAGGGTAAATATGGTGATGGGTGGATGTTGTGGAGAGAATGGAATAAATGAAGTCTTGGGAAGTAACTACTCATTTAATTAGCAGAAACATTAGTAGGAAAACATTCAAACACAGCTAATGTAGCTCAGGCTAATGAAAATAGAGTAGCTCCATTAGTTTATGTAACGTAAACTAAAGCTATCATAGCTATGCTAGTTTGAGAAGCTAAAGCAAACGGAGCTACATCAGCATTAGAATGAAGCTATGTGAGCTTTGCCTATAATTGCTAAAGTCAGTATAGCTAAATCCAGCTTAGATACCTTGGCTTATGTACTAATTGTAACTACGTAGCTAGTGTAGCTACATTAATTTTAACTACAGAGTCAAAGCTAACATAGCTATGTCAGCATTAGCATGAAACTACATTAGCTTTAGCTACATTGCGTAGTTTATATACAAACATAGCTTAAGCAAACTTAGCTATCTTAGCTTATGTAGTTGACTACATGCCTAAAGTCCCAATGAATGCTAATTAGCTAGTTGCTAAAGTCAAGGGAACTAAAGCTAACATAGCTGCCTAAGCTTATGAAGTAATGTTGACTACATAGCTAGAGTACCTATGTAAGCTTTAGTTGTGGTGCTAAAGTCAATGCAGCTACAGCTAATTTAGGTATCTTAGCTTATGTAGTACTTATAGCTAGTGTTGCTATGTTAGCTTTTACTGCATAGCGAAAGCTAATGTAGCAACATCAGCATTAGCATGAAACTGTGTTTGCCTTAGCTACATTGCTAAAGTCAATGTAGCTTAAGCTACATAGCTAACTTAGCTACCTAAGCTTATGTAGTAACTTTAACTATAAAGCTAGCAAAGCAATGCTAGCTTTAGCAGCATAGCCAAAGCTAACACATCTAAAGCGAGCCTACATTTATGCTACTATTTTCACAACAGGCAAAAAAAAACCCAGCAAATGATGCACTTCCATCCAGACGGTGTGGGCGTCTCACAGTAGTGGTCTTGCAGAGGAGCTTCTGAGATCTGCGTTCTGCAGTCAGACCCCTCTCAACAGTAGAGCATGATTCCTGTCAATTTTTTCTTTGTAAAATATTTCATAAACACAAATGCTACGCATAAAGATAATAACAGACTTAACGGTCACCACCAAAGAAACCAAAAGTGCTGCAAGACAAATTTTCTAACCGGCCACAACTGAGAGGCGCTCTGAAATTGTGGTTAATGGCGCAGCTGGGGCGAAGACAGGTTTCTATGGTGCAATGTGGTTTTCCCTCACAGCGTTATTCAACATATGAGCCACATTATAAACAACTCTTTTTTATTCTTCAGCTGAACACATTGAAGATTTCAGCAGGTAAAAGGAGATATATTGAAAATCACAGCTGAGCTAAACTGTGGAGCAACACTTTAACTTATCAGGTGGCCAAAAAGTACAACTCTGAATTAATGTTATTAGTGCTTGTGTGTTTGTACTTTTCATTGTTATTGCTGGATGTAATTTTTGTCTTATGACTCATTCCACTGCTCCAGAATGACACAAATAGTTAAATAATGCTGTCTTAAATTTTAACATTTCTTATCAGCAGAATGTCTGCTGCTGTTCTCATAAAAAGATTTAAATGTGATTTATCCTAAAGTTCTGTTTTAATAAATTTGCTAAAGAGACTATATCTTTCTACTGTCACAGCTTTACAAATCAGTAATTTTATTCAAACATCTTTGACTTTTAAAACTCAGAAATGTTTTTTACAAAGACAAAGGCAGCTCATATTTTCAGCTATCAGTGTAGGCTTTACAAATAACATGACAAAGCCAAAGTTCATTCTGAGTTTCATTAATTTCAGCTTGTTATTTTTCTCTGTTTGATTTATATCTGAGAGCATGACAAAAGATCCAGGCCTGAAACTCTTCTCCGAGCACGCCCTCTTGACACTTGATATATAGAGCAATGCATCTCCAAAGCTAATATTATAATGAATTGGATCTGTGTCTACGTGTGTGGCCCAACAGCGGACTGTTTGTGAAGATGTCCCAAAAGCAATACCCCCCGTCTCCAGAATCAACACAGCCTCATTTAGCATTCCCAGATCCCCTGAAATGAAACGTTCATTTTTCCATAACTATCATCTCCGGCAAAGCATTGCGGAGGGAATTGGATCCATCCCTGCACAACCCCCCTTCACTCAGATCTCATCAAGTGTGGGTTGCAGGCGCCCCTCTCCCATGGAAATTGCTGTGAACGGCAGGGAAATGCACATCATCGAGGTGCAGACCAAAAATGGCATTGGCCTCCTTCACATACAGACAGCACCCCCCGCAAACGTTCCTCTTATAAATCCTTAAAGAGGGGCCCGACTCCAATGTATGGCAACACCATCAATATTGATGTGGGAGAAAGTTCCTCCAAAGCCGCCTCAGTCACAGAACATTAATATTGATAGTGTTGTGCAGCAGCCTGGACGCTTGGTGTGACTCTAAAATGGTAATGGCATCTGGACGGAGGGTTAGAGGCCAATATCATTGCTGAATATGGACATGGCTGTTTAGCAGCATGCAGGACAGAGGGCCATGCCAATCATCGTGTCCTCTTCGTCAACCTGAGCAGCCTGAGAAGGGCATGTCTGCGAACACTGAGGAACTTTGACTCGCATGTCTTCTGATGAACTTATTCCAGGATAGAAAAAGGGAGATTAAAGATACTTTTCAGTGGATGTTTCATCAGCATGAACCATTCACATTTATCAAACAATGATTTCTTCTGATTTAACTGTAGCAAAGATTGTTGAATAACATGTATATTATACTAAGGTATAGTCAAATTTGTTGATACCTACGCTTTAACCAGCCAGAGTGAATATACTGGCCAGATTCCTTGTCTGTCATCAGGCAGATCCATCATGCAATTACACTGATAACCTGTAAACAGTGGTGGTTGAAGAGCAGCACAATTCTGCTACATCATGTTTTGCTGCACTGATTGGATTTGAATGTGACATTCATCCAGTACTTTTTAAAAATCTCTCTGGAATTTCTAAAAAAAAGGCTCTGCCCTTCTTAAACCCCATTTATGGGGTGTTGCCCAGATGGATGTGAAATATGTCCCATTTCAGGCTCCATCAACTTGCAAGCAGTCTGAAATGTTTTTATGTAGAATTCTGTTCGCAGTTTCTGATAATTTGAAACTGCAAAATTCCCAATAGTGGGTGCCAAATACATGGTGTTACAGGCTAAACCTGGGTAAATAGATAATGCCAGAGACTAAAGCCCTAACATCCAGTCTATTAAAGAAAGAGGAAAGAAAACAGGACTGGTTTTCAGCGTTGGAAACACAAGCTGGGTAAGCTCACCTGCACGCCACTGTCGTCAGGGCACGCATTGCATGGTTTGGCGAGCCCAAGCCGATGGCAAGTTTCATTCAAGTCCGTGGGATTTGGGTTTGCTGATGAGTCAGGGCTAGCATCTTCTCCTTGTCTCAGTGGCAGCGTTCCCCACTACCTGAGTCTTCTGACATCATTTAAAGGTGACACAGTTGCAGCTTCACACACACTGCTGTCGTGTGCATTTTTACACGGATGTGTAAGTTACTTCCTGTGTTTCAGCAGCCAGCTTCAAGTGAGCACTTGAGAAACAACACGTGTCAGGCTGAACAGAGCAGCTAGACCAAGAAGCCAGAAATGGGAATGCATGGAAAAGTTACTCAATTTCAAAATAAAACACAATGTACAGACTGCTGATTGTACTGTCAATCACTAAAGCAGCAAAACACCAAAACAGAACAATTATTTCTATTTGTCTCATCCATTGTAGCTCAGTAGCTTGCTGTAGTTCAGCCTGAATTTGAGCATAGCCATCTACATTTCACAACATTAATATCTCAGCTTTTGCAGCTTAAATTCCTACTATTCTTTGTTTTAATCTGTCTGTCTTCATCTCCCCCCAGCGTTATAGAGGCCTGGCATTAAAATGACGGCAAATGACCTGATTTAATCACTCTTTGCACAATTTCCTTAGCCTTAACTGAATGACTAAAGAGCTGTGACACGCACTTCCTTTGCGTGCGTCTTTGATGAATTAACCTGCGGCAGACAGCCGAGTCTGGAGCGTGCGTTTTGTTAAGAGTTAGCGTCAGGCCTGATGATATCATGGCCGTGCCGTCGTGGTGCCCTCTGTTTGTGCAAACATATTACGCCTAGGCTGTTTTCTGGGTCAGTAAGTTAAATATTTCAGAGGGTTTATTTTTAGAGCCGTCTGTTTCCACTTTGTGAACGCTCTGCTCGCTGTGACTCTGTGTCTGTGTTCGTACATCTCTCTAACTATCTGCCATAACTGCAGGCTGCATTTGACCCACTAAGTCATCTTCACATGGCCCCCGGGGTTTATCAATTGAGTGTTGTGTGCAGAAGGGGGCCATCGTAATTGGTTGCCAACTGACTGTTAACACCAAAAATGAAAATAAACAGGACATGTTTTGTCTGTTTGTCATTAAAAGTAATTTATTCTTGACTGTGAGCCTCCACTGAAAACAAAACAGGAAAGTTTCACAGTGCGCTCCTCTTTGTGAGACCCAGCTCATGCTGCTTTTGCTCCCTAGTCTATAAGCCTTTCAGTCCTGTGAAAACCACACAGATCATAAGGGAGCTGACCGGTAAATCAAAGGCACATTGGGTCACTCACATGAATGTGTATCATCCTACCATAAAATATTTCTAGGCTGTGTTGCAGGCTAACTTGGCATGACAAGTTTTGTCTATTCATTGCATGAATATATTTCACATTCATCTGGGGAACATCCCATAGAAAGTGTCTGAGAAGGGCCGGACTTTTCAAAAAATTCTCAGAGGGTGATTGGACGAAGGATCTGTCTGTCACATTCTCGACAGGCCGATCAGAATGACAAAACAAAATGAGGTGGCAGACGTGCAGCTCCACACTGACCTGAGCTCTCTGGTGGAGGGCTGATTAAACTGCTTCTTTTCTACAGCCACACTCCCCTCACAAAGTATGGGAACAGTAGGGTTGATTCCTTTATTTTAGCTGTAGACTGAAAAATTTGGGTTTGATATCAAAAGATGAATATGAAACAAGAGATCAACATTTCAGCTTTTATTTCCAGGTGTTTATATATTGATCCGATACACCACTTTGAAGATAACACCCTTTGTTTGAACCCATCCATTTCTCATATGAGTAAAAGTATTGGAACATGTGACTGACAGGTGTATTTTGTCACCCAGGGGTGTCCTATTACATTGATTATTCACTTGATAAATAGCACTGAACGTCCACGCTCAGTTTCAGTTTTGGGTTTTGCCTTTGGAGACTGCATTTATAGTTAGAGGTGTAACCAACATGAAACCAGAGAGCTGTCAATGGGTGAAAAACAAGTGATTGTGAAGCTGAGAGAAGATGGTAAATCCATCAGAACCATTTCACAAACATTGGCCATAGCCAGTACAACCATTAGGAATGTCCTGAAGAAGAAAGAAACTACTGGTGTACTCAGTAACAGTTGTGAATGGGTAGACCAAGGAATACGGCATCAGTTGATGACAGAAACATTGCAAGAGCTGTAAAGAAAGACCCTAAAACAACTGTTAGTGACATCAGCAACAACCTCCAGAGAGCAGGAGTGAAGGTATCACCATCTACTGTTCACTGAAGACTACAGGAACAAAAGCACAGAGGCTACACCACTCATTAGCAAGAAGAACAGGAAGGCCAGGCTGGAATTTGCCAAAAAGTACAGAAATCACCCCCAAACCTTCAGGGACAAAGTTTTATGGACTGATGAGACAAAGATGAACCTTTACCAAAGTGATGTAAAGGATAAAGTTTGGAGAAAGAAAGGACTGGCTCGTGATCCCAAACATACAAGCTCATCTGTGAAACACAGTGGAGGTAATGTCACGGCTTCTTCTAGGATGGGCTCAGTAATCTTCACTGATGATGTAACACATGATGGCAGCAGAAATGAACTCAGAAGTCTACAGAAACATTTTGTCTGCCAGTTTAAAGAGAGATGCAGCCAAACTGATTGGGAGATCCTTCATCATGCAGAAAAATAATGACCCAAAACACACTGCCAAAACAACAAAGGAGTTCATCAGGGGCAGGAAGTGGAAGGTTTTAGACTGGCCAAGTCAATCTCCAGACTTGAACCCTATAGAGCATTTTACCTGCTACCGAGGAGACTGAAGGGAGTAACCCCCCAAAAACAAACAACAACTGAAAGAGTGTCACAGGCTTTATGCAGTTACTACAAAAAAAGGAAACTAAGTATTATTCACTTTAATGTATTTTAAGTCTCTCTGTTCCAATACTTTTGCTCACCTAAAAATTTAGTGTTCCATTACAAATAATGCTATCTCCTCAATTGTTCATCAGATCTTGATGTAAACACCTGGAAATAAAAGCTGAAATGTTGATCTCTTGTCTTGTATTCAGCTTTTTGTGTCAAATCCAAATGTTTTCAGTCTAACAGAAAAATAAAGGAATTGGGCCCACCTTTCCAATACTTTTGGAGGGGAGTGTACATCCAAGCTACTTCATCCATAAGGATCACAAAGTCATGCTTAAACAGATTTAGAGAAGAGTGAAAACATCTCATTAGTCATGAAGGTATTTCAGTGTGGATCTTTGCTCTTGTTCTGATGAAGAAATGTGGTCCAGTTCAGATAAATGTTGCTGTAGCTGCAGCTGAGCTAATTGCTACACCAGTGGCAGCCATTGCTAATGGCTTCCAGTACATCTAAACCCTGCCTGTAGCTACCGCCTCGTTCTCCTCAAATGATGCTGATTTGTCAGATCCATTCTAAGACCTGGCAGGATTCAGACTGAAGCTTTGCAAGATGGATTTGTCTGGTGACAGACATAGAGTCTGGCCAGTCCACCAGCTTGCAATAACCTTGCAAGCTGCTTGTAACTTGTTTTAGCGTGGTTCATTTACCTTTGTTTGTACTGAAATTGTGAATTCTGACAACTCTAGAGTCATTGAAATAAAGCTAAAAAGGACTTACAGTATATGTTGCCACTAGTTTTAAATGTAAAATCTTTGTATATAATGCAACATCCACAGGAAACATTACTGTTTGTTGTTTCACTGCATAAGTAAAGGGTAAATAAATATTATTCATGATTGTACGTGAGTGCACATAGTCCAGGCCACCTGTGTGTAAGTCAGTATCACAGTTGAGCCACACTCGCCTCAAAAGTCCTGCTACGCCACTGCACGTTTTGCCTCTACAACTCCCTCTAGAGGCAGATCAGGGCAAACAACTTTGCCCCACTATTCTGCTTTCATGTGTTACACATTGCAGATAACGCATAAGAGTTGTGATTCAATGATAATATAAAAGTTAAGCTCTAATCTTCAAATTCTACAGGACCGGTGTGTACCATGTTCTGTTCACACAGCACACTCTGCAGTCGATTGTGCCCTCTCTGGTCCATGCTTATGTTTTCACAGCATTCAACACTGTCCCTCTCTAGCTCATGACAGAAATGTAAGTACACTTATGATAAGCAGAGAGTCCATTTTCAACAGATGTGCTTCAAGCACACATCAGGCTGAGCAGAGTGGATGGGAAGTCACACAGAGCATCCAGAAATTTCCAAAATTTAAAAGTCCTGGTACAGAGCTGATGGTATATTGCATTATGTTATTAACACTAAGTCAAGGCAGGAACCCAATAAAAAATAAATTAACCTCAGAAAGTCAAAGTAACATTGGCTGTGCTGTTCCCCTTATTCCCTCTTGATCTTACTAACCAGCTGATCTGGGATGGGATAGCGCCTCAAAAACAGATCCAGTTGATCAGGGCATATGCCGTCTGATGGAGCTAAACATCACCTCAGGCAGACTGTGGCAAACGTGGATCCTGTGGGCTTAAAGCCTTGTCCACACTCTGAAAATGCACATGTATCGACAGGGTGGAGATTTCTAGAAACTCCATCTACTGCGTTAGACACGGAAAACAAAGTTTTGGGCTTGTAATGTCACACTATGCACGTTTTTTTTCTCTTCTTCAGTTTCTCTGGCGTGCAACATTCTCACTTCAGTTTCCAATGCAATAATGGGCGCCAACCTTGTGCAGGGTGTAATGTTGCTGACTGGACTTTTGACATGCTTGCCGGGCATATGCATGCTCAGGCATGTTCTCAGAGGTCACTGCTGCTACATACAACACTCTTTAGACACAAACCCTGCAGCCAATACCTCTGGATTAGACCCAGCTCAGGTTGGTGGCACAACATGCATGTAAATGTGTATGTAAAAGTCCATTTTGTGTGTTTGGACAAAAATGTTTTTTGAGATGTGTGCTTGAGATTTTTTAAAACAGAGGAGGAAACATTTTCAAACACCCAGCTACAGATGGAGGCTTCAGCGGCTGACATTTAAAATGACCTCAGAATGAGCGCATGTTAGCTATATCTCACTGGTGAGATTTCCAACCATAACACCAAAGTCTCTGCCATCAGTGAAGTTTTAGAAAACTTAATTCTTTAAAGTCCTCCATTCTGCGATCTATCAGGGGTCAGCTGAGGCCAGACAGGTCAGTGGGCCAGTAACATTCTGGTGAAGACTCATCCATGTTCAGTGTGCTTAAAGCGCTGGGAAAAATGAATCACATTAGATCACTTGTACATGGCATTGAACGGTCAGGGTGCAAAGAGGGCACTGTAATTGCTGCTGAGATGAGTGGCCATTGAACTGTGAAAAGCAGACAAGTTTTCCACAGATTATGAGATACAGAATGATTGGAAACTGCCCAGGGGCAAAGGTCCCATGATAGTTTTTGACCTTAGCACACATGTGGAATCAATGCAGGGCTCTGTTGTTGACCTTAGCCGTTCTCTGCCACACATACCACCGCTCTGTTTCCCAAAGACAGCCATGCTACAGTGTTTCTGCCTCAGTTCTCAGCTACCTCTCCCTCATTTCACCTCTCCTCTTCCTCCTTTACTCAAAATCTGACCTAAACACTTTTTGATTCAGTAAATATCGAGGTTAAATCAATCAGATTTGCTTAATCCTTTCATGATCCAATTATTTTCCACATCAAAATGATTGAAACGCTGGATTTCTACCCATAATCCACTCATTAATCATGGAGATAAAAACTCTAAAACTCATCATGATTTTCCCAAAACCTAAAACACTTGAGGATATGAATTTAAACCAAACTGTATTGGAATTAAGTTGAAATAAATATCTTGATTTTTTTCTTATTATACCAAATAACAAAATATTTTATTACTACAACTGACATTTCCACAGAAAAGAGAACATTCAAAGTCTAATAGGTTAAACATTTATCTACTTACCCATCACATAGTGATGAATCTAAGGTAAAATTATTGACAAAAGTCAGAACAACCAGAATAAACCCTGACAAGAATTCTTAGTAAATTTGAGTTTACCTACACGTATTTAAATTAGGGCTGTTAACATTAACACATTAACGCTTGTGATTTATCTTGAAACCTTAATGTGTTAAAAAAAATAATTACGCAATCTAATCATATGACTAAGTTTGACCAAAATTTGCCCCCGTAGTCCTCCAGTGTGGATGTTTACATGCCTGGGGTTGAAGAGGTGAGAGTGGGGTCAGACACAGCCAGCAGTGATGAGTGAGGAGACAGACCCAGGTCTGCTTAATGGCAATTTAAAAAAAAAAGCTGGTGAGTTAAGAGTTAAGTTAGTTCAAATCAACATCTTCACTAATATTAGCAAAGATGTTAACAACAACACGGGATCAAGCCATGGTCATACCACTCTCTTAGCTGCTTCAGGACCTGTGTTCATTTTGGCAGCTATTTTTAATTTTGGTCTAAATTTTAGTCTTTAAATGAAATGCATTTTAGTTTTAGTCACATTTTAATCATTTCTACCCTTTTTAGTTTTAGTCTAGTTTTAGTCCATAAAAAGTCCTCACGTTTTAGTCGTTACTTTTAGTCCAAGCATTTATTTTCTTGCCCAAATCTGGTACCAAATCATGGCAGTGTGTTCTCTGCAGCCTGCCAAACCTGGGGTCCCTGCTTTCTACAGCTGAGAGGCAGGATAGCTACAGCTGCATTGTATTTTGACAGATTTATCCACAGAGGAGAAATATTTGAATGTGTGACAAAACTACATTACATTTTAGTCTAGTTTTAGTCATCTTGAAGAAAACTAAACATACTTTTTGTCAGTTTAGGTCACCACAGATCTATTTTTGTTAGACTTAGTCTAGTTTTTGTCATGAAAAGAGGATATCGATGAACATTTTTAGTATAGTTTTAGTTGACGAAATCAACGCTGTTCAAGACAGTTGTCTTCTTCAGCTGCTCAGATAAATGCTGGAAAGTGCTCCAAAACTTTGAGCAAGTCCTGATGTCACCAATATTAATCCAGTGTAGAAATCTACAGTGGAATTGGCAAAATTGAAGTTGATTGGCAAACTTTAGGAGCTGGAGATGATGCGTTCAGGTAACCTCAGTAATTTAGACGATTGTATTCTATGTTATGATGTGTTCAAATATCATGTATATCATGAGGGATAAACAATAGATGTGACAGACTGAATCATAGCTTTTTAGCTCAAGCACTACTCAGCTAAAACCACTTGTAGTTTAAATATTTGCCCTTATTTTGTCTTTCCACCAAACTAGCATCGATGGGGTATTAATAAGGACTCGGCTTCAGCTCTTTAATGTGCTGTACATAGAATTAAAGAATAAAACTTGACAATAACAACTTTTAAAAATCTAAAAACATGAAAATAAAGTTAAACTATTTTTAAAAATGCTGTGATTAATCATAAATAATCATGATTAATCACGGTGTAATGATGTCATTAACTTGATTAGTTTTTTTAAATCAAGTAACAGCACTAATTAAAATCAGCTCTTACTGCAGTGGATGTTTTCAAATCCTGATTTATTGCTCATCAGAATCAAATCAAATCAGAATTCTGACATTTTTAGGAGTCAGAATTTGGACGTTTCATCTCAGAATTCTGATTTTAATCTCAGGATGCTGACTTTTCTCAGAATTTGAATTTCAATCTCACAATTATGAAGTCAATCTCAGACATCTGACATTTTTTAGGAGTCAGATTTCTGACTTTTCTCAGAATTCTGTTTTAATTTCAGAATTCTGTTTTTAATCTCAGAATTCTGAATTTAATCTCAGAACTCTATTTTCTCTGCATTTTTTCTCGCAAGTAAAAAATAATTTGGTCTCCAATTTTTTTTCAGTGGCCCTTATCCTCTTTCATACAATTCATGTATCTTTATATCACATTTTAAAATTCCTCTATAATCCACTAAAAATCCTTGTTTGTTTCATTTTGGATTTTCCTATCTCACACTTAGGGTAAATGACTTCCTGTTTTCATAAGTGTAACTTATTTCCTGTTTGGATACGGGCCTCCTGTTATTTTGGAAAGAAACTTTAGTTAGTTCAGAAATATTGACGTGGACTTAACCATGGAGAAAGGAACTTGTTCTGGATTGGATTGTATCACAAGATACAGATGACTTTTGACTTGTCCACTGAGGTGTCAGCAGAGAGATGCTTTAACAGCTCACCAAAGTGTGCTATTGGGACAGGAAAGCATGCAATCAAAACTACATGCACTTATAATGAACCTTCATGTAATTGTGTCTCGATTTAGGCAAAAATTCTGTCAGCACTAATGACATATGGGAACTTTTTTCTACTTTTTTGGACATTTGTCATTGGCAGGAAAAGAGTTAAAACTTTTATAAAGGCAGTAATGTTTCAATCGTAATATTTTATCATGAATCCAAAGCTATTAGGCAAGCAGACACATTAGAAGCACTACTTTTCTACTCATAATCCTTTTAGATGTTAATATAAAGCACTCATTATCAGCATGTGATAGACAGAGCAGCTTAAATGAACAATAATCATGTCCTTCCCCAACCTTTGCCACAAACACAGCTAAACAAGCTCAGGAAAAACCTCAGAAAATAAAGACATCCCATCTAAAACTCCCCTCTCTAAAGTACTCCTCTGCTGGCAGTCCATCTGTAAACAGGCTTGTGACCGTTCCAGGCAATGCCACAGGGCCCCATTGTGCCTCTGCCAAGCTGTGTGACAAGGCCCCGTCCAACTTCTCACCTGCAGCATTGTGCGCCCGCGGGGCTCAGTGCACAGTAATTGGGAGCTGAGATTCCAGGACAAGTTTCTTTTTGTCCACTTTGAGGGAATCACTGACCCGGACGTGTGAGGTCACAGCTGTGGTAATTGGTGCGGGCTGATGCAGCTGTGTGTGTATGTGTGGACAGTACAGTCTGTGAGCAGTCTTTTTTTTCCCCTCATCCACAAGGTTTAGGCAGAAAATATTAGAAATGTTCACACATTTCTAACTCTGGTAGCAGGAGAGTGTTTGTTACTTACAGAAGTGTTTTCACTGTGAGCGTCCCTGAAAAGCCTCCTGTGTCATTGGGTAACAAAGACGTGAGCTCTACAAACGCTGTGCTTTTGTTTGATTAATTTGATTTTTAATGAGACACAAAGAAAAGATGCTGCAATAAGAAAAGTAAACACACGTGTGCTACAATGTCACTGCTATAGCTCTTTAAAAGTAGAAAAATAGAGTTCAGACTAGAACAAAGGCCGCTCTCTGTTAAGGTTAAGAATCAAGATTGGCTTGGCTTTTTTCCAGACTGCTTCTCCTCCACCTGCACTCCACCGTAGTGTCTCTGCATGAAACCACACTTAGAGCAGCGCTGAAGGACACTCTGGATTAAGGTTAAGCGAATAAATAAACAGGAAAATGTGGGACATACACCAACTTTGTCCAAACAGCCCAAAAACAGAAGATTTCACTGTGGATGGTTCAAGATGTCTTTCTGTTTTCTTCTCTGAAAGTATGTGACACCTCCTGACCATGAAAATCTGTGGCTTGTTTTCGTTCCTAGATGTGTAGTTTTGTAGGATGAGGATGTGCCTTTGAGGATTGATCTCAATCCCCACCCTTAAGCCTGAGCAGAGACTTTAATGGTGTCAGGTGGGCTGTACGTGTTCGTCTGTAAGGTGAGATCATATGAAAAACAGAGTGAATGGGAAACACCATCATGACATGGACATGTGTGTAAACATGATCTGCTATTGGAGAAGTCTACCATCACTACGTACTGCATGTATTTATCACAGTTTGCATTTATTTCATTATCTGATATATTACTTATTTTTATTGAATTATTATTAAGTTTATTGGTATCAGTCTATCATGTCCATCATTTGTTTGTTAGTTTAAATATAAATGTACAGTTCTTTAACCCCTTAATGCCTGAAAACACAAATAATAGCCAGAAAATTCTATTTTTTTTTTTTGGAACTGAAATGTTCTTTCAACTTTCTACTGAAATTAAAAAAAATCAAAATTTCCATAAAATGTAACAATTATATTTTTAGTATCTCATTTTATTCATTAGGTGTTTTTGGTAAATGATAATCCACTTGAGGGCATTTTTATCATTTATCAGGTTGTATTCATAAGTTTTTTTGAGTAATTTATTGAGCATATTGATTAGATAGAGGTATCATAAAAGTATGTATTAAATATGCGATAACAGGCGCTAAGGGGTTAATGCACAAACATTTGTTAACAGGGAGCTTGCATAAAAATAGCTATAATAAAAAAAATACTGATACTAATACTAAGAATTATAGTAAAACTAATACAAATAGAAAACTTATAACATTGAGAAGAAAATATAGTGTTACTGAGAACAATAAAAATAGAATACTCATACACATACTAATACTATAAATAATAAATATATAAAAGTGTCCATAAAACTTAAGTATTAGAAAATTACACTTTTGCTAATACAAAATATTCTACTAATGAAAAAAAGATAATATTTATAATAATTATAATTACAATAAAATACCAGCACTAATACCTATACTGATAAATCTACTGCTACTGAAAAATAAAATACTTATAATCAGAATAATGAGATACTCATATTTATAATTAGAATGCTACTTATAATAAAAAATATAATTCTGATGACAATTACAAATACAGTCAAATATTTATACTGAAATCAAAAACAAAACTTAACTATACTTATAATAATAATGAATAAATAATATTTATAATTATAATTAATACAATAAAAGACTAATAGTTATACATACAGTGCTTAACAAATTTATTAGACCACCTGTCATATTTGTCTCAAAGACCATCCAGCATCATGAAGTGCTTTAATGCGGACTCTTTCATTTTCAGTGAGCTCTCCACATTTTACCATTTTGAACAGGAATGAGGAATTTCAAACTGAATTCACCCAAATTTGAGCCGGCTCACTGGGCTTCTCTGAGAAGACAGAAATAAATCAAGCATAAGATTCAACCACTAAAACTCATTTTTCTGTTCAGGAATGCAAGTAAGTAACTATAATTTGACATATTAATCAAGAAATATTAATGTGCTTTTCTATTTTTTCAGTTTTTTTGTAAATCAGTAAATTTGGAAATTCATGGATAACAATAATAATTATATTTTAGTATTAAAAATATCATCTGTGTTAAAGCACTTCTACATATTGGTGTATTAACCATTGCAGAAACATAAAAGAGGATTTTGGTAATTACCAATGCTGTTAATTTAGGGCAGCTGTGGCATAAACCTCACTTTGGTTAGGGTTAGGCTGATCTAGTAAATTTGTTAAGCACTGTACGTGTATACTTATGATGATAATTAAAGGAAAAAATACTTGGAATAATAATTCTAAAAATGATATACCATTTTATAATATTCTTATACTAGTACTAACACTTATAATACAACAAATAACCAAAATAAACTTATACTCAAAATTATGATAAATACAATAAATAAAATACAAACATTTCTATCAATACTGAAAATAATACTATTACAAAATAAAATACTACTTTTGGTAAAAATAAAGACACTTAGATATGTATAGTTATACTTTTATTAACACTTATAAGAAGAATAAAATAAAAATGATAAATATAACAAATGCAATGAATACAAACACTTGTACTAATACTCAATACTTATAAATATTTATAATAATACTTAATAGAAATCAAACACCTGGAATAATAATTGACACAGTAAGCACATTATTCCTATCCTGATACTAACATGTATAATACAACACAACACGATACAACAATCAGAGTAAAATGCTTACTATGGTAAACACAATAACAATTTATTTTAATACTAACAATAATGCTAATTACAAAATATAATAATACTTTTGATAATAATAAACACAACCAGGTAAGTATACTTATTCTTTTATTACTAATAATAAAATAAAATGATACTTACAATCACATTAAATACATTAAAATACTAATACTACTGCTGCCATAGAAAAATAAAATAATTATAATAATAATAAATATTAGAAAATACTTAGACAATGTCTCACTCTTATACTATTGATGATATTTACACTAACAACAACAGCAACTCCAACAATTATAGTACTAATGATAACAACAGCACTACTACCGCTTACTACTACTACTACTACTACTAATAATAATAATAATAATAGAAAAAATAGACATGATCATTGTCACATTCTAAGTCAATACAAGTTTGAGTCATTTTATAAATTATTTTCCGTTATGTAAAGTTTTTGTTGAACTTCTTAAACAGACTCACTCCTCCTTCTTTCTGCGACACACAGAGACTACAGACGGCTTTTCCTGTGACAGGACTCAAAATCCTGGAACTCTGTCAGATCACTTGAAACTTATTCTATACTTTCCTACTTTTAAAAGAACAACCACATCCTGTTAATTCAGCAGCAGAGCTGCATTCATGTCTGACTGTCTTAATGCTGCAGCTGCCTCGTGTTTTACCCGTACCCGTACCCGTTCATCTTTTCATCCTTGAAGATTAACTTTCCTCATAGTTTCCAGCTTGACTTTCATGTTCTGAAATATTACACATATTTCTAATCATTTCACTAAACATATTGTTAGTTATTCAGTCTTTTTACAGTAATTATTTGCAGTCAGAGATGAAAACAGCAGCAAAAACAGACCATTATTTATGCATGTTTATTCTAAATGTCAAAGCTGATAACCAAATGAGGACAAAAATTAGGGACATCATTCATGGAGAAACACTGAATTAAAAAAAGAGCTTCCAAAATTGAACATCATTAAAATAGTAAAAATGTTATGAAACCCAATGATACAGTTTTTTTTTTTTTTTTTTTTATAAAAAAAAAGAAAGAAGCTTCTTGGACCAGGCCACAGTGACCCCTGACTGACCCTGGAGGAGAAACCCCATCTCAGGTCATGATAGTTGGTGCTGACACAGCCCTCCCCACTTAAACTGACCACCTGTCAGTCTACGCTCGACCTGGGAGTCCACTGTCTGCTCTCTGTGGCACCGTCTCGGCCCTGAGACGCCACCACCTGTCATGACCTGAGGCGGTGTAACAGTTACAGGAGAGTCTCTAATAACCACGGATTTATCAGGTTAAAGCCACAAACATTTTACTCCAGTGATCGAGCAGTTCAGAACGATTTGTCCAAAATCCTTTATTTAGAGACAGAGACATGATTTCCCAGACCCAGACTAATCCTCTTTACATTAGGAGACCCAGGTTTAACACGGGATATTGACCAAGGGTCTGACCCACGTCTAGGCCAATTACATGGAGCTGTCAGCAAAGTTCACATGCAGGTCATTTCCATTAGAAAAAACATGAAGGTTAAAAAGATCCTATTAAATAAACTCCTCAGAGGCCAAATTCACTATAGCATGTAGGTGGTAAAAGTAAAACATCTTTAAATCAGAGGTTCTTGTTTTCTTTTCTTTTTTAACATCTGTAATGTTTGCACTGTGATTTTTTCATTTATGTAACTGCCAGATTTTGTGTATAAACAAAGTAGAAAAAAAAAGAAAAATAAAAAAATGAAAAATTAGTTGTTTATTAAATTATGTCACTTCCATCCTGACACATGATGGTTCACAGAAGTGGTCTGCAAGAGGGGACGTCTGAGCTCTCAGGTCTGCAGCCAGACCCCTCTCAGTCTGTCAGCCTAGGTGATATGTAAGACCTAGCTAACTTAGCTGAGGCTAACACTAACATAAGCTTTGTAACATTAGCTATGTAAGCTTTGTAGGTAATGTAGCTAAAGCTAGAGCGAAGGAAACTTAGCTATGTTTGCTAATGCTATGTTTGCTAAAGACTCATTTTATGAGAAGTTAAGCTAACAGTGGCTCATTTTAGCTTCATTAGCTTTAGCTAAAGCTAATGTAGTTACATTGGCTTATGCAGTAATGTTAGCTACGTAGCTAGCAAAGCTTGAGTGAGCTCAGCTAAAGGAAACAAATCTTCAGTGAGACACTATCACGTTACTACTTTTAAAACGTGTCTACACATAATTTAATCCTGGAATTGAATTGAAGTTGAAGTTGAATTTAAAAGAAAAAAATACTGACAAATTACTTAATAACTTTTTAATTTTCTGGTTTTTAACAAAGGAAATTTCTGCCTTAAGATCTCAGAAATAAAGGTGAATTGATGTAAAATCATCAGAGATACCAGAGGGGTCCGAAGCTAATGTTGCACAGACAGTAAGGCTGCAAACGACTGAGCAAACTACTGCAGTTCTCTACGGATGTTAGGCAACACAGGGGGACAACACTCATGACGAGACAACGGGGTAAGTGCAACAATTAAATGAGGTTGAGTTTTCAGCCAGGCACAGCTTATAAAATTATACAAATTGAACCTTTAAATTGTATGTGAGATCAGCTCTGACATTTTTATGAAGAGTAAAAGTCGTGATGTACAAACTTCAAAAACACATGTACTTCCATTTCAGTGTATCAACCATTTAACTGGGATGTAGTGTCAGTCTGTGAGCAGCACAGGGTCTCCCAGCCATTCCTCCAGGGACAGCTGTGTGACCTTTTCACATACAATGTGTGTGGTAGCACAAGTAACACAACTTGTTCTGGCAGAACTCTACGATGCCCTCCAGGCCGGACACCAGCATGCGGTCCATGTGTGACACAGCGGCGCGGCGTCCCCGTGATCCCTGGCTGACACACTCGCTGACCTTACAGTGGAAGCACTCAGCGGTCTTAATAACCAGCAGCATGTGTATGAAATCAAACAAGCTTCATGTTTATCGTATGGAGTGATGGATTTAACACTGTCAGCCTGTGTGTAATCAAATGGAGTGATCCAGAAGTAGACCACATAGATTAACCTCTTGATAACCTCCATAATAAGATTAGGAACAATGTTTACAAACATATGCTAAAGCTGTATCTCTTCACTAAGAGGAAGGCCTCATCAATCCATCTGTGGTTAGAAATACTCTGGATAATTACACTTATTAAATGCCATTTTTCAGACAGATAAAGGCATGCTATTCTGTCCCAACCTTTCCTTACTGCAAACAAAATAACCAATCATTAAGAATTTGGAGGAAACATCTTAAAGTATTGTTAAATAAAGAGGCATGAAGCAAAGTTAAGAAAATCCTAAATATAATATAATACAAACAAGAGGAAGCGGTAAAGGTGATAATCCATTCACCACTGTCCCTTAGAGAAATATGTTGATTGAGTTAATAAGTAGGTTAAGTAATTGGATGAATGGGCTCTGTTTATATTTATGTAGGTTAAATACTGTTATAAATCTTCTTTAAAGAAAAGCTGCCGTGTATTTACAGCAACATTTACTTATAGAGTTTAAATCCTTGTATTCTTTCCAGAAGAGATTAACAGAGGGAGAAGATTAAAACTGAATCGTTTGCTTTTTTATGACCTTTAAAGGACCCATGTCTAAGATGAAATTTATCAACTAAAGCCTCGGACACATTTTTTTTTTTAATGTTAACTGAATTTGAACATTTGAGTCAACACAACAGAGACAGTTTAACTTTTTTTTGTAGTCATAGCATGTAATGTGGAACAAATGACCAACAAAGCACAACACAAACTTAGAGATTAAATCATCAATCAATTAATCTATAAGACTATACCCTATTATAATAGACCAGCGTTAGTCATTTAAATTATATTATAGTAAAGACTATGCCCTATTATAATAGGTCAGCGTTAATCATTTAAATTATATTATAGTAAAGACTATACCCTATTATAATAGACCAGCGTTAATCATTTAAATTATATTATAGTAAAGACTATGCCCTATTATAATAGACCAGCGTTAATCATTTAAATTATATTATAGTAAAGACTATACCCTATTATAATAGACCAGCGTTAATCATTTAAATTATATTATAGTAAAGACTATGCCCTATTATAATAGACCAGCGTTAATCATTTAAATTATATTATAGTAAAGACTATACCCTATTATAATAGACCAGCGTTAATCATTTAAATTATATTATAGTAAAGACTATGCCCTATTATAATAGACCAGCGTTAATCATTTAAATTATATTATAGTAAAGACTATACCCTATTATAATAGGTCAGCATTGATTATTTAAATTATATTAGTAAAGACTATACCCTATTATAATAGACCAGTGTTAATAATAATAATAATAATAATAATTGTCTTTGTTGTTATTGTTGTTATTATTATTATTATTATTATTTTATTATTGTTATAAGAGGAAATGTATTAGTTGGAGTCAGGTCCTTCCCAAAGATCCAGATGAATCTGTGTGGGACAGGGCCAGGAAGAACCCATGGAGAGAGCAGTGACCGAACTAGTACATAAAGACTCATAGCATGAAATATGCAGTAATCAACCAACAACTAGAGTCTCCACTCTCAAAACTCAAAATCTCGGACAGTTAATGACTGTAGAGAAAACATGCATAATGTGGCAAGCTCTAAGCTATCTGCTTTAGCTTTATTTGTGCCATTATTCAAAATAGTTCCTTTGCAGTGACACAGAGGGCCACATCACAGGCTCTCTGTCTCTCTTTCTCTCCATTATAAGCTATTCAGGCTGTATCCTGCATGATGAGCTGCACTTTTTGACAAAGCATAATGTGACGATGGAACAGCCTGCCATTGGTTGTAACAGCCTGGCACAAAGCATCGTGGGATACTAAATGGTGGTTAGCATTAGCTGCCAGGGGAAGAAACGATCCAGAAAGGGGATCTGAAGGCATGGATAGCATCATTGGAACGGCATTACGGCTAGTTTCAAGAGGGAAAAAAGTAAGAGGCTACAATTGTTTCATAAGTTATTCAACTTTTACAAGCTGTGTCACTTCTTGTCAAATATAACATCGTTCTCAGAGGGTTAATGGAGACTTTACAGATGTGCAAGTTACCCATGTTAGTGGCACCAGTACACCCCCACACCATCACAGATGCTGGACAACAATCCACTCAGATGACTTGATGTGCATTATTTCCAAAACCATTTTGAATTATGAACTCATCAGATCACAGCACACCCCTACAGCCAGTCCATCTCAGATGAGCTAGGGCCCAGAGAAGTCTGCAGTTTTTCAGGATGTTGTTGGTACATGGCTTTTGTTTTGCACTGTAGAGTTTTAATTTGCATTTGGACATTTGCTGCTGATTTCAGCCTTGCACCCTACATGATGAGATATCTCCAAATTCTCTGAATCTTTTTATAAACAGTCATGGCCTGTAGATGAAGAACTCTTAAAATTCCTGCACATTGAATGTTGGTCCTAAATCTCTGGACTGTTGTTATTGCTTTGTTTGAACCACTTTTCAGAAACAGACCTCTTATAAACTCGAGGTCCACTGGAAAGGGTAACAACATTTTATTAAAACATTGTATTTGAGTTAGAATTTCTATTTTGTTTCTGTCGGGGCAGATTTTTATTTTAACAGTATTTTATTTTTTCTCCTCATCTTACCTTCAGCTTTAATTTCATTTTTATATCACCTTTAATCTACTGCATGTCTTAATTCTTTGATTTTGTGTTTCTGAGTGTTTTATATAAGGCCCTTTGACTTGTCCTTTGAAAGTTGCTGCATACATAAATGTACCTTGTCTCAACACATTGAGGGTTAACTCAACCAAGGACATTACTTCTGCCTCCAGAGAAGCTCTGCCTGTGAGAAATGTTTGTATAACTAAGATGCCAATCTGCCCCTCAGCAGCCACCGTCAAGATGCCCTTGACCCCCCAGCTGCTCGTCCGGAGCCGCTCAGCATCAGTCGTCGGCCGTGGTTGTACCGAGCAGCTCCCTGGAGTGAGTGTGTAAAAGAACAAAGTGTGAGGTACGGTGGAGCTGAAAATGAGCATGCATGCTGCTCTCAGTGGAAAGGTTAAAATATTCTTAAACACTGACAACTCACTTTCCATTTCCTTTTAAAGTCCATTTGTGGAAATACACACTTCCACTCGTGGCACTTCTCTTCCTCTCGTGTCGTACCTGTGGGATATGAATAAGACATTAGAGGAAAGTCTTTAGTTCGTCAGGCAGCTGGATGTAAAAGTCAGGCTCAAAGAGGAAGGTTGGGGAGTAGTTTGGTCCCATAAGAGAAGCTGTTTAGTGTGTTTCTGTTGCCTTGAAATGTTACTACAGCTCAGCGTGAGAAGTCAGCTCAACCTAAAGGATTAAAACGAGCCACTCTGTAACTTACATGAACTCATTTTATATATTTCAGGTTTTTTTTTTTTCATTTGATTATTGATATAAGCAGATTGTTGCTGCACAGAGCAATAACATATGTGGTCAAGTGTAGAACTTCAATCTTAAAAGCTTAGCCAATGCATACAAGTCACCTTATTTTGCACAGTTTTCCAAGCAGTCTTACACAGTACCTGGTTAAATGCATCATCAGTTTTAATCTGATTCCAATCTAATCTCTAAAGCCTTGAATTGCCCATTGCATGCCAGAAGCAACCATATTTGAACAAGAGGTTATCCAAGTAGCTTAGTCTATGCCTGAGGCTTATTGAAGCTGCCTAATAAACAAGTTGAAAACAGTGTTAACCACAGAAACTTCTATATGTGAGAGCCCTTGTTTAAGTTGTTTATGAATTAGAATTAAACCTAGGAGGGTAAGTGGAACATTCTGTTTTTGGGGACTCGTGTCTTCATCCTTCATCATCCGTCTTCATGCACATCTCCAATGAAAGACTGAGCAGAGACTGAACAAACAAAACCAAAGTTATAGCTAAGGAGAAGTTACTGAAAATGATACCCACACATACCTTAGGAATACACACACACAAACAGGATCCTGTGAGCATGCTCTAATGGAGGGATGTCAGAGTGAGGGGATGCAGAGGAAATGCTGCCAGAGTGGTTTGGGATTCTGCACTTTACTCAAGGTGAACAAAGAGAAATGGCACTTCTACTGCACCAGACTGATTTCCATACTTCAGTCCACACTGGGACTTGATCAAGCAACCCTCCAGTTTCCAACCCAGTTCTCAATGAACAAAAGCTACTGGCCCCCTCCAAAGGTGCATCCCTTCTTAAGCCTGATTTATGCTTCTGCATTGTGTCGACGACGTAGCTATGCGTAGACTTCTGCTTCAACGTGGACCCTACACAGTAGCCTGACGCAGACCTCCAAAAAATCCTAACTACGCGTCGCGGTGACGCGGACCTCAAGGGCTGTGATTGGTCTGCTCAAAACGTCATTTCTCCATCCAGGTCCCTCAGTGGACGAACCAGTGTGGTAAATTCACCTGTTCTCAGCCTCGACTCGTTTAGTGGTCGTACAAACCACTCCCGCATATGTCTTCCCTGTCGTCTACGCTTCAACATTTGCTACAAAAGAATTTTTGTGTTGATATCTATGAGCTTCAACTCAGTACACACTTGCTCCACCTTGGTCGCCATGACCAGAAGATAAACAAGGATTCAGATGTGACACCTCTGAAACCACACACACACACAGCCACACCCCCTAGCGGCATGGCGGTGAACTGCAGAGCGACACATTCCCTCGACCCAGAACTTTGAATGGTCAACGACAGCGTCACGTCGACGGCGTAGGTACAGCGTTGACGCGATGCAGAAGCATAAATCAGGCTTTAGAAGTAGGGGTAAGTGACATTATCACATACCTATCTAATTATAAGTATCACCACATAATAGCTTAGAAAGTTGATTATCAGTTTAAAAATGTAATAAAATTTCTGCCAAAATACTAAAATAAAATTGCAGTTTCCCTGAAATACCACGTACAACGGCTGCACTGCAGTTTTGCTTCAACCAAAGGCGAGCAACCTTGCACACCAGAAGCGTGTCTATGGTGCTGCACAACGCAGCGCAGCCCTGATCTGCTAGAGACAAGAGGGCAGAGACTACAGGGGAACTGTGAGTTCACGCAGTAATAGCATGGAAACAGTGGATTATTTTGCTTTTTAGGGATTGATTTGCCGTCCATTTCAATGTGATTCCATGATTTTATTGTTTCTACCAGAGGTGAGTACATAAGAAAGTAAAAAAGTTCATGTTTGTTACAAGTATCCTGTGGTTTCATATAAAATGCCATCAGTGCATTGTGTTGTATTTTAAAGCTGACGGATACTTTGCATGTTTCTCCAGCTGTTTGGATTGATCTGCTCTATGTAAAATGATGCGATTTAGCAGGAGCCAATGCTGAAAATAGACCTACAGGTCTCCATTGAAGTGGAGTAGAGTGATATGTCAGGGACAGGATGGGTTTGGAGTGGACTGACTACAGAGGGAGCAATCTGCTCAATTAATGAAGCCGTTGTATCTGGAAACTTGAGGTTAGAGGTTCTCAACAGGTAAGGCATCACCTCCTCATGAGAAATCATGATCCAAATTATTAAAACTTTTCAACTGCCTAAATGTATTTTTAAAAAATGTTGAACTTTGGACAATAGGAGGAACAAAATATGATTGAAAAAAGAGACAAGGCAGGACAACTATGTGTAAATTTATCATGAGTAAAGGAGCCCAATAGGTTGAAAACTAGAGAAAATATGTTTGGTGGTTACAACAGAAAAAACTGAGTAAACAAAAACATTTTTATTCTCATTAATCTGCACTCAGTACCTCATCATGACAGATTGAAAACAGGACTTTAGAAAATGTTTCAAATGTATTAAAAATCAAAAATGTATGGCTTGGTTTTTGCTCTGATATGCATCGTCAGCTGTGAGGCCTTCTATAGAGAAGGAGAGCCTTTCCAAATCATGTCCAATCCTTTCAGTTTACCACAGGTGGACTCCAATCAAAGTGTAGAAACATCTCAGCAAAGTTTAAGAGGAATGGGAGAAACCTGAGCTAAATTTCAAGTGTTGGAAGAGCCTGAATACTTCTGTTAATATGATATTTCAGTTTTTTATGTTTCATAAAGAAGTAAACATTTCTAAGATTCTGTTTTTATTTTGTCATGATGGGATATTGAGGGTGGATAAATGAGAATATTTTTTCAACTACAGCATCAGGCTGCAACATAATAAAATGTAAAAAATGAAGGGAGTCTTAAGACTTTCTGAATGCACTGTATGTGAAATAAAGGAGTTTGAATGGTTAAGTGGAAGATGAAAAGTATAGCTCTATAAAAGCTGAAGTCCATTTAATCATTTCCCACTTGTTTGTTGATTCTGTGAGTGAGTTTGGTGAGACTTAGCATTGCTATAGAGGCATAAACCATCATTATAATGTCAGACTCTATTGCTTTGTTACCATTTCTGCCTCTGCCCTTCAACAAAATGCCCCCCACTGTTGGTTGCCGATGTAAACTTTCAAATCAGGAAGATTTCTAGTCTGAATGCACTAAAATAGTCCAGAAAATTTCAGCAGTGCATATGTGGACAAAGGCTTTGGTTTGAACCTTTCTTGGCCTGCTTCTTTTGAGGGAACAAACCGATTTGTGATGACAGCTCACCACAATTTATAAGAGAAAACAGGAGACAAAATAAGAAATGTGAGTCAGAGTTTGCAAGGACAGTCTGGATCTGGTAAAAGTGCGGCTTCTTTGTTGTGGCATGTTGTGACATCCTGAGCCGGTCATAAACCAGACCTGACAACATAGGTTACAGTGAGGTTACAGCTTTGAAACATCTCACAAAAGATGCTTACTTGTCTTACTTTACACCCTGCGGCTATATCCTTAACTGCAGCCTTACACCAAGTAAAACCAATATGAACTCAACAAGCACATTTTAAATGCAGGCTAAAAAAGCAGAGTGTATTTCTGCTCTAACCTCTGCCATCATCACCCCCCCTCCTCCTCCTCTGCTCTCCGTCTGTCTGTCAGCTGAGCACAAGACAGAACCAGGATCATTATGTGTAGTGGTGACCGGTCCGTGACCCCACAGTGCATTCTGCTTTGCCCTCATGGGTGTGCCACGGTGGGGGTTGGTAAAGAACTGCCTCAACCTCTGACATGTCTGCTGCGTGGTCTGTTACATGTACAAAAGCGTAAGTGTGATTGTGTATTTCTGCGTGTGTTCTTGGCACACCGTCACATCCTACGTGTTACTTTTCTACATGATTGCAAAGCTCAGTGGATTAGTGTGTGCCAGCTAAAAATGTACGAGGGGCGGAGGGCAAGGTTAACATGCATGTTCGCAGGATCAATGTGTGCACATACGGACGTGTCTGTGCAGATTTCACACCAGCAGAACTGTTTCTGAGTGGATTTGTGTACGCTACAGCGCTGATGGTGGAATTATCTGTGCGTTGCATTGACAGGGTTTGTGTGCAGTCTGTAGGATTGTATTGGGTGTGTGTGTTTGTGTGAGCGTCATTCAGTGGGCTAGCTGCCGCGGTTCGTAGCTCCCAGGGAGATCCGTGACCGAAGATCCTCAAGTTTAAGGTTCATCTTCAGTTCAGAGAGAGGTTCAACTGCCGGTCAGCGGGCCACTGTTAGAGCAGCCTCTCTCTGTCTCTATTCTCTAATACCAACCCCCCACACACCCACACAGACACACACTCATCCTCTCTTTACATACAGCTTTCTCTTTTATACAAATGCTTCCCCTCTCTGCTCCTCTCAGCTGATCTTTTGCCTTCAGTTTGACCCAAGTTGTGGGGCGATCAGGTGGCAAACTAGTGAACTAAAACAAGGCTTCTTTTTAATTAATTCTCTCTGGAACATGAATTATATTTGTCTTTTTTAAAAGGTAGTACAAACTATTTGTACGATAAAGAAAAACTGTGTACTAGCCCACTAATAGAGGTTTGCTGTGATCAGCGTTTGGGGTAAACTAAGCCCAGTTCACGCCACAAAAAGACCGTTTACGAACGTCACTGGCGACAGTCACGACTGTCTGAACCGAGCCGCTGCAACTCAAATCTGCATCTCACGATGTCGCCTGCCTTCAGTTTGTCAAACTGCAGAAAGCTGGTTGCATGACATTGTAAGCTGATAACAAGGAAAGGGAAATCAACAAGTATTTGTTTAAAGTAGAAAATTCATATTCATGCAGTGATTTTTGGAAAAGATTTATTTTTTGCATTTTTACTTTTTACACAGAAACTTTCATCTGATAAACACTTGTCTGCTCAATCATCTATGCGCATAAGCAGGACGTGCAGTACAATATGTGCTAATAGATGAGCAATTTGAGGCTACCCGAGCAAAACTGTCCATGCAAAATTTCATTATTCTCAGCAGATATCTTAGTTATGACAAGACTGTGCTAGAGAGGCATTTTTGTGTTTATATGTGCCATGAAATGATTCATCATAATCATCAGCTTCAGAGATCCTGTGTGGAGATGGGACAAAGTTCCAAAAGGACAACCATCACTCCAGCCCTCCGCTGATCTGGGCTTATGGCAGAGTGGCTAGATTGAAGTCTCACCTCACATGAAAGCCTGCCTAGAGTACCAAAAAGCACCTGATGACCTCTCAGACTTATTTTTAACATTATGTGTGGAGGGAACTAAGCACCATTCATTACCTGCCCAATACAATCCCAACAGTGAAGCATGGTGGTGGCAGCATCATGCTGTGGGGTTGTAGGGACTGGGAGACTGCAGGCTTGAAGGAAAGCTGAAAGGAGCAAAGTACAGAGATATCCTGAATGACAACCTATTCTGCTGCTGCTCTCCAGTGTTAATTTTAAGTCCCAGACTTAGTCTTAAGATTAAATGCCTTTTAGTTTTAGTCACATTTTAATCATTTTTATTTAACCTTTATTTAACGAGGTTAATCCCATTGAGATCAACGATCTCCTTTTCAAGGGAGACCTGACCAAGAATGACAGTGACATTCAGACAGTTTGGATTTGGAAATTTTCATTGCAGATTGTTCCAAGCAAAAGGTGCTGAAAACTTAAAAGCCTTATTTCCCAGTTCAGTTCAGACTCTGTGAACAACAGACTGCACACAGTTCAGTGATCAGGTTGTGTAATCCATTTTTCAAGATTAAAAAAAGAGAAGATCATCAGGAATTTTGCCGAGAATGGCTTTGTAAATGAACACGTACCAATGTCCGAGACAACGTGTGCTTGGAGAGCTGAGGAAATTAACACTGCTCAGGATGTCAGACTGGGCCGAAGGTTCACATGCAAACATGACAGTGACCTTAAGCGACAGCCAAGGCAACACAGTGGCTTAGGATCACCTCTGTGAATGTCTTAGAGTGACCCAGCCAGAGCCCTGACTTGAACCCCATCAAACGTCTCTAGAGAGACCTGCAAATGGCTGTCCACCAATGGTGCCCATCCAACCTTACTGAACTTGAGAGGATTTGCCAAGAAGAATGGTAGAAAATCCCCCAGTCCAAAAAGACCCAAAGCTGTATCTGCTGCCGAAGGTGCTTCAACTAAGTACTGAGTAAAGGGTCTGAATACTTATAAATTCTATGTTTATTTGCTAATAAAACAACAATTTTATGAAATGTTAAGGGAGGGGTCTCTGCTACAGGTTAATGCTTTATGAGGGTCTTTGACATAGCAAATTGGGGAACTCAGGTATGGGCTGAGATTTGTGCCACCAGAAACTGAATTTGAGTAATGATATTGAATTTGAATCGCATGATTTGAATTTTGAATGTAATGTTTTGAAACTGAATTTATTGTTTTGAAACTGAATTTAATTGCTTTGAAATTTTTTTTTTTTTGCTTTGAAACTGAATTTGTTTGCTTTGAAATTGTACTGTATTCACTTGAGCATTCAACTCCATATATTCCTTAAATTCAAAAATAAAAAAATCCAAATTCAGTTCATTCAATTCAATTTCCGTTCAGCGTGGCACACCGTTCACGTCATCCACTTCCGTGAGGAAGAGTAATCGAGCACAAATAGTTCTCAACTGAGCGGGACTGCCGAAAATACAAGTAGAAGAAGAACTGAGCGGAGCTGCCGTCTTTTCCGCGATGTCTCAGGACCAGGGACGCAACAATCAGGTTTGTATTAAGCTTAAAATTATTCATATTTATCATCATTTACAGAAAGAAAAACATAATGTAAGTCCTAACATTACTGTAGCTATTGGAGGTAGCTACTAATATGGTTCAGCATAGCTTCAGTCAATATGACAGGGATAGCTGGCTTACAGTATTTTCCTCCAGTGCATGAAATTGAATTGTAGAACTGGATTTGAATTTTTTATTTTTGAATTTAAGGAATACATAGAGTTGAATGCTCAAGTGAATACAATACAATTTCAAAGCAAACAAATTCAATTTCAAAGCAAACAAATTCAGTTTCAAAACATTAAATTCAAATTCAAATCATGCTATTCAAATTCAGTATCATTATTAAAATTCAGTTTCTGGTGGCACAAATCTCAGCCCATACTCAGGGAGCAAATGAAGATTTAACATGTTAAAGGAAAAACCATAAATTTTCTATTTTTACTGGAATTAGAAAATGCATGATGGTGCACATTACACCAAAGGTCATTCCTTTAAGGGGAATTATTTGTTCGCTTCCCGAAGTTGTTTTGGTGTTAAAGATTTTTGCTGTGAAAAATATATTTGAGTTCTAAAGAGGAGTATTAAGGGCAAATTATTCTGAGTTTAAAGTCCCTATTCAAGGAATAAAATCACAACTCAAATATTTTTTCACACATAGCCCTAATCCTCTTCAGTATTAAACTAACTGTTCTTATCTTAAAAAGGTTTTTTTTCCCCCTCATTTGCTCTTTTCAGTACATATGGCAAACAGCTTGTCACTGAGAGGGTTTGATTGGTGGACTTGAATCGACTCAACTTTAATCCTTTTTTTTCTTTTCAGACCATTTATCCACACCATATAAATGAACCTGAAAGCCTTTGTTTTGGTTTTATGATTGGAATTTTGATGAGGACATACAGTACAGTCCTTTTTCTGCTTGACTAGCATGTGCCGTGAGCCTGATGACCGTTACCGCTGAAAAATTTAATCAAAAACCCCCTTTGTCTCTCATCACAGGAAAAACCATGACCTATTTCAGCAGCTGACCTCAAAAACAAAGTAGAGCCGTAGTATTGGGACTTGATACAAAAGATGTATTTGTGGGCATCTCCACAAAAGGTGTCCAACCACAGCTGACTGACTAAATGAAAGTCCACATCATGTTTAAATACCGAGGAACGTTCATTCCCTCCTCTTTACTCTGCCATGGTTTTCATCTGACATCACGCTCTCAGTAAGAAGCTCATTTGATTTAAGAGGTTTTGCTGTGATTGATAAAAAAGATATTTCACACGAGTTTCTAGTGAATTAAAGAGCATGAATCTTGAAGAAATGCATGTTAATATAGGTTTAAGCTGCTTTTTACACATATGGGACAGCCTGACTCTGAAATCTTGTTGTTTTGCATCGTGTCGAACAAACCTCATAGCAGGAGACTTTCCCGTTAGATGGGACGGGGCTCAGACGGCAGGACGTGATGAAATAGGGACGTCACAGAAATGGCGGATTAAGTAATAGAGCCCAACTTTATTTTTATTGTTTTTGCCTCTGTGCAGCGTGGAATTGGACTCACAGTATTATAAATGAGTGGAAAGAGATAAAACTGGCAAGCAGAAAAGTCAAAAGAAGCAGCTTTATTTCAGGAATGAAAACTTATATAATGATTGCATGAAGTACATGTCAAATGACCTGACCTTACCTATCAGTTTTCACATGCATGTTCACACCAACTTCTTAATAACAGTTTACTAGATGAAACACTCAATGAAAAAAAAAAAATTCTCAGGAGAGCATCAATCTACAAATTAATTTACAACTCTGCCAACTCCAGCTCCAGCTCCAGCTCCAGCCCACCTCTGCTGAATCCTTCTCAGAACTCATTTTGAATTGTGAACTCTTATAGGTTGTTTCCACCTAGCGGTCGGGTTCAGTACGATGCAGTATGGCACTTTTTTTTGCGTTTCCATCCTTAAAAAGTTGGAAAGAGTCCCAAAAAAACAGCCCGTACAGTCCCACTTTTTTCACACCCCTCCATAGGGGTATCAATCTTACTTATTCATCCCAAAAAGGTGGAGCTCCATACACGACTATAGGTTTGCAATGACGTCACTTTCAGCACACGACACGACTGCTCAGCTTACTGCTATTTCTCTGCAACTTCTTACTTTTTACTTGTGAAAAGTTGTGTAAAACTTTGGGCTGCAGCCTATTTTAAAACAAGATCAACGCACCCAGGATATCTTAATTAATCTGGTTTGATTTTAACACCAGTTAAATGTTAAGTTTATTTTAATGTGACAAATTATCATGGTACAGCTCACAACTTTTATGTCATCTAAACTGTTTTAGATATATTCACATATGAATGTTTCTGTACACGTATTCCATCAGCTGGGTATCTGTACTGACCGCGGTTAACATAGTTAAGAAGTAATTCTTTTAAAAACAGCAGTTTTCAGCTGAAATAAAGCTGTTTACTGCTACTGATGTCTGTCACTCATCTTTTCTACAACTTAGCGGCTGGAACAGCAGATTCATGCTGCATGTGACATCACACACATAGCCTCTACAGTCCACCTATCAGGTGAGGGTACCGATGGAAATGCAAACTAGTTTTGGGTTTAGCGTACTACACCATACCAAACTTTACTCAATCAAACAAGACCACCTGATGGAACCGGCTTTAGAGAACCTTGTAAGTGTTTACTACACACAGAACCAAGGTTTTGCTTTGATTCATAAATTTCTCATACAAAAGGACAGTTGCACTTAAAAGTGCCCTTCCGTGTTCTTGATGGAAGTGGTCCCAGGATGTGCATGTGCACTAAAGCAACACTGGAGCGCACCGTGCTATTTTTATTGATCAGAGTCCTCAATTCAGAACAAGGCAGACTGGTCAGTTTTTATCAAATTGTGTTATTATTTTGGTTGAGAGCCCCCTGGTGGTGGGATTTTACACCACTTTTTGCACCATCAGCGCCAACAACTTCAGCTTAGAAGTGCTTCTCACCAGCATTTATTGTAAGCTACAACTGTTAACTGTAACTGTTAACTGTTTCTGATTTCCACAATAGTATAAAGCAGTGGTTTTCAACCTTTTTTGCCCAAGACACATCTTAAACCAGGCCGAAATCTCAAGGCACACCATATCCTTACTCATACAAAATGGCCTTTTTCAAACATGTTACGCCAACTTAAATTGTTGTATAATTGTATTGATAACATACTGTAGTTGTACAAATTCCCATGGCACACCAGTGTGCTTTGCCACATTATTTCAGAAATACTGGTATGCAGTATTTAAGGATGTTTTAAAATAGCTCTGTGGGCTTAAAATTTCCCACATTCAAGTAAATAGCACCAAGAAAACTGAAATTAGTCTAAATGAATCCTATTCTGGTATTTGCAGAGGCTGTAGACCACAAAATGACTCCCTTGAAAAGGTGAGTCAGTTGGTACCTCCTTCACCATGATAGGTGACAAGGTTGCAGTGCTGCCCCTTCCTGATTTTGATTGGGCACCACTGAGCACAGTGCTGTAGCAATGTCTCACATTATCATGAAGTGTGCTGTGACACTGTTGCATCGCAGATAGCCAGTACAGTGGTTACTCATGTAAAATAATGATGTGGTCCAGGATAGCTAATGTAAACACAGGATTGAACATTGTAATGGAGGCTGAGCAGAGCACTAATATACACAATTGTAGCTGCTTTTCTCTACTTCTGCGTATTCCTACATAGCCTTGATAGTTGCTACCAAAGCTAAACACTTCTAGGCGTTACTGCCACCTAGACTGTCGTGTAAATACTGCAATGTGTGTTTTCCATTCTTCTCTCCATTCAGACATATTGCATAACAGGCATGTTCTTGATCATCATTTTACAAATATTGAGTTCTACTGAAGGCATCTCAGGTTTTCCAGCCATGTCTGGAAATACGCTGTCCAACTAATAGAACTAATTGCTTTTTGTTCAGTGACCAGCTTTATTATTTCCCAGCAGCTGTTTCCTGTCTGACAGTGCAGCCAAATGCCACGAGCCAAGAACAAAACATAGATAGAAGATAAGGCCCTAAAAAAATAAATCTGGTCAAATCCCTTTAATTGAACAGATGTAATGCCTATATGTATGTCAGACAAATCAATTATCAGGAATGCATAGAAGTTGGAGATTAAATATTAATTTCCTGATGTTTTTCATGACATCTGTGCTGTTTTTGACTCATGGATAGATTTAATTACCACTTTTCAGGCTCCTGGCTAGAAGAAAAAGAAGTAAAGAGCCTCTGCTTGAGTCAGCACCAAAGTGAAATGGAGTTGTTTAGACATCACCAAATCACAATCAATATCCCAGCGGGCTGTGCCATGATATACAGTTCATGTTTGCTGGCTATACTCGGCCCTCGGCCCCCTCGCCTCCCCTCCAGTCTGCTCTGATGTGTCCCGGCTTGTTAAGCCAACCATTGGCTTTGATCCAAGGGGGATAATGCCAGATTGAGGGGTTAGAGGCAGGGTAAGAGTTTACCACATGATACAGGCGGGACGTGACACAGGACAAAACAAACCAGTCACACACTATTGGCTTAGTTAAGCTGAGAAGACTTGACTCTCAATATGCTACACTGTCTGATCATACGGGGAAAAATATAAAGACATAAACAGTGCAATGGCAACCGTTTTTCTCCTGTAAGGTCGTACAAATCCATGACAAATATGGCTTTAGCACAGTACAATAAGAGTCTGAACACTAGTACATGATTATACATTTAAAGAGACATTATAATTTTAGTTTTGGATTTTGACACATAATGAACTTAATTTTATGGCTTAAACCAGAAGATTATTGGTTAACATGGGACTAAAATTGTGATAGTTAGCATAAGTATTTCATTTAAAAAAATATTTGGACTTCCTTGCACAAGCTCTAAAAAGATATGAGGGATTCATATTTACAACTGACCCTTAGCTGCTTCTGATTGGTCCACTGACCCACCAATCAGAGGGCCTTCTGCCATAGCAGCTAGGTTACCTCCAGTCAGACAAACTTTCACTGGTCTTTTAAGGTCATTGCTGTGATATTATGACTTCAGTACACTTAAAGAGTGTGATCGGGGTGTCTGAAGAGTGATATTAGATATCTAAGTCGAAGTCCAGGAGCAGTTTTTTTTTTCCTGTTTCCAAAACTGAGGGTAAAAATTTGAAAATACTGACTTTGGATTTGACACTGTGAATGTGTAATAAAAACAGCTGCAAAAAATACTTGCAATGCTTGAAAGGATGAGAGAACACTCTTGATACTGACAATAGAGGGTATGCATGTGACATCACAGGCAGTGAGTGCAGTCCAGAGAGTGGCAGAAAGCATGAACTGGTGACAGTAGGTAGTGAACGTGAGCGCTGTTATCCCAGCTGAAAAGTGCCGTATTTTTATTAACTACACCTTGATGATGTTCACCGTGTCCAGTACAGATCCTGGACTGATGGAATATATTTATGGAAATGTTTTGGACCATAACTGTAGCTCAATAAAGACACAAGATGAAGCTGGGTACAACAAGCATTCAGACAGTGATTAATATCAGCTTGACCTCACTCCAGTCTCCTTCCTCTTACCTTAAACGAAAATAAGGACCTTAAATTTCAGCAACACCATACAATTGTGTTTATAGCTTTACAAATAGCCCCATGATGGCTGATTAGCACAGTTGATTTTATAGGGGAAAGATCAACAAACTGTTAAGTCCTCTGATAATTATCACAGATTAAATAGAGCAGCCATTGCAAACTAACAAGATTTCTATTCAGTTAAAAACTTATTTGGTTAAATAATTTCCTTGACTCTTCATGAAGTGAACGTATGATGCTAACAAATGTGAATTTATCGTATTAAAAATAAAATACGGGTGTAATTCAGGTTAATTGTGAACTAGCTTAAGAAAGACATGCGTGGTCTGTATTCTGAGTTTTTGCAGATATAACAACCACGTAGCGATCTTTTTAAAGATTAGCTAAGTAGGAAGAAGTAAACAAAACACTGAATAGGCCTGCAGAGAAAGAACTGATCTACAGCATCACATTAACTACATTTTTCCATGTTAATTCAGTTCACAGCCATCACTGATGAACCAGGCTGGTGTGTGCCTGAAGGCTCTGCTTTGTTTACTTGAAACAAAGTCCATTATAAATGTCAGGAAACTTGGTATATGACCACATTATCAATGTCAACGGTCCACAGTGTCTTTAGGAAATGGTACGGATCTCTGTCCAGTCCAAATATCCCTAGTTTAAACAGATATTAATCAGTTTTTATCCCATTTTTACCTGTTCCCATAGAGCAGACAGCCGTTTTGCCATACTCTCTATATGTGATGTTCTGCTAATTATTAGCAGCGATAACATAACCTAATTTTTAAACCAGCACTGGCATTGTGTAATGTTGATGTTCTATTCTTTAGCTTTAACTAACTACAATTTATATCAACTTACAACTTATTGTTAATGCTAGTATAAGGCAGATTGAATGTATAACATTTCTAATGTACCTCATTTTGCAAAGCAAGCACTTTGTTGATTTACCAAAAGACAGCTAACATTAGACAACATCACTAGTGTCAGACATCACTACTAGTGTGATCATTTTATTATGTTTCAAAGGTTTGAGTTATCCTCATAAACCTTACTATATATCATTGCCTTGATTTTTTTTCTGAGGCTAAATTTAGAAAAAAAAAATTAATTAAGTTGTATATGAATGAGAATTGATCTGAGTTGATTGATCTTAACCTGGGAACAGTCAGTGAGTGAGTTATAGTTTTGGAATTTAAATTTATGTTGAATATGTAGAAAAAGAGAGCAAAATTGTCATACGAAAAATATAAATAAATCTAAATAAGTCTTAATTAGCAGTTTATTTCAAAGATGCAAAAAAAAGGAGAAAGAATGCGATTATGTGAGGCTAGGTATGTTTTCTGAACACTGTTGAGAAAGTTACTCAAAAACGTCTTGCATTACACATTATTAGTTACTCTGTTTAAAAAAGTAATAAATTATATTACTGTCTTTCAAAGGTAATTGGTTACACTACCAGTTAAATTACTTTTGCATTGCTCCACAATACTACCTCAGATGCCCTGTCACTTAAATCAAAATTAAAAATGTAAAGTTGAACATAACATAGTCTGCTTACATCAGCACAAATCCTCACTCTAATAATAATGACCAGGCCTACCCACAGAAATATCTTGGCCCCTGAAAGGCACAGGCCTAAAAAGAAGCAGTTTATTAATATCAATGCTTGTTGAATGAGTAGCATTGGGACCCGCCTCCTGGACAGTGTTGGGGTCGTTCCTCCATAAAAGTAATCCATTACACATCACTAGTTACGTTCTAAGAAAGGTAATGACTAACATTATAGTTATACTAGTTTTGTATTACTTCTTGTCACCTGAAATCTTCTAGAACTTAATTGCCAATGGAAAGTACAATTTTAAACCTTACGTGTCCCCCACATTAGTGGCACTGTTTCCTGCAGTTAAAGGTTAAGGACATGTGAGTGATGTCAGCATAAGAAGTGATGTTATCAGATGGGACTAATATATGCACCACCAGAAGTCAGCAGCTGAGTGCATCTGTCATGTTATGTTAGGTTAGAAACGGTTTCAAAAAGGCATCAATAAATAAATCTGGATTTTTTTCTGCTTTGTATTTAGGTTAAAAATGAAGCGCATCAATGCTTGAATTTAGGATGGATATCTTTACTTAATGCCATGGGGTCCTCCATGACCCCAGCCCCCAGAAAGCTTTCAACTTTAGCCCCCCTTATGTGCAGCCTTGATGGGAACAAACACAAGATCTTTTCTTTTTTTGCTCTTGGTACAATTAAAAAAAAAAACTCTGACTAAGCCTTTTTTTTTTTTTTTTTTAAATCTCTGCTGATTCTTGTTGTTAAAGACCAAGTCTTGGTAGCTTGGTTGATGGCTGTGAAGCAGGTGCTGATAGATTTGATTTAGAATTCACAGCAGTGGCGAGTACTCTGGGCACAGTTTACACGCTATCATCACATACAGTACATGTTGTTTTTTGCACAGCAAATTCAAACTAGCAGACTTTTCACAAGGCCTCTAAAGATGTTTTCATTTGAATGTACTTTTAAAATTTTCTTCCTCTGGACTCAAGCCGATGCAACTGAGTATAGTCAGATAAGTGTTATGTAAGCGAGTGTAAAAATGGACATTTGATTTGTTTTTCTGGCCTCTTATGACACAGATAAATGTCACATTTGGTAGTTTTGGTACTGAATAAGGTTGACTAAAAGATTCAACCCAAAATAGTATGAAAAATATTTTACGGATTTTTTGAAGTGGACATTGTTTTCCTTAATGGCACTGATGTTAGAAATTTGATTCCAGAGGGTAAAATGAAAAACCTGACATTACTTTGGTAATGGTATTTTAAAGAGTAAATCAGTTCTTTTAGTTGTTTTGATAAGTCTGTGCAGTTCTGGATATTCCTGGGGATGAACTTTTGAAACAGCACACTTCCTCAGAAATGCTGGAGCTGTGTATCCACAGGGAAATAAACTCTGTGCTCCTGCAGCTTTCTGCATACTTGGATCAAACTCTGGGCTCAGCAATGGCACCTGGCGATGAAACCATCTTATCAGAACACAAGCTCTGCTGCCTCTGCTCTTTGGCTCCCACCGTGATATCGTATTGCTGAGTCTCACTTTGCATGAGAAATCGAAGTGCAATCCCGTTCTTTATGGCCGCTGCCCGCGACCTTTGTCAACCCAGCGAATTAACCTAGAGGCGTATCAGCAACGCTGGCCCTTTTCTCCTAGAGCCTGTCCTATTAACTGAGTGAGGAGCACAGTGAGGGTCACACTTAAGTAACCTTATCTTGTAATTGGGTTCAAGGTTAAGTGACCCTGGAGCACGGAGGTCCGGGGGTTAAGGTCACAATGTCAGGCAGAAGGGGGAGCTTTTAATCACCGATGGGGCTGGAAATCAAGGCCCCAGCTTTTGCTATCTGACCGGGCTGGATCCGCCCACCCCCATCACCTCCAGCTTCACCCTCATCCACATCCCGCATGAAGCTGTCCACGTATGCTGGAACAGGGTGGGGTTTAGGGGGGATCGAATGGAGCAGTTGCCAGGCAACCCCTATTCAAGCCAAGGTCTTGCAAGCTTTTAACCTTAGCACAAATCGATATAGACAGCAATTGGGCTAATATTCATCGAGCAGATGGGAAAATTAGGCACAAGTCTGCCTGCAGGAGATAGAGGAGACACGCCGGTGGGCGAGCGGTCAGAGCATCACTCAGACTCCTGGATGAATATATGCATGGCCAGGAAGACTGTGAACAGGATGACAACTGTGGCAAGCTTTTTAGAGGAGTAACAACTCTGAGAAATCCCTCTTTTCATGTGTATCACTTTCTCTCTAACCCTGCTCTCTTCTCATCCCCCTCTTTCCTGTCTCAACAGCTAAAATCTTAGCCCTCCTTTGTTTGCAGACTATCCTTATTCCTTCAGTCTTTCCTTCTGTTGGGACATATCTGAATAGGTCCCTGTGTCCAGGTTAAACACGCGCTTATTCCCACCAATTATTCCACCCCCACCCTCTCTCTCTCTCCCTGTCTTTTAAAGAGGGAGATGGATGACCACTGGTGGAGGGGTTCAGGCAGCATGACCCATAGACCTATCCATTGCCAAGGGCGAGGAAATAGCCCAGATTAAAGAGCTTGTAAATAATGGCCCATAAACATCTGCCTGTTAGCCCGGCCAATCCATCTCAGTCTCCCATCTGGTCCTCTCTCTTTCTCTCTCTCGCTCCCCCGCTTTTGATTTCCTCATCGCTAACAGTCCACAGGGCAAATGCATCATCAGACCAAAGTCAGTCATATTCCAACACAAACAAACACCCAGATTGACCCTCAGGTCGTGTACAGTTCAAATCCCCAGCAGCCACTGCACCCATGACTCAACCCAAAGACAACAATGGAAAGCATTAGCTTTGTTTTCTTTCCCTGGGTTTCCTTCCATTTATTAAAGCCTTGTTGTACAGCGTTGCTTTGTTAGATTAGCATACGGCAAAACTGAGTGCATGTACGTATTAACTGTAACTAATCAGTCCCAAATTCCCCTAATCATTTTTGCATGATTACAGTGGTTTTACAATCCTCCACTGGGGCTCTTGTTAGCAGGGCCTCATCAGGAGCCCGCCCTAATTACCGACTAGGTGTCGTTAATGTTGAGCCTCAAACATCTGCTCAGACAACTGCCCACTTGCACTCCCTCAGATCTCCGACCAGAGCGATGTAGTCTGGCCGGAGCTGTGAGAACAGGCCGCTGGCACTGGTTTTAAGCACCTCAGTCATGGCCGGACTGCAGGTGGCAAATTAGAGCGAACAAAGGGCAGATTGCAGGAAGCCTGAGGCCGGGCTCTCACCAACAAGCCTCACGGACGGTGAAAGCTTTGTCTTTTGTGTCACATCCAAGCCTCAAAACGCTTCACTGCTGGGATAAACCAGTTACATAAGCATTTTCTAACTCTAACTATGGTCTCTTTTGTGTTTTAAAAGCTTTGCTGCCTCATAATACATTGTTAAAATGGCACTGTGGCATTAATTGCAATACAACACAGGTCTGAAATAACACATTTAACTTTTATAACCACATTACTTGCATGCTAATGCCCTGTTTTAGCTTCTAGGCAGCTTGATAATATTCATAGTGATAGAAATTTGGGACAAGATCACATTTTCTAGTGTATACGCTGAGTTATATGCTGTTTTTCAGGATCTCTAACCATTCATATAGAGCCAAGCTGTGGATTAATGGTTAGTACATTTGATAACATTTACATACAAAGAGGTGCATTAACTCCATCCATGCTGTCTCCATGTAAACGCTCATATCTATGCAGGCAAATGCTTACCTTGGCAAAGCAGCCGTCTGATGTTGGAAGGCAGAGCGGTTTGGAAGTATTGTTATCTGCAGCGTATGCAAAATTGAAAATGAGTGAAATGCAAGCTAGGAGAATCACCAAATAATGTATTGATCCCATTGAATCTCTTAATTGTGAAAGTAGCCATCTTGTTCTTTCTGTAATGGCTAAGCAGATAGAGATGGCTAAAATGTGACTTTGTGTTGCATGTCCAAGCAGCAACTTTGAATAAATATTTAGCTTTAAGTGGTTCACACCAAAATATACCAGAGAGAAAACATCACAAAAGCATGGAGGCTGGAAATTCTTTGGCACATAAATCCTGATTGACACAGCTTCTCACCATAACACCGATCATTTGGCAATAATTAAAGATTTTATGTAAATGGAAAGTAACTTTTAGCCAAGTGGAAACACTGTGGCTGTGACCAAACTTTAAAAAGTGTTGCATATATGTAAAACTAGGAAGAAAAGGTTAAAAGAGGAAGTCAAAGACCCAACACATAGTCTTGTTTAAACACAGGCCTGTTTGTAAAACATTTAACTTTCACACATGAAGCTTACGTTTGTGAATGGCTGTTCAAAATCGGCTGCATGGTTTAACATCATCCACTTTAATGGACCTCAGTAAGTCCTCTCATACAGCTCCACTCGGTGGTTGATATACCAAAAGCTTCTTAAAAATCAAGATTGCATCAAAAATAAATGGTATTATGGTAAATTTTAGTGCCTTTCTGTTGTTGAATTACTTAAAGCACTGTTTTCACCAGTAGTCACACATAACCTGAGCCTCCGATTGCTGGCATAGCTGGTTTCACGGGTGGAAATCCCCCAGATAAAATATTATCAAAATTTCCGGCTGAAAAATATGCAAGTTACCAGTCACCATAGTGAACGTATTATATATTGTGTTTCCAAAAAGATATGTTGCGAGAATCCTTCAATAGCAACTGAAAGTAATAATACTACTTTCCCAGCAATGCTGAAGAATTTCAAAAAATGGCTCAAATATCATGTATAAAGTTTTTATGCTCTCATGAAGAGGTTTTTCAGATGTTTCGATATAGAAATGTATTGCAAAAGTGCAATGGAAACAAATTTTCCACATTTACACATCACCGGATGTTACATAAAGTGTCACATGACCAGTTCACTCCCAGACAACATGAGACTCTGAGACTTTTCTTAACATCATACTCATCCAGCACGCGTCCATCTTCCTTGCAGCATAGTTTCGCAAGATGAGATTTTACAAGTATTGCGAGGCTCATGCTCAAAACACCCTTCAAATTTTACTTATCTTTGGAAATATTGCTTTTATTTTCCAAGAACTGTAATGGAAACGCAGCTAATTACTCTGGTTTACTCTTGGTTTGGTTTGTCAGAAAAAAGAACGTGTCCCATTTTAGCGCAGACTCGAAGGCTGCTGTTAAATGTGGGACAGTGGTCACATACTCCAGCAAATGTCTGGTAGTTTTTCTCAGTGGTCACAATCCTTGAGAACTAATAGTCATTTTGGCTGGAGACAAAAAAGTCTAGCAGACTGTATGGCCACAGCAGCACTTTTATCAGAACTGGATCACATTTCTTTATTAAAACAAGAGCAAAGAGCCACTGTCTCTGCCTTTCAAACACTATAGTAGTGCTAGCCTGTGTAGCTCAGGTTAGCACTGGACTTGTGCATATCTACTACCTCACTTTGTCTTGTTGCTCTGATTGGCCAGTCATGAATGACAGAACATTCATCCAATTACGTCCTGAGAAAGTCCTGTCCTTCCCAAACGCTTTGTAAGGGAGGTTTCCCAGATTAATGTGAAATATATACATGCTATAGATATATGAAACAGTCTGGTGTTTGGTGTGTCACATTATGGAGGATGTAACAAACTGAAAACATGTTTGTTAAAAGAATTTTTTGTTTGTTTTATGCATTAAAAAGGAATTTTTGCATTGCACCATTGCATAATGTCCTTTCTGACTGACACTCCTGTAAGCTGTGTAGAATGAATATTCAAAAAATTATAGCATCACATTTCATGTGCCAAATTCTTTTCATTATCTGTGCATGAAAGGGTTAACTGTGGAGTGTAAGCCGCTAATAAAGTTCCCTGAATGTTCCTTTTTAAAGTATTCTGTTCAGAGTTGGCCGTCACTCATTATTTTCCTCATTGAATCTCAATGTCACAGCAAACCACACACACTAACCTCAACAAGACATAAAAGTTGGAATGAGAGGCAGGTAAGTAGATTTTCCAGGCAGGTGAGCTGCAACTAAAGCTTCATGATCTGACATCACTGAGGGGGACACTGGCCTTCACTTCAGAAATGAGCCCTCTAACCTCCTGCTGTCAAAATGACTGATAGACCATCTTAGCGCTGAATCTCACTCAAGGTAAGGTGTCCAGTGATGGCACCTTATGTGTCCTGTTTTTATGCATCTCAGAATTGCTCTCTCCTCTTCTCTAGATTGCTTTTTAAAGTCATTTTTATTCTTAATTCTGAAAGATTTTCTCTCAAAATCACCATTTTATCCTTTCCCCTTTTTTCACTCATTCTTTGCTTCAATTTATGAGCCGCCATATTTGACCTAGTGAGCGACCCCGCAGCTTAAACACATTCCAATGGAGCCAACAAATTTATTTGGCAGATAAATCATTGCTTACCAAATGCTGGTGGTGTGCAAGGTCAAAGTTGTGGAAGGGGATAAAAATGAGATCACAGAGACGCTGGGTCGGGCTGAGTGCAAACATAAATGTCCTGTGAGTCGGTGCTTAGACACAATGTAAATAGAGATTTAAGACACCAGTTGTTTGCATGCATTTATCTAAATGAGGCACACATGGAGCAGGTCACGGTCAGTATCCTCTTATATGATTGAGCTTTACCCAACAAAGAACAACAGTATCTATCATCGTCTGCACCATGTGCAGAAAAATAGCCAGCAGATGTTGGTCAGTTATAATAATTCTTTCACAGCTTCAGTCAGGTCTGACCGCTTCTCTCTTCTTCTGCAGCTGTAATTACCGTAAAGCAGCAGTCACACTCTAGCAGCACAACATTAACAGGTCAGCACTCTTGGGCCTCTTCACACCAAAGTTAAATGCTTGTAACACTTTGTATTAGCAGCTCCAATAAAACGTGAGAAAAATAAATACTTCACTAACAAATGAGCCCATCTGGACATGAGACAGTGATGAAAGTCTGACACAAATAGAACTACACGGTTCAGTTGTGGTATAGATCTTTAACTTTATGAATATAATGACAATATTCAAATACAGATAACAAGAGAAGAGTCTGTTGGCTAATTGTTGTGATTTGGGACACTCTGGCTCAGAAGTCTTGCTAAGCAGATAGACTGGCCAAATTCTATTTCTCTCATTGGGCAGATCCATCTTACTTTTCAAACTGATTGCCATGCTTCTTGCAAGAAAGTAGCCCGACCAATCAGCCTATATTTAAGGAGAAAGAGCAGGTAGTTATGATTGGGTTCGATTGGAGCCGCTGCATGCCTGTAAACAATGGCAGTCAGGGAAGATATTAGCATGGGCGCAGCTTTTGCGATCCCTGGATATCAGTGGAGCCAGTTTACACATTAAAGTCTTGTCAAAGATAGTCAGGAGCAGAGCAGAGCGTCTTTTAAACCAAGAAAATCTTTTATTGTGGTTCTTTGCTCTTGTTTTAATAAAGACGTGTTGTCCAGTTCACATAAAAGTGCTGCTATAGCGGCACTGCAGCTAGGATCTTCACTGTCCACCATTGTTTACAGTCTAACAATAGTTCAGGTCAACAGCATCCATAACTATTGCCCTTTCTCCGTGAATGATGTGATTGGTGCAGTCCTTCTCTGACCAGGAACGAGCATGTCAGCTTGAAGCTTTGCAAGATAGATAACAGACATGGAATCTGGCCAATCAATCACTTTGCAAGGTATAGGTTCTTTATAGATGACATCATGTGGCAGTGAAGAACTCCTGATGGGGGGAAGGAAGGGATTTCTGTATAAAGAAATGCTAACACAGGGTTGCCAGGTCTGGGTGACAATTCTAGCCCAATGGCTGAAAAAAACTAGCCAAAAACCAAGTCCAACACTGAAATTCAACATAAGCCAGAAAAACCTCTGCAACACTGCATATATTGCATGTGTGCCTGCAGGCGTGCCGTGTGTGGTGTATATGTCTATGTGTCAGTGTGGCAAAGTGGATTAATGTTTTCCTGCCTCTCTACTGGTTGACTTAGTTGTATTTGAGGGTAAATAAAGTAGTTAATTCTGCTTTGCATATTAAATGTACATACAGAAGACATCAAAAACGGGTCTGCTCAACCTGCATACAACAAAATCTACCCACGGCTGTACGGAAGAAGTAGCCCCTTGTTGACCCCTTTACACACCTACATTCAACCTTAAACAGTCAATGCAAAGCTCTATATGAATAACGAAGCATATAAATTGTGTATAAATACAGAGTAAGAGTAAGATTGGGTAAAAATAAAGAAATTAAAGCGACTGCCTGCTCATGAAGTACTTTGGGTTATCAGCATTCGTGTACCAGGTGAGCTGTATTGTTTTTCTTCTCATTGGCTGCCACAGGAGGGGATTTGCAGTACCTCAAATACAAAAATGTGCATGATTTTTTCACTCTGAATGCTCTTATAGGCTACTCCCTCAGGTATCAGTTTTACTACATTATTCCCACTTTCAAACATGTCTGTGGATATGCCTTTACCTCATAACTACAACAAAGATGAAACTGTAAATGAACAGTTTGCTGACAGCTGCTTCTATCATGTCAGTTTGCCTTCATAAAAGCTTTCTCTGGTGTTACTTTGGGAGGATGTTCTCACCTTGTCATGCACTGCCAATGATGCACACACAGCACATCAATGATAATGACTGGTTGCATAACAATTATGCAATTCCTGTTTCTATACAAACTCTGCACCAGGAGCAGGCTCAGTAAGCTTCACTAGATTATCATCCTGCACCTTATGACAAATGTTAAAGCACACAAGAGCCTCTCACTGCACACGTGGACACCCTGAGGCATTAACACCTGTACGATACCTGAACTCTGAGGTGTGCTTCATTGTTAACTTTTTACTAGCCCACAGGTCGAATTCTACAAAGTGGAATTTTTTTAAAAAGTGCAGCTACCTCCTCTAATTCTTCATGGGTGGCGGTTTAAGAGGGAATCACCAGGGGATGCTAATTTGATTTGTCTGACCAATCATCCAATAGGGCGGCTTATCCATGACCTCTGAAACTGTGAGTTTTCCAGTCGGCTGATCAGGGCGAGAACCTTCACTTGACCCCCTCAGTCTGTATGGTAATGTGGTTTACTGGGGGAGGGGTCACTGATCAGGGGAAAAGATGCAGATGGAGCTCAAGGCCTCCATGTGTCTTTTTATGTCCACAGTATGACTCATATCTGTTAAAAAAAAAGCTGAAGATAATGTCCTGGGGCAGTTAACTCTGAAATAACATTAAAAAACAAAGACAGACTTTGTTTTCATCATTACTGACATTTTGAAATGTATGCTGATGAGTATCAGTGTCAGATAAGATGAAACCAACATCATATGCCTTGCAAGTTGTATAGCTTTAAGGATGTTTGTCATTGAATTCCCGACTAAAATATTTTGATAAAAATAGACCTTGTTTTCAGCAATGGCTTTTGAAATGTTTTCTGGTGCCACTAAGTGTTTGACTTTCAAGACTTTACATGAAATGTCTGGACTTACAGCACTGTGCAGAACTTTTAGGAATGTTTGGGCTTAGAATTGATGCTGTTGTAATGCGTAGATGCAGCGAGTAAGCTGCCTGATGGCACCATCAGGTGTGAAGGAGGATTGACACAACCCAGATCTTGCTCTGCATGTCCTTGCATTTTACCAAGGGCATGGGAAAAGAATGTTGTAAAAATAACAGTCCACAATATCTAAGTGGGGCCGGAGATGAACCCCTGGTTCTGTGGATGTCCGATGGCCCTGAAAACTGCCGGCAGTCTCTTGGCATAGCACCAGCGGTGAAAAGGCCTAGACAAAAGAGATGCTGTCGAGCTTGACTTTGGCTGGCCCCCCATCCCCCTTGCCAGCCCAGATTCTGGCACATAAAACTTATGTATATGTCTGTATATAGTACAAATAGCAACGCAAGTGTTAGCAAAGGGGTCATCAATGCCATGAGATTTCTCAAACTTCACCAGGTTCTCCAACCGTGTATAGATCGTACTCATCATGCCATCAAAAAATGCGCTAAAGAGAAGAAGTCATGAGGACTACAGTCGTCGCCTCTGGGCATCAGTGAACGTCCAGGCCTCACAAGGGTATAGTAAGACTGGAGGGACAAAGGACTGAAAGACTCAGACACAGCGTGTGACCCAGTAGACTTTGAGAACTTGGAGTTGTGAAATGTGGTCAACAAAGAATCCACTTGTTACTGAGGCTGAACTGTTTTAGCATTTCTGAGGGCATTTTATATTGTTTTTATCATTCTTTTGTTGAAAGTCCTTGACATCTTTTATCAGCTGGTTCATTGGGTTGTCTGTGAAGGACAGCAATAGTCTGAACCACATTGTAAAATTCTGCTCCAAGATTATTGGAGTTCAGCTGAAGGAACTGAGCTGTCTTTGGAGAGGACGTGTGGTCCAGAAAGTCCAGGGAGTAACTGATCAGCCTGGCCAGATTCTCTCCTCTGACTTTTCCTGAATGCTCTTTGGGTGGCACAATCAAGCACCCCAAGAGCAAACTAACAGATACTAAAATGTATTTCAACTATCAGAATGCTGAAAGCTGTAATTGACTTTAAGTCTCAGCTGTGTCTGACTTCTTTATGCATTCTGGCATTGTATTTACAGAGTTCCTATGTTTTCTGGCCAGAGAGACTCCCTAACAAACTTGGTGATCTCTTCACTTTTCATGCGGCATCTCTATTAAAATTTTCAATTTGTTCAATAGAGGAAATTAGCCTAAGTGATTCTTTGTGCTTCATGCTAATTACCAACAGAAGTAACTTGACATGATCAAAGGATTTTTTTTTAAAACAGCTCACTAAATATCAGTATACTTACTCGTCATCCACAAACTTGCCCCCCCTTGGTTACTGTTGCTATGCCTGCCAAGCTTTTATAAACGCGGTGCTGAATACCTAGCTTTCCACTGTGTGAGTAGGGGGTATTCTACTATCAAATTTGATGTGAAAAGTGCTGTAAAAGCTACTTTCCCGGGGCGCAGCTGGCTGAGTGGTTAAGGCGCGCCCCATGTACGCGGACAGCCCTGGGTTCGATTCTGGCCTGGGGCCCCTCACCGCAAGTCTCTCCCCCCCGCTCTCGTCCCTGTTTCTGACTCTATCCACTTTCCTCCTCTGTCAAATAAAGGTGCAACAATACCCAAAATAAACCTAAAAAAAAAAAAGCTACATTCCCGATATCATCTGTGGACAGAGTGTTAGCAGATACATTAGCACTGGGCTAAATACCTAATGACTGATACGTGAGATAGCACATGACTACTTAAGGCAGTGAATTTTCATGAGATTGAGGATGTGCAAAATATCTTTGGTGATGTTAAAACTAGGGATGTTCTAATGCCATTTTCTCCCTCCCGATACGATTCCGATACTAAGGTGTTGGATATTGGCTGATACCGAATACTGATCTGACACCAGTCTGAACTTTCTGAAATGACTGTTCAGACTAGCAAATTATTTTAGACCTATATTTGACTCAGAACATGACTCAACAAATAGAATCATAATGTACAGCATCTCTCAGCCTAAAGCTGTTTTCCTGCTGGTTATTGAGTTTTACTGCTAAATATTAAAATAACAATAAAACAGGGGGCTGTATCACAGGCTCTCTCTCTCTCTCTCTCTCTCTCTCTCTCTCTTTTTTTTTTTTTAAATACCAACTTTATTTCACTTTTCCAAATACAATATAAAACTTACAACTTGCATGTTAACAATTGTTCTATACAGATATGCGGCCTATTTCATGTATACAGTTGTATAAATCATCAAGTGCAATGAATTCTCTCTAATCTCTCCTTTCTGCTATTTTGTGCAGCATCACATGATTACGGAACAGCCTGCTATATATGGTGGTTAGCATTCGAGCTAGCTGTAAAAAAAAAGATCATAATTCGATTAAAATGGATAAAAGAAATGTTCAATATTGGGTTTTCTGGTGTGGATTTAATCATTAAAGTCCCCAAAAGTCACACCTGTTCCAGGCTTGCTTCAATGGGAAAACACCACGGCTAGCTTCAAGAGGAAATACAAGTAAGATGCAACGGTTTATGCTTCAAAAGTTATTTAACTTTTTATAAATGGTGTCACTTCCTGTTGTGTACTACAGTGCGGGTCTGGAAGACTTTTTAATGGTCACATTCTGAGAAAAACTGTCACGCAGACAACATTCTCTGCAGCTGCAGCGGGTCCCTTGGTTGTTCTTCACCGCTGCTGTGCCAATAAGGTAAGTCCGGTCATACAGTGGCAGCAAAGAAAAATTGATTTCAGGTTTATTGCTAACAGTTAGCATGGCTAAACGAAGCAAAATATAAAGCTAAACCAAACAGTATCGGATCGGTGAATAAACTTGTGTACTCGCCGATACCGATACCTGCATTTTAAGCAGTATTGGAGCATATTTATGCTTCATGCCTTTAAATGCTGGTACAGGGCTGACAAGTAATAGCATGTGCCAAAAACTGACTTTTATTAAATCTCTCTAGCAAGTTTATATATTTTGTTAGAAAACACGACTTACATGTGCATAAGACCAAACCAAAAAGAGATATAAGGAACCACTTTGTCCTCAGGGTTGTCAAAAATGAAACAAATGGAAAGTTTCTCACAGTAGCTTTTATGTTTTTAGCCTTGGTTTCCTATGTAGCGCCAATTAGCCAAAAAATGCATACTAACACACCCCGTTAACACGCTGCAAGTCTTGACGTGACCTACCAAAGGGCAGCATGTTAAATTTCTAATTGGCATACTTGGATTTGATGTTTACCCATGCCAGGTATCGCTAATAAAAGCAGGTAGACAGTAAAAGGGATTTCCTGATCAGCCTCCAAAGCCTTGTGAAAGCATGCTGAGCTTTACATGGAAGTGCTGCGATCAGAGCGCTGAAGCTCAATTAGCTACTGTTGTGGGTGGAGAGGTCCAAATCCTCTCTCGCGGGCCCAGCTGGGGGGATTAAGAATGGTTCCTGTCCCGTGGCTGACCTCTTCAAAGCCTGCGCAGATGTCCTGATCTCTCTCCACACACTCAACAAACGCCAACACGCACACTACAATACCCTCTCCCCGTGAACTCTCTCTTGACCCCACAACCAAAACAAAGCACTCAGGTGACATTTCTTATCACAAGAGCTCTCAGCCGCTCTTTGACTCGTTATCTCCCATATCTCCTTAGCCGTACGTCTTTCTGTCTCTCTGGGTCCCTCTGTCAAGCCTCTGGTCCTGGGAGGGATCCCTCCTGGTGTCAGCTGTCCTTTGACACCGAGCATGGTCAGGTTTCTGAATGACCTTAGCATGTTAATGAGCCTGTCGCTTTCAATATTCCAGTGCCCTTTGGTTTCAGTGTGTTTTTGAATAGTAAACCAAGGTCAAGAGGCACCAGAGAAGACACTCAGTGTGAGATTTTGAATCAAACATCTCAATCAAAATAGGAAACAAACACTTTATATGGAGATGACTTAAAGGTCCTCTGAGGTCGGTGGTGGTCCTTAGAGGTTGTGACCCTTTTTTAAGGCTGTAAGTCATGTCAAAGTCATAATGATGGCCACCCAATTGGAGCTTCATTTAAGGCTAAGAAGGCCACGATGGACAATGAATGGATTAAATCACTCTAGGGGGCACAATCCAAGATTACTTTCAATCAGTAAAAACCCGAACAGATCTTTGGAGAATAAGCCAAATGTGAGATTAGCTGTTAGGATAATTATTCTTTTTTTAGTGCCGTCTTTGGTGGCCTCAGGGTGCACGGTTTGTAAAGAAGATAAGATTTTAGGATAGCTCTCCTAAAGCATGGCTACAAGTAAACGCAACAAGGATTCAAATCATGACCATGATTGTTTTGAAAATAAAATGACATAAATGCTAATAATCTAGGAATCCATGCAAGACTCAAGTGAATGTGAATCACTTTTTGGTATTGTCAGCTATTAAAAAAATTATTGAATTCAATGTCTTGTGGATGCACATATAGTATAGCTGCAATGATGACCACACTGGACCACATTTCTGTATTAACATTTTTCTAATTATGTTCTGTATGCATTTGCAGCTCTTACAGAACATTTTCTAGTGAGTCCGTAACTTGGCTGAATTTCTGGGGAAAGCTTTTTTTCATATGATAAAAAGTGATACAGGTTATAAAAAACCGTTAATAGCTTTTGAACCACACTTACTTATTTTTTCTTACCAAAGCGGACCTTTTTGTCATTCGTTTGCTACCACTGCCATCTCTGTAGTTGTAAAGGACAGCGTACTAGTGAGCCTGGAACTTCTGTGACTTTTCTGGGTCCTTAAAGATTAAATCCATGGCATTAGATCCGATATAATAAGCATCTTTTTTTTTTTTTTATCAATTTTTAGTCAATTTTTGATCATTTACTTAATCTTTCTGGCATGGGAATGGCCATATTGTTTATCGGCAATGCATCGTAGGAGGGACCAATGGCAAGCTGTTACGTCTTTACTGCTTTGAGGAATGGCACAAATGAATCTAACTGCAAAAAGCGCATGGACTTTTTTTGTATATATGTTGATATTTTGGAAAACTTCTGTCACAGCATATTTATTTTTCCACTGTTTTGTCCCCAAAAGATATCCCAAAGTCTGTGCAAAGGAAAAGCCTGGTCACTATTGTCTACTGTGTGCTATAAATACAAATCTTTGAGTTTAAAATTCCAATTTTTTTTTCTGTTGTCTTTAGAGTCATAACTTTTTTAAAATTCAAGACATTACTCTGGCAGATATATTCTTAAAGCCCAGGTTGTCCTGAAAAAAGTATGTATAAAGCTTGACTGTGCACCATAGGGTTGATGTTTTACAAGCTGTTTAAGACAAAAAGTCCAGACGAGACATGATGGTGAAAAAACAGCTGTGAGCTCTAAGGATTAACCCGCTTCAACATGAGTTTACAACAGTAACAGGCAGGGTTAAGTAAGTACTGAGTGCTGGTAGTAATGACTGCCGCCAGTGAAGCTTTTAGCTTGAATAAAGGTTTATTAATAGCTCTTATCAGAGCTAGACTGCATTTCTTCACTGAAGGAGGAGCAAAGAGCCACACTGAAAGCTTTTTCTTGACAGGGAAGATGTTTCTGCCGTTCTCCCCACCAGCCACTGCATGAGTTAATCCAACAAGAAGTTCCACTGTTCATAAACTATGGGTGTCCAGGTTCACTTGCGTATGTGTTGTTTTAGTCTGATGAAGAGCAACTCTGCTTTAAACATCACGTTAGTGCAATAAATAATCATATTTTTGGAGCCCTGCAGTGTGTAAGACATCTTTCTGTTCTTTGTTTTTACTCTCTTTCGCCTCAGCACCTGCCTACCTTGGTTTGGATGTGCATGTAGACTTTTTCCTAGTGTTCCACTTGCCTATGTACTCCGTCTGATTCAGCAGCTGGCATTATGCCCCTAGCTGGAGAAAGAAGAAGGAGCTACCATGGCAACCACTCGGAGTGAAGATTGTTTATGTTTTAACCCGGCAAAAAAGTCCATCCTGCCACCACTTCTTCAGAGATGCCAGCAACGTCCATCTTCGAATCTACACACCTACGTGCAGCTGTTTTTGATGTGCCAGGAGAGGTTTATTGCCATTGCATCTCATCTTGCTGACTCCAACTTTTGTTTATCCATGAGGTGAGTCATAACAGACCATTTGACCACATTTTTCCTCAATAAGAGGTCAAAAATCATAATCATAGTCAACAAACTATCGTGCTGCAGAAAGAAGTTTCGTTTTCATGATGACATCAAATAAATGATGTGACTCTCTGTGCCCTATCCGAACATGATTGCATCCATTTGAATCATGCCCGAGACCACCTCCTCAACCCAGGTATGGTTCGTTTGCATTCACACTGTCCAAAACAAACCAGATCCAGGACCGGGCCCCTAATGTGAAGGCCACCTATGATAGCACCTCACTGCTAAGCTTAGGTCACTTAGCTACCTTAGCTACACACACCTACTACCTCATTTTGTTTTGTCGCTCTGATTGGCCCGTAATGAATGTGACTGATAGAACATTTGTCCAATCACATTCCAAGAATGTTTTCCAAAAGTCCTGCCCTTCACAAAAACTTTGTATGGGAGTTTTCCCAGAGGAATGTGAAATATATTCATGCAGTGGGTACATGAGCAAGTCTATCCAGCATGTCAGGTTTGGTGCTGCTTGCTACAACCCTACTTTATTGCAATTATGCCCCATTCCAGCACCAAAAACCAAGATGGCAACCAAAAGCCAAAGTTGAGGTTTCATGAAAGTTGGGGATTACCTCTCAAGGTCAACGGTCATTCTGTATACCAGTAGATTACATGTGCCTCGACTGGTGTCCCAACCCAGATTAGGATTACACTTTCAATGATAGCCTTCAGTGGGTGCCAGTCTAGCTCAGTTGTTGGATCAGGCAACCGTACTAAGAAGCTACAGTCCTCAACGCACTGGTCAAACTGGTGCTGTTTGTCTTCTCTCACTCATTCATGTTGCCTCTCTCTTCAGCTGTCCTGTTTAATAAAGGCAAATCACTAAAAAATTGATTCAATAGCACAATGCATCGTAATGAGTTGCACCCTAACTCCTAACATTACTGCACATGGCTTTTTGGTCCTCAGTGAAGAGAAGCAATCAGAAAAATATGATTTTGTAATGTGAAGCAAAATAAAAAGTGTTAATATATGGTACGAACAATAATTGCTCATGTTCTGCCCCTGCATTGACACAGAAGCCCCTACATCCGCATCTTGATGCATGATCGAATGATTAATTTCAAAAGCCCTAGTGATAGGAGGTGCAGTAGACCTTTCTTTTTCATATCAGCAGTCCCACTGGCAACTTATAACGGACATCTGAAAGGCAGACAACAACCGAATTGACGGGTATGTCTGGAGACTCCGTCTGCTCTTTGACACATCTTCTCCATCTTATCAACCATCAGCTTCTCCTCTTTCTCCTGCTCATCTTCCAATCTGCCCATCTTCAATTTCTACTGTCATCTCTGCATTCATTCCCTCTGCCACTCCATCCGTCCATCTCCCCCTCCCCTCCCTTATTACCCCCCACCTCACCACAAGGCTGTCAGAGTTTTAGGGATCCGCTGAGCTGTGAAATCGCACAAATTGCTGTTGCTTTGCGTCTGGCCCGGCAACAGAGGGGGGAGATAGAGCGAGAGACAGAGAGAGGGAAAGAAAGAGAGGGAGAGATTTTATGCTTCAACACTTCTAAACCTGAATCCCCCCCTTCACTCCCCCCTTCACTGCCCCTTCTTCCCTTTATTCACTCAGACATGGACAAGCACACGCACAGCTGCAAGACCACATATCTACCCACTACAATCCAAATACTCACCCCCAACCCTCACACGTCCCCCACACCACCACCACTAAACATGTGACCATACCACCACCCTCACCGTAAAGACACCTCCGCCACTTTGCTTCAATGTGCGGGTCACTTCACAGAACAACTCGACGAGAGGCTGCAGCCCTCCAGAGAGATAAAACCCCTCCTCGTCCTGAGGAGCTGTCTCAGCCACCTCTACTAGAAAGAGCAACACCAGACCCCCGCTCTAACAACCCCCACACCATAACCCCAGGTTCACCCTCTGGCAAAAGGTCACAAACATACATGATGTTACTCTGGACATAGAGTGTGCATGTTTTAATATTTTATAGCAGAGGGGTGTCACAGCCAGTACATTTAAATGAGGTTAGAAAAAGTCAGATTATTGTGTATTTGTCTTCTCCTTTTTGTTCATGTAAAGTGAGATTGTTTTAAGTTTACGTTTAGAAGTTATTGTCTTTTTTCTTTCCTTGTTCTATTTTCTTTAATGTTTTTATGTTGTCATTTTACATTTTTGAAATAAAGATATCAATCAATGAAATGTATTTGTCCGACTAAAACTGGACCTTTAAATTGCACATAAACATGTCAGTTAAACTGAAATGGTAGTAAATTTAATCTTTTAATGCCTGACTAACACACCTAGGTAATGCAGTTTGAAATGAATTTAGTCTTGCACGTATTTGCCTCAATTATACCCAAACTGGATGTTCTGCACAAAGTAAAGTAACCTGCCACACATCCTCCTGGTTTATGTTACAGGCATGCAGTGGTTTGCTTAAACTGTACAGTCCTGTACTGATATGGGCAGAAAGGCCTTACATCAACTCCAAACACAACATAAAAAAAGTTAGATTAGTTTTGGACAAGGATTTAATTTTTAGAAACATGTTCTGTGGTCTGATGAAACTAAAGTTGAACTGTTTGGCCATAATGACCATCATTACATTTGGAGAAAAAAGGGGAATGCTCGCAAGCCTGAGAACACCATCCCATCTGTGAAATACGGGGGTGGCAGCATCATGCTGTGGGGGTGTTTTGCTGCAGGAAGGACTGGTGCACTTCACAAAATAGATGGCATCATGAGGAAAGAACATTATGTAGAAATATTGAAGCAACATCTCAAGACATCAGCCAGAAAGTTGAAGCAGTTGTTTGGAGCAAGGCAGCCTACAAACCTTACTCAGTTAAAACAGTTCTGTCAGAAGGAATGGGACAAAATTCCAGCAAACTCTTGTAAGGAGCTTGTGGAAAGATACCCATAACGTTTGACCCAAGTCATACAGTTTAAAGGCAACGTTACAAAATACTAAGGAAATGTATGTGACCTTCTGCCTTTCACGAGTAATAACAAATCTCTCTCTCATTTTTGGACATTTAGCAATTAACATAATTTTGGTAATCCTAACTGACATAAAACAGGAAAAGTTTATTTTGGTGTAATGTCAGACAGTGAGACAAAAAAGGTAGTGTCTTGTGTGTTTTATACATTGCATATAAATTTCTGGTTTCAACTGTATGTTTTCTACCAAAGATGTGCGATGTCAAATAAAATCCTGTGGTTTTCTAACTCGTAATGTAAGTTTTTCATCCATGGTGTTATGTTACCTCTTTGACCTTCTGAATGAGTGACGATTCATGGCTTGTGCCACAGGATGAGATGTACAAGTCTGTGCATTGTGTTGTATTTCTAAGATGACCAAATGCTTTGCACGATCTTCCTCCTGTTGGGTCAATCTACTCAATATGGATTAACCTGTTTTTGGAGTTGCCTCCACTGAAAAATAGACGGGGTGAAGCAGAGGGGAGTGATGACAAATGACAGACCACAGCATGCCCAATGGGACTTTAAAAACAGACAAAGAAGGGAGCTATTTTCCCCAGAGTTTGCTTTACATGCAGATCACACCACCGATGGAGTATGTGGAAATTAAGGGTTGGGCGTATAAGAAATGTAAAGACCGGTAGAATTGTAGGATTTTTGCGGTTCACCTTAAGTTTGGTTAAGTGTTTTATGTCAGCTTTCCACCTGATGTTTGTTACATAGTGGTGTGGCAAGGCACACTGGTGTGCCTTGAGACAAATTTAGGTGTGCTGTGGGATTTAGTACAACCGTATGTTATTACAACAACTATATTAAAATTAAAGACACTTTAACATGTGTTGAAGAGGCCATTCTGCATGTATATGAACACAGTGTGCCTTGGGATTTTGGCTAGATGGTAGGTTTGCCTTGGGTAAATAAAGTGTGAAAACCACAGCATTATACAATGGAATATTCCCTCTGAAATATTGTTTTTTCTGTACTTTAACAGAGTCATGGAAATCTGTTTTTATTAATTTGGTTGGATCTATATTGCCATATGATCTAGACTTATGTGTGCATAGACTGGTACAATTTAATATCTCAATGATGCTAAAAATTAAGCACAGTATCTTGAACACTTGAAATTGTATTTATCACATATGGTCACTGAGTTGTATGTTGACATTTACCTTTGAAACTTGCTCATGTGATGACATATGGATCATGTGACTGTTCATGTGATTACCTTCACCTGTATAGTCTGATGAAGAGCAGCAGTGCCCGTAACATCACGACTTTGAGACTCTTAAGAGTCACAGTTTTATGGTGACAGAAGCATCTCAGTGTTGTCGTGGAAATGTCAGTTTCAAACTATAGATCTTGAGGGCAAAAAGTGTGAAATTTTTAGTGGAGCTGAGCAAAGGGAAGTGGAAACTACAGTTATGGCCTTTGTGTACCCATCATTCTTTGTGCTCCACTTCCTGGCTTGATCTAACAGCACGAAAATGGCGGATGCTACAAGTGGCAAGGAAAGCCGTCAAAGTTTTAGAGATTGTGGAGACTCCAGTGACTTTCAAATCTGACGTGTGGAAGCATTTTGGTTTCCTGGTGTCAAGAAAAGAGAAAAGGTGATGGGTGAACCAAAAACAATATGCAGATACTTGATGGGGAATACAAGTTACATGAAGAGCTACTTGGAAAATCCTCACCCTGAAAAGATTCGCGAAGATACGAGGAATAGAATCTGGCCAGGCCAAAAGGCTCTTAAGGAAGCGTTCACAATCCCACTTCCCCACAACAGCATGAGGGCTCAAGAGATCACAAGGTGTGCCAGTGAATATCTGCAAAGACCTACAGCTGTTTTCAGTGGACAAGGAAGGTTTTAGAGGGTTAGTAAACACGCTGGAGCAAAGGTATAGGTTTATATTTTCAAGCTTAATGCACATATTGTAATATTCAAAGTGCAACTGTTGTTTAATTAATGCCAATATCAGTTTTTTTTAAGTCATTTGTTGTTTTGTTTTTTGTTTTTTTAAATACTGCAATAAATACCATACCATGGACTTGTTACTGAGGTGTTATCATACAGTGAGATTTTCATACCTAACATGTCAGTGAGGTCAGGTTGCCAAATGTCTTGCCCAGGTATGAAACGTCCCATATTTTGAACTAAATTTGTCTGCCCTGCACAAGATGCACAAGAAGGCCACACTAGCAGAAGGTGCAAATAATATCAGTGCGTTTTTTTTGTCATTGACACCAGAAAATGACAACCTTGCAGCAAAGTACAGCATTGCACACTGCACCTGACTCAGGTGAAACACAATGCTGATCAAAACCAAACTTATGATATGCATCAGCTGTGACGTTTCCTATAGCCTAAGGAGTTTTCTGTTGCAACAGACTTATTGAAGCTGCCAAGAGCATCAAGGAAACATTTCCTCTCTTTTAGATTTTAACTCCTTTTTTAAGATGCTGATATTAATCCTATAATTTGTTTGAACGTTTATTAGAGCGGTTCTCATAGGGGAGTCAGGGACTGTCATACGTCAGTGAGGGGGTGCAAAGATAGTAAAGTGGGCAAATAGGTCATGATTTTATTCCCTGTCTATAACAAATATGTCTAAAGTGATTCTTAGATAGAGCTCTGTGGTATAATGCTTCAGTGGAGGAGGAGGGGATTTTGGGAGAAAGGAGGGGTTTATTATGAATTACACTGTGGTGAAGTTTTATTAAAAGTACAATATTATGTAAATATTATCATTATTAAATATTAAAAAACTTTAAATGATGATTAGTGCTTTCAGTTTAAATAAGGGACCAAGAGTGAAAAATACTACACAAAATATATTTTGATTAACCAAAAAGTCCCTGGGGAGGACCCCTGGCTGCAGCAGTAAGGTGCAACCCCCTAAAAAAGCCCCCAAATGTCCCTATATCAATCAAAATATAGATAGGAAGATCCCTATAGACATATTGAAACAATGAATTGGTGAATTATTATGTGGTAAGATGGCCTGCAGTAAATAAAAATGTCTGATTAGTGTCAAAAGACTAGATACCACACCAATAACAAGCATAGATCTTTTTTTCATCTTTGGCTGACTGTTGGAGTCAGCCCTACACATGCTCTGTATGTGACTGACTGCCTGACTTTACTTTCAGAGCCGTACAGAGCTGCATCATCAGAGGAGTAGTGATATCTAATGGAGCACAGCGGACCTCCTCTGACGCCATGCTCTGTTTAAATCACTGTGGATACCTTTTTTGGGAGTAGGCGGAGCTACTAGTCTCCCCTGTCCTCACATACGTTCACATAGAAAGCAAAAATGACTGGTACTAGTTGATACATGATGCTGCAATTCACTTGGTGAATTCTGATGACGATTGTTCCATTATGATCTGAGGTGGTGCCGGTGGAGCGTCACTGTTACTGCCGACAGGGCTTTAAAACTTTTGTGATCCCTTAATTCTCAACCCACAGACGTGAGAGACAGCAACCAAGTCCTGTTTGTCAATGTACTTAAATGATGTGACAGTCCTTCCTTAATCTGCAGAGTTTCTCCAGAATATCTTAGGGCATTAGACATTTCTGCACCATAAGTACAGTTACTGACTCAGTTACACATGTCCCACCTATGGAGACAAACCTCTGTATTGTGGACTGAACATGATGGAGGAGGTTTTCAGTGTGCACCTTACAGTTATTGTCTCTTGTAGCCATTCAAGGTGGCCAACAACGAGTGACATAAATGTTTAAGAGTAAAGTACATGATAGAAATAAAGGAGGACTGCAGTCATGAAGAACTTGTAGCTTTATGGAAATACATGCAAGTTGTTTGAGTCGGATTTAAACAGAATTATTATTATTATTTTGTGAAGTTTCCACAGTGTAGATTAACTTTAAAAAGTTGAGATAACCTAAAATAAATGTACAAGTAAAATTGAGTTGATATAACTCAGAAAAGCTAAGTACCTGCCACTAAACAATACTGTTTTTTCAGTTACTTAAAATGTTTGTATGATCAGTTGCCTCTAATGTTTTGAGTTCTATTAACTCATCAGGGATAACAGTGTAAATTATATTTAACTTGAGTCCACTCCAAAAATGTATTCCCACTTCTTAAAATCTTCAACATAATCAGTTTCAACAAATATTTTGGGTATTTTTAACTTATTCAGTTTTACAGTGTACATCTAAAAGTCTCATGTCACAGCCATACGGGCTGCCCTGGTCAAAGAAAGTCTGGCTTTGGTCATAACTAAAGTTAGATTAAGGTACTTATCAGTTTAATTTTAGTCTTATTTTAATCCCCCATCTTTTGATTGTTATTTTATTAAATATATATTTGTGTGCATTCATGTCTAGAAATGTTTTTATCTTTTAAAGCACTTTAAGAGAAACTGAATTTATGTCAAAGACTCCAAATAAATAAAAAGTTATTATTTGTATTTGTTGTGTTTTTTAAATTTGTTTTTATTAAATCAGGAACTGTTCAACTATATTATTCATTTTCTCACTGTATAGAAGAAATCTAGCACTATAACTTCCCTCAGGGTTAATAGAGTTCTGTTTTATCTTTTTAGCTTATCTTATGAAAGATGAAAATAAATATAGGCCTAGATCACATGACAGAAAGCACGCAGCAACTTTATCCATTCACATCAGCCTATATATCAAGCAAAAGCTAAAATGACACTTTAAGATGTAGTTTAATTTTATCAGATTGTAAAAATATATAACTATAACTATTATCATGTAACAGAAATATATAAATGACCAAAAAACAAAACAAAACAAACAAAAAAAAAAAAAACGAACAAGAGCTATGTCTGCTTCTATTTCTTACCAACAAAGTCATTTTTATGTATTATATTAGCAGTTTTTACATTGTATGGTGTCCCACAGTTTACTTTATTTAGAAAGTTTTATAAAAAAGAATTAATCCACAATGTTTGACAGATAATTGCATCACATGTACATTCACACTGAGTCACAGTGCAAAGAAAGGTGGACAAAGTTCTACATTCAAACAAACCAACATTCATGACCCCTCAGGTTGTCATGCATTCATGAGTTAAAGCCTTACATGATAAAAACCATCTACACTGCTCTCTAGTGGAAGAAGTCATCCACTGCACCCTCCTGCCCCTCTGTAGTGCAAAATACTTCTCATGAAAATAGCATGGTATGATCCAGGAATTAAACTATTTCAAATTTATCAGATCATGAGAATTCAAGTTAAAGACTTTAATTTATATCTGTAAAGAGTTTGGAATGGAGTAGTGAAAAGCCAAATGGATCAAGTGCCTTTAGCCAGTTTATTTCAACATTTTAAGATCATCTTTTGTCAAAACATGAAGAGAAGACGAATGAAGGAAATTTAGCATGCTTCCCTAAGTCTGAAATCATGATTTATGATTTGTTAGCTCCAGGGGAAGATGTCAAGCATGCCATATGACTCACATATGATGACTGTGACACATTTTTAGCTCCTGTTAACTAGGCCTACAATTTGGCATTAAACACTAACATTTAGAGACATGCATATGATAAAATATCATATTATTCATGGTCTTTAAAAAACACTTTTGGAGATATATGGTATTACTTTCACTGTTTGACATATCAAGCTATACATTCTTCTCACTAGCTTGTCTGAAACTAGCTGGGTTTGTTGTTTTTCTTAAGGGCATCATGATAAATTCTTGTTCTGCCTTGAAAAAAGGCAAAACATTCTTGTGTCACAGTTTGGTTTGGATGGAAATATTTATACCGATTTTCTACTGGATAAAACTTAAAAGTTCTTCATTCAATTTTCAGATGGAGTCAATAATTCAGGATGTGGTAGACAACTAAACAAAAATGGCTTTACTTTCTTACCCAGTTAATGAAAATTCAACCTTTTTTTCTAAATTCTACATCTGAGATGTCACATAATAAAAATTGCACAACCTCATAGATGTGATATTACATTGATGGGCAAAGCAATTTCTAAAAAAACATAGGTTGACCCTGACAGTTATGAAATAAGCTTTTGCTCGTTTTCATCACAAGGTAAAAGAAAACTGTCAAAGCTGTTAAAATCTCAAGCTTTTTCACACAAACTTAAAATTGATGTCCTTCTGCAACAAAACCAGTAAAAAATGTGCTCATATTGTCTGTTTATTCTTGGAATTAGGTTGTGTTTATGCTGTCTCATCCAACCAATAATGATAATGGTCTGGGGCTGTTTTTCAGGGTTTAGGTGAGGCCCCTTATCTCCAATGAAGGACAATCTTAATGCTCAAGCACACCAAGATACTTTGGACAATGCTATGCTTCAAACCTTGTGGCAACAGTTGCAAGGACTATAAAGACATGGTTTGATGAGTTCAGTGTGGGAGAACTTAACTGACCCACACAGAGCACTGACCTCAACTCAATCCAGCACATTTAGGATGAACTGGAATGGAGACTGTGAGTTAGGTCTCCTTGTCCAACATCAGTTCTGACCTCATAACTACTCTACAGAATAAATGGGGACAAATTCCCACAAAAACAGTCCAAAATCTTGTGAAAAGTCTTCCAATAAAGTCTTGAATACAATGTCATTACAGTCCATGTTGGTGTGATGCTCAGGTGGCAGATTACTTTTGTCCATATAGCATGTTTATTAATAAGAATTTTAAAACTATTTGAACCAAATTAGAGTATAAAAAAATAAAAGCGCTAAATAGCTTTAAACAGTGATCAGTTGTCCTTGTCAAATCACCCAAAGGCACTTGGAAAAAAATAGTTTTAGATCAGTTTCCACAAAAGTGTTGGCATCTTCAGTATCAGAGAAATGTATCATGTATGTGATGTTTCATTAATTCCATTAATGGTAAGAAATCAAATAAAAGACAGAAATTGAAACTATCTCAATAAACCAAGTAAAGTAATCAAAAGAAAATTGCTGCTCACATAATATGGTCCACCTAGATGTTTCTATTGATAAAATACTCTACTTACATACGATTTTTGCTTGAGTTGCACTGCATTTCAAACTACAGAAATGCATGAACACAAGGGGTTAATTCTCTTTGCAGTGAGAAAGGTCATCGTTAACTGGGCCTACATCCTCAGTTTGGAATCACTTCCTTGATTTACTTTTAGCCTGAGCAACAAGACACTGGAGGACAACACTGCAACATTACAGCCTTAAACTGTAAGTACTGTTGATGTGGTTAAATAAACCTAACTATAACCACATACTGTGTTGAAACATTCAGATTTATCGTTTATACGTTTATCAGCTTTGTATTGTGTCAAAATCAATCCTTTAAAAGTCTTAAACTTGACTTTTGGAAATTCTTACATTTTAGAAGAAACATTGGCTAAGACAGCTTTATTCAATCTTTATTTTTTCTAGCATTTGCTTGTAATCACTCTTTTTTACCTTATATTCTTTTTGCATATCTTATGGTACCTGTGCATAATGCATGGACTCGAGGAATTAAATGTGCCAAAAATAATCAAATCAGAAAAAAGTCCTAAACCAATTGACATTTCATTAACAGTGCATTAATTAGTCCTGTGTACTGAGAAAAACTGACTCACCTTACATTTTTGACAACTTGCTGTGCAAAAAGTAGTATTCATTTTTCTCAGTTCAGGTCTTAAAAGTCTTTTACCAGATTCATGAAAGTGTGTAGGAACTCTGTTTATAGCCAGTCCAATTTTCTGAGAATAAGTTACTGGCAATGATATCGGTGTTGCAATGTCTGTAAACTCCAAAACCGCTAAAACTCGGATACATTTGATCAATGACAAGTGGTGTATCGCTTTAAATCGTGAACATGCTAACTGGTGACCTTCGGCTTTCAGAAAGCATCTGTTGTGACTAAATGGTCCTGAATAATGCCGATGTCTTTATTCATTTGTTGCAATAAGGGCACAGTGTATCCTATGTCTTTAAAATAATAAGATAAATCGAAATAAAAACGGCACTCGCGAGAACCAGGTTAGGACACTTTACGTTGTCAACATCCGTTGTAACCACGACTACAACCGACGCATTCGTCTAAAAGTCGCCAGATAACATGGTCACTTTTTTAACCATAACACCGGTATGCCTGTTACAGTTGAAAAATAACTATCCTCACGCCATTTATTTTAGCATATAATCAAAATGTAACCGCTGTTTGGGTATTTCTATGACTTTTGCAAAATGCATACTGGGCTGGCAGCTAGCTAGCAGACCGATAGCAAGCTAACGAAAATGTGGACGTTCCAGAAACAGCCATCAACGCCACTGCGGTTTAACCTACCAAGAGGATCCTTTTGTTGTAAAAGTAGTGAAAATGGGTCTATTAAAAAGTAGATGAGTGAAGTTTACTTACACTCACACTTTTACAGTTTACCTTTACTGGCCACTGAACTGTCACACAGCATGTACCGAAATACTGAGAGAACAAGATGTGAAAGCGAAACAACCAGGCTGCAATGGCGGACTTCCCCAGTGAGTGAAGCTTGGATATAATAGTGTTTTTGCTGTATGATGGACTTACTGTTATTATAATTGAGAAGTGAATGTTGTGCACCTTCAGGCCAGTGTTTCTAAGGAAGTGGAGCAGGCCTATCGTTCACAACATTTTTTACCCTCAGTTTGTGGCAGCGGAAACACATTACCTAAATATAAGCTACCAGAGGTGGCACAAGTGCATGACTGTTGTATGCAGGTAAAAGAACAGTTACTCTAGTTAAATTGTACTTAACTAAAAGTACTGGTCCGTAAAGCTACTGAAGTAAGAGTTTAAAGTATCTCATTTAAACTTTAAGCACTGAGTAGCTAAGTTAAGTAAATTTACTTAAGTACTGTACTTAGGTACAGTTTTTGAGTATTTGTACTTTGCTTGAGTTTTATTTCTTGGGGAGACTTTAACTTTTACTCCCCTACATTCAACAGGCAAATATCTACTTTTTACTCCACTACATTTCCATAAACCATCTCATTACTTTTTCTCTGAAGTCAGCTGATGACTTTTTTCTCCACAGTCCGATTAAGGACATAATACACTCTGTTTGTGTGGTTTGTCTATGTGGAGTTGCCGTAGCTACCTGTATTACATCACGCATCTCCAGGGCAGAGCCAGATGCTAGAGCAAATGACACACAACTAGGGTGTTCCCTGCCTCTCGCCTGATGACTGCAGGGATAGTGCTCCAGCCCCCCACGCCCCCAACGAGATAATAGAAAATGGATAGGCTATATGGAAACCAAAGCACATCAGTATGAATATTATAATCATTAAAAGACAAAGGAAACGGACGTCTGCATTAATTAGCAATAATTAGGTTTCTCAAAAAACCCTTTAAATAAAAATATATAGTGTAGACAAATATCTTTATATGTTTTGTATATCAATCCAGGTGAGTGAATGAACCAAAAACCAAATTTGCATGTGTTATTTAGTGTTTTCTGATGAAATCATCCATCATTTTACTTTAATTTAGGCCCCAGATGGTCCTGAAGTGCTTCTTTACTGCTTAAGTACAGTTAAGACCAACGTGCAGGGTTCTTTTTCCTTTTACTTTTACACTAAATCTTGTCTAACAATGGTAGTTGAATTCTTGATTTTACATGTTTTCTGGCAGAAAGTCAAAAACATTTACAATTAAAAGTGTCAAGTATTTGTTGAGCTGCTAAATCATCTCTTTTTTCCAACGCTGCTTCAAGTGAATTGAAAAGGTTTAGAGGGGCTGGTACAAAATAAACCTCAATAACAGTGGCATCTAGTGGTGGTGACATTGTTCTGACAGCTCTGTAGCTGCACTGAGGATTTGAGCTACATGCTTTGAGCACTTTCTGGTTATTTGAGCGCACAAAAGCTAATTTTGACAGCCTGGACTTGATGTTGGGCTGTAACCTGAACTTTGACTACATTGTAAAGAGCTGCAGCGTACACACCAGACCATATCAGCACTGTATGCCATGAAATAAACTTTATTTTATTATTTACAGGGAAATAGAGGTACTTTATTTAACCCATCCAAGTAAACAGCCTCAGTGCAGCGGACCAACAAAAAGAATAGTCGTTACTTGCAAATCATTCACCTCATAAAGTGATTTATTTTTGAACTAGTGAAAAAAGGATAGTTACAATCAGTTGAATCTTCATGCTTACACTACCTAGTATCTTGTTCTGTGAGAATACAAGTCCAAAACTCCAAAGTATTTAATTGTACTCTGATTTCAGATCACAGAAAGGAAATCTCAGTGTTTCTGAAGCTAAAACGATTGAATGTTTGGAATTTTTGCTTCGAAGATGACTTTAACCTTTAATAGTTAGTTTCAATAGTTATCAGGTAGGTGCAGGTGCACAGCTCTTTGTAGTTTTAAGTGTCAGAAAAACATCTGCAATGACTAATATTTGTACAATGATATTTAATGATAGGTGTCTGCACGCCTACTTAGTGGTTCTGAATACCATCAAAGGTCACCCACTGTGCAACACTCATTGGATGATACATCGTACGTGTGCGCCTCATTGTTCATATAGTTGAGGCTCTGATTAAAAACATGCTCTTTTAGTCTAAAATGTGAAGCATTTAGAGTTGATTTAATCATTAAAAGCGAGCTTTAAGAAGCACCACAGAGAGACGGTGACTCATTTAGCTTCTAATAAGTCACACTGTGCTGGAGACTGCTGAAACCCCCCATAGATGTGTGGGTGTGTGATAAGGGTCCAATGAAAGGTATCAAAAAGCATCTCTGCTGTTTTGAAATGATTTGACTTGTTCGATGTTGTGCTATAATTAACACATTTTATGAAAGTCAAAAGCAAATTTGGAGGGAAAGCGCATGCTTCAAATCACCCTGTTTTCCACTACAAAAAAATGGATTCAGTTGACCTCTGGAAACAAGGAAGAGGTTAAATTCTTACTTGACATAAATATACTGTAATTTTTTTCTCTAAGGAGGTAATTTCAGTTTCCCCTTGACTTTTTTTTTGGCTAACTATTGCATATTCATAGCAGCAGAGTGGATGTGGTTGAAATAACCCTGCAGGCATGGTTTAAAAAAAAAAAAGTAACCACATCCTGAGTCACCCCTACTGATGATGACGCCTTTACAGATAGAAACCTGAAAATGTTCCCCTAGATGTTCTCACACAGACAGCAGAGCATCAGTGAGTCTGTAAGCTTGTTGACTGACTATTGGGACATTTTTGAAATTTGAAAAAGGTAAGATACTTTTAATTTTAAACAAGAACGGAAAAGGCTGAGAATGTTTTTGAAGTTGTTTAGCTGGTATAAAAATGGCTTAGTTTTTATACATTTACATGATTGCGATGAAGAGATTTAATAACTATATTTAATTTATGATACTGCTGCTTTCATGTTTCCACATTTGATACAAACTTTAAATTAAATTATTATTCATTATTTATTTTATAGTGCTTCAACCAGTGGCTGGTAACTGAGTCATCCCCATGGCTCTCAAAACTGGGTTCTTATTGTTCCTATTGGGCCTTGCTTTGTTTGTTTGCGGTGGTAAGTAAATCTAATTTGTGTTTTCTTCATGTTATGATGAGAATTTCTCACAGTGATTCCCAAATTTATTCTTCCTATAAAAATCTTTGTACTCTTTAAACTTGGAGAGTTTATCTAGGTAATCTTAGATTTGACTTAAAGAGTGTTTCTTAACCTGCGTTGAATTTTCTTATTTTAAACACACATCAAATTAAGTGTAAGACTCAAGTGAAAGCTTTAATGTTGAGAAAAGTGACTTCAAACTTGCTTAAATGACCAGTTTTCATTTCTGATGCAGGAACGGCTTTCTGCAATGTCACCTGCTGGACTAACTACAAAAACATGGTGAACTGCTCCTGCTCTGCTTCTTTACCTGTCCTTATTGAAGTCAGCTGCAGGTAAATATCATCTTAAGCATCATTTAATTCAGTGTATTCAGTTGTATTATAATGCTACAAAGTGTTGCATGGGAGCTAGCTGGTTATCTTCCACATTTTATTACAACATGGAGATAATAACCATTTCAACACTGTGCTCTTGGTTAATAGTATAAACAGTTCGAGTAATATTATTAACGTTATAATAAAACTAGAGTTTTCAGTTAGTTTTGCCTAGAGGCCAACTTTTGCACACTTAAAAAATGGTGGTGTTTTGGACCAGTTGCTCTGATATAATGGAGAGACTGTAGTGTGTGGACTTTTGACCCCCATAGTTTCCTCTACTGCATCTGTCTTGAAGCTTTACTTCTGGAAGTTTCCACCAGACTATTTCAGTGTCAGCACCCATCTGTGATGTCTTAGAATTGTATGTCATGTGAAATATATGTTCTGAGTTACCTCCTGGCTTTGTTGCATGCATTTTATTTATGCAAAGTAAGAGCATTTTCAAAAACACATTTTTCAAAAAGCATTTATGCTGTTAATTTGTTGGCTCCAGCTTCTCAAATGTGACAGTTGGATGCTTTTCTTGACGCTTTTATTTGATAAATAACAATAATAAATCAAATTTGCATAGGTTCCTGACTTTTAATGACATTAGCAACAGATGTGATAATAGAAGATAACAGAAGATGATACTGATCCAGACAGAAATTCTTGTGCTTGGTTGCTGCTGGCATTTCAGAACAAAAACAGACTAGCACCAAAGATCATATACAAGTATTAGTAAGAAATATATTAAACCTCAAGTTAATTATAACAGGTTTTGTGAAATTGAAGGAAAAAGTGCCTCAACAAGAATAAATAGTCTTAAGATAAATAAAAGGTGCCAGAAAGATTTGTACGACAGTAATTGTTTTATTAATCCTAGTATTGACCGTTGGAACCAAGAGCCTTGTCTACACATTATTGCTTAAAGTAAATGCCATTTTCTCCAGTGTTCAACGAGTGCTGAAATTGCCTGTTCAATTTATTTTCACAGAGACACTCATGATAGGAACTGAAGCTTTCAGACTTGCACTGCGTCACCTCTGCTCTAAAACAATCACTTTGAAACCACAACCTCTGTGCTGAGATGTCGATTGATGTCACAGATCACTATTGATTAAACCTCTCTGTTTGTCTGGGGTAGTGATGGTTTTGAATCTGAGGCCAGCAGCAGCTGTGAAGTTAGACCGCCTCAGTCCTGGTGCGCCATGTATCCTGAAGATTTTGATGAGGTTACCTATGTTGGAACGACATGTAACACAACCGCCACCCTACAAGATGGTGGCATTTCAATGAACAGCACCGAGTCATCTATCTGGGAACTGAGTCATGTTGGTGAGTTAAACTGATAGCAAATGTGTGAAGTGGCCTTTCAGTTTCCGTCATGTTTGCTAAACAGATAAGGCCATTGTGCAGAGATAACAAAGACATTTAAAGTCGGTCAAAGATCAAAGACTTTATATCCTTTGTGGTACTTTTAAAAGAATTACTGCCTGGTGGTTTGTGCCTCTGCGATGTATACAGTTACCGGAAGCTCGCCTCATTTTTATAATTAATTGCCACCAACAGTAATACAAGCCCAAAGTTGGGGCACTGTTTCAAATGTATATAATGATGGTTTTCAGTGATTCACAAATCTCATAAGCCCATATTTTATTCACAATAGAACATAAACAACACATCAGATGTTGGGAACATATTCTGTTGTAAAGCCTCAATATATTTTTCAGCATTGATAGTGCCTTTCCAGATGGGTAAGCTGCCCATGCCATAGGCACTAACACAACCTCATACCATAAGAGATGCAAGCTGTTTAACTGTGTGCTGATAACAAGCTGGATGACCCCTCTCCTCTTAAGTCCACAGGAAACAGCGTCTGTGGTCCCAAAAGGAATAAAAAATTTTGATTCATCTGACCACAGACACTGTTTTCCATATTGCCTCAGTTCATTTTAAATGAGCTTTGGGTCAGAGAAGATGGTAGCATTTCTGTTCACATATGACTTCTTATTTGCATGATTCAGCTTTAACTTGCATTTGTGGACAGCGCAGTAGAATTTGTTTGTGGCCCTTTTAAGACTTCCTCATTAGCATCATACTTAGACATCATACTCTTTAAGAGTCTGTTGTCTTGACTGTTGGAAGTGAGGCTTGACCTTCTGTTTTCAAATTGTCAGAGTTGATAATTGTACAAAGTTTGAAGAAAATCACTCAAAGAATGAAGTGTGATGTAGAAATTTTGAATTTACAATATAGGCCAGGAAGCATGCGTGCACAGACATTTATTTCAAGAGATTTAAGATGCTTTTCAAAAACTTAAGCTTGGTTTAAAGGGTTCATAAATTATTCAACCTTAAACCAATTTTATGTTTGTTTGACAATGTTCAACTTGCAAAAAAGGATGTATTTATTTACAACGTTTCGGTACTAGACCTTCATCAGGCAAACAGTGACTGTTTATACATCCTTTTTTGCAAGTTGGACAGTGTGCGGGTGTTACCTTTGAACTGTTTGCTGGATACCCTGCCCTCCGACGCACCTGTCCTGAGAAGTAGATGTGCGAAGTAACCTTTTTGATTGTTTGACAATGTTAAAAAAATAATTCTGGAACTTTCCCAGCTCACCTGAAATATACCTTTGTTGCAGACACTAACCCTCCTGTTTCCTCCTAATGATTTAAACAAAAGTTTAACTGCCACATTACATTGTCACAGTATTTCACTTTGTACTTTCCTTTCACAGTAAAAGCAGAGCCTCCTATTGATGTCCACGTGACTAACAGTGATGGATTCTACAACATCACCTGGGACCATGCCAACATAAAAGCCCGCCTCACATACAGAGTTCGTGTTAGAGAGAGTGAAGACACGTCAAAGGTAACAATTGAACAAAAACAAACACTCAAAATTGCATCTTCACATGACTCCCATTAAAAAAAAAACCTTTTTCTCTGTCATGACAGGTTCTGGCTCTTTCAGATTCAGTGAAAGGAAAGTACATTCTCATAGAGCACGGGAAGCTGCAGCCAGCTGTCAACTACACTGTAGATGTTGGGGCCAAAATAGGCACTGAGAATCATTACTGGGGTCCATGGAGCGAGTGGAGCTCCTCTGCTGAATGGAGGACTGCAGGGTGTCAAACAGGGATTGAAGGTAAAAGACTGCACTTTACAACTATAATATGATCATCACCTCCGCCAAGGAAGTTATGTGATCGGGTGGGTTTGTTAGTTTGTTAGTTTGATCGTTTGTTAGCAACATAATTCAAAAAGATGTGGACGGATTTTGATGAAATTTTCAGGAAATGTCAAAAATGGCATGAGGAAGAACTGATTAGATTTTGGGAGTGATCCACATCACTGTCTGGATTCAGCAATTTTTTTTAAAGATTCTGTACTATTGGGAGATAGGGCTAATGGCAGAGGTCTGCGCTGTTACCACTTTACACCAGGAGATGGCAGACATGAGTAACATCAATCCCAGCAGCATTTTGGGTGTGTTTCTAGTCAAAGTTTTGGAGTTTATAGAGTTTGAAAGATGCACGCCCAGTCGAGGAGACGAGTAGGAGCGTAACAGAGAGAAAGACAGTGAATTGTAGCAAGAATACTCACAATGCTGGGAGGAATAGAGGAATATTCACCCTCTGCCATGACTTCCAGTCGTCCAGTGAGACCATGGGTGAGACTGTAAGTGCATCTGTTGGCACCAGCAGGCAATGCTTCTACCATGACAGTCCACACATAGCAAAGTCAGTTCTTTGCCTCACCATGATTCCACCCTACCGGCGAGGGAGTAATGCCATGGTTGGGGCCACATTGGGATTGATCCAGGAATTTTTTAAAGAATTCTTCACTATTAGGAGATAGGTCTAATGGCAGAGGTCTGCTTTTCTAGTTTCTTTCTGCAAGTGCAGGTTTCTGTTCTGATTCATCATATATACAGGACAGCAGTTAGAGCAAGTGTGAACGCTGTTGTTATTTTTTGTCTCTTTTATAGAAATGAATAGAAACTGGCTGTATGCCCTCCTGTCCATCATTCTTGTCCTTGGAGCCGTGGTATATTCACAGAAAACGTAAGTATAGCAGCCAAAGAGTTATGAACTTTAAAACTTTTCTTAACCTCAGTAACTTTACCACATAACCTCAGAAGCCTGATTTCTCTTTTAAGTCTCTGCTATTCACTGTCCTGAATTTACAAGAATAAAATAAAATAAATTAGCTAAGTGAATGTTAATTAAGTCTTCAGGTCAGCAATATGTAGTTTTCCAGTAAGTGATTTGCATAGGCTCAATATAGACTTTACTGGCACCACCTCCCACATATACAGAAACCACTGCAGTGATGTACGTGCAGCAGCACATTGCAGTGAAATAGCTTACAGACGTAGGAAATCGTGCAGAGCATCAGTGTCTGTCACTGAGAGCGCCTCGCTCAAGGGCACACAGGAAAAACAAATATAGGCTTAGAAGATGAAGATGAACTTTGTATCCTCTGTTTATCTTAGAGTGCAAGATGAAACTTGTATGTAAGGAAGAAGTGATGGCTCAGTGCATGCATCAAGTAAGCTCTGTGCAATCAATATTTTAGGGAAAGCAGCTAATGTAGTCATTATATGCTTTGCAGATGCAATATTTTCATACAGTTTTTGTTTTACAAAGTGTGCAGAGCTAAAGCTAATTTTTTCTTTATGAAGATTTTTCAGTTATTTTTTGTTAAACCTAAATGTTCAGGGCTTTACACTGTAAAAACTCAAAATTTTTAAAGTATTTCTCTTACATAATCAAAACTATCTCATTGCTCCTACCATGTTATTTCAGTTTATAAAAGTCAAAATAAAGCCTGAACGGCTTGAATAATGGCATCAATGATTGGATAGCACATTACTTTTTGCTACGATTTGGTTGGCCAGATTCCATGTCTGCTATCTGGTAGATCCATCTTTCAAAACTTTGAGTTTTATGAAATAGATGACGTGTGTACAGCTTAGTTACTTCTCTATACTATCATCTCATAAGAAGTGAGGAAATATGATGCGTAAAATTAATAAAAAAATAGCGAGGTAGTGACAACCTTAATCCAAAATGCCAGTCTACAATTCACTAAATAATGCTGAAATGAATGGACATGACAAGGTGTGACTGAGGCTCCATTCAGTCAAGTATCCAATAAAGATTAGTTATGAAAAATGAAACTCAGGATGGCATTTAACTTTTTGAATTTTTTTTTTTTCAAGATTTTCTTGTTTTTTATTTTTGCCTTTATTGATAGAGGAGGACAGTGGATAGAATCGGAAACAGGGATGGGAGAGTGGGGGAAAGGAGCTGCAGGATGGATTTGAACGTGGGCCACCTATGTACATGGGGTGCTGCCTAACAACTAGGCTATCTGCGCCCAAACATTTTGAATTTAAATGAGAGGAAAATTGAGGCAGTCCTGTTTGTCCCTCCCAACTCCACCACCTCATTTTGTTAGGAACTTCACCCTCTCTCTTCTTATGTGAAACCCTCTGACAAAAATCTAGGTGTGACTTTAGAGTCTGCTTTTACATTTGATCTAGAATAAAAAAATTTGGTGAGAGGATGCTTCCATCAGTAATACTCTTTAGCCAAAGGGAAGCCAGTTTTGATGTGCCAGACACTGAAAAACTACCTAGGCTTTTTTATTTTATTAGTCGAATGACATGCAGTTATTTTCTAATGTTTCCCATCTTATGTATTTTTCAACAAACATAAGCAATAAATAACTATATTATAACCAGCACTATTAGATTAAACCTAGGCTCACACAAAAATATGCATGTATCAGTAAGAGTTACATATCTTTATTAATCTACTTTGATTAATTTACTGATTTGTTTAACTTAAAGCCTTGTATGGATCGTTATGACAATTAGGGCTGAACACTTTTGAAAAAAAAATAGCAGTTATTATTTTGACTTATATTTCAGATGCAATGCGCTTTTTTTGTATTGAAGGAAAATTTATGTAATTGTCATTTTAAATAAGAAAAACATATACAAAATAAGAAAGTCAGATTTTTTGGAAACTATTCTAAAAAAATTATGCTTCAATGTTTGCCTGATGAGTAGAGCATTTCTCCTGCAAAAAAAAAAAAAAAAAAAAAAAAAATGTCTGAAAATGTTTTTGACAGGCAGGTCTGGTCAAAGAGATATTAAAACTTGAAATTTGCAGTAGGACATTTTGTGATTTAATTGAAATTTAGATTGATTGTTTGCTACGAGGGGTTTAGCAGCACAATATGAACTTTCCTTATTGGCCGTAACAACATGAGAATATGGATCTGCAATTATGTTTTTGAGGTAAAGCCGGACCTTAATAATAAAGTAAAATACAACAGTTTTTTGGGATGTGATGTGCTACGGTGTAGTCAACAGAGGTGGAAAAAGTACAAGAGTATTGTACTCTTGTAGTAGCCACTGATTTCAAAATGTACTCAAAAAATACAAGTACCTAAAAAACTACTTAATTACAGGAATTTGAGTAATGTGATTTGTTACTTTCCACCTCTGATAACTACAGACGTGATTTAGTTGAACCTAAAGCAAGCCTGTAAACAACAGCGGGCTGTGAAGACATTCGTATGGGTGCAGACATAGAGGCAAACATTTCTTTATTAAAAGAAGACCAAAGAACAGCACTACGTGCTCTTGCACCTTTCCCGACAGGCTTCAACAATAGTTTGATTTACGAACTAGCTCCACTAATTGTAAACAATTACAACGGCTGCCTGTTGAGCTCACATTATGCAGTTTATTTCCTCTGACAGTGCAAGCCTCCTACGTCTGATGTTTTGTTGCTCTTATCGGCCTGTAATGAATGTAACAGACAGGAACAGCGTTCTTAGAAACATTGCATTCAAAGTCGCTCTCATTTTTGCTGTGCTAACAAGAAATAAAGGTGGAGCCCTCAAACGTTTCTAGGAACTATTAAAACGCCCTCTGGTTAAAAATAAGGTATGGTAAAAGTAAACTTTAATAACTTTATCATGTCTGTGGAGTACGATCAGCGAGATACTGCAGAGGCCATTGAAGTTTTTTCAAGTAACATCTTTGTACTTATTTATGTAAAGTCATACCTTACACATTATTGTAGCTTGACTCATTAAAGTGAACACTAGAGTCATTTTATGACACCACTGTTACTGGTTTTGAGTAAGAAAATTGTCACAGCCTTGCTTTTGCACGTCAGCTACCAAAATAAAACATGAAAGGCAGGCACAGAGGAATTAAAAATGAAATATTCTTTTTTCCTTTTCTGAACTTGTTTCAAATTTCTTTCAGATATCTGCAGAAGAAATTCCACCTGATAACATATGTCCCCACACCAGACGAGTTTTTCAGTCCTCTTTATCACAACTATGGAGGGAACTTTAAGGTAAGAAAAGTGAAAGTGTAACAGGTTCTGTGTGTAGTTTCCACATCGGTCCAGCAGGTGTTGCTAAGAGGGGACTTTCAACACATCTGCACCCATGTTGGTGGGACTTTCCCATGACTTCACATGTGCGGGTTCATGAGGGGGGTGACTCAGGGGCTTCAAGAGGTTTTTGGTTTCTGATCTGTCTAGCTTGCTGTGGGTAGATATTTTTGTGTGATGGAAAGACCTGTTCCACCCTGGTGGAAAATACCTCAGAAATCTAAATTTACATCAGTTATGTGTCATTGTGTCTGACTTGAAACTGCTTGTTTTTCACTTGTGAAGGGAACAAAAAGAGGCATATTTGGTGGCATTTTTTTTTCTTGCCATGATGACAGTATTTTGCCACAGCTTATTATGTGTTCTTCTCATGTTGATTGTGTCTCTGTTTCTTGGGGCCGTTGTGAAAAACCAACTCAATTGTCAAAGTAACGTTAGAGCTGTTGGTTTAATTAACTCAACGCTCAGGAAGAGAGAGGCTTTTTCTGTCCAAAAATCAGGGCATAGCTCCCAACAGAAACACATCTGAAATAGGGTGGTCATCATACCAGAATGTTAAACACTAGTCATAAAAATACAACACCAGGAAAAATCAACGGTTGTAAAAATACCAGTTTGACTGGATATTTCTTGTACATTGCCAGTGAATTTGTGCAGTTTGGACAATTTGCAGGACTTTACTTCTGTTTTTTTTATGGGATTAGGCCTCTTTTAAGCTCAGTTTCTTGGGAGTGGATGTGGTTTTTATCAAACTTTGGCCCTTTGCTACACTATTTTTCATGAAAATAACAATGAACATATTTTTTATCAAGCTTAAGTGTGCTGCAGCCCAATTTTTGAGACCCGATTTTTTTCTGGGGGCCATCAGAAAACTCTTGTACCATAACATAAGACTCAAATATTGATCTCTTTTTAACCTTTTTTTTTCATAAACAGGGCGTTACAATGCCAACGCTTGGCTTTTGGATACATTCAGTGTTTTTGGAGTCACAAAGTACAATTCATGAGCCGCTGACATTAATAATCTTTTTATAAGGCATCCACAAAGTCACTCCAGAGTATTTTTCTGTTACCTTTGTTTCTGTAGCATCAGTGTCTTCAAAAAGAAATTCTAAAACTGGAAAAGTTGTTATATAGCATGTTTAATGAAGAGTCACCAGTTAATCCAGTGCCAGTTAAACCATGACACCTGTTGTATCCATCATACAAAATACGCGATAAAAAGGTTAAACCTGTGTTAAAACTTCTAGCAGTTTTGTTACTTCTGGAACTTAAAATCAAAACATTTAACTAAGTGTTTTATGATCATTTAAAATGTGATTTATTATCATTATTTTAAATAATGATCATTTCTTTGGTCTTCATTTACTTTAAATGACTTTTTGTGGCCCACCTGTAGTAGCTCTAGGGCCCACCAGAGGGCCCCAGACCACACTTTGGGAAGCACTGCTCTAGAACGTCTCAAAATATAGCAAGGTAGTGACATTTGACATTTTGATATTCTTCATTTAAAATGTCAGCCTAAAATTAACTATATAAATACTGATAAAGAAGTATTGCAAGGCATTACTGAGCCACTCGGCTCAACTGTCCAATAAAAATTGGTTGCACTGTAATGAAACCCAGGAAATAAAATCAGCCTCTGGGTTTAGGCAGAAAAAACAACAACAAAACATTAATAACAACAGTAAGAAAAAAAATCTTTTCATGAGCTTTTCACCAATAGATTTGAGTCTGACTAAAGGTCTCATGTCCCCTCCCAAGTTACCATATTACATTACTTATGATTGCTCTTACTTTGTTTTTTAAATATAATATCTATTTAGAAACCAACTGCCATTTTGACAGTATTACTAGGTTATTAATATTCCCCCAAAATACTTCAGTATATATTTTGTGTGTGGCCCATTGGACAGAGTTACATCCCAACTAAAAACACAAAAGAGGAAGAACAACTTATTTAAGGTTGTATGCATTTACACATGTTGGTCAGCAGAGTGCGCCACTGCAACAACTAACATGAACATGCAGTTCTTTTAAAGGGGAAGTGCTTCGGAGACAATGACATAGCAAAATGCTTCCTTTTATACCAAAAATTTATTTGACAAACTATGCAGAACTTGGGTAATAAAGAACATCTGATGCTTTCATGGATTAGATATGAAATGGGGGTGAGTTTTAGGGGGCAAGGAAGGTGTGTTTACAAGCATTTAAACTCAAAATGGTTCTTCCACCATGTGAGTGCAAAACAAAGTGTTACCTCTGCTACAGAGTTGAATCATCTGAATGAAATCTTGGAAGAAAATCAGACATGTTTATGTTTGCTATTATTAATTTTATCACCACTCTATGTGCATCCATGTGCTAGGTAGAAGACATAAAGATGTAATACGCAACTACTGATAACACTAACAGAACAAGCCTGGTCGAGGTAGGGAGAGAAAAATTTCACCGACCAGAAAGTAAACTAGTGAGAGATGTGTCTAAATACTCCTGAACAACTGCCAAGACACTACTGAAGGACTTAGACAAGTCTGGAATTGTAGTCTGAAAGAAGACAGTCACTAGAGCCCTGCACAGGAATGGCCCAGTGACACCTGGGATAGGTTCCACCCCCCATGGGACCCCGAATGGGATAAGGGCTATAAAAAAATGGATGGATGGAAAAGCTCTGTTAAAAATTCAGTGCTCTCTTTAACACTACTTGGGAAATCCTTAAAAAATTAAATTTTCATAGGGGGCTAATAATTTTGACCTTGTCTATACTGTGAGGATCTATGGTCCATAAAGCTCTTACAAAATAGACGTTTCTGCTGAGCCAGCAGTTCCAAAATTAAACATTTCCATCTGCCATTTGACATTTTCTTTATGTAGATGACTACATGTCTCCATTATTAAATAACACAACCACCCACAACACTCCATAAGCACATGTATATCTCATTTACCATCAGCTCCTACTAGAATACTAGTTTCATATTTGCATTCTTCTACATACTATTTGATGGTTGTTTTCCCAAACCTGATTCAAAGTTCTTTATTATCCATGAATGAATATAAAACCACACATGTCGAAATGATTATGTAAAACTAGTGTGATGCTCTCGTCCTTGTAATTGATTTTTTTTCTAGTCTTGTAATCTAGATTTCCGCTGTCAACCTGCCAGGTTTACTTCTTGCTTTAGACGTCCTTGTTCTAGTTTGACTTTGCTATCTCTGTCTTGTGGTGCAGAAGGCTCCATTCAGCAATGTTGTTTAGCTCTGCACCACAGGATGTGGTGTCCTTTACAAGTCAAAAAGCGTAATATGCTTATCTGGTCATCACCTTGCTTAATGGAGGGAAATGGTAGCTGCAAAATTTTCCATTTCGTTATATATTTCTAGATTTTTTAGGAGACAAACATTGAAAACACATCAAAACTAAAATCACAATTGTGTGTGTTTTTTCTGCAGACTTCTTTTCTCATGGATTTAACTTGTCATCTTTTGTTGCCAATGAAAACCTTTCCTGTACGTCAGTCATTTTTAGTACTGATCCCTTTGTATTCATTGTTCAAATCTATTTAGCCCTTCACAAAGTGACTCATTGTTCAGAAACTTCCTGATAAACAGCATTATAAAATCCCCAAATAAGATAAACATTTATGTACATGCCAAGCTGTGCTTCTTCTTACATATCTACTGATCGAAAGATTAGATACCCTCCTCTGATACAGTGTACTCTCACATAGGTATAGAACTAAAAACTTTGGTCAGTCTCACTTTCAGAAGGTTTGATGAAGATCAAACTCTCTTGTCTGTGCAGCGTGATTAGCCATGTAGATTGAAACATGGCGACTCTGGTAACAAAGGCTTGATAAATCACTCTTCCTGCATATTCTCAAGTCAACAATTAACCAGCTATTGCACCAGCTGTGAGGAGCATGCTTTAACCTAATTTAGACTGAAGACCACCTAAAAAGTTCTTCTAAAACCAAAAGATTGTTTGAAGCAAACTCTTAAAACAGAAGTATTTCCTGAAAAGACTGAGCCTTCTTCATTTCTCAGCCTTGGTAGTAGAAAGACATTGATTAAACTATTGGCTTTTACTGTAAATGACTGCATTGTCCAAAAGTATAGGTAACATTTCAGCCAGGAACACCTGTCATAATTGAACCATTTATTACAAAATGGATCTACAGTGTTACTTGGCAGTGAAGGCTCTGCTTAAAAGTTGCTCCTTGGGTTAGTCAAGCAGCATGCTTTGACTTTCCCGGGAATGCATGGCTAGAAAACCCCAGATGGATATATACATTTATGACAATGCATAATACAATGAAAATGAGTGCAGAAGCGTTGTATCTATTCATAGTAGTGTGAAACTGAATGTGAGGGTGTAACAACAGCTTTAGGCTAAAATGAGGCAGCTGGGGTGGTGGAGGTGAAGTTTTGCCAGTGTGGTGTTTTTGGTATCAATGAAGCATGGCTTAATGGCGAGGATGTCATTTTAAATGGAGCACTGTGTTGGGAAAATGAGCCATGATTGTGAGGCTGTGAGAGCTGGGAGGTGATAATTGAAATCAGCTGATGTTATGTCTGAATTTGACTTATTATGAGGTGATCGTGGTTCCTTATAATGTCAAAGTATAATTTAGAATTTTACTGTTGATCTACAGTTTTTGTCACACTTTTTTCATTGCTAATTTTGGTGTAAGACTTCCACTTTTCTCTCATGTGTGAAAATAGATCATAGTTTGTCTAACGGATGGTTAAAACTGTTAAAAGATTACCTATCTCTACTGGTAGTTTTTTTTTTTCTTTTCTTTTTGTAGAGCAACTTTTCACTGCATTTAATGCTTTAAATTTCTCTGTTTTAGGAATGGGTGAAACCTGTCTTCAGTGAGTGTGATTACATAAAAATCAACGCTCATGCTCAGGAGAAAAGTGAGAAGCAGCCTGATGTCCTTCAGTGGAAGAACGAGAAACAAGGCAACAATGAGGACAGTGAGGCAACTCAAGCTGCAGTCTCCCTCCACATGCTGCTGCCTCACAGCAAGTCACTGCCGTCCCAGGACAGTGGCATCTCAGAGGGACCCGATGACTCCAGTGGACACATCTCCATCCACACTGTAATGCTGTCCGGAGAGGACGAGTTTGAGGAGGAAGTTGGGCGCTCTGTCGGCATGCTCAGAGGATACCAAGATGGAGGAAGCTTTGGTTCATTTGGAGACAACAACGGAGAACACGCCGGCTACAATTTTGGAGAAGCACAGCCGTTAAGGCTGGATAGGATAAGTGGGATGTTACCACAGCATGAAATCCAAATATTCAATGAGGTATCAGAAAGAAATGACAACTTTGATCAGCATAATGACATTAATGAACCAGAGAGGGTATCACTTAACTCATTTGGTTCACATGGGCTATCAGAGGATGGCTACCCTCACGTTGATCTGGACACTATTGACAGTGGGTTTGGAGAGTGCAGCAGCCCTGGGGCCTCAGACTCAAACATGAGGGAGCAGATGGATTTATTTCAGGAGCACAAAAGCTCAAATTCGAACTATGTGAAACAGTGGATGATTTGCAGTACAATTCAGGAAGATTCAAGCAATCCAGAAATTGAACCTAATGAAACACAGTGAATAATGTGGCTGATGAACTGAAGAAATCAGAAGTGATTTGGGATGAATATTTAAAAACAGACATTATTTTTAACATTCTAAATGTTTGAAAGAAAGTTGGATGTATCTGTCATTCCTTTTCCTGTAAATAATGTAATATTTCAAGAATGCTTAGGTTTACACTTTTCTTTATATTTATGTTTATAGTAAGATTTGTTTTCTTTGTTCAGATTGGACTATGCACACCAAATCATGTTTTAATGCTGTCACTGTGTTCTTACTACACCAGAGGCAAGCAAGCTTCAATGACAAAATAAACTTGATTACATTGATTCCTTTTATACTGTCATTACAGCATACAGGCAATGCAGCGTGAAGCTGCACATTTTTCTCCCATTATTCCTCAAGATGGTTGAGGAAGAAGGAAAGAGGGAGATGTCAAGGAATCCGGAGTGTCCGCCAGGAATATTTCCTTTATTTTCTATTACTTTCTTACTCACAGAGGTTGTTAGCTTGCTTTACAAAGTGGAAATAGTGGTGCATTGATTATATTCAAATCTACGATTGAATTGCTATGCTCTGACTTGTTTTAACCTGGAAGCAAAACTATTTTGCTCAAAACTGTCAAAGGCACTTCCATTCAAAGACACTTCTGTTTGTCCACATCAAAATAAAAGTGGCAGATGTCATGCTATTTACAAAAGAAGCCTGTCATTCGCAGGGCAGTGAATTCAGTTTTTAACAGATGTAGTGAGGACAGCAACCATGCGAAGCTATGTCTGACCCTTGCATGCTGTTATGACCTGGTATTTGGTTAAATCATCTATGATGAACGAGCCCTCTTAAAGATGCAGTGTGTGGTATTTAGCCTGAGGGCATTTAGCAGAACAATCCTGGTAAAAGATGAAACAGAATATGTATAAGTAGGTCTATCTTAATTAGTGTTTAGTCATCTAATAGAAACAAACTGTTTCCTTAATTAACTCAGAATAAGCCTTTTATTCATACATAGGGATGGTCCCCCCATGGAAGCCGCCATCTTGGATTTTTGCATGTTTCTTTGGCACCACAGAAGGAACCAAATAACAGATACACATACATAAATTTTCTAAATTTCACCGGTTGCCACAGTTATTACAAGAGAAATTAGCATCACATTCTAGAATTGACTGTTAGATGTTGATATTCCCGATTTTACACACTGCACCTTTAAATAGCGTTGTTACGAAGCAGAACTTTACACGTAAGTGGGTCACACACTACACAATCATCCTGCCGATGGTCAGCCTGAATTCCCTCTTCCAACCAAAGTCAGAAAAGGCCAGATTATCGGATGGTTTTTAGGATTATCTTGCCAGATTATCCTGTGGTGTATTACAAGTGAATTTTCCCCCTAGCATATTAAACGTGTTTAATATTTACGACCAAAAATCCTTTGTGTGGTGAGCACCGAGGTCAGCGGAGCAGGTGTAAGCATTTAATGGAGCAATAGCCAATCAGGAAGCAAGCTGGCTGAAGGAGGAAGAAAAACAAAACACAGCCATGGCAACGATAGTAAATGTGAAGCACAAAATCCGATGGACGACAGAAATGGAAAAGCAACTTGTTGATTTGTGGCAACAAACTGACGGAAAGGGGAGTTGGACTGAAAAGGCAACTTCAATGGACTTAGCATGTAGCTAACAGCTAACCGCAGTAGCTTATTCACTCTAAAGTCCCATTTTAACAGTTTAGAATCTGTTAGTATGTGGTGTGCTGAGTTGATCCTCTCAGTCTACACCACACACTATACAAATAAAACCGTGAAATCTGGGATATTTGTCACTATGTGTGGAGTCTCTTTTGCACGAGGAATCACTGTACCAGCTTTTTAAAAATTCACAACTGTGTTACAGCAATCCTTATAAATCATACATTGCTCCAAAAACACATATTATAATTTGCAAATGTATTTATTTTACTTTGTAAACCAGGCAATATTGGGCTGTTTCCTGGTTTGCTTTCTGTTTTGCATGTTTGTTTGTTTTGCATGTTTGTTTGTCTTTTTTGTCTCATGTTTAATACCTCACCGGCGTACCAACTATCACTGATAGTTCTAAATAACACTAGATGGAACTAAATATTGATCGACTGATTGAAATTCATATTTTGAACATCTAAGTAAAGTATTAGCTGCTGCTGCATTAACATTAGTAAAAGAAAGCATAGCTATAATAAGTGAGGGAAATCTAGAATTGTAAATCTGGTACTTTTTCTTTTTTCTAGTCGATGAACTGAACACAAACCAAACCGTGACCCCAAAACCAAGGCACGAACCAAACCGGGACCTCTGTGAACCGTTACACTACTCTTAACACATCATTCACCACAGGAAAATCTGTCAAACTGATCTTTAGAACCACCCAATAATCGAGCCTTTTCTGACTTTAGTAGGAATGGTGGAATCTGGACGGAAATATGCAGTATTATGTAGTGTGTGCCAGGCTTTACTCAGTGGCACCTCTTCAGCTACTTGATTCCAGACTTAATCCAACCAGGACTTAACCTGGTGACCCTCGGATTCCCAAACCTTTACTAATATAATTCTATAATTTAACAACAACTGGGAACAAAAAGTATCCAAATTATTGTTAACTTTGACAACTTTTCTTTCAAGGCTGAAAAGGACAATAGACTTTAAGTTTACATCAAAACAAACCTTTCAGGTTTTTATTATTCAATTATTATTATTATTATTTTATTCAATTTTCAATGAATCATCTGAATTATAATTGAATGCATAAAGGTCTGTTTTACTTTTATCTGTTCACACACTGTGATGGCCTATGTTTAATTTCTCTTACACTTCAGAATGCACAGGCTGCAGTATGGGATCACAATGCCGACTTGCAATGGAGAATATTTTCTTGTCTCTGTATAACTGCTTCATATTGTCACACTTGTGCATGCTTTGCTGCATCTTGCAAGTATTCTACCCTATCAAGATGTCTGATAATGTCTGTTCTCCTTGCACGTGCATATTTCAGAAACCACTGTAACCAGCTGTCCTGATTGTTTTGTTTCTCAGTAAAAAAGAACACACTTGGTAAAAACCTTTATCTGTTCACTCAAGAAGAATGTAACATCTCTGGGCTAGCTTTCAATTATCAGATGAAGTGGAGAAACATGGCAGGCAAGCTGTTCTTTCACCTCTCAGCATTTCTTTTACTCTGCAAAAAAACACATGTTGAAGTTTCTGACTTTGCAGCTGTGGAGATGCAGTATGAACTCAGTTCAACTGGTTTAAACTAGACTGTTAACACCCATATATACAGATGCATTTAAAAAGTCAGAATATCATAAGAAGCAACTTTTCCTGTGATTTTATTCATAAAGTGAACCTTCCATATAGAACAGATTCATCTCATATAAAGTGAAATATTTCAAGATGTTTATTTGTTTTAATGGTCAGCAAACTAGTTTCTGGTCGTCAGTTTCTCCTGATGGTTGACAGCGCTGACTCTGGACTTGATAGGACAAAAGATGACAGCAAAAGATGACCTGGCCCAAACCATCACTGACTGTGGAAACTGAAAACACTGGACTTCAAGCACCTTGGAGTCTGTGACTTTCTGATGTTCTCCAAGACTCGGGGACCTTGTTTCCAAATGAAATTCAAAATTAACTTAAATTTAAAAACAGAACTTTTCTACCACTGAGGGATGATCTAGCTCTCTCAGCAGCCCAGGCGAGAAACTGATGATGTTGTCAGTGGTTCAGAAGCAGCTCCACACAAGGAACATGATACAGGGTCCACATTCAGGCAGGTCCAATTCCTGGACCCATCTGAATGTGGTGACTCTTGGTCCACTGACTCCAGCCATAGTCAGCTCTTTGTGATGCTCTCCTTAGTGCTTGAATCTGCTTTGTTTGTCAATCCTCAGAAGGCTGAGCTCATCCCTGTTTTCTTACTACACTTCTTCCTTCCAGTCAGCGTTCCATGAACATGAATTTGGGGGCGACTATAGCTCAGTAGGTAGAGTCAGTTGTCTCACAGCTGGAAGACTGTGGGTTCGATCTGCATTCACAACGATGGGTCCTTGGACAAGACACTTAACCCCAATTTGCTGCATCAGTGGGTGTGTGTAAATGGGTATGGAAGTGTATGAATGGTAGAATGAAACTGATGGTAGCAATCTCTGCCATCAGTGAATGAATGTGTGAGTAAAATGGGTGTGAATGGGTAGGTGTGCCTGCGATGTAAAGAGCTCTTTTGAGTAGTCGAATGACTGGCCATAAGCTTTGATACAGCATGTCCTTTCAGCCGTGAACTGTGGCTAACCCGCCTTGTGAAGGGTGTCAGTGATTTTCTTCTGGACAAAAGTCAAGTCAGCAGTCTTCCCCATGACTGTAGCTGTGTGTAGAACCAGAGAGAAAGAATAAAAGTTCAGGAAACCTTTGCAAATTGGACTTGTCCACAATATTCTAATATTATGAGATGATGGTGTTCAGATTTTTGTCAGCTGTGAGTTCATGAATCATGAAGCCACCAGCTGCATTTTTTCCCCTAATACTTACAGAGATGTTACCTCAATAAGGATGTTTTGGGAGGTTGAAGGTACATATTATTCAGATGTTGATGAACTTCATTAACTGATAATATCTAAGGCTGTGTGAGGGTGGATTTTTTCTGATTGAAAGCCTTTTGATGCTAGTTACAGTGGGAGGGGGCTTTTGAAGGTTTCTCTGACAGCTAATGGTCTCACTTTGTCATTTGTTATTGCAGATTTGTTCTCTAGCTCACAACAGTCTGGTACTATAGGCTCACTATTATTCATGGATATGTTTCATGGAAAGTACAGTCTATAGTTAAATTATTTATTATTATAGCTCTGTCTGCATCATATTCACTAAAATGTCTTTTTATGAGGATAAAAGTTCAGCTGTCAGACTGATGTGGTTGCAGGTTTCCAGTGCTCAGTTCTAAGTCCTATTAGCATTTCTGTAGCATTAGTAAGACTAGAACCACAAACAAGATAGAACTGCCTTATTGTCACAAGATGTCCGCTGTTATCGTTTTATCTCATGCTGCAGCGTCATAATGAAACCCAGGCTCAGTAATGCTTCAAAACACTAGCATTATTTAACCCTTTGTTAACTAACTGGACAAGTAAAGGATACAGACAGTGTACAGAACTTAACTGTCATAAAAGTCTAAAACTGATTCCTCTTTTTGAACAGCAAAAGTAGGGAAGAGTTTCAACTGGAAGTCTATTTTTCCCTTTTGAAGATGCAAACAAGTCAGAGACATACAAGCAGATTGACAGCAAAATAGCTCTTGTCATGCCTCCTGGCTATAGCCAGGATATGAGGCGATATTTTAAAGGTTGTGCTTTCATACATCTGTACTCCTTCCAAAGAAGCTGTATCAAAACGAAATGTGCACTGGGGCACAGCCATGTTAGACTCGAAATGGACCTTCCCCAAGCTGTTGCCACAAAGTTGGAAGCATAGACCTGTCCAAAATGTCCTGGTATGCAGAAGCTGGAGATAAGGGGCCTCACTTAAACGCTGAAAACAGTATCATACCGGTAATCCTCCTCCACCAAATTTCACAGTTGGCACAATACAGTCAGGTAAACCCAGACTCACCCATCTGACTGCCAAGCAGACAAGCATGAGTTGTCCACAGCCTAGTGCCGGTGTGCTTTCCACCACTTCATGTGACTCTTGGCAGTGGACTTGGTGATGTGAGGCTTGCATGCAGCTGCTCAGTCATGGACCTATTCCTTGAAGCTCCTGTCTCAGTTTTTTCGCTTACATTTATGCCAGTGGAAGTTCAACTTTTACTGTCTTACACTTTGTGGCTGAGTTGCTATTGTTCCTGAACATTTCCACATTCTTATGGTACCACTTAGAGCTGACTGGAACATCCGTCAAGGATGGAGTCTGACAAACCGTCTTATTGCAAAGGTGGCATCCATCACAGTACCACGCAAGAAGTCACTGAGCTCTTCAGAACCACACATTTGTATCACACATGTTTGTTAATGGAGATTGCATGGCTAAGTGGTTGATTTTATACACCTGTGGCAACAGGTCTGATTGAAACACTTGAATTCAGTGATTAACAGGTGGAGCCAAATACTTTGATCCATATAGTGTACTTGCCATTACATTCAAAAGTAGGGCACTGTTCACCCACGCCATACTTGTAGATATGATTTCTCCAAAACACTTTGAGGGATTTTCTCTCTAGACTTTGCAGAAATTTCCACTCTGCCTCAAGGATGAACTGATAAGATTTCTGAGTTACAAGCTTCATGACCTCAAATCTTCAGAGCACAATTTTTTAAAGAATGCATTGAGATAGTTTTGACAAATTTGGCACAAACCACTTGATGACCTGATTAGGTTTTAGAAAACAAAGGTTGTTAATTTATGCAGTTTTGCTCCACTATCTGTGTTAATTGTCCAGAGTTACTACAAACCATGCACCTGCATCTTTAAAGAGATATCATTCTCACTGATCAACAGATTTCTTTCAACTCATTATTGTACTTTCACTGTATGATGACCGTTTAACCTCACAGCGACGTGTAGTCTGGCACCACTTTCAGATTTTATGTGTTTACCAAAGATTATTAGTGACTCATGAACATTATGAGTAACCGGATGAGATTTTCAATTAGAAAACATTTGTTACTCACATACTGCATGCCATCAACAAAAATATAGCATGCATAACTGCAGCCAACTTTTAGATTAAAAAAGTATGCATTAAAAGTGTGGCTTATACAAAGAATTTTACAGACAATGAAAAGGGGTTTGTTTTTTTATTATCTTTTTTTCTCTATGTCGAGATTTTGAAAAGGGAACTCAAAGAAAGGCTGTAACGTTTTTTTTCCTCCTATTTGTGTAAGTAGTTTTTTTAAATTCAATTTTTATCACGTCATAAAAATGATCAAATTAAAAATGTTGTTCTTCAAGCACTTTTTTTTATAGAAAGTAAAAAATGAGAGACTGAAATCATGTTTTTTTTTTCCTATTATTTTTCCTTTTTTATTCTCTATTTCTGACTGAAAGAGCCATGGTTATATTTTTTGCTCTGTTTTTAAATTGTAATTAGGAGACAGCTTGCTTCTGAGTAACAGGGTGATGACAGCCTCCATGACAAGACACGATGCAGTATAACGATAAAAACTGTAGAAAAGATTGACCTTTTTAAGGATATTTTTAAGGGCTTTTAATGCCTTTATCCATAGAGGAGGACAGAGGATAGAATCCAAAAACAGGAATGAGAAAGTGGTGGATGGACATGAGGGACATGGTGCCACGGGCCAAACTTATACCCGGGCCGTCCGCACACATGGGGCATGACCTAACGACGAGGCCGAACGTTTATCATACAGATTTACCATAATGCTAGCACTTTATTTTAGTAGGCCCCCATTACTTTTTTTAGTGTTAAAATGATGATTATCCAGTCATTTTTCAAAGAATAAAGGTGATGATTACACCGTAATAAGCTGGCATTTAACCAAGCAATAACTTGGAAATATGGCAACTTCAAGGAGGTATCTATGTAGCAATATCAATTTTGAGTCATTCTTTGTTATACTGTGGTAATTCTCTGGTGGCATTTTACCCTAGCCATAACCTTTAACCCTAACCCTACCATCTTAATATTTTTCCCTACCTAACCTCTAACTCAACCATTGTGATACTGTGTGTGTGTTTTGTGTGTGTTTGTGAAACAGTGTGTGTGAGTGGGTGTAAGTGGGTGCACATGTAACTGTTGTCTGTAGGGTGGTTGCGGGTGTGTGGGTGTGAGGGAATGACTCTAATTGTCTATATTACGCAAAAGGTGGGGGTGGGTGGGTTTGAGGGAATGTTTTTAATTTGTCCATGTACAGCACTTTGAGTTACATGTCATGTATGAAAAGCGCTTTATAAATAAAGTTTGATTGATTGATTGATTGTGGCAATTCTCTGGTAATTACATGGAATTTAACCCTAGCCCTAACCCCTAACCCTAGCCATTGTGATAATGTGGAAATTCTCGGATAATTAGGGGTCATTTTACTATAATTCTTACCCTACGGCTAACCCTAACCATGACAATCAATGACAACCAATCAGTCTCTTCCCAACAAACGCACAGATTTTTTATATTTTTTTTAAATTATTATTTCTATTATTTTTTTATTCTTATTGTTTTATCTAATAATCTGATTTTTTCAATATACATTGATAATCTTTGTAATTATTTAATATGCAAATATATATTACGTGTAAATATTTCATGCATTTTTATTTCTTACCCTGACTTTGGCAGTAACTGATCTGTTCATGCCAATAAAGCAAAAATGAAATTGGAAAGTGAAATTGAAATTGATAATACTGTAGCAATTCCCTGGTAATCAGGTAGTATTTTACCCTGACCAGAACCATTGTTATATTGTGGCAATTCTCTAGTAATTAGGTGGCATTTTACCCTAACTTAACACTTACCCTACACCTAACCTTAACCCTCAAAATATTGTGGAATTTTACAAAAAATTCCTTTAAAATAAGATGATAATTTTCTATATAGGTTGCTTGGTAATTCCCATGGAATTTCTTCATTTTGGCCCACTGAATTTAAGTAAGTTGTTCCTGAATAATCTAAAAGTAATTTTTAGGGTTAGGGTTGGGTTAGGGAAAGGTAAAATACCATATAATTACTAGAGAATTGCCATCATTATATAAGGAATTACTTGATATTTATTACTAGGTTAATACTTCCTTAATATTAGCATATAATATAGAATATAATATAAAACTGCTGGAAAAATCTCAGGAAGTCATCAGGCCGGGGTAATGTCTATCTATAACAGGTCCTGAGGAGGGCTAATGCTATTCTGGATCATCCACTTCAGAGCTAGTTTGAGCTTTTGCCCTCAGGCTGTGGTTTTAGGGCTCCTATGAGGAGGACAAAGACTTCAGGTCTCATTTATCCCCAGTGCACTTTAATTACTAAATGAAAATGAGCCCTTAGGTTGCTCCTGTTCTTCTCGCACTATTACTGCTCATTTGCACATCCACACATTGCATGTTTTTGCATTAATTGGTAGTAATTTTCCATTTTTGGTATGAGCTCTGGATTGAACTTTTGTTAGTGATTATGTGTATGTGTATGGTGTTTCTTATATTGCGCTGTTTTTTATTATGTCTGACTTTTAGGCTTTTAATTGGGTTTTATTCTCACTGCTGATGTTGTCAGTGTGTACCTTGTCTTCTGTCAACACTAATTTCCCTTCGCGGGACAATAAAGAGATTCTGATTCTGATTCTGAATATAGAACAATTAAAAACATAAAATTCTACATATTGTATAATTAATGCACCAGCTTTATGTATATGCATATTTAATTTTTTAAAATTTATTTTCTGACTGCTGAACTGATTAATTGATAAAGCTACATTCTTAGTAATGATGGGGAATATTTTTATCATGTGTTTTTTTCTGCCTGCTACCTGTGTTATCAGCACATAAATACAGGTGGTGTAGTCAAAGGAACTAATAAATACATAGCTTCCATAAGGTCTTACTCAATGATATGAGGGGATTTACAAAGATGAGACAAGTCCCCCGCTCTGCATTTTACAGTCAACAGAGCTTAAAAAGCTGAGCAGTGGCACCAAGATCAAAGGAGAGTGGTACCCAAAGACAAACCAAAAAGAGAAAAAAAGAGAAAAAACTGTGACGTGAAAAAAAAGGTTTAACATCCTGTGATGTCAGTAGTGATAAGTTAACCCTCAGTTCCATCACTCATTCACGGTCTGAGACATCAAGAGCAGCAGGACAGCCCCTGAGGTACAAGTTTGTTTCTATCCATATATCACATACTGATTTTTGATCATGTAATCTCTTTGTTTTTGTATTTTTTACTCTTATGTCTTGTGTTTATTATAGTGGGAAATAGAGCTGTGAATGTTGTTCATATAACAGAACATGTGGGTGAAATAAGACATTAAAGAATAATGTAATAAGTAGACATGTTTGGCTCATCTTCACAGTGTGATGGTTGTGTTCATGAAGACATGAAGTATCTGATGCTGCTCCTCCTGTCCTGCTGCTCCCTCACACTGACCAGCGCCTTCAAAGGTACTGCTCTCTTATACTTAACATGCTGGTGTTTTCTTCTGAAATTCCTCTGTAGTACAAGCTTAATTATCACTGCCTCTGACATGTATCATCTTGTGGCTTGCATCACAAGATCAAATCATGCCCTTTACATGAATTCTCATCAACAGGCTACTTAAAGGTCATTTAACAGTCATCAACCACAGAGAGGGGTTCATGTGAAATACTGGAAATAGAAATGTCACCTCTTCATCTTTTATTAGAGAGAGCCATGCTTGAGCTAAAAGACTGAAGCCTCTGTACAGACCCTGCACATGAGGCTGCATTGGATGTTTAAATCCCAGTTCCAAAAAAGTTTGGATGACGTGTAAAACATGAATAAAAACAGAAAACAGTAATTTGCAAATCCTTTTTAACCAATCAATTGAATACAGCACAAAGACAAGATATATGATGCCTAATATAAAGATATAAAGCTCTAAATGGACCAATGGCCACATGCCCACGTTTGTCTGCCATTGTTTAATTTCTGTCTTGTCTCTGATGTGATTATTCACAAGCCTTCTAAAGGGTTTTTATGATTGTGGAAATAGTTGTTGATGTTTTTAACCCCTCCTTGTAAAGCACATTGAGCTTTCCTGTTATGAAATGTGCTATATAAATTAAGTTGCTTGCTTGCTTGCTATGTGCTGCAATTGAGCTGCAATCAATCAGAGGCACTAACAAGGAACAAAACTTCACCCAACAGCAACTTTAATGTCTTAAAGGTTTCTGTACATGCTGACAATATTTTCCATCTTCTTTCTTTAGCTGATGGTCATTCCTGCGTGAGTGCTTACTGGAACAGTATTTCATGTGTTGTGAACATCATGAATGTTCCTGTGGGATGGCCCAACATCACCTACCGTCTGGAATTCACTGAATCTCTGTAAATGCACTTGTTGTTGATCACTATAATGAGCTGAAAATGTAAATCTTCCAGCATTGATTAATGCTCTGTCTTTTTTATTGAACCTTCAGAGGTGAAAGGACCTCCTGCCCACTTGTGTTGATAGATGGCAGCTACAGATGTGTTTGTAACGTCAAGAGCGACTCTTTTGATATAGAGGATGAATATAAAATCAAGCTTTGTAATGATTCCAGCTGCATAAACTTAGAGGAGACATTTAATCCATCAGAGAACAGTAAGTATGTTTTTATTACTATGTGTGGTTCTTGTAAATGACATGCATGTGTCAGATAATAGTGTTTGTTTACATTTATTTATGCACAAACATCTGCCATTGCATCTGTATTTGGAACTAAGTGCAGTACCTTCAGGCCCAAAGCCAGCATAGTGGAAGTGTGGAGGGGCGGTCTTTTATTTCCCTAAAAGTGGATCTTTTTGGCAGTTTTTCCTCTAGAGTTACGGGGCACTTCTGGTTATGTCCATGTGGCCATATCCAGAGGCTGCTGTCCTCCAAGTGGACAGCCAGATTTAAATCTGGCTCCTTTCCCCTATCTATCTCCCACTTTCCAATCCTATCAAGACGTCCTTTATCTTCTTCTGAAACCCCCTGGCTATGGGCTTGATCTTTTACATCTTCAAATAAAACAACATAATGCCGTTGCAATGTATTTTCTATATCTTTTTTCACTCACAATATCATTGTACCTATTTTCTGTTCAGTTCAGCTGACACCTCCGTATGATATCGAGGTCAAAGAAAGTCTTGAGACTTTGAACATCACCTGGAAAAGTGGGTATGAAGACCACCGCTACCTTAAGGATGAGCTTGACTATGAGCTCCTTTATCAAACATCTCAAAGTTCTGAAAACAAAGTAAGACCTGATTTTATACACAGCTATATTTTGATGATGTTTTAAAAATAATATCTATGTTTTTGATAATATCAATCTTTGTGCAGACTCTTTTCATCAGCTCACAGAGCTCCTCAGTTCAAAGATCATTACTCAGACCAGGTGCTACGTACTGCTTCAAAGTGAAATCAGTGCCAAGTAATTCTGATTATGACGCTACTTGGAGTCAATGGAGCCCAACAGTATGCCTGAAAAATGAAGCAAGAGATGGTAATGAGTTTTTATTTTTCTTGGACAAAAAAAGTCATCATTCATGATGTCTTGTTACTCTCTAACTAGGCTCAGTTCCATTTCTAACGTTACCCCTACCCAGGCCTGCACAAACATTTGGCTGGGCCCCTGAAAAGCCAAGTGCTGGCCCTCCCAAGTCAGGATTACTTTCTGACATCAGTGCATGTGTGTTGACTCAGTAGCATTAGTGCTAGCATCCTGGCTAACAGTTACCTCATTAAAGAGCTTTTTACCACTTTAAATACCTTTTTGCCACATTCAACCCTTTTAGCAACTTTTCTTTCTGCCCATTTAACCCTTTATGGCCACTCCTTTTCCATTCCTAGTCCATTTTTGCCATTTTTACCACTTTATCCCCCTTTTTGCCTCTTTTTGGCACTTTTTTATTGCATATTTAAAGTCATTTCTACCACATTTTGCTATTTCAACCAATTTTCACCCTATTTTCGAATCATTTTTGCCACTTAAAGCCCATTTAAGTTTGTTGCCTCTTTTAACACCTTTTTGCCATGTTTAATCCATTTTTTTGCTTGTTGCCACTTTTAGCTTTTTTTTTGCTACCATTAACTAGCTATTATCACTAATTTCTGCTGCTTTTAACCCTTTTGTCAGTTCCTTCTTGCTACGTTTAACCCATTTTGCACCACGTTTTAGCTACTTTAAATAACTTTCCCTTACCTTGACCCAATTTTTGCTACTTTGTTTTTAACACTTTAGCTCAACTTTTGCTACTCTTGTGCCACTTTTCACCCATTTTTGCCATTTTTTTGCCTGTTTTTACCACCTTTCTGCAAATTGAAACCCATTTCACAACTCACACCAATGTCATTTATTTCCAACTTTAACCCATTTTCGTCACTTGTCTCCCATCTTTGCATCATTTCACAATTATCTAATTATTGCAGCATGAATTGGGACACCCCATCCTTACACTTGAACATGCAGCATGCAGGGGTAGCGCTAAGTGGTAGAAGCCATCATGTATTGCACTAAGTAGTAAAATTTGCTGTGTAATGAACATTTTAGTTCAGTGAGAGTCTAAAGATGTTTTCCTGTCAAACTCCCTACTTCTTAGAAAAATCCCTCATTGACGTATATGGCCTGATTGATTTAGTGTCAGCTCATGAGTATGACTCAGCAATTCTGTATAATTTTGTTGAACTTCCTCAGAACAAGATAACATCTTGGTCATCTTGATGAAGTCTCTGGGCCCCATGTGTGTGGCCTTTGGTGTCCTGCTGTTTGTCTTTCACAGTCCTGCTGCGAGGTGAGTCATCTGAAATTAAAAATTTAAGTCTGAGGTAACACGAGACCATCTACTTCACCTGTTTCAGATAATGACTGCATGCCTTTAAGGGAAGATGTGATTGTTCTCCTTTTTCTTGATTTGTACGACAGGATGAAGATCAAAACTCTGTCCCATACTCCATCACCAGCCCCTTTCTTCGAACCTCTGTATAAAGACCACGATGGAAATCTCCAGGTGAACTTCAAAATTATTTCACCCTGTCAATAATCAAAAGATTTTGATCTAGGGTACACCTTTTCTGGCCTGTTTCTACCCAAAACTTGCTGGATTAGTAGAGAATCTGTACCCTTCTGCTACGCTGTATGGCCTAGCTTATCTAAGTACGTCCTGTCTGAAGGGGCTCTGGAGGCTAATGGCACTGCTATCACCAAGTACCTTATATATAACCCAACTTCAAAAATATTGAAATATCCCCTTGAAATAGAGCCCTGAATGTCTATGTATCAAGTGAACTATATATTGTACAGGTCTTTGCCTGGGGGCTCCAAATGAGTAAAACCACCTTTGAGCAGGCAGGTTTTGTCTTTCATGTTATTACTGGGGCCATGAAATGACTGCACATTTTAAAATCCTGATTAATCTCATGATTTCTGTAATTAATCACAGTAATTCTCTCCTTTTTACTCTTTTTTCAAATTCCACTATTTGAATTAGAGCTGTTTTTGTTTTGGTTTGAATTTGTGTAATGCCATAAAAGTCTGACTGCTCAGCCCTCTGATCCAGCCGTCCATCCAGCAACTTCTGCTCATCCAGGGCCAGGCGATGGCTAAGCAGGCTAAGCAAGTCCACCCAGACATCTCTCTGCCCAGGAACATTTTCCAGCTCTTCCTGGGGATTCATAAGCTTTCCTAGGCCAGATTAGATATATACACTGTAATTCCTCCAACAAGTCCTACCTGGGGCCTCCTTCCAGTTGGATGTGTCCGGAAGACCTCCACAGAGGGGCGACCAGGAGGCATCCTGATCAGATGCTGGAACCACGGCAACTGGCTGCTTTAGAGGTGAAGGAGTAGTGGCTCTACTTCGAGATCATCCAGATCCAAACTCCCCTCCCTATCTTAGGCTGGGCCCGGGCCAAAATGAGATTCCCAAGGAATCTCACTTCAGCCGCTTGAACCCCAACTTATTCTTTTGGTCATTACCCAGAGTTTATGACCATAGGTGAGGGTTGGGACGAAGATTGACCGGTAAATTGAAAGTTTCTGCTTCCGACTCAGCTCCCTTTTCACTACGACGGTACAAAACAACATCTGCAATACTGCTGATGCTGCACTAATCCACCTGTCGATCTCATGGTCCATTCTATCCTCACTTGTGAAGAAGACCCAGAGATACTTGAACTCCTTCACTTGGGCCAAACCCTCCTCACCTGGAGGAAGCAATCCACTATTTTCCGGCAGAGAACCATGGCCTGAGTCTTGGTGACCACTTCACACTCAGCCACAAACCATAAATGTCATAAATGAAAGTTAATTTCCTTTTTGGATAGAGACATGCCTTTATTTTAAAGGACATAAAGAACTTGGGGTAGATTGAAGATTAAGACATGAATTTAACAACAGGAGAAGAACTTATTGTGGATTGAAAAGGAAATAAGGAAACAGAGGAAAGGTAAATATTTGATAAGACAAGGTGCAGAGGACTTTTGACTTGTCCACTGAGGTGCAGGGAGGTGTTTCATAGGGCTTAGAGTGTGCTGAAAAGGACAATGAATCATGCAATTAGCGTGATTTTTACAAAATGAATGCACTAATTATGCACTTAGTTATCAGGCCCTACCTATTTGGCCTAGAGAAATCACAGCAAGTGAACAACATGTGTCAAATATCTCTCCTTCAGGTAACAAAACCAGACAACTGCAGGAGAAATCTACCCAAATGTACCTCATCCTCTCTTAGAAGAGCATCATAACTCAAACTCACCACATCAAAATAATTTAACACGTCTCTGGGCCAGATGTTACCAACAAAACTAAAATATACGCTCACTACTGCTGCACTATCTTAACAACGTTGTAGTCCACCAGTTCATCATTTCAGTATGTCTGGATAGACATGCCCCACTACAGTTTGCTGGATATTAAGATATTTTGTGGCTTTTTGAAAGGATGGGTCCTTGCTGTTGGGGCTGGAGGTCTGCCCCAGAGACTGTCCTAGGACCAGGGCGTGCCCAGGAACTTTTTTGATCATTATAATGTGTCTCTTTTGATGCCATCTATTCACTCTTGGGATCTTATTTAAATATATAAATGCATGTGTTATCAATATAAAATGGTTGTATAGATGTAGACTTCCATATACAATATTTGAGGCATATCTATGATGACTATCTTGAGGTCCCTGGAGGCCCTTATGTTTGAAATGTTAAGATTTTTAAGATACATTGCAGGTACCATGTTAGGAAATAACCATGGATGCTAAGATCTTTTCATCTTGGTGCCATAAAAACTGATGTAAAGGTCATGGTAATGCATCAAAAAGTGGCTGTGGCAAAGCCATTACAAAACCATTCACACTGGGGAACATGGCATTATGCCATAGGGGTGTGTAACATATGTACTAGTCATTATTAGTTTCATCCATGCTGTGAATTATGTGTCTAACACTAAAAAAAGTCATGCATCTTCATCACATCTAATGCATCTCAATGCTGCTGAATTTTCAGGAATGGCTCTCACCTAAAGGCAAACTTCTGCTGACATATCCACCTGACGAGATCCTGACAGCTGACGCGGTGATTGTTGTGCCCAAACCTGCTGTAAAGGATCCAGAGGAGAACCATGAGCTCCTTAACCCACCACTAACTCAACTGCTCCTCACTCAGGGCCCAACCGCCTATGTTGGCATACCTGGGGTACACGAGCCCCCCCCAGCTGTCCCTATAGCCTGTCTAGGAGAAATGCCGTACACTCAGCTGCCCTGTACTGTCTGGGGCGTCAGTGTGGGAGAAGTAGAGGTCGTCTCCTTTCCGGGAAAGGAAGTCTTAAACATCAGCTGTGCAGACTCTGGCTGCAGCAGTGAGGAGGTGACTGAAAGCCCAGACTGCAGTGAACCAAACAGTCCTGTCAGTGATGTCGGTCCACTACCGTGTTTATGTACTGATTACTGCATCCTAAACAAAACTGCAGATGGTTTCGCTCCTGTTTTAGTTTCCAAATAAAGCAGCCCAAGTGCTCCAGACTCCCAGCAGGAAGTAGAGAGCTAGAATGCACAGGTAACTGGTTACCGTCATTCTTGTATGCTCACACATGTATTTACTGCACATGGCAGCTTTAAAATCAAGCTTCTGATTTAGACAATGTAGGTTTTATTTTATGACTTGAATTTTTTATACATCTACAAAACATTTGAACATACCTCAAAATCTCCTCTGAGACAAACGTGGAGTGAGCAGAGCAGACATGAATGTTGAATTTGATGAATTTATTATGCTAACGTGAGTGTGCAGGCTTGCAGAGCACAGCTATTTTTTATGTATTGCTCATATTTTTACATTTTCTTCTAATATCAAAAGTCCGACACTGTAAAACAATAGCTTTATATCTTTTTCTGTTGCTTAAGAAAAATGCATTTAGATTATTTCTGCACCACTTTAATCTGTTTCAACTTTAGCTGTCCATAATGCTGCTGTAGAAACTTTGACTGTGGCTCAGTTCTCATTAAAAGCATATTTTATCTTTGTTTAATGAAGGTTAATGCTGATTTGAATGTGTCTCTAAGATTTACTCTTTTAATACTACAAGGAAAATACATCAGCATTTTACTGTGGTGTGAAACAGGATGTTTAAGGGGTGAGGGTAAACATGTGGTCAGGCACTATAGTGCACAAACAGATATTAATGATAAAAATCAGTTAGAAACCTTCTCTAGAGTCAAGGTTTTTTTCAAATTTGTCCTGTTTTAGGGAACTTAAGAGGGCATTTTCTCATCTTTTGGTTGCTAAGAGCGCAGTAAAGAGGGCATTTTGTCAAATTTTGTCGACTTAGAAGGAACTTATGAGGGCATTTTCGCCAACTTAGAGGGCAAGTAAGAGGTCTTTTTGTCAAATTTGTCCACTTTGAGAGTACTTAGGCATGTTGTAAATTTTTATCTGCTTGGATGGCACTGCAGAGGGCATTTTGTGAATTTGTCCAACTTGAGGGTACTTGAGAGGGCACTTTGTCAACTCTTGTCAACATGTAAGGAACTAAAGAGGGCATTTTGTCAGATTTTTCCACTTTAAGGGCACTTAAGAGGGAAATTTGTCGACTTTTGTCTGCTTTGAGGGCACTAAAGAGGGCCCTTTTTTAATGTTTAGCTGTTAAGAGAGCACTAGAAAGGGCATTTTTTCCCAATTTTGTCTACTTAGAAGGAGCCTAAGAGGGCATTTTGTCATTTTTTTCAACTGGGAGGGATATTAAGAGGGCTTTAAATCCAATCTGACCACTTTGACAGCACTTAGGATGGCATTTTGTCATCTTGTTTCTGCCTGGATGGAACTAAAGAGGCCATTTTGTTGATTCCTCCACCTTGAGGGTTACGAGGGCACTTTGCCAACCTCTGTCAACCTATAGGGAACTAAAGAGGATATTTAGTCAAATCTGTCCCCTTTATGGGCACTTAAGAGGAAAATTTGTCAAATTCTGTCTGCCTAGAGGGCACTAAAGTGGGCACTTTGTCAAATATGTCCACTTTGGAGTATTTAAAAAGGCACTTTGTCTACATCTGTCTGCTAAGACGGCAATAAAGACGGCATTTAGTCAAATGCTGTCTGCTTAGGGGAATTTTGTCCAAATTGACCACTTTGAGGATACTCATTAGGGCACTCAACTTTTGTTTTCCACCAGTGACTGTTTCTGTGTTTCCTGAGGCCTATAATAAGTAAGAAAAGTATGGTTTCTGGAAACGTCTATACACACGTTGCAGAGCTGAGCCCATTCACACAGAATTAAATAATAAGTCTTCACACAGCCACCATGCACCTAGTCTGAAATGGCCAACATGGAACTGATTCAGCAATCCTGTAGTCCATTCACCACAGACTTGAACAGGTCAGCATTTCAGTGCTCCCCTCAAGACAAAACTCAGTTACTTTGTCACTCCAGAACAGAGACCCTCTTGTTGCTGCTGCTCACTGGTGAACCCACAGGTGGGGCATGGGAGGTCCCATGGGAGGGTAATGCCCCCTCGGTGCCCCAGTGTTTGAAAAGGGCATCCTGTGGTACATGGAACATGACAGTGCCCTCTACTGCAGTGGTTCTCCACTGGTCAGGCATCAGGACTAATAACAATCTCCTTATGAGAAATTGCGATCCATTTTTTAAATGTTCAACCACTTGTATGTATTTAATGAAAAATATTACACTTAGGATCCTAAATGGAGCGACACATGATTGAATGGATGGACGGGACAAAAGAAACCTGTTAAAAAAGCATACCATTACAGAAGGACATGTAGGCGTACATTTTATTATGCTACATTTTTCCTAAGGTAGCATGGATATTTGGCAATTTATGGAAGAATTTTCAAAATTACTTGGGAAAACAGGCTTCTTTTACCAAAAAAAAGGGGGAAAAAGTTGAAATCTTGAGAAAAACATGGACTGAAATGTATGTGCTGTTCTAGGAAAACCTGCAAAAATGCATTAATGTACTTTATGTCCACTTAGGGCTTTTGTTCATTGCAGACTTTTGGTGACATTCTCTTACCCCACCATTCACTGGTTAAAAGCTTCATGACCCTTTTTTGTGTCCCCACCCACCAGTTGAGAACTGCTGCTCTAAGAAGTCCCTCCAACTTGTTTGATCGTCCTCCAGGGTTTAATCTTAACCAGAGTTTTTAAATGTTTCAGAATAATTGATGTAAGCTTCTGTGGGTTTGTGCCCCCTCCCTTCAAACATCCTGAGTCTGCCACTGCTACATTTGTTTTGCACATGCATCACTTTGCAGAGCACAAGGTAAGACAAGGCATCCTATCGTTGCTCCAGGTAGCAAAACCAGGTCAAGAGCCCCCTGGTTTCTGAAATCAGGATCGGATACCCAACCTGAAACCATCAGGATGACTGTAGACCATGTTAAAATGGGAGTCAGAAAGTTCTCTGTGGTATAGCCTACTGTAAGTCTGCACTGAATGAATGAGTTAATTATGCAAGAGGATATTGTCGATGCAGACAAGTAAGGATGTGGTCGTGAAGCTCACCCACTCATCTTTCTATACATTTATCTGTTCATCAGGTGTCGGCACATCGGCACCCACACAAGTTTCCTTACTGAAGGTCTTTCCCCACCTACATGGCCAGGAGAGAACGTTTAATAAAAGAGCTGGATGGCAGGAATCTGAGGAAAGTATTTGAATAGAACATGTAATAAAAGCTCTACTCTTTAACTAAAACTATGACTAAAAAGTTTGATGACTACATTTTTTTCATGAGAAAGACGAGACGAGCTAAACATAGATCTTTAATGATAAGATATGTCTGGTTTCATTCAGGAGACTAAAACAAGACTAATCAAATAAATCTATCAGTCAATCAAACTTTATTGATATTGCACCTTTCAAACAAATTCAATTCCAGTTCAAAGTGTTAACAGGAATGTACAAAAATGATTGACAAGAAGGTAAAAAGGGTTTAGAGACTAATGCACACCAAAATTACTTCAATAAAATAATCTAAAAGATGGATGACGAGTCATGACGCAAGCAAGCAGCAACGAAAGGCGGGTGCAATCATGGTGGAAGAAATTAGCGTGAATGCTGCTAAAGCGCCAGTTTTATCAGAACTTGACGACATTTCTTCGTTAGAAGAAGAAGAAGAACAACAAAGAACAGCAGTGAGTTGTTTTCTTTTCAAAAATGACAAAAGTCGTGTCTGACATGTCTACAGTCGCCATGGTTCGCGTTATGCAGCTCTCTATCTCTCTATGGAGTTTGCTCCTTTGGTAGGGGCACAGCCATAGGCTCAGTAGAGGCTACGTCACGTGCTGTTTTTCTGATTGGCCCGTAAAGATGTGGCAGACAGAACGTTCATCCAATCACCCTCCGAGTTTTTTTTTCAAAGGCTCTGTCTATGAGTGGTTTACCAGATGGATGTGTGTACTGTGTACTGTGCTTTTTTCTAAAATCAGACTGATAATTAAATAAAATATTGTTGTTTGATAGAAAAATTGCCCATACTGATACTGAACGTTGGTGCGTGCCTTTTTAACCTTGTAATTTTGGTCTCATTTTAGTCAATCAAAAACCATTTTAGTCCAGTGTCAGTCAAATAAAAATCCTTACATTTTAGTATTTGCTTTTAGTCAGTGCATTTATTTTCTTTGGACTTGTCTAATCAGCCAATTATAGAATTGATATAACTGCAAAATGCTCTTATTAATGCACTATCAATACTGTAATTGATGTAAAATACAGTCATGAGAATACTGACATATGCATAGTGGAGAAATATCATGGATTTTGACTGTCCAACAGTCCTTACATCTCTTTTTAGTCTTCTTGATGAAAACTCAATTCAAGTCTCAATTTTGTCATCCTCATGGGAAAAAGCAAGTCATCAAACATTTTTTAGTAATATTTTTAATCACCCGCACTCACACTGAAGTCACACGTCACTAATGCAGCAGCAGGAGCAACCAAACCCCCGACTTTCCCAGCCAACTTTACCACTGGACCCCATTAACAAATGGAAACTGAAAATGGGTACAGTGTTGATCAAGAGAGCATAAATGTAGAGAGCAACTCTCTGCATTAGTCAGGTCAGACCACCATCGTATCATGATGCTTAAAAGGTCACCCAGAACAGGTGTCTTATCTAATGTATCACATTTCTGATAAAATTTTTAAAATGCAGACAACAAAAACATCAATAACGATGATAGACATGATTGATTGGAAATCAATGAGAAGCAAACCTCAATATTGGCGAGGAGATGCAGCCTTCCTCCCACACAGTTTCAAGTGTTGCTCATACATGGTTAGAAAATGAGACCTCTGACTTTTACCCAAGAACAGAGGGGGAAATAAAAGGCATTCAAAGGTTCTCTTGATCTTTATGTAAATTGTTACTGGGTGTTTAAACTGTTTTTTATTTTCCTTTCCTCATAAACACGTAATCCAGCATAATTTCTAACATTCTCCCAACCATTTCATTTTTAACTCTCGTAAACACTTTCTGTGTTTACGAGAAAGTTTTGTTTTCGAGGAAGACTGAAATTGTGGGCTGCCAGAGTTGGAGATAACTTGATTGTATCATATTTCTGTTTAAGAAAGTTTCAAACTAAACTGTCTACTGCAACAGATACATTCAAATGTGAAGTCTGTTTTAAATACACTCCAGATTCTGTCCTTGTGAACACGCCAAGAGGGCAAATTTCTCACCACCACCCACCAACTTGATAATAGTGTGCTGTTAAACAGTATGGGCTAAGCAAGACATCCCTCTGCTCTTTGGTATTTTCCAACTCCATCCCGTGGCATTCCCAGGCCAGATAGGATATAATCCCTCCAGTGAGTTCTGGGTCTGACCTGAGGTCTCCTCCTAAGTGGATGTGCCTGGAAGACCAAAGCATGGTGACAAGGAGGTATTCTGATCAGATCCCTGAACCACCTCAACTGGCTCCTTTCAGTGCAGTAAAGCAGCTTCACTCTTATCTCCCTCTGGATGTTTGAATTCCCTCCAGATCAAACTCATGTTAGCCACTTGTATCTCAGTCTTTGGCCACTGCCCAAACTTCATGACCATAAATGAAGGATGGAACATAGACCGATGGGTAAATCAGTCAATCTTCACCCCAACAGTGGTACGATGTCCAAAATACTGCTGATGCTGCACGAACCCACCTGTCAATCTCATGGTCAGCCCATGGATCACCCCTTTTCCTATCTCTCTTTGTGCATCTCCTTCTCTCCCTGTTCAAACCTAACACTTTCTCAACAGTTGGCTGTTCAACGAGAGCCTGGTTCCCACCATCTACAGCACATAAAATCATCAGAAGGAGAAATCTTTGTACCTGAAGGACAAGGCCAAAGGTCAATATTGGATACTCATGGTCTTCAGGCCCTCAGATGGCACTGCTTTAAAAACAGGAATGATTCTGTACTGGAAATCACTGCATGGGCTCAGGAACAATTCCAGGAATCACAATCTGCAAATGTAAATTAAAGTTGTATCATGCATATAAGCCATATGTGAACATGATCCAGAGACGGCACAAAACTCATTTAAAATGGATTGAGGCAAAATGGAAAACTGTTCTGTGATCAGATTAATCAAAATATGAAATTTCTTTTGGAAACCAGGGACGCTGTGTCCCTTAGGCTTAAGTGGAAGTGGACAATCCAGCGTGTTATCAGATCACAGTTAAAAAGACTGCATCTCTGATGGGGTTGCTTTAGTGCCAACGGCATGGGCAGCTTACACATCTGAAAAGACACTATCAAAGCTGAAAAGTATATTGAGTATTTAGAGCAACATATGCTCCCATCAAGACAGCATCTCCTCAAGGGAAGGCCTTGCATATTTCAGCAAGACAATGCTAAACCACATACCACATTCATCACAACAGCATGGCTTCACAGTAGAAGAGTCTGGGTACTGAACTGGCCTTCCTGCAGTCCAGATCTTCCACCAACAGAAAACATTTAGTGCACCATAAAACAAACAAATCCAAAGAAGACCCAGGACTGTTGAGTAGCTAGAATCATCAGACAAGAACGGGACAACATTCCTCTCCCAAAACTCCTGCAACTGGTTCCCAGATGTTTACAGTCCGTTGTTAAAGAAGAGGGGATGCTACACAATGGCAAACATGGCCCTGTCCCTACTTTTTTAAGATGTGTTGCTGATATAAATTTCCAAATGAGTTAATATTTCTCAGTGTGTTAAAATGTCTCAGTTTAAATGTCTGATATGTTGTTTATGTTCTATTTTGAATAAAATGGAGATTTGCAAATCATCGGCCCAACCTTTTTGGAATTGGCTTGATTGACTGCTGCATTTCTATAAGTTCAATATTCTCATAGCCTCTGTCAAACAACTATTTTAATCCATCAAATATCTTTTTTTCTCACTCTTTTCCTTATTTTGCTCAATGTCATCTTTTTAATTCTTCTTACTTTATATTTTTCTTTTTCAATTTTATGATCTTTAGTTGTATTTTAATGCTTTTATGTTATAACAGTTTCATTTCAGACTCTTAAAGCACTTTGAGTATGAATGGTGCTCTATAACATGGACTTTTAATGGTATTCATTCAAGAGTATTCTGTATTTATGACAACAGACTAAGACACATAAGAACATTAAACCAAATATCTTAGTATCTAATATCTAGTATCTTCTTAAAAACACTGACGCAACATCCAGCACTAAAACACTGCCACTGTTTACAGATCAAAGCAGCACGAGCACAGAGAAAATGTGCAGAGTACTACCACAGTAGCTGTATGCAAATTTGTTTTAACCCAGAAAGACTCAAAAAATTCTAAGATAAGAGTTTTTCTAGGAACTGTGGGTGTGTTTTTCTTCTATGAATTCTGAGAGTTTAATGTATTTTTGTCCTGCTGTGATAAGCCCACTTCCTGCATACATATGTACACCTAAATGTAGAAAACAGACTTCTTTTGTGGGTTTGTGCTGATGATGCCTAAAAGACTTGTGAAAGTTAGATTTAATTCCCCCACAATTTTAAGCAGGTAAATGCCATTTCCTGTCTAAAAAGAGAGCAAGCACCAATCAGAACATCAGAAGTGTCCACAACAGGTACTGATTACACATTCAACATACATATCATTATTGGGGTTGTGTTTTTATATCATCTGCATGTTATAAAAGATTTTCCCTAATATCCTGTGACCGCGGTGCATCTTCAGAGCATTGGATATATTTGAGTGGAGAATAAAAGCTCTTATTTCTTTGATGTGGCATTAATGTCCGTTTTTATCAATGCTTAGTTTAACACAAAGTGATGTTTAATATTTATTCCAAAGGTTGCATACTTGCTTGTTCACATTAACAATGCTAACATGTTGACATTTGACAGGTATAATGTTTGTAGAGTTATAATGTGTTAGCATGCTTATGTTCCATTTTCTATTTTATTTATAAAACCGCATGTGTCATTTTAAGGGCTGTCAGCATTAATTCATTAATCAAGATTAATTGATGCATTTTTTTTATCAAAATTCATTGCATGTTTTATTGTCTCTTTTAGCCTACTATGATTAAGCCACAATGTCTTCCTGCAGCCACAGTGATATGCATTGAGTCCAATCAAAAGTCACCTGAACCTTGTGATATCAAACATTTACCTTTAAACTGTTCCCTTATGTCAGTTTCAATTCATAAAAAAGTTCCTTGTCTGTGGTTAAATTTGTATCATAATCTTTGATCTACCAGAAGTTCCTTTTTTCCGTTTCAAAATAAAATGAGTTCTGTGTCCAAACAGAAGTCAAATACCCTTAAACAGCACAAATATCCAAAAGGAAACATTGACATCTTTAGATGCAAAATGGGGAGATTAATTGCCATTAAAGACTTTACTTGATTTAAAGCCCTAGTGATTTAGATTTCATTTTTACTTGTTGGACATTACCTGAGGCTGACAAGTTTTCGACAATAACCTCGTCAGTGACATTTTTTTGCACTTGGACTATGATCTTGAGCTTTGAATTAAAACTGTTGATTGGTAATAGCACAGACATGTCGACAGATGATTTAAAAGGTTATTTTTTGTATGTTTTTTGTTCATTAACAGAGGTATTACATTAGCTGCAAATCTGCTATCATAGTGATGCTGGAGAAAAAAATGTAGGAGTTTCCACATTTAAATAAATGTCATGTTTTCATAAGTGTTCATAAGAAATGTTTCTGGTAATGTATTTTAAATATGTAGATATGTCTGGGCAAATATATTAACAAACTAAGAAAAGTGTGTGCAACAAAGTTTGTTGGCTTTGGCATAACTGATCTTGGCCATGTTTTTCAGGGGAGAGTCACAGAAGCTAAAGGCTATCCTGGGAGACCCTCAGCAGCCCCCTCTGAGTGCAGAGTTTGGACTTCTGCCATCAGGGAGGTTTACCTACACCAGGAGGGACAAATCTAACAGATATCTGAGGTCATTTGCTCCATCCGCTGTTGGGTTTTTGAAGAAGCTGTAGGCACCGCTGCCATTACAGTTGGACTGTTTGAGTTGTGTATTTAATCTCACTGCCTGTTTATCATGATGAAATCCATGGGATATCATGTATGTATCAATTCAATTCAATTCACTTCAATTCAAAACACTTAATTTGTCCCCGAAGGTAAATTAAAAGACACAGAGAGCAGTAGCATGGACAAACACTCATCATTTAAAACAGAACATGTGCAAATAGCAAGAAATAAATAAGATGTAGTGCCCAAAAACATTCAGCTCCAAAGTGCTGTGTGCAGTCAGTGCAAGAGGACAACTGTCTATTACAGGAGAGAGCATCAATCTGACGTTGTAGTACAAATGGGTTAAAGTTTAGGAGCTGGACTGCTTTGGGGACGAAGGTAGCTTTACTTCTTTGAGTTGAGCAGCCGGGCAATGTAGTCTGCGGTCTGACCAGTCACTCAAACACAGACTGGAGAATGTGTGAGGGATCGTCAAGTATCCTGAGAGCAGTTATGTATTCTTGTATAGGGATTTAGACCAGCGCTGCACCTTACAATGACATTTTTCCCACACCAACCAGCCAAAATAAAGAAGGGGCAGGACCTACGATACCAGCTCTGTCAACAGCAATAGTGGAGGATTCTTCGAATCCGTCCCTTCAAGGGCAGCGTCCAGGTCTACAGCTGCTGCACATGTCAGGACAGGATTTCTTTGCATCGATCCATGTTTTCTTGGTGGTATTTCCCTAAAATAAGGAGAAGATGAAAAGATTAAGCACACTATAAAGCACACTATTTTAATTCAATGTTAAATATACTGCAAAGAAAAGCAGAGGTCTTCACTCTGAAAAGGTGTTGAGGGTGCTGCAAATGCAAAAAACAGTGAACTCTACTTACGTTGTTAAAGTTATATCATTAAAGACTTCTAAGAAGATTTTTACTAAGCTTTTACTTAATTTTTTTTTTTTTTATAAAGCTTGTTCACACTTTGACAACCTGGAAATCTCTGCTATAGATGGGAAATATATAGTATTTATGACAGATTCAGATCTGAAACATATTTCTCCAATTTAAGAATTAATGTTAAATTGGCATTAGATAAATGGAGGAAATAATGATTTGTGTCAGAAAAACTGATATGTAGAGTGCAAAATATTTTCAGAAGTTTCAGTTAGTTATTGATTATATCCTATTGTTGTGTAGTTTTATGTCTTTTAGCAATAAAAATGTAATCAAAAATATATCTCTTTACTAGTTATGGCTTCTTTAAGGAAAATAATGGAGAAGGGCCTCATATTGGTCTCTGTCTGGGGCCTCTAGACTACCTCTGAAAAGGTACCTCAGCAGCCAGCCAAGCCACCAGGTGTCGCTGTGGCCTCCAAACAAGCTTCTGTTCGCTGATGAACGCTTTCACCGAAGAAGCGAACGACGCATCGCATGAAGCGAAGCTGTTTTTCAGGTGGTACGATTACATGTTGAAGTTAAACAAGTCGGCGTTACTCTGTGTTGTTTTCGCTTTCTTTACATAACGGGAAAGGACGTGTAGTAGATGTGGTGAGTGTAAATTTATCGCCCTGGTCGGCGCCGTGCGCGTGGTAAGTGTTTGGGGGGCTACACTGCATGTTAGCCTAGCATCTTTATAGCCAGGCTAACACCTTCGCCATAGCTTGGAAGTTAGCATCAAAACAGCCGATTTTAACCATGAATTTGGTCAGAAATAAAACTTTGCACCCGAACATGCGTGACGACGAGGTTCTCGTGGTGGAAAACGCCATCCGGCTAGCGATAGACTCGATAATAAACGTGCTGTACGGTGTCAACAGTGCCAGGACTCATGAGTACCAGCGGATGGTGGCCGACAGGGACAAAGAGATCCAGAGGCTGGAGCGCAGGCTGGGGGAAGTAGAGCTCGAGCTGCAGGAGCTGCGTCAACATGGGTGCACGAGCAGGCTCCTGGAGAAGGAGCAGAGCCTCGTTACGGAATCACTGAGCTCCGGGGAGCCTCAGGAGGGAGGACTGAGCGTGTTTGAACAGCGCTGCATGGACACGGAAATGGCAACGGGGCAGCAGGAGTGTGAAATGAGTTTATCATGTAAGTAAATACAGAAACAGAGAGTAAGTAAGCCTAAAGACGCCACCTGAAGCTGTTCAGGAACAGAATCAATGAGAGAAGTATTTATCAGGGGATTAAACGTAGATAGTTAGTCTTTTAAACCTTTGTTTTTGTTGATATTGTTGGGGACCCGTTTGTGGGCGGGGCCCTTAGATATTGCTGCTGTATGCATAAAAAGAAACGTCGCAATATCAATCATTTGTTCACTTCAGGCGTTATTCTTTCTGTACTTCATCAGTAAAGTATATCAGTACAGCTGTAAGCCGTTCCCTTGCCATAGAATGGGTTTATCATCTGTGGCTTTTACATTTAAACAGGGGGTTAATTATCACTGAAACACTGGCTTGACTTTGACGTCAAATTTAAGTTTGCTTCTTGTTTTACACCAAAAAGACTACTCAAAAACATATTCTGTTACCCCAAGACAGTGATTGTAAGAAGGCTTAACCAGTATATTTTCTTGAAGAATGGCCCTTTATACTTCTTTTGAAATTTATTGTCTCACCTGGGAACGTATATAGTGTATTCAAAACAACTACAACACACAAAGAGCTCATGGAGACTCTTGTATTTACCCACATAAGTTAAATCCATACATTTTTACTTGGTGTTTTTTTCATTGATAACATGTAAACAATGTTTTTTTAAATAATTTTCACTTTTGTGTTACTGAATGCTTGAAGAACCACATTTATCATTTGTGTTAGAATCCTTTCTTTCATGTCTGTATTTTTATCTTTTTTTTTTTTAAGTCAATGGACAGTCATACTCAGCAACCAATCAAGTTTAATATAGGAAACCCTTGGTTTTCTTTCCAAAACGTTTAAAAAATGTGTGAGTTGAAAAAGAGTAGAAATATTTAGAGGTGAACCATTAACAATTTAGCCGATACAGATGGTTTTTTGTTAATTCTCGAAACAGTCTGATTATATCAACATTTTCTCCAATGTTTGAACACAACATCAGGTCAGAGTTTGCCCAGTGGATCACATTTCTGCCCTGTAAAAACTTACTATTTCAGCAGCTAGATATGCAAGATATAAAACTGATTGGACACAACAGATAAACATTGATATTTGATATCAGTTCATGACCTATTATTTGGTTGATGACTGATGTTTGTAAACAGGGTCAATATCAATGATTCCAATCTTAAACAGATGCATTTATACATCCCTGGAAATATTGACATATATCAGCAAAAATCCAAACTCATGCATTTCTGATTTGAAACAAATACTCTTAATACCACTCTGATTACTGGTATGTTTATTAATTGGTCTGCTTCTATAAAAGTTTGGAGAATGTGGATATGAGTCCGTGTGGAGCCACACAGAAGAGTATATGTTATTTCATTAACACTTTTTTTTCACAGTTATAGAAGTGATTGCAATCTTCTTCCATCTCTGAGAATGCCATGTTTCTATCTCCTTCTCCACAGTGGGCCTTTTTGCTCGTCCCTCCTCTCATGTCTCCTCTCAAAGCCAAGAATCAGCTCTTCCATCCTCCCCCAGCAGACACGGTCTGGACCAGACCTGCACCCCCCACTCATCGAACTCCTCAGGTGTCTCAGAGGCAGCCAGGAATCTGCCCACATCTCCCAGCAGTGTTGTCGTCAAAGAAGAGCCTTGTGACATGGACGCAGTTTTAATCAAGTTGGAAATGAGTGAGGAGAGAATCACTGAGATCCCAGAGAGCACAAGCAGTCTGTGTCAGGAACAAGAGAGCCCCAGTGTGACAAGTAATGTCATATACTTTATTTAATTCTTATTAAATATGAGGATTCAGTTTATGCCAAGTAAAAATAATTCTGAATTTTGAATTTTTTTTTAGCCCAGTGCTTACAATCAAATGATGATTCTGTGCTATCCTCATAAATTTGGCGTGAATTTAAATGATAATTTTTTTTATTTTGAGTTCTCTTCTTTAAATAGAGAATGTTCTTCCATTAACTTTAGCTTAATTTCAAGCTGAAAACTGAATATGCATATTTGTTCACATGACAGGGGGGTTGTATAACTAAATCTAAATCTTTTCAGGGAAACTGGAGAGCAGAGAGCAGAATAACTCAAAGGAGAAACCTCACGCAGACTTGGATGGACACAAAGTCACTCAGGGAGGGCAGCTGAGGTGGGTTATGCCATACATTTGAAGCCAGAGTTTTTTTTCCTCTCCAGTGTATAAATTTGGAAATTTAGACTTTATGGTGTTATTAATGAAAATGCTTAGTTTATAGGAAACACAAATTTCTTATTAAGATCTTCTCTGAAATTGAAGTAAACTGATGTGTACAAAAAATTAACTTGTGATTCTTTTTAAACACATATTTTGGACTTTTTATGCCTTTATTTTGGCAAAGAGAACAGTGGGTAGAGTTGGAAAGGGACGAGACATGAAGAAAAGAGACTGCAGGTGGGACTTTTACCATGCTGCCTGTGTGTATGGGGTGCGACCACTGCTAGGTTGTCCACACCCCAATTTATTTCTTTTTAACTGAAAATTCAATCCATCAAGCTCTAACATAATTTTCTTTGACCCTAAAGAGATTTATTGTTTTGTTGTGCATTTTGTTTGGTATTAGCCTTGCAAAGCTCCAATCTGACAGGCTTGTACCAGGTCTGAAAACAGACCTGAACAATCAGTGTCATTTGAGGAGAATGAGGCGGTAGCTACAGGCAGGGTTTAGTCGTGCTGGAAGCTGACAGCAATGTCATCCTCCAGTGTATCCAAACCAGGCCCCATCTATATTAAAACAAGAGCAAAGAGCCACATTGAAAGTGTTTCTTGGTGTGAGAAGATGTTTTTGCACTTCTACCAGGTCCTGGGTTTTATCCACCAACAAGCTCCAGTGTTCATAAACTACAGCAGTGTTTGCCAATTACCTAATTTTGTCTCCTCACTCTGATTGGCCTGTAATGAATGTGATGGAGAGTGCTTGTCCAATCACTACCCAAGATTTTTTTTAAATGCCCGACCCCTCCCAAAAATAGTTAACTTAACCAACAATAATGGTGGTAAAAATGCAATCTGAGGGTGCATTAAAGGTTAGTTCAATTGATAATTAGAGTGTCAAAGTCAGTTTCATAGAATTATTACAATGTTTCATCTTTTAAAAAGGCAAATCTAGTTGTTCAAAAACCTGGCTGTAATAGAAAATTGGTGTTAACTGTCATTATTTACCTCATTAACATCTGCAGTCATGTTGATCTGTTTGAAGAACACTATGTGTTCAATGAGTTACAAATCCACTCATCTTTGTGACCCTAACTCGCCTCTCCACCTCTTCAGGAACAAGAAGAGGAACGTGCCGATGTCCGAGCTGCCAGAGGAGGTTCAGAAACTGAAGCGAGCGGCCTGGAGAGCAGCATCCAGGCGGTACTATGCCAGAAAAGTAGCCCGCCAACAAGCAAACCCTTTACACTCTGCCCCTTACCTCCAAATGACAGACTCCCATTTCACACAGCCCATCTCTTTCGTGCAGAGGAGAAGGAAGGTGCTGACATCAGAGTTACCCGCAGGGTCTCAGACGCATCAGAGGGAGGCATGGAGAGGTGTATCCAAGAGGCACTATTCTCGAAAAACAGCTCGCCATCAGACTGATCAGTCACAGTTCATACTGTTGAACACCGATCCAAGTGGAGAAACACAGGGACCAAACAGTGGAGGAATCATGTGTAGCTGATAGACGGAAATGCTGTAGACGAGGTTTTACTTTCTGCAAGGGTTGTTTTACTGTCTTTTGGTTAGGGATGCACTGATTCTGACACCGAGGCTTAGTACTAACACTCAGAAAACACTGGAGATCATCACTGTATCATTTTAAAGGCTAAGCTGGAGCCATGTGGCCAGTTTGGTGATATTTGAACATGAATGAGGACAGCAAATGTAGAGCAGACTGAAAAATATGCATTTTTAAATTTAAAGAGGAGCTACATCTAAGCAAGACGACAAACCTGCTAAGAGCTGTAGTGATTTTCATTAGTAGGTGTGTGTTGGAAGAAACTAGCCCTGCTAGTTTTTTTCTCTGCGATATATGTTGCAAATTTAAAAAAAAATATAAAATGAAATTAACCGGATAAATGTAGTGCCTTTTTATGTACACTAGAGTGTAAATCAACTGTATTTTTTGTTTTTCTTATTTGGGCATTAAAGTCATTTTTCAGATTTCATGTCCTGCAGAATTCCTGCAGATCCTTGAAAAGTCTTCAAAAGTCTTAAATCGGGCCTTTGAAATGTAACCCTTAAAAGCCAGATACTTCAAATAATAGCCAAAAAAATGTCATTTTCTGGAATAGAGATGTTTTTAACCTTCAAGTGAAATCCAAAGAAAAATTGTCATAAAAATTCATGTTTTTGTTGCATTTGCTGCATTATGTGTATCTTTAAAGGGATAATCCCCTGGAGAGCATTTCTAATCATTTATCAGATTGTATATAAAATGTATTTATAGGCGTTTATGGTTCCAAAACGTCTTTCCCCAGTATCATTTGACATTTTCTAAACTGTGCATTAAATCAGAAAATTCACTGACGTCTTAAAGGTCTTTAAAAGCATTAAATTTTGTTTTTGAAGGGTGTAGGACTCCTTTACAGTGATGTTTATTGCTCATGCACACACCTCTGTTGAGATTTAAAACACGTTTCATTTAGCCCTCAGTATCATTGAGTACACACATGCAAGTACTTGTACCTGGTCTTAAAATGAGTGGTATCAGTGCATCCCTACTCGTGATATCTGAACACTGGACTACATGGATGTTTATATGCCTTTTTTTCTTTTTAATCTGTGCTGATGATGACATCTGTCTCTTTTTTCTGATATGATCTGAATAGTTCAAGACTGTTGTTTGACACAGTATTTTTATTCTATTGTGGCTCTCTCCACAGCTGAATTATGATTTTTTCTCCTTTCATTTCAAGCTACTTTGGTTACTTGCCTTGCATGTTGGTACAAAATTCAAGCAGCAAAAAAATGAGACTGAATCAATGAGGCAACACAAAACTATTGTTTTACTCTTCTGCACCCCTGGAGTCCAACATGTGCAACTACAGCAGAGTCATCATTCAAGGTCAGATTCTGAACTCTACACCCGTGTGTTAATGACAAATGTGGAATTACACAATGGGTTTTTATAAAATGCATTAAACATGTTTGTGTGTCTTTTGTTTACATTTCAACTAATAAAGTTGAGGTGATTTTGATAAAAATGCAGCAGTCTTCATTTTGTAATCAGAAATCACATCAGTTTAAGTTTTTCCAGTAATAAACGACACATTTCCAACTTTATTGCACAAAGAATCTCTTTATTTTTCATTCAGATCAGCAGGAAATGATTTGACATCATGTGTGCTCATGTAAAATAAGATTCCTAACCACTGAGGTACAAAGAAAGATGAAGATTGGAAACCTGATCTATTCTTTGAACCCAAAAGTAAGCAAAACGAAAAAAAAAAAAAAAAAAAAAAACTTTCCATTCTTTAAAAAACCTCAAACTTTTATTTCATATTTTTTTTTGCTTACATGAAATGAAATATGACACAATACTCATACGAACTAAAATCATGATACACTTCTAGTTCATAAAAAAGCCTTTGGTAAAAAAACATTTGTTTTATTGCTATTTCATTTGGATCTGAACAATAAACTGTTCAAATGATGATTTTTGACAGTACAGGTGCATCTCAAAATATTTGAATATCATGAAAAAGTTCGAATTTTTTGTCACTCTTCTGAAAGTGAAACCCATATATTAAATAGACTTGTTACACATAGAGTGAAATATTTCAAGCCTTTATTTGTTGAAATTTTGATGCTTATGGCTTACAGATAATGAAAACCCAAAATTCAGTGTCTCAGAAATTTAGAAAATTGTGGAAAAAGCTGAATATTGGAAAGTCATGGTGTCACACCCTAATCAGCTAATTAACTCCAAACACCTGCAAAGGTTTCCTGAGCCTTTAAATGGTCTCTCAGTCTGGGTCAGTAGGCTACACAATCATGGGGAAGACCCTCTCTTTCTCCACCTTTCAGAAAATATGTGCTGAAACAAGCTGTTCTCAGCTGTTCTTCTATGCCTAGTGACCTCACCAGGGGCCCTTAGCACCCACCCTGGGTTTTGGTTGGCCCTCCCTCACTTGGAGGAAAGTTGCGCCCTCCTCTACTGATCCTCTCAGCTACCAGCCAAGATGCTGGATAGCTCAGTGGGTTACCCTGAGTGTCTGTAATATCACAAGTGCTGCATCCATTTCCTGAGAGGGGTGTGGTCAGGGGCGGAGTCAGACAGCTAATTACCATTTAAAGCCACAGACACAGAAACGGCTTGTTCTGAGAAGGGCTGAAACAGTGGAGTCTTTAGACATACAAAAATCCAACTGGAGTGTTTTTTCAGCAATAAACCTCACAGGCATGTTTTGGGGACCTCTGAGACCAGTATAAACTTGTCTTAAAAGGGTAAAATATGTCCCCTTTAAGGTAGTGATTCCAACCTTGGGTCTGGGCACCACTAGGGGATGCCAAAGATTTCAGGGGGGCTCTGGACCCTGTCAGCTCTCAACTTGTGAACATATATATATATATATATATATATATATATATATATATATATATTTTTTTTTTTTTTTTTTTTTTTTAATTAAAACAAATCAGGATTAGAAACATAATGTACAAAGGTGTACTGGGCTACCCTAAAAAACAATAAAAAAAGAGGATCTCCTAATTTTTAACAAAAAGAGGGAAAATGTGGGGAAAAAATTAGAATCTTTTGAGATTATTAGATTTTTTTTAAAATGACATTTGCATTGGGGGGCTTCCACTTTATTTAGAGTAGACAGTACTTAAACAAAGGTTTTACATCAAAAGATTTATAATTTTCTTCATATAGGAAGCACTAGCACTGTCACAATCACCCCAAATGATGCTGACCCATCGACTAAGAGAGGGTTTGGGTGGATAGGACAACATAAAAACAACTCTGTAAATTAAATCAATAACATGAACGTTTAACTTGCTTTGCTGCAGTAGTAGCTACAATAAAATGAAGTTTACAACTTAAGTTCAAGCAATTTAAACCAGTAAACCTTCAGATTTCCTCCACCTCATGAACTGCAGTGTCCAGATACTTACCACGCCCACCCACGTGACGTCACATTAACGAGGGCATGCAATTGTCATTGTGTGCCCTCAACTTGGGCTCTAACAACGTTTTCATTCTCATGGGTGAGAAAATAAACCCTATTTTGTTAAATTTCCTCATTCAACCTCATGTCCTAACCGCCCTGAATTCACTCGTCCATTATCCTCACTGCCTCCAGACATCATTACTGGCGCTCCAACGCCATCACAGCCTCCTTCTGCCCCCCAGCTAAGAAAAAACAAGCATGAACGTCTTACAGCAGCAGCTGTCTCTCTCTCTCTCTGTAGCCCTCCATTGCGCATGTTGACCACAGACAGCTGATAGCTCATCCGTAGCTGTTTCTGTCACATACAGGACTGTGAGCATCCCTGCTACTGAAATCTGATCTGTTTGACAGCTGCAGCGGTGTTTGCACAATGAGAACAGGCGTGCGTCCGGCTGCAGCTCCGGCTGCGCCCTGGTGCTGAAAACAGGCGACACATGCGCCTGTTCGCTCTGAGCGTGGATGTGCTGAGGCGTTTGAGAGCAGATAAAGACGGCTTTGTCATTCCAACGGACACTATTCTTTTTATTTCTATTTTTTGCTTCAAAACGCTCTGAAGACAGAGTCTCTCTTGTCCTACTGCTGCTGCCTGAGGCTTGGTGCACAGAGAGGGGATGCAGGGTCTTAAACCTGCCGGGGGCTCAGGTCTGGACACGCAGGGAGGCAAACGCCCGTCGTAATTGTGACTATATGTTGCAGAAGTGTAGCCAGGACATAAACAGAGACATCAGCTCTGCGTTACAGAGAACAGGATTGTCTTTTAACGCCCTGCTAGCAGCTGCAACACGATTTGCATAGAGCTTTGTTTGTTTTGGGTAAAACAGCTTCAACCGCCAGCACGCTCATCCCTCGACTAAAGAATCAGTAGGGTTCGTCTGCAGGGTCTTTTCTCTCATGTTTTCTGTGTTCAGCAAAGACACATTTATTTTAAAGCTTGGATTTATGACCAGACCAGTGCTAGCAGAAAGACTGCTGTTGCGCACTGAGTGGATGCGTTTCTGCTCAGGTTTTTGACCGTTTAATGGCTACTGTTGGTCAGGTAGGTAGGCCTTGTCAGCAATGCTAAAGTGATATCCGTTTTACTAATCACATATTTAAGCATATATAGTTATTAAATGCGTTTTATTATTTAATTAACTTTCTGTAATGCCAGTTGTGCCATTTGGTACTTTCATCATAGGATTTGGCTTCAAAATTGACCTAAAATTCGATTTTCTTTTGGCTTGTCTTTTGAAAATGAGTTTCATTTTCAAACATTTTAACAGAATTATTATTTCAATTACCTTTTAAGCTGGATAAAGTTCATTTTTTTTCTCCTCAAGCCTTTGGAGAGCTCCACTTGCCTTTGGATACACCTGCGCACATTTGGAGATGTCCATTTGGATCCACAGCTGTCCATTAACCCTGCTGTGTTCCTCGCGCTTGTAAATATTTTCCTTCGAAAAATTTTGGTCCAGTCCAAAGGAAAAGGGTCTCTTTGACTCAAAAATACCACCAAAGACTATTTGTAGTCTCCAAAAGATGCTCCAGGGCTTGGCTAACGCACAAAAAGCGACAGAAAGTAACCCAGAGTTCAGCTGCGCACTGACTGACAATTGCGCTTCTGTATCAACTGTATGACTGCTGGATGGACCAAAATAAGTTGAAAATATGGGGGTAGAACATGGTGTTTATGGGGAGTGGGCTGTACTGTTTCAGTCCATTGAAAAATATTTTTTTGAATTTATTTTGGAGCTTATAGGTATTTGGGGCCAAAAGGGCCAATTTTGGGTTCCAGGGGCTCTCTAGGCCCTTAAAAAATGGTTAAGATCAATGTAGACACCCCTACACATTAGACACACATGGAAGTGTCCTTTTTTGCAGGGATTGCTGGGAAGAAGAAGGAGGCTGTCGAGGTTGGGACTCTGAAGAGGGAGGTATAGGCAGAGCCAGTGTCTAAAAGGTAAGAAATCCTCTCTCCTACTGTGGCCAATGGTGCCCAACTCTGGCTAGAAGGCAGATTTAGACTCTATAAACGACATTTAGACAGAGAAATCTGACTTTTAAGGAGTATTTTGGTATATATTTGGTGTTATAGAGAAGGGAGGGTCAGGGCATTATGGAGTGCATTAACAAGGAAATATGGAGGCACGGCTAGGGGGAGCCATAGCTGGGTAGGAGGCACTCACCAGGCCCTGTGATGTAGCAGTGAGGATGTTGTGCTTATTTTAGTACTCACAAACATGAAGAAGTCCGGAAGATTCTTCATTGTTGAGTGCTAGTCTTCATTTATGTCGGTATTGTTTGAGTAGCATTAGCTTGAAGGGTGTACACTTCCTCAGGGAAGAGCTAAACTCACAAACAGGCTGACAGCTGTAAATATACAGAGCAAACACGTGGAAGTTGGAGAAATGTGTTCAAAAAAGTTATTAAAACGTAAATTTAACCGTTCAAGAAGAGTTTTAAAAGAATTAAATGCACTTATATGGATTAGCATTAGCCTTTCTGTGATCATAGAAAACATTCAAGATGGCCTCTGCACTGCAGTCAAACAGGTGAGAGTAACTCAGCACTTCCTGATTAGATTTCAAGAGGGCATTCATTTAACTTTTACTTGAATTTAAAGAGTTTTATATAAGAATAATTATCTTTAATTCCCCTTGAAGATAGATTTTTGTGAATTCAGAGAAATTCAGAAGAAATGAAACTTAATGCTGAGGTTTTATGAGTGAGAGTGGGTGTGTTGTTGTGTCATGTCTTTTATTTAAAGGCCATGCGGCTGCAGAGCCCTGATTGGTCAGTCCGTGGCATCCATATTTAACTTAAAACCTTTATAGATTTTACTTATTAGGACTTTTATAAAAAAAATATCAAGCAAATTACATCATGCATTAATGATTAGTTGTCTTAAAAATGACACAGATTGATCAAGGTTACTTATTAATGACCTTAATTGACAGTTAGGGGTCAATTGGGGCCAATTTTACACGCGTAAAGGGTTAATTTTCAGTTTCAGATTAAAATGAAACTAGAGGAAACTGTTAAATAATCAAAGTCATCAATTTCATGATAGATGCAGCTCAGAATATAAACATTATTCAATAATATTTGTAATTTATTGATTCAGATAGATAATTTGGCAGAAACAGTGGTATTAACCCTTTCATTACCTGCGTCTCCTCTTGCTTTTTTACGCCCCGCCGTGCTGATAAATGAAGGGATTTCTGTGGCAAAACTCCATCTGTGAAGACAACAGTAAGGAAAAGAGAACAAAAACATATAAATGGAATATCCTGATACTTTAGTTTCTTTTAAAGCACAGTTTTAAAGCCAAAAATCTCTGTTTATGAGCAGTCAGTATCGGAAAAGTGGGAAAGTTTTCATTCATTTGCAAAGCAAGCAGCCTAGAGCTCAAATAATCAGAATATGTGATGTTATAAATGAATAAACTGTACAAAACAAATGCTTTAGGGGACATTTTATGCATATTTAATGATATTTTTTTAGAATATTTTGCACATTTGTGTCTATAGTATTCATACAAAGAGGAACATTTAAACATTTTAGTTGCAATCACTCATTTAAACACATTATTTAAAGTTAACCTGAAGTTAAAGGGTTAAATCCTGCTGCTGAGTGTTACTGCTTTAGTCCACAGTCGTGGTGCTGAAATCAGATGGAGGAAAACATGAGCGTCTTTGTCATTAAAAGGTAAATTACTGCCCCCTGTGGTGGCCACAGGTATTATAGGACAGAAAGACGAACAGAAACACAGATATCAGCCTTTTCCTCAAAACAAGAGAGTGTTGTAGGGCCTGTGTGGACGTGCTCAGCCTTGTGGTCATCAGCTGTTTGGGTCCCCAGTGTTTTCACAACACTAGTGTTATCTCTGTGACTGTATGTGATCTCAGAGTGTCTGGAGTACCTCAAAACGCACGCTGAGCTTAAACTGGCCTGCAGAGGTGAAGTGAAAGATATCAGAGTACTTCACAGGAGAGACCAGACTGAATTTAGCTCAATGACTGATTTCCCTGTCCTGTTTTAGACTCATATTTGAGGAGAAATAACCACGTATGAGCCTGCTTTTAGAGCTTTCACTCATCAGCTGATAAAATCTGACTTAAAATATCAAAATTCTGCCTAGAAATGTCAAAATGTTTTGACCAGAGGCTGATGTTATGTAACAAACAAGTCTTACAGCCCAGTCAGCTGTGACATTATTTGTTTTCACGCTTTATTCCAGCGCTGAGTTTCTGTAGGTAACGCCCTTTCAGCTGCTGCCTGCTAGCGCCTTGACATGCCGGCTGCTGAGGAGCTATCAGCTCGGCCCATAGACACACACACAGAGCGAGCTGGTGCTGAAAAAGGCCGGGTGCTTCTGAGTGGAGCTGTGACATACTAAAGCAGAGAGGCTGTTAACTCTTTCACTGCTGACTAAAATATGTTCATTTGAAGGTTCAGAGAGGAGAATGAACCAAAATCAGCACCATGTAAACTCTTGTGTCTGAATCTCTGCTTGTTTTTCATTTCAGGAATCCTGATCAGGACCAGAGTCCTTGTCAAAGAAAAAACAAACCCGAGAGAGGCTCTAGTGTGAGCTTGAAGAGAGGAAATTTGATGTAAGAAGCTACACAAATCCTTCGGTGTCATCCTGTCAGTCAGATTTTTTTAAATCATTAGTCTTGTTCTGTGCCTTTCCAAAAAATCAGCAAGGCTGAATAGAAGAGAAATAATCAGTGATTCATAGATGATTTCCTCCCTTAGAGCTTAACTGAACATCATTGGATTATTTCTGAAGGGCGTTGGCACTATAGAGTCGTTAGAGTTGTGCTTGAATTGTTTTCCAAAGCAGCAGAGAAGTGGAATCGGCTGACTGATTAGCTGTGACACTGATGGTCAAGCTGAGCCTCGAGACCATAATAAGGTCATTGTGTTTTTTTTCATTGCTGTCAAATGAAATCACTTCAGTTTATACAAGACTCTTCTAGTTAATGGCTAAAGTATGATTTACTCAAGACACACCGTTATTCTTATCAGTGTATTTGTAATACTGCAGTATTTTTAATTGATTTATAACTGTGTGATATATACCTGCAATACAATCACTGCAGGAAATCATAAATCTACTCTTAGAGCTAAACTTGTGACAGGAACTTAAGGAGACTAAATATCATGCAAAATCATCATGCAAAAGCTCAACAAATGATTAGTCTGATGTAAAAATTAGGTGGGAATTGGGCTTTGACATAAATAAACATTGTACCCTCATTAAATTGTTGATGCCTTAGTCTATCCCAAAACATCATGTACATTTTTCAGTCTTAAAATAATATTAACACTTCAAGTAAGGCTGGCCAATCTACAAAATTTTAAGGCTGATTTGAGGACAGGTTTGCCTCCCTGATGATCATGATGGCATATCCCAAGTGGACGTTCATCACAAACAGTTATTTGTCTGAATAATCCTTAAGTAAATGGTGTCAACACAATTATTTTGCCACTCCAAATCAAGGTGTAGGCTCTCAGACCCCGGTTCTAGGTTGTAATTCCTCTGACAGGACACCCACAACAACCAATGAGAGCGAGCAGACCACATAGCGTCACCAGCTGAATCTTACATACTTCCACCACTCACAAACACAAATGTACCGTCATTCATGTACCTTCATTCCAACCAGGATTTCATCCTGATTCTTTTCCTTGTTTTATGGTTTTTGCTGCAGCTTATTGTAGAGGGACAGTCAGCTGAGGTTGTTGGCATCCACGTTTGTTTTTCTTCTGAAGTCACGTAATTATGTCAGGTCACTGGCAGGTCAGTTGACAGTAAGTCCTGCAGTCTCAGTGGTTGTTTAGTGCAGTGTTGCCCAAACTTTTCCTCTTCTTTACTTTTTAGAAGATGAAAGCCATGTTGACCCAACAACTTCGTTTTCCCTACATTATTGCTTTTCAGGTCTTCCCTCTGTGTCGTTCATGAGCTGATGGCTAGTGCTAACCTAGATAATATTTCCTAAGAGTCTGGAAGGGGCCACTTTATCTCCAACATACTGACTTTGCTCGGCCCCTTGGGTCATCAGTGGCTGTCTGGTCAGAAACAGTCATCTCTTTATTATTCGCCAAGTATCCATAACTGCAACTGTTGGCTCTACCGCCATCCATTAGCAGTTAAAGCCTGTTTTGTGTTTTGTTATGGTGGAGAGGATGAGTGTTGAAGGGTGGAGCTCCCTTTAGTGGGCATAATGTACAGCAGACACGACTGATGCATTTGATACTTTACCCAAAAAAGTGACCCATCTGTGGTTCCCGACCCAGACTTTGGGGATGAGTGCTCTATTGTGCGTGCCCAGAGAATTATACAATGAAAAACCATTTGAATTTGTCCTTGTGTCTTTAGTCTCCTACCTTTATAAAATGGTTTCAAGATTTCAAGGAAATCTTTGCTGTTGCTTTGTTCACCATTACCTCATCATTCTTTTGACCTAGTATCCTGCCTCCATTTCCATCCGTTCAGGACAAAAGAGAACAGGCAACTCAAAAAGCTTTCAAGGGTGGCCAGACTGGGAATTTTCTCTAATTTTTTTCAGGAGTGCATGTGAAACTGAACTTGAAAAAAATGATACATGTAGTTCTTATGTTAAAATAGATTAAATGTCCCTTTAATGTCACTTCCATCCCTGAAAACTAAATCATTTGATAAATGTGGTTTCAGCGCCCTAAAGACTATCAGACTAAACTGTGATCTTTCCCTCTCCTTGTCTCTGCCACAGCTACCACACAGTGACATCTTCACCATGGACACCATGATGGACGAAGAGATCATCGAGGACAGAACCAAGCTGAAGCAGGGTCTGTGTAAAGTGCTGCAGTGTGTGGCCACCATCTCCTCTGCAGCCGCTGTAGTTAACCCTATCTTTGGAGTAGCGGGTTCTCTGATCCGGGTGGTGCTGCACCACATCGATGACGAGGACATTCGCACCCTGAAGCGTGAGTTCGGCTCGGTGAACCGAGCTCTGGACCAGCTGTCCCAGATTAACCGCAACACGCTGGTTCAGATCAGGAAGGAGACGGTGGACGGCCAGTACCTCCGCGTGGAGGAGAACCTGAAGAACCAGTTCAGGAAGTTCATGGAGATGGTGGAAGCTCGACCAGAGCATCGCGAGCGCAAGAAGGACGACTTTGAGGAGAGCTACGCCAATGACTTGGGAGACCAGAACCTGCACACGCTGTACGACGGTGTGGTGGGCAAACGTAAGCTCTTCAGCCGGCCCATCCTGGAGGTTTACCTAAAGCACTCGCAGGGCGACCGCCAAACTATGGAGGTTCTCTGCACACGCCTCACCTACCTGTTCTGCATCGGCCTCATCGCCCTCATGGGCTACGCCGCCGTCATCGGAGATGACGAGGAGGGCCTGAGTGAGGAGTGGGCTGAGAAGATGGAGCATGTGCAGGAGAAGATGCAAGAGGCTCTCCGCAGGTGCCACTGAAGAAAGAATAAAGAGGAGCTCTTCTTGTCGTGCACTTTTGCTTTCCCTTCATCACCTGGACTCACATGTCCACATTCCCTCTGTAACTCCTTCGTCTTCCTCTTTTCTCTCCCTAGAAGCACTTTGTAAGCATCTACAGCACTGCTTTAAAATCCAGTGGTATGAGAAAAAAAAACCCATCTCATACTTTTCATGACAGTATGCCCATATTCTCTGCATATGCAAACAGTCTCTGAGCCACTTTGACATGTAAGCAGACCCAAATGAAAAGAAAAAGTCTAAACATCACAATTGGCTCACAGATAAGGCTTAAAGCCATGTAATAAATATGAAAGGTTAAAACCGTGATAGTAGTCAACATTAAAATCTCTGCAATTAATTATAAGTCTACTCTTAAGGCTAAATTTCAAGCATGAATGCAAGAAAACGACACTACTAAGGATGCATGATATTGGATTTTGCCAGTATCAACACATAACCATGGTTCAGACCTTAAACTTCCTTAAACTTAAAGTCTGTTTTTGCTGCCTATAACTCTTCTCTACATATGACCAATATTAACAGCCGATATACCGTCAGTGAAAATGGTCACATCTGCCAGTTGTGATGATTAAGTTTCCAAATCAGTATGTGACAGTATCATGCTAAAAAAATGTGTATCTCAACACTACATATCAAAACAACACTAAAGCTAGCTAAACATGTAATCTGATTATAGCATCATGTAGAAACCAAGAAAACTAATCTTGATATAAATGCAGCTTGATTTTATTTTAAATGTCAGACTTTGCAATCTAGCCCAAACCATTTTTTTTTAAGTTTCTGAGTTACATTTATAACACTAAAAGCAATCAGATTTTTGGAATACCATACTAACTAGCTAAACTAAAACCTCCTGAAACCAGAGACATACATGAGTGGATTTAATCAGGAACAGGAAGCAACTTTGTCTGCTGTAACACTAATCTATCTCCACTAGAGGGAGCTATTTTTGCAATACAGTTTCATTGCAGAGCTGCTATATCATTTAGGGCAAAACTATAGATGAGAAAAATCCAACTAGAATCCCAAAGTTTTCATGGCTATGAATGTAACAGCAGTAAAAATAATCACAGGTATGCATCTTGTATAATCAAACTGCCATGTGCAAAACAACATAGTTGCCGCAAACATTGAGATTATGATACACTATTTTTTTGCTGCTAATACCAAGCCTAATCTAAATTAACACTAGTTTTTGATGCTGCTGTACTATTTTTCTCAAATGAAAAACTGAAGAATAATAATTAAAAACACTAAAGGTACACAGAAACTGAATTAGTGACACTATCTAGTTAAGCACTTCACCAAAAAATGGTTTTTATTTCTGCTTTCAGTTTCCACTGTCTAGATCTTTCTGTTCCTGCTCCTTACTGCTAAAGTACATCATGTTTTAAATGTTTCAGAGCCAGTCATACTGTCATAGTGTGATTCTCTACTCTTATTTTGTTCTGTCCTGTTTCAGTCTTTATTTGCCGTGGCCTGATGCCTTATAGCAACGCCACGAGTTAATTTGTAACATAAAAATAAAAGTATTTAGGGGTTTCTTTGGTGTATGGCCATTTAGAACGTCCAAAACAACATGGAATAATAATTACTTGAGATCATTATAATTTTTTAAAGGTTGAGTCTCATCATCATGATAAATGTTGCTCTCCTCATCATAACCTCCTCCTCCTCTGACCAACAGTGCCTAAATGTGCCATTAATTTTATATTATTTTTTTATTTTAAGGGTTTTTTCTGTATCATTTAGATATATTTTTGTGTGAGGCATTCTGTTATAAAAGTTTCTATGCTGTTGTTCAGACTTGTGTTTAAATATTTGTAAATGTTCCTTTTTTTAATCAAACAGGTTTGAATCTGTCCAGTTTGAATCTGTCCAGTTTAAAGGTTGACGGTGGTCAGACATGATCACTAAAAAGTATCCAGCTTCCATTCCTCTCTGTTAATGTGTTTTACATTTATCTCAGTTTGTTTAACAGTCATAGAAATTAAAAAACTAACTCTGCCTGTAACTCAGTTATGGTATTGTGGCATTGTGCCATCTCTATTATTGTCACATCAGATTCAAGGCTGCAGAAATATAATATATTCAACAAGCTGTTGATATGGAGGATTATATGAACCTCTAAAAAGCTTTTATGAAATGTCTTTTGTAAATTTGTCGCCTTTTTTGTTATGAATCCTAGACGCCTGGTTGTACATGTACCACTACAAATAAAAAGGAGTGAATATACTCATTCTGAGGTGTCTACTCTTTCCTTTAGTGTAAAATATACCAACATAAAAAGAATCCTGATCATTTACTTCAGTTTAAGTTTGATGATGGTCTCAAATATAGAAATGATTTCTAGAGGTCAGATCTAGGTCCACATCCACATGGCAGTGCCTGGATGCTGTGTTGACTGGAATTCTCAGGTACAGTTAAAAATTTGGGATACACATTAGTATCGGCCTATATCAGCCCTACTGACAGACATCAGCTGTTGGTAAATGATGCTGGCATGAAGCGATGTCAGTAGCCGATGTTTATCTGTTGTTTTACTTTAGCGCCTTCATCTAGCGCACCTAACAGCTGATTCAGATAACAGATTTATTAACAGGTAGACAATGTGGTCTATTGGAAAAATAATTCAACACCGTTAAACATGAGAGAAATATGCTGAGGATGGAGTCTTGCACCAAAAGATCTCAGAGATCAGCTCATCTGTTATTCTGGACATCAGTATCAGCATTGGTTTTTATGCATGTCTGGTGTAAATGCACCTCAGTATATATACAAAAACTTGCAATCACTTGGGCCACATATGAAGGTGGACACTCATGTCCAGGTCCACACGCTCAGCCTGCTGTCTGTAAGCATGGCAATAATGTCTGCTTGTCTTATGTTACCTGATTATATATATATATATATATATATATATATATATATATATATATATATATATATGTATGTATGTGTGTGTGTGTGTGTGTGTGTGTGTGTGCGTGTGAAGATATTTTAGTTTACTTCTTATGTATCACTCAGGGCGGATTCATCGACTACAACTGTGACTAAAAATGTTTGTCAACAGCCTTTTTTTCCATGACAAAAACTAGACTAAGACTAGAAAAAATAGACCTGTGATGACTAAAACTGAAAAAACTAAGTTTAATTTTCATCAAGATGACTAAAACTAGACTAAAATGTAATGTATTTTTGTCAGACATTCAAAACCTGTGATATTTCTCCACTGTGGGTAAATCTGTCAAAAAAAAAAAAAAAAAAAAAATGCAGCTGTATCTTTTTTGCCTCTCAGCTGTAGAAAGCAGGGACCTCAGATTTAGCAGAGTGCCGAGAACACACTATCATGATTTGGTACCAGATTTAGGCAAGAGAATAAAAGTAAAGACTTCCACTCTTTACTAACTGGACTAAAACTAGAGTTTGGAGTTTTCTTTAACTAAAAGTAGACTAAAACTAAAGATGATAGAAATGACTATAATTTGATTAAAACTGAAATGCATTTCATTTAAAGACTAAATCAAGAATAACATTAAAAATAGCTGCCAAAATTAACACTGATGTAAACACGCACTGTGTCCTTAGAGGTCCATCTGTGCTGTTTAAAGGCCGTTTAAAACCATTTAAGAGAAATGCAGACTAAAACTGTGTAAAATTGTGGAATTTTAAAATGCAATCAAAAGGATGCTCTTCATCACTATGAACTACAGAAATTGTGAAATTAGTCAAAATTTAAAAATTAAAATCTTTAAACAGCCCAAGTAAAAACACTAGCAGAGACGGGTGAGAGAGCATTCAGGGTCAGTCAGTATTTTAATCATGTCACATCAGTTTTCCTGTCAAATTATATCAAAGCAAATAAATATTTTGATCAAAAGTAAAGACGAAAATGTCAGGACGTTCTCTGGACTAAAACTGGGCTTGATTCTTAAAAACTAAATCTGGAATAAAATTTTGACAAAGATGTGGCTTAAAACATCAAGTATTGCAAAGTAAAGCTGCCAAAATGAACACTGAGCTAAAGGTGCATTTCTCTGATTTGTCCGCCAGAGGGCGTGATGAGTTCACGTGTCTCCCCTGAACACCTGTTTTCTCAGAAGTCCCCGGGGGGCCAGCAGCAGCTCTAAAAGCATCATATTCTTCTCGATGTTTCCACGTCTCCACGTAGACGATCTAAACCTCTGCTCATGATTCAGGACCCAAACATGAGTACCCCACTACACGCTCTGCTGATGTGTGTGTGCGATCCACAATAAACGTAAAGGTTGAGAAAAAAGTAAGAATGCACCTGAGGTGAAATAAAGCGGGCACATGGCCGAGGTTAAGTACCTCAGGAATGGCCCTCATGTAAAACTTTCCAGCTGAACTGGTTTGACTCTCAGCTCAGAGTTGGGGAACAACAACAGGAAAACGTGCATTGTATGCGTCTGAAAAGCAGATTAATGGAAGACTGAGAGACAAAGATTTTTGGTTCTTACCTGCTCTGCTGACTGTGTGATGAGTCTGTGAAGCTGTGACGCAGCTCGTCTATCATGTGATGGAGCTCATTTTCTCTGCAGGACAAGAGAACAGCCTCAGAGAATCCGTTCACACCTGAAAAGAGGGGGAATAGTTTGATGAAATCATTGATTTAAATCAAAGAGGGATCGAGATAAATGGTGTGAAGCCCTGCATTGTTTGGAGGATAAAACGATTTGCGTAATGATTCGTTTTTCGGGGAGGGAGGCTCAGGCTGTGCGCTCACAGGGCGCGTCGAGTGCGCGCAGAAGAGATGTGAGGATTTATTTTAAGATCAGAAACCATTTTGATAATAATAAAGACTTTTATGAGCTAAACTCGATTTTAAACGTACGCTTCAATCTGGTATTTTTTAGTTTACCACGCACGGCTCAACAGCAGTTTACCTCTTTATACAGACTGAAAACCTTCCTTTGGAGAGTGATCTGTATCAAAAATGTCCTGAATCTGATCAAATATCCAAACACCTTCAAACGTTTTTCCAATCACAGCTATTTAAGAACAATGGACCTAACTATTGTGTCTTAAATCTGTGGAAATATCACCATAATTCTGAGGGAATTGAATGATGATTAAACACCAAAAAATATAGCAGATGTAAAGTGTTCTCTTACCTCATAAATAGATCCTTTGACAGCTGAGGAGCAGAATGCTGCTGAATGAGACATTTACACCAAAAGCGCAAAAGACTTCTCTGAGAAAAAAAGGTTAAAATGTCTCAGGAAAAATAAATGAAAAAAAAGAAATGCGTAAACATGTCCTTTCCGTTGCTAGGAGCCGGGAACGTCCTTTCTTGTTGGAGACTGAGAGGAAAATGGAGCCTTGCGCACATTTCAGCTCGTGCAGTTTGCGCTCTGTCAGTCTGTCTGTCCTCTCCCTCTCTCTCCTTTTCTCTCTCTCTCTCCTTTGCAGATATTCTGAGTGCGCATCTTCCTCCTCTCCGGATCCTGTTCTGGAGCCCTCCTCAGCTCCACAGTGGGAGAGAGAACCGTGGGAATTTTCTCAAACTTGACAGGGGGAAAAAAAAAAACAAAAACTTGTTTGCAGCTGTTGGAGCACATCAGGCGTGAAGGAGCAGCAGAGTCATTTCATTAAGGTAGAGAAAAACGCAGTGAATGTATGAATGTGATGAATGTCCTTGTTCTCCATCAGAGAGGATGGCTCTGCTGTAAGGTGTGTCCGATGATGTCTGAAGATCTGTGCGTAAAAAGGCTGCCGTTGCGCAATGTCTCTTAGATGCGCATGACAATTACACACGGTGCAGTTAGGTTTACTAAATGGATATTTAACCCTCATTTACTTTTATATTATTCAATCATATTACCCTCAGATTTTGTTTTAGGAACTCTTTGCTCCAAATATAGAAAAATAATTATGTTAGTGCTAATATATGTAGGAGTTCAGTGACGCAGTCTCTGCTCTCCATCCACAGACTAACATGAGAACAGACAGGGCTCCGTTATGTGGGTTTGACAGTGAATCAAGGATGAGAGGGGATTTTAAACATGCTTTGGCCTTGGGCTGCTCTGCTCTCACATGAGTCAGACTCAAGGGCAGCTGTGCCATTTTCTCCTTCAAGGATGTCAGGCCCCATTTTGTTTGTATGACATCAGCAGGTGCATTATTTTGGGTGGATAGATCAAGTCTTTGACCGTGTGAGAGCAGAAAGGTTCAAGGTAAACATCAGAGCACTTATGAAGCTCTAAATCTGAGTCTGACATGATGTTTAACTCAGGTTTAGACAACCAATCATTTGGTGTTTGTTTGTGCTCAAGTTTTGTAGTTCTGCTTTAAATGTTTTATTTATTCCATACTTAAATGTGTAAATACATCCTTGTGCCATGATATAACAAAACAGTTTAAGGAAAGAAAATAGAAAAAGAGAGGAAAAAAGAGACCATAATCTCCATCTGCAAACATTTAAGCATCTCAGTTTACATGAGTGAAAAGAAACTGATTCAATCCTACCCCTTTATTTTCTAGTTTTATCAATAACATCCTTACTGGACCGTCTCAGTTTTACATTCAACTTTTGAAACCAATGTCCAGTAAATAACTCATAGAAAATATAAAAGAAAAGTGCTTTCACTTTCAAACAAACAAACTGTAAATACATATTTAAGCTGCAACATGATCATCCATGTAACCAACGCTGAAAAATAAAGCTTCCCCCTTGAACTACAGCTTCCTGCACTATTACTAAACATTTTGAGTGCTTCCTGGCAGCAGATTATTCCTCACTTTGCTCCTTATCTGAGCCGGTTTAAGTCCACCAAGTCAAACCAAATTTAAAGTTGTAAATGTTAAAAATAACTGATCAGTATGCACCCAAAACCAAGATTGAAAACTATTCTCATTGCTCGTTCTGCAGTCTTAAAGTGGTTGTAATGAGCTTTAATAAAGAGAGTATTCAGACCCTCTTCGCTTTTTCAGTTTTGTTATGTAGCAGCGAAATGATGAAGTGAAACCAGATTTTTTCAAAAATAAATACAAATAAAAAACTGAAAAATCTCTGAAAAACACACTTGAAATTCAGCTCAAGTTCCTCCTATTTCTCTTGATTATTGCTGAGATGTTTCTACACCTTGACTGGAGTTCACCTTTGCTAAATTAAACTGATTGGACATGATTTGGAAAGGCACACACCTCTGTCTAAAGGCCTCGCAGCTGACAATGCAGATCAGAGCAAATCAAAACCATGAAACCAAAGGAACTGCCCGCAGAGCTCAGAAACAGGATTGTTGCAAGGCACAGATTTGGGGCTACAAAAAATCTTCTGCACTGAAGGTTCCCAAGAGCACAGTGGCCTCCATAATTCTCAAATGGAAGAAGTCTGGCACAACTAGGACTCTTCCAAGAGCTGTTGGCCCAGCCAAACTGAGCAATCAAGGGGGAAGGGTCCTAATGGTCACTCTGACTGAGCTCAAGAGATCCTGTGTGGAGATGGGACAAACTTCCAGAAGGACAGTGGCAGTTTGGGAATACAGAGTCTGTATTGCACACAGACATTCAGAGAACACATTGTTTTTTTGTCACAGGTATCTAATTCCTCATTTTGTCCCCTCTCAGACAATGTCCAGTCCGTTGGAGAAGGTCGTAGCCCAGAAGAAAGAGGCCATCGAGGCTGCGATGGACATGTTTGAGAAGGGGGCCGAGGTGTTGGCCAGCGCTGTGGGCGAGCTCTTCCCTCTCTGTGAGGCCGCCGCCCCGGTTCTCCGCCTGGCCTTAGACAATGTCCAGAGCAAAGAGGTCTTCTACGTCAAAGAGCAGTTCCTGACCGTGAGGAACAAGCTGGACGTCCTGTCTGCACAGCTGGAAGACATCGACTGTGAGATCAAGAAGGGGAGGCTGGACTCACAGTACTTCTCTGTGGAGGAGAACATCAGGAACCAGTTTAGGAAATACATGGACATCCTGGAGGCCAAACAGCAGTTCAGGGAGGTGAAGACCAGACTTTTCCTGGAGCATTTTTCCAAAACTGGAGGGGAGAAGAATCTTTTTGTGCTGTATGATGCTGTGATGGGGACCAACAGCTTTGGAGAGTCGGTTTTAGAGGTGGTGGACAGGTAAGGTTTCATTTTACATCAGTCCTAGCCATCATTGTATCTTTAAGGTAGACAAACATAATGAGGTTGGTTTAAAAGTATCATATGCATTATTTTAAATATGAACATGGCAGATACCAAATATATCCAAACTCTCTTGGAACTGGGGTTGATCATTCAAGGTTTTTTGACTGGAGAATAGAATAGATTTCCTTATTTTGCATGCAAATGTTACATCTGTTTCGCAGGTATGTAGCAAGGAACCGCCGCCTCCTGGAGGATTTCTGTGTCCGCCTGAAGGAGCTCTTCTGTCTGGGCCTGATCGCCCTCCTGGGCCACAGCGCTTTAACCCAGGGCCAAGAGGATGAAGAGGAGAAAATCAGAGAGTGGAGCAGCAAAATTGAAGAAGTTGAGTCCAGGATGAAGATGACTATTGAGTCCTGTGTTGCTGGATTTGCAGAGCAAGCAAAGTTAGACTCCCAGCACCTCCTTCAGGAAAAAGAAGCAGAGAATCTGCAGGATTCGACTCAGCGGCTCCTGGAGTTCTTGGTGAAAAAGTACGACTGGGTCAGCTGGTCCGTGCGGCTGATCAACCATTCAGGGAGCACGTACCGCAACTGGAGAGCAGGGGAGCACTTTCACCATGTGGCGGGACAGAACTGGTTCGAGGTCCTCCAGGTGAACAACATCAACCTAGTGGTGTCGTTCAGCTCCAAACCCCAGCCGGTGCCTCGAGACTTTATCCAGCAGGTGATGGAGGGCCCGGGGAAGAAGGGGAAGGCTCCAGATGTGGTTGAGGTGCTGGAGAAGCAGCTGTGTGGGTTTGTTGTTCACGCTGTGAGTCGCCATAAGGAGTCTGCAGCTGCATGGAACTTTCCGGAAGACTGTCACTACTGGGAGAGACACAAGAATGTGGCGGTTTGTGTGCACTCTGAGTAAAACTGAAACAGAGAGTATGTTGACCAGATCAGTGAGTTGATTCATCATGAAATTATTTCAGTAGTGAATCTCAAGCTGCTTTCCCACGTGCATAACAGAAACTTTTCAGAGATACCAGCCTGCCCTGAAATCTTCCTAAGTGGCTTTTTCCTTCCTGCCACGCAGGTTTTTACCTTTGTATCAGTGTTACATGTAACTGGAAAAAAATGGAAAAGAACTCACTTATGAGCAGAAAAGAGTACCATGCTATGTCCAGGTAGTATTTGAATTTTCCTAAATACTACAGTATCTCCTACACTGACATATCAGCTCACCTCGACTTCACACAGAAGGCGGCTGGCAGCAGGTAAAGTAAGGGAAACAAATCTGGTCATTCATGTTTGCACATTCAGCTCATCCCCAAAATTCTGCAGGAAAATTCCAGAGCTTTGTGCATGTGCGAAAGCAGCTTCAGAGAATGGGATCAACACGCTCGTAACATTACCAACATGGTCTTATTTAGCAGACCAGGTATTAGCCAGGTGTAACCAATCTACTTGAAAGCCTCTCTTTTTAAGTGACGTCTTATTTTTGTTACTTTGTTTATACACTGAGCAGCATGCTGAGTATCGAGCATCACGTCATTATATTGTGTAAAATATTATTTTATGCGTCTGTGTTTGCAAACAAGTGATACACACTTTTGTCATGCAAATTAAAAATGCATAGCATCAGTCACTTTACAAACTTGACTGTGGATCACAGTCTAAGTATTATGTCGAGGATGTTCCCCACACCAAGGTTGCAATAGATTTGGATTTTTCATTGGTTTTTGTTTTTGTTTTGTTTTCACTTTCTCTGTTCAATTTTAGTTTAGTTTTTATTAGTTTCTGCTGCTGGTTTGTCAGTTCAGTTTAGTTTTTATTTTGCAAAAATGCTTTGTTTTAGTTGAGTTTTTATGAGTTTAATGTTAGTTTTAGTTTGTTCAAATACATGTCAGAGATCATACATTTTTAAAAACATATTCAAACAGGCTGCTCTTCACTTATCATTTTATTTATGGAAAGATTATGTTTGAATACAACTAAAGACATAAAACTACCACTGTGTGAGGTCTTAACCAATCAAATCAGGCCATTTTACTCATGTAGGTACTAGTCAGTGTGGTTGTCAAAGACTAAAACTAAGGATAGTTAGTTTTGATTTTTGTTTAATTTTTGTTTTGTAAGCTCACCCTAAACTTTAAATTAGTTTTGGTTTTTTTTTTTGGGTAAAGCTTAGTTTTTATTCACTTTCAGTTAACTAAATGATTTCCAATTGTAGTTCTATTTATTTAGTTAGTGTTTTTCCTCATTTTTTCATCTTCTTTTTATCAGTGCAGTTATAAAACTTGTGTTTTCCTCTGGCCAAAATGACCCACCCTGCTTGTTTTTTTTTTATTTTTTTATGTTTTTGTGTCACCTCTTGTTGTATTATGATTTAATGTTAATACTTAATATGAGTGGGGGTAGTGGTCAAAAATAGGAGACTACATAGTGTTTGAAGTTGCCTGCTTCATTGTACAGTAAATTGGAATTTGCAATATTGCCATACTTTCACAAAAAAGCTTAATTCTTTTTAATAAAATGCATTCAAAGAAGACTTCTGCTGCTCTTTAAGGCTATGCCTCTCTATCAAACTAAAGTAATGAGTCCAATTATGCATTAATTTAGCAGTCATATTGGTAGAAATAACCCCTTTATACCAGTTTTGTCGTGGTTTAGCACATTAAATCCTGATGTTGCCCATGTTTTCTCAGCGGGTGTCCATCCAGTCTCACTCACTGTGGCAGGAATTCCGTCTCTTTTAGCAGATCCAGATCATTCGCCTCAGCTCAGTAGAGCTGGTTGTTTCGTTCCCACACAGCTCTTCATTTGGCACCAGTTTGGCTTCAAATGTGGATTAAATAATGACAAAAGATGGAAAGAAGACTGGCACTCAAATGGGAGCTGGCTATATCAGTGGCTCACATTAAAGGGCTATTTCGTAGCACAGAGCTCATCATTGCTCAGTCTCTTACTCCACAAAGTTGATTAAGGTTATACTATATCATGGTTTCAATTAAAAGTAGGTTTTTGACATGATGAGGATCAATTTTTTTTTGTACATGTTAAAGGGGCTCAGCTAGCCTGTTAGCTCAGTACCAGACTCCTCAAGACTCTTGTCTCAACGTTAGGTCTGCAGGACTGGGCATTTTGTGAAATTGATCGCTTCGTGATCAAATTGGCTGAACTGTGTGAGGAAAAAATCTCTCTTTAAAGTGTAGGGAATGCATTTAATTATGCAGAAATTTTCTCATGAAAACTGCAGCTTAGAGATCCATTAGAGCTGTCAAGCACTAACTTTGCTCTGTTCCCATTCATTCCTAACGGCTGTACCTCACTTCCTGCCCCCCATTTGACATTCATGCGTCATCAGGATCACATGACTGCAAACATTTAAAAGACAAAGGTTTTACTTGAAGGGAAAGCAACACTTCTAGTGCATCGGCCACAGAATCCTAAAGAGGTGTGTAACCTACAGCCCGTTTTCTAAAAATCAAGATCACATCTTATTGGTGACATTTTCTCAAGAAAACAACCCTAGATTTCCTGTCTTAGCAAGCTATTTTCTATAGTTTTCTTGAGATTTTGAGACATAAAACTAACACTATCCAAAGATAGTGACATGAATGAGTCAAGATCTTGAGGAAAACAGAAATTACTCTGTATGGGCAGAAAAGTGGGGTAAAATAAAATGAATGGGGCTTCTATAATCAGCTAATACTCTTTCTTTACATCTTACAACTGTCAGGAGTTTGCACTTCCCTCAGAATCTTTGTATTAATTCATAAAGATTTTTAATCCCAGTCAGTTTTAGTAGCGTCCTTGCTTATGTCACCTTTTATAAAGTGTTGTTTTATAGACAGTTGGTGTACATTCCTATTACAGCCATTTTAAAATAGACTGTATGTTCTTTAAAGTGTCCCTATGTATCTTACTGTAGTATGAGCAACTAACACTTGTTTACAGCTTTGTGAATGACTACACTAACGCTGCAGTGTAAATAATGAAGTATTTGTGCTTCTACCTCCGCTCATACAATGATAATCCAGTCTAGCGTGAATAAAGGCCTCTGTACCTACAGAGGAGCTTGTGCTGAGGCTGCATCCTGAGCTCTGCTCCCATTCAGTCCCTGCTCAGCGGGCTGCCCTACATAACTGTGACAGGACGACGGTGCCGACTCTTTCAGGCATGAACGACAAAAGAGTTTGGCAGCAGAGATGCGACATTGTGCCTTGTGTTTTAAACACATTCAAAGCCCTTAGACCGAAACAAGTGAACACCAACTGCTAACCAGAGCTGTGCCTATGATTATATAACAGTGTGAGCTGCTTCAGAGATGTGACCTGCATTTGTGACTCTTATTTTTGATGGTTAAGTGTAAAAACTATGTTGTTTTCACTTCCCATGTCATTATGATCGATTATTTTTATTCATGTGTGAATTTTTGTTGGTGAAGGTTTTACTTTTTCTCGTTTGGTGAGAGAGTTACTCTTGTTTTAAACAAACCATTGTGATTTTGGCCTTTAAATTTACCATAATATCACTGTCTGAGCTTTAAATGATGTTGTGAAAGATTAGAGATTCTATCACAATGCATGAACTGCTTTAAGAAAAAATTATGTCATGGATATTGCTGCTAAAAAGGAGGACCATTTGCATTTATCCACATCAAGATGGCATGTGTCATCTGTAAAACCATTCAGCTTTTATGTTCAAATGAAAAAATCTAAATAAATACCAGTGCATGATTGATGTCCCGTGTAATATTTATACCTTCTGACAGTTACTGACAGAATACAAATCATTAATGCACGTGTAAACAAGTCTAATCTAATATCAGCCTCTAAATTCTTGTTCTGAAATGACTTACGCAGCACTGTTAACGTCTGCATCCATTAAAACAAGGCAGTGCAACCTCAGCATCAGGGGCCCGTGCTAATTAAATTGATATTTACACATAAGTCAGCATTTCCTGACCACAGCTCTGGTTTGATAGTCTAGGAATAACCTTTGGCTGAGCTAATACCCCGCAGACGAGCAGCAAAGTGCTTGTCTTAGCAGGAACGGATCAGTCATAGAGGTGCAGAGCGAGCACAGACAGCCATTATTTCATATCTCAGAGGATCTGCAGGGTCTTTAGCCGCTCAGCTTCTCTGTTGTAAATCAGGCCTGTCAGAATCAATCCAGAGTTATCTGTAATACAAAACAGTGCAGGAGGAAGTGGACGGTCTTATCAGCTGAGATTTATCTGGGTGCAGAGGAAAAAAACTGCTGATGATGGAAAGGTGAGGCTGTTACACAACAAAGACTCATATCTTAGTTTTCTTCTAATTCATAGTAAAAGAATATGGCAGTAGACCTACTATTAGCCACATTTAACAGACAAGTGCAGATGAATATCTTACCGCTTAAAATATAGAACTCACTTTTCAATTATTTGTAAAAGTCTGTTCACTGCACTGGGAGCTAATTTTGGTCATTACAAGAAATTAAGGCTTAATTTTTGCTTTCTGTATCTTTAGATAAGTTACTGATGTAGACTTGATCATTGAATGTTGCTAACTTTATTATTTACAGCTCATACATAAAAACTACCTGCAGTTTATTTGCCACAAAATCCATTTATTTACTGAATTGTGCGGCAAACAAGCGAGTCATAGCTGTTTGTATTTTCATTGCAAATTTGAGGATTTTTTTTTCAATAGTATGAGTTAAAGGAAGAAACATAAGAAATAAACTCCTTTATTCCTATTCAGATTATTTGTGATGGGATTTTATGATGAGGCAAAAACGCCTGCTGAGGTTTGACTTTCAGTTGCACTATTTAAAAGTTCTCAAGAAATAAATACATGCATTTAACTAATTTAAATAAATAACTCACTGTTTCTCAGGTACATGTGATGACTAGCAGACTAGGACCCAAAAGCAGAGCACAAGCTGAGGCTGAAGGTGAAAGGAGTTTAGTTAACGGGAAGAGATCCTGAGAGCTTGACTGCAGCCGTGACTGTCAGTGCTCCTGCCCTCTCCAACCAGCCTGTAGTGAGAGAATAACAGAGAGCCTCCTCTCCAACACAATCCAAAAACAATCCAAACGAAAAATTTAGAAAAGCACAGGAGGTCAACCGTGACAGAGAAAACCGTTTTTATATTTAGTTTAGCTTAACAATATTATACTTCAGCTCCAAACTCTGCTGTATCATCAGTATCAGTCTCCTCATTGAACTTTTTGTGACAAAAGTCAAGTTATGAAAATGAAATTGAACCTTTTCTCTATAAATGTGGGTATACAAATCTAAGTCTGGTGAAAAGTGTAGAAATTTAAACTGTTGCTGCACTGTTGGAAAAAACTATTAGAATGATGTGACTTGGAAACAAGGCAATACAATTGAAGCATGTCAAAACCTTGTCAAACAATTTTCTTTAATCTCTCCCTATTATTCTTTATACCAAAAAATAAAATCCCTCCTATGCAGCCATACGTGCTACAAGGGCATTTACAAGTTGACCCCTTTTAATGGTTCGATGGATAAATGTTGCCCACACAAGAAAACCTGTGGAGTTATTTTTCCAGAGTTAAAATATTTTATTTAAAACTAGTCAAATGTACTCTTTTTTAGTGCATTTGTTACCATCCACAGCCAGGAGTAAACACTGATGAAACTCTGCTGGAGTGAAACTTTAACCACACCCACTCTAGTTCTAATTCACCTGTCATCACTCATGCATGCTCACAGCTGCAGCTCGTTAGGCCTCCCGGCTGCAGCTAATCACTGGCAATCAAGATCTACACACCTGACACCTGTGTACTAAGGCCTATAATTTCGGTAACCTGGCTCTCCAACCTTGTGATTTTACAGTGAATTTTTAAATCCCATTTTGTCCTCTTTTTGCAGCATCTCCGTCTCTCTGCCAATCATCAGCCAGTACACTCAGCATCATCTCCACTATTGCTGTTGTCAAATAAACTCCTTTAATCTGACTACTTTGACTCGTGCTCTGCTCCTGGGTCCTTGTCAGAAGTTCATCACACCTGTTTCTTTAATATTAGAACATTAAGTCGCACACCTACAGTATATATGGACAAAAAGGGTATTTTGCTGTTCCTCTATTTATATGTGGAAAGGCAGAAGAATTATCTATTTAGATGTAGCTCATCTCTATACTGTATGAGGATTAAAACAGGATGAAAATTGCACTGAACTGAGTAAAAATGGCTCTGTACGGTGTGAATTATGTTCTGTTTTACTCTGTATTGAGTACAGTGTTATTTCTATTTTGTTCATCACTGAGAACATAGTCATCATTAAGAGTTAAATAAAAACATGTCTAGAGTAAAAACAACTGAAAATATTACTCTGCCAGCAGAGTTAATTTTACTCTAAATAGACTGGGACCAAATAATCTATTTTTAGAGTGAAATTGTATTGTATACTTCAAATCAGGGGTAGACAAATGGCAGCTTAGAGCTTTGTGTGGTATCTGAATGGGAACTAATAATGTTTTGACCTGTGGTCGCTCAGACTGTGTACACAGGTGGTCTAGAATGCCTTCACTGGGATTTGTTTAAATACGACATGTATTGGCATGCACCGCAGACTTCCTCGCCAACTGATGTGATCTACGTTATTCCACTAGTAAACTAATATGGCTTTATCTATGTACAGAAAGCCTGGTGAAGAGATTAGAGTGATGAGGACTGGGACTATTTTAGAGATAATTTGTCTCCACTCAATAGGAGCTCATCTTTTGGTACGTTTGTGCCGTCACTCATGTCTTTAAAACAACCACAATAATGGAAAAGAAACCAGCTTTCTAAAGGATGCCAGAAAGAACGGCTCACAAAAGAAGCAGGCTCTTAGCTTGCCTGGGAATATGACATTGTTTTTCCCTTGTAACTCTTCATCTTCAAGTGAGTTGGCATTTTATTCTAACCAAAACCCAACAGGATTTATTTACTATACATTTGCTAAAACTTTTTTTATGAAAACATGAGGGTGAAAAGCTGTTAAAAAAAAAGCACCGCCATCTTCTCAGCTCAGGGCTGACTCACTCGTAAGAGAGCTGTGGATAGGATGTTCGGGCTGTTGTTTGCATGAGAGGCAGCAAAGTGAGGTCTAATATCAGGTCATCACTGAAGATGTATCATTAATGCATCAGCAATTAAAATCTATGTTGATTTTTTAACAGCAATGTGTCACTTTTTCTTCTCTCTTGGGTCCCGGGGGTGGGGGGCTCTGCTTTTCTTGAGTACATGTGGGGACTCCAAGGAAAATTGGTTGGGAAATACTGTGTTAAAGCATAATATGGATGAACCCGCTAAGTTCAGTTACATCATCTCTGTGTTTAGATTGTTCCACACAGGAAGCTTCACCTGCTGCCTTGTTGGCTCAGAGCTTTTTTATAATTCGAAACCTCAGATGAATGCTAACATGCTTTACTATCTTTGAAATATCTCGACTTTAATCCTACACTGAAAGAAACTGAAAAAACGGAGCAGACAGAGAGATGGTCATGTCAGAGAGCAGCTCCATCTTTGAACGCACCACAGAACCAGTTTGAGAGAAAAGACCACCGAAAAATCACTAAACACTACCACAAACAAAAACCAGAAACTGGCTGGTGTTACACCTGCTGAAGGATAATAGACCGTTTCATCTTTTAAAATACACCTCCACTTGAATTCTCCTGATAATTGTATTTTCATTTTCTAACCTCAAACAGCAGCTGTACTTAGGAATAAATAAATTATAAATTAGTATTTCCATGCTTTTTCTCCTGTGTAGACAAACAGCAGCAGAAGGAGCTGGCTCTGTAAGCCAGAGGATTCATTAGTGGTTGTGTGGGCTTTGCCTAGGTAACAACTATTGATCCAGGAGCCTCTTCCCTGCATAAAAGGCTTTAGCTGTGGTGGGCCGTCAATCCTGACTGTCATTAGAGGAAGACTGAAGCTTCTGTTCACGGACCAGATCCTCTGCATCCATCCTGGGCCGCAGCAGCCACAGTGGGCTCGTTTTGTGGTCGAGTGAAGGTTAAAGGACGGTTTTCTGGATCAGAGAGGGAAATCTGATGAGTAGATGGTACCAGAGGGAGTCTACAGACAGAGGGCGCTATTAACATACAGATCTTTGGCAGTTATAGTTTAAACACAACTACACTCACTAGACACAAAGCTTTTTCCTGCACTGGAGAAACTCATATTTAACAGTGGATTCGTCCAAATTCTGGTCTCTTTGTTCTTATTAGAAGCTGCTTTCAATACAGCAAGTACATTTTATGAGATGGAATAATAAATTCATGCAGACATCACATGCTAAGTATAGTTTGTTTGCAGATATTGAGGCCTTTTTTGCTTTTTACGCCCTGAAATAAGATGTTAATCTGGGCTTGTTCAGAGATACATAAGACACAGATTTAAGTTTCTGCAGTGTAGTTTAAACAGATGAAACCACATCACTCTAATCATTGCTCCCTCCTCTGCATACCTGTACATCTAAGTATTGATCTTAAGGTTTGACTGACCACTTTTAAAGCTGATTGGGGTCTTACCTTGACTTACAGTACATTGTAGAGAAGCTGACCCCTAAGGAGCCGTCTCATGACCTTACATCCTCAAATCAGATCTGTGGTTCAGTCAGGAAGTCATCCTTTTGTCATCAGAGCCCCCTGACTGCCTGTCTGAGGAGATAACGGGAGCAGAATCAGTGACCTTTCATAAATCGCTTCTTATGATTCACTTTTATGGTTGTCAAAACTTTGAAAATGTACTTTTCAACGCCATGTATTAGAAGTGTAATCTCCTCCATAGTCAGTAGTATCAAAAAGTTAAAAAAGGTCATTTAATGACAGACGAGAGGTAAATCCTTCTGAAGGGTTGTCTTAATGGCACACATACAGGTGCATCTAAAAAATAGAATTTCATAAAGATTTCTATTTTTGCTGTGATTTAATTCAAGGATTTAAACGTCTATCCTAGATTAATCTCATGCAGAGGGACTTTTTTGTTTTAATGTTCACGATTATGGCTTTGAGCTCACAAAAATATAAAAATCCACTGTCTCAAAATGTTAGAATATCACAAAACACCAGTCCAAAACAAGGATTTATAACTCAGAAATGTTGACCAGGGAAATTCTGCTCATTTATGCGCTCAGTAAGTGGTTGGAGCTTCTTTTGCAAAAGTTACTGTGCAATGTGGCATGGAGCCATCAGTCCATGGCACCAGGTCAGTTTTTTTGCTTTGATGCTGCATGTTTACTATGATAAACCAAAAATAAGACTCAGAATGAAGGAAAAATGGCGTTTCTTGCTCCGGGGATGAAGCATTTAGGAAGTTGTGTGCTGCAAAGTCTGTGACCGGAAAGCATGATGCCATCAAAACTGAATGATATTTGGAAATGGGGCCAGTAGATTAAGTTAAAATGTTGTTCTGTTGTGTTTTGCTCTATTGAGGTGAGATTTGTCTACAGTTCAAATGGCATTAACTTTCCTTGAGTAAATTAGAGAGGTGGAAATGCTCAGAAATGTGGGTTGCAATTTGACATTCAGGATATGCTGGTGAGTCCTCTGAGCATTAATGCAGTGAAAAGCAGTATTTTAGAGACACCTCTCCAGCTAACAGACCAGTTTCCAGACTTGGTTTCACCAGAACTTGAACTGGGACTCATCAGTTCCTAGCCCAAGTCCTTACAGAATGATCTGCTGCCAACTCCAATCATCTAAAAGTAGATCTTCCCCTTTTTTTAACTGTTTACTAGAAGACTTACGGTAATCAGGTGCAGATGTTTTCCTCTCCTCTCCTGGGACTTTTGTCTGTGACTCAATCAAGCTCATTTTTAAATTAGGAAATAGAAAATCTATCATGATGCAATCACAGAAATAATAAACTGATTACACACCCTCCCAGAAAAAAATACTTTCAGTTCACAAAACCTCAAATTAAAGCCTTCCAGCTCCTCCTGCACACGCCCTCCTTCCATCATCTGAATCTCCTCGTCTCCAGCAGGAGATAGCAGCCAATATCAATATTTCATAAACAAATGAAACAGTGGATGGAGGCGAGCGTCAGAGCGGCCCTGCAGGGAAAAGTCGATCAATGGTAAGATAGGTCAGTGTCTGCCAATCCCGGCCCACACAGGATAATGCTATTACCCATCAGCCCGAGTGGACCATCGACCGGCCTGCTGCACTGAGAGTGGACTAATCTGATAAAAAGCATTAAAACATTTGTTCAGTGACACGCGGATTGCAGGTCCGAGCAGAACTCTGGACCCCTCTGCCAAAGACTGACTGGTTTAGACTTAAAATAACACAAACTTTATGGTGCTTGGATTTACTTTGGCTTATCTTATAACCATATGCACTCATTCTAGCTCACACAACAATCTACCAAAAGGCGTTTGATGAAGTTGATGTGCTTTGGTTTCATGGTCCCCTCATCTTTGTCTTTCTAAAAGATGGAGCAATGGCAAATTAATTTCAAAATTCATAATTCAGGGATGCCGTAACGTGACAAATTTCAAAGTAAAAGTCATGCAGATTTGAATATAGACTGACAAACAACCAGTGTTAGCATTAGCTTAGCCAGCCTTTGGCTGTCCCTGCAGAGTCTAATAAATGAGAGAGATACAAATGTGAGTGTTGTTGTGGATAATTCCAAAATTAACAGAGGACTGCAGATTATAATCCAGTGAAAATACATCATTTTAGTACTGAGAGTCCTGGTTCATTTATCAAAGAATTTCCTATGTACAGCATAGACAGGTCAGGTCAGGTATGGTTTGGCACTTTACTGCATCAACCTTGGTCCTGTACTGCTCTGGCCTCTTGATGGCCATCCTCCAGGCCTGTGCCAGGCCCATGCTCCAACTCTCCAAGTATCCTCCTATCTTACCCGTCCACGATGCCCGCGGTCGCCCCTGGCATGTGGACCAGCTCACAGGGCCTAGGAGAGGTGCCTGAAAAAGTGCAGCTGCTTTTCCAGTAATATGCAGCTCCCCTTCCCATCCCAGTTCTCCTGAGCATGTCTTACCAACAATATCCGAAGATGCACTGAAGAGAAGCTGTCACACAGGAGTCCAGTTGGTGCTTCAGCCATCAGTCAACGTCCAGAGCTCACAAAAGTATAGTAAGACCATAAGGACCCAAAGACTCTGACTTTTGCCCAAATGCTCAGATACTGGGAACACCACACTGTCTTGCTCAGTGAACCCATTGCCCCATATCTCCGGTTGATCTCAGCCTCCCATCAGTAGATTGATGGATTACACTGCCAAGGTAAGTGAACTGCTCTACAACATCCACGCTGTCACCATTCACAGACACAGCTTTGATGGCAGCATCCTCCAATGCCTGAATCTCTGTTTGGGTCCAGCAGACGCTCATTCCCAACACTTCAGCCTGTTTGCTCAGCAAGTTCACAGCTCCCACAAGGACATTTACACTCTCTGCAAGGATCAAAGTATTGTTGGCAAAGTCCAAAGACACTCCACAGGTCACTTCCTCTGTTACCCGCCCCACTATTCAGTTCATGCTTGTTCTCAAGAGTGTAGGGGCTAAGACCGAAGAATCAACTGGGGAGAAGTCAGAGGTGGAACAATGGGCAGAAAGCAGCTGGATGAGTGAATGTGGGAACCCTCAAAGCTCCAGAATCCTCCAGAGACCATTTCTACTGAATGCCATCTGGAAGTCAACAGCCCATACTGGGTGTTCAGGACTCTGTAAGGCTGGTCCAGATGCTAGAGGTGACCGCATGCCTCACGGGTACCTGAGGAAATGGGGCGTGGACACAGGCCTGGACGATGGCCATCAGGAGGCCAGAGCAGTACAGGACCAAGGTTTATGTGATGAAGGTCAAAACTGGCATATGCTCCCATACCTGACCTGATCTGACCTGGAATCTGGAATAAAAACCATCAAGAGCATTTGCAAAAAACAAAGTCTGAGTTAGAGTTAACTAAAGGGGCAATGCTTGTATTTTTGAGTTCCATAGGCCTGTCATAGCTTTCAGGAACATGTGGGGCAATTGAATCATGTGTTTCTAGTTGAAACCTTAAATGAGCTGTAGCAGATTTGAAGATCAGATTAAAACTTTGCCTTTCCTTTGAATATTTGTGTTCAGTGGGTCAGTATATGCACTTGTATTATGTTATTAGTCTAGCTTATTTTTTCATTGTTTTTGGTATATTTTGACTCCATAACACAAGACTGTAGCGCTGCACTGACAGATATTTATCTAATATCTGCATTCATGCCGTTGCCTTGTCACTTTTCTTCTTTTTGTGTTACAGGGCAACATGATCCAGTCATAGCAGGTGTTTGTGTATATTGTGAGGAGAAATAATCCAATGTTAAACAAATTGAAAGTGTCCTAGATCTCATCTTTACTGTGAGTTTTACCTGCCGTGTTAGAGAGGGCTATCATGTGCCTGCATGCATCATAAATCTGTGGGGAATCCATCCGTCAGCAGAGCTTTAAATCCACCGGGTGGTAAACACATGTCTGAACCGTCTGCAGGGCCTCAAAGTTTCCCTCATGTTTTCCAACACTTCCTTCTCTCTGTGGATGCCATCGCTGTCTGCTTTCCTTCTTCAAGACCCCGTGCAGTCTTTCTGCAAGCCCCCAGCTCTGTGTAGTCTAAACCGCTGCACTGACACCATCAGCACTGAAGAATCTTAGAATATTAATCTTAATGTTCACCGTGACCTTCACTCACCTTACTCTCTTTCTCCACTGCACACCCATCTGTTTTTGCTCATTTGCAGTCTGCAGTTCATGACCTGTAAGCCTGCCTTCTCTCCTACTTTACCATCTCTGTAGATGAAGGGGTTAAAGCCCAAAAACAAACACAACATTTCACATATTGTATTAATCAGGAAGTAATAAATGTTTACAGACTTTCAACATTTCTTGGAACTTATTCCTGGCTTCAGCCTCTAAAAGCAAGAAAATCTGCAACTATTAGATGAAAAACACTCGTTCTTTGGTTTTATCAGTCACACACATTGTAAGTTAGTCTGGTTGTGCAACACTAACATCAGAGGTGGATTTGTGGATAATGACTCCCAGGGAGCTCGGGGTGAATGAGCAAAAGCGTGAGAAAGAGGAAATTAAAGAGTGGAGAACCAGGAAACGCCACGTCACTCCTTCACTGGGTTAATCCTTCACAATTCTCATGAGAGCATCAACAAACAGAGGATCAGATGCAGGGGCGGCTACATGATTTAAGGCCTGGAGGCAAATACCAGCATGGGCCCCCCTCAGTCTGGGTGTTTGACAACAGACAGAAGCTTCAATGATTCTTAAAGGGCTGCCCATTAGTAACAGAGGAGAGAGCTGTAACAGTGACATGAGGATAAACAAAGCTTTTGCAAACACAGTTCACCCAGGACCATGATGTCGAACCTTGGTTTGTGTTAGGCACTTCGGTTTGCGTCACTTCTAAGCACCTGGAATGATTCTGCACTGCATTTTTGTCTTATTTCTTACGCCGACTATTCTCTCACAAGCCCCTTAAAGGTCACATGTTTTACCCTTTTAAGACTAGTTTATATTGGTATCAGAAGTCCCCAAAGCATGCCTGTGAAGCACTCCAGTGCTGGATTTTTGCATGTCTAAACCCCCCTGTTTCAGATGAAGCTCTTTCTGTGTCTGTGGCTTTAAATGTTACTGAACTGTCTGACTCTGCCGTTCTCTGGAAATGGATGTGGCTCTCGCTGAGAGGAGGATCAGGAGAGGATGGCAGAGCTTTCTTCCAAGTGGGGAGGGCCAACCGAACCAGGGGGAGGTACTAACTCCCCACACAACATCATGAGGGGAAAGTCTAAGAATGACTTGTTTGAGCACACATTATCTGAAAGGTGGAGAAAGAGAGGGGGGTGGGGGTTCTGATTCTTGGGGGAATTGTGTACAGGCCAGGGGCACATATTTTTGTTAGAAAAGCCTGAAAAGTGTATTTCGCATAATGTGTGACCTTTAAGTCCTACCATAGCATGTGCAATCTCATGAATACATGTGCAAACCCCTAATTAGGAAATAATTAAGCAAATGCAAGCACAGATAGTGCTTCAGTATATGCACAAACCCCCAATGAACATCCTGATATTTCCAGGTTAGGCTGCATGTTTGAATGCAAACAGCCAAAATATTTGCCAAAGATTTATCTAGAATTTTTTTGCCAATCCCTGATAAATTATCCACATAAGGCCTGGGGGAGCTGATGTGTAAATGCAGCAGGAAACCTTGGTAAAATTTGCTGTGGGCAAATGAAAGTGTGATGCAAAATTGCAATCAACCATACACTGTATGAATACAATTTCAATAAAGATCAAATATGATTTAATTAATAATATGAGTTTTTGTAGTTAACTGCAACTCATCTACCTTCTTACTGCATGCTTAAATTCAGATATTTTGCATTTAAAACAATTTTTGTTTCATTTTGGATTTTGGTACTGTTTCATACTTAAGGTATTAGCTATCTGTTTGGATAAAGACTGCTTCTATTTTGAAAGAAAAAGGAACTTCAGACAGACTGAAGAGTATAAGCGTGCTACAAATCACCTTCCATTCGTACACTTCAGACACAAAGTCAAACATGTCCCAGTGCGTGATGGCCTCCCCAGGGAAGCCCCTTATCTCTGGTTCTGTCTGTGATTTTCATGGACAGGATCTTGTGGCGTATCCAGGGCCAGGAGGGTTTCTGGTTCAGGGACATTTAGAATTCTATCTCTGCTTTATGCAGATGATGTGGACTGTTCTTGAGGTTTTTAGCCAGGGACCTCTAGCAGGCATTGGGGCGGTTTGTTGCAGAGTCAGCACCTCCAAGTCCAAGGCCATAGTTCTTTGCTGGAAAACAGTGGATTGTGCTCTCTTGGTGAGGAGTAAGTCTCTGCTGCAGGTGAAGGAGTTCAAGTTTCTCAGGGTCTTGTTCACAAGAAGGAGGAGAAGCTTTCACTTTACCAGTTGATCTACCTCCCAACCTTCACCTTTGGGCATGAACTCTGGCTAATGACTGAACAATGAGATAGTGGATGCAAGCAGCCAAAATGAGTTTTTTTCCAGAGGGTGTCTGGGCTCAGCCGTAGAGATAGGGTAAGGAGTTCAGACGTCCAGAGGGAACTGAGAGTAGAGCTGCTGTTGTCACACGTCTGATCAGGATGCCTCCTGGGCACCTCCCTTTGGAGGTCTTTCGAGCATGTCCAGCTGGGAAGAGATCACTGGGAAGACCCAGAATGTGCTGGAGGGATTACTTTCTGGTCTGGGAACGCCATGGGACCCATAGAAGATGTTGGAAAATGCAGCTGGGGAGAGGGATAGCTGGGTTGACTTGCATGGCCTGCTGTCACTGTGACGAGGCCTGGGGTAAGTGGAAGAAGATGGATGGACTTGCCGTACTAAATCATGGTATGGTAGATATCACACATTTCCATTTTGCACCGATAGGAAATGATGACAGTTTAACCCCTCTGTTGTCTTCTTCTACTCCTTTTTTAACAGCAACTTGCAAACAGATGTTAATGTGATTCACACAGAAAATAAGCTATTTTTCATCACTCTGAAATTAAATCACTTTCTAATTTATTTAAATATTATCACAACAAAAAAATGAACTTATTTTACTTATATGTCTTTTACTTGACTAAAACATGATGCCTTGCTAATAACTTGTTAGCTACAAGCTGATGCTAATGTTTGCTAGCATGCTCAATACCATATCTGCTATGTTACCACTGAGGAGTGTTCATCGTTCATCGTGCATCACCGTGAGATGCTGCAATGGCTCAGCCAAAGTGTGTTGAATGGGACCATAAAGCATGAGATTAATCATGATTTTAAAAAATAAGGCAATAATAATTCACCTTTATCAAGACACAATTAATTCATTAACAATGACTCTCTAATTAAAACAAGAAACAAAAAAAGATGAATTAACAATCTGTTCTTCGAGCAATGTCACATCTGTTTAATAACGTATACCACAGTCAGCCAGCAGGGGGAGTCTAAAGATTTTGGCTTCACTTTCTGGGCTCTATCATGTCATCCTTCTTTTTACACAGTTTATAAATCCTGTGAGGAATGACTGTTGACTGTTGTCTGTTGCATTTTTGTGCATGAGTCCTCCTTCTAAATAACACTGTGTGGTTTCCGAAAGCAGCAAACGTATGATTTAGTAGAGGCCTGAGGATGACGATGTGTAACCTCAACGTTTAGAGAGCTTCTGGGAGTTTCCCCCTAAAGCTGGAGTATAAATAGTCCCCCAGGCTGGTTTGTCTGTCCACAAAAGCATTAGTGAATTACAGCTGTAATTGCTTTATTGATCTGGTTTGTAGAACATGTTCAATCCACTGCTTCAGCGACTCTTTTCTAGTCCTGGCAGGCGGCACATGTAACATCATGCATTTGACTTATTCTCTGAAAAAGGGCACGTTTCTCCTTGTGACGTCCCGTCACTGCAGGCAATTTCTGCAGTCAACACTGAAGGATGTCCTTTTTTCATAAACAGAAAAATAAGAGCATGTACTTCTTTATAAGTATAAAACTGATGGTAGATCATAAGTCATTAAACTTCTTGGAGTATGTGGAATTAGTTTAACCTTTGTAGCATGGTTCTGCAGAAGTCTGACTTGAGTACAAACAGGCCCATTAGGAGGCTTTCAGTAAATCAGCAGAACAATAACATGATTGAACTGAATGTCTGACTGTAAAAATAACTGAATTTTAGTCAACATGGAGCATCTAGATTTAACCATCTTCTTAAAGTACAAGCAGCCCTGGCCACAGAGCTGACTTGGCCCCTAAAACAAACAGTGAACGCCCTCCCCAGTAGTGATTACTTTACCATGTCAGTGCACGTGTGTTGACCCACTAGCATGGTTCTAGCATCCTGGCTAACAGTTTACAAATTTTGGGGCTGAAAGTGTGTCAAGAAGTTATTGGGTCTGGTGTTGAATTTATCACCTTTTTCACTTATTTTGCCACAAGAGACCCAGTTTCACCATGGGTTTTTTTCCACTTTGAATACCTGTTTACCACTTGTAGTGCCGCATTATGTAATAATGCTGCATTATGTAATAATGTAACACATTGTCCATCCATCATGTAATAACGCCGCATTTTCTGAGCCACTAAGCAGTTAGGGTTAGGGCAAGGTAGTTGGGTAAGGCATACCTTAGAGCCCACATTAAGTCCTATGGTTATGGTTATTACATAATGCGATGTTATTACGTAATATGGCTTTACACCACTTAAAATCATTTTTACCAATTTCAGTACCTTTAATCTGTTTTCACCAATTTTCAACACCTTTGACCCATTTCCACATTTTTGCCACTCTAAACCCATGTGTGCCACCTTTAGTGCATTTCTGCCACTTTCTGCCTCTGATGCCTCCTTTTTGCTGTTTTTTTTTTTACCCATTTCACCTCTTTTTTTCACCACTCTTGGCTTATTCATTGCCATAATTGCCACATTAAACCTCTTTCTGCCTCGTTTTCCAAATTTTATCCAATGTTTGCTAAATTTTGCCACTTTTGACCCACTATTCCAACTTTTTGGCCACTTTGAACAAATTTTGCATCTTCATAAACCTTTTGTCACCACTTTTTAACACCAATTCACCAATTTTTGTCCGTTTTAATTGATTTCCACAATTTTTTGCCAATCTCAACCAATTTTCCCCATCTTTTTGCCACTTCAACCCATTTTTTTCATCAGTTGTTTGCCACCTTAAACACATTTTTTCCACTTTAACACCTCGTTTGCCACTTTTTTGCTAATTTCCACTTTTTGACATTTGAGCCTTAGCCATTCTTTATCCATTGTTGCCAGTGTTTTTGCCGCTTTAGACCTCTTTTGCCATTTTTCCAACTTTAAACCATTTTTCCCAACTTTCTCCCACTTTGTTCTCATTTTCACGACTTTTTTTGCCACTTTGAACACCCTTAGACTGATTTGTGCCAATTTCCACTTTCTTCAACCTGTTTTTGCCGATTTCTGCCACTTTTCACCCTTTCTTTGCTACTTTTAACCCATATTTTAGCCATTTTTAATCAATTTCCACCACTCTATGCCACCTTCAACTCACTTTTGTCTTTTTTGCCATTTTCCCCACTTGTTTGCCACCTTAAACACATTTTACTACTTTTTACACATTTTTGCCACTTTTTGTCCTTTCAGACTTCTTTTGCCAATTTTCTTGCAACTTTGATCACATTTTCACACCTTTCTTCCACTTTTAACCAAGTTTTGCCACATACTTTATTTTTAATCGCTTTTAATTCATTTTTGCCACTTGTTTCCCACTTTTGCTTCATCTGCAAATATTTAATTATTTTTCCATTTAAGTTAACACAGTTCTTGACATCCAACATGACTTTCCAAGTGGTTTATTCAGTGTTTTACATCCACAGTGTTCCCATTATCTACAAAAAGGTGATTCTGTTTTAAGAAATGTGTTTTATAATCTGTAAAAGGCTACACTGTACCACAGCATGAATAAATAAAATGCATTTTTGGGGACATATTATTTAGGTTAAAAATAAAACATATTCATCACAGCTTAACTTTACACTGTGACCTCCATTGGCTCCTCATTTGGCAGAAAACTGTCCCCTCTATCCCCCCTTATGGACCTTGAGTACAAGGATGGACTCTGAGGAGAACTGGCCTGCGATCAATAATCCACTGTCTTCCAGCTACTGAACCTCAATCTGTTTCCTCAGATCTCAGCCCTGCTTGTATTGATCCGTGTGAGTGACAGTCAGGCTCGTATCGAGGTTGTGTGTTGCTTCTGGACTCACTGTTGTGCACATGAATCATTGCTATGAGCCAGACTGGTCAAAGTTCAGCTGTGTGATTAAACTCTGCTCAGAAACTCAATAAAAGAGGGAGAGAAAGAGATAAGTGGCAAAGTGTTGGTTCAAGATAAATGTTTGATAACAGTCAAAGCACTAAAATCAATCTATTAAATGAGCTTTGATGAGAATATCTTGCCATGATGGTATTTTTCTATCTTTATTTGTTTTTTTGTGGAATGACTACCAAGTCTACCAAGGCTTTCATCAAAGAATCCACTAGAAAAATTAAATACGTCATCATTTCAGTGAGGACTTTAGACCCAAGTCTCAGGTTCCAACAGCAGATAAGCAGAGAGCAGTCAGCAAAGAAGAACAGATAGTAGCTCTGTCACTTTTCTTTCCCATGAAATGAGGCCTCGAAGAGAGCTGCGGAAACACTTTCCCTGCGGCCCTGCCCTCCTGTGACTTCTTCATACAGAGCCATGTTTTAGTCTGACTCTGAACACCATGTTGTCTGTGACCTGGAAACATCTGCAGGGGGGTGCGAGAGGGCGGACTGTCCTCAGACTGGAAAACACCACCTTTCAACCAAAACTATACAGACTGTTCAAATACAGCATGTGCTGATGTCTGGTGGCATTTCACGCTATCAAAATTAAAGGAAAAAATCCTGAAGGACAAGTTTGAATTAGATTTAGTCAACTTAGTAGTCTGACAGACATGGGGAGGCAATAAAACAGACAATAAATTTAATGCTAATACTCTGCAAAAGTCAAGAGATAAAAGATTTGTGTGCAACCTTTAAAACAAGGGGGGATGTTATCTAGGTACATCTGACAAAAAAGAAAATCAGAATTCAAGAACAACACAAACATGGTGATTTTCAGCCTCAGTTGTGGCAGTGAGAGTATGATTCTTAATATTTTTACACAAGAATGGGCAACAAGTGGCCAAAATGGGTTAAAAGTGGTTAGAAAAAAATATGTGGCAAACTTGGTTTAAGGTGGCAAAACGTTGTAAAGGTTAAAAGTGGAGAGAATTGCAAAAAAGATTCAATGATTTCCTTAAAAATAATTTGAAAAAAATGGTTCAAAAAATTCTAAATTACTGCCATCTCAACCCCTGTTTTCCCCTCTTTTGAACACCTTGTCCTTAACCTCCCCGGTCCCACACCCCTGGTTATTGCTATCATTTATCGCCCCCCCCACCCAAGCCAAACCCCAGCTTTTTCACAGAATTTCCAGACTTCCTGACCCAATTATGTTCCACTTCATCCTCTGTTCTCCTCCTTGGGGACTTTAATTTCCATATTGACAACCCACAATCCAAACCCGCCAAGGACTTTCTTGACTTATTACACTACTCAGTTTCACACAGCACGTCAACTTCCCCACCCACAGTCACGGACACATACTGGACTTAGTTTGCACCACTGGCCTCACTATCCATAATCTCTCAAGTCTCAACCTCCACATCTCTGACCACCCAGCAGTCATAATGGACATTGACCTTCTCATCCCCACCTCAAGACAAAAACGTACCATTTCCTTCAGAAACATTAACACAATCTGCCCCACTGCCCTGTCTGCTTTAATTTCTAGTCATATTTCTTTGTCCCCCCCACCCGTGTCTGACGACTCCTCTGAACAAGTTTCCTATTACAACAACTCACTCACCTCCTGTCTTAATCAACCGGCACCTCTCAAAACTAAAACTGTCTCTTTCATTCACTCCGCCCCCTGGTATACCCCTGCCCCCCATTCAATGAAATCTCAAAAACGTCAACTGGAAAGACTCTATAGAAAAACTGGTTTAACTGTCCACCTCCACGCCTACACTGACTATATTCAGGAATACAAGCAAGCCCTCATCTCAGCCCGGTCCACCTACTACTCCCAGATCATCCACTCCGGCTCCTCCAACCCCAAAGCTCTTCTCTCCACTATCAATAAACTCCTCAAACCCCATGACAGTACCTCATCAACCTTCACCACCGACAAATGCAACTCATTCCTCTCACAATTCCAGACCAAAATTGACAATATCTACAGCAGCTTCACCCCTGGATGAACAACAATTTCCTTTCTCTGAACTACAATAAATCTGAACGTATGATTATTGGCCCCAAATCCCTCACCAAATCCATCCATAACTTCAGCCTTCAAATTGACTCCTTCATCCTGTCCCCCTCCCCTCACACCTGCAATCTTGGTATCATCTTTGACAGTCACCTCTCATTTGATCAACACGTCACCCAGCTCACTAAAACGGCCTTCTTTCACTTGAAAAACATAGCCCGCATCCGTCCACTACTCTCCTTCCCTGCAGCTGAAACCCTCATCCACGCCTTCATCACATCCAGACCAGATTACTGCAACAGCATCCTCCATGGCACATCCTCTACAGTCCTCAATAAACTCCAATACAACCAGAACTCTGCAGCACGCCTCCTGACCCACAGCTGCTGTCATGACCACATCACCCCCATCCTTCAAAACCTCCACTGGCTCCCTGTCCCCTACCGCATCAAATTTAAAATCCTCCTCCTCACCCACAAAGCCCTAAACCAAAAGGCCCCTCCTTACCTTACTGACCTCCTGCACCATCACACCCCCTCCCGTAATCTCCGCTCATCAAACCTCAGTCTCCTCTCCCCACCAACAAGAACCAAGCACCGAACCTGGGGGGACAGAGCCTTCTCCATAGCCGCCCCCTCCCTCTGGAACTCACTCCCTAAACATATCCAAGACTGTACAGACTCATCCACATTCAAATCACTGCTCAAAACTCACCTTTTAAAACTGGCTTTTAATGGTTGATTGTTGTTTTCTTGTCACTTTGACTGCATGTTTGTTTGTTTGTTTGTTTGTTGTTTGATCTTGATATTGTCCTGTTTTGGCTTTTTGTGCAATGCATTTTATTATTTTTGTACAGTGTCTTTGAGTTCTTGAAAAGCGCTCTATAAATAAAATGTGTTATTATTATTATTAAAAAAGACCCCCCAGTGGATTAATTGCTAGAAAGTTGCAAAAAAAGAAAATGGCGTAAAGAGGGTATAATGGTCAATACAGTGGTAAAATGGGCTAAGACTGGCAAAAAGGGGCAACAACATGGTTAAACGGGGCAAATTGGTGTTCAAAGCAACAAAAATGTGTTTAGAGTGGCAACAAAGTGGGGGAAAATGGGTCAAAGGTGTAAAAAAAAAAGGCAGAAACTGGTTAAAAGCAGTGGAAGATTGGCAAAAAACTGGTTAGAAGTGGCAGTAAATATACGGTGATAATGGGTTTAAAGTGGTTAGAAAAAAATGTTCTGCAAAACTTGATTTTAAGTGGCAAAAAGTTGTGAAAATATTTTTTTAAAAGGCAAAAAATGACAAATGTTAGTTAAAAGTTGCAAAATAATCAAGCACACAAGTTTAAATTGGCAAGAAAAGGCTAAGAGTGGCACAAAAGAGGGTAAAATTAGTTTAAAGTGATTTTTAAAAAATTGGTTAAAAAGTGGCCAACAGAGTTTTGAAGTGGCAGAAAGCGACAAAAATGTGATTAAAGTGGCAACAAAGTGGGAAAGATGTTCAGAAGAAGAGAAAGATTGGCATGGATGAAAGTGGCAAAAACAAAAAAAGATAGTGAAAATGGGTTACAAGTGGCAAAAATGGGTTGAAAAAGTGCTGAAAAGATTTTAAAAAGTTGCACAAATAAACAACTCCAACGTGGAACCCATAATTTTGACATTCACTTCATCTCCAAAATGAGGTAAATGTTAGCCAGGATGCTAGCTCCAATGCTACTCATCCAGCCCTCATGCACTGACATTGTAAATAAATCACATCTGGGAGGGGCCCATTGTCTGGGTTTCTTAGGGGCCCAGCTGATTCTGTCAGGGAGCTTTGGCTCATCCGTCTGTATGCAGAAAAAAAGAGGCAAAAACACTGAACAATGCAATCCTGGAATCCACTGGAAGTCATCAACAACATGATGCAGTCATGTTTTTTACTTCAATTGCTTAATGTTTAAATGGCTAAGAAAATTTGACTGAAAACTACACATAGGCAAAGGCACTCCACTAAAAGAACAAATACAATGATATGTTAATTCATTATTGCAAAGGGAAGAATTTAAGATGGACTGTTAACTGGTAATTGGCTGAATATTGTTGCACCTCTTAGATGATTAAGCCTGTTTTGTGGCATTATGATTGTCTACATTTACACATACAGTGAGGCAAAGCTAAACAATGACGAGGCTATTTAACAGGAATACTGTTCTTGTATACATGCACCAGAGAGAGTCAGCTTTGTCCACATCCTGCAAGCTTTCAGCTGGTTATAATAGACATTTTTCCAGTTGATAACAACTAGCATGCAGGTAACCAGCTGTATGTCTAACAGTGAAAACATGGGCAAACTTTACAGCTCTGAAAATATATAGTAGGCTACATACTATTAATATGTTTTACTTTTGTGATGCATGCATATGGTGACATCCAAAGTCAAGCTACCTTAGCTACACTGCTTTTTTCCTTATTGTTTTTCTACCAGTGTCTTAAAATGCTATGAATAAAGCTTACATGCGTTTTTACAGTTTTAGTCAAATACTCACAACAATTTGACTTTTTCAGGTCAACATAGTGACTAAATATGGCTGTGGTCTCCTTACAGAAGGGCACTATCATATGGTTCACTTTATCAGCTCTTAATCACTGCTTTGCTGTAGGAGCTAGTGGTCGTCAGGTGAAAGGCTTTGGTTAACTCAGATCACGACATTAGAATTACATGGTAAACTAAACTCATACCTGCCAGGCATTATTCTTTTGTCTCCTCCTGAAGAATCTGTGCTCCTCACCTCTGAGGAATGTAAATGAGGGGAGGGCAGCACATTCACCCTGGGGAGGGGGCTCCAAACAAACTCCATGGGTCTGTAAATTCTGGGATTTAGACTTTCCACTTTTATTTCATTGCAAGTCATTGCAGTTTGGATCTTTGCATAATCTTTAGTGGCTGTTGATTTAGACCAGACATCATTTATGGTGCATTCAGCTTTAGAAATAAATTAGCATTATAGCCAGCAGTGCCTGCAGGTTACAGCTTTCCCCCATCTTACAGCTGGGGTTTAAGCTTTGGTAGGGTCGTTTGCATCTGCATTCTGTTTTTTATACTTCAAGGGGAACAAAGTGATTACCAGCACCAGGGCAGGACTTTTGTTGGCCTTTAGTTACATTTCACATCCAGAATCCATTACAAGCATACAGCATTTTAATGCAGAGACCCTGTCTGCCATGCTTTTATTTATTTTCCCATGGGAAATCCAGCATTACTGTGACCTAATCCGGCTGGTCTTTCTGTTGAAGCTGCTCTGTGATGTTTGCTTGCTATATTGTATGTTCGAGTTTTTAAGTTTACAACTGCAAGTTTTCTGTTTAAGGCTTAACATGTCAGCCTCAAAATTCTTATTCTCCTGTCATTTATACAATGATATATACAGTTGCACATATTTCTAATGTAAAAGCTTTTGCTCCTATCATGTATCTATTGCTATTGACATCTTCAGGCACTATCTCCTCCCAGAAAATGCCTTATTGTATTTCCTACTGTGGTGAACCACTGGGGGCTTTTCCTGTGAGCAGAAGAGACATCTTGTGGTGAGGAGGAATCACTGGACAAGGTCAGGAAGATAAGAGGAGGTCAATGGCTTCCTCGGGCAGGAAAGTCATTCATCATTTCAGCTTGAGGACACAAACAAGAAAGATGATACGACCTCTGTTGGGCTTTGTTTTGAGATACTTTTCTCAGGAGACAATGGGGATAAGAACTCATAGAAATGATATGGGTGTTGTGCTGTTCATGCAAAACACTGATGTTAAGCAAGCAATACAGTTAAACTAGTAGTATTTTTCCTTTCACATCAATAGTCTGAATAAAAGCCCTGTGCAGCAGGATACATTTGGGGTACCAAGTGACTGAACTTTTGCATATGTGTCCTAATGCATTAAATATACAACTTCAGTGTTGACCTGAAATCTGAATTCACTGCTGGGCTGTTATGCAAACAATCCATTCATTCACCATTTCTGTCTCTTTGTCTGTGTCTTTGCATCCCTACATGCATTATGCAGTAACGCCACTAATGATAAGAACGAATGGGAGAAAATTGGACAAGATCAGAGGCAAGCAGGGCCTCTTTAACAGCTTTTCTCCCTCATTTTTTGATACATTTGCCCTGTGTATGTTTTTAAAGGACATAGCAAATAAATCTTGTAGGCTACAGGTTGAACTGAAATGACCACTTAATTTAAGATAACGGGATAAGAGGAGGTTGTGTCATTTGTGATTGAGGCAACTCTAATGGGGATTTTCTGCTATGAATTTAGGCCACACCAATCCAAACCAAGCCGTGCTGATTTAGTTTTCCCTTCCCAGTTTGTCCACACTAGGCTACGCCAAGCCGCGCACAGGAGGGTCCAGCTCTGAGGCAGGGCCCTGCACTGCCTCTAAATGCCACGATGACATTACAGCAATTCGTCAACGTTCAGGGACATCTTAGACATGGTTAAGTAGCAACCACCTCACCAAACTTTAAAAACATTAGAAGAAAGGGAACTTTGAGGTGGAATCAATGTCCAAATCTTGAATAAAACAAAGCTATTTTATGACATAAACTAAAAATGCTGCATCATCAGCTCTAGATGCACCCTAGAAAAGATAGCTCAGTTGTGGTGGAAAAGCAAATCTCCTGCAGCGCTGGGCTGCAGTGCCGATTCAAACCAAGTAAAGCCAAACTGCTGAATGTAATGGAAAAGCCTCATAAGAGCTGGCTCCCATTTCAGAAGTGGTTTACTTTATTCCATTTTTGTTTTAGTTGTTTTAAAGTTATTAAAAGGCAAAAGGGAAGGGGCATTGAAGGACCTTAAAGAGGCAGTAATTTCCATCACCCTGAGCACGGCTGGGTAGACTTAAAATTAAGCAATGCTTCTGTTTAGTTGTGGAACTCTGCAGACTAGGTCAAGGTGGTTTTAATGCATGCTAGTATTTGTTGAATCCACAAAACTAGTCCGTCCTGGATGAGGGCATCACAGATCACCTCTGTTAGCAGTCTGAGCTGCTGGATATCAAACAATAACCAGTACACAATGAGGTACATCCACACAAATCTGTCCAGATAACTACTTGGTGTGTTAACAGGTTATAATTCCCTGTAAATAGGTTGTTTAAATGGGATAAAATCCTCTTATAACTCCAGAGCACCCTGTTCAGGTTTTCAGGGACTTTGGGGGATGGGGCCTGCAGCACTTTGATAGTTCCTTACCACTATCTGAAGCAGTCCTATCACCTTTTCACACATCATCAGACTAATTTGCCTAATCTTTACAGGTCATCTTTTTCTTTGTGTAAATGCAAACAACAAAGGGCAAAAGCTTTAGCTTCTCTGAAGGAAACCCAGCCTGCTTGGCTGAGAGTCACGCTTTTGTTTTATTTTGAAGGTTGAATCTTTTAATTCTCTGAGGGAAGAGTTGCTCCCTGGATCAAAAATCATGGCTTCTTTTATTGTAAAAATGCTGATTAAGACTGGAAGCATTTAAAAATTCAGTTTATGCAGTTATCATATTGGGGATAGTGTCAGCATGAGGTGCATTATGGGAGAAGACAATACAGTTGTATGCACATGAAAGCCCCTTTGGCTGGCTATCATTACCTTGAAGATTTCACTCATGTTTCCAACATCAGTAAGAAAAGAAGTCGCAAAGAAGAGACTCCAGGGAGGTACTAAGGAAAATTCCCACCATCAACGAAATCCAGGTCTTTCATGAGATTTATCTTGAAAACAAACACTCAACACTAGAGAAGGGTTTGTTGGCTCTTGTGGTGGGCAGTGGGCCGACTCTGGGACTAAGTGGTGGTAGTAATGGCTGACCTGCATCATTTTCCCTGCAAACATTCTTCTGTTTTAGCCTCTTGATGAACCTTTTCACCTCACAGTTGAAGGAACAGGCCTTTTTGCCTCCCTGATTGGATGTGATCTATGTTAGTGCCGGCCCCTCATTCCTCTGAGGGTGGCTCCAGGAATGCTGTGAAAGGGGTAGAGGAGGAGGAGTGGGAGAGGGACTCCATATATACACCCCAAAACCGGGTGGTGGTCACAGACACATTGGGACAACTGAGAAAGTGGACTCCAAACCAGCTGATATCAGGAAAGAAGGTGAGCCCTTTGTTTTACCCTGGTTTAAAACTCAGCATCTCCACCATTTGCAATGAAAGAGGGGATTAAGGAAAGAAGGTTCAATACTTTTCTTACTTTGACTTGACCTGGCCTTCAGCATGATTAACTAAAAACCAGATCCATATTCTCTGTCTTTCTGATAGATCTTGATTTTCATGGTGGCAATATGGACTTCTGCAGAAACAGACCATATTGGCTGTCCATGGTGGATACACACTGCAAAAACTTGAATCAAGCAAATCTTCAGTCTAACCCCACTAAGATCATCAGTGAGATTAATGCAAACCCCTTTTACCTTAAAAGTCCATTTACTGTGCTAATGTAAGTCCTGAAATGCTTCTAACAAGTTAAAGTGGTTGTCACTATGGCAACAAATCAACTTTATAATGAAACGTAGTGTCTTGCTTTAAGATCTTAACAAGTAGAAATTGTCAAAATGTGTTTCAAAGCTTTACTGTTGCCTTTGAGAGGGGTTAGATTTCACTGGCAAATGTTTAAGTGCTGTCGTAAATCTACACTGTCATGTTAGCATCAACATTTTTGTACTTTTTAGTGGATTCTCTTGTTGTTGATTTCACAGCAATCAAGTCATTATCACTCACCATATTTTTAAAATATATTTTGATATGGACATACATTTCAAAAACTGTAATGGGAAATTTTGGGGTCAGTTAGCTCCATTCCTCTTACCATAAGTTTCATTTAGCTCGACATGATCAGTGCTGGGTTTATGCACAGTATGCTTTTATAGGATGCTCGAAGGGTCCAAATCCTGCCCAAATATGGTCAGATTTATTTGAGACAATCGAGATTCAAGGCATGTCGCAAACTCTAATGAGCTCAATAGCGTTATATATTTACCAACCAAAGTTGATCTCTGTAATCGGCACTTTTATTGTGAAATGTTTTTCCCGTTTTATGGCGGCTGGCATCCGTCACTTAAGTACTTTACCACCACTTTCTGATGCAAGGTTCTGGCCTGGACAGCGGACTTAACTGACCAAAAATAAATAAATTAATATAATACAATAATAAGGAAGTTTTTTTTTTTTACTTTTCCTCAAACTCTGTCATCATCCTCACTCACTACAAGCCCCTAAACAGCAATGGCCTATTCCAAACTAACCCCTTATTTCAGCTTATTATCAGATCCTGTGAACAACCTCCATGTCCCAAAGGCCACTGCTCCTTCTGCCCACTGCTGAAACTTTAATGCTCCATTAAATTTGATAAAGATGCCTTTATTTGTCCTCTCAGCCCCAAACTTTTACACAAATCTGATAAAATTCTAATCTTATTTACATCTTTCAATTCTGTCTTGCTAAAGTTCACTTGATTTTCTACAACCTGAATTCCAAAAAAGTTGGGGCACTGTGGGAAATGCAAATAAAATCAGTATGCAATGATTCGCAATTCTCATAAACCCATATCTCATTTACAGCTGTATATAATCAACATATCAGATGTTGTAACTGAGACATTTTACTGTTTCATGAAAAATATTTACTAACTCTGAATTTGGTGGCAGCAACACATCTCAAAAAAGTAGGGACAGGGTCATGTTTACCATTGTGTGACGTCCCCTCCTCTTTCAACAACAGCCTGTAAATGTCTGGGAAGTTAGGAGGCCTGTTGCTGGAGTTTGGTAGAGGAATGTTGTCCCATTCCAATCGGATATAGGATACTAACTGCTCAACAGTCCTGGGTCTGCTTTGCCCTTTTTTATGATGCTCCAAATGTTTTCTACTGGTGAAAGGTCTGGACTCCAGACAGGCAGGACTCTTCTCCTGTGATGGATGCAGAATGTGGTTTAGCATTGTCTTGCTGTAATTTGCAAGGCCTTCCCTCAAAGAGACGTTGTCTGGTTGGGGCCATATGTTGCTCTAAAACCATGATATACTTGTTAGCATTGGTAGTGCCTATCCATATGTTTAAGCTGCCCACACCATGGACTCTAATGCAACCTCATAGCATCAGAGATGCAGGCTTTTGAACTGTGTGCCAATAACAAGCTGCATGGTCCCTTTCTCCTTTAGCCCACAGAACACAGCACCCATAGTTTCCAAAGAGAATTCAAATTTAGGTTCATATGACCACAGAACAGTTTTCCATTTTGCCTCAGTCCATTCTAAATGAGCTTTGGCCAAGAGAAGATGGATTTTTGGACATTTTTCTGCATGACACAGCTTTAACTATGATTTGTGGATTCATGGTGAACTGTGTTGACAGACAGTGATTTCTGGAAGTGTTCCTGAAGCCATGCAGTGATTTCCAGTACAGAATCATGCGTGTTTTTACTGCAGTGCCACCTAGAGGCCTGGAGATCATGCGGATCCAACACTGACCTTCGGCTTTGTCCCTTTCATACAGAGACTTCTCCAGATTCTCAGAATTTTTTTGTTTACATTATGGCTGTAAATGATGGGATATTCAGAATCTCTGTAATTTTATGTTGGGGAACATTTTTCTGAAATTTTTTGACACAGGTGTCTCAGATTGGTGAACCTCTGCCCATCTTTACTTCTGAGAGACTCTGCCTCTCCAAAATGCTCCTTTAAAGGGGACATATTTTACTTTTTCAAGACACGTTTATATTGCTCTCAGAGGTCCCCAAAACATGCCTGTGAAGTTTATTCCTGAGAAAACACTCCAGAATTGGATTTTTGCACGTCTAAAAACCCCTCTGTTTCAGCCCTGCTCAGAACGAGCTGTTTCTGTGTCTGTGGCTTCAAATCTTACTAAGCTGTTTGACTCCGCCCCCTCAGGAAATAGATGTGGCTCTCCTGATCCTCCACTCAGCTGCCAGATCAGGAGAGGAGGGCAGAACTTTCTTCCAAGCAGGGCAGGGCCAATCAAATCCACATGACATCATGAGGGGAAATCTGAGAACGGCTTGTTTCAGCACACATTTTCTGAAAGGTGGCGAAAGAGAGAGAGGAAGGGAATAGATTTTTCTGGTACTTGAGGGGATAGTGGACAGTCAGGTGCACATATTTTTGTTAGAAAAAGTATTTTTTGCATTAAATGTCCCCTTTAATATCCAGTCATTTTACTGACTTATTGCCAGTTCACCTAATTAGCTGCAAAATGCTCCTTCAGTTGTTTTTCATTAGTACCACTTTTACAGCTTTTCGTTGCCCCGTCACTACTTTTTTGAGCCGTGTGTTGCCATAAAATTCAAAATGAGATTATATTTTTAATGAAATGGTAAAAAAAAGTCTCGGTTACAACGTTTGATATGTTGCTTATGTTTTATCGTGAATAAAATATGGGTTAATGAGATTTGTGAATCACTGCATTCTGATGTATTTACATTTTACAGTGTCCCAACTTTTATGAAATAGGGTTTCACTTTATTTTGAGCTCTCTTTGAATTCTGTAACTCCCATCTTTGTTTTTATAAAGAATCATTTGTGTAAACTGTACAGATCGAGGTAACATTTCTGGTTAATTCTAGCCATAACTGATCTAACATCAAATTCTACTATTTTGCTTTTTTCATGATGGTTCTGTGTGTTTTCTTGTTTCAGTCACCAGCCAAGATGAACAGCATAGCCGACTGGTTCACTCAGAACAGGGACATGATTGAAACAGGAGTGGATATGATGGGGAAAGCCTCAGAGGTGCTTGCAGCCACTGTTGGCAAACTTCACCCCCTCCTGGAAGCTGTGTTCATCGGTTGCTCCCATCTATTCAGCAACCCGGACAGCTCAGAGGCTCGCTTCCTGACTGAACAAATGGAACTTATCAACAAGAAGCTTGCAGGGATCCATAGTGACCTCGATAAAATCACCTTGGAGCTGCAGAGGACGTCTCTGAACAAGCAGAACTTCAATCGAGAGGTGCAGATGATCAGCCAGTATGAGAAGTTCCAGGACTTCATCAACGCCGAACCAGAAATGAAGCAGAAGAAGAGGGAGAAGTTCCTCAGCCATTACAAGAACACAGATGGCGACTTGAACTTGGACGCCCTCTACAATGCTGTCACTGGGGAGAACACCACTGGAGAGCCCATGCTGAAAATTGTTGTCGCCATTGAGAAGAGAAGCAGGAGGGCAGTGGAGGACTTCTGCGCCCGGCTGAAGAAGCTCTTTGTCGTGGGCATCATCGCTGTCATGGGCCACGCCGCCCTCAAAGAAGGAGCGGTGGGGGAGGAGATGGTGAAGAAGTGGAAGGACCGCATGGAGGACGTGGAGAAGCGGATGAAAGCGGCTGTGGATGAGTGTACAGAGAAATTTCCAGATCAAGCCAAAATAGACATGGAGGTCATACTCCAGGACAACCCTGGCATGGTGGACCAGGAGTTCACCTCTCCTGGACGCTCTTGTCAAGAAATACGACTGGGTGAACTGGTCCGTCAGAGCCTTCAAAAACAGGGAGAAAACCTTCTTTTTCAACTGGCTGGCAGGAAAGAAGTGCCATGGAAGCGGGGGCACCAACTGGTTTGACTTTCTGACCAAGAACGGTATCAAAGTGGTGATCTCTTTCTGTGTCGACCCCAAGCCTATCGACAAGTCTCAGATCCAGGAGAAGATCATGGCCAGGAAGCTGAAGGGGAACATGGTGGATCTGGCTCAGTCTTTGAACAACACTTTCCCCAACTGCCTGATCCATACTGTCAGCCATTACAAAGAGGTGGTGGAGTCCAACAACTTCAACGCTGATTGTTTTTATCAAGAGAAGCACAAAAAAGCCAGCCTTTGTATCCACCCTGAGTAGACCTGAGGCACGAAGAACAGCCATTCATGGATTTATGAACTTTGATTTCACCAGATAAATATACAGGATCTTAAATGTGATTTAGATCATCTTTCTTAAAGGCTTCTTTTTCTTATCTTTTTACTAACAAATTTCCTTGATGACAGAGTGACGGAGCACCTATACGTCTATATGCCACCTTCAGATCAAGTCTCATGAATTTTTACACTCACACTCTCCTTTTTACACATACTAGGTTTGGTTGGTATTTTGTCATTCCCTTTCATTTTGATCTTTGAAAGACCTTCTCTTTCCTGTTTTCAGAAATTCTGTGTAAATGTGTTCGAGTGCATAGAATTTATTTATTTTTTTATATATATACCAAGACAATGTTGGTGTTTTCCAGCTTCACAAATCATCAAAAGCATGTACTCAATTGATATAAGGAGATACAAATAAAAACATTTTTATAAATTCTTCAACTTTGTCAATGTTCTTGCAAAGAGTTGCGCAGGAAGATTGGTTGCATATGTGGACCCAAAGGAGGACCTCTGGCCCCTCTTTGGGAAACATGCTGAGCTAATTTTACGTTTAACTCAACAAATATTACAATAACCTGGTTAGGAAAGGTAAAACCTGCCAGGCATCATTGGTTTCTCCAGAGGAAGAGGTACATAACTCACCTAATCCAACAAGGACTGGTCATTTTGTCTCTACAGCATCAGAACTCAGTGAGCTCTTCATTCGGGTCAATCCAAAGGAAGTTTCTTCAGCTAAATTTGTAGAACTTGGAAAAATAGTTTAAACCTATTACATAGAAAATAAGATATACTAAATTTAAAAAAAGTATTTGTTAACGTCCTGAGACCTGAGCTCTTGTTTTGAATGCATTTTTAGTTTCTCCCATTTATATGGGATGAGAACATTTGAATTCTAGGCCCTGTCTTTTAACAGGAAGTAGTCTAGACCAAAAATGATCTCCTGAGGGTCCCGTTTCTGCAGGAAAGCCATTTCTGGATTGTTTTTCGAGCAAAATTTCCGCTAAAACTTCTACAGATCTTAAAAATGTTCACACAAAAAATTCCAAGAAATTTCCTAAAATTGTTAAATTATTTGAACATGTTCTTAAAGAATTTATTTAAAAATACAACAAATTTCTACAAATAATCCTGAAATGTTTCAGTGAAATTTGATCATAAAGCCTTAGCATCCCAATAAAAACATCCCTCTATTCTCCATATGAATTCTTGATAAAAAAAAAAAAAAAAACGAATTCTAATGAATTAAACAAAATCTCCCAGATTTACCATGAAAATTTTTGAATTTTTTCAAAGGGTATGCCCCACCCAAAACATTTACAAAAAAATCCCCAAATATCCATAGAAATACCCAAAAGGCAAAGCAAAATCCCCTACAAAAACTCAAATAAAATTTCATAAAATTGCAGATATATTCTCCAAATTTAAACAATAAACATGTCAGAAAGGAACCAAACAAAACAAATTCCCCCGAGCAATCAAACAAGTTTTATATTTCTATGAAAATTTCACAGAGAATTCCACCAACATTTAAAAAAGAATTCTTAAACTTTAATGGACAATTCAGACCACTGTGTCCATAATTTAATAGAATAATTTAGTACTATGTTGTAGCCAAAATCGTGTGTCCTCATTCAGTTTTTTGGGAGATTAAATACAAGGTGCTAAACCATTTTAGGAGGACAAACTTGATTTACTTGTACGTAAAACATGTCTAATTATGTACATTATTCAAGTTGAAGCAACACAAAGTTGTTCTTCCTCCTTAAAAGTACGTGCTGGATACTGTAATACTTTTTTAAGATGTAAAATAAAGTTTTATATTCTCTGTAGGTTGTAATTGTTGTTGTGCTAACTTCTTCAAGTTTAACACGGAAAGAATCTTCTACAATTAGAAATCCTTTTTCAACAAAAATCTGAACAGCAAGCTAAAAAAAGTTAACATTTATGTTGGGCCTACATGTTTCCCATCTGCAGGTATTTCACTAATTGGTTTCACATTACTTGTACATTTATTCTGCCCACACTCCACCCATAATGTGGCAGAATTTGGCGTCCAAAGGTGAATTCTGAACCAGGCCCTCCTCTTCATCATGTATGCAGAGTTACATGCATGGCCGGCACTAAACCAGTGGGTAACTTCACTCATGCTGCAAAAGTGTCGGACCAGTAGAGCGCTACTTACACCAGGAACATGTACCAAATAATCACAACAGTGAACACGGCATAAAGGGTAGCACAGTTCCTCTCTTACTGTGTGGTCCTACTGTGAGAGGAAACCTTCCTTTCCTTGGTTTTACCTGCACATGAGTCTTTGGAGAATCATACAGGCCTCTCATAATGCTTAAAAAAGAACAATGTGATAATCTGTAACTGGACAGGACCCAACTTTTGTGGCCCTCTGGCGAAATCCCACATTCAGGAACACATTACTCTGCTGTAACGTTTCATTTTTACAGCTCGCCTGTATTCAGAGAACCTGTCAGACCTGCCCACATTTATTTTTCCCATGGGAGTCAGCCAAAATCCAGCCTGACGGTTACTTAATCCTGCCTTTCCCACTAACAACTTTCTATTTGTGAGGCCGACCTCTGATACAGGAGAGGATGAGCAAGAAGAAAAGCACGTGTTACTGCTCATATTTACTTTCTCAGGATGATGTTTTGTGCTGGTATAAGTCATGTTTGTTAACTTGGCTGCTTAGACTGCACAGTTTATTCAGCAGGTGTATCCTTGTCTGAACAGGTGATCAGTACGCCTGTTTGCCAACAGTAGGTGTTTATATTCATTAATATTCATTCTGGCCTGTCTGCATATGTCTGCTTCTCTTTTTGTTGTAACTTTCTCTGTTAGAGACCTTTAACAGAAGGATCAACATGAGAGCCAATGTATTTGGCCTTCGATCCATGACCTCTAAAATTTTGTGGATTCATTCTTGAGTCAAAACAAACATTTTTGCGAAGTTTGAAGAAAATCTTCCAGATTTTTCTTCTTCTTGAGATACCGCTGTCACAACAGCAGCAAAGATGGACAGACTGATGGATGGAGGGACAACCAGAAAAAATAAACCTAGAGGCCCCGAGTTATCGAGGCAGAAAAAGATTTGTCATCAGGAACAATGCCTGTTTACAACTTTGGATGGGCTCATGTAATTTTGCCCTGTAAATATAAAAGTTTAAACTTTTTACCCTTTTTATATGACAAATATGTTCAGCAGATTTTAAAGAAAATGCTGGAGATGTTTGAAACCTTTAGTCCATGATAGAGACAGCCCTTAGTTAACATGACAGCTAAATGTCTTGTACTTATTTATTCTTATTTACTTACTTATTTTATCAATTCTCAAAGGACTTAAAGGCCACATAATTTACCCTTTCAAGACACGTTTATGTTGGTCTCAGAGTTCCCCAAAACATGCCTGTGACATTTGTTGATGAAGAAACACTCCAGTATCTGATTTTTGCATGTCTAAATACCCCTCTGTTTCAGCCTTGTTCAGAATGAGCTGCTTCTGTGTCTGTGGCTTTAAATGTTACTGAGCTGTTTGACTCCGCCCATGACCACACCCCTCTCAGGAAATGGGTGTGGCTCTGGTGGAACTTTCTTCCAGGTGGGGAGGGCCAACCAAACCTGGGGCTGGTGCTAACTCCCCACATGACATCATGAGGGAAAAATCTTGATGATTAAAATGAATTAGCATTTGTTTATACACTGAGAAAAGAGAGCGAGTGAGAGAGTCAATGGGTCAGGTCTGATTTTTGCTTTAAGACAATTTAAAGACCCTCAGATCAGACAGGAACATACAGTGCTAACTTGAGGACTTCTTTGTTGGTTTTTGTAGTGTCATAAAGTAGGCTTATTCCACGTAGAAAATCAGATGTGACTCTCAGCGGATGCAGTCAGTCACTGTGATCGATCTAAAATTGATCATCTCTTGCTCAGCTGGAGACAGTACTATGCAGAATTCTAAGGCTTTTTGAGGCCAAAAATTGAGGGTGAAATAAGGCAGATATGTGGCGAGTAAGCTGCCTGAGGGCAACATAGGGTGGGAAGGAGGATCAACACATCCCTGGTTGGGCTCTGGATGTCCTTGCATATGCCAGGGGCATGGGAAAATAATCTGTTAAAGAAATAAAGCCCACACCTTTAGGGCAAAGTAAAGGTTGGATGTGGCAAGTAAGCATGGCCTAAGTAGGTAGTAGGGTTTTCAGGAGCCCCTGGACATGCTGTGGATGTCCCAAGGGCCCAACAATCACTGGCGGTCTCAGGGTGTATTACCAGGGTGGAAAGGCCCTGACAAAAGAGATGCTGTTGAGCTTGACCTTGGCTGCCAGGCGTGTCCAGCCCACTCCTGCTCCAGCCCCTGGTTGTGGCACACTGAGGCTTGTGACAAATCCTTAGCACCCTACGTGCCTAAAACTTTTCACATGACTGGATATCAATAAAAGCAAATATCAGCAAATAAAGTCAATTATGTCAAATTTCCAAAATGTTTAGGTTGGGCCAAGTGGAGAAGTGGATGGGCTGTGGCCTATAAGACCTACCCATAATGCCACACCTGTGTCATCATTAACACCTGCAGCGAAACAAGACACAAAAGGACTTCAAGTGGAATAATCTATTATTCTGTTATAAAAACAAAAATGTTAGCAACTTGTTCACACCTATTGTGGTGTAATTTAAAGTGTAAAGATGTAGTTCTGTCCTGATAAAGCACCATGAAAGACACTAACACTCATGCTGAGGTGTTTCATGCTGAGTAAAACCAGACAGGACAGCTATATGCACACAAAGCTTTAGTCCCTGTTCCTTCCAGCTGGCATTCATTACCTCAGATTCACTCATGTTTCCACCTGGACAGACTGCAACCATTAACAACAAAGGCCAAAACTCTGCAGCAACTTTAACACTTTCCACTGATGCTGCAGCCAGAGACCACCTAATGGGGCCTGCAAAAAATTCCCAGCATCAAAGAAAATTGAGATCTTTTGTGATATTGATCTGGAAAACAAACTCATAACTGCTCCTCCAGCTGGATGACATGACGCTCAGGCCCTCTATGGTGTGTCTCCTAGCATCACCTTGTACCACCCATCACGCCACATACCGTTGAGTCCCTGCGAAAGTTATACTCCACGTCACAAACAAGTCAAGTGTGAGATGTGACAGTGGGTCGATACAGAAACAAGGCGGTGGCGGGCTGGCCTGTTCGCCAAGCTCTCCACTTGCTCGGCGTAGCAGCATCACTTTTGCTGCAAAGGTCCTCTCTGCCTCTTCCTGTTCCTGCCTCTGTGAACCTCATGGTTGACTGTGACGCTGTGATGCACGTGTCACAGCCTGCTTTATAAAGCACAAAGGCTGTAACGGAGACACAGACGCTCTTTCACTAGGCTGCTCCGTGACCAACTGATTCTGAGGGTGCTGCCTCTGCAGGGCAAATGCCATGACTTTTTAATGCTTGAACCCAGCAGCCAATCACTTTCCATCACTAATCATCAGATTTGTTCTGAGGGCAGTCATGGATCTTTTTTTCCTGAAATCTGAAAGTCAAAATGATGTTTTTTTTTATTCACTGTGGATTAAAACTTGTAGCAAACAAGCTAAGTGGAGCTTTAAAGCATGCACAGTTGCACAGATTTAAAGGAAGCAGAGCAGTAGCCATGGCAGCATGGTCTCAGCGACAACAAAAAGGGTTTTGTCCTCACGGGCCACTTTGCTGAACCCCACTGCAACTGGTCTCCTTTAATTCTCCCTCTCTCTCTCTCTTTTACTCTGAAACACACTCAGACTAACCAGACTGGGAGAAACCAGTTTTTTTTTTTTTATGTTTCCCATGGTGCATGGTGTCCTTGCATGGGGAGTGTTTACAGGATGTTATCTGTGTCAGTGCCGGCCCCTCATCCCTCTGAGTGGGTTTCTGAGGAATGCTGCACGGGATGGAGGAGTTCCAAAGGGGGAGTGACGGGAGAGAGACAGACAGACACTGGAGAGAGAGAGAGAGAGAGAGAGAGAGAGAGAGAGAGAGAGTATATATACATCCCAAGGAGGCTGGTGCTCACAGGCACAGCTGGACTACTGAATAACTGGACTATAGCCCATTGGATATTTAATAAGAAAGGTGAGTAATTTTTCCCCTAAATTAGTCATTTTATCGAGCAGCTCCATCCTTTACTTCATGTAGATTGTGCAAGTTCTGATTTTCCTGTAAAGAAAGAAAAATTGGAGACAGAAAGAAAGAAAAGTCAACATTTAGTTTCCATTTCTCAGCTTTTCTTATCTTTTTTACTCCAACTGCCCTAATTGGAGAAGCTTTGAGGGACTATATTTTGCAAAATGACCCAATTTTTACAAAAAGTGAAATCCCAAATGTGGCAAAAATACCAGAAGCAGAAATGAGTCCTCTGGGGGACGTGCTCTTGTTGAGGACTGACGTATGTGGTCTGTATTAAAGCTCTGAGGCAGAGCATATCACTCTGAAATGGTGGACCAGTGTTTGATCAAGCTCTGTGTGGGACTCGCCTTTTTCTGTCCAACTTTAAAATATTTCACTTTTTGAGTTAAAAAAAGAGAAGAAAAACTTTTTTGTGTTGAAGATATTTCCAAGCACAAAGCAAGATAACTCATCAGTAAGTATTTTTATTCACTTTTTGTCTTTTCTAGAATGAAATTTAATTCTATTGTGTAGTTACAAATACAGATTTTGAATGTTGCACTTGTAGCTGAGGTAAAAGTTAAAAAAGCTCTGATGGCATGTGGTGAATAGAGTAGATTTAATTAGTCCAGTTAAAGGAAAGGCTGTAAAATGACACCACTGATCTCATCACTGCAGCAATTAACGGTGAGCTTTTTTTCTATTTCCCTTCAAAAATAGTCTCTCTTTTTTTACAAACTATCAAAAACTGATATTTTGTGTGCTTTAATTACATTGGGGTCACATTGAGGAGTGTAATGCCATTACTGAACAAGTGCACTAGTGGGGGTTTTCTGCTCTCAGACTTGGGTGTGCCTTTACTGAGCTGAATGTGGCCTCTAGGGAGCGAGACATGAGTTAGGTCATCTCTCTTGACTATTTTACTCTGAAAATCGTACTATCATTACCAAGTCAAAATCCCCCTCTTCTACCATGTTGCGAACATCTGTGTTTGCTTTAGGTCTTGGCTATTGTTAGAGCAATAAAAATGACATCCCAAAGGGCCAGTTCTGCTATGTTGCACAATGCTCGACGTCATAATTCATGAGTACACACTCCATGTTTGATATTTGCTCTGAATAACCATCAATGTGTGCCTGGTTTGTGTACTTTCATGAGCTTTTTGGATTTGTTTCAATGCCACCAAGGCATTAAAAAAACGAGTCCCTGTCATTAACTGAAGCTGTGAGGGTGCGGCATGAAACTGGATGCCTACATGTGCTGACATGACCTGCCTTTTGCTTTATAGTAGGGGTTTGTTTGTCAGGAATATGTCCTATGAGAAAAAAAAATGACTGGATGTCAGCTGATTGCATTTGCCTTGCCAAATGCAACTGAAAATAGAAAGATGACTACCTCAGCGTATCTGAAATGCCTTAAAATTGCACTACAATGAACTTTACACAGGTTTCATGTTTCTTCTCCTTTCAGGCACCAGTAAACTCTCTGGCTGTGAAACCCAAATTAGATTATTTAGTGTGAAATACATAATACAAAGATGAACAACGTGGCTGACTGGGTCCTGCAGAACAGGGACAAGATTGAGAAAGGTGTGGCGATCATGGGGCAAGCCTCCGAGGTGCTCGCTGCCACTGTAGGCCAGCTTCATCCCGTCTTGGAGGCCGTGTTTGTTGCCTCTGCTGAGTTACTCAGCAATCCGGACAGCTCTGAGGCCCGCTACCTGACTCAGCAGTTTGAGATGGTCAACCAAAAGCTCGAGGGAATTCAGGATGAGATTGATAAAATCGCCTTGGAGCTGCAGAGGACGTCTTTGAACAAGCAGAACTTCGATCGAGAGGCGCAGATGATCAGCCAGTACGAGAAGTTCCAGGACTTCGTCAATGCCAAGCCAAAGTTCAAGGAGAAGAAGATGGAGAAGTTCCTCAGCCATTACGAGAACACAGAAGGCGACTTGAACTTGGACGCCCTCTACAATGCTGTCACCGGGGAGAACACCTCCGGGGACCCCATGCTGGAAACCATCGTTGCCACAGAGAAGAGAAGCAGGAGGGCAGTGGAGGACTTCTGCGCCCGGCTGAAGAAGCTCTTTGTCGTGGGCATCATCGCCGTCATGGGCCACGCCGCCCTCAAAGAAGGAGCGGTGGGGGAGGAGATGGTGAAGAAGTGGAAGGACCGCATGGAGGACGTTGAGAAACGGATGAAAGCGGCCGTGGATGAGTGTACAGAGAAATTTCCAGATCAAGCCAAAATAGACATGGAGCACATACTCCAGGAAAACCCTGGCACGGTGGACCAGGAGTTCACCCAGTCTCTCCTGGATGCTCTTGTCAAGAAATACGACTGGGTGAACTGGTCCGTCAGAGCCTTCAAAAACAGGGAGAAGATCTTCTTTTTCAACTGGCTGGCAGGAAAGAAGTGCCATGGAAGCGGGGGCACCAACTGGTTTGACTTTCTGACCAAGAATAATGTCAAAGTGGTGGTCTCTTTCTGTGTCGACCCCAAGCCCATCAACAAGTCTGAGATCCAGGAGACAATCGAGAACAGGAAGCTGAAGGGGAACATGATGGGTCTGGCTCTGTCTTTGAACACAAGCTTCCCCAACTGCCTGGTTCACGCTGTCAGCCATTACAAGGAGGTGGTGGAGTCTAACAACTTCCAAGAGGATTGCTACTACTACGGGAAACACAAAAGAGCCCACCTGTGTCTGCACTCAGAGTAGACTCGCAGAAAGGTGTGGAGCCCTGCATAGATTAATGAATGTGTTTATCAGAGACCTGGACCAATGTCCATTAAATTCAGAAATATATTCATAAATGTTGTCTGTGTTCAAGCATGTCTGCTCTACACGGGATCTTGAATGTGAGTCATTGCCTTACTTAAAATGATTTTTTATTCTTATACAAATATATCTTTCCTTCGTTGGGTATACAGGAGCTTCAGGGTGTTAGAAATTTCAAAGCCATACTTGTTCATGCCAGCTTCTTCTAAGTTACTTATAATTATGAAGCCCTTGTGTTTGTGCTGCCTATACTTTTATACCGCAGTTCCAGTAGTCCCTCTGAGATCTCTTGGCATACCAGGCTATTGGGACAAGGCTGTAAAACAATCAACAAGTTGTCTTTTGAGGGATTTTAGCGTAAATTTGATGCCATATCAAGAAGTGTCAGTTAGCTTAGGCCAAACATATTGGAAATATTATATTATACTACACAGTTCTTCAGAAGCCCCTGATCCATCCAAAAGAGAGTTTGAAAGGACAATTAATTGATAGTTTCAACTTTGGGGTTGTCCACTTTCTTGCTAAGAGTTACAGAAGAAGATCAATGCCAGTCTCTGTGCATTAAACAAACAAACAAACAAGCGCTAGCATAGCATGGCTTGCTTAATTTGCTGCCTCCAAATGGAACTAATAAAGTCGCAAAGTCTTACTGGAACTTAGTAAGTCTTGGCCTTCAAGCCATAACCATGTGGAAGCACTGCTGCACCTCAGCTGCCGAAATATCGCTTGTTCCCTTGGCTTTCTTTATGAAAATGCCAATGTTAATTTATGCCATTTCTGAAAATGGCATTTAAGACAACAAAATTTATTGGTTAGAAGCATTCAGAAATAGAGTGTTAATATCTCCATCTCTCCATTTGAAGGCATCATTAACAGCAAGTCACAATAGCAGCACAGTGCTATCCTCTTCATGCTAAAGCCATAAGTAAGGTTAGATAAGGTTGTGTAGCTTAGCTTTTTGGCTTATTTAGCTTAGCATATGTTAGCTAAACGCAGAAAATAGAAATAAAAGTTAAGCAGTTTGATTGGCTCTGTCTATAGCTTTTTAAAAATCTCACATTTGGGCAAGTATGTACAGTACCATTTTTGTTAGCTTGGCATTAATGAATGGCAATTGCTATTGAGGGCTAACAGCATTATCATCACAGTTATCATATTTTTAATTCAGAAATAATCTCTTTTCTTTTACATTTCTCAGTAAAATACCTGTTTTTCAAACATATGCTAGCAAAGCATCTCTAGTTTGTAACACTGCAGTTGCACCACTGGTCAAAAGACAGCGATCGTAAAGTGACAAGAAGGATGCTACATGGTTCAAGCTGTTTAAAAAAAAAAAAATACAAGCTCATTTAAAGATGCTACGCGTAGTTGACTTGGTTGCTACTCCGGGTTTCACAAAAAATAAAGACAATCTGTTTTAAGGTATTTGAATAGTTTTCTCATTTTCATCGTAGCCTCTACAATAGGGAAGGCTTAGTCTTTCTGGCCCAGTTGTACCAGCCATCCATGGTTATTTAACAGTTAGCAAGAGTTTTTTGAGCTAGGCCAGCTTTTCTGAACTTCAGTTTGCTGTGGCCCCTTTAGAGACCTGAAAATCTTACAGGCCCAACTGACCCTCATAACATGAGACTCAAAGTAGGATTTCAAATCAAATGCCTAGTTTTAAAAGACATTAATGCCATGAGAAAGTGTTAGCATAGTCACTAAGCTAAATTAACAAGCCACCAGCATTTATTGTGTTTTAACAGGCATCTGCAAAGTCACCTACATTTTATTTTCTAATGTCAAACTCTTCTCATGAATTCTATAATCCCTTTCCTTGTAATGTTAATGCAGCATTATAGAATGTTTAATGGAGTGTCGCCAGTCGAATCATGACACCCACTCTGTATGTCAGACAAAATAAACCATGAAATGATGACATGTAAGTTAAATTTTCTGGCTGTTTTGTTATTTAAAATTCATTTTGACATATTAAGTATTTTATGAGAATTTAAAACGTGATTTTTAATTTTAAAAATCATGTTTATGCTTTTAATGTGAAGAAAGAGCTGTCGCAGCCTACCTGCAGTACCTCCAGGGCCCACTAGTGGCCCTCACTTTGGGAAGCACTGAGCTAGCATGTAAGGTAGACATACTTTTATACTAATATGTATACAAAGTGGTATGATAGTGATTGAAAATAGCTAATTGCTAGGTATGATGCAGAGTAAAGGTGCCTTTTAGTTTCATAAGTGTTTTTGAGAAATTGCTCTATCTAAACAAAAAGACAAAAATCCTATACTATCACTACAGAAAGAAATGTTCTATTGAACATTATTTAATATCATCCTATATGTGTAAAGATCAAGATTAACAAAAGTCCATGCTGCTTTCTGTGCAATATAGGGCTATATGGCTGTTTCTCTTTTTTTTTTTCTTTTTCTTTTTTTTTTTTTTTGACAATCTTGTTTTGGAAACTTGTACATATTTAGGCTACTTTAATTTGCAATAAATGAAAAAATATAAATGTTTCTGTCATCATTAGAATTCATAACTTAATTACTTGAAACCAATATTTCATAATAAACCCTGCTGCTACAGTTATTAAAAGCCAGAGTAATATTTCTGCTGACTGTATTTCCTCTCCAGATACAGCCAACGGTAAATACGGCTTCAATGACACCCCATTGTTTACCAAAAGGGTGGAGGTTGACCTGTAATAATATTAACGCCACTGCGGCGACCTATTATGAGCACAACTTTTTTTTTTTCTTTATCCACCACCCAGGTTTTTTGTCAGCCTGGGTGTGCCTACTCTCTGTAACATGAGAGCCACATGACCAATAGGAAGACAAACAGTCGTGAAGTTTGTGTATTTCTTCCGTAAACTTTGTAAGGTGAGTCCAGCTCTGATCTAAATGCTTCATATTGAACAAGAACGTTAATGTTAACTCTGTATTAGCGTGTTAAGATACTTTATGAGGATATGATCGATCAAAATTCATCAACTTCACTCAAGTCTGATGTTACATAATCGATCCTTTCTCTCCTTTACGCACTGCTGTGCTGTAAAACGTCGACTACGTTGATATATTTCGTTAACGCAGCTTAATTTCATAAAGTAAAGTGGGTAAAAAGATGAATTTGCAGAATTAAAGCACTCTGAACTCAGACTTGTGTATTTTATGGGCGTTGGTTGCCAGCTCGTGCCACCGCTCCACTTCTTCCAGGAAGTGACAAACTTTTTATAAAGGCACTTGTAGCAAAATAGAGGCTGATCTGCGGTGTTAACCTGCCATGTTTGTTTGCCTCTCTGTCCTTTGGCTGCAAAGTGATACAATTAGAGCCCTCGTACACGGACGGGTCGATATTTTTTCCATTAAGAGGGCGCATTAACAGATCGTTGAGCTCTTCTCTCGGTGGTCAGACTGAGTGGTCAGCTGGCAGAGAGGAGGGGGGGAGGAGGCGGTCAGTTGTGTGTTAAGATGAAGCTATGGTACACAACATTTCTGAGGCATGAAGCATTTAAAGAGCCTTAAGAGCCATTCTGTGATTTAGACAGAGAGAGCAGCATGCACGTGATCTGATTCACTTCCGCCTGTCTCTGACTACATCATCAATCAATTACATAAACTCTATGCTAAGCTATTAAATGTTACAACATAAAAATGTTTGATATTAAGCTTACATCAGTTATACAGCTGTTTAATTCAAGACTATTAAGGAGTAAAAAGCTCATATGGGCTCAGTAGGCTACTGATACTAAACTTGAAATATTTAATGGTATATTAAATTTAGAAAAAGGAAATATAACTTTGAATTCTAGCTTTCTTCAAACAGTTCCCGATGTAAAGTCATAATTGTTGTCAGCAGGGGCAGTTTAAGTCATTTGGGCCTATGAGGCCTCTCCCTATTTCTTTAAAACGATCATAGCCTGTAAACACATACTTAGTCATCCCTTGTTAAAGCTAGAAAACTACAGGACTATGGACAAATGCCCAACAGTACTGGCTCATCATCTTTAAAGCATCAAATCTCAAACTCACCACCTTTAAATATTGTATGTTGTCTCTAAGCCAGACGTAACAAGTCAAAATAAAAACATATGCTCATTATTGGGTTTTTCTTCTGCCACAAACTTATTAGGGATGCATGATATTGGATTTTTGCTGATATCTGATATGCCAATATTTTCACATTAATTATATCTGACACTGAAATCAATACTTTTGTTTTTTAATGTAGATCAGGTATAAAACTTTTGTCCTTAAAACTCATGAATAATGAAAAAGACTTTAGCTGATGCAGGTCTGTTGATCAAAACTAAAACTCCACTAACTTATTTGTTTTAAGGGCCAATATTTACAACTAATGTAGGCAAATGTTATAGCCAAAAATAATTACTGTAAATATGTAAGGATTTTTCTTATCTACTGGTACCAATAATTCACCACACAGACCAATATGTAGGAACCTTACTTTAAAGGGGAAATTTTATGCAAAAATCTCTTTTTCAGGCTTTTCTAACAAAAATATGTGCCCCTGGCCTGTCCACAATCCCCCTCAAGTGCCTACCTCTATATATTGACCTTATAATCTGGGTCATTAAGAAAGTATATTTTCAAAAGGCTGATGTTACTAATTTATTTATCTGGCATTTATTTCTTCTATAAAGTATCACCATTAGTGGTTGCAGAGGGCAGATTAGTAATTATCTCTGATATATTGCACAAAGGACCGTGACATAGAAATTCCTGAATACCTTAGAGTTTACAGTGCTGTACAAGTATATAAATTCACTGTAAAGTAGTATATATTGCTAAACATTGTATGTATAGTCAAATAATACTCATGTGCTTGTCAGCAGCCTCACATTTATGTCTCTGGAATATTACCTGCAGCTTTCAGCTCTGTCTCTGAAAATCTGATTTCTTTCAGCACATTTATGTCAGAAAAGTCTACGTATAGCCGCTTCACATCCACTCAGTCTGCAGCAACACAACCCCTGGGACCCTGAAATAGACGGAGAACATCAGTAGAAAACAGGAATCACAGTTTGAGCATGGCTAAATCTAATAAGATACAGAAGCTGTAAAAGCTCTGCTGAGGATGTTATCTCTTACACTTTGTTGCTTTGGTTTAGGAGTCTGAAAAGGAAGTTTTGCAGAAGTTGCTTCAGTAGTAGAGCTTAACATTTTCTATTTGAAGGATTCTGTCTTAAAGTAATGGCTGCACAATGTGGAAAATGCATTGAATATATGGGAAGAATTAGGCTATACTCTCATCTCTGTCCATTAGGACAAACTATTATATTTTTGTTGGTTTTATCCTTTCAGAAAAAGAGATTGGAGCATGAGTGTTGAACATTTTAAAGGTTGATGCCTTCTGCTAAGAAACAGTGCAGCAGAGCACCCATAAAATCCTATTTTTTGTGCTTACATGTGGGTTTCTTTATTAGAATGCAAAGATTTGTCTTTTTGTGAGACAAAACATTGCGATTTTTTTATAATTTCATCACACTGAAAGTGCAAGACTTCCCAATAGACACATGAAAGAGTCAAAATTCACTGAAATATGCAGGAAAAAATAGTATTAATTGGAAGCAATGTTATTTTACATAGCATTCATACATTTAACCTGCTGGATAAAGGACTTGGCATGATGAAAACACTAAGTTATAGCTAATATTCACTCTTTAATTTTAAAAATAGCATTTTATATTACCATCACAGTACTGAAAAGTGTTATTCATCACCTATTTTTTCATATGCAGGCCTTTTATGAGCATTGGGGATATTTGTAGCCTGTTTGATTCCTCTTGATGCTAGGCTAGGCTAACAAGATGCAGATTTTGACTTTATGTTATAGGTACAACTTCAAATCTCAAGCAAGAAAAGTATGTCTACATCTTAAGCTGTGAAACTGGGTCTTTGATTGTAGACACATCAGATGTTAAGATCTGTAAATCTGTTATAAATGCGCCCCCAGTGCAAACATCCTCGTATGGATGTGTGCTGATCTGCAGAGCTGTGATGCATCAGACTGAGAAAAGGCTGCTGTCGTCTTACTGCATCCGTCTGCAGTCTGGTCAGATAAACCTCACAGAGCCGACCTCAGCAGAGACCAACCAGCTGACAGATTATTTTCCATTGTCCTGTTGCTGTGGTAACGTGCTGAGATTCACTGGAAAACGCACCCTTGCCCAGCAAATTTAACCTCTTATCCTCAATCACTTCCCACGACTGCTGCTCCATTATCGACTGTGCTGGCCGAGGAGAAAACAGCCACCACTGCTGCTCCTCATTCAGTCACAGTTTAGAAAAATACTGAAAAGTCTAAAGGTCAGAGGCTTTAGTGAAAACACGTGACGAAGACTGTTTACCTACTCAGACAATGAACATGAGACTTCAGCTTTGTGAAGTCAGTGGATGACTGTACCTTCAGTTTGTGCCAAAATTGGATTTCCACATTAAACATTTCCAGTTTTTTACTCGGACATGTCTGAACATGCCCAGGCAATAGATCAGGTCTGCTCTAAAAGTCAGCTTTTCTCTGCTTGCTGACCTCAAGGAGGAGTTGTTGATGCCTGATCCAGACTTTCCAGGTTTCATACACTTTTTTATTAGTGCCAAACTGAGAGAAATGTCCTTTATATTGGAATCTAAAGGCATCAGAGGAAGCTTTACTTTTACAGCATTCATTTGCATTTTTATTTTAGGGACACTGAAGCGATTATGGCAATAATTCTATTGAAAATGTGTCAGACAGGGTTGAGACTTTACAACAGGGTCATCAACTCCATTTTTACAAGGGACAGCTTTTTCTTGCCTGGGGCGGCCGGACATTGAAATAAACTGTAATAAAGTCTATGTTTTTGTCTAATTAAAATATTCTTCTAAAAATATTATTTCCTTCCAAAATTAATGGAACTTTTATAATGAGATCAGTCCCTATCACCTATACTGCAGCCAGCCACAAGGGGGGGGCGGAGTAAGCTACTTTCAAATATATTGTTTTAATATAAAATAAAGGCACTGTAATTCTTAACAAATCCCGTAGTGGGCCTGACGTTTATTTTGAAGAGCAGTCGCTCTTCATTGAGGCTTTTTGTATGGATTTGGTGTGCCTTGAGATTTTGGCTTGTTCTTCGGTGTGCCTTTGGCAAAAAAAGGGTGTAAACCACTGCACTGGACAACACTGGTTTTGTATTGAAAATGAGCACTGCCATTGTAAAAAGCACTCGCTGTGGACACAGGCCCTTAAAAAGTTAAGAGAGCTGTTTCCCTTCTTTCTATTATTTATGCTGAGCTAACACGCTGCAGGTGGGTGGATGCTTCTTAGCTTCTTAATTTAAAGTATTTTGACCAAAATGTTGAAGTATTCTTTGAAACAGTGGTTCTCAACTGGTGGGTCAGGACCCAAAAGTGGGTCCTTTTCAGTGGGTCGTGGATGTGTGCCTGGGAAAAAGTTGCACCAAATTGTAGTGCTGTACTATTTGACTGTTTCGTCACTGACATTTTTACATTTAAACGTGAGTAGAGTGAAACTTGTAGGTAGCTTGGCTTGTAGTCCGTCAGTGCTCCTCCATTTTGAATTGGATGGCTGAAACTGTGTCAAGAGACATGGTTGCTCTTTTTGAGAGAAATAGCAGCGCCTTCCATTCTCAAAATACCTGCAATGTCAACTTAAAATTTCTCCTGAGCCTTTTAAAGTAAACACAAACATTGCAAACAAACCCGTACCAGTCTGTCGTCACTGCTGAATTCCCTCTGCATAGTTGACTCATTGCTCACTGGGTGTGGCCTGCAGCCAGCACTGAAGCTCACTTGGCTGTTTCTCTCTTTCTTATCAGTTTCTGCTGTGTTGTAAGAGAAGCAAAGGAGAAGGCCAGAGTCCAACAACACTGAAACAGAACTGTAAGTAGAACAAATGAACTCAACGTTTGTGTCTAAAAGTACAGCTGAGACATCTGCCCCATGTTTTACCCTTGTCTTGGGAAGTTCTTCTTGAATTGATGCCTCTCTTTAATAGTGACAATATTTTCCTCTCATTAGGAACAGTCTGAGACACATCAGCAGCAAAGATGGCACAACTGCAGCGGCTCGTATCAGAGAAGAAGGATATGGTGGAAAATGTGATGGAAGTGTTCGAGCAGGGAGCTGAAGTGGTGGCCAGTATCGCAGGCGACCTTTTCCCAGTTTTTTCCATCGCTGCTCCGATTGTTAAACTGGCTCTGGACAACGTAGAAAGCAAAGAGGCTGTGTACATGAAGGAGCAGTTTCAGAGGGTGCGAGACCGCCTGGAGGTGGTCTCTGAGGAGCTTCAGCGGATCAACGAGGAGATCAAGAAGAGCGGACTGGATGCTGTGTATTTCCCAGTGGAGGAGAACATCACCAACCAGTTCAGGAAGTACATGGACATCCTCAATGCCAAGCCAAAGTTCAGGGAGGTCAAGAAGAAGACGTTCCTGGACCACTTTGGCAGAACCGGCGGTGACAAAAACCTCCACACACTCTACAATTCTGTGACAGGGGAAACCTTCTCTGGGGAGTCGGTGCTTGAGATCACTCTGAACTACGAGGAGAAAAGCCGCCGGCCTGTGGAGGACTTCTGCGCCCGTCTGAAGAACCTCTTCTGCATCGGGCTCATCGCCCTGCTCGGCCACGCTGCCCTGAAAGGATACGACGAGGAGGATGCACTTCTGAAAGAATGGGGCGAGAAAATGAAGGTGGTGCAGGAGAAAATGAATGCAGTCATTTTAGACTGCATCGAAAGCTTCCCCAAACAGGCGGAGCTGGATTCCCGTCGGCTGGTGAGAGATCATCCTGAGCTGACCAACCAGCAGCTAGCTGATGTCATCATAGAGAAGCTGAAGAAGAAGTACGACTGGGTGAGATGGTCCGTGCGTGTATTCAGGCCCCCTTCAGGCATTTTAAACAAAAAGAAGAATTTCCACTGCCCAGCGGGGAAGAACCGCTTTCAGGTCCCTTCATCAGATGAGAAATTGAACATCTGGGTGTCCTATAGCTCCTCGCCAGAGCCCGTGGATAAGAACCAAATCCAGCAGCTGATCCAGAGCCAGAAGAAACTCTCAGTGGTGAGTCTGGCTGAGTTCCTGTTTGAGAATTTGCCAGGCGACTGCGTGGTCCACACGATCAAATTCACCAAAGATCTAGGCTGCTCCTGGAGCTTCATTGACGAGCTCCACTACTGGGAGGAGCACAAGCCTCTCTATGTCTGCGTTCACACGGCTTGAAGTCTGAGACACTGAAAAACTCTGAAATCTCTGTTATCAACATCATGTACTCACAAGTAATCACAGAGTCAATCACTGCCTCTCTGGTCAGCCTTAGGAACCAAATACTTCACAGTGTGTGCCTTAATTTCACCTCTTTTACTTGTTTTTGTCCAAAATGTTCTCACTATTTCTGTTGGTCTCTTGCAGCAGTGAGGATGCATGCAGCAATCAAGCTAAGGCAGACGTATTTAAGAGCATTTTTTTAACATATATTTTTTAGGGCTTTCTTTGCCTTTTTTTTTAATAGAGGAGGATGGTGATAGAGTTGGAAACAGGGATGAGAGAGTAGGGGAGAACCACGCAGGAAAGCAGCCATGGGCCTCCCTCGTACATGGGATGCCATCTGCAACAAAAGTTAACGCAGATGTATCAATTCTTTTGTGTAATTTGTGTTAAAAATATCCTTTTAAACTTATTTTAAGCCTCGTTCAACTGAAAAGTCCAAATAAATATCTTAATTTAAGGTGTAACACACAAAAAAGGTCTAAGTTGATTTCAGCGTAATCTGCAGTTAAAGATTTTACATTAGGATGCAGAATACGTTCAGAATATGTGGTTCCTCTGTTTTAAATTAGTAGTCCAAGCTGTATTGACCAATCACGTATCATCAGGATTTGGTACAATGACGAACAGGCAGGACTTTTGCCACGCTGATGACAGACCAGATCCCATTAATGGCATTCTAATAATGATTTAACTCCATTCATTCCTTTATAAAACAAACATTCAAACTCAATCTACAAATAAAAAAGTGTAACTTGTAAAGTTGAAATGAGATGTGCTTACTAAATTAGTGTGAATATCTTACTTCTATACAGTCAACAAATATTTACCTAAACAGGTAGGTTTGGTTATAAATTAGGCAAATACACATGCTTTTGAGTTTTGCAGTGTGTAAAGCCAAGATTATGGTGGATCATCTTATGGATTCACACTCTGGATTTTAAGACCCTTGGTTAGGATTGAAGAAATTTCCCCCCTGAGAAAAAAACAACATTTCAGGAGAAGTAACATAGGAAAGATTCCTCTCCAAAGACAAGGAGCTGTTGTAGATTCTGTGCATAGACACAAGAAAGCTCCACTTACTCAATTCTTAAACTGCCAGTAATGGCCTCTCTGATCTCTTGCAGCTGTGCTTTTGGCTCATAACAAAGAGCTCACCCCTTTGTTTAGGCCGTATTCCATACAAGTGTCTCATTTTATTCTAAAACAGCATAAAATGTGCAAGATGAAACTGTTGAGAAAGTCTTAAACTTGTATCTTATGGTTGTGTTTGTTTTGGTAGAGTGGGGCATGCTGGGAGAGTTGCAAAAGTAGAATCCAGCTGTCAGACAGAGATAATATTCTGCTGGTGGAGATAAGCGGTGACCTCGACATGCTGAGGAGTTAAAGCCATGAGAAAAAAACACTCCAGACATTAGCAGAGACTGTAAAAGAATTAGATTCACTCCAACATTCTTGAACAATCTGCAACTACAGTTAACAGTGGTAATGGTAGAGTGCAGACAAGAGTATGAGAAATCAACAAGGAAAGTTTTCAAACAACACTGCAGAGGTGACCTGAAGATTTATTTACACACCCTGAACATGCCAAGAACATGCTTAAGTTAAGCGAACGCAATGTGTTGTTTACATCGATATCTAGCAGAACTACTCTACTACTAACACAAACTGGAATATTTTACCTTCAACTCTCCTCTTTAAGTGCTTTTATATGAAAGGTTAACTCTTAAAAATAAAGAGGCAAGTATAAATACAAGTCATGGGATTGGGGTATTCTTTTTAACATTTTTATTAGATATGCATAATCTGACTTTGACATTCACACTACATTATTTTACTGCTGAAATAATTCATCTCTGCAAAAACATCTTTAAACTTTTGCACCACTGACCTGTTCTGATTGTTGATATATGTTTATGTTGTTGTACACCTCCGTTGTGTCTCTTCCTTGTTTGTGTATTGTTTATGTTGTATTTCTGTAAATATTTCTATCTGACCAAAACAAGCCCTATATTTGCCTGAAAACTATTGGTGGAAGTGTTGTTGCACTGCTTTGTATTAACTGTATTACCATGCAGTTTTTTGGGGGGGAATTAAAAATGTCTCAGAATGAAAATACTGTTGGTACAATATAAAAATGATTGTAATAAATCTTCCAAACAAGAGATTTTTTTTGTATTTTTTAACAACTCACAGTTTTTTTGGTTGTCATCAGTTTAAGTGCAGGTGTAACACTAAAAATGAAGCAAATTTGCTGATATTTTCCTGTTATTTTTAGGTAGTTATGGATTTTGTGGTGTCTGATTTTGACTTAAAGTAGAATATAGGAATTCAATTGGGTGCTCATCCACTAATGGGCGCAAACATAAGTCCCCACAGGCAAGCAGAAGGTCACAAAGACAGCAAAGATGTAAGAAGTCAAGAGAGCCATGGAGTTATAGCTGAGAGTAGGCAACCATAGCACACCATTGTTCCTGTTTGAACAACTATGAAACAACTATTCTTAAGTGGAAAAGTTACTTATTGATACTTTTAATTAAGAAAAACTGAGACTATCAGTGTGTTTAGCATACTTCTGTGATAAATATTAAAGATTTTGAGTGCTTAAAATGTGGGACATTATCGCCATGTACAGGTGAAAGAAGTACAAAGAATTTACCTCTGATTTTGATGCAAAAACAGTGAAACAGAGGTAGAATCAAAAATTGAAAAGTGAGACGCAGATGACCTAGCGGTTAGGTCGTGTCCCACATATGTAAGCTGTCCAGGTTCAGGTGCGGCCTGCAGCTTTTTTTTTCCCCAGCAGTAGTAGTTGCATTAGCCTCCAGTGATTTCAGTGAGCATTGCTCCTTTAAGAAGGACTCACTGGTTGTACCGGCCTGGAAGCTAGGCTATATTTTGGTAAAAATAAGCCACTTTTTTGTCATTATTTTGCAATGCAGGCTTTGGCTGCTGGTTATCTGCTCTGCAAAATAGTGACAAAAACAAAAAAAGCTGTCTGGGTGTAAAAATTCAGTAGTGCGTGAATTTGAGCCAACATTGTTTAATGGCTTATTTTTACTTAAAAATCACTAGATTCCATGGAGAAACTGACCCATCTGCCACCCTGTATAACCTAGCTTCCTGGCTGGTACAACCAGCGAGTCCTTCTGTAAGAAGCAATGCTCTCTAAAATCACTGGAGGCTAATGCAACTACTACTGCTAGGTGACGCAACTTAAAAAAAATACTGAAATATACCTTTAACTGACATCAAAAAGAAAATGAATATGATTCCCATGTTTCCTTTCAGTCACAGTGACAGTCAGCTATTCATGGACGTTCTAACGTTAGCTTTCAAGTCAAACCTGTATTCTGCCATGAACACCGTGTTATGTAACTCACTAACCACACTCACATGCCACAAACAACCAGGATCATCCGTTTTAATGTCCAGGATGAGGGAATAGAAAACTTCAACAAATTCCACTCCATGGTGGAGAAACTGAGCATCATTTCCCTGAGATAACACCAAACTGTCTGCTAGGAATTCTTACAGTTAGAAAAAAAGAAATAAAAAAGAGAAAAGGGATATTTTGGTTAGCTGGCGTGGAAACACCCTCAGTGCTCTGTAATTATGTGGTTGTGGCTTTTCTATCTTGGGCATATAAGGACTCGTGTCACAGTAGTTCATCACACTGACGGGTCGAGGGAGCCAAAGAAAAGGAACAAGTGGAAGGAAAACAAGTGGGTCAGCACTGTTTGTGAAATTCACTGTGACATAATGAAATATAATATTTATTTGATGAAGAAAAAATACTGGGAAGTAAAGTCAGGACGTGGATTATTACACAAGACTTCGACCACGCAGTATGCACTTCAAAAACTCAAATCTTAGCAAGTCTTAGCAAGTATTGGCAATTTTATTTTCAAAAATATTGTATTGCACTTTATTCAAGCCACATATATACACAGCAATTCCAGAAAAGATCTTATGTCAAGCAAATGATGAGGCCTTCTCTGTTTCTAATAAGTAAAAAAAAAAAAGGCAATTTTGGCAAATTGTGTTGTTGAGTCTTAAAATGAGGTTTCATCATTTTAATAATTGTATCATATTTCAGGACTAAACAGTTAGATTTTTAAGCCACATTGGCAGATATTTGTCAGTAATGCAGGCCTTGTTTATTTTCTTGTAACATTTTGAAACCAGATTTTAACTGGCCTTCCTGTGTAATGGCCTATTTAAAATGAGTTATTTTGACAGGGAAATAAACAAATGCACTTTTTTATCTGCATTTCTGTGTCTTTTTTATACTTAATGCCATTTCCTGCCCATATACCTAAGTTTGATCCTTTATCACACCGAAGGCTGGAGCTGTGAAGACATAAAAAATCTCTTCATTGAATCAAATTGAAAAGAGGAAACCAAGCAACAACCTCCAGTGCTGAAAAATTAAGCCAATGAGGAAAACATGCAAAAATGTGCAGTTCCTTCAGTGTCCACTTGAGGCTGTCTGCAAAAACTTCCTTGAAGTTCCATTACCTTCCATTATAAAATGCCCTTTTAAATAGCAGAAATAAAAATGTTTGCAGCCTGATTCAATGAATACTTTCAGCCTATAATGAATACTTTATGTTTTCAGCTGCACACACTGAACGACTGGTGGATTTTTCTGTTTCACACTCATTTTGATTATATTACAGCCAAAAGCTATAAATAATCAGGGATGTGGCTGATCTGACTGACATGTTTCTAGCTGTGAGATAGAGCGCTAAAGGCTTGCCTCAGCTTCACCTCTTTTTCTGTTGCCAGGCTGAGTTCGGGTCAGAGCATTTCTGTTATGGTGACTGCCATGGATTAGTCTCTTCATGTATCTTCAGAAACCTATGTGTGATCTCACTGAGGCTACACCCATGTTTCATACAGTCCACAGAGGAAAACAAACCCCCCACCCACCACCACACACATTTCTCCCCATAAATTGTGCTGAAAGAACAGTTCAATTAAATTTTCAGGCTTTATTGGTCCTGATACATATTACCAAGACTTATTCTGAATAGACAAGGACCAGCGTCAGTAGTTGAAGGTTTATTCAAATTTACAAAAATGTTGCAAAGTGCAAAATTAAGGTGATCATTGCATGATTCTGATGCTATATTAAAACTTGATTAATGGAGAAAACACTACAGTATATTAAGTAGCTGTTCTGCCACTTAGAAATGACAAATCTTTCATGCATAGGTTTAAAATGAGATATAAGACCTGTCTAAGTGTGTACTAGCCTGACACGCACCTCTCATAGACAGCGTTTAGGAAAGGGCAGAGCCTTTGAAAAAAAAAAACTGGGAGGGTGATTGGATGAACGTTCTGTCACATCTTTACGGGCCAATCAGAGCAACAAAACACATGACATAGCCGCTACCCACGAGTAAACTCCATAGAGAACTGCATAACACGAACCATGACGGCTGCAGACGTGTCAGTACACAAATTTTGGCGTTTTTGAAAAGAAAACAACTCACCGCTGTTCTTTGTGCTTTTCACGAAGAAATGTTGTCAAGTTCTGATAAAACTGGTGCTTTAGCAGCATCCACGATAAGCTCTTCCACCATAACTGCACTGGCCTCTTGTTGCTGCTCGCTTACATCACGGCCCCACTGCGCCTGAAAGTACTGCCCCTCGTCGCTGATTGGTCCTGTCACTTTCTAACCAGGCCCAGACCTTTCAGACGGGAGCTTTGCAAGACGGATTCGCCACTGAGAAACACATGAAAACGGGCAAATCCATCTGCTTTGCAAGGTTAGGAGTGTACATTAAAATGTAAAATTTTACTATTTTCCTTCAAAATGAATCACTGACATTAAAGAATGCATGGTTTTATGTGCGATGGTGGAGAAATTATAAAAACGTGGTTATAAAGGGAGTTAATGGGACTTTTTTTTTTGTTCATGAATGGCATTTGAAGTTTTGAATCAGGCAACACAAAAAAACCTCCCAATGCATCAAAATCTTTTTTTTTTTTTGCTTATCTTTGACACATCTAAGACTATAATTAACGAAATACTCAAAATATGTACTCTATGGAAAATAACTAATTCTACTGTGTGTTATTTTCATCTAAAACAGTAATACCATGTGATAACAGGAACTGGATAGCTCGGTGGGTTTCCTCGTTAACTTTGGTCAGGGAGTTCAATGGTTCAAATCCCTGTCAGTGCATCCATGTCCAGTTTGGGCCCTTGGGCAAGGTCTTCAACTCCTGAAACACCTGTCTACCTGTCAGAATTAGTCTCTTTGGTTAAAAGCATCTGCTAAATGACAGTGTAACAATGTAATAAAACTGACATTTAAAGGGTCAAAATCCTAAAATAATTGAATATTTGGTAGTTTTGATTAGGACTGAAGATGACTGAAAAATTTAGGCCAAAATAAAGGAAAAATATATTAATTTGCTGTACTTTATTATCAGTTTTTGTAAGTGTACAATTTTGTCCATAAATGGCTTTTCAGGGTGGATTGCATCAAAATCAGTTTGTTGCTAAACTTTTATATATCCAGAACTATTTTTGAAAAAAAAAAATCCCTGATTCCCCTGACATTTATTTATTTATTTATATTCTATATTTTTATAATTCAAATAGTTGAGTTATTATAATCAAACTGGTATTTAAAGGGTTAAAATACCACAGATATATACATATTTGGTAGTTTTGGACAGGACTGAAGATAATGAAAGAATTCATTAAAGACAATTATAATGGGTTTTTTTTTTTTTTTTCTTCAGTGGGCATTTTTGTCCTGAATGGCTTAGGGGGGGAATGAATTTGGCTGATACCGGAGGGTTAATTTTAGAGGTCACTAATTGGTTATGAAAGAAGAAAAGAACAAGTTTTCCTTTTATGAATTTCTGGTAGGAAATACTGTCTCTAGAGAAAAACCTTCATGATTAAACATCTCAAAGCACAGTGACAACAACCACATCTGTGATAATAATGGGACTATTTACTTTGTTTATGAGGATGTTTAACCAATAACAGCCACAAAGGACATTTAAAAAGCAAGGAGGAGACTGCAACAGACAAAAGAGAAAAAACACTGACTTCAAAATGTGCCAAAAACTCAGCAAACGTGGAGTAGCATAAGATTTGGTCGGGTAAGTATATAAAACATCAGAAATTCTGCACTAACATAAATTAAGAGAGCTCAGACGGTCTTCTTGGAAAAACACTAATTACCACTCCATGCATGGAGGAGACAGACTTTGTTGTCTGGATACCTGTTTGCCAATGGAACAAAACTGAGACAGAAGGAATTTAAAGTTTCCCATTTACTTCTTAACGAAGCAAATCTCTCACAAGTGCTTTCCAAATTTCCACTGGCAACTGACCCAGTTAATTCAATGCTCAGTGAGCTGGGGCCCACACGCTGCTTCATCAGCAAGTTTCAGACAAAGCTGAGCATCTGAAAAAGATCAGCTCTGACAAACTCTGGCAAACACTTAAAGCTATGGGAAGACTTTCTAGAAAATTCAGCTTGTGTTTACAAACCAGCAACATCTGACCAGTGAGCTGCACCGATGTTCTCCACTGATATGAAAAATACGCTGACACATCAGGCAGCTATAGGGACTTGATCATTCTTTTCATGGCCTCTGTGTACATCAAAGACTGCATATTAAGATGGACGGAGCAACAGCTACGTGGAAGTGAAGCCAAAATATTTAGGGCTCCCCGGGCTGACTGGCTGCAGAATAGGTCATACAAATGGTGGGTGAGAAGGGTAGGTGGAACAAAACAGCTCCAAGAAGAGGAAAGCTTCAACTTAAGGAACACAATTAGAAGTCTGAATGAATCGGTGCAATTGACAAAATGCAACGTAAGAATAAAAAATTATTAATGAAGAGAAAACACACTTCAAAATACAGAAATGATTCCAAACTCAAAACAATCCTGACACAAAACACGTTTCAAAACCGGGAACTTCAAAAAGCTCCTAGCCTTTTTTTATTTAAAGCTATTTAACCAGGAAAACTTAATTGGTATTAAGAATCAGTGAGTTATAAACACACTAAATAAATGGGTCTGTGTTGAGATTATTCTGACTATGCTTTAAGCACAGCAGAACATAATACAGGAAGAACCAAATACCGTCTCATTCTGCAGGACAATAATCCAAAGTTTTTTCTCCATCATTCACAGTTGACCTTACAAACTGATATTTTATGTCAACATGTTTACATCTCTGCCTGTTTACAGGGCTATCCTCGTAAACCTTAGGTGGTTGTACTGATATACATCACGTCTCTTTAATAGTTGTATAAGATGCAAACACTTCTGTAGTTGTAGATAAGGACACACACTCTGCCTCACAAGTGAAGAACTGAACAATTGGTTGCTTAATAGTTTTCCAAGAAGTTACAGGATTCACTTTCATTTTACTACATGCGTCACTTAGATCAGCAGCCAGGCATGCTTCACTTTCAGCTTGTAGTCTCAGTTTCATTCTCACACTGTCTGTAACACAGCACTCTCATTTGTGCCTTTCAGACCCATGTCTCCCTGTTTTACAGTAGTCCACTGTTCTTCTGTTTCTCTGGGGAACTTTGGGCCCGCAGCAAAGCCGGTTTGCACGAGGATTCTGGTGAGTATACTCTAAATCAGTGACACATCAGATCTGCCTGACCTGGATCTCATTTTCTTCTTAGGAGAAGAAAAACTTAATTGATTCTGATAATTGACATTCACACATTCATACCAATAGAGCTCTACAGTGTGCTTCCAGAATAAAAAACTCTCAGTTTCTCCATGGCAGATTAGAAAATCAGCTATAACATGATAACCATCCAAGGTAGACTTGAACATGAGTGATAAAAATAAAAATTGGCTGATAAAAACAAAAATCACCACTATGAAGCACTAAACACAAACTACATTATTACATTCAGTGCCAGAATGCAAGGTATCACAGGTGAATAGAGTATACCCACTTCTAAATCCTCTGTAGTTTCATCATTCGCCTATAAAAGGCTTGTGTTGTCTTACTCTGCCATTACTTGTGTAGTTCTTGTTGTTTTTATTTATTACAGGGAAGAATACTGGGGTAAGTCAATCACTGGCAGATTCAGGTCTGGGACCTCCTTGTGGGGGGCAGAGTTTTCAGGGAAACATGAGAGTCTGTCCTCACCGAGATTGTTAAAATTAGGTTCACTCATAATAACTAAAATTAAATTTCTTGGAAAAAAATTTCGTGTGTATTTTTCACTGCAATCAGTTACATTTTGTGAATGGGTCCTGGTGGGCCTCAGCTCTTCTTAGATAGGAGTAGGGGAACTCAGTTTCTTCAAAATAGTTGGAATTCAATCAAGAATTATAATGAATATTCAGATTACAAACTATCCCAGCATAAACCATCAAAATGCCATGATATCATATATATCATATGTTGCTGTTAGTGAATGAACAGGCTTATGGCAGTGCACACTGTGCAAGAGTCTTGCAGTTTATTTTCCTAGTTTGGCATGTATGCTAAAACACATTAAAGTGTGTTCTCAGTGGCATACATCGCCATGTCTTGATAATAAAGACATGCTAATTATTTTAAGAGGTTGCTTTTGAGATTTATCTTGATAAGATAGATATTCATTTATTAGTCCCAAAGAGAGCTCGGACACAGTCCCCCACTTCCAGAAATTATGCAGTCGAGATTCCCACGTGTGGGGAATTCACACGGGTCTGCTCTAGGCCTGAGTCAATGGCTGAGCTTCACCATGGGGGAACCAGTGATCATGGTGTCTCCCCCTGCTAGGTAAGTATTACTATTACTACTATTATTACTACTAATAATACTACACAAATCCCTCAGCAGTCAGCACACAATGACTGGGGTGACTTTATATGTTTCAAACAGGGCTGTCAAAAGATAAGATTTTTACTGATAGTGATTAATCATCTCCCTTTCTTTGAAAATTCCACTATTTTGCATTTAAATAGGTGATTCTGTCATTTTAGATTCTTCTACTGTCTTAAACTTGGGGCTATTGACTTCCTGTTTGGATACAGACCTGCTTTTATTGATATAATGAAGACTATTGCATAAACGTATCCATGGAAGAATGAACTTGTCATGGATTGAAAAGGTCATAAGGGGGCAGTAAAAAGGTAAAAATGTGATATGACTTGTCCACTGAGTTTTCTTAGAGTTTTTCAAAGCAAAATGAGACATTAAAGAGCAGTGCTGGACTTACTTTACATCACCATGGCTTAATCAAATTTAAACATTTCAGAGCACCAGCTGTTTGTGAGAGTTCATCACGGTTAATGCAGTGAATCTTGACAGCCCTGGTTTCTAATTCTGAAAGTGTGCCTCGACAAAAGAGAAGACGAGGATATCCAGCAACGCAAGCAGAACCGGCTGCGTTCCTTTTTATGAGCTTGCTTCCCTCATCATATTTATAATAATCCTTAATACCTGAAGCAGCAGAGGCTCAACGTCTATGTGAAAATGCATAAGGCCTATTTCTTGTTGTATTAAATTTATAATAGCAGTCAAGCCATCTATCCATTGCTGGACAGTTTACTTTAAAATATGGGCCATAGATTTCTTCTGCAGGCAATAGAGCACTCAAGACATTGTCAACATTTTTACAGTATCACCACTGCAGTTCAGCTAAATGTAGAATCAATGTCCATGTATGTTTTGAAAGTTTGAACTCTGTCATTACCAATGAATTAAGAGGATCACAATGGATTGTGGGATGCGTAGTTTTTTCACTTTTGGCTAAAAATATTCATACCGGCCTGTTCGTTTACCTTTCTCTGATTTTTTTTAATGCTGTTTTTGTGTCAAATCATGTTTTATAAAGTCACAAGAATTCAGGCAGCAGGTTGACTTGGTTCCTGGATTAGAAATGTTGGTTTAAGAAGGTCAGTGTTGGATTGAATGGGTAAATTCATTCATCAGAACAAGAGCCAGTGCAAAGTGGGCGGTCACTGCTGCTGTCTGAGCATGTACATTTCTGCTTATTTCACTACAACTTTTACTCAAAAGAGTTTAAATGTTGGAAAAGAGACAGAAAAGTAAACAAAACAACAAAATATGAATATTTTTGTAAGTGATTTTGTCCGACGACGCCTCCCCTTCTCCCCCTCAGTAAAGAAAAGCTGCTACAGGCCTGTCTGTCTACGCCCAGGTGGGTTAAAGAGGTTGCTGACTAAAAAGTAGTTGAATAGGAGGAGTGATGCTTTAAATCAGATCAGAATTACTCTTCCATGAATATGATTTGGTTTACACAGTCCTGCATTGAGTCCGGCCCATCAGGTGACCTCAGGAACGCAGAAAAACATCATGAGGCAACGAAAAGATTCGCCCGGTTGCAGGAATACATTGTACTGGCACCCGTCACCTTAACTCTTCCTTAATTCAGTCTCAATAGCAGCAGCAGTCATTTTGGGTTATCAGAAAGTGGTCAGATATTTTAATCTGATGGTCAAGGTCAGATGGTGTGAAGGAGGGGCTAAGGTTTAGAGACACTACAGGCCCTGAACAGGCTTGCTTTGGTATCAGGGGCAGATAAGGAGAGAAATCTAGCATGGAGGACCTTAAAGACTCTGTTTAAGACGTATTAAGAGAAGCAGACTTCAAAGACAGTTCAATGTAATAAGTCTGTGTCTGATTAGCAGTCACAGCAAAGACATTGAATCCTTGATCTTAAGTTGAGAAGCTTTTTTATAAGAGTAAACTTTTCCTAATCCGAGCCATCTTTACCAGGCTTTGGTAATATTATCTGTTGTGAGTTTAAAGGTTGTTTTGTTTTGTTTTCTTCAAATTATTCTACAGTCAAAGAATGACATTTTTAATCTGAATAAACTTTGACCAAGAGATGAAATATCAATTTTTCTTTCTCTTGAAGGTTCAAAATTTAAAAAAAGCAAAGTTTTAGTAAAAGGTCTTCTGCTTCTCATGTCAGGTTTTGATTTTTTCAATAAAAATAGGGAATTTAATATGGGCTCTTACAGAGATTCCTTGTTTTGCCTCAAGTGGACATTAGAGGAACTGCAATGTTTTGCACTGGCTTCATTTGAACACCAGAAGCGGTCGCTTGATAAACCTTTACAGTTGTGGAAGTACACCAGGCAAACAATGGGACTTTTAAAATATAGGCTGAAGCATACCAAACCAAATTTACACAATATGGATATAATTATTATGGCCACACCTGTTAAACACTAAATTCAGGTGTTTCAATCAGACTTGATGCCACAGGTGTATAAAATCATGCCGTCTCCTTTTGCAAACATCTGTGATACAAATGTGTCATTCTGAAGATCTCAGCAGGGTCATTGACCACTAAGGTGCATTATAAGGACCACTACGGTGCATGAAAGTCACCAACGCTCTGCTGATTCTATAGCTGAAGAGTTCTGAACTTCCAGCTTCAGGGAGAAGCTTCGTGAAAGGGTTTCCATGGCAAAGCAGCTGCATTCAAGCTTCACATTACCAAGTCCAGTGACAGGCGTCGGATGGAGTGGTGTAAAGCTCACCGACGCTGGACTGTGGAGCAGTGCAAAAGGTTATGTGGAATGTTTGGCAGTCAGATGGGTGAGTCTGGGTTTGGTGGATGCTGGGAGAATGTTACCTGCCTGACTGCATTGTGCCAACTGTGAAGTCTGGTGGAGGAGGGATAATGGTATGGGCTCGACCCCTTATCTCCAGTGAAGGCCAATCTTAATGCTTCAGCAAACCAGGACATTTGGACAATACTATACTTCCAACTTTGCAGCAACAGTTTGGGAAGGCCTTTTTCCATTCCAACATGACTGTGTGCTCCACTGCAGAGCAAGGGCTGTAAAGACATGGTTTGGTAAGTTCAGTTTGGAAGACTTTGACTGGACTTTACAGAGCCCTGACCTCAACCCCATCAAGCACCTTTGGCATGAAATGGAGCGGAGATTGAGAGCCAGGCCTTCTCGTCTAATATTGGTGCCTGATTTCATAAATGCTCTACAGAAAAAATGGGCAAAAATTCCAAAAACACACCAGAAGGCCATCCAGAAGAGTTGAGGTTGTTGTCCTTATAGTGCATCAAAGTTGGACTAACATACCTAAAGTTGGGGAACAGTTGTCATCAGTGTTAATTTCATTGATTTAATATGACTAAAAAGTTGTCTAAATGTTGAACACAGAACGTCTTTAAAACTGAAAAACAGAAAAATTTTTTCCTCCCTTTTGTCCCCTTCACTGCTCCAGGCTGTAACTTTATCCAGGCGGGCCGACCTGTGTAAACTTGACTCTGTAGTTCACACGTTGACCCCACACTCTCTGGGGTAAGAATTTGCAGGTGAAGAGAGAAACTAAAACCACACAGTCTTGACATTTAATCTGCACTTGTTTTCTCTCAGCACCTCCTGGTCCCTGTCCCCACCCTTGTTTCTCTGATGCTCTGTCCTCCATCGCTACATACCGATGTCTGGGCAAGACCCGACAGGCTTATGTGGCGCTGACTGTGTCAAAGAACCCTCTCTATTGTGAAGCTTAGAGGTGGTAACACAGATAGTGTCTGGTAATTACATCAAAATGTAACCTGGGGTAACATACAGATCCTCGCATACCTCTAAGTCTTTGAACAAAGCATGAGTTAGGTCTGTTTTTGAATATAATAACAAACTGTGACAACAAGACAAGCAATGTAAAGCCTCCAGACATTATCTCCACCTTTAAAAATACCTTTACAAGGTACTCATGTCTGATTTCTCTCCCATTACACAGCACAACAAATGGTTCAGGACATCATGATTTACTGAAAGAACTAACCAAAAGTCTCTTTTAAGAGTCAGTGCCTATTTTCTCTTGAACAAGGCACCCAGACCAATAGTGCTGGTGCAGTTTGGCTGTCAGACAGGAAGTTTTGCCTTTCTCTCACATTAACACTGTTAAAATGAAAAGGAATTAATGAGAACTGAATTATTTCTCTCTGACTTGGTCATGAAATTGCTAACCAATACTGGAAACATATATGTACAGCCAAAATGAAAATGGTTCAGTGAGAAAATCTGTATTTGAATTGGTATAGATGAATAAATGCAAGTTTAGGGGTCATCAACTACATTTGCACAAGGCCCAGCTTTTTCCTAAACATGCACTTTGGTGGCCAAAATTTCAAATAAATAAAATGATTTTTTAAATGTTTGCCAAATTAATCTATTTTTGTTCAAAATTTGTATTTCTTTTGAACATACGCAATTATTAGTCTCTAGCAGTGAGATCACAGTCAGCCACAAGGGGGCGATTGAAATATTTTAGCTGAATATTTCTGTGGCTGTCATGTTGTCCATCACTGGGTTTGATGCTAATATGCTGTGTATTAAAAAATGAAAAACCCATGCAGGAAAACAGCATTTCCAAAACACCTGAAGATTGAAGACAATACAAAACGACGTCAGTTTTTTCAAATCAAGAATGGCCTTATTTATACATGTTTAATTTGCATTCTATTTGCTAGTAACGACTGACAGGTCGGGTTTGAAAAATGGATGGAACTAAAAGTCACACCTGATGAAATAGTTTTGATCTCAGTTGTTTTTGGAGTTTTTTTTAATAGCTGCAGGGCATTTATTTGAAGATAAAAAATGCAACATTTTTTTTCCTCTGCACATGTTCTGAATTTGATAATGTTCTGGGGGCCACATGGGAAGATATGGGGGGCCTGATGTGATGTGTCTGATGTGACTTTTATAAAATTACCATAAACTTGCATGTTGTAGCTGTCAGTATGAGAGTGTCTATGACAATAAAAACTTTGTTAGTTCTAGCTTTCAGTCTTGTGCTTTGATCACTTTTGGTCCTCTTCCTTCAACTCCTGGTTACGTAGACGTTACACCTCATCATCCAGGACTGAGAATACCTGAAAACACAGACATACCTGTGGCTCTACCTTAAGCCTCTCAGTGTATTTGAAACTATTGTGCAACAGGAATTCGACATGAATCGACAAGTATGTTCAACGCACCTGCTACACAAAGAGCAGAATATCATGCTGAATGAAAATGAGACAGGTGTCTCTGTTATGATTGGATTTTGTGATTCTAACTCTTGGGGTAGAAAAAAAAAAACTTAGCATGGGAAAAGCTTGGAGATAAAAAAAAAAAAAAAACACTCAAATGTGGAGCCTGAATCAGGAAAAAATATAAATCAAAGTTAAACATTCAAAGTTAGCCAAGAATATTTTTTTAATTAAGAAATTAAAACCATTATTTAAGTGAAGGCAGGTTCACATAAACTAAAATAAATGCTTTACATTATTTTTATAAATTCTTCGGAAAGGAACTTTGAGCATGATACCATAAAAGTGTTATACTGTACAAAAATGAGAGAAAGTATGTGAAAAAAATACTTAAGTGGAGCAAAATGTCAAAACTAAAGAAACTCAGTGAAGTCAGGTTATTTCTGGGTTGAACAAATATTATTGAAGAAGATTAGAGAGCTTTTTTTTTTTTTTTTTTACAGGTAACTAAAGTCCCTAAAGGACTTAAAAGATAATTGTCTTTTAAGAGAGAAATGGTAAAAATGACTACATTCTATTTGCAACATCTTAGCCTTAACATTACTTTCCCCAAGAATAAATACTTATACCATTAATATGAATCAAGTCAATATTCATTATTATATGTAATGTAAAAATATAAGTTTTAGTACGTTTTATGTTCATTGTCATGGTGTTGACATGTTCAGAAAATCTACATTTTAAGAAGTAATGCACACGTATGAGGATTTAAGAGAATGAGCACCACCTAGTGGTGAAAACTGTCATCAACTGGCATCATATGGTGCAGTACTGTTGTAAACAACACAGCAGGGTGTTCCTCTGTTTGACCTAAGGTGGTACCATTCCACATAGATCCATCCCTTCTTCATTTAATATTTTTGATTCACCATGGCTCAGATCATGCCCTTGGCCTCACTGATGATGCTCCCTGGATCCTTCCTGTCTGCTGCTGATTTAGTCCACCTATTCAGACCGGCACACCAGCTCCCCATCAGCTCAACAGTAGATCCAGTCTAGTTCTTCATCCACTCATCACCAGATCATTGTTTCAACCACTGTGACAGATCAAAGTTAGGGCTTCTTTTTCACTGATTTTTGACAGTTTTAAAGGATTTTTTTCTGAATGTTTTTGCCTTTTGATTACTACCTTCTCTGTGCTTCAGGATTAACAGTCATGCCAGCTGTAAGAAAGCACGTAATTTAAGCTGTAGATTTAAAATTCTAAAAGTAACAAATTAACTCAGAAGTAGTTTTTAATATTTGTTACCAACCAATTTCTGGTATTTTAGTGGTGTTAACCCTTTAACTCCTGAGCCTCTGGACACGTTCTTATTTTAACTATAAATGGCACAGAAAGTGTCTTGTAAGTGCTTTTGCCCATTATTCTAGAGTATTTTAATATCTGGCAGTCGTGTACAATGTACTGCATGTTTAAAAAGTGTTGTTTTTTTAACTGTTTAAATTAAAACTGAGTTTCTGGGCTCTTTTCTTATTTTAACCATAAAAGGCCCAGAAAATGTCCTGTGAGTATGTGCTTTTGTCCATTTTTCCACAATACTTATAACTTTTAATATATGGCAGTTATTTACATATTACTGCATGTTAAGTGTTTTAACAGTTTAAAATGAAGAAACACAAAAAACGGGGGAACTTTATGCTAGAATCTTAGTGAGAAAAGGGGAAATTACAGAAATAACCACATGCTGGCTGTAAAGCACAGCTTCTTAGCTTTCAGAAACTGTTTTAATTTTTTCGATAGCACAAACGGTCATGCAATTATGGTCATGTAAAGTGTGCTTCAACAGTGTGTTGTCGACGACGTGCTAGGAGTAAAAGGGTTAATGAGCAAAGTTTCAGGAGCAGCTTGTCGTGCCTTGGAGCTCAGGCGGTTTCCCTAACCTTCCCCAAACACGTCATCAAATGTTTCTCATCACAGACTCAAAAGAATCATTCAAATACTATCAATAAACAAATGTCAAATTGCATCATGTTGATGTTGTGGTCCTTGCTGATGAAAAGAAGAAAAAAGTCTCATAATAAATAAACATGCTAATGAGCTCAAAGACAGCATGTCTGCTGCTTCATACATGGGTTCTTCCCAGTAGTCGTTCTAGTTAGGAAGGTGCTTCAATGAGGGAAATGACCCAGATGCATTTGAGTGTTAGCCGTGATAAGGGCTGTTTGAATTTTCCAAAAAGGAAAGAAGCTTCACTGCATCCTTTATTATCACCTTTAGCCTGAGATACCCTGGACCATCTGCCATCTGAAAAGACAACCCCCAACCTTAAAGTGACAACCGTTTCGACCGTTCCTAAACAAGCATTGAGCAAGACCATAATCATCATCTTAACTGAATTTAAGGAATACTTTTCATTCTAATGAGTTTTTGATTAATTTAGATAAATGTGAGAGGAAAGGAGGATGAGGGGACTTTTTTGAACAGACCACATGAAAGCTGCAGGATAATTTCTTTGTTGCTCTTGTGAGAAGTTCCACAGTACGTCAGTAAAGCAGCTGCACAAACTCACTTTGGGACATATAAACACTTTCATTACAATCGTCTTGCTCAAACAGACCTTTGTTTATTCTGCTCTACAGTGTTTAAATAGCATTGAGTGAGCTCTGTGCATCTGCCATGTTGTGTGGGATCACTCCTCTTCCCTCATAAACCACCTCAAGTTTTCATGTTTTTAAAATAAAATTATTAAAAATTATGAGGAAAAAAAAATCATTTTTCCCCATTTACCTTTTGGTGTCAAACGATAACAAAACTTTTACTTTGATCAAAGACATTTTGAGATTTCTTCCAAGCTGATACAATGATTAAACTCTGTGAAAATACACGGATTTTGTAAAATTTTTCCCTTTTTAATGTCTTTTTATTTGAGTACATCTTTTTTTGGATACAAAACATCTTTTAAAAATATACTTCTACTACTACACTGTGTAACTGCATGCATAAAATGGCTGCTATATGCTGCATTTAATATGATTTGAAGCAATTTTGTTAATATAAAAGCCAACATGTGTAACAGAACTGAGATGATGCATTGCTGATTATACCCATACATGTCTGTGATGAGACGAGTTCAGGACTCGTGACTGGTCAGGATGACTTCCTCTAACTTCAGCTTGAATACAGAATCGTCTGATGACCAGGTGCAGCCTTGAGTGGGTCTGTATCCAGGTGCTTGTACCACTGACCCTCCCTATTTACCTGCAGAAAAAAAGGTTCTTTACTTAGATTTTTACACATCTATATTTGATATTTGAATACAATGTATAACTTAAAATCCTAAAAACTGCTAATATACTGTTGCAATGATGTTATTTTGTGTTAAGGCATATATCATTAATTATTTTTACATTAAATTAAAAAAATCAATAAATCAGTCACTAAGACAAGCAATAAAAACAAAAAATGAACATGAAAACCAACATTTAACACACTAAAAAAAGTGAGTAAAAGTAAATTAATTTGCACCTTCCATCAACTTTTGAAGTACTAGCACACAAATATCCATTCAGTGTCAATAGTTAAGAAAATACAGACATGAAATACTAAATCTAACAAACTACCACACACTTTCCACTTCTCTATACCTGCTCAAAATTCTTTTTTATTTTTTATTTATTTTTTATTTTTTGGAAAATGCAAACTTTTACCATTTCAAATAATCTTCATTGTTACAGCAGCAATTTCGAACCAATGTTAAGTGCAGGTCTAAACTGTTATATTAATTCTAAACATTTCCATCAAACCTAATATTTACAACATTACAGACTTTACTGGATCCACTGTTGTAGTTTAATAGCTGCAGCAACCAGCATTAAAGTGCATCTCTTCTGGGGAGTGCATGCACACAGCATTTTAGGAAACATATCCTTCAAAATAAAAGCACAGAATAGTCTTTTTACCATAACTTTCCCCTAAGGCACATATTTAGGACAAGAGCTGTGCACCTTGACTCGTCTCAAGATTTGATTCAGTTCCAATTATTAGGTCAACAATTCAATTCGATATCACGATTCATCATGCAGGGTTCTCAATTTTCTATATAACTACACATCTACTTTTGATCAACAGAGGCAAGGTCAGATAAATATTAACTGCAAATGCAATTTTACATTTATTTGGATTGTAAATCAAAAGTTTTATTGTCAACTCATTTAACTAAATGCAGGACCAGCCTGCCAGGTCCTGGGCACCCAGTATACAGTGAGCTGGCCCAGGAAAGTGAGCCAGGTAGGAAGTAAAAGCACAGCTGACCCTTCCCATCCCCTCTCTACTGAGCATGTCAACATCAGACACAAGGTCTTGCCAACAATTCCCAAGAATGCACCAAACAGAATTTGCCACAAAGGAGTCTAACCTGCGCCTTTAAATCGGACTACCATTGTAATGTATGGAAAGCAGCCAGGTTGAAAGGGGAACAGGTTGTCATTTGAATATTTACTGTAGGTCCAGCGGCAGTGAGAAAATACACAAGCAGCATCCAAAATGAGATGCCTCTGCAAAATCATCCACGTCAGCATCAAGATGTATCATGGAAGAGATTTTCTACATCAGTATTTGGGACCCTCTGAAAACAGCTCTGCAACCCACTTTTGGGTCCCGACCACCAGCTGAACACCACTGAACTAAAGGATAATATCTGATGTAAGAAAAGACTAAGTGTTACCTTTATTTTGGAGCTTAGTGCTTTTTAAGAAAGGACAACCAAAGAGAGACAGGAAATATGGGGAGTCAGGAAGACATGCAGTAAATGTGTGCCGAGACAAGTGCGTTGAGGATTAGCCTCGGCACATGTTTGCCTGCTCAACCACCTGAGTTAAACCAGCGCCCAAGTGTTCACCTTTTTAAGTAATAAGCCCAGCCAAACTATGACAGAATCTATTTCTATTCAGCATTTTTATGCTGAGCTTCTGATGTTAGTAAGCATACAGCTACATGTAGTTTTAAAGGGTTTTTTGTCATGTGACTGTGCAAGTTTGTCTTGGCTCTCACCTCCTCACTCTTTGGGTTGATCAGAGCTTTGATTCCCAGAACAGCAAAGCTAATGCAGACACACAGCTGGAGAACAGTCATGATCATCATGGTGATGTCCATACCTACCAGCAAACGCTGCACACCAGAAATAAAAAGAACAGAATTCAGTTTCACTCAGAGGGTGAGCACTTAACTATGGGCTCAAATATGAGTGTTAAGGATTAATTTAGCACAAATGTATGATATGCATCAGCTGAATTTTGAACAGGCACATTTGTCTGTTCAATAAAATGGGCTTTACTACGAGAATTGTCCTTTCTTCTATGAAACAATCAGTAGAATTCAAAATGTTGACTGAACGAGTTTTAGCATGCACACAACATGCACATGTGTACACAGTAAAACAGATCCCACCTCAGTTTGACTCAGGTAAAATCGTGAAGCAATGGCGATTTCACTCAGGTCGATGCTGTACATCACGATACCAACAATGGAAAAGACTGATCCCAGTAAGTTCATCAACACAGCAAGGCTCACCTGAGGACAAACATTATATCACTCAGATAACATCATGTTTTCACAAATTACCAGCAATTATTAACTTCCACAAAGCAGCAGAGCTTAATAGATTTTCTAAGTATCTAACCACCTTTTTAAAATGTTTAAACACTTCTTTCCTTTGTCAGTTTCTTTGCATGCATGTGCACAGGTGTGAACATGTGGTTGTGTATTTATGTACATGGATGTGTAGAAGTTGGTATCTATTGTGTATATGTAAACAAATATCTTGCTTCTTTTTTCATCATTCTAGGATCAAAAGGTTTCTCTTTACTTGCCTTATTATTTTTTTTATTTTGTGCAACCATACTGTGCATCTTTCTATTAGTATTGCCAGACAAAACTCTGCAACACACTGCTGTATTGATATTTTCACCACTCTTAGATCAAGCAAGCACAACATCCAATTATTACATGCCACCTACAGGAAAGTCTGACATGCTAGAAAATTTTGTTTTTATCATGACAAGAAAGCAGAGTTTTAAGAGATTTATCAGACACAAGGGCACTCTAAACAACATAAATTCTACAGTTTTTTTGAGCCCAGTTCAACCGATAATTTTAAAATCATCACAATGATTGTAGAAAGCTTTAATCATAAGAATGTTATTCAACACCAATTTCACACCAATGTATCAAACATTTACTCACCAAGCAAACCGAGGAGAAGCGACCGGCAAGAACAGACATGAGTCCGGACAAAATAAACTGAGGAGAAGAAAAAACAGCGTGCAGTGATGTGATTAAAATTACTGACAATAAAACACAGAACAAAGAAAGGTTACACCCAGAAGCAAACGCAGCAGAGGTAAAAGACCCACCATCTTCTTACTTCTCTCTTTAACTTTTTCCATGCTGATTTTAAAAGCTTTGAGATGCTATGCATCGATATGCAGAATCAGAGAGCACCAGCTACAAGTATGTAAATTAATACCCTGCCAATCAATCAATCAATTCCTTTGTTGCAGCACATCAGCAACATAGTAAGACATTAGAACAAAACTCGAAGACTTGCACATGTGGGGGGCAGCCACAACCCACCCATGCTACACTGCGGCGAAGGAAGGGAGGGGGGTGGGAGCCAATGAAGGCGTTGAGTTGGAGGGGGTGTACGTGTTATATGTGTCTTGTGTGTGCGTATGTGTAAGCCCGTGTACTTCATCTCCACTCAGTCCCACCCATTGGCTCTGCCGTCTGATAACAGGTGATGAAGACACGGCCGCTGCCGTGGAGACGACCTCGGAGAGTTCTGATCCAGAAACAAAGTTCACAGGAGTAGGGGGTGGGGATGGGGCCGGAGCATCTTGTCCGCATAACAACCAAGCGAGTGGAGAGACAACCGGCCTTGGGAAGGCTGGTTATCTCAGGGAGCCAATGAAGATAAGTGTTTTGGGTCAGGCCAACACTGCAATTTTCCGCCTGCCTTTGAGTCTTTCTGAGTCTCCCGGTGGCTTTACCTCAAATATGTCTGAATTCGGTGGCCCATTTCAGCTGAGCCGAGCTGACAACTTCTCCAAGTTGGCATCCATCTTGCGAAGGAGTTCAAAAATCGCATCCTGTTTGCGATTGAGCTCGCATATCGCTTGAGTCTGAGTGTTGACAGCCAAGGCTCAGTTACAACGTCCTGTTCTGTGTTTACATAAGTAAGTCTAGGGATCTTTACTGATGCACATGGGTCATAATTTTGCATGAGTAACAACTGAACTGGCTATTTACTAACAACTATGTGATGTTGTCATGGCACACTTTATAAATCAATGATATGATGCGATTCACTACAACACATATTTGAATTAGCATTTTTATGATATATTCATTTCCAGTAGAGGAGATATTAGTCAATCATTTCTGTGTTGCTTTCTATTTTGTATCTGTTTTTTGTTCATGTTTAACCTCATAAGACCCTGCATTTTTATATGAGGACATTACATGTTGGCTTTCTAACAGTGTAGTGTTAATTTCTGCAATTAGTATTTTTAAGATAATTATCAGGAATGCCCTTTGAAGGTAAGTTATTGCTTAATATGTTGGGAGAATCTGTTATGAAAATTTTAAGGCAGTTTTCTGGGGAATTTGCATAGAAATATTCAAGTATTTTTATGGACACTTTTTTGTATTACGGTATTTCATTTGAAGTTTTGGGGAAAATATGCTTTCAATTTTTTAGGCATTTTAATTGGAATTTGGGAAATTTATTTCAATTTTTTGGGGAATTTGATTGGTAATTTGGGTTGGGGTATACTTTAAAACTTTCAGGAATTTTGTGGAAATTTGTTTTTGGGTCAGAGGGAATTTTCCACTCCATTTAATGGGCTTTTGAGGAATGTATTCAGAATGTTTTTGGAATTTGATATGAAATTTGAGGGGGAAGTTACTTGAAATTTTTCAATATTTACATGGAATTTCTGGAGAAAAAGTAATTGGAATATTTAGTCTTTGTTATAAAGTGTCGCTATTACATTCATGGAATATTTTAGGAAATTCTGGGGTACTTTTTACGAGATACTTTAAAAATATGTTCAAGAATTTTCACCAAAATTTTTGGCAATTGCTTTGAATTTTTAAGGGAATTGTGTGAGTTTTGAAAAAGAAAATTCCAAGAAATGTAGAACTTTTTGTTAAAATGTTGTTTATCCTTGGTCTGAACAAGTCTTCTTAGTCCATTATCAAAATAACAAGAAAAATAAATTCACCACACCTCTCTCAATGACTGACACCATTTTTTACTGAGGGCCCTGATAACTGACCAACGTATAGACACACAGTCAAAATATCTTTTCTAAACCTATCCAGTGCTGTATTTTCTGCAGAAACAGGACCTTCAGGAGATTTGTGGGGGTCACTTTTGGTAAAAACTAATTCCTGTTCATGGACTAGGCTGAGCTTTTAAACTTATTGAGCCCTACTTATCCCAGATAAGTGGAAGAAACTAAAAATACATTCTAAACAAAAGCTCAGGCCCCATAGGCTAACACACCACAACCTGTTGCAGGTATTTCTAAATAACACTAGATAGTTCAGCTGTAAGCTGGACTACTGTCAGTTAGAAGTAATAAATGAGGGACAGCTAGAATTAAAAACACAGGACTTTATGTTGCCTTTTCTGATGAACCAAGCCCAAACCAAATCATGACCCAAAATCAAGGTACAAACTGAACTGTGACCTCTGTGAACCGTTACAACCCTAGCATGACTGGGTGTTGATGTTTATCAGGAGATAAACAGATTCTGCTATTTGTATTGAAACATCTCTGAGACTATGCCAGGACATTCTCAATGGTCAAGAGTACGTGTGAGAATAAACAGATATGTTCTTACCACACCACCCAGCCAGTAAGCAACTCCTAGATGAGCAAAATCCTCAGGATGTCGACTTGTTCGTCCTGGCCCGAGCCCAATGCTAAACAAGCCCACCATGATCTGTATCACCTGTAAAGATATTAAACATAAATACCACCGCTTTAATGCTACATAAACCAGTATAGGTCAACTTTCCTTACCCCGAGGGCTACAGCAACGCTGGTCTCCATCATCCCTCTGTAAACCAAGCAGCACGTGGGATTGTAGCAGAGAGCTTTGAGGATCTGACACACCGGGGGAAGCATGCTGTTTTTGTCTACAGCCACAGTGATCACAGTCACTTCTTTGTCTTTGACCATCTTGACGGACATGGCTCACACCTGAAACAGGACACACAGAGACAGCGGGGTAAGAACCATGGAGACACTGCAGCCTTACAACAACCGAGTGATACATAGTATATCATAGTGGTCTACATAATGGGAGAACACAAGTTAAAGGAAAATTCAAGATCAACCTTTGAAGTCTGACTTTTGCAATATTTAATTTCATTCTAAGGGAACTTTATTTATTTGCTTTAACTATTTATTTTGCATTTAGTCCATATTATTTATTTTCTTATTTGTTAACTCAGTCTATTTTATCATTGTTAAATTTCTCTTGGTGTTTTGTTGTGGTAATATAGTTAATTTCTATTAATACGAACACTGGATTTTGGGTTTTAATTAGGGCTGAAAGATTTTGGAAAATAATGTAATTGCGATTTTTTCCCCCAGTATTGCAATTGCGATTTGTTATGCGATTATCCCTCAACTTTCTTTATTCTAAACAAGGGCTGAAATATTCTTTAAAAATATTTTGTTCTGATGATTTTTACCAGTATTGCCAACTGGATATGAATTGTTGTATTGGAGGTTTTTTTTTTTTGCATTCTCATATTTAATGAGAAAAAAATACAAAAATTAAGAAGGTAGGATTTTTTGTTGACTATTCTAAAAAAAAAGATGGCACTTGAATGATTGCATAAGTCATGCATAACATCTCTGCAGCAAAAAAAAGTTTAAAACTGGTATTTTAGCACAAATTTCAGGTCGAAGAAATATTGCACCTTTTGCAATTTGAAAATTGCAGCAAGCCATATTGTGATTTAATCTAATTTTTGATTAATTACCCAGCCCTAGTTTAAATAATCTATTTTGTTTTGAATAACTTTTATTCTACTGGGTTATATTTCAACTGAATAAATGTAATTTTAACTAATGCCATTTTATTTTATGGTTTCCTCTGGTTTATATTGTCTTTAAATTATTACTGTCCTTTAGTTCTTGAATTATCTATCAAATTTTAACATTTTAACTCCATCTGATGTGTCAGTCTTCGTCCTTGCTGTGCATAAATAGTACAGATGGGGGTTATTAATTGTTTTAATCGCCTTTCTTGTATGAAAAACAGCGTGTGCAACATTTTTAGTATGAAAAGTGCTATATTAATGAAGTGTGATTGAATCCCAACAGAAGCAAACAGAGAAAAAAAAATAAGACAATGAGCATAAATAGATAAATATTTGAACCGGAAACTGATGTGAATCATCTCCTAAAATGAGACTCCATCCGGTCTGGTAATAACAATCCTTATGACATTGTTTGTATTATTACAGGTAGGTATAGGCTGAGGCTTTTCAAAAGTAAAGACACAAAGCAACGTAAAGTGATTAAACAGCTCCAGAGGATTAAGAAGACTAAAACCATAAACACAAAACGACCACATAGAGGTCCAAAGCAACTTAAAAGAAACGAAACAAACAGGGAAAAAAACGAGCAAAAGAACCTCAGAAACTTAGTTACCAGATAAAAGACGTCGAAAATAGCACTTAGAAAAACGAAATCACATGAAACCTACCTATTTAAAAGAAGTCGACAGTCAGGTAAGAACCAAGTTTAAGCTTTAGGGCAAGGCAGCAGCAGCAGGAATGTAACAAACGTCAGTGCGATATTGATGACGCATTTACGCACAACTATATCATTAACCCGTTATTTGCCAAACATTTTCTAACATGTAGAAGGGGCCTAGGCATGTTGTAACCTGTCCACACAACACGGAAAAATATATTTTGATTAACAACACGTTAACTTTATCTCCATCTTTCCCTACAACTTTTTATGACCCCAGAACCATTGACTTTATCAAAAATTATTACTTAAACTTACTTAAACTTATCATTAGAGAAATGTCCATATTCACTGATAACTCGTTGAAGACGCTGTCTTACGAAAACGCTCACAATATTGTACTTCAGGTGGATTTTCCACATAAGCTTACTGTTGATGGATGAGGAGTTTGCAGCGGCAAAAAACTAAAGTTACTTCCTGTCGTTTGTTTCAGAAGACTACTTCAAAATAAAAGCCTCAGGAAGTCTACTTCAGAAGTGACAAACACACTAAAAACGTTACTTAGAGCTTTCGTAAGTTTTATTTAAATCTGGATAATAAATGGTATTTTACACTGACGCCTCCCTCCTATGACAAGCATGATATGATATTTTTTCTTAATTGTTGTATGTAACGCTTAAAGCCGCTGCCATGGCTACGCATAATTATATCACACAAGAGGTACCGAATCATCTCTGCTCTACCTCAGTCACTAACACTCGGCCATAGGCTGACTGCTACAGAAGATCACAATAACATTATCAGTGTGCAACATGTCAGCCTCAAATCTGATCTTGCTTCATTTCAACAGGCTGCATCTGTATGAATAAGGACTCTCATGCGCTTAAGCCTCTCCACAAGGTGGAGGTCGGTTGCGCTCAGAAAGGATCAGTGATGTACTAAAGGTGGATTCTATCTCACAGGGACATCTAAAGGAGGAACTGGAACACACGAGTCACTTTAATGCAGTTAAATCAGGTGCAGACGTCTGACGTTATGACGCGCACTGCGTCCCCAACACAAGACTGACTCTGTATAGACTCTATTGTTCTTAAAACGTTTCTAACAGAAACCGACGTGGACTTCATACCCGCTGAATTTTTTGCACCTGTGTTCTTATGAGGGCATAAGAATGCATGGCAGTGTACAAACATAGAAGGCACTCGAGGAGAATTAAGATGTTAGTAATGTTCAGAGTAAACTGCAAAAAACAATCATAGTACTTTGCATAATTTGATAGTTCTAAAGCGGATGTAGTGCAGCTTTTTTACATCAAAAGAGGAAGACTTAATCATATTTTTAGCACCAAAGTAGATATTAAACACGCTACAAACGCAAATTCATGAACTCACTGGTTTAGATTCTCAGACATGAGAAGCTCTATAAAAAGGATATTTACAAGAGCAAAAAAATTGTTAAATCGGCCGGGGGTAGGTTCAAAGTACGATTTCAAATTATCCATATTATGTAACTGGTGCTTTAAAATGATAGAAAACCATTCAAACACATTTATACCTGCTGATGCATACCTGTGAGTGAAGATAGGTTTTCAGGTATGAGTTTAGAATAAAACTCTAGGGAGGCTCAGCTCATAAAGACGATTTAACGTCTTTGCAAGTATTCAGTAGCCCATACCCACCAAAAAACGTGTCACTGAACAACATGTAATATTTTCCAGTGTAGGATACTGTGTTAAAGTAACAATAAAACTAGGTAACACAAAATACATTTATTGCATTTTACATGTGATCATCATAAAGCTGTCATCAATACTATCAAAATAAAACTAGGATGACATTTTGTACCTGCAGTTCAGTATATAAGAAACTAACTTATTTTTGGACATTTTTGCTGAAAATATTATTAAACTATTTTCTCATTAAGTTTTGAAAGCAGGACTTTCACTGTGATGCTTTATGTGAAGGATACTTTTGGACCTATGACTGGGTACATTGACTTTTTTGCATGGTTGAGCTAATATCTAATATTTTCTTATGAAGTGCTTTTTTATGTGATAGCTGGAAAATTAAGATTTTTATAATACAATTGTTAGATATTAAAAGTCTGATTTTAGGGTGGCTTAACCCATAAAAAGGGCCGTAAATGGTCTATCGTTTTCATTTTTAATAAGTGTCAAACATAGAACTCCTACACATGCGCAAATGTATATATGTATATTCATAATTCAAGCTTTTCAGCAAAGATAAATCACTGCACGTTTTAATTATGTCGTTCTTCATCTAGCACATCTGAGTGGTGATGAGTAAAAAATTAACGTTACCCTCACATATCAGCACTCTAATGTTTTTAGATTAATGTTATTTATGAACAAAGGTAGACTGATAAGAAAACGTAAGGTTTTAAGAGCAGTTTTACTGTAAAGAACTGCTGATAAATGTGGCCTATTGTTGTTGCTGGTTGCGCGGGAAAAGTCCACACCTGAGCACAAACACGCGCCAAACTTTTCCCTGCCCTCTAATCACCCGGCAAACTGGTAAACTTTGTCATTATCTCTCTTTCAGTCCCCGTTTTAGTAAAAAGAACAGAGTTAGAAAACTCAGAGCAACATTCTCTCATATTTCCCAAAAGTTCATCTCATTTTCGCCTCCTGGGCGTGCACACCATAACCCACCTGCCATGTCCCCTCTGCAGGTGAAACTGAAGAACCCGAGGCGGTGCATTTCCGCGTTGTAAATAGACGGGAAGGCGCGAAATGACGACTTCCTGGGTTGAAAAAAAGCCGCTCCTTTTGTTTGTCTCATGTTTTCTCCATGATTATGACTTTAATTTTGACTTAGCATGATCGTTAAAATGTGTAAAATGTTGACGAAGAGGGTGTTCGGAGTTTAAAAGGTTTAACAGCGCTGTAATGATAAGAAAATAGCTTTTTGTGGAAAAATATGTGATTAAACGTCCAGTGGGCGGGGCTACAGGTTATAAAAGGAGGAGGCCTGAGTCCGCTCATTCAGTCTGGAGCACGCAGCGCTGCAGGTATGAGGTGGTTTTGTGCATCCACCTACTTCGATTGTTTGGTTGTTATAGAAGTCCTGTTTGTTTGTTATTGGTTCAGAAATTTTCCCTGTTTTATGCTAGTAAAGTGAGGCCTGAAATGTTAGGACTTAATTTCCATTTATGTTGGAAGATTTTAAGCTTTTTGGGTTTCAGTTTTAGGAACAAGGATGCCACCTGGTGGCATTGTGAACTCACAGCATCCAGTTAATAGAGGGAAAGAAGCACTTAGTGCACAATAACTTGTTTCAGTTGCAAATCTCTTCATTAAAAGCAACAATGCTGCGTGTCTACTCATTTAGTACAGCTTATTAATGCACCCATTATCAGACCTTTTTGTTTAGTTCACTCTGCAACAGAAATTATACAGCTATTGGTTAAAAGCAGCATGCTGTTCCTATTTAGCAGATATTTGTGAGGCACAAGCAGCAGTCAGATTCTCCACTCATTTGGCAATGATTCTCAAGATTAAAGAAATACGTGTAGATATTCTTAAACATACGTTAAAATCAATCTCCTTACTCATACCCCTGCATTGTTTAGACTACAGGTGCTTAAGCTGGTTGACAAATGAGCCAAATTGTAAAAAAAAAAAAAAAACCTTTGCAAAAGCCTTACATTTATATACTATATTATTATTTTATTATTATAATACACAATATTATATCTATTTTTACATGTAGGAGTAAGAGTTTTATCCCCATTGTGAACTGTTTCGTTCATTTTACAAAAAAGCATTTTCCTGTGTTATTTTCAATTTGCATATTTGTTAAAACACCAGCTAATCTACATGCAACAATTTAAAAATTAGTTCATTATAGTTAATATTAAAGATAAAGCTAAAAATAATTAAATTCAGCGATGAGCTGCTTCACATGAATGACAGATTAAAAAAAACAATCATAATGCATTTTATAACCAAATATCATTATTGCATTACAGATTTATTGTATGAATTAAAAATGAATAAATTTAAGTGTGTCTCACAGATTGACAAAAAATAGGATATGATTGGCAAAAATGTCATGTTTTGAGAAAAAAAACCTGTTCCACACAAAACTGCTAGTTGAGACCTCAACCTACACAAGTGTACAAAGTCAAACTTTGGACCCGTTTTCTCCTTTTTCTCAAGAATCACTGATATTTATCCTGCATGCTCTTTCTTGTGCACATCCAGTGGAAATATACAGACAAAAAGGTTGGCATTTAAATTTCACAAAGCCTACTGTATAGGTGTGGGAAATACACTGAGTGATGTGACTTGCAATAGGTAATTTCTGAGGTCAAAATGTCCTTTTTAAGCTTTTTTAGGGTGAATTATTTTTCAAGTAAAACTTTAAAGACCAATACCTTCAGTATCACCGGTTTAGACTCTGAGGCATCACATACAAGTACCACAATTGAAGTATCCAAGGCCATGTAATGTTTTGTGGAGATTTGACATAGACTTTATTAAGGGGATTTTTTTTTACCCAATTACTTTTACTCCTTACTTTTTAAAAATTTGATGACTTAACTGAAGGATATTTTTAAATCATTGAGGTGAAGTTTACATTTTTATACTGGAGGAAATCTGCAGACCTCATACCAATGGGCTAGTTCTATTAAAATATGATAGGGCTGGGTATAACTATACCATGGGCCGGATTTGGCCCCCTGGCCTTGAGTTTGACACCCCTTCTTTAGCCTAAGAGTAAACAGATTTTGTATTTAAAGTTTCTGTGTGTAACACTTCCCAAACAGTGGTGGCATCTGAGAGCTGCGTTCTGCAGCCAGACTGTCTTAAAAAATGTGTGGGTCATTCTAAAGAAACATCTTGTTTCTGTCTCTGGCCTTTACTGAAACATTTCATTAAAAAATAATAACTTTTAAATATTCTAACATAAAACAATGTTATCTGAACAACCTTCCTGAATGAATCATGAAACACGGGGTGTGATGTTAAGCTGTCCGTTGTGCCAATAGGTGGAATGCACTTACCTGAGGGTTTCCTTGATGTTAAGGGTGATTGGGAGTCCTCCTGGTGGTTCCTTGATGTTAAGAGCATCATTGGAGGTGCATCTCAGATATGGACAGATGTAAATTTGTGACACATCATCAGTAGTGTAATTTTCAATAGATCGAAGTAAAACCAGTGGCAAAAATATTGTGCAGGTCATCTTTAATCCAGTAAGTTGTGTAGTAATGTTGAATCGGTTAACATGTTTCAAAAAAGAAACTTTTTTGACATTTCACAACCCTAAATGTTCATGTTTCTGTAGAATGACCCTAATATAAGTCAGGTACAGAATAGGTACAGAAGCCTGAAGCAGACATCTTTTCATTTTATTTTACTATTTTAGAGTGATAACAAGATGCATTTTTTTCTCAACATCTCTGTTCATTTATCCTGTTTGCTGGGATGTAGAACCTGTTCTTTCCATGATAATGTGTTAATGTGTTATCTCTAGAAAAATAACAAAATTGATATGAAATCATGGGAAATGGAGGAAAATAAAATGTGTGCCAAGTATGTCCTCCCAGGGCTTCTGTAGCACCGTCTTTTTAAACATGCTTGTTTTGACCTCTTTCTTCAGTCGTTTGGTGTTCATTCCAAACTGCTTCATTCTTATTAAACATGTTGGACTAGACCAATAGAGAACTGATCTAAACTCAGGACCCACCACTAATGAGAAATGATTGCTAAACCACTTAATCACTTAAATGTATTACATAAAAATGTCAGAGTTTGGACCTTGGCTAGGACAACACCTGATGAACGAAGAGACAGTGCAGCAAACATGAAAGCTCATAACTGCAGGGGGACATGTCTCTATTTTCTCTTCTCAAATGATTTGATGAAAATTTTGGTTGTTATTGAGACAACTCAAGAAATTCATACTTTATCATGGGACAATCTACCGTATTATCCAGAGATAATGAGTATAAGCAGAGATCTCGAGAACACCATTTTTTTATTCGGATACACATTCGCAACCCATTCAAATGAGCTCACTGACCATTTTTTGGGTCCAGAACCACCAGGTGAGAACCACTGGTTTAGATAATTGTTTGACTATTTAGAGCAGTGCTGCAGCCCCCTTCCCCTTTCTCTCCCCTCATACTGAAAGTTCAGTTCAAACATGTCTGTTCTGTGGGGTTTAACCATGGAACAAATTAGTTCAAAACTGCACTAGCAATCGCATCTGACCAGACTGAACTAAAAAGAATTCTCTTCCTAACATGGTTTTTAGTGCTTTGCACAGAGCTGTAATGCACAAGACACATAAGCACATGCTGCAACGTTCACAATAGATGGAAACTATATGCAATGGACTTTGTTGTGTTTGTGTGCCCTTTTTTTTTTTTTTCAAATAAGATTTTGGATCTGAAAACTCATAAAAAATTATTCTGTGTGAAAAGACCTTAATGTGATAATTGAAGTTTTAAATGCCAGCGTATTAAGTTGAATACCCCCCATTTTTTAACAGGGCCTCCAGTCAAAGGCAAAGTGTTGATGTTCCAAGTTCACCTGAACTCATCAAATTCAACCCTACCTGGACAAAGACGTCACGCTGCTATAACACCAGGATTCACAGGTATGTCCCACTTGTATCCACAAGTGTCCACAACTCCTGACCCTACCTTAGGTAAGTCATGTTTATTTATTGTCAAGTTGAAACGCGTTTGAGTGGTCTTATCAATAAAAAAAAAAGTTTAGTGTGTTGATACAGATGTTCAATAAAACAAAATTTGTAAGAATCTAAAAAAAAAAAAAAACATGGGTTTAATACTAAAAAAAGGTGTTTAAAAAAGGTCAATATCAGACACATGAAAGTTTCTCACTAAAATAAACAATTAAAATACAAAAATGAACAATACCAAAATAAAACAATACAAACAAAAATAATAATACAAAAACTTTCAAACAAAAATACAAAAATAAAACAATACAAAAACGAAGCCCCAAAAAAAAATACAAAAATAAACAATACAAAAACAAAACAATACAACCAAAATACCTTAAAAACAAATAAAAAAAAAACTATATGAACAAAAATACCAAAAAAAACAATACTAAAACAAAACTAAATGATACAATCAAAAATACCAAAACAAAACACAAAAACAAAAACAAAATGATACAAACAAAAATACCAAAAATCAAAAACAAAATGGTACAAACAAAATACCAAAAATCAAAAACAAAATGATACAAACAAAAATCAAAAAACAAAAACAATACAAAAACAAAACTTAAACAAAACTGAATGATACAAACAAAAATACCAAAACAAAAACAATACAAAAACAAAACTTAAACAAAACTGAATGATGCAATCAAAAATACCAAAACAACACACAAAAAAAACAAAAACAAAATGATACAACCAAAAATACAAAGAAAAATACAAAACAAAAAAAAATACAAAACAAAAAAAAACAAAAATACCAAAAGTCAAAAACAAAACGATACAAACAAATAACAAAACAAAAATAATACAAAAAAGACAAAAAACAGAACCAAATGATACAAACAAAAATCAAAAAACAAAAACAATACAAAAACAAAACTTAAACAAAACTGAATGATACAAACAAAAATACCAAAACAAAAACAATACAAAAACAAAACTTAAACAAAACTGAATGATACAAACAAAAATACCAAAACAAAAACAATACAAAAACAAAACTTAAACAAAACTGAATGATGCAATCAAAAATACCAAAACAACACACAAAAAAAACAAAAACAAAATGATACAACCAAAAATACAAAGAAAAATACAAAACAAAAAAAAATACAAAACAAAAAAAAACAAAAATACCAAAAGTCAAAAACAAAACGATACAAACAAATAACAAAACAAAAATAATACAAAAAAGACAAAAAACAGAACCAAATGATACAAACAAAAATACCAAAACAAAAACAATACAAAAACAAACCAAAAAAACTAATACAAAAACAACTGATACAAACAAATATACCAAAAAACAAAAACAAAATTATACAGACAGAATACCAAATAGCAATACAAATACAAAACAATACATAAAAAAGCTTCAAAAACTTAAGAGTATAACATGAATAGAACATCTATCATTAACAATGTTTATGCGCATGGAATACTAAACAAATACCAACCGCTGTAACTTTTTTGAGGGGGATGATGACGCTTAGATCTGCAAGGAGGAAACCGTTTCACTGCCCACACCTGCACTGCACAATTAACGCTGAATCAGTCCATAAAGCAGGACATTGGAGGTCTGTGATCTTTCAACATTAATGCCTTGTACCTGATGTTGGATATGTTTCAGTCTGTTCACTCTGCAAATGAAAATGAAAATCAAAGCATTCATGTGAGGAATGTACATGTTATTTCTCTCTGCTAAAGTTAAAATCCAAACAGTCATTCAGGCAATGACTCTGTTTTTTCATTGTGCTAATTTTAACTTGAATACAGAAGGGTTATGCTGGGAATCATTCTGTTATTTCACTGTGCTAATGTTAACAAAATATCAACACTCATGTTGGCAATCATTCTGTTATTTCACTGAGCTAATGTTAACTAAAACACCAACAGTCATGCTGCAATCGTTCTGTTATTTCACTGAGCTAATGTTAACTAAAATACCAACAGTCATGCTGGCAATGACTTCTGTTATTTCACTGAGCTAATGTTAACTAAAATATCAACCGTCATGCTGGGAATCATTCTGTTATTTCACTGTGCTAATGTTAACAAAATATCAACACTCATGTTGGCAATCATTCTGTTATTTCACTGAGCTAATGTTAACTAAAACACCAACAGTCATGCTGCAATCGTTCTGTTATTTCACTGAGCTAATGTTAACTAAAATACCAACAGTCATGCTGCAATCGTTCTGTTATTTCACTGAGCTAATGTTAACTAAAATATCAACCGTCATGTTGGCAATCATTCAGTTATTTTCCTGAGCTAATGTTAACTAAAATACTGCCAGTCATGTTGGCAGTCATTCTGTTATTTCACTGAGCTAATGTTAACTAAAATATCAACACTCATGTTAGCAATCATTCTGTTATTTCACTGAGCTAATGTTAACTAAAATACCAACAGTCATGCTGCAATCGTTCTGTTATTTCACTGAGCTAATGTTAACCAAAATATCAACCGTCATGTTGGCAATCATTCAGTTATTTTCCTGAGCTAATGTTAACTAAAATACTGCCAGTCATGCTGGCAGTCATTCTGTTATTTCACTGAGATAATGTTAACTAAAATACCAACAGTCTTCCTGGCAATCATTCTATTTCACTCTGCTAATCAAAAAATTAAAATCAAACTGTCATCCTACCAGTTTGGCTGGTTTTACACCGTAAATGGTATTAAAGATTCATTGCGTTCCTCTTTTTAGCCGAAATGACAATTCACCATCTGATTGACTGGGAGTCTGACCTGCCATGGGAGGGCCCCTGCTGGCCAGCCTTGTGCTGGTGGTCAGTTGGATGGTTCGTCCAGCCTGTGAGTCTGCTTCCACCCTTCAGAGGGTTCCTTTGAGTGTGTTAACAAAAAACGATACCAATGAGTGTTACTTTGAAAAAGAACTTACATTTTCCCTCTTAAACAGTCTTTAACAAATAATGTATCAAAAGCCCTGACAACCGCCATCGTCTCAGAGGAACAACTGTCAACGCTCACATCTGGATGGAAGCGCCAGCCATCCCTGCCTACACCTGGATGTGTCCATCAAGACTGAACTGTTCAAAGACTGGGTCATTGGAGGTTGGTGAACCTTGTGTTAAAGTTGTCCTTTATTTTTTTTTATTTTCACTTTATTAATGATAATGAAAATTAAGGTTGGCAATGTGCCTGCTATATCATTCTGCTAATGGTAATAAAAATACTACTAGTCATGCTGACAATGTCCCTGCTGCTTCCTTCTGCTAATGGTAATTAAAACACCAGCAGTAATGCTGGGAATATTTCTGTCCTCTTTTACCATGTTGTTCCATTTGCTAATGATAATTGAATCACGATCAGTAATGTCAGCATTTTGTTTTTCTGTTGTTTTGCTGTGAGTGACAATTCACAACCTGATCGACTGGCACTCATACCCACCATCAGAGGGCCCCCGCTGGCCGGCCTTGTGCTGGTGTTCAGGTGGACGGTTCCTCCGGCCTGTGGGCTGCCTCTACCCTATATAGGGTTCCTTGGGCCTTTGGGTCTGCTTCCACCCTTCAGTGGGGTACTTTAGACCTTTGGGTCTGCTTCCACCCTTCAGTGGGGTACTTTAGACCTTTGGGTCTGCTTCCACCCTTCAGTGGGGTACTTTAGACCTTTGGGTCTGCTTCCACCCTTGAAAGGGTTCTTTAGACCTTTGGGTCTGCTTCCACCCTTCAGAGGGTTTATCCAGCCTTCAGCTACACCTCCATTTTACAACAGGTAGGTCGTCTTCACAGGTGAGTCAAGTTTATTTAATGTTATTATGCTGCATGGTTGATCAGTGACAAAAACACAGTAATCAACAAAACCAAAAACACAAAAACAAAATTATCAATATGCCTTTAATATAATCTCTGCACAACAAAAAGTTTTAAAAGGGTTTCCAAAATTAATAAAAACAGCAAACTGTTTAAAATAATATTTTGTTTAAGTGTACACTTGAAACAACAAAAATCAAAACAAGGACTAGGTTAATAAAACACACCTTTTCAGCACAGCTGAGCTGAAACAAAAGTCACAAAATGTGCAAAAAGGGCACAAAAAAAACCAAAAGTTCCACAATAAAAAAATATAACAAATCGTCATCATAACAAGGTACTTTCAAGGAAACCTCAGAAAATCACAACAAAGAGCACCACCACACCAACCACCTCCAAAACCTTTTTGAAAGAAACTACAATGTTCAGGAGGCACTGTAAAGGAAACGTGGGCCAACAACAGAACAATAACATTTAAAGTGCTATCTGGAAAACATCCCAATGTCAACAATGTGGGCAAAATACTTTTGAGGAAACAATGGAGCAACAAGAGAACAACAGCAAACAATGATTTCCTTAAAGTGCTTCAAGGAAATTTGGACCAACATTGGAACAACAAAATCCAAACTACTCCCAGGGAAACATCACAACATCAACAATGTCCATGATGCTTTCAAGGAAACAATGGATCAACAATGGAACAACAGCAAAATAACAATATTCACAAATCACGCTCAGATCAATGGCATGAAAACAAAGTTCATTTAAGTTCTTTCAAGGAAATAATGGAACAACTATCTTTCAAGGAAATTAAAGTGCAGCAACAGAACATTTATAAGGTCCTCTCAAAGGAACAACTGCTCAACTGATGGCGAATCCTGACAACCAGCAAGGCATTAAACCTTGTTTCATCACTCCTGCAAAACCACCCAGCTGCATGAGGTTACTTGGATGGAGATGAGAACAATAACCTGGATGATGGGGATAAAGACTGTAGACCCCAAGGCCATGGCGTGTACTGATAACTTCACTTTTTATGCTGTTCTAGTCATGTCTGCATTCCTTTGTGTATTTGTATGTCTCTGCTTTTTCATAACTGATTGCTAGAATGTCCAATGCTGCAGCGTTGGATATTTTGGCAGACTTTTCAGGGACGCAGTGCTGCTGTTCCATATCCTGCCATTCTACAAGGAGATGGTCTTTGGTTCTTCCATCCTCGGGAGAAGCTGAGTCAGGCATCCTTACGCTGGGAGCTACAGCCAAAGGTGGGTACAGAATAAGGTGTACTTTTCAACACAGTCATGTTTCACCCAAATTATTGACAACTTTATCCCACTTTTTCAGAATACCTTTAGCTGGTTGATTGTTTTTTTCTGTTGCCTCTACCAATGGGTTAGGACCATGATGTACCGAAACCTTAAGTGGACTTGTCTTCATTTCTTTCTTGTGTGTTGCTGTTTTGCAGCTTGTGCAAGTGTACTTTGGATGTTTCCTTGAGATCTTGACTTATTTTTCTCCTTATCTTGGAATTAAAAAGCTGGTTTCCCATGATAATCTGTTAGTTTCTTGGGATCTCTTTAAAAAAATTACTTACAAGGGGATATAACAAGATTTATCTTTTTCAGTGTCACTCTTGGCAGATATTTTGAATGTAGTCTTTTTTTGTCACATTTTAGTTGCATTACTTTGAGGGTTTTTTTTAGGTTTAGTCACATTTTAGTCACTTAATTTTTGTAGTTTTAATCTAGATTTGGTCAATGAAAACTCAACATTTTAGTCCAGTTCTAGTCCAAGAAAAATTCTTGAGATTCAGTCTTTATTTTTCCTGAAGGAATTTTATTTCTTTGAACTAATTTAATCAAACAAATTGTAAAATTAATACAAGTGTGCAGCCTATGATATAATGCACCATATAATGCTTTAACTGATTTTGAACTAATGATGAAAGTCCCGATGTAGATCATTTGCAATGTGAATGTCCAACAGTCCAGCATTAATATCTTTATCTTGCTTTAGTACTTCATGAAAATTAAACATATTTTTTTCAGTGTTTCTCAGAAAAGATCTATTTTATCTATTTAAAATAGTAGTCAACTGACATTTTTAGTCATAGTAATGTTCTACAACATCTGAGGAAAAATGCAGCAGTAAATAGATTTGTGTGGTTGAAATTCTTTGAAATTTAAGTCATGATCCCTCCTTTTCGAGGTGGTGGATCCTCAGGTGTGATCAGTTGACAACCAGTGGTCTAACCTTTAAGTTCATTTTTATACAAGTGGCCATCTAACAATTATTTAAAATGCTCAGTTGGGTCAGTTCTGATCCAGTATATCTCTACTGACAGGCTTAAACAAAGGGGGAAAAGGAGATCTTATGCTCACATAATGAAAATCACCCAGGGAGTAAGACTGTAACCACAGGAGAAACGTTCGCCTTTTGTGACTCTGTACTGGTCTCTGACCATAGGGTGCATGTAGAGTAAACTCTTGCCTATAACTGAATTAATTTCTTTGCCTCTCATCCAGTGTTCCTCTGAGAAGAAGATCCTGCTGCCCTCCATCACCTTTTGGATGCTGAGCAAGGATGCAGACTGGGTCATCAACCAGCCACTGGATACGTATCTGAGGCCATCAGAGGCCAGAGCTGTCCAAACCGGTTCTTGACAGAAACAAGTGCTTGCAAGTGAGCCTGAAGTTTTTAAGACTTATTTTTAGGCCTTGGATGGGAGAATTGCATGTGGTAAAGAAGGCACAGTTCAGGTTTGAACCTGGGTCACTTGCATTGAGGACAGCCTTTGTGCATTCAATATGACTCTACTAAAAGGATTAAAAATCAAGAAAAACTTAAACGTGCCGTTGCAGCTGCCAGCATTTAATCTTACAGGCCATATTCCAACTGTAGCAGTACTGTGTTGTCACACTCTGGAGAGGAAACTTGAAAGGTTATCAAGTCATTCTGCTATGTTTTTAAGATGTAAATCAATTGAATCTTAAGAATCTGTTATATTTAATCACTTCACCTCCTGATTGCCAATGGAAACTATAACATCAGGCCATACGTCAAGTTAAAAACTTTGCTTCCATATTTGCTTCACTCAGAACTTATCAAACATTACTGTTTAGCCAGTTCCTTGCTAAAATTTACACTTTGAAGTTGCAGATATGATACAACAGGTGTGGACTAATTCTGATATTACTGCTCATCTTAAACACATTTACACAAGTGTGAGACAAAACTCATTGGGGTATTCATGCCTGGAAGAAGGACGTTATCTGTGTGCATTCTGTACCTCCCTCCATCCTTTGACTGCTAGGGTATAAACTCTTGCCCATAACTGAATTAATTTCCTCCCCTCTCATCCGGTGTTTGTTTAATAAGAAGACCCCGATGCCCTCCAATCACCCTCTGGATGCTGAGCCAGGATGCAGACTTGGTCGTCAACCAGCCAACGGATACATGCCTGAAGCCATCAGAGACCAGAGCTGTCCAAACCGGTTCTCCAACAGGAACAAGGAGCTTGCAGGTGGGCATAAAGTATTTGTTTAACAGCACTGAGAAACTTGGTTCTACATGTTGATCTTTGCTAGCTACAGGGGTGGCTTTAGTGACTGGACTGGAATGTAATATTACATAAAACTTCACTAAATTAAATGTTACAATTTTGCTGACTTTCTCAAGAAACATCTATTTCAATTTAAAACACTTTATGTATCAGGTCCAATCAAATTGTGTCATTTTGACTGCATCAGTTTTTCTGTGCTTACAATGATACAATCATTTGCAAAGGCAGCTGCAGATTAATTGCTGGTCAACAATTATTATTTCTCACTACGTCAAATCCCTATTTGAATAATTCCAGGTGATTGGTAGTCTAAGTTGTTGGTAGTCACTATAAATGTGCCACCCTGTGGGGCTGATCAAAGGCTGATTTCAGGGAGGACCATACTTGGACATCATCACATTTGAATTTGCCTATTTTGCTTCTGTAGGTTATTAGTTTTAAGTTTAATTATATTTCATATTCATAAATGATTATTCCAAGAGGGTAAAGAACTGCAAAGGTTAAAAGATTTGCATCAAGAGCTCAAAGATAATGATGGCAGTGAGGCACATCTGCAGGGTTGGTTAGGGTCTTTGAGACTGGGAATCTGAAAAGCCTGGTTGTCATTATTTGAATGCTTTGTATTATTAGCCTCACTGCTCTTTTGTTGCATCATCCCTATCTTGGGAAACATTTGCTATGGCCAAACAAAAGTCTCTGACTACAACTTTTAAGCCAGTTCAGACTAAGTGGTTCAACACTAATTCAAATGTCCCATGGAAGCGCAATTTCACGGCACATAAAAGCACAGGAATGCTGTGCTAGCTCAGTCTATTACAACAAACATCAGCTAAGAGTAATTTAGCTCCCACAGCCTTGACTTTCTAGTGCTCATACAGCACCCTGCTTGTGTGCACAGGTGATGGAGGAGACAGGAATGGTTGTGTTGGAAAAGTTAAAGAAAGAGACAGATATAATCATTCCTAAAATTCATAGCATGAGTTTGATTATTCTACTTAAGACAAATATTTGTTGAGATTTATAGCCTTTCACAATGAGATTTTCATTTCCCATTCTACATTTACCTACCTGACACGTCCTGCAACCAGCTGTCTGTGACTGAATCACAGGTGTCATTAGATGGCTTTATTTGAGCCGCGACAGCCTGGTTCAGACAGCTCCAAGTATCGCTAGTGCTTCTAGAACAGTCTTGTGATACAAGAGATCTTTGGTCTGAACTTGTCCAACTTGTGACTAATCCGCCTGATCTCTTGTCTGTTCCAGACTATGAGGAGGAAGATGACAACTCCAGTGCTTACTCTGAGCTGGAGAGGACAGCTGGTGTTTAAGGTGGACTATGTTACTGGATTACAAAACTGGACTAGACTTTTGTTGCAAAGTGTGTGAATCAGAAGAATCAACCCAGACTCGCTGATGTATCCTGGACATTTTTGGTCAGAATACTCTATGGTCTTTTATTTTGATTCATCATGCTTGCTCTGCCTTGAAGCAGCATTTCACTAAGATGGACTGTTATTATGCAAGACTCTTGACTCTACTTTTATTTTACACACAACTGTACATATTGTCATTAAGCTATGATATAAAAAACTAGAATTTAGTAAATCTGAAGTCAGCAGCTAAGTAATTCATGTAGCGGCTTTGCCGTGATCGCCCATCTCTTATATGGCCGTGGGGGTCGTTCGGGTCTTTTCCAACAATAGGATGTAAATCCTCTTGAGTGTCATTATCTGGGAAGGAAGGAAGAAGGCTGTTGGTTTTTCACCCGATCTACATGGATTGTTGTTGTGGAGCCCCTAAAAGCTCCAACGGGGGTAAAATATGAGGGAGTAAAATAACTGCTGATATGAAAAACTGCATTTTAATATAAAAGGTTGTGTTCTTTTGCTAAAATGTTTCAGCTGTATGCTCACCCATGTCCTATGGTCAGCATGACCTGGTCGATAATGCCGTTGCCACTCATGATTATGGGTGTAAGATTGTTTTTGATTAAGAGTTGCTTAAGGCTGTGTAATAGATGATCATTAATGTTTTGTTTGACTTCGTATCTTCCATCTTATACTGTTCATGGTAAAAGACTGTTAAAGAAAAACATCTCCAATAAATTGTTTATGACAAGCCTTGTTTTGACTTGAACTGATGATGTACAAATGTCAGGAAAAATTCTGCTGTGTGATGCCCTATTTGCATGGGATTAATATAACCTAGGGAGCTCTGGTAATTTGTAATAATCACACAGGATGTCTGTGTTTTTAATCCCTTGTGAATCTACCATGTCTAATTTGTGGAATAAAAATTCCAGGGCAAATTACCTACCAAATTTCAGCTCACAAAGAGCTATGCAAGTAATTCTAATCCTGTGCAAATCGGCATTTCTGTTTTTTCAAGTGATAATTCTTCATTATGGCTTTTTGTGTGCCCTGATCTGATTGAAAAATGATAGCGGCAGCGTAGGAGAGTTAAAGTTTTGACTCAAAGATTAAAGTTCATGCATCACTTTCAGTAAATTTCAGCTTGTTTATCTGACTAAATTTATTTAAACTCTACTGTCCAAATGTGCATGCATTCAGTTCCTTGGAATCTTCTTGTATCCATCCCCTGACCTATACTTTTTAATAACCTTTTCTCTGAGTTACTCTGAGTGTTCTTTTGTCTTCATTATGTAATGGTAGCCAAGAATACTGATTAACCCATGACTGGGCCTTCCAGAAACAGATGTCTTTATACTATAATAACTTCAGACACATTCACTGCACTTGGGTGGCCCCCATTTCACTAATTGTGAGACTACAAGCACCAAGTGGCTGGACCTTTGTTGAATTAAGTAAATCAGTTTAAATTTTATAGAAATTGTTTTCACTTTTAACATTAAATAGGTTTTCTGTATATTTTTAGTCAAAATGCCAGATTGTATTGACCATGACTGATATGAAAAATCAGTTAAAGGGTAAAACATCCATAGGGGTGAATATTTTTATAGGCACTGTACCCAAAGCTAGCCAGTCAGTTGCAGTAGAGGAAAAAATTCTGGTAACTATGCTGGAACTGTGAAAAAATAATGGTATAATTGAAGCATGACAAAAGAGTAGCGATGAAACTGTGTGAGCCCTCCTGAAAGTATGCTTTAAACTAAACATTTTGTAAATTCTCATGTACACAGCTACCAGGGAAAATCTTTAATGTAGAACTGAATGTCTGAAATAAGAACAAAGGAGCTAAGCTCTGGTTTGGTGACTCAGGGTTGAGTGCAGGGGAGTTTGGGTTGTGTGAGTCCAGCAGATGTATGGCAGTAAACTGATGTTATCGTATCCTAATAAGGGAAGTCATCAGAAGGAGCCCAGAGGAGTACTTAACTGTAATTAGGAGAGATTAAGAAGGGGGTAAAACATTGGTGATGGTTTATTTTAGAGAAAGGAACAAGACGTCTGGAAATCAAAGAGTGATAAACAGTATATATGTGAATACACCTTTTTTTAAGTGTGTTTAGCTGTGGAGTAATGTTAGAAACTGTAAAAAAGTGAATGCATGTAGTATAGAAGTTCAGCGTGCTTTTCCACAGCTAATCACGTTTATTCTTTGTTGAAGAATCAAAAAATAGTTCTTTTTAGAATCTGCCCTTATTAACAATATCCAACACATTTTTATACCACAGCAGAAATTGTATTCTTCACTTCAGTGTGCTAAAACAGCACCAGTTTTGGGTTTTAAAAATAACCTCAGCCGAATCATTTAAAATATTTTGCTCTTTCTTCATGAAATACAGTATATCCCAATACTTTTAATGTCTAGACTTTGAGATGCCATCCTAAACATTACAAAAATAATTTTAAAGAATTCCCATTATACAGCTTCCTCTTTTTTAACACTTTTTATTCAAGTGCACATAAAGTCGAGGAGATATGAGACATTTAAAAAATATACTTCAAACCTTGGAGTGGAATATATCAAATAAAAGTCATAAAAAGTGTTAATACCATAAAAGGGGTTACTGTAAAGCTGATGTATGTAAAAGCAGTGAAATGATTGGTTTATGATTATGCTCACACATCTGCATTTGGATGGTTTTAGGCTGCAGCATTGGATAAGTTGGCTTTCTTTAAAGGTGCAGTGTGTAATATTTAGCCAAGTAGTATTTAGCAGAACAAACTTTGTAAAAATAAAACATAATACTGATAATTAGGCCTATCAAAATTGGTGTTTTATCACCCGAATACTTAAAATTGTTTTATTATCAACTTAGAAAAGGGTTTTTTTTCCATACATACAGAGGGTTCCCTCCATAGAGTCCACTACCTTGGATTTATGTATTTAGATGTTGTAGAATCAATGTAGAATCTGCTAGATGTTGCTAAAATTTTCCACTTTTATACAGTGCACCTTTAACTTTGGTTGGAACAGGTCGATCTGCTGACCAGGGTCCTCCTGAATTTCCTAAAGAAGAAAAAAAGAAACACTTTATTATTTCTTACTTTTGAATACAATTAATGACCTGATGTCCTTTCAGGAAGTGCAAAGTTATTGTTGATTATGCCGCTATTTTGTTAACTTCAAGCATATTAAAAATTAGGGAAGAAAAAGTATTTGGCAAGAAAATCTATATAAATGAAAAACGTTAACCTAGATTCCACAAGGAATCTTAAACACAGTGGACAGAAAAAGAAAGGCGTTAATTTCTTTAAACAAAAAGTATGTAAATTCCACCACCAGGGGGCTCTCGATCTAAACATTAATTTAATATGAAGAGCAGAGACCAGGCTTGAGGAATTTATTCATTCAAAAAATGAGGGAGAAAAGCTGTATATAGTGGCATTCCTGTTTCCCTCTGCAAACCCAAGTGTTGGTTCACTGTTTAGTAAATACACATGGGGGGGGGGGGGGCATTTTAATGAACAAATTCTTTAATTCAAATTAAGATTTAAACCCTTTAAGTAATCAGTCGAGACCAGAGCCTTGTCTCTACTTAACCTGGAAATGTCTCATGGGGCTACAACACTCGTGTGGTGGAGTTCTGTGTTACATGTATGAGCCTGGGTGACCTGCCACTGAAAAACTGTCCTGTTCCTGAAGAAATACAGCACTTGACAGGTTTTAGAATATCTGTTTTGGCTGTTTGTCGGCGAGTTGGTCAACTGGTGGAAATTAGTCAGTAAGAAATGGTATCCGTCATTAGAGAAGGATGGGGGTCATTTTGATTATGGAACAAAAAGACTTTAATGGTCACACACCAACAAAATTTCCCCTAAAAGTTCTACATTTCTAGGAGTATTTTCTAACCAAAATCCTCACAAACTCCTCAAAATTTTAAAGGAATTACATAATTCTCTGTGACATTTCTAAAATATATTTATAAAGTATCCCATCAAAAGTACCCCAACATTTCTTCAAATATTCCCCAATTATTTCAGTCAAATTTTATCACAAAGCCTAAAGATTCCAATTAAAGAATACCCCCAAAAGCAAATTTCACCGATTTTTAAAGCAAATTCCCCTTACTTCCCAAAAATGTCCAAATATATTCCCAAAAATTCAATAAAAATGATGGAAAATTCCCCAAAATAAGTGAAGAAGTTCTTTTAAAAATCCTATCTTATTCTCTAAAATTATAAAATAATTTCTGAAATTTCCATGAAAATGCATGGAAATTCCCTAACATCCACACAAAGTTCCTTAATTCCCACAGAAATTCCCCAAAAATACGAGGCAAATTTCCCCAAAAACTTACAATGAAGTTCTTCAAATATACAAACATCCCAAAAAAGACCATGTAGAAACTTTAAAATTTCCAAGAAAATCCCCCAAAATATCCAAAGTTCCATAAATGGCCATAACAAATTTCCCTTACTTCCCAAAAATTTACAAATACATTCCTCAAAATTCCATGGAAATGACGGAAAATTCCCTCAAAACATCCTAAGAAATTCTCTCCCCAAAATTTGAATCTTTTCCCAAAACTACCGAATTAATTTTCAAAATTTCCACGAAAGAGCCTGAAAACTCACCTCAAAATTTCCCCTAACATCCACACAAATTTCCACAAAAATGCCCCAAAAATTCAAGGCAATTTTAAATTTGCTGTGAAATTTTCACGACTTATTATGGAAATTTTATTTATTTATTTTTTATATATTTACTTTGGGTGATTTGCTTGGAAATGTTCAAGTATGTACAGGGAAATCTTGGAGATATGTTTGTAAGTTTTGGAGAATGTCAATGAAAGTTTAGGGGAATGTAAAAATTGTACATACTGTAGCTTTAATTAATAAGCTGACAGTAATAAAATGTATTATGTATTCAATAAAGAGAATCATCACAGTCTGCACCAAATCTATAATTACTTAAACTTTTTTCCTATTTTGAAAGTAAATCTTTACTTCTCATATTACAATGGTGCTGCAGCTGCTTGTAAGCATACTTTGGCCACAGTCAGTATTTGTATTGCTTGTGATACTGGTTGTTGATTATACCCCTATGTGTAACTTAACCTTTGTAACTGTGCATGTTTGTCTTGATTCTCACCTCCTCCCTCTCTGTGATGATCAGAGCTTTGATTCCCAGAACAGCAAAACTAATGGAGGCAGACAGCTGAACCACAGACTGGACAATCATGGAGATGTCCATACCTACCACCAAACGCTGCACACCAGGAATAAAAAGGAGGAAGCATTCAGTTATACTTGGGCATAAATTGAACTCAAAATTTTAAGTGTTTTTGCGGATTAAAGTCGAATGATGTCCTGACATCAAAGAGAGGGATGTGAGATGCCAAACCTAAAAGTCGTAGATTAATATTTTAACACATTTATTCTGTTCGACATTAAGACAGACGAGACACAAAAGCAGTTTTATCCTGTAAAAATGTGCTAACCTTAAAGAAGTTCTCCACATATGAACAGTTGGATTGACCCCCGCCACAATAATTGGCAGAAATTGTTCTGCTCAGGTCAACGCTGTAAATCACAATACCAATGATGGAAAAGGCAAATGCCAGTATGTTCAGGAACACAGCAAACACCATCTGAGGAGGGAAGATTCATCACTCAGCTTACATGATTTTTACAAATTATCACAGATAATCAACTTTTTACCACAAAGCAAAGCAATGTGTAAATATCCATTTAACTTTTTAACAATTTAAACACTGTTTTATATTCTTAGTTTATTGATGATATAAAATGTATTAAAATTTTATTTATGAACATTTTCCTGATGTCAGTGGTGTTCCCATAGAAAAACTGACATCTAATTTAATCAAGATTATGCTTCTAATTTCTAGATTCTACATAAGATGCAAACATTTAATAATAATAATAATAATAATAACTTTATTTATATAGCACTTTTAAAGCAAGGTTTTACAAAGTGCTTTCACACTCAGAAAAACAAAGCAGCAAGACAACAAAACACAACAACAAAGACAAAAGTGCACTCAAGGGGACAGAACCTAAACAAGATCAAACCAACTATAGGTTCAGCCCAAACAACAATATTACTGAGATATTAGAAATACAAATCCATGGAAGTCATGAGAGCTTTGATATGTTTCACATGACTACACTTGAGCTGAAACATCCTGGAACATCATTAAAACAAGACATCATAAGAACCCACGGGTACCCGGCCAACACAGGAACCCAACTACAGAAACTGAGACCAAGGGGACTGAAGTTTTAAAAGACAAGCAGTAAGAACTAAAACATTAAGATAAGTAAAATTGTAAAGGAAGAATAAGTGTAAAAGAATATGTCCGAGGTGTGAAAACACTAAAATGATACAAGCATCAAAGGTAAAAGCTAAAACCAGTAAGAACTGCCTAAATTAAAGACTCAAGATCATTGATATAGAAAATCAGAACAGTAAGGAGTAAGAGATATTAAAACATGAATAAGAAGAGTAAAAGGTACTAAATAAGCTAAAAATCAGAAGTAGTGAAGAATAATAGTAACAATAATAACAGTAAAACAGCAAAAATAGGTGTAATGTAACAAAAGTGAAGATAAAGGGTAAAACGATAATTGAAGAAATAGGAATGAGTAAGAAGACGACATCACATAAATGCAAGTCTATAAATATGAGTTTTAAGAAGTGATTTAAAAGCAGTGACAGTTTCTGTTTTTGTTGATGATTTGTTGACCACACATATAATCTGTCAGCCTGGCGGTCAGGAATTTATTCCCCACCTCCTAGAGCACTTTTTATCTATCTTTCTAGTATTAAAATGGCATTGGTGTGCTTGCATTTTTACCTTGGAGATGAGACTGTGCCTGAATTAGCTGAAAATATCTAATTATACTGGATTAAATATCAGTATCAGCCTATACTCACTGTGATAATCTGCCTATACTGGCTGTAAATTTCAGTCTGCAACAGCTGTAAGTATCAGCTTCAACTATCAGACTATATTTGCTTGAATATCAGTCTATAATGGCTGTAAATTTGGGCCAAAAATAGCAGCAAATAATATTCTGTGTCAGTTGTAAAATATGCCTATATCGGCAGTAACTATCAAAGTTTATTGGCTTAAGTATCAGTCTACAACACCAGTAAAAATAAGCCTAGAATAACTGTAAATATCTGCCTATATTGGCTCTGAATTTGGGCCTAGAAAAGCTGTAAATATCGGCCAAAACTGGCTAAAAATATACGCCTGTTTCAGCTGTAAAATTTGGTCTATATCAGCTGAAAATATCTGCCTATATTGGCTTCAAATATCCTTCTTCATGAGCTGTAAATAGCCTAACTGGCTTCAAACATTAGTCTAAATCCACATTAAATATCTGCCTAAACCAGCTGTAAATATCAGCCATATATATTTAATAAATTGTAGCGTTAAAGGAAGGAGAACCACACCTTATCTAACTGAAGTCTTTCTTCATGCTCGCTTCTTCAATTTGAGAATGTGTTTTAAGGATGGAAGGGTTTTTTTTCCATCCTTAAACTTTCAAGTTTGTTTCAAGGCCTCAAGTTTTTTTTGACTGAGCTGAAGTGAATTTATTTTTCTCTTCACTTTGATTAATCTACTTTACTGTATGTCTTATGTCAACTCTGTTTAATCACTCCTTGTCTATTTCTGTGTTAATTTCCTTCTTTGTCAGTTCATTGTGTCCATCTCCTTGTGATGCTACCAGTTATTCTCATGACTTTTGCACTTTCTATTTGGAGTATTTGTGTGGACTTTGATGAAATTTTTTTTTTTATCTGTACTGAGGTCCTGAACCTTTCCCAGTTTAAATTACTTACTTTTGAAAAATGGGTTTAGTGATTTATCTTACATCATGCGCTACTTTTGTCACATGACAGCATGAAAATAAAGCCACATTTTGCAATCACTTTGTGTGGAAAGCATGATCTTTAAGCATTTTTCAGTTTTTGTTTGATGTCAATAGACCAAATAAAACAGGAAATATGATCATTTTAATTCTATATAAAAAGTAATGTCACACATAGAGGACAGTGCACCATGCTGTACAGAACTGGCACTGGTATTTTTTTCATAATTTCAGCATATTGTAATTTCATTTAAAAATGACAATATATTGTTTTACAAAACAATTTTTAAAAATCATTTTTATGGGATGTTTTGTTTTTGGAGGCACAGTAAATTAAACTTAAAAAGGTAAAATAGTTTTGATTTTATAAAGTTGAGGTAGTGCTGAAAAAGGTTATACCAACCATGAGCATGGTAAAGATTTTCTGAATGATTTATTTTGTCAAAAGAAAATTAACAAAATGGCAAAATAACCAGTGGACCTCTAAGGGTTAACTTAGAATTTTTTTGGGAAATATCTCACCAGTTTGTTCATCATCATAAATGCAGCATAAAAGAGCAAGATTTTACTCACCCAATAAAATGTGGAGATTCGGCCGGCAGCGAAAGTTGAAAGTCCAGACACAAGGAACTAAAAAGAGGACAACAAACCAAATTAAAGTTCATTTGAATCATACACTCTCTATTTCAATCAATTTACACTCTATTTTAATTTTTACGAGACATAAAAAGGTAGAAAATCACGTAAAACCAGTTAAATAGATGATGGATTTTGCTGGAGTTTTTAGAATTGGTATTTTGCTTTGGTAATGTTTGAAAGCAGTATTCCAGGTCAGTGAATACACAGGAAATGGAGTGAAACAACCAAACAATATGTTAGCAACTAGAAAAATCTCCTTTTTATAGGTAAATTATCAAGTGTAACAGGAGTGACGGAGCAAGAGACTCCAGGAAATGAAGCCAAAGGACAGAGGACTGAGGAAATATGTTTCAAATGACATGAGACGCCCGGTCCGCTGCAGGGTCAAGTGAAGGGACATCCACATGTCGTAAAGGCATTGTCAAGCGACTTTTAACAGCTGTTTGTGTCCATGTAAATATGCATTGTATTTGTTTTAATAAAATATTCACATGAACAGTGTTTGGTCCCAGTATTTGTGTGATTACAAACACCTGAATATGAAGGGCAACTTCATATCAACGACTCTATTAATCTGCTCAATGCTTGATTATAAAATTAATGGTTTATATGATGTGTAGATAACTGAACTGAGTATTTGATTAAAACTGATCATTCTAGAGTTATAGATTTTTTTGTTTGATGGTGATTTACAAAAAATTCAAAAGTTAATCTCTGTAGTGATACACTATGATTTTGATTTCATTAAATTTACACTAAACATTTCATTGTAAAAGTCTGTTTCTCCTCTGTTATTAAATTCTGCTGATGCTGTGAAGTTTCACTGCGCGTCCACACAGTGAGTGATATTCCAATAAGCAGATGTTTGTTTCAGTAAAAAGATTTCAGGGAACCTGCTCTTGTGTGTCCTTGTGTGTTTTTATCTGTAGGTCCATGGGTAGGCATTTCCTGCCCACCTATTTCCTTTATTATGGCAGGGTGGGGTATCAGAAAGGCATTCCTGCTGTTTCCATGGTGATTTAGGACCTCGTCTGACAGTTTAAAAAGGAAAAATGCCTCAAAGTTGAGGATTCTGCTTGTGGTTCTGCTCTCATTAACCTCGATTATGTCTGAAATCCATCTGACCAGTTGGTAGCAGATGGTCAGGCTGCAGTCATGGCAGGTCGTTGTATCCCCCGTACACTGCACGACAAATGACACACAATCCAACTGAAAATTGCAACTTCTGAGCTAGTCATGTCACTAAAAATTTCTGTCTGAATTAAATGAAATTTGCACAGCGTAGACACCCAGCTTAAGGGTGAACTTGCTCATAGGTGATAAGTGTTTGGCTGCACTAAACCTGATGAAAGCATCCTACGTTCTTACCACACCACCCAGCCAGTAAGCAGCCCTCAGATCACTGAAATCCCCAGGATATCTGCTCATTCGTCCCGGCCCTAGTCCAATGTTGAACACACCCACCATGATCTGCATCATCTGTAAAGGTTGAAGACAAATAAATCATGATCAATGCTTTAATGTCACACACACCCACACACAAAGTTGGTGCATTAATAATGCATTAATTTCAATTCATTTTAACACCACTGGGATTTTTTGGTTGCACAATTAATGCATGCCCATTTTGTATGACCCCATGACCTATCCTGTAGTTTGAGAGATCAGGAAGCAATGTCATAGTGCATAAAACTTAAGTTATTTGCACTGACTGTCGATTTTTAAAGCGCTCTGCAGTGATTTCCAAGCAGATGGTGCACAGGAGCCAAAAATGAGATCTCATTGTACTGTGGTTCTGGAAGATCAGATATTCAAGGACGAATATAAGGAGGACATCTCCCAATAAGAGCTTTGTAAATAAACATGCAAATCAGGTCTCGCAGAGAGTGATGACCAACCAAACTTACAGTAAAGGATGCAGTGGTGAGTGTTATAGGCATCACCAGAAATGAACCTCAGTGCAGAGTGGAAAACTGCATCAAGGGGTTTTAAAGTTGCAGCTGAAGCATGCATAAAATATCACCATAATAAAATAAGTTGCCTCAACCAGGATTTTTCTGCAATGCAGAGGAACTTAAGAGTTATTCCTATAGAAAAAAGCCAATTTTTGTCTCAGTTTACTTACCAGATTAGAAACATGACTTTTAAATGTAATCTTCTCATCAATCTAAATTCCAAGATATTTATATGCTGTCACTCTTTTACACAGTCAGTAATAATCGTGAAACTTTTAAAAGCAATGTTTCTACCTCTAGAAAGAGCATAAATTTAGTTTCTCTGCATTCAGAACTTACCTGTCTGGTCAGAGCAACCTCCAAATCATTAAAGCAGCTCTGAAGAGAACACATTATGTGTTAAGTGCTAAGAACAACAGAGGCACATTGTGGTTTTATTCAGTAATGTTACATTGAGGTCAGCATCCCCATCTGTTGTGGCTTGTTGGGCTTGAGTTTACCATGTTCTGCTCTAAGCATATTTTTGGAGCATTCAGTATCTTCGAGCTTAATCCAGAGATTTTTTGGACATTATCTGTGTGGTTGTTGCCATGAACAAACATTTAAAGCAACCCGTGTGTTGATAAGGGTATTTAAATCTTGAGAAATATTCCTGTACGGCACATATATAATTCAACCTTTCTTACCCCTAGGGCTGAAGTTGCACTGATCTGCATCATCCCTGTGTACACAGAGCGGTTCATGGTACTGTAGAGACAAGCTTTGCGGATATGAAACACCAGGGGAAACATGCTGTTTCTGTCCATCGCCACAGTGATCACAGTCATCGCTCTGTCTTTATTCACCTTAATGAACGAGGCTCACACCTGGAAAAACACACACAAACATTAAAGATGACTAGATAAACTGAGAAAGTATAAAGACTGCAGTTGTCTATTTGTTTATTTTTTCAATTTTATTTGATGGAACTTCATTTATTTACTCATGTCTTTAAAATAAATCTCAGTTCATTTTGGTTTTTTATTATATTATATTTCAATTTTTCAGACTGATCTCTGAATGTTTTAATTCTTGTTTACTTTCATTAAAAAAATCATGCTATGTTTAGTAACTTATTCTGCTAGGTTACCATTAATTATTTTATTCTAGTTTTGTATGTATAAATTATCTTTAAACCAAAATCTGTCTTTGTTTCTGGATCATCTTTAAGTATTTAATTATCTTAATTATTTAGCATACTTAATTTTTATTCGATCTTCTGGATCTCGTATTTTTTTAAATCTTATTACAAATTAATTAAACCATTTACAACATCGTCCCTCAATTCGTCAGGTAAGTATGGAGTCTTAACATGCATGGCATATTTTAAAAATAAAGTCTGACTGACTGATAGATTGATCATCAAAATCACGTGTCAAATGAAGCACGCTATGGGCTATTCAACACAGAACTGTCTTCATACTGAAAGGTACTTCTGATTTAAGACTCAACATAACTGAGACCAAAAAACTGTCTTAAAAAGAACCACAAAATGAACGAAAAAAAACACGAAGCACTCTTAAAGAAACACAAAATAACGACTAGGAGAAAAACAACTGAAATGACATGAAGAAGAATCGTGAAAACACACTTCTCCTAAAACAGGAGATAAAAGTATAACGAAAATGACGCATATAAGCTGAGACAACACTGACATCCAGTTAATCCTTCGGTAAATGTTTGACTCAACACTTAAGTTAATGTATGCTCAATAAGACAGGTTATACCTGTTGACGGTTCGTATTTGATCATTCATTTGAAGCAAGTTCATTTTAAAAGATTTATGGCACTTCTTCTCCATCTTTACCTTTTTTCTTCAACTTTTTCAAAACCCATCGACTCTACAGCACCGTTAAAATCTTACTTTTAGTAGCTGGAGCTCATACCTTGCCAAGTCTCATAAAAAGTTAATAACATGAGTTATTATTATCCACTCCTCTTCAGATTCAGAGAACTTACCTGCTGCAGCTGTAACCTGATGAATCCCGGAGACTTTTACTGAGAGTCGATGATTTTGGGCAGCAGCAGTAAAAGTGAAAGCTACTTCCTGTCTTGTTTCATCACTTCAAGATAAAAGCCCCGGTAAATCTACTTTAAAACAGAGAAGCTGGCTCTGTTCTTTGACTTAAAGTATGAAATACGATTTTTTTTCAAAGTTAAGGGAATTGGACCGCAAAATTATGAGATAGTAAGTCAAATTTATGAGCTCAAAATCGAAATTATGAGCTAGCCTAGTAATAGCTTGATGAGTCTAAAGTGTTGCCATTTCTCACCTCTAATTCGTTTTTTTTTTAATTGGCTGGACTGAAAATTAATTTATTTTTAATAAATGCTAAATTAAAAAAAATCAATTTAAAGATGCTTCCGTATCCTTTATGTGGCAGACCTGCAATAGAAATTTTACTTTGTTTTTTTGTTCTGAGGGTTGTTTCAAATACTAGTAAAATATTAACAAGAGGAAATCGTCGCAAAATCCACCATAATGCATGAAATAGGAAAAAGATCTTATATTCTTGAAGTAGTGTTATATGTTTAGTTATGTGACAGAAATTAGTAGATATACAGGTGCATTTAAAAAATAGAATATCATAAAAAGTAGTTTTAATTGTAATTCACATGTTTAACTTCTACTAGCTCAAATCATCACACAAAAAGTGAAATATTCCAATACTTTTTTTTTTGTTCTAATGTTGATGATTATGGCTAACAGTGCACACAAGTCTAAAATCTATCATCTCAAAATATTAGAAAATCATATAAAATAAAATATAATATTAACTCAGAAATGTCAACCTTCCTGCTCATTTATCCTTTAGTGGTTGGAGCTCCTTCTCCACAAATCACTGCATCTATGCGGTGCAGCACAGAGCCAATTAGTCTGTGGTGCTGCTTGGGTGTTATGAAGCCCAGGTCGCTCTGATAGCAGCCTTCAGCTCGTCTGTAGTGTTGAGTCTGGTGTTTCTCATCTTCCTCTTGATAGTACTGCAGAGATTCTCTACAGGGTCAGGTCAGTTGGCTGGTCAATCAAGCACAGTAATACTGGGGTCAGCAAACCAGTTTCTGGTGGTTCTGGCTTCACTGTGGTGCCAAGTCCTGCTGGAAAAGGAAACCAGTATCTCTATAAAGCTTCTCAGCAGATAAAAGCGGTGAAGTTCTCTAAAATCTCCTGGTAGACAGCTGACAGCATTGACTCTGGACTTGATAAAGCACAGAGGACCAACAGCAGCGGATGACATGGCACCTCAAACCATCACTGACTGTGGAAACTGGAAACACTGGACTTCAAGCACCTTGGACTCTGTGCCTATCTGATCTTCCTCCAGACTCTGGGGCCTTAATTTTGAAATTAAATTCACAATCTATTTTCATCTGGACTTTTGACCACTGAAATCACAATGGTCCAGATCTTTTTCTCCTTAGCCCTGGTTCATTTGAACAAACGGTATTCTGTTATAAATAAACAGTGTATTCCTGCAGTTCATCAGGCAAAACCCTGCAGTTATACACCAGCATACTTAAAATGGACAATCAGGTTCAAAGACAACAGGACAGGTGTCTGCTTTAATACTGATAGAAACAATGCATTAATGCATTATAGAAAGGGGCTCATAGATGGAGTGATAACTACATCTTACTAAAGACATGACATTAAAATGTGTATTATACATCTACAGACACTTTTCTTGTAAGAAAGGTCCATGTTCATATCACATAATACTAAAAATGTTTGTTTTTATCAGGTGACATTTGAATATATCCAGCCTGAGTTGAAGTTAGAGGAAATAAATCAGTAACAAATCAAACTGAAAACTCAACAGCAGTGTCTCTTTATTGAAGCAATTTCAGAGGAAAATATTTCAAAGCAGATAAAATGGACATTTGTTGGCATTGAAATAGTTTCAATGTGGTGCAAAGCAGTTTAAGTAACTTTTATTTATTCATTTTGTGTGTTTAAGTTTTAAAATCATGAGCTGCTCTGTCGTTATCATGCATCCATGAGTTTAAATTAGTTTAAGCTCCACAACTGGTCAGAGGGAGTTTCTTCAACCACTGCAGCTGATCTTCAGCATCTCTGTCTTCCTGACTGAACAGAGAAAATGGAGATATTTTCAGAACAGGACTTTACTTAAAGCTCTACAATAACTGTTTAATAATAAAATAGAAATCTAACTTTAACAGCCTTTCTTAGTAGATATTTGTACCAGAGTTCTACCTAATTTTATCTTCTTCTCTCATGTTTCTTCAGTTTCATTTGTGTTCTCAAAATGTACATTTAACTCTATTTACATAAATATCACACCCCGATCTTACATGTCTTCTTGTGTGTATTGTTTGCAGGTTCAGACCTTTTCTTCTTTTGTCCCAACTATGAAAAACTTGATGCCCAGAACAGAAAGTCCAACACTGACAAAGAGCTGAAGCAAAGCCAGGGCCATCATTGTGATGTCCATGGACACCAGCAAAGTCTGAGGGGTTGCAAATTTAAAAAAACATGTTAGTTAGAATGAATGTCTAGTGAAGAGGATATGCTTTTGTAATGTACCAAATTCAGTTGTTGACCATGTGTGTGCATGGGCTGAAATACATGCACACCCAAGATCCTATGGACATGCACTGTTAAAGGGGTGTGAGAGTGAGGACAGCTGATTTGTCCTTAACCTCTTCTTCACTGTTTCTTGCAGCATACTTGCCTGTGCATGGAGTGCCACATTTGTGCAGTTGTCTCCATGAGAATGACGAGCAGGGATTCTGCTGCGATCACACAGCCAGAGGACGGAGGCGTTTCCCAGGTCTATGGCATACAGCAGAATGCCAATGATGGCAAAGATGGCTGCAGCAATGTTCATGAACACAGTGAAGCCCACCTGAGAGCAGAGACACCTTCAGTCAGAAGTCACAATTAAGCAACGTCACTTAGCAGACACTATCCAGCTGCATTTAAACCGGGACAAAAAACCAGTTGTCTTGTTTCTTGTTTGCTTACAAATAAAGGTTATCATAATTATTACTCACCAAGACGCGGGAAGGGAACTGTCCAGCCAGAATGGACAGGATTCCAGCAACAATGAACTGATGAAAGATGACCACAGAGCTCGTTTTAGTGACAGTCAAGCAGAATCGATGAACAGTGTACAGAATAGTGCAATCATAGTAATTCAAAAAGTCTCTCCTAGCAGGGTTAAAACATTTTGCAGCAGATAAAAATGCAGCAGCTTTTAAAAGAGAAATTTCAGACCTGGAAGAAAACATAAATGCCAAAATATCATTTTACCACACCACCCAGCCAGTAGGCAGCTCCAAGACTGGCCAAGTCTCCAGGAACTAAACTTGTTCGGCCTGGACCGAGTCCGATGTGGAACAGACCCACCATAATCTGCAAAGTCTGTAAAAGATTTAAACAACTAAGTTATGCTGCATGATAGGAAACAGTAGGTTATAACACCACAGCAGTGATAGCCAGGCAGAGGTATTTTATTTTGAACTGTTTGTCCCTTAAGCCGTAGTTTTGCATGTGCCTTATTCCTTCCATGTCTTGATGATGGATTTAAATGAACTGTTAAGTGCCTTGGATTTTTTGTATCCATCCCCTGACTTATACCTTACAATAACCTTTTTTTTCTGTGTTTCTTGGAGTGTTCTTTTTGTGTTCATGGTGTAATGGTAGCCAGGTATACTGATTAACCAGTAACTAGACCTTCCAGACACAGGTGTCTCTATACCAGTGGTTCTCAACTGGTTCGGCCTCAGGACCCACCAGTCTGTCTTATGACAGATCATGACCCAAGTTTCCAAAAATGTTCAAAAACACATGTTTAGTTCATTTTAATGCTGCACTATGGAGCATGATATAAAAAATGGGAAGAGAATGAAAAATTTTATACCCTCTCTCCCCATCAGTATACAATTTTTGCCCATTTTTTAGAGAACTTGTGAAATCACTTCATTACCATGGGAAAGTAGTCATTTATTGCAAGAAGGGGAGAAAAATTAGTTGAAATATTGATCAAACATTTAAATTTACCTGATTTCACAGTAAAACCAGGTAAGATAAAAGGTATTGATGCATGTGCAATCAGGACTTCAGGACTTTTGTCACCATTTTTGTTTTCAGACACCTAGTCACGACCCAAACTGCTCCGCAACCCACTTTTGGGTCCTGACCCACCAGTTGAGAACCACTGCTTCATACTACAATCACTTGAGATACATTCACTGCACTCAGGTGATCATTAAATCACTAATTGTGAGACTACTAGCACCAAATGGCTGGACCACTGTTGAATTAGGTCAGCCACCTTAAAGGGGGTGAATATTTATGCACTCACTTATCTTACACTACATATTTTTCTTTATTTGACATTACGTTATAGAAAATTTTGTAATTTTTTTGTCAAAACCACTGTTGATTAATAAGATTAATAAACAGGTAAAACATCCAAGTGGATGAATATTTTATATAGGCATTGTAACCACCAGGCAGTTGTTCTAGTTTTAACAGTGTTAATAAAGTTCATTATTCTTACCCCACAAGCTGTGGTGAAACATGACTGCAGATCTGAAGAACTGAAGGACTTTAGGGTCTGGCGGTGAGTGGGAAACATGCTCTGACTGTGATCCACTCACACCTGAAACAGGAAACAAAAGATCACACACATTATTCAGGTGATCAGCTCAAGGACTGAACCCTCAACCAAGACTGTGTTCTTGGGAATTTGTTTTCTTATCCACAGTTGAAGCTCAAGAGTCAGATGTTTTGGTTTGCAGGTGTATTTGTCTCAGTGTGTATTTTTAGAGCTGACTGAGTCAGTGTGTAAGTGTGTTCAAGTCTTTGCACCTGGCAGAGCAAACAGAAAGTCACTGGTTTAGTTCAACAATCATATCAATATCAAATATGCAGATATATCACAGCGTGGTTTAGCTTTCAGGCAGCAAGGTTACACCTATTGTTCCCTTTCTGAAGGTTTTTATTCAGAAATGTTAAGCTATGCTGCAGAGGCTTAGACTTCCAGATTTAAAGCATTCAGCTCAATTAACAAGAATTTGACAAGCTGTTTTATTTGGACTTTATTGCCTTTCTGTGAAACAAAGCCAGGCTGTTTTTGTTTTCTGAAACGAATAATGCTCAACTTTTGTCTTTGCTTGTCTTCAGACTACTCCCAAAATTACACAAAATTCACCTCTATCTTAAACAGAAACATTACAACAAAGTTATATTTTGACAGACTTTACCATTGGGAATGTTATCACTTAATGCCCTTTTCTCACCCAAAGAACTGTCTCTGTAAAACCTCATGCATGTGTTCATGCAGTGAACTCACCTGTTGATGTGCTGATCGTCTTGATCCTCCACCTGCAGCCTCAGTTTATCTGCATCCACAAGTCTCACTTCCCGTTCTACCACCTACTCTGCCCTTCAAAATAAAAGCCTTATACAAGCCTAGATGGAGCGATGAGGGAGAAGAAAGCGGGGACAGAGAGGAAGATGAGGATGATGAAGGAGAAGAAAGCAGGAACAGGGAGAAAGTGGGAGTCATGGAGGAAGAAAGCAGGGACAGAGATACAGATGAGGATGATGGAGGAAGAAAACTGGGACAGAGAGCAAGATGAGGATAATTGTGGTAAAGAAAGCAGGGACAGAGATCAGGATGATGAAGTAGAAGACTGCAGGGACAGAGAGAAAATGGGAGTGATGGAGAGGAAAGCAGGGACAGAGAGCAAGGCTGAGCTATTTTCCTTAATTCTGGAAATCAATCAGTGAGTAAACAGTTCGAAAAGGAAGTGTTACTAGACAGCCAGTAAAGGTTTTCCATCTTGATTTTTTTATTAACAAACTTTCAAAATGTAATCATCATTTAGGCATCAAGAAAATACAATGAAGGGATTTCCATCTGCTATACCAAGATGGATGAACAGTGAGCTTCACAGAATTTATTTTTGAAGATTGAAAAAATGTGAATAAGTTTATTCATTTAAATAAATTAAAATGTTTAAAAACCAGTCATGACTCCAAACTTAAAAATGGAGAAACCCCAAACAGCAGCTTTGTGGGAAATGTGGGAATGATCAAGTTTGAAAATAACTGCTGTGACTGTGCAGTTTTTTTTTTCTCTCTCTCTCTCTTTTTTTTTTTTTTTTAGCAAATCTTCAGCCACATAAATAAGAATAAATAAAAAACATCCCAAACGACTCTTCTGATGAAAAAATGTTTTGGTCTGGGTCTGAAACATTAATTCATAAAATACATTCAGAATGTGAATAAAGGGACCACAAAACCCACAAGCAAAGTTCAGCTTTTGTTGATTTGACTGAATATTCAAAGCTCAAATACAAGCAAAATATGGTCAAATATATAGAAACAAATAAAACATTTACAAAAAAAGACTAGTCTTTGGAAAAAAAAAGATTCAGGGGTTCAGCAGAGACTGTGCTTGTTGAAGTAGTCTAAATCAGTAAGTGCCCAGTTTTATAGTCTGGTTTTTTAAATCACCAAACAGAGATTTTCATCTAGACTGCAGGGTTACTGGTGATCCCCTCCATCAGTTGTCTGTATTTCTTTGTAAGCACATTTCTAAATATTATGGCAATAAAATCAGATACATCAAGAAAGCCAACAGCCTAATGAGTTATTTCTGTAAGAAACTCCTTCGAAGATTAATACCTCGCACAGTTTTAAAATAAAACTTTCAAGTTACTTTTTAAAAAGGAAGAGAGAAAGAGACTTTGGTGTTACGCTCATGTCTTCATGTTAAACTGGAAGCTGAAACCAGCAGGCTGACTCTTCTAGAGCAGTGGTTCCCTACCTGGGGTCTGGGGAACTGCTGGCATCGGGCCAAAACCTCAAATCTCAAAAATCACCACTTTTCAGGGAATGGAAATAAAGCTCTCAGTTAATCTAACACTGAATGGTCTGAGTCAGCACCTTTTTACAACTTTAACTAATACTGGTTAAAACCCACAGAAATATAACCTTGTAAAGCAGATGGATGCGCCCGTTTCCTTGTTTGTGAATCCATTTTGCAAAGCTCCCGTCTGAACCGTTTGGGCCCGGTTAGAAAGTGACAGGACCAATCAGCAACGAGGGGCAGTGCTTTCAGACGCAGTGGAGTCATGACGAATGCAAGCAGCAAAAAGAGGCCGGTGCAATTATGGTGGAAGAGCTTAGCGTGGATGCTGCTAAAGCACCAGTTTTATCAGAACTTGACAACATTTCTTCATTAAAAGAAGAACAAAGAACAGCAGGGAGTTGTTTTCTTCTCAAAAAAGACAAAAAAAGGCAAAAGTCGTGTACTGAAATGTCTACAGTCGTCATAGTTCGCGTTATTCCTCGGTAGCTGCACACACACACCTCAGTCGCAGCTATGTCACGTGTTTTGTTGCTCTGATTGGCCCGTAAAGATGTGACAGACACAACGTTCATCCAAATCACACTCCGACTTTTTTTTTTTCAAAGCCTCTGCCCTTTCCAAAACACTTAGTATTGAAGGTTTTCCAGATGGATGTGTGAAACAAATCCAGTTGGTGTGTGAGGTTAACAGACATATGTAAAGGATGCATAATACTGGTTTATGTAAAAATAATTAAAATTATGAAAAATGGTGACATGAGGTTTTGGGCAGATGCCAGCAGTATGTTTTATTTTCAGAAATGATTAGAAATATAATTCATGATGGTGTATAAGAGTCAATTATAATTTTAAAAAATAAAGAGGATATGTTAATTTTTGAAAGATAAATCAAAATTTTGGTGGGAAAAAGAATAGAGGATTTTGAGATTATAAAGTCGTATATGTACAAGAAAACAAACTCATAATTGCAGAGTTTAAAAGTTTGGTAATTGATGAGAAGAGAAAAATAAAATTTCTTGGTTTAAAAAGTCTTAATTTTTGATATTAGGGACTCAAAAATTTCAAGATTTCAAAACGAACTATCAACAACAGTGTAAAGTCAAAATTTACAAGAAACCAAACTGAAAAAGGGGTTGAATTTTTGAGATTTCGACTTAATAATCTCAAAAATTCTGAGCTTTGGTTCACATTCATTTACGACTTTTAAAGTAGAAAATTGTTTTTTCTTTCTGTGCATAACAGAAAGGTTACACACAGTTAGGAGGACACCTCACTGTATCTTTCACTCTAACGTATCAAAAGATGAATGAATGCAGAATGTCTTTTATGTGCATCATTTTTTGGACAACTGCATCAATCTTGCCTCTGAAAATGCATTTTCATGCTTTTTATCCAGATTGTCATTGGTGTGCAAAGGCTTTTAGACTCTTACTCAAGTGATGAGGACTCAACTAAATTCATATCGGTGACTTAGACTTGAACGACCTAAAACTTGACGCTCAATTCAGACTCAGGTTTTTGTGACTTGACTCATTTTTCAAGCCTACAAAGATGGCGTCATAACAGAGGTTTGTGGTACATTCAGACATAAAGAAGTAAGAAGCAACTGAGGAAAAGAGCTTTTGCTGTGAGTCTGCCTTTCCTGAGTGTCACAGTAGACTAGGATTTATCAGACTATACCTTGTTCTCTGTCTTGCCACTTCTCTTCAAAGCCTTGACCCCTAAGGTAACAGAAGACATGGCAACACAGAGCTCCAGGAGTGAAATGACGATCAGCATGCCGTTGATGCTTTTAAAAAGCAGCTGTGTGGACAAAAAAGACAGGGATAACTTAAAAACACACATTTACACATCAAACTCTGCCCAGTTCTTTCATATGTGCTCTTCTTTTGTTGCACTTTTTATTTTGGACTGATATTATGGATAATCAGAGAACATTTATTAAGAAACTGGATCTTTCAATTGTTCTTCCCAGTGTTAATTTTGTGGACTAAAACTATGACTGAAACTATTCATCGACAGCATTTTTTTCCGTGACAAAAACTAGACTAACACTAACAAAAATAGATCCGTGATGACAAAAACTGACAAAAATTAAGTTTAGTTTTCATCAAGATGACTAAAACTAGACTAACCCAAATGTTTGTAATAGTTGGACTGGAAAAAAGTGATGGTGCATCCTTTATTATTATTACTGATGAGTTAAAGACCCTCGTAAGTGAAATCCAAAATTTATGTCTTAACACTAAGTATCATGACAGATTTGAGACAGAAAAACAGACTTTGTCTCTTCTCTGGCACAGAGTCAGGCCGCTGCACTCTGATCACAAGGTCAAGGGGCAGGATAATGGCGTTACTGCTTTCCTCCATTCTGATTGTAACATTTTTTTGAATTTGAGAGGACCCTTTTTCTCCTGTGTGGGCGTGGCTTCAGCTCGTTCAACAGACACGCCCACACCATGCTGGAGCATATTTTACTGCCTCATTTTTCATGATTCTCTAGCTTAATTTTATAAACTTGGAGATGTTTAATCAGACTAAAACTGAACTAGAGGTTCATTACAGTGACCTGTCATACCATAAACCTAAATACTGATCTATTTTCACTTTACAGGGTCTTTAATAGAGTGATAAGGTGTAAAACTTTCTAAAAGAATCAATAACTCATTAAAAAGAACATTTTGAAGAAGTAAATTTCACATCACAGACAGCCTTCATTTGTGAACATAGAGGTATTCACTCATCAGACTGTTTGACATTTTTCCTAAAGGCATTAAAAACTCACCAGAGTCAGTTCTCTGCCCTCCATGCACTTCTTCATCATCAGCTGATCCTCTGGAGACCGAGTCGAGGTTGGCCGTTCCCTATAGTTGTACCTGTAGTTGTCCCTGTAGTCATTTGGGTCACAACTTCCCCAATATAGCCACATGAGGAAGGTGTTCAGGATGTAGAGGACTACGCCTGTGATGGCAAACCCAACTCCTACTAGGTTCAGAAGCACATTGAGGACGACCTGAGAAAAACAGAAAAAGCTTTTAAGTTTCGCATTAACAAGTATAGAATTCTGAAACCACAAAGTAGAGGAAAGAGAGAAAGAAAGTGAGAGATAACAGCAGGATGACAGGCTGAGCTACTCACCATACAGGGACTGGGGCGTTTCTCTGACAGGATGCACATGCAACCGAAGAAAATGAACTAAAAAGAAAGGAGACATGGTACAGAATAAACTGGCCTTTCCATCAGCTTCAATGCAAAGATGATGTGCACTAGTACTCTGGAGTTAATGGAGGTGCAAAACAATAACAATTAATCAGCTTTTTTGTTGCTTGGAGTCTTTACGAAACTCTGTATGATTTTATTTTTATTTCATTTATTCAGTTTAAATTGTTTTTTTTTAGAGTATTTTCTTCTCAAAACCATTTGTTAAGCATATTTAGGATCTGGATCTTTATTTTGGTGGTTTTGAGGTGAAGCCACCTCATTTTACAGCACTCTCTGTGCCAGAATATAGGGTAGACATCAGCTTGATGTCTACGTGAGATCCCACAGAGCTCCAGAATCCTCTAGGTGGCATCCATCAGCAAGTCAAATGCCTTCCAAAAGTCAGAAGAGGGTTCAACCACAGGAGGGAGGTTTCACCACTTTGAGCCTGGATCCCAAATATACCAGGAGCTTTCCCTGCCTTCACCTTGTTTCCTGCCTGTCAAGTCTCCTCGAGCAGTTAGTGGAACGTAGCTTACAGGTGGGTCCACACACACTGCATCTGAGGCATCTGTTTGGAGCTCATGACTGAAAAGATCTGCCTGCTACAACTCCTTAAAGCAGTCGATTATCATTCCTTGATATCTGACTCCATCAGGATTGTGTCATGAGGCCCCTTTACTGCAGTGTTTGCATGGCCACTGTGATGTTCTGCTATATAAAGTTTAAAATCAGAACTCTTTTGTCCATAAAGCTGAACTAACCAGCTATCTAAAGGCTTCTGCTAATTGTTAAATGTTGCTGGGCCCTCAGTCTATACCGTCATGTAAGATAGAGGAATATTTCTACCTATTTTTAATGTAGTTTTTTCTGACAGTGGACTGTGGAGCCACTTCCCAGATATCTGTAGAGTCTACTGTGAAGCAAATAATTTTCTAAACTTTGATTTGTACCTTTATTCACAAAAAGAGCATAAATTGCATGATTAGCTTGCTTACCAGAGCACCTAACCAAAAGTGATACAAGGTATAGTCAAGAGACGACCAGGGGGTGATGCCACTCTCATAAAGGATCGTTCCAAGACCGAGGGTGAGCAGCCCAGCCATGATTTGTATAGCCTATAAAGAAGGAAACACAGAATGAACAACAGCATGATAAACAAATACCTGAACTGTGAAACTACAGTCACCAGGTAGCATAATAAAGCTAATACTTGGCCTTATGATGGATCCTTCACTCTCACAAAGTCTTGGTGTACTCACCCCCAGCACTGACTGAGAGGCTCCCTGGACCCTCTTCAGCCGCTCCGACACAGAGTAGCAAGCTGGGCTGCAACAGAGGCCTTTGAGGATCTGGCACAGTGGAGGACATGAGCTTTCAGGGTCGGCGGCTGAAGTGAGCATAGTGACCCCATCAGTTTTGGTCATGGTCACAGACATCCTGCTGATCCTGGAGCCTGAACAAGATCACAGAGGAAACTTAACATCACATAAGTTAGAGTGTAGCTGCTATTGTTCTGTAACTTTAAACTTAATATGTTTTTATTTGTTCTGTGAGTGAAAGTGGTAAGGTATACAGTATAGGTCAAAAGGGCTGAAGGCAGTCAAAGCTGATATACAGTACAAAAATGTCCCTGTGGGGAAAACATCACTCATCGTGTTGTCTTTAAATTCTTTATTTGTGACCAGCAGATGGACTCCGTATGTAAATTCACTGTCAGATAACTCTGGTACAATGCATCAAATAGCAACATTGTTGTTTAATATTGTTCAAGGTACCTTTACAAATTAATTTAAATGATATTAAAAGGTTGTAGTTCATGATTGATCATCAACTAAAACAGAGCAGCCTTAGGGTTTCTGCTAAACTAGGGCTGTATTAACCCTTTGTTGTGCCTTATGCGCTTTTTAGCCACTTCTTCATCCCACTTTTAACACATTTTTTACATGTTTGTCATTGTTAATCTCTTTTTGCACTTTTTTGCCAATTGTGGCCCATTTTTGCAGCTTCATTTTTGTCACTTTTCACCTACTTTTCTTGTTTTTTTTTCCCACCGTATTTTGGCGGCACACAATTTTGCTTTTTTATGCCCATTTTTTGCCACACTGTTGCCACAACCAATTTTTGCCCCTTTTTTGCTACTTTTAACCCATTTTTGCCACTTGCTTTTGCTACTCTCACCAGTTCTCTGTTGCCTTAGCCCTTGTTTTCCACTTTTTATCCATATTGACTGTTTTCAACCAGTTTTCCACTTCTTGTGTTCCTTTTTTGCCACATTTAACCAATTTCTGCTACTTTTTGCCACTTTTGTCACTTCTTTTGTTACTTGAACCCTTTGTTACAGTTTCAGAACTTTATTCTCCCACTTTTCCCTAATTTTTGCATCTTTTTGCCCTTTTATGCCATTATTTTTTGCCAATTATTTTTGGATTTTTCCCCCCTTTTCTTGTTTTGTTTTTTTTTTACCCTATTTTGCCATTTTAAACCAATTTTGCTACCTTATTTTGATTTCTCTACCTCTTTGTCAATTTTTGCCACTTTTACCCATATTTACCACTTAGACCACAGTTGTTGCTTCTTGCCTTTGTTTCCACTTTTTCCCACTTTTAACCCATTTTTTTTTTTTGCCTCTTCTTTTTCCTACCTAATCTATCCTTTTTTTGCGTTTTTCCAATTTTTGCCATTTGTTTTTTTTTTTACTTTTTTTACCCATTTTTGCCACTGTTTTAAAACTTCTATCTGACACATTTAAACCATTTTTTCATCTTTTTTCTGCCAACATTGGCATTTTTGCCACTTTTTTCACTTTTCACCTGTTTTTCTTGTTTACCATTTTGCTTTTTTCCACATTTTTTTGCCACTTTGTTGCTAATTGTGGCCCATTTTTGCCTCTCCACTTTTTTCCATCAATATTTTTATTAGACTTTTAGGCCATATTAAACAAGGCGATCTACAGCAAGCAGGCTGAGTGAGCCTCTGGTAGCATTTCCTCTGAAATAGTTAACCAATGAGTGGTACGTGAGAGAGAACACGCAGCAGGAGGAGATTTCTTCACAGGATTCACAGGATGAACGGACAAGACAAGATCAGCAAAGAGCACTGAACACTTTTACAGGATGCTAAGCTACTGTAAATGGCTGTAGAACCATGTACAATGATTGGCTTAAAATGATAAATACTCTTCTTTAAATGATTTCTATCATAAAAGGCAAAGCACATACCTGTTTGTGTCAACAGGAACAAAATCAAAACAGTTGCGCTATGCCTGAAAGAACCAGTCTGACAACATCTGTGAGACGGTGAAGAGGAAGTCCTTACATGTTCCCAGCAGTACCTCCCTCTTCCTGAGTACGGAGAATAATTTGACCCTGAACAGAAAGAAATCTGAGAACTTTCTGCTTTGATTTTGAAATAAAGGAAAGATAAATTAAGGGAATGACCTGAAGTTTAGCAGCTGCGGCAAACACTGCAAGCTATACCCGGCCATGAGCCTTTTACATCGCTGTGAAGGAATTTTGGCCCACTCTTCCTTGTAGAATTGTTTTAATCCAGCGGCATTGGAGGGTTTTAGAGCTTACTGGTGTTTTTGATCATTGTCCTGTTCAGTAACCCAGGTGTGCCCGAGCTTGAGGTCACAAACTGATGACGGGACATTCTCCTTCAGCATTCCCCGTTAGAGAGCAGAACTCATGGACCAAGTCATGGTCCTGATGCAGTAAGGCGACCCCTAACATCACCCTACCACCTCCATGATGCTCTTTTTATAACATGTTAGTATTAAAACGGCATGGGTGTGCTTGCATTTTTACCTTGGAGATGACACTGTGCCTGAATTGGCTGGAAATATCTTATTATACTGGATTAAATATCTGTATCAGCCTATACCCACTGTGATAATCTGCCTATACTGGCTGTAAATTTCAGTCTGCATCAGCTGTAAGTATCGGCTTCAACTATCAAACTACATTGGCTTGAATATCAGTTTGTAATGGCTGTAAATTTGGGCCAAAATAGCAGCAAATAATAGTCTGTATCAGTTGTAAAATACTGACCTATGTCAGCTGTAAATATCAGCCTGTATCATCTTTAAATATTGGCCTATATTGGCAGTAACCATCAAACTTTATTGGCTTAAATATCAGTCTGTATCACCAGTGAAAATACACCTATAGTCACTGTAAATATCTACTTATATTGGCTGTAAATTTGGGCCTAAAAAAGCTGTAAATATCTCCCAAAACTGGCTGAAAATATCCGCCTGTTTCAGCTGTAAAATTTGCCCTATATCAGCTGAGAATATCTGCCTATATTGGCTTCAAATATCCTTCTTCATGAGCTGTAAATAGTGTAATTGGCTTCAAACGTTAGTCTAAATCCACAGTAAATATCTGTCTAATATCTGTCAGCATCATGAAGTGCTTTAATGCGAACTCTTTCATTTTCAGTGAGCTCTCCACGTTTTACCATTTTGAACAGGAATGAGGGATTTCAAACTGAATTCAATCAAATTTGAGCCGGCTCACTGGGCTTCTCTGAGAAGTCAGAAATGAATCAAGTATAATTTAACCTCTAAAACTCATTTTTCTGTTCAGGAATGTACGCAAATAACTACAATTTGTCATCAAGAAATATTAATGTGCTTTACTATTTTTTCAGTTTTTTAGTAAATCAGTAAAACAATACTAATTATATATAATTCTATTTTAGCATTAAAAATATCATTTGTGTTAAAGAGCTTCTACATAATGTTGTATTAACCATTGCAGAAACATAAAAAATGATTTTGGTAATTACCAATGCAGTTAATTTAGGGCAGCTATGGCATAAACCTCACTTTGGTTAGGGTTAGGGTGGTCTAATAAATTCGTTAAGCACTGTAAATACTTAAAGTTGATTCTTTTTTTGATTTTGTGGCTAATATGTTACTATGATAAACTAATCAGAGAGATTTTAGGGGGCATAGCTCTTAGGGGTCTATGATCACGCCGGCATGATATCATCATGCGCTACTTTTGTCACATGACAGCATTAAAAAAAAAACACATTTTGCAATCACTTTGTGTGGAAAGCATGATCTTTAAGCTTTTTTCAGTTTTTGTTTGATGTCAATAGACCAAATAAAACAGGAAATATGATCATTTTAATTCTATATAAAAAGTAATGTCACACACAGGGGACAGTGGACCATGCTGTACAGGACTGGCACTGGTATTTTTTCAAAATTTCAGCATTTTGTAATTCCTTTTTAAAAATGACAATATATTGTTTAAAAAAAATTAATTTAAAAATCATGTTTGTGGGATGATTTGTTTTTGGAGGCCCTATATCTAATACAGTAAATTAAACTTAAAAAGGTAAAATAGTTTTGATTTTATAAAGTTGAGGTAGTGCCGAAAAAGATTACATCAACCATGAGCATAGTAAACATATTCTGAATGATTTATTTAGTCAGAAGAAAATTTTTAAAAATGGCAAAATAGCCAGTGGACCTCTAAGAGTTAACTTAGAAACTTTTTTGTGAAATATCACACCAGTTTGTTCATCATCATAAATGCAGAAATTGAGAAAAACAGAGGAGTTAACATAAGTCTGAAGCTGGACACTACATTGTTGTTTTAATCAGTAATGTTACATTGACGTCAGTATTCCCATCTGTTGTGACTTGCTGGGCTTCAGTTTACCATGTTCTGCTCTCAGCATATTTCTTCATACCCTGTCCACTTGTGTAAAACCTGTTTTTTGTAATCTCTGTGTTTCATTTAGCCACTCCTTGTCTCTACGTAGACCAGCATGTCCATAATCTGGTCCGTTCTTGCTTTTTCCAACTCAAAATATCGCTCAACTAAGACATGTTGTTTCTACAGCTCAGATGGAGATGGTTATTCATACATTTATTTCCTCCTGTTTAGACTACTGTTACTCACATTTCAACAGTCTCAGTAAAACGTCTATAAATCATCTACAATTAGTTCAAAACGCTGCAGCCAGACTACTTACCAAGTTTTCAAAAAGGTCACACATCACACCAATTCTGTGTTCTCTCCACTGGCTTCCCATACATTTCAGAATACGTTTGAAGATTCTTATGTTTACTTTTAAAGCCCTGCATGGTCAGGCACCAGCCTACCTTTCAGAACTCTTAAAACCTTACAATCCCAGCAGGACTCTTCAGTCCTCCGATCAGGGTCCGTTGGTTGTTCCACACTCCAGCCTTACCAAAGGAGACTGTGCTTTCAGGGTCATTGCTGCACCTCTTTGGAGCTCTCTTCCATTGGGTTTAAGATCAGTAGACACTGTTATAGATCTTGAAATCAAAGGTGAGGTTGAGAAGGAGAGGTAGAGACTTGTAACTTGCTTAAGTGTGGAGAAAAAATTGCTATCAGAAAAATCTAAGGCCTATGTTTTGCAAAAATTAAAAAGCCTTTGATTTATTGGCTAAAGCACCTTTATGTTTCAACTTTTTAAGTCTTCATGTTCTTTGACATTATTTATTTATTTATTTATTTTTTGTCCTTTTCTTTATGATGATGGTTTTAGTTTGTTACTGCTGATTGTGTTATATTTGTATTTTGCTCTGAGCATGTCTTGATGGAGTGTAAAAAATGTGAAAACATGCCAGTTATGCCAGTTACAAGTCTGACCTCTCCTTGTTTGGTTTCATGGTTTTATTCTTGGGACCTGAGAGCACCTCTTTCCTTTGTTCAAATCTTCTTCCACTAAAGTCAGACAATAAATGTATGAAGTGTTTGAATGGGATTAGCTAACACTGGTGGCTGATTCTCCATAGCAACCTCTGCCATCAGTGAATAAATGTGGTGTAAAAACACTTTGAGTTATCAGACAACTAGAAAAGTGCTGTACAAGCTTAAGTCCTTTTACCATTCATCATAAAAGTCACAGTTAATACCATAGTAGGCTAATTCCCAAATCAATCGGTGAGTAAACAGTCATTGAAAGAAAAGTGTTAAGAGAGAGTCAGTACAGGTTTTCCATCTTGAATGTAGTTTTTTAATTAACAAGCTTTCAAAATGTAATCATCATTCAGCTATAAAAAATACAATGACAGGAATTCCATCTGCTATACCAAGATGTATGAAAATAAAGAGCTTCACTGGTTTTATTTCTCAAGATTGAAAATAAGTGAATGAATTTCTTCATTTTAATAACTTAAAATACATAAAAACCAATCATGACTCCAAACTTAAAGTGTAAGTGAAGCCCCAGCTCAAAGATAACTCCGCCCACTTGAGGATTTTTAAAATGCACAGAAAGTGAGCAGTTTGGTGCTGAGAGGAGGGAGGGGAAAAGGACGGAGCTTTCCAGATGAGGCGGGAGTGACAGTGACTCCCCTTGCCAGAAAGTGGCACAGCGTCCCGCAGCACTGCTGCCTCAGAGCGACCTTTAGAGGTGGAGGATTTTCCCCCTCCCGAGTCCCCTGAAGCAGGCTGTGGAGTGGTGGAGGACTGTGGTGGTCTTGAGCACTACCTGTTTAGGCGGATGGCTCTATTACTTACTAAAGCCAGAGCTCTCGGAGCTGAAACTTAAAAATGGAGCTTTTTAGGAAATGTGGGAATGACCGAGTTTGAACAAACCTGCTGTGGCTGTTCACTTTTTAAGGAAATTTTCAGCCACAAAAATTAAGTGCATTTTAAAAAACATCACACTAAATACAAAAGACCCCCCTGATGAAAAAATGTTTTGGTCTGGGTCTGAAGCATTAATTCACAGAATACATTCAGAATGTCAATAAAGGTAATATAAAACCTACAACCAAAGTTCAGCTTTTGTTGATTTGATTGAATATTCAAAGCTCAGATATAAGCAAAATAATCAAATATACACAAACAAAAATTTTGAAGTCCTTAAAAAAAGATTTGGAAGTTCATCAGAGACTTTGCTTGTTAAATGAGTCTGATTCATATCTGCATTAAACAATACGAAGCACCCAGTGTTATAGTCTGGGTTTTTAAAATCACCAAACAGAGATTTTTATTTAGACTGCAGGGTTACTGGTGATCTCCTCCATCAGTTGTTTGTATTCTGGATCATCAGGACTCTAGAGGACAAAAATGATATCAGCAGGGTGAAAAAAGAATAGCAGGTATCACTTTTCTATCTGAACTAAAAGCACCATTTCTAAATATTAAGGCAATAAAATCAGATACAACAAGGAAGCCAACAGCCTAATGAATTATTTCTGTGAGAAACTCCTTAGAAGATTAATACCTCGTGCAGTTTTAAAATAAAAGTTTAAAGTTACTTTTTAAAAAAAGAAAGAGAGAGAGAGACTTTCGTGTTACGCTCATGTCTTCTCATTAACCTGGAAGCTGCGGCCAGCGGGCAGCAGGCTGACTCCTCTAGAGCAGTGGTTCCCAAACTGGGGTCTGTGGACCCCCAGGGAGAGTGCCGTAGATCTTAGGGGGTGCTCGGGACACTGTCTAGTCTGAAGTGGTCAAACTTAGATGTGCATGTTGCTGGTGTTGGCCCAAAACCTCATATCTCCAAAATCACCACTTTTCAGGGAATGGAAATAAAGCTCTCAGTTGATCTAACACTGAATGGTCTGAGTCAGCACCTTTTTACAACTTTTATTTCACTAATATTGGTTAAAAACCACAGACATATGTAGAGGATGCATAATAGCACTGGTTTATCTAACAATAATTAAAATTGTAAAAAAAAAAAAAAAAAAAAAAAAAAAAAAGGTGATACAAGATTTTGGGCAGATGCCTGCAATATGTTTTTTTTTTTTTAAACCATTATTAGAAATATAATGTATGATGGCTTATAGGAGTCATTTAAAAAATAAATAAATAAAGAGGATATGTTCATTTAAAAAAAAAATAAAGCAACATTTTGGTGGGAAAAATAATAGAGGATTTTGAGATTATAAAGTCATATATGTACAAGAAAACAAACTCATAATTTCAGAGTTTAAAAGTTTGGTAATTTATGGGAAAAAAAATTAGTTTACAAAGTCTTGATTTTTGATATTAGAGACTCAAAAATTTCAAGATTTCAAAATGATAAATCAACACCAGTGTAAAGTCAAAATTTATAAGAAACTAAACTGAAAAAAAGTGGTTGGATTTTTTTAGTTTTTGACTTAATAATCTCAAAAATTCTGAGCTTTGGTTTACATTGATTAATGACTTTCAAAGCAGAAATTCGTTATTTTTTTTTTGTACATGAATAACTTTTTAAACTTCAGAATGTCAAGTTTTTATCTGAATAAAAACAAAATCCTTTTTTTTTTTCTAGAGTGGCCCTCATACGCTGTCGTCCACTTGTCAAGAACAAGTGTATGTAGGCCCATTATTTTGTTTTGTCAATGAAAACCGTGAAAATTGATCTGCTATTTTTCCAAGTGGGTCTCAGGGTGGCTTAGGGTTTTCTAAATACAAGAAAAGGAAAAATGCTGGGAACCACTGCTTTAGAGGGGAAAAGGTGAGAGCATCCAGTCGCAGACCTCTGCAGTGGGGTGTTTTGGGCTCATCTACTGCAAACCTCTAGAATGGGGCAAGCTTGTACGTGGGGCAGGAAGTGATGTACTAGTCCTTATTGGGGTTTTCCTTTATCGTGTGTTATTTTCAATTTTATCCCCCTTTCCCTAACCCTAATCTTTTTGGTTGGGATGCCGAACCTTAAACCTCTTTGGGTTTTCATTAGTTTGTGGTGTGTTACATTTAAATGCATCCCCCTCTGTAAATTTTGATTTTTAGCCATAAAAAAACAAAAACTTGTTGTAACCACTGAAATGTAGAGGTCTACATCCAGACACCCACCATAGAAGCCTGTAGCCAGATCCTCTTGGAAGAGGTTGAAAACTTAATGGGTATCAAAATGCACCAACTAACACTTTTTGTCACAGTATCTGTCTGTTGATCAAATTAATGAGCAGTGGTGTGACACTTTGGACAAGGAATTAAACTTGTGGAGTCTGAAGAGTCCTGGTGATTTGACTTTTACACGAGCACCGAGGACTCAAGTGTTGACTGCATTTGGACTACAGTGAAAGAAGAGGGTTTTAGGCTTATTTAAAGAAAATAACTTATTTTAATTACAGTTTATATTAACTACACACTTTTATTGATAATGAGGCATTAGGAGGATTAAGGCAAGCTTTCAAAACAACAATGTAATTTTGCCTTACAAAATTGCAGCTTGTTATTTTTCAAATCATGGTGGATTTTTTGATCAACTGCATCAATCTTGCCTCTGGAAATGCATTTTCATGCTTTTTATCCAGATTGTCATTGGTGTGCAAAGGCTTTTAGACTCTTACTCAAGGGATGAGGACTCAACTAAATTCATATCGGTGACTTAGACTTGAACAACCTAAAACTTGACGCTCAATTCAGACTCAAGTTTTCATGACTTGACTCATTTTTCAAGTCTTCAAAGATGGCGTCATAACAGAGGTTTGTGGTACATTCAGACACAAAGAAGTAAGAAGCAACTGAGGAAAAGAGCTTTTGCTGTGAGTCTGCCTTTCCTGAGTGTCACAGTAGACTAGGATTTATCAGAGTCTACCTTGTTCTCTGTCTTGCCACTTCTCTTCAAAGCCTTGACCCCTAAGGTAACAGAAGATACGACAACACAGAGCTCCAGGAGTGAAATGACGATCAGCATGCCGTTGATGCTTCTCAAAAGCAGCTGTGTGGACAAAAAAGACAGGGATAACTTAAAAACACACATTTACACATCAAACTCTGCCCAGTTCTTTCAAATGTGCTCTTCTTTTTTTGCACTTCTTTTATTTTGGACTGATGTTAAGGATTGTCAGAGTTTAAGAAACTGGATCTTTCCCTCTCTTATAAAAATCTATGCATGATTATGCCCATTGATCTCATTAGGTGAGAGGACTATGGAAACACAAAGACGTCTTTATTGACTATAAAAAAGCAAAACAGAAATAAAGAAGGCCACCGTGGTGTCTGTCATAGGGTTGTAGACATCACTTTGAAGGCTTTAGTTTTAAAATGACTATGAATGGACAAGAAACTACAGCTTTAAAGAAGTAAAAATTTAAATATCAAAAGAATAGGAGGCCAGTGTTTTATTTTGCTGTAAATTCAACCTCCATGATGTCACTTTGGTAGCTCTGGATGTGACATTTTGGCAAACTAAATGTTATGCTTACAGTATTTTCACTCTCAAGTTATTTCCTTATCAGGGAGAAATCTTGATGAGCTAACTTTGTTCAAAACATAGAAAACATAATTGTTGTTACAAACATACAGACATGTTGTTACATAATGCATCGTTGCTACATCGTGTGATGTAGTAAAATTATGTCATTATTACATTATCAGCTCTACCAAGCATTTTCCCCAAAACGCATTAAGACTGCACTGACCTGTCCACCGTTACATCCTTGATTAAGATTTAAGAACAAGTTTTTAATTTGTGATTTTATGTTGTGTTATTGTTTATTAAAGACTAATATTTGTACTCTTTGTCAGTGAGAACCCAAATGTTAGTGGAGTTTGTACTGGAAAAAAGTGATGGTGCATCCTTTATTATTATTACTGATGAGTTAAAGACCCTCTTAAGTGAAATCCAAAATGTATGTCTTAACACTCTAGATATGTTGGAAAGTGTTTGCTGTAAACATGTGAAAACACTGAGATCTTCATTGGAGTGAATTCTGGCTGGTGATGTCACGAGCCCACAGTGGGGAATGACCCCGCCCCTCTCACACTATGATATAAAATCACAGAGCAGTTCATCTCAGTACAGTCTGTTGTTAGCTGATGTCACTGCCTTTATTGAAAGTTAACAGTCTGTTCAGTGCTGTTTATTAGTCTTAGTATTAGTGTTTATTTATTCACTGTGAGCTAAATTTGCCAAATCTATCCGCCACAGTGGTCTATGGATCATTTAAAGTATCATGACAGAGATTTGAGCCAGAAAACGGACTCTAGATGATGGCATGACTGCTTTCCTCCATTCAGATTGTTACATTTTTTGAATTTGAGAGGATCCTATAGAGTGTTGCAGGAATGAGTCCTAACACGCGGAAGTGAGTTAGCATTTTAGCACTTCTGGTTCCCTCGTCTGAAAGTCTATGGGATTTTTGAATAAGTTTTTGGTTAAATGCCTGAAATAAGGTCTGTGGTGAACACAAGCTCAAGAGAGTTTAACGTTTTATCCTACAACATAAAATACATCTGAAACGTGCCCCACCTTTGAATTGTGTATCTTTTCACGTCTTAATAAAGGCGGTTGCTAAAAGATAGCTAACAAGGACTGCAGCGTTTGTCAGGAAGATTACACGTCATCGTCAGAAGCAAGGAAACTGAGCCTGTCATTCACATGTATCCGCGGGTGATGACGTTAAACTCAGTTGACTGTGTTGTAGTTCAGTATAGGACATTAGCTTTTTACTTTCGTCAGTGAGATTAACGAACCAGATATGATGCTTATATTATCAATTTGTGAAGATTATCTTTATGAACAAAACATGTAAGTTTCAAAAACTTTTACTGGACAAAGAGCTTATTTTCACCAACAATCCAAAAACCCAGTGAAAAATCCCACAGGTTCGAGGAAACCCATGCTATGTGAACTTCTGGGTTTGCCTACAAAATTACGTCACGACTGTACCACTCTATTTCTTCTGAGTGGGCGTGGCTTCAGCTCATTCAACAGACACGCCCACGCCATCCTGGAGCCCATTTTTCATGATTTTCTAGCTTAATTCTATAAACTTGGAGATGTTTTATCAGACTAAAATTGAACTAGAGGTTCATAACACAGTGACCTGCCATACAACAAACCTAAATACAGATCTATTTTCACTTTACAGGGTCTTTAATAGAGTGATAAGGTGTAAAACTTTCTAAAAGAATCAACAGCTCATGAAAAAGAACATTTTGAAGAAGTAAATTTCACATCACAGACAGCCTTCATTTGTGAACATAGAGGTATTCACTCATCAGACTGTTTGATTTTTTTCCTAAAGGCATTAAAAACTCACCAGAGTCAGTTCTCTGCTCTCGATGCACTTCTTCATCATTAGCTGTTCCTCTGGAGACGAAGTCGAGGTTGGCCGTTCCCCATAGTTGTACCTGTAGTTGTTCCAGTAGTCATCTGGGTCACAATTTCCCCACCACAGCCTGATGAGGAAGATGTTGATGGTGTAGAGGACGACGCCTGTGATGGCAAACGCAACTCCTACTAGGTTCAGAATCACATTGAGGATGACCTGAAAAAAAGGAAAACCTTCTGTACTTTGCACAAGTATAGAATTCTAAAACCATAGAGTAAAGGAAAAAGAGAAGGAAAGTGAGAGATAACAGCAGGATGACAGGCTGAGCTACTCACCATACAGGGACTGGGGCGTTTCTCTGACAGGATGCACATGCAACCGAAGAAAATGAACTAAAAAGAAAGGAGACATGGTACAGAATAAACTGGCCTTTCCATCAGCTTCAATGCAAAGATGATGTACAGTAGTACTCTGGAGTTAATGGAGATGTAAAGCAATATCTTTTTTGTTGCATGGAGTCTGTATGAAAATCTGTTTTTTATTCTATTTATTATTCAGATTTTATTTTTTATAGCATTTTCTTCTCAAAACCATTTGTTAAGCATATTCGGTTGTGCATTTTTATAACTCAGTGAATGTTTGTCCATAGAAGCCCAGCTGCTGCTCCTGTGTCCAGCAACTCACCCCTCCCATCTTTGCTCCGAGCGTGTCGGCATTAGACACACAGCACCCAGAGATGCACTGAAGAGATGTCATCACAAAGGGCCACCAGGCCTCACAAGAGTATAGTAAGACCAGAAGGACCGAAAGAGTCTGATTTTTGTCGACATGCTCAGATACCAGGAGCGCCACACCACCTTGCTTCATGTATCCATCGCCCTGTGTGTGAGTCTGTGGTTGATCTCAGCCATGCCGTCAGCGTCCTTGGTGTCCCTGAATGGCTGGATATTTATTTTGGCCCAAGAGACACACAGTCCCAACATTTCAGCCTCCTCACTCAGCCAGAAAAGAGTCCCCACAAGGACACCTACAGTCTCTGCAAGGCTCTCAGCATCATCAGCAAAGTCCTGACCAGTGATCTGGGCATCATCATATGACACATCACAGTTCTCTTATCCCTGTTACCCACCCCATTGTCTAGTCCACACAGGTACTAAAGAGCACAGGGGCTAAGACGCACTCCTACCCCACCCAAGAATCAACTGGGAAGAAGACAGAAGTTGAGCCACCACACTTTATGACCCTCTCTGTACCAGAATACAGGGTAGACATCATCTTTGTGAGTGAACGTGAGATCCCACACGGCTCCAGAATCCCCCAGAGGGCAACCCTGCTCACCAAGTCAAACACCTTCCAAAAGTCATAAGAGGGTTGCTGCAAGAATTCAACCACAGGAGGGAGGTTTCACCACGCTGAGCATCTCAGCCTGGATCCCAAATATGCCCAGCGCTTCCCATGCCTTCTCCTGGTTTACCGCCTGTTAAGTCTCCTCGAACAGTTAGTGGATCGTAGCTTACAGGTGGGTCTGCACACACTGCATCTGTTTGGAGCTCATGACTGAAAAGATCTGCCTGCTGCAACTCCGTAAAGCAGTCGATTATCGTTCCTTGATATCTGACTCCATCAGGAATGTGCCATGAGGCCCCTTTACTGCAGTGTTTGCATGGCCACTGTGAAGTTCTGCCATATAAAGTTTAAAATCAGAACTCTTTTGTCCATACAGCTGAACCAACCAGCTATCTAAAGGCTTCTGCTAATCGTTAAATGTTGCTGGGCCCTCAGTCTATATCATCATGTAAGATAGAGGAATATTTCTACCTATTTTTAATGTAGTTTTTTTTCTGACAGTGGACTGTGGAGCCACTTCCCAGATATCTGTAGAGTCTACTGTGAAGCAAATAATTTTCTAAACTTTGATCTGTACCTTTATTCACAAAAAGAGCATAAATTATATGATTAGATTGCTTACCAGAGCACCTAACCAAAAGTGATGCATGGTGTATTCAATTTCCCACCAAGGAGTGGTGTAACTCGCATGAAGGATCACTCCAAAACCGAGGGTGAGCAGCCCAGCCATGATTTGTATAGCCTATAAAGAAGGAAACACAGAATGAATAGCAGCATGAAAAGCAAATACCTGAACTGTGAAACTACAGTAACCAGGTGGCATAATGAAGCTAATACCCAACCTTATAATAGATCCTTGACTCTCACAAAATCTTGGTGTACTTCTATATAAATATCCTCTACATGCACGGAGCGTTACTCACAGGCTGTCTCAGAGCTATGACAGTGGACCAGAGAAGCTTTAAGCATTTGATAACAAACATGAACAATGTATATGAGGTTTTAACTCACCCCCAGCACTGACTGAGAAGCTCCCTGGACCCTCTTCAGCCGCTGCGACACAGAGCAGCAAGTTGGGCTGTAACAGAGGCCTCCAAGGATCTGGCACAGTGGAGGACATGAGCTTTCAGGGTCGGTGGTCAGAGTGAGGAAGGTGACCCCGTCAGTTTTGGTCATGGTCACAGACATCCTGCTGATCCTGGAGCCTGAATGAGATCACAGAGGAAACTTAACATCACATAAGTTAGAGTGTAGCTGCTATTGTTCTGTAACTTTAAACTTAACATGTTTTTTATCTGTAAGTGAAATAAATACTTTTACAGCATGGGTAAAAAGGGGATCAACCTTACTACTTGATGCTTTGCCTTTTCTTTTTCCAACTTGAACCATTTTTTTCCATTTTGCCCATTTTTGCCACTTCTCTTTGTTACTTTTTTTACCCATTTCTGTCACTTTTTTGGAACTTTTTTACACCACATCAAACCCATTTTTGCACCTTTTTTTGCCAATATTGCTATCTTTGCCCCTTCATTTTTGTCACTTTTCACCCACATTTTTCTTGTTCCTTAACGTTCTGCCATTTTTTTTACCCATTTTTTGCCAAGCTGTTGCCCATCAAAAGGAACCCTGCATGATCAGACAAGTTCCCCTTGTTGGATAGATATTTGTATCTGTCATATGTATTGATAATATTACCAATAAAAAGGTAATTCTGTGTGAAAAGGCAGCTTACATTTTTAAGAAGGCTGTATTGTAACAAAACATAAATAGATACAACTATTTTACTTTGATAAGAATGAAAATTATTCAGGTGAAAAATAAAGTATAGTTATCACAGCTTAATTTAAAACAGTGGGCCATTATTTGCTGACTCCCATGGGCCCCCAGTCTGGCTGGGCCTCAGAAAGCTCTACCCTTTATCGCCCTCTTGTGGACAGCCTTGAATGAAGCAGCCTTCATTTAACACTACTTCCTCCTTATGACTGACAAAAGCGAACCTTTTAGTTTTTATAACCTCCGTCTGCTACCAAAAGGTGGGATTAAACAAGGCGATCTACAGCAAGCAGGCTGATAGAGCCTCTGGTAGCATCTCCTCAGAAAAAGGTTTCCAACTGAGTGGAACATGAGAGAGTTAACACAGCAGGAAGTGATTTCTTCTACTAAAGGATTCACAGGAAGCACAGACAAGACAAGATCAGCAAAAAGCACTGAACACTTTTACAGGATGCTAAGCTACTGTAAATAGCTGTAGAACCATGTACAATGATTGGCTCAAAATAATAGTCTTCTTTAAATGATTTCTATTATAAAAGGCAAAGCACATACCTGTTTGTGTCAACAGGAACAAAATCAAAACAGTTGCGCTATGCCTGAAAGTACCAGTCTGATGACGTTTGTGAGGGGGCGAAGAGGAGGTCCCATCATGTTCCTAGCAGTACCTCCCTCTTCCTGAGAACTGGAGAGAAATTTGACCCCGAACAGAAAGAAATCTGAGAATTTTCCGCTTTGATTTTAATATTAAAAAAAAGGAAAGAGAAATTAAGGGAACGACCTGAAGTTTAGTAGTTGTTACCCTTGGTTGCAACAACTACAAGTGTTTGCGATACCTGGCCATGAGCCTTTTACATCGCTGTGAAGGAATTTTGGCCCACTCTTCCTTGTAGAATTGTTTTAATCCAGTCACATTGGAGGGTTTTGGAGTTTACTGGTGTTTTTGATCATTGTCCTGTTCCATAACCCAGGTGTGCTTGAGCTTGAGGTCACAAACTGATGACCGGACATTCTCCTTCAGGATTCTCTTCTAGAGTGCAGAACTCATGGACCAAGTCATGGTCCTGATGCAGCAAGACGACCCCTAACATCACCCTACCACCTCCATGTTTGACTGTTAGTATGATGTTCTTTTCATGACATGTTGTCTCAGGTCATCAAAGTTCTGAACAGCAAAGCATTTAACAAAGAGTACAGACTAGACCTACCCTTCTTTATGAAATGCTGTGTTAATTTTATGCCAGTTGTAACGGGCCACACACCTTACAAAAAGTTCAACTTTTGTCTTGTCAGTCCATAGAATATTTTCCCAGAGTCTTGGGGATTATCAAGATGTTTATCAGCAAATGTGAGGTATGCCTATGTGTCCTTTTTGGTCAGCAGTAGCTTTGGCCTTGGAACTCTCCCATGGATGCCGTTTTTGACCAGTCTCTTTGTCATCATTGAATCATGAACTCTGAACTTAACTGAGTCAAATGAGGCCTGCAGGTCTTAAGATGCTCTTCTGGGTTCTTTTGTGACCTCCCGGATGAGTCGTTGAAGCGCTCTTGAAGTCATTTTGGTTGGCTGGCAACTCCTAGGAGGGTTCACCATTGTTCCAACTTTTCTCCATTTGTGGATAATGGCTCTCACTGTGGTTTACTGAGGTCCCAACGCCTTAGAAATAGCCTTTTAACACTTTACAGACAGATAGATGTCAGTGACTTTGTTTCTCATCTTTTCTTGAATTTCTTTGGATAACGGAGAACTGTTTCATATTCCTCTGTGGTGTTAGGGTAATTTGTTAAAAAAGCAGTCCATTGGTGTATGCAGATTACTTTTTTGATGCTTTTTTTTTCAAATCTTAGGAGATGATATTTAGAAATGGGTATATGGAGTCTAAAAAGTAAATGAGTATGCTCTGTAAATCTTTGGATACTCTGAACCAAGGCCGCTCATAAGGGAGGACAGTGGGAAGAGCCAAATGGAGGGCCCATGCAGGTCAGTTAAATCATGGTCCATTGTTTAGTTAATCGGTGATGACCAAACTTTATTTTTAACCTGAATAATAACCACTTTTATCAAAGAAACAACTTTTTATTTATGCTGTGGTACAATATAGTCTTTTTAAAAATTGTGAGCCCCCTTTTCACACAGAATTACCTTTTTATCAGTAATGTTAACAATGTGGATGGGCACACTGTACTAAATGATTAGTATAAGTAATGTCAGACTTCATAACTAAGCCACAAACATCAGGATGCCGAAAATAAAGAAGAAACGGAGACAGCTTTAAATGAAAGGAACTGAATAATTATGAAAAAAAAAGAAAAAAATGGGTTAAAAGTGGCAACAACAGCAAAAAGTGTCAAAAGAAATGGCACAGAATGATTAAAAGTGGCCAGTTAATGGCAACATAGGCAAAAAAAAGGCAAAAATTGGTTATTCTGTCAAAAATAGTGACAACAATTAGGAAAGTAACGTCAGATTTTATAGCTGAGTTCTGATCTGCACAAATGTCAGGACGCCACAGAATAGAGTAGAAGGAATTCAAATAACTCAAATGTAAACGAATTAAATAATTGTGAAAGAAGTGGCATTAGTTGGCAAATACACAATAAAAGCTGTAAAAATGGGGTTGGAAAGACAAAAAGGGGGCAAAATGGTCAAAAAATGCTAAGGTTAGCAAAATTGGTTTAAAAGCAAAAATGGATTCAAAGTGGAAAAATGTGTCGAAATGAATGGAAACAGTGATAAAAAAAAAGGGGGTTAAAAAGTGGCAAGAATAAGTAATTTGCAAATCAGCTCGATACACTTTTCAGCTAAAATATGATGTGACTGTTAGCCAGGACGCTAGCACCAATGTCACTGATCCAACGCCACATATGTTGATATCATCAACAAACCACAATCTTAAAGGGAACATTCTCTGGGTTTTTAGGGGCCCAGCCAATTCTGCGGGCAGGCCTGCTCTGAACTACTACTAGACATACATTATCATTATAAAATTGATAGCTTTAAGATAAAAAGAAATGAAAAGTGGTGTATACGTGAACTTCACATCAGTTTAAAAGATCTAAAATGTAAGTTGAATGTTAAATGTACAATGTCATTTAGCAGACGCTTTTGTCCAAAGCGACGTACATTTGAGAGTGAGTACAAGACAAGCAAAGATCTAGACAAGAAGAAACAACATCAGTAAGGGCCACAAAGTGCTTCAAGTCCATTTTGACGCAGGTGCTGCTATGCAGTGTTAAAGAAAAAGCACATGGTGTATAAAAGCTTCTTTTTTAAATAAACATCAACAATGAAACAACCAATAATCAATGTAAGAGCTAATATTTTAAAGGACAGAGACGTGTGGCAGAGACTGAACATGCTGAACTTGTGTAGCTCATTTATGCTAAATGACGTAAAGTTACCAGTATAAAGGCACAGGACTATATAGTAGTACAGTGTAAGAAAAAAAACACAAAGCAAGGATTTTCAGTTAGACCACAGGGTCACTGGTGATGTCCTCCAGCAGTGGTTTGTACTGTTCTGGGTCATCAGGGCTCTGAAAGAGAAAAATACCATCAGCAAGGCAATTATTTTAAATTGATTTCAAAAAAGTACTATTGTAAGTTCTCTCTTTCAACTTAAATACCCCAAATTTTGATTGATTTTATTTGAAGAGGACATGATGGGTTAATAGAGCGGGAAATCATTAAAGGCAAATGGGGGCTGACTTATGGGAAAGGAGCCACAGGTTAGCCTGGACCCAGGCTGAGATATAGCCTCTACACATGGGGCCCAACCAAACTATTAGGCTGTCAGCACCCTTTAATAGGAAAATATGATTTTACAGATCCTACCTCTGTTTTCTCCCTTGTCCCCACCACATTTGTCCCCAAAATAGCTGAACTGAAACCAGCGCATAACTCCAGGACACACAAGATGATCAGCAAAGCATTGATGCCTATCAGAATCCGCTAAAGGAAAAGAAAAACAGAGAGAACTTCAGTTTTATTTTTATCTGCAGTCTGTAATCACTCTTACCAGGTTGAACATTATAAAGTTTGTTCCCACTGAGTCTTACGCAAATGTGCCTTTTTGGGTTTATGTTGGGTAGGAAGTAACATAGCCAAAGCACATTTACAAGAAAAGAGCTTTTTTTCTCACATTACTTGTCATATGTCACAGTTAATACAAATTTTAGATGTTGCTGCAAAATATCACATTACAAGCAACTCAGTAGTCTAATTTGGAGGAAAGCGCCATATACTGCGGTTCCACCAAGTGGTCCTGTTTGGTTTAACCCAGTCTGACAAATTTTTCATGGACGTGACCTCCTGATGTAACTCAGTTTCAATAAGAAATCCCTTCCAGCTGCCCTGCAAAGGTTTCCTAATAAACATAGGTTTTCAAGCACAGAAAAAAAAAGATTCTTCACTGTTGGAGGCCCTTAAAATTTTACACCCATAAAAGCCTGTCAGGACCAAAATGGTTCACTTTATATATTAAGCTATACAAATATTACACATTCATATTTTTTTTAAACATTTTTTTGTGACTTCTGCAAACCACCTCTCCCTCTACTCACAAAGATTAAATAACCATAACTTTCAAGAAATTTAACCCTTTAAATGACAGTTCCTGTCATCATGCCCCCCCCCCCCGGTTTTGGTTGGGAAAAAGTGAAAAAAATAAATGTTATTTTTAAAATATTACAAGCAAAGTTGAAGTTCTTCCTGGTCAAAAGAGCCTGTTATATATCAATAATAATTTGCAACATTGATTTTTATGCATTATGATTTTTCACGCATTGTAAAATGTAAAAAAAAGGAAAAGTGACACATAAGCCCTTGAGGACCAAAATGGCTCATTTCATACATTAGGTTATAAAATTTTTATATAGTTATATTTAAAACTTTTCAGTTTATTTTGTGAACTAGGTCCCCCTCTACTCATGAAAATTAAATAATCATAATTTTCAAGAAATGTAACCCTTTAAATGCCAGGTTCTGTTCCTGTGCCCCTCTTTGTTTAAGACGGGAAAAAGTGAAAAAAAAAAAAGTGTTATTTTTAAAGGTATGAATGAAGTTCCTGTAGAGGCACATATCTGCTTGCTGTGCTCGTGTGTGCATGCCAGCAAGCACCTGTATGATTTGGTTTTTAAACACCTAGCAGTTAGACTGTATACCCCAGGAGGGTTTGACCATATTAAAAACATCCATACCACCTGATCCTCATGTCATCCACTGGTTTTTAACAAGCTGCAACCTTCAGTGTTGAAAAAAGAAACCAGTACATAAGTAGCACTGGAAATCAAACGCACCCCTTGTGTGTTGATTTTTTTATAACAGATTAAAAATACATATTTACAGCCTGGACCTGATTCAAGAAACTATTTTGGTCAGAATAGTTCACATCTTTCTGGGGACACACTGTACAGGGGTTGAATTATTTCATAACATGTATCTTTTGGTTTTAAGGATAGAAGTTATGCATGATTAGGAGCATGGCTCAGTACCAGTGTTAAAGCTGTTTGCCATGAGGCTGAAGACTCAGTTCCATCTCTTGGCCTATTACCTGTCCAAACTGAAGTAATAAAGACGTTGGGGCATTTGTGTGGGTATAAAAGACTCACCTGAGTCACTGCATTAGCTTCCATGCATTTCTCAGTCATGAGCGTCATCTCTGAAGACTGTGTCATCGTGTCATTTTCTGGATAACCAAAATAGTCATAACCACACCCTCCATGAAACTGCACCAGCATGTTCATGTTCAAGCTGTAGAGTACGATGCCTGTGGTGGCAAACGCAGCTCCAACACCATTTACAATCATGTTGAGGTTGACCTGAGAAAAAAATACACAAAGAACCAGAGTAATCCATTTTAGCACGATCAAATATAAAAACTAAACCTTAACAGAAGAGTTGAATAAATCATATATAACAGTAGGGTTTTATAAAGCTAATACTCACCAAGAATGGACTGGGGAACTTCTCAGACAGGATGCACAATACACCAAAGCAAATGAACTGAAGATGACAAACAACAACAACAAATAAACAAATAAGAAGAATCTAATTAAACTTCCACCACTCTTATACACAAATATCAAAGATCATACACAGTTGGAATATCATTCACTACGCCCAGCTGGGTTTCAAAAGTTCATATTTGGTTTTATTCAAGCTTTAGGCAAATGTCCACTCTGACTCAAGGATGAACCAGATCAGAGGTCAAAGGTCATTAGGCCTCATGTTTAACAGGCACTCTTGAAATCTTTATTTTGCCATTTGTCTAATTTAATTTCATCACTAAAACTCAGATTGTATACTGTTTTGATATTCACTTGATATTTATTCAAGTCATCAATCTCGCCACCCTACACTTTACTCGCTCTGTCATCTGAAATTTATTCCAAAACATGCAGGTTATAATTGATTAATTGATTTTACAAGTAAACAGTGCATGGCACAATAAGTGAGAGAAGCACACATTATCACTATTAGAGTCAAGAGGAGTACAAAATGATCAGCTGTTGTATTTAGCTAATACTAATCCATGAATAGATTTTTCCTTTAATTTAACAATGACCCCTGAAACAGTCAGTCTGATGTCTTAGGATACAACTCATCAAAAAAAAAATCTCTTGAAAAAAGACCGTAACATTAGGTTGCTCACCAATGCGCCTAACCAAAAGTGATACATGGTGTAGTCAAGAAACCACCAAGGAGTACTGTCACTGTTGTAGAGGATCGCTCCCAGGCCGATGGTGAGCAGCCCAACCATAATTTGTATGGCCTGTGGAGGAGGAAACACAGAATGAATTAAAGCATGAATAACAGTAAAAAAGTACAGCAACACTGTTAAACTTAACTATAGAGTTACTCTGTTAATACTTAAAAGGTCACATATGCAAAATATACTTTTTCAGGCTTTTCTAACAAAAATATGTGACCCTGGCCTGTCCACAATCCCCCCAAGAATCAGAAAAATCAATTCCCTCAACCCTCTCGTTCTCCACCTTTCAGAAAATGTGTACTGAAAAAAGCCGTTCTCAGATTTTGCCCTCATGATGTCATGTAGCGAGTTAGCACCGCCCCCAGGTTAAGCTGGCCCTCCCCGCTTGGACAAAAGTTTAGCCCTCCTCTCCCCAAGACACATGAAAAAAGTGACATTTCTATTCATAATCAGCACTGATTTGATTTTTTTAATGAATAACACCATAATAAACTTGGCCAATACCAAAACACCATTATATAAACAATTTATTGAAAGTTTTATCATGATAGTAGCTGATAGATTCAAATCTTCTTTTGGTAACCTCAGAGGCCTGACCCCAACCCCACACCCCCTGAGTAGTTTGGCATCTCCTCTGGAGGGTCCCTGATACCAGGTTAGGAACCAGTGGTTAATATCAGCACACAAGAAATTCCTCTTCTCCAAAATCTTGAATATAAAAACAGATTTGGATGACATATGAAGTTGTAACTCACCCCCAGCATTGACTGAGAGGTTCCCTGGATCCTCTTCAGGTGTTGGGACACAAAGCAGCACCTAAAGCACCCAGGGCTGTAGCAGAGGCTCTTCAAGATTTGGCAAATTGGAGGTAAAGCGCTCTGGGGGTCAGTGGTAAAAGTGAGCACAGTGACCCTGTCACCTTTGGTCACACTCACAGACATCCTGCTGATCCTGGAGACTGAAAGAGACCAGAGAGGAAACTTATCCCCTGAGTAAGAGCACCGCTGCTGTTATATTATTCATCAAAAGTCAAAATACAAAGACTGCATTTTTACTTTTTACAATCAGGGTGGGGGTATGTATTTTGAGCTGGATATGAAGATGATTAAAACTATAACTGTGCCATCAAACCAGGTAGGAGATTAACCATTTCTGTGTAGGCATTTTTAATGACTCTCACAGCTGCAGCACAGGAGACCTCGACAAAGCCATTTACAGTAAACCTGTGTTTTAGCATATTTTCCCTACAGGAGCTATTCAAGCACAGGCATTATAAGATCAGCAAAGAGTAATAACATACCACTCTCTAAATCCCCTCTAACTGAGGTCCTCACTGTTAAAAAGCTTCAGATAAGTAGCTGTACAAAACCTTGTGCACAAAAATTTTAGATGCAATAATTAAATGATTTCTATTGAAAAACAAAAGACAAGAACCATACCTTTTTTGTCAAGAGGAAGACGAACCAAAACTGTTGTGCTTCACCCAATAGAACCTGTCTTACAGCATCTGAGGAGGCGGAGAAAAAGCCCATGTTCCCGGCAGTGCCTCCCTCCATCTGAAATCTGCAGAGAAGCTTGACCCGGAACACAGAGAAAATCTGAGAATACTGCTTTGTTTTCATCAATGTGCTGCTCTTAAAACCTGAAATTAAAGAGCAGGGTGACAGGGACATGCAGAACATGTCCTCAAGTTTGGAGATCACAAATCCAACTCCTAAAGCATTTCTTTAAAGCTCCTGTGAGGAATTTCCTGCTGGTCGTGAAACTGTCAGACATATTCTGACCAGAAAAGAAGTATTAAAGATTTTCAAAACTCTGCTCTTGTTGCGGGTTAGAAGATGTGCTAGATGAGATGACTACGCACGCAGCAGAGGTGGCTTCTCTTTAAAGCTAAAGAGATTGTAGACAGGCCTGTCCAGAGAACTACCTGGGCCCCTGAAAAGCCCAGTGAAATGTTTCCAACTTTTCTTTGAATTTTAGGGAGTTCATTTGTCAATTTTCCATAATGTGCCAAGAAATTTTGGTAAAATTTGTTTGGAAATTTGGGGAAATATTAGAAGAAATTTTATATATATATATATATATATATATATATATATATATATAGTTTGTATTTTATTAAATTTTTCATTAACATTGTCACATTTCGGTCAAAAACTCAGATGACTTATATATAGATAACAAGGTGACTTATATGTACCTATACATGTACATATGTACATACATAGCTACAAATATGTATGGCACATACAATTATAGAGACGCATAAAGACAAAAATAAATACATAAATAAACCATAAAAAATGTATATTAAAAAAATATTTTTAAAAAGTTTACACACATACTTTGCATCTTCCATACTTGACGTGCATCATGATTCATTATCTACATCAGCATTAGAGAAGAAATGTTGAGTGGAATTGTTTTGATTTTTTTGAGAATTTACTTGAAATTATTTCAGAAAATTTTCATTGATTGTTTTTCTTTTGGGGGGGGGGGGTGGGGGGGGGTGGTTGATCTTATTTAAATCTTTAGGATTTACAGAAAGATTCTTTTAAGCATTTGGGAAATATTTATAACCTTGCAAAGCAGATGGATACGCCTGTTTCCTTGTTTTTCACTGGCGAATCCATCTTGCAAAGCTCCCATCTGAACAGTCTGGGCCTGGTTAGAAAGTGACAGGACCAATCAGTGACACTGGGCAGTACTTTCAGGCCCAGCGGAGTTGTTGATGTAAGCAAGCAGCAACAAGATACCGATGCAATTATGGCGGAAGAGCGTAGCGTTGATGCTGTTAAAACACCAGTTTTATCAGAACTTGATGACATTTCTTCGTTAAAAGAAGAACAAAGAACAGCAGTGAGTTGTTTTCGTTTCAAAACTGCCAAAAAGCACGTACTGACATGTCTACAGTCGCCATGGTTCGCGTTATTCCTAAGTAGCTGCACACACGCACCTTGGTAGGGGCTACGTCACGTTTTGTTGCTCTGATTGTCCCGTAAAGATGTGACAGACAGAACATTCATCCAATCACACGCTGAGTTTTTTTCAAAGCCTCTGCCCTTCCCCAAACGCTTAGTATTGAAGGTTTTCCAGATAGATGTGTGGATGGATGGATGTGTGTCAGTTAATATATTTGTTTGTTTTTTTTTAATTGGTTTCATTTTCCAAGGAAAAAAAAAAAAGTTTGGTGGTGTCTAAAAAATGTAGGGAATTCATTTTTTAATGTTTTGGAAATCTCACTACTATAATTGGCAGCATGTCTGTCTGTCTGTCTGGATTTGCACGCCACACTGTTGCTCCAATTATCCTTGATACCTCCAAAAAGACTTCTTAGGTTTGCTGGTTCGAAACAGGTGCCACAAAAATCCTAGACATGCATTTTCTATAAAATCCAAAATTGTTGCATCTTTCACTTCAGTTTGCCCATCTCTCCATCCCTGATTATGTGATGATGCTTTGTTAAAGCTCCACAATAAAGTTAAAGAACAAACACTTGTAAATAAGTCAAAAGGCACAGATTAATGCTCCACTCATTGAGCTGTAGGCCAATTAGCACAAAGTGTTTATTTAAAAGCATAGCTTTAAATTTCCAACAGTCAAGCTCATTGTCTAACAGAAGCTGTTGGTAACAAGTGAGGATTCTGAGTTCTATTATGTTGGAAATGTGACAGCAGGTACAGAAATGCTAACCAGAAAGATTTGGATTTCTTTGTTAGAACAACTCTGTCTGCACATGCCCTCGGGTCTTCGGCTCATGTGACCAACACTTTCTCCTCCTTGTTTATCCTGCCTACCTGCAGCTTTTTTATCTTTAGAAAAAAAAGAGATAAAAATGGAAGATACAACACAAAACCATGCTACTCCCATCACTTTGGAAAAAAAAGACTGACAGATATCTGCACAAGTAAGTCAGATCAAATCCTGCTTAATGCCTGCCATTAATAAACAATGATTTATTTTTAAAAGCTCTTTTTGCTATGGGACATTTTAAACACTACGACAAAGTGTTATGTGCAAGGTAAATTTAGAAATTATAGAATAATAAATGGGTGAATTTGAAAAAATGACAATGACACCTTTAAAACTATCTTTGGAGGTCTTTATTTTCCAAATGGATAACTTCTACAAAATAAAAACAATGTAACCTACATGATTGACACATCTTTTCAGCTAACAACCTACTACCCATAAGGCACACTGCTTAATAGATGACTTATAAAATATTAGACATATACATGAGGACAAAATTATTCACCCCAATGAAAATGTCATTGATTTAAACATATTTTTCAAGTGCTGATAAACACAGCAAAGAATTTTTAACACAGCTTTTTCAAACATCCTAGTTTTATTTTGGAGGCTGAAATTATTTTACTTTGCACATAGAAATGAAAATATTCCACAAAAAACAAGAACTACCAGGGTCTAAATTATTAGCCCCCCTCGCTAACAGTCAGCTGTGTCTCCGTTTTGCTGAATAACAGCCTGCAGTCATTTGTTGTAGTTTTCAACAAGTCTCTGACACGTCTCCTGAAGAATCCCAGCCCGTTCTTCTTTGGTCAGTCTCTCAAGCTCCTCCAGATTTCACGACCTTCTGGCATGGACCTTCGTCTTCAGTTCACCCCACAGATTTCCAATGGGAGTTAAGTCAGGGCTTTGTGCAGGCCACTCAATAACGCTCACTTTGGCCTTCTGAAGGTAGTTCCTCACCAAGAGTGACGTATATGTTGGGTTGTTGTCGTGATGGTAGAAAAAGTGACAGCATAGACCCAGTCTTGCTGCTGACTTGCTAAGGTTTTCCTTCAAATCTCCACATATCCTTCTTTCTTCATGGCCTCTCCCTTCTTTCTCTAAACATCACCAATGTCTCTCTGGCCAAAGAGCTCTAGTTTAGTTTAATTTAACCAAAGGACACACTTCCAGGATTCATAATCCTTCTCCAGGTTGTCCTTACCAGACTTCAGTCTGGTTTGAAGGTCTTCTGCTAAAGGGGAGTTTTTCTTGGTCTGCAACCTCCCAGTCCATTCCTGTGCAGGGCTCTAGTGATGGTCTTCTCAGAGACTACAGTTCCTGACTTGGCTAAGTCCTTCACTAGTATCTTGGCAGTTGTTCTGGGGTCTTTGGACACATCTCTCACCATTTTTTTCCAGAGTCTTTGAAATCTTTCTCTTCCTCTCTCTGCCAGGCTTGGTCTAGACTGTGTGGCTCTCTGAATTTCTTGATTTTACTTCTCACTCCAGCTCTTTATGCTTGGAAACGCTGTAATAATTTTGTAGCTCCTTCTCCTGCTTTGTGAGCATGGACAATTCTTTTTCTCACTTCTAAACCGATTTCTTTTGTTTATGGCCCGGTGCCTTCTCAAGTTACAGCTCAAACCCTTTCAGAGGCTTTTATAATGTGTGTAAACTGGGAAATAACTGCTGGTTTTAACTTGATTTAAAAGCTTTGAGCATTGTAAACTGAAGGCACATCATTGAGTAACAGTGGTTTTTGCTTTGGCTTGACTAAAAAGTCAGTTCTGAAGGGGGCTAACAATTTAGACCCTGGTAGTTTTTGGGTTTAGTAAAATACTTTTGTTTTTGAGTGCAAAGTAAAATAATGTATCAAAATAAAACTAGGATGTTTGGAGAAGCGGTGTTAAAAACTCTCTGTTTAACAGCACTTGGGAAAATCTCGAGGAAAACTCAAATTTTCATAGGGGGGCTAATAATTTTGTCCTCATGTGTATGTCATTAAAAAAATAAGAGAGAATTAAAGGGAGAGCATCACGTCTTATAAAGTGCACAGCATTTAAAATTCTCTAAAATATAAGTGCAAACATTTTAAGCAGAAAGGAAAGAGAAGTGCAGTAAAGACTAAACATACTGAATTTTTGTAACTCATTTCTGCTACGTATAGTTAGGTCAATGATATAAATGCATAGGATTATACTGTAGTGTCCTTTAACTGATGGCACATGGAGGAGATTTTGCTTCAGGCCACAGGGTTACTGGTGACATCCTTCTGCAGCTTTTGGTAGTGTTCTTGCTCATCAGGGCTCTAAATGAGAAAAATTAAATCAGTAAATCACATAAATCGTGCTCTCCAAGTGCTTTTCTAGTTTAACTTTGTAACACTTCTTAAGCAGAGGAGCTTAAATCTTTTATGTCCACATATTTACACAATACATTGATTCAAATATGTTTCTCTTCATTTAACAACTTTTTAAACCTGAATTCAGCCAGGCAAACATGGAAAATTTTGATCATCATAATGTCTGTATGGACAAATTAATGCAGTACAGTAAAAACAGTATTTTTGTTTACAGTCATCTTTCCAGGCCTAGTCTAGCCCCGCCCCCTTTCCCTCTAACATCATCATGTTGGTTGTAAGGACTAGTACGTACAAATGCATGGCTCTGTTACTGCCTAATCTGGCCATCCTAACACACACAAAGACTGTGAAGTCTGGGACAGCCATATAGCCTTTGTGCACAGGGTGCCCACTCTAACTGAGCTCATTAGCTAGTAATCAAAATGGGCAGGTCTCCTGTAGATGAACTGCTTTGAAGCCAAAATACCCCTGTGATAGTTGCTGACATGAGTTTGTGGCTGACTGAGCTTAAAAATTGACACCACGGTGTCATTTTGCAGATACTCAGGTTAATGGAAAGTTTCATGAATGTATTCTTTGTTTTCATTATGTTCTATCCTGCTATTTTTTACTCAGCTGATATTTGATTTTAAAAATCATAATTTAGAGGTATCTTGATGTAATAGTTTGACCCCGTTCTGATGAGAAGAGCTTTGACTGATATGAGAATAAGAAGCCAAAATTACATCAACTTTTAGAGTTGCTTTAAAGTGAAATTCAAGATTTGTGTCTTCACACACAAAAAAATGTTGGAATAAGGTTGCTTGTGCCTGTGAAAACACTGAGATCTATGTGTGACTGAATTAAGAAAATTGTTCACCTCTTTCCTGGCTTGGTTCATTTGGGCAGGGCAAATATAGGGATCCACCACGATATCACATCACCGAGCAGTTCATCTCAGTACAGTCTGTTATTAGCTGATGTCACTGCCTTCATTAAGAGTTAACAACCAGCTACACGCTGTGCTTTTGTTCATTGTGAGGTAAATTACCAAATCTATCAGCCAGTGCGGCCTATGGGTCATTAAAAGCATCATAACAACAAGATGCAGCAGGAACAAACATATTACCTGCTGAAGGTGTTATAATCCAAATTTAACTTGTCTTTAGCCCTGGATGATTAAAAGAAACGGACTGTCACTGTCAAAGTAGCCACAGTTCAATCCCTCGTGTCTGTTAGCATTGGGATGCTTAAGTTCAGTGAAGTATCCAATGATAGACACGGTTTATTCCTGCCTCCAATGTTAATCATCAAAGACTTTTACTTTGAAGAGCTTTGCCTGGGAATGGAGTGCTTTCAGCAGCGACTTAATAACAAAGACGTCTCATAAACAGGAGAGACTTAACTTCACATAACTCGGACAATGAGATATAAGAAATTCCCAAAGAGTTAAATGCAGAATGAGAAAATGAAACTGAGACTTTTTAGCTCTCTAAACTGTCTTTGTGTCATGACATAAATGTGATTATTTCTGTGATGGCTTTAAAGGGGAGTTATAACATAGAATACCATTTAGGTTGTATCACTTTTTAACTGAGTAGAACTGTATTTCTCGTGAGTGGGCGTGGCTTCAGCTCAATCAACAGACACACCAACAGCATCCTAGTGAAGATTTTACTGCCTCATTTTTCATGATTTTAAAGTTTAATTTTACAAACTTAGAGATGTTTTTCATGACTGAAATTTGGCCTGGTGGTTCAAAACACAGTGGCCTGGCATACAATAAACCTAAACAGATTATTTAATCACTTTCGAGGAATTTCTGCTTTTATAACATCGCCGGTGTAATTGAATTAGACAGAAGCCACGCCGTTTGTAGCTCTGTCATGCCAAATTAAAATACTTCGGAGACACAACGAAGATTAGACACATATAATTTGCTTCCACCCAGAGGAGGAGGGAAACCTGCCCCTGCCGCTGTTGCTAAAGTGCCTCTGCTAACCAGAGAAACAAAGTTCCCAACCTCCTCGGAAAAGGTGAAGCAAATCAACAAGTCCATCCAACATTTATTGACTGGGATTTACGCCGTACTCGGTCGTGGAGAACCAGGGCTTTCTAGCGCTGCTGCATATGCTGGAGCATGGCCATCCTGACGCTTAACAACCAAACCAAAACAGGCCATGGCATCGCTGCTGTAAGTGGGTAGGATAGCAGTAACATTTGATGCGTGGACATTAATTGCCACTAAATGTAATGTAACAATAACCGCGCATTTTATCTTTGATGACTGGAAGCTAATGTCATACGTGCTCCAAACAAGAGCAATGACCGAGAGCTGAGCTGTACAGCCCACGTCTGCAAGGGCTAAGGAGGAAGTAAACAAGTACTGTAGCATACTTGCATCTGAACATAAGGTCAGCTCGTTTTTACACAAGAACTTGTAAATTTGCCCTTCACTAACTCACAGCAAACGTGCTTAACATTTGCTTTGTTTTTTGGAGTTTCTGTAGCCATGAAGCTCACAAGCTGTTTTGGAAGGACATAATTTTTTGTCTCCTTTTTCAGAGAATTGTTGCAGGCCAAAGTCTTATTTATTTTTGTCTAATGGCAGCCTTTTGTTAAGCTAGTGTTAGTTATTACAAGATAGGTTTGAAAGCACTATTGTTAAATATTGCTATATAATTTTATATTGCATCATTTTCTATAAAATGGCATTTTTTGTTCTGGTATAGCAAAATAATTTTGTTTTCTCTGAATGCTTTATTGCTCTTTGCACGTAACAGCAAGACAGAGACTAACAGTAGTTCTCTAACGACAAATGTAATGTCTTAATAAAAAGTCAGTGGACACAGTGAGAACAACAGATATGTTGTTAAAAAAACATGCATCAAAATACATCAAGAACCGATTTAGAATTGAATCGTAGCTCTCTGAATCGTAATCGAATCGAATCGCGAGGTGCCTAAAGATTCCCACCCCTAGGTAATATCAACTTTTTTCGCAAATGTTGACATCATGCCTGTCCAAATTTGAGTAATCCTCTGGAAATTTCCAAAAATATATATCTTCTTTTGTGCTGAAGATATTCATGTTTATTTTTTTACCTAAAGATTACAGACCTCTGTGCTAAGCCACCTTCCATGTTTGAAAAAATAACAGTTACAGCAGTCGGATATGTTTATAGACTCTACCTTGTTTTGTCCCATTTTGGTGCTGCACAGAGCCTTGATCCCCAGCACGGCAGAGCTGATGGTGATGAAGAACTCCAGGACTGACAGGGCAATCATCAAGGCAAAAATGCCTCTATAGAGCCCCTGTTGGTTCACACAAGCAAAACAAACAGTGTTACCTTTATATTCTTCTAATAGATATTTTTAATAAATTACTAGTGTAAACTTTCATTTTACACGTGTTTTTTTTTTGTTTCAATTTTGTATTTCCAATTAAAAGTGTTAAGCTTTAACAAACTATAATGGAAGCTCACTGAATTCAAATGATTGTAAATACCTATTTCGCCGCAGTGAATAATTTTGATTATGCTGTGCTGTGTGCTTTTTTGGTCTATGTTTAAACCTCTGGGCCTCGCATAACCCTTTTAGGGCATTTCAGTCGTATTTTGGCTGTTATAATGCTGGGATGAGGATATCTGGCAAAGATGTTCACTTTTTAAATGATTTTGGATTGTCAGCATCCACACTGTGTTGACAAAATTTTCCACTGTGTAGAAAAAAAGCAAGCACTCTTCCCCCGGAGTCCTTTTTGGCCCCAACTGACTATCATTAAAGTCACTGATTTTTAGCCATACAAATAATAGCTATAAACAGCAACTTTCCCTGTAATACCTTCCTTTTTCACTCTCAAGTTAACCTTCCAAGTAGATTTTTTTAAACTCTTACCAGGAAGAACTCTTCTGCTATGAGGCATTTGTCGGTCATGGTGTTCTCCCGAGGAGACGGAGTTGCGTCTCCATAGAACCCAGAGTCATCGTTGAAGTCTTGTTCACAAAGCCAAAACGCAGCAATGGCTAAATTGATGCTGTTGAGAATGATGCCTGCGATGGCAAAACCAGCTCCTGATAGATTCAGAATCACATTAAGGACGGCCTGAAGAGAAAAGCAGTTGTCTTTTTAATCACAGTGGAACAAAAGCAACATCCTACAGTAACAGTGATGTAAAATCGCACATGATACTGCTGCACTATGCTACTCACCACACAAGGACTGGGGTGCTTTTCAGACAAGATGCACATGCCACCAAATAAAATGAACTGAAGAAGACATAAAAACACAACACATTATATGTAATAAATACAATTTTACTCATTTAAGGCAGAGGTGAAACTTTTTTCCACTGGGGGCCACATACAGAAATATATGAGGATGGCTGGGCGACTTTCATACACCTCACAGTGAGGATATTTAAGTTTGTAAAACTAGTCTAACGTAGGTTAACATATACTTAGTGATTGAGTATGCCAACATTATTAGTCAATGGCTGAAAGGGAAATAGCCATCAGTCATTTTATGGATTTCAGGTGGCCAATCAGATTTCAGGGGACTACAGTCGGTCCTGGCCACCATTGGCTCAACCCCTGGAACGTCATTGGTCATTGCTGCTATTTTGATCCTTTAGGGCATAATACATTAATATGTTGTTATTATTTGGGGTACACACAGGCGCGCAGAGACATTGAGCTCATATGCAGTTATTTGGGGAAAAAAATCCACACCTTTCCATGCAAATTGCCCTTACTGTATTAAACATCTAATGATGAGGGCAGTAATAGCACAGTTAATAGAGTAAAGAGTAGACTACTTTCTGCAAGAGCTGACAGAAGTGCACAAGAGTTTTTATGATACCCAAACTTTCCAGTGATCAAGAAACAATTCCACCTCTGAATGACTTTAAAACAAATGATGTGTAAATGAGATCAGTTAATATTACTGTGAAATTGCTTTACTAAGCAATAACCATGAGTTAAATCAGTCTGAGACTCTGAGCTCTAAGGATCTACTCTCTAGGTGGAAGAGTAACATGTTTTTGCTTTAACCTCACATGTGACTGGCTTCGTATTTCTGCCCTGATATGTTAAAGATCAACACAATGTGAAGAATGTCTTTATTAGCCTGTAGTGCTCACACTTTCAGTGCCTTCTGTAATGGCTACATGTTTTTTGGATCATCCCATAAGGTAAAAGCTGGGAACAGAATCCCCTTTTAGTCAACAAAACATCCTAAACAAAGTTCTGCCTTTGCTCTAACTGTGTATTGGGTATGTTTGTGTAGACTTTGGGGGAAAAAATTCTGCAGAATTTTTGGTAGTGGCATACAAGAACGAAACAAATACATCAATAAATCTGCTGACAAACTTTCAGCTTACCATTCCTCCTATCCAGAAAGGAAATATGTAGTCATAGCCGGGCCATAACGGGGTATTGCAGATGACGATTGCACCCAAAGCAATGTTCAGCAAGCCAATCAGAATTTGCAGAGCCTGTGGAAGAAGATGCACAACTTGAGCAAAATTATGAATTAACAAGTGTACTTTGAAAACTGCTGTTAACAGGTTTAACTGTTAGAGATAATATAAGAACAACGCTGTGGTGAGGAAACACATTTCTCAATGTTTCATGATGTTGTCTCACTTTAATTTCCCTAACACTAGAATTATGCCTAGGGATGGATGGTAGGTACAGAGACATGAAAACGTAGGGATCAATGAGATTAGATTTTTCCCAATATCCAATATGCTGCTATTTCCAAAGTCATCAACATTTTTTAGGTCCACACAAACAAATCTACAGCCAAATCCACTTCCTTTCCTGTACTAGAATTTACCTGGTAGTCTTACTCTAACAGTCTATTTGTTGTTGAACCAGACATAAAACAAGCCAACACCTGATCCTGCCATCAATGAAAAATGAATTCTTTGACAAATGAGGACATTAAGTAATGAAAAACAAGATTTTATAGCTGTATTCAAATATTCATACACAGATATTTAACTTTGTGAGTCATTATCTGAATATCATGCCAATAATATTGTGCATCCCTACAAGTAATGGGCAAACTCCATAATGGCATGGAAATACATATAATGGCAAAGAATGGCAATAATACGCAGTTTTTGCGAAGAAAAAAAAACAATTGTGGACGTATTTACATACAGAAAATTATCCCATGAAATGTATTTGCTAAACAATAAATAAATCAAAAACTGTTGTGTTAAACAGTTGTGAACTTAAAGGCAGAATTTGCAGAGCAACATAAAACATACAAGGTTAAAACTCACCCCCAGTATTGACTGAGAAGCTCCCTGGACCCTCCGCAGGTCCTGAGATAAGGAGAAGCATGGAGGACTGTAGCAAAGATTTTTAATGACTTGGCAAAAAGGGGGACAAAGGCTTTTGGGGTCTGAGGTCAAAGTGATCACAGTGACCCCATCAGCTGTGGTCCTGCTCACAGACATCCTGCCTGCTCCTGGAGACTGAAACAGACAAAAGAGGAAATTTAATAATTTCTTTTTCAGCTTCTTGCATTTGGCCTCGACTCAAACTGGTACTTCTGTGTTCATCAGTCATAATGATGTTATTATCTTTCTATCATGTTTTGTTATGTTGACGTTGCTCTGCTTCTGTCCATCTCCTCTCTCTCTTTGTGTTTTTCTTCCTCTCTGACTTTTGTTATGCTGTTGACTCAAGCCAACATTCACAGTAACCCCAAGTAACCAACACATGTTTGTCAATTGCTAAAAAGTTAAAGAAATGTGTAGTTTTCAACTTCCGGTTCTAAATGTTTTTTTTAAAGAAGCCAGTCACCATATTTCAACTTCCCTTCCTTTTCCATTTTTTTCTTTTCATTTATTTCTGTGACTCAGATCCCAATCACAAATAGAGCACAAACAGAACACACAATACAAATAACAAAGGATAGCACGCAGCAAGTCCTAAAGACAATAATTACTTAAATAATGTATGAGTATTCTTCAAAACAGCACCAAGCTGACAAATAATTTTTATAGTTTCTCTGATGGCAACAGAAAAAAATAATTTATAAATCAAAGGATGGTTTAGATCGTACATTATACCTTTCTCTACAGCTGTTATGTACATGTTGAATATGTTACAGATTGGATAGTGGAGACATTAATATGTTTAACTATAAACACAAATTCCTATATACACATATATACCTATACACACCTATCAACACAATACAGGCTTAAATAACACTGTTCACGTTGCTGTGCATTTTGTTTTAACAAGAGGTGTGAGTTTACCTGAACAACCTGGTTGGAGAGCTTTTCTCTTGTTGTCATTGCCAATAAGAAGAAGATCATATTACTGTTCAATTACTCAGTAGCGTCTACCTAAAGTAACATTTAAATTGAGTACTTTTTACTTTCACTTGAGAGGATAATAGAACAGTAACCTACTAACTTTTACCTAGGTACATTTTAACCAGAGTAACTGCACTTTTACTTGAGTACAATAGTCATATACTTTTTACACCTCTGACTTTTGGTTTTCAGATAATATTTTATTTTCCAGTTTGAACTCCTGTATGGATAATAGAAATCACATAATGTCATACATTTCAGCTCTCTTTGCCACTTTTGCATGAACTTCTGTTTGAGCTTCTGTTCAACAATCAGTTGACAGTCAACAAACAACAAGGTGTACTGTTTTGAAATGTGACCATGTTAACTGGAGTCTTCAGCTGAACACGTCTGTGGTTATCGAGTACAACAGATGTTAAAACCTTAATGTGCCCTCTCAAGTATTTTGTTTAAATTAAACAATAACTCGTGGTAAATTAGTGAAAAATAAAGAAAGAAGAGGGCGAAGTAGAGAACATGAGGGCATTTTCCATCTTCAACGTTGGTTGTAAAACAACCACGACGTTTTCGACAGGAAGTCACCAATTAACACAGTTACTTTTTACATCACAACACCTTTAAAAACGCATCTTTCTTTACATAAAGGCATAAAATGACTGTTTATATAATCATGACTTTACAAGATTACGCTAAATGGTCGAATACAGCCACAAAGCTATACATAAACCTTTGAAATCATATCAAACTAACATAAAGTCGACTAAAACAAGCATAAATACACTACCTTTACAGTTGATGCCGAAAACTAAATGAAAAGTTTAAATCGTTTCAGAAGGCATGCAGAGACGTGTTGTGTGAATTTTTTGGGACATACCAAGACGGACAATGGCAGAGATGAAAACAAAGAAATCCTACTTCAAATTTGCTGTAAATGTTCAAGATTTCTAAAATAAATACCACATAAACCAAAACATCGCCCTTCTTCTCAGACTGGGGCGTTGCTTAATCGTGCATTGTGCTCGGTGCTGCCACCACTGGCCGAAAGCTGTACAACACTGACAAGGTCATTTAAGTTCATTTCTGGCCCACAGCTGTCATCAGACAAAGTAGGAACCCAGTCGTAGGATATTTTATTAACTTTAGTAAACTTTTATGGTGATACTGGAATATATCATCCATTGGCGCATTAAATGAAAACAGAATGGATGTAATAACTACCTCTGTTCTGTAGCAGTCCTCATAGCAGCATAGAAAGTGTTGGCCAAAATGCTGCAGGTCCCATCTGTTTACAAACTGAGTCACATATAGAATAAGACTTACCTGTTTGTGTTTGTCAGAGTAAAGGGAAAGGATCTATCCAACAAAGTCTGACTGAATGTGAGTTTATGGCACAGTTTGTTTGGAAAGGGAGGAATAGGAATCAACATGTTCCCAGATGGACTACCCCTCATCTGGAAGTTATAAAGAAAACCCAACCCCTTCTTCCTCATTTAGCTAAACTCAAGACAAATGTTAAGACTCCAGGCCAAATTTCCTTAGCAGGATTGTGACACATTTATTTACTTCTTGATTGATGTGAAAGTATTTTCAGTAAACCTTTCATGGGGGATTTTATGAGTTTTTTAAATTTACTTTGTTAAACGTGCCCCCCAGGATTTAACCTCCTTATCAGGAAAATAGCCAAAATGGAGAGATACATTATGCCTATTTTGATTCATTTAGCAATTCAAATGATTTATTTGTGGCTAAGTTTATGTATAGTAATCACCCACTGTTATTGACAGATGCAATACACAATTATGCGTGGCATATTTGAAGACTTGAAGGCACCCAAACAGATGTTTCTGGGCAGCTTAGGGCTGTGTCAAACTCAGACAGAGCAACAGTGAGCCAAAATCCTCAGGAAGAGCCACTACTGTAGATTGTTCATTTGATTAGGGGTGAAACATACACTGAGCAGAAACTATTGAGGATATTTCAAAATATTTTAAGTTCTTTTTTTGCTAAGTGCCAGTTTCCTTATTTCTTAACATCTTAAAATCTAGTTTATTCTACTTCAATGTCATTTTGATGTCTATTGATGCTCTTTGTTTTAAATGTTTATTGTATCTCTGTAAAGCACCTTGAACTGTGCCTAAATGTCTATAAATTTTTCTTGATTCAAAAAGACACTAACATGTGGGAAAGCCCATTAAAAATAAGTGATCCTAATGCATAATAGATCATTTTTAGTGTTGGCGAGCTTCACGCTATCACCCAAGAACAGAGCCCCATGGCGGGATAAAGGGGAAAGCTTTCTGGGACTCAGCCCCATCAGGGGCCCATACAGGTAAGCAAAAACATGGTCCATCCTAAATTTAAGCAATAATTTATTTTTTTTTTAAATAAAAAAACTATCCCAAAATCGCACACTTTTTTCTTGAGAAAATATTAAAATTTTGCTGGGGAATCAAGGACAAGAAAAGATGGTGCATTTGACCACCATGTGACTGAACCACATGGTTTTATCCCCATAAAGGCAGTCTCATTATTTAATAGCCATACCTCGTACATCACAATACTTCATTGCTGTCTACAACTTGAAACGAAGCAGCTTTTCACCCAACAGTTGTGGAAAAATCAAATATAAGTAGTTATTCAGTGATTCCATTTCTCAGTCATGCTTTAAGGCGTCTTGTAAAGGACAGAGCAGAGGTACAAAGAAAATGAAACCCACAGCTATGAGCCATTTTTATTCATGTTTTTAACATGGTTTAAAATAAAACAGAAACCCCATCAGTCCATCAGTGTTACACACATGCATGGACTTCCCTTCCAGTTACAAAACTACTGACCTTGAGGCACATCGCTCAACAATCATAATAAAGAGTAGCATTAAAAAACAGAAACAGACGAAATCAAAGAGAGGCTGTTGATTATTATTCAAAGTGCTCTGAAGAATAAGTGCAAACATTTTGAAACAACCCTCCAGAAAAGACCCAACATTTCAGCTGACTTTGTACTCACTGCATTAGTGTAATTCAAGAGTAAATACATTCAGTGGTAAAGATGCATAAGAGCTTAGGAGTAAACTTTCTCTTCAGTAATAGCGCAAAGCAGAGATTTGGATTTAAAGGGGACATATTATGCAAAAATCACTCTTTCAGGCTTTTCTAACAAAAATATGAACACCTGGCCTGTCCACAACCCCCCCTAAGAATCAGAAAAATCCATTCCTAACCCCCCTCTCTTTCTCCACCTTCCAGAAAATGTGTGCTAAAACAAACCGTTCTCAGATTTTAACCTCATGTTGACAAGTGGGGAGTAAGCACACGCCCCCAGGTTTGGATGGCCCTCCCCACTTGGAAGAAAGTTCCACACTCCTCTCCAGATCTTCCTCTTGATAGCTCAGTCTGACCTTAGTCTCGGAGGTTGATGGTTCAAATTCCAGTCAGGTCCTTAATTTTGTATAAGAGTATCTGTGACATTGTAACATAAGGAGTGCCATATCCATTTCCTGAGAGGGGTGTGGTAAGAGATGGAGTCAGGTAGCGAATTACAATATAAAGCCACAGACACAGAAACGGCTTGTTCTGAGAAGGGCTGAAACAGAGGGCTTTTCAGACATGCAAAAATCTAGTACTGGAGTCTTTTTTAAGCAACAGACTTCACAGGCATGTTTTGAGGACCTCTGAGAACAATATAAACTTGTCTTAAAAGGTAGAATATGTCCCCTTTAACCTGCAGGGTTACTGGTGACTTCCTCCAGCAGTGGTTTGTACTGATCTGGGTCATCAGGGCACTGGAAGAGAAAATCAATATCATGAAATCGTGCAATGTAATCTTTATGAGAACTTTATAAAGGTTATAATAGCTCATTTCACAATGAGCTATCTTTAATAAACATCAAACTGATTTTCAAGTGTGTGAATGATCTTGCTCCACAACTGGTCAGTCAACTGGTTCAAAAGTACTCCAGTAAAGGAGCCATTACAAGAGGAGCAGTTAGTGGAGACTGTAAATCAGCAAAATGCAAAACAACATTTGGCCAGTCCTCTTTCTCAGTTAAAGGCCCACAGATCTGGAATACTCTCCCATCAGAAATAAAAAAACACTGACTGACTAGTATTCAATAAGACGGTAAAACAATGGCTCAAACAAAGGCAAATCTGTGAACACTAAGCTACATGTCTTAAAAATTTTATATCATTCAGCTCATTTTACTCCTTTTTATCTTTTTTCTTAGCTACTTCACCTATTCTCTTAACTGTCATTTTAGTCATTTTCATTCGTCCGTATGTTTATGTCTGACTTACTGTTGCTTTTATGTATGTGGCTGCATGTTTATGTTTGTCTTGCTGCCGTTGTTTTTATGTATTTTTTGTGGTTGTTCATTTATGTCTTCTGCCATTGTTAGTCTTTTATGTCCATTTTATTCTGTTGTATCATATGTGTTATTTCTCAAAAGCATAACCAGGGACAAGGACTGCAAATTAGCCATGGCTAGATGTCTTTTATACATTGCATCGGTTGCACTGTAATTAAATGCAGCAATGCTCATGTATTGTCCCTGATAAATAAACGGATAAATAAAATAAAATAAATAGACTTTTACAGAGAGCAGTTTTAACTCTAAAGGCATAAACCAGTTCAGATCACCAAAACAACTTTACTTCCATATTTGGCTCTTTAAATCTTTAATGGAGGTACTGTTAATTCTGAGGTAAGCTGCAAGTCTGAATGCAAAAGGACAAACTTTTCACCCAGACTTTACCTACATCTCCACCAGCCCCTGTACACTTTTACATGAAGTCACACTGAGCTGATGTGAGAGTGCAGCAGGAAATATGTAGGAAAAATAACACAGACAGGTACAGGTAGTGCTGCAGTAAATGTGGTTAATTGTAACGTGGACAAACATTTATGCAAAAAAAGAATTGTTCAAATCTAAAAATTTTGCTACAAATTTGGGATAAATACACATCAAAGGCAATATGCCTTCTAAAAATAAGGACCTCTCACCTCTAATGCTTCACAAAGAAAATGAGATTATGTTTGTTCAGCCAGTATTCCCTGTGTTAACAAGTTAAACAGTGAGATATGATGTGTAGACTCTACCTTGTTCTCTGTCTTCTGCTTTAGAGCTTTGATCCCCAAAACAGCAGAACTGATGGTGACACAGAGCTCCAGGACTGCCAGGACGATCAGCACAGCGTTGATGCTCCTTAAAATCATCTGATCAGACACAAAAGAAATGATGTGACCTTTAAAATCACTCCTTTGAAAAGTTTTTTCACAGTTAACTTGTTGTTAGTCTGTATAATAATCACTGATCTAACTAAAATTGAAATTCAATCAGTAAAATATTTTTTCCATTCCTCAGCTACACAGTGTGTGTTTTCACTCACTAAATACCACTTATTAAACACATACCAGAACCAGATCTTGTGTCTCCAGGCATTTGGTCATTTCTTCAGGTGAAGGTGTCACCCTGTGTCTGTTTTCGTAATTATAATCATAATCATCACACATCCACTCCAACCAGATTTTTAAGACGTTGATGATGTAGAGAGCGATGGCTGCGATGGCAAAGGCAACTCCTGATAGATTCAAGGTCACACTGAGGATGACCTGCAAAAAGAAAAAAATACATAATTTATTCAAAACCAAACACAAAGAGTGTAAAATAAAACACTGCTGAGGGAAAAGTAACAATGCACAAAGTGCAGACTAGGTGTGAGTGATCCATGGTGCCTACTAGTGCTGAGTTTTAATCTTTATTCTGATTTTGGCATCCAACAGACATGATAACAACATAACTGAGTTTAAATGATTTCTGCATTGCATGAGGGCTCACAGTTGTTTTTTTTAACTCCATGTATTAATATTTTTAGATATTTATATTTTCCCCACTTATCTAAATTCATTTGCTGCTTTTTAGTCAAAGTGTTTCAAGTGATAAACTGCAATAAATACGTTTGATGCAAATCTTAAAAAAAACAATGAGTAATTGTGTTTAATTATTGTGATCTCAATTTCAATTAAAAATAACCATGATAATTTTTTTATATAAAAACCGAGCAGCACTAGCACCCATGTACAGTAAATGCTTTCACTGGGACACTGCACAGATATTTCCTGACTTTTTACTTTTTTACAACAATAATTTGAAGTAGAGATTTGTGTAAACTAGTAGTTGTGTGAAGTGACTGATTTTTATTTCCATTTCTTTTCTGAAATATGACTTTTTGTCCATCATATCTTGATTTTTGTCAGCTCTGTCAGACACACTAACATGCACTTAATCAAGGTGAATATCAAGTTTTCAGGTAACTAATACTGGTATTTAGTAGAATGTAATCATCCATAAATGTATGTCAGTACATCCACTGGTTAATTAATTATCCAATCAAATCGGTAGTTAGGAAGTGAATGAATTGCTGAAATACAGAGAAACAACTGATGTAAAACTTGATATTGACACAACTTTTCAAAGTTAATTCAGCTTCACATCCTTCAGTGACGAGCTCAGCTGATGTGAGCCTTCAGACTCTGCTTTGTGTACTGAAATCAGGTCCATTATAAATGTCAGGAAACTTGATTTAAGACCACATATCAATGTCCATGGTCCACTGTGTCTTTTGGGAATGGATGGATCTCTGCTGAGTCCAAATATCCATAATTTAAGCTGATATTAGTCTGTTTTTCCCTGTTTTCATCTGTTTCCTATAGAGCAGCCAGTGGTGTTTCAGACCATTTTCCCACTCAGCCAGACTGAGCATTTGGATTGTGGCTCTTGCAAAGGTATTTTTTCAACAATTTGGCTCTTTGTTTAGCAGGACTGAGTAACACTGATTTATACAAAACATGAATAACAGTTGACCATCAAATGAAAGCTCCAATGAAGATGTTATAAAGCTGTACTACTCACCAGACATGGACTTGGGAACTTCTCAGACAAAATGTTCATGATGCCGAATAAAATGAACTAAAGAAGAGACAAAAAAGAAAATGATTTAACCTTTCACCTTTTCACACCAAGGCTGAGAACCACAAGCCATTACTATTGTCCTCAACTTAAGTATTTCATGAAGCAAGGGTAACACTGATGCACCAGGGTAAGCAATTTAATAATGAGACTTATTAATGCCAACTGAGAACAACGACATTAAAGAAGCCTTGAGGAGCTGTTTTTGGGTTGGCCTGTGCCTAAAAGAAATATGTTGTTGCTCTGTTTTTGGTCAAGTATTCAAAAAAATATGCGTAAACTCAGATGTAAGACAGGGAAACGTACAGAAGGCAAATCTTATGATCAGTCAAAAACTACTTTTAATGAGATGGGGAAAAAACAAATTGCACTGATTCAGAAATATGCCAGGGCATTAAAAAAACCCTCTTGATATATTCTTGAAAATCGTTTTCAAAGCTGCTCAGAGGGTTAGTGAACTATCTCTGGTGTTTTAATCTTAATATCAGTGTCAACATGCTAATGCAGAGCAGGTCCTGTCCTGTGTGAACAAGCTGTAATACCCCAGAATCACTGCAAACCCCCAATGAAATTGCATCATTCCTAATTCTAGCTTCACAAAAGACTTGGGAGTTATTCAGAAACACATACCATACTTAAATTTAGGTTATGGAAAATGTTGGTTTAAGAGCAAAATAAAAAAACAAATAAAATGTTGGTTTGCTTACCAGTACTCCCATCCAAATAGGATACTCGTAGTCACGCATCTGCCATGAAGTGACGGAAGCACAATTGAGGAGGATTGTTCCAAGGCCGATGTTCAGCAAACCAACCATGATATGCAGGGCCTGAGGAGGAGCAAACACAGTGTGAACAACATGTACCTGTACAGTTTTACTATACTTACCATGTGCAATGGTTTGAGTACATTAGAGATCAGAGCTGTGGTGCAGAGAGTACTTTAATAGGACCTCTTTCTCTAAATTCCATTGTCTTTCCTTCCTAAATAAACAGAACTTTACCTGAAGATCCTAGAGGTACAGAGCTCTGACAGTATTATGAAAACACTCTTATAAAATGTGACTCCAACATAATTATGACAACAATATACAACTGTTAGGAAAGAGAAAGAAAAATTCAATTGGACTAGTATTTTGCTTAAGCTAATGTATCTCTGGAAACAAATTATTTCATAAAAGGTTAAACCAGACCTGTGTGGAGGAAGAAAAACTTATTTAAAAGCTGCTGAGTTGTGTGCTTTCACAGACTAACTTGAAAAATGTGTGTGGCTGTAACTCACCCCCAGGACTGACTGAGAAGCTCCCTGAAACTTCTTCAGGCGCTGAGACACAGAGCAGCAGACAGGGCTGTAGCAGAGGCCTCTGAGGATTTGGCATATTGGAGGTAAAGAACTTTGGGGGTCCGGGGTCAAAGTGAACACAGTGACCCCGTCACTTCTGGTCATGGTCACAGACATCCTGCTGATCCTGTCGACTGAAAAGAAAAAAAATGCAAAATCAGTTTTTGGATACTGTTTCTTACTCTTTAACTTAAAAACAAATAATGAGTATTAACATTAAAGTACATAGTATTTATTATTTTCATTTCCTCTTTGGTCACCAACATTACTGTCAAGTGAAACAAAGCTACATGTCATTTCTTTAAAACACTGATTGTATTCTATTTCCACAAACAGTAAAAAGGTGTCATACAGCTAATCTTTAAAAATTTTATATTTAATGTGGAAGTGATTTTCTCAACCAGTCAGTGTTTTGGGTCAGTCTGTTTCCAAAGAGGACCCACAGTATAAGCCTGACTGGACGTTTGAAGACTGCCATCATCACCATTTAACTTTGCAAAAATCATGCACGTATTGCCTCAAGGATTATTGCTTGGAAAGATTTGAGTTCTTATGGGCAGACCTTTTCAGTTTCTCATCATCATACTGCACAATAAGAGTTCAATGATGCCTATTTTTGAATCAAAAATACTGCTGCATTTGTGATGACTTATGTTTAAGCCTCTGTGCAGTGGCATCCATTTAGAGCCTTGGATATAATTTGTTGTTGTGATTTGCTTTTTCAATTAACAAAAGAAAAAAACAAAACAAACTCAAGAACTGAACTGACCACTGTTGAATACCAGGATCAAACATGTCAATGTCCATGTGAAAAATATGGTTTAAAAAATGTAGGTTTTTCCTTCAAACAAATTTTTTTGATGTTCTTGTTGCCATCCTAGTTAAAAAAAAAAACAAAAAAACATTTAACTTCTCCCCACACATCCTATCTTATCCGTCCATAGTATAGATGTTACCTGGTGCCTAAACTACACAAGCATTAACAAAAGCCCAAATGCTATAAACCACAAAAATACCAACATTAAACTTAATGCCTAGGTCCCTCCCTCTAAATAAATAACTCAATAAACTACATGAAACAATGTGAATAGCTCCAGCAGATTTAAACCCCCTGTGCTAACAGCCCTTACAGTTCAAGCAGCTTAAACAAGCTTGTTGTTCCCTGTAACACAATTAAAACAACATGCCTACAGAATGCAGGCCTGCTAGTGGTCCTTGATAGGGACCAAGACAATGCTGAAATTCAAAATAATACAGTAAAACCTCTGTCACACTGCATATATTGCTTGATTGCCCGCAGATATTCTGCTCCTCTGTGGGTGGTGTGTATGTCTGTGTGCCATGTTCCAAGTTTTCCTGCCTCTCTGCTCGTTGTTTTAGTTGTACTTCAGTGTAGATAGAGTAGTTTGTTCTGTTACAGAAATTAAATACTCATACACAAGACATAAAAAATTGGTCTGCTCAACCAAACAAAACAAACAACAAAAAAACAACAAAAAAATCTACCTGCGGCGGTACGCTGAAAGTAGCCCAATTCCACGGGAAAAACCGCGGACCTGGCAACCCTGACACTGGTACATAAATCCACTATTTACAGCCAATATTACCTGCTATTTATGGAAAGCATAGCCTGTTATTTACAGCAAATATAGCCCCTAATTTACAGCCAATATAGCCTGCTATTTATGGCAAATATTGCCTGATATTTACAACCAACATAGCCCCATATTTACAGCCAATAAAGCTCAACATTAACACCTGATATAGCCAAATAACTGCAGCCAATTCACAATATTTTTTTACAGCAGAGAAAGCATGATTATTATAGCCAATATAGCCCAATATTAATGGCCAACATAGCCTGCTATTTATAGCTAATAAAGCCCCATATTTACAGAAAATATAGCCTGATATTTACAGCCAACATAAACCCATATTTTCAGCCAATATAGCCAAAAATTTACAGGAAATATAGCCCAAAATCCATAGTCAATATAGCCCACGAACTGCAGTAAATAAGCTTACAGTGTTATTTCTTGAGCAGATAAAGCCTGACATTTACAGCCAATACAGCCTGACATTTATAGTAAATAATATAACCTGATATTTAAAGCCAACATTGGTTCAAATATCAGCTGATATAGCTTGATATTTACAGATGATATTTCAGCTGTATCATATTTGACAGTGCCAATAATTACCTTTTAAAACTTACATCATGCTGGCTGGTGTCATGTCAATAACATAGCTCATCCCTTTTACTTAGTTATTATCCAAAAGTGGTGTAGGAAGCAAGGAAGTTTGGAAGAGCAAGTGGACATCATCTCTACTTTCAAGAGGAGGCTGGCTCATGCTTGCAATGGAGCATCTCTTAGTTTTAATACCGTAGGCTTAGACTAAATGAACACAGACCTCTACCCATTTATGTCTCAATAATGCATGACACTAGCTCTGTGTTGCTCTCAGATGGTTTGTGGGTCGATGTGTGTGGAAGAATACCAGCTGTCAAACTTCAATCTCACTGCTACTTAAAATTTCATATGCACTTTTTGGTTATCATTAAAACTACAGGAAGTCGCCAATTAACACAGTTACTTTTTACAGCACAACACCTTCAAAAACGCATCTTTCTTTGCATAAAGGCATAAAATGACTTTTTATGCTAAATGGTCGAATACAGCCACAAAACTATACACAAACCTTTGAAATCATATCAAACTATCATAAAGTCGACTAAAACTAGCATAAATACACCACCGTCACAGTTGATACCGAAAAAGTAAATGGAAAGTTTAATGCGTTTCAGAAGGCATGCAGAGACGTGTTGTGCGAATTTTTCGAGACATACCAAGATGAACAATGGCAGAGATGAAGACAAAGAAATCCTATTTCAAGCTTGCTGTAAATGTTCAAGATTTCTAAAATAAATACCACATAAACCAAAACATCGCCCTTCTTCACAGACTGGGGCGTTGCTTTTTCAACTGCATTGTGCTCGGTGCTGCCACCACTGGCCGAAAGCTGTACAACAATGGCAAGGTCATTTAAGTTCATTTCATGCTCACATCAGTCATCAGACAAAGTAGGAACCCAGTAGTAGGATATTTTGTTAAGTTTAGTGAAATTTTATGGGGATACTGGAATATATCATCCATAAGCACATTAAGCGAAAACAAAGAAAACCTAACCCCTTCTTCCTCATTCAGCTAAACTCAAGACAAATGTTAAGACTCCAGGCCAAATTTCCTCAACAGGATCGTGGCACACTTATAATAGATTTACTTTCCCATGAAAGGGAATTTAGTGTTGCAGCAGGGGCACACAAAAGACAAGGTACACATGTGCAATATCAGCAGTGAAAATAAGATCCAATTAAAAGCCTAAGAGTCAGACATAATAAAAGCAACACATTATAAGAAACACCATACACATACAGAAAGTCACTAACAAAAGATCATTTCAGAGCTTGTACAAAACATGGAAAATTACCACCAAATGATGCAAAAAGTGCTATGTAAGGATGTGCAAATAAGCAAAGATAGTGCAAGAACAAGAGCAACCTAAGGGCTACTTGCCATTAAGTAAATAAATTGCACTGGGGATAAATGACACCTGTAGTCTTTTAGTCTTCCTCATAGGAACCCCGAAACAACAAAAAGGCAAAAGCTCAAACTCACTCTGAAGTGGATGATTAGCAAAATCCAGAATAGCATTAGCCCTCCTAAGGTCCTGTCTATAGATGGGCATTACTCCAGCCTGCTGTCTTCCTGAGATTTTTCTAGCAGTTTTAACAAGACTACCAAGGTGATTCTTGATTGGGCAAGTTCAGGTTGTCAAACCATGCAACAATACAAAAGGTTAAAACAGATTCCATAAAACTTCTGTAAAAGAGAGTCATCTCGATAAAAACATGGGAGGCTTTAATTTTCCTCAAAAAAAAAAAAAAAAATCTTTGCTGAACATTCTAAGAGGTAACAGTTAATTCTGGTTCAATTTCATTTTGATGTCTATTGATGCTCTTTGTTATAAATTCTTTTTAATCTCTGTAAAGCACCTTGAACTGTGCATAAATGGTCCATAAGCTTTTCTTGATTCAAAAAGACACTAACATGTGGGAAACCCCATTAAAATTACAATGATCATAATAATAATGGATAATTTTTAGTGTTAGCGAGATTCATGCTATCACCAAAGAACAGAGCCCCATGGAGGGATAAAGGAGAAAGCTTTCTGGGACTCAGCCCCATCAGGGGCCCATACAGGTAAGCAAAAACATGGTCCATCCTCAATTTAAGCAATAAAAATTTATTTTTTTTAACACAAAAACTATCCCAAAATCGCACACTTTTTCTTGAGAAAATATTAATTTTTTACTGTGGGGAATCAAGGGCAAGAAAAATAGTTGCATTTGACCACCATGTGACTGAACCACATGGTTTTATCCCTATAAAGGCAGTCTCATTATTTAATAGCCATACCTCGCACATCACAATACTTTATTGCTGTCTGCAACTTAAAAAGAAGCAGTTTTGCCCAACAGTTGTGGAAAAATTAAACACAAGTAGTTATTCAGTGATTCCATTTCTCAGTCATGCTTTAAGGCGGCTTGTAAAGGACAGAGCAGAGGAACAAAATAAATAAAACCCACAGCTTTGAGTCATTTTTATTCATGTTTTTAACATGGTTTAAAATAAAACAGAAACCCCATCAGTCCATCAGTATTACACACATGCATGGACTTCCCTTACAGTTACAAAATTACTGACCTTAAGGTACATTGCTCGACAATCATAATAAAGAGTAGCATTTAAAAATCAGAAACAGATGAAATCAGAGTGGCTGTTGACTATTATTCAAAGTGCTCCGAAGAATAAGTGCAAACATCCCTCAGGAAGAGACCCAACATTTCAGCTGACTTTGTACTCACTACATTAGTGTAATTCAAGAATAAATATGTTCAGTGGTAAAGATGCATAAGAGCTTAGGAGTAAACTTTCTCTTCAGTAACAGTGTGAAGCAGAGATTTGGATTTAAGCTGCACAGTTACTGGTGACTTCCTCCAGCAGTGGTTTGCACTGTTCTGGGTCATCAGGGCTCTGAAAGAGAAAATCAACATCATGAAATCACACAATGTAATCTTTATGAGAACTTTTGTTACACAGTTAAACCAGTAATAAAGGTTAGAATAGCTTCTTTAACAGGTAACTCATTTTAATAAATAGACTTTTACAGAGAGCACTTCTAACTCTAAAGGCATAAACCAGTTCAGATCACCAAAACAACCTTACTCCAATTGTTGGCTACTCTTTAAATCTTTAATGGAGGTACTGTTAATTCTGAGGTAAGCTGCAAGTGTGAATGCAAAATGACAAACTTTTACCCAGACTTTACCTACATCTCCACCAGCCCCTGTACACTTCTACATGAAGTCAGGCTGAGCTGATGAGAGAGTGCAGCAGGAAATATATAGTAAAACTGACACTGCTGCAGTAAATGTGGTTAATTGTAATGTGGACAAACATGTATGCAAAAAAAGAAAAAAAGAATTGTTCAAATCTAAAAATTTTGCTAGAAAACAATTTTGGGATAAATACCGGCTAAGGCAATGTGCCTTCTTAAAATCAGTAAAATTAAGACTCTTAAGACTTTTTAAAGCCTTAAATTTCAAAAATCTAATTTAAGACTTTTAAAGACTTTTCAAGGATCAGTGGGAACCCTTTAACAACTTTGTCATAATGGCATCCAACCCTGCTGCTTTGTTCACCATCATCCTGTAGTTCTTTGATGTTTTCAGGAGTGAAGATGTGACATTAGTTCAAAAGGCCAAACTCATAGCAGCACAGACATTCAGACATCTAATGCTTTACAAAGAAAATGAGAGCATGTTTGCTCAGCCAGTATTCCCTGTGTTAACAAGTTAAACAGTGAGATATGATGTGTAGACTCTACCTTGTTCTCTGTCTTCTGCTTTAGAGCTTTGATCCCCAAAACAGCAGAACTGATGGTGACACAGAGCTCCAGGACTGACAGGACGATCAGCACAGCATTGATGCTCCTTAAAATCATCTGATCAGACACAAAAGAAACAAAGTGACCTTTAAAATCACTCCTTTTAAAAGTTTTTTCATAGTTAACTTGTTGTAAAGCTGTATAATAATCACTGATCTAACTTTAAATTTGAAATCCAATCATTAAAATAATTTTTCCATTCCTCAGCTACAAAGCGTGTGTTTTCACTCACTAAATACCACTTTTTAAACACATACCAGAACCAGATCTTGAGCCTCCAGGCATTTGGGCATATCTTCAGGTGAAGGTGCCAACCTGTCATCATATTTGTCATAAGCACCATCATGACACATCCACCACAAATAAATGCCTAAGACGTTGATGATGTAGAGAACGATGGCTGCGATGGCAATAGCAACTCCTGATAGATTTAAGACCACAGTGAGGATGACCTGCAAAAAGAAACAAATACATAATTTATTCAAAACCAAACACAAACAGTGTAAAATAAAACACTGCTGAGGGATACATGACAATGCACAAAGTGCAGATTAGAGGTGGATGATCAATGGCGCCTGCTAGTGTATTAATTTGCTGCTTTTTTGTTAAAGAGTTAAAGGTGCTGAAATTCAATAAATACAGATGTGGCTCTCAATAAAACCCATGAGGAATTGTGTTCAATTATTATGATCTCAATTTCAATTAAAAATAATCATAATTATGTTTTTTTTTCATGCAAAAACAGAGCAGCATTCCTGCCCACTTACAGTAAATGCTTTCTTTCACTGTGACACCGCACAGATATTTCCTGACTTTGTAGTTTGTTTTTTTTTTTTACAACAATAATTTGAAGTGGAACTTTGTGGAAGTTGAGGTCTCAACTAGCAGTTGTGTAAAGGAACAGATTTTTAATTACATTTTTTTTCTCCCAAAATATAACTTTTGTGCACGTCATATCTTGATTTTTTTGTCAGACACATTAAAATGTACTAAATCAAGATGAATAGCAAGTATTTAGGTATCTTATACTGATATTCAGTAGGGGTGTAACCATCCATCAATGAATATCAATACAGCAACTGGTTAATTAATTATCCAATTAAATCGGTCGAACATCAAAATCAATCTACACCTTAAAACTACACTTTTATTCTGAAATCCCCCCAGCATGCCTGGTGAAAGTTCCAGCCCACCAGCAGCATCTGCAACAAGCTAGCAGTGGCAGTAGTTGCTTAAAGTTATCGGCTGAGGGAAAGGGGACTCTTCTCTCTCGGCTTTGTGGACATACAGTGCCATGAAAAAGTATTTGCCCCCTTTCTGATTCTAGATGTTTTTGCCTATTTATCACACTTAGATGTTTTGGATCATCAAACCAATTCTATTATCTCAAAAAGACAACCCAAGTAAATACAAAATGCTGTTTCTAAATTGTTTTATTTATTGAGGGGAAAAATCCAAACCTATCAGGCACTATGTGAAAAAGTAATTGCCCCCTTTGTTAAATCATGAGTTAACTGTGATTAACCACAGTTCTTGGAAAGCTGAGTTCAATTTCACTGGCCACACCCAGGCCTGATTACCGCCACCACCGCCAATGAGATGAATCAAGAAAATCACTTAAATAGAAGCTGTAAGACAAAGTGAAACAAAGTGATTGAAATCTATCAATCTGGAAAAGGATGCCAAGCCATTTCCAAGGCTATGGGACTCCAGCGAACCACAATCAGAGCCATTAGAGCCAGCTTATCAACCTACCTGATTGGAGTGGTCGGCCAACGAAAATTACTCCAAGAGTGCAACAATGACTCATCCAGGAGGTCACAAAAGAACATCCAAAGAACTGCAGGCCTACTGGCCTCAGTTAAGGTCAGAGTTCATGACTCAACCACAAGAAAGACACTGGGCAACAATGGCATTATGGGAGAGTTCCAAGGCAAAAACCTTTTATATTTACTAAGAAACATCTTGATGATCCCCAGGACTTTTGGAGAAATATTCTGTGGACTGATGAGACAAAAATTGAACTTTTTGGAGGGTTTGCAGCCCGTTACATCTGGAGTAAAAATAACACAGTATTTGATAAAGAACATCATGCCAACAGTCAAACATGGTGGTGGCAGTGTGATGGTCTGGGGCTGCTTTGCTGCTTCAGGACCTGGACCACTTGCTGTGATTGATGGAACAATGAATTCTGCTGTCTATCAGAAAATCCTGAAGGCCAACGTCCAGCCATCAATTCCTGCCCTAAAGCTCAAGCGCTCTTGGGTTATGCAGCAGGACAACGACCCCAAACATACCAGCCAGTCCACCTCTGAATGGTTAAAAAAAAAAAAAAAATTAAAGTTTTGGAGTGGCCAAGTCAAAGTCCGGACTTAAACCCAATTGAGATGCTATGGTGTGACCTTAAACAGGCAGTTCATGCTGAAAAACCCTCCAATATGGCTGGGTTAAAACAATTCTGTGAAGAAGAGTGGGCCAAAATTCCTCCACAGCAATGCACAAATGCTTGATTTCAGTTATTGCTGCCAAGGGTGGCATAACCAGTTATTAGGTTAGGGGGCATTTACTTTTTCACATAGGGCCAGACAGGTTTGAATTTTTGTCCCTTAATAAATAAAAGAAGCTGCATTTTGTATTTACTTGGGTCGTCTTTGTGAGATATTAAAATTGGTCTGATGATCCGAAACATTTAAGTGTGATACATATGGAAAAAAATCTGGAATCAGAAAGGGGGTAAATACTTTTTCACAGCACTGTATTTCAAACAGAGACAACTCAATTCAAGGTTAGAGGTTAAATTTGCCGTCTTTTTTTAATAACTACATCTTGACAATGTTCATGGCGGTCAGTCCAGATCCTCAGCTGATAGATTTTTGTTTATAGAAATTTTTGGAGTCATAACGGTATGTTTATAAGTAAACAAGACGATAAGTGTAAATACAACAATCATTCATTCAGTGATGAATAAGTTCTATTTTGTTAAATACTGGTGTCATGGGGAGCAGGTGGCCTAGTGGTTTAAGGCGCTTCCCATGTACGCGAGCGGCCCGGGTTCTAATCCAGCCTGAAGCCCTTAACCGCATGTCTCTCCCCACTCTTGACCCTGTTTCCGACTCTATCCACTGTCCTCCTCTATCTAATAAAAGCACAAAAATGCCCAAAAATATATAGATATATAAAAAAAATAGTGGGGTTATTTCCACTATCTGAGGCTTAACAGTTTATACAACATTATATAAAAGTTGAGGGCTATACCATGTGAGTCTGTCAAATTAAAGCAGGAAAATGAGGGTTTAACTTGTGTTACAATTGACTAGATTAGGAGAAACAACCGGGGTACGTAGAGCTGGTTCTGAAATACACCCCGAATGTTCCCAAATAGATTTGACAACTATGGAGCGATCTTCACAGCGATTAGAGAAAGTGAAAAGAATTAAATGACTTGCTGAAATACAGAGAAACATCTGATCTAAAATTTGATATTAACAAAACTTTTCAAAGTTAATTCAGCTTCACATCCTTCAGTGACGAGCTCAGCTGATGTGAGCCTTCAGGCTCTGCTTTGTGTGCTGAAATCAGGTCCATTATAAATGTCAGGAAACTCGATTTATGACCACATATCAATGTCCATGGTCCACTGTGTCTTTTGGGAATGGATGGATCTCTGCTGAGTCCAAATATCTCTCATTTAAGCTGATATTAGTCTGTTTTTCCCTGTTGTCATCCGTTTCTCATAGAGCAGCCAGTGGTGTTTCAGACCATTTTCCCGCTCAGCCAGACTGAGCATTTGGATTGTGGCTCTTGAAAAGGTATTTTTTTTTAACAATTTGGCTCTTTGTTTAGCAGGACTGAGTAACACTGATTTATACAAAGCGTGGATAACAGTTGACCATCAAATGAAAGCTCCAATGAAGATGTTATAAAGCTGTATTACTCACCAGACATGGACTTGGGAACTTCTCAGACAAAATGTTCATGATGCCGAATAAAATGAACTAAAGAACAGACAAAAAAGAAAATGATTTAACCTTTCACCTTTTCACACCAAGGCTGAGAACCACAAGCCATTACTATTGTCCTCAACTTAAGTATTTCATGAAGCAAGGATAACATGCACCAGGGCAAGAAATGTAATAATGACACTTATTAATGTCAACTGACAACTAAGACATTAAAGAAGCCTTGAGGAGCTGTTTTTGGGTTGGCCTGTGCCTAAAAGAAATATGTTGTTGCTCTGTTTTTGGTCAAGTATTCACAACCATAAAAAACATGTGAACTCAGATGTAAGACAGGGAAATGTACAGAAGGCAAATCTTGTGATCAGTACAAAAAAAAAAAAAACTTTTAACGAGATGGGGAAAAACAAATCTGCACTGATTCAGAAATCTGTCAGATTATCAAAAAAAACCCTCTCGATATATTCTTGAAAATCGTTTTCAAAGCTGCTCAGAGGGTTAGTGAACTATCTCTGGTGTTTTAATCTTAATATCAATGTTAACATGCTAATGTATAGCATTAGCTGTCCTGTATGAACAAGCTGTAATACCCCAGAATCACTGCAAACCCCCAGTAAAATTGCATCATTCCTAATTCTAGCTTCACAAAAGACTTGGGAGTTATTCAGAAACACAAACCAGACTTAAATTAAAACTATGGAAAATTTTGGCTAATAAGCAAAATAACCAAAAAACAAATAAAATGTTGGTTTGCTTACCAGTACTCCCATCCAAATAGGATACTTCATCTCATCCATCTGCCGCCAAGAGCCAAGACCACTACTGAGGAGGATTGCTCCAAGGCCGATGTTCAGCAAACCAACCATAATATGCAGGGCCTGAGGAGGAGCAAACACAGTGTGAACAACACATACCTGTACAGTTTTACTATACTTACCATGTGCAAGGTTTTGAGTACATTAGAGATCAGAGCTGTGGTGCAGAGAGTACTTTAATAGGACCTCTTTCTCTAAGTTTCATTGTCTTTCCTAAAAGTTGTTTAAAAAGGACTTTACCTGATCCTAGAGGTACAAAGCCCTGAAAGTATTATGAAAACACTCTTTTAAAATGAGATTCTGACATGATTATGACAACAATATACAACTGTTAGGAAAGAGAAAGAAAAATTCAATTGGACTAGTATTTTGCTTAAGCTAATGTATCTCTGGAAACAAATTATTTCATAAAAGGTTAAACCAGACCTGTGTGGAGGAAGAAAAACTTATTTAAAAGCTGCTGAGTTGTGTGCTTTCACAGACTAACTTGAAAAATGTGTGTGGCTGTAACTCACCCCCAGGACTGACTGAGAAGCTCCCTGAAACTTCTTCAGGCGCTGAGACACAGAGCAGCAGACAGGGCTGTAGCAGAGGCCTCTGAGGATTTGGCATATTGGAGGTAAAGAACTTTGGGGGTCCGGGGTCAAAGTGAACACAGTGACCCCGTCACTTCTGGTCATGGTCACAGACATCCTGCTGATCCTGTCGACTGAAAAGAAAAAAAATGCAAAATCAGTTTTTGGATACTGTTTCTTACTCTTTAACTTAAAAACAAATAATGAGTATTAACATTAAAGTACATAGTATTTATTATTTTCATTTCCTCTTTGGTCACCAACATTACTGTCAAGTGAAACAAAGCTACATGTCATTTCTCTAAAACACTGACTGTATTTTATTTCCACAAACAGTAAAAAGGTGTCATACAGCTAATCTTTAAAAATATTATATTTAATGTGGAAGTGATTTTCTCAAACAGCCAGTGTTTTGGGTCAGTTCCCAAAGAGAACCTACAGTATAAGCCTGACTGGAAGTTTAAAGACTCCCATCATCACCATGTAACTTTGCAAAAATCATGCACGTATTGTCTCAAGGATTATTGCTTGGAAAGATTTTAGTTCTTATGGGCTGACCTTTTCAGTTTCTCATCATCCTCCTATCGTCCCTCTCTCTTTGACTGTTCATGTGTCTTTTATGCAGCAATGTCGGATGCGCTCCTCTCATCCTGGTCTGCTTTCATGCTGCAGAGTGACACACATAAACGCGATGCTCACGCACACACCTACACTGAAACACAAGCTAACATGTTGGTAGTGTAGACTCAAGGCTTCAATCTGCTGAGGGAAAACGTTTCAGAATACTGGAGGATAAACAGCAGAACTTTCTCCTCTTAAAGCTCCTCTCTGACCAGGAGGACCAGCGCGTCAGTGCTGTGTGTGTGCGCTCCAGCTGCGTGTCTCTGTGTTGCCTGCATGAGCCAGGGGCGTGCGCTATGTTAAAAAAAACTTTGTAAATATTCCATCTATACTATATGATTATGGGGAACAAATAAATGTTTATCTCCACATTTGCATTGTTAAGAGAATGCTACTTAAACATTTGGCATGTCTTTATTTGCAGGGCATATGCTTTGCTGTTGCAAGTGCTGTTTATAGAAAATTAACGGATAACAAAACAATAGGAACACTAAAGTAGAAATTCAGCTTAATTTTACACATATCAAGACCCTTACACACCTGTCTGAGGAGAATTACAAATGTTCATGAAATCTGCAGCAGTTTTTATTTTATTTCAGAAAAAAACCTTCATTAACAGCTAGTGTTGTATTGTTAGTATAAACTTATTACCATTAAAGACTTATATCTGCCAAAAAAACATTTAATCTCTAGTGACTCAGTGTCTGTCTCTATCAGTGAAGTCTGACACATCTCTGTTAGGGCTGAACAATTTAAGAAAATAATCCAATTGCAATTTTCTCCCCCATAATTGCAATTGCAATTTGATATTCGATTACTCCAAGGTTCCTCATCTTATGTTATATTCAACAAACATAAGCAATAAATAATTCTATATTATAACCAATGCAATACTAGATAAATTAAACTAGGGATGAGAGATTTAAAAAAAATTCTAATTGTGATTTTGGCTTGTATAGCAAATTTGATATAGATAGCTATACTGAAGGGATGATACCTTTTTTATGTTATTCTCATTTTTATCAAGAAAATCATATACACTGACAAGAAAAGTAGGATTTTAGTTTGAAAAAAAATCACCTGTATATATGCACAATGTGTAGAGAATGAAATTTCTGCTGCAAACATTTTTTTTATCAAATTGGTATTTTGCCAGATTTCAGGTTAAAAAAATATTGCACTGTCTGCGATTTGAAAATTGCAGCAGGCCATATTGCCATTTAATCTAATTTGTAATTAATTGCCCAGCTCTACTCTCTGTAGGGCGTCATATGTGCACAGAGAAAAGCTTTATTAAGAGGAGACACAGAGAGAGAGGGGACAGAATATAGCTATACATTTAAGATGCCATAATAAATTTGCCTCACGAAAAATAACAATAATGACAAAATCACTCTGCCAGTCAGGCATTTCAACAGGCATCCCAGATAGTTGCGGTCAGCCATGTACTAGGTTTTAACCTAGTCTTGTTTGTTTTGAAAAGCCTTGGATATAATTTGTTATGGTGATTTGCTTTGTCGATTTAAAAAAAAAAAAAAAAAATCAAACTGACCAAATTGTATAAAGCCAATACAGCTTTATTTTTCAAGCAGATAAAGTCTGATATTTACAGTAAATACAGCCTGATATTTTCAGTCAATATAGCCCGATATTTACAGCCACCATGGCCTGATATTTATAGCCAATATACCCAAATTTTTGCAACCAGTGTTGTTTGATGCAGCCATTATAGCCCGATATTTACAGCTGATATAGCCTGATATTTACAGATGATATTTCAGCTGTATCATATTTGACAGTCCAAATAATTACCTTTAAAAACATGCATCATGCTGGCTGGTGCCATGCCAATAACATAGCTCATCCCTTTTACTTAGTTATTATCCAAAAGCGGTGTAGGAAGCAAGGAAGTTTGGAAGAGCCAGCGGACATCATCCTTACTTTCAGGAGGAGGCTGGCTCACTTATTCTTAATTCTGTAGGCATAAACTGCCAGGGGACTAAATGAACACAGATCCATTTACATCTGCATTCATTCATGTCTCAATAATGCATGCCACTAGCTCTGTGTTGTCCTCAGATAGTTTGGGGGTCGCTGTGTGTGGAAGAATACCAGCTGTCAAACTTCAATCTTACTGCTACTTTTAATTTCATATGATATTTTTGGTTATCATTAAAACTAGTTATTTGAAAAAACTCATATTTATCATCAGTGTGACCGCCGTTGTTATAATTTAACCTGATTATTATTCTTGTGCCATACTTTTCTCTGTCTCCATGAGGTGTCGTGCTTGTGCTTATCATTTTGTTGGTTAAATTTGTCTTATGGTCGCTCAAATTCAAGTATTACATGAAAATATAAATTATACCTTAGTCTTTCGTGAACGATCCCAATGTTGTCTTTACCTATACCTCTCACCGCTTCCTGTTAACCCCTTGTTTAACACTTACATAAGTTTTTTTAACTGCGCCCATCTTTTCCAAGACACTCCAGGAACGACAAAACGATCAACTTAAGCCTAAAACCACTGTTTTCGTTATGGTTGCTTTATCATAATGAGACAAGTGAACTAATAAAGCAGAATAATTGTATGTTGTGAAATATTAACATCACTGAGTCTTGGACCAGTTGTAGTTATTACAGCCCTTTCGTACCTAGGAAGGAAAATAAAAAGTTTAAGGCAAGAACTTACACAAAGTCTTGTTCCGTATCTTTTCCGTGTCCTACAGAGGAATACAGTCGATGTTCAACTGAAGAACTCCCAGATAAAACGTAAGTTTTTCGTATAAATTTTCAAGATTTATAAAGTAAATACCACATAACCTAAAACATCGCCATTCTTCGCAGACTGGGGCGTTGCTTATTCGACTGCATTTTTTCGGTGCTGCCACCACTGGCCGAAAGCTGGAAGGCTTTGAGCTTCGCTCCTCCAAGCATTGTGAAAGGCTCTCAAAAAATTTCTGACAAGCCTGAGATGCTAGCCTGTGTTGATGAGCATTTTATAGCCTTTGGATTTTTATTCGAGTCTCTTAACCCTTCCTTTAGCCCTACTAATTTTAATTCAATTATTGATAGTCAGGGTCAGTCAGTCCGTTTAACTCTTTTACTTTTAGCCTGATTTTAGTCTCTGGTTCATAAAACCCTCAAAATTTTGCACACCACAAAGTCTGCTGGCCCAGACACACCGAAGCTTTTCTCTCTAAAGTTAGCAGCTGATTTTATCGCACCTCCTTAAACCCACATTTTTAATCTGTCTCTGGTCACAAACAACATCCCCAAAGTCTGGAAATCTTCATATGTCCTACCTCTGCTCAAAGGGGGGGACCCCAGTCTTTTGAATAATAACAGACCCATTTCTAACCTTTCTGTTCTGGCCGAAGTTCTGGAGACTCTGGTAAGCAACCAACTGAAGGAGTTTTTAAATACCAATAGTACTGTCCACTCTCAATCTGGTTGTAGAAAGAAACATAGCACGACAACAGCAGTTCTTAAAGTTTTTAATGATTTTTATTGGTTTTATTGACAATAAGCAGCATTGTGTAACCCTTTTTATTGACCTTTCTAAGGCCTTTGATATGGAGGACCACTCAATTCTTAAAGGGATACTTCAAGATTTTGGCAAATTCTGATTTTTCAGTTTTTTTGGCAAAAACTGAGCAAGAACACTAATGAGGATATTTCAAAATATTTTAAGTTCTGTTTTTTTGCTGAGTGTCATTTTTCCTATTTCCTTTTATCTTTAATTCTACTTTATTCAATTTTAATGTCATTTAAATGTATATTGATGCTCTTTGTTGTAAATGCTGTTTTATCTCTGTAAAGTACCTTGAAGTGTGCATAAATGTTCTATAAACTTTTCTTGACAAAGCCGTTACATGTTTTTATGTACTCTTATGTGTTTTATGTGGCTTGTGTGTTTCTCATGCTCCCCATAATTTGCAGACTGAATCACCCCTATGGGGGAAAATAAAGTTCTTGATTGATTGAAAGATATGTCAAACATGGGAAACTCCATTAAAAATAACAGTGATCCTAATGCATAATAGATCATTTTAGTTTTGGTGAGCTTCACGCTATCACCCAAGAACAGAGCCCCATGGCGGGACAAAGGGGAAAGCTTTCTGGGACTCAGCCCCATCAGGGGCCCATACAGGTAAGCAAAAACATAGTCCATCCTAAATTTAAGCAATGAAAATTGATGTTTTTTTAAGTCAAAAACTATCCCAAAATCGCCCACTTTTTTCCTTATTGACTTTTTACTGGGAAATTAAGGACAAGAAAAGGTGGTGCATTTGACCACCATGTGACTGAAACACATGATTTTATCCCCATAAAGGCAGTCTCATTATTGAATAGCCATACCTTGCATATCACAATGCAACATTGCTGTCTGCAACTTTAAAAAAGCAGCCTTTCACCCAACAGTTGTGGAAAAATTAAACACAATTAGATATTAAGTGATTCCATTTCTCAGTCATGCTTTAAGGCATCTTGTAAAGGACAGAGCAGAGGTACAACATAAATGAAACCCACAGCTTTGAGTTATTTTTATTCATGTTTTTAACATGGTTTAGAATAAAACAGAAACCCCATCAGTCCATCAGTGTTACACACATGCATAGACTTCCCTTACAGTTACAAAATTACTGACCTTACGGCACATCGCTCGACAATCTTAATCATGAGTAGCATTGAAAGAACAGAAACAGAAGAAATGAAAAGAGTGGCTGTTGACTATTATTCAAAGTGCTCTGAAGAATAAGTGCAAAGATTCTGAAGCAACCCTCAGGAAGAGACCCAACATTTCAGCTGACTTTGTACTCACTGCATTAGTGTAATTCAACAGTAAATACATTCGGTGGTAAAGACGCATAAGAACTTAGGAGTAAACTTTCTCTTCAGTAATAGTGCCAAGCAGAGATTTGGATTTAAGCTGCAGGGTTACTGGTGACTTCCTCCAGCAGTGGTTTGTACTGTTCTGGGTCATCAGGGCTCTGAAAGAGAAAATCAACATCATGAAATCGCACAATGTAATCTTATAAGAACTTCTGTTACACAGTTAAACCATAAATAAAGGTTAGAATAGCTCCTTTCACGGGTAACTCATTTTAATAAATAGACTTTTACAGAGAGCACTTCTAACTCTAAAGGCATAAACCAGTTCAGATCACCAAAACAACCTTACTTCCATTGTTGGCTACTCTTTAAATCTTTAATGGAGGTACTGTTAATTCTGCGGTAAGCTGCAAGTGTGAATGCAAAAGGACAAACTTTTCACCCAGACTTTACCTACATCTCCACCAGACCCTGTACATTTTTACATGAAGTAGCGCTGAGCTGATGTGAGAGTGCAGCAGGAAATACACTATATTGCCAAAAGTATTCACTCCCCTGCCTTGACACGCATATGAACTTGAGTGACATCCTTTTCTTAATCCATAGGGTTTAATATGACGTCGGTCCACCCTTTGCAGCTATAACAGCTTCAACTCTTCTGGAAAGGCATTCCACAAGCTTTAGGAGTGTGTTTATGGAAATTTTGACCATTCTTCCAGAAACGCATTCATAAGGTCACACACTGATGTTGGACGAGAAGGCCTGGCTCTCAGTCTCTGCTCTAATTCATCCCAACAGTGTTCTATCAGGTTGAGGTCAGGACTCTGTGCAGGCCAGTCAAGTTCATCCACACCAAACTCTCTCATCCATGTCTTTATGGAACTTGCTTTGTGCACTGGTGCACAGTCATGTTGGAACATCCCCAAGCTGTTCCCACAAAGTTGGGAGCATGGAATTGTCCAAAATCTCTTGGTCTGCTGAAGCATTCAGAGTTCCTTTCACTGGAACTAAGGGGCCAAGCCCAGCTCCTGAAAAACAACCCCACACCATAATCCCCCCTCCACCAAACTTTACACTTGGCACAATGCAGTCAGACAAGTACCATTCTCCTGGCAACCGCAAAAACCAGACTCGTCCATCAGATTGCCAGATGGAGAAATGCATTTGCCACTCCAGAGAATGCATCTCCACTGCTCTAGAGTCCAGTGGCAGCGTGCTTAACACCACTGCCTCCGACTCTTTGCATTGCACTTGGTGATGTATGGCTTGGATGCAACTGCTTGGCCATGTAAATCCATTCCATGAAACTCTCTATGCACTGTTCTTGAGCTAATCTGAAGGCCACATGAAGTTTGGAGGTCTGTAGCGATTGATTCTGCAGAAAGTTGGCGACCTCTGTGCACTATGCGCCTCAGCATCCACTGACACCGCTCCGTCATTTTATATGGCCTACCACTTGGTGGCTGAGTTGCTGTTGTTCCCAATCACTTCCACTTTGTTATAACACCACTGACAGTTGACTGTGGAATATTTAGGAGCGAGGAAATTTCACCACTGGACTTGTTCCACAGGTGGCATCCTATCACAGTAACAGGCTGGAATTCACTGAGCTCCTGAGAGCAACCCATTCTTTCACAAATGTTTGTAGAAACAGTCTGCATGCTGAGGTGCTTGATTTTATACACCTGTGGCCATGGAAGTGATTGGAACACCTGATTTCAATTATTTGGACGGGTGAGTGAATACTTTTGGCAATATAGTGTATGTAGGAAAAGTGACACAGACAGGTACAGGCAGTGCTGTAGTAAATGTGGTTAATTGTAACGTGGACAAACATACAAAAAAATAATTATTCTAATCTAAAAGTTTTGCTAGAAATCAAATTTGGGATAAATACACATCGAAGGCAATGTGCCTTCTAAAAATCGATACCTCTCACAGGTAAAATTAAGACTCTTAAGACTTTTCATGGCCTAAATTTCAAAAATCTAATTGAAGACTTTTAAAGATTTTTCAAGGATCAGTGGGAACGCTTTAGCAACTTTGTCATAATGGCATCCAACCCTGCTGCTTTGTTCACCATTGTCATGTAGTTCTTTGATGTTTTCAGGAGTGAAGATGTGACATTAGTTCAAAAAGCCAAACTCATAGCAGCACAGACATTCAGACATGTAATGCTTTTCAAAGAAAATGAGAGCATGTTTGTTCAGCCAGTATTCCCTGTGTTAACAAGTTAAACAGTGAGATATGATGTGTAGACTCTACCTTGTTCTCTGTCTTCTGCTTTAGAGCTTTGATCCCCAAAACAGCAGAACTGATGGTGACACAGAGCTCCAGGACTGCCAGGACGATCAGCACAGCGTTGATGCTCCTTAAAATCATCTGATCAGACACAAAAGAAACAATGTGACCTTTAAAATCACTGAAGTTTTTTCATAGTTAATTTGTTGTAAAGCTGTGTAATAATCCCTGATCTAACTTTAAAGTTGAAATCTATCAGTAAAATAATTTTTCCATTCCTCAGCTACACAGCGTGTGTCTTCACTCACTAAATACCACTTTTTAAACACATACCAGAACCAGACCTTGTATCTCCAGGCATTTGGTCATTTCTTCAGGTGAAAGTGTCGCCCTGTGTCTGTATCTGATATCATAATCAAATTCATGGCACATCCACCACAACCAAATGTTTAAGACATTGATGATGTAGAGAACGATGGCTGTGATGGCAAAAGCAACTCCTGATAGATTCAAGATCACACTGAGGATGACCTGCAAAAAGAAAAAAATACATAATTTATTCAAAACCAAGCACAAACAGTGTAAAATAAAACACCGCTGAGGGATATGTGACAATGCACAAATTGCAGACTAGGGGTGGATGATCCATGGCACCTGCTAGTACTGAGTCTTTAATCTTTATTCTGATTTTGGCATCCAACAGACATGATAACAACATAACTGAGTTTAAATGATTTCTGCATTGCATGCAGGCTCACACTTGTTTTTTTAACCCCATATGTTATTATTTTTAGATATTTAAACTTTTCCCACTCATCTATATTCATTTGCTGCTTTTTGTCAAAGTGTTAAAGGTGTTTAAATTCAATATATGCAGTTGATGCAGATCTGATAAAACCCATGAGTAATTGTGTTTACTTATTGTGATCTCAATTTCAATTTAAAATAATTGTGATTATGTTTATCTTTTTATGTAAAAAAAAATGTGCAGCACTCACACCCATGTTCAGTAAAAGCTTTCCTTTCACTGTGACACTGCACAGATATTTCCTGACTTTGTACTTTTTTTTTCAATAAAAATTTTAAATGAAGATTTGTGTCAGTTGAGGTCTCAACTAGCAGTTGTGTGAAGGAACTGATTTTTGAGTCATCTTTTTTTTCTAGAATATGACTCTTTGTCCATCATATTTTGATTTTTGTCAACTCTGACACTAAAATGTACTAAATCAAGATGAATATCAAGTTTTCAGTATCTAATGCTGGTATTCAGTAGGTTAATTAATTACTGGTTAAGAATTATCTAAGAAAATCAGTAGAATATCAAACTACCAGCTTACACCTTAAAACTACGCTTTTATTTTGAAAATCTAACCCTATGCCCCCTGTTGACAGTTTCCACCTACCAGCAGTGTCTTCAACAGGCTAGTGGTGGCAGTAGTTGCTTAAAGTTTGTGGCTGAGGGAAAGAGGACTCTTCTCTCCCGGATCTGTGGGCATATTTTAGACATCCATCCAATTTTCTATACTGTTTATCCCGTTGGTAGGCGCAGGCTGACATATAGAGACAGACAACCAGGCTCGCTCACATTCACAACTACAGCAAATTTAGAGTGCTCAGTCAACCTAACAAGCATGTTCTTGGTGGTGGGAGGAAGCCGGAGTACTTGGAGAGAATCAAAGCTTGTACGAGGAGAACATGCAAACTCCCCTGATCCTCAGAGATCCTCAGCTGATATATTATGTTTATAGACATGTTTGGAGCCGTAACGGTATGCATATAATTAAACGAGATGATTACTGTAAATACAACAATCATTCATTCAGTGATGAATACATTCAATTTAGTGAAATACTAGGGTTGTTTCCACTATGTGAGGCTTAACAGTTTATACAGCATAGTATAAAAGTTGAGGGCTATACCATGGGAATCTGTCACATTAAAGAAGGGAAATGAGGGTTTAACTTGTTTTAAAATGAGACTAGATTAGGAAAAACAACCAGGGTGTGTTTATCTGGTTTTGAAATATACCCCATATTTTCCCAAACAGAGTTGACAACTATGGAGCGATCTTTACAGCGATAGGCGAAAGGAAAAAGAATTAAATGAATTGCTGAAATACAGAGAAACATCTGATCTAAAACTTGATATGAACAAAACTTTTCAAAGTTAATTCAGCTTCAAATCCGTCAGTGATGAGCTTGGCTGATGTGAGCCTTCAGGCTCTGCTATGTGTACTGAAATCAGGTCCATTATAAATGTCAGGAAATGAGATTTTATGACCACATATCAATGTCCATGGTCGACTGTGTCTTTTGGAAATGGATGGATCTCTGCTGAGTCCAAATATCTCTCATTTAAGCTGATATTAGTCTGTTTTTCCCTGTTGTCATCCGTTTCTCATAGAGCAGTCAGTGGTGTTTCAGACCATTTTCCCGCTCTGTCGGACTGGGCATTTGGATTGTGGCTCTTGAAAAGGTATTTTTTTTAACAATTTGGCTCTTTGTTTAGCAGGACTGAGTAACACTGATTCATACAAAACATGAATAACAGTTGACCATCAAATGAAAGCTCAAATGAAGATGTTACAAAGCTGTACTACTCACCAGACATGGACTTGGGAACTTCTCAGACAAAATGTTCATGATGCCGAATAAAATAAACTAAAGAAGAGACAAAAAACAAAAATGATTTAACCTTTCACCTTTTCACACCAAGGCTGAGAACCATGAGCCATTACTATCGTCCTCAACTTAAGTATTTCATGAAGCAAGGATAACACTCATGCACCAGGGCAAGAAATGTAATCATGAGACTTAATAATGCCAACTGACAACTAAGACATTAAAAAAGCTGTGAGAAGACTTGTTTGGGTTGGCCTGTGCCTAAAAGAAATATATCTTTGCTCTGTTTTTTGTCAAGTATTCACAACCATAAAAAAACATGTGAACTCAGATGTAAGACAGGGAAATGTACAGAAGACAAATCTTGTAATCAGTACAAAAAAAAATAATTTTAATGAAACGGGGAAAAAACAAATCTGCACTGTTTCAGAAATCTGCCAGATCATTAAAAAACCCTCTTGATATATTCTTGAAAATCATTTTCAAAGCTGCTTAGTGAACTGGTTAGTGAACTATCTCTGGTGTTTTAATCTTAATATCAGTGTCAACACGCTAATGCATAGCAGGTCCTGTCCTGTGTGAACAAGCTGTAATACCCCAGAATCACTGCAAACCCCCAATGAAATTGCATCACTCCTAATTCTAACGTCACAGAAGACTTGGTGGTATTCAGAAACACAAACCAGACTTAAATTAAAACTATGGAAAATGTTGGCTAATAAGCAAAATAACCTTAAAAACAAATAAAATGTTGGTTTGCTTACCAGTACTCCCAACCAAATAGGAAACTTGTAGTGATACATCTGCCATGAAGATTCACCATAGAGGAGGATTGCTCCAAGGCTGATGTTCAGCAAACCAACCATAATATGCAGGGCCTGAGGAGGAGCAAACACAGTGTGAACAACATGTACCTGTACAGTTTTACTATACTTACCATGTGCAATGGTTTGAGTACATTAGAGATCAGAGCTGTGGTGCAGAGAGTATTTTAATAGGACCTCTTTCTCTAAGTTTCATTGTCTTTCCTAAAAGTTGTTTAAAAATAACTTTACCTGATCCTAGAGGTACAGAGTCCTGACAGTATTATGAAAACACTCTTAAAATGAGACTCCAACGTGATTATGACAACAATATACAACTGTTAGGAAAGAGAATGAAAAATTCAGTTGGATTAACATTTTGCTTGAGCTAATGTTTCTCTGGAAACAAATTTTTTCATAAAAGATTAAACCAGACCTGTGTGGAAGAAGAAAAACGTATTTAAAAGCTGCTGAGTTGTACGTAAACACTCTAAAGCTGAAGTTTCACAGACTAAGTTGAAAAACGTGTGTGGTTGTAACTCACCCCCAGGACTGACTGAGAAGCTCCCTGAAACTTCTTCAGGCGCTGAGACACAGAGCAGCAGACAGGGCTGTAGCAGAGGCCTTTGAGGATTTGGCATATTGGAGGTAAAGAACTTTGGGGGTCCGAGGTCAAAGTGAACACAGTGACCCCGTCACTTCTGGTCATGGTCACAGACATCCTGCTGATCCTGCCGACTGAAAAGAAAAAAAAAATGCAAAATCAGATTATGGCTACTGTTTCTTACGCTTTGACTTAAAAACAAATACTGAGTATTGACATTAAAATCCACGGTATTTATTATTTTCATTTCCTTGTTGATCACAAACATTACTGTCAAGTGACCGGACTTCCATTAAACTGCCACTGAGTGGCAAGTGAAGCAAAGCTACGTCATTTCTCTACAACACTGATTGTATTCTATTTCCACAAACAGTAAAAAGGTGTCATACAGCTAATCTTTAAAAATGTTATATTTAATGTGGCAGTGATTTTCTCAACCAGTCAGTATTTTGGGTCAGTCTGTTCCCAAAGAGGACCCACAGTATAAGCCTGACTGGATGTTTGAAGACTCCCATCATCCCCATGTAACTTTGCAAAAATCATGCATGTATTGTCTCAAGGATTATTGCTTGGAAAGATTTGAGTTCTTATGGGCTGACCTTTTCAGTTTATAATCATCATACTGCACAATAAGAGGTCAAAGACGCCTTTTTTGTTTTCAAAAATACTGCTGCATTTGTGATGACTTATGTTTAAGCCTCTGTGCAGTGGCATCCATTCAGAGCCTTGGATATAAACTGTTGTGGTGATTTGCTTTGTCAATTAAAAAAAAAAAAAAAACTCAAAAACTGAACAGACCACTGTTGAATAGCAGGATCAAAAATCTCAATGTCCAAGCAAAAAATATAGTTAAAAATGTATTTAACAAGTTTTTCCTGAAAACCAAATTTTGTGGTGTGCTCTTTGCCATCCTAGTAAAAAAAAAAAAAAACTTGTTAACTTCCCCCCGCCCATCCTATCTTATCCGTCCATAATATAGATGTTACCTGGTGCCAAAAACAGATTCTATCAAAATAGCTCCAGATGATTTAAACCCCCTGTGCTAACTAATAGAGCCCTTACAGCTCAAGCAGCTTAAACAAGCCTTTTGTTCCCTGTAACCCAATTAAGATGCTGGCCTGCTAGTGGTCCTTGATAGAGACCAAGACATGTGATCTTTGCCCGTATCCGATATGTAGGTGCTTCCAAATTAATTTTAGCACAGATATCGTTACTGATACATAAATTAAGTTCAAAAATTAAACTTTAATCCTTGAAAGATACTTTCTAAGTATAATCCAGTCCTTCAGACATTCTTCACATGAGGACAAGAAATGGAAAAAAGACTTCAGCTGACATTGGTCTGTTAGTCCTGCCTAAAACTCCATAAACACACTGGTACATACATCCACTATTTACAGCCAATATAGCCAGATATTTATGGAAAATATAGCTTGTTATCAATAGCAAATATCGCCTGTTATTTATAGCAAATATAGCCAAATATTCACAGCCCATTTAGCCTGCAATTTATGCCAAATACAGCCAGATATTTACAACCAACATAGCCCAATATTTACAGCCAATATAGCCTGATGTTGGCAGCCAATATAGCTCGACATTTACAGAAATACAGCCCAATGTTTGCAGCCAAAACAGCATTATTTGTACAGCAGAGAAGGCCTGATTATTATAGCCAATGTAGCACAATATTAACGGCCAACAAAGCCTGTTATTTATAGCTGATAAAGCCCCATGTTTACAGCAAATATAGCCTGATACTTACAGCCAACATAAACCCATATTTTCAGCCAATAAAGCCTGCTATTTGTGGCAAATATAGCCTTATATTTCACAGCCAATATAGCCTGATGTTAGAAGCCAATGTAGCCCAAAAATATAGCCCAATATCCATAGCCTAAATAGCCCACTATTTGCAGCAAATAAAGCATTATTTTTCAAGCAGATAAAGCCTGATATTTAAAGCCAATAGAGCCTGATATTTACAGTAAATATAGCCTGATATTTAAAGCCAACATGGCATGATATTTACAGCCAAAATAGCCTGACATTTATAGCCAATACAGCTGAATATTTATGACAAGTTTTGTCTGATATATGCAGCCATCATATCCCAATATTTACAGCTGATATAGCCTGATATTTACAGATGATATTTCAGCTGTATCATATTTGACAGTGCCAGTGATTACCTTTTAAAACTTACATCATGCTGGCTGGTGTCATGTCAATAACTTAGCTCATCCCTTTTACTTAGATATTCTCCAAAGTGGTGTAGGAAGCATGGAAGTTTGGAAGAGCCAGTGGACATCATCTCTACTTTCAAGAGGAGGCTGGCTCACACTTGCAATGGAGCATCTCTTAGTTTTAATACTGTAGGCTTAGACCGCCAGGGGGCTAAATGAACACAGACCTCTATCCATTTACATCTGCATTCATTCATGTCTCAATAATGCATGACACTAGCTCTGTGTTGTCCTCAGATGGTTTGTGGGTCGCTGTGTGTGTACTTTTAATTTCATGCTATTTTTGGTTATCAATAAAACTGGTTGCTTGGAAAACTCTGTGCTTATCATTTTGTTGGTTAAATTTGTTTGTCGGCAGCTTAAATTCAAGTAATACATGAAAATGTAAATTATACCATGGTCTTTAGTGAATGATCCCAGTGTTGCCTTTACCTATACCTTCCCCACCCCTTCAACACCTGCTTCCAGTTCACCACTTTTTTAACTGCGCACATCTTTTCCAAGACACTTCAGGAACGACAAAACGATGAAGCCCAACCCCGATGTTTTCGTTATGGTTGCTTTATTATAATAAGACAAGTGAGCTAATAAAACAATATACTGTGATTGTATATTGTGAAATACTAACATCACTGAGCCTTAGATCAGTTGTAGTTATCACACCCCTTTCTTACCTATCTAAAGTAGGAAAATAAACAGTTTAATGCATTAAGAACTTATACAAAGTCTTGTTTCGTAGGTTTTCCGTGTCCTACACAGGTAATTTTAAAGTGATGTTTTTGATGAAGGTCTAACACCTACGCAACCCCATCCCGAGATGCCTTTCTTCTTCGCGGGCTAGAATGCAGCTGTATCGGTAGTTTGTGCTCAGTGCTGCCATTGGTGGTCGGAATGCATTAGTATGTCATCCTACCTGTTTTTGGCCACTGACACCATTCAGATAATCTTCGCTGGTAAAACAGTTAATAACGCACAGCCACAAATCTATTCATTGTGTAAATGTATTACATTTGTATTTGTAGGTCTTAACGTTACTGTTGTAATAGCAGAGCTTCCTAACGAGCGGTTAGCAAGCTAACAGCTCTGACGTCAGTGTAATGGATGAGTTTAAGAAACCTGATGTGGCTAATTAGTGTTTTTAACCTTTAATACTGCCCGAATTTAAAACGTTTTTATCCAAGCATGCTACCGGAAAGCTTTACATATCTCAATGGCTTCATATGTCATCCGTTAGATACCTTAAATGACACGGGACGGTTATAATTGGAGTTCGCATCAGCACCACTGGACTACTGTAGGCTATATAAATAATAGCATACCGTCTGGATAACCGGGAACTACGTTAAAGTAAAACACTCAAAGACTCACCGGTTTGTTTCTGTAAAAGAATTATGGAAGTCCAAACAATACGCACTATGATTGTTTTTGTGTGTGTGTCTTATTAGGGGGAGGAGTGAAGCTCTTCCCAGAAGTACTTCCCACACATTTAACTCAAACTGTAAATCCTAACCTCTCAGTGTCTAACGGGTTTCAAAAGGCAAAAAGCAATGCTATGCTTTGCTTTGACTTTGTTTTGGTCTTTAAAAGAAGGTGAAGTGACTAGCAAGAGCCGTTGCAGTAATTTCCAACATTAAAACATCTAGTTCAGTTGTGATTTGTTTGCTGCATCTGATATTCTCATGCAATTTTCTGACTTTCTGTGAAGGATGGTGTGTTAATGTCGGGTTAATGTGCGTTTTTGTTGTGGGGACAATATCTGCCTTTCAGCTCTTTGGTTGGTACTTCTACGTGACAGGGTGGAGGTATGCTGGCATGGCGGTGGTAGGTGGGGACTCTACAGGTGAGGATCCACCTGCGGTGTCTTTGCATACCGCTCCAATGTCTCTGTGCTCCTGAAGGACGTGGGGGGGGGGGGCTGAGTTGCCTGAAATCTGGTATTACTAATTATTTGTAATTATTATTGTTATTATTAGTACACCATTTATCATCGCTATTTATCATTGTTATCATATTATATTTTATTATAATTCATTGAGATCTTTCTGGGGAGGGAGGAGGGGGACGTCGCCATTTGTTTGTTTTGCTCTGATTTGTTTTATTTTAATTTGATATGCCTTGACTTGTATCATTCAGTTGTTACTACAACGAACTGCATATCTTTGAAAATTATCATAAAAATTTGATCGCAAAAAAACCCAAAAACATCTAGTTCAGTGTGATTATTCATCTGAATTTGTTAAACACTTTACGGAAGCCCATTTCCACCACTTGAAAAGCAAATAATACGTACTGTTACGGTTATTGTTAAGATTATGTTTTTCAGATTGCCACAATTGATTGAATAAGTCAAAATCATAACATAAAGAGTCTAATTTGTAAGATAAAAGGTCAAAATTATGAGCTTGTACAGTCTAATATGAGATTTAAAAGCTGAAATTTTGACATTCAAAGTCATAGTCAAGTTAATAGTTTGGTAAATCTTATAATTTTTACTTTTCATCTCATAATTATGGACTTTTACCTTGTTATTTAGATTTTATCTCATATTTATATATTTTTATCTCATTTTTATTGATTTTTAGCTCATGATTTCATTTTTATTACATAATTATGCTTTTTTAAATAAACAATTATGGCTTTTAATCTTATAACCACCGTGTTTGTGTCCCTTTTACTAACATAACGTTGACTAAAACTGGCATAAATACAACTACCTTTACAGTTGATGCCTAAAACTAAATGAAAAAGTTAAATTCGTTTCAGAAGGCATGCAGAGACGTGTTGTGTGATTTTTTTCGACACATACCAAGATAAGCAATGGCAGATATGAAGACACAGAAATCCTACTTCAGTTTTGCTGTAAACGTTCAAGATTTCTACAATAGGTACCACACAACCCAGAACTTCGCCCTTCTTCGCAGACTGGGGCGTTGCTTATTCGTGCATTGTGCTCGGTGCTGCCACCACAGGCTGATAGCTGTATAGCACTGGCAAGGTCATTTAAGTTCATTTCTGGCCCACATCAGTCATCAGACACAGTAGGATCCCAGTAGTAGGATATTTTATTAACTTTAGTAAACTTTTATGGTGATACTGGAATATATCATCCATGAGCACATTAAATGAAAACAGAATGGATGTAATAACTACCTCTGTTCTGTAGCAGTCCTCATAGCAGCATAGAAAGTGTTGGCCAAAATGCTACAGGCTGTTGACAAACTGAGTCACATATAGAATAAGACTTACCTGTTTGTGTTTGTCAGAGTAAAGGGAAAGGATCTATCCAACAAAGTCTGACTGAATGTGAGTTTATGGCACAGTTAATGTTTATTTGGAAAGGGAGGAATCAACATGTTCCCAGATGGACTACCCCTCATCTGGAAGTTATAAAGACAACCCAATCCCTTCTTCCTCATTTAGCTAAACTCAAGACAAATGTTAAGACCCCAGGCCAAATTTCCTTAGCAGGATTGTGATGCATTTATTTACTTCCTGATTGATATGAAAGTATTTTCAATAACCTTTAAGGGGATTTTGTTGTTGTTGTTAATTTACTTTGTTAACGTGCCCTCCAAGATTTAACCTCCTTATCAGGAAAATTGCCATAGTGGAGAGATACATTATGCCAGTTTGATTAATTTAGCAATTCAAATGATTCATAATTTATTTCTGGTTATTGACAGACCCAGTACAAAATTATGCATGGCATACTTGGAAACTTAAGTGGATTTTTCCACAAAGGCACCCATATAGGATGTTTCCGGGCAGCTTAGGGCTGTGCCAAACTCAGACAAAGCAACAGTGAGCCAGAATCCTCAGGAAGAGCCACTATTATAGATTGTTTATGTTGATTAGGGCTGAAAGACAAACTGAGCAACAACACTAATGAGGATATTTACATCCGCCAACGAGGTTATGTGATCGGCAGGGTTTGTTAGTTTGTTAGCAACATAACTCAAAATATATGGACGAATTTTGATGACATTTTCAGGAAATGTCAGAAATGGCATAAGGAAGAACTGATTAGATTTTGGGAGTGATCTGGATTACCATCTTGATCCAGGAATTTTTTTAAAGGAGACATATTATACCCTTTTAAGACAAGCTTAAATTGGACTCAGAGGCCCCCAAAACATGCCTGTGAAGTTTGTTGCGAAAAAAAACACTTCAGTATAGGATCTTTGTACGTTTAAAACCCCCTCTATTTCAGCCCTTCTCAGAACGAGCCATTTCTGTGTCTGTGGCTTTAAATGGTAATTAGCTGTCTGACTCCGCCCCTGACCACACCCTTCTCAGGAAATGGATGCAGTACTCCTGGTACTACTGACACTTTTATCCAAAGGTTGGGACTGTGATTCAAACCATCAACCTCCCAGACTGTAGCCAGCAGGATAACCCACTGAGCTATCCAGCATCTCAGCTGGTAGTTGAGAGGATCAGTAGAGGAGGGCGGAACTTTCCGGGCCAACCAAACCTGGGGGTGGGTGCTTACACTCCTGGTGAGGTCACCAGGAGCTAAATCTGAGAACAGCTTGTTTCACATTTTCTGAAAGGTCGAGAAAGAGAGGGGGAGAGGGAATGGATTTTTCTGGTATTTGAGGGGATTGTGGACAGGCCAGGGGCACATATTTGTGTTAGAAAAGCCTGAAAAAGTGATTTTTGCATAATATGTCTCCTTTAAGGATTCTTTACGAATGGGAGATAGGGCTAATGGCAGTGGTCTTCACTCTCTGAGTGCTTTTCTAGTTTAAAATATTTTAAGTTCTGTTTTTGCTGAGTGTCATTTTTCCTATTTCCTTTTATCTTTAATTCTAGTTTATTCTATTTTACTGTCATTTTGATGTCTGTTGATGCTCTTTGGTATTAATTTTTTTTTCTCTGTAAAGCACCTTGAACTGTGCACAAATGTTCTATAAACTTTTCTTGACAGTGCGGTCACATGTTTTTATGTAGTCTTATGTGTTTTATGTGGCTTGTGTGTTTCTTATGCTCCCAATATTTTGCAGACGGAATCACCCCTATGGGGGAAAATAAAGTTCTTGATTGATTGAAAGATATGTCAAAAATGGGAAACTCCATTAAAAATAACAGTGATCCTAATGCATAATAGATCATCTTTAGTGTTGGTGAGCTTCACGCTATCACCCAAGAACAGAGCCCCATGGTGGGACAAACGGGAAAGTTTTCTGGGACTCAGCCCCATCAGGGCCCATACAGGTAAGCAAACATGGTCCATCCTAAATTTAAGCAATGAAAATTGATTTTTTTTTACACAAAAACTATCCCGAAATCGCCCACTTTTTTCTTTATTGACTTTTTACTGGGGAATTAAGGACAAGAAAAGGTGGTGCATTTGACCACCATGTGACTGAACCACATGGTTTTATCCCCACAAAGGCAGTCTCATTATTTAATAGCCATACCTTGTACATCACAATACTACATTGCTGTCTACAACTACAAAAGAAGCAGCCATTCACCCAACAGTTGTGGAAAAATTAAACACAAGAAGTTATTAAGTGATTCCATTTCTCAGTCATGCTTTAAGGCGTCTTGTAAAGGAAAGAGCAGAGGAACAACATAAATGAAACCCACAGCTTTGAGTCATTTTTATTCATGTTTTTAACATGGTTTAAAATAAAACAGAAACCCCATCAGTCCATCAGTGTTACACACATGCATAGACTTCCCTTACAGTTACAAAATTACTGACCTTAAGGCACATCGCTCGACAATCATAATAAAGAGTAGCATTAAAAAAACAGAAACAGATGGAATCAAAGAGTGGCTGTTGATTATTATTCAAAGTGCTCTGAAGAATAAGTGCAAAGATTCTGAAGCAACCCTCAGGAAAAGACCCAACATTTCAGCTGACTTTGTACTCACTGCATTAGTGTAATTCAACAGTAAATACATTCAGTGGTAAAGACGCATAAGAACTTAGGAGTAAACTTTCTCTTCAGTAACAGTACCAAGCAGAGATTTGGATTTAAGCTGCAGGGTTACTGGTGACTTCCTCCAGCAGTGGTTTGTACTGTTCTGGGTCATCAGGGCTCTGAAAGAGAAAATCAATATCATGAAATCGCACGATATTATCTTTATGAGAACTTTTGTTACACAGTTAAACCAGCAATAAAGGTTAGAATAGCTCCTTTAACAGGTAACTCATTTTAATAAATAGACTTTTACAGAGAGCAGTTCTAACTCTAAAGGCATAAACCAGTTCAGATCACCAAAACAACCTTACTTCCATTGTTGGCTACTCTTTAAATCTTTAATGGAGGTACTGTTAATTCTGCGGTAAGCTGCAAGTGTGAATGCAAAAGGACAAACTTTTCACCCAGACTTTACCTACATCTCCACCAGACCCTGTACATTTTTACATGCAGTCACACTGAGCTGATGAGAGAGTGCAGCAAGAAATACGTAGGAAAAGTTACACACAGACAGGTACAGGCAGTTCCGAAGTAAATGTGGTTAATTGTAACATGGACAAACATTTATGCAAAAAAGAATTATTCAAATCTAAAAATTTTGCAATAAAACAATTTTGGGATAAATACACATCAAAGGCAATGTGCCTTCTAAAAATAAGGACCTCTCACCTCTAATGCTTTACAAAGAAAATGAGAGCATGTTTGTTCAGCCAGTATTCCCTGTGTTAACAAGTTAAACAGTGAGATATGATGTGTAGACTCTACCTTGTTCTCTGGCTTCTGCTTTAGAGCTTTGATCCCCAAAACAGCAGAACTGATGGTGACACAGAGCTCCAGGACTGCCAGGACGATCAGCACAGCGTTGATGCTCCTTAAAATCATCTGATCAGACACAAAAGAAATGATGTGACCTTTAATATCACTCCTTTGAAAAGTTTTTCATAGTTAATTTGTTGTAAAGCTGTGTAATAATCCCTGATCTAACTTTAAAGTTGAAATCTATCAGTAAAATAATTTTTCCATTCCTCAGCTACACAGGGTGTGTTTTCACTCACTAAATACCACTTTTTAAACACATACCAGAACCAGATCTTGTGTCTCCAGGCATTTGGTCATTTTTTCAGGTGAAGGTGTCACCCTGTGTCTGTATCTGTAGTCCCAATCATAATCATGACACATCCACCACAGATAAATGTTTAAGACATTGATGATGTAGAGAACGATGGCTGTGATGGCAAAGGCAACTCCTGATAGATTCAAGATCACACTGAGGATGACCTGCAAAAAGAAAAAAATACATAATTTGTTCAAAACCAAACACAAACAGTGTAAAATAAAACACTGCTGAAGGATAAGTGAAAATGCACAAAGCGCCGACTAGGGGTGAGTGATCCATGGCACCTACTGGTGCTGAGTTTTAATCTTTATTCTGATTTTGGCATCCCCCAGACATGATGACATAACTAAGTGCCAATGACTTCTGCATTGCATGCGGGCTCACAGTTGTTTTTTAACTCCATATTTTATTATTTTGAGATATTTACAGTATATTTTTCCCATTTATTTAAATTCATTTGCTGCTTTTTTGTTAAAATGTTTGAGGTGTTAAATTCAATAAATGCATTTGAAGTAGACCTTATAAAACCCATGAGTTATTGTGTTAATTGTTGTGATCTCAATTTCAATTACAAATAATAGTGATTTGTTTCTTTAATAAAAACCGAGCAGCACTACAGTAAATGCTTTCCTTTCACTGTAACACTGCACAGATATTTCCTGACTTTGTACTTTTTTACAACAATAATTTGAAGGGGAGATTTGTGTAAACTAGCAGTTGTGTGAAGGAACAGATTTTTATTTCAATTTTTTCCTGTAATATGACCTTTTGTCCATCATATCTTGATTTTTGTCAACTCTGTCAGACACACTAACATGCACTAAATCAAGGTGAATATCAAGTTTTCAGGTAACTAATACTGGTATTTAGTAGAATGTAATCATCCATAAATGTATGTCAATACATCCACCTGTTAATGAATTATCCAATCAAATCGGTAGAACACCAAAACATCGATCTACACCTTAAAGCTACGCTTTGATTTTGAACAATCATGGAGCGATTTTTATGCTGATTAGCTTAGGTAAAAAGAAGTAAATGAATTGCTGAAATACAGAGAAACAACTGATCTAAACCTTGATATGAACAAAACTTTTCAAAGTTAATTCAGCTTCACATCCTTCAGTGACGAGCTCGGCTGGTGTGAGCCTTCAGGCTCTGCTTTGTGTACTAAAATCAGGTCCATTATAAATGTCAGGAAACTCGATTTATGACCACATATCAATGTCCATGGTCGACTGTGTCTTTTGGAAATGGATGGATCTCTGCTGAGTCCAAATATCCATAATTTAAGCTGATATTAGTCTGTTTTTCCCTGTTGTCATCCGTTTCTCATAGAGCGGTCAGTGGTGTTTCAGACCATTTTCCCACTCAGCCCGATTGAGCATTTGGATTGTGGCTCTTGCAAAGGTATTTTTTTTTTTAACAATTTGGCTCTTTGTTTAGCAGGACTGAGTAACACTGATTTATACAAAATATGAATAACAGTTGAACATCAAATGAAAGCTCAAATGAAGATGTTATAAAGCTGTACTACTCACCAGACATGGACTTGGGAACTTCTCAGACAAAATGTTCATGATGCCAAATAAAATGAACTAAAGAAGAGAAAAAAAAGAAAATGATTTAACCTTTCACCTTTTCACACCAAGGCTGAGAACCACGAGCCATTACTATTGTCCTCAACTTAAGTATTTCATGAAGCAAGGGTAACACCCATGCACCAGAGTAAGAAATTTAATAATGAGACCTATTAATGTCAGCTGAGAACTAAGACATTAAAGAAGCCTTGAGGAGCTGTTTTTGGGTTGGCCTGTTCCTAAAAGAAATATGTTGTTGCTCTGTATTTGGTCAAGCATTCACAACCATTAAAAACATGTGAACTCAGATGTAAGACAGGGAAATGTACAGAAGGCAAATCTTGTAATCAGTAAAAAACCTACTTTTAATGAGATGGGGAAAAAACAAATCTGCACTGATTAAAAAAGTCAGTCAGATTATCAAAAAATCCCTCTGGACATATTCTTGAAAATCATTTTCAAAGTTGCTCTGAGGGTTAGTGAACTATCTCTGGTGTTTTAACCTTCAAGGGATACTTCAACATTTTGGCAAATTCTTCCATTGCCATAATCCCTATAGTCTTAGTAATAGGTTCGTTACCTTTAGTCGTCGGTGCAAGCTATTTTTAGATCGGCCGCTGCCGAGTTCGGACCTGCTGTGCCAACTCAATGTAAGCAGATGGTATTCCAGCTTTCCCTCATCAAACTCATCAAATACACAATCCAACAACTCCAAAACGCTCTTGTGGACAAGTTGTGACCTGCACATTCACCACGCTATGAAATAATAACGTATAATTATGTAACATTACGATGCATGAAGCAAATACTATTTCTTGAGTAAACCACTGGGCGGAGCGATACAGTGCAGCAGCCATGCCTGGAGTGTAGTTCCGGCTTTGAATTTAGCATTAAAACATCTCCGTCTCGTAATGTTCCATGATTATTTCATAGCGTGGTGAATGTACGGGTCACAACTTGTCCAGCTTGCACCGACAACTGAAGGTGACGAACCTATTACTAAGACTATAGGGATTATGGCAATGGACGAATTTGCCAAAATTTTGAAGTATCCCTTTAATATTAATGTCAACACGCTAATGCATAGCAGGTCCTGTCCTGTGTGAACAAGCTGTAATACCCCAGAATCACTGCAAACCTCCAATGAAATTGCATCATTCCTAATTCTAGCTTCACAAAAGACTTGGAGTTATTCAGAAACACAAACCATACCTAAATTAAAATTATGGAAAATTTTGGTTAATGAGCAAAATAACCAAAAAACAAATTAAATGTTGGTTTGCTTACCAGTACTCCCAACCAAATAGGAAACTTGTAGTAATACATCTGCCATGAAGCGTCACCATAGAGGAGGATTGCTCCAAGGCCGATGTTCAGCAAACCAACCATAATATGCAGGGCCTGAGGAGGAGCAAACACAGTGTGAACAACACGTACCTGTACAGTTTTACTATACTTATCATGTGCAATGGTTTGAGTAGGGATGGGAATTGATACAATTTTATTGATATCAATGCCGTTATCGATTCTCCTTATTGATGTGATTCTTTATCGAATCACTTATCGATTCCTTCCTGTGAATTTTCTTTTTAGATTGTAAAAAATGTTAAACATCAAGTGTTTGAGAGGAGGACATTCTAAAATATACAAAAGATCTTTTTGTTGGAAATGTTTGTTAAAACAAACTGCTCTCTGGATCTTTAATCGGTGAACTCGAATTAGAATACAGTACTACTGCTCATTTTCTTTAAAAGACAAAACCTTAAAATAAATATAAAACTAATCTCTGGATTCCAGATCTCCAGAGGTATCAAAATAACTTGAACTTGTACAAAATTAACAGTTATTGGGCAAAAAGATGCATTTCATGCATTAGACATCATTGTTTGACAGACGTTTCTCATGCCCTGTGTGCATCATTTTAGGAGAAATGAAGCCACAGTTTTGGCTACTTTAGTCTGTGTTTGTGACAGTTCACTAGAAATGGGTGGTAATACGGTAATACTGTATCCTGGGGTATTAAAAATGGCCACGGTGTTGCTTTAATTAACATCATGAAGATGCTGCTGTGGGATGAGCGCACATTAATAATCAATTTCTCAAGACTATGTCTATTTTTCCCCCTGCAGCACCCCTGCCTGTGTATGACGACGCTTTAAAATTGGCGACTGAACTCCTGTCAATGATGTTGGGACAGTTTTGCAAAGGACGAACACTCGCACATATACCAGCGCACAGATACTCGCGTGCCATGGCTTGGTACGGCACATATCTAAAACAACTTAAGTTTAAAAATGCTTTAGCTCTTCTTTCTGCATGTAGATCAGTGATGAGAAGTTATTATGCATGCCCACAGGTGCTGCTGCAGCCATGCCCATCCGGTACAATAGAAACCACTGAGGGTTTTTAAAAACGTTTAAACTTATCTTTACCCGTTTAATATGAATGTAGATGAAATTAATTAGTGCTTGTTGGTCATTTTATGCACTAAAGTATTCTCTAACGTTTTATAGGCTCATCATAAAGTAAACACTCAGCAGGACAGAGCTCGCCATTGAAGCACAACGCGGACATACACTGCTTTCCACATTATTAAGCAAACAACATTTTTCTCTTATTTTCCTAAATATTAATGCAAATGACAGTCAGAATATTTTTCAAGTCATCAGCCGTAAGAGCACAATTCAAATGTTTTTGAACAAACTTCATAATAATAACCATTATTTTTTTAAAAATAAAAACCTCAAATGCACTGTTCCACATTTTTAAGCACGACAGAGTTTTAAAACATTTTATAGGTTGTAAAGAACTGAAAATGGTCATTTTTTGAATTTACAGCATTAGGAGGTCATATTTACTGAAATCAAAAGCTATTTCAATCAAAAACATCTTAACAGGCCAAGTTACATGTTAACATAGGAGCTCTTTTTTGATATCACTTTCACTATTCTTGCATACATTGAACTTGCGAGTTTTTGGAGAGTTTCTGCTTGAACTTCTTTGCAGGATGTCAGAATATCCTCCTAGAGCTGCTGTTTTGATGTGAACTGCCTCCCACCCTCATAGATCTTTAGCTTGAGGATGCTCCATTGGTTCTCAGTAGGGTTGAGGTCAGGGGAGGATGGGGGCCACACCATGATTTTCTCTCCTGTTATGCCCATAGCAGCCAATGACACAGAGGGATTCTTTGCAGCATGAGATGGTGCATTGTCATGCATGAAGAAAGTTTTGCTACAGAAGGAACTGCTCTTCTTTTTTTTTTACCATGGAAGAAAGTGGTCAGTCAGAACCTCTTTGCTGAGGTAATTTTCACACCTTCAGGGACCCTAAAGGGGCCTACCAGCTCTCTCCTCATGAATCTGGCCCAAAACAGGACCCCCTCCTTGCTGGCATCACAGCCTTGTTGGGACATGGTGGCCATCCACCAACCATCCACCACTCCTCCATCTGGACCATCCAGGGTTGCACGGCACTCACCAGTCAACAAGACTGTTTGAAAATGAGTCCTCATGTATTTCTGGGCCCACTGCAACCGTTTCTGCTTGTGAGTATTGGATCGGGCGGCCAAATAGTAGGTTTATGCACGACTGCCAGCCTCTGGAGGATCCTACACCTTGAGGTTGGTGGGACTCTAGAGGCACCAGCAGCTTCAAATACCTGTTTGCTGCTTTGCAATGGCATTTTAGCAGCTGCTCTCTTAATCTGATCAATTTGTCTGGCAGAAACCTTTCCTCATTATGCCTTTATCTGCACGAACCCGGCTGTGCTCTGAATCAGCCACAAATTCCTTCACAGTACGTTGATCACGATTCATTTTTCATGAAATATCTAATGTTCTCATTCCTTGTCCAAGGCATTACACTATCTGACACTTTTCAGCAGCAGAGAGATCCTTTTTCTTTCCTATGTTGCTTGAAACCTGTGGCCTGCTTAATAATGTGGAACATGTGGAACAGTGCATTTTGACGTTTTTATTTAAAAAAAAATAGGTTATCATTATGAAGTTTGTTCAAAAATATTTGAATTATGCTCTACTGGCTGATGACTTGAAAAATACTCTGTCATTTGCATTTATATTTAGGAAAATAAGAGAAAAATGTCATTTGCTTAATAATGTGGAAAGCGGTGTAAACAATCATAAAATCCAATCTTTTTCTGTTTAAAAGCACACAGAATATTCCTTAACATTCCCAGATTCTATGATATTAGATTTGGATTATTACTTCTCATCTTACCTCTGGGAGGAGGGGAGGGGAGGGAGGAAAAAGAGCGCACGTCTGTGTCATTGAAAAAGAAAAAAAAGGAAACTTCATTTGATCCCCTGCCCTGATTTAACCTAATTCACTTACCCCACTCCTGTAAACATCTCCATATAAACGTGTTTTATTTTAGGCTCAAAGCATTTTGATAAAGGGTTGGATGAAGCACTGCAGAGACGCACACTCCTCTCATTGTGCTTATGCATGCATGCCGACAAGTGCTTGTGAAAATGTGTTTTTTAAACACCTTTCGGCAATACTGTATAGCCCAGTAAATGTTTATTTCCTCAGCTTCTCTGTTTAGCTGACTGTCACATGGGAGGCCTTCTTTTTATGGCACGCGGAGGTAAGGCATCAATAAGGAAATCATCAAGATTAAATGTAAATGATGGCGATGGATCAAGCCAATTGGAATCGGTTCTCAACAGGAACCAGTTGTCGGTTCCCATCCCTAGGTTTGAGTACATTCGAAATCAGAGCTGTGGTGCAGAGAGTACTTTAATAGGACCTCTTTCTCTAAGTTTCATTATCTTTCCTAAAAGTTGCTTTCCTAAATAAAAAGAACTTTACCTGAAGATCCTAGAGGTACAGAGTTCTGACAGTATTATGAAAACACTCTTTTAAAATGAGACTGACATGATTATGACAATACTATAGAGCTGGTAGGAAAGAGAATGAAAAATTCAGTTGGATTAACATTTTGCTTAAGCTAATAGTTCTTTGGAAACAAATTATTTCCTCAAAGATTAAAGATTAAATCAGACCTGTGTGGAAGAAGAAAAACTAATTCAAAAGCTGCTGAGTTGTATGTAAACATTCTAAAGGTGAAGTTTCACAGAATAAGTTGAAAAACGTGTGTGGTTGTAACTCACCCCCAGGACTGACTGAGAAGCTCCCTGAAACTTCTTCAGGCGCTGAGACACAGAGCAGCAGACAGGGCTGTAGCAGAGGCCTTTGAGGATTTGGCATATTGGAGGTAAAGAACTTTGGGGGTCCGAGGTCAAAGTGAACACAGTGACCCCGTCACTTCTGGTCATGGTCACAGACATCCTGCTGATCCTGTCGACTGAAAAGAAGAAAAATGCAAAATCAGATTATGGCTACTGTTTCTCACTCTCTGACCTAAACACAAATACTGAGTATTAACATAAAAATCCACAGTATTCATTATTTTCATTTCCTCTTTGGTCACCAACATTACTGTCAAGTGACCGGACTTCCTTTAAACTGCCACTGCGTGGCAAGTGAAGCAATGCTACATGTCATTTCTCTAAAACACTGATTGTATTCTATTTCCACAAACAGTAAAAAGGTGTCATACAGCTAATCTTTAAAAAAATGTATATTTAATGTGGAAGTGCTTTTCTCAACCAGTCAGTGCTCTGGGTCAGTCTGTTCCCAAAGAGGACTTACAGTATAAGCCTGACTGGGTGTTTAAAGACTGCCATCATCACCATGTAACTTTGCAAAAATCATGCATGTATTGTCTCAAGGATTATTGCTTGGAAAGATTTGAGTTCTTATGGGCTGACCATTTCTGTTTATCATCATCATACTGCACAATAAGTGTTCAAAGATGCCTTTTTCTTTTCAAAAACACTGCTGCATTTAAATATATCTAAGCCTCTGTGCAGTGGCATCCATTCAGAGCCTTGGATATAATTTGTTGTGGTGATTTGCTTTGTAAATTAACAAAAAACAAACAAACAAACAAACAAACAAACAAACAAACAAAAACCCTCAAAAATCAAAGTGACCACTGTTGAATAGCAGGATCAAATATGTCAATGTCCAAGCAAAAAAGGTAGTTTTAAAAACAAGTATCTTTAACAAGTATTTCCTGCAAACAAATTTTTGTGGTGTGCTCTTTGCAGACATAGTAAAGAAAACATTTAACTTCCCCCCAACCATCCTATCTTATCTGTCCGTAATATAGATGTTACCTGGTGCCAAAACTATAGATTCTATCAAAATACAAGCATTAACAAAAACTCAAATGCTATAAACCACAGAAATACCAACATCAAACTTAATGCTAAGGTCCCTACCTCTAAATGAATTAATTAACAAACTACATGAAACAATGTGAATAGCTCCAGCAGATTCAACTCCCCTGTGCTAATTAATAGAGCCCTTACAGCTCAAGCAGCTTAAAAAATGCTTGTTGTTCCCTGTAACCCAATTAAAATAATATGCCTACATATTGTAATGTCTACAGAATGCAGGCCTGCTAGTGGTCCTTGATACAGACCAAGACATGTGATCTTTGCCCATACCTGATATGTAGGTACTTCCAAATTCATTTTAGTACAGATGTCATTACTAATACATAAAGTAAGTTCAGAAATCAAACTTTAATCCTTGAAAGATATTTTAGAGTTTAAAGATGAACAAGAAAAAAATCCAGTCCCTCAGACATACTTCACATGAGGACAAGAAATGGAAAAAAGACTTCAGCTGATGTTGGTCTGTTAGTTCTGCCTAAAACTCCACAAACACACTGGTACATACATCCACTGTTTACAGCCAATATAGCCAGATATTTATAGAAAATACAGCTTGTTATTTATAGCAAATATAGCCTGTTATTTATAGCAGATATAGCCCTTAATTTAAAGCCAATATAGCCTGTTATTTATAGCAAATAGCTTATAGCCTGCTATTTATGGCAAATATAGCCTAATATTTACAACCAACATAGTCACGTATTTACAGCCAATATAGCCTGATATTGGCAAGCCAATATACCTCAACATTAACAGCTGATATAGCCAAATATTGACAGCCAATACAGCATTATTTTTACAGCAGAGAAAGCCTGATACAGCCCAAAATAATGGCCAACATAGCCTGCTATTTATAGCTAATAAAGCCCCATATTTACAGCAAATAAAGCCCCATATTTACAGACAATACAGCCTGCTATTTGTGGCAAATATAGCCTGATATTTTACAGCCAATATATCCCCATATTTACAGCCAATATAGCCCCAAATTTACAGAAATATAGCCCAATATCCATAGTCAATATAGCCTACTATTTGCAGCCAATATAGTGTTATTTTTAAGCTGATAAAGCCTGATATTTAAAGCTAATAGAGTCTGATATTTACAATCAATATAGCCTGATACTTAAAAACAACATGTTCTAATATTCACAGCCAAAATAGCCTGACATTCATAGCCATACAGCCGAATATTTAAGACCAGTGTTGTTTTATATATGCAGCCAATATAGCCTATTATTTACAGCTGATATAGCCTGATATTTACGGATGATATTTCAGCTGTATCATATTTGACAGTGCCAATAATTACCTTTTAAAACTTAAATCATGCTGGCTGGTGTCATGTCAATAACATAGCTCATCCCTTTTACTTAGTATTTCTTCAAAAGTGGTGTAGGAGGCATGGAAGTTTGGAAGAGCCAGTGGACATCATCCCTACTTTCAAGAGGAGGCTGGCTCACGCTTACATTAGAGCATCTCTTAATACTGTAGGCTTAGACTGCCAGAGGACTACATGAATACAGATCTCTGGGTCATTCTTTGCTATTGGTGACTTTTCAATGTGCTAACTTTTGGGGAAAAAGAATCTTTTTTTTCCCAGTTTTTCAGACTGAATGTTGTTAAAGACATGGTAAACCATCAGAAACTTGACTGGTACAGCTTAACCACCCAAAAACAGAAACTATAGGTAAATGTTTCTGGAAAGACTGTGAGAAAATTCCACCCTGTTAAGGGACATATACATACGTAGGTGTTGCAAAATGTTAATAATATATCCATTAATACTTAACTTTTTGTAGACTTTTGTGTCCCCTTTTCCATTATGCTATTTTTTTCCCTCTGAGTAATAATAACACAAATATATTTAGTAGAATATATCTATTTTAACAATGTATCATTTTTGCACCTGTTTTTCCCAAAACAACTTAAAAAAAAAAAACAGAGATTTTTCCCCAAAAAGCACGTGTATGCTGTTAATGCTGTACATAAACACATGAAAAAAAATCAATGTAGTTATTATATAACTTTTAAAAAAACACATGTAACTAACAGGGTGGAAAGTAGTTCAACATGGTGGAATGCACCCTAACAGGGTGGAAACCTTCTCAATGAGAACTCAATGAGTTCCAACTATGATTTTAATTTTAACTTGGAGAGCACATAATAATAATAATAACAAAAAGAAAAACAATAGTACAGCTTTATTTAGCCTATATAGTACCTTTGAGTACAAAGCAAAAACTTAGACACAAAAATATCAGAACAGAATTAATAAAATGACATCAGAAGAACCCAATGATAATTTAAACAACCAACACTCACTAAAACAACATAGGGACCTGACAGCTGAAGAAGACAAACAAAAATAAAACCTCAAACAAGGTATCAATCCAACATAGACAGAACCCAAGAAATACAAGAACCCAACAACATGAACTTAGACCTAACGTACCAGCAATATAAGATAACGTAAGAGAGTTAGGCCTAAATGCTGTAAAATGAAATGAAAATAATAAAAGCAGTTAAAGCATTAAAGGGTGATTTAAGTGGTAAACAAATGTGTCATTTAAAAAAGACATTAAGGAATTTTTGAACATTACTGAAAAATAAGTTCATTAGGAACTAACTGATTAATTTGACTTCATTCTAGTTTGAACATCATCTAAAAAAGTTTTATTTCAAAACGTGTTTGTGTGTAGTTATGTGGTTGCTTATACTGTATGTTGTGTGTGCTTGTAGGCGCTGCATTTCCGCTGCAGTCATTGCTGAAGCTATGTCCTGACAATTGTGCACAATTTAACCTCAAAACCATGCAAGTTGTTTAGACATAATTTAAGCCTACTAGCTATGAACAACAGCTGTGGTAGGCTTATTATTTGGTTATACACAAGAGATTGTGATCAACAGCTGATCACAACTATGGTATACAGGATGGATGTAAAGCCAAGTTAAAGTCTTATAACTGATTATAACTATGTTGTTCTAGTTTTGTCAAATATTGGTTAATTAAATAAATAGTTTAAATGGTATTTGAATATACAGATATCAGCAATTTTATGTCTTTCGTGGCATTTTATGTCAGATTTTCCACCCTGTTAGAGTCAGGTTCCACCCTGTTAGGAATACATACCTAACAGGGTGGAAAATTTTTACACCAAATTAGCAATAGCTATGTCAGAGAGCAGAGTTATGCTAGCTAACTTTGCACAGATAAACAGTATTTTAATACAAATATTGAATCAATTTTTTTTAAGTGGTTTTCTTCCGTCAGAATTGAGCCTAACAGGGTGGAAGTTTAAAAGTGGCACAGACGGATTAACAGCATAACACTTCTGAAAACGGAAGACATGAAGTTGCTCCTCACCTTTCTTTTCTTCTCTAAATTCCCTCCAAGAAGTCATGTCACTACAGTAGATGAAAAACCACAAACTAACAGGGTGGAACTTGGTTTTTGGGGACACACGTTTAATTATAAAAAATTAATAATAATACAATTTGTTTCTCTTATTTTTATGTATGATTAGAAGGATACTAATTTGATATATGCAACAATAAAGTCCTTTATCTATTTATTTATTTTAATATTACAATGGTGTCGCATTGAAACTGAAAAAATGTTCTGGGGACAACATAAAAATGAGTATATGTGTGAATAAAAAGGCATCCAAAAAAATTGAAAAATACATTTACAAACATTATTGTGAGTAATTATTATACAGGAGACCTCAGTCTTTTAAAAAAGTCTTTGGAAAAATAGATTATATTTACTTTGAGTAAAAAAGTAAGAGTTACATCCTGGGGACAGAAAAGTCACCAATAGCAAGGAACGGCCCCTCTACCCATTTACACCTGCATTCATGGTTGAATTTGTTTGCCGGTAGCTTAAATTCAAGCAATACAATGAATACATAAATTATACCATGGTCTTTTGTGAATGATCCCAATGTTACCTTTATCTTTACCTTCCACAACCCTTCTGCTTCCTGTTCACCACTTTTTTTTGTTTTTTTTTGCTGCGCACATCCAAGACACTTCAGAAACGACAAAACGATCAACTTTAGCCTTAAACCACTGTTTTCGTTATGGTTGCTTTATTATAATGAGACAAGTGAACTAATAAAGCAACTATAATTGTATGTTGTATCATATTAACATCACTGAGCCTTGGACCAGTTGTAGTTATCACACCCCTTTTTAACTTATCTAAAGAAGGAACATAAACAGTTTAAGGCATTAAGAACTTACACAAAGTCTTGTCCCGTCTCTTTTCCGTGACGTACAGAGGAATACGGCTGATGTTTAACCGAAGAACCCCCTATTTAAGCAGATAAAGTGAATGATTTCCGTGAAAATCTAACACCAACGTAACCATATACGTGATATACGTAGACGCCACACGCATCCCGAAACGCCTTTCTTCTTCGTGGACTAGAATGCAGCTGTCTCAGTAGCTTTGAGTTCAGTACTGCCACTGGTGGTTGGAATGCATTAGTGTGTCATCCTACTTGTTTATGGCCATTAACACCATCTATTCATCGTATAAATGTATTACATCCATACTGTAAATGTTCAAGATTTCTAAAATAAATACCACATAACCCAAGTGCATTGTGTTCGGTGCTGCCACCACTGGCCGAAAGCTGTACAACACTGGCAAGGTCATTTAAGTTCATTTCTTGCTCACATCAGTCATTAGACACAGTGGGAACCCAGCCGTAGGATTTTTTTATTAACTTTAGTGAAGTTAAGTTTTATAGTGATACTGGAATATATCATCCATTAGCGCATGTAGCAGTCCTCATAGCAGCATAGAAAGTGTTGGCCAAAATGTTTCAGGCTGTTCATAAACTGAATCACATGTACTAGAATAAGACTTACCTGTTTGTCAGAGTAAAGGGAAAAGATCTATCCAACAAAGTCTGACTGAATGTGAGTTTATGGCACAGTTAGTTTGTTTGGAAAGGGAGGAATCAACATGTTCCCAGATGGACTTCCCCTCATCTGGAAGTTAAAAAGAAAACCCAACCCCTTCTTCCTCATTTAGCTAAACCCAAGACAAATGTTAAGACTCCAGGCCAAATTTCCTCAGCAGGATTGTGACACATTTATTTACTTCCTGATTGATGTGAAAGTATTTTCAATAAAACTTTCATGGGGAATTTTTTTTTTAATTTACTTTGTTAACGTGCCCTCCATACAAGGAAAATAGCCAAAATGGAGAGATACATTATGCCTATTTTGAGTCATTTAGCAATTCAAATGAGTTATTTGTGGCTAAGCGTATGTATAGTAATCACCCACTGTTATTGACAGATGCAATATAAAATTATGTGTGGCATATTTGAAGACTTGAAGGCACCCAAACAGATGTTTTCTGGGCAGCTTAGGGCTGTGTCAAACTCAGACAGAGTAACAGTGAGCCAAAATCCTCAGGAAGAGCCACTACTGTAGATTGTTCATTTTGATTAGGGGTGAAAGATACACTGAGCAGAAACACTATTGAGGATATTTCAAAATATTTTAAGTTCTGTTTTTGCTAAGTGCCAGTTTCCTTATTTCTTAAAATCTTAAAATCTAGTTTATTCTATTTCAGTGTCATTTTGATGTTTATTGATGCTCTGTTATTAATGTTTATTTTATCTCTGTAAAGCACCTTGAACTGTGCATAAATTTTCTATACATTTTTCTTGATTCAAAAGACACTCTGTAACATGTGGGAAACTCCATTAAAAATAACAGTGATCCTAATGCATAATAGATCATTTTTAGTGTTGGCGAGCTTCATGCTATCACCCAAGAACAGAGCCCCATGGCGGGATAAAGGGGAAAGCTTTCTGGGACTCAGCCCCATCAGGGGCCCATACAGGTAAGCAAAAACGCAGTCCATCCTAAATTGAAGCTATGAAAATGATTTTTTTTTTTTTAAAGAAAAACTATCCCAAAATCGCTCACATTTTTCTTGAAAAAATATTAACTTTTTACTGGGGAATTAAGGACAAGAAAAGGTGGTGCATTTGACCACCATGTGACTGAACCACATGGTTTTATCCCCACAAAGGCAGTCCCATTATTTAATAGCCATTCCACGTACATCACAATACTTCATTGCTGTCTACAACTTAAAAAGAAGCAGCTTTTCACCCAACAGATGTGGAAAAATCAAATGCAGGTAGTTATGAAGTGATTCCATTTCTCAGTCACACTCTAAGGTGTCTTGTAAAGGACAGAGCAGAGGAACAAAGTAAATGAAACCCACAGCTTTAAGTCATTTTATTCATGTTTTTAACATGGTTTAAAATAAAACAGAAACCCCATCAGTCCATCAGTGTTACACACATGCATGGACTTCCCTTACAGTTACAAAATTACTGACCTTAAGGCACATCGCTCGACAATCATAATAAAGAGTAGCATTTAAAAAACAGAAACATAAGAAATCAAAGAGTGGCTGTTGATTATTATTCGAAGTGCTCTGAAGAATAAGTGCAAACATTCTGAAGCAACCCTCAGGAAGAGACCCAACATTTCAGCTGACTTTGTACTCACTGCATTAGCGTAATTCAAGAGTAAATACATTCAGTGGTAAAGATGCATAAGAGCTTAGGAGTAAACTTTCTCTTCAGTAATAGTGCCAAGCAGAGATTTGGATTTAAGCTGCAGGGTTACTGGTGACTTCCTCCAGCAGTGGTTTGTACTGTTCTGGGTCATCAGGGCTCTGGAAGAGAAAATCAACATCATGAAATCGCACGATGTAATCTTTATGAGAACTTTTGTTACACAGTTTAAACCAGCAATAAAGTTTTTAATTTAATTTAATTTAATTTTATTTATTCTGCACAATTATGAAATACAAAAAAGACAAAGATGACAAATTGTATGAGGTGCAGAAAGAGGCGAAAAGCCCAAAGGGCTTATTTGAAGCCTCCACCTAAAGGATATTAAAGTTACACAATATTATATGCACATATAACATGCAAAAAAGAAAAAAAAATAAACAAAAAAACAAGTTACTCAGAAGTTATGACAAACGAGCAACAAAATACATACAACAACAATTATAAAAAGGAAGAAAAGAAAAAAAAAAGATTACATAGAAAATGTGAGTGGTGTGTATGATCATGTGTGAGTTCTATGAGGGACTGTATTGCCAATGACTCCAGAGATAATGACTAAAAAACAAAAACAAAAACAAAAAAATTAAAAAATGTACACATAACTGACATGAAAAAGAGAAACTATTTCAAAACAGTTATTAAATGATCCTTTAAATATCTTTTATAACAATTTGTAGAGGAACACTTCTTGAGCAGATGAGAAAAGCTATTCCATAATTTGCTACCTCTATACCTGAATGAAAATTGACCTCTGCAAGTAAGAATTTTTGGACGATGAAGATCAGAAGAATGATGGGTAGAGTAAGAATGAACCTGTGAGTTTTAATAGCTCCTTTCACAGGTAACTCATTTTAATAGACTTTTACAGAGAGCAGTTCTAACTCTAAAGGCATAAACCAGTTCACATCACAAAAACAACCTTATTTCCATTGTTGGCTACTCTTTAAAATTTTAATGGAGGTACTGTTAAGTCTGAAGTAAGCTGCAAGTCTGAATGCAAAAGGACAAACTTTTCACCCAGACTTTACCTACATCTCCACCAGACCCTGTAGACTTTTACATGAAGTCACGCCGAGCTGATGTGAGAGTGCAGCAGGAAATACGTAGGAAAAATAACAGAGACAGGTACAGGCAGTGCTGCAGTAAATGCAGTTAATTGTAATGTGGACAAACATTTATGCAACAAAAGAACTGTTCAAATATAAAAATTTTGCTTGAAAACAAATTCAGGATAAATAAACATCAAAGGCAATGTGCCTTCTAAAACTCAGGACCTCTCACCTCTAATGCTTCACAAAAAAAATGAGAGCATGTTTGTACAGCCAGTATTCCCTGTGTTAACAAGTTAAACAGTGAGATATGATGTGTAGACTCTACCTTGTTCTCTGTCTTCTGCTTTAGAGCTTTGATCCCCAAAACAGCAGAACTGATGGTGACACAGAGCTCCAGGACTGCCAGGACGATCAGCACAGCATTGATGCTCCTTAAAATCATCTGATCAGACACAAAAGAAATGATGTGACCTTTAAAATCACTCCTTTTAAAAGTTTTTCATAGTTAATTTGTTGTTAGTCTGTATGATAATCCCTGATCCAACTTTAAAGCTGAAATCTAACCATTAAAATAATTTTTCCATTCCTCAGCTACACAGGGTGTGTTTTCACTCACTAAATACCATTTTTTAAACACATACCAGAAGCAGATCTTGTGTCTCCAGGCATTTGGTCATTTCTTCAGGTGAAGGTGTCACCCTGCGGTCATATCTGTAGTCCCAATCATAATCATGACACATCCACCACAAATAAATTTTTAAGACATTGATGATGTAGAGAACGATGGCTGTGATGGCAAAGGCAACTCCTGATAGATTCAAGGCCACACTGAGGATGACCTGCAAAAAGAAAAAATACATAATTTATTCAAAACCAAACACACCAGAAACACTGCTGAGGGATATGTGAGAATGCACAAAGTGCAGACTAGGAATGGGTGGTCCATGGCACCTACTAGTGTATTCATTTTCTGCTTTTTTGTTAAAGTGTTATAAGTGTGAAATTCAATAAATGAATTTGATGCGGATCTCAATACAACCCATGAGTAATTGTGTTTACTTATTGTGATCTCAATTTCAATTGAGAATAATCGTGATAATTTTTTCTCAAACAGTGTAAAATAAAACACTGCTGAGGGAAAAGTAACAATGCACAAAGTGCAGAGTAGGGGTGAGTGATCCATGGTGCCTACTAGTGCTGAGGTTTTATCTTTATTCTGATTTTGGCATCCAACAGACATGATAACAACATAACTGAGTTTAAATGATTTCTGCATTGCATGCGGGCTCACAGTTGTTTTTAACCCATACACTATTATTTTTAGATATTTAAATTTTTCCCATTTATCTAAATTCATTTTCTGCTTTTTAGTCAAAGTGTTAAAGGTGTTAAAATTCAATAAATGCATTTGATGCAGATCTTATAAAACCCATGAGTAATTGTGTTAAACTATTGTGATCTCAATTTCAATTAAAAATAATTATGATAATTTTTTTTCTTAACATCAAAACAGCAGCAGCACTAGCACCCATGTACAGTAAATGCTTTCTTTTCACTGTGACACTGCACAGATATTTCCTGACTTTGCACTTTTTTTACAACAATAATTTGAAGGGGAGATTTGTGTAAACTAGCAGTTGTGTGAAGGAACAGATTTCTATTTCAATTTTTTTCTGAAATATGACTTTTTGTCCATCATATCTTGTTTTTTGTCAACTCTGTCAGACACACTAACATGCACTTAGTCAAGGTGAATATCAAGTTTTCAGGTATCTAATACTGGTATTCAGTAGGGGTGTAATCATCCATCGATGTATATCAATTAGGGGTGTGACGAGACTCTTATCTCACGAGACGAGACAAGATTTTACACTTTTTTTAATTTTGGAAAAAAATAGATGGGTGGATAATATGAACTTTATACAACTGAAAGTCATAATTGCAAAGCATTCAGGTCTATTCAGAAATGTTTAAACTAACTTCTCTTGTACTGAATAGGCTATTAGTGCTTACAAACAGTTTATCTTGTCTAACTCTGACTCAAACCGTACATTTTAATGCTCTTCAAATCAAATCTTTCATTGTAATAGTCCACCAAATTTTTATTTTACTACACTATACACTCACTGGCACAATTACAATAATTATAATAAAAGCATTTAGATTATTTTGAAAGTACTTTAAACACTGTTTACAACAGACTGAGATATAAAAAGCTGCATCAGTAAAATCAAACTATTTCTCATCCTCTTTAAGGACATCCATATTTAAAACACTCAGAAGAAATATTCCTGTCAATAATACATTTGCTGTAATGTAGAGAAATAGATTATTTGATCGTTTTTGTGCGCTTTTTGTTCATATGAGCTTTGACAGTGTTGGACATGACGCACAGATGAGCATGTGTGCGTTGGTGAGCGAGTGTGTGTCTCTGCTCTGCCTGTCAGACAACAAGCAGGGCACGTTTAAATAGGGCTAAAACTGTGGTTTTTGGAGCTAACAATAGACTCTATGGCGCTGAAAAAAGAGTTTGTTTCGCTAAGTTTACCGCTGAAGTATAAAACCGCCTGTTGCGCTGCTTATGTTAATCTTCTGATTGATGATACGTGCAGCCAACAGCTGATGGATGTATGGCTGACAGACAGTGAGACAAGAAGGAGACATGACAAAGAAACGCGGAAACAGTTACAACCCAAGTTGTAACCCAAGTTACAAACTCACAGATACCGGCACTAAGATCGAGTCTGTGTGCATACACAAACTAATTTAACACTATATTCCCCTTATGGAGACGGCACAGCAGCAACATTTCATCATTTTGGACCGTTATGATGAACTTATTACGCATTGGCAGATCATGTGCAACCCCAAGAAGCGCAAGCGGAGGGGACGGAGCATGATCTGAATAGGTCACGGATCAGCTCCGTTTCTTCTTTAGCTCTCCTACCAACAGTTTTAAAGTGTCCAGGCCATCTTTGTGATCTTTTATGACTTCCAGTTATGATTTTTCCTCGATGAGAAATCTCGTGACGTTTCGATCTCACGAGATCTCCCCTCATATCAATACATCCAACCTGTTAATTAATTATCCAATCAAATCAGTAGAACACCAAAACATCGATCTACACCTTAAAGCTACGCTTTGATTTTGATCAATCATGGAGCGATTTTTATGCCGATTAGCTTCAGTAAAAAGAAGTAAATGAATTGCTTAAAAACAGAGAAACAACTGATCTAAAACTTGATATTAACAAAACTTTTCAAAATTAATTCAGCTTCACATCCTTAAGTGATGAGCTCAGCTGACGAGAGCCTTCAGGCTCTGCTTTGTGTACTAAAATCAGGTCCATTATAAATGTCAGGAAACTCAATTTATGACCACATGTACCTGTAGTCAGTGGTTTCAGACTGTGTTCCCACTCAGCCTGACTGAGCATTTGGATTGTGGCTCTTGCAAAGGTATTTTTTTACCTCCGCCAAGGAGGTTATGTGATTGGCAGGGTTTGTTAGTTAGTTTGTTTGTTAGCAGCATAACTCAAAAGGTTATGGACGGATGTTGATGAAATTTTCAGGAAATGTCAGAAATGGCATAGAACTGATTAGATTTTGGGAGTGATCTGGATCACTGTCTGGATCCAGGAATTTTTTAAAGGATTCTGTATTATTTCGAGATAGGGCTAATGGCGGAGGTCTGCCCTCTCCAAGTGCTTTTCTAGTTTCAACAATTTGGCTCATTGTTTAGCAGGGTTGAGTAACACTGATTTATACAAAACAAGAATAACAGTTGAACATCAAATGAAAGCTCAAATGAAGATGTTATAAAGCTGTACTACTCACCAGACATGGACTTGAGAACTTCTCAGACAAAATGTTCATGATGCCGAACAAAATAAACTAAAGAAGAGACAAAAAAGAAAATAATTTAACCTTTCACCTTTTCACACCAAGGCTGAGAACCATGAGCCATTACTATTGTCCTCAACTTAAGTATTTCATGAAGCAAGGGTAACACTCATGCACCAGGGTAAGCAATTTAATAATGAGACTTATTAATGTCAACTGACAACTAAGACATTAAAGAAACATTGAGGAGCTGTTTTTGGGTTGACCTGTGCCTATAAGAAATATGTCTTCGTTCTGTTTTTAGTCAAGTATTCACAACCATAAAAAAACATGTACACTCGGATGTAAGACAGGGAAATATACAGAAGGCAAATCTTGTAATCAGTAAAAAAAAAAAAAAAAAAAAAAAACTACTTTTAATGAGATGGGGAAAAAACAAATCTGCACTGTTTCAGAAATATGCCAGATCATTAAAAAAAACCCTCTTGACATATTCTTGAAAATCGTTTTCAAAGCTGCTCAGAGGGTTAGTGAACTATCTCTGGTGTTTTAATCTTAATATCAATGTCAACATGCTAACGCAGAGCAGGTCCTGTCCTGTATGAACAAGCCATAATACCCCAGAATCACTGCAAACCCCCCAATGAAATTGCAGAGTTCCTAATTCTAGCTTCACAAAAGACTTGGAGTTATTCAGAAACACAAACCAGACTTAAATTAGAATTATGGAAAATGTTGGCTAATAAGCAAAATAACCAAAAAAACAAATAACATGTTGGTTTGCTTACCAGTACTCCCATCCAAATAGGATACTTGCTCTCATCCATCTGCCACGAAGAGCCATAACCACTATTGAGGAGGATTGCTCCAAGGCCAATGTTCAGCAAACCAACCATAATATGCAGGGCCTGAAGAGGAGCAAACACAGTGTGAACAACATGTACCTGTACAATTTTACTATACTTACCATGTGCAATGGTTTGAGTACATTACAGATCAGAGCTGTGGTGCAGAGAGTACTTTAAAAAGAACCTCTTTCTCTAAGTTTCATTGTCTTTACCCGAAGATCCTAAAGGTACAGAGCCCCGACAGTATTATGAAAACACTCTTTTAAAACAAGACTCCAACGTGATTATGACAACAACATACAACTGTTAGGAAAGAGAATGAAAAATTCAGTTGGATTAACATTTTGCTTGAGCTAATGTTTCTCTGGAAACAACCTTCATAAACCTTCATAAAAGGTTAAACCAGACCTGTATGGAAGAAGAAAAACGTATTTAAAAGCTGCTGAGTTGTACATAAACACTCACCCCCAGGACTGACTGAGAAGTTCCCTGAAACTTCTTCAGGCGCTGAGACACAGAGCAGCAGACAGGGCTGTAGCAGAGGCCTTTGAGGATTTGGCATATTGGAGGTAAAGAACTTTGGGGGTCCGAGGTCAAAGTGAACACAGTGACCCCGTCACTTCTGGTCATGGTCACAGACATCCTGCTGATCCTGTCGACTGAAAAGAAGAAAAATGCAAAATCAGATTATGGCTACTGTTTCTTACTCTCTGACTTAAAAACAAACACTGAGTATTAACATTAAAGTACACAGTATTTATTATTTTCATTTCCTCTTTGGTCACCAACATTACTGTCAAGTGACTTCCTTTAAACTGCCACTGCGTGGCAAGTGAAGCAAAGCTACGTCATTTCTCTAAAACACTGATTGTATTCTATTTCCACAAACAGAAAAAAGGTGTCATAAAGCTAATCTTTGAAAATTTTATATTTAATGTGGAAGTGATTTTCTCAACCAGTCAGAGTTTTGGGTCAGTTCTGTTCCCAAAGAGGACCTACAGTATAAGCCTGACTGGATGTTTAAAGACTCTCAACATCACCATGTAACTTTGCAAAAATCATGCATGTATTGTCTCAAGGATTATTGCTTGGAAAGATTTTAGTTCTTATGGGCTGACCTTTCAGTTTATCATCATCATACTGCACAATAAGTGTTCAAAGACGCCTTTTTTGTTTTCAAAAATACTGCTGCATTTGTGATGACATATGTTTAGGCCTCTGCAGTGGCATCCATTCAGAGCCTTGGATATAATTTGTTGTGGTGATTTGCTTTGTCAATTAACAAAAAAACCTAAAACTCAAAACTCAAACTGAGCACTGTTGAATAGCAGGATCAAAATGTCAATGTCCAAGCAAAAATATACTTAAAAAGAATGTATTTAACAAGTTTTTTCAGCAAACTTTGTGGTGTTCTTCTTGCCATCTTAGTAAAGAAAACATATTACTTTCCCCCACCCATCCTATCATGTCTGTCCATAATATAGATTCTACCTGGTGCCAAAAACAGATTGTATCAAAATACAAGCATTAAAAATAACAAAACTGCCATAAACCACAAAAATACCAACATCAAACTCAATACAGCCACTATAGCTATATATATATATATATATATGAAAAATACAGCCTGTTATTTAAAGCAAATATAACCAAATATTCACAGCCAATATAGCCTGCTTTTTATGGCAAATATACCCTGATATTTACAACCAACATAGCCCTATATTTACAGCCAATGTAGCCTGATATTGGCAGCCAATATAGCTCAACATTTGCAGAAAATATAGCCTAATATTTGCATCCAACACAGCATTATTTTTATAGCAGAGAGAGCCTGATTATTTTAGCTAAAATAGCCAAATATTAATGGCCAACAAAGCCTGTCATTTATAGCTAATAAAGCCCCATATTTGCAGCAAATATAGCCTGATATTTGTGGTAAATATAGCCCCATATTTACAACCAATATAGTCTGATGGTGGAAGCCAATATAGCCCAAAATTTACAGAAAATATAGCCCAATATCCATAGTCAATATAGCCCACTATTTGCAGCCAATATAGCATTATTTTTCAAGCAGATAAAGCCTGATATTTAAAGCCAATAGAGCCTGATATTTACAGTAAATATAGCCTGATATTCAAAGTCAACATGACCTGATGTTTACAGCCAAAGTAGCCCGACATTTATAGGCAATACTGCCAAATATTTAAGACCAGTGTTGTTCGATATATGCAGCCACCATAGCCAATATAGCCTGATACTTACAGATGATATTTTAGCTGTATCATATTTGACAGTGCTAATAATGACCTTTTAAAACATACATCATGCTGGCTGGTGCCATGTCAATAACATAGCTCATCCCTTTTACTTAGTTATTATCCAAAAACGATGTAGGAAGCATGGAAGTTTGGAAGAGCCAGTGGACATCATCTCTACTCTCAAGAGGAGACTGGCTCACACTTGCAATGGAGCATCTCTTAGTTTTAATACTGTAGGCTTAGACTGCCAGAGGACTAAATGAACACAGACCTCTATCCATTTACATCTGCATTCATTCATGCCACTAGCTCTTGTTGCTCTCAGATGGTTTGTGGGTCGCTGTGTGTGGAAGAATACCAGCTGTCAAACTTCAATCTCACTGCTACTTTTAATTTCATATGCTATTTTTGGTTATCATTAAAACTAGTTACTTGAAAAACTCATATTTATCAACAGTGTGACTGCCGTTGTGATAATTTAACCTGATTATTATTCTTGTGGCAATACTATTATCTGTCTCTGATGAGGAGTCATGCCTGTGCTTATTGTTTTGTTGGTTAAATTTGTTTGTCGGTAGCTTAAATTCAAGTAATACATGAAAATATATTTTATACCATGGTCTTGAGTGAACGATCCCAATGTTGTCTTTACCTGTATCTCCCACACCCCTTCAACACCTGCTTCCTGTTCACCACTTTTTTTTTTACTGCACACATCTTCAAGACACTTCAGGAACGACAAAACGATCAATTTAAACCTAAAACCACTGTTTTCGTTATGGTTGCTTTATTATAATGAGACAAGTGAACTAATAAAGCAACATAAATGTATGTTGTGAAATATTAACATCACTGAGCATTAAACCAGTTGTAGTTATCACACCCCTTTCTTACTTATCTAAAGAAGTAAAATAAACAGTTTAATGCATTAAGAACTTATACAAACTCTTGTTCCTAGGTCTTCCGTGTCCTACAGAGAAATACGGTCGATTTTAAACTGAAGAACCTCTACTTAAGCAGATAAACTGTATGTTTTTCATAAAAATCTAACACCTACGCAACCACATACCGAGATGCCTTTCTTCTTCGCGGGCTAGAATGCAGCTGTGTCGGTAGCTTTGTGCTCAGTGCTGCCACTGGTGGTCGGAATGCATTAGCATGTCATCCTACTTTGTTTTGGCCATTAACACCATTCAGATAGTCTTCGCTGGTAAACAGCTAATAATGCTACAGCCATAAATCTATTCATTGTGTAAATGTATTACATTTGTATTTCTAGGTCGTAACGTTACTGTTGTAATAGCAGAGCTTCCTAACAAGCGGTTAGCAAGCTAACAACTCTGACGTCAGTGTGCTGGATGAGTTCACGAAACCTGATGTAGCTAAGTAGTGTTTTTAACCTTTAATACTGCCCGAATTTAAAACGTTTTTATCCAAGCATGCTACCAAAAAGCTTAACCTATCTCAAAGGCTTCATATGTCATCCGTTAGATATCTTAAATGACACGGGACGGTTATGATAGGAGTTCGCACCAGCACCACTGAACCACTGTAGGCTATATTAATAATAGCATACCGTCTGGATAACCGTGGACTTCGTTACAGTAAAACTTAATCAAGCACTCAAAGACTTACCGGTTTGTTTCTGTAAAAGAATTATGGAAGTCCAAACGATACGCACTATGATTGTTGTGTGTTTTTAGGGGGAGGAGTGAAGCTCTTCCCAGAAGTACTTCCCCCACAGTGATACAGGCTGTAAACCACACTTTAACCTCTCAGTGTCTACCGGTTATCAAAAGGTAAAAAGCAATGCCATGCTTTGCTTTGACTGTGTTTGAGTCTTAAAAAGAAGCAGTTAAAGAAATTCCCAACATTAAAAAATCTAGTAAAATGGGATTTTCCATCTGAATTTATCAAATATTTCCTACGGAAGCCCAAGCAAACAAAACGAATTGTTACGGTTCTTGTTTCAGATTGCCATAATTAAATGAATAAGTCGAAATTATAATGTAAAGAATCTAATTTATAGGAGAAAAAGTCAAGATTATGATCTTGTGCACCCTAATATGAGAATTAAAAGCTGTAATTGTGATATTCAAAGTTATAGTCAAGTTATAAGATTGGTTTATCTTATAATTTTGACTTTCAGTCTCATAATTATGGACTTTGACCTCTTAATTTAGATTTTATCTCATAATTATGTGTTCTTTTATCTCATTGTTATTCACTTTAGCTCATAATTTGAGTATTTTATTACATAATTATGTTTTTTAATAAAAATTATGGTTTTTAATCTTATGACCACAGCGTTTTTGTCCCTTAATTTAAAGGTTTCATTTCTTTATTATGTTGCTTATTTTTACCCATAATTGTGAGGTTTTTTAAATTCTCTTAATTAGGAATTTATATCCAATAATTTTGACTTTTTGTTTTATAATTCTGTTTTTTCTCATTATCTGGACTCTTATGACAAATTTTGGACTTTTTAGTTCATTATTTCAATCTTTATGTCATAATAAGGACTTTTATTGCATAATTTTGACTTTAGTGTCATATTTTTTTTTAACTTAACCTTTATTAAACCAAGAAAACCTAAAATTGAAAAAAAAAATTCAAGAGTGTTCTGGCCAAGACAGCAGCAAACAGAGTTCCAGACAAAGAGCAGTCATTCACAGCAAACATAATAAACTCTAAGTGCATCAAGAGATGCAAAGTACTGCAAACACAAACAGTGTTTCAGCGTAGTCCATACCTTTAAATGAGTCATTTGAACTAAAGCTATGGTTAAAGGACAAATTACAAAAACTTTATCAAATTCCTTCCTTTGGTAGGTGTATCAACAAATGATCATCAACAAACTTATACAAACTCTTGTTCCTAGGTCTTCCGTGTCCTACAGAGAAATACGGTCGATTTTAAACTGAAGAACCCTCTACTTAAGCAGATAAACTGTATGTTTTTCATAAAAATCTAACACCTACGCAACCACATACCGAGATGCCTTTCTTCTTCGCGGGCTAGAATGCAGCTGTGTCGGTAGCTTTGTGCTCAGTGCTGCCACTGGTGGTCGGAATGCATTAGCATGTCATCCTACTTGGTTTTGGCCATTAACACCATTCAGATAGTCTTCGCTGGTAAACAGCTAATAATGCTACAGCCATAAATCTATTCATTGTGTAAATGTAATTCATTTGTATTTCTAGGTCGTAACGTAACTGTTGTAATAGCAGAGCTTCCTAACAAGCGGTTAGCAAGCTAACAACTCTGACGTCAGTGTGCTGGATGAGTTCACGAAACCTGATGTAGCTAAGTAGTGTTTTTAACCTTTAATACTGCCCGAATTTAAAACGTTTTTATCCAAGCATGCTACCAAAAAACTTTACCTATCTCAAAGGCTTCATATGTCATCCGTTAGATATCTTAAATGACACGGGACGGTTATGATAGGAGTTCGCCCCAGCACCACTGAACCACTGTAGGCTATATTAATAATAGCATACCGTCTGGATAACCGGGAACGTTACAGTAAAACTTAATCAAGCACCCAAAGATTTACCGGTTTGTTTCTGTAAAAGACTTATGGAAGTCCAAACGATACGCACTATGATTGTTTTGTGTGTGTGTGTGTGTGTGTGTGTGTGTTTTCTTTCTTTTTTTTTAAAGGGGAGGAGTGAAGTACTTTCCCTACATTGATTTAGGCTGTAAACCAAACCCTAACCTCTCAGTGTCTACCGGTTGTCAAAAGGCAAAAAGCAATGCTATGCTTTGCTTTGGCTGAGTTTTAGTCTTAAAAAGGTGAAGTGGCTAGCAAGAGCTTTTGAAGCAATTCCCAACATTAAAACATCTAGTTCAGTGTGAATTTGTGAAATACCTCCTACGGAAGCCCATTTCCACCACTTGAAAAGCAAATAATACGTATTGTTACAGTTATTGTGAAGATTATGTTTTATAGCTCGCCACAGTTGATTGAATAAGTCAAAATTATAACATAAAGAGTCTAATTTGTAAGATAAAAAGTCAAAATTATGAGACATTAGGTCAAAATTATGAGCTTGTACAGCCTAATATGAGATTTAAAAGCTGAAATTGTGATATTCAAAGTCAGAGTCAAGTTAAAAGTTTGGTAAATCTTATGATTTTGACTTTACATCTCATAATTATGGACTTCCACCTCATTATTTATTTTTTATCTCATAAGGAATTATTTTTACCTCATGATTTCAACGTTTTATTACATAATTATAATTTTTTTTATCTACAGTTATGGCTTTTAATCTTATATCCACAGCGTTTTTGTCCTTTTAACTAACAAAGTTAGTTAAATTCATTTCAGAAGGCATGCAGGGACATGTGTGAATTTTTCGAGACAGACCAAGACGAACAATGGCAGAGATGAAGACAAAGAAATCCTACTTCAGGCTTGCTGTAGATGATCAAGATTTCTATAATACACACCACATAACCCCAAACATCGCCCTTAATTCATTTGTGGTGATTGGCAGACCCAGTACACAATTATGCATGGCATACTTGAAGACTTAAGTGGATTTTTTTCCACAAAGGCACCCGTACAGGATGTTTCCAGGCAGTTTAGGGCTGTGCCAAACTCAGATAGAGCAACAGTGAGCCAGAATCCTCAGGAAGAGCCACTATTATAGATTGTTCATGTTGATTAGGGCTGAAAGACAAACTGAGTAAGAACACTAATGAGGATATTTACATCCGCCAAGGAGGTTATGTGATCGCCAGAGTTTGTTAGTTTGCTAGTTTGTTAGCAACATAATTCAAAATATATGGACGGATTTTGATGAAATATTCAGGAAATGTCAGAAATGGCATAGGGAAGAACTGATTAGATTTTGGGAGTGATCAGGATTACCGTCTGGATTCAGGAATTTTTTAAAGGATTCTCTACTAATGGGAGATAGGGCTAATGGCAGAGGTCTGCGCTCTCCGAGTACTTTTCTAGTTTAAAATATTTTAAGTTCTGTTTTTGCTGAGTGTCATTTTCCCTATTTCCTTTTATCTTTAATTCTAGTTTATTCTATTTTAATGTCATTTTGATGTCTATTGATGCTCTTTGGTATTAATGTTTTTTTTCTCTGTAAAGCACCTTGAAGTGTGCACAAATGTTCTATAAACTTTTCTTGACAGAGCCATTACATGTTTTCATGCACTCTTACGTGTTTTATGTGGCTTGTGTGTTTCTTATGCGCCCCATATTTTGCAGACTGAATCACCCCTATGGGGGAAAATAAAGTTCTTAATTGATTGAAAGACCTTATGTAAAACATGGGAAACTCTATTAAAAATAGCAGTGATCCTAATGCATAATAGATCATTTTAGTGTTGGTGAGCTTCACGCTATCACCCAAGAACAGAGCCCCATGGCAGGATAAAGGGAAAAGCTTTCTGGGACTCAGCCCCATCAGGGGCCCATACAGGTAAGCAAAAACATAGTCCATCCTAAATTTAAGCAATGAAAATTGATGTTTTTTAAGACAAAAACTATCCCAAAATCGCACACTTTTTTGCTTATTGACTTTTTACTGGGGAATTAAGGACAAGAAAAGGTGGTGCATTTGACCACCATGTGACTGAACCACATGGTTTTATCCCCACAAATGCAGTCTCATTATTTAATAGCCATACCACGTACATCACAATACTTCATTGCTGTCTACAACTACAAAAGAAGCAGCTTTTCACCCAACAGTTGTGGAAAAATTAAACACAAGTAGTTATTAAGTGATTCCATTTCTCAGTCATGCTTTAAGGCGTCTTGTAAAGGAAAGAGCAGAGGAACAACGTAAATGAAACCCACAGCTTTGAGCCATTTTTATTCATGTTTTTAACATGGTTTAAAATAAAACAGAAACCCCATCAGTCCATCAGTGTTACACACATGCATAGACTTCCCTTACAGTTACAAAATTACTGACCTTAAGGCACATCGCTCAACAATCATAATAAAGAGTAGCATTAAAAAAACAGAAACAGATGGAATCAAAGAGTGGCTGTTGATTATTATTCAAAGTGCTCTGAAGAATAAGTGCAAAGATTCTGAAGCAACCCTCAGGAAGAGACCCAGTATTTCAGCTGACTTTGTATTCACTGCATTAGTGTAATTCAAGAGTAAATACATTCAGTGGTAAAGACGCATAAGAACTTAGGAGTAAACTTTCTCTTCAGTAATAGTACCAAGCAGAGATTTGGATTTAAGCTGCAGGGTTACTGGTGACTTCCTCCAGCAGTGGTTTGTACTGTTCTGGGTCATCAGGGCTCTGAAAGAGAAAATCAATATCATGAAATTGCACAATGTAATCTTTATAGGAACTTTTTTTTTTTTCACAGTTTAAACCAGCAATAAAGGTTTTAATAGCTCATTTAACAGGTAACTCATTTCAATAAATAGGCTTTTACAGAGAGCAGTTCTAACTCTAAAGGCATAAACCAGTTCAGATCACCAAAACAACCTTACTTCCATTGTTGGCTACTCTTTAAATCTTTAATGGAGGTACTGTTAAGTCTGAGGTAAGCTGCAAGTGTGAATGCAAAAGGACAAATTTTTCACCCAGACTTTACCCACATCTCTACCAGACCCTGTACATTTTTACATTAAGTCAAGTTGAGCTGATGAAAAAGTGCAGCAGGAAATATGTAGGAAAAGTGACACACAGACAGGTACAGGCAGTGCTGCAGTAAATGCAGTTAATTGTAATGTGGACAAATATTTATGCAAAAAAGAATTATTCAAATCTAAGAATTTTGCAAGAAAACAAATTTGGGATAAATACACATCAAAGGCAATGTGCCTTCTAAAAATAAGGACCTCTCACCTCTAATGCTTCACAAAGAAAATGAGTGCATGTTTGTTCAGCCAGTATTCCCTGTTTTAACAAGTTAATCAGTGAAATATGATGTGTAGTATGTGTGTATGATGTTCAAATCTAAAAATTTTGCTAGAAACAAATTTGGGAAAAATACACATCTAAGGCAATGTGCCTTCTAAAAATCGACAACTCTCACGGGTAAAATTAAGACTCTTAAGACTTTTTAAAGCCTTAAATTTCAAAAATCTAATTTAAGACTTTGTAAGACTTGTCAAGGATCAGTGGGAACCCTTTGACAACTTTGTCATAATGGCATCCAACCCTGCTGCTTTGTTCACCATCATCCTGTAGTTCTTTGATGCTTTCAGGAGTGAAGATGTGACATTAGTTCAAAAGGCCAAACTCATAGCAGCACAGACATTCAGACATCTAATGCTTCACAAAGAAAATGAGAGCATGTTTGTTCAGCCAGTATTCCCTGTGTTAACAAGTTAAACAGTGAGATATGATGTGTAGACTCTACCTTGTTCTTTGTCTTCTGCTTTAGAGCTTTGATCCCCAAAACAGCAGAACTGATGGTGACACAGAGCTCCAGGACTGCCAGGACGATCAGCACAGCGTTGATGCCCCTTAAAATCATCTGATCAGACACAAAAGAAACGATGTGACCTTTAAAATCACTCCTTTGAAAAGTTTTTCATAGTTAATTTGTTGTAAGTCTGTATAATAATCCCTGATCCAACTTTAAAGTTGAAATCTAACCATTAAAATAATTTTTCCATTCCTCAGCTACACAGCGTGTGTTTTCATTCACTAAATACAATTTTTTAAACACATACCAGAACCAGATCTTGTGTCTCCAGGCATTTGGTCATTTCTTCAGGTGAAGGAGTCACCCTGTGTCTGTATCTGTAGTCATAATCATAATCATGACACATCCACCACAAATAAATGTTTAAGAGGTTGATGATGTAGAGAACGATGGCTGTGATAGCAAAGGCAACTCCTGATAGATTCAAGATCACACTGAGGATGACCTGCAAAAAGAAAAAAATACATAATTTATTCAAAACCAAACACACCAGAAACACTGCTGAGGGATACATGACAATGCACAAAGTGCAGACTAGGAATGGGTGGTCCATGGCACCTACTAGTGTATTCATTTCCTGCTTTTTTGTTAAAGTGTTAAAGGTGTGAAATTCAATAAATGCTTTGATGCGGATCTCAATTCAACCCATGAGTAATTGTGTTTACTTATTGTGATCTCAATTTCAATTTAGAATAATCGTGATATTTTTTTCTCTAATGTAAAAACCAAGCAGCACTAGCACCCATGTATAGTAAATGCTTTTTTTCACTGTGACACTGTACAGATATTTCCTGACACTGTACTTTTTTTACAACAATACTTTGAAGTGGAAAATTGTGGAATTTAAGGTCTGAACTAGCAGTTGTGTAAAGGAACAGATTTTTAACTCATATTTACATCCGTTTCTCATAGAGCAGTCAGTGGTGTTTCAGACCATTTTCCCACTCAGCTCAACTGAGCATTTGGATTGTGGCTCTTGCAAAGGTATTTTGTTTTTTAACAATTTGGCTCTTTGTTTAGCAGGGTTGAGTAACACTGATTTATACAAAGCATGAATAACAGTTGACCATCAAATGAAAGCTAAAATGAAGATGTTATAAAGCTGTATTACTCACCAGACATGGACTTGGGAACTTCTCAGACAAAATGTTCATGATGCCGAATAAAATGAACTAAAGAAGAGACAAAAAAGAAAATGATTTAACCTTTCACCTTTTCAAACCAAGGCTGAGAACCACAAGCCATTACTATTGTCCTCAACTTAAGTATTTCATGAAGCAAGGATAACACTCATGCACCAGGGTAAGCAATTTAATAATGAGACCTATTAATGTCAACTGACAACTAAAACATTAAAGAAGCTGTGAGGAGCTGTTTTTGGGTTGACCTGTGCCTATAAGAAATATGTCTTTGCTCTGTTTTTGGTCAAGTATTCACAACCATAAAAACATGTGAACTCAGATGTAAGACAGGGAAATGTACAGAAGGCAAATCTTGTAATCAGTTAAAAAAATAAATAATCAAAAACTACTTTTAATGAGATGAGGAAAAAAAACAAATCTGCACTGATTAAAAAAGTCTGTCAGAATATCCAAAAACCCTCTTGATATATTCTTGAAAATCGTTTTCAAAGCTGCTCAGAGGGTTAGTGAACTATCTCTGGTGTTTTAATCTTAATATCAATGTCAACACGCTAATGCAGAGCAGGTCCTGTCCTGTGTGAACAAGCTGTAATACCCCAGAATCACTGCAAACCCCCAATGAAATTGCATCATTCCTAATTCTAGCTTCACAAAAGACTTGGAGTTATTCAAAAACACAAACCAGACTTAAATTAGAATTATGGAAAATGTTGGCTAATAAGCAAAGTAACCAAAAAAAACAAATAAAATGTTGGTTTGCTTACCAGTACTCCCAACCAAATAGGAAACATCAACTCATCCATCTGCCACCAAGAGCCAGGACCACCACTGAGGAGGATTGCTCCAAGGCCAATGTTCAGCAAACCAACCATAATATGCAGGGCCTGAGGAGGAGCAAACACAGCGTGAACAACATGTACCTGTACAATTTTACTATACTTACCATGTGCAATGGTTTGAGTACATTAGAGATCAGAGCTGTGGTGCAGAGAGTATTTTAATAGGACCTCTTTCTCTAAGTTTCATTGTCTTTCCTAAAAGTTGCTTAAAAATAACTTTACCTGATCCTAGAGGTACAGAGTCCTGACAGTATTGTGAAAACACTCTTTTAAAACAAGACTCCAACGTGATTATGACAACAACATACAACTGTTAGGAAAGAGAATGAAAAATTCAGTTGGATTAACATTTTGCTTGAGCTAATGTTTCTCTGGAAACAAATTATTTCATAAAAGATTAAATCAGACCTGTGTGGAAGAAGAAAAAATAATTTAAAAGCTGCTGAGTTGTATGTAAACACTCTAAAGCTGAAGTTTCACAGAATAAGTTGAAAAACGTGTGTGGTTGTGACTCACCCCCAGGACTGACTGAGAAGCTCCCTGAAACTTCTTCAGGCGCTGAGACACAGAGCAGCAGACAGGGCTGTAGCAGAGACCTCTGAGGATTTGGCATATTGGAGGTAAAGAACTTTGGGGGTCCGAGGTCAAAGTGAACACAGTGACCCCGTCACCTCTGGTCATGGTCACAGACATCCTGCTGATCCTGTCGACTGAAAAGAAAAAAAATGCTAAATCAGTTTTTGGATACAGTTTCTTACTCTTTAACTTAAAACAAATACTGAGTATTAACATTAAAGTACACAGTATTTATTATTTTCATTTCCTTTTCGGTCACCAACATTACTGTCAAGTGACTGGACTTCCTTTAAACTGCCACTGAGTGGCAAGTGAAGCAAAGCTACATGTCATTTCTCTAAAACACTGATTGTATTCTATTTCCGCAAACAGTAAAAAAATGTGTCATACAGCTAATCTTAATAATAATCTTATCATAATTTCTCATCATCATACTGCACAATAAGTGTTCTAAGACGCCTTTTTTGTTTTCAAAAATACTGCTGTGTTTGTGATGACATATGTTGAAGCCTCTGTGCAGTGGCACCCATTCAGAGCCTTGGATACATTTTGTTGTGGTGATTTGCTTTGTAAATTAACAAAAACAAAACAAACAAAAAAAAAACTCAAAGCTGAAGTGACCACTGTTGAATAGCAGGATCAAAAAGGTCAATGTCCAAGCCAAAAATATAGTTAAAAATGTATTTAACAAGGTTTTCCTGCAAACAAAATTTTTGTGGTGTGCTCTTTGCCGCCCTAGTAAAAAAAAATGTTAACTTCCCCCCACACATCCTATCTTATCTGTCCATAATATAGATGTTACCTGGTTACCAGATTCTGTCAAAATACAAGCATTAACATAACCCAAATGCTATACCCCCCCCCCCCCCCACCCACCCACCCAAAAAAACAAACAAACAAACAAAAAAAACCCCATCAAATTTGATGCTGGTGTAGGAAGCATGGAAGTTTGGAGGAGCCAGCAGACATCATCCCTACTCTCAAGAGGAGGCTGGCTCACACTTGCAATGGAGCATCTCTTAGTTTTAATACTGTAGGCTTAGACTGCCAGAGGACTAAATGAACACAGACCTCTATCCATTTACATCTGCATTCATTCATGTCTCAATAATGCATGACACTAGCTCTGTGTTGTTCTCAGATGGTGTATGGGTCGCTGTGTGTGGAAGAACACCAGCTGTCAAACTTCAATCTCACTGCTACTTTTAATTTCATATGCTATTTTTGGTTATCATTAAAACTAGTCACATAGGTTTTATATGTGACTGCCGTTGTTATAATTTAACCTGATTATTATTCTTGTGGCAGCACTATTATCTGTCTCTGATAAGGGGTCATGCCTGTGCTTATCATTTTGTTGGTTAAATTTGTTTGTTGGAAGTTAAATTCAAGCGATAAATAAATATATAATTTATACCATGGTCTTTAGTGAATGATCCCAACGTTGCCTTTACCTATACCTCCCGTTCACCACTTTTTTACCTGCGCACATCTTATCCAGGAGCCGTCAGGAACGACAAAACGATCAACTTAAGCCTAAAACCACTGTTTTCGTTATGGTTGCTTTATTATAATGAGACAAGTGAACTAATAAAGCAATATAAATGTATGTTGTGTAATATTAACATCACTGAGCATTAAACCAGTTGTAGTTATCACACCCCTTTCTTACTTATCTAAAGAAGTAAAATAAACAGTTTAATGCATTAAGAACTTATACAAACTCTTGTTCCGTATTTCTTCCGTGTCCTACAGAGGAATACGGTCGATTTTAAACTGAAGAACCTCTACTTAAGCAGATAAACTGTATGTTTTTCATAAAAATCTAACACCTACGCAACCACACACAGAGATGCCTTTCTTCTTCGCGGGCTAGAATGCAGCTGTCTCAGTAGATTTGTGCTCAGTGCTGCCACTGGTGGTCGGAATGCATTAGCATGTCATCCTACTTTGTTTTGGCCATAGATATCTATGATTGACACCCTTCAGATAATCCTCACTGGTAAACAGCTCATAATGCTACTGCCACAAATCTATTGATTGTGTGAATGTACTACATTTGTATTTGTAGGTCGTAACGTTACTGTTGTAATAGCAGAGCTTCCTAACAAGCGGTTAGCAAGCTAACAACTCTGACGTCAGAGTAATGGATTAGTTTACGAAACCTGATGTAGCTAAGTAGTGTTTTTAACCTTTAATACCGCCCGAATCTAAAACGTTTTTATCCAAGCATGCTGCCAAAAAGCTTAACCTATCTCAAAGGCTTCATATGTCATCCGTTAGATATCTTAAATGACACGGGACGGTTATGATAGGAGTTCGCACCAGCACCACTGAACCACTGTAGGCTATATTAATAATAGCATACCGTCTGGATAACCGTGGACTTCGTTACAGTAAAACTTAATCAAGCACTCAAAGACTTACCGGTTTGTTTCTGTAAAAGACTTATGGAAGTCCAAACGATACGCACTATGATTGTTGTGTGTTTTTAGGGGGAGGAGTGAAGCTCTTCCCAGAAGTACTTCCCCCACAGTGATACAGGCTGCAAACCACACTTTAACCTCTCAGTGTCTACCGGTTATCAAAAGGCAAAAAGCAATGCCATGCTTTGCTTTGACTGTGTTTGAGTCTTAAAAAGAAGCTGTTAAAGAAATTCCCAACATTAAAAAATCTAGTAAAATGGGATTTTCCATCTGAATTTATCAAATACTTCCTACGGAAGCCCAAGCAAACAAAACGAATTGTTACGGTTCTTATTTCAGATTGCCATAATTAAATGAATAAGTCGAAATTATAATGTAAAGAATCTAATTTATAGGAGAAAAAGTCAAGATTATGATCTTGTGCACCCTAATATGAAAATTAAAAGCTGTAATTGTGATATTCAAAGTTATAGTCAAGTTATAAGATTGGTTTATCTTATAATTTTGACTTTCAGTCTCATAATTATGGACTTTGACCTCTTAATTTAGATTTTATCTCATAATTATGTGTTCTTTTATCTCATTGTTATTCATTTTAGCTCATAACTTGAGTATTTTATTACATAATTATGTTTTTTAATAAAAATTATGGCTTTTAATCTTATGACCACAGTGTTTTTGTCCCTTAATTTAAAAGTTTCATTTCTTTATTATGTTGATATTTTTCCCCATAATTGTGAGGTTTTTTTAATTCTCTTAATTAGGAATTTATATCTAATAATTTTGACTTTTTGTTTTATAAATATGTTTTATCTCATTATCTGGACTCTTACGACACATTTTGGACTTTTTAGTTCATTATTTCAATCTTTATGTCATAATAAGGACTTTTATTGCATAATTTTGACTTTAGTGTCATATTTTTTTTTAACTTAACCTTTATTAAACCAAGAAAACCTAAAATTGAAAAAAAAAATTCAAGAGTGTTCTGGCCAAGACAGCAGCAAACAGAGTTCCAGACAAAGAGCAGTCATTCACAGCAAACATAATAAACTCTAAGTGCATCAAGAGATGCAAAGTACTGCAAACACAAACAGTGTTTCAGCGTAGTCCATACCTTTAAATGAGTCATTTGAACTAAAGCTATGGTTAAAGGAAAAATTACAAAAACTTTACTAAATTGCTTCCTTTGGTAGGGGTATCAACAAATGATCATCAACAAAGCAGCAGCAGCATCAAGTTATCATTAAAAAAGGATTAATTCAAGAAAATTAGCAAAGAACAACACGTAACATACATCATACATCATTTTGTGCAGAAATAAAGCAAAAATCACACTGGAAACACTGGATTATGTCAGATGGTAACCAACATTTGTCACATCAATGCATAAAATCCATGGCATAAATCCATGGGATTATATTGATTTAATAGTATAACATCACAGAGTATTCTTCAGTCAGAGGTCTAGATGACCTCATCCAGCAGTGGTTTGTTGTGTTCGAGGTCATCATTGTGCTGAAAGAGAAAAAAAAATAGTAAAATCAAAAGCATGCTCCAGTATTCAGTAAGATTTTACAGCAGTAAAACACAGAGGGACAGCTGCTGCACCGAGGTTTAAACTGATTATTAGGAAGCTGTTTTAATAAGCTAGGTTAACAAGGATTTTGATCTTGAGAATGGGAATTAGTTTGTCGTTTTTGTTTTTGTAACATGTGTCTTTTGTTTCTAATCACATGTTTTCAATTAAAACTATATGTGCTGCACTTACCACATTATCATGTTTCCTGGTAACTGTTGTATCATTTATGTCATGTTAGTTGCTCTGCTGAATGATCTACATGCTGAATGATATAAATGATGATTGGTCACCAGGGTAGGCATCTTCATCTATCTGCCTCTGTGGCTGGTGCAATCCAATATCTACCTGCCACAAACATTCTCATAAGCCACTCTTTTTTCACAAGCAAAGAAGAAACATTGAGAAAAACTCAAGGCTTATAATAATCAAGTTATAGGCTATTTAATATAAGGGAGTTGCTTCTATTCATTCTTACCACTGTTTTTCAACTTTTTTACCAATTTCTTGCCGTTTCTACTTGCCACTTTTATCCTTTTGCCATATGTTACCCATTTTTCTACTTATTTCCATATTTATGCCACTTAATGTCAATTTTATCCAATTCTCTTTCCCATTTATAAAATTTCCACTGTTTAAAACCATTTCTATTGCTGCATTTCCCCATTTTGGCCACTGTATTTCCACTTAGCACCCAATTTTTCAACTTCTTTTAGCCCAATTTTTCCCCTATTTTCCCCCATGTTTAACCTCTTGTTGCAGCTTTCTGGTCAATTCTACCACTTTTTCACCAATTTTCCTGCTTTCCATCCATTTTTTTTTTTTTTTTTTTTTTTTGCAATTTTTCCAACTTTTGCCACTCTGCATTCATTTTTACCAGTATTTTGCATATTACCCATTTTTTCCCACTTTTTTCAACTTTCCACCACTTTCGTCAGTTTTTTTTTTTGCCTCTGTTAACACATTTTTGCCACTTCCAACCCATTTTGTTTCTGGTTCTTTGCCCATTTTTGCCTGTTATTTCCATCCTTAAGACATTATTGCTATTTTTCTTGCCCTTGTTTTCCACTTTTAACCTATTTATTTATTTTTGCCACCCATTTTTTTCCATTTCTCCTCGTCCATTTTTCCCATCTTTTGCCAGTTTTATCCTCTTTTTTTGCTGCTTTCTGATAATTTATTTTTACCACATTTTACCCATCATAAAGGGTTTAATTTATGTCTCTCACTAAATCCCTCTTTAGATGAGACTATGTTTATTTAACTGCCCCAGTAGCCAGTAAGTTGAGCAAATTCACTGCTCAAAAATTCCTGCATTTCGCTGCTGGTGGGAGCTACTTTCCCACCCTGTTGGTCACGTGACCTCATATATTAAGCCCACCTGTGTACGCCTGTTTGACTATGCTGGCTCATGCTTTTGGCTATGGCTGCTCATGATAAAGTCACAGTAAAGTCATTTTCAGTGTGGTGTGAACTTGTTCTCTCCTTTGAGAGTATTTTTGTTCAGTCGGCTTTTTTCCTGTTTGTAACCTGTAAAAAAGGTTAGAGAAAAAAATCCTTTTTTTTTTTTTTTTACCTTGTCTTTCCTTTTAGACCTAATCAGGGCCTTGATCCCCAAAATGTAAGAGCTGATGGTGACACAGAGCTCCAGGACCGCCAGGATGATCAACACAGCATTGATGCTCCTCAAAATCCTCTGATCAGACAAAAAGAAACTAAAGTACCTTTAAAAGTATTTTTCTGTTTCTTTTTTTTTATCTTATCTGCAGACTTATTCTGATGGGGTCAGTATTTATATTTATTTAATACCATTTCCACCACACATACCACCATCAGATGCTTTGTCTCCAAGCAGTCCCTCGGATCAGGAGATGGACTTGTCGTCCTTTCTATGCCGAAATAATAATCATGGCAACCCCACCACCTCCAAACGTTTGCAATATTGATGCTGTAGAAAACAATGGCTGCAATGGCACAAGCAACTCCTAACAGACTCAGGATCACATTGAGGATGACCTACAAAAAAAGGTGAACAATTAATTTAATGCACAACAAACTCACAAGGGTGTAAGATACAGAAGTACATTTTCTCCTCCATTTATTCAAAACAAAAATACATGTTGGCTATAAAACAAAAGATCACATGACGGTGTTATAAAGCTTTGTAACTCACCACACATGGATTTGGAAATTTCTCCGACAAAATACTCAGGATGCCAAATAAAATGAACTAAAAAGAGAGAGAAAATGTTTTAAACTTTCTTTCACACTGAAGCTAAAGACAATAACTCAATATACTTGTCCTCTACTGAAATATTAGTAATTTAATGGTGCAAGGTTATATTGTTGGGGTTAGCACAGGCCTGGACCATCCCATAGTAATGCTGCTAAAGGCTTAGACTGCCGGGGGTCATGGCACACTGAGCTTCTCTCTCTTTATGCATTCATGTCATATTACTGTGTATCACCTGCTGGGAGTCTTCATGCTTTAGTTCAGTCACCTGCTCTATCTACCAACATCATCCTGACTTCTATCATTGTTACTAGGAACTCTGACTATAATGTTATTAATAATAGTTCTCTCATACCATTATCCCCTTAGTGACTGACAGGCCTGTCCATGAATTAACACAAAGAATGGACCTTCCCCAGTTTTCATTTGTTGATGATATCACTGCATATGTGTTGGATAAGTAGCACTGGCCTCCTGGCTAACAGTTCACACTGAAGCTGCGAAAAGTGTTACTGTGTTTCAATGTTGGTAATTTTTTATCTATGCTACTTTTTTCCACTTTTTTCGACTGTTTTTCTACTCAACATCAAATATTCTCCACTTCTCTTGCCCATTTATTACAACTTTTTGCCATTTTTAACTCCATTTTTACCCATTATTTTCATGCTTTTCCCATTTTTGCCCATTATTTCCACTCTAACCCTTTCTTACTGTTTTTTATTTATTTTTTTCCACATTTTTGCCACTGTATTGTCACTTAACACCCAATGTATTCCACTTATTTTTGCCCATTTTTACTTTTTTTTCCACTTAATTTTTGTCGGAGCGTTCTACCCTGTATTGACACTTTTTTACCCATTATTTGCTGCTTTTCACCCATTTTTATCACTTTTTGCAACTTTTAAGCCCTTGTTGCCCCCTTCAACTAATTTTTACTACTGTTTTGTCACTTTATATCCATTTTCAACACTTCTATTTGGTACTTGTATCCTATTCTTGCCATGTTTTGCTACATTTTGCCAATTTTTGCCACTGTTTTTACACATAATGCCCCTTTTCCCCATTTCTTTTTGCCCATTTATTTCTGACTTTTTGCCACATTTAAACTATTTTTGCCAATTATTTCCACAAATGACCCCTTCTTGCTGTTTTTGCCCTTGTTTTCCACTTTGTTTTTTGCCATTTTTAACCTATTTTTGCCACTGTATTGTCAACTTAGCACTCTTAAGTGATAATTTTGTTGCAGCTTTCTGCTCATTTTTTTTTTACCACTTTTTTGTTCATTTTTATGCTTCTATTTGGCACTTTCATCCTATTCTTACCATATTTTGCCCTTTTTGTCACTTTTTTGCCACTTTGAACCCAATTTCGCCTCTTTTTTCCTCAGATTTGCCTCTGTTTTAATGCTCAGTGTCAATATTCTCCACTTCTCTTGCCCATTTATTACAACTTTTTGCCCATTTTGCAATATTATCCCATATTTTGCCTATAATTTCCACTTTTAATCTATTCTTGCTGTTTTACACCCTTTTTTCCACTGTTGGCCATTTTTAACCTATTTTTGCCACTAAAGTGTCGTTCTTGTTTTTTGCAGGTCATTAAAGTTGTCTCTGGTTTTCTGCTTTATTTTCTGGCATCTTGACATTTGTGCCCATTACTGCATAGCTATGAAGTTTGACAATGCTTTCCTAATTGCTTAGTCCAGTGTGCCCATCCAAATCTTTGACATTACCAACATGAAGGTAATTCTGTTGTTTTTAAATAATGTCTGATATTTTGACATCACACTTAATAAACAATAAAATAAACAACGAGGCATATGTGAGGAGAAGTCTTTCTACAGTCTATGCCACCACATCGCTGGCACAGGCACTGAACAATTACATGCAGTGACTAAATGATATATTTTTTGACCTATTAAGTGAAATTCGATAATTTCCAACGGCACACCTGGCGATCTCTCACAGTGCTGTGGAACAGTGGTTGAAAATCACTGCTGTAATGGACTCTGGGAAGCGATGTCAATTATGTGCATTATTCTTCTCACATCTTTGACATTGTGCTCACTTTAATCTAAAGCTCATTCACTTTTCCTTATTTTCCTTCTCATTTAAACTGAACTTGGACTGAGATTAATAGGATTCAATGAGGACACTCCAAAGATGAAGATGTGGGAAGAAGGACAATGGAACCATTCAAAGTCACTATTGAATGTTGAACAAGTCTGAATGTGCAGGGCTGTGTGTGTGAATTTAAATATTTATTGTATAGGCTTTTGTTAATTTGACACAATATTAAATAGACTCATTCCAAAAAAGTTGGGACATTGTGTAAAATGTAACTAAGAACAGAATGCAATAATTTGCTCATATACCTGTATTTTATTCACAGTAGAACATTAACAACATTTTAGACTGAGACATTTTACCATTTCATGAAAAAGTAGGGGCAGGGCCATGTGTACCATTGGTAGCACCCCCTCTTCTTTTCATGACAGTCTGTAAACTTCTGGGAGTTTTAGGAGAGGAATGTTTTCCCATTCTTGTCTGATGTAGGCTTCTCAACAGTCCTGGGTTTTCTTTGGTGGATTTTTAATTCTATGATGCACCTTGTGAAAGGTCTGACAGGCCAGTTCAGCACCCAGACCGTTCTACTGTGAAGCCACGCTGTTGAGATGGATGTGGTATGTAGTTTATGAATTAGGGCTGGGCAATTAATTGCAAATTAGATTAAATCGCAATATGGCCTGCTGCAATTTTCAAATCACAGAAGTTGAAATATTTCTTTAATGTGAAATGTGTCAAAATACCAGTTTAATAAATCAGTTTTTTGCAGCGGCGAAATGAAAGTCATATCCTCAGCTGCAATCAGCTGGTAGCCAGCCTCACCTCCCCCACCCCAGCCGCCTCCTTTATAGCTTAAAGCTTGTTGCACCCCATATTCAGATTCATGCTACTATGGATTAATTGCTTCGGAAACATTTTGATTTATGGAATTATTTATTGGTTGAATTTGTTGAAAAAATACACAAGATTAACCCAAGAATGATCGCATATTAAGAGAAAAAAATCTTTTTTTTCTGGCTTCTCAGTGTGACCATGTGTAAATGATTTAATGTGTCTGTTCAACATTTGATATGTTGTTTCTATTCTAATGTGAATAAAATATGGGTTTGTGAGATTTGCAAATCATTGCATTCTGTTTTTAGTCACATTTTACGCAGTGCCCCAACTTTTTGGGGAATTTTGGTTGTATGACTCTGGCCGACCAACGCAAAATCCCTGAGGCTCACAATAATGTAGCCTAAACACATCTTGTTGAAAATGTGTTTAGGCTATTGAAATATACAGTGAAAATAGTTTATTGAGGCACTTTATATTGTTTACTCTTCATTTTAAGCTCTGCTCATGTGTCTTGTAGTTTTCTCAGCTTTAAAGCAAAATAACACCGCACTCAAGTGGACAGACTCTGCAATGACAAATACAGGGAAGCTTCAAACATAAGTTTAGTGTTATCAGCCATCATACTCATACGATATATGTAAGAGAAGAAATAAATTGATAATTAAAAAAAAAATCAGACATGGTAAAATGATCAATACCACAATGACAGGCTCTTTCTGTCTAGCTGTTGTTCGAATAATGACCGATAGGTGGCAGTGACACGCCGATTCGGCGTAAACTCGTACGAACATACCAATGAAGGAGAGCTGTTTGTAAGTATGGCGGATAATGGCAGCACGGACAGCGGTGGAGAAGCCAGAAAAGATGAAAAAGTAGCCCCCGGAGGATCAATGATTGTGATTACAGTAAAGACCCCGAATGGAAAAGAGGAAATAACGATTCCGGAGGATTCCTCTGTCGGTCAGGTGAGGAAAATGTCATTTCTTCCCAATCCGGCAGCCGAAATGATGCTAGGATGACAAAGCGTTAACCTCAACTGAAATGTCTTTTTTTTTTTTGTCTTTTTACCACGTTGTCATTGCCCTCCAGATCATTTCATCATTACATGTATTGCCATTTTGGCACCCAAGTCTTCAGTTTACCTTCTACTAAAATATATTTAAATACCAAAAATTGCTGTTGTTGAGATCGCGGAAATGACAGCGAAATTACGGTAACTATGACGACAACACCACAGTCTTTGGTTTTATTTTCCGTTTTTCAGTCCAACTACAATGAGAGACGGACAACTGTCGGAGAGTGATAAAAGACTCAGTTCTGAAAATCACATGCATGTCAATGATTACAGTTAACTTTTATGAAAGACACTGAATTAAAACTAAAACAAACAGCTGAACTAGACTGCGAGAGTAATCAATCCATTGCTCATTTCGATGGTTAGAAAAACAATGGTTTTCCAGAATATATCTGTACAGTTGTAGCGTGGTTTTCCACATTGACCAGAAAGGGTTACCAGGCCTGGTAAAATATTTTACCCTGATTCTTTAGGTGACAAGAGTGTCCTGGTCAAGAAAGGGTAGCAGCACGGTTAGCAAAGTTACAGACAGATAATAAGCAGCCATACCCACAAAAACAACAGTACATTATTATTATTGTTATTATTATTATTGTTATAATTATTGTTGTTGTTGTTTTTGTTGTTATAACTATATAACTACTGCTATAAACTGTTCAAATTACATTGCTATATCATCTTTATATAGTTTATATATCTTTCTCTTCACTGGCATTATTTTTGATAATGCCAGTGTTACAGTGATCAATGATTCATCTTTTTACATCAGTCTTACTTCTATGATTACTACTAGAACAGTTTCATTGAATCCAAGAGCAATACTACTTCACTGCTATAGTTATTACAAATAAACTAACTCTGGTCTTTGTTATGATAGGGCAGTGTTACTCAGCCCTGCTCAGCCAAAGACACAAATTGTTGAAAAATGCTTTTGCAAGAGCCACAATCTAAATGGTGAAAAGTGGCAAAAATGGTCAAAAAGCAGCAAAAAAGTGGGGAAAATGAGTGAAAGGGTTAAATTAGGTATACAATGAGCAAAATTGGGTGGAAGGTGGCAAAAATGGTTGCAAAGACACAAAAAATTGGGTTACAGGTGGTCAAAAAGTGGTAAAAATGCAGCTTAAATGATTAAAAGTGACTTAAATGGGCAAAAAGCTGTTAAAAAAAAAAGTGGGAATATGGGTAAAGTGGGACTTAATGGCAAAAGGAAGCTTAAATGGGAAAAAGGTGGCAAAAAAGAGGGAAAATTGAAAAAAAAAAAAAAAAGCGGGTAAAAGTAGCTAGAACAGATGAAAAAGGGCAAAAATTGGGTAAAGTGGCAACAAGATGTGGCAAAAATGGGCTGAAAGCAGCAGAAATGAATTAAAAGTGGCAAAAAAGGGGCAGCATATAGCAAATTAGGGCGATGAAATTGTACAGACAAAAAATAAGGTTGAACATTTAAAGCTAACTGTAAGTGTTAGGAAACAAACTGATTAATGTGACTTGCAATGGCTCAAGAGCCACGCGTTGAGTATGACTGTGATAGGGTATAGTCTGTGTTATAATATTAATGTTAACACTGGTCTGTCTCTAAATCAACCAGTATCCTCTTAAAAGCACCCAATGAGACAAAGCTATTGAGTTTGGGGTCCTTATGTAATTCATTCCAGCCAAAAGGAGCAGCAAATTTAAAGGCCTTTTTTTTTCCTAGTTCTGACCCTTGGGACAGGCGTTTAAAAAAAACACAACAACCCTAAGAGCGAAGAAGATAGGTTCCAGAGATTTTCTGACTGATGTAGGTCAGAGGGTAGGAAGGAAGAAGATCAAGCATTGCCTTGTAGATGAGATTATGCCAGTATTTTGTAAAATATTCAACCCTGGTTCTTTAGGTGACAAATTAGCTATGAACTTCCAAAACCCCAGTCCTGCATTAATGCAGAGATGTGATTTCCATTTAAATTCTAAACACTTTATAGTAGTGGTAAGCAGAATTTCCTTGAGTTTAATAGCAATATTCACTCTTGAGATTATTACTTTCAAAGTGGCCAAGTAGGCAAACTTCAGGGTCCACTGAAGGAAAACATCATACATACTAGAAAATAACATCACACTTGTCAAAAATGGCAAGCTTTGTATAACAATGTCAAAATGTAGCTTTCTGCCAATGTTATTTGTCTTGAGTGTCTTGTTTGAGAGGAATGCCATCTTGTGTTTTCATTTGCTGTTTATACTTGTTAAACTAACAACACCATAGTAGAATTTTGTTAAACTCACTGGTGTTTTTGTTGAATGAGTGACCGTGCTAACTGGTGAATTTAAGACGAATGCACTTGTAGTTGTAGTTATGACAGATGTTGAAAGCTGAAAGACTTCTCCTCACATATGCCTCTTTCTTTATTTTTTAAGTGTGATGTCAAAATATCAGATATAATTTAAAGACAACAGAAAAATAGGCTTTTGTGGGGAAAATCTGTCATGACTATGACACATGCAGTGGCTGAAAGTCACAAGTTAACATCGGTCTCTTGTTCAACTGAAACTCCTGATGCTTGTAGATGTGGCTGTTAGGCAACACTGATAAACAAATCTTTGTGGCTGGGATCTGTGACACTTCTCTTCTAACGTCTGTGTTAGAAGAACTATCAACCAAAATGACTTGCTTTATGGATTAACTCGGTCAACCTCCTCATGATCCTTGAAGCAAAAATGTGCTGGTTAGCCTACGTTTTTTTCACTCTGTAGATGGCAATTTGATTGCATTTGCAGTGACAACAAAATACTAGAGACTCATACATGTTTGCATGTGGAGTTTGCAAAGGTTTATGCAAGTTATCTGCTCATTTCATGATGTGGACATTCCTCAAAATAGGACCATATAATTAAATCAGTTGATATTGAACTTTTGAAAATTTCCAACATGGCTGCATTTACTCAAATGCCCAAAGCAACCAGAATATAAAGAACCGTTGTCTCTTGATGACTTTATGGCAGTTGCCCACTTTTTCTGACTATTAACTTGTTCTTGCTCTGGTTTCTCTTTTTCCAGTTCAGACAAGAGGTCTCCAAAAAGTTCCAGGCCAAGGAGGAGCAGTTGGTGTTGATATTTACAGGAAAGATTCTGAAGGACGCCGATACTTTAAGCCAGCATGGTATCAAAGATGGGATGACTGTTCATCTTGTTATAAAGACTGTCCCAAAGTTAGTGCAATTTATGAGATATGTTAAAGTTTAGAGGTAAAGCTCATGTCTGGGAAGATTATTTACCTTTTAAATGTTCTTTTTCTTTTCAGATCAACAGCTGGTAGTACATCTCAGGCAAGTTCAAGTTCTGCAGCAGCTCCAAATAACAGCAGTAGCACCACTGCCCCTGCAGCAGACAGAACAGGAGGTGGTACGAGTCAGAGACCAACACAACCTGTTAATGTGATGAGTAAGAGTGAATCACCTGTCTGAGTTTTCCACACATTACCTTTCTTTCCTTTATAAAACTAGATTTTTCCCTTGCACACTGAGTCTCTTTAACACAGCAAAAACACACAGCGAACACTCAGCAATTTTACAAACCTTTAGCAAAGAGTAAAGAAAAATATCCACACCCCATTCATATGAGTTCCAACCATAACTGTAAGGCACTAACCAGCTCTACCCCTTCTCTTCAGGTGGACTTGGTGACCTGTCCAGCCTGTTCGGTTTGGGCAGTCTTTCACCTAACCTCATGGAGATGCAGCAGCAGGTGCAGAGTCAGCTGATGTCAAACCCACAGATGCTGTCACAGATGATGGGGAGCCCTCTGGTCCAGAACATGTTGTCCAACCCAGACCTGATGAGACAGATTTTTGCAGGCAATCCTCAAATGCAGCAAATTATGGACCGAAATCCAGACATGTCCCGGATGTTAGGCAACCCTGAGCTCATGAGACAGGTTAGTGCAGAGAGAGCTTTCACAGTAGGGCTCTGAAATGCAAAGCAAAGACATAAGCACTGGTAATCTTTGTTAGGGTCAAATGACAAAACAGATTAAAGAGTAACCAAACCCCAAAGGCAGAGGTGCATCTCCACAGGAAATTCAAAAAATAACATGAGAAAATCAAAAATAGGGTTTACAGATTTGATGATAACAATTAAAAGCAGATTTATCATTAGTTACCGGAGTGTCAAAAAAGTTAGTATTTGGATGCAAATTCTTGAATCTGCATTGTTTGGCAATCCTCTGAAGGCTGAGCTCATCCCTGTTGCTTGTGCTCCTTTTTTTTTTTTAACCACACTTTTCCCTTTTAGTGAACTTTTCATGAGTATGCTTTTATACAGCCTCTGAGAACAGCCAGACCTTGCAGCAGTGACTGTATGTGGCTTACCGTCTTTGTGGAGGGTGTCAGTGATTGTCTTCTGGACCGGAGTCAAGTCAGCAGTCTTCCCCATGATTGTGGTTGTGTGTACTGAACTAGAGTGAGAGGATGAAGGCTCAGGAAACCTTTGCAAATTGAACTTTACCAGAATATTCTAAGATTTTGAGATAGTGGAGTTTTGGTTTTCATGAGCTGTGAACCATAGTCAACAAGATTAAAACAATTACTTAGTACGAGATGAATCTAGAATATATGGACATTTATCTTTCTGAAGTAAATTATGGGAAAAGTGAACTTTTAATTGATATTCTAGGATTTTTTTAGATGCATTTGTACATAGGCTTACAGTTAAAAAAAAAGGTCTTGGGGTTTAGTAACTAAGTAAAGAATAATACATATGAAGAGCTACTTTTGCTCATGTATTTTTTGTGATTTTTTTTTTACTGTTTTTAACCATTTTTACCTGAATTTATTTTCTCTAAGGAAGTTAATCTGTTATCTTCATTGATGGCACTTTTATCTTTGGTTTTATTTAAATTTTGCTTACACATGCTGTAGATGTTAAAAGTTAATTTTAATGTTAAGTTAATTTCTTGTGTTGCATTTGTATCTTGTGAGTTTTAGTTAGATTTATTCATTCATGCAAAAAAAGCCTGAGGATAGATGAAAAGATTGATCAATGCAATGATACAAGGAATTTCAGTGGTCTAAAGCTAGCATCTTTTACTCAGCCTCCTCATCTCACAGAGATTTTTATTATTTGAATCCTCTCTTTCTTTGACAGACCACAGAGTTGAAAAGGAGGACTCCAGTAATGATGCATAAACAATACATAATCAGAGCTGGTGGTCTAGTAACTCTGATAGCGTCCGAGCATCGCTATTTAAAAATCTCTGGAGAGAATTTAAACAGAAGTCCTAATTATAGTTGTTTTTTAATTGATATTAAAAGCTTCTAATCTTTCAGTATTCTAGGAACTCCATTTAGTTTTTTGGTAGTCTTTAGTAATTTGTGCCTAAAAACAGTTACAGAATCCTGCAACGTTATCCATGCTGACAAACCCCCGAGCCATTCAGGCCCTCACACAGATCCAACAGGGCCTGCAGACCCTTCAAGCAGAAGCCCCCGGATTCATGGCCAGGTAAAAACTTGTTGCTCTAAGTATATAATAACTTAAAAATCTGATTTATATAAATCAGTGGTTCTCAACTGGTTGTGCATCAGGACGCATCACTACCTTATGATGAATCGTGACCCAAATTTAAAAAAAAACAAAACAAAAAGAACAATCACACAAATGTATTTAATGAAGAATGTTGCAGTTTGGATGTTGGATGGAACAAAACATGACTAAAAAGCAGATGTCTGCAAAGTGTTTAGTTACATTGGGCCATGCATCCATGCATATACTTTATTTATAATACAATGTCTCAAAATAGAGTGGAAACTTTGGCAGTTTCTCAAGGAATTACCTCATTATCTTGGGAAAAACAGCTTTTTTTTGTTCCAAGACAGGGGATAAATAAGGTAAAAATTTTTTGCCTCCCATTTTTATTCCAGGCACAAATTTGTGACCCACTAGAAACAGCTCCCTGGTCCACTTTTGGGTCCCGACCCACCAGTTCAGACCCGATGATATAAATAATCAGGCATTCCACTTTATGTGTAGTGTTTATAAATGCATATGAATATAATTTGTGCATTTCATTTTCTTGTCCAGATTGTCTCCCGGAGGCCTTTCTGTTCCTTCACCCATGGGGGGCAGCAACAGGCCCCTGAACCCACAACCTCCTGCAACAGCACCTGGACCAGGTCTCCCCTCAGCCAGCAATCCCTCCCAGCAACAGCTCATGCAACAGATGTTACAGATGTTTGCTGGTGGAGGATCATCCGTATGTTTCATCCAACTGACTTCATGTTTCTTTTTTTAAATATTTTTAACAAAAAAGACCGCACATAGTTAGAAAGTCATTCAGTCTGTTGCAGCTCCATCAGTTTCATGATTCACAGAGTTAATCCCATGTCTTTGGGTGACAAGTAGGGCACCTTAGACAGTCAATCACAGGGCCAACATACATAGCTAAAGATCTAGACACACCACAGGCAATTTAGTCACCGATCAGCCCAATGAGGATGTCTCTAGAGTGTGTGGGGGAAGGCAGAGTGCCCAGGGAGATATGCAAACTCCATTCAGAAAGGCCCTGTCAGTCAGGGATTCGAAACAGGAACATCTTTGCTGTGAGATGATAGCCCTGACCTCTGCACCACTGTGCAGCCCCCATTTTTGATACTGTTGTTAAAAACAAGTTGTCAAAATTAGCAGTCATAAATACAAAAGAAAGGTTTGGTTGGATTTCTTTACCTCCGTCTGACTTCAGATGACCTTTCTTTCCTCACAGATTCAGACCCCGGAGGTTCGTTTCCAGCAGCAGCTCGAACAGCTCAGCGCCATGGGCTTCATCAACCGTGAAGCCAACCTGCAGGCGCTCATCGCCACAGGAGGGGATGTCAACGCTGCCATCGAGAGACTGCTAGCCTAACTTTCTCAGTTCCATAGGGTAAACACTTGTAGAATTAGGGACGGTCATGGTTAATCTTTAAAGTTTTTTCTAACAGAATTGGTCCAAAGCTAACTACTGTGAACCACTAAAGCAAAAATATGCCAAGACTATTGCTACTTGGAATAATATGTTACTTCTGCAACTTTAACTGGAGATGATTTCTGTAAAGACAAGTGAGAATCAAAATTGACATTTTTTTAATTTAAAGATTGTATTTAGGTGGTGAGACAGAGTTTGGAATCAAAGTTCTGTTGCAGTAGATTGAATGATGATATTTGTTTCTGTCTTTCTTTCTCCTGGTTTATTGGTATTTATTGAAGCTTTAAAATACTTTTGAAATTACCTAATCTTGTTCGTATGGTTGCACTGCTGTCTGTTGGGATATTTGTGGAGGAGAAAGTGAAAGTATGCAGTTTGTAGAAACAAGGATGTAATGGGGTTGGAGAATATAATGCTATTTTCATTTGGGAAGAGACCTAAATATAGCACTTAGACATTCCCCATATCGCATAAAAGGATGTGATCTGTCTGACTTTGACGCAGCTGAACAAAAATCTCTCTGAACAGGAGGAAGAATCACAAATCCTACTGTGGCAAAGGTCTAACCTGCTGTAGTCTACAGAGATGCCGTTGCCTTTAGGCCTTTGGGTTCAGCTGATATCTGGTCAAGTAACATTCCAAAATTAAATCAAACAGGAATATTTTTGTTTAAGTCTGAAGTTTTAAAATTGATTCTTTATGAAGTGTCTGAATGGGTTGCAGGTTCATAGCAGTGATTCTTTAAAAGAATTGAAGAACTTTGTACAGTGGTTGATTTAAGATCAACTAGGACCCAATTACTATCACACTGGTGTTTTTTTAAAGCAGTGTAGTGCCTAAACATAATGTTGGGATCAGCAATACCTGATATTTCTCAATGCTCTGTGAAATCTTATGGTTGTCAGTCTGTGAACAGATTACAAGGCTTTTCTGTTCAATCCAATAAACTACTTTCAATTTCTCTGTGCTTTATTTTCTGTTGTGTTGTGGTAATTTATCCCTGATTGATATATTCATGTGCACAATCTCTACTGATTCAGTCGTATCTGGTCAGAAATCTCTTTAAGCTTGTGTAAAAGATGAACATCTATTCAGTTGATCAGCAAATAAATGTTGCAAAAAGCAAATGCTATTCCAGGAAATTTATTTTTTTTTAAATAATGTTGCCATTTTGACCCTTAAGTGCTGATCTCATCAGACTGTAAGTAGGTTTTGTGCATACATACAAAATAAAAATCTATAGTGATAAAAGATTCACAAATTAGATAGAAAACGTGAAAAGCTTGTGGAAAAGAGGCTGTTAAGTGACATGTTCTTTGGTGGTTAAGAATCAAATACTTATAACAAGGCTTTGTTATATCTCAGTGATAGTTTTAAGCATCTTTTACATATAATCCGTACAAATATTTTGCAAAAAGTAAAAAGTTTGAGGAAAAACGGCTAGTAAGTAGTCAGCATGTTATTTTTAGCGCCTACAACTTAGCAAGCTAATAAGCAACAACACCATGATGAACATGGTTTTCTCACTGTCCCTATCAACTGTAGCCTGCTGATGTTTTAATTAAACAACTCTTTACATTTTGATAAATGTAATGGATATCAAAGAAAACCAGAAGTCATTTAATAAACAAAAATCTTCAGGCATACGATTCCCACAATGCATTGAGAAGTTTTCCCGGAAAGGGAAGTAAGCTCAGTCAGCTGACTTGACTTTGTGTACATGAGAGTAGTTTGACAGTTTTAAGGCTGTCTTGGTAGTTTATTCAAGATTGTATTATTTTTTATTTCATCCCTAGAAAATTAAAAAGTAGTTATGTTACGACCAAAGGCGTTGACGCAGGTTCTGAGCCAGGCGAACACAAACGGAGTCCAGAGCACACTGTGAGTACTGTTAGCCCGTTAGCAAACATGCTATCGATATGCTAGCTGGTACAGGAGTAAGTATGTCACCATCGTTGTCAACTTTTAATGTGTTTGACGTTTAAAATGGTCTATTTACATATCTATCAATGCAGAAAGAATAAGTAAATATATATTTAAATGTGACAGTTGCAATAGGGTCAATATTTTGCAATATATTATTTGATCAAAACTAGAATTTAATCATAAAATAAAGTAGCCTCCAAATAGGCTGTAAAATCGCAGGTGCAGTGTTGGGATGGCGGGGTACCGAAATGAAATATCTATAACTTGAGTTGTAATTTGGTTCGGTAGGTATCGGCTGTGTTGGTATCACTGAATTTTATTACTCATCCCTACCGAGGTTATATGGTTACTTGGTCATGAAATATGCATACCTTTTCTTAAAAAATGGGACACTGATAAATGCTGCTCCTTTTAGCTGCTGATATAAAAAGAGAGGGCAAAAGCAGATAGAACCTTCTTCAATATATTTCTTGTCAAATTGTTGAACTTGTATTTGCTTTAGTTTCACTGATTTTATTATATTGCTGGGTGTTATTACATTCCTGCATTATAACTCACCTTTTCAAGCTGTCAATCTTTTTAACGGTGCTGTGTTAATATAAAAGTGCATGTTAATACTTTCAGTCTATTATTCAATAGTTCACACTTTCATCTGCTGGAGACCAAAACATTGACTTAAATATTTCTACCAGGTTACTGAACAATGAAGGTTCACTTCTGGCTTACTCTGGCTATGGGGACACGGACGCTCGAGTGACAGCTGCCATCGCCAGCAACATTTGGGCGGCCTACGACAAGAATGGTCACCAAGCCTTTAATGAAGACAAACTTAAATTCATACTAATGGACTGTATGGTAAGAGGAGTTCAATTCACAACCAGTGCAGTCGTTTTTATGTCTGTCATGAATGACTGTCATACTTAAAGTTTGTGGCACGTGAAACTCAGCTCCAGGAAAAGAAAACTGATTGTTTTTTTTATTGAATTCAGCCTTCTGACTCTGTGGCACTTTGGTACTCTCTCATTTTCTCTCTCAGGAAGGAAGAGTGGCCATTACCCGTGTAGCAAACCTCCTCCTGTGTATGTACGCCAAAGAGACAGTGGGCTTTGGAATGCTTAAAGCTAAGGTGAGATTTTCAGCACTTATGTAGTTGTTCACTCATCAGTCATTTGTTTCAAATTCAGCCACTTGGACGCAAATTCACCTTGTTTTGCTGTACCAGCCAATGCAATTCTGTGATTTGGGGTTTCACTCTAGCAATGTGGTGGGTCCTTTTACATCTTCAGCAAAGATGTTGTGTCGAGATAATGCACACAATTATTAGTTTAGTTTGTTAAGTTTATTTATATGAAGGACATTTAGGGATATGTTTTCTCAGGAGGAATAAAGATGCCTTTTAGCAGATTTAGAATACAAGCACATTTCCATCCAAGGGTGGAGCCCCTCTAAGGGATGCAACAGTCTCCACTTGAGTAGGGATGGGAACTGATCGGATTTTATTGATAGTGATGCCATTCTTCATATCACTTCAATTCTTTATCAATTCCCTAACAATTTCTTCCTGTGACTTGTCAATGACAAGCACACTTCAGTTACTGGCTATAATTAAAAGTTTTTATAACTAAAAATGTTAAACATCGAGTGTTTGGAAGGAGAAAATGCTAAAATATACCCAAATTATCTTTTTTTGTTGTAAATGTATCAGTTGAAACAAACGGCTCTAGATCTTTAATCTCTGATCTTAAATTAGAATGCAATAGCACTGCTCATTTTATTTAAAATCTAAAACCTTTAAATGAATATAAAACTTGTCTCTGGATCATAGATCTCTAGACTTATGAAAATAAAATGACATCTTGAACAAAATTAACAGCAAAAAAAGCATGCCTTGCATGAAATCATTGTTTGTCAGATGTTTCACGTACACTGTACACAGCATTTTTTGAGAAATGAAGCAACACTTTGACCACTTAAGCCTGTTTTTGTGACTGTCCACCATGTTTACTTCCTTGAATCCTCTGTTCTTGCTTACTTCGCTGACTGCCTCTCGTGAGATCGTGTTTTTCCAAGGCACGTGGAAGTAAGGCATTGATTAGGGAATCGTTAAGATTCAATGTTAATGATATCCATGGATTAAACCAATTGGAACAGGCTCTCGACTGGAACCGGTTCTCGATTCGCATCCCTACACTCGAGGCAGAGCTTGAAGATCTGCTAATGTGCAAAGAGAGAAGTTTAACAAAAATCTTCAGTGGTGGAGGAGCAACATAATGGATTATTTTATACACTAAAAAACATCTTGATACAAGATTAAATTATCAAAGCTAAGCATTTTAATTTTGTTGAGTATTTCACTGAGAAACTGATGGGATTTTCCTTTTAGGATGTTCAGGGCTTGTTTTGGAGTTACCTGATGGGTTTTTAGGAATGTCTTGTTTGCCTGAGCCCAACATGATGTACAATAACAAGATAAAATCATAGCATTGGAATATGTTTTTTTTTAGTAGGCCTCAACATTCAATGAGTAACTGATTTGTCTAAACTTTGCTAATATTGTATTTCAATGTTTGACACATCTTTTTAATATTGCGTCTGAATGTAAGAGTGCAGTGTAGTGTTATGTCCAGGTTGTCTTACTCGTTTACATTTTTAGCTTTTGTCCACTGACATAAATAGCTGGGTAAACCATGTTTCCATTAGTACACGTGATCACTGTTTGGTTAGTATTAAGAGTGAGACACAAATACCGAAGCCACGTTGTACATTTTTCTATTGCCAATGACGGCCACTTGTTCAGGATCTTTCCCACAGGTACATTAGGGTCCCCACACCATCACACACTGATGAAAGGTCATAAATGGATGTGCTAAACAACAGTGGTCCTAGTTCATTTTAAACAGAAATAACACTCCAGTTCAATGAAAAGAAGTGTTAAATAGGAAAAAGAACAATCTTTGTATGTATAACATTAGTTGAAAGTATTTTCTTTTTCTCACTTTCTGTGTGAAACACATCTGCTACTTGCCTGAAAAAAGACAGATGAACATTTGTGTGCATAAAACAAAATACTCAGCCATATTTTCAAAGTCCTTGTTGAGGCTGATCTGTGCACGTTGTCTTTCTAGGCCGAAGCCCTGGTCCAGTATCTGGAGGAACCATTGACCCAAGTAGCAGCATCATAGTGAAGACATGCCTGTCACTTCTGTCTGCCTGGAGGGAAAAAAGCATCATATGATCCAGGTTATTCATGGACTACTGTAACATTCTGTGTTTATGCATATATCTGAGTGTGTGTGGGAACATGAGTGTGGGTTAAGAGGGGGAAGGGTTTGTCAGAGTATTTATAACCGTGCTATTTAATCTAAGCCTTGTCTTGCTTGTACTCTTTGCCCTCTCTCTTGACTCTTTATATGATGCTCCTTTCTGATTGTCCACATAGTTTTTTCAATTGTAAGTCTGAGAGTTAAAAATGCCAAAATGACTCCATTATCTGTGAGTCTTTCAGTTGATTTATTCAGTTGTAGCTCAGGCGTACCTATAACAGTGAAGCAGAAAATAGAACATTTAGAAACCCATTAGAGGGACTAAATACACACAATGACTAAAAGTTGATGGAAATCTTCATAAGAGTTTCTGCCTGGTGAAATGCAGTTTAATTTTTTTGCTACATGTTGTATCAAAGCTTTCAAATAAACCAATTCTGATTCAATTTTCACACGATCTCTTTTTGTGCTTTTGCTCAGGACAGGTTTGAGTGACATAAGTTGAGAACAACACGATACATAGATGAGTTAAAGCTTAAAGGTCAGATGTGCAAGGATATGGCCTAAAAGTAACAAAATATAGAAAATCACATTTCTTGCATCAGTGTTTTAATTTGAATCTAGGAGCCACAAAAAGAATTAACAAGTGAAAAATCAATGCAAAACCTCTCAGCGGCTATATGTTTTGTCTCCATTCTAAGCCTTTATTGCATTGTTATTAATCAGTTTTAAAGGTATGGGTTAGAAAATCATTTTATTTTGCCCTTACTGAAGAGGGTTTTTTAGTTTCTTTTTTATTGCATAACAAAAATGTTTTCATCTTGCTTAGGATCAATCTCAATTTTAACAGCTGTGATATACGGCATAACAATATTCCAGATAATCACAGGAAAAACTTTCTAAAACCTTACCATGTTTTGGCGTTCTCTCTTTGATATCAGAATGACTGGATGTTCACCATTATACACATCTGTGCTGAACTAAAATCTCTGCAGCCTACCAGACTCGATCTACTGATTGCTGTCAATGAGGAAAATCAGTGTTAAACTTTCATTCCTTAATAATGTGCAATAATTTACAACATTCATTCCCAAAATCTGGATCAGGACCCACAACTTGGTCGCAGGAAATTGCTTTTGGGTGGCCAAATGAGTTTTCAGAATTTCTTTGCTACAGTTTTTAATGGGACACTTAAGTCTGCAGTACACATTAAAGCCACATTAGAGGGTTTCCACCCTACAACACTCACCCTCTCCATCATACTTAAACACACAAACCAGCTCTACAAGCAAAAGGATGGCAAAAAAGATAAAGTCATAGTTATAGATGCTTGGCTAATAATAAAGAAACACATTGTTCCAGACTGGACAGTTTCTTAAGGCCCAAGGAGCTGAGCATGCAAAGAAAGCCTATGTGACGAAGGTAAAGTTGCCCCGTCCAGGCTCATTAAACAGAAAGTGCCAGGTCAGGACCAGACTGAGTCTGGATTTAACATTATCCTAGCTCACAGCAGCCGTCAGCTCAACCAGCCAAGGACAGCACAGAAGGCAGACTCGATAAGCAATAGCGTACAGAAAATGAAGCTTTTGGCTTTTACCTTCTAAAAAAAGTGGGTCGCCAGGAAAAAAGATTGGGAGACATTGATTTACAAGTTTCAAGACTGAGACTCTTGTTTTTTTTGGACAATGAAAGGCAGTTATCTAAAACTGTTTCACCACAGTTTGCATTCGTTTTACTGAATATCGCCCTGTTGGTTTGTTTAATTGTGTACTTTTTACATAAATAGAAACAACAAAGGTCAGGGGTGAGTAATTGAGTAGCTTTTTCGAGTACTACTTTTTAAAGTGGCTTTTAGAATCAGTCATTTCTTTTACTAAAGTACAGTTTTGGGGAAGTTTTCCACTTCACTACATTTTAGATTAACCTTGCAAAGTGGATGGGTACGCCCGTTTCCTTGTTTCTCACTGGCAAATCCATCTTGCAAAGCTCCCATCTGAACAGTTAAGGCCCAGTTAGAAAGTGACAGGACCAATCAGCAACGAGGAGTCGTGACGTAAGCAAGCAGTGACAAGAGGCTGGTGCAATCATGGCGGAAGAGATTAGCATGGATGCTGCTAAAGCGCCAGTTTATCAGAGCTTGACAACATCCGTTAAAAGAAGAACAAAGAACAGCAGTGAGCTGTTTTCTTTTCATAAACGACAAAAGTCAGGTACTGACATGTCTACTGTCGCCATGGTTCATGTTGTTCCTCGGTAGCTCCTCACGCGCACTTCGGTCGCAGCTATTGCACGTTTTGTTGCTCTGATTGGCAAATTTGCTCTGTGATGCAAATTTCCATACATTTTCAGCAATGTGTATTTATTTGATATAAAATGTAACAGTTTAGTAACAGGACAAAATTGAAACGCTTTAAACCCCTTTTTTCCCGTAATAATGTGTTAACTTTTACCAATTATTCAGAGTTCTTGAGGAATTACCTCATTATCATGGGAAAACAGCTTTATATTTCAAGAGGAGTAAATAAATGAGTTGAAATATTGCGAAAACATTTACATATACTCATTCTCACAGTAAAATAGAATGAAATAAAATGTAGCAAGGCGTGTCCACTAAGTACTTTCGTAATTCAGAAACTTTTAACCCCAAATTTACGACCCACTGGAAACACTTTTGAGTCCATGCCTTCCAGTTGAGAACCACTGATGGAACCAAACATATGACTGGGCAAAACTTTGAGAAGACATGCAAACAAACATTTAATTTCACTTTGTTCTGCTGTTATAATGCAAATTTTGGTTGCTTTTTAACCATCAAGAGGAATTAAAAGCATTATCGTGGAGAAAAAGCTTTCTTCAAGATTTGTCTATCCAACAAAACAGGATAAACAAGACAAAATCTCAAGAAAAATGTACTTCCTCTTCTTTTCCAGGCACCAATTTGTGACCCAATGAAAACTGCTTTTGGGGCCCAACCTTCCAGTTGAGAATCACTGTCTTAAAGGCTGAATTCCCTCTTTCAGTGATAAAGCAGAAATGCTTACTTCCTGCTTCCTGCATGCAGTAAATCATTTTCCCAGCAGAAGGCATCTCACAGCCCCTGTGAGCCGTACCTGTGAGTCGCCCCACCTGTCCAACCTGCCCCGCACTCGCTCCTCTACAAAGACACACCTCCATGGCTGCAGCACCACTCCCTGACGCTGACCCCGCCTGCTGCAGCAGAGCAACCTGAATACACTCAGCATGCCTTGTCCAAACAAGCCAGCTTTCTATAAACTCACATAGAGAGGGCCAGAGAGCAGCTGACTTTTTATTCATGTCTTTGAACAGTTTTTGCTGCTGATTTCTCTCCTGAAGCGGGAGGATCTGAGGGGCAGGTGGGTCGTGTTGTGAGTCAGTGTCATCTTACATCCTGCAAGAACTCGGCGAGTCCTGGAGACGCGGTAGTAACCTGTGGGGCGGCAACATTGAATGGACACAACATGGGGTCAGATGAGGCCTATAACTTAGTCTTTAAGGGTGAGTTCATACTGTTCTGTTTTTTAAAGTCTTGGAATGTTTCCTTTTGTAATGCCCCTTTAACCTTGAAATTATACTTCCTTGTTTATTATTAACTTGGCATTTTCCCTCAACAGAAACATCTATGTCAACAGACTCCAGCGCTGTTATCAATGAGCATGTTAGTGCTGCACTAACACAGTAGTCCACAGTTTAGACAGCTAATAAGCTGAATCAGTGTGCCTGTGTGATAGCAGTTCAGTCAGCTGTTAAGGTAAATAATGCATGCAGGCGTTCTGCAAGTGTAAAAACACCTCAAGTGAGTAGCAATATTATCAAGCTGAGTGTTACTACCATCAGAGTTCAACACGGTCCCTGGGTAAGACGCTGCATGCATAATGCATAAAACAGGTCATTGTTAAAACCAGGATGTGAACTTTAATTCCTGCAATCCCAAGCATTTCATGCAGAACAGCTTCATAACGTAGCGTGTCTGCTTCTTGATGGTATATTTGAGCTGCAGATGCAGTTCGTTCACCTCACACCCAGTGTGTTGGAGTGTTGCCACTGCATCTGCATAAAACTGCTCTTTAATTACTCTCTCTGTTTGTTCTGCACCCAACCTACGTGGCGTGGTAATCATTTCTTTTATTAAACTGGTGTAAGGTACCAGATGGCTTTCAAAAAAAGTGCAAGAGGAGAAAATATATTCAGAAATGTGGTTTGCTTCACGCACAGGGAAGTGACACAGAAATGGCTTGTTGATAAAAGCAAAAGAAGGTCATTGTTTAAGCAGAGGAAACAGTTGTAAACCCAACACATGGAACAATTTATTGATTATTATGCAAAATGCAAAGAGGGAAGTCAGTTTGAATCATATGGACAAAAGCCACCAGATATTGCAAAAGACTGCTTGTTAAGGGTCATTTGTTGCATGCTTTTCTCTTGTCTTACTCTTGCCAGCTTGAAATAACTACTGATTTGAATGAACTAAACAGCTCAGAAATGTGCATATTTGCATCTCACTAAGTCAGAAAAGATTGCATTTGTACACCACTGATGAAGCTACAACCAAAGATAGCTATAGCAAAGATGTATAGTTATAAAAGTTCTGTATATTTATGCAAGCTACAGCCACCCAGCTCAGCTTATCTTGGCAAAAAAGACAAAAAAAAACATTGTGGAAAAGCTCGTCTGACCATGTCCAAAGGTAGCAAAATTAAACTAGTTTCATATGTGTTAATTTCATGCAAGAAATAGATTATTAAAGGCTTTTTATGCCTTAATTTAAATCCACTGGGCAATTGATAAAGCCGATAAACTGGACAGAGGTACACTGCTGACTTCAACATAGGGCATGACCCGGTTTCCATGCCCCCCATGTTGTGATTGAATGTGCAGGACTGTCCTTTTTCAAATGCACCTCCTCCTCCTCACACTTCCATTCGCCTACAACCACCAATAAATGAGGGAAGCCCAGGTTATATTGCTACAGAACGCCATAAGAGAAAGAAAACCCAGAGAGAAGCAAATGGTGGCTTAATGCTGATAGATTCTCCACTATCTCTGCAGACTACAATAGATAGCAGCACTGAGCAGACTTCTAATACCGCCATCAAATACTATGTTAACTTGATCAAATATAGCTGCCTTTGCTAACATTACAGGCCTAGAACCATGACCCACCTGACAGTGATTCTGGTACAATGGTTAAATAACACGGATAACAACTGTTAGCTAATTAGCACTCACCTTTGCTCTGATAATGAAGAATTTCTTGCCCTTTACCTCTCAAATAACTAAATTATGGACCCAAACTCTGAAACTGCATAAAACTGCCCATATTTGTAATCTTTCATCCTGGTGGCAGTGTGAAGAGAAGGATTATCAACTACTGCACATGTACCAGCATGTAAACATCATGTGATGTAAACAACATGTGATTCAAATAGTGTCCTTGGTGCTGTGTGAGTTCAAAGTGGGAAAAGAACTTCCAGATTATAAGAATTTCTCAGTTTTTCTGCAGATGTCAGGTGATGTAAACATGCAAAGCCCTGTTTTGAAGAGATAGAGAATAAAATGACTGGTGCCTCAGCATTTTTTGTTTTTTTTGCCCTCTAGACCTCCACACAGTAACAGTGACTGAAAGCTTTGGAAACATTGTAGATCAATTGTTGGAAAACCACTGATAGACAGCATTTGGGAAAGGGTAGAGCCTTTGAAAAAAAACTCGGAGGGTGATTGAATGAACTTTCTGTCTGTCACATCTTCACAGGCCAATCAAAGCAACAAAACACATGACAACGTAGTCGCTACCGAGGTGCGCGTGCATTGCTACCGAAGAATAAACTCTATATAGAACAGCGTAACAGGAACCATGGCGACTATAGATATGTCAGTACACGGCTTTTGTTGTTACCTCCGCCAAGGAGGTTATGTGATCGGCAGGGTTTGTTTGTTAGTTTGTAAGCAACATAACTCAAAAAGTCATGGACGGATTTTGATGAAATTTTCAGGAAATGACAGAAATGGCATAAGAAAGAACTGATTAGATTTTTGGAGTGATCCCGATCACCGTCTGGATCCTGGAATTTTTTTAAAGGATTCTTTACTATTGGGAGATAGGACTAATGGCGGAGGTCTGCGCTCTCTGAGTGCTTTTCTAGTTTTTGAATAGAAAACAACTCAGTGCCGTCTTTGTTCTTTTTTTAATAAAGAAATGTCGTCAAGTTCTGATAAAACTGACGCTTAGTAGCATCCATGCTAATCTCTTCCACCATAACTGCACTTGCTTCTTGTCGCTGCTTGCTTACGTCATGACTCCACCACGCCTGAAAGTACAGCCCCTCGTCGCTGATTGGTCCTGTCACTTTCTAAACGGGCCCAAACGGTTCAGATGGGAGCTTTGCAAGATGAATTTGCCAGTGAGAGACACGGAAACGGGCAGATCCATCTGCTTTGCAAGGTTAGATACATTTCAAATCAATAAAAAATATAGACTGTGAATTGATTGGACAAAAATATCTATCCAATTGAAATTCCTACTTTTTTGGCAAATTTAAAAGAAATATATATTTTTTAATGTTTTTTATTCAAAACAAACATTGCAAAAAAGTCTTTGCAAGGAAAGTGTTTTTTTTTTTAACAAAGGAAAATGAGAGTGTTATGCATTCAATTATACCATTATACATGAATTATACTTTCAGACACTTAGATTAAACTGAATAATAATAGTGATATATATATATATATATATATATATATATATACAGTAGTGTGCAGAAGTTTTAGGCATGTTTGGGCTGAAATTTGAGGGTGAACTAAGGCGTGTAATGGCGAGTACACCCACCTGAGGGCCCCATCGGGCGGAGGAGGATTGACACAACCCAGGTCATGCTCTGGATGTCTTTGTACATTACCAAGGGCATGGGAAAATAATCTGATGAAAACAAAACAAAAACCACAGCTTTAGGGCCTATGGTACTGTTAGGGTGGATAGGAGGGTTGCCACAACCCCCTGGCTGTTGTGTGTATCTTCTAAGCACCTGAAAACTGTTGGTGGTTGCTGGGCTTATTTCCAGGGGTGCAAAGGCCCGGACATAAGTAATGCTGTTAAGCTCAACCTTGGCTGCTGAGCGACACACGTACATGTCAAATGTGTCGTCACTGACTCTGGCCGCCCTCCCTCCTCTCTTCAGCCCGGGGTTGTGGAACATCAGGATCTGTGAAGAACCGTTAGCGCTCTACATGCCTAAAACTTCTGCACAGTAATACGTAACATAATACTGCACAGTAATCTATAAATATGAATATACATACACACTACTGTTCAAAAGTTTGGGATCACTTGGAATTTTTCTTCCATGGAAAAACTGGTGAAGTTAGTCTGAATAGGACATACAGCAAATGAACTGGACATGCTCACGTTGTCAGTGTTCGAAATAATAATTTTAATGAAAAATGATCTTTAGACTTTGCCTTCATGAAAAACAAACCTCCTTTTGCAGTAATTACAGCCGTGCAGACCTTAGGCATTCTAGCTGTCAATTTTTCAAGGGAATCTGATGAGATGCTTCCTGGAGAATCTCGCACAAGATGGATTGGCTTGATGGAGTTTACCTTCGTACCATACAGTTAAGCTGCTTCCACAACAGCTCAATAGGGTTCAGATCCGAAGACTGTGCTGGCCACTCCATTACAGTCAGAATTCTGGCTGACTGCTTATTCTTTAAATATTTTGTAGACATTTTGGAGATGTTTTTTGGGTCATTATCCTGTTGTAGGATGAAATTGGCCCTAAGCAAGTGCTGTCAAAAGGATATGGCATGGCATTGCAATATCTTGTGATAGTTTTCCTTCTCCAAGTTCCCATCCACTCTTTACAAATCTCCTATTCTACCACCTCCAAAACTCCCCAGACCATCACGCTGCCTCCACCTCGCTTGACTGATGGTTTTAAGTTCTGTTATTGAATCTTTTCATTTGTTCTCCATCTCACAAATGTTCTTCTGTCTGATCCATAGACCTCAAACTTGGACTCATCCATGCACAACACTTTCTTTCGGTCTTCCAGTGTCCAGTCTTTTTGCTCCCTTATTAGTAAAACGGTTTTTTAGCTGTGCAACATGATTAACTTGGATTAGCAGCCATACTAGGAGACTGATGCAGAGGACTGACAGTTGCTGATAACTGTGGACTGTATGAAAATGTTTTTCTTTGGAAAACAAAAAAATGTGGCAGTGATCCCAAACTTTTGAGTGGTAGTGTATATCTATATATATATCTATATATTTAGGGTGGCGTAAGGGTTGGATGTAGCACAACCTAGGTAGAGTACGTTCCAGGTGGACACACTAGGGTTGCCACAAGCTCCTGGTCCTGCTGTGGATGTCCTAAGGGTCTGAAAACTGCCAGCAGTCTCCAGGCTTATCACCAGGGGTAAAAAGAGCCAGACAAAAGAGGTGCCATTGAGCTTGACCTTGGCTTGACCCCAGCCCCAGGTTGTGGCACATTGGGCCTCATGATGAATCTTTAGGGCATTGGTGTTAAATTTAAAAGTCCAATACGTGCAGATGTTGCAGATGGTGTCAAATCAATGGGTAGTTGTGTTTTATAATCAAGATAATGATGATCATGATCTCCACCATAAACAGCAGCCCTATTGTTAACCCACTATTGTGATATCCTATTAGGAGTTGAGTTTATAGTTATATCCTACCAGGAAGTCTGTCTCAGCTCTTTCCCCCTGCTCCCTTTTTTAAGCTAAGCTAAGATAACTGACCATTGACTTTAATCTCATACTTGACCAGAGTTTCTTATTCTCTCTTCTCATCTTCCTCACCAGAGAGTGAAAAAGAGTATTGTAGGATGAATAAAAGAAACCTCAGATGCAGCTACAGAACAGGAATCCCTCCTCCTGCAGGTGAATTGTGAATTTGTTCACAAACTGATTGTTATCATTAAATGAACGCGCTCGCTGCTGCACTGCTCCTAACATCGAGATACCTTCTATCTCTAAAGTATGAGCAGGTTTCCATTCCACTCAGTGATTTACTGATAGCTCCCTCAGAGAAACTAATCGGTAAAATCAAAGTCGGTAGAGTTTGCCTGGAATTCAAAGCTTGTAAACTCTCGACCCTCGCATACAGAACATGGGTGCTTTGTGGAAGAACACAGCAGCTGTGAGTCTCTAAGCTTGCGATCTTGTTTTTGAACTGAAATGTATTTGCACTGCCAAAAATGCCTTTAATGACGCACAGAGTTTAGCTAGCACATTTACTTAAAAACTAACATGAGTGGCCAGGTTTACTGATGGAGCTTTAACAACCACAGTCTGTTTGAATTTGGATCTGTGAATGGAGAATGAAAGCTGGCTCTGCTGACACAAGTCCTGTTTGAGTTTCCAGCAGTATTTCAGAGCTGTAAGCTGTGACAGGAGTGTATACAGTACAGTAGTTACATTTCCAGCCTTGAAGGTCAATAAAACAAACAAAATGAAACTTTAATCCTCCCTGCAACGCTTCGTGTGCGTCCTCATAGAAAGAACAAACCAGGCCAAACCAGAGCTTTGAGGCCTCTTGTCCTGCATCGCCATAGAAACCAGAGGTATTGTTTGCTTAAGAAGTTACTCAGTTGTGGAGGAGAAGAGGGGCAAAACTAGGAAAACAGGCATTCTCACCTCACCCACACTGGAAAAAAGCCTTACAGTGAGGCGGCTGCAGAGAGGACATTTCAAGCAAAACCAGGACCTTAGACTGGAAGTTAAACATTTTGAGAGTTAAGAACCAAAGGGGTCAGGACATTTGTGATTTAAGAGTCCCCCTAAAGGATTAGATTTTAAAATGATACACTCCATTTTTCATTGAGCGACAGTATTGAAAACTGCTGAAGCCTTAACAAATCTATTTAAGACAAATGCTCCAAAGAGAAATAAATTCATCATAAATTGCAAGCATACTCAAAATAACTCTTTAGAATATTCACCAAACACTGCAACCTTTTGGCACCAAAGCATTGCATCTGTATTTGTGCACTTTAGTCGATGTGTAGTACTGTGCCTGCAATTTTACCAGCAACAGGTTCCAAGGACTTATGCTTCTGTTTCAAAGATCTTGAAAGAGATATTGAAATCATCATATTTTCAATAGTGTGTATGACAAAGTTTGAAATTCTGGCATTGTGAGAACAAGATGACTGTTCAAGTGATTTGTAAACCCCAATCAAGGTCAGTTTTTATCAATTAAAAGCAAGGTCAAAAGGCTACTGAAAACACGAGTGCTTTTAGTGGCCTTTTTTCTTCAAGTAAGCAGCGTTTACTAAGAAGTCAATGGAGTGATTTTGTTCTGTTGAGATGTTATCTCATTTAGAGCATTTTATGGACTGCGCAGCATTTCAGATTTGTAAGTCAGGGTCTACCAAGTCTTCTCTTCAGTGAAAATAATGTGAAATGACAAACATTTGGTGAAACTGTAATGGAAAATATCCACTTGCCCTTATTTTTTGATCTAAAAATTCATCACAAATAGCAGCCATGCACTCAAAACTCTCATTTTGGTTAAATTATTTGGAGATCCTTTAAACAAGAAGTTCATTTATTTTACATGTTAGAGATGTTTTAATGCTAGGGGATGCGATGTGATGTGAAAGGATAGATTACGATACATTATTTGCTAGGGCAGTGTTTCCCAAACTTTTTTACTGGTGAGCCACTTTTTACAAGGTACAAGCCATCCTGACCCAAAACGTTGTTCTAGGCATAGCGTTATAGGGCAGAGCCACCCATGTGGCTGTAATGTGTACTGCAGACAAAAACATTTTATGAAATACTCTACAGAAGAAATTCAGAAAACACATTTGATGCCCTAAATCTCTTGATACGATACGATACGACATAGCAGGATACGATGTGATAAGATGTGATATGAAACAATTCAAAACATAATTTGCTAGTGGATACGATATGATACAAAATGATATAATATGATACAATACGTTATTTGCTGGGGATACAATACGATAATTTTTGATACGATACTACACCATTTAATACGAAACAATATGATTTGATACGATGCGAACTGATATGTTACAATATATACATTTCATTACTTTATTTACTTGGGGATACAATACAATATGATACGATACAACATGATGCAATGCAGTAAGGATACAATATGGTATAATAAGATATGATATGATACAGTACATTATTTTCTACTATACAATACGAAACAATATGACATGATATGATACAATAGGATATGGCACGATACAATACAATACGATATGGTATATTATATGCTAAAGGATATGACATTATACAATACAGTAACATACCATACGGGGTATTTCTTCACTGGGGATACGATAGAATGCAATATGATATGATATGATATATTATTTGCTAGGATATACAGTACATTCATTGCTATGGGACACCATACATTGCATATGATATCCCAGCCAACATGTCCTTGTGGGCCCCACATAGGTTATATGTGAGCTACAGTATGAGCCCTATGTGGGTTTGTGCGGGGCTTCCATGGTGGCCCCACCTGTGATTGCCCATGTGAACTGCAAGTGTGGATCAGCCCATGAGTCCCATATAGGCCCCATCTCTAGAGATCCAGGATAGCCCAAATTACCCATTTGGGCCCCACATGGACATGCTGGCTGGGATGAAACAATGTCATTTGATATGATAGGATACATCTTTTACATGTGAGCAATGTTTTAATGCTAGGAGATACAATATGATATGAAATGATACAAAACCAAACCTTTCTTTACCATACCATACAATGTCATTGGTATGACATTATCCTATGTAATGGTATAATATGATACGATACATTACGTTACAATATGATACAATACCATGCAATCTAATACAAAACCATATGAAATAATAGAATAGGTGTGGTACCATATGATACAATTATATGATATAAAATGATATGAAGCAATACAATACACAAACATATGTTTATTTTACATGTCAGCAGGGCTTGACATCACCACCTGCTACCAGTCAAATGCAGGTAGATTTCAGCCATGGCAGGTACTGCAGTGACTCCAGCTAACCGCTTTAGTGGGCTGAATTTACAGGAGACACATCCTGGGCTTTATCCTAACTGGGCCCAGATGTTGGTCAGTTTTTGTTCTTAACAGGGAGGATGACAAAAATACTTTGAAGTCGGAATTTCAGTGTTCATTTGCATTTTAAAGGACTACAGATCTGATCTAAGTACATTTTAGCACACCATAGTCAGTCTTAATCATGTATGATATTATTTCTGACAAGAAATCAATCATCATCCATCATTGAGGAGCACCCTTATTTACAATGATGTCGAGTCAATTACAGAAGAAATTCAGAGAATACAAACTAATAGAAACAGAGAGACTGACAAAAGGGCATTAAAATCATCAGACTGGTGATGATGAAAATGACTAGAAAAGTCACACTTACATAAAATAAATACAGACATGAGGTTGGAGGTTTAAAATAGCATTTGTCTGTAATTTTAAGCAGCTGCTGTAGCCTGTTCCACGAGTCAGGAGCAGAATAGAAAGGGGCAGTCTTTCCCAGTTCTGACCTGGCTCGTGGAACATGCAAAAGCAGCTGGTGAGAGGAGTGTGTGTGAAAGTTGTGGATAGAGAAAAATTCAGAGTGGCTAGTTACTTTGGAAGACTACCAGCCGTAGTGGCTACTGAGCCAAAAAGTTCATATTGAGCCATGCATGTTCAATGCAAGGCTCAGTGAATAGGGACAGCATTTTTTTTTGTAAAAACTCAAACATTCATAATAGGCAAAGAAACTAATGTGATTGATCATCTCATGAGGATTTTAAACTACTCCTTTTTTGTAGCACCCGTAGATCCACTCTCTTCAACTTTTTCACAAAACAGTAACTTCTCTGTAGAACAATTATTGTTCAGTTTTTATACAGAGTTAAAGATGAGATATGAAATGTTTATTAGTTTTGCTGGGGTTAATCTTCCTTGCATGACAGAAACAGGCTACTTTTTTCCTCAGGCTTTATGCTAAACCAAGCTAATAGTCTGCTGACTTAACTGTAAAATTCAAGCAAAGACACGAGAGTCATTAGAAACTTATCTTCCACCTCCCTGAGAAAAAGCAAATAAGTGTTTTTCTAAAAGTGTCCTACAAGCTTTCGGCTCCCATCACACCCTAAATCCAACTTTAATTGCTGCAAAGATGTCATAAGAATTGGAATAATTATCTCAGTGTTCAGGAGCTCACACGCCTCAGCAAGAATCTGACTGTGCTTATTCCAGCTCTGCAGTTATCCCAGTGTTGCAGTGTTTCCATAATGTGGTCATACTTTCCTATCTGTGCCAATTAAACCAAGCCTCTTTGCCTTGTGAGTCAGCTGCTAACGACTGAAACCCAAACATTAGTCACTGACATGTACAGAGGGGGGTGTCTGTGGTATTCCTCGTCCTGTTTACCCAGTGGGTTGGCTCCTCTGATCAAGATTAAAGGAAGCAGCAGCTTGACTCGTTCCACCTGATCTGAAAACGCCTCACCTGTTGTAAAGACCGCTGTGTTTCCTGAAACAAAGGTTCATTTGAGAGGGGTTTATTTCACTGGAAAGTTTTCAGTTTGAATAGGGGGAAATGTTTCAGGAAAAAAAAGAACAAAAAGGTGTTTATCAGTGTAAATCTACCCTGCAGTTTCATTCTGATAGCTCCTTAAACATAAATAACTGTGGTCATTTTGAAATATGAACTCCAGAAAATTTCTGGAAAGTTTCAGAATAGACTGTCTCTGAAATCTTCCTGATTGAAATGGCCACAAAGCTCCTGAAAATTCCCTATTTTTTCTGTATGAGCATGCATGTATGAATGAAAACATGCACATTGTACTACAACCTAACCCCACCTGTGCAAGCTCATGCTGAAGCAGTTTGGGAGAGAGCGAAAACATCTTTCCCTTCATGAAAGCTTTCATTGTGGCTTTTTGTTCTTGTTTTTATAAAGGAATATGGTCCATTTCTGCTAAAACTGCCTCTATAGCAGTGGTTCTCAAACGTGCCATTATCTAAGTCTTGGTGTGCCGTGGGAATTTGTTCAACCATATGTAATCACGACAACTACACAATAACTTTAGTTCAATCAGGACCACTTTGTCAAGGAACACACATGATATGTGGTTATAACTAGTTTTTCTTCATTAGCAGTTATGACACTGATACAGTCAGGGTAAAACAAAGGAGGAGCTGGGGTGGAGGAGGGCTGTGAAAAGTGAGTGGGAATTGCCAGTAGTGTGCTTAAAATAAATTAGTTTGGATTTGCCTGATGACAGACAGGGAATCTGTCCAATCCATCTGCTTTGCAAGGAAACAGCTTTTCTCCCTCATTATGAGGAATGAAACCAAAAACATAGGTTCATGGTACAGTTTGAGGAGTGCCATTGTTGTTGAACAGAGTACATATTTTAAAAAGGGGGAAAGATTAACAGTGGTGGTGGTTGGAGCACTGGGTGTCTCTTCTTGTCATCTTGTGTCATGGTTTTGATTAAGAGCCCTTAGTGGTGGAATTTGCATATTATTTGTTTAAGTGAGCAGGAATGATGACGTTTACTTCATGCAACCAGGTCAAGACCATAGACAGCTTTTTCTTTCTTTTTTGATGCTGTGAACAGCACATTGTCGTTACAGCATCATATAGCAGACTCTGTTGCTTCTCTACTACTTCTGTGTTGTTCTGTGCTACATCATGTGTTGCCACTCCATGACAGTCGTCCTGTTTCTGGAGATTTTCAAGAGTTAATTATGTGAAAACAGCTCACATTTCCCTCACAGCAGGGGGGGCTTTTCCTGTCAGACAGGATAGGAGGGGGGTCAGGAGACGGGATATGTAAATAAATGAGCAATTGTGAAACTGAATATGAAAAAGCAGAGTGCAAATTCATGATGATCCCTTTATGTTGATGCTATGTGCTGTCCAAAATATTCACTGTATCAAATACAGAGTGAAGAAGAACAGAAATATCATTACATGCATGGACATTGCACCGGCCAAGCAGGATTTTAAACTCTCAGATATTTCCTGCTGCAATCTCATGTTGGCAGCAAAAAGTTCAAGTAAAGTCAGGATAAAACCCATGCCGGTCACATGAAACAAATTGGGTTGTATTTGGTAATACTTCATAACAACTGACCTTACAGCCTTGTGGGAGAAAAGTGTATGACCATGGCAGCCATACATTTGTTGTTTTGTTGTTTCTCTTGTCCCTCTTTTTGCATCTTCATTCTCCTCTTCCTGCTTTTCTCCAACTTCAAACCCCTTTCTAACCCCAGCGTGGCTTTGCAGAGGGCAGTCAACATGAGTCTTGATCTGCTCAAGATTCCTGCTCCTTAAAGGGAAAGTTTTTCGTCGCTGTAACGGGGCTAAACGCTACTGAGCTCATCGTGATTAGAGTTGGTCTTTATGATAACAGGCCACAGCAGAGAGTGCCGTCTAGACCTGCCCTCTTTGTAAAGTGTCTTGACATAACTTTAGTTTTGAATTGGCGCTGTACAAACGGACACTGATTGGTTTAATAACACTTTTAATATCAAGCATTAGTGAAGCATAACTCATGATTTAGAAAGAATCATTAACTAATTCATGTAATTTCTAAATCAGTGTTACAAAATGCTTTATTGATGCATAACCTCATTGATACCTGGGCTCAAACTTCCTCCCACAGTCCAAAGACATGTTGGGTTAATTGGTGCCTCTAAATTGCCCATAGGTGTGAGTTTGTGTGTGGTTTCTGTCTCTTTGTGTCAGCCCTGGGATTGACTTGCAGCCAGCAGGGCCACCTAAAGGCAAGAAAAAGGCCCAGTGAGTAGTTCTTTTGCAAGGTTTTAATTAATATCAGTGCGAGTAGATCTGATGAGAGGTGTTAGTGTAGCCTTCTGGCTAAAATTTGCCTTATTTTTTTTTAGTTTTTGCTAATTAGATTTTGGCACTGACTGTGAAAGAAGCCTGTCAGCAAGTTTCTTCCCAGGTTGTGGGACTTACCATCCAGTTGCTGAACTGACTGAGCCAAAGCGTTCAAATGTGTGAGTCGGCTCTGTCTTTTGCTTCACCTGCCTCTTTTGGCATCTCAGCTCTTTGAAGGTCCTGACTTTGTAATGCACAATCCAAAATACAAACCCAACAGTTAAGTGCAGTGGCTAGCCTACTTTTATCTTACCAAATAAAAGGCTTGTATCATTTTACAGGCTTTCCACTTTTCCCCCCTTATGGATGGCCTTGGCGACTGGTCCAGCATATACCCCGCCTGTCGCCCATTGACATGTGGGATTAGCCCCAGCCCTTCAAGATCCCAAATGGGATAAGCAGTGTGTAAAATGGATAGATTTACTAACACAATCATAAATTCTTTACTGATGCCTTACAGTAAACTCATTTATGAAGAATCATGAATGCTTGAATTTCCCTCAGGGTAAATAAAGTATCTATCTTTCCATCTGAACTAATTTATGTGCCATTTACAAACCCACTTATAAAAGGTTTATTGATAGGTAAATAAATCACTAGTGAATACTTAACTTATCATTTCCAAAACCCTATGATAAGGGTAAGGGTGGTGGTTATGGATGCTTTCCTAATCCATTAATTATGCATTTATGATTGTATTAATAAACAACTAATTAGCGAGGCTTTGCAATGCTGCTAAAAGTGTGTAGTTTTTATGAAGTGTTACTGAAATTCTCAGGAGTGTTTTGCATGTGTGAGACCTTTCTATAAGTGAGACATGGCTGAGAATACATGAGGAAAGACAGAATCCTTCTAGGCCCATTTTGGGACAGTTTGAGAAAAAATAAGTTTCTCTAAGTGTAAGGGAACTGCAGAAAAATCTTTTACAATAAAATCCTCCAGTTCTTTTTTTAAAAAAAAACGTTTACTTAAGAACTGACATCCCTGCATTGCATTCTGGGATAGCCATTAGCTGAACAAGATCTCATTATCTCCTTTGTAATCAATAATTTAGTGTTTTCTGTTGCAGATCAACTTCCATTATTGCTCCCCATGACTGTTCTCAAGATTTCTTCTTCTCTGCCCTGCATGCTTCAGTCAGAATGATTCACTTATTTACCACAAAGGTGTGGGGGGAGTTTGAATTAGGAAATCATATCCCTGATGGTGCAATTACCTCTACTCTTAGACAGATAAGACAGAGGACTTATTGGGCAACAGAGGAAGACACACCTTGACTAAAGGCTCCAATTAAAAGCTGCAGTAGAGGATAAAGTGGGAGTCACAGGATTAGCAAATATTAGGCAGCGTGACTATGAGTTTTGTCTGGTTTATCCGTGAAATGCTTCAAATGCTTGTGTGTTTTTTTGTCCCCCTGCAGTGGTTCTAATAGGAGAATCAGGCGTAGGAAAGAGCAATCTGCTGGCCCGCTTCACTAAAAACGAGTTCAACCATGACAGTCGCACAACCATCGGGGTGGAGTTCAGCTCCCGAACTGTGCAGCTCGGGGGCTTCGCCATCAAGGCCCAGATCTGGGACACGGCCGGGCTGGAGAGATACAGAGCCATCACTTCTGCGTGAGTGACATGAATATCACACCTGGAATACATCCATCAGCAGACACATGTGCCCTTTGCATACAAATTCTAACTATATAATGCTTTTTTCTCCACATCTGTATGTCTTTATGCAACAAAAGGCTTTTAATGATTCAATGTGGGGTCACCCCCACTGCTATTAATTACTCTGACTGACTACAGGGACTATGCTTGCAGTGATAGCTGAGAGAAGTTTTAGTATGAAATTACTGGTAACACACATGAAAAACAGAAAAGATAAATGTCACTATAACGTCACTTTGTTAAATAGTAAATGGAAATGTGCTTTCATAGCTCTTTTCTAGTCATCTGACAACTTAAGCCCTTTTCACCACAGACCTTATTAACCCATTCATACCCATTCACTTCAGAGGGGTCTGGCTAAAGCCTGTAACACTCAGACGCCCACACTCACAGACTGCTAATGTTAAATACCACATCTTCCAAAATGGAAAAACATTACAGCTAAAACTCTCAAAATAAAAACGGATTAACTTTCTGTTAGGGTTGGGTAAGGGTTAAGGTAATGGTCGCCCATAAGGGGAGGTAAAGGGGAGAGCTTTCTGGGGCTCAGACAAACTGGGGCCCCTTTAGGTCAGCAAAATCACCATCTATTGTTGTTAAGCTGAAAAACCCATTTTCTATTTTTGAATAATACCTGAATAACCACTCTTATCAAATCAACAAAAAAAATGTTTTAAATATTTATGCATGCTTATGAAACTGAGACAACTTCAGTAGCACTTAGGTAGGAAATAACTGAATAACTATAAAAGGAGAATAAAAAAATGGGTGAAAAGTGTCAAAAATGGGTTGAAGTGGCAAAAAGAAGTTGCAAAATTGGCCAAACAATGGCATACATGGGCAAAAAGTGGTTAAAAATAGATGAAAAGAGGCAGAATCAAATTAAAGTGGCAAAATAAGAGTTAAAGTGGTAAAGAGAAGTGGCAAAAATGGGCAAAGTGGTAAATATGTGGCAAAATATTCATGTTTTCAAGTGGATGATGCTGTTGAGGTATAGCATCAGTGGATGGAATTATTTTATATCCCGTTTTCACAAATGCTCATATGTGGACATGTGGACTCTGTCTTACTTTTTACTCTCAGAAAGGAATCAAAGCAGCATATTTGCCCCAAATGTAACTGGATCAGCAGCATCTCAAAGGGCACGTTCAACAAAACTTATAATCTCTCCCTCACCTGTTTGGTTTTATATTGTGACAGCGCTGCTTTTCATTTGCAAGTAGCTTAATGAGTTTTGACAAAGTAAGGCTCCAAAGTCTCGGTAAATAGGTGGAAATAATGGGAACTGTCTTTGTGATTAATCAAAGTGTTATGTTTGTTCCTGAAGAACCTGCTGAATTTAATCTAAGCAACATTGTGTGCCTTCCCTCAGATTTAGTGAATAAGTAACACGTCGTACTGGCAGATGCATCGGTTTAAATATTGCTCCTCTTTGGAACACGCACACTTCTTGAGCAAACCGCACAAAGTAAAGGCAGATTTTTAAATCAACATCTCATGCTTGTTTCAGGCTCTATAGTTCTTGAGCAACCTGTATGTCAGCATCTTAAGGTGGTGCTGTTATCAGCCAAAACACACGTAGGGACAGGCACTGATCCTCAGCTCCCTCCCACATTACCTGAAAAACCACCGGCCCATTCTCCTCTCCTGTCAGCTCACAACGGGAACACATGGATTGAAAAATCCAATTGGTTAGAGCCAAGACTTTGTTTGAACAGCCCTCATTGGGTCTCCGTCCTATCCGAGGGTGCTCCTGATTCATTCTTTTTTTTAATTAAACTAGAAGGATTAACTGCGGAAACTGGTTTTAAAACAATAGAACCATGTCAATTTTATTTTTAAGACATGGGGAAATCTGAGGATATGCTACAGCGCTGGATTAGCTCTTTTCTGACAGCTTGGCTTTTTGGGTAATTACTTGCCGACTTATTCCAGTATGCAAATTCACACTCCCATGGAATTTCCCATTTGTGCTGTAACAAGCGGCTAAAACCTATTAAAGTGGAATTAATTATGCTAGTGGAAGAGAGGAGCAGGAATGTAATTGTGGAGGAAGTATTGATTGGGTCTTCACTTCAGACCAATTGTCAGTCATTATGTTTTTTTTTGTTTTTTTTTTAATGAGAGCAGGAGAAACTGATTATTCTCAGTGAAGATAGGAAAATACTTAGAGCTATTCTGGATATATTTGTACTAACAATGGATCAATGACTGGATTAAGTTCATAGTGAATGAGGTCAGTCAAAGCTACTTTCATGTTTGCTCTCCTGGAAGTTTATGGAAAAGGACTTCCTGCCCTTGAAATCTTAGAGCTGCTTATTCATACATCTCTTACAAGGTGAAGTTTTCCCTGTTCACTGGGAAGGCGGATCTTAAGAGGCAAAACATGCAACATATATTATAATAACTACTGTATTATATATTATATTTTTTTGGAAATCCAAGATGGCAAATGAAATGACAGAGCCAAATGTCAAAATGACTGCTTCTGCCTTTATATCAACGCTATGCATAAAAGGATGTATCTAATATATCAGTGAATGAGGCACCTCCACCTGCTCACTCACTGGGCACTTTCTTTGATATTACCAGCTGCATTCACTCATGGATCACCCAGACTTCATGTGAAAGTTTTACATGGGATGATAGGGAAAGTCTTTAGAGCAGCATGTCCTAAAAGCACATGACAGAAGCAAGCATTAATGACAGAATCAGCATGATTACTACACAGTGTCCTGACAGCCTGTGAGCCTGTGGGGCATCATTTTTTTATACCTCTCCACCATTAGCATTGACAAAGACAAGGGACAAAGAAAGAGGGAGATGAGAAGGCACCAGGAGTGTCGCACAGGATGAGTTTCATCATTTTATTCACTGTCTTCACAATTTGTTATCTTGTTTAATAGAGTGGTCTTACTTGTATCAACATGGAGGCAAAGCTATACAGCTCTAGTGGTCAAAGGCTCTTAAATACAAAGCACCAGACCCGCCCACAGGTCTGGCCAGATGCCTCAGTGGCCCCTGACATGGGCCCTCCCCAGCTGGGATTTAAATGTGTGTTGGATCAATAGCATTGGTGGAAGCAGCTTTTTTTTTTTGACAGTTACCTGATTTTGCAACTGAAAGTGTGTCAAACAATTATTGAGTTCTGATTTGAAATCATTTATTTGTGCCTTCTTTTAACCATTTTTTAAACCAATGTCTCTTTATTGTTTATATTTGTGATATACGAAAATATAAAAAGGTGTATATTATTTCAACAGGATTCAGACCAAAGAAAATAAAAATAATAAACAAAAAAGAGTGTTCAGAATACAGAACAAACCTCACCCATAAACCCACCTACTAGACAATAAGTGCCAGTCATCCCACACTATCAGCACAGAAACAATACATCATATTTACCAAATACTAAGAAAGGCTTCCAGGGTTCATAAAATCTCAGGGTGTAGCTTTGAAGAAAATATCTTATCTTTTAAACACTTTTTCCACCCATTTTTGCCGCTTATACTTTTCATCAATATTGCCTCATTGTATTTATTTATTTTGAACCCCTCTTCATCACTTTTTTCCCGCCCATTTTTGTCACTTTAAACACATTTATGCCACGCTTTAATCCTATTTCACCACCTTTTCTGCCAATATTGCTACGTTGAGCCAGTTTGCCAGTTTCTAAACCTATTCCACTGCTTTTTTGGCTCATTTTTTGCCTGATGACCCTTATTTAACACCATGAACCCCTCTTTTTTAGGCCCATTTTCTCCTGTTTTAACCACATTTCACCATTTGTTACACCCATAATTGCCTCTTTAAATACTTTTTTGCCGCTTCTTAAAATTATTTCACCCCCTTTTCTGCCCATTGTTGCCACTTTTCAGTCATTTTGTCACTTCTTAAACACTTTCCATCATTTTTAGCTGCATTTTTTTGCCATATCTAAGCAACTTTGTCCCTTTTTAATCGCTTTCCAACATTTTTTCTGCAGTTTTTTCCCACTTTTAACCCATCTTTTTATTTTCTGTCCCTCCTGTCTCTATCAACCCATTTTTTCTTCATCAGTACCCGCCTCTGAACTTTTACCTCTGCCAATGTTATTTTGGATATTCCATCTAACTATTTAGTTAATGCATTTTTGAATGCAGGACTTTTACTTTAGGTAAATTATCTGGGTCCTTTTCTGCCATTTAAATGGCATTTTTGTCTTAGAGGTAAGGTGTATTTATTTATCCTTGAAAATAACCCACCTGCTGTGTTTTCAGCCTTTGCATCTGGAGCTTTCAGACATTCTTTCAGATGAAGGTATTTCACTGATTTTGACCTGAAACTATCTCATAAATACCTTTTCCTCTGATTTTTCACAGAGAGTTACTTTTAAACAAATTACAAAGCAGTGAGGCAGACGACTAAACCCGTCAATTCAGGGATAATAAATGTTTTTAATGCTTGTAAATGCTGCTGTGGTTTAGTTTTCATATGAGCAAAATGACAGCATACTTTTTTTGCTTTTTTATTGCTCACGATAAAGATTTAATATTCCTGATACTGTATATTTGGGTTTTACACCTTTATTAGAGACATAGGACAGTGGAAAGAGCTAGTGGAAACCACAGGTTAGACCTGAACCCAGGCTACTCAAACCAGAGACAAGAGCCTCTGCATGGGACCTAAGGCTTCCAGCACCTCAGGGTGGGATTTTATGCTGGAAGAACAGGAAACAGAACAGTCAGCACACACCATGTCCTCTAACATCTGCCAGTCCTGGAGGAGCAGCAGCACAGACCAGTGATATACGTTCAAGAAGCCTTCATCAGCCTTGGATGAACTGGAATAGTTTTAGGATTTTCACATGGTCATTTTTGGAATTTTTTTGGTCGTAACACCACAGAACTAGATCAGTAAAGAGATAAGGTGCAAAAATCTTTAAAGATTTAAATTCCTCAAGCCAGATAGATAACAGTTGAGTCAGCTGACATGTGCACCACAGTTCTACCCAGCATCCCTGAGTGGAAGATACGAAGGCAAACTATTCTGAATAATTTTAACCCTTTACACCAGTGATCATCAACTGGCCGCCTGAGGGCCACATCAGGGCCCCAGTATCTTCCCATCTGGTCCCCAGAACACTTTTAAATTGAGAAATATGCAGAGAAAAACAGGTTGATGAATATAAGATACAGTTTTCTAACTTCAATTCAGCTGTTAAAAAAACCCCAAAACAACTGAGATTGATTTCAATCGTCTGTATTGGTTAAATTTTTGATCCTTTTTATTGAAATCTGCCTGTCACCCATTATTAGCAAATATGATACATGTTAACACATATTTTAAGTTCATTCTTGATTAAAACTATGGTTTTCTTTGGCCTCCTGCATAAGACTCTAAACTAAAGACCTTTTTTCTTGCACCTCTCAGGAAATGAATGTGGCAGATTTTACAATGTCATTTAGCAGACTCTTTTATCCAAAGTTAAGGACCTTGCCCAAGGGCCCAAACTTTACATGGATCTCCCAGACCATAGTCAGCAGAGTAACCCACTGAGCTATCCAGCATCTCAGCTAATGGTTGAGAGGAAGACGAAGATGAGGGAGGAACTTTCTTTCAAACAGGGAGGGCCAACTGAACCTGGGGGCAGGGCTAACTCCCCACATGAGGTCATAAGGGGAAAATGAGAGAATGGCTCATTTCAGCACACTTTTTCTGAAAGGTGGAGAAAGGGGGATGGGGAGGGGGGTGTTCTGGTACTTGAGGGGATTGTGGACAGGCCAGGGGCACATATTTTTGTTAGAATAGCCTGAAAAAGTGATTTTTACATAATATGTCCCCTTTAATACTTAGTAGTATGGTGAAATAGTAGTGTCCTTTTTAGTCTGTATTTATTAGAGCTTTTGTTTTTTTATTTTATTGATTTGTTTTGTGCTGTGCATTTCTGTGAGGGGTCTTGTAAAGGGCTATATAAATAGAGAACATTAACATTTAATAAAGTACATTTAGTTTTGTTGCTTGTGTTTCTGGCATTTGTCGTTTTTTCCCACTTTTACATATTTTTTGAGATATTCATCATGGTTTAGAGTGCTTTGAATAGTTTCCTTGCTTTCTTACATTTTGTTTCATGCTATATCTCTTGTTGAACAGATCTTTATATGCTTATTGCTACTGCCTCAATTTGTAAGATACAAATTGCCATATAGGCCTGAACTGTTAAGTAAAGCCATGTTCAATCTTTTGTTTTCTACTGCAAAAACAACAGGTTCCTCATCCTTACATTTTTACCTTTATACTATAAATTAAAGTTCATCTAGCCATGCAGACAGGCTTCACAGTAGCTCTACGAGTGGCCTTATGTGAAAGTTAAAGCTCAAAATATCACATATGGACTTTCTTTAAGGTCGACTATCTCTGCACAGGTATTACAGAGGAGCAGTTGGAGCCCTGCTGGTCTATGACATCACCAAACACCTGACTTATGAGAGTGCAGAGCGCTGGCTGAAGGAGCTGTACGACCACGCTGATCCTAACATCGTAGTGATGCTGGTGGGAAACAAGTCTGACCTGGAGGCGGAGAGATCCGTGCCCACTGAGGAGGCTCAAGCCTTTGCAGGTAAAGTTGTCGTGTTTGACCTTGATGCCAAATATCCACCTAAACTTAAATGAGCCTAAACTTACTGTGAAAGTGTTACACTGATAACTAAACCGTCCTGTAGATTCATTTTTCCATTTAAATGTTTTTCAAGGTGAAAATACTGACTCTGAATTCTTATTTGTGTCTGAATGATGATTAAAGTCTATTAAATTATTTTATGAGGCCAGGATCACTTCCAGAAATCCCATTGTCCTGTGGGAATGTGGGATAAAATCTTACATCAGGGTTTTAGGTGCATATTTGTTGACACTGAAACAAATACACATCTACAACCCCAGTTCCAAAAAAGTTGGGCTGCTGTGTAAAATGTGATTAAAACACAATGCAATGTTCTGCAAATCTCATAAACCCATATCATAATCCACAACAGAACATAAACAACATATCAAATGTTGAAATTGAGACATTTTATCAATTCATGAAAAATATTTGCTCATTTTGAAATTGATGGTAGCATCACATTTTTTTTAAAGTATGATGATTACCATAGTGTAGCATCCTCTCTTCCTTAAACAACAGTCTGTAAACATTTGGGAGGAGAGGAGACCAGCTGCTGGAGTTTTGGGAGAGAAAAGTTGTTCCATTCTTGTCTAGCTGCTCAACAGTCCTGGGTCTTTTTTGCCAGATTTGTTCTTTTATAAAGCACCAAATGTGTTCTGGACTGCAGGCAGGCCAGTTCAGAAACTGGACTCTTCTACTGTGAAGCCCTGCTGTTGTGATGGATGTGGTTAAGCACTGTCTTGCTGAAATATGCAAGGCCTTCCCTGAAAGAGACGTTGTCCGGATGTTGCTCTAAAACACTGATCATCAACTTGCAGCCTGGGGACCATATCAGGCTCCTCTACAGCTGTTAAATCAACTCCAAAAATAATAAGAATATTGAAATAGTTTTAGAATGACTTAATATTTGATAGTTTTCTATAGAAATATACTTGCCAGCCATAATTAGTTAAAAATAAATAAATAAATAAAAAATATTTAAAATAGGGTTGAAGTTAGCAGAAATGTTGAAAAAATGCACAGATTAGGGGTTAGACAGTGGCAAAATGGGTTGCAGAGTGGCACACAGGGACAAAAAGTTGACAGGAAAAGTGCTGAAAAGAGGTTAAAATTGGCTAGAAAAAAAGTTGAAAGGGGGAAAGAAGTATCAAAATGGGTTAAAAGTGGCAATAAAGGGCAAAAAACAATGAAAATGGGTTAAAAACTTGTAAAAAGACAGGAAAAGTTGCTAACATGGATAAAAGAGTGGCACAAAGGGGATAAAACATGCAGGGAAAGTGGTTAAAAGGGGTTAAAGAGTGGCAAAAATTGGGTTAAACTATCAAAAAGGGGCAGAAATATAGCAAAAATAGCCTGACAAAGTATTGAAAAGGTGTCAAAGAGAGGCACACATGGGGCAATAATTAGCAAGAAAGATGCAAAAAAAAAGGGGGTTAAAGAGTGGCCAAATGGGTGAAACGTGGCAAAAATTGGTTTAAAAGTGGCAGAAATAATGCAAAAAGTAATGAAAAGGGGTTAAAAAGTGGCAAAAATTGATAAAAGAGTGACATGAAGGGAATAAAACATGCTGGAAAAGTGGTTCAAAAGATGTTAAAGAATGTCAAAAAATGGGTTAAAGAGGCAGAAAGGGACAAAAAGTAACAAAAAGGGGTTAATACTGGCGCTAAATCACAACTGGGGAGGGCCCATTTTCTAGGATTTTCAGGGGCCCAGACCTTTTCTGTGGGCAGGCCTGTCTCCTTGTGGCCTGCTGCACAATAATAAGTTAATCAGACCAAAATGTTGATCTAATTTTTGTTTATTTGAAAGTCTGGCTCCAGAATTTCTGCTAAGACTAAATCTGGCCCTTGTGCAGATGTCCTTGATGACCCCTGCTCTAAAACCTTTATATACTTTTAAGCGATGATAGTGTGGCTGGTCCCTCTCCTCTTTAGAATATCAAATTTTGATTCAGCTAACCACAGAACAGTTTTCCATTTTGCCTCAGTCCATTTAAACAGAGCTTTGTCCCAGAGAAGATGGCAGCGTTTCTGGATTGTGTTGACATATGGCTTCTTCTTTGCATGATACGGCTTTAACTCACATTTGTGGCCCAGTGAACTATGTTAACACTCAAATGCTGGTTTCTAATGCAGTGCTGCAGAAGATAACGAGCATCTAATATTGACCTTCAGCCTTGTCCCTTACTCACAGAGATTTCTCCAGATTCTCTGAATCTTTTGGTGATATTCTCTACTGTAGATGTTTGAGTATTCAAAGTTGAGGAACATTTTTCTGAAAACGTTCCACAATTATCAGATGCATTGTCTGTCTTTAAAGAGACTTTCCCTCTCTAAAATATTGCCTCACTAAAATGCTTCTTTTATACCCAGTCATGTTGCTGACCTGTTGCCAATGAATTAAATTAGTTGCAACATGCTCCTCCAGCTGTGTTTAATCAGTATCTCTTACTTTTCCAGCATTTTGTTGCCCTGCCACTACTTTTTTGTATGTCAAATTAAACATGAGCCAGGGATTTCATGAAATCATAAAATGTCTGTGTTTCAAAATCTGATATGTTGTTTATGCTCTATTGTGAGTAAAATATGGTTTAATGAGATTTGCAAATAGTTGCATTGCTTTTATTTACATTTTACTTAGAGATCCAACTGTTTTAAAAATTGGGTTGTGGTAAGTATCATGTATGCTGTATGACATAATAATACAATGTTTTTGTAATTCCTAACTGATAAATTTCATTTTCTTCCTTTCTTTTTATTTCATATTTAAATATATTTAATTTTCATTCTTTTTGCTTTCTGTCACTGCTCTTAATGTGGTATATATTTGGTTTTAAACTTTGTAAAGCACTGTGGATCACTTTGTGTATGAAAGGTTCTATATAAATAAACTTGCCTTGCCTTGTGAGGTAATTATCCTTGCTTATTTTTATCATTTAGAAAAGAATGGTCTTTTGTTTCTGGAGACCTCGGCTTTGGCATCGACCAATGTGGAGGCAGCATTCAACAATGTCCTTGCAGGTAAATGGATTGAGCTTTTCTCCTTTTGTTTAAAAAACACTGTTTCAGATCTGCAGCAATAAAAAGGAACATATTCCTTTTGAGTAATGTACAATTGTTATACCACAATGCCAAGATGGAATTCCTTAGAGCTTTCTGTGTGTATCTGAAACCCCTCCTTCCTTCCCTTTCTTCCCCTCTAAAGACATATGAACGATATGAGCCGGATACACACATTTCCCATAAGCATGCAGTGCTAGGCTCCACCCATATGACCCTGACTTTAACCTCACATAGCCAGCTTTCATCTTCCCAGCTCATAGAGGTTTGCAAAAAGTTTCTATCTAGAAAAGGTCAGAAAAGTGACCCTTTGGTCCCAAAGCAGCCTTTTGATTGACTGCTTTTGGCAGAAACTTTTCTGTTCAGTTTTGCTTTGAATTGAGCAATTTAGCATATGCATTTATTTTCAGCTGACTTTTATGCAGGGAGGAGGTGAGTAGTTTGGATATTTGTGAATGCCTGGTTTCCTTTCTTGTAGCATAATGTCAATGTTTAATTTATGTTAATTTTCTACCACAGAGATTCGCAAGAAAGGGGGCAGTAAGCAAACCAGCTCAATCAGTGCTGTGTCTTTGAACAACAGCGGAGCAGAAAACACAGAGGACAGGAGGCCCTGCTGCAGAAACATCTGATGCCACGGACCTTCAACTGACCACGGACCTCAGGGTGGCTGAACTCCTTAACCTGCAATGCTTAGGGCCCAAATAGGGGCTACATGGCAATACTGAGTGCCAATAATAACAGTCCTGAGCTGGCTAAAGTGATGCCACTTTGAAAAGACTGATAAACGGGTTGTACAAATTGCATGCTGGTGTTGTGTTAAGAAGAGGATTAATATATGTGAATGAATGTATCTGCAGACCAACATCAAATTGTTAATATTCACTATTAAACATAGGTCAAATACAATTAGCTGTGCTGTGGTAATGTATTTATAATCTATGCAACAAATTGGAGTAAAAATGTAAATGATACATGACTTTATAATGTTTTTAATCAGATTGGGAGCAAAATGTATGAACATATTAGGAGTCTTAATGTGCTTGTACTCCAGCTGATGATGTAAAGAGAGTCTGATTTCATTTCTGATGTTAAATGACAATAAAAATGAACAAAGCTGATCTCAAAATGTGTCATTTTATGTTTTGAAACAAATTAATTTTAACCAGAGCATGTCACATTACAATACAATAAATACATGTGGGCTTGTTTAAGTTTATTTTTAGATTATAAAGCCATTTTTAGCCAAAATATGTTTGATAAAGCTCATTCTCAAGCTTTTATGCTAAATCAACCTTTATTTCAAAGGCACATCATGAGGAAAAATATCTTATTTGGGAAGGTGGATTTGCAAGATCACACTCTGCACTCTATATCCATCAGCAGTGGCAGTGTAAAGCAGCCTATATGCAATAAAATGTATTATGCATAGGAGAACAGAACGCAGGAAACAGAAAAAAATGAGGAAAAAAGTCTACGCTGCAGCACGGGACTTCTTTAAGAACAAAGTATTTCTCTTCTAATTACTTGGGTCTTCCTAGAGGAATAAATGCTCCGTAATGCGATTTTCTGTAGCTGCTTTGTGGCTGCAGTAACACTTGTAGCAATGTGATAATTCTGATATCAGTGCCTGCTGGGCTCTGCTTCTGCTGGTAAACCTCAGCCTTGATATACTACCTGTTGAGGCTTGGAACTGCAGACGTCATACACGTCAACGGCCAGCGGTTAAACCATGAACGACAGCTCAGTGAGCCAATCACGTCAACGCTCGTGACAGGTGTCGATCAGCCATTGACCATTAGGAGTGAACAGGGGGCGGGACAATGACACTGACGTTACGTCGCAGCCTCGGTAATGGCAAGTGACAGAGGGTGAGGAAGACGAGGCGAAACTTTTTTTAAGCTTGTAGCTGCTGTAGGATTTTTTATGCTTGATAACATCAGTGTAAAATTGTATTACTTTGACAGTTATTCGGCGTTGTTGCCATTTGAGTGTAAATCAACCGTTGTTTGCGTGAGGCTGCTGTTATTAACGGTTGTCTGACGGTCTCCAAGTACCAGAAGTTTGTTCGACTTCGAGTAAATACGTAGAGACATCGAAGAACAGCAGCTATGACGAACAGAGAAGATGAATATGACTATCTTTTTAAAGGTGAGTCGCTTTTTACCTTCAAGCTAGCTGGCTACAGGTCGACACCAAGCCTTGTTACACCTGTGAGCAAGTGTCATTTGATGCCGAGATGTTGACCCCCGCATGCCTGACAACAAGGTCTATAAGACGACGTTTATCAGACTCGGAGACAAAGACACCTGCTGTAAGCAGGAGCTAACTTTGTCTGTTTCAAGTTGAGACAGAAGTTATGACATGCTTTGATAGACGTGCCTGCTTTCGGGGTTGCAATATTACTGGTAAGGACCTTCATGTATCGCCAGGTAGCATCTGCGGTGGAGTCATCATCATGCAGGCCTATGATGCAATCATCTCATGATGCCGTGCTGGGGTCATAAACTGTGGGAGGATGAAGAATCAAAACAGTTCTCTATCTAAATATCTGAAAAAAATGAAAGGGTTTGGCTCTTAGATTTTTACCTTAGGACATTATGGTTTACTGGAAAACACCTGTTTGTAGTTTGAATGCAATTACAGGTCTTTTCACTTGGAGGAACCATCATTAAAGCTAACAATTAATCTTTGCATTCATCACCTGAAGCCTTGAAATTAGATCATGAAAGTGAATGGCTTTTTTTTTATGTCAGAGCATCTCTGATGATCATAGATTTGTATTGTATTCCCAACTTTTGTCATCTGGTAAAAAAAAAAAATTAATACAAATATTCATAATACTATCTTGCAAAGGGGCAAAGATGCTTGTTCCCATATGGCTATCTCTTTAAAACAGCTTTTCATACTTTTACCTAGTCATAAACAAGGGGAAATAAAGTGCCTATGGTCTGTTCAAATATAGAACACTAAACAGGCATGTGTTGTCAAACTGGAAATACCTGCATGAAGTGTGTGTGTGTGTGTGTGTTTGTGTGCTGTCACAGAGAAGCTCTGTCACTGAGCACAGGGACGGCAAGATTTTCTCACTCCCTTTCTGATAAAATGATTATTGCAGTCTTTCTGAATCATTTGCAGCAGTGCAAGGACACTGATAAGGCAATGGCTGCCATTCAGTCTTTCTCAAACCAGGAAAGAGCCAGGGTGCAGTTGTAGTTTTTCTTTGTTCCCTACAGCCTCCCTTTGTCCCTGGCTGCTGGAATAGCATGAGTCAAGTTGGGTGAGCTTTTAGTGAGTCATATAAACCTTTCCCTACTGAAGGATACAGCAATGCAGGGAGTCAACCTGCTTTCCTGCTCAAGCTGTCTTTTTACCCATCATTGTCATTTTAAAGATGTGAATAAATATAATTGCTGGGCATTTTTTAGAAAAAAAAAAACATACTTTGCTCTTTATGCAAAATTTTCAATTGTAATATTTAATAAATAGTAGTTTTCCTCTTATATTAAAGTGCTATTCGTACCCTGCACTATAACTGCTTTAATTTATAACGTGAATAGAAATACTGAAATTGGATGTCCTTTGCAGATCTTTTATTCCATTTACAGAGACTATCAGACTGGCTGTTTTTTCTTTTCGTCCCTCGCTGGGTGCAGGTTTTTCCAATGTAATAGAAAGGTGTCATATCTTTTTAGCTGAAGAATGCAAACTGAACAAAAGGCCTAGTGAATGGGTGTGTAATGAAGCCATGATAATACCTGTCTGATGGCAGAGCACCTGAAAACGGTTGCATAATGATTTTTGTCCTCCGCCCAAGATCTTTTGTGTCAGACAAAGTGGAGAATGACATTGATGCTGTTTTAGATGCATTGTGGAGTCATACTTTTACTTTTGGGATATGTACACCCAATAGGTTTTCCTTTTTTGGTATTAATTCATATTCTACAGAGAGAAGTTGTGATTTAGGGGAACCGGTTTCTACCTGTGTCTGTTACACCATAGAAACACTGACAAACATTAACACAGTTTCCTCCAAGAATGAATTGCATTGCTTGTGTGTGAGTGTAGACACAGTGGTCCATTCGTTAATGCAATTTCAACATTCCTTTACAAGTTCCTATTTCCTAATCGCAGGGTGGTGAGTAGCTGGGGTTGGTTCCTTTTGTCGGACTGACTCACCTGATAATTGTGGAAGTAACACTCACTCTAATACTGGCTGTTAAATTTCAGTTTTGGACAAGATCCAGTAAAGGAGAAACAGCTTAAAAGCCTCTTTTTCATTGTTTATACCACACTGGCACTGACATCCTGGGGCAGGGGTGTGAAACTCAATCACACCAGGGGTCAGATTCTGGATTTAAGTCTAACTTGAGAGCCTGAGAGGGTTAAAATTGGACCTTAAACTGTCAACCTCTTTTTCGCCAGAAATAAACAAATTTTAAAACACTTAGTATTGATTATAAATCACTTTGAAATAAAAAGTCAAAATGATAAGTTTAAAGGCTCAAAATTTGTGATAAAAAGTCAGCCTTATTAGTTCAAGGGTTAAAAAACACAAAACTAAAATAGCAAAATGATGTTTTAAGAAATGCAAATATATGAGAAAGTCAAAATCATGAATTTAAAAGGTCAAACTATAAGTTGAAATTTCAAATTGTAAGTCTAAATGGTCAAATTATGGGACTGAAAAGCTGAAGTTAAGAGTTGAAAGGTCAAAATATGACTTAAAACTAAAAATAATGAGTCTAAAGGTTAATGACTCAAAATTTAAAAATGTGTATCTAAAAGGTCACAATATGATATAAAATATCAAAATTATGAGCTGAAAGGGTCAAAGTATAAAATAAAAAGTCAAAATACTAAGTTTCAGTTATAATTTTGAGATCCAAAATTACAAATATGACATGAACACACAAATAAATCATTTTTCCCTACTTTCTTGACTTTTTATAATAATATTTTTACTCTGTTTCAGGTTTTCATGACTTGAGGATATTTTAAATCATCAAGGTTAGGTTTACATTTTTATTCTGGAGGAAATCTGCAGACCTCATACTGGTGGGCCAGTTATAATAGAAATATGATATGATCTTGCAGGCCGGATGTAACTGTACCACAGGCCGGATTTGGGCCCTGGGCCTTGAGTTTGACACCCCTGTCCTGGGGCATTAAATGTAGTAATATACCCCTCTGGCCCTTGTCAGTGCAAATTTTTCAAATGTTAACGTAAGAACCAAAAGAAGTCCTTTTTCTATGTTAGGTTATCATTTGGGATGTTGGATTATAAATATTTAGGTTCTGTTTTGGAAGTTTTGAATGGTGGCTCTAACAACAAAAGTGTTTTTAGCCAGGTTTCAAAGACTTTCTCAAAACCCAATGCTGCTGTTGACAAAGACTTATTTTCTGAGACCTTCAGATGTAGCAGGCAGTATGTGTATAACTGTCCAATGCTACTTCTTTTATGTGCTCGTTGTTGTTTACAATTAAGAAGAAATTTGTGACACAAAAATAGGGAAGGAGTTGAAAATAAAAATTTACCTCAAGGTTATATTATTGCTCTCATATGATATATTTTTATAGTAATTAATATAAAGGTAGCTAGTCTTCATAGTGGTTCCTAAAGGGGAGCCTGTGGCCTATGAGATGCCTGAAGCTGTGATAGGGGAGGCTTGACAAGGCCACAGAACAATTGGCTGTTTTGCACTGCAAAAGCATGTACATTTTTGTGAAAGGACTTCCAAGAAAACTTTAGGGCTACCATTGAGTCCACACCTGACGTCATGATGACCGTAACATAGACAAGAAAATATGACAAGTCAAATCTTGCCTTTTGTTTCCTCCATAAGAATAAAAATATGGGGGGCGCTGAGGGCCTTGCAGTTAGGTTGCACCCCATGTACACAAGTGGCCCAGAGTGTCTCACCCTCACTCTGTCATTCCTATTTCTGACTCTATCAACTGTACTCCTTTCAATAAATAAATAAATAAATAAAATAAAGGCATAAAAGGCCTAACAACATATCTAAAAAATATGGGTAATAAGGAGAGCCACACACCTTCCTTTAGCAACAGCCAACCTTTATGAGATTTTATATACCGGGGAGGGGGGGCTGGCAGAAAATGTTTGGGAACTACATCAGCAGATCTGTTCCAGGACTTGGTTTGGGCCTTTGCATTTCTGTGCTTTTGTCTCTGAATGAATTGTTTCCCCATGTACAATCAATGCCTACTCAAAATGATTTGTCATCTGTAAGGGAAAAGTACAAAACTTCAATCTAAAAGTGTCCCTCAACACCAGAATCAATTATATGCAAATGTTCACAGAACTTAAGAAGGCGGGTATTAGAAAGAAATTTTGCTTGATTTTTTTTTAGACTTCGTGCAGCCTTTTTCAAAAGCACAACATCCTTTAACAAAGAGTTTTAAGCATACAGGATGAGATATCTTTGTCTCCATTTTTCAAGGAGAGAAAATATCCATTTATTATTTTTAATCTAGATTTGTTTTTATTCAGAGTACATTTGACATAGCAATCTGTAACGAATCATTACTTTTAAACTTGATTAATGTTCTCAGTTTGCCTGTATTTCCTGAAAAGAGCAGGTGGTTCTAATATTTTGTATACACAGTGGGAGTCCCCTGAATTTCTGCTCTTACTCGGCTGGGAGCCAAATGTGTGCTTCATCTGTGAAGCAGGCTGTCAAATAAAATGAGAAACAAATTTGATTTAAAAATCAGCTCATCTTGTTTAATATAACTCCTTCACGGATGAATAAGTGTTATACATACCATGGATTTGCCGCTGCAGTGAAGAAGGGCAGTTTTTTGCCCTGTACCGATTAGTTAAAAGAATTTAAAAAACAAAGAACTCTGCAGGTAGGCTCCACACTGTACTGTATGACTGTGCTGATGATGATTCTTCTCTTATTAAATCTGTTTTTCTTTTTTAGTGGTGCTGATAGGGGATTCTGGTGTAGGGAAGAGTAACCTGCTGTCTCGCTTCACTCGGAATGAGTTCAACCTGGAGAGCAAGAGCACTATTGGAGTGGAGTTTGCTACTCGCAGCATCCAAGTAGAAGGCAAAACTGTCAAGGCTCAGATCTGGGACACAGCAGGACAGGAGCGGTACAGAGCTATCACTTCTGCGTGAGTATATTGCATCACTGAAGCCTTTGTGGAAGCAGTCACTTCATATTTTAATTGTATGCTACCTTTCTAAAGATCAGTTCATTTGATGGAAAGTCCAGTATACAAACACACACTAACAGGTCCACATGTACACTTCTTAAGAAGCAAGCTCTTTAAATGATCTTCATTTTTTTTCTCATGCATAGGCATTGAGCCATCTTTGTATCAAAACTCACAGTCAAAACCACATGAAATTTGGTGTCAATAAGAAAAAATTATGTTTCAGTTTCTCAGAAACCCAACCAAGGGTCATTCTCAGTGAACTGAATATAGATTGAATCAATTACAGTATGATACGAGCTTGAAAGAGAAATCAGGAAGAGATAAAGACTACAAAATGTACCTTTTTGCCTTGAGGCAGGAAGTATTTTGTTAATCACAGCTTCCTCCTTATGTCCAAGTCAAGTTCCCATCCAAACACTGTTCCTCTTTTTTTTAATGCTGCCTACCTTGACACAGCAGCCCAGCCTGAGGCGCTAGTATGTACTGTGCCATACCCTCATTGAACTCCAGCAGGCCACCTTTGATTAGAATAAATGGCACCAATCAGTGTTAACCAGTTTATTGAATGTCATGTTACTCTTATTTGTCATACATTTTTCTCCTCTCATGTTTTCCAGGTACTATCGTGGAGCAGTTGGAGCTCTCTTGGTTTACGACATTGCTAAGCACCTGACGTATGAAAACGCTGAGCGCTGGCTGAAGGAGCTACAGGACCACGCTGACAGCAACATAGTCATTATGTTGGTGGGCAACAAATGTGATCTACGCCACCTCAGAGCAGTGCCGACAGATGAGGCCAGAGCCTTTGCAGGTATTGTTGTTGGGATTTTGTAGAAGCACAAGAAGTCAGTGTTAGCCTGTGATGGTCAAATACTCAAATTGATTAGAATATTGCAAAGTTAAAGAGGAATTTGGGAGAATTTTTAACTTTATTTAATTGAACTATCTGTTGATAATCTGGTCACCTGTGGGGTTATTTAACATAGATGGTGGCCCAAAAGAACTACACCCTTCCTTGATTCTTTGGTTTCTAGTCTCTGCATTGGCTTGTTTTCAAATAACCCTCCAAAACAAAAGTGCAAAGGAAATAAAAATGACGTTCCCACATATGAATGTGACACACCCTAAAACATGCAAGTACTATCTGCACATTTCCAAGAAAAGGTGAACTCAAATATCTCCCTTAATTTTCTTATGGATATTACAGTATTCATATTGAGAAGTTTATTTCTTTAGCTGGCTGCAGTTACTGTAAAATTGGATTGAGAGAACAAACTGCTCTTAAAGCTGGGATAATAGGCCAATCGCCTACCCCAAATTGTATTAATTAGATCTTCAGGTACTTTATATCTTATCACGTGAGTCAAATTCTTGCTGGTGTCATCAACTTTCTTTCAGTTTATTATGTGCTGTTCCTTTTTAAAGCCTTGTTCTCCCATTCCTTCTGGCAACACCCTTGTTAGAAGTGTTTGCACTGTGATACTTTTAGGCATTTTTTCTTTTTTATGTGTCCAACAGCTGCATGTGTCCTTGGCTACATGTAAGAAAGCACAGCACAAGTTCAAAAGGACTCCATTTAAATAAATTAAACTTCCATTTATATCGACCCTCTGAGAATTTCAAGGCTTTGTTTCAGAGCAGGTTAGATTTTTACTAGCAGCCTGCAGAACCTCACGAAAAATAAAGTGTAATTGTCAACCTTTTGACATTCCTATTATTTCAGAGTGGTTGCCCCGTGTGTTTATTCCTGACCTTGAGTTTATTGGCTTGTGCCTGAATCAGTGTTGTACCTGCTTCGACTAGTAAATGACTCTTGATTGGACTGCAAGTGTGAAAGTCAGATACATGAGTCTCCTTGATCCATATTAGTCTAAAGCACGTAATCTTCTTTGCAGGATAAATAACACTTTTACCAGCTCATGCTTTGGGGTGGGGTTGACCATACTCAAGTTGCCTAATTTACATAAAGACCATGTGAGTGGCATGTCTATGCAAAGTTTTGTAATTTCATGAGTAAAGTGTTTCTCTCAAACAATAACCCAGAAATGGTAGACCAATCTGATGTTGTATTTACACATCTGTGTGATAGTTATTTCCTCATACATGCAGTTAATATTTTATTAAATTTAATCTATACCATATACTTAGCATGATACAATATCCTCAACTTTTATTATCATAGTACTGAAAAGTATCAAAATTATGATAGACAAAACAAACATACAGTCTTATTTTCAACCCAAAGCTGCAGTGAGCAGGAAAAGAGCACAGTGGTGGGGGATCAGAATTATGATTAAAAAGAATGGTGGAGCACTACTAGTGGCAAACAAACTGTGATATAGAGAAATAAGATCCTATTTTCTGAATGTTACACAGCATCACAGCCACTACCTCACTAATGGCTCAGTAATTAGTCGTCAAATTAGTTTTGGAAGTTCATTAAGCTTCTAATTTTGAGTTTCATGTTAATTTTAGTGTCTGTTGTGGATGGATAGAGAGCAGGGAAAAGAGAATGTTTTTTTGGAGCACAAATAACGAATTTAACCAGTTTTGGGTGCCCAGGAGGTCTTAATTGATATTATATTTTATTAAAGTTCAAAGTTCTTATGTACTTCATGGTCTTCCCAGAGCATGTGATAGGAATTGTGAGGGAACAAAGAAAAAGAAGAAATCTTAAGATAAGGCTTCCAGAAGTAGTTTATTATATATTATATTACTGATGAATTCAGGATTACCGTATTCTTTGCTTATTCTCATCATTTTTCCTTCTTTTGAATAAGACATCATCAGATCCTTCCCTCAGTATATTTCCTTGTATATACAGTGTCAAAAACCACATAAAAATGTCAGTTACTCTTTGTTGCTGCTCCAGGTGTCTTCGGCAGATCTTTGGTTTAATTAGATAATGTTAAAACCACATGATATTCAGTAAACTAGTCAAGGAAAAGCAGCAAAAACTCACATTTTAGTGACCAGAATTTTTCTTGTTTTTTATGTATCGCTGACTCAAAGATGTATTTCAAAGTTACGTATTAAATTTCAACAGATCACTTAAGCAGTGATGTGTATTTTGCATGTAGTCAACCAAAGAAAAACTTGGTCAACAGAAATTACATCTACACGACGACTAATCAGACAAAAAAGGTGCATTATTTTATCTCAACATCAGCTTAATCTTAGATAGGCTCATTATTGCACCCTTCTGGTTTTCTGAACGAACAAAACAAGCTCTTTAAGCATTATTTATTAATTGACTCATTATGTTGTACTGAAATAACAATTGATCCAGAGATGATCAGTGTGCACCTGCCTATACTCATGATTTCCATGATCACAGCAGAGTAACTATTTAGAGAATATAGCCAACAAAATGCCCTCAGATAATTGTTTTTGTATTCATTTATAATGAAAAACTATTAAAAGGATCACTTGTTCCTGCCCACACTGTCATTTACATTCAGACAGCATCTATTTACTGAGGTGAAGTAAAAAAAAAAGTCCTCAGGTTGGGGCGTTATGATCAGGAGACCGTGGAATTAAACAGGCTGCTGGAGTAGGCCATGATGGCAGAGCAGAGCCACTCGCAGCACCACTTCAATACAAACATCCTGCATCTTTGTGTCGAGTTGAAAACGTGTTGTTTCTGGAGATCTTGGCCGGATCAGAGCTCTTCGACCAGCCAATTAACCAATTGGAAGATGTCAATCCTGGTATTTTGTTGAGATTTGTGCCTGTTATCCCAAATATATTTACAGTCAAACCTGATATATTTAGTTATTTCTTCTAAGTAAAGTTGTATTTCATTTGGTTGCGAACAGGACCTGATCAGTTAAATACCTCAAATGGATTCATCATTTCTTTACCAATACACACAATACAGGAATAAATATATATATATATATATATTATACAATATATTTGAGGGCTTTTTATGCCTTTATTGACAGAGGAGGACAGTGTATAGAGTCAGAAACAGGGATCAGAGATTGGGGGAGAGATATGCTGGAAAGGAGCCACAGGCTTGACTTGAATCTTGGCTGCCTGGGTATATTGGGTGCAACCTAACCACATGGCCTTCTGTGCCCCAGGAATATCATTTCTTTAAATTGAATGACCATGAACCACCAGAATATTTTATATTACATCAGATTTTATTTTAAACCAAGTATAATCTTAGATGTGTGTTAGTATTGTTGCATTTTATGAGATTGTACAATGTTAACTCTTAATATCAATCCCATAATGTTGTTATAAAAGTAAAAGTAATGCAGCCGTTTAACTGATTGTGTCATTATGTGCATGTTGTTCACAGAAAAGCATGGCTTGTCTTTCCTGGAGACGTCAGCGTTAGACTCTTGTAATGTGGAGCTGGCTTTCCAAACTATTCTTACAGGTGAGTTTCACATTTGAGTTTGTCTTTTGCCCTCACTTTTACTGTTTATATTGATTCATTCATAGAAGTGCTTTTGATGCTGGAGTGCAGCATTCCTAAACCTCTGAAGCTGGTTTATGGTATTTCTTGATTCATACTATATATTGATTTGTCTGAAAGCCTTATATTTTCATCAAGACTTTGGTTTACATAACAGCACTCTTTAGCTGCCACTAGATGGCAGCAAAATCCACCCTATTGGTTCTCCTTGTCCATCACTTACATGCAGTCTTAGGTAAGACCACTTGAATGTTTTTTAAAGGTCAAAAATATAGGTAATGGGCACACTGAAAAACAACACAGCCAGTTGGTCAATTTTTAGTGAGAGTCACTGCAAATATCAGTCAGAATTGGTCTTCATTTATTTAACAAGTATGATTTGACCTACTGAACCAAATATATCTGTTCAGGAAAGAAATTCTGATGGTGGTTCACAGATATTATTTCCTTTGTAAATGTCCATGAGTGATGTCCCTGGGGAGCGTACAGCTAAGCTAACAAGGAGATCTGATGTTGGAGATTTGGTAGCAATCATTGTGACTGAGTCAACCCCTGGAGTGCTTAAAGGGACAGTTCAACAGTGAGTGGTGCTTCCACTTCAATTGCTCCAGGGGCTATCAGTGTGTGAGTGTGTGCCACCCGTGTTTGTTTTCTACTTGTGCTTCATGTTCAATACTCAGGCGCCTCTGCTTGAGCTGTTTGAGCCATCCTGCCCAAACCACAGCTTTGTCTGTAATTTCTAATTCATAAAAACTTCAAACCAACAAGCCCCATTGAGCTAATGATGCTAATTAGCTCATTAAGGGAGGAGAATAGAGGAAGTTCACAGCACATTAGCCATCCAGCTATAGACTCAGTGAAGCAGGGAAGATGCCACGTGTGTAGATATCGGCAGCAGACAGATCGTGGGTCAGAGAGGGTCATCCTGATGGATCATTGTCTATATGGGCTCAGCAGCTGTGCTGTGTAGAGTTCTTAGAAATGAGTCATGGTTTTACCACCTGACGTGTCACGTCACAGTCAGCCAGGAGTCTTGTTTTGCTTTAAACCTTCTTGCTTAATAGGCAGTTTTATTTCAGGGCTGTTTTCTTCCACATCTGGCTGTAGTTTAGAGTTAAAGCAGCAGTATGCAACAGTAAACCAGTAGAGTGTTTGCACTAGTCCTCCTCTCTCCTTCCTCAAGTTTATGAACTCACCAACTTAATGGAATAAACAGATTAAAAAAGAAATATGTAGGATAAAGAGAAACAAAACAAGTTTGTGAGCTAAAGTTTGTGTCTCTGTGTTTTTGGCTTTTAATCATGAACATACTGGGTAAATAAGTAAGGTGTTCTGATTTAAATCTAAAATATATTTCATCTCATTACATTGGGGGAATGCCTAAAATGAGACTTGGTACCACCACATGACATACCGATGCCAGTTTAGGATGGAAAGAATCCTTCACTGCTGCCAGGAGTCTGGATAGAACAGTTGTTGTTCAATGTTGCCATGCTGTTTGTCCTTATCACAATATGTCCCTCTGTTGGCTAGATTTAAAGGCATCTACACATAACTCATTCCCTTTCACCCTTCTCTCCATCACAGCCATCTACAACATCGTGTCACAGAGGCAGATGTCAGGGAGAAACGACTCAGACTTCTCACCAGCCTCCAACGTAGTGCCGATCACAGTTGAGCCAACCCAAAACTCAGCCAGTAAGGGTGTCTGCTGCCAGAACAACTGAGGCCTTACCACTGACCTCCTCCTTCACCTCCAGGCTATATTGGAGAAACAGCCAGCTAGACAAACAGAGACAGGCAGATGGACAGGGGAAATGGGCAGACAGGTAGAGAGAATCATTTTACACAAGGATACTTGAACTGAGAATGCTTTGTCTGTTGTCTAGTTAAGAAAAGTTGATTCAGTTTAAAAGATGGGACCAGGGAAGGAGAGATAGTAAGGACAGGCAAGGAGGGTTGTGGTGAGGTTAGATGCCTGTACCCTTGGCATTCAGCTTTGAAAGAAGTGCTGAACTGATTCACAATCTAATGACAAATTTAACCCAATATTAGGTCCCTTTTGTATGTCATCACGATTTCTGTCTTTGCAAACTGCCTCCCTTTCAAAGCTGCACTTTATAAGCCAGTAAATGCTTTCTTTCAGTTTTTTACTACCAGGATATTGGGCAATAAAAAATCCACATCTAAAAGACTGAACTGCAACCCCTCCATCCCCACTGTCATTCCCATTTTCCACTAATGTATGATATTAAGAAAATAATGTCCCTAACAATATTTATTGAACACTAGATCCAGGTGTTGTTTTGCAAAAGGTGTTGCAGTTAAACTGTAGTTGGTTTAGATTTTCCACACTGATTGCTTCTCTCTAAAGGGAGCCTTTTCTTGCTTTTCAATGTTTTCGTCTACCACGGTGTCTGAAGAAGCTTATAAGGACAGCAACTCTTCCCTGATAGAGGGGCAAAAGGGCTTAAAGTCATTTTTCCTAAATGTGCATGGTGGAATTTGGTCAGTGTTGGTTGGTTCATGTTGCGTTCCACCAGACCACTCAGAGCAATAACATCCCTCTCTAACAGTGACATGTAATTTCTTTTTGATTGCTTTTGATCTTTGTTTGGAAGGCTTCCCTGCTCTCTGCACACTTTGTTCTTTTCAGATGAGTCATGCTCTTGCAGGCTTTGCACAGCATTAACTCCAAACTCCAACTTTTATAACAGATAGCTGCATCACTAGCTGATGGGTTAACTGCCTGGCATGCTGGTGGGATAAAGGTTTTGGCTCTGCTGATGACTCTTTAGTAGACCCTGTGCCTTACCTTTGGGTGAAGTGGGGACGTAAAGGAATTGTTTTAAATACATGGACCACCCTTTGCTGCTGCTGCCTGCTAGCTGGGATAGATGGACGGATGGATAATGTTTCAGAGGATGAGGTAGTGAGGGCACTCAGCCTGCCCTGCTCCTGTGGTCTCTGATGTACCCGAGATGGCTTGTTTTACTGTAAGTGAAATCCTCCACTGCTGCCTGCTCACCTACTCCTTTCTGTCTCTCTCTACGCTGTATGTAACTGGAACAGGACTCTGCCTTCTGGGATCTCCCTAAGGTCTGCCCTCGCTCTCACTTGTCTTTATTTCCTGTGGAGAGGGCGGGGGTTGGTTTAAGGAGCCAGGATTGGGGTTGTTAGTATCTAATAGTTTAATAGATGAGGAAAAGGAGACGTATGGTAGTGCTTGATTAAATCCAAAGGTTATGCACACAGATGGTGTTTATCCTGCTGTGTTTCCACATCAACACTGACTTCTGTCAACTTCACAGGTCTTAAAATGGGTGGTGTAGGTTAGGGCTTTTTAACATTTATTCTAATATATGTATATTTGGACTGCATATGTATAAAATAAATCACATTTGTTATAGCCTGCCTCTTCTCATGTCTTCTTAAGATGCTTTTTAATATTGCAGGCAGCAAGAAGCAAGAATTTCTACTACTTGAAGTGTTTGGGTTATCTTAGAATATATAATTAAATCTGCTACTCAACTTTAATTTAATAACAAGGTATGTACTGTTGAGCAATAGCTCCCATTATTGGGAATAAAATACACTCAGCATGTTATCAAAGGATCAATTAGATGTAGTAAAGTTTCCCTTAAAGTGGAAAAAAATGCAATTAGTTTCAATTGAAGATCATTTCATTTTTGTTTTATTAGAAACATTTACAATACATCTTGAATCTTGGAAAAATAACAAAGAACCAGAACTAACATGGCGCAGATACAATAATAATAATAAAAATGTCTCCAAAAAATGTAATTCACAAAAAAACATTTGCTATAACAAATAAACCTGCAATATCACATGCCTTGTAAGGGCACGGCATACTGTAACAGAGTTCAAAGACTTCGTTTTTTTTCCATCCATCAAAGTTGACGGTCAGCCACAGAGGGCCACGAAGGCAACCCTCTTTCACTGTTCACAGAGAAACCAGAAACTATTGCCAGGTGATGCTGGCCCAAAAACTAATGCACTACAACCACTATTAGACCGGTATGAAACACCTCTACTGTGCTGGAAATATTGGAAACGCTACCAAAGACAAACTGTCAGACTGTTTTGGCCTCTTTGGAAATGGCTGCGAGTTTCACCAGCTAACGCCACTTCAGTCCCCATCTTTTACATGCAGCAGAAAGTGTGCTATTGTTGTGTTTATGTCAAGTTTTCTGAACTGTATCTATTCTTACACAAACTAAGAACTTCAAGTTAATTCATATGAGGTGCAAACAGTCTTTCATCACTCACAGGTAACTGAAAATACAAAATCAGACTTTGATGTGGGGACTGAAATGGTCTCTTTGCCTGGCTCCAAACTCATGTCAACTTTTACACTTTCCAAAGAGACTCCAACTATGAAAATCTACAGAGGAGAAACAGCCCAGGTTCTCCGGCGTTAAAGGATAACACTCAACCTGCCCTGTTCCTCCTGTCTAAGTGACCATACAACATACATGCAAACTAGTACGGTAATGAATCTGTTGTGTGTGTATATGTGTGCATCTAGTTACATAGATCTACTACACAGTGCGCTGTTGTCCTCTCTGAGATGTCTCCGCTTAATTTGCTCGCTTCACCTCATTAACACATTAGGTAAAGTCTCTCATAAAGGCCGCCTTTAGGCTGATTATGCTCTGTTGCTAGTGATCACAAACTGAGTAGTAGATGTAGAAAATGTATGAATGAAAGTGTGTACAAGCTATGTGTGGCCCTATTGGCAGAAGGGCCACAGCTGCCTCATTCATTCCAAGCATTGCAGTCGTAACATGTTTTATAGGATTGATAAGTAAAAGTGAGTTTAGATTACAGAGGAAATGAGTAATGTGGTTCAGTCAGTAACATGGGGTTAGTCGAAGGGGGGAAAGGGGTAACGGCAAGCAGCACTACACAAAGAATGCTGATGCAGGAAAAATATATAATTGAGGCACAAAATTGATGCTCTGTGACTAAAATATCTCCAAATTCTAAAAAATATTATATTATTTTCTGTAATTATTTCAATGTGACTGCACCGATGTTGTAGTGGTGCACGTCTGAAGTTAAAATTTAAGCTGTGGGGAGCTCTCGTTCCACTTACTTCATTCACCATGAAGCACCTGGAAAAGACCCGCACCCACAACTTTTATAAATAAAACTTCTAAACTTCTTTTCTCATTTTACTTATTAGTAGAAACTGACTTCCCTGTGTTTAGAAATATATTAACTTCTTGTAATTTTAATTAAAAAACAAAATGTCTTGAGGTTACTCATAAATATGTTGCTTCATTTTTTTTACTTTTCATAAATAACATCCAGATACTGACTTTTTTTTTTCCTCTGCTTTCTATGAAATAATAACCCATGTTAGCAAAATAGATTTGAGAAATTGTAATATGTTTTTTTTATTCATTTTAAGTTACTTTCTATAAATGTATGTGGAAGAACTCAAATATAGTCTACGTTGAAAACCTGTCGCAAATTCTTTCTAAAAAAAAAAAAAAAAAACATAAACTTAAAGCTCACTTATAAATTGACAAAACAATAAGCATAAGGAGTGCATCGAGTTGAGTGGTCTTTTTTTTTTTACATTCAAATGCATTACTTGCTCAATGTGTGATTTAGACAGGTTGGTACAATTGCTTAAGTGCATCCATTGAAAATAAGGATTTCCTATCACTCCTTAAAAAAAGGGATTCTACATAAATGCATAAAGACCTTTTCATATCAAGAGAAGAAAAACATCAACAGTTTCTACCATTACTATAATAGTAAGCTTAATACAATATTGTAAATAATACTAACAAGAACTTAATGCATCAAATGTCACTGTGAGTCACCCCCACCCCTTTGTTGCACCAAAAAGTATCTCATACTGGGTGAGCTGGACAAATGAAACTTACACTTTAGCATATTCTTAAGAATCATAATTAAACTTTATGTATCGATTAGTTAAACTACACGGTAAATATATGATTTCGACCGATGTTCACTTAAGGTCTTAAAGCTTTGTATACACTTTAGGTATCAGGCTGATGAATTCTTTATGCGATCTTAACTTTTTTTCTGATAAATCTTACCTACTGTACTATACTTTACTTACATGCAGTTAAACTTAAGGATACAGTTAATGGCTCTCTAAATGATATCAACCAAAACCACAGTGTTGTTTTGTTCACTATGACACTGACCTTGTGTACATCTAAAGGAAGCCCTCACAGTTTACTGAGGCTCTGAAAAATTAGGAATTCGGCTTGGATTTTCACTGGCATGTCATTGTGAACAGTTTCTTTGCGGTCTTTCTTCTAATCAAATTACTTGGACAGTCCCTTTTAATCTCCTCCTTAACATTAGTCAAGTTTTCAGAGAGATTAGGACCCTCCCTGGACTATTTTTCTCCCAAACAACCACACCACGACAATAGAAAATCACTCAAAGGACTGTGGAAGTGCCAGGATGTGCTTTAGGCTGATCTCTTTGGGGAGAAGTAAGTCTGTTACCGGCGCCCCTTAGTATTAAACTAATCTTACAACACTGAAACATGATATGCCTTCATTTCACAGATATCAACTAAGTGGCCTCCAAAACTTCTGGGTAAACAGTAAATCTAGCTACAAGATTACTCCTTAATAATCCTGATTTAATAAACTCTAAACCAAGCGGATTCTGATGCTAAAATAAGTTAACTTGTGTGGGATTTTAGCCCATGTCCTCTCCTTGTGTTTTGTTCTTTGGCTATGTCTGACCTTTTGTCTTTCAAAAACACTACAGATGAAAAAGTAGGTGCAAATAGAGCCATGAAATGAGAAATATTAATATGTAAACAGAAAGCACCTTAAGATATGCTATAAGTAACACACCTGCCCCTGGGTGTAATTTAATGAAGAATAATAGTCACTACATGACTGCAGTCAGAGTGTAGCTGGTACAGTACATCATATCATGTTGCCCTACCCCCCTAAGTCTCCCTGCTGTGTACGTTTCTGACCTTCAAGACATCAGTCTGTCATAAGTAAAGTCATCCTATCCTGCTTTTTAACAAAGAGAGAAGACCCTCGTGCTAGCACCCAGCTCTCGTTTGTTTGTTTACATTGGAAGGATCACTTTTACAGCGCAGTGAAATATTCCTCAGTTTTTCAAAATTGCAGTTTCATCTTTTCAGTGCTACCCAGGAAAAGGAATCCTAATGCTTGTCTTGACCCACCCTGTCATCTGATTGAGTTTTAACATAAAAAAAGTAAGCTATCAATTCACTAAATGAACCTGATGAACACAACAAGAACAATTACTTATCCTGAAACTGTTACTAATTAATTATATCTCTGTTTCTACACTGGCATGAATCCATAATGATGTTTTTGCAGATGTAAGATGGATATGCAACAGCATCCTAATAGTCAAGGTCAATTTCTGTATAGAATATTATTTAAAGAACTGACTAAGCAGACCACCTCTGTTTATTATCCCAGTATAGTCCTTTTATTGCTTTTCATCCTAATATACATAGAAACGGATTTATTCGTTAGGGCTAGGTTATTACACATACTATTTCTTCGAGTTTTTATTTGAGCTTGGATTTATACATGAGCTGCTTCATAAAGGATATTCATTATTACAGTTTATAGTAGTGTCTGGTTAATTTATTATCTCTATTTGGATGAAGTACTAAGTTAATCAGTTTAAATAATATTTCTTAAATGTATGGATCTATCTAATATACTATTATAGTCAGAAAGATGATGGGGCGCATATATAAAAGATTTACTCTCCCTAAAAACTCAAACATTTTGAATTCCATTTGCTAAAACATTAACAATGACACCTTCAGCCTTTAAAAATAATCAAAACCTCACTTGAAGCGGGGCCTTTGTCTGGATGTTCATAACGGTTACACATACTGTATTTACATAGATGCTCAGAGTGCTTTCCCATAAAGTACAATACTCATTAACTTATACAGCGTCTAAACTGGGAGAATCTCCAAAAAGCCCTCTCTTCATTAAACCAGTGCAAACCTCCACCAAGTCATCAGCATTGACTAAATGGACGAGAGGTCTCCCAAATTACCACTAGTACTACTTTAGTATTAAGAAGAACAAGAACCACCATAATACAAAAAATGATAGGGAATCCTTATGTGCATTTCTTTCAAATCCTATGAAATGTATTCACCATCAGTGGTCGGTTTGGTTTTAATCAATTGCGCATGTTTTTTAATAAGGTGCTCTACTTTATGTTAAGTAAAGTGTTTTAAGAGCCTAATTTTCAGAATCCCTCTAATCCCCACCCAAGAAGTTTGATTCACATTCTTTTTTTCCAAAAATAAGTACTTTAAAAAGTTTTCCTAAGGGGCGATACTATCAAAGGCCAAAGTTGCTACCTTGTATGCCAAAGTAATGGCAATATTTGAATAAAAAATATTAAGGCAGAAAACAAAATAACAAAAATACTAAGTTCAAAGAACAGTGTCATACTGCCTTGAATTTGACGTAGAAAGCTTAAGCCAAACCACTGTGCAATTTTCCATCCATAAACCATAACTATTCTTTATTCCTACATTTGATAGATCTCAGGGTACTTTTGCAAGTACGGTGCTTTCCCTGCAGTCCACATGTAGTGTGAGTGGTCTGCTTTATGTGTGTGTGTATTTTTTTTTAAAGAATGGCCCTTTGTGTGCAAGGAGACACAATTTGTAATTGTTAATTCCTTTTTGAGACAGAAGCCGAGTTGAATTGTTCTCCAGTACAACAAAAGAGAGGCCTGCTGAATCACCGACACTAGCCCTCATGTGACAACTACTCAAAGCTTGCAGCAAGACTTGAATGACCAATAAAAATGCAAGATCTGCAAGGTTTTTTTCCTTTGCTTTTTTTGAGCCTACTTCTCTCTTCTTACAGCCAAAATGAATCCCCCCCTATCATTCAACAGCTTTAATCCCTACCCCCATCCGCTCTCCTCTAGCCCTCTGAAATCCCCAGGCTGGGGCTAAGGCAGACGCAGAGGGTGTGTAATTTGATTCAGCATGAGTGCTGGTTAAATGGGGCGTTTCCTCTGCTTTCCTGTCAATTACAATTGTCTGATTTCATTCTCCAAGCTCAAAGCCAGAGGGGGGCTGCCATTGGCTGAAGCCCTGGTGTCCATAGTGAAAAGGCAGCTGCAGGATGTCCCATACAGTAGCGATCTGCATTGGCACTGTTGCACAAAAACGACCCCTTCCAGATTTCAGGGCGGTGCGTTTGGGAGGTGGAGGGGGTGGGGGTGGATAATGCTGCACCCTGTGCGATGTGATCACGCAATCTTTGTTTTGTAGGTGAACATGTACATTTTTTATTGTTTCCAAAGTGCGTGCAGCAAATTTCGTGGTACTAACATTGAGAATAGGTAGCTGGTTCCCCTCCTGATAACTGTAGATAATTTATTTTGTTCCTAAGCCTCCCCTTATTTCACAGGCACTGCCAAATTCACCACTGTCTTTCAAATTTTGTGTGAGTGTGTGTTTTAGGACAAAAGAGGCCCCCATTCCCCAGTAGGGATAGCTCAGAGCAGCAGAAAAGGAGAGGAAAACAGGGGGAGGAAGGGGCAAGAGGGACTGGAAGGAGGGGGTCCTGAACGCCCAGCTGCATCCAGTCCATCCAGCACCCTCTGTGCTTGTAACAGTGGGGTGGGGCTGAAAGGGGCTCGCTGCGGGACCCTGTCTTACTCCTCATACAGTCCCCACACGGTCCGCACCTGGACCAACCCATTTGCCTAATTATGAATGAGGAGATCCAGGCCGTGTCCGAGCACTCTGCAGCCCACGCCACTACCAGGCCGAGACAATACGCCCCACTCAGAGAGGCCTTCGAAACCAAACGATCGAACAGTAAGCAGGGGGAGACATAAAAGCCAAAGAAAAGAGAGAAAGAAAGGGGGCTAGGCCAGAGCTCCAACTTGGGGTCACAGCCACAGTGTGCCATGAAACACCTGCTCCTGTACAGATTTGCTAATTACAGGGGAGACAGCTGGCCCCTCGGAGCTCACACATAATGCCGTTAGTATTGGGGAGTACAGATTACTGGTTTGGGACTCTGTATTTTACAGTGTCAACTATTTTGGCCGAAGTCGGCTGCTGATTCAGGAAACAATTTACAGTTTTACTCGGCTTCTGTCCACTTACTAATTCTCCTCTTTATTTACAGTGCACACCTCAGAGAAATGCCTGTTGACTGGAGCTCTTTCTTTGTCCTATATCGTTCAGAGAATGTGGCCAAATGACCACATGAGACAATAAAGCGCGGCTAAGGTGGCTTTGAAACAAGTCCATTGGGGAGACGGATATCAAGAACTAGCCAACTGGAAGAATTCCAAGGCTTTCGGCCTCACAAATTAAATCAGTGCTTTAAGCCAACCGAGGAACCACATGCTTTTCAAGTGCCACGAGGAGCAAGCATTACTAAATCTTTTCAACAAACTGCAGTGACCAAAGTGTAATCAATGGCTACTGGATAAAAGATTTTACTCAACACAACTTTAGCCTATCTCTGAACAATGATGCCAATCAAATGTAACTAATCACCTCAAATAATTGATGACATGTCCTATCCCTTTTTAGGATTATCTCTCTCATAAGACTTGAAGGTATAAGACAGAAAAAGGGGCCATGCTTTACTCTTTGTCAGTGTTTCAGGGCTACAACCAATCTATTCACATTTTAATCTTGATAAAATATCTCTTTTAGACCAATTATATCAAAACCACAATCACAGTAAATCTGAAAAGGCTGAATTCACCTTCACATCGGCTCCAAAATTTCTAGGTTTGATTGAAATCCTCTTTTAGATCATAGATGATTGTAAGGTGCAATGAAAATTCTAGGTTATTTTTTCTTCTAAGAACAACATTGACTTTCTCGGTCAGTCAGGTGCAGATTGGGTACCTCAACAATCATCTTCTTTCCTTCCATATAAACCCACTTCATGGTAAAATAAAAATTTGAATAATAAAATGTTCACATTACTGTCTACCTCTGCCTACACTGTGATTCATGAATGAAAAACAGCAGCAGTCCAAAAAACTGAAAATGCAAGTTACTATACTTCTCTTATAAACAAAACTTTTATAAAATATATATGCATATATATATATAAAAGAAAAACTTAAAAATATTTCTTATACTTTTTAGTAAAGCAAGCAGTGCCTTCTAAAATATCTGCTTGATTGTTTTAAATTTTCTGAAAAAACAAAATGTGTATTATAATAATAATAATCAGAATAACAGGAAATAATTATTGAACAAACACTGACAAAACTAATGATAAAAACTGATGTGGTTCCTTAAGAGAATATTCGGATGGCCTGTGTGACCTGGGTGTGGCACACTGGGCACTCCGGGTGGTTGAGCTCACAGATTCGGATGGCACACTCCATGCAGAAGAGGTTATGGCCACAGGGCACCAAGGCAGCCGTCACTTTGCTTTCAAAGCAGGTCATGCAGTCCCGCACAGTGGCCGGCGGTGAGTCCGGCACTGGCAGACGGCCTGGGAAACCCTCACCGGCTGAGGTGGGCTCACTGTGGGCGCGGCGAGCCTGGGCATGAGGTGAACCGGATACGGGCACAATGCTGGTGACTGAAGAGTTGTTGGTTCCTCCGCCTCCACAGGGCTCAGGTAAGCCAGGGGAGAGTCTGGTCAGGGGCAGAGGGAGGCCTCCAAAGCTCTTAGAGCGCTGCTGGGCATAGAAGGCCACCTGTTTGGGGTAGTCGGGGTCGCCCCAGCTCTGGGTACCATCTGATCCAAAATAAGAGCAAGGCTTCTCTCCAGAGCTGCTGGAGAAGTTGCTCTTGGTATAGATGCCCCCTCCCTCACCTCCTCCTCCCCCTCCCCCTCCAACCATGGTATCTGAGAAGTTCTGGCGGTAGCTGCTAGTGAGGGGCTTGCGCTGGCCCCCCTGCAGCCCCCACACCTGCTGTAGTCGGCTCTCCAAACCACCGCTGCTGCCCGCTGGGCTGCTTCCACCATTTGGCCCCAGACAGTCGTTTTCATTATTGTGGTCGTGCAGGCCTCCTGTTCGGAAGGCGATGTGTGCTTCTATCTCCTCGCGGGCCCTCTCTGCGTTGCTTGGTGACCCTGTGATCTCGAAGACGGGGTCGCGGTCTCGACTAGGGGTGACGATGTAAGTACAGGTTTGCTGCTGGATGCGTTTGATGGTTGAGCCTTTGGGCCCCACGACGAGCCCCACGACACGGTATGGCACTCTCACCTGAATGGTAGTCTGACCAGGCAAAGGCGTGGGCGGGGAGCCACTAAAGGACACTCCTAGCTTGTTGCGGGATGCTCTGAGCATGGAGAAGTGCTCTGCAGCAGAGATGATTTCACGCCGGGCCAGTGCAACATCCTCCTTCCGGCCAGTGATTAAGAACACCGGCTCCTCTCCTCTGACAGGGGTTTTGATGTAGGTGTTGGTCTTAGCCCGCAGGGCTTTGATCTTGCATCCTGCAGAGACACCAACAAACATTTCAAAATAAGTAAACATGATCAGTAGAATCTTGTGAATCACAAATCGAGTGGAACATCTACAAGTGTCATCATCCTGAGCAAACAGGATCCTCGACTCTCCTTTGTTCAGTGTAAATTCAGATTTATGCAGCATGTTTCCCTAGCAAAGGATACAAAGTAATTGCAGTGATTTATGAGGTGTCCAGCACCTCAGCATTAGCTTACTTATTCAGTAACCTATTTATTAGCTCTAAATCAGGCACACTTATCTCACTTAAGGATACAACTATGATGCAGAGGTCTTGGCAGGGGTAGACTTGTCTGTTTTTTGGGCTTTATGAGCCACAGCAGATGCGTTACATTTGCTCGATGCTGGTGAGCAATCACTGTCTGACCTCTCCTTGAACTTACGAGACTATACAGTCAGCCCACATGTGCTTCATTTTTGTGCCATTTATGGCTCTGCATTTGTCGTGGTTATGATCAGTTTGTACCAGTTAGTCTATTTAGTGTTTTAACCTAGAAAGGCAATGTGAAAGAGAACAAGTTAATGTTATTTCATGACAGAACAGGACATCCTCTGTATCAGCTAGTACTTCTGGGTGCTTTCAGGTAGATTTGAGGTCAAAAAGAACATTACAAGAAAGGACAGAGCAAAGCTGTTTATAAAACCCTCCTTGAAGCATCAGGCATTCCTCGGGTCAGTTTTCATTCAGAAACTCAGGCAGCTTCCCCATTAAGACTTCCACATTTATTGATTTTAATATGCCTTTCTCATCTCGGCCACATCTTAAAGAGGCCGGTCAAGCAAGAATCATCAGGCATCTATCTAGTGAGCAACTCTGAGCTCATCTTACTACACTCATGTTGCTTCAAATCAAACATCACATCACTGCATTAGTTATCCAAAAATCAGAGCAGCAGGTATCAAAAGCTCAAAACGACACTCTTAAGTTGAGAGCGAATGTCACTCTAATGCCCCCAAATAGGCCCAATTTACTCAGGAACACTTACTTCTCTGGGACCGAGGGGAACGTGGTACTGAAGCTTTAGAATGCTCACACCTAAAATCTGAGCTTGCCCATTGTGGCCATCGCCTGGTATTAGTCTAATAGACCTGTCCATGCCACAGGGATCATAGAGCGATTGCAAACTTCCTCTTTTGGGACTACATTGCACCTTTCAATTATTCCAAATTTATGTCTCAATGAAAGAACTGTCTGTTAACAAAATAGACACAGATTAATTAATCACGACCAGAAATTAAGGTCACCAGAGACAATTTTTTCCTCAGCTGTTAAAAATGTGGCGGAAGAGGTGCTGCGATCCAAAACAAAGCCTGGGGAGCTGAACAGGAAGGTACAAGAGCATCCTCGAAATCAACCCTTGTGACTCTTGACAGGGAAAAACAATCATATCCAGCCCTTTCTTCATGACAGGATTCTGTTTGCCGGATCCACTAAGCAGACTGTGATGCATGGTGCTGAGGAGAAGGGGGTGTGTACGCATTGCCAGCTAACGAAGGGCCTGAATCAAAAGCAGCTCGACTCAAATCCCCCCAAATCTGCAGTTCTTCGCGGTCAAGGCAAAAGGGCCCTCTTTGCTGCACTTGTGCTCACTGGATCAACCCTCCGGCCGTCTTTGGTTACCCCATTAAAATTCAAAACTTAAGCTTCAGAGTAAACGAATGGGAGCCGCAATGGGAAACAAGGGGCGTTTAGCAGCCAAAAACTGAATCCACATTACCAGAAAGGGGAAGCACCAGCGAAAGAAGGTATCTCCACTGAAACTGTCTGACATTTTTCAATACCTGTCTGTTTTTTGTGGCAAAATGTACCAGAATTTTGCTCCTGCTACCTCGCCCACCCTGCAGTCTTTGTACTTCCCTCTGTTCACCCGCCCATTCCTCCCTCTCTCCTGACACACAACCATGTGGCATTGAGAGTGTGCAGTGGAGTGGGGCTCATGAGGAGCCCCTTGTGCTGAGCTCCAAGGCGTGACTCCCATTCAGCTTTTTAGATGCTATACTGCCCTTCCGTCCTTGTCCTTGTTTTCTCTTCCCCTCTCACCCATGGGTTCATCACAACAGTTAACAATGGGCGGTCACATTAACACCACCAGCAGCTGAAGAAAGAAGAAAACTACTTTGGGGCTTCAACTTCCAGCTTTAATCAAAGCTGTTTGTGCATAAGCATGGAACTTGGAGAGAGTGAAAAAGCATCTTAAATGGTAAATAAGTGCAAAAATAAAAATATTCTCCTCTTTAAAAAAGGATTCCCACCTCCTGGTGCAACTTCTAGCTGAGTCACCCTTTAAGGCCATCCTGTGTGCCAAACAGCAACACTGTCTTAATGCGCCCCTCCCCTCTTCCCCCGACTTTCACACCTTTGTTTGACAGCTGCTGTCATTCAACTTCAGCTCTTTGTTTAATAAATCGCCCCAAACTGTAAGAAAAACGTGCAGAATCCTTAATATGTCTGGAAGTGAACTTTCCAACTCCCTCATTTGAAAAAAAAGTGGACCACGCTGGCTCTTTTGTCCAATTGTGTCACTGGGGCAGTGCGCAACATAAACAACGAGCTGAATAAATTTGGGAAGAGGAAAACATCTTCCACTTCTGGGACCAAAATGTGCGCATTTGGGGGGGATTTTCCTAGCAAAATCTATTCAAAACGAGAGACATTCCTCTCCTCGCCAGCCGCACGTTGTCTTTTTGAACAGTCTGGCGCGTCTCAGACGACAAAGGAAGCAAGTGCTCTCCGTGCTCCAGTGTATGTCTGTGCGCTGACATTGATGGCGTGGATGTAGAATAATTCGCCCAGTAGGGAACGGGTCTCTCTCTCCCTCTCTCTCTCTCTCTGCCTCTGTGCAAATTCACTCAAAAGCAAAAATAAACACAAAGCAGCAGAGGACGTTTTGTTTTAATGCAAAAGCCTTATGATGAGTACATGAGAACTTGCAACATTGGAGCAGAAAAAGTGGGAGGCTGATGTCTCGGGGGAGTACAAAAAACACGCGAGCACACATACACCACTCCCTTTTCTTTGTCAAATAACACCAGGTAACAGTTAGAGAACAAAAAACAAAGCGCTCAGGAAAGCACGGCGGGGATAATGCAGCACTGTTAGCGGGATAAAAGCACAACTTTGACGGGGAATAAATTGCAAGCCAGCGGTTTACCTTGTCTCCCCACTATTTCGGCCACATGTTCAGAGCTGGGCACTGGGACGCATTCTGTTATGTTGCAGCCTCGTCCTTTCGTCTCACTTGAGGAGCTCTCGTACAGGGCGCACAACTTGCTCTTCCCTTGCAGAATCGCTGTATCCCCGCCACCTCCGACGCTGTTCGTGTGGTTGTGGTGGTTGTTGTTATTGTTACTCCGATCCTGTACTCCTGTTGTTGGGGCTCCACCGCCGTCCTCGCCTTCCCCGAGCCCCAGCAGAGACAACTGGCCCAGCGCGACCCTGAGGGCACGGGAGTCGTCTTCCTCCTCATCGGGCGGCACAAGGAGACCTTCGCTTCCGAAGCCGGAGCCGGCCAGATCCCCGCCGTAGCCCCCATTTTTCTCCATGATCCCTGCTAGAACCAGCAGGCTAGGCATGGCTAACAAAAGAGTGTGTGAGACAAAGACAGGGGAAAGAGACTGGAGAAACAGCACCCGTGCCGCCTCCTCCTCCTCACCCCCTCCTCCTTCCAATTCCCCCCTTTGCGCTAGTCCCTCCCATAGACCGGCCCCCCTCTCTCTCTATCCGCCAGACTTTCAGTACAGTAGTCTCTCTCCGAGCTCCAGGCAAACGGGACACAAGGCCGTCTGCACGATAGATGGGGCGGGCGATGTGTTGCTCCACCCAGTCTGGTTTACACAGCTCTCCTCCTCGCCGAGACAAAACGAGCCGCCCTCCCGTTGTACCATTCCGTCTCAGGTTCCCGAGCTAGTGGCATCTCAAATCCAGCTTCCTTCAGTCACCTATAGAAAGGAAGAAAACACATCATCGTTCAGTTCCTGCACCACACTCCCCCGTTCAGAGCTGTGGAGCTGCAGCGTAGCCTGAAAACCCGCATTTCTGCACCTTATGTAAGAACAGCCATCCAGGATGTAAACAGTCGCGTAGCTAAAGGTACAAGTACAGTGCGCACATGGTCATCTGCTGCTGCTGAAAAGATGATGTCAACTTCAACATTTAGGGATAAAAACAAGCAGGTCGTGCATTGAATGAAGTGATATCGTGGACTTTCATGACAGGATTATTTTGGGGAGTAGAGGAGTTAGCGGTGTTTTTTGGAGGGGGGTCCGCCCACCTCCATGTAGCCGTGCTTTGCGGCAGGTCACCGCGTTGTTGTCTCCGGCGCCGTTGCGCATGAGGATGTTATGTATAGGAGGGAAAGAGAGTGTCTGGAGGGGGGAGGAGGGGGCTGTATACGAGGAGGAGAAGAGAAAGGGAGTTGTCAGACAGGCGTTGCAGACCCTATGCAGCGGGGGAACATCAGAAAAGCCCTCGCACATTTCCCGTTAAAAACACACATACACTCACGCACGAGGGTTTTGCAGCAGCAGCCCCGGTGAACAAAGAACCGCGCCGTTCGTTTCGCTCACAGACTCCCCAAGATGTCCTCGACAGAAGCCACGCCTGACAGCATGGTTGTAGTACAACACAAAGACTCAACTGCAGTGATAAAAGCAAAATAACATTAACATAAAAATGTATGCACTAAAGAAGACAGAGCTTTCAGGGATTTTCCCCCCTGTTTAGAGATTTTTTTTTAGACTCAAAACAGGAAAAAAAGTACTATAAACTTTCATAAAATCTTGCTCAATTCTGAAAATGTGCATAAATCAATAGTATTAGACAAAAAAAGTGGAAATACTTCTTATGCATATTTTATTCTTGAGTTTTATTTTTATTTAACCACTGAATTCTCTTTTGCAGGGGAGTCCTGGCCAAGATGGATAAGTTCATAACATAAAAACAAAGGTTTCATCAATCAACAAGTCAACATCTTTCAGCACAAAACACATGCACACACTGGTCACATGCTCCCTATTAAAATCTCCTAAACTAATACAACGCTCAAGTTTAAGATGACCCTGTAGCTCGGACCAGGATTGCAGAGCCAAATAATTAAAAGCTCTAACCAAAGACAAAGCAGATTCAAGAAATTCCATACATGATGAATCTATGGTAACAAAGGTTACAGCAGCTGGCTACAGCTACTGACAGCTTTCAGTCTTATATAAGAATGCAGTACATGTAATATGGTCTTATAAAGAAGTACATACCAATTTTCTCACACAAAACAAAACGACGGGTGCAAAAACCCAGACCAGAGATAAATCACAAGGCAGCATAAGTCCAACATTTTCAGGGAGGATGATGTAGCAGGAATGTATAATCAATTACAAACAAAAAAAATTGCTTGAATAAGTTTCCTATATTATTATTACTCTAGGGTCACCTCCTAATTTAAGCTTTAAGGAAATATTAGAGTTGTTATACATTTCCACAAGCAACAACTGATGTTCATGTTTTCAGCTTCTTCAAAGTGTCAGTTTAACTGGAGCTTAGTCTGTCTGTACCATCTGTGCATATGCATAGTGGGATGTACAGGGAGTGTGTATTGCATAAGACGTATACCTGAATGACAAGGCAAACTCTGGGGATGTTTACTCTCTGAAAAACATGCCCCCCCTCTTCATCCTTCAGATTATCCCTTCTTCACCCCACTTGCAAATGGAGATGTCTTTGCATGCGTACAGTATTTAGGGAAACACTGAGCACTGATGAATTGCTGTTGGATGAAATTTCTGTAAAATCTCTTGTGCTTTGTTCTCCCAAGAGTGGTGTTGATTTCACCCAGTAGATTACTTCTGCAGTCTAACCTCGTCCATTAAATTCAGCTCATCATTCTCCATCATATGTGGTGTCTTCCCACTCTGTAAAAACAAAAACACACTATCTTCCATTTGGGCTTATATGACAGACTGTGCGTGACATGTGACTCTTCAAGAGATTTAACATGAATATTTTAGCATTTCTAGTGAGAACGCCGTCTGCTTTTAATAACACACAGAATGATGCAACGATATAATCACAAATTTTTCCAAGCATCAGGTCTGAGAATAGTAACAATATAAAAGCTGTGATAAAAACTGTACCAGAAAGATGGGGCAGGTGTATTTACATGCATAATCATAGTCTAGACGCACGCTCTGGGTGCCAATCAGGACGGGGTTCGTTCCCCGAGGGTGTGTTGCAGATGAGGACTCACAGGGAGACTCCTGCTATGAGTCCAGGATTAAAACATCCCCTCTCCACCCAATAACATGGATAAAAAAGCAGCGAGCAGGACTAGAGTAGGATGGCGTGATGCATGAAGGACCAGAGGGTGAGCTCAGGGGGGTGTTTGCCCCCAATCCCCACCCAGAGCAGAGGAGGGTGAGAGGATTGGATGTATGGGATGCGGATGAGGGACACACAAGAGCCGGCCTCTCAGTGGCGCACAGAGTGTGCCGGTGTGTCCGAGAGGTCGTCTGGCTCCATTAAAAGGGGTCTACTGGGAGTCCAGTGCTCTAATCGATGGCAAAAATGGATCAGGGATCGGGTTTCGACACACCCTTTTCTGCTTGAGTGTAGGGCTGGGCGATGTGGACCAAAAATTATATCTCAATATTTTTAGCTGAATGGTGAAACCCATAATTTTTTCTGTGAAGAAATAACAAATGATTGTCAATAAAATTCTAAACTTTGATATGAAAATCAAACATCACTGGATTTTTGTCCATATCATGTATTTTGTTATTTCCAAAACCATTTTATTTGATAAATCCAATAAATGCACACCTTTTTTAGTTACAAACAGAAGTTTCTCCTGTCCAAAGGGAGGCTAACTCAAGCGGCGCTGAGAGGGGAGACAATCCAGTACTTGTTTTCATTTGGAGCCTCATTCAACATGTTTGCAACCCCCAAAATAAAGGTGCCAGAGACCTTTGATTTCAGCATAAATCAAACCAAATGACCATGTTTTTTATTCTACATTTAGCTAAATTTATGCATACATTTTATAATAATGGGTCAATACACAATATAAAATAATTTAAAAATATTCTTTGTTTTTTGGAAGGCATCTGGTGGCCCCATCGCATTGTCTTGCAAGTCATGAGGGGAGTCCAGACCCCACGTTGAGAACCACTGCCTTTTGGCAGCCACATATACCTGATGGTGCACTTATACATTTGCCAGTATTTAAGGAGGATATAAGATCTCTACTGCTGATATGTGCAGCTGATATATACATTAGTAGGAATGAGAATCGAGAAACAGTTCCAGTTGAGAACCGGCTCCATTTGGTTCAATCCATCCATCCATTGTGCATGAAGTATAAAACATTCATTTATCACTGTAAAGCAAATTTAGCATGTAAACTTGAATCAGCTGTGTCAAAGCAAGAAGTAATGCTGCATTACAGCTAACTTTACTTTTCCTGTTTCACTGAACTTTCCGTGAGCTACTACTGTCGCGAGCTGGTCATGGCAGGAACAGTAATGACCTGTGGCTTCAGCAGACCTGAGCTTGTTGTAGTTTCTGTGTTTGAGAGCGAATACTGCCTCCTCTTGACATGCTGTTGAAGTGAAGTGGGTGTAGAAGCAAGCATATTAGCGAGCGACTATGAAGCAGCCAAAAACCTTGTGTGTGAAGACGACCTGACGATGTGAAAGAACGGCAAAAGGGAAGGGCCAGTGCCTTAAAGGCCACCCATGGATGTGAAAGGAGAATGGAGAGAAGAGACAAATGGACATGTATACAGTGGAATGTCACCCTGAGGTTGCTTACTCCCGTACAGTAGGTGGTGATATGCACCTTTAGTTGGTTGTGAACCGACATTAACTCAGGAAGAAGAAGAATGGGAAGTCCTCAAATGATAACTCAGCAAATTTTAAGATTTTATTGAAAATCTGTACATATTTCTGATTTTTTTATGGCCCCAGTTTCTACCCAGTACACCCAAGAAGTCTTCGGAGAAGTTTCAAGAACAACTGCATCAACAGTGTGACGTGCAAATCCAGACATACAGACAGACAGCACCAACTGTAATAGTAAGATGCTCCATGAATCAAATTAAATGAATCATAACTTCAACTTTAGACCAAACATTTCTTATTGATTGAATTGTGACCAATAAGCATGTAACTGTTCTTATTGTAAACTATCTTCTAAATCAGCAGTAGGCCTGGCATTCATTTATTTAAAAATTGATTCAACATGGCACTCACTCTTAGCCAGATGAAGACAGAAAAAGAAGAACACATCATTTTACAAAACATAACATCTATCAACAAAAAACAATATCATCTTGTTCTGTCATTTGAAAATCTATCAATATAATGTTAAAAACGCACCCTATTTCCCAGCCCTACTAGGATGTGTGAGTTTGGTGTGGCCTTTTAGAAGTCTGATGGGTGCTCCTGCTGTCACCTTTATGACCCTGAACTAAACCTTTTCCGGCTCTGAATGGACCTCATCAGCTCTGGTTTTCATTCAGACCCCTCTGCCTGTAGCTGGAGGCTACCTATTGTCATTTTCACACTTGTGTCTCTGTACATGTGTGTTGTTGAGTGTGTGCTGGCTACAGGATCCCTCTGAAACCCAGAGTGCTGAGGTCATGTTACTCACACATAAAAAAACTCAATGATCTTGACCATCTGGCCATCACAGTGGTGCTGTTTCTCTTTTTTCCTCCCTCATGAAAGGCCGAGTGGCATCGACGGGGACGTGCTGTGGTTAACTGCTGCAAAAACAACATACCAGCGTATTTATCCTGGAGCTCTAGATAGAAATCTATATCTCTTACCTATGGAGAGTGTCTTTCAGAGGAGGCAGACTTAATGGGCTGTAAAGTCATGTCTGAGAATCCCTAAAGGACATCCCTTTGACTTCCACCACCAGATGTCCTTTTCAAGACTTTTCTGGTGCCCCGCTGTCACTTGAATGAGGCGTCTGCGAGCACAAAGGGATATGTTGGCTAAGCACCACGTGCTGATGCCAGAGTGAACGGGCTCTCAGGGATGATGTAAGACCTCATGCAAATGATACTACATCCTGTGCTCGTAGGCTGACGGGAGCCCTGAAGTCCATCAGCTGAACAAACATCCACTGAAAGCAGAGGCTACTTTGTGTGTGTGAGGGGTTTTCCCCTCCTGAATTTTACTTGTATTTGTTTGTTGCTGGCTTATTTTCCAGACCCTTTTTTTCTTTCTTACAGAAATCAGCTGCACCATTGGCACTGACAGACAGACTGAGCATAATGAAAGAATAAAATTTAACACAACAAGCAAACACAAGTTTTACTAAAAAGAGACAAGAATTTTGAGAAGAACTTCTAGAGTGTAATTAAAAAGTAAAACTCATCATACTTAAAGTGTTTGAAATCCTATGCAGGATCAACAGCTTCTCTATTTTTTGTTGCCCATGATGTGACCAAGATGAGGCCTTCTCGTCCCCAGCTCAGAAGCAAAAATAATTTCACAGCTCCACTTGCATCACAAAATAAGGGGAAGCTTAATGTGTAAGGTTTTCTCACAGATTCAAAACCAGACCTCCTTTGAATAATTTAAGACAAGACTTGACACAGAGACTCTGTGAAGGGATGAGTCATTGCTGATGATTTCAAGAAAAGCAAAAATCAGAGATCTGATTTGGATGAAATTCACTTCAAATTGAAGTTTTTATTCCACACTGGACTCAATCCAAAAGGGGATGCTGATTCCCCCTTTACAGTTGTTAGTGTGACCCACTAGTACTCTCTCTAGACATCATCTCTCTGTCTGTTTAAGTGTGAATGCTTCAAATGTTGCCTTATTCACAACTTTGGCTGCTTTATAGTGAAACAACCAGATTATGTTCATTACTGACCTCACTAAATCCAGTCGTTTCATTTGAAAATGTTGTGAAGTTGATAGAACTGGATCCAGTTAATGCTGGCTGGATAAATGAATCATTAGTCATCAGAATCTTTTGTTGAGGTGCCAGTAGCCAAGTGGTTATGTCTCCACACCCCATGCTAAGAAGATGTTGTCCTTGAAGTGTGTGGCCAGGATTCAAATCTGGCTTGTGGCTCGTTTCCCTCGTGTCATTCCTCTTTCTCCCTACTTTCAGGGTGTGTCTGTGTCATATTAAAGTAATCAGCCCCCCAAAACTGCTTATCTTAAATGAGCTTTTTATTTCACTTTAAGGCATCTTAGGGTTGAAATGATACATAGTTATTGATTTATGTTATGATTCAGGGATCAAAAATTCAATAGGTAAACCTTCAAGTAGCACTAGCCAATGTATCAGCACACTGCTAACAAGAAGCATGTATTAAAGGGAAAAAAGAAAGCATATTTGTTTTTAAACACCCAGAGAAAATTAGTCATAAAAGTCTTATTTTCACAGTGCTATGAAAAAGTATTTGTCACATTTGAAAGATTTACATCATCAAACAAATTTTAATATTAGACAAAGATAACCATAATAATTTACCTGTGATGAACCGCTGAGTCCAATTTCATTAGCCACACCCAGGCCTGATTTCGGCCAGACCTGTTGAATTCCATGAATAGAACCTGTCTGACAAAGTGAAGTAGGCTGAAAGATCTAAAAAATCAACACATCATGTAACAATCTAAAAAAATTCAAGAACAGATGAGGGCCAAAGTCATGGACATCTATCACTCTAGGGAGGGTTACAAAGCCATTATCAACACTGTGAAAGTCATTATCCACCAATGGAGAAAACTTGGAATTGTGCTGAACTCCAAGAGCACCACAACGACTCATCCAGGAGGTCACAAAAGAACCCAGAACATCTAAAGACCTGCAGGCCTCTCTTGACTCAGTTAAAGTCAGTGTTCACGATTCAACATTAAGAAAGAGACTGGGCAAAAATGACTTCCATGGGAGAGTTCCAAGGCCGAAACCACAGCTGAACAAAAAGGACACAGAGGCTTGTCTCACATTTGCCAAATCCTAAAGACTTTAGTGGAAATATTTTGTGAACCAACAAGACAAAAGTTGAACTTTCTGGAAGGTGTGCATCCTGTTACATCTGATAACAGTAAAGAACACCATACCAACAGTCAAGCATGGTGGCGTTAGTGCGATGGTCTCGGTCTGCTTTGCTGCTTCCCGACCTGGAAAACTCATCATAATGGATGGTACTATGAATTCTGCTCTCTACCAGAAAATCCTGAAGGAGAATGTCTGGCCATCATTTTGTGGCCTCAAACTCAAGCACGCTTGGGTTATGCAGCAGGAAAATGATCCAAAACACACCAGTAAGTCCACCTCTGATTTGCTTAAAATAAAGGAAGGTTTTGGAATGGCCTAGTCAAAGTCCAGACTCAATCTGATAGAGATGCTGTAGCATGACTTAAATAGGACCTTCATGCTCAAAAACCCTCTAATGTGGCTGAATTAAAAAAATTCTGCAAAGAGGAGTGGGTTAAAATTCCTCTACAGTGATGTGAAGACTCATGGCCAGTTATTACCTGCAGTTGTTTCTGCCAAAGGTGGCATAGCCAGTTATCTGGGTTAGGGGGCAATTACTTTTTTCACATTTTTTTTGTCATGTTTGTATTTACTTGTGCTATCTTTGTCTGATGTTAAAATATGTTTAACTTTCCAAAACATTTAAGTGTGAAAAATGTGCAAAGAAAATAAAATCAGGAAGGGGGGTAATGCTTTTTTACAGCCCTGTGTGTCAATATTCTTTGAGCCAGTGTAATGAAAATTAAAGTTAACAGGTTTCTGATGTATATGTTCAAAGTTACAGTTTAATACACTTTTTAGCAGTAAACAATAATTTTTCAAAGCCCTAAAATCACGTCTTATAGTGATGAAACTTGTGATTAACACCTAAGCTATGCATTTGAAGATACTTGCTGTAAATCATTTGGTGTGACAAAACATGTCAGGACTTTTCCCATCTTTTAACACTTTTTTACCCATAGAAAGAGGCAAGTTCAGCGTTTTCTCACTTCCTGTGAAATACCCACATAGAGATGAAGCTGTTGACCCAAACACGTACACACACACATGCAAACACACTCTCACCTCGCCCTCCTAACAACAAACATGAACACACACGTGCATGCACTGGGATGTTGTGATTGGGAGAGCTGCTGTCAGCTGGGAATATGAGTCAGGTAGAATGACTTCATTGCTTTTTACGGGTATTAGGTCATCTCTCCACACTCTCTTCCCCCACTCCTCACCCAAACCCACCCCACCCCATCCTCTCTAATCATATTGATGCTGTAAGCGCCAGTGACACGCCTAGTGATGAGTAAGGCTCACCTCACCTCTTGCTTCCCGTATGCTGGTGATCTCAGCGGCGTCACTGAGAGCTTTGAACTCAGGAGTCCTGCTGGGCCTTCGCTTTCTCTCTGGTATTTGCTCCTCATTATATAGAATGAAACGCAGACAGTCAGCTGATTCAGATATTTGCTTTTACTGTACACAATGTAAGTCTGCATTTTTTAATCCGCTGCAGGATTAAGTCACAGGATCTGTATCACACTGTTAAATGACTGATTAGGTCACCTTTGATGCTCTCACTGAATTATGATGGCATGTTACAACTTAACCCCCTCATACAAGAGTCAAATGCTTCAATGTTGACCGATTTAATGTTTACATTAAGGATAAAATTCCAATTAGATGAGCTCTTATTATCTGAGTTAATGAGACAACCATTTATGCTTCTTCAGGCATGCATCATAAGTGATGAAAATTCAGTCAGTTTAAACAAATGAAATCTAGAAGCTGCTTACTTTTTATGCTGCTAATTAACATAAATTAACCACAGTTTAAGATGTTTATTTAAGTGCTTTTCTTCAGGATTATTCTCAGATTTTTGTATCTTATTTGTGTATTTTAATTTCAGGTTTACTCTCCTGTCGCCGGTAAAAAAAAAAAAAAATTGCACCAACATTCATTTAACCCTTCTCTGTTTGCAGATAGATTGATCATTTTCATGTGATCATTTATTCATGCATCATGCACTCAAAGTGCCCAACTCTCGTGGTTTTACAAGACACCAGAAAAATACAGTTAAATTGGTCCGATACAAATCACTACAGCATTGCAAATTCTTTTTAAAGCTCGCTCTCAGATATTATACTCTGACTTTTCTTTCTCACAGGCTTTGCAGACAAAATCTGATACAAAAAATGTTTATCTGCTTAAACACTGGCTCCCAACCTGGGGTCCAGGGCCCCCTAGTGAGGCGCTAAAGATCTGAAAGGCTGAATGTGGTCTGTGTGCTCTGAGGTTATCAAAATAAGAATTTAACTGTTGATACATTTCCACTAGATACTATATAATATCAATAAAAAGGGATGCACATTGGTTATTTTTTGCTTATATCATTTAAAAAAAATAATTTGATATTGGTACGAATATGTACAAGGTGTTCAGAGATAGAACCTCAATCCTTAAAACACACTTGAAAGTTGAAGTATGAGCAAAGAAACAAACTGTAATACTTAAACACACTTGAAAGTTCAAGGGTGACTAAAGATACACACTTCAGTCCTTAAAACACACTTTAGAGTTTTAGGATGAACAAAGAAACAAACTCTAGGTTCTTAAAACACACTTTGGAGCTTAAGTATGAACGAACAAAAACAAACTTTAAGACTTCAATCCTGCTTTTAATTTTGAGGATGAACAAATAAGCTTCAGACACACTTTAAAGTAACAATGAACAAAGAAACCACCTTCAGGTCTGTTGGATCAGCCTAGACTCCTCAAATGTATTGGTAAATATGGCTGATAATTTACAGCTTACATATCAGTTGTAAATACCAACAGAAATTTTTACATCTGCCGATACTGATGATGAACTTTTACTCTAATGTTATTGTGCATTGCTACTAATAAACAGCCTTTTTTTACCATGTGGAAAACACTGTACTCTTTTGTTGGTTTCTCTCCTCCATACTTTTGGGTGAGTCATAATTGAGATTGGATGATTTGGTGTGAGTCTGGTGAAGACAGCATAGCTGTTTGGGAAGTGATGGCTATGTGGTAGGGTAGATAGGGCAAAGAATGTCTCTGTGTTGGCATGGTGGCTGGTTAGAGCTAGCACAAAGGAGGGGGGGTCTGGGATGATGAAGTTCACTGTTCAGCCCTCTGGACATTTCATGAGACTAAATGACCAAAACACTGGTGATGGGGGGTTCCCAATTTTGGTACCAAAACATTGCTAATGTGATCTTTCTTATCATTTTTTTGTGCTTTGTTGGCTTTTGCATAGAAATTAGTACAAAGAATATCTAGATAACCACCAATAGAATGTATACAATACACAGAAGTAACAGTAAGTGCTTTAAAGTAACAGAAAATAAGACAAAGAAACAGGAAGTAATAAATCATTACAGACTGTTGCACTAAGAAAGAAGGAACTTTATGACATTTGAGTTGCAACAGAGAGCAATTGACCATTGTGTCTTTGGTCTGGTGTGACTTTGGCAGTGTATTTCTGTGATTTGGACAGTGTGCAGGAGTTTGCCAGCAAGTTTTGGTGATTAAAAGCAAGACAATCTGATATCAAATGCCTAGGGCTTCTGATTTTTACTCTGCAGTAGCATTAATGTTGTTTGATCTTTACATGTATTATATCTAAGATTTCATTTTTTACTGTTGAGATTTTGGTACATTTCACCTTAAATAGACAATACAGCTGCTAACCCAGCTTTCAAATGCAGCCTTTAGTGTCAGGAAGCATCAGTCTGCAGTAATCTGAGGGTGTCTACATGGTAATGAAGCAGTCTACTGGCTTTCAGATGGAAATATGGACACCAGCACTCTCACAAACATGTTTTTATGACTGTGATTTGATTTGATTTTCTTTGTTTGGTTGTTGTTTTTCACAAGTATTCCCTGGAAAGCTGCGCTGAAAGGAAGGGGATCCTACTGGTGGAGTAAATGTTAATGATATTTTCAGAAAAAGGGAGTGGGATCACAGGAAAAATGTCAAACTTGTACAAAATAGAGGTCTGATTGGCTTAGACGCTGGCCGTACAGCATCAAGCTGCACATATTTGTCTTATTCTTCCACTTTTTGTCACAGTGATTCTTTTTGGGTCGTCTGTTGGAGGGTTCTGCTGCAGACATTATCTTTTACCGTGAGCTTTCATGGGATTCAGATTCAGTTTAATGTGAAAAAGAGCAAAAAAAAAAAAAAAAAAAGAAGAAAGAAAGAAAGAAAGAAAAGAAAAGAAAAAGAAAGAAATTCCCAAATTATTATTCCTTCAAAATCCTAAGGCTGTCTGATATGGAGGGTAATTCCTGAAAAAATACATAAATGGCCAGAATTGTGCTTTTTTTTTTTTTTAACAACACTGCCTCCTCTTTTTATCTTGTCCTTGATAACCCCTTTGAATAAATCAACTGAGGTACATTAAATTGGACTAACTTAATAAATAAAATTAGCCTCAGCATGACCAGTGATAGCATTAAAATGCTGATATTAACTCAAAAGCAGATAACCCTAACTCTGAAAGCAGAGTGAGCACTTTTATTTTGGAAATTAAGGCTATTTTACTGAAAGAACTTTGAATTGCAGAACTTTAATTTGAATTTTGGGCTTTTGTTTCTTTTTTTTTAATAAGATTTGAATACTTCTTCCCTAACTGTTTGTTGTTCAGGGATAGATTTTTTTTTTTTTTTCTTTTTTTTTTGGCCTGCACTATTACCACAATATTTGAAATATTCTCACTTTTGTGGTCTATTTTTGCAGGCCAGTACGCCCACAAAGCTACACCTGTATTTCTCAGTACTTTCTGTGAGTTTGGTGGTCCTAACAGGACATTTGAGGGGGCAGTTTTGTACCAAAGCATGAAAAAATATGTGTATCTTTGTGAGTTGGATTATAAAACATTTCTGAGTTGCACATGACAAACTAATCCTGCCCTGAAGGTGCAGTTTTAGTGCCACAGTAGGCACAATCACAGTGGGTGGGGTTACTTTCCTGGCCCATATTTTCTCCAAGATCATGATGCCTTCAAATGACCCTCAGCCTTGCTCCATCATTTATGAACATTATGAATGTACACAAAACATTTACAGCTCAGCAGCATAGGTCATGTAAAATTCATGTTCAGCTGTTACATAATGATAAGCATGCCCAGGAAGAGCTCTAAGATATCTCCAGCAGCACCCTTCAGTTCTTTTAATTATTGTTATTTTTTAAATTTGTGTTATAGAATGAGTTTGGGATCACAGGGAATTAAAGTGACTGCACTATTCAACCGAGCCATCTGTACAGCTTGATAGTGGCAGTCATGCTGGTACAGTTGCCTTGAGGAATGGTTGTACGCAATTCTGGCTGCCAGTTTAATTAAATTATCAATTCATGTGAAACTGCGGCTCAGGTCAGTGTATCAGTCCTTGCAGAAAAAAAGGTGGGGTCCATGGAGTCACAGGAGCCCCTGAGGGCTCTCAAGGGGGTCCCAAGTAAAATGAACACAGCTGCTATGTTTACTCCAAGGCACTGAGATCCACATGCATTGATTCTGATAGCAGGTATCTGAATTGTCAAGCGCTGCCTAAAAGATACAACCAAAAAATAAATCATGATCTGTGACGAATTTGTTGGAAATCCTGAGGCGCTGAGATTACACATGCTCTGATTTTTTATTTCCATTTTCCCCCCTCGAATCATACATTTCTTGGATGGAAATCCCATGGGTGGAAAGAGTAGATGGAAACTTAAGTAAAAGTTCAGATACTTTGATTTAAATGTACTTAAGTAAAAGTAAAATTGCTGGTTTATAGATCTATTCAGGCAAAAGTTAAAAGTAAGCAACCAACACCTGAGTTACTTTTATCTTTGTATCTTCACAAAGCCCTTGGCTTCTCCTCCACACTGATGGGTGTTAAAGATCCAGACAAAATACTTCTTTTTGTCACATCCTACCTTTATAAGTATTGATATCTATAGTGATTTTCCATTATATTTTAAGGTATATTTAAAGCTGCCCAAGTATATTTGCTGACTGTTCTTTCCTTCTTTAATTCATATTTAATCACCATCTGTGTGTTAATGATGGGCCATTTGTGAACAAGTCGGATCAAAGAGCTGACTCAATTTTGAACGATAAGATCCGGATCCCATTTGAGAGTTGTTTTACGTCATTATTATTATTTATATATATTTTGTCTGTGTCTGTGTGTTATGTGATTGGTATGATCTTTTCTCCACAGTGCTCTACCAAAGGCTTACCATACATTAGGGACACAAATTTGACCGTGTAACATTGTTTTATATTAGGTTTAGTCATACAGCCCAGACAGTGAGCAGATTTCTTCTGATTCACAGTGTATTTGTGGGAGACAGTGGGAAAAATCAAGCAGAATTGGAGTAAAATACCTGTACATATATCAATCATATGATATGTCGTTGTTAAATTTAGCAGGTCAAATGAAGCAAGACAGGCATCCAAATGAAGAGCCGTTTAGGAGCTGAAGGAGTCATCTCTTCTTGCTGAGCTGAGCCAAATGACCTGAATCACTACAAAGAACTGGAACTTCCACCACTACTGCATGTGCAAGAGAGACATCTATTAGTACCCTCCCTCCCATGCATGCACCAATTGAGGTGCTATGTCTTTTGCTAAATTTTAAGCTTCATGTGCCATTGCTTTGACATTTTCCTGCAGCTTGTTGTTGCCGATATCATCCTTTACTCCTGCACTGGGTACGATACCTCAAAAATAAGCCTTCACAAATGCAGCTCACCTGCTTTGATTATACAAAGCAGGTGAGCAACTGAAACATTTCGAAATGTGAGTGATTTTAATTTGGTGTCTTTTTGACATGTTGATGAATACTGTTAAGAGAGGTAACACTAAATTAAACTTACAAATAGAGGTGATGTGATGGTCATCACACCACCCAAGTACAATGTCATTCTGTGGGAGATGCTATGTATGTGTACAGTGAGTATTGAAAAAATATTTTTTTTTTCCTCCTGGCAGAACTATGTTTGGGAACCAAAGAAAGTGCTTTACGAAGTGCAACACACCTGAAAATTTGTACTGGGTTATAAAATTTATGTTTTGTTTTATTGTTGCATATTTTTTTCCTTTATTTGATAGGACAGCTGGAGAGAGACAGGAAATATGAATGGGGGAAGACATGCACCAAGACTGGATATTGATCCCACAACCAGTCCATTGAGACAAAAGCCTCTGCTTATAGGCGCCTGCCCCACCCACTGTGCCACCCTTATGCCCTGTTGCATGTGTATTTATTATATCACTAAACTGTAAAACACTGTGCTGTTTTGACTACATACTGTTGCACTTGGATTTGAAACCAGGCTGCTTGTGTACATGGAGAACAGCCTAACCACAAGATGCTTGCTAAAAGGCCTAACAATGGCTATAATTTTGGCCAGTACATCTGCTTTATCTTCTGTACTGGGACTATATTAAGCTGCATGCACTGTCCCTGATGATTAAAATGAATTTAGTTCAGTTTAACAGCAAATTTTTGACATGATGTGGATCCATTCTCTTGCTGTGTTCTACTCACTGTCATGTGTTAGTGTAAGCCAAACAATAGGCAAGTTAGTGTTGCACACAAAAAGATCACAACTCTCTTTTTTTTGTACTCAGAAACAGATGCTATGGAAAACGTAGTAATATTCCTCTGAAAATGTGTGTAAAAGTAAAATAGCTGATTTTAAAAACTACTCAAAAAGCACACAAAAAGGCTACTCAATGACTGTAATGTGAGTAAATGCTGTCTGTTACTTTGCACCCCTGGGGAATCCTCACCAGCTAAAAATAATCCCAGTAAAAGCGTTAATTATGTCCGCCAGGTGGCGCTGGTAGGCTGCATTGTAATTAGCAGAGACTGGCAGCCTAATCAAGTGTGTTGATTTGCAGGTGGCTGCTGGCTCGTCGGGGTTCCCCCTCCACGACTTTTTCCCTCCATAAAATAAAAAGCGACCCAGTGGATAACATCATGATTAACTGGACTGCCGACATTTAGAAAGGTCAATGGCGGCCGTGGAAAACAGGGACATGTTTTAACCGAGTGCAGAAAAGCTCCATTCCTGTGCAAAGACAGAAGGTAGGACTGTTGAGTGTCGCTGTGTAACAGAGCTGTAAACGGTGTATGTTGTGTTTGCGGTTGTTGAGTTATGAAGACAGACAGAGAGGCTGGTAAACCGATTCATGAACTCTGTGACCCTCTGGTTACAGTTATCATCACCCACCAGGTGTCATTCGAGGTTTAACCCGGTAGAGGGCGCTTAGTAGCTTCTCTGTGCTTGTGAATGGCTTGACGTATGTTTGTGTTCAACAGGGACGACAGGGGGCGCCAGAGAGAGGCAGTGTGAGAGCTGCAGCATCATCCAGGAGGAAAACAGACTGTGGACAATGGGATGATGCAGCTGAGGTAACTGTACTCTATGTGACTATTTTTGTCTTCTACTGTATACCTTTAAACACTACCATCAAATTTCTATAAGGGTATTATATTACACTTTTATGTTAATTGTCGTGATAAATCACTTTTCCAATCAAAGATAGCAATACAATAACCAGTAAATACTTCTAATTTATTAATAGAAAGTGCAGTATGACTTATTGTTGCTATTAGTTGTGAATAAAGGTTTTAGAATGAGCTCAGATTGAAACATGAATTGATCAATAGATAAACAGATACATTTTTGTAATCCTTTACTATAATATTCTTTCAAAAATTTACTAAATTGAGCTTTATTATGGCTAAAACTTTTGGTACTTTCACTACATTTTGGTGCTCACACTTTAGTTCTTGGCAAGGCCATCCTTAAGAAGGGATAAAGGAGAGGGCTTTCTGGGGCCCCACCAAACTGTGGGTCCACTGGGGTCAGCAAAATCATGATCTGTTGTTAAATTGAACTCTGATAACCATATTTTATTTTTAGATAGATAGATACTTTATTAATTCCACTGGAAATTCAAGATAAGGAAGATAATGTCAACTTTATAGCTAGGCCATAATGTGCACAAACATCAGGATGCCAGAAAATAAAGTAGAAGAAACTTAGACAACTTTAATGGAGAGGAACTGAATAATTGTGAAAAAGAGACAAAAATTACTTTTGAAAAGTGGCAAAAGCGAAGTAGCTAAATTGGGCAAAAGGTGCCAAAAAAAGATTCATAAAGTGGCCAAAAATTTGTTTTAAGTGACAAAAATTGGCAGAAAGGGATAGAATTAAAGTAAAAGTAGAAAAGTAGCTAAAAAAGTGGCAAGAAATGAACTTAAAGTGGTTAAACAAGTGGCAAAGTGGGCAAACGGCAGCAAAAATGGGTTAAAAGTGGTAAAATAGGGTTATAAAACAAGAAAGATGGGTTAGAAGTGGCAAAAATAAGTAGCAAAAAAAATGGTAAGTGACAAAAAAAGTGGAAATCAAGGGCAAAAATTGGTTAAAAGTGGCAAAAAGAAGTGGTTAAAAAGGTAGAAAAGTAGGGAAATGGCTTAAAAATTGGCATGAATTAATCATTTTAACATTATAACCCAATAACAGCTTGACTCACTTTTCAGCTCCAAATTGAGGGAACTGTTAGCCAGGATGGTAGCTCCCATGATGCTAGTCAAGCACACATTCATCAACATCATCAATAAATCATTACTGGGGATGGCCCATTTATTGGGTTTTTCAGGGGACAAGCCATGTCTGTGTATTTGGTGACAAAAGTTTTTAATGATCAACTTTCATCAAAGTTAAATATCAGAATACATCTTCCAACATTGTGCCTTGCTAGATATAGAGCAGCCAAGTCAGACAGTCTTTCTTTCATGAAGATTTTAGACTGTTTAGAGGCTTTAATTCAATCTGTTGATGTGTTATAAGGCTGTAGTTTTTAAAGTTGGTTTTCCTCTCAGTTTTATAAGTGAGCATAGTTTTACTGATTCATATGTTTTGATTGATGTGTTTACTTGATTATATTGTATATATCGTTGGAATCTTTCAATAAATTTATAGTTTATCGCACAGCTACTGAAATGCCACTATGAACACCATAGACGTTAGTAGTTGCTATTTTGTTTCCTCTTGTCCACAACAGTTGTAAAAATAGTCATTTTAAGAGACTTTTAGTGTAAATGATGAGGATAAACATCTCTTATTTTGCAAAATTCAGTTTTGAGAAAGAGTTTGGCTGTATTTTTGTTAATTTATTTCCCTAATTTACATTCTTATAGGGAACACATTGTGCAAAAAACCCCTTTTCAGGGTTCTCTAACAAAAATATTTGCCTCTGGCTTGTCCACAATCCCCTCAAATACCAGAAAAATCCATTCCCTTCCACCCTCTCTTTCTCCACCTTTCAGAAAATGTGTGCTGAAACAAGCCATTCTTAGAGTTTCCTCTCATGATGTCATATGGGGAGTAAGCACCCCCTAGGTTTGGTTGGAAGAAAGTTCCCTGCTGACTGCGGTCTGGGAGATTAATGGTTCGAATCCCTTCTGAGACCAATATAAAGTTGTTTTAAAAGGGTAAAATATGTCCCCTTTAATGGTTTGAATTTCTTCTGTTTTGATGCATTTCCTCTACTGCGGCTCAGCAATCAAAATATCAGGATTCCAAAAAGCATTGTATTCATTCTTTAAAAAGACCGTAGCTGTGGAAATCAGCTTAAAACACTTAGAACATTTAATTTGATTAGCATGGCTTACAAACGAGCTCACATTAGTAGAATCTAAAAGTGGGTTTTAGATGAAAAGAAGATTGTGTTTATTCCAAATCTCTTTCATAGGAGACATTTTATGATTTTTTTATGGCCAGTATGGCAACAAAGAATGATTCTCTCTTTAAGTATACATCTGTGCATATTGGCGATGTATCAAGACAGACAAAATGGTAATATAAATCTGTGCGTTTCAATTGGAGTAGAAAGCACTCATATATAATGTAAGATGTAGTGCAAAGTACTTCAGTTCTACAGTTAAAATGTTAAAAATGTACCACATGAAAGGCTTTTGAGCAACAGTTTCACATATTTTTACTGCTGGAATAATGTATTGCTGCAAGAACATGTAAGAAGAAATTTGATGTTGTATTTTTCATACTTTTTTAAAATTCTTTGTTCCAAAAGTTAAACACAAACACCCATTTGAGAATGAGTATACAGACATAGAATATCATGTATCCCCTATCAACTGCAGACACCTAAAGGAATATAAAAGGAGGAAATAAATCAAATGAATAAAAATATCAGGTAGAAATGCATCGATAACACCCTTTCCAGGCCAACTACAAATACTTAGATTTAAGTACTCTCTAATACCGAGTACAAATAGGAATACTCAATAATATCTTTACAGTTCTTAAGATTGAAAATTAGTTTTGTTTTTCATCAGATGTTACACACCCTCTTCTGAAATTTTAGCTATGCATAATTTAAAGCGTGCTCTGCTTTTGGCATCCTCAATTGTGTTAAAGTTTCACCAGACTGCAGACATGGCTTCAACTTGACCCTTGTATTCACATAAAAAGAGGCAAGCATGATGCTGTAAAATGATACACAGTACAATATCTGTCGTGTTTTATTAGTATGAGTTCTTAGACCTGGTACTGGCACTGATCAGTGCACTGATAATATCAAAGAAAGAAAACAACAACAAAAGAGGTAACTGTAGAAATAGTAACAGAGGAATTAAATGGTTTAATAAATGAGATTTGCTTAAATACATACTACTAAAAACAAACAGACATATATACAGGGGGTAAAGACAACACAACCTATTGAATAATTATCCTAATGTACATTTTGCAGACCTACATTTACAGCCCCACAATGATATGTTAATATGAGTGAAAAATGTATAGTACTGTGCATGAATTTAAGGCATACTTGGGCCAGAAATTGAGGCTGAAGTAAGGTGTGTAATGGTGAGTTAGCCCACCTGTGGGCACCACTGGGCTGGAAGGAGGATTGACACAATCCCTGTTGGGCTCTGGATGTCCTTGCATATTACCGGGGACATGGGAAAATAATCTGTTTAAAAATTAACTAAGTCCACAATTCTAGGGCAGAGTAAGTGACAAATAAGCACAGCCTAAAGGAATTGAAAACTGCCACGGTGGGTTTGGGTTGATATCACCTGAGGTCAAAAGGACCCAACAAAAGAAATGGCGTCGAGCTTGACCTTGGCTGCTGAGTGACACATGTACTGACTGTATGCAACATGTGTTGGATTAGATCCTGTCCAACAGGTAACTTCTTTTGCCTAGTACAAAATCTGTTATTTGATTCCAAAGTCAGGTATACCAGATGCTAGTATTACACTGATTGGACACAATGGATAAACATTAGTAACTGATATCTGTTTGTTTGTCAACAGAGCCGGTATCGGCCAATATCGTTGTCAAACCAATGCATCCATATATCCTCAATGCCTATGACTCTGAGTTAAGACAATTTGGTACTGATACAAATAGAGGTAAAATCTAAAATGTAATATACAGGGACATAATGGGTCATATGGTTACAAACAGCCCAATGTTTAGGTTAGAAATAAAATGACTAAGAGGAGACACATTTTTTGCATGCTTTATTGAAAAGATGGAGTGAAAGGGGGGTCTAGGTGTTAACACATTTCTGTCAGGACTTGTGTTGTATCAGAGTATTTCCAGTGGATTTATTTCTTAGATCCAAGTCATAAATGGTGTGGGTCTTGTCAGACTAAGTCTCAGAGCCCAATCAATCAAATTTAACCAACTTAATGTGTGCAGTGATCTTTGTACAGGTGTGGCTCCTGAAGTGTGATCTTCCCCTGCAGCAATACCTCACATAAGGATTTTAAAATACCCCAGAGGTTAAGGATTACTGTCCTGCATGTCAGTCTTCTCTCCCATGAACATTTTTTCTCGATCGCCCCCTGGGATTATGACTTCCTCTGACTACTGGCTGAAGTAATTAGACAAGCCTCTGATCCTCCCTGTGCTGTGTTTAATTGTGTTTAGACCCACCCGAGAACACATCACTGATAACGCATTGTGTCACCCGTCAATATTTACTCTACATTTCCTAGACTTCATGTAAAATTATGAAATGAATTTACATAAGACTACTGGCTGCTGTGATCATGTTGAGAGTAATTTGCATGGTAAGCAAAACAAAGACTTGCATAGCAACCATTATTTGCCTTTATTGTTTGTGTTGCATGAAGAGGTAAAGATAGTATTAAACTTTTATGAAACTGCACTGAGAAAGACCAGAAGTGTTCCAAAGCCAGCCAGACTCGCTTTTACCAAGACACAGTAAAAGTGTTTTATTAATGATTAAAGCACATCTACATTGATCTCTTGGATAAAAGAGATAACGCAGTGAGAGCAGCTTTAGGACAATAGCTCCTGAATGCTCAAGCAGGTGACTGTGTTGGTTTGTATGAAAGATATGTTCTCCACTGGTCCCAGTGGTTAAATCATACAGTTTTCCCTCTTGATAAGTCACATTATCAAAAATAGATGAAGACACGAGCTTTGTGAGTATTGAGATGCATGGGCAAGAAATTCTACTTGCTTTTCCAAATTTTAGCAGGTTTATAGATTAGACTGTGAGATTATGGTGCATTTGCCCTAAATGATCTGGTGCAGTTCATGTCAGAACTGTCTGCAGTTATTTGTTTTTTTCCGCTATATAAGGTGGGAAAGTTACCAAAATAACCAATCCTTGTTGCACTACTTTTTCGGCACCCTTCTGTTGAGGTACCAAGCATATATATTGAACCCTAAAGGGTAGAGGTTGGTGTACTGCAGGTCATTGATCGGTCAAAAGAATAGCACTTCTTATGATATGATGTCACTCTATTATGTTGGGGCTTTGCCATAAAGCTTATACCCCTGCCATCCAAGTAAGGGTATGGTTGGCTGTGGTACACAAGGAAGTTCATGGTTTACCAAACCAAGTGGTACAAAAAAGTACTGACCAAAACCAGATTGCTTGGTGGACACATACCGAGATTTACCCCACTATAATGTATCCAAAAGTCCCAAACCAGACCAGACCCCTCCACAATAACGCACCGAATTACCGTACCAAAACGTATCTGAGAAGTACTGAATCAAACCAGACCCCTCAATGGAAACACACAAAGGCTTTATTGTATCAAAAAGAACTGAAATAAACCAGAAAACCACTAACCTCCAATTTCCACATGCTGCAACCATCGGTGAATCTTACTGCGGAGTAAATCGCTCCCTCTCTAGTCTATCAGAGCATTTCAACAGCCAGTGCTCAAGACCGGCAGCGCCAATCTGCTCTATTCTGCTTCGCTTTGCTGCCAAACCACGTCAATACCCGTCGAGCAGAAGGCTCCAAAATAAGAAGTCACGACCGTAGAATATCCGGTTCTTTCAAAATAAAACACAATGCAAGGACTCCCAGTCCCAAATCATCACTAGTTACCAGGAAAAGTAACTTTTGAGGACATTTAGCCAAAGAATTTTACATAAAACCACAGATCCTTTGAGCAAATATTAACCTTTGAACTTCCTAATGTACTCAACCAATGGCGGAAGCAATAATATCATGGACTTATACCGGAAAGGATGATAAATTAAGCACAAAAGGTCCACTGTTGACATACTATTCCTGCGTGAACTTGCAGTTTGTGACTGAAACTAAGTATACCATAAAGTACTAAACCAAACCAGAGCCCTCTATGGAAATGCACCAAGGGTTTACAGTAACAAAAAGTACTTAACCAAACTAGAACATGTAGTGGAAAAGCATCAAGCGTTTACCATATTAAACTGAACCAAACTAGACGACTTGATGGAAATGCACCAACCATACCAAACTATACCAAAAAGTACTGAACAATACCAGACCTGTCAGTGGAAAGACACCAAGGGTTATTATACAATGCTGCATGAAGTAATAAACCAACCCAGCAGCTTGGTGGAAACACATCTGAAACCCTCCTATGGTATATTTGTTTTCATATATTCTTCTTTGTCATTGCTCTCTTTTTTCCAGGCTAGAAGCAAGTGAGTCGCCCTAATGGAGAAATAAAACCTTTAGATTGCACAACAGGCACACCTTGTTGGCTGCTGCCCGCCTGGAATGTTGTGAGGGCTGAGAGCGAGGGAAGGAGAGACGAGCAGAAAAACAGGGACAGGAAGAAAGCTGACTGCTAACACATTGTTCACTACCTGGCTTGTCTGGTGAGTTGCATCACAGTCTGTCATGCCTGCTCCTGTCTTTATACTTGATGAGTGCATCTGGGATTCAGATCCCAACTGTTTGTCTGACAGGCTGCTGAAGCTTAAATGTGTTGATGGAAGATGGTTGGTAGTTATGAAATGATGGCTTTTTTAAAAATTGATGAGATTTCTCATTTAAAGCATTGCACAGATTATGAATAATATTATCTTAAATAATGCAGAGGGAAGGTATCCTGGATAATGAAAACAAAGATCCATCAGTTTAAAATCTGAACTATGTGCACTAACTCTAGTGAATTATAAAGGTCATTTACAGTAAACCAAACTGTAGCTACACATATTCTAGTTTTATTATTTGACTGGCACTCTCTGGGCATTTTATTATGTGAGACTGCCTGTAAATGCAAATATAAAATCAGCCAACCACACGGCAGCAACCAGTACCTTTAGGCATATACAGTAGACATAGTCAAGTAGATGTGCTGAAGTTCTAATGGAGCAGCAAAATAGTGAAGAAAGGTGATTGAAGGACTTTGAATGTGCCATGGTTGTTGGTGCCAGAAGGGCTGGTCTTAGCAATTCAGAAACTGATGATCTTCCGGGATTCGTGCACAAGCATCTCTAGGGTTTGCAGAGAATGGTCAGAAAGAGAAAGTATTCGGTGAGCAGCAGTTCTCTGGGCCTCAACACCTTGTTAATGTCAGAGGGCAGAAAATGGACTGACTGGGTTGAGCTGATCCAAAAGTAGAAATAACTCAGATCTCACTCATTACAACCAAGGTATAAAGAAGAGCATCTCTGGATGTACAGCACATTGAATTTTATGAAGATTTTGGGCTACAATTACACAAGCTCACCAAACCTTAACAAAAAAGATTGGAAAAACAATGCCTGGTCTGCTGAGTCTCGATTTCTGTTGTTACCTTCAGATGGAAGGGTCAGCATCTGGCATAAACCACATGAAAGCATGGATCCACTCAGCTGTATATCTATGGTTTAGGCTGCTGGTGGTGTAATGGTGTGGGGATATCTTCTTTGCACACTATTAGCCCCTTAGTACTAACTGATCATTGTTTTAATGCCACAGCCTACCTGAGTATTGTTGCTGACTAATGCTGCACCAATTAACGTAGCCGCAATAACAATGTCAAGCTGTGTTATTACATAATAGCATAAAAGGCAGTGGTTATTTTTGTATTGAGTAGTACTGGAAAGGTTAACAAAAATGCCTGCAGAACGGCCTTTAAGTTTACTATAGTGCTGCTGCTGTACTTTGTAGAAGAACCTTTATCTTCAAAAGAGGAAAACCACTTAATTTTTGAAAAAAATATAAAGCTGTTTAGAAAGCTGTAGCCAAAAACTTCAGGATTTGTATTTTTTTGTATGCTGCTTCATATTTGCATTTTTCAAGCGGAGAAATATAGCAGCGTTCTCACTGACCTTGCCCATTCTTTTTAGGTCACATTGTACCCATCTTCTAACAGCTACTTTCAGAAGGATAACATGCTATGTCACAAAGCTAAAATGATCTCAAACTGGTTTTCCTGATCATAATAATGACTTCACTATACTTAAGTAGCCTCCACAGTCTCCAGATCTTAATCCAATAGAGCACCTTTGGGATGTAGTGGAACAATATATTCACACTGTGGATGTGCAGCTAATAAATCTGCATGATGCCATCTTGTCAATATGGACCAAAATCCATGAGGAGTGTCTCCAGCAGCTTGTTGAGTCTGTGCCAAGAAGAGAGGCAGTTCTGAAGACAAAAGGGGGTTCAACATAGTACGAGCAGAGAGTACCTAATAAAATGGCCAGAAAGTGTATTTGAAGAAAGAATAGCAAATATATGCACATATGTACCAGGATTTTACTTGGCAAATATTTTCAGCTTTGAGTATCCTGGTCATGCCACGGACTGAGGGGAAAAGAAATTATGAAACAATAGTGTTTGAGCTTCCTCTGTATAAATGAAAATATGTGGGTGTAGAACTGTTAGTAAGACAAAACTTCTAATTTGAAGAGTTAAATTTGGGTTTGTTAAATACTTTGGTGAACATTTCTTTCTTTTCACTGATAATGGTAACTGGTTACAGCCCTGAAAAACTGTTATTCCACACAGTTCCTTTTCAAGGCTTTCTGTTTTGGGTTCCTTTCTAGTGATCAAGATGTCTCATGAATGCAGAGAACTGATAAGAAGTTTATCAAACATGACAAAAACAACCTTTTAGACTTTAGGATTAACATTTTTAAAGTCACAATAACCTCATGTTCGTCCTGTTCTTGTGGACTTTACACCTTCATCAGTCCTCTTTAGTCTTCAATTTCACAGTTATCAACACTTGACTGGTGTCTCCCAAGAAAATTTCTGTGAAGTTTTTGCTTAAAAACACTCATGTTGGAGTTTGGTTCAGCTCTGTTGAAACAGGCTGTTTCAGTGTCTGACCACACCCCCCACTGGCAGTGGATGTTGCTATGGCTCTCCTTATGTTTACAGCGGCCACGTAGATACAGCTGGTTATAGAACAGAACAGAACAGAATAGAATTTCCCGCACGCTGTCACCAAGGGGAAACCCTCTAAACCGCTTGTTTGAGTAAACATTTTCTGGAAGGCGGAGCTAGTAAGAGGAGGAGAGGAGGGACTTTCCTCATTTCAAGGGGGTTTGTAGACAGACCAGGGATGCAAATTTTTGTCAGAAGCTTGAAAAAAGTGACCTTGTAAAGACAGCAAGTTTCTAAACATAGTCATACATGTAAAAAAATGCAAACTTCTATCTGGCTCAACAAAGGAAGCCTTTATTCATGTTTTTTAGATAATATTAATAACTTTATTTATATATAAATTTACATTTCTATTGAAGGGATAGCCCCTTGAGATGACCAGGGTGTCCCAAACAAAGATATGGAAAAGACAGGAACATTGTAAGACAACCAGTGCAATAAAGACGTTACAAAATATTGAGAGAAGCATAAAAACACAGGCAATACAGGAAAATATGAGAGAAATACAATACAGACATTACAGAACATTACAGAAAAACACCTCACCTAAGGATACAGGTATATGTACAGTATTCGTATGCAATAAGTCTGAATTACACAAACCCATAATAAAGTAGAAACACACACGTATGTTAGCAGAAACATTTGATATAAATCACAACACCAATCATGTTTACACAGTTGCTATGGCTATAGTCAAACTAAAAGCAGGAGCACAGTGTTTGTACATGAGTAAAGGGAAATTTGTTAAAGAGATGAGAGATTGATCTAGGTGAAATGGACAGATTATTCCAGTTAGAGGGGGCTTTACATTGAAAGGCAAACTGTCAAAGCTCTTTAAGTATTCTTTGAACAAAGACTAATGAATTAATTGTGTGACAGAGGTTGTACTGTGATCTGTATTTGTTTGGTATTGTTTGAGATGGGGGGGTTAATTATAGTAAATACATTTGAGAATAAATGAGAACCAATGAAAATGCCTTCTAGATTTAGGTTATAACCAGTTTATTGAGTCGTACGTGAAGCAATGATGCATCCTTAAAATAAATCTACACAGGCTGTTATAAATGCCACTGACAGGATGGAGATTAGTTTCTGATGCATTTTGATAGATGACATCTGCATAGTCCAACATTGAAGCAGGTGATAGAGCGATACAGTTGACCCAAAATGCTTTTTATTTTCTTAATGACAGAGTCGAATTGAATCTTGAAAGATAACTGAGAATCAAACCATAACCCTAGATATTTGTCTACCTTCTCAAGTGGTGTACCATTAAGATAGGTAATACGCCATTGGTCTGAGTGTGAAATCTTGGGCCAAACAACAAATTACAGGACTTTTTTTTTGTTCAACAGTAATGGAGAACAATTTTTGTACATTGGCAAGGTCAGCTTGTAGGGTTGTCTGAATTTGAGAAATGTGAAATATTTAACCTTTATTTGACCAGGGGAAAACCTCTTTGAGATTAAAAACTTCAATTTAAAGTAGTCACTTCATTGGCTGTAGGTTTGACTTCGAGCCTTGGCCCTTGATACATGTCTACCCCACTTTTCCTCTTAGATTTCCAGTCTCTCTTCAAGGCACAAAGGCCAAAACACAAAAATTGAGAAATTCATCTTGAATCTTTTAAGTACCGTATAAGTCTTGACATGTTTCAGCTGCTGACTTCCAGCCGTCTTCCTGTCCTGATTGACAGAACATCCCCACTCCCTGCTTGTTGGGCAGCTTCTTGAGGCCAGCATCCCATGTATGAGTCAACATGTAACCCCTCTCATCCTGTTTCACATTCCTGTAGGCCTGTGTCCGGAACTCAGTGGCTTCCCTGATCTACTGCTGGTACTTGTTACTCTCTAAAGGAATGACTTTGGTGTTTTCCCAGTCCACAGTGTGGTTCTCCAAGATAGATGACCTCAAGATAGGATGACCAAACTTGTGTAAGATCAGCTGATAAGACACATCAGTTACATCATGTGACTCTTGTGAAGAAGACTGCTGGAAGTAAGCAGCTGAAACATTTCAAGGTAGTAGAAGTCGCTGCTTATCTGTTAATAAAAAACAGAAAAACGGTGGAGGCAGTATGACTCTGACAGTTTTAAAACCCTGATTTTAATGATTATATTCCCCCTGCCATTTTGACATATAATGGGAGAAGTGTACCATTCATCTCTGCTTCAGGGATCTAGTTTGCATCATACGCTTGCAGCCCTGTTTCAACATGAAAGCATTTGTGATTTTAATTATTGTTCATGCACACAGACAAGTAAAGGAAAGAAAATGATTGTTGTAAAAAGGCTTGTTAACGAGTGATGCTCCGTCTGCCAGCCAGGGCCTCTTTGTGTGACGTCCATGGAAACAGGAGGGCTGAAAACTTGAGATGGAAAAGTAAAAAGAGGAGGAGGAGGAGGCTTGAGAGGGTTGTTTGCCGAGGAGATGTGTGACTCAGAGAGGCAGCTTCAGACACTGACTGCTCCTTTCCACTGGAAGGCCACAGTGAAGCCAGGATACTCCCTGAGCCTGCCCCATGCCCAAAAACAGAGACTCTGTCTTACCCCTTGTTTAACCACACGTACATACACATGAATGGACTAACCTCCATTTCCATGGTGAGAAGACACATACACACCAGTGAACACGTCTTTTTTTCCTCATGCATCAGAAGTTGATTGGACCTGTGATGCCATTAACTCCACCCAGAGGAGACAAATATAAGACCAGAATCAAGTTGATTGTCAGACCTTCAGACTTTCAATATGACTCGCGGGAATTATCCTGTCATGTACTGGGGATCTAATGCAGGATATCTGTGGACTATTTCTTCCTTCGTTTCAGCAGACGAGCCTCCTGACCTGCTATTTTTCTGCCATGGATAGCATCTGAACCCTGCTTTGAGGTGATCAATGATTTCTTTGCACTTTGGGCTTCTTTGATTACCTGGTATTGTTGTGTTTATGCTTGCCAAGGTCAGGGAGGACTTTTCTTTGGCTCTACAAAAGAGAGACAGAAATTCTGCCTCCAGGTATTTGCCTTAGAGTCAGCTGTCACAGTTATTTTTTTACAAGGAAAAACTAGCTAAGAATACAGTCTTGATAGCAGGGGGGAGAAGTGGGGCGAGATCCACACATTCCCACTCTTTCACCCACCTGGGAGCCGCTCAGTATCATCAGTGTCACCGCGTTTTAGTGACAGAGCGCTTGCACCGGCAGCTGAGGTCAGTCTGTCTGCGAGGGCTCTGTCTGAGTGAAATGAGAGAGGAAGAGATAGGGCCAGTGCAGGGAGAGATAAAGCTCAGCTGCTCAGCTGCTCTCTGTGTGTCCATACACTGAGTCAGTCCTCCTGACTCCTCCCAGCAGCCCCACCTTCCCATCTCTGCTGCTCCCGCCCCTCTCTCCCTCTCCAGCAGTAGGTACATGTGCAGTGAGCGACAGCCAGGAGAGCAGTTCAGGGCACGAGCCAAAGGCGCACACACCCACTAGCAGAGAGCAAGGCTGCATTATTCAACGGATCCTCTTCTCTACGCTCCTCTGGGGTATGGCACACACACTCTGAGCAGCTCACACACACTCACAGCAGACGATAAACTTCTAGAAAGGTCCTGCACACTCATTTTTTAGTCTTTCAGCAGGCTGCAGTCGAGAGGTTCTCACACAACTGAGGTAAGGTTCAGAGAGTTGTTCAGTCTCCCTGTGAGACTTTTTATATTTGTTACTATGGCAGACAGTAACACTGTTATAAAAATAATACAGCGCTTGTTTAACCTGTTCTGTCAGCTCAAAGTTATTTTCATTTTCATTCTGTTAGGGAGTGGTTTGGAATAACTTTGTAACTTTCAAAAGTTGGAGCTCATTGTACTGTTGTTGAAGAGTGGAACAGACAGCACCTGTGCATGCTCACCACGTTTTAGGAGCCTAAATGGATGCTTCATTTATTCAAAGTTTGCACAGAGAGTACTTGGCATTGAATGGGTTCTGCTTCTGTGGGCGTGTGCATGCATGCATCATGTACATGCATGTGTGTGTGCCATCCCACCCACATGGGCGTGCACATCCTTGCGTGCACTTTAGGTAATGGGCGGTGAGGGGAAAGATGGCGAAGTTTGGTTCGTCCGCCCACCGCCGAACCAAATTGGAGGAGGCTTTCCCGCCATTTGGTGGAAAAGGCTGTGGCAAAGGTTTTAAGTGGTGCAGCTGCTGAGAAATACAGCACTTCTCAAGTCACACCTGTTTGGCCACAGCTGCACTATTTAACAAAAATCAGCCAAGTGATTCATTTATTTATAATTAAGTAATCTTATTGTTAAACAGCTCTGTGATATTGCAAGAAAAATGCCTAAAATGCAATTTTATGAAGATTTATAGCCTGAAATGTTTGTGGATTTCAAAAAGTATAGATGAAGCTGTAATTTTAGATATTTAAAAAAGAAGGTAAGGAATTCCAGCATCAAAGACAAACTTCAGTGCAATGCTCTTTCCTTCATGTCACCTCCAGCAGAAATCCAAACAGCCTCTAAGTGAAAGCCTGTCCTTATCAGGGCATGCAGCAGTATGCATTTCTGTTATGAGTCAACACTTTGGTATCACTGTATGATCAATGCTGGGCAGGCTGGGCAAGACGATTAGTGCAGAAAAATTCAGATCACAGAAAAGAAGTGGAAGCAATGAGAAGCATTTTTTAAGTGGTTCGCCTCATTTTCAACCAAAAAACTCTCCAGAGAGCCGAGAGGGAGGGAAATGTTTTTATTTATTTTGGTGTCCTCGGCTGAAAGCGCTTAATTGCTTCGTGTGTGAGTTGAAGGTGGGAGTTTGTGTTTGTGGGAAATATGTTTGCTCAACAGCGAGCTGCATAAAGTGGATAAACTGCTCCCACAACAATTTAATGGAGCCGGAGGAGAGAACAGTGAGGCGTATGTTATGACAGTGTGTTACCGTGATAATGCCACTGTGAATATGAGATGTTATCAGGAGCCTTGAAAAGAAGGAAAGGGGAAGGAAAACTATTAACACTTTCTGACGATAATGGGAGTTTTGAATCCAGAAAAAGTAAGAAAAACAGAGGTCATTCCTTTTGAAAGTTCTGCCTCTGTTGGTTGCTTTTAGTTTCACACAGTACAAAACAAGCTTATGAAATTTAATACATTTCAAAATTTTATAGATGTGCTGTGGAAAAAAAAATGGATTCTGGAATAAATTATCGTTGAGCACAGTGAGCAGATCCAGCGCTGAAGGCAGGCTGCCCAGACAAGAACCAGGGTTATGCAAGACTGGAACATTTCTTCAGCGTAAACTCCATTAAAGTTTAACCACTGATTCAGCTATGATTTGCTGTACTGCGTTTCCAAGGGAGGCAGCTTGTACACTTTAGTTTTCATTAATTCTTTCTTTCTTTCTTCCCCTCCTCCCCTCAGACAGTGACTCACCCCCCTCTATACTTCTTGCTGAGCCATCATTACCATGGAAACCCCAAGCCAGAAACGCACCAGCCGAGGTGCCGCCGGCGTCTCCCCAGCCCGTATCACCAGGCTGCAGGAGAAAGAGGACCTGTCCAACCTCAATGACCGTCTGGCTGTTTACATCGATAAGGTGCGCTCCTTGGAGGCTGAGAATGCCGGCCTGAGACTCCGCATCACAGAGTCTGAGTCCCTGGTTACCCGTGACTTGTCTGGCATCAAGGCGACCTATGAGGCAGAGCTAGCCGACGCACGCAAGACCCTGGACCAAGTGGCCAAGGAGCGAGCACGGCTACAGCTGGAGCTGAGCAAGCTCAGGGAGGAGCACATGGAGCTCAAAGCCAGGTAGGAGGAGCATTTGGGGGTGGAGCTTTAAGGGGAGAGGCTTGGGCACCATAGTAATTTCACAAACTGGATATGGTTTCACAAACAACAAATGCCATGTGTCCTTTTAAGTTTATCATCACATTTTGTTGGCCACCCTTAAGAGGGTGTAGAGAGGAGAGCTTTCTGGGGCCCTGCCACATGGTGGGCCCATGGAGGTCAGCAAAATCATGGTCCATGGTTTAGTTAAATTGAGATAACCATATTTTAACTTTTACCTGTTGCTTATCAAAGCAATATTTAATTCTTCATTTATTTGTTTATTTATTTATTTATTTATGCCACGGTATAAAGCCTTCTTCAAAATTTAAATCCTTTTTCTCAAAACAGAATTAAAATGGGTTAAAAGTGGCAATAATAGCAGTAGCTAGACGTACTTTTCAGCCTCAAAATGAAGTAACTGTTAGCCAGGATGCTAGCACCGATGCTAATGATCCAGTACACATGCATTGTTACTATCAATAAAACACAACTAGGGCCCATTCACTGTGTTTTTCAGGGGTCCAGCAAACACTGTGGGCAGACTTGATTGTAGACACTCAGTACAGACAAGTTGTAAATATTTTGAGCATCTCTCTGAGCATGTGTCTTTTCTGCTGGAAGTATGTTTTAAAACGAGCTCTCATGCTGCTGTTAAGAAAAGTCAGCAGCACCACGAGGAGCCGTCTGTGAATCTTTCACTAGATTCATGTTTTTTTCACTACAGTACGGATGACATTTCATCTCTGTGATGTGGTTTCTTTGTTGGGGGAATCCCCAGGCAGTGATACCACTGAAACTTATGACGAGTTCCTGAGCTGTATGGATGCATCTTCCTCACATTACACAGGGTGTCCACGTGATCTTAGACAGTGTTAAAGGTCCATAAATCAATTTAGCTAAAGGAAGGCTTTTAAAAAGTATTAAAAAGTCTAGACTACAAGTATGAGGTCTTAAATTTAGTTGTTTTTAATTTTTACATTAATGAGGTTAGAGTCTGCATAGATTTATAGAAATAAAACAAGTACAAATCTAATTATTATCACAAAAGAGATTTACTCTGAGAAACAATCACAAACCACATGAATATGATTTGAAATAGCTGACTCAAATTATCTCAGGGAAACCCACAGGACATGAAGCATCAGACAGTCAGTAGAGCGAGTTTGGTAGGGTCCAGTTGACCAGTTTAGCATATAAGCTTATGTTATATTTAAGATGGTGTACTACCAATAAGGGATTTATAAATAAAAAGGTGCATGTGTTTATCACACCTCAGTGCCAGAGAACACCAACCAACTCTGTTATACAGAACAAAGTGATGAGTGTTGTCAGGATCTCCTGTTATGAATCTCAGGGCAGAATGATACACAGAGTCCACAGATTTAAGAGAGGAAGCAGCGGCATGTTTGTAGCAGTGTTAATTTCATGGACTAAAACTGCGACTAAAAATGTTTGTCAACAGCCTTTTCTTTCCTTGTTTCCATGGCAAAAACTAGACTAACAAAAATAGATCTGTGATGACTAAAACTGACGAAACTAAGTTTAGTTTTCATCAAGATGACTTAAACTAGACTAAAATGACATGAAGTTTTCGTCGGGCATTCAAAATCCGTAATATTTCTCCACTGTGGGTAAATCTGTCAAAAAACAATGCATCTGTATCTCTTCTGCCTCTCAGCTGTTGAAAGCAGGGACCCCGGGTTTGGCAGAGTGCACAGAGCACACTACCATGGTTTGGTACCAGATTAAGGCAAGAGAATAAATGCTTGGACTGAAAGTGAAGACTAAAATGTGAGGACTTTTTATGGACTAAAACTAGACTACAGTGTTTTTGTCGACTAAAACTAGACTAAAACTAAAAAGGATAGAAATGACTAAAATGTGACTAAAACTAAAATGCTTTCATTTAAAGACTATGACTGAGACTAAAATTGAAAATAGCTGCCAAAATTAACACTGGTTTGTGGACAAAACTGTTGTTTATGTAACAGGTTAGAAAATAACGATGCTATAGAATCTCACAATGTATAAAGAGGGTCTTGAAAAATGTCTTAAAGTATTAACTTTAAAGTCAGATTTTCTGTATATTATCTGTTATAGCTCCAGTGTGTTTACCCTGTGGCCTAACATAAAAGGTAATTTGCATAAATGGTTTCCTCAGAGACTAAAACTTACCACAAAGGTTAGCTAAGGTATTACAAGTGACATTATTTATGACTACATTTTTTTACATCATGTCATATTCCTGTACTTGCTATGGCACATCATCCCCTGCAGCTTCCTTCTAACATTCCTCCTCTGACTCTCTTATGTTCATTTTTGTCTATTGAGTTTAAAAAGTTCAAAAGCTAACAGACTTTTACCTCTGAATTTTAAGTTTTATTATGTTCCCTTGTACCTAAACCACATCATAACTGTAGCTAAGGCAGAAAAACTCAGCATGTGGATCTGAATGCTGTAATTTCACATATCTGTGCTGGGATGTCTACAGTTAACACCTGCTTGTTTCAAACAACTGAGGCGGTGCAACACCCTAATTTTCTACCAGGAATGCAGTGTGGAGCATAGAGCCATACCCGACATTAGCGCTGTAAAAAAAAGCATTCCTGGTGGTTAGGTGTGTACGACTTGTCAGTTGTAAAGTACGGTTATGTCACTTTAAGCCCTGGGGTGTTGGAAATGACACACCTCCAGCCAAACAGGCTCCACCTTATTCACACAGCCTGCTCTGTTAAGGGTGAATTACTGCCCTAATGACAGAATATCTGTCAATGCAGCGTTTGACAAAAACTCTTGGTTAACTTTAATCAGTCACATGGACAGAGGATAAAGATTCATTAGTCTTTTGCTGCTCCTATGTTAAAGATAGACCTGTAGCATAATCTGTTATTTTCTCTGTATTTATTTTTCTTTGAAAGACCAAACATTTTGATGATAACCCATGATGATTTCCACATTTTTCCCTCGACCCAAAGATATTTAATCTACTTTTATTATTGATAGGAAGATGATAGATACTATATTGATCCCCTGCATTAAATTATAATGCCACTGCAGCTACAATCATGTCCATGACACCACTGCTAACACTGAAAGTAAACGTATTTAGGCACATAAAAACTACACATAAATATAGTAAAAACAAGTCCTCAAGACATGAAAACTCCACATAGTTTGATATAAATCACTAAGACTATTAAGCCAAACTGACACAGAAGATATGCTTGTGTGAGGACTGAAAGGGTAATAAATAGCTGTCATCAAAGGCTTTGGTTGTGTTTTTACAGCAGATGATGATGCGTAACAGAAGATGTATTACCATCTCATTTATGATAAATGCATTGCAACTCTTACCTGATGTGTCTTCTTGGCAGTGTGTGTGTTTTTTAATAGCAATGTCCTCAGCTCCAGAGGTGAAAGTCTGTGGTCTCGAGCTGTACAGAGTGGCAGCACGTGAGGAATGTGTTTACTGCTTGGCAAAGAGCTGCCAGGGTTATGGTCATAGGAATAAAAAACTACTGGATATAAAACACGTCTATAAATGTGGCAGACTTTAAGGGCTCATTTTAAGACTTTTTAGACAATGGAGGAGCAACAGCGAAGCATTCAGCACATGCTTTTTAAAGTGAATTCCAACATATTTTAGTGTTAAAGCAGTGGTCTACACTCTTAAGAACACACACGGCAGGGAATGCTGTTGCTCCAATTAGCACCATTGTGTTCTTTTCTCTGAGTTGACGTTGTTATTGAATCATAGCTGTGAGGCATGTCCGTGTAAGTGTACTCAGCGGGTGTGGCTCTGGGGTGTGTGAGCTGAAAGATGAATAAAATATTCAACAAAAATGTGGAAAATGTGCCAGTAATGTGGCTCATTTGTTGGGTAATGTTATTCTTTAAAGTAACTCCTTACTTTATAGGATCACTGCCTTTAAAAAGTAACTTGTTGCATCACTGTGTTTCAGTGCATTAGCTTTGAAGTAATTTTGCATTACCAGAATTAAATACTCTGTGTGGCTTGTTACATGCCAGTTATGTTGCCCAGATGATGGCACATGGCCTACAGTACATCTGTCTTTGACTGTGTTGACTCTACCATTGTTCTACATCCTAGTTTATAAACAATGAGCTGTAACTCTGCTGTCTAATAACAGAAAAAAACAAAGGGATTAATCCTTCAACTCTTTAATATGCTAAAAATGTAACAATGAACTTGGCAGAGGCACACAGCACAAGACTATGGCTGGGCATAAAAATGTATTCTATTGATAAATCTAATTTTTGTGAGATTTTTATCTTGAACTTCACTGAAATAACTTTACATAGAAGTTAATGGTTTGTACTTTAAAGATACTATATGCAGAATTTCTGCACTGCAGTATCTATATTAATGTGAAAATTAGACATTTCTGTGTTATAGATTTATTTAATCAATGTCTTATAGTATCTCAAATATTTCCTAAGATTTTCAAAGATAGAGAAATTCTTGATTTTTATAATTGTGGCCCCCAGCATGAACCCATAAGTGCTTTTTTCAGTGCATTTCTCCATCATTAAGATATATTTCTGAATGGCAAAAAAACATTGGTTAACTGTTTAGTAAATGCGCATTTAGAGGTGATGTTTTTATTGAACATATGGAGCTTTTCTGTTACATTAAGTGGCTTGGCTCTACTTGGTTTGACTTAGCATGGCAGCCCAGCCGGCTGCTTTTCTATCACAACCGAGCTACCTGTGTGTGTGCGCGTCTAGAGCTGAAGACGCTGCATTTTGAGTCGATGATGTTAAATAGCTGCACCTCCGAAGCATTGTTTTGTTCCACCAGAAGAAGAAGCACTGTTTGGTTTAGCTGCCCACTCTCATAATGCCTCTCAATGCTGCTGTCCTGAGGTGTTTCAAAGTTTGGTGCAGAGGTTGCTACTTAAGCACATCTGCGAGGCGTCCCCAAATTATTACAAACTGCTGTGATTTCATCAAGGTGTACTTGAGCCCTACAACAGAGCAGGACCATTCTGGGTGTGGCTTGCCTTAGCCCAGCCCGGCCAAACTTATTGTGTTATTGTTTTGGTTGAGAGCCCCCTGGTGGACTGATTTTACATAGTGTGCATTTATCCCAAAAAAGGGATGTTTAGTTTAGTTTTTTCTAAGCAGAGATAAACATAGTTCAAACTGTAAATAGAGTTTGGTGTGGAAAAAAAATCTAAGATTTCATTTTAGGCCATGTTGCCCAGCCCTGTGTTAGACACAACCATTTTAACAGCTTTAATACTGTCACAACTGTAGGTTTACCTTCAGTTGGTATTAAGGTCAACAGATGTTGGTTTTTCAGGACCAATATCAATACAGATTATAAGTAGTTTATGCGACTGATAACAGATATTTGAAATGGTTTGCATTTGTTATGACAAACAAAATTAACCTATTGTAGCAAAAGTAAAACTGCATGTTAAAGAGTAAGGGGAAAAAAAACAATTTAGCACTAGCTCTGTCAACATAAGAAATGGCACAGAGCAACACTGTTGGAGCAGGAAAGAGGAAGTGATGCTGCACACTCCCTGTGTCAGTGCCACCCAGGCCTCACTGTTGCTTGGCTGATAGTTGTGTAACATGAAGCTAACCAGATAGTGTTGGTGAGCATTAGGTAAGACTGTAGAGAGTGAAAACAGGGCCTAGATGTGAAGATGCACCTTGCAGTGACGCTAAAGTAGCACATCTTTGAATTGAGTAATTTAGGCTGATTACCTGGTAAATAAAATGCCAATGCTGATAATCAGCTAAATTTCAAATATCAGCATCAAAAAACAATCTGGCCGATAATCGGTCTACTCCAAGTTGGTACTCGGCTACCTGCCTAGAAGCAGAAGAGAAAATGAATCTCTGCAAATGCTTCAGGAATCCCCCTACCTTTTTCTTAGCAATCATAGATAAAGGATTTACCTTTACCTTTAGCTGCTAAGAAAAAGAGAACATTTTTTTTCCAGTAACCAATTGCTTTTATGGAAAAGAAGCTAAATAACAGATCACTTAAATTGCTGAACTATTGCATTAAGTTCCTCTTTACAAAAAATAAAGAAAAATGTCAGTGCTATAACAGATGATTTATCATTGGTTACCCAAACCCTGCTCATTGTGCTCTGCAGATGTGTATTTGGTGCCGGCCTTCATATCGGTGTCTGCAGTGTCTCTGTCCAAAGTTTATCAATGTGTGGTTTGTAAATTTACTTTTTCTGTAGGCAGATGAGGATGTTAATTTATATGTGAGCTCTGAATAAAAGGCCACGAATAACCTAATGTTGAGAGAACATCAATATAGTTTTTTTATTCACTTCTACAGCAGCCCCCATGTGAGAGTGCTCCTTGTAGTTCTGCAGCCACTTGGCAGGAAAAGTAGCAACGGCCCCGTCAGCGCAATTGTTTTCAAAGGGAAGTAGATCTTTTGACGCACGTGTGGTGGGAAAGAATTCCTCAATCCAGCCTGTGCCGGCTTTATCTGCTATACTTTCTCCAGCCTGTTTGCTTTTTGGTTGCCATGGTGCACTTGGAGTCTTGGCTCGGCCGTGCGACGGGGTGGTGACTCAGAGGTTTTTTTTTTTTTCATGGCTTCTGGAATGAGGCTGACTGAGCGCTCACTGTAACGGGAAGTCAGGTTTATTAATACACACTGACGGGCTGCTCTGACTGGCCGCTGAGCTGAGCTTCAGGTGGCGACATCAGCAAACAGAGGGGAAACAAACACTGGACAGGTCCATCTCATAATATGTTGATTTTTTTTTTTTTCTCTTCTTTTTTGCTGATGTCCTTGGTTATCCCCCTCATGTTTGACAGAACACAGCAGCAGATGGAGCCGTCAGTGCAGTTCAGTTGTCTGGACACACCTGTTTAGCTCAAAGGCATGACACTGCGTCTCTTCACACACACAGCTTTATATGCATAACTCTTACAACAAACACATGCTCTCCCCCCTAGAGGCAAAACCTCAAGCTGCTGGGCCAGAATGCCAACCTTTCTCCCTGCAGCACTATTTGACTTGTAAATAATTCAGAACTCTAGACAAAAGCAGGTGTGGGTGGATTGAGGTGCTGTAAAATCAAATCTAAACCTAAAGCTTGAAGCCAGTAACACAAATGGAGGAAAAAAAAAACAGGTCAGAAACAGTAGATATGAGCCCCAGAGCTACAAGGAGCAGAGCAGTGTTCATGGGTTTGGCAGGGCCTTGTTTAGTCATCTTGTCTTTAATACTGAAATAGAGTGTCTGTCTGGTGTCTCGTGCCCAGTCTAACCTCCAGCTGTGCTGCTGGCTGTGAAACTTGAGCCTGTGTGGGAGAACGGCCTCATCAGTGTCACTGGCAAGACTTGTTCCTTAAATCCTTTTTTATACTCCACCCAGGTAGATGAGCAGAGGGGAAGCTGTGTTGGAAATTGAATGCTAACTGTAAAGGTGTCTGTTTTTCTTTATTTGCAGAAGACAAAAACTGAGCCAATTAATCATTTAGCAATTAAAGTTAATAAAAAACTTTTTTAAATTAATGTATTCATACTAAAAAGACAAATATGCAAACCTTGCAGCTGCTCACAGGTGTATATTTAATTGTTTTTGGCTTTCTTTATATACTTGGAAAGAAGCCATTTGACTAAAGTGAACTGTAGCTGTAGGAAAAATGTATAATTTTCGATAAGATGCAAAGCATTATTGTTATCGTACTGATGTGCAACAATTCAACAAAATGCCATGGCACTTCCTGAGTCTAACTATAAATGGTAATCTAAGGCTTAAAGTTAATTGAAAGAGGTAGTGAACACTTCAACATTTTTTTAAACTGTAAACTGAAATATCTGATTGTAGCTTTGTTTCCACTTCTAACCAACATTATGTCACCATTTAGACACTGCTTCTATCCTCTCTTGCACCTACACTGCCTCGGCTTCAGTGATGCCGATGCTGGAGCCAGCAGCTCAAACAGGTAGAGCCCGGCCAGGACCATCGTGGTCCACCACACCAGTACTGCCTGCTTCATGGGACTCCAGAGAGGGAGAATCCACCACCTCAAATATCATACTAAGGCAGCAGTGCTGCGGGACTCGGTGTCACTTTCCATTTTTCTATGGCTAGGGGACGTGGCTGTCCCTCCCGCCTTCCCATCTCAAGGATAAGAGCAGTGAAACATCACTTCCTGCTTCAATTTTTTTTTAAATTGCCTTATTTTAAAAATAATAATGAAAAGGCATGTTTTGTTATTCTCAAAAGAGGGAAAGAGTGTCAAAGAAGAGTTCTTTGTTTTTTTTGGCCAAAACTAGAGAGGCCTAAAGGACTAAATGTTGGACTGCTGCTGTGTTCTTATTGACTTTAAGCTAGCAATCACTCTGTGACAGCAGGAGCTGTAGTCTGTCTGCCTGCTAACAGCTTTTTTACACATTAACTAACTTATTAACCACATTCAAATGTTAAGATCCAACACACAAGAAATGTGATGTCGATTTGTGACATCTCCAGTCACAGGATGGGACTGGTTGCCCCTCATGTACACCTATAGTTTTGTTTGTTTCATACTGTTATGATACAAGAATGTTTTCCCCCAGAAAGGGAAGGGACTGGCATTATTTGGGCAAAATACCCGGATGGGTTGCTCTTTTCCATCTGGAAAACCCCGTCTTTTTCCCCTCCCTCCTTTTGAAACCAGACTGCCTACTTTTTGTACATTTTTCAGATTCCTCAAGTGGGCAGAGTTAGCTCTGGGCTAGGGGTTTACTTACACTTTAGATTTTAAAAAAGAGATCATTAAAGCCACAAAATGCAGTGAATCTGCAACATTGAAAAGCCAATGGAAATGCCAGATTTTATGTCCATTATCAGGCAGATCCATCTTACAAAGCTTTAGTGTGGAGTGCTTGCTTTTGGTCAGAGATGACCAGACTAATTAGTGTTATTTCAGCAAAATGAGAACTGAACAATTCTTTATTGAAAACAGCAAAGAACCTCACTGAAAGCTTTTCGATGGTGAAAAGATGTTTTTTTTCTCTTGATAGTGAACAAGATGTTTGTTCAGTCATCCTTCGAGAGTTCTTTAAATGTTCTCAGATACCCTGTATGGGGTGTTGCCCAGATGGATGTAGAATAAATCCAATACTCTGGGTATGTGGAACAGTCTGTCTGGCATGTCAGGTTAAAGGATGTGCAAAAGAACACAAGACAACAGCAACACAAATATGCAAACACGATGTATGCACAAAAACCCATACACACCTCCATCTTTACTCATGTTAAGTGCCTTGTTTTTTCCCACATTTAATAGATCCAAGGATTGCTCTATTAAATAGTGGAAAGGTTAACCAAAAAGGAAACTATTTATTTAAAACTCCATTTAAAGTGTAGGTAAAGTGTTACTACATTAGTATGTTATTGCCAATGACAACACTGGCTGTAACACTTGTTAAAGAAAACACGGTGATAATGAAGTGTTTAAAATCGAAAGCTCACACACCCTTCCACTGTAAAAATCATCTTTGATCTCTCTTAATGGCCAAAGTTCATCTGATAAGGATGCGACTCAACTGTACAGGTTTGAAAAATAAACAGCCAATCCCTCTTTGTGATGAAGTCTTATTTGTGTGCATAAAAGCAGGGATTGCCTCGGCTGTCTCGCCCCACCTGTTGGCTCAGTGGGGTTTAGGGCGTGGCAGCAGGGACACAGAGCTCTCAGACTTTATACAGAAGACAAAAAGTGGATTAAATAAACGCTGCTGTAGACATAAGGATGCAGAGCTGGTCCAGGTGCAGCAGGACAAACTTACAATACATGGATCATGCTGCACAAAGCCATTATAGCTACTGGAGAACACAGCAGGAAACGCACTTATCTTTAAGCACATTCACACTTCCTTTCTTTGGGATATTAGCTCTCTGTGGAAAGAGCTGATATGACCAGTATGTCTTTATAGAGCTGAGTTTATTGTTTATGCTTCATACTATCAGCCACATTTCTCTTTGATTAGATCAGGTGCTAGTGTCCTGTAAAGTAGATTCTCCATTTAAAGCTGCATTCCTTTACTCCGTGCAGTACGCCATATATTTCAAGTCATCACAGAGATATGCAGTGTACACGCTGACATTTATGTCACTAAGGAAACAGACCACACATGCTGAACAAATGCTTTAGACAACCTGTCTGCGGTGAGTTAAAATGGGAAGTCTTATTAGTCATATATCAAGTCTGAGTGAGTAAGTTTCTATTTTTGACCACAGGAAAGCTCTAGCTGCGTAATACATAAAAGTTTAGATTACATTATGCAGCTGTGCTATTCCTGGGTCTCGTTATTGACAACAAGAGGAGTCTTTCAAAGTGCTCATGTCGAGTTTGTCGTCTTCAAAGTCTTTTCCCTAAAATGGACAAGCGCAGGCCTGCAGTCCTCTTCTGATCATGCAGGCAAGCCTCTTGAATGCATTTGCTGTTTTTCAAAAGGGGAGCTTTCTTCAGTAGTCTGGTGGCAACAGAATGTCATTACACTACCTTTTTTTTCTTAAGCAGCATGGAAAGTACCTCTGGCTGCATGGAAAGATCTCTGTGTCCTTAAGCGGCACGGACAAAGAAATCAGTTTGATGCACATGACAAAATAATGACTCACAACTGGAAAAATCACAGAACTGTCTAAATTTAAGCACTGTATTTTTAATGTTATTTTTCTAGACCAGTGCTTTATGTCTCCTTTGTTTGTGGAATACTTTTCCTGACAGTTTGGACAATAACTTTTCAGTTATGAAGGCCATGAGAGTTTGCCTTTTTGCATGACCAGGTGACAAGCAAAGATATTTAATGTACTGTCTCATATGTCTTTTTTCTTCTCACCTCAGAGATTAATCAATTATAAAAAAGATTTGCTCTGATGAAAAGTGATTTAGAAATTCAGGAGCTACAGAATAAATTAAGCATGTCACATGTCTTCCCTCTAACATCTAAAAGACTGATTATGCAGCCTTTTTCAAAAATTAATGACTGTAACATCGCTTGTAAGGTCAGCATAATTATTGGGATGAAAAATTAATCTTGCCAGCTTCATATGCTCCTGGTCTATCATTGTTTAAATGTTGAGAATATCCACCCTGACAGGGTTTTTTCTCTTCTGTGGAGGCTGTGAAAGTCTGACCGCTTCGTTCATTATTGACTGCTCAGCATTTTGCCAGCAGCCATTAGGGCTGAACTCCAAGCAGCATTTATCCCTGAACTCCAATAGTCACTGCACTAACGGAGCTTTCTCTCAATAGATAAATTGACTTGTCATATCAGGAAAATCAGATAGAGGTAATTAAATAAAAATGGAATTTGTTCTTTGTCAGGATTCCTTCTTTATAGGTTTCTAAAAAGCATTTGTCTCTTTGTCGCTTCCTTTCAACCAGGTTTTAATGCGGAGTAAAATGCGACCAAATTAAAAACACTCTGGTTGTCCTTCACATTAGCTTTTTTGTGGATTAAATTCAAACTCGGCATCACGGGTCCCACACCCTGCGGCCTCAGACAGGCAGCAAACCACCATCCACCAGCAGAAGCACATTTCATCGTGCTGCTGTCCGTTTTTTCTCATGCTGTTTGATCACTTCTCTTCTGTTCTCCTGGCTGCCTCGGGGGGAAACCCTGTGTTCCCCTACGATGAGCTCAGCTTGTATTATGTGACAGCAGACAATTGTCTGTCACATTGAGTCATGGCAGGCCAGATAAGAGCTCCAAGAAGTGGCCGGGATTTGGGTGTCATCCAGTGCTGATGCAAATAGGATCACTCTTTTTGAGCTCAGCAATGCTGGTGAATTACTTGTTGAAAGTATAAAAACAGGGCTCCTTTCTTACACTTCACATTCAAGGGTAATAAATAATTTAGATGGGGGCTCTCTTAAAGGGAAACAAATTATTTTAGGGGCTGTTTTCCCTAAAACACTCCATTCTTTCAGTTTCTATATTTTGCTCTCTGAAATGATATTGTAACAGAAGCTCTCATTTTCTCTACTTAGTTTTGAAGACCAACACAGACAGGTATTTATGCTTTATTCCTCACAAATGGTTAAATGAAATGTATGTATATTATTGTAACATTATTATTATTATTATTATGTCAGAAACAACTTATTATGAATTTTCATTTCATCATTGTCAGATTAATATCGATGCACATTTTGTAGTCTTAAAGGATAATACCTGTTATGTTGTACTTTTGACATTTTTGTACATATAAAGGTACCCCCCCATGCTACACAGTGCAGCCATCACCACCTGCTTAACTACTGTAGGCTTAGGAGCTCAAAATATTACAACAAAGGGGGGTTGTAAGTATGAAGTTAAGTAGTGAAAATAAGAAAAAAAAACCACCACACACTCCCAAGACCCCATGTTGTCTTCTGATTTCTCATTTTGTTGAGTCCATGTGCCAAATATTTGATAAACAACAATCATATGAAATTGTAATAAAAAAGGAGCAGATTCATCTGTCTTCAAAGTTGAAGAAAGAAGTATTTCCTTTGTTGAAAATGGCCTCAATGAAATTATTCCCAAAAAATCTGGCAGGGGTTTTTGTCACAGTGTTGTTGTGACACTAGAATTGTAAGCATTGATATGATACAAGTAATACAAACAATATTGATACCAAAGCAACAAAAATACAAGTCCTATGCAGGCAAGTTTTGAGGTGTTTTTTTTTTACTTTCAGGATTTTTTTGCCTTTATTTTGAAAAGACAGTGGATAGATTAGGAAATTTGGGGAGTGAGTGGCAGATGACATATGGGAATAAAGCTGCAGGTTGACTTTGGAGGACTCGACGTCCTTCTGAATTTTGGTGTCCTTCCTTCCTCCGTTTGAGCCCTTTCCATGCATCTTAGCTCCACCAAGCAAAGAATTGAAAGAGAGATGAAAGGAAGTGACACAAGGACAGGAGGCACAACTTAACAAATAAGAAATCCTTCACAGCGTTGGTCTGTGTGGCATTAGGTACTGATGAGCTGAACAACTGATTCACTTCATAGCTCGCCATGCAAACATAAAGTAGACCCTTGTTTCAAATCATTTTAAACCTTTCAGATTATTTCAAATGTATATGGTGTGAGAATTTAGTCATCAAATGTCTTAAACAGGAAACAATCACTATTTACATGCAGACATTTTAGATATCTGATCATCAGTGGAATTATGTTGATTGATAAATTTCATAATTTAACATTCCTCTTAAATATCCTCACCCATGTTATTAGGTAATAACTGAGGCTATTTATTCATTCACATTCTTATGATCTGCACAATAATCCACCACAGAGCTCTGTTCCAGGCACACTGACAGGACCCTAAGACTGACTTCTGGGTCCCAAAAACCACCGCTCTGGGCAATCATCAGCCTGTTGTTTCTTGTTTGTAATAACCACAACATGCAAGTCAGCTCCTGTACAACTTTTGTTACCAAAATTTGCAGTGATTAAAACGGTGTATGGAAAAGTATTTAAGCGTCAAACTTTTCATCAGCCTTAGTGTAAAGTTATTGCAACCATATCTGGGGCAGGTTATTTGTTTATGGATCTTTTATTGTCTAATTGATGGGATGTTTTAGGTCAGGGTACTTTAAGCATAGTCCCTGGCACAAAGCTCGTTTATGATCCAACTGTGATTGTCTATTCAAAGAAGATCTAAAGTTTACAATACTTTCTCCAAACAGAGTATCTCATAGACAATGCCAGTAGGTGCTATACCGCCCAGTTCAAGTGAGTCCGGCTGCTCTGGTGACTATTTGTTCTTTTTGCCCCAAATGGAGTCCTGAGTGATGGAAAGCAGATGTGGCTGGGCTGCTGTATGAAGCCGCCTCTGCTTTGGTTTATTGGTGTGCAAGTAATGAGAGGGTCGGTCTTGGACTTTAGCAGACCAGAACTTGGTACCGACTGAGAGGAGTTTTTGGCAGGCTGTTGTATTGAGTGTGTTTGTGCTGGAGTGGAGTTTATAGAGTTAGAGTTTCCATAGAGCCCTCGGAGCCCGCCAAACCCTTGATGACTCACTCGCACATGGCCAGGGTAAATCACTCAAAGATGGTGGGACTCCACAAAGTCTCTCTCTCTTTCTCTCTCTCCCTCTTCCTCTCTTTCTCTCTCTCTCTCTCTCTCTCTCTTTCTCTTTTTGTCTTTTTGCCTCAGGACCTTCCTATTGGGAACAGTGGAAGTGGGTGCTCTGTAACCTTAACCATTCCTGTACCATCTGGTCAGTTATGTAACAACTGCTCAGTTTCCAGATCTGCAAAAAAGTAGTTTACACTGAAATGAACGTAGATTGAGTGGGATGTTTGGACCCGTCCTGCCATATAATCTAAACAGGGCACTCAGTTTATGGGAACTCTTTCAGTCTGTGACTCAAATGCCTCAGATGTTCTGCATTAACTATTGTTCTTCTGCTCACTTCTATTACTCTTGTTTATGAGGATTGTGATTGGGACTTGAAATTCAAGTTTTGACATCTTGATGTAATTTCTCATGTATAGCAGTGGAGTTATTTTCTTTGGTGAATGATTAGAGAAATTGTTTTTTTTAAATGTGTTCCCTCCTCTGCTGCCAAACTAGTTTAAATATTTAAACTAGAAAAGCACTTGGAGAGCGCAGACCTCTGCCATTAGCCCTATCTCCCAATAGTAAAGAATCCTTTAAAAAAATTCTGGATCCAGATGGTGATCCGGATCACTCCCAAAATCTAATCAGTTCTTCCTTATGCCATTTCTGATATTTCCTGAAAATTTCATCAAAATCCGTTCATAAATTTTTGAGTTATGTTGCTAACAAACAAACACTGCTGATCACGTAACCTCCTTGGTGGAGGTAATTACATAAATCTAACATAAGAGATGCACAATAAAGGATTTTTGCTGATATTTACAAATTCATTTTAGCAGATACCAATATTGATACTGATATATTGATGTTAGGGCTGTCAAAAGATTACTATTTTTGATCGTTTTTAATCTCAGAATTCCTGTAGTTAAATGCAGTTAACCACAGCTTGTTTCCACATTTCAAAATCCCACTATTTTGCATTCAGAACTGTTTTTGTGTCATTTTGGATTTTCCCAAACTGTTCTGGGGTGCTCAGATGGCCTAGCGGTTATGCCGCACCCCATGTAATGCGGGCAGCCCAGGTTCAAGTCTGGCCTCTGGCTCCTTTCATGCATGTCTCTCCCCCACTCTCATCCCTGTTTCAGTCAGGACCTCTTTGTCAAGAAACAAACATAATTTGCGGCTATAAATATTTCTTTATTAGCAGTTATTAATTAGCACTTATGCTGTTATCTATGTTTGGTGGTGTGGCTGTTCTGGGATCCCCCTGCGCTTTCACGAGCCTACGTTGAAAGCATTAAGCAGGATCAGCACCGATCCTGTTCTTCCAGTGACAATAAGGAAAGCTAAGACAGGGAGACAAGCAGCGAGACCCAGAGCAAACATCAGTGACAACAGAATGACACTGATTAGGTCAGAAGCAGAATAAAGGAGGAGCTGGGGTGGAGGAGGGTTGCAAGAGCAGCTTGCAGAGAGAGCCAGTAGTGTGCTCAGAGCAAATCATCTGGCTGTCAGCTGATGAGTGAGATCAGCTGATCTCAGTTATCTGAGCGAATGCTATATGCTCAATTTCTGAATCTATCGACTGTCCTCCTCTATCAATAAAGGCATAAAAAGCCCCAAATATATATCTTGCATTGACCATTGACAGATATTTTTACTTACTCCCAAGAATGAAGGCCATATTTTTGTTTTTTACGACTTGTAATAAGAGGTTTGTACAGACTAGTCAGATAAATGTGACTTTAAAATGTAATTAGATTGTTTTGACTACATATCATAAAAATAAACTTGTTTAGTTTTGAGGTTTTGCAGTGCACATTAAAATATTTGGGAACTAGTTTGCACGTTTAATTTTACCCGTTGCCAGATGGGTGTGGTTTGCCACAGAGAACAGTACACTCAGTGCCAGAGTTTGGACAATGACAGGAAAGTCAACGCTGCGTTATTTTCAGAGTTTAACAGCTCACCTGGCACCATGTGAATCATCCTGATGCACCTTTGTTCTGATTGTGTGCTTTTAAAATAATGTTTCCATCCGTTTTGATCCCTCACATACTAATCTGTGAGCTCTCCATGTTTCCTTTGTCTCTGTGCGATGCCAGTCCATTTAGGTTTAGCGTGAGAGCACCCTATCGTCAGGCTCGTCCCACAACCACAACTTGGTAACCCTCCAGGCTTCAGATCCCCTTTTTTTTCCCTCCTGCGCTAGCAAAAAGTTTTGAATGCCGACTGAAACTCATCACACTCTCATAAACGCCACATGTGTTTTGTTTAGTTTTAAAGTAACAATAGAAGCAGTCAGGTTCCTAGCTGTGGAGTTTTCGTTGTAACTGAGTGCAGCTGGAAGGAAAGCTGTGCCTCACTGGAGGGCAGGCTGGGACACAATCTGTCGTTAAAACATGGAGCAGGATTGAACATGGAGATACACTCTGGAGGTTTCTTGTTAATTCAAATGAGAATTAAACTTTATGATTCGGTTTGAGAAACTGTGCTGATTGGAATGAGGGGAATGACCAATTTAAGAAGCTGAATTAACGTGCAGCACAGCAGAGGAGTCTGCCTCTGTGCAGCAAAATATAGCTGTGTTCAGTAATGTGGCAATGCAGCTGAGCCTTTTATCTGAACATCTTTTATTGCCTGCAGGCTCCACAAAGTTTCCTGAAACACAATTAGGTTTATGTTTAACTTTCACTCTCTTTTAGGAGCACATGTGGCCTTTTATTTAGTCTGATCAACCTTTTATTGGGACGTTAGACTCATAGAAATCATAGGAATAATTGTAATAATTTTGTGTAGAAAGAAAAAAGTTGTAGCAACTTCCTGCTCTGCTCTTTATCCCCACTGATAATCTGATCCAGTACCAGTAAAAACTAACTGATAAACTAAACACAAAGACAACCAGGCAACCAGCGTGTGAGTCACTGCTGCATGAATCATCAGCTAATCATACAGGGAGGAACAAGGCCTGTTTCATTTGCTGTGTGGTGTCTGGACACACACGCTCTCTCTTTTTCAAACACGCATTATCGACGGGCGGGACACCTTTCTCTTTCCCCACTTGTTGACTGACACTTTGTTTGAAGAACTGTATGAACAGATGCAAATTTCTGCAGCCTTGAATGGGACAGAGAGCGGACATGTAATTTATTTTTTAGCATGCAGAGTTTGTTTTGTTGACAGCTTAAACAAAACCATGAGTTTGAAGGGACGAAACACTGCCGCTCTTCTTCCGCACCACCCCTCCCTTCTCTCTGTGGTCGTCCCGTCAGAAGTCTGCTCTCCGAAACCCATCAGACACGGTCGACATTTGCTCTGCTGTAAAACTCAACACACTGGGACTCTGTTCCCTTCTGCCACATGTGGACGGGTATGAGCGGCCTCTGGCAAAGGCTGCGTTGTTGTCCGTTTCTGGTGACTTATCAGACATACTCTAACACACAATCCCTGTTGTTGTGCTCGTCATCCCTGAGGAGACACAGGAAGCAGTCATGTGCCAGCGTGTTTTATTTATTTTACTGCATTTTTTCTTATGAGAGTATGTTGCACAACAGTCATGGAAAAAAGACTTGGCTTGAGTGAGCAGGCCTGAATGGCTTTGGTTTCATTGTTTTGGAGTCTGTGCTGCTCATAATCTGTTTATGTGAGAGTGCTCAGCTCAGTCTAAGTTTTTAAATTCAGTTTAATGGTTTATCTAAGGGGTTGTCCGTAGATGTCTACTGTATTTTTACGACTTGGTTATAAAGGTTGGTGTTAATTGAATTCACTAGAAATGAGTCAGCAGTTTGATTCTGGGCAAAGTATTCATGTCTCCACATGTTTGGGATAGTACAGCTTGTTTTAGTGCTGAGAGGTGCAATTTTAAAAACACAGTCTTTACTAATTTTAAACTCTCTGTCAGTCTCATGATTCTGGTCTGATCTTGAGTTTTAGTTTTATTTAAGTCTGATTTACTTACAGATATTATAATTAAACAATTGAGTTTGTTATTCTTTCATGAGTATAATTTTGCAGTGATATTTCTTATGTACACTTTTACAAAATAAGCTGTTTTCATGTTAAAAGTTAAGAAATATCATGGATTGTGAATGTCCAGCACTCCAGCTTTTAGGTTTCAGTCTCCTCAAAGAAATCTAAACTGAAATTGTGTCACAGTTTTTATTTTCAGGGATCTATTTTTAGCCTGATTTGTCTTTTTCATCAAAAAGGTTGTCAATGAATATTTTTAGTTTTAATTTTAATCCGTGAAATTAAGACTGAAATCTTTTCAGTGCCTTCATGTTTTTACTGATCAGTTGGAGAAAAAAAGACATTACTTTTGGCAGTGAATGGAATTTTTCTGGATTATTAAATGGTTAAAAAATGATTTTATTGAATTAATGCATTGTGGCAAGTATTTAATAAGATATATTTTAGTAACTGTTTAAAGTAATGTGCTTTACTGTGGCATATTCTCCAGGTGCCATTTCTATTTCTGGGTCTCTGCGTTTGTTTATTATTCTGCAACCTTTCTCTTAGTCACCTTTTCCCTCTGGTGTTGTCCACATAAAGCCGCCTTGTGAGCGGCTATAACAAACGCAGTGAGGATGGAAAGAGGAAAAGTCGTCTGTAATCGGAGAAGGGAACATTTGAGACAATCTGTGGGGAACTCGGGAGAACCCCTGTTTTTTCCCCCCCTCTCCTGGGTGTTCAAGCAGTGAGTCATCAGGAAACCCCGCCTACACGTGCCCACATATGCTTGCCAGACGGGGTGTGTGTGTTTATGTAGTAACATACCATATGGATCAATGGATTGTTGTAGTGCATGTCAAAGGAATTCTTTGAATAGTACTACAGGAAATGATGGTGGTGATGTATTGTGTGTAACTATAGCAGCCCCTCACAGAGAATGGCTGCTTTAAACACACTAACAGGAAAAACCTTGTGGCTGTAGTGAATGAGGTGAACCCCCCCTCATGTTACCCCACAGCTTCAGCAGATGTGTCCAAGTGCAAAGTGTTGAACCCCCTCCTGCCTCAGGGGGCTGCCCAATGGTAAACAGCACATGGCTGCAGCTGGAGTGGGCAGCTCCTAGCGTTTGCATGTAACCATCTCAATACCTCGCAGCTACTCTGCTTTTCAATGCAAATATCCTATAGTGAACATGTTTGTATGCTTTTCTTGAAAACTTCATCTATCTGTTGTTGTAATCATAGTTTAAATTAGTCAGAAATATCCAATCTTTAAGAGCTTTGTCATTATCAATGTCAAATGTTGGTAAAGTAGGTTTCATTTACAGTTTTAGGCTTAAAATGTGCTAGTTTTTATTTATATAAAGTACAAACAATAGCACCAACATTTTGTTATTATGGCATTGATCATGCTTCAGTTTGGTACCCCCAGCCCCATCGTGTTCCCCATCACTCCACAGGAAAGGCACAAAATACATTATATGAAGTTCAGCTGCTTCTTTTACTTGTATGTTCTACAGGTATCTTATTCCTGAATAATTTACTATACCGAGACAGCTTTCCACTTTAAAACGCTTTTTTTCGTTTAAAAGTTTCATTTCAGCTACTGCACATGCACCTTTTATAAAGTATTGATTTAGCAACAAAATCCAAACGAAACCCAACCCTAATCATCATCCATGTCGAATGTTGGTAAAGTAAGATTCATGTACCGATTTTGCATGAAAAAGAAGCTTTTTTTTTGGGATAAACTAAAAAACATTGCGTTTTGTTCTTGTGGCATTCATTATCTTTTTTTTTTGTTTTGTTTTTTTGTTTTGGTTTTTTTTTTAGATTTATATTTGGGCATTTTCTTCTGATTCTGGGGGTCACGGTTTGATTCAGAATCAATTTTCCATTTAAACTGTGATTCACAACATATTCCCTGTTTTTTACAAAGAGGTGATCATTCAGCATCTGCTCCAGTCTATTGTGCATGAAAGGGCTGTATGATTATTTGACTTTAAAAAACTTAATAAAATATGCTCAGAATAATCCGTTTCTAGCAGATTTGTTGTTTTTTAATCAATTAATTACAATAATGGCAAAGAAAACAGTAATTTGTGGGGGGGGGGGGGGGGGGTTGCAAAATATTGTAATATGAATGAAATGTGTGGGCTTAAGCCAGAAACGTGTTGATCAGAAACTCCTCAGTGGAAAACAAAGAACCGATCATGAATCCAAAGCTTTCACTGATGCTGCAGAGAAGGTGGAGAGCAGGACAGCAGGTGTTGTGTTTTAACAAGGGACCGTGTTAACAGGTGTCTTCTCAGCGGTTGTGTCAGCTGTTGTAGTTATGAAATTCTTATAACACTGGACACTTTGTTATGTGTAAGATATGCTTAGAAGATATGAATTTAGTGAAAAAATAAACGAAGGCCTCTAAAGTTTTTGAAATCCATTATTAACCCATTTGTATGGTCACCAGTTAACACTATCACTGGTAAAAACATAATACCAGTCATTAATGGTAAAACAGACGATAGATTCTGTGGTTTTTATTGCTGTAGGCTGATATTCCCCCCTGGATAAACATGTATGTATGATGTGAATTTGGGCATATGAACCATTCAGAAAGTAGGCTACATTACTGTATCAACGTAAGCAGAAATGTTGGGTCAGGCTTCCTCATACCCGGGATTGTAGACTCCACAGTGAGTCTTGAAACTTTTCTTTTAGGAAGACAGGATGGGCTGAGAAGTGTAAACACAACTGACACTAAGAGCTAGCGCTGCTAATGCTAACAACACATCAACATCAGTGTCTGAGATAGCACACTACTTTCAGCAGGTCTGACGTTGAAAATACACTTAGGATGTAATAAAGTACATGTAAAAGTATCGATTCTTGGACATTTTGAATGGATTCAGAATCATAGGCATTAATACACGCAATTCTGACGTGAATTGATTTTGCTCCAGCACCTCTAGTTTTTTTTTCTTAGAAATTCTCTAGGTATTGATTTTAATAAACTACAAGTAATGGCATCAACCTTTCTTTCTTGTGGCGTCTGTTATCCATGTCAGATATTAGTAAAGTATGCTTTGAATCCATTTTTCTGCATAAAAAAAGAGCTAAAAAATTAGCAAGTTTTTAATTTAGATGGACCACAAATAATGGCTGCAAGATGTCGTCCATGTGGTGTTTGACACTGCTTACAGTTGGAATGATTGTTCCTGGAAGGACATGTCAAATTGAATTACAGTTAAACAAATACTTATATAACCTCATTACTGTCCTGACAGTAAATATCTTATTATGCAAAATGTCCTGCTGAAAATACCTTTCTAATCAGAAAATAGATCTAAATATCTGGTATTTATGTGCACAGCTGATTGTAATAAAGGAAATATGTTGTATTTTATTTCTCATGAGCTAACCTTTTTAACAGGATCCATTGCAGCCAAGTTTAGATCCTCTTTTATCGGACAAAAAAAATGAGTGCAGGAGAAAGTAGATAATGTTGACCCTCAGTAGTGTGAGCATGGATTTTTTTTTTCTGCAAAAGTAGTAAAACCGGGGGAGGCTGCTCCATCAGTGCGAAGGTCAGACAATGAAGCTGTGTGATCTCAAGTGTTTTAAATTTGGAAGAGTTTTAAAGCAGCCATGAAACATATTCTGCCCACAGATTTCACTTTTGAAAAACCCACTGTAAATCCTGAGAAGAGCATTTTTAAATAGTGCTCAAGCTACTAAATCATAAAAAAATGCATCCAGAAATATAAGATGCTTCCTCTTAATTTCCAAATGTATGTGTACATCTATTTGAAAACATTCCTTAAACGAAGGGTTTGTTTTAGTTCCTAACGATTTATTTACTTGGCATCAGTGACTCATAAAGCCTTTTTCAGCTGTGTGGCTTTGGTAATTTTGCTTCCATATCTAGTTGAAATTATAGGTTAATGTTTACAAAAAGCAACACCCTCTCAATCTTGAGATATTTTTATAAAAGCTTCTGAAAGTGCACCTTTTTTATGCCATTGCGTCCACAGCGTGGTAGAAATGGCATACTAGCAGGCCTGACGACAAGGCCTTGGTTTCCACGGTAACGGCATGGCAAAACAGGAGGGGAGGGAGGGGGGGGTGCACGCTTTTTTCTCTCTTTCACTCCACGAGGCGGGGTTCGTTTCTCGTTACTGGGGTGGACAAAGATAGCTGTGAGTCATCCTTGAGGCTGGGAGCCGAGCCAACACATTCCTCCTCCTCCTCCTCAGATTTCTTGTCTCTATTATTCCCCCTCTTTCTCTTTTTGTCTTTCTTTTTCGCATTTTAAATTCACACTCCCCCTCCAGCCTCTCCTCTCCTCCTCTCCCCCATCTCACACTGTCTCTGTCCAATAGCTCCCATTTTGTCTCTGCGCCTCAAAATGTGTCATTTACTCTTTTGTAACAAAATGCCTTAAAAAGCTCTGAAATTTCCGCTGAAGAGGCTGGAGTGATGTGTAAACCTTCATTATTTTTCAGTTATATATTTTGTTCAAGGGTACAGACGTTTGTGCGTGGGAGGAAAGAAGGCATAACAAATAAGACAAGTGGTCTACACAAAATAAACCTGCCGAAATTAATTTTCTTTTTCTGTTTTTAATTCCGTCTTTCACTGAATAAAATACGTGCCACACAGTCCTGATGTCATTGAGGTCCTCCACTGTTTAAAGGCTAAAAATCAACTCCACAGTCTTGTTTATTTACAACAGATCTTCTTATCTTGATGAAATAGACAAGTAATTTTCACTTTATTTACCTAATTTCCCAAATGTAATCTGCAGTTGTTTGCTCATCTGCTGGCTCTTAGAGATTCTTAGTACCACATTTGTCAGCAAAATGCTGACTGTGTATTGTTTTGTAAATATTAAATGTGTGATTTTCAAAAAATAACTGTACAAGGACTCCACATGTGCTCTGAGAGCAGGCTGAAAGCGTCACAGCTTTGATGGAACAGAATGTAAACATAAAGTCTGAGCATATTTATGCTGGGGCTCTCTAATTACATATTTTATACTGGATTATATAAACAGGTAGTGCAGCGCTCACAGACACACACCCTGCACTGGATTATGTAAATACTATATGAGGACACATGTGCCGGGACTCATATGGTAAATGTGTGCACCCATATATGTTTTGTAACAGATTATGTTAGGATTGATACCACACAAAAACACACATATACATACAGTGCAAAGATGCACTTAACATAAATGGTAGCACACACTGTTACTGCAGCCAACACTCCCACACACCAAGAGTGCAGAACAGACTCAAACATGCACAAATACGCCCACATATACACGTCTACTTAAGAGAAACAAACAGACACATACTGACAGTTTTTTTAACGTCCCCCCGTTGTCTTTAGATGCCACTCGCTTTCTTTTTTTTTTTTTTTTTTTTTTTTTTTTTTTTTAGAGCAGACATCCAGGAACAGCATCCTGGAGATGCCAGAGGCAGAGATAACATGAAAGAACAGCACAGGCCTGCCAATCATTTACAGTATATACATATTTAAGTGAAGAGTTTACATAAGAACCCGCTCTCAAGCACGATTAGTGCCAACGGTAATACTTTGAACCGCACTGGTACCCAGAAAGTTTATAAAATACATGTAAAAAAAAAAAAAAATAGTGGAGGTGCAGTAAAGAAATCTTGGTTGCTTGCCATGCTAGCAATGTTTGTATAGATGGAAATGTATGTAAGCTACTTTGTCTGCTGCTGCGGTTAAGATATCTTAACTGTGGTTGAATAGATTGTGAATATGCTTTGAGATGACTTTGCTGATCCCTCTGGCACCACACGCAGGTCAGAGTTTCCTCTAAAACATCATAGAGTCTCTCACACTAAATCCAAACCTTGGATAACAGGAAACACTGTGCAGCTTTGTTACTGACCTTTGGAAGATTTTGACAGTTAATCATGCCTTAAGGTAAGCTAGATAATACTGGTTTTATTTTAAAAAAAAATCTCATGGGCAGTCAGCAGTGTGTACTACTAGGAAACATAAAAATACTTTTTTTTTTTTGAGGTCACAAAAGGTGTTCCTCAAGGTTTTGTCTTTGATCCTATTTTTTTGTTTTTTTTTTGTTTTTTTTACTGTTTATAGAGCGTTTGCAGACATGTTGCTGTTGACTTCACTCACAACAGTGGAAGGGGGAAGATGATTTATCCATAGATAATTTTGTGTCAGCTGTTTCCAATTGTAGAATCCATCTCTATTCAGATGACACAACTTTGTATTGCTCTGCTGATCATGTACGGTCTGCTGTGCGTTCTCTCTGGTGCTGCTTTTCTGATTTAGAAGTTTCACTCATCAAACAAAAATAGTTTTGAATGTAGAGAAAACTAAATTTACCCTCTTTACAGGGCTTAACATATTGATTTTGAGAATCATAATACTACTCAAGGTATTAAAAGAGTGACAGCTTAGCAGTATCTCAGCATTTGGATTGATAAGAAGATAATCTTTAAAACTCATGTATCAAATTTGGCAGGTAAGCTTTGGCTACTAAAACATGTGCCTTTTCTTCATGAATACATCCACCCTTCCTATGCAGAAAAACTGGGCATGAGGAAACTTTTAAAGATTATGGCGATATTTTGTCCAGGCATGCTTCTGCTGCAACTTGATGCAGTTTTCTCTTTTGTACCTGGGTGCATTACAAGTGATGCCTGTTAACACTTATCTCTCCATTCTTTACAATAAGGTCAGATAGTTCTTGCTCTCACAGAGGTGTGACTTGTGTACTTACTTGTTCATTTACAAAGTACTTACTAGGACTGGGCGATTAGGGCAAAAATCATGATTAACTGAACTTTTTACCTTGATTATGATTAATGAACAACTATTCCACCCCGACCTGTGACTCTGTTTGTCCTGTAAATATTTGTACAATTTTAAAACAAACAACTAAAAGGAACAGGCACACATTAACAATTTTTGTTTATACATTGAAACATTTGAAATCAAAACACACATCAGCTGAAATGAAAATGTTTTTGGTAAAAAGCCAAAGTTTTCCAAGAAAAGGGGAAAATTTTGAAATAATTGACATGGCAGATTTTGGTCAGTTGGAGGCTCTAAATATTGGTTTCGATTATTTTTCGATTAATTGCCCAGCTCTAGCACTTCCTGAGATGCTACCTTCTTGAATCTCTTCTATGCTGCTCTGGTCCTCTGGAGCACCTACCTACCATACAATGACTGGCTTACAATCCAGGTTCCTTGACTTTGTTCTATCCTTGGAAGATCTGCTCTTAACTGTTTTGCACCAGCTGCTTAGGACTCACAAGAAAGCACTTTAAACATCAGTAACCTGGTTTCTTAAGCTCAGTTTAGAAATTAACTTCTGAACCTCCAACTGCATCTGTTTTAATTGACTTTGATGTTACTTTTTATTTTCCCATATATTTTAAGGCACACCCTGAGCAGGTCATATGGTCTCTACGTGACCTGGAAATGCCGAGTGGAGCCGTGATGTTACAATAGGGCAGGGGAATGTTGTTTTGGTTACGGGTATTAGCTTGGGTGATGGGACCGCAACCAGTGTCAGAGAATAATCGGAGTCCATCACAAGTAAGCAACACAAAACACGAAGCACCGTAACATAATGACAGCTTTCAGTAGCAGTTCCTACTTTCTTATATAGCAGTCTTTAAATAAAAATCCAACCTTTTCAGAGCATCAATAAACAAGTTGTGTTTGTCTCAATGGCTCCGTCACGAGTCACTGTAACAAGACATATCCATTTACAAATGGTAAAATAAGGAATTTCCTTGCCTTTGAAAAATGTTTGAAATATTTGAGGTTATGACAAAAATATATAATACTGGAGCAGTCCTTATATATTAGTTTAACCCCACCAAGCTGTGATTGTGGTTTTATATTCTTGACTTTTCCCCGAAGGATTTTTCTCTCGTGTATTGTAATAGTGCATCTCACAATGGCCACTTCTACTGAAACCTTGACAGTATAAGAGCTTTCCATCCAAAGCATTCTTCAAATTCTTACACAGCATGCAACTGTGAAGTGAAGAACCTGCTTTGTCTTTCCATCGCATTGAAGTGAACACAAATAGTCAAACAGCAAAACACACTAGTGTCCATTAATTCCCTGCTGGAGCCGATCCACTGGGCCCATTAACGTTAATGAAAGTTCCACGGCCACACGCACGGGCATTCATCAGCCTGCAGGATCAGACAGTTAAATATATATACAGTTATATATTTAGGTTATGGTTAACACAAGCTGTAAAATGTATAAAAAATCTGTGTACACACCTCACTGATGCTTCACTTTTTACTTTACAGCCCAGTTAAATGTAAGGAAAACACATCTGTCTTTGTCTCAGCCTTATTTAACCGATCTGTTTTGGTAATTCAGGTTTATTACTGGACTCTGTAATATGTTAATTAGCAGTGTTGTGGTGGATTTAAAATGTTCCACAATAACATCAGCAGCAGGCTGGAAAGTAGGTTTCATCACACCTATAGAATTACACCAGTCTGAGGGAGTATGGCCCCGCCAGAGGTGACTAAACCCATTATCTCGTATAAATCGCAACAAAAAAGTCATTAAACTTTTTACAGTCATAACAGTAAATCTTTTTACCCCAGTAAATAATCTTCCTGTCTTGTAGAAGTGGGACTTGCTTGTGTGGGGTGATGGTTACTGTAGGCTCAAGAATTCTGGGAATGTTTGTAGGCGTTGACACAGCGTGTGCGATTTTTGACACATTCAGGCTTCAAAGCTGTAATCCCAAGTAGCTGTACACCTGGAATATAAAATGCTGCATTCTTTAAAATTCTTTAAAAAGATATCAGGAAAAACTGCCTTAGTAAAAATGAAGGCAATTGTCAATTCATAAGAAAGCATCATTTATGGTGCAGAATCAGCACTATTGATAAACCCAGTTCACACAAAAAGGAGCATTGTAACCTTCATTAAGGAAGAATGTGCTGTGAGACTTTCTGCAATGAGGAGGCAACTGAGGCCACATTTTAAATGTCTCATAAATCTCTAAAAATGTTGCCCTGAAGCAAAGCTGTAACAGTAAATTTATCCAACAATGAGACACTCTCTTTCAAGTTCTAGTCAAGCTTATAGATTTGCATCTGTACTTGTACTGAATAAACTGGAATGTTTGAACATCTGGTCCAAACATCTGGAAGTTAAATTTTAGTTTAAGGCTCCAGAAAAGGTCATTGTGGAGCTACAGTATTCTTTCTGCTTTGACAGGTTATAACATTTAGGTAACTGATGCACAGGATGTCCCGCCTCTTTTCTGGAAGCTGTCTGATGTCTTTTTTAATGTTGCATCAGTCATAGTGCTTATTTGATTTAGATGTTCTTGAACGCTGGGCTGTGTCTCTGCTTGTTGAAAGTGAACAATGAGTAGTCTGCTGTTTGAATTATAATTACCCATTCAGGCTCTCAAAGCCTGATCTTACATCTGTAAAGCATCATGGATATATTGTCTCTGGTTTCCATTTTTGAGAACATAAAGGACTCCATTCATGTTTCCTCTTTTTTTCCATACTCATACTCGGTGTATGTCTGCTTCTCTCTTGTTTTTTTTTTTTAGTCTCTTTGTTTCCGCTCTTTTCAGGAAGCAGAGTTGCATTTTCAAGCTCCTCTGAAGCTTTGCTGGTGTTTATTGACTGTAGTAATAAGGATTGAACGCTGTATCATAAACTACAAAGACTATGTTCAAACTGGTTGTGAGGTTTGTGAATGGACTCTAACTTTCTGTTAACCCTCTCAAGCCTAGTACTTAAAAATATAACAAGAAAATTCTATTTTTTTCCTTTTTTTTTTTGGAAATGGGATGTTGTTTATTGTTGTAATTTTTTGGCATCACAATTAATTAAATGATGATACATGAGGCTGTTATCCACTAAAAGGCTTTTTTCATTTATCATATTTTATACAAAAGGTATTTAAGGAAAATATTGATTATGTTGATTAGATAGAGGTCTTACAAACTCACGAATCAATACTATCATCTTGCTTTAAAGGGTTAATCATAACTCTTAAGTGTAGTATCTTTATGCCACAGTTAAACTGTACTTTTGTCATTCTAAATCGGCCTTGAAGTCTCACCAGCGGACTCTGAGGTCTGTGTGAGCAGCCTGGAGGCTATCTCCTCTGGCAGATGGCTGTTATTAGTGACAATGAAGACTAGCCCACAGGTCTTAATAGAATAACAGGGCGCCCATTTCCTCCCTGGCTCTTCATGAACCACCAATGCTGCTAACAACCGCTGTCATCTTCTGCTGGGAATGAAAAGTTTTTCCATGGCTGTATCCAAGTGTTGCTTTCCAAAACAACACATTAAATTGGTTCCTGTAGCGATGTTAGTGGAGAGGCGGGGCACACATGCACAAGCACATGCGCAACAAACGTGAATCCTTAATTCAACACAGGTTCCCTTGAGATGGAGTTTAATGGGCTCTTATTGAGCACTGAGGGCTAATAATGGTACGGATGTTCAGTTCACATCAGCAGTGAACAACTGCTGCTCTCTCGCCGTACAATAGTTGTGTGTGTTCACCAGCTCTGACTCTGCAGCACAGCTACCCACAGCTTATCAAGTTTCATCTAAAGCAGAGAAGAAGGAGCAGGCAGAGTCCTGATGGAAACTAAAAATAAATCATGACTCACGAACTAAAACACATTAGTTTCATGTTCACAGAAAATGCTGAAAGGAGAGGATGTCCTGTTAACGTCAGAGAAGTGCCTTTAGAGCTTTGATAACCTTAACCCTCTGAGACCGATGTTGTCTTGTACTACAAGAGGAGGCCTGGTTACAAAAAGTTAAATAACTATTTAACCATAAATCGTAGCCACTTACTTTTTCCCCTTCAGATGCCCTCCATTTTGCGAGAGGGCAACATGATGCTCTCCGTGCCTTCATAGCCCTTACGGATGCTTTCTAGCTAGTCTGGAACTTGGGTGACTTTCCGGGGTCTTCAAAGATTAAATCCAAACCAATAACACCAATATTGAATGTCTTTTTATCAATTTTCTTTTTAATTTTTGCTTCTTAGCTTTGCTTCTGCTAGCTTAATGCTAGCCACAATATTGTCTTCCTACAGTGGTTGTCACATGGGCTAAGACAACCAATGGTGGGCTGTTCTGTCATACTGTTATGATTTACCAAACTGTGCATGTCTTAATAGTAGAAATTGCCTCAGTAGCTCATAAAAGATAGAAACATAGACACAGAGCCTGTTACATGTCCTGCTGTGTCACTGCAGACAAGAACTGCTTTGACTCGTGGCTCGAATAAAGCCAATTCAAGAAAGCACAAGGGCTTTTTTGTAAATGTGTTAATATTTTAAAGACTTTGTCACATAATGATTTTTTTTTCACTTTTTGGTCCCTGACAATATGCCCCCAAAATCTCCCATGACTTTTTAAAAAAAATTCCACCCTGCCCCACAGGGTTGATGTTTTATGAGCTTTTTAAGCCAATTAGACCAGGTGAGAAAAATGGTTAAAAAATAGCTCAGGGCGCAGAGGGTTCAGCAAAGAGATTTATTGCAGAATGAACTTAAACAGTCAAAAATCTTATTTTTGTCTTAACATTTGTGTATGTTTTTGTAACATTTCTCAGTCTGCTCTTTGCTTGATGTTTTAAATGCAATATGAGATGAATAAATAGATAAAAAAAGGGACACAATTATGAAGCATGTCAAAGGGAAAAGCCAATAAAAACACAAGACAAGCTTCAAGAGGGGCCCCAATCGAAACACTGAAAATTCCCTACACAAATCTTAGAAAAGTGAAAATAACATTCTGTGATCATATACGCTGTCAAAAAGAAAGCAAACCTAACATCCAGATCTTATCTGTCTTGCTTTTTTTTCCAGGAACAGTAAAAAGGAGGCTGACCTGGAGGCCGCTCTTGCCCGGCTGAGAGACCTGGAGGCCCTGCTCAACTCTAAAGATGCCTCACTCACCACCACCCTGGGGGAGAAGAGATCGCTGGAGGCTGAGGTGAAAGACCTCAAGGCCCAGCTGGCTAAGGTAAAAAGAATATTTATTGGATCTGAAGTGGTTGTTTTGTGCAGAAAGGTGTGTTTTATTGCTCAGGGCTAACAGAAACAGTGGAAGCTGCATGTTAATCTAGATTATGAAAAAATCTATGCAGTATCAGCACTGTAGGATTCTACTGAAGCATCATATACTAAGCTTTGAGAATTTCAAACTAGTGTTTAAGATCTTAAATGGCTTGACTCCTCCTCCAGTACCTCACTTTATTACAGAGGAGTACATAAAATCCACAAGAATATCTTCAAGAAGAGATTGTCCTGTACCTTTTGTTGCACTGCCTTTGGGCAGTCAGCTATCTTTGTGAAAACTACGACTCAGTGGACTGTCCTGCCAGAAGCTTCAAGAGCTGTGATTTTATCGTCAGTCTTAAAAACAAACTTTGATGGTTTGATTAAGACCTACTCAGAAATCTTTAAGCTATCTCTGCCACAGTGCATCAAATGGCAACATTTATGTTTAATGCATCAGGTTAAACAAAATCAGATAAAGTAAAGGAATATTGTGGCATTGCGAGTTATTTCTCTAATATTAGAGTTCTTTACAGGATGAGCTTTTCCTTTCCTTTCCTAATAACACATACGCGCTATAATTATAAACTATAAGGTCCTGCCACTGTTTACATCTGCTGACCTGAAAAGACTTGCATTGATTGATGCTTGGGAGGAAGATTTGAGACCTTGGTTCCAGTGTTGATGCTGTTTCTACCTCATAAATACAGAAATCCTTCAGTAGGAGGAGTGATTATACGTAAACCCTCCAGGCAGTTTATTATGAATGAAGACAAGGTGTCGAGGCAGACAAGGTTGCATTGTCTGCTGTTGGTTTTATGAATGAATTTTACCACACAAGCAACTCTGATATGGTTGTGGCCTTGCTCCACCTATTGGCCTTCTTAAGGAACTGCAGCTTATCTTTTAAGATGTGGCTTCTAGCCCACAGAGTGCGGCACATATCACACCTTGAGCAGAGGTTGATTTTTGTTTCTCTTTCACAGCTTTATTAAAGATAATTTCCTTTCTCATTCTCTCTTCTCTCTTCTCCCTCCCAGTTGGACGGAAGCTTAGTCGATGCCAAGAGGCAGCTTCAGGATGAGATGCTGAGACGAGTGGACGCCGAGAACCGCCTGCAGACTCTAAAGGAGGAACTTGAGTTCCAGAAGAACATCCACGCTGAGGTTCTCACTCTTCACCTCAATCCCTCTATTTTTATTGAGCTGTCTAAATCATCTGTCCTACTTTTCATCTTTTCCACACAATATTGATTTGCTTCCAACAACCTGCTTGGTTGTTTTGCATCTGATGCAGACCTAACCCACAGATGCACCTTTTTGCTTCTTTTTTGTTTTATTTTCACATAAATAATGAAAAATAGAACAAGTAGAAACATTTATGGATTATAAAAGTATTTGTCTCGGTAAAACATGTTCCAGAACATTGATAGACAGATCAAAACTAGCAACAAATTATTGTTTTCTAAATTGCAATGCCATGATTAGGAGTTGCTTGAAGGTCAACAGAGATTTGTATTTGTCTGCTTGAGCTCTGCACGTCTGTACAAGAAATTACTGCACAGCAATAGACTAATCAATGCAGTTTAGTTCATTGACCAGTGCAGCTTTATGCAACTTATTATCTATGTTGTTTAATCAAGTAAAGGGCTGACAAAGTCAAATAAGCTGCTCATCAACACAAGTCAAAGTTAGCATGGACAAAAGCGCGTATGAGAACTCTAAGTAAGCAATCACGAGATCCATAGTCATTCCCAGTCTGTCTGTCTGTGTCTGCAGGAACAGCGAGAGCTCCAGATTCGGCACAAGTCACGCACTGATGAGATTGACAGCAGGAAACAGCTGGAGTTTGACAGCAAGCTGGCTGACGCTCTTGCTGAACTGAGAGCCCAACATGAGGAGCAGGTCCACCTCTACAAGGAGGAGATAGAGAAGACCTACAACTCTAAAGTATGTTGTTTAAGCCAGATTAACTAAAAAAATTAACATAAAGCAACAAGCTTAAAAAGTTTTGTAAGCTACATCTCACCGCTTACTTATCTGTCTCTGTGTCCATCAGTTGGAGAACGCCCGTCATTCAGCTGACAGGAACAGTCACCTGATGGGAGCAGCTCACGAAGAGCTGCAGCAAACTCGAGTCCGTATGGAGGGCATGTCAAGCCAGCTCACCGCACTGCAGAAACAGGTATGCAGAATTAAAAAGTCAGTCAGTGACACAATCTGTCCATCACTGGTTGTTAATGCATCTGCTTGTACTGGCTAATATTTACATAAATGCTGTGGACACAGTTTATCTTTACCTCTAAGCAGCATTTATTGATTCAGTGTGCTAATGAGGTGAAGCTCTATAGTATGTAGACTTAATTGGTCAATCTAAATTGACTAGTTTCTTTGTGTATGTTTTCTCTAAATCAGCTGTCAGTGAGTGAGGCCAAGGTGCGGGATCTGGAGGAGGCTCTTTCAAGGGAGCGGGACCTTTCACGCCGTCGCCTGGAAGATAAAGAGCGGGAGATGGCTGAGATTCGAGCTAGGATGCTGCAGCAGCTGGACGAGTACCAGGAGCTGCTGGACATCAAACTGGCCCTGGACATGGAAATCAATGCCTACAGGAAGTTGCTGGAGGGAGAGGAAGAGAGGTGAGGTTGTTAGCTACACATGGAGAAACATGCCCTCAGATAAAAAAAGGTTTTTATGGTAGTTACAGAGGGAAGTACATTTCCCTTTTCTTTGTTGGCTTTGTCATTTTAGCTGACCTATGTCTGATAGTTAAAAAAGAGAAGTTATGAACTGCTTATTATTCAATTACTATATCATAAAAATCCTAATTATACAGCGAGAATTTGGACATTATTGAATGTACTAGAACAAGGGGAAGTGAAGATATTTCAAATCCAGCTCCATAAATGTTTATGGTGAACCGACAGAATCTTAGACCCTTCCAAAACCTTATGAGAGTGACAAAAATACACACTGTGACACAGGCATTGTCCCCAAAACCCCAGTATTCAACCTTTTTATTATTCTTAACTGACGACGGCATGGTTGTGTACAACAAGAAGAGACACATTTTATTCAGAGTTAAACAATTTTTTAACTGGAAATCGTAGGCATGTACTTCTTTTTTTCCTCTAAAAGCCGTCTGCTGTGCTGTTCTAATGCCACTATCCATGCCTTTGAAGCTCTTACAGAACATTTCCTAGCAAGCCTGGAACTCATTGTGGCATTGTGGCAAGAAAAAAAAACACGGAAAATCATAAATTCAAGGAAATTTGTTGCTATTAAAATGACAAGGACGGGTTGGCACGGCATAGATGATTATGGGCAGTTAGTAAGAAATCAAAAAAGCTTTACAATTTGGGGGACAATGAAAATCAAAGCCATTTAGTCCCACATGGAAAACACAGCACTGCAGTGACCTCCCTAAGGGGTAATGGACCCCAGGTTTGGAACCACTTTGCTATACAAAGGCATAAAAATCCAGAAAAATACATCTTTAAATTGAAAAAAATATATAGAGAAAATAAAAGGATCAAAAAAGTTAATAAATTGCATGATCTTCCACCACATGTAATTGTAATATTCAGTTGTCCACAGTTGTAAAGTGTACAACTATAAGAGTTTAAGTTAAAATATATCTGGATGGTCAGGCCTGTTTTGGTGCTAAGAGCACCTCTAAAAATCAGTGCAGTTCAGTGTAGTTTTAGTGAAGAAGCACCATCATCAGCTGTTTTTCATTGTTGTTTGCTCTGTTGAAAATACTTAAACTTTTGGTACAACCCCATGCTTGCCAGTGTCATCCCTCCCTTACTGACCATGTCGGGTAGGGACAGGACTTCTGATATCAACAATGCCAACAGCAATGCAGAGACAGGAAACTCGAGGTGTGGCACTGGCATGTGGAATGGCACTTCTTTACGGCACACCCAGATGCCACGGTACCACTGAGTTTCCAGTGTCAGATAAGCCTGCATCAGGTCTGTGGCATCTGGCCTAGGCATGGGCAACACAGTGGAAACTGCTCCAAGCAGGACTGGAGCATCTGTGTCCCACAAGAAGTGGCTCTACCAGATGCCAGTGCCACAATTTGAGCTGCAACAGTGTCAGAGGAGAAACTAATCTGGGACACAATCCCTGAGTCTAAAGCTGCTGCTAAAGCCAGAACACAATTCCTTTGAATCACTTTGTTCTTCCATGAAAAATTTCATTGGATAAAAGCAAATATTAAGCACACAAAGCAGTTTTAAACAGACTTAAAGGTCACTACCAAAGGAAACGGATGTGCTCTGAGAAAACTTTCATGGCCTGGCAACTGTAAATGCCAGTAAGAAGGGCTCTGAAATTGAGGTCGTCTGTGCTGCAAAAGGAAAACACGCCGTTAGCAGACACTGGCCTTAAAGTTACTGTCAGTTCAGCGCTGAGGGTCAGTTTGACATCAATTTCATCATCTGCAGGTGTCAAAGAGTATCAACCTGCAGTTTCCTTTTCAGTGAAAACATCCCTCAGGGTGTAGTTAAGCTATCTTTGCTGCTGAATTCTACATTTCTGTTTTATAATATTCAGAGAAAGACAGATTGATTCCTAAAAGCTAGATTGATGTAACTTCTAAGCATACAGTTTATTCAAAATGAAGATTGTTCATGTAACAGCAGCTCTATATTAAGTTAAGTGCAGAAAAGAAACAGACCTAGTTGTTAACTACCACAGAGATGGACTTGAAACAGGGCACCAGCAACAGATCCATCAAAGTATTTTCTTCTTGGAGGTGGTTTGTTCCAGATGCAGAGTGCTAGAACAGAAAGGGAATCTTTGGCTCTTGTGCATTTGTCTGACTTCCTCTAATTGTCTCTTCCAAATCTTGTTCTCTTCTCTCTCCTTAGGCTGCGTCTGTCACCCAGCCCTCCACCCACCAAGGTCACAGTAACAAGAACCTCGGGCTCTGGCCACAGCCTCACTAGCCGCCTGCTCCACTCCACCGCCGCGGCCTCCAGCAGCCGCAACTCCTCTGGCACCAGCAGCACCAAAAAGCGCCGCCTCAATGACAACGACAGCGAGACTTCCAGCATGGTGGGGGGCACGGTGACCAAGACTCGCATCAATCAGCACGCCTCAGCCTGCGGCCGCGTCACAGTGGACGAGGTTGACCTGGAGGGCAAGTTCATTCGACTCAGCAACAAGGCTGACGAGGTTAGTGATGGTTATCTGTTGGTTAGCATGTCAGAGTGTTTATATAGGGTGTAATTGATCCAGTAGAGCTGAGAATGCACTTAAAAATCACCATTGACATATAAGCTGATACAAACATTCCTTTAGTCCTACAAACAGCTGGTTTATCATAGACTGGTGAGGTGAAATTATAACAGGACTCAATAAACAGAGCTCTCATGCTTTAGCCCCTCCGCAGGTGGAGGTCAGTGCTCTCAGGAAAGGACCAGAGGCATTTAAATAATGATTCAATGGACTTCTTATCACCAGCAAATCCAAGGAAGAAAGCTGAGTAAACGGGCTGTGCAATTTAATGAGGGACTAATGTTTGACATTCCCATCAAATGCATCTTCATCAAAAATTACTTGTGTGCTCCAGTTTCTTCCTGGAATTTGCTTGTGATAAGAGTCCGTTGAATTGTATTTTAAAGCAAACAAACTTTAAGCATGCAATGATAAATCTGATAATGATTACAGTACTACTTTTTTGTTTTCTGTGAATTTTATATCTGTATTTGTGGAGGAAGGAGAAATAATAATCTGTGGCCTCACTCTACACATTTTTATGTAGACTAAATCTGGAGGTTGACAGTAATGAAGAAAATGTTCTTGAGTTCCATACTTCAGTACATTTTTTAAGCGAACCTGCACATTATTTTTAGGGTTACTTTTTCCACCAAATTTAGGAAGATATATTGTTGAAATATCATACTTTGGACTCCACAGTATTTCTGTGAATGTTCTTGTTACTACTTTTGTCCTCAAATCTCCAGATAAATGTTCTTTTCTTCTTCTAAAATCACATCTAAAAGCCGATAAATGCTACTTATGTTGTTCTGTGTGCAGTTTGTCTAAGTGATGTTGCAGCACCTGTATGTTAAGCCTGTCCATGGTTGAAGAAACATAACGCAAACGTCACTCAGATCTAGCAGATGAGCGCCCATGACTTTATTTTAACCCGTTGTTTTAAGTGTTTAAAATGAAGAATGATTTTTTAAAAAGATTTTATAAACAAGTTCTCCAGTACTTTAGGACAGTTACTACTTTGACCGAGGAGTTTTTGCTTTCTTAGAGTAATATTTGACCAGAAGTATCTACAGTCCTGTGAAAAAGTATTTGCCCCCTTCCTTATGTCTCATGTTTTGCATGTTTGCTTCCTAAATATTTCACATTTTTAAACAAGTTTAATATCAAACAAGATAACTAAAGTAAACACACAATGCAGTTTATCAAGGAAAAAATCATGCAAAACTACCTGGCCCTATGTAAAAAAAAAAAAAAGTAATTGCCCTCCTCTTTAAATAATGAATTGGCTGTGGTTAACCACATTTTGTAAGAGTGGAGTACAATTTCACTTAGCACCACCAGGCCTGATGACTGCCAGACCGGTTGACTCAAGAAATCCCTTAAATGGAATCTGTCTGACAAAATGAAGTATGCTAAAAAATCTTAAAAAGCATCATGGTGCCATCTAAATAAACTCAAGAATGGATGAGAAATAAAGTCATTGACATCTGTCAGTCTGGAAAGGGTTATAAAGCCATTTCTGAGGATTTGGGACTCTGGCAAACCACACACAGAGAGACATTATCCACAAATGGAGAAAACTTGGAACATTAGTGAATTTTCCCAGGAGTGGCCAGCCTACCAAAATGACTCCAAGAGTGCATAGATGAATTATCCAAGAGGTCACAAAAGAACCTAGCACCACATCTAAAGACCTGCAGGCCTCACTTGACTCAGTTAAGGTCAGTGTTCATGGTTCAACAATAAGAAAGAGACTGGGCAAGCATGGCATCCATGGGAGATTTCCAATACCAAAACCATTAATGATCAAAAGAACACAAAGGCTTGTCTCACATTAGCCAAGATACATCTTGATGATACCCAAGACTTTTGGGAAAATATTCTGTGGACAGACAAGACAAAGTTAAACTTTCTGGAAGGTGTGCGTCCCATTACATCTGGCATAAGACTAACACAGCATTTCAATAAAAGAAACCTTTAAATTTTCTGTGTACGGCCAGTTTTATCATAGATTGCTTTTAGAACTAGCCAGATTTGTGCATCATGCTTCTTGAGCCCTGAGCAAAAGCAGAGTAAAAGAACAACAGAACATAGATATTATCATAAATGCATCCTTCACACTTACACATGCTAGGAAAGCAAACTCTCATTCAAATGAAAAGAATGCAGATATTTTCAACATTCTTTGCAGGGCAACAAAAAATTGAGTTTGTCCAAAGAATCATTTCCTGAATCAGTTTCTAAAGGAGCTGTCACCTTCCACTGCTGTTAAATTTTCTCCAAAACTATTTGTGAGTGTTGGTGCAGCAGCCGAGGTGATCGTGGGATGGCTAGCAGACCTTGATGTGAGGATCTGAAAGACCAGGCTGTACTGTTTGGGTATAGAGGTTCTGAAATGTAGGACAGGTTGAGACCATGCAGGTCTTCAAACACACAAAGGAACCTTAGAGGAATTCAATACGGAATGGGGAGTCGGTGCAGTGTTGCTGGTACAGGTGGAATATATTCCCTTTGTATATGGCTTATAGGAGTCAGGCTGCATCAGTCTGTACCTTTTGCAGGGTGTGAATAAAGACCTGGTTGACAGCAGTAAATGAAAGATTTTTTGAGCATCTCTCCATCTATCTTTTCTCTCGTGCAGGACCAGTCTCTGGGCAACTGGCAGGTGAAGAGACAAGTTGGAAGTATGACCCCCATCGTCTTTAAGTTTCCCCACAAGTTCACTCTGAAGGCCGGAGAGACTGTCACTGTAAGTTACACCAGGTTCTCTCATAACTTCTGTTCGCTTATTTCATGTCTCAGTTTGTTGTTTGCCTCTGCATGAAGATGGAGGAAGGTTGAAACATTTTATTTCTCAACAGTAGTAATGCAATGAAGCAGTATTTGATGTGAGGATTGTAAAGCATTGAACTGAACAGACTGTACTGAACAGGCCTCAAGAGAACACGAGAGGAAAACAAGGACACTCTGCAGAGCACCTTTATAAAAGCCTTTCTTTTTTGTTTTCTGTATCAGGAGATGATCGTGATGTATTTGTTCTGTTAATATCTCCTACAAATCTGATTTTCACTACAGATCTGGGCTGCTAATGGTGGAGGAACCCACAACCCTCCCTCTGACCTTGTTTGGAAGACTCAGAACTCCTGGGGAACCGGTGATCTCCTGCAGACCATCCTGATCAGCGCAAACGGAGAGGTCTGACTTCCCCTCAGATAAAGGTTTTAATTCTTTGCTTCTTTGAAGTTCAATTACTGAATCATTTCCTTTTTTCACCCCCAGGAAATGGCTGCAAGGAAAGTTACTCGCACCCTGTTCACTGAAGAAGAAGATGATGACATGGTAAACTCCTGAAATTAATCCTAAACTTAGACAAGATAATCATTAGGAACAGCACAGCTCTGAGCTTGCTGGGACTGCAGCATCTCGAAGTGGAGTTATTCTTTTGTGTATTGCCCCCTACAGGGAGCTCACAGCACGAGCGGCGCGGAGAATGAGTACAACCTACGAAGCCGCACAGTGATCTGCGACTCCTGCGGGCAGCCGTCGAACCGTGAGGGGGGGTGTGGTGGTCTATCTGAAGGTCTCGGGGGGCATTCCTTCTTCATGAGCACCAACGAGCGCAGAAGGGTACTGAGCAGTTCTTACTTTAAAACAGGACCAGTGACAGTTATGTAAACCTTAAAGTTTTTTATTTACAGGAACTTAAAAGTAAATACGGTTTCATTTCAGATGAAAATGTTTGCTGAATTTCTTTGACGATTAGACTGTAGAACAGAACATGGTAGAAAAATAGGTGTTTTCATGGCACATCTATTATTAATCACAAATCTTTGTTAAGTTTTTTTATATCAAGAAGTGGATCACAGAAACCACAAGGTCCTGCCATGTAGACCTCTATAGACATACACAGATAGTTCTCTATCATCCCTCCTAACAGTGACAGGTGATACAGCACTATCAGGTCAGGACTGGGAAAAAAAATTCAGCCAGCTTTTTTGCTTCAAACTGGACCCTAACAATGGGTCAAATATGACATTAGGTGTACATGCTGTGTCTTTGCCCCCCCTCAATAAATGGAGCTACGGAAAACTAACAATAAAAACTATTTCATAGCTCAGAGGTAATTGGTATAGACACATCTAATGGTGTGTGTATTCACCCTGATTCGTCTGACTACCTTGCGGTCAGAGGGGAGCATGATAGGCGCGTCATTCCTACTCAAGTAGAACTACATTAAAATTTTGCACTTATTTAAAAAAATCTTCGATAATTTTTAAAATTGTGTTATTACAAGGTATGGCTATTAGATAATGAGACTGAACTTGTGAGGATAAAGCCACCTGGTTCACTGTCGCACGGGATAGGCTATATATTAAAGGTTGGATATTCACACACAACTGCTGTACGTTTCCAATTAGTGATGTCTTTAGTTCACTGCTAGCTACTGATTGAAGTTCATGTGTTTTTGCAAAGGCATCCAAAAAATGATCAGCTTTAAGGCTGAGCTACACATTAACTTGAATTTTTTGGTGAAATTGAACAAAACAGCAGCAAAATCTTTTGGTACATTAACTGAGGTAAATTATGAACACTGCATTCTATGTGCATGTTTGTTTGAATGGCACAAAAAAATTTGTGAAGGCAGAGGGGATGTCCAAGACGATGACTGTTCTGGGCACCCATGTACATCAAAAACTTCTGAAAACATTCAACAGAATGTTGAACAGAAAGTGGAGGAGTTTTCCCCTGTAGAGTCCCCTGATGCAGGCTATAGTGTAGTGATGGACCGTGGTGGTCCTGAGCACTACCTGTTCGGGTCGTTTGCTCCAGCAGCGGCGTTACTACAGCTGGAGCTCTCAGAGCCGAGGCAGTGCAGGGGAGGATGGGAGTGGTCTCTGAATGGTAAAGCCAGTTAGAGGCGGTAACGCTCTATGATTTATATAGAGTTTGTGACGTAGAAACCAACTGATGGTCGGTTTCTACGTCACATAAGCTCCACCATTTCAGAGAAGATTTTTCAAGGCAGATGTCTGTTTGAGCTAATTACGAGCCGTGAAATCCAGATTTTTATCAGTTTGGTTCAATTTTCTGCTACAACACAGACACTGATATGTTTTATTATAGTTCAGTAAATTACCTCAGTGTAAAGATGAAAAAAGATATTAAAGTGTTCGCTACCTCTTTAATAGCCATACCTTGTATTATCTACATATCCTGCTGATCGTTTAAGTTTCACCGTCTGTTGACACTTTAATTTCACTTTCTAAGCTGGAGTAGAGTAGGAGACATGATTGGGCTATTTTACTGTCATTACAAAGAAAGTAAGCAATGAGCCACTTCCCCAAGCAAGTAAAAAAGAAAACATACAGGCCCCAACGTGCACTGGCTTACTAGAACATTGGCCCTGTATGCCAGATTGCCAGTCCAGCCCTGAGCACTGTAGAACTGTATGACACCATATCCTCTATGTTTTGGCACATACAAAGTCACATTTGACCCCTGAACTCATCTTATCTTTTCAATTTGCAGGTGTAGAATTACTGTAGAAGCATTGAGTTAAAGGTAGTTGCTTGTCATTCTGTGACTGTTTTCTTTGGAGTTGAATGTGTTCAGTCATAGGGGGGCAGCAACAGGCTTGGCTATCCAGCTTCTCTTTGGCTTACAATCCCTACTGTTAATCAGTGCTAAACTTACAAGTTATGCTACTGAAGGCAGCGTGGTTATCCTAACATAGCTGTGTTTGTATGTCTAATTATCATCAGAGTGTGTACTTAAGCTAACTGATAATGCAGAAAGTTTGGAGCCTCAAGCATTTAAGGGAGGGCTCATCAGGACCCCTGCATGGACTACAGCTACACTGCTTTACTAGCTGAGCTGAAGCAGCTTCCTTTTGGGCAGGGCCACGTCCACAGACCTGTTGCCTGTCTTCCTGAGCTGTTTATTCCAGCCTAGCATGGCCAAGTCATAGCATTGGGATGTAGATACTGAAGTCTGAGCTGTCTTCTAAAGTAGACCAGCTACCAACAGTGCTGATCCACATGGAGGATGCCCTCTTAGACCCCCAGTCAGAGATGGGAAGAGGGAATGTGTTCCCTCCTTTTCGTCCTGAAGCACCTTTTGGTCCAAAGGAGAACTTCTACATAGGAGTTCAGTGAGATTAGGGATGATTTGCTCCTTAAGGTGGCCTTGATTCACTTGCAGCTGCACAGATACTGTCACCTCCACCCAATACTTACTTTGTTGCAGTTCAGCCCCTATCCTCCACCATGTCTCCCTCAGAGGAGCACCACAGACTTTTGGTACTGGAGAGGTTTGAAAACCTTTTTTTATCCTGCGTTTGATGGATGTATCCTAGCAGCCATAGAGGATGCAGCCAAGGTTGGTCTGGGCTGTAAGCCAGCACATGAGTGAACCATAGCAGCACGTAACATTTCTCTGGATAAGACCCTTAAGCTCATAGCTCCTATCCCCAGTGCAGGATTTTAGATGACCTCCTTTTGAGCTGGAATTGGTGATGTTTATGCTCATCTAGTGACTGACTTAAACATGCCTCCATGAGTGATGACTAAGGACCTCCATAGTGGTCCAGATCTGGGGTCCAGGGGAGACCAAGACAGAGCCGGCAGCAGCACAGCAGAGGACCTGCATGCTGTGGACAGGGGCAATTTGATGACCCTGATGATGTCCCCACAAATCTTCCATTTTTCTTTTTTTCAGGGCCCTCAATATTACTTTAGAGAACTCCTTTTGCAAACTCTTTCCTCACTGGTAGACCAGTTGTGTGGCAGCAACTCTGCCCTAAAGTTTTAGGGTATTAAGCTCTTTTCCTATCCAGACAATTAGCTGGATAGGAAAAGACCTAATTCTAACCCCAACTCTCCCAAGACCATCATGTTTCTTGGAGTGGACCAGGACTCTGTTACAATGGAGGCCTGCATATGCCAGCAGGTGACATCCTCTGCCCTGTCCCCTTTTTCATGCAGTTGCTTTATGTAGAGTTTCTATGCCTCTTGGAAAGACTGGCTGGCCATAGTCACCCTGCCTTAGGCCATCCCTGTACCTCCTCCAAAGGTGGCTTTGTAGTTTGTACTTGGATGCAAAAGGACACAGGAGACTCAAGATGTCTCAGAGGTGCCTTCTTGCTCCATTCCTCTTGAAGAAGAGGTAGTTCATGCTAAGGGGCAAGACCATGTACTCCACTGGAGCTCATCATGAGACATATGACCTCCATGTCAAAGCATGCTGTGGAGCCTTGCTGAGGTGAAACCCAGACAACTCGGGGGTTGTTCTGTGGCCGATAAAACCAGCACATTCTGATGCCTCACCGGGTGAGAAGTGTCCCTTTATCCCTGGTCAAACACAACATAACTACACTGTTTCTTATTCCCCTTTAATAGATCTTCCAAAGCATTCCACCAAACTACTGCAAAGCTAAGAAGTACATGACATAGACAAATAAAATGATGTGCTTTCACTGCATCAGATAAAATCATATTAGCCCCCAAGTGTGTCAGCCCACTAGGAAAATGGCCTGCATGCTGGATTACCAGTCCAGCCCTGCTTTAAAGAAACGTGTCACCATGCAGAGATCAAGTAAATTTTGAGATTTAAATAGATTGCAAAGGTACTTTTGGTGGTAGTTTTCTTGAAGATGTCTTGTGTGGAAAAACTAAAAAGGGTATATGTTGAGTGTTTTTTATCCTTTCATTAGTGTTCTTGTGTTTGAACCATGTCTCTTTGTGTTTCAGGGAGGTGTGCGACCGGAGAACTGCTCCGTCATGTAAAAACCAAGAACGCCTCAGCTGAGCCGACCTCCACCTGTAGCTCAAGATGGAGAAAAGTTTTCTGGAGTTAGGATGTTTCCTCTATATTTTTTATATGACCTTGTCTTTTTTGTACTCTGATTAATCTGCAGGTTAAATTGGCTTTGAGGTTTTTGGAAAGAGCCCAGGATTTTCATAGTCAGCTTTTTGACTTTTTCCTTTTTTGTACTCAAGATATGTTATTGCATGTGTGCAGTGCTTATGCTTGTTGCTGTATCCTGCCCTTCTTCACACTCACACACACACACTCACAAAGCTCCACTGACCAGTGCTTGTGCTTCGATCCGAGGGTTTCACATGTAATGGCCAAGCTGTCAACGCTCAACACGCACAGCTCGTGAACCCTGTCAGGTCTCTGCAGCCACACGAATGACAGAAGAATGAACCCTGTGGGTTTGTTATCAGGTTTACTGCCCATCAAGTAGATCAAATCTTTATTCAAAATGATTCGATGTTTACAGTTGAAAAGTGTTCGCCTTGTTTGGGAATTGTGTTGTGCTGTTTTTGAACGCTATAGAGAAAAAAAAGATAAGATACGGGTTTATTTTTTGTAAAGAAGAAAATAGTTGGGAATATGTCCAATCTAAGCCAAAGTACTGTACGCTCAGGGTGCTCTGCAGGTTCTTTCTCACCCTGGTAGTAAATGTTGTAGAATATTGTTCTTGATGATTTAGGTTGGTTGACGGCTTTGGTGCATAAAGAGAATATTGCTGAGATTAATATTTTTGCTGCAGAGATGTGTCTGAGCATGTGCTGAAATAAGGAATTATTGAACGAATAAGCTGAAAGATAGACAAGTTTGAGAATATTAAAGTTCTATTTCTTGTTGTTTTCATTAAAAAATTCCAAAAATGTTTTTTTTCTGATGATAGGGAAATGTGGAATTTGTTTTTCTGTTTGGTGCCTTGGAAAATATCAGGAATCAGTACTGAATTTTATCTGTACTGACTAATTTAGTGCCATAAGCAGAGTATATTTATAGGATTTCTTGGCTATTTAGCCAAATTAACACTATTCTAACAGAGTTTCTGCAGTAGTTTTTGATGTTATAGTATTTTTTTTACAGACTAAATAACAAAAGTGCCTTTCAGGGGACAAAAAGATTTCTTATGCACGTCTCTAGAGCGGTCTTATGACTGTCAGCTGTCCTCTGGTTGGTGTTGCTTCTGAGAACTGGTCATAAGGGCTTTTATTTCTCCTCTCCTCTAAGCTTACTGGCTCTAAATTCCCCAGGCATGGTTTTGGGATCTGAGTATAATTGTGGGGTTTGTATTCTTTGTGACTTCAGCTTCATGCGCTGCTTTTTATTAAGAGCTTTGCCAATTATGCACAGCAGGTAGATTTGTACTGTAGTTTGGCAGCTTGAATCATTTATACTCCAGTGAAAGCATATCAAAGCATTTATTGAGAATACTTGATAGCTGTGTTTGGTCTATTTTTTCTCTATTTTGATGTATTTAATCAAAAATGTCCTTGTTGCATTGGATCTTTTTTGTGCCTTAAATAAATGTTGAATTCTGACACTAATTCTGACACTATGATCCCCAGAGTGCCTGAAGAAGCCGTGACAATCATTAAAGACCTTTTATTACATGTTTAGTTAGTCCCCTCTTTATAATACATGTTATAAACAAAACATTTATCTCATTTGGTTACGTTAAGAGACATATTTACTTTGTGTAATTCTTAAATATATAAAATGAATCATCCTGTTCAGAACAGATCCTCTAAAGGGAGAGTTCAGGGTTTTCGGAGGCCGGTCTTACTGATGTTAAACAGGGAGATGCTTCTTGCCTTAGTATTACTTGTAACAGAAAGTCTCTCAGTGACATCAGTAAAAATTAAGTTAATGAAAAATAAAATATTCAAACTGCAGATGTTCATTTGTTACAAAAGCTCTTTAAAGGCCTGGGAAGCCCTGAACCCTCTCTGATGAAGTCTACCTGGTGTCCTTGGGGAATCATTTCAAGAACTTGAGGATTGAAAATGTCACCAAAAGGGATTATTTTTATTGTAAACATTTAATGCCAAAGTTATAATATTCTCAAGGTGGGATTCTTTTGTTTCTGAAATGACAATATTGTCAAAATTATAGAAAAGCCATGCATTCAAGTTGATGTAATAAATGATTTCCACTTTTCTTTTCTAAAATGATGTTGAATAAAGTCTTTTTTTTCCAGAGACTGTTGTCTTTATTTATTCGATAAAGAAAAGGTCAGGAAACGGTGGATAGTTGTTAGGAATGAATGAGAACACAGGAATGTGAACATTTTAGAGGCTCTTAAAGTGTACATACATTGAGTACAATCCCTACATTTTACAAAACATTTTTTTCCAAAGTTTTACAGATTTCTAGCCAGATGAAGGAGACAAGAGTCTTGAGAAGTCTTGTACTGAGCTAAGAGCTAGCTGGTCCCCTGTATCATCTAAGAGTGTCATTTTTTTCACAAATAGGACACCACTGTTTCAGTGATGTCCTAACAAGCAAGAAAGGCTTGTGTGGCAAGTGACCATGTGATGATGTGCCATTCACGAACAAGCTTATTCTATGAAACAGCTCTTTAATGTTAGCCACGGTAGCTAGCTTCCATTTGAGTGCCAGTTTCCTTTCCTCGTCTTTTGTCGTTTTGTAATCCACATTCAAAAAGCCAAACTGGTACCAAACCACCAGCTCCACTGAGCTAAGCCACAAGATCTGGATCTCTTAAAGAGACAGGTTTCTCATCACAATGAGTGAGGCTGGATTGACATCAGCTTAGGAAACATGAGTAAAATCAGAGTTTACTTTGCTAAACCCCCCCCCCCCTTTTGTTGCCTGAATACTTCACTACTTTTGGGACACAAAAATATCTTAAGAGTAAATTTAACAGTTAATTTTAACAGTGAACACTTCTAGTGGTGAACAGCTGAAAACATGGCCGTTTGGTAGCGTTTCTCTATGCAGAAACACCCAACAACTTAGTATTTCAAGAAAGGCTGTCAACAGCTGGTTTATACAGGGTCAAAACCTCTTCTGATGCTTTTTATCTTACAGATATTTCACCTAGTACCCAGGGACTGTGTTCAAAAGTTAAAAGGAGGGGGGGTAAGATGTGTCCTTTTTAAAATAAGCTCAGATTAGACATCAGCTTTCATGTCTCTGACTCCAGAGTTTTGGTCCCAAAATCTAATTGGCCCAAACTTAAAATTTTCCAATATCACTGCTTTTAGCTTCCAAATGTTCTGCTCCTTTTTCCTGGAGGTGAGTGCAGCTGAGTCCCCCACTGGCATCGCCACAATCCAGCGTTCTTCCCTGCCGCCTGCTGGCTCCTCTGTCTGGATGACTAGTCTGTGCTGGAGCAGTCAGTCCCATTAACGCCCACTGAGGGGCAGTGTTATCTACGAGGATGTGGCTGCAGAGGTTGGAGCGGCCCTGGGGGTCTTTATGCAGAGCTCTGACACTCTGAGGTGGAGGAAGTGACCTTATATATGCACAACATTTTATCTTAACACCACAAATGTATAGATGTTGGGAAATGGAGGTTTTTCTTTAACCACAGTCTTCTGCTTCAAACTGAGCTCTAGTAAAGAGGTATTACTGATTGATTTTTTTTTCCCTTCCTCTTTAAACCAGAAAGAAAATCAGACTGAAGGCTGCTGCTATCATGTTGAGATCAATTTGAACAGAAAGCAAAACAAGAACCGTGAGAGAGCTTCTATTTTGTTTTCATGTTGTGTGGAAGTGAAGAGACCATCAAACTCTGAGGGTCTCTTTTGTTGCAGGAAAAAAACAGTATTAAATCATTAAGTGTTTTCATAGCTTATCAGACAGTAACAGTATCACTGATCCTTAATGCACACATGTGTGAGGATTGATGCCTAGTAGAAGAGATAATGGTGAGATCAGAGAGCTGCTGTACATTCAAGGACACTTTGAATCTGTCTGTTGAATAAGACTGTGTTAGTGGGTTTCATAAGATATCTATTTAGTTAAACCGTTTAACCTGCTTTTCATGGAGTAAAAAAAATAGGATATTTTACTCCAACTATGCTTATTTTTTAAATTGATGATCATGTAAATATTTTGCAAAATAAACCATCACATGAATCTACTGTCTCCATCACATATATATATACACACACAGTTATCAAGTTTAGGAATGTTGGACACAACTGGGAACTAAGGACTTCTAAAAGTTATCCCAGAGGGATCACCACTGGATTCATGAACAATCTAAAGGGAAAGAGAAAAACAAAAACAAAGGCAAAGACCAAAACCAGAAAACTCCTGTTCTCAATAAAAGGCAAAACTAAACCACCACTGCCACGCAGCTGACTAAAGAACATCAACTCTCAGGGGAGACAGTGAAACCAATCTTACTGCAAAAAGCAGAAGACCACCAGACTGAGGTTATCAGAAAAAAAGGCAAAAGGGCTGGGCACTTGCTTCCAGCACTATCAAACTAAGATCTGGTAATTCCTTGTATAAGTATTCAGAAAGTTACTAAAATATTCAGAGATTTTTCATTCAATTTTTCACCCAAGAAAACCCACAGAGATGCTCTCCTTATCTTCAAGGGTGAGACTACGAGTCCACAGAGTGTGGCAGCCCAGGTGTCTATATCAGCGTTAAACACCTGGCCTTCATCAGAGCCAATCAGCTCACACACACCTGGCACTGATTGACTCCCACTCTGAGTGACCAGGCTGAATTCCTCAAAAAATTATTTGTTTATTAAATGACGTATGGGCAGGAGAAGGTTTTTTATATCGATGTAGTTTGGTCTCAATGACTTCAAAAATAAAATTAAAAAATCACAGCCCAATGCTTATTTTAAAATACTGCTGAGTTTAAGATCCACTTCAAAAGATCATCTTGAGGACAATAAGCGTATTACTTTTGAATTTTAAATTAGAAATTAACATTTTATTCATGTAACTTAAGGAGCACATTTTTCCTACAAACAGGTAGTTTATATCTGTCATTTTCTTGTGATAGTCATCTCAGTCTCAAAAAATCTTCATCAAAATGTATAAGCTGGAACTGTGCTGCTGGCTGTTGGTATAAATGTCTATAAATGTTTGGGATTCAGCTCATGTGGATTTGACTTCAACCTGCTAACATGCTATCTTTGTTTATTACAAAGAAAACCATCAGTCCATATAAGTGCCGTCAAAAGATTAAAATTTTAATTGCGATAAATCTCAGAATTTCTGAAGTTTATCGCAATTAATCAGACCTTTATAATTGCATTTTGAAATTGCAGTATTTTGCATTTTGCAAGGGTAACTGACTTCCTGTTTGGATACAGACCTGCTTTTATAAGAACTTTTTCTCGATCATAAAGGAAATGAGGGAACAGTTTTAGGTGCAGATGAATTTTGATTTGCCTGCTGAGCCTTTTGTGAGTTTTTTTAAAGTGAAATGAGATGTTCAGTAGCAGAGGTGACTTATTTTCTATCACTGTGGCTCCAGTGAGGCGCTGATGTGGCTAAACCAAAGGTGCTGAAAGAGACAATAAAGCATTTAAAGACCCTGTAAAGTGAAGCTGAATCTGTGTTTAAGTTTGGTGTATGACAGGTCAGTGTGTTATGAACCCCTAAATCAAATTTCAGTCAAAAAAAAACATCTCTAAGTTTATAAAATTAAACCTCAAAATCATGAAAAAGAGGCAGTAAAATCTGCTCCAGGATGGTGTGGGTGTGTCTGTTGAATGAGCTGAAGCCACGCCCACTCAGGAGAAATACAATCGTCTCAAATTTTTAAAAAAAATTTCAAAATCTGTATGTTGATCTTATAATCAGAGCACAGCTGCCCGGCTCGGTGCCAGAGTAGAGACAAAGCTTGCTTTCTGGCAAAAATCTCTGTTGTGATGCATTAAATGATCCATAGACCACTGTAGCTGATAGATTTTGTAAATTTACCTCACAATGAACACAAAAACAGCATTTAACTGACAGTTAACTTTTAATAAAGGCAGTGACATCAGCTAACAACAGACTGTACTGAGATGAACTGCTCTGTGAATTTATATTGTAGTGTTGGGGGGGCGGGGTCTTTCCCCACTGTGGGCCAGTGACATCAGGAGCCAACATATTTGTCCCGCCCACATGAAACCAAGCCAGGTAAGAGGTGAAAAACTTTCTAACAGTCTAAATCCAGAATTCAGTCACATGTAGATCAGTGTTTTCACATGTTTACAGCAACCATATTCCAACATATCTAATGTGTTAAGGCAAAAACTTTGGATTTCACTTGACAGGGTCTCCAATAAGAATTAGTGCACAAATTGTAAACCTTAATTAAATTAATCCGTTAAAAAAACATTTAAATATGATTTTTGCTCTATATCACCCAGCCCTAGGACCTATCATAGAGCAAGTTAGCACAAAGCATTTTTTAAAAATGATTCATCTCACTCTACTGTTTCTTTGACCTTCAATAACAACACCTTTAAAAGCAGGTTGCAGCATGAAACTCTTTTGTAAACTACATGTTGGTGCATCAGTAGAGCAGCCCTGATAACAAACATCCTTTGGCTCGGATATGGACCAAGCAAACAGCAAAGATGTGGCTCACAGTCAGAGGTGAATGAAGGCTCAAAATCCAGCCCAAGTGTGGGAAAGCTATGTCTGAGCCACAACAAAGCCAGGTCTCTACCAAGTAGTAGCAGTGATCTAGGACTTCACGTACGTAGTTGATCCTGAGGGGAAGGCATGGCAAACACGTGGTTATGATTTGGCTATCACGTTTTAGCATGCCATGTTCACCAGGTACATACCACACATGGATCTGAAGTAAATACTGTTATCTGGGCCTGGTACTTCAATAACAAAAGTCTCCCAGAAGAGAATTTCCCTCTGATTTAAATGTGTGTGGTTGCTATGGTATGTGGTTGCCAGATAAATGTGCATTCGGCCCAAAAGTCGCTGCTATCAGGGAGGTGTTTATCAACACATGATGAGACAGAGGTGGTCAATAATATGAAGGTTAATGATTATGGTACATGTTTGATCAGGTGTCTTTTTGATTAGTCACGTAGGAATTATTACTAGTTTACAAATTTGTGAATCATCTGAAGAACATGAGGTTTTAAAATGTAACCTTTTAATTGTAAACCTTTAATGCCAAAGTCATTATTCTCTCGAAATTGGATTTTTTTTTTCTGTTATAGGAACTTTGTCAAATTTATGGAAAAACTATAGACTAAACTTGATGTAATGAGTGAAGTTTTTTTTTTTCTAAAATGATTCAATATTTGTCACTAAATAAAGAAAACCCAGATAAAAAGTGCAGCCATTTTTATTTACATTATATACACGTTACAATGATTACATTCAAAAATATATGGCTTTATGTAGAAAAAAGCAAAAACTCACAACTTTAACATCATGTACATTCTTCTGGTACACAGGGTTTCTATTTACAGGATATTGAACTTAATATGATCTGAATCTGATAATAACTAAACACATTTTGATAATCCTAATAAGAACAGGGAACAAGAGTTTAGATTGAAATTCAGTTTGGAAGAAAATGAAAAACTGCGGTTGCAAAATTTTGTTTTGGCAAACAAAACTGTTTGGCAGAAAGACAAATCAGACAATTAATTGTCACAATATCAAACCACTTTTTTTTTAACATTGTTTTACAGCGTTCCTGTTACTTTGAATGACTGAACAGTACAGTTAAAAGCTTTTAAAGAACGTTTCTTTAGCAAATTGTTCACGATAAGACTTAGACAAAGCCTTTGGCTGGCACAGAAAGCTCAAGTGCCTTAAGTGATGTCACTTGAGTCACAATGAAAGTAAAACAATCTTGATGAGGGCAGTTAAAAGCTGATTTCACATGAGAATTTCAGGAGGACTTCCCCTGAAATCCTTTTTGGTTGTTCACACCTCGCAGTGGGAGACTGTTTCTGGTGGGAAGGTTGGGACAGTCTGTACGTAATAAAGAAAAAACCATGCTGAGTCTTTATCTCATTGCTAAGTGTAGTTATACACAATCACAATATCTACAGAAGAGCAGAGAGCTTACAGCAAAGAGAAAACATAATGGAGCAGGTTAATTATGTGCAAAGACATTGTTGTTGTAGCATTAAATAAGTGTTGTCACTCCCACCCACTTTCTTGATGTGAATTCTCATGAACATTTCCTGCCGTGGAAATATACCGTCCGGCTGCAGGAAAGAAAATTTGTCTGTTTACCTTCACCCTGAAAAATCCAGGAAATTCTAGTTTTGAGCTTAGTGCATCTGCCAAAATGGCTGCAGAGAAATAAGTGTTCTTTCTAGTGGCTCTAGATTTACTTATGCGACTAGCACAACACAAACAAGCTCTGACTTTACTTTTGGCAGACTTGCATTGTGGGTGTTGGAACCAAGACGAGGGTTTTATTTGTTCTGCGTTTTATATCTGCCTGACTAAACTCTGTTATGATTTACATGCATGTAATACCAACATAAAAACCAGATAGAGCCTTGACTTGGTGTGCATAAAACCAAAGGCTGTGAATGAACACAATCAGTAACTGACTGAATCAACATTTATGAGTTTGATTAAAGTTTACGTTTTAATACATGTCGGATATAAAAGAGAGTGGTTGTATGGATTATTGGAATCCTCGTCCTGGTTGTAAATAAACCAATCAACATCTGACCTGATGGCACACATGGTCACTGATTTACTGCTTCATGCAGAATGAATGATGGGTAATGTTTTCACCAAGTTTAGACTAAGAAGAAGAATGCTTGAGTTAGAAATATATATATAGAATATGGACAAAAGTGATTAGCCACACCTGTTAATTACTGAATTCTGTATATTGTATAAAATCAAGAGCCTAGCCATGCAGTCTCCATTTGCAAACATTTGTGACACAAAAAATGTGTTCAGAAGAACTCTGTCACTTCAAGCGTGGTTTGTGATGGACGCCACCTTTGTAATAAGATGGTTTGTGAAATTTCCTCCCTGTTGGATATTACAGTCAACTGTGAGTGATATTATTAGAAAGTGGAAGCATTTAGGAACAACAGCAACTCAGCCATAAAGCGGAAGACCATGTAAAATCAAGCTGGTTCAACTATTAATAAGGTGCATATTGCGTAAACACTGCTGATTCCATAGCTGAAGAGTTCTCAACTTCCAATGGCATAAGAGGTCACATATTTTACCTTTTTACGACAAGTCTATATCATTCTCAGTGGTCCCCAAAACATGCCTGTGAAGTTTGTTGCTGAAAAAAACACTCCAGTAATGGATTTTTTCATGTCTAAAAACACCTCAATTTCAGCCCTGCTCAAAATGAGCAGTTTCTGTGGCCTTAAATGATAATGAGCTCTCTGTCTCTGCCCATGACCCCGCCCCTCTCAGGAAATGGATGTGGCTCTCCTCTCAGCTGCCAGCTGAGGACCTTCAAGTGGGGAGGGCCAACCAAACCTGGGGGCGGTGCTTTATCCCCACTTGGAGGTCCTTTGGAGAGGTTACTCCCCAAATGACATCATGAGGGAAAATCTGAAAACGGCTTGTTTCAGCACACATTTTCTGAAAGGTGGAGAAAGAGAGGTGGGGAGGGAGTGGATTTTTCTGATTCTTGGGGGGATTGTGGACAGGCCAGGGGCACATATTTTTGCTAGAAAAGCCTGAAAAAATGTGTTTTGCATAATATGTGACCTTTAATGTAATTGAAAAAAAAGGGTGCAGTGGGAGCTTCATGGAATGTGTGTCCATGGCCGATCAGCTGCATCACCAAGTCCAAAGCCAAGTGTCAAATGGAGCGGTGTAAAACACAGTGACATTGGACTGTGGAGCAGTGGCAACATGTACTGTGGAGTAACGAATCATACTTCTCTGGCAGTCAGATGAGTGAGTCTGGGTTTGACAGATGCCGCATTACCTGCCTGACTGCATTGTGTCCACAGTGAGGTTTGGTGGAGGAGGGATAATGGTATGGGGCTGTTTTTAAGGCTTTGGGTAGGTCCCTTATCTCCATCTCAATGCTTCAGCATACCAAGACATTTTGGACAATGCTATGCTTCCAACTTTGTGGCAACAGTTTGGAGAGGCCCTTTTCTGTTCCAACATGACTGTGACCGATTACTTTGGTCCATATAGAGTATATTATCATGAAGCATGTTTTTTGTTTTGATTTTTGGATGGACAGCATTTAAAGAATCCAGGCTAAAGCTGTATAGTGGTAAAATGGTTGCTGTTTTGTAAACCAGCTCTTTAAATAGCTGAAAAGTAGCTCTAGGACACTATGTAGACATTCATACTGCTGCCATGTTATGTTGTTTATCTCCAAGAGTAATCATACTTCATTTTTAAAACATGACCTAAGCCTTATCCATTAGTTACCAAAATGTTTTTGATCTTTGGTCACACAAACCCTGTAACAATATGACCATCTTAAAATAGGGCTGTTCTATGTAACAATAAAGATAATATATTTATTTCTATATTTACAACGGAAAATCCTTCGTAAACATTATATAACTAAACAACATATTTTGAGTATATATTTGGTTCATCTGTTGCTCTAGGTGAAAAAACGTAACTTTCTATTTTCTTTTTTACTCAGATATTAGCGAAGGATATCTGCCGTTCACTTCTCTAACTTCCTATGACCTTTATGTCTATTCTTTTTGAGGTTCAGATGGTTTTGTAAATCCAGCAGTGATGATTTCATCCTAAACTGCACATAGAAAGTCTTAACAGGCCTTAATTCAGCCATGAAGAAAATTCAAACCCAAAGTCTGAATTACACTGTCTACAATAAAAATAGAGGAAAATTCAATTTTTCAAAAGGGTCTATTAGACACGCAAATTCTAAGCCAGCCAAATGTGTGGAAAACTTAATCAAGAGCCTGTTTAGATGAGTTCAAACACTTAAGAATTCCTTGGTTGCTGCTTTCAGCCGTTAAGTCTTTTGGCTCATCCGTCCCATGGGAGTTTGATGAGCTGAGGCCCTGCTGGCTTTGCCACAGTCCAGCTTTCCTCCTGCAGTCTGCTGGCTCCTCTGTCTGGATGACACGTCTGTCCTGGTGCAGTGAGTACCACTTCAGCCCACAGGGGGGCAGTGTCGAGTCAAAGGGGGACCTCCACAGTAAGCCTCGTCTAAAGATCCGATGGTCAGAGAGGAGCATCAAGTTTGCTCTTTCTTAGCAAGTGCAGTCCTAAAATCATCTCCAAAGTGATAAAAAGGAGCAGGGGGAGGAGAAGGAGTTTCTCTACTACTGTGACTGTCACTGTGGACTTCTCCTCAGGGAGGGAGAGGGGGGTCGGCGGAGTGGTGGCAGGTCGTAGTGTCCTGGGATGTGACTGTTCACTGGGAGGTCGTAGTGGCTCTGGGGATCCTCATGTGTGGCGTGACCGAGGGAACTCTGACGCTCTGGAGGAGAGGAGAAAATGAAATAGTATGCTTCAGCCACTGGTCTTTCTTTTTTCAAATTCAGAGTTAAACACAAGCAAGTCCCTCAGCACATCAATGCATGCATTGATACAGATCTTACAAAATCAATATGGCTGCAAATGCTGTGATGGCAAGTATACAATTCAGATCTCCTATGCTACAGTTTAGAAAAAGCAACAGAACAAACAGAACTATAGATCCTTCATGGACATGTAAGCTAAAGGTAATGTTACTTTGCTTCTGTTTATTTTTTCATGCACCTGTGATCACCAATTCTTTTTTATTAGTTCTCTCTTTCATTTTTTATTTTGCATGTTCTAAATAAACCACAGCTGAACTAAACTAAACTAAACTAATCCTAACCTAACCAAACTGAAAATGACTTAACTTGTCTTAACTTGACTTTACTTAAGTAAAAATAAATAAATAAATCAATTAAATACACTAAACTAAATTAAACTACTAGACTAAACTAACCTAAACTAACTTTGCCCAAACCAAACCGAACTCAGCATTACTTTACTGAACTTAACTGAATAAAATTAATCTATCTAAACTAAACTGGACTGAATTAGACTAACAAAACTACACCAATCCAAACCTAAACTAACTTAACTTAAATAAACATATCCTAACCAAACTGAACTAAACTAACCAACTAAACCAAGCCTGAGTTAACTTAGCTTAACTCAACTTAACTTACTTACCTTATCTAAACATTGCTAAATTTTACTTAACTAAACATTAATACATTTAACTAAACATTACTAAATTTAACTAAACTTTACAAAATGTAACCAAACTTTACTAAATTTAACAAACTAAACTTTATTTTACTTAACTAAATATTAATAAATTTAACCAAACATTACAAAATTTAACTAAACTAAACTAAATTTAACTAAACTTTACTAAATTTAACAAACTAAACTTAATTTCACCTAACTAAACTTAACTAAACTGAATTTAACTTAACTAAACTTTACTAAATTTACTGAATTAAAATAAACTGCACTTAATTTAACATAACCTAACTTAATGAAACTGGTCACCAAGCAGAGATTTATCGACTGCTAGCTCAACAGCAAAGATAAGAAATTATTTTGGGTTTCTTCAAACACCAGCAGAAAGTCAGGAGATGGAAATGAGTCATGCAATAAACAAGATATGCAAAAAAAAAAAAAGGTAAAATACTGCAGAAACACAGCCAACCTCCAGCTACACATGACAAGGCACAAGGCTAATTTGCCCCTTAGCAACCACAGCAAGGCTTACTACAACAGTTTGGTTTGAGCCATTCAAATCACCACTGAATGATGCAATAAGTCTAAATTTCCCTCAACTTCTAAACGGGATCAAAAGATCACAAACGTACTTGTGCTGTACTTGTGTCTGTACAGTGTAGGAACTTAATTCAAGTGTTTAAAGTTGTAGGATCCTTAACAGCTTTTGCTGTTATCCTCTACAACAATGATCATCAACCGGAGGCCCAGGCCCCCAGTGGCTTCCCATCCAGCCCCCAGAGGATAGTTAAATTTAGAAAATTTGAGAAGGAAAAAATATGGCATGCTATTGCTTAACTTTTTTCATAAATTTTACATAAACCCTTCAACTTAGTGATTTTCAAATAAGAAGGTATAGTATTTCTGTAATTTGGCATGGAAAAAAAAATACTTACCATTCCTATAATTCCTGTTTTGATTAAAGCTGCGTTTTTAAGGCTCTTTTTTTGATTGAGAGTGCAATTTTCCTTTCTGAGTATCTACACAGAAGATCTGTTTCCTACATGTGTATTTGACCAATCACGAGACAGCTTATTGGCATCAAATTCAGTGATAGAAATCAAGAGGGCTTCAGGAATATTTAGCAAAAATATCTCAATCGCCCCCTTGTAGCTCGCTTCAGTATAGGTGATAAGTATAAAAGAGGTGATATTGCCTCACTGTTAAAATTTAAAAGTTTCATTCATTTCAAAAGAAATAATATTTTACAAGAAAATGTAAGAGACTCAAATATTGATTTTAGTTTAGATTATTTCAATGTCTGGCCCCCACAGCGTCTGTCAAGAAAAAGCTGGCCCTTGTGTGAATGGAGTTGATGACCCCTGCTCTGCAATAAAGAACAACTAACTGGTAAATTCTGTCTTTGTTTATTATCCAAATTCAAAGTGTATTGCGATATGTATGGTATCGTGAGGGTGTGAGAAATACTCTGCTCTATAAATCTGATGGTCTATTGAAATAGTAAAAATAAAGTGGTAGTATCTGTAGAGTCTCTTACCTCTGCGTAAAGTGGCTGTGTGGAATGGTGGCGGGCTGATCTCCGTGTACGCTCGCTCTCTCGGCACAGCTGACTTCATCTCCATGTAGCTGCTCTCCGGGGGGCAGAAGGGCAGGCCAGGCAGGTCTTTGATGGTGGCGTAGGGATTCTCACTGTTCAGAGAGCTGCTGCTTACTGCAACTGTGTCCTTCAGCTCTGCTAACACAGGACACAATGAGAGAGGAGTTAAAAACATACCTTTGGTACATGTGGAGCCAGAGCGCTGCAGGTGTAATGGTTAAAGAATAAATCTAGTATGGGCTATGACTTTTTAGCAGTTTCCAGGACTTTTTCCAAAGAGTTTTTCACATTTTTTATGAGCCATGAGTCGAACTAGGGAAGTTTAAGACCTTTTTTTTCATGGACTGTGAAGGTTCAAAGAAAACTGAACGCACAATGAAAGCTCATGCAACACCATTGGCCTATATCATTTTAATGACACCCAAGTGTTTGAAGGACTTTTTCATTTGGCTGGTTTGGAAGGTTATATTTTAGAAAACAGAAGTTATCTGTCAATCATGTTATTTTAGATAAATGGAATATTTACTCTGAAGAGTGCATATTAGCTATAATTCACACTTTTTATGACTCTCTTCAGTTGTAACTTTTCCTCTGAATCTAGAACCAATTCGTAAATTATGCCCTGGCCAAATATGAGACCTCAAAATTTTGTGGGGCTGACCTAACCTTCATACCACCATACCTTGACCAACCAGGTATTTACTTCCTTTTCATTTCATAAAGACAGAATTTAAATCCTAACACTGTGTTTCAGAGACATTAATGTCAAGTACAATTTAAGAGCCACTACCATTTATTTTGATATGATCAGGCACCTGCAAAGTCACCAAAATTTCATGGCGTGATGATAGCCAGGAATACTGATTAACCAGTGACTGGACTTCCCAGACACAGGTGTCTTTATACTACAATCACTTCAGACACATTCATTGAACTCAGGTGATCCTCATTTCACTGATTGTGAGACTACCAGCACCAACTGGCTCTATCTCTGCTAAATGAGGTCAGTCATTTTAAAGGGGCTGAGAATTTATGCAATCACTATTTTACATTATACACTTTTATTTAACTGACATGATTTTGTAGAAGTCAGTTTTTTACTTTGACATTAAAGAGTTTATAAAAAAAATTATATAGGCCATGATATTTTTTATAAAATCAATAAAAAAGTAAAACATCCAAGGAGGTGAATACTTTTTATCGGCACTGTAAACATGTAATCAAGTGGCTAACCTTGTTAATGTATTTCTAATAATCCTATTTCTCTGTTGTAGATCATAGAGAGCAGGAGAGGTAACGGTGAAAAAAGGCTGAAAAATTACCTTTGTTGTAATATTTTCCGAGGCTGGCACTGTAGCTGTAGCTGCGGTCGATTCCAAAAGCTCCTGTGAACAATAAAAGACAAATTACGGCCAAATAATCAAAGGCAGATAAAGCTGCTGTGGAAACCTGTAAAATCAATACCAGGTGAGTTTGAGCTGGCAGAGAAACCATCAGCTTTTATGAGTACCTTTTTGTTTTTATAGCCTCATATCAAATGCGTTTTGTTGACTACGGTGAATTTCAATCCAAAGAAAATGTGATGGTTGATAAACTTCACCAAAGGTTGTGTCGAAGAAGTTTTTCAAAGATTCTTCCTCAGCTGTAACGGCACGTCGCTGCTCGGACTTCCTTATGGTTTACACTGCTTCTGTGGTTTAACACTTTTATACATGTAGACAATTTTACAATCAAGCCACTCATAGCTGACATTTTCACCAAGTTTCTCTAGGTGATTGTTTTATTTCCAAACACTGAAGGCCAACTGGATATTTTCCTTTAAACTCTTGATTCAGAACCAAAAAGTGGGTCACAAAGCCTTTTTCAGTGGGTTGCAGATGTGTGCCTTGCAAGGAGATGTTGCTTAAAGGCTATGATGTGCTTTTATTTTGAAAGATATGTCTCTACTTTTTGACCCATCTTCTGTTCCATCTCAAGCCCAAATTTTTCCATTTTTCATCAAAAAGGTTATGATTGAAAATATAAGGAACTTTAGTCATGATTAGTCCTTTAGGAAGTTCCTCATCTTATGTTGCTTCCAACAAACACAAGCATTAAATCATTACTTACTATAACCAACACAATATTAGATTAATCAAGGGCTAAAAATTTGGGAAAAATAACTCTTTGGGCTGATTTTTGCCTCATATTGCAAATCAAATATGAATTACTGTATTGAAGGGAGTGGCAATTTTTTATATTATTTTCATAATGCAACAATATGAGCTGCAAAAAAAGACGTAAACTGGTATTTTGGCACAAATTTCAGGTAAAAGAAATATTGCACCTTCTGCTTTGAAAGTTGCAACAGGCCATATTGCGATTTAATCTAATTGGCAAATTATTGCCCTGCCCTATTTAGGATTAAAGAAATGAGCTTGATCCTTTTACCTTCCTCACAGCTGAAGTTTGTCGTTATTTAATTAAGTGAAATTTACAGTACTGCATCTTAGATGTAAATCAAACCTGAGTCTTTGCGGGGCTCATGGTGTTTCCAGTCTGCAGGTAAAGTGGCGTTGCTCTCGACCCCAAACAAGCCCCGCCTCTCTCGCTCCATGTTTTTCACACTGCAGAACAGCTGGTTGTTTGTGTTCTACATGAAAGATTGACAAAGAAAACAGTAAAGCAAACATTAATGCAAAAATGCAATACTCAAAATATGCTTAGGACACAAAGTCACAGCAATCAAATGCAACTTGAAGACTCATACAAACAAGCATTTATGATTTCCTGCAAAAACAAGTCCAGCTGGTGTTAAGTTGAGAAAAACATCCCAGTACTTCTCTCTATTTGTTCTAAAGTGTAAAAACAGTCTGAAGTATGAGGTAACTGAGGTAGCTGAGGTGAGGTTCACCTTGATGGTGCGGTCATGGTTGTTGGGCAGGTGGGGCAGTGGAGGGCGGTTCTGGCTCAGCGTGTGATAGCTGGGGTTGGAGTAGTAGTGGTGGTAACTGTGAGGAACATCTGCAGGCCAAAACAAACACAGAGAATCACATCTGCAGCTATAAAATTACATAAAGGTCAATAAAATGCACCCCAGTGGAAGGCTATTAAAGAAACAAGAGTGAGGTAAAAATACAACCATGTATGACCACGGACATTAACAGAGGTCTAATAATGATGATCATATACTCATTTAAAAAAACATTTATGAGTAGTTTGGGAGAACTGTATCTATCTTTATATGCAGAAAGAAAACAAACAGTACTCTCATAAACTAATGACAAAAGCAACATTATGAATCCAAAAGAGAGATATAGGGCTGCCTTTAAAATACCAGTACTTTGTTATAGTCCTCCTGTGGCAGAAAAAACTTCTATTATATATGTTTTCATTTGAAGTTTAAGGAAGTCATCAAACAGGACACATTTTGCATCATGTCAACATACCTTCAAATAACCTGCTTACTCTGAGCTATCATAAACATCTTCTGTGGTGTACCTGGTACGGCGTATTCAGAGTTGACGGTGCGGGTGGTGGAGAAGGACACAGTCGGTGTGTTGTTCTGTTTGTCCTTCTGCCTGCGGCGGTAGAGCAGCAGCAGAGCCAGCAGCAACACCACCAGGATGACGAGCACCACGATGCCCGCGATGGCTCCCCATGACTCCCTTTCACCAGGAGGAAGAGGAACCATAACACTCCCTGACAGCACGGACGACTCTGTGAAAACAGGAGATGGAAAGTGAAATCAGGTTTCAGGAAAGTTCCACAAACACAGACATAGAAGCCACAGAATATGCTACTGGAATACTGAGTTTCTATTAGGTGCTCAGAAGAAGAAGGCTGAGTTTAAAGTCTGGCAGTCTTGTATCTTGACCTTCTTTGCAGTCGTCTCCTCCGCTCTCACAAACACAGTCTCCAGTAAATCGGTCACAGATGAGGTTGGCAGGACAGGAGCAGGGTTGAGTGCAGAAAGGGCCGAAGCGTCCTGGACTACATGCTGGAAAACACAAAATATACGCGTCACTGCATAAGTCACAAAGAGGAAATACTTAACTATGCAGCGAAGATAAATGATCTTCTAAGGGAAGATATGTCTCTGCAAAAATGGCAACTTGCATTTTATCAAGGCTTATTCAATGTTTAAATTGAGTTTCAATTACTGGCAGAGCTTGCTCTTCTCTTCCTCTTCCTCTCGACTCTCATCCTTCATTTTGATTCATATGTCAGAGTTGCAAAAATCTATGCTACCTCTTCCGAGAAGTTTTTGTTCATAAAACATACTTAGAGCAAAATAGTTGCATTTTAAAGGATGTGTAGGACAAACTAAATGTCACAGTGATAAATTCTAGTGAGTTATTAATACTACAGCACTCTTTCTTGGATATCAGGCCATGATGGATCAGAAGCAGCGACTATTTTTATTGGTTAATGGGATATTTCCTCCACTTCATGCAGATTTCTTGTTGTTAAATTAACTCACGTATTGAACAGTCAGTCGCCGTCCAGCCAGGCAAACATTCACAGTGACCGTCCCGGTGGTCACATGTGGAGTTGTTGGCACAGTTAACACACACCTCAGAGCACTGTTTGCCAAAGTAGCCAGCTGGACACACTGTAAGCACAACACGTCATGCAGAAAACAGTTATTCACAAGGTTATATTAGATATATTTGTAACATTACAGACATTTTTACATGTAAAATCTTTCCTACTTCTAGAATAAGCTCAGAGTTTTTATATATTGTGCCGTTTATGAAGATTAGGTGAATCCAAACCTTGATCGCAGTTATCTCCAGTGTATCCAGGCAGACAGTCACACTCTCCGCTCACATGATGGCAGCGGTATGACTGACCGCAGGATGGGCACGACATGCTGCACTGCTCTCCGTACATACCAGCGCGGCATTCTGGGTAAGAAAGACAGGCAGAGTCAGATACACAACAAATCTGGTGCGATCCAATCCGACACTTTGTGTATTTTATCTGTTAAACTCAACACTCACTGTTTTGACAGGTGACTCCCCAGTAACCTGGACGGCACACGCATGCTCCTGTTTCCCTGACACACGTGTCGCTGTTTGGACAGTGCTTGAAACAGGTCTGGTTACAGTGACGACCCCACAGACCGTCTGAACATGGCTGGTTACAGCGAGGGCCTGGAGAGAGAAAGCAGTGAAGATCCTACTGAAAGTGGAATCTATATCCTTTATTAAAAGAAGTCGTCTAAAAATTCAAATTTTTTTTCAAGTGTTTTTAGATCTCACATTTTACAGAGCTCCTTTTCTGAGCATGACAAGTGCTACTTTTCAATTTGCCGTTTTAAACACTTTCATAAGAATTATAAAAAAACCTTCACTTTAAAGCACTTTATAAAACAGATTTGTAAAGTGCTTCACATACAGGAGAGAATGCTTAAGTTACAGCAGTTACAGACATAGGCAGGCACAAATAGAGGCTGTTTACATTTTAAGTTGACAACCCTTAACCTGGCAAAGTAGATGGATTGGCCAGATCTCATGTCTGTCATAAGACAAATCCATCTTCAAAAGCTCCAATCTGAAACACTTGTGCCAGGTATGAAAATTACCAATGAGTGTAATTTGAGGAGAATGTTAAAAATCAATTTGAAGCCTAGGCTGAGAAGAAATATAGCCAACATTATGGGAAAGCTTGAAATGAAGGGAGAATGAGTAACTCCTAACCTGTAGCTGACTTGCTTTAGCTGGGCTGGACTTATCAGTGATAACAAAGCCAAACTGGCAGACAGGAGAAGACGTCATCACTTACCCATCCAGCCTGGCAGACAGTGGCACTCCCCGCTGGTTGCTTGGCAGCCGTCTGCATGAACACAGTCACACCTCTTCAGGCAGCCTGGCCCAAACGTGCCCATCTGCACATGTGAACAAACGCCAACGGGCACAGAATCGTCAGGGGAATCTCCTCAACGCTCGGCCAGCTTGCTCAGAGTCAGACAGAATACTACACTGGCAGTTTGTGTTTGTACAGACAGCCTGGTGAGCTGGCAGCATAAAGACAGGACAAGCACGCGTCCAAAACCCAGATTAAAGCGTACAGAGGGTGAAGTAAGAGATGAAGTGCTGGACCACACTTCTACAGACTGTCCAGTCACAACTGACATAAATAATGACCACTCTTATGATTTTTTGTATTTGTCTTATCAAGGATTGTTTGTCTACTCAGCAAGACAGAACACAAATATCAAGCATTTATTTTATTTTCTAAAGTTAGTTGTATTTTAAAAAGGGGTCTGTTTTGTTGCTGTGCTGTGGCTTGAGTCCAGGATATTTTCTGTTGTTCTGAGGGGAGATTTGGGAAATCAGTGAATGTTAAAAATTTATATTTTATAAAAGGCTTTAGTATCTTGTAGCTCCCGTTTTGAAAATTTGATGTCTCCATAATGCTTTTTAATTCTTTTGTGAAGCATTATGGAGACATAAATATCTTCAATGAATGATACAGAAACTACCTTAAAAACTTTTTGAACAAAATAAAAGGAGTCTATCAACTAAATTCTCACTTAAGTTTATGTTATGACTGTGATTATAATATTTGTGTGCCAATGCCTGGTGTCCCTTTGCTTTTGGTGAAGTTTTTTTTTTGTTTGTTTTAGATATAAAGGAAAGTTTCCTATTTATTTCAAGTCATTTTATCCTGTTTTCACTACATTATTATTTCAGTCAGGCACACTCTTGTCCTACATTTAAATATTTTATCACAACATGGAGATACAGTTTTATTTGGCAGAGAAGGCTCCACTCAAAAGATGCTCCCTAGGTTAGTCGAGCAGCATGTTTGACTTTCCAGGGAGCGCATGGCTAGAAACCCCCATATAGATAGAAACACTGATGACAACGCATACTGAAAACAATAAGTTTTCAGGATTCAGCAGCAGCATCAGCATTAATGCAAGCAGGGATTAGTGAGAAGTACGTCATATTAATACACCGCTGTGTTGAGAGAAAGAGCTGTGATTGGCTGTAGGAGCTTGGAGGCGATAACTGGGATCAGCTACCCATCAACTGGGCGTATGACTACAGTGTCTGGCATGAACTAACACTAAGCTTCCTTATTTTTGTATATAAATCATCTTTGGCTAAAATGTGAAAAACTAGTCTTTATTGCCACTTGGTATTTGAGAGAATGGGCTGTTTTCATGTTGGGTCTTGACCTCCTTAGATGGGGCAGGGCATGTATGTAGTTATCACAGAACACATGGAAATTGTAATCATGTAACATTTATAAAACAGTTTAGATTTTTCTGTTCATGCAACAGGGATCTGGCTGCAGACTGCAGATCTCAGACACCTTCCACACGGACCACTACTGTGAGGCACTGCCTTTGTCAAGATGTATGTTACATAATTTGCTGGTGTAACAGATTTTCCCCTTTCAGAATATTTTTCTAAACTTACCTTTATTCAAAAACAAAGTTTTAGAAGTACTTACGCAAACAGTGGCACGCTTTAGCCTTGTTGGCTTTAGTTAAGTCTAATATAGTTATGCTAGTAGTTAAGGTAACTACGTGAGCTACATTATGTAGCTACATTAGCTTGAGTTTAGCACATAAGCATTGGGAAATCTTGCTAAAGCTAATGTAGCTATGTTAGCTATGTAGCTAATATAGCTGCAGAGCAAACATCTTAAGCTAAAGCTAAAAGCCTTGTTTATTTTTAGCTTCAGCGTTATTACCTATGTAGCTAACGTAGCTTGGTTAACTACATTAGCTGTGTTTGAGTGTTTTTATGGAGGTAAAGTTTTCTTTCCAGTAAACTGACTATTAATTTGGTGTTGTCAAATGGTAATTAGGTTTTACAGGTCAGATTTTAAACCTTTACCTTTAGATATCCTAACCCCTGCCTTATACCTCACGGGAAGTTTAATCCACTTTTATTCTGAAAGTTTTAGTGTGTATTTCTGTCTTGACTGAGGCAGCGTCTCATAGTAGTGGTCTGCAAGAGTAGAAGTCTGCAAGATGTGGTCTGCAACCAGACTGTCTTGGGTTCATGCCAAATAAAGGATGGGAGTTAAAAATGTTAAATGAAATTAGTGAGTTTTTGTAATCACTTATGCTTAATTAGGATGGTGATATTAATGCAGTGATACTGTATTTAAATTTTGCTTTTATTGTGTTATTAGCTGGAATTAACTCGATTAAGAGGCATTGTAAGAATTAAAGAATTTCAGTACTGTCAGTGGTAATGCTGCTGTTTACTGTAGCTGTCCAGTGTGTATTTATGTAAATGACTTACTGTGGATAATTCCATCTTGTTTAAATCCTGTATTTTTACACTGATTTTCCTTATCTATTTGTTCTCTTCTTTACCCCTCCATGACCAAATAAATCAAGATATAAAGCTTTATAGAAGGGCATTTACCGGACATGGTTGATCACAGTGTGCCCCCTGCCAGCCTGCTGTGCACGTGCAGGATCCATCTGCAGGATTACATTTTGCTCCATTGGCACAGTGGCAGGTGGCGTTGCATCCTGGACCCCAGGTTCCCTCAGAGCAGCGGAGGGAGCAGTCCGGCCCCCGCCAGCCTGCAGGCACAGGAGGAACTGTCAGCCATGTTTGTTTTTTGACATAAAGTTAAATCAGTAATTTTGGTACAGTTGTGCATCTACCAGTCTCTAAAAGTGTGAATTAACTGAATGTTTCCTGTATAAAGTGCATTTTTACCCTCTTTACAGAAACAGGTCCCATCCACAGGAGAGCAGTCAACAAAGTTTTTGCAGGAGCACTCCAGAGAGCAGTTCTTTCCATAGGTGCCACTTTTACATGAATTCTCACAGTGAACCCCCTGCAATCAAAAATAAAAACAGACTCAAACAGAGGCAGGTAACTACAGCCATATAGAGGTACAAAAGACCCATTAAGCTGATAGATTACTCATGCACTGATCATAACTCAATCACATAAATCTGCAGCACTCACCTTAAACCCAGGTGTACACTTGCACTGGCCGGTGGCGCTATCACACACCCCTCCATTCACACACAAACACGGCTCCAGGCAACCTTGACCGTAGAAACCGTGAGCACAGGTCTCATTACAGAAGAGCCCTGCCCACCCAGGCTGGCAGGTACACTCTCCTTTCATTGGGTGGCAGCTAGAGAGTAAAAGTAGAGGTGAATATGATTAAAGGGTTAAAAACAAACAATGGAACATGAGCATTTTTTGCTTTATGTGCTTTGTGCAGTGGTGCACTCAGAGGGTGGGAAGAGGGGGCGATTGCACCACCAATTCCCTAATGTTTATAAAAAAAAATGCAGTGCAGTGACAGGGCTTCTTGGATGCCCCTATGGTGGATAAAACAAACTCTTTAGGGGGCCCCACCTGGATAAGGGGCACTTGTAATGCCCTTCAAGTCAAGATAAAGACAGACAAAATAAGCTGAATTGCCCTCACAGATTGTTCTCTCAGAGGAAGATTTATGACAAAGTGCCCTCCAGAGAGGACCCTCTAAATGGACAAAATATGATAAAATGCCCTGCCTGGTGCTCTCACAGGGGACAAAATCTGATAGAGGACACCTATACAGCAGTGAAGAAAATTCAATAAAGTGCCATTAGCTCTTTAGTATAAACCTGATTTTCCCTTCCATGCTATCCACTGTATTTTTTTGTGAAATTAATGATTAAAGAGTTAATAATTCCTCATTTGTTTTATTAGAGATGTGTAAAATCACATACCAACTACAAAAATGTTTGATCTTTACTAGTGTTTCTAGCTATTTTACAGTAAATGCCTAATATCCTCTTGTGTACTAGTGCCTTTCTGCATACAGCTAGCTTCTTATTTATTATTTTTGCCCCTGCCTAAACATCCTGAAGCTACCACTCCCTGTGAGTCAATTTAAGAAATTATGGAACAAAACAGAATCTGATAAAAAAAAAAAAAAACTGTAGGAAAGTGTTTATTCTAACATTGCACTGTGCTAAAATGAGTAAGAGATTGCAGTTACTGTTAAACCATATTTATGAAAAAGTGAGAGACTTGCAGATCACTTTTTTTGCTCCTTCTTTACCCAGCCTGAGATTCATGGATTCAATTTGACAATTTTAGATGAATTATTGAGAGAAGCTCTCTCATTTCTCTGTCTGAGCTAAAGAGTCATAAAACTTGAGAAAATCTGAGATTTTTGCAGAGCTTGATGGGATCTTTTCAAATTTAGGAGAGGTAATAAGCGGCGGTCTCTTTTGCTTTCACAGAGATGTCAAAATTGTCTTGGAGAAATTATATAGATTTGTTTTCCTAAATGTCTTTTCCACTGGCTTTAGAAACATGTACTTTTCTGCAAAGCAGTTCAGCAAACATTTGTGTCCACGGTGACAAAGTGTCTGAGAGTACATCACCAGTGTAGCAGTCTTAATGATTTGCCATCCATTGCCTCGCCGTTTGATAGTGCAATTGTTGTATAAAATGTTTTCTTGTGAGTTTCTGCTGGGGACTAGATAGGTGTGCCTTCTGCTGGGGGGCCTACAGCTTGCCAACTTAAAGTTATCTAGATTATTTGCTTCATTGTTTAGCATTCTAGGAGCTTATTACTAAAATGGCTGTGAGAGACCTCAAATGCTTCTTTTGAGATCAGAATAAACAGTACCAAAAATGAACATTTTTGATTGGTTCATTTCACAGTGCAAGTGAAAGAGTACAAATCCCTGCTAAAGCAAGGCTCAAGAAAGGAGGAAAAAACTCCAGTCAGGGCCGACAAATATCTTCAAGTTTTACCAGAAACAACTGCTACCTCTAATAGATAACCACCCTGATTATTAGACAAAATTATTAAGACTGGGTAAATTATATCTAATCATCATTAAAAGCAAGATCAACAGCAGCAGCATCAATAAATAGTTATTATAAATTCTCTTATCAGCATAAAAATGCCGTCTTTTTCACCAACAATACTGTCTTAACATCATCATCATCAGAAGTGTTGCATCATTTAATGTTCACCAGAGAGCTGGGTCTGAGGGTTTTAAAGGACTCAAGGGTTTATAAAACTCCCAACATCTTTCTGGATCTGGACTCACCTGAGAGTGTGTTTATCCTGACAGAGACACGAGCGTTCACAGTGCATGCCGTATTTTCCGGGCGCACACATCCTGTCCCTGCAGTGTGGCCCGTGAAACCCCGGCTCACACAGACAGCCTCCATCAATGTTGTAGCAGCGGGCGCCATTAGCACAGTCACACACACCTTTACAGTCCTGGCCGTAAGTGCCTGCAGCGCACTCCTCGTTACATCTGGAGCAAGGAAACAGACGATTATGAAGACACACACAAGAGAGACAAATAGTAACTCATGCACAAGTCTGTTGCTGATTCTCTCTTCAACCACAAACCAAATCTAATCTAATATTTTGTCTCGTGGTTAGCCATTCAAGATTTTAGCTGATGCTGTTCTTTTCTGCCCCTGGTGTCTTTTAAACACTCTAAACTAATTTGTCAGAAATGCTGTAATGGTCGGCTATTCAGGGACCATAAATAAAGACAAACCAAAGTAGCTGGTCTGTGATGATGTAACGTAAAAGAACCAGAATCCACTCACAGTTTAAAGACAACCGCAAGTTAAATAAATCTCATTATAATATAGCTGGTTGGTATAATCCAAAAACTTACTTCGCTGGATTTTTTAGCAGGATGAGGATACATGATATATATAACAAAATGTTTTTTAATAAATAAAAAATGATTGTCCCAATACCAGAATGATAACTTGATATGATTCTAGCAAAAACAAAACTATTCTAAAAGCTGTTTGAAACATCGGCAACAAAAACAGACATCCAGGACACTCAATATTCAGAAATGTATAGTTTTTAATCAGCAAATATTGCAGACAACATCCTGCATTGTGACTAAATGATTCAAAAACACTGGAAATAAATATTGAAAAGTATTATACCCTTGAATATCATGTATTTCCAAATGATATCATATTACTATTATAATTCATAGTTTTATAATAGGTGATATCTAAGAGTCTGACATCATTTTAACCAAAATAGAGATACAAACTGTCTTAATTGCACAAATATTTTGGCAACTTCAAGTCAGTTTCATCCACTTTTTAAAAAACATTTTCAACATATTTGTGCAATTTAGATGGTTCGCTAGCAGTTTTTGACTATGACAATAAACTGTTCAAAATTGGTTCTCAGCGACTTAAACTTTTGCTTCCATGGAATCAAACAGGTAGAAGTATCAGTTGTTCTTCACTAAAACCATTAACACTCAAAATAACATAAAATAAAATAAAACAAAATAAAATAAAATAACATGAAACAAAATAAAAGGGAATTAACTAAAACTAACAAAGTGAATGAAATAAAAAAGAATAAATAAGATAAAACAAAATGAAATACGGTAAAACTAACAAAATAAAACAAAGCAAAAAAAAGATATACCTAATAAATGTAAATAAAAGAATAGAACAAAAAATATATTGAAAACAAAACAAAATAAAATGAAACAAGATAAGAATAAAATAAAATTAAATAGGATATAAACATCAAGATAATTCCCCATTTAGACTATTTCTTCAAGAACCTTATATTGTGACTGTTAGTGGTTCTTACTCCAAACACTGTTTTTACTGATCATTAGACCTAGTACCTATTTTTTTCTTTCAAACCAACATAACCTATAAAGTATAGGGATAAATCTTTAAAACAATATATTACCCAGCCCTACATAAACCATGCAGACACACCTGCTACCAGTGAAGCCTTTAGCACACTGACACTGTCCAGTTTCAGGGTCACATTTGCCCCGGTTGTGGCAGACGCATTCTTCAGCACAGTTTGGTCCAAACCTTCCCTCTGGGCAGCGCTTGGTACAAACAGCACCCTGCAGGAGACAAGGATAAAAGTTTGAGGAGTTAGGATGATATGCTCAAATTAAAAAATACAAACACTGAAATGAGACACCAGCAAGGGAAATTTTGAATTAAATGATTATTTCTACATTTCACATCATCGTGTCTACAAGACACACATTCTAAAATCCCTTTGATTATAGTTTAATTTAATCTATTCTTCAAAATCAAAGATCAAGAGCTGAATGTAGCCAAAAGTAAGAAGCTATTTGATCATGTAAGGAAGCCAATATTCTTCTTGTTATCTGATTAGACGTCGCAGTAATAAAGGTTCTTTTCAGTTTGTATTTACTAGAAGTCTATTAAAGAGAGGCAATTGAAAGATTGTATTTGGTATGTAACTGTACTTTACTAAATAGACAGTTGTTCAGACTTTCCCATGAATAACGCTCTTCTAAAATACGTCAGTGTTAAGAAAAAGAAACTGTTTGTCCAGTGTTTTGAGCCAGCTGGAATATAACAAATGACCTAATTCAAACCTGGCAGCCTCCTTGGATAAAGTAAAGGTTAGTGCGAGTACAACATTATGATAACTCACCGTCCATCCAGGGGGACAGTCGCAGATCCCTTTGCCTTTACAGATCCCTCCATTCTGGCAGGGGCAGCGTGCCTGACATCTCCTGGGACAGGCTTTCTCACAGCTGGAGGAAAGGATGGAGCTGATGATTAATAAACAGCTTAACGGACCACTTTAGTCAAAAACACGTAGAGTGTCCTGGGACATTCCTGATGACTGAAGTAAATGTTTAATACAGCAGTGAGAGGGAGAAAAATAAAAGCGTTTTTAAGGCTGGGTACTCCAGAATCAACACTTCCAGTGTAAGGTAACTCCATTAGCTTAAGCAATGAGTTCCATTATGACTGAGTTTTTGGCTATTTTGTATGTCTGCTTCAACTCTTTTGATGAATAAAATATTGTAGTTCAGGTAAGGTAACTTCATACGTGCCTGTAGTTAGATTTGAGTCATAGTCAGTTAGCCTCCTTTTAAACAATCAAAAGAACATGACAGGACAAAACATGGTAAAGTGATCAAGAACAAAAAAGTAACCCTAGTTTAAGAAAAAAAACAGCACAAACTAGACAAATGAAAATAAGATGAAAACAACAATATATCACCAATCAGTAAAGCAGAGTAAGCCTTTAATGTGCCATTGATTAAAACCACACTTGTACACATTTTATTCAGAACTGTCAGCCTGGATGCATTGATTGCAATTTATTAATAACCAATAAATAGTGCATGAAATGTTTTTCAAACCCCACTTAATGCATGCTTTTTCAGCACACTTTGGTTTAGCCAATGCAGAATGCCTGAAGCCACAGTGAAGTGATCCAAAATGAAACAAAATGAAAAATAGTGGAATTTAAAAACAGATAAAATGAGATTAGCTACAGAAACTCTGAGATAAATCAAGATTTAAACTTCATTGTTTGAAAGCCCTAATTATTGTAGATATTGAAAAATAATATAATTGATCCTTCATATGAAATTAACAAGCCACCTTACAGAAGACAGTAATATCTGTGACACTTTAAGAGACATATTATTACATGCACTAAATGCACATAACTTAAGTTATACATATGTAGCTTAACTTAAGTTCTCTACTTTGTATTTTTTATATTTTCAGGTCTAAATCAATCAGCCAGTCAGATCAGCTTGCATGTGACTAGCTTATTGGAAGAATGTTTTGGTGTGCTCTTGGCACTGATCAAGTCTCAAGGCAGCTTTATCCAGTTTTTATATGACTTGTGTCATCAGTTTCAGCTGTAATGTAATAGTGAATGTATATTTCTTTAACTGTTTTATTTTGAAATCTGACATCTCATGTCATTTCAGTTCCTGTCCTCATGTGTCTCCTGATACCTTAAACACCAGTCCCTGGCCTCATTTCTGTTCCACCTCATTACTCTCCCACCTCTGGTCATCTCATTGGCCAACTGATTTTTTGTTTTTTGTATTCTTTAAGACTATTTTGGGTGATTTTTGCCTTTATTTTGATAGGGCAGCCGTAGAGAGATGGGGAGTGAGAATGGGGGAGACATGCACCAAACATGCGCTGAGCCTGGGAATCAATCCCAAGACCAGTGCATTGAGGACTATCGCCTCTGAATATGGGCACCTGGCCTGCTTTACCAACTGAGTCACAACAGCAGCCACCAGCTGATTCTTTACTCCTTTGTTTGCCCTCCTCAGTGGCTAGATTGTCTTTAGATGGCCACACTCTCAACGACTTAAGGCAAGATGTCCAACATGTTTGATATTTAAGATTCTAGGTCAGACAGACTCCAGGAAGCATCACCAAGGATGTTAAGTACTTTTATGGCTCACAGGCATGAATGCAATCATACTCCCATCTCAGTCAGGAACTTACCCTCTTTATTTTTTCATTTTGTTTTTTGCTGCAGATGTAATGTGTGCTAGGACAGTCAGCTACAGATTATAATTATAAAGTCACATTTGATATGCAAATTTCTGTGAGATCTCATGTGTGGGGAGTTTCTACTATGAAATCGATACAAGAGACGGCAGGGGTGGAGTCTGACAATCTGTCTTAAGTGTATGGGTTCGGATGATTACATAATGAAAAATCCTTGTGTATGCCTTGTTTTCAAGCTTTTTATAGTTTTGATTTTGCTAGACTTTTGGATGTTTTACCTTTTCCTCCTGGATTTGCTTGTTTTCTCCAACTGCCTTCAAATATATGACCAAATCCTGTCACTTAACAGCAAGATTGTTTTTTTTTCACCAACCTGTGTCCATTCTAGTTCTGCGTCTAAGTCTTTGGCTGTGTCCAAAGTCACATTATATAGCTAATATGTCATTTGTAGTGCTGTTTGAATCCTGAGTGAGCATTGTTATACCCTATATAGAGCACTCATTGTATCCTGTTAAAAAGTAGTAAATAACTGATGGTAACTATCCTGGCAATATTTACCATCATGCATTGCAGTTTAAAACTTTAAGGAGCAGAAAGCGATGTTTGAATTCTCTCGTCACACATGACCTTTCAGTCCAGAGTTAACACAGCCCTGTTCTATTCCCTTTATTTATACTGAGATGGAATAAAAAGGGAAAGAGTAAGAAAACCCAACAGTAGCTGCTGGATTACTATGAGTCTTGGCGTTAAAGTAGTTTTGTGGGAATCATCAGCGCAGTTGGATCGTGTCTTTAACCAATCAGATCTCTTGGCTGAAACTACCTGTTGCACAGCTCAATGTTAGGATATTATGTTTTCTAAAACACCCTCGAGATGAAATAACATGGACTGACTTCAGAATATGCACAATTCATGGAGGAGCTTTATCCCATAATCAGTAAATCCAGCCCCCCTTTTTTATGTAGCTTTCAGCTTTCATTGGCGGTTTTAGAGTTTCCATTAATATCTTGTGGGGAAGAATTTTTATAACTTACTCATCCTCAGGGGCTTCTGAAAAACAGGGCGTAACAGATGACTCATGGATTCTAGAGTAGTACTGCAGGGTCTTTTTCCATCTTAAAATAAAGTTGTGAAAACTAATTACTTAATAAGACCTCCCAGATCTGTCTGACAGAGCTCCTGAGAAATGAAGATAATGAAGTAAACTATAATGAAATGATGGGTAGCAAAGTGAGCTATCAAGTGTCTCCTACAGTAAATGAAGACAGTGAATATCAAAGCTAATTTCATTTCATATTTTTTTAAATAAAATGTATGAAAGGTAAACACTGATGAAAACCACAATTATTAGATCTTAAGTTCCTATAATAAGTCATAGTAATGACTTTGATTTTTTAGTTATGTTTCAAATTTTTATTTTGTGATAATGTCTTTTTATTTTTATCTCATATTTTTATCTCTCACCCCAGGTTAGTCAGGGTGCAAAAAACACACTACCATGATTTGCTACCAGAATCAGGCAAGAAAATAAATACTTGGACTAAAAATGAAGACTAAAATGTGAGGACTTTTTAAGGACAGAAACTAGACTAAAATGTTTTTGAGTTTGTGTCAACTAAAACTAGACAAAAACTATAAAGGGTAGAAATGACTAAAATGTGACTAAAACTAAGAGGCAAAAAAAATGAAGGGGGGGGGGATCCCGACCCCCAGGTTGAGAACCTTTGTTTTAGAGAATCTTTGTTCTGAATCTCTTTTTCTGTTTTCTGTAAATAATCCTAAAACCCTAAAATAGCTGCCAGGAAGTTAGTTAAACTCTCTATAACACTCATTTCCTATTTGCACACTTAACTTCAAGTATGAAGATGAACATATTCACAAATTTCGGTCTACAAAACTGACTTTAAAGTGTAAGGAAGAATGATTACTACAGAAAAAAACGTGAGCGGCAGCAGGTCTGTTGGTCCAGCCTAAAACTCGACTAACTTATTTGTTTTTATGGCCAATATTTACAGCTGATATAAGAATATTTTTACTTTTCATTTAATATTGTGCATCCTTGCTAAATCTGATTACTGAAATAATCTGTTTATGAACTAGACAGAAATCATAAAACAAAACATGTGATGTCATTCTTTCAAATGCGCCAATGTCGTTCTCTATATAAAAACAGCAATAAGCCTCCCATTTCACTTATTTTTGTGCACTTACAAAGTCCCAGTGAATCCATCCCGACACAAACACTCTCCTGTTGCTCTGTCACAGGATCCTCCGGTTCCACACTTGCACCTCTGCAGACAGCCCTTCCCAAAGGTCCCTGCTGGGCAGGCGTCCTCACAGTATCGTCCTATGAACCCCGGAGGACACTGACATGCCCCCTTCACAGGATCACAGAGCGCTCCATTCTCACATTTACACTGCTGACCGCAGGCTGGCCCCCAGTGCTTGTCATCACAGGCTGAAAGGTAAAAGACAAAAATATTACTGATGGACTGTGTAAAATGTTTGAAACTTAGCCAAGACATTAAACAAAATTCTTTGTGTTTTGGTTCATGCAGTAAGGATTCTTAACCTTTTTCTTAGGGCCACATTCTCATATCTAAGAATAACTGACCTCATTTAAGCTTTCCACAGGGAGAGAAGCTACAGATACATCATTTTTTGATGGATTTACCCAAATATCATGTCTCTGAATGTCTGGGAAATCTAAATTCCATTTTAGTCTTGATTTAGTCTCCATGTTGAAAACTAAAATGAACTTTTCTTGAAAGTTTTTGTCAATCAAAGATCCATTTTTAGCTAAAGTCTTAGTCTTGGTAATTGACATACAGTTTTAGTCTCCTCCAGCATGCGCTGGGGTGGTTTGTAGCTGAATGTGAAGCAGTTGGGATGGGGGCCAGCACCTCCAAGTCTGAGGCCATGGTTGAAAATGGTGGATCGCTCTCTTCTTGTTGAGAGTGAATCTTTGGGCTGAGTGAAGGAGTTCAGGTCGTGGGGTCTTGTTCACAAGTAAGGTTGAATGGATCGTGAGACTGAAGGGTGGATTGGTGCAGCAACAGCCGTATTATTGTGGTAAAGAGGGAGCTTAGCCAGAAAGCAAAGCTTTCAACTTACCAGTCGATCTTCATTCTAACCCTCTCCTATGGTCATGAATTCTGGGTAATGGCCGAAAGAGTAAGACTGCAGGTTCAAGCAGTCGAAATGAGATTCCTCAGGAGAGTGGCCATAGAGATAGGGTGAGGAGCTTGGACATTTGTAGGGTGCCTGAATTAGAGCCTCAACTGGCTGCTTCACCTTGAAAGGAGTCAGTTGAGGTGGTTCGGGCATCCTGGTCGCCTCCCTGTGGAGGTCTTCCAGGATCGCCAACTGGAAGAAAACACCTGGGTAGACCCTAAACTCACTGGAGAGATTACATATCTCATCTGGACTGGGAACGCCTCTGAATCCCCCAGAAAGAGCTGGAAAATGTTGCTGGGGAGAGGGATGTCTGGGTTGACTTGCTTGGCCTGCTTCCACTACAACCAGGCCTCAGGTAGGGGGAAGAAAATGGATGGATGGACAAATGTAATTTTGACAACCTCAGAGTGGAAAAATCCTTGTGCCCTGGATTAGATCTTTGGCACTCTCCTCGAAGAGCTTGGACACAAGGTTGGGAACCAATGGTCTAAAATAGTCACTGTTTCTTTATAACCTTCGGTTTGTAAGATTTGTGTTGCTGTATGTTTTCCAGTACTGACTGCTCATTGCTGTAATCCTGCTACTGTATACTGCCAAGTAGTCCAAGTACCACCTGAACACACAGACTTTCCTCTCACTTTTTAAAACTTTACTAGGAAGAGAAAGGTTTTATTTCAGCAAGGAAACTCCTCTTACCCTCTCTTCTTTGCCCACATTTTCCAATGATTCAAACCAGTCTGCTTCCAGTAACATGCCTCCCACTCTAAACACTGAGTCAAACCTTCTCTGCCATCCTGGAAATAAATTAAAACCCCTGCAGAAATATAAAGTTATTATTGTAGCTTGCAAACAGTGCAAGTTCAACTCTTTTTGTCATTTTTGTTTTACCTCATCAACTTTTCCTCTTAGTCAACATGGTCTCACTTACAGACGTGTATGATGTCACGAAAAAAAAACAAACAGAAACAAATCTGATTTAAGTCGTTGAAGTGCACAGAGACAAAGAGCAGAGACGAAACAAAGGAAGAGGTGACATAACGTACTAACTCCTCCATGCATCACTGTGCTTTTCCTCCATAAATCCTCCCTTTTAGCTCAGGAGTGTTGAGTTACCAACAAATAATGTTGCACTGGCAGCAGGATTTGCATGGAGATCACATGGTGGAGGGGTTTTTAAAAGGTTAATTATACAGAGGTTCAGCTCCACAGGGGTTTAACATGCAGCAGAGAATTCACACAAGGTTTGGATTTCAATTCATGATGAAGAGATCTCAGTCCTCTGGACCGTGTTGTGAGAAACACGATTGGTCAAGGGTGCATTTTTGAAATTTCTCATCAATAACTTTGCTTGTCTGGGACATTAGACATCATCGAGAAAATGTGATATCTGAGAGCTGACGTAAGGCATGGGCAAGCGTCTGTTAACTTCTCCAGAGCTGAGAACGAGTCCAACAATTTCATGCTGACCTCTGTGAATCCTTTGTGTGAGCTGCAGACCTTGAGGAGTGTAGCGAGGATGAAAGTCTTGTGTTCAAGTTATAGGGTTGTCAAAAAACCAGCGGCTTGTTGCACCGCTTATGCATAAGTTACAGTGTCTTAAGTTGTGTTGGAAGTGTCACAAGCTGCCATCGTTTGGATGCACCACAGATACATAAGGTTTACCTTAACTAGCAGAACATAACTTGCAGATCGCATTGTTGCTGATATGACATTTTCACTTCATTTTGCCAGTTAGGGAGAACATTTTGATGCCGTGTTTGTAACATTGCTGCCTCTCGTGTCTAATTTTCTCTAAGCAGGCTAACGGCAGAGAGTAACTTCTACTAAGTGCCTTTGATCCTAAAATGGTGATAAAAGTGTATGCAAAATGTGCAGAAGCATTGTGAATAGGGGATATCTTAAACCTCAACCTAAAAGCACATCAAGTGTAGAAAGAAAGGCATCAAACATTTCTGAGGGATATAATCAATCATGGAGAATAAACTGCTGACATGAGTAAGCCTATAGGCCATCAACAGGCCTATTCCAAAGACATTCAGCCCAGGCTCAGCCCTCTTTGGATGCTCTAGACTTTAAACTTGGCACATCATGCAGATTGCTCTGCGTTTGGGAATGGTGGTTGCTAAAAACATATTCTCCTCTCCTGGAAGTCTTCTTAACCATTTAGCTTTTCATATTGGAGTAAGGATATCCTGTCTGTCATGCAACTTAAAAGACTGTGACTTTACAAACCTGTTGTGCAAAATACACTTTTTCAGGCTTTTATAACAAAAATATGTGCCCCTGGTCTGTCCACAATCCCTCCAAATTCAGAACTCCCTCCACCTGTCAGAAAATGTGTGCTGAAACAAGGAGTTATCAGATTTTCCCTTCATGATGTCATGTGGGGAGTTAGCACTGCCCCAGGGTTCGGTTGGCCTTATCCACTTGGAAGAAAGTTCCACCCCCCCCTCAGCCACATCCATTTCCTTGGAGGGGCGTGTTCAGGGGCGGAGCCAGACAGCTCATTAACATTTAAAGCTACAGACATAGAAAAACCTCGTTCTGAGCAGGGCTGAAACAGAGGGGGTTTTAGACATAAACTAAACATCCAATAGTGGAGTGCTTTTTCAGCAACAAACTTCACAGGCATGTTTTGGGGACCTCTGAGACTGACATAAACTTGTCTGAAAGGGGCAAAATATGTGACCTTTAAAAAAATAAACCAATAACATTACCTTTTTGAAATGACAGGATGAAAAATAAGCTAAGATTATCTGGTCATACTTCTTTAGTCATCACTTGCAGTGCTTTTATACAAAAATGTTTTGTACAATTAAGACTCCCAGTGTTACCCTTATCCTCTTTCTGCCACTGCTTTGGAAGTACAAGAACTGCTAAGACAGTAATTACACAGAGGGTAGAGCAGAGCCAAATTTGGCCTGGAGAAAAAGCGATCTGCCGTGGACTGTAGTGTTTATTGCACTAACTCAGAGCAGGACCCTCGCCTCCTTTGTTTAACTGAATCATAACTTTCCTTGTTCCCTGTGTGGGCATAGTGAAGGGGCTCTGCTCGACTGTGTCAGGTTAACTAATGAGAAACTCAGCTGGAGCAGAGATTGTGTTTACACAGACATTCTCCTGGACAGAGGAGGTTTACTCAAGGGTCTGCAGGGTTGTGGGTACAAGAACTGAGGGATGAGCCGTCCACACTGTAGACGAGTGAATGGAGGTGTGATTTTCAAGGAACCAGCTGACAAAGACTAAGCCCTCTGCTAATGACTGTCCACACTTTTCCATCTGTTTGTTGATCTGTTGTAAACATCCTCCTGTGCTCTGCTTTCTCTGACGCTGATGTGTTTACCTTCATCAAACACTACTGCTAGAGTAAATCTCACCTAGACAACATTATTGTTAAGGCACACTCAGATCAACCTAGCACTTCTCAAAGTGCTCACAGTGAAACAACAAAATACAGCAGCCTAAACATGGCACTCTGGTAACGACATAACAAATTAGGAGATTAGGAGAAAAGTGTTATTTTCCAGATTTACCACCAGAAATAGCTGTTATTCTGATGACATCTTCTCTTTCTTTTAACAACAGGAGACTTCTTTAGATTCTTTAAATATCCAAATACACATCAAGCATTACATAGGAGAGCAATATTCTAACGCTAATCTATACTGCTCATAGTAATCTAAATTATGCAGCAAAGCAACTTTTTACTTTTCATATTTGAGTCCAGAACATACTTGCTTTAGATTTCACCGTTTATTGCAAAAAAGAGACACAGCTAAACCTGGCACTGATGGTTCTGCTCTCAAAATGCTCCCAGTGTTTGCTGAGCTGCATGCAGAGTCTTTCCAGGGAACATGATGCTAAATCCCTCACAGGAGGGGGGACCTTTGGGCTAGAAGAGAAGGAGGCTTGGGTGGTGGAGGCAAAGCTTTGCCAGCAGGGACCAGCAATGCTGAAGCAGGGAAGAAGTCATGGTTAAGTGGACCATTTGTTGTGAGAAGGGCTGTGGGTGTTTACTGAGTGATAAGAAGCAATAATTCAATCAGCAGGCTGTCCGCTGATTACAACAGGCGTTTGACTCCCATGTCCTGCATGAACTAATACTAAGTTTCATCAAGTGAACAACTATTAAAATAGAAAGAATACAGTAGAGATTAGATTTAAAGTTCACTGTACAACCACTCTAGTATGGGAGAAACTGGTTTCCAGTTTTTGCCTCTTACTGGATGAAATATAAGGGAAAATGACTGTGGAATAATAATAACTGATCCTTCACATGTAAATCTGCAACATCACTACATATATCATCTTTTTTGATCATGATAATACAGCATCCTTGAAGTCCTTGCAAATGTACAGCTAACACAAAGGGTTGAATTCTTTTTTTTTGTGTGTGTGTGTGTGTGTAAAAAATTGAACCAGTTTACACTTTCTCCCCTGATTTACTTGGAGCTTAAAATGATGATGTACCTGTCATCGTGTCACATATGAGTTTTTAACACTATCATTAACAGAAGTAGAATCTTTTGGCCATTGTTATCAAAAAGAAACATTTCCTTGAAAAGGGACTTAAATTCTGGATCTTTGGCTGTGAAGGGGGGTTCTTTTGAATATTCTGAACCACATAGTTACAATATAATACCTCTGCCTTTAAGTACAAGACTGAAAGTCAAAGGTCTGTGAACTTAAATCCTCAGGAAGATATCTACTCTTGGGTGGAACGCTACATGGAATTAATTTTGATGACAATGAGTGAGGGTTTTTCCACCACAGCCTCCTAGTGTGGGATTTTGGGGCAGCTTCAGTTTTTATATTTTTCATGAATTTGCAAAAAAAAATGTTTCACTTTGTAATGATGGGGTACTGAGTGTTGATTAATGAAAATACAAAAATGAACTTAAACGACTGTCACATCAGGCTGCAACATAACAAAAAAGAAAAAACTGAAGGAGATCTGATTGCTTCATCTTATCCCTTGTTTTAATACATTTTATTTCTTAAAGTATTTGAGAAACTAACCCTAGCGTTAGTTCATGCAGAACACTGTAGTAGTCCTACACCCCGTCGTGATCAGCTGACAGCCAGCTCATTCTAATTATCACCTTCCATCTCCCACAGCCAATCACAGCTCTTTCTCCCATCACAGCGGTGAATTTAAATACGACATACTTCTCACTAATCCCTGCTTGCATTAATGCTGATGCACCATGCTGCTGCTGTTGGCAGAGCTTTACCTCCTCCACCCCAGCATCCTCCTTTATAGCATAAAGCTTGTTGCACCCTTGTGCTACTATGGATTAAGTGTTTTTGAGCTAATTTTTTGTGCTCAATAAACACTGTCATAAATGTATCTACCCATATGGAGTTTTCTAGCCATGCCCTCCCTGGAAAGTCAAAGCATGCTGCTTGACTAACCTAGGGAGCATCTTTTAAGCAGAGCCTCCTCCTCCGCCAACTACAACTGTATGTGCATTTTGTAATAAAATAGTTAAATGTATGATAAAGGAAAAACATGCCTTTAAATGCTCTCAAAGTGTGTTGAACCCTGTTATGGACTTTGCTCTGTGTATGAATGTCACTCTATAAATAAACTTGTGTGGACTGAAGTTTCTTCTTTTTGACATTTCATGTAAACAGGCTTTTAAGCCTTTCACAAATAATATGTTGCTTCAGATAGACTTGGCAAATAAACATCTAAAATGCTTGATGGACATGTGTTTATGTATTCTACATATATTTGTATGACCTCTGAAGTGATTCTGATCAGTATCTCTAATAATGCCATCATGTAAATCCAGGAACCGGCACACACTTTTGGACTGACATCTCTTACACACTGACATGGTGGGAAAATTCTTCCTTTCCCCCTGAGAACTATCCGGGCAGTAGTTTGGATTTTGCTCACTTCCAAAGTCCACATAATCTCATGGTCATCTGAGTGACCCTCACTGATTGTTCATGATTCCTGCTCACTGAGTCACTTTATCAGAATCTTATCTAAAAAAGGCTAAAAGTAGGGAAACTTCGACATTAGCCCTCCAAATTGCTGCGTTTCTCTTTCCTCTTGCTTTGCCATTACTACTATTTCCACCTTTTTTTTTTTATTCCCAGCTCAAATATAGAGCTAAGAGTTTAGATTATACCTCTCCCTCTTCCTTCTTCACTCCACAGTCATGAACAAACAGACCTAAGAGTGTTCAGTAGAAAAACCTCAAGCCCCTCTCTTATTTCCCATCGTTAGATAACTCAACACACAGGCATCCAGGAAGCGTCAGGCCTCCTTCTGCCAAAAAAGACTCCATTATAGGACAAAATGGAGAAGCCAAGGCTGCAGAGAGGAGCAGGAGTGAAAGGGGAGAAAAAGAGCAACGTGAACGAGTGAAAACAAAGAAAAAAAAAATGAAGTGTTGGTTAGGGGAGGGAGTGTAATGAGAGACGCAGAGAAGTGAGCCATGCAAGAGAAAGAGTGGGGTAACATTTTCCATTTCCCCTTCCCATCATCCCCCTGTCAAAAAACCCAACCGCTACCCGTTAAAGCTAATTCCCGCTCTCTGCAGAGAGTTTGGGTAGAAAATGGAGGATGACTGTGTACTATTGACCCAGCTGACTGCGATGAAACGGACCCAAGGTTGTGGAAAAACTCCATTTTAGTGAAGGGAACAGCAGCCTGGAGAGCTGCGGTTCTGGTTTCACACTTCTCGTTGTTTGGATGATCAGATGTTGGGAGATTTGAGAAAAAGCAAACAGAACCAGACTCTCAGGGCAGAGATGGTGCCTTTAAAAAGTATTATATAACAGTTTCTGCTAACTTGAGGTTTGAAAAAGACGTCATAGTGAGCAGGAGGAGGAGTTTAATGCTCTTTTGTTTTTATTAACTACGGCTACTTTAAGTCTATTACACTGATTAAACTTGTTCCTCTTGTGCTATTTGGTTACAAGTTTCTGGAAGTTTCATTTATTTCACTTAACAGGATTTATTTAAAGCTCCTGTGTGGAAACTTTGGGTTTTGGTGGCCCCTGTGGACAAAGCAGGATGATTTACGCTGGCCTTACACCAGACAGCATTGAAAGTAACGCATGTGTGACTGTGAGTGCATGTGGAACTCCTGCTGTTTCATCACGGTCCAAAAAAAAAAGCAGAAACGAACTGTAATTCACCAAAACGAACAGGAAACATCACACCATTGGCGTATCAGTATGAACGTCTCTAAGTGTAAAGATGGCAGCGCTTTTATGGTGCTGTTGAAGAAATGCAGAATGAAAACCCTTACTCTTTTCAGATGACAGAGGGTATTGGGTGTTGGACTCTTTTAAGTGTTTATCAAGTATTTTCCAAAGCATTTAATGCTTTTTTTTTTCTTAACAGACTTGATCACCTTATAAAAAGCAGGACTTACCGAAAGGAAATCAACATGGCTTGTGATTAAACAGCTCCACATATGTTTGGTCCTGCTTTGTTTGGATGTTAATGCTAAAATAACATTGATTTTGTTTGTTCATTGATATTATACCAATGCCTTTGAGGTTTTTATGCTGGAAATGACTAAAATAAAAGCATGTATGAAATATTAGTTCATCTTATCCTGAAAAATGCAGTGTTTTCTGACTAAAAATCTCCATGCGGCTCTGAATGAATCTTTAGCATGGTGATGTTAAAAAAGGCAGAGTCTGCAACATGCTGCTCATTGCCTCGCCTTAAACCAACTCCCTTTGACAGGAGTGACAGAGGAATAATTTTACAAAAATATCCCTCCTCTCTTTAATAGTTTTGCTTAATTTGTAGGTCACGAAGATGAACAAGCATCAATTTCAGAACCATTCAGAAACTTCTCAGAGGAGCTTCAAGAGCATTTCTCAGCCCTATCAGTGAATACTGCTCCAAATGTGAACTACAATTATCCATTATGAACTGTAACTGTGGGTGAGAGGTGGAGGTGCAGCTCGTCATCCCTCTGGTCCAGTAAACTGTTTTTGGACTTGCTCTGACATCCATGACTCATGTGTGTGTGCTGTAATGCTCCCTTGCTGTTTCTATTGGAAAGGCCTTGGGTGTGCGATGGAGCGTTGTAAGCGACCAACAGCAATTTGACTCAAGTCCAGTTGTAATTTCCTGTTTTGCGTGTAAAGTTTTATTTGTGTACTCACCTGAAAAAGAAGGGGGTAAAGAGACAGAAATGTAGGGAAAAGAGGGGAAGCAGAGAGTGAGGAAATGTCTCAGCCAAGGGGAAAAAGGTTGATTCATACCACTGGAACAGTCGTCGCCTCGCCAGCCTCCCTCGCACTGGCAGCGGTCCGGAGCGACACATCGACCGTGGACACACTCCTTGGTGCAGCGAGCTGTTGACGAGAAACACACTTCAGAACAGTACCAGCTTTGTGGAGAACACTGAGCTGAAATATTCAGGATGTAATGGATGACGAAGAAAAAGCAAAGTGTGCATGAATCTGAAAAGGCTGCAGAAAGAAGAAAGTACAGATCAGATTTGACCTTTTAAGCCTCATAAACCAACTAAATATACCATAAACAGCACCAAACATACCCCAAGCAAGATGCTGATGTCAAAACTGACTAAAATATACACTAATGGCTGTCACGTCTTACATTTAAAGGTGCCAAGCCCACCTTATCGTATAAAATGCAATGGTGAGTGGAGTAACCATCACCAGTAATGAATCTGAGGAGTGAGTGAGAAATGTAGTCCAGGGGTTTAAGAGTTTAAGAGAGGCATTTCAATGAACAACATCATCATAATCTTTAACAGATGAAAAGATGGCCTCAATGATACGTTTCCTACTGAGCACTGGAGAGTTCGTTCTGTTTCTGCAGAGGAAAACAAAATTTTTTTGTCTTAATTTGCTGGCCAGGGAGTGAAAGCTTTTCATGGTGGAAAGATGTTATGGCTCTTCTCCTGACCTGCCTCAGATCTTTACCCACCAACAGGCTCCACTGTTCATAATCGACAACGTCTGCCTGCAGAGCTCACTTTACTTACTGGAGCTGCTCCTGCCTACTACCTCCTTTTGTCTTGTTGCTCATAATGAATGTGACAGAGCGCCCCTCTGATCACCTTCTGAGAATATTCTCAAAAGTCCTGCTCTTCCCAAACACTTCATATGGGAGGTTCCCAGATGAATGTGGAAATATATTGATGCAGTCTATCTGGCATGTCATGTTAATTCAGGATGGGCCAGGGCCGGACCTGGGCTGTGGGCCACCATTTGGTGATGTCTATCTTAGAGTGATACAAAGGACAATAGAACAAAAAGCATTTCATTTTCCCATGGCCCATAATCAAATTTCACTTAAATATTTGTAATCATAATTACTAAAGTCATTTTCCCTGGTTTAAATATCTGCAAGAATAAGCTCATTCAAGTTTTTTTTTTTATTATTTATCAAAAATCTTTCTGACTGAACTGCATTCTTTCCTTCTTCATGGTTTCCAGCAGTCATAAACGGTGTGAGAGCTGCCAGCTCGACAGCTGGGCTCGACCGTACAACTGACAGCATCAGTGTTAGATACCATTCATACTTTAAGGGCTTCCTCCTCTATTTGGAGAATCTGGGTTTCAACCTTGACGGTGTTGTAAATTCTTCAAATAAGCATTCATAACCAAAAACATAAATGTCATCAATTTTCTAAAGATTATTCTTGTCTAATCATGCATCACTGAGAACCACGTGCTCTGTGTCTGGATACTTTTTTGTTTTCATCCGCCTGCACACAAACAATAACTTGGCTTGATGATTTTCTTCTCTGGTCGTAGGTGTGTGTGAATACTGGAGGCTCTAAGAAGAGGCGAACATGTCATCAAATGGAGGAGGTATGTGTAATTATATATAATTAGATGTATTTAAGAAGTAAAAACAGTGTACAGAAAGTGGGTTTAGGAGGAGGCATAGATGACATGTTGAAAGCAGATATTTCAATTATAGCACTCAAAACAGCCATCAGTGGGCTCCTTCTTGGCTATTGTGATGCCAGTCACTAAAATCAAAGGCTTTGTGTTTGAATACAAAAGAAAACTACACACATAGACATACAAAGGCGTGCATATTTTTGCTGCTAAATGAACATTAATCTTCCCGATGACAGTTTTTGAAGCACAGAGCACATGGACTGTGTTATTACCTACTGGAAACGTCCAAAAATCTTGGAGAGGGTTTGTGCTGACAGGACAGAATTTTTCTCAGAGCCATGAGAGGCCGTGGATGTTTTCAGTTTGACTGTCAGCAATAACAGTGTGTCAGCAAACTGATGATAGCTAGAGCAGGCTGGTATTTTAGGAGAAAACAACAAACTTCTGTTTCTTTTTTAACTTCTGCACCCCTCATTTATCGTGCAACACTTCTACTTTATGCAGACGACTCTCTTGTTCACTTTATGTTTGAATTTACAAGCAGGATTAATTCTGTGAAGCCACATCAGAAGTTTAGTTTCTAGGATTATATCAGAGTTGCTGAGCCTAAAGGCAATAACAGATGTAGGAATGTTTGTCCTTTCAAATAAATGTAATTTTCTGTTTATTTGTGGATCGACCAAACATACAGAGTTCAAAGACGCACGTGTCTCAGTGAGTATTATTCCCACATTATTCTGATGTCAGGAGAACAACTCAAACACATAAAACAAAGTTTAACAGTCAAATATGAAGATCCAGAGCAGAGCAGTAGAAACATTAACATAAATAAATATGAGGATCAACACAGCTAAAACTGGAAAAGCACTCAGAGAGCGCAGACCTCTGCCATCAGCCATATCTCCCAATAGTGAAGAATCCTTTAAAAACATTCCTGGATCCAGACGGTGATCCGGATCACTCCCAAAATCTAATTCGCTGATTACTCCCTCCCCGGTGGGATGGAGACATGATGAGGCAAAGCATTGACTTCACTACTTGTCAGCTATCATGCCGGAAGCACCCATGGTCTCACCGGATGACTGAAAGTCACGTCAGAGGGTGAATATTCCTCTATTCCTCCCAGCATTGTGAGTATTCTCACTACAATTCGCTGTCTTTCTCTCTGTTATGCTCCGACTCGTCTCCTCGACCGGGCGTGCATATTTCAAACTATGTAAACTCCAAAACTTTGAATAGAAACACACCAAAAACATGCTGCTGGGATTGAAGTTACTCATGTCCGCCATCTCCTGGTGTAAAGTGGTAACAGCGCAGACCTCCGCCATTAGCCCTATCTCCCAATAGTATAGAATCCTTTAAAAAATTCCTGGATCCAGACATGAGGATAAGTCCCAAAATCTAATCAGTTCTATCTAATGCCGTTTCTGACATTTCCTGAAAATTTCATGAAAATCCGTCCATGACTTTTTAAGTTATGTTGCTAACAAACAAACAAACAAACAAACAAACAAACCCACCCGATCACATAACCATCTTGGCGGAGGCAATAAAACTAAAGACTGATGGGTAGGGAAAAAATTGACTTTTCAACTAAAAATAAATCCTGATCTTCTGTTTCCTATTTCAGAAAACTTGTTTTTTAAGTGCTTTCAGGGTTCAAACAGTTACTAGGAAAATAAGCATTGGGTTCATTTTACATTACATGTAGGCACTCTGGGCTTTTTGTTTCCTGGTTCCTCCCGATGGGGTTGCACTGACTGCGCTGGCAAGAAAAGTTCCAATAAACACCCACTCTTTACAACCCCTTTAAATAAAATTGTCTGAAATAGAACTGTTATTAAATTTAGACATATTTGCTGGTGTTTTTACAAATTTTGAGGCAATGGAAGCTTTATTCTATCACACATCAATTGGAATTGTTTTTTCCATTCTAAATGACAATCATGCTCCTCCAATATCATTGCACCTTTGTTTTATATTGAATTATGATATCGTCTAACTAACCCTTAGTGTAAGGCGGTTGACAGTGTTTTTATGATTAAAAGCTTGAGGAACCTTTCTGATGATTGGTGCACCCTTTAGACAAAGCAGGGCATCTTTTTCTTTGCTAAACATCTGTAGATATCTTGCATCTGGCAAAGCACAGTCTGTCCTGCTTTGGAATGTTCTGACCAGATTTGGTGCTGAGATGTTTGTTGTGGTCGTGGGAGGGTTTTGAATTTGACTGACGTAAAGCTGTTTTGTTGTCTCTTCATGTCAGCTTTGCAGAAGCAGCCTAGTTTGCCAACCCACCTTGCTAACATTAGCTGCTATTGGCTACATATTTGATTGTTTATTCCTGAACCAAATCATGGTATTTGTGCAAACAGCATTTGTAAAAGGTTTTATTGCCTTTAAAGCTGCTTTAAAATGGTTATGCAGAAGTTGAGTTGAAGAGAAACATTTTTGTGACAGACTTTTTCTACAAGGCTTGTGCGAAAGAAAAAAGCAGAAAAAATGTTCATAACTCTAACAGGAGCGACTTTGTAATGACTTGTTGGACTTCTGCTTTTGTATTTCTGGTGTCTTGTAAATCCATGTTGATTAGGCTCTTTATGTGTGTGATAAGTACATAAAATAAAGTCAATAACAAATCTACAATCTCATTAGTTTAATCCACAACATCAACATTATTTTCCAGATTCTCACACAAACTTTACAACTGGAAAGCTAAGCATAATAGTACAATTTTCCTCACTTACTAACTAATGCAGGCCAACTGGAGGTAACAGTCTTGGTAACAGTTGAGCAAAATTTCCTGCTTATACTCAGAGTGATGATGATAATATTCCCATGTTATATTTTCTATTTTACCCTGAACTGTACACTCAGCAGTGCCACACCTCTGAACTCATCACTAACAGATGTTCAGATGATGAAATAAGAGTTGCTCAAACACTGTAAAATCCTCACACTGAAAATAAAATATGTAGATAACGATGATGGTCCATTAGAGTTGTTCAGATGACAAACAGTTCAGTTTGGTTGAAATTTCCAGCTGCAGCAGCCAGACTACACGGTGACTTTTCAGCAAGAGAAGCACCACTGGGAGTAAAAGCTATAATTATGGTTATTTCAGTGTCATATGTGGCTTATATTAACTTAGCACATTTCATGGAAAAACACCAAAACATTATCAGCTTTCAGTGGGTAATGATGATCTGCGTCAGAAATGTGATGACTGTTTTCTCTCTAACCTTAGCAGACATTTTGGTGTTCAGATGCATTAATGATGGCTCTCTTCATGAAACATCACTGTCACTTTCTTTAACCAGTTTCACCTCAACATGAGCATCTACAGCGTAACTTTACTTCAACTCTACACCTAAATATAGCATACTTTATTTATAAAAGCACAGAACAGAGTTTTAATGGTTTAACCACAAACAGCAGCTTTGAATAGAAAACATCTAAAAATACTGTTAAAAGTCAAACTTATTACATAACTTAACTCTAAGCTACAATTAATGCCAGAGTAGGTCATTTGACTAGACTACTGTCCAAGAGATTCAAATTAGTGATGGAGGTCTGTTTGATTCTGCTATGCTAGATGGTGATACGCCCCATTTCAGCTGCTTACTACTCAACCATTTTCACGTTGACCTTGCAAACAAGTTAGCACACAGCTGAACAGAACAAAGACAGAACAAAAACAAAGACACATTTCACAGCTTTGTACATTTAGTGTACTGCGTACTCTACGCTTTACCTTCTACACTAAACACTTTCATACCTGCTGGATATTCCACAGTCTACTGTAAGTGATATTACTATAAAGTGGAAGTGTTTAGGAACAACAGCAACTCAGCCACAAGCAGAAGACCACTAAAAATCACAGTGTGGGGTCAAGTTGTTATCAGTGCTCCGCTGATTCCATAACTGAAGAGTTCTACACTTCCACTGGCATTAATGTAAAAACAAAAACGGTGCAGCAGGAACTTCATAGAATGAGTTTCAATGGCTGAGCAGCTGCATGAAAGCCTCACATCACCAAGTCAAATGCTAAGCGTCATTACAGTCCCTGTTGGTATAATGGTCAAATTGGCCAAATACTTTCGTCCATAAAGTGAATCTTATCATAATATGATAAGAGGCTGTGGAACATGCCCAAAACACCTACTCCAGTTGGGGTCCAACTGAGACGCAAATAAGAAATAGTAAATTGGTCTCAAACGACATTATCTTGGTGTGTTAGTCCCATTTGATTTTTTTCACATTGGCATGCATCATAAAAGTCCAGTTTCAGTCAGACTAATGCAATAATTTCACCTTTTCAGACTGCATATAAGTATACTTATTGACTCTTTATCCAGTGCAGATGAAAATAAAATACATCTACATTTCTAAGTGACATTCTTCATGTATTTTTGGCATACATTGAAGGAGCCTGAATCTGCTGATACACATATTTTGTTTGCAGTGCAGTTCATGTTTGAGTCTGTTCAGAGGTTTGTACTGATGGTGATGTGTTAGCCACACCCAAGAAACCAGCACTGCAGCTAACATTGAGGTCACTGACGCCATGTTCTCAAATATTTTTTAGGTGTGTAGGACCCAAGAGAAGTTAAAACTGAAGAGTGAAAACATCTTTCACAGGCTGATTAGAGTACATTTTAAAATCAGCCTTTTTATGCCCAAAAACATAGAGCTTCTTTAAGACCAATGCAGAGGTTGGACTACAAGCAGGATTAAAGTCCAATCCAGCAGATGTAGGTTTTCACGACCTGTCAGCCCTGGAAATGAACCATTTCATCGAAGTGTGTCAGAGTCAATGAAAATCAAGGCCACATCTGGGACACCTCACAACCTCCCACAGGACATTTAGGTGAATTGTTCCATTGGTGGACTGCCCATTAATACTTACGGACACACTTGTCTCTGCTCTCGTAGTAACCAGGACAGCACTGGTACCTCTTGCGGTAGTTAGTCTTCACTGCCTGCCTGTAGGCCGTCTTGTAGGTGATCCTAAAACAACACCAGAGTCAGACAGGAAAGCTTTTACCTCCCAAACTCACAGGAACCGGAAGCTGATCTGACAGGAAAAGAGTCATCACCTGTGGCGTGTACATCTGTAGGAGGTCCGAGGGTCTGAGCAGGGCTCCTCTGTCACATGGTCATAAGGATGGAAGTACGACTCTTTCACCGAGGTGGTGTAGCTGAAAAAACAGAGCCAGACACTCAGTAAATTAGTCAGAGGAAAAAGACACAGAAAAGTTTTCCAGCACTATTTAGAATAAGATATTAGCTTGGTCCCAATTCAGGGGCTGCATCCTTTGGAGGAGAAACATGAAGACGGATTGTCACATAGCCATGTGTTGAAGGCTGTCCCTTTTCAAAGGCTCCTTCTAATGTTGCCAACAAATGCGTGTTTCAGGATGAAAAGGCTTGGTCAGATAGAAAGTCAGTCCTTGACTTTGGTCATGACTGAAAAAACAAATATAAGATGGATGATATAAAAGTGTGAACAGAATATTATGGTATTGATTAATTATCCTGATTATTAATATTCAATCAGTACAGTTAATAGGGTGAAAGTTAATAGGCCTCTGCTCTTTTTGTAATCAAATATATTTTGAATAATGAAATTTAAATAAAACTACACAGGAAATCTCTTGCCCATATACAAACATATCATCTTTATACCGCCATTCTTAAGCTCCTCCCTCTCCTTGGGACAAATGGGTACAAATTTGAGAATATTACTGAAATTTATAACAGAGAGCCATAAAACCATCCTGCTTATTTCAGTCAGAGTCGCAGGGAGCCTATCCCAGATGTCATTGGATGAGAGGCGGTGTACACCCTGGACCGGTCACAGGGCTCAAAGACTAAGAGGAACAACCAACCCCAATCACACTCACAACTGCAGGAATTTTAAAGTCCCTAATCAGCATAACAAGCAGATCACTGGGCTGCTGGAGGAAGGTGGAGTAACTGCAGATCACCCACACATGCATGGGGCGAGCATGCCAACTGTACTCAGAAAAGTGCTGCCTGACCGGGATCAAACCAGGAACCTTCTTTCTATAAGGTGTCAGTGCAAACCACTACACCCCATGTAGCCCGATATTTATAAAAATGTAAACTGGAATGAAAAATACATAATTTTTCAACCATGACTGTGATGTTCGTACCGAAGGACATGTAATGTTAATTCTGTGACTTATAAACCCACTTCAGTGTTGTTTAAAGGAAACCAAAGGGGTTTGTTTCCTAGTATAATCTACCATAAAAGTCTGTCTGTTACCTTCTGATACCTTCAGCAGTCAGAGAACTGATCACTGTGCATGCAAAGTCTCTGCATCTGCATATTAAAATATTCAGACAACAGGTGACCCGGCTGCTGTCACAGATACACCAGCATGACTCTGGGAGAGGACACTCAGTTATGCTGGGCTGATCTTGGGTGAGTGTATTCCTGCTATCAGCAGCACCTTGTCCCAGCACTTATTAATGCTGTGACAGCATGTGGGTGTTGGAGTTGCTGTGAGAGGGCTGTGAGTGTTAAAAGTAAGAAAAGGTCAAAAGTGTTATCCGAAAACAACTTAGAGACCCAAAAAAAGACCAAAAAATACTTATTTGATAGAAGTTCAATGAATTTACACCAAAAGACACTGCATTTATCTACAATTGCTAACTTTTTTAATGGAAAAAAATCCCAGCTTATATTGAGTAAAGGTTAATATGGTAATTTTTTTCCAATATCTTTCAGCCCTTTTTAAAAAGGGCAAAAAATGCACCCACAAAAAACAACAAGAAAACAGACAAAAACTGTGCATGTAAATTAGATTAAATGTAACGTCTTTCAGGGCAGAACAACTGTAGACAGTAGCTTTGTATCATGAGGTCTTGTATCTGTAAAAACAAAAACACTTTCTGGGAATGAAAAGAGCTATATTTTTAAATCAATTTAACACTGGTCACAGTCAGCTTATCTTAAACAATCTTTATCGCTTTAAAATTGGTTAAAACCTGTTAACAGATATAAAGGACGACCAATAGCACTGATTCATGAAAAAAAAGAAGCAAGAATTGCAAGCATGCTTGAAACTCACTGTTTTCTAATTCTTCAGATATGTTTATGTAATCATTTCCATGATGGATTAATATTTTGACTCTCATTAATCCTGTTAAACAGGAATGTAAACTTTCATAAATATGCCGGCATTTCTAAGCAGAGAAAATATGTTATTCAGGACTTATTTGTCCCAGTTGAACAAGGCTCACCTCTCCCACAGGCTGCACACATTGGGGTCTCTGGGGTTGAGGGAGAAGCTCAGACCAATCAGGAAGCTTAAAAGCAGCAGGAGGGCGGAGCTCTGCAGAATGGGCATGGTCCTGTGGGGAAAAAAAACAACGTTTTACAACTAAAACCAAAGCTTTTCAGAGCCAGCATATCTTTATAATGTAAGTTTTGGGGGGCTAAAAGTTAGCACAATAAAACATTTTTAGATAGCAAAACTTTCTGGTTCTGTAGCAAAAACATGAACCTAATGCATTCAGTTATTACACATAAGGATTTGTGATATAAAATGCCATTTTGACAGGCACAAATCCCTAGTAAAGTAATGAATCTTCAACAGTTTTCTTCAAATTTAAAGAGCCTAAAAACACAGCAATAATTCTCTGTGAGCAAACAGTGGAAAATGTTGCACACACATGGAAAAAGCACAAAAAGTTCCACTCTCGCACTCTGAGATTTAAATTCTTTGTTTTTGTTTATTTTTATTTTCTTTAATTACCATTTCAAAGCCTGTTTTTCATTGAGAAACCAGTTCTCTGTGCCTATAAACTGTGGTTAAGATTTAGCCTGTGATTGTAAAAGAGTTCATTAAGCGCACAGCAGAGGTGAGGCAGAGAGCCAGACTTGGAGCTGTCTGCTCCCCGCCGAGCTCAACGCCGCCTCTACAGGGAACATAAAACACACAGCTGACAGCGGACAGATAGATGGGAAGACTGAGCATGAGAGAGAGAGCAAAGGAGAGAAAGAAAGGGGATCAGAGACGAGAAATGTGACTCCCAACTTCGTCCTGACCCCGATCAATCAGATCTGCAGTGAAGCCTCCACACTCCTCTCTGTCCCCGTCCACGCTCCTGCAGCATCTGGATCACATCAGCGCAGCAGCCCCAGAGAGAGCCTCGGCACGGGGACCCAGTTAGGCTCTCAGGGAGCAAGAGGGAGAAGTTTTTTTCTTCTTTTACCCTTAAAATATCCCATGGAATTGAAGACAAGTTCAGCAGGCCAGTCCTGAACCCTGTGTAGAAGTATCGTGGGAACGTAACGTTATTTCTAGTAAACAGGGCCGTCATGTTGACTTAGAATCAGCACAGTCTGGTGACTGGTCCCTGCTGTTTTCTCAACAAGCCCCCTCTGACAGAAATACTGTGCCACAGCTTCTCATGTCATCTCCTCATGGCCTCAGGGGGGTTTCTGATATGTTGGGACAGTGACATCACAGCCATGGACCAGGATTATCTTCTCTGATCAAGTGACTCATGAAAAAACATCTCAGATCTCAGAAGAAGTCGTCTCTGACAGTTAAAGCTCTGCCAGAGTTTAATGACATTTCATGCATTTTGTCTCTTGGGCATCATATATCATCTGACTGGTATGACTTTGGAAGGTTGAAACAAAGTTAAGGCCTAAAAAAATTGAAGAAAATAGAAAACATTTCAATGTCAGGATTAGTGAAAGATTTCAGTCACTGGTATGCTGATTTACTACCTTAAAATATTGATATCCTTACAGGTTGGCCCTTATTGCTATTAAAGCATTTGTTCAAAGTGCAACGCAGCTACCCATAAGTAGGCAGGGCTGAAGCCTTAGATCAGCTGGAGCTCTAGCAGCCTCCTCTCGTCGCTCTACTGCCTGGATGTAAAGAAGTTCAGTGTAAACACAGCATCTAGCAGTTTATCATTATTTAGACCTAGTAAATTAAGATTTAGCCTCAGTCCCAAATCACCCTTGACCCAACCACTTAGCATAATCCCAGTGCTTTGCACGATCACTTCTAGTGAAAAGGTGTCCGGATTCTTGTTCGAATGGAGGGGCAGGGTGAAGTTCTAGTGCTACATGGCCCTTAGAGTGTTCTGGGGAATTCAGAATGCCTTGTATTTCACTTGCAAGATGGCTGTGCAAGCATCAAAAGAAGTGAATAAATGTAAGAATTTTCTTTGTAAATAAGGTTTTTGAATCACATAGAGGACGTTACCCCTTGCTAACCTGACATGCCAGATAGATTGTCTCATATATCTATACATGGATATATTAGAAAGTGTTTGGGAAGGGCAGGACTTTTCAAAAACTCTCAGAAGTTGACTGGATTAACATTCTGTCTGTCACATTCAGAGCGACAAGACAAAACGAGGTTACACACATGGGCTTCTCCTGAGATCAGAAGTTACTGCTGCTGTAGTTGTGAATTTTGGAGCTCCTCCGTGAATAAAATTCACGCAAGGCCAGTCGGGACACATGCAAAAAATCTTCCCTGCAAAGACAAGCTTTCAGTGTGATTCTTAGTCATTTTTTAAAAGGAAATGTGGTCTAGTTCTGATGAAAGTGCCACCTTATCACAGTTGCATCTAAGCTAATAGCTACAGAAGCAGCAGCCATTCAATACACCAGCAAAACCCACCTGTAACAACATCAAAACCTGTGCTCAAGCAGTCCGGGAGAAGAGCAAAAACATCTTTTCTGTTATGAAAAGCTTTCAGTGTGGTCTCTCTACCTTTGTTTGAATGAAGAAATGTTGTCCAGTTCTGACAAAACCACCGCTGTGACTAAGTCTAAGCTAATCACTCCACTAGCAGCTATTGTATACAACCACTAACTTTGCTTTCATAACTGATTTAAGCACTGTATGTCTGCTGGCTAGAACTTTGAAAAAAAAAAAATAGGCTAGTATTTTGGTCAAGGCTAAGAAAGGCATCCAAACTTGACCCTTGGTGCTGGCAGAAGCTTGAAATGCATAACTCCATCCTGTATATACCCATGCCTCCTCTCTGTCAGTTTGTGCTGGAGAATGACGTTTCTTTTGATATATGCATTTGTGTGTGGAAAAATGCTCTTATTTCAGAAAGGAAACACACAAATGTTTTACCTTTTTCAAAAGGAGCAAAAGTATCAATCACAGAGATATATTTTAATCACATTTACGACCCCTTCACCTGGTGTTTTACCCATCAAAAGACAGCCAAAGCTATGGTAGGATGGTAAAAACTTTGAAAAAGTGGGGTTAAATATTGACAAGCTTTAGATAAACTTAATATTAAATCAGTGAGTAGAAAATGTAAGATTTAGAGCTTTGATCCTGACTTTAGGTAGATGTTTACTCTGAATCATTTTACTGTAAAACTACTTTCTAGCTCTGCCTCCTTCATGTCAGCTCTTTGTGGTGCAGAGAAATATTTCTCCCACTTCTCATGTGCATATTTGCAATTTAGTTGCTTTACTGTCTTTGGGAATTTTTGGGAAATTTCCTCGGATAAGGAGAAGATTTGCTTGTGGTTTAGTGAATAATACGTGCCTCTCATACTGCCAAGGTCAGCGGTTCAACTCCCATTAGAGCCGCTTCATAAATGTTTGCAAAATTCACTCAGAAGACAACACCTGAGAGTAATAATGGCATGCACTTATGAAATCTGCCCACCATTAACACCTCTACTATCAATCAGGCACACATTTATCAGATTTATACCTGCATTAACTCTGTTGAGTCGCTGGTTATCACTGCTGGAGTTTTGGCACGGTGAGGCCTGCAGCATAAATCAGCTCTTCTGCTTCTGATAAACAGCCTCATACAAACCCTTCTACCCACCATCAGGAGTTAATTCATGTTCTGGCACAAACGCCTGAAGAAATCTGTGCCACAAAAACAGGATTTTATGAGAACAGGCATATGGCTTTTATTAAAAGGAGTCATCAACTTCACCAGCCACTTCATTGGACTGGGGCTAAATATTTTTCATTACCTTTTTCTCATTTTAATTGAGCTTCATTAGGGAAAGGCTTCAAACCGCATGGGAATTCTTAAACACTGAGAAGAGCGTGCTTAATGAGTGCAGAGGGAGTTGTTTTGAAGTCAGTCGGTGTTTGCATTGAATGTTTGGGTTACATACAGTTGGATATAGACGGGAGGGGGGCAGGTAGACGTCTGGGCCTCCAGGTGGTTCTACAATCATCTGGAAACTGGACTCTTCAAGGAGGCAACCCTGGTTTTTAGAGGTACAGAGAAGGCCAGGTACTCTAAACACTAAGTTTTCATGAAAATTCACCACATGTGTAGACTGATTGATTCCTCCCCTTTCCTCCTTTTAGTATAATAGTTTTCTTCTCCATTACAGGCAGTCCTAAGCTATCATTACTTCCTTAGAGCTTTTTCCAGACTGCAGCTCTGAACCTTTTCACTCGGACAAGCCTGGCAATGAAGCAGAAAAGCACAAGAAGCATGATGTATGACGGCAGGTTTTCCGTTAAGTTTTGAGCTGCAGCAATGTCGGGGAATTATGATTTGAGGAGCAGTTCACAGGATGGATGTTTATAGCTAAGGGTTAATGGTTTTGGATGCAAAAAATAAATAAAGGTTAGAGAAGAAAAATGTTCTCTTATAGCCAGCAAAGAGATCTGTAATCTCATCTTCGCTACTAAGAAGTTACATAACCTACCACATGGACTTCTGTTTCCACTGTAAAACCACTTTCAACAAAATCTCTGTGCATGCAAACTGCAGGTAGGGACAATGCTGATACTACATACTTCACATGGCCCCTCTCAGGCTCCCCCAAGCCTAACTATGTAGCCTGATGGGCAGCAAGAGCCGGGACATCATGGTGGATTTTCAAGTGGGAATCTCCCTTTGTAGGTGTTTTGTCTGAACAGTCCATCAACATCTCTGATGGCCGCGCCCCTGCATGCTAGCTCTCACCACCTACCAAACACAGCTACAGAAAAAACTGATCTTATCAATCCTACCACATGGCTATCACAGCCCAAACAGCATCATCACCTTCAACGGACCCACTCTCCATAAATGCAAGCTCCAAGTAGTGGCAATGCAGATACTACCTTTCATAGCCCATGGCCCTGATACTGGCCCCCACAAAACAAACAACTGTTCCTAATGCCAACATTACAGATGAAGAATAACTGCAAAGACAACTGCTAGTTTAAACTTAGAATATTAATGCAACAGCCCTCTTCTTCATCATCATCCTCAGATTTGTTATCATCACCATGCTGGGCAACAAGTACTTTCTACCATATTAGCCTCCTTTAGTTGTGTCTTATTTCAGGGGCTGCAGCCTGCAAGGGACACAGCCTATGCAGGCATCACTGAGTGGTCAAGCTGCTCTGAATAGAGATGGTCTGGTCTAACACTGTGTCCTAACAGCATGCAAGGATTAGACATTGCATTGCATCGTACAATGTTCACACTGCATTCATTTAAATACAGTTTTCTGCCCTGTGAATCTCAGGTTATGAAAAGTGGAGCTTGTTAGTGGATAAAACTCATGCTGAGACCAATCAGGAACAGTGCAAAAACATCTCCATCAAGAAAAAGCTTTCATTAGCTACACCCAAGATAATTGCTACACCATTGCTATCAGCTTCCAGTGCAATTAATTGGCAATTGGCAATCAATGTGCCAATGGCTGCTGCCTCATTCTCCTCAAGTGCCACTGATTAGTCAGGTCAGACCTGGCCAAGTCATTTCAGATTGGAGCTTTGCAAGATGGATTTGTCTGATAACATGTGAATTGGGCCAATCCATCTGCTCCGCAAGGTTAGATTGCTTTTTGGCTAGAGCTTTTTTAACCTCCTGAGATTTGAGTTTTTGTTTTAAATGCATTTTTAGTTTCTCCCACTTATTTGGGATAATTAGGACCTGATAAGTTTAAAAGCTCAGCCTTATCTTTGAACAGGAATTAATTTTGACCAAAAATGATGTCCAATATCAACACAAATTCCCTGAAATTCCCAAGAAGCTACCTGAAGTTTATGTTAAAAAAAATCTTAACATATCTTTCCAATATCTTTTAAGTTTCCAATAAAAAATACCCTAAATTTTCTTCAAATATTCCTCAACTGTTTCAGTGAAACTTCATCATAAAGCCTGAATTCTATTAAATATGTCCCCTAAAATTCCACGTATATTCCTGTAAATTAAAAAAAGAAATCCCAAAAAATCTCTGAAATTCTCCAATATATTTCCCAAGATTCCATGAAAATGACAAAAAAAATCCCCTCAGATATCCTGACATATTCCCTGAAATTTACAGAAAATTCTAGATATCACAAAGGAATTCCCCCCTCCTAATTCCCAATCAAATTCAAAAAATTAAAAAATAAATTTCCTAAGTTTCCTTAAAAATACCTTAACATTTCAAAGCAAATAAACCTCCAAAAAATCAAATTAAATTCCCCAACATTAAATACATTTCCCACATTTACAAAAAAATTGTCACTTTGAAAATATTCCAATAAAACTCTCAAAAATAAAAAGTGTCCCAAAACTGAAAATACTTTATATTTACAAAAATATTCATGAAAATTCCTGAAAATTAGCCTATACGGTATATTCCCCAAGTTTTTCAAGTGAACAACTAAATCTGTAAGTGGGCATTCCAGACAATCATCACAAAAATTCTTAAAATTATTATGTTATAGGAAAGCCAGAATATAATGTCCTCATATGTGTCTGCAGGGTCTTAGAAGGTTGCATGCGAACACACAATAGTGTAGAGCTTTTTATAGATTAGACTTTCATGGCTGTTAGCTGAACAGTTATGTCTCTGTGTTGACACAAATCAGAACAGAACATTTCAAACACAGATCTGGATATTAAAAAAGCTAACAAGCTCTGTTGAGTAAGGAATATGAAATCTGACACTCCTGATGCCTTGTTATCTTCTTCTTTCCTTGTTCCTGTCTCATCTCAACACAAGAAACAGAGAGGTAAAGCATGCTGGTGGGTACATTGTATAACACTGTATTGCTCTCATGCTGTCAAGATGCTACAGTAGTAATCTGTATTAATAAGCTGAAGCTCACCTGCATTTTCTCCAGGTAAGATACGGTGTGAGAAGGAATCCTAGTTTGCTTTAGCAGTTGTCCCGTTGATGTACAGATGATGTACATTACCCTGATTATTAGTGTCAAACACTTTATCCACAAATGTAGATCTTTAGACCAGACTACTGTTGCCAGTCTTCCTGAATAAGAGAACAAGCTTTAAGAAAAACTGAAATGTATTCAGATTAATCAAGCCTTGTTAATTCAAGAAGCTTTAACTAAAAATCCTGATTCCTGATGAACCATTGGACCTCACTTTTGCTCTCATTTTGTTCCATTTAGTAACCCATGCTAAGCCTGAACATGACTTTTCTTCCCTAAGGTGCACTGATGAAGAGTCCAATTGTACCATGAGCTCATACATGCTGGTTTACAGTAAAATGAAATTGTCCCTATTTAGAGGTTTGAAGATATGGTCACCCTGCCTCTAAAGTTGACATGATAGAGTGAAATATGTGAAGCTGAAACCAAGATAACCAGAAAGGACAATTGTAGAGGTTCCTCCAGCATATTTCAGTCCTGTTTGTGATGTAAAAAGCAGAAAAATCCTTCCCAGCACAAAGACCTGTTTCATGTGGCTCTGTAAAGCAACAGAAAATAGGCAAAACGCCACACACAGGCAAATGTGCATCTACACTTACACACACCCAGAGCTCTCACATGCACAATCCAACAACCACTACACTTTCTGTAAGTGTTTCAGCACTGATGGTGTGTTTTCATCTTGAGACATTGCACACATTAAATGAGTCCCATACGCTGCAAAGAGTTCAGAGAAAAACTATTTTTAGTGTCTGAGGACATTTCACTGTTTCACCGAGCTTCTCTTGACTCCTGTTGGTCAGAGCTGCGGCCCACGCGTACAATACACCAAACGTACCATCTGAGGAATGCTGGGAGACGTTTAAAAGACCCACAATGCTCTTTTCAGAACCCCACAGGGGCTTCAGTGAAAACAAAGCCCAGATGGAAACAGATGCAGGTTTTATATGGAACCTCACTGGACACTCGTTTCTATGTTATATGTATATTCTAGTAGGTTGAATTAAAGGCCCTTTAGGACACCTTTAGGAAGTGCTGACAAGTAAAACACTATTTAATATTCTTTATGCAAGAGAGACATTGTCTTGATAGATGAGTATTTCAATTAGCCTGTGTGCAATAATAGAGCTATACCATCTTCAAAAAAGAAGATATCTTTCTCTAATGTCATTAACTGGATCAACAGTTAATAGGGCTGTGTATTGGTAAGAATCTGGGGACATGATCCATATCGCAATACAGGGGTGTCGATATATTGGAATATATTGCAATACAATGAGTAAGTATACTGTGATTTTTTTACAGTAATGTTTCAATAGCTTTCAGTGTGGTTCTTTGCTCCCCTGTCAATGAAGAAAAGCTCTCCAGATCTGGTTCTAACTATTGTTAAAGCTACTTCTGAGCTAACAGCTACATCAGTGCTAACAGCTTCACAGGCGGCAGTCGCTGCTATCGTCTTGCAATACAACTAAACAACGCTTGCTACTATCACTTTTCAGTCCAAGCAAGTCAGGAGAAGAGTGGAACAGCTTTTTCATCATGAAAAGCTTTCTGTGTAATTCTATAGACTTTGCTCTTGTTTTAATAAAAAACTGTGGCCCAGGGCCATTTAACTGCCGCTATGACTACATCTGAGGTTACAGTACAACTAAACCCCACTTGTAACTATCAAAAACTCAGGTTGGGAGAAGTCGGAAACATATTTTCTGCCATTCTTTGCTCTTTTTGATAAAGAAATGTGCTCCAGTTCTGATAAAACTGTTGCTATACTGATGCTACATCTGAGCTACATCAGCGCCATCCATGGCTACCCCGGCCTGTAGCTACTGTCTCATTCTCTTTAAATGACGCTGACGGTCTTGTCCATTTTCAGACCTGGCACAGTCGTTTCAGATTGGAACTTTGCAAGATGGGTCTGCCTGATGATGGACATGGAATCTGGACGATCAAATGGCCTTGCAAGGTTGCAACCTCACGAAGCATTTCCAGGTCAAGAAAAGACCAGAAGCGCTACTCAGCTCTTTGTTTGAATCGAGGACTTAGTTCATGAAAAAAAAACTTATCATACATTTAATCAATGTTTTGGTTTCATGGATGAATTTCTACTAATAGGGGGGAAAAGCTGTTCAAAAAGTAACCTTCCAGGTTCACACTGCAAGCGATCCCAGAATGCATTGCAAGTAGCTCAAAGCTTGAGCTAGGAAGGCTAATTTTAATGAGAAATTCATAATGAGAAATTCATCCATGAAACCAAAACATTAGTTTACTGTTTAGTAAATACACCTTATGAGCCATTTTTGTTTGAGTCGCCAATCAAAACAGGAAGTAAACAGCAAAGATGGACAGCTGATCACTGTGGGTCTCTTCTCATCATATTGTGTTATTGTTTTGATTGAGAGCCTCCTGGCAGTGGAATTTACATATTATATTTAATACAGTAATAAAAAAGAAGAGATAAAATAAGTGAGATTTTCTGCAGCAAGGCTAGCAGCACATTGAGGATGTAGCCTTCAATGCACAGCACAACATAGGCTTAAAGCTTTCTGTAGACTGCTGAGTTTCTTATAATGGCAGGGTTAATATGGACCAAGGCTTGTCAAGAACTGCTTAATATGCAGACTATACAGGTGTGTTTACGTATATATAGATATATAGATATAAATATTTTTTACCCTTTATCAATGTAAGTAATTAATCTTCTAAGTGACTACTACTAGCAGTTATATCTTTTTAGCTTTTCTCTGCAGCCATTTCTAAGTAGAGGGAATTGGGGCTTTAGTCTATTTAGATGCCACTTATTGTAGGTATTTGGTCACAAGTAAAAGATTTGGATAAATTCAAAGTGATAAAGGAACTAAATCAATAGTCAAACTATAACCAAGTCATTTGACTTCATCCCATGTATCTGCACAGACATTGGTAAGAATCCCTTTTAAAGATGAAGTGAGTTTTGTGAAATGCTCGTGGCACAAGAAAAAAAGTCAGGGGATTGCAACGGTCATTTAAATGTATCTTTAGGACAGGCAGAATTCTATTTTATTTTTCCAGGAACCATGTCACAGTTTTAGAAATCAACCAGGCCAGAGTAGTGAACCAAACCATAACTGATTCTATTTATATGGATTACAATAATCAAATATTGTACACTGCCTTCCCTGTTTTAATTTTATCCTCACAAGTTGGATTAAAACTAATGACAGGATCTATAAAAAGAGGTTTCACTTCTGCTAGAGGTCTGAACTAAGCACATGGCACTGATCAAACTGTTTGCTTCTCTGTTTCCATTCTTTCTAACCTCAAATTTCTGCCTTTTTTGTTTATTTCTGCGCAGTCGCGGTGCTAATTAAGGTAGAAAATATTAGTCACTCATTGGAAGGGGGAAGAAAAAAGGGAAAATATTCTTGAAGGAATAAATATTGGCTGCAGTGTTTAGAAACACAGAGAGACGGAGAGAAAGAGAGACAGTTTTGCCAAATACAAGTTCACATTTATGTCGAGGTGCTCTGATGTCAGTCAGACACAGACTCGACACAGTATGCTTCCTTCTGCCAGACGCTTTGTTTGGAGCCATATCTGAGCTCATCTTGGCTCTGCAGACTGCAGCATGTCAGTCCAGAATCAATAACATAAAAAGTCAAAATGCCTTTGTTCTTTGCACTATTTTAAGCTTCAACTAAAGAAAAGACAACACGCTGAAATACTGCCGGGTTTCTTCACTTTCTGCCCTGAGTTATGACACAGCTCCTGCAGGTGTAAAGCATTCCTGTTCAGCTTAGAGGTGTGAATCACACTGATGATAGTTTATAACCTGGTTCATGCTTTCAAGGTCATAAATTACTTGAAGATCTGCACCAGATCTCTCACCAGTGTTACGTCTGTTGTTTAAAGTTCATTAAAGAGCCACAAATAAAAACCAGAGAACCTGACGACGAAGGATGTACAGCCAGAGCAGAGATGTTTGCTATTTTGCAAATATTTCAACAGAAAACAAAACTGGAACCTGACATTGTTTGCATATAAAAAAGATGCATTCAATTAGAAAGGCTTTGGAGAAACATAAAAGTATTTCTTCTGGGGATGCTTTTTAATAAAATCAAGAAACTTGGAGAGCTGTTTAAGTGAAGGCAGGTGTTCTTTGTAAAAATGTGTTTAAAACATGATATCCATTTCCTCAACTCTGTCACTGCAGTGCAAATAAAAATGTCAAATGTTACAGAGCCAATGACAGTATTTAGAATACATTTTCAAGTGTTTGTATTTTCGTGTATTACTGATTAGTGTTTTAATGAGCTTAGTAGTCCCTGTAGTGGAGGAAACTTTCAAAATAAAAGCAGCCAGCCAAGCTCGTCAGCATAAAGTTGAACTATAGGGAGTGATTTAATCAGCCGAGGCTTCCCACAGGGAGGGACAGGAGTGGTTTAACTCTATTATAATGCCATTAAAATAATAAGAGAGCAGCAATGAAGAGTGATTGCTCGTGTATCCGAGTTAACTCACTTCTTCTCTGCCCACCCAGAGTGAAGCCTCTACTACAGTGGTCCCAATTCTTTTACAAATAAAGATCTACTAAGAGGTTAACGAAGAAAGCAAAATACCCAAATTCACTGTGAAAAAACAGCTGTTTACTTCTCAAATCACATCATTTCATTTTACCACAATTGAGATTGTGAGTGCAGACTTCAGTCTGTCAAAGCAAGAAAAAAGGAAGGAATGAGACACAAAGTCATACTCTTATAGGTTTTCATTTCCATCCATCCATCCATCCATCCATCCATACATCCATCCATTCAATCAACCCATCCATCCACTCAACCCATCCATCTATCCATCCATCCATCCGTCCGTCAGGCCATCCATCCATCCATCTATCCATCCATCCATCCATCTGTCCATTCACTCAACCCATCCATCCATCCATACATCCATCATCCATCCATCCATTCACTCAACCCATCCATCCACTCAACCCATCCATCTATCCATCCATCCATCCGTCCGTCAGGCCATCCATCCATCCATCTATCCATCCATCCATCCATCCATCTGTCCATTCACTCAACCCATCCATCCATCCATACATCTATCATCCATCCATCCATTCACTCAACCCATCCATTCACTCAACCCATCCATCCATCCATCCATCCATCCATCCATCCATCCATTCACTCAACCCATCCATCCATCCATCCATCCATCAATCCATCCATCCATCCATCCATCCATTCACTCAATCCACTCAATCTTTTCCAGCTCCTCCTGGGGATTTCTGTTCCTTGTTTTGGGTCAGCTCTGAGGTCTCCTCAGACCCCTCTATTCATTTATTCCTGTGTCTATAAAACTCTTAAATATCAGCAAATAAGGCATGAATGGCAATGCGCTGGACTGTGATTCATTTTGCAATTTTGACCCAGTACTCTGACAAGCTAATGTTTTTTATACTCTACACTTTTTTTCACATGCTTGGCTTTCATGAGATCTGAATTCTTATGTAGTGAGATATTTCAGTTTTTTATTTTTGGTAAATTTGCAAAAAAATTCTAAATTCTGTTTTCACTTTGTCATGATGGGGTACTGAGAGTAGATTAATGAGAACATATATATTTATTTTAACTGTAGCATGAGTCTGCAACATAACGAAATATTTAAAAAAGTGAAGGGGCGTGAAGACTAAATCTGTCTAAGAAGAGAGTCTGGGAGGCCTGTCCCAGAAAAAAAAAAAAAAATTGTGGTTTCCCTCTTTATTTCCTGCCTTCTGGTGTATTTTATGGACTTAAATGCCATAAAATTGTGAAGGAAAACATCAAACCAATTGTTTCATTTAGATAACAGCCTAAACGTCCTGTTTTCATCTCCCACATGAATTTTCAGTCTGATAAAGCCGATGAAAAAAATGTTTCCTTCTTCACTTGATTAAGATTTTTATGTGTCTGGATGATTAGCATTAAATCTTTATCTTTTCATCCAAAATTTTATCATACGAGTACATAAGAGTGAAGTACAAAACAAATGTTCAAGAGTAGGGCTGAACGATTTGGAAAAATAATCTCATTGTGATTTTTTTCCTCCCAATATTGCGATTCAGCATGCTATTATTCCTTGAGTTCCTCATCTCAGGTAATTTCCAACAAACACCAGCAATGAATGATTATACATTACAACCAACACAATATTGGATTAAACAAGAGCTTCATTCTGAAAACTTATCTCGTCATGACGATTTTAACTCATGTTGCAAATTCGATATTAATAGTTGTATTAAAGGGAGTGATAAATTTTGTCATTCTCATATTAGATAAGAAAAAAATATGTGAAAGTATGATTTCTTGTAGACTATTCTAAAAAATGGCATTTAAATGATTGCATGATATGTATTGCATAACATCTCTGCTGTAAACAAAGTTCTAAATTTGTATTTCGACACAAATTTCAGGTTAAAGAAATACTGCACCCTGTGATTTTGAAAACTGCAGCAGGCCATATTGCTATTTAATCTAATTTATGATTAATTTCCCAGCCCAATTCAAGAGTCTGACTAGCCCACTCATACAAAAAATAAATAAAAAAAAATTGGTCATTTAGAATCTACTTGTAATGTCTCAAAGATCTATCATCAGTAGATCACAATCTCCAGGCCCCTTACCTCTGCTCTACAAAAAACCTCCTCAGATTGATCTCCCTGATACAAAATCTAACTGCAGGCTTGCTGAACCCCCTCAAAGAGGCCCACAACATGAAGAAGTAATTGAGAAACCAGTGCACACTGCAAAAAAGTGAGCATTTAAAATTGGCTTTAACCTCCAGCAGCCGACAAAGGAAGGGGACCAAAATCACATCAAATGTTTCCTGGCAAAAACACGGTCACACTGCAGAAGATTAAAGCGTCGCTGTGCACCGTAACACTTAAAAGTTGGCCAGTAAAGCTGCGGTGTGTATCAGAGCCTCAAGGAGATTTAAATGATCAACCTCTGACTGTGATCGTACTCACGATCCAGAGATGAAAAAACCTTTAGTTAAAAGTTTGCATCACAAATTTACAGTTCAGCTCATGGAATAACAAATCTATAAAAATGCTGGAGGGCAAAAACAGACACAAAATGGAATAAATAAGCCAGTCCTCCATGTGACACATCAACCACAGTCCCCTCTCCCCCCATCCCACCCTCGCACTAAACCAGAGTTACTGTAAACTGAATATAAAACCCATAATCCTTTGCATCTGGGTTCTCTGCGTGGAGGACGGGTTCTGCTGCTAGACCACAGATAGGTTGGCACACACTCCCTGGTTGCTGCTGTGCCTCACGTTGGGCGGGTGGGTGGCTGCTGAGCCCCTTTTACAACACACTGGAGAGAAAAACAATGACATGCCACACCCTGAAATACAACGCCAGAGCACGCAGTAACTCAAAAAACACATATTTCATGGTGTTCGACGTGAATTTTGCCACATTACAAAGTGTAACCAGTGAGAGATGGCGCTGCCTACATCAACACGTTCTGCTCTGTTTACAGTAAAGACATCACAAACGGTAAAAGGTGGTACTCTGCCATAAAAGAGCTGAACCCCCCCACTCTGGAAAAAGCCTCTGAGTGGAAAACTTGGCAGCTCAAGTGCAGTTGGTCCTCGGGGGAGTTGCGTGACAGAAGTATGATGTAGCGAAGGAGAAAGGAGGAGGAGGCCCTGCACAGAACTCAGAAGCATGATTTCGCTGAGTGAGCTCTGCAGTGTTTTCTATCTGCAAGATTGAAGCATGAAATGAGACACATATGAACTTTTGACCTCTACAGGAAGGCTGCAGAAATTCTGCAAAGTCTGGATTTCAGACCTTTAAACGGTCTCAGTTTCCCTCCTTTAACTGCGCATCTGTATCTTAAAATTGTAACAGCAGATCTCCACAGATTTGCAGAAGTTTCCAGAAATAACAAGGGAATAAATAATTTGGATTCTGGTCAAACTTCTTCCCATCAGGCTCTTAAATACAACGGCAGATGCCCAGTGCAGCCTGCCAATCCAGCCCTGGGTCTGAGTTCTTTTAAAGCTCTCTTAATTAGGGAGCTGCAATGGAAAAAACTAATGAAATCACCTCATGTCAACTCTATGTCATCTCTACAACAGCTTCAGGCCAGCTTTTGTTTGGCAACCTCAAGCATTGTGGTCTGGGATCCTTTTCCTCCCTCAATTTACAGCCATTCAAGTTCAGCTCCAGGGGAAGTTATCTATATTCATCCAGAGCTCAGGTCAGTTAGCATCACTTTACTCAACTGCTCGTACATTTAATCCCACAAAAGGTAGTAAAAGTTGAAGCTAAATCATGCAATCTGTTTGTCAAATGTGATCTGACACACAAAACGTTCAACAGCTGCAGGATAGAAAGAAGATTGGCAGAGAGAATCAGAGTCTCTGTACCTTAGCCAGTCTTTAATCCTTCATGTTTACTTTAGTGATTCTCCCGATGAAGAGGAAGATGCAGAGATGCTCTCAGCTGTCTGTGTGGTCAGAGTCCTCGCTGATGTTTATCCTCTTCACCTTTTCAGGAACTTTACTTTGATGTTGGTTTGAAGAATTGGGAGCTTACAAAGCTTTGATTTGTTAATTTCTTCAGCCTAATGTGAGAGTATTAATATGACCCACCAACAGAGGAACTGTTTTTTTGTATCACAGTAAGAGCAGAATTCCTGTTGGTCCATAATGGGACTGTGTTGTGCTGCAGCTTGTTAACCTTTCATGGGGCAAGGATCCATATATGGTCACTTCAGTAAACTTCATTCCTTCCCCCAGCTCTCTGTGATAGAGTAGAACCAGAATGATTTTCTCAGCCAATCAGTGGAAATCAGGAAAGTGACATCACAGCTTCCAACCAATCAGCAGTGGCCCAGAGCGTCTGAAACTTCCTGTTTCCTCCAGAACTTGAAAAACATCTCTTTTGCTCCCAAACAAATGGCCCTGAAATCCTAACTAACCGTAATAAGCAGAAGAAATTCACATTATAAAGGTGAATAGTAGAGCTAAATGTCAAGATAGGTTTTGTTTGTGTAGGATTTCTAGCAATAACTGAAATTGTAGCATTTAAAATGGATAAACAATATTCATACAACCCCTCGTTTAGGGGTGTAAAATGTCTGCATCAGTGGTTCTAAACTCAGGGACCCATTATGACCACTTTGAGGGAAATCTCCAAGTTTTTTGAAAATGTTTAACCACTCAAATTTACTCAGCAACGATTTAAAAACCAGAATCGAAAAAACAAATTACAGCCATTCGAAAAAACAACAAAAACAATTTCTTGAGGAATTTCCTTGTTATTTTGGCTAAACCTAGCAGTGTTATTCAACGAAAAGTTGATAAATAAGAGGAAAGATTGAGAAAATGCTAAAATGTTATCTTAATCTTGGAAAACCTAAAACATGCACGTATGATTTTACTCTCTGTCCACATTCCGCTTCTGTGTACAGAATCTCTGCAATGGTTTTGTCCTGGCACACATTAGCAACCACTGGAAAGAGCCCTGTGACCCACGTTTGGGTCCTGACCCAACAGTTGAGAACCACTGGTCTATATAAAAACATACAGCCAACCATTCTAATGGTATTTCTATGACAAATAAGTCATTTTAATGTAGGATAAAAGTAGTTTATAGTGTAGTTAGATGTTTCCACTGGTGTGTAAAAAAATTAAAGAGTGATCCTGTGTACGTTTTACCAATGTATAGAAAGTTTCAGGGCATAAAAACATAAAATAGGTGTCAATTTTGGTCACTTTTACAACCTTATCAGTTTCTCTTTTTACTGTGAGCCTTATTTCTGCTCAGATTAAACATTTACTATTTGTTATTATTCTGGGTTTTCTGAAGGAACTGTAAAGAAAATTAGCAGGTATAAATAGTAAAATATGTGATTTTACTCTGTTTTACAGTATAACTTTTACAGTATTCTGGAGCCAGTCAAGACTTTCCTCTAAAACACATAAGTACCAAAAGGCAATCTCACCATGTCTTGTAAAATTATTATTTTGTATCTAAATAACTTTGTGTGCAATTAAATACACATCAGGCTCTCCATTATTGATAATCATTTTTCATAATCTTTATGGATTTTTTTTTTTTTTTTACCAAAATGGGCAAGGAACATATGGTCACATCACTGAGCTTGATTTCTTACCATAATAATGTAAAATACGTATATATAAGTGATGAAGTGAAAACAATCATTGAAGTCCACCAATAACATTATAACAATTAGATTTAGATTTTCCAAGTATTTCATGGAGTGTACTATAAAGGGTTAACAGAAGGATGGATGGATGAAAATCCCCCTTTTCAGTATCTTTGTATGTATTTGGGTATCTGGAGTGTCTACCAGCCCACAAATGTGAAATTTGTTCATCTTTGTTCATTGGCCACTTATGTCTAAAAACATGAAATCTTCTTTCCTCATGTCATCACAGTGAGATTCATAATAACACCTGCTCCTTGCATGGTATCATTGCCCATATCTCCTTATGGCCACACAGCTGTACTCAGATCTGTACACTCCCTGAGAGGAGAGGAGAGGGTTAGAAGGACCTGGTTTATACAGGGTCCAAAGCCACTGCTGCTTGATCTATATTATATTTTGTTCAAAGCATAACACAGATGTTTCATTTACTAGAACCACTGCCTGGTGGTTATAAGCCTCCATGAGTTATCCAAAAGCTATTTACTGTGGTGGCATGATTCACAGTAATGTTATGCAAAGGATGTCTATAAGATCTAATGACTAAAGCCTTGGAGCTTTGACCTCCAAAATGTATCGGTTCATCTCTGAGTCAGGGTGAACATTAAGTTTGAAGGAAATGTCTCAAAGTTTTCTTAAGATACTGTGTTCTGAGGAATGGTCTGGAAAGCCAGTAATGAACGTGAGGCCAAATAACCTTGATATTTCAGCTACGACTACCAAATCTAATCAATCCATCCTTGAGTTAGGGTGAGCATTTTTAAATTTTCTATTCAAACTTCAACAGATCCAGATAACGACAGCACAGCACATTAAACTTTTTACAAGTTCAATAAAGGTTTCCAGTTCATGTAAAATATCTGAAAACATAAAAGAGGAATCTGTACCAGTGCCCCCATAGTATTGGCATGTTTTGTACAGTACAGTATTGATGCCATTTAGGGACAAGATGATTTCATTTCCTGAGAATTAACTTGGCAAATGGATTTATACAAAGATTTCATAAGACAGCTTGGAGAGCATTAACTCCTGCAGACACTCAACAAGTCAACAATGCAAGACTTTTTCTCACTACAAGCATTTCAGGCCTTGTTTTTGTGGTTTAAAAGCTTGAATTAAGATGTTTATCTAGACTTGTTGGGTGAATGTGGTTTAAACTAAGTATAATAAAGAAACTAGACAAAAACATGTGGTTGTATTAGAGTCTATGTGGTGTTAAACTTTCTTTAATGCTAAGGCTTCAGTGTATTCTCAATCTGCTCTTCTCTCTGGCTTTGAATCCTGAGTTTACTTTATTTACTGAGTGTTTAACAACCCTGTCGAGATGTGCTACACAGTCACTTCAGCCTCCAGCTTTTAAACACCTTAAAAGAAAGCCTACATAGTAAGTGGGTGCAGACTTTAAGTCTTCGTAAAGCTTAAGTGAAGAATGAACCAATGAGTGATGGCCTTGAAGGGCTGCAACACACTCAAAAAGTGGAGTTACGCTGTTGTGGAGACTATTCATTTTAAAACAGCAGTGGGAAATGAGGAAACTGTACCAATCAACCAACAAATTGTACAAGAACATCAGTCAGTCAGTCAATGACAGACTTTCATGATTACAGGTCTGACCTTCACTTTACTGTGGTTCATCCAAAAACAACAGAGCAGCACTGGGCTGTTACAGCGATGCATAGCTTCAAACACAGTCTACTTTGAAACTTGTTTCTAATTTAGGATGGAGTGTACGCTCTACTGACATTTGAGGTGTTGCACCAGCAGAGATTGTTCCAGTGTTGGCAGGAGCTACAACTTGAGTCTTAAATCTAGCTTCTAGGAAGTGGAAAGTCCTCCTTAAAGTACAGTTCCCATGGTGTATCATTTTGAAAGGTAGGATAATGTGGAGGATGAAGAGGAGCAGAGGTTTGTACTGGCTGCTTGGTTTTGGCAGCAGAAATTAATGTCAGAAATTAATGATGACTTTGTACTCTGTCGTTTTCAAAGAGCAGAGATAATTTCTCAACAGCAGAGTACCGTTAAATTACCTTACATCTTAGTAAAGATATCACCACTCAAGGTGCAGGTTTCATTTATCATCCAATTAAATGTTTTATCATATTAAATGCACATTTTTCATGACTGTAGATTTACTTCTATTTGTAACATAAGTATGTACTGTGTTGACCGGGACTATTGTGTTTTCAAGTTCTGTGTCCTCATTCCCAACAAATAAACCACTAATATGTCCTGGTTTTTATTAACAGTTGCTGTCCTGGTCGTAACCCTTCTGTAATATCAAAACAATGACCATGGATTTAACAGTCATTTGTCTATGTTTGTGTCCAAGGCTTTTTCTGTTTAAACTAACAGAGAGACATTACTAATGCAATGCAAGTAAAAAAAAGTATCAATCATCTGTAATTATGGCAGTCTTAGCATACAACCATTGTTCTGTGAGCCCAGCACATCAAACTGATTGGACCTTATTGGTAACATCAGGTAGGCAGACTAATGCCAGAAAGAAGAGGAAGGCAGCATTTCATCAAGAGCTCCAGGAGAGGTGGGGCAATGAATATGATGCGTTTGGCACAAACTTCAAGGTCCATTTTTAGTCACCCACAGCAGAGGTACTGACATGCAAAGCCTTTTTAAACCAGCAAAAACCAATGATGGATATGATATTATTACAAACTAGAGCCCTGCACGAGACCCTTTTTAAAAATCCCGCCTCTGCTTGATTATAATCCATTACCCCAGCCCGTGCCATTCACTCCCGTCTGCACCCACAACAGCTGTGTCATCCCTCCCCCATCACCACGGATCCTTACAATCCATGTAAAATATTCTGAATAACAGACAGTGCATTTAGTTAAAGGCATCATAGATATGTTCACTTAAGCGCCACCCTGATTATTTTACTCTCTAAATTAAAGAAACTCTGAGGACACAACTACATCCTCGTTACATCTAACAGTGCCACACATGGATTAAAAAAAGCAGCTCAGAGTGTCAAGCTGAAGTAACTCCAGGTTATGGTTTAGTAATAGCAATGTCAAAGTAATGTAAGACATACTGAGGTGAAACTGTTTCCTGATTTCTGTGAAGTTTGTGTGTCATAAAAAATGTAGCAGACTCCCATCAGCTCTCACGGACAGTAGACTTATCTTTACTCTATTTTGCTATGCTGTTACCATCCTCATCATTAGATTCTTAATGCAATAGGACCAATTTGCATGGAAGATGGTGTTTTCCCCCAAATAATGCCATAATGGCATAATGTCTCTGCGCGCCGGTGCGTATGAGGGGACACAATAAGGGGAGCATTGAAGATGTGTCTTTTGACTTATTTACAAAGACGCTGTGTGATGCTGGTTACATCGAGACATACCAATATTAAACATCTTTATGTAGCACCAGCAACTACAGCTGACAAAACAGCAATTAAACTGTGATTTCTCAATGAGTGATCCTAACATCGGCATAAGACACATCTCCTGTGTTATCTTGTTTAATTTGAGCATGGAGTAGTGCTTTAATGAGAGCTTACTTTGATCAGGGATTGTGGAGCAGGTGTATCATCTCATCTCATCTCATCCAAACTTGTTTCCTTGTGGCGTGTTTCAACAAAGTCAAGTTGTTTTCTGGCTCTGTCACTAACTCTTAGAAGCTCGAAACAAATGAAATGCATTCAACTCAGATGTGACGTCATTCCCTACTTCGAAGGTAAATAACAAAAGTCATCAATGATGACTTAGCGCAACATTTTGGGATTTTATAGAAAATCTGTACATATTGATGATTTTTTTTCATGGTTCCATTTTCAAACCACTACAACCAAGAAGTCTTCTGAGATGTATCAAGGACAACTGGAGCAACAGTGAGGGGTGCAATGAGATACAGACAGACAGACATACTGCTAATTATATTAGTAAGATTCCCAGAGGTCCCTAGGTAGTACTAATCCTGTGTGAATAGGACTTATGTCTAGTAGTTTGGGTGAAAGTTATCTCGCCATGGTGCAACACAATAATGGCAACTAAAGTTACAAACTAACTAGTTCATATGTCCGGTTTAGTCTGCACTTAACATGCTAAGCTGAGATAGAAATGACATAGCGGTGCAACAAGCAACAGAAATCTTGAGACAAAAGACAAAAACACTTTGATTCTTCACAGTGAACTAAACCTGAAAGAATCTAAGAGGATGCCAAGTATGAAGACCACACCTTTTCCTGAGGTAGTTAAAAGCTCATTAGAAAGACTACAGCATGTTTGTGTGTGTGTTGATGTTGGAGAGTGTCTTTACGAGTGAGGTCAGAAGGTGGTGAGGTCATGTGACAGCCGCGGTCCCCATGATGACAGAGAACAGAGCCGGTGGATAACAGTGTTAGTGATATGGTCGCCATGGTAGCGCTGTTGTTTTGGACAATGTGGACATAAACATGAGTTCAACAAAGAGCAGAGGCCGGAGACAAACAGTACTCACTTCAACCTGCTAACAGCAGCGACTGTTGCTTTAAAACAAGTATAGATTTAAATTTACACAGGACTCAAGCAGAAAATCCAACAAATGAAATGCTTGAAAAGCTTGCCACCTTTTAACATGTTCAGGCTATGCCTAAAATAAATGGATTGTCAAATCGGTGCTATTATTAGACATTTAGAGCAGCTGCTCCAGCCATATTTAGACGTTACATAACACAGATGACGACAAACCCAAATCGTAGCATGATTGCAGGTTATAATGGTCATCATGCTTTAGCTGGAGTTTTGTCAAACAAACACAAGACTTTGAGTAGATTAATGTTGGAGTTCTGCATGAATCATAGTTTAGAGTTTAGTTTAGAGTAATAATAAATCCTATTTAACGTCATGTGTTTCTTTCTTCTCAGTTGAACCTCATATCTTTGGTGCCTAACACTCACCTAATGGTCAGTTCAATGCAAAACAGGTGTTAGAAGAGAAACAGCGTCAAACAGATGCTGTACAATTGCTACCTTGGGTGTCCTGACAGAGCACCTGTATTTAAATACTCAGAATGAGAAGGTAAGAATATTTGTATCATTCCACAGACAAAAGCTTTGCACAAGCTCACTGTGAGATCTTCCCATGGACTCTATTTGGAGATATAATAAACACAGATGTAGCCAAAGTGGCATCAACACTGGTTTCTGAAAAGGCATTCTGAAGCTGAGCAAAAGTGGACAATATGTTGGAAATGCTAACTCCAACTTACATACCTTACCCCAGAAGCTAGGGGTGTAAATCTTTCAGTATCTCACGATTCGGAATCAATTTTCAATTAAAACCAATTCACAACACACTCATTATTTGTTGCAAAGTGGGGCTAACGCCAATCCAATCTGCACAAATGAGCTGGAAAGTATTACGTGACATTTAAAAAACATTTTAAGTGTTTAAGATTTTACACTCTATTTGTCATGTTTTATCACCTGATAACATTTTAATTACACAGAGAAAACCCCAAAACAAACATATATTTGTACTTTAACTGCACAATTTAATATGAATACAATTTGCCAAAGGGAAATTCTTCACTTTTAATGGCTTTCCAGCTCTCCCTCTCCTGGAATGAGGTGCACTGTCAGTCAAGTCCATATGCTTCTAAATACATTAATTAATGCATCAGTCTTAATCTTGATAAAAGCCATACAGATGACTTATTAAAAGGGACCCTCAGTACAGTTTTTACAAATAAAGAAATAGGCTACAGAAACAAGAAGTGATTTTGAACCTTGCTACTTATATGGTTGTTTCTGTTGTAAAAATGTGCTACCTAATGAGGGTATTTTGGTGTTCTGAGCCTCAAAGAAAGCCCCCCCCCCCCAAAAAAACAAAACAATTTTCACACTTCTGCACTGGTTTCCTTTTTCAACACCAGCATCTGCATCTTGTTTTGAATTTCCATTCATACTTCTGATCCTTTAAGACTAGTGTTTGCACAGCATTGATCCTTTTACAACAGTTTCACTGCACAGGGAGTAAATTAGAATAGATGTTACAACTGAAGTCTTTGGGGACGCTGATGACTAAAGAAATAAATAAGCCATGTTTTGTTCCTTCATGAAAAGTTTGCTTTGTGCAGATGTGTGGGTTCTGATGTGGTTTTCACATTCTCTTTTGTATTGTCAGCTCAGGGCTCGCTGCCAGCTGGAGGCCTCTCTCCTCTCTCCCTGTTGCATTACTCTGACACGTTTGAGGCTCGTGTGCTCTGCACACAGACCCACTGTGCAAACTGCTGCCTGGCCCTCCACACTGCAGACGGAAACCACAGGCAGGATGGCTGCGGCTTCAATGGTCAGAGAGAGCAGAGGGGTCCAACAAAACAACTTTAAACACGACGACAGTGTGACAAATGCACAGTCTCACCTCTACGGAGCAGAATAAACAAACACAGACGATAGCATCTCGGATTAAAATCATGCCTGGTCTTTGAAAAGAAGGTTTTATGCTGAGTTTGGGGATGGAATGATGGAAAACCCAAAATGGAGGCTCTGGCTGAGGTTTCAGAGCGACATGACCATACAGCGCTGTAATTATATGTGCTGTAATGCTGTGTTGATCATACTGGTCACAGAGACACATAGAGCTCTTATAAAACTCACAGGCTCTCCACAAACCATGACCAGAAAACATAGCTTAGCATTGTAAACTCTCACAGTAAGAATACGGGCGAAAAACCTCGCCATCCACAACACAAGACGGCCGCGGCTCCTAAGAAAACAAAATTCACAGCATATAGAACCACTTTAACAGAACCTTTAATGTCGCTCTTCATCATTACATGAACCATCTGATTCAACAGTAAACTCTGAACATAATGAGGTTAACTCTTTCTTACCTGGTTTAATAAAAATCAAACAACAGTTCAGCAAATTCAGTTGAATTAAAAGTTCTTTTAAAGATGGATATGGATGGATAGATATCTGTGTTGTCCTGTGGGAATTAAGAACAGCAATATCAGAATAGAACAGATAGGACAAAATACATATTCCCTACACTTACTGGGGCAAAGCTGCACCAAAACACAGAGCTTAAATCTGCAAACAATGACTGTAAGGTGACATCAGGTACAAGTGAAGGCTCAGGTGCAAGAGTGCAAATTGTAGAGCCCAGTTCAGACCAAAAAACAAGGTGAAACTTGCAACGAGCCATGCTCCACCTTTTAAAAGTCTACCAGCTCACACCGCTGCAGTCTAAGTTCTCTGAGCAAATAAATCTCACAGTCACTAAATTTAATGTGATATATTTTTCAAGTTGCTGCACAATAAAACTTTCTAAAAGACGGACAGGGCTGCACAATCACAGCCTTTTGTGTCTTCATAATCATGATAATATGTGCATCATTGATCATCAACTGGTAACCCAGGGACCATATCAAGCCCCCCAAAGATTAATACATTTAGAAAATGTGAGGAGGAAAATAAATGTCATGGTTGCTAGGGAATCTTTTGTCTTTAAATCCCTACAGTAGGGCTGCAACATCAAACCAATAAAGTTTGATAATTAAAAGTGTTTGCAACAAATTTATGTATCGATTTGTTGTGTCGCGTGACTATGACGACACTTAGCGTGGAGTGGAGCTGTTTACGTCACACACAGACTGCTGATAAACTTTACTTTCACTTAGTTTATTACTTCTCTGATTATAATCTGATGATAAGCGGAAAAATGGAGTTTCTTCAACCATGTCTCATGATGGAGATGAGACGCTATCTAAAAATAGCTTGTTGTTGTAAAAAATTTAGTTTTGTTTCTGTTACGATAAGAGACTGGATAAAAACAATAGCGATGGACTGTCAGGCGTTCATGTAATCCATGATATTTGCCTGGTAGCCTGTTAAATATTTGAGTGACAAATGTATATAAATTATCATAATATTATAACATCAATAATTAAATATTTAATCCATGTTTTTATGTAAATCTAGATTTCGTTCATAATGCATGATTGTTGATTTTCCACTTCAGGCTCTTGGAGAGTACAGTTTTCCTATCCAGACAATCAAAACAAAAGATCTGTTTCCTGTATGTGTTTTTCACCTATCAGCATATTAGCCGTAAACCCAGCAATGGAAAATATGGCAGCCCTAGAAATATGAAGCAAAAATGTTTCAATCGCCCCCTAGTGGTTGGCTGTGGTATAGGTGACAGGGACAGATCTCACATTTCAAGCCTAAAATCTACTTACATTTTGAAGACCAAAATATTTGCCCTATTTAAACTGATAGTCCAATATCAACTGTGTCTGTCAAGACAGAATCTGGTACAAAAGCACAGTATGTAATTTTTCTTTTCATAGAGCACCCTACTTTAAACACTGAGAATAAAAATACTGATGGGGCCAAGACCTTTGCAGTTACTGATTAAATTCAAACTATAATCTGTGCGATTTACAGATTTAAATGAATGTTCTGTTCGTTCGTTCGTTCTTTGTCTGTAGAGTTCATGTTAACACATCCATTAGTTTCCAGGTATCTAACTCAAAACACTAAAGTGAGTCAGAAGGTGATGCTATAAAAGAAATGCTGATCCATCTTGAAGGATGTTGAGATTTGCTGATTAAATGAAGAAGCGCTCTGTTTATGAGACTAACTGAAAAGTCATGGGATAATCAAAGTCATGGGGAGTCATACTGTCGTCACCAGGATGGTTTGTAATGCTGCAATCAAACAAACAAAGCTCCTCAAAAGGGTCCTGATTATTATTTTTTTTTGGGGGGGGGGGGGCATTTTGGTAAAATTTGAAGTTAGATGTGCTCACACAGCAGGTGATATTCAGACAAGTTCACCTCTGCCGAGAGAGAGGGGATGACAAGGTTTTTTTTTAATCACAAATCCATCGAGCATTTGGTGGGATTGTCTTGCTTTTGTTGAAGCTGCATCCTTCTCTTTTCTCGTCGCCAGCCTGTATTTTCTTTTATTTATAACATGAATGCTTCCAATTAAATACAGCACTGATATAAAGACAAAAATCTGCCGTTAAAGTGTTGGATTCTGCATTGCCTGCCTTCAACCGCAATGTTACTTGCATGTCATGTTTGTCCTCCTGTGACTCAGTCCAACAAGGAAAACTTAAACTGTGAGAGACAACTTTCAGAGTCGTGCAGTCCTTACATTTTCTAGATCATTTCAGAAGTGCATATGCCAGCCTGTGTTCCTCACATATTTGAGTCAGATTCAAAGAAGTCAACTGTCCAACAGACACTGACTGCCAACATGGCTGTAAGAGCCAGGTTTTAATGCAAAATGCATGTCTCCTTTAACAGCAAACAGACAGCATAAGGATCTCAAACTCTGCTGAATCATGCTGTAACTATGTGAAAATCTCTCTGCCATGATGGAGCCTGTAACCGGGATATTTGTCACGGCTGTAGCCTGATTGATCCGTTGGAATGTGTCCTCATTTCAGCATGAATCACAAACATGTTGTTTATTCAGACGCACACTTCCTCCACAGCTCTTCCTGAGATTTACCATAAGAATGCTCAACAACGGCAGTCAGGAAACACCTCCACACTCTGTCTGTGAATGAATCTGAGAGTCCTGTTATTCTCTAGTTCTTGGATTGGGGTTATGTAACTTTATGATTAAGCTATGATTCATAAAACTTTACTGAGATAGTGCTATGACACTGTTTTACTTCCTAATCTAAAAATGAGCTAATCACTATGGTATTAGACACAAAAATCTCTTCTGAGCTTTGCATTGCATGTTGCATTGAAAAAGATCTCCATTTAGGTTTTTTTTTCTACAGTTAATTTGCTTACTGTTCTCTCAAGTCAATTGTAGAGAATTTGGTCTTTTAAGTGCCTTTTTTCAAACCAAACAGCTATTTGAGCTCTTTGGTTTTTGATATTTAAAGGCAGAAAGGCTGCAAATTCCCATATTTGGGAACGTTAAAGCATCAGATTTTAATGCCTCCATGTTTTTGGGTCATCCATCCATACCTGCACCTGTCCATCCAGGTCATTCTTGTGAATGCAGTATCTCAGGGTCAGAGTTAAGGATTAGTCAGTAAAAGTCAGTAAAACCTCTGCCACACCACATACATTGCTTGTGCACACACAGTCATGCTGCCTCTGTGTGTGTGGCGTGTATGTTTGAATGCTATGTTCCATGTTTTCCTGCTTCTCTGCTGGATGATTTAGTTGTATTTTAATGTAAATAAACTAGTTTGTTCTGCTGTGGATGTTAAATACTCATACACACAACATGAAAAATGGGTCAGCTCAAAAGAATCTACCTGCGGCAGTATGTAAAAATGAGCCCTGGCAACCCTGATTTCAAGTGCAACTGTTGTTTAACTAACGCTGATATCAGTTTTTTTTCCCGCAAGTCTTCATTTGTTGTTGTTGTTTTTTGATACCAGAATAAAAACCACACTGTGGACTTGTTAATGATGTATCATACCGTGAGAGTTTGATCCAATAGACAAATCACCTTTGGCTCTCATCTTTATATAACCTCAAAGTTTTTTCCCGAAATAAAATTTAAAAAAAAAGTTTGAATGATGCATGTATATGGACTTGGGAAAACATGACTAATACTTATTTTACTTTCTGCTTCAGGATGTTGTCCATAGCAATATATATTTACCCCTCCTTTTTGTCTTCTTTTATGTAAATGACCCAGTACAATCAGACTTCATGAAAGCGTCAACTTTTTCTCTGAGCATGAATTTTTTAAAACAGATTGCTGTTTTCCCAATCTAGTACAAGCTTCACCTTATAATTCAAATTGGTTAATCAAACATTTTCAGACCTCCAAATTGATCTTGTATTTACTGTATGTTGAATTTTGTCCTTGTGAATGTCCAGTGTTAGATTTGCTCACTAAAACAAAGTTAGTTTCATGAGAAAAATGAGCCCAAGACTAGCTAAAAAAAAATATCTTCAATGATAAAAATCTGACACCTTGGTCATTTTAGCTTTCTACAAGGAAACTGAACAAGATTAAAACGTTAGTGGAGTGTCGGACATTCAGAAATGTGACATTTCTTCATTGTGTGTAAAATCTGTCAAAAACAAACAGAGAGGAGGTGAGAATGCATTTAAAGTATTTTGTATGTCATCAGTATATTTCAGTATATTGGACGCATGTGCAGAGTTTGAAGAAAACTTTTAAAAGTGTTAATAGGTATCACATTCATATGAACTGGAAAAAACAGATGGATGGATGGAAAGACAACCTGAAAACATATAAGCAGACGTCATATTACTGGGCAATCTAAGAAAAAAGAAACAGGCTCAAATTTTGAAATAATTATATAAAATCTGCGTATTTTTCATCCCACAGAAATCTGGACTTATTGTGAATAACTCCCTGTATTTTTTCCAGTAGTAATACAGAAAGAAAAGACATCAGAATGTCTTTTTTACTGACATCACTCAGCCTTTCTCTAACATCTGTCCGCATGTCCGCAGGCCCTGTTGGTTCATGAGTGTATTTCAAGCCAATGATCGGAGTAGCATGCCTCTAACAGAGTGTAAACCCAAGCATCTCCTCTGGGATTAATAAAGTACATAAAATCTAATTTGACAATAATACTAGTGTCATTTTCTCATGCTCACATTTCCACCATGCCTCCAAAACAAATGACTTCTGTCCTTTTCTCAGGGTCAGAGAGTTGTGGGAAACACCATATTAAAAAGAGATTCATTAGGATCTTAAGTCGCTGTGTCCCGAGCTGATCTTCCCTAAGATTAAACCCATGCAAAGGACAACACTCATTCAACCATATTTATTATCCCAGTTCCCGAAACATACACAGAACAGGCCAGGAGGTCAAGAGCCTTTGAAATCTTCAGAGGAGCTGAGAAAACAGACACAACCTCAGGGAACTTTTACAACAATCACAAGCTGTCGCTGTTTGTGTTTCCTCTGTGCAGAATAAATCTTTGCTAAGAGGAAAACAAAGCCTGTGATTATATTATGCATGAAAGCAAATGATGGAAATGCATACAAGAGCATGTTTCTACAGTGTTGGCTTGATCCTTTCTCTAATCCTTACTTTGTCTTGAACTCATTTGTCAGAAGTTTAAGCTGTCTTGGCTGCAAATGTGGAATAGTATATAATAAAGAATTACTGCATCTGTATTTGATTCATCTCAGTGGTGCATTTAATTTAACATCCAAGCTACAGTTGTGACACAAGAATGTCAACCTTCATACAGAACCAGAAAAAAATCAGACAATATCTAAACCTGTTACCATATAACTTAAACAAAAACAGAAGTTCTGGGTACCAAGACTTGATCATTTCTAAGTAAAATGGGGAAAATATTAACTGGTAAACACTAAATTGCCTTTGCCCTTTTGGGTTGCTCCTTGGTACATAAAACAGGAAAAAGTGCTCTACAGCCTTGGTTCCCAACCTGGGGTCCGGGACCCCCCAGGGGGGGCGACAGAGATCTTAGGGGGGGCGCGAGGCTTTGTCTGCTCTGAGGCTGCCAAAAATAGGTTTGCAAATATTGACTAAAACCATGATAAAGCAGTTATAAAGTAGGTTATACAAAGGTCTTCTGTGAAGAAAAGTATGCATGGACCTTTTTTAGGGTTTTATCAGTGGAACAATTAAAATCTATGTTGATTTTTGGCAGCAATGTGTCACTTTTTCTTCTCTCCTGGGTCCTAGGGGGGGCTCCGCTTTTCTGAGGAGCGTGTAGGGAGGGCTCCAAGGAAAAATGGTTGGGAAACACTGCTCTACAGGATGTCCTCCCAGTAGGTTGTTTGTGAAAAAGTACCTTTTGGGTGCCTTTCCAGTGACCAAAGCATGATAAAGTTTCCTCAAGGGTGCCTTTCCAGTGACTAAACATGGTAATGCACCCTAGAGGGGTGCACTTCTGGTGGACAAAACACGGCAAAGTGCCCTCTAGGATGTCTTTCTAATGGGGAAAACTTCGAGTTCTCTGGGGTGCCTTTCGACTGGACCAAAGGTAAGAAAAAGTCTTCTAGGACAGTGGTTTCATACCTCTTTTTCATGGAGCTCCCCTACTTTAAAGTATCATTTTTGCCCCTGCCCTCAAACGTCCTCAGTCCATCATTGGTTGCCAGTGAATTTGTGTGTGTTGTTTAAAAAGTTTAAATGGCCTGTGAATTTGAACAGATCACTGATGCGCTTTCTCCAGATGACAGCTTTGGATGTGTTGTTTTTTTAAAAGCCTCTACTTTTGATACAGCTGGACATTAAAATAATGATTTTTATGGTTTTAATAAACACGCTATCAACACAGATTTTTACAAGCTTTATCCCATCAGTAGAAACATCTGCATGCATCAAGGTTTTTTTTAATAAATAAACAAAAATAAAATTAAGGGTTGTAATGAGCTAAAATGCCACATCACGATAACTAAAACTGATTTCTTTTTTCAGATGGGAGCTGTTTGTTCTTCAAATGGAACTGCTGTTTACTCTCTGGCTTTGTTTTATTTTTTGTTTTATGAGTCATAGTGGGCGAAATCAAATTGAGTTACTCTGGTTTTACTCCCAAATTGATCTTGAAAACTGCACAAAAACGTGGTTTTGAAGTTAACACAGCTACAGCTTGTGTTCAGTGTTTGTACCACAGCCAAGGAGACTTTATTCCAGTTGGCCAAAGGGCTTTGTATCATATGTCTCCAGGATAACTCTAACAGGATGGCTTGTTTTTCTTATTGTCAACAAATCCCACAAAACACCAAGATCAACAGAGAAAATTCTACTAATAAGGGCTCTCTTTGTATAGCCAAAGCTGGGTGTATCACATTTCTGTGTTCTAAAGACCTCCACTGTTGCTCAAAAACTAGGAAAACAAATCCCAACATGGACTCCAGAGTAAGTCATGTCAGTCTAACAAGCACCGTCCTGCTGCTTTAAACACTGCAGGTGTTTGGTCAGCAGGTGGCAAATACACTGCTTGGAAACAAGCATTATAAAATGGCCCTATTTCTCTGTTTATTTCTAACCTCAGAATACATTTTTCTGCTCAGTTAATGAGCTCACACACTAGTTTAAATTATGCTTTTGCTTTAAGCATGTCTAGCTTTTGTTTGATATGGCGCTACCAATCTTATCTTTCAGCCAGGACAGGTATCATCCAATCACTTCTAACTTAAATGAAAATGTAATGGCCTGTGAACTCCCAGCAGTGTAGACCAATGCATACTTTTTCTTGGTAAAAAAAACTTTTGCAGAAACTGTCCTGCAAGTGCATTAGCATGTTTTAACATGTTTAAATCTTTGTTTAACAATCTCTAAGTAGGCAAAGCCTCGGCCTCCCCCTTGAGGGTCTTTGGTAACCCCTATAGGAAGGGTAAGCAGTGTAAACATTTGACGCTAATAGGCCAACCCAGAATCAAGTGAGCCCAACCAAAGTTGTAGTCCTGCCATGCCTGCTTGGAGGAGGTGGAAAAGTTGGCATATCAATAAAAGCAAAATGGAAAATGTGAGTTTTGCAGTGGAGTAAGTGACTAAAGGCATGTATCTATACCTCTTCAGTGGCATTTTCAATACATTGCCAATTTTAGCCATTAACATCCTGAGCAGAAAAAACCCTCAGCATTAGCTGTTTTAGTCGAGTTGAAAACAATTAAAATTTTGAAACAGCCCCACGTTCACTAATGTCACTTCTCCCTCACAGGACAATCAAATCCAAGAAAGGACAGGAGACTGGATACTAGCAGAGGAGAAACTTATCTGATTTGTCATGTTTCACGTCTTCTTTGTGATATTTCCTTGAAAAAGGGAAAGATGAAGTACACAAAGTTGTGTAAAAACAATCTTATGAGGAAGCCAAGACTAGGACTAGCTAAAAACAGATCTTTAGAGCTCTGAAACAATGAGTTTAGTTTTGTGGAGGACACTAAAAAGTACAAGCTTGACTGTCAGACATTCAGAATCCATGATATGTTTGTCTTAACACAAGCAGAGCTGAGTTGTGGCAGCATTCAATATATGATCATATTTTCATCAGTGTATAAAGTTTTGATAATTTACTGTTATGTTTGTTTCAGTTTGGCTAACCACTACAACCAATCTGGGCTCTCTACTGTTTTACTGCAGTTGTACAGCTTGGTTAACATATCTAATACTGTCAATAACTGAGAACAGTATTTAAAATCATCTATTTATAGTGGTCATTTTTGTTTATAGACATTTATATACTGTATACGTTGTTTGAAAACTTCTCTTTTCTTACAAATTTATACTTGTAATTGTGATTTTTTTTAGTGTGTTTTGTTAGACTTTTGCCTTTGCTTTTAGTAATGCTGCCACTATAGGTCACTGAATTTCCCCCCTGGGGACAGATAAAGAAAAGACATTTCAAGACAATTCAAATAATTTAAAGAGAATAAATATTTTGGCTAAAACGTTTGACTAAAATGTGAGAACTTTTTCTTGACTAAAACAGGACCAAAATGTTTTTGAGTTTTTGTTGACTTAAATAAGCATAAACAGACATTTGAATCCAGAAAATAAGATTAAATCTACAATTAAAATCACTGCCAGGACAAAAACTGAAGCTTAAGTCGATATTTGTAACCTTGCAACGGTAAATGGCAGAAAAGACATTTGAAGCTGAGGTTGCTGTGTAGTAGGGGTTTCCAAACTCTTTCCATTTGAGTCAGCATACAGAAGTATAAAAGGATGGTGGATCCACTTTCATATACCTCATCTTGAGGATCTTAAAAGTTAGTAAAACAAGTCTATTGTAGGTTAAGACAGGGGTTCCCACACTTTTCAATCTGTGACCCCCAAAAAACAGCGTCAGAGATCAGGGACCCTCATCTTCCCTTGAGGGGGATAAAGCACACAATCTTGCACAAAGCATCGTGTATAAAACTTGCATTTTAGGCGTTTTTTGGCATTTAAGCACAAATGTTTTGATTTTAATTTGAACTCATTTTAACAATATTTTTTTAAATAATAATAAAATCTCTGACTTTAAATCATATAAGATTTCTTTGTTTTATGTCAAGCATCCCGTGACCCCCCTGTGGGTCCTGACCCCCACTTTGGGAACCAATGGGTTAAGATATGCTTGATGATCGGGCATGCTAAAATGGCTACTTAATGACAGACAAGCCACTCATTTTCAAGAGTTTGGGATAGCCAATCAGATTTCAGGGGACTCCGGTCAGCCACTGGCTCTGTCCCTGGAAAGTCATCTGTGCTGCTATTTGCTGTTGTGATCTATCATAGATCAAGATACTGTTATTACTTTGGTAGCCAATATATTTACTGCTTACAGTGTCAATTGCTGCAACTGAGTCATGAAGAAGATAAACATGACCAAATTTAATTTTTCAAAATGTTTGTTTACAGAATTAGCATGGTAGCACTGCTTTGTGTTGAAACTAGGAAGAATAATACAGTCTAGTACAAGCTTCATGCTCTAATGTGGGCCATGTTTCATTTAATTTCAAGACTTTGTTGAGGGCCAGTCAAAAATGGTTCACGGGCCATATTTGGCCGCTGGGCCAGAGCTTGGATGCCTCTGTTGTAAAGGATCCAATATGAACACAGGCCCACTTTTTTTCCTTGCATATGATACATACAGGAAATGACTGCAAACTCCCTTTATCATTTCTGGATTAAGACATGTCACTTAGCACCGGGGCTCTCACTAGAACTCTTCCAAGAGCATACAAGTTAAAGAAAGTTGTTGAAAACTCTCCATTTCTACAGATAAAATCCTCCTTCCTTTTGTTCATCCCTCCACTGGCTTCCAAGACCGTAATGCAACACCTACTGCTCACATTACAGCACTGAGAGGAATAAATTCACATTAGTTTTGCTGAAAATCAGAACATTTCGTTAAATTTAGTGACACATTTGGATGGAAACTCCATTACTGATCATTTACTGCTTCATTAGTGAAAAAAGTGCACATGTAATGAATGCAGGTGTCACCTAAGCCTTGTGCACATCTGGATGTCCTTTAGGTGTGATCACATGTGCAAAAGCAATCAGAATCTATTTCACAGTGCGCCTCTGACAGGCCGCTCCATCACTGCTGTGCGCTTCTTGTTTGACTTGTCGTTTGTTACGAGGGGAAACAGGCGATCAGACTGCTGCCAGTAAAAGAGGGAAACGCTGAACCACCAAATCTGCCAACTCATCACAAAACTCAACATCCAACATTGACATAAACACAGATGTGCACACATAAACCTCTCCTGTTCCATGTAGCTCCAGTAGTTTCTTTTCTTTCCATTACAACCTTTGTTTTGGCCGAGGAGCGTGCAGATTGCTGACTCTCGTGGTCTTGACCCGCATGGTAGGGGAGCTGCTGTCCAAACTCTGTTGGAGAGGTGTGAAATCGGACCCCATCTGCTTTGGCAGAAGCTACCACTAACACAGAAGCTGAGAGAGCTCCAATGGCTGCAAAACACCAATTATAAGATGATTTTACATAATTTATGCTGCTTTTAAGACTGTTCTGATTTGAACATGCCTACTGTGTAAAAACAGTTGTAGTTAATGCATGTTTTGTTGATGCATCTTGGGTAAAATATGGGCTTCTTGGGGGGTCTTTGGTGACAAAGTAGATCGTACTGATCCCTCTGAATGTCTGCGGTGACTAAAGAATATAACAGGAAGCAGAGTCTCTACCAAGACACTAGATTTAAGAAGGACATATTTCATAGTGTGGATAACATTCCCATGGTGCAGCCTTAATGGGAGTCTTTAAGTCCTGGCTGTAAGAGAGAGACGCAGTTTACAGTTAGAGACTTCAACCATGCTGCATCTGGTTTCAATTTAGACAACACTTCGATTGTGACTCGATGGCAGCTCTTTTTTTTCAGTTTGCAGCTGCCACAAAAACAGAGAGCTTAGAAACATTTGAGCTACAGTGGCAATCTTTCTCTGGAGCAGTTGATGAAGTTTTTCTACTGTTTGGTTCCAGGAATAACTGGTGCTAATATTTCTACACTGAAGGAAAAAACAATGTGACACTTGGATGATTTACCCAAGACTGAAAGTGTTGCTGCCTGCAGGGTGGTACAGCCAGGGGAGAGAGAGAGAGAGCTGCAAACTGAGAGACAGATGTGCATTTCAATTAATGCCATGTGGTCAAGCGTAACTGGGGCACCTTTTCTGCAACAGATGCCTTTGAAAAAATGAAAAATAAATAAATATAAGGAGATACTCTCGCTGTTTTCACACATGCATTAAAAAATTACTTTTGCTGTTAGAGAAGTTGTTTTCCTCACTTCTCCTTTGCTTGATTGTGATTGTTCATTCTGTTTTGAATTTCTTTGTGTGCTTTATTTGCTCTTTTTCAATAAAACATCATCATTTAAAAATGTATCCATTCCCAACTTTTGAAATAACACATTTGTTTTGTCACTTATTTTGCTGTAAGAGTCCAGTATCCAGGGATACACAATATCAGCTATTGCTAACATCCAATAAACTGATATTTTCTAGCTTATTTTAGCCGATACTGATAGGCTAAACACTCACTGGCCATTTTATTAGGTACACCTGTTCAATTGCTTGTTAACACAAATAGCTAATCAGCCAATCATATGACAGCAACTCAATGCATTTAGGTATTTAGATGTGATCAAGACGACGAAGTACAAACCGAGCATCAGAATGGGGAAGAAAGGGGATTTAACTGACTTTGAACACGGCACGGTTGTTGGTACCAGACAGGCTGGTCTGAGTGCTTCAGAAACTGCTCATCTACTGGGATTTCCACACACAACCATCTCTAGGGTTTACAAAGAAAGGTCCAAAAAAGGAAAAATATCCAGCAAGTGGCAGTTGTGTGGGTGAAAATGCCTTGTTGATGTCAGAGGAGAATGGTCAGACTGGTTCAAGATGATAGAAAGGCGACAGTAACTAAAACACTCGTTACAACCAAGGTATGCAGAATACCATCTATGAATGCACAACACAATCAACCTTGAAGCCTATGGGCAACAGAAGCAGAAGACCACACTGGGTGCCCCTCCTGTCAGCTAAGAACAGAAAACTGAGGCTACAATTCAAACAGACTCACCAAAAATTGGTCAATAGAAGATTAAAAAAAGTTGCCTGGTCTGATGAGTCTCGATATCAGCTGCGACTAAGGAAGGGTCAGAATTTGTTGTAAACAACATACAAGCATGTATCCATCCTGCCTTGTATTAATGGCTCAGGCTGGTGGCAGTGTAATGGTTTGGGGGATATCTTCTTGGCACACTTTTGTCCCCTTCCTGAGTATTGTTGCTGACCATGTCCATCCCTTTATGACCACAGTGTGCCCATCTTTTGATGACTATTATCCAGCAGGATAATGCATCATGTCACAAAGTTTAAATCATCCCAAACTGGTTTCTTGAACATGACGATGACTTTACTGTACTCCAGTGGTCTCCATAGTCACCAGATCTCAATCTGATAGAGCGCCTTTTCGATGTGGTCAAACGGGAGATTCACATCATGGATGTCTAGCTGACAAATCTGCAGTAACTGCGTGATGCTATCATGTCAATACGGACCAAAATCTCAGAGGAAAGTTCCCAACATGTTGTTGAAACACGCAAGGGTTAATTCCAGACAAGGTGTCCAATTATCAGGGATTAATGAACGACATGAAGGCCTGAACCGCCCTCCAAAGTCCGTGTAGTCTGAGGCATCCTTTTCAGAGGCTTTGATGAGTGGCACAGAAACAAAGGCAAAAATAAGCACATCTCCTACATCAATAAAACAAAATCTTGAACCTTCCTTGCATCACTGCAGTAAAACAATCAAAAATGAACATTTTATTTCTCTGTATCACTGCTCTGTTTGTCTTTAGCAGCTCTTGCTCTCTTTTATCTCCTACCACCACATGCCGTCTCTCTCCCACTGTCCTCTAACGACTTCTTTGAGTGGAAACTATGACTGCATGTGTGTTTGTTTTCTCTAAAATTTGGTACTTTCAGGTCTATCGAATGTAAAAATAACAGAATGGGTATCCTTTGAAGCCTGTTGTATTAAAAATACATCAAAGTATCGAAACTAATAACCTTACCAATAAAATGTAAAACTTATGCAAAATCCTCCTGTTCTAGCATCAGCAGCAGCTTTAGACCTGGAAATAGTACACTTAAAAGGACAAGTTCTGTTAATTTCTCCTTTGCCATGGTTGTTGACAAAGTTAGAAGTCTTGCCCCTTCTTGATTTTAATTGGTCAGTGAGAGAGAAGTGACATTGATGAGCAGCAGAGGACTAAAAGTTTCACTTCTCACTTACTTCCACAGTAAAGAACAACAATGGCACGTTTGTGCTTATCTCCATACGCTGAGCACTACTGCAGTAGCAGAGCACCCTCAGGTAGACAGGTAGAGCTCAGCTACACAGTTATCAGTTATTATCTCCATTAGCTCTCAGTCTCTATCTCTATTTCCAGGAAGTCCAGCCTGGGCCTGTAAATTCCTCAAAGTTAAACCCTGTTGATTTACAGGCCGACCTCCTGCATATGGTGTGCTGCCTTTTTGGAGGCCGAAGTGGAAACCTGCAACTTATTAAACTGATCACTTTAGAGCCTTTCTTTAACACATAGCCCCCCAAAAAAGCTCCTTCTCCCCCTCTTGCACTCCAGATGGGCCTCATCCTGCAACATCTGGAAGTTAAAGCCTTATTTTCTTCCCAGAAAAACTTCAGCCACGTGTGCTACCCTGAAGGTGAACCCTTGGAGATGTTCCTTTACTCAGTCTCACTCTCCAAGCTTTTCCCAGCAGTGTCACTAGACTGAAACCTATTCAAACCCCACAGGTGGCGTCATTAATCCGCTTTACTGGACCGCCTCATGGCTAAAGAAAGATGAAAGTAGAATCTGCAGTGAGTGCTAAAGTTAATTGAAAACCCGAGCATGGTCGTCTACATAGTGCAACACATTATGAGGCTCTTGGGGCTTTTCACTTTGGCACCTGCATTTCTGTGCAGCACAACAGGAAGACGGGGGCACGGAGGAGATGAGAGCCAGATACAAACCACCACACAGGACATCCTGGGCAGCACGCTGGGAGGGCAAACTCAGGAGAGGAACGAGTCCAGGGGCCTGTCATATTGTTTGAGTGTGACGTTCCAACTCAAGGATAACAAGTGGAGGGGAAACTGTTAACACTTTTCTTTTTTTAGATTCTAAGAGGCAAACAGAGGCAGCAGGAAACACAGCATGTCTTCTGTGAGTCATAAGCCCATTTCACACATGCAAAAAACAAGCATCATTTTTATGAATTGCAAAAACACAATTTTTAGAAAGTCTGGGTAGTTTTTAGTCAAAGTATCTCCTGCACTGAGCAAAATAGGCCTGAATTTCTGGTTATGTGTAGAATAAATTCTGTTTGAAAGTCCATGCTGCTTTTTAGATTTGATTATAAGCCATAATGTAAAAACCAGTGCTGCACAATTAATGTGATTATAATTTCTTCGTAATGTTAGACTGTGCAATTATGTAACCCCAGAAAAGGCTGCAACTGTTTTTGTATTAATAAGTACTTGAAAGGTTTATAGAAAGTTTGCAGAAGTGCCACTACTGCACTTTGTAGAAGTGCATTTATTTTCTGAAAGGAAAAACTTTTCATATCATTTTGAGAGCAGTACTGGAAATATTCATGCTTTGTATTTTTTATGCTACTTAATGTTATGTATTTTTGATTTAAGAAATACACACATCAATACTTTCATTATTTTCTGCACTTTCTTTTATGACCAAGCAAGACTTGTGATGCCATTTATGTGTTGTATCAGTGCTCCTCAACCAAAGAGCCAAAATGTTGAAAAATACATCTGCAAGAGCCACAATCTAAATGGTGAAAAGTGGCAATTAAAATAAGTTAAAGGTGGCAAAAATGGTCAAAAAGCAGCAAACACTGGTTTTCATCTTCACAGTTGCTATGCATGCTTTAACTGCAAAATGTGCAAACATAGGGTTTCATTAAGGGTTTTGTTACTCTTTAATGTCTGAATGAAATCCGTATTGGTATCAACATCACTATCAGCTAAAAAAGTCCTAAAATCTTCCAGAAATCTTTAGAGCTGCAGCTGCAAAAGCATCTTGAATTTTTAGTTTTTGCAGTGTGCACTGTATGTTTGAACACAAAGAGTTGAATATGTCAATCTCTTTTAAAGCACACTATCCTGCTTCTCTAATTTTTCTGCAAGTCTGATAGAGTTGATATAAAAAAAAATATAAAGTACACTCAGGGAAAATCCAAAGCTAGCTAGCTCCTAAATACTCTTTTCTGCTCACCAGTTTGTGCAGTTTTTTTTTTCATTTATTGTTTTGTTTTTTATTTTTGCTGTCCTGCCCAGGGACCACAGATGTAAACTAGCTTCATAGCTGACTGTGGCTCAGGAGTTGTGTTATCCATGGCCGCAGTTAAATCAATATAAATAAAATAAACTTTTCCTTTCTTTTGTCAATACTGTCAATGTATTAAGTTACACATAGCTTCATAGGAAGGCACCAGCTATTATCATTCATCTGACTTTGTAGCTACATCTGCCATCTTCATGCTCTTTTTATACATTGCGCTCTCCTTCCTCACATGTGAAAGAGAATATTCCAGCTGATCTGAAATTATCTAGAAATTTTTAAAAGTTCCTGTGTGGAAAAACTGCTGTTGAGGAAAGGTGTGTTTAAAATGGGGAGACTTCCCAAAAGTTCTTTAGATTAGTTTTAACAGTTTAAGAACTGATAAACAAATGAGCCGTTCTGCTGTTAACACATTACAAAAGCATAAGTCACAGCTGAGTCTCCTGTCAGCACTTTATTGATGATCACATGCTTTTCTCATTACTTTTTAATCCACCACAACTCCCGGGTTAACTTCTACCCGTCTATAGCGATTTATTTCACCTCTTCAGCTGATTTTATTTGAGTTTTCTCCAACAGGGAAAAAGAAAAACATGTTTTCAACTAAATCAAACCTTGTCCTTACAGTTCCTCTGGTCCCTGCTCTCTCCTCTGCCTTCAATCAGCTCTGCAGAGCTACACAGGAATGAAAACTGGGACAAACAATAGGAAGCAGATAGGAAACATCTTGCATGTACATCCAGGTCTGCATCTCTACACTCTCTTCCTCTGACATGTAAACAGAAGTGAGCTGGGAATCAAACCAGGCGCCTAAAAGGAAAAGTCCTTCAGCAGTGCCATCAGACCTACACAGGCTCTGCTGCTCCTACTTTCTTCCATCAGAATCCTTTTTGGCTTCTGTGTCCATTTCACAAAGACGCCTTTTTTTCCACGTGTTGTTTTGAGTAATGGGGACGCTGAAATAATGATAATCTGTCATCCTGCCTTTCCTGAGCACAAGTTTGTCTTTCAGAAGTGGCCTGGAAAAACGGGGAAAAAAACGAAAATAAGTCCTCTCATAAAAGGCAAGATGGACGATTCAGAGAGTCACAGCCTCACACAGCTGGTGGAGTGGGTCTGGATCTGGGTCTGTGCACAAAAAAAACATCAAAAGTTCCAGCTCAAGTCCACTTTGTGCCAAGCATGACACAAAGGACATTTGTTTTCCACATGCAGAATGCAGATTTTACATGGTAAAGTCATGATCTTTGCTTTTATAATGTGCAAAACAACTCTTGCTTGGTTTGCATAACTAATTCAACTCTAACTAAAGCAAAAAGCACAAACATCAACTGTAGTCACAGAAGTGGATGCAAAAAGTGAGACGCCTTAAATTTGGTGTTTTATTCCCTTTAATTCTACTTCTAAGGTTTCACTCAGTCCCAGTCATTCTGGATAGACACCACAGTGACACATAGACACCAATGTAAGCCCCTCAAATCTTAATGAACAATGTCTCCACTGCAGCTCCACCCACCAGCCCAAACACCACCCACCAACCACCAACATAAGCAACTGCAGGAAGGACCCTCACCACAGTACAAGTAGTCTGTGGTCGCCTCATCAAGCCGCTGCAGGCAGGCTCCTCCTTCTGTTCCAGCACCAAACCCCCCGACCCCAGCTTTCTATGATGGGTTATTTGAGCCAGAGCCCAAAGAAACTGTACATGTTCCCCCAGCCAGAGCAGAATGAACGACCCAAAACCCCTGAGCTGGAGGGCCGCAGTGAAATCTGCTCCAAATTACTTGTGCGGCTGCAGAGCACATGGAGTTGAAAGGCTTATATAAGCCTGTGGTAGGAATATTCAACCAGCGTCACCTTCTGTCCAATTCCCTCTGCTCTTTGTCTTTTTATCCGATTAATTTTGTATTTAAAACCTGAAGCTAATGGTCTGGACTGTGGGTGTTTTTTATATTCACTTAACCTTTAAATTCAAAATGTTTGTGTTGAACTCTGAACATCCTGCACATTTTCCAACATGTTTTTTTTCCCTGATCTTTTTTGGTTGTTGACATGAAATTGAGCAGAACAACAAAGAACATAAGGAAAAAATACAGATGATTACCATCATCCACATGATCATTTACTTGAGGCATCACATGCAATGACTGTGCAGAAAGAAATGTTTTGATTAATCTAAGCAGGGGATTCAGGGGCCACACCCAGCCAAAACAAAGCTGTACATGAATTTGCATGAAAACTGATCAGATCAAACTTTTTCTCAGTGAATGATTTTGTGCATAAAGTGATGGAGACTCAGCAGGAAGAATGAGAGAGGGGAGAAGCTTTGGTGGAGACTGGTTAGCAGAAGAGGTCCTGCCTAACCCTGAAGACAAACTGGAAAACCAACCCCAACCAGACAAGCTGAATGGAAATTTGTCATCCAAGTAAGTTTATGATTGTCGTCGTATTCCTCTCAACACCGACAGTCAACACAATATGTCTACCTTATGAAAACAAGAGGAAGTGAAGTGGAAAACTGAGCTAAAACAACTAGATTAGTGTAGTTTGTTGTTATCTGTTGAAGCCTACAGACCAAAACAGCTGATAAGGAGGTCGTGACACCCTGTAAGCTTGCATAGCAAATTAGTGTTAAACACAAAGGCTCCCTGGGTGAAATATTAAACACTGCAAAATGTTTTAATATAATGGGGCCAGTACTGTTTTTTGGCCCATCTTTACCTAATACTCCTATACGTGAAGAAACTCTACCCGTCTGAAGTGCTGCATAGTCTGGCTTTCATAAAAATGTCCTGTTTAAAGGAGCAATGCACAGAAATCAATGGAGGCTAAAGCCACTACTGTTGCCAAGTACCTACAACCCAACTTCAAAAATGCCTAAATATTTATCTAAATGGTTCATTTCTGTACATGGAACAGGCTTGGCTCCGTTACTTTATATACTTTACGTCAGTGGTTCTCCACATGGGGTCCAGGGGGGGTAAAGATACCAGGATGAAACCATGAAAAAAACAGTTATGAATTAGTCTTTAGGTAAAAGAAACCTTTTTAAGGGTTTTTATCAATGAAACAATAAAAACTGATGATACATTTTGTACAGCAATGTATCACTTTTTCTTTTTTGTTGGTCTTGTGAGGGTTCAGCTTTTACATGTAGTGGGTGCGCCAATGAAAAATGGTTGGGAAACACTGATTTCCATTACATGACATTATTTACTACAGGGGTTTGATTCCTGTGTCGGACATCCCAGTCATTAAACTCTTAGTGATGATACTCTCTGACCACTGTGGTAAGCAGTGTCTTGTTCAGTATCAGCTAAACTTGCCTGGATCTGCACCATAGTTCAAGGTACCAGGTATGATCCCTAATGATTTTTTTTTTTACATAAGTGAAGTCAAGATTTGGGAAAACTATTTTTTCCTCAACATTGTGAATGCATGAATATGGGATGTTATTCCTCATCCTATGTAATTTTCAACAAACTCAAGCAAGGCATCATCATATTATAACCAACACAATGTTAGATGGATTAGACTATGGTTGAACAATTTTAAAAATATGTAGTTTTGACTCATACTACACATTATTTTATTGCAGGGAATGAGCTTTTTTATATCATTCTTGTTTTAATAAGAAAAATACATATAAAAATAAAGAAAGGAGGATTTTTTTGCAAACTATTTCAGAAAAAAGTTGACACGAATGTTGGCATGATATGAAGAACATAGCATCTCTGCTGCAAAAAAACTGTATCAAACTGCGATTTTGACTCACATTTCAGGTCAAACAAATGTTGCACCCTCTGAAATTTGAAAATTGCACTAGGCCACACTGCAATTTGATCTAAATTTTGATTTAATTGCCCAGCCTGTGATGATTCGGTGTAGTTCTGTTGTTTGTTGCTCTGTTAGTGTGAGACAGGGGGAAGCTGACTCTGCTGCAGCAGCTGATTAGGCACACCTGTGGTCACTCAACTAATCAAGCTCCCTTGAAAGGCCAGGGGCCTCATTTATAAACGCTGCGTACGCACAAAAGAAAGCGTTGTAAGCAACGTTTGGGATTTATAAAAAACAAACTTGACAGGAAAATGTGCGCACCTCCACAGCAGCTCTGACCCTGCCGTACGCACAAAATCTGGATAAACGGGAAACTGACCTCAACAGCAGAAGAATGAAATTAAAGACTAATGTGAAATTGATACATTTGTGTGAAATAATCAAATATGACACATTTCACAGCACATATCATATATGAAGGATATACTTGCAAAAACGAAGAAAGAGGACAAATTTACATTGATGCCCGAGGGAGTGAATGAATGCACGCACGCGCGCCCACGCACATAGCCTATTCTATTGAATCAATCATGTTCTGTCATTGTGAAACAAACCCTTCATGTTTTTATGACATCCATTCACATAAACAATAAGGCGGACAGTAACCATGCTCCCAAAATGTGCCATACAAATTAAGTTGTACATTAATAATAACTGTAACTAAAATGACATGATCAATGACATGATTGCTTCTGGTGCATTTGGTGCATCCGTGTCCCCCTCCGCCTCCATCCCCACACCGCTCAGGAGGGATTCTCCAGTGATCCCCGCCAGCTTTTCGTCTACGGGGGTGAGCTCCGATGTGCCCTTTCCCCCACCTGTGACACAGACGCTCTTTCTATGGAGAGCGATGCGTCTTTTCGCCTCCACTCTTATGTCGGATCATTTCTTTTTTACTTCAGCCACAGTGCGACCCTCTGAGGCAACGTTATTTACAGCATCAGCCACACACGTCATCTCACCTATTAATCCCGCGACCTCACATTGAGTGAAATTTCTTTTTTTCGCTCGTTTTCCATCTTGATCCATCGTGAAACTAATATCATTGAATATTCATCACCTGACCTTTTATAGACACCATATAGGCGGGGCAAAGCGTTCCCTCAGTGTGACAGTGTGTTCAGTGTGTTCCCAAGTGCTACAACTTTAGAGTTGATTGTGATTTCTAAATAGAAACAGGCATAGGACGTGCGTGCGCACTCTGTTATAAATCTGAAAGTTTTTGTGCGCATGCATTTCCTGTGTTTCCGGCATACGCCACCTGTAGTGATATTTCCTACGCACAGTTTTATAAATGAGGCCCCAGATCTGAAGTCAACCACACTGCCAGGTAATTCTGTCTAGTATGGTAGAGCTCTACACCCTTTGTGTCCATTGTTTTTGAGAAGTTTTGAACCGTTTTTGGATCTTTGCTTACCTTTGTTTCATCTGTTATGCTCAGGTCTCCAGTGTGCCAAGCTGCTGCTCCAGTCTTGAAGATTTTTGCCTCGCCAGCCTGAACCCTGTCTCCACAGCCTGCTTTGCTTTTGGTTTTTGTAATAAACTTTTGTTCAAGATATCTGCCTGTCTTCACCTCTGCTCTGGGGTTCAGTGTGAGTAAACTCAACACAGCCCTAGTTGAAATGAGTTGAGCTGGTACCACATAAGTCTGGACCAAAGAGGGGGGACCATCTCACTGCCATGCCTCAAATAACAACACAAACAAAGGCCTGTGTAAGTGAGGCTGTGATGTCACATAAATAACAGACACACGCTGTGAGGCTGTCAGGTTAAAGCTTGTCCAGACAAACGGTGGCCTTCAAAAGACAACATGCAGACACTCTGGGTCCCCCGTATGATGACACCATAAATTTTAAGACAGACCAGGCTCTGAGGATCGAGTTAACAATAATACCTCTAAAGCTCAATTTTTCTGCTTCTACCTCATCTCTTCGTGCCTCTGTCCGGTGTCAAAACATATCCAATAACTCGTCTGAACCCAGGTCCTCTGCTGGACAAACAGACGGTTAGTCAGGCAGATCTCCAGGAGACGGGTTAGTTACTTGACCAGATCGGTAAGAAATAGGTCACCTCCATTAGAAGACTGATAGTCGAAACAGTCTGGAGACAGGCAGACACTTTTCAGATGTTATTTTCCACCAAATATGAAAAAAGACAGCTTCAGGAAGGATCTTTAGAGTTAGCATTTACATGTAGATTCAACTCATAAAGAAACAGACGTATGTAAATCAAAGTGACAGACTGAAACAGACAGAAAGTTCAGACTTCTGGTGTTTTTAAGTTGCCAGGGCAGATGTGAGGTCAGGTGTCCAGACCAGGTGGCAGAGATTTTCTCTGTAGTTTATCACATCTCACCTCCCTCACAGATGGTTTAAACTTCTAACAGTGCCAGTGACTTCTCAGTTAATAAGCTTTCATTCTTATGTTGCAGAAATTAGTTTATACTTTACTGTTGTATGTATCTTCCTGATTATCTACCCAACTACCTAACTCGATCTAATCCAGTGAAACTGCTTGCTAGCTGTCTCATGGTTTTGTTTTTCATCCTTTAAGAATCAGGTCATAAATAATATCCCAAAATGAGGTCACAGAAAACCCATCCTTAGTTAATTAGACTCAGACATATTGAGCTGCAGATGACCAGATAGTATTGAGAGTCACACATGGAGCATATGCACACAAAACAAGCGTGACAGCATCCACAGCCTTCAGCGTGCTCTGACATCTGCAGAGGGGAGAGAAAGCACTTCATCTCAATCTGCTCCACCTGATTAACTTCACTGACACGACACAGAGGCTGAGTCACACGTCACACTCGGGATGTCACACACTTGATTTGGCTGCAGCCACCACGCCGCCACGTTTCATCAGCCTGAGTCACGGCCCACTCTGTGACCCAAAAAAACAGAGCAGGATCTGGATGCAGAACCTCGTGTTGAGTGAGAGAGACTTAATGAAAATCAAAGACAAGAGAGGCAGAAGAGGAGGAGGAGGTGAGGAAACAGCAGACCTCCTCCCAGTGACTTCCTCTGCTCTGAATCGATAGAGGAGACCTGGCAGAGGAGCTTCACTGACTCACACTCTGTTGATAGAAGCTGGAGACGTTTCAGAGGGGGGACGGAGATGCCAAAAACTTAGTCAGGCAGGAAAAGAAAAGCAAGTGCATGAAGTGATGATACAAAGCCAGGAGCTCACTTAAACAAGTGCTTTAATCACTTGTTGATGAGCTGAGAGACTGTTTTATTGTCTGAGTGTTCACTGGAGGTCCCTTCATATAGCAATACATTATCAATATAGCTATAAAACACCAAAATACAGGGAGAACTTTGCCAAAATACTGGAACAAAATATCATCTCAATGCATCCGCAACCAACAGAAAGTCACCAAGTGCACTTTTTAAAGAACAGCTAGTTTTGACAGAATCAGATTCCACAGCATTTATTTTGTAAATCATACCATTTGCCTTGAAAGTAAGTTCTGGAGTAAAAACACATAATTGCCTTCCAACAAACTGTCAGAAGTATAGATAAAACTCTGCAGCCTTCAGATAATTCTGCATTTACTTTTTCAAAACCAGCAGCAGCAATAAAAAGTTCAAATAAAAAGCACTAAAACTGGGCAAAATCAACACATAGACCATATTATTATACAGCAGTAAAAGTGCCCATCCTATTTTATCTAACACTCTTGTGATTTTCCAGGAGCAGTGCTGTTGTAAATATAAGTAGTCCTCACTGGTGGACCCCCCACAAAGCCCTAATCTTTAAAAACACAGAAAAATCCCCTCTAAGATGCTCCTATGGTATATAAAGCCTGATAAAATGCCCTCTCACTTGACAAAATGTGACAAAGTGCCCTCCAGGGGGCCCTTCCAATGAAATATAGGAGATAAGGTGCCTTCTAAGGTGCATTTTTAGTGGACTTAAAATGGCAAAGTGCCTTCCAGGGCGCTCTTGCAGTGGACAAGAAGTGATGAAGTGCACCCTAGAGGCCCTTACAGTGGACTTAAAGTGACAAAGAGCCCCCAAGAAGAACCTTCCAGTGCCCTTAATATGATAAAGTTCCCCAGGGTGTCCTCCTAATGGATTTAACATGATAAACTGCCCTTCATGGTAAGGCATGGTCCAGGGCAGTGGTTCCCAAACTTTAGCTTTAGTGCCCCCCCACTCATATCTTAGAAAAGCTAAGCCCCCCTCCATGGCCCGTCAATTTTAATTGTTTTCATTAACAAAATCCCAACACAAAAAAACTTTAGATTCTCAAGTTTAAAAAGTCGTTAATTATGTGGGAAAAAAAGTATTACTTTAAAAGCTGTATATGTATGTGAACCGAAACATTGAATTTTGAGACTATAAAGTCAAAAACCATTGTTATTAGTTTGGTTTTGTGTTAATCTATTACTTTTCACTGTTGTAAATTTATGATTTTAAAAACTGCCCATTTTTAGTTTCTTCTGTCAAAATTGAGACTGTTTGAACTTGGAAATGTCAGTTTTTTTCTTGTAAATGTCTGACTTTTTCAACTCTGAAATTCTGAGAAATTTTGACCTTTTACGCACAAAAATTGATAGATTCTTTTCATTTTTCATCTTTAAGGTTGGCCCTAATACATTATGTTTCTTATTATGGTTTAAATATATATATACATCTAATTTTGACCACCTCAGAGCAGACAGGGTCCCTGGACCTCAGGTTGGGAACCACTGGCCTTGGGTGTGCTTCCTAGTGGGCTAAACGTGATAAAGTGCCTTTCAGGGTGCCCTCCAAGTGAACAAAACAACATAGTATACCCCAGGATATCCTTCTGGAATGAACAGGTATAATTAAAAAAAAGTTAAACTGCCTCTTTTATTATTCAGGCTCCTGCCCCTCAAACATCCAGTTTCCGCCACTGGTATTATTAATGTGTAGGAAAAGAGTTTGCAATACAAAAAGTCTTAATTATTTAAAACAAAAATGCCTAAAGTTTCTTAGTACACAGTGGCTGTTGTGAGGCCCTTCTCTGTTTAACTTAAAGCACTTAAAAAGTAAAGGCTTCATAGTTTTTTTAATTAAATAAGGTATAGAACAACTACAATACATGACCAAGCTACAGTGAATAAGTCTACGCAGCCCTGTTAAATCCCAGTTTTGAGATGGCACCAAACTGGCAGGGCAGCATCATACTTTGAGTTGTTTTTCTTCAGGTGGGACTGGGGTTTTAGTGAAGGTGGAGGAAATTATGAAGAGTTCCGAATACCTGTCAGTTCTGCACAAAACCTTCAGGTATCAGAAAGCTAAGATGAAGAGGGTTTCACCTTTCAGTGTGACAGTAACCCACAGCATACAAATGAATGGTTTCACCAGAAGAAGATTAAAGTTTTGGCCTAGCCATAGCCCAGACTTGAATCCTGCTGAAAATATGTGGGGTGACCTGCAGAGAACTGTTCAAAGAGTTTTGTCTTCACAATTTGAAAGATTTTGAGCACTTTTGAGAGAGAGCGGGCCAACTTTGCCATTTGAGAAAGGTTACACTGATAGACTCCTACCTTAAAAAACTACATGCTGGAATACAATCAAAGATGCTGAACAAAGTAAAGGGATGTGCATATTTATGCAGCCAGGTTTTTGTTGTTTTTTATTACTCTTCCTGAAAGAATGTGATTGTTTTTTTAATTCACTTGTATGTTGTAAGTTACAGTAAATGTGGAGAAGGTTCTAAAAGGAAAAATCTTAGCCTCATTTCTTCCATAAAAAAAATAGCTTTTGTAGACTTTTTAAATCTACCACTGACTCATAAACAGCAAGTCAACATATCTCACTGTTTTAACATCTCAAGGTAAGGTGCAACCTCTAGAAAAGTGCCCCCAAAAGCATGGGTCAGGGCCGCTGGTGGGCCCCAGAGGTACTATAAGTAGGCTGCAAGAGATCATTTACAATAACTAACAACCAGAGAAATTAAATAACATTAAAATCACACTTCAAATGTTCATAAAATAATTGTTTCTGTTATCATCTTAAGTATTTTGCAGTATTTTAGGCAACAAAAACAACCATGTGTTTTAACTTGTGTCACCTTTTTCTAATTTATTTTGCCTGATGTACACAAGCAGTGTCACGGTTTATTTGGTGCTGTATAACCTGTTGATACTCCATTTATCATTCTATTATGCTGCTGGCTTCTCATCTTTAAGAATTTACCAGTGTCTTTGGAGACATTCTTGCAAAGAGTTTGCTGGGTCACAGTGTACTTTAGAAATATTAGAAGTAAATACAAATCTGGATTTAACTGAGTCAGTCATGATGTGGAGTTGGGTAGTTTGACTGTCAGCAAATCTGTCTGAACTGAAGAAGACTTTTTGAGGCGAGGCAAAATGTTTTCAAGAACCACAATCAGGTCCCGTGACAGATCTGGATAACCATGGCCTGGATGAATGAGGATCTACACAGATATTAGAAAGGAGCATTTTTGTGATTTTACAGATGCCTGATTTAAAAGAAATACATATGGTAGTGCAGTATCGGTTATGTATCTGAAAGTAAGGCATTTGCATTGAAATTCCCTGTTTATGAAACAAAAATATGAAAAATTTGAGTCTCATGTCAGAGCTGTACATAGGTTTTGGCGGCCCCAGGAGAATTTAAGCTCTCAAACTGGGCCACAGCATACTGGAGTTGGGGAAAGGCTGCTCTAGAAACAGACAATATCACACAACAGGCTATCACCTCTTCTGCCATGATTTAATCACATTTATTGGATGCATTTCTAAAGTAGAGTAACCCACAATTACATGGATTTGATATTCTATGTAGACATTCTTTGCTCTTGTAGGCTTGAAGACATGGTGGGGCTTCTTTTAAAGGACTGAACCCACCATTCTTGGTCTATGAATCTCTTTTAAGATGATTTTATTCTCAGCCTTAATTTTTGTATAAGTTTTGATCTTCTCCCTACATTTAATGCACACTTTTACCTGTGACCTAAGGCCCAGGTAGTTGTTTACTTTTGACTATTGGTGCAACTGCGCATGTTCAGAAAGATGTTAGTAGAAATTAAAAAGAATAAAAATGTATTTCATCAAGCAAAACTACAGACATATTTCTTGATAGTTAAAGTTCATTCACTGTTGTCGCTGATTGTCAGACTTATTTCACACAGAAACAGGCTGTCAGAGCACTTGTTGCAGTAATAGCCTACTTTATCACACCGGCTAAGGCTGTTTGAAAGAAAAGATTCCTCTCCAATGCTTGAACTTAAGCGAATTTTTGCGAATAAAACCTGAATTGCCCAAATGCGCATTTAAGCTCATTAAGTCGATAGCAGACAAACACATTTTATAAAAGCAAAGCTAAAAAGACAGCTCGTGCTTAAAGCCTTTATAGGGTGAGCTCAGGTTAGCTAGTTTTTGCAGGAGTGCATGTAGCATCTGCAGTATCTTTAGGGACAGAGGTAAAACTGCAGTTATCGACAACGGTATTTTAAAATGCCACACAAACGCTGTAAACACACACGTTTGTCAAAAAAAATCCACAGCAACATTTATCCCACAAGTCTTTGTCCCTCACATGAACTGCCACAAACCCAGCTTCAGTCGCTTTCGTCTGGTTTTATTCATTGAAAGTTTTCTTTACTCACCTTACCAGCCGAGAACTCCAGGATGAATCTGTCCTCTTATCGCAGAGAGAGACGCCAACTTTCCAAAAAAGACCAAACGAAGACGAATAAACGGTGTTTTAGTTTAACGGTTCATCCCAGCTGCAGACATGTGGAAACGTCAACACTTAGAAAAATCTTCAGCGGTGTAAACATTCAGAAGAGAAAACAGAGAGAGAAAGAGAGCAGTCGCATCTGACGGGGGAGGGTCCTGAAGTGAAGCCAAAGAAAGTGGAAAAAGAGTGACAGAGAGGAGGCTGAGGAGGAGGAGGAGGAGAAAAAGAAGAAGGGATGAAGCAGAGAGGAGAATCAGGGAGGTCAAGGAGAAGGTAGAGGTAGTGTTGTTTTGTCTTCATGGGGCCTGAAACCTTGATGTCTAAGTTTATGTTTTCTGGCAGGAATTTTGGGGGATAAATGGTCCAGTGGGATAATACATGATGGAAAACTCAGGAAAGGACTCTTACAGGTGGAAAAATATGGTTTATTAGACAGTAGATAGATAGATAGATAGATAGATAGATAGATAGAGTAGTGAAAAGTTCTACACTTGATGCCTAAGCTTATTTAAAAAAAAAACCTGGCCTTCAAAACAGGATTAAAAAATGTAAAAAAAAAAAAAAAAAATAGAAAAGGTAGGAGGTAAAAATGAGTAAACAGTCTGCAGTCAGGAAAAAAAGCTTGTCCTCCATGGAAACATTCCTGCACAGCCAGTGTCACTTAAGTAGCTCTAATAGCCGCTAACAGAGCTACATCGATAACAGAGCTATGCCGCTAACATAGCTAAAGCTAACCTTGCAAAGCAGATGGATATGCCCATTTCCTTGTTTCTCACTGGTGAATCCATCTTGCAAAGCTCCCATCTGAACCGTTTAGGCACGGTTAGAAAGTGACAGGACCAATCGGTACTTTCAGTTGCTCTGATTGGCCCGTAGAGACGTGACAGACAGAATGTTCACCCAACCATACTCCGAGTTTTTTTCAAAGCCTCTGCCTTTTCTCAAACATTTCCTATTGAAGCTTTCCCAGATGGATGTGGGAAACAAATCCATCTGACATGTCAGGTTAAGCTAAAGCTAGGAATAGTGTTTGAATCTGTAATTGTGTATAGTGTTTTGAATGTTATCTGTAAATGTATAACTATGTCTGGGCCCCATTTAAAAGCTCTACATAGCTTCTCAGGAGTCCCTTTGAACAAATGAGTTTTTTAATGAAGTATCATGATGGATTGTATTGTATTTTAATGATTTGTTAATAAACTGATAGATTGATAAAGCTAGGATCACAGTTCAGCTATGTAAGCTACATATCTACGTTATCTGTGTAGCTAGTGAGCAGTGGCTAATAAGCTAATGCTCATGTTGTCAAAGCTAACTTAGCTACAGATAACAGAGCTACGTAGACAACAGATCTATATAGCTAACATAGCTAAAGCTAAGGAAACTAACTTTTTTCCTAATGGCAAAATCGCCAATATTCAGAATGGTGTTTTTACAAATAAATATTTTATCAGAAAGTAAAATTGGAGTTACTTCAGCCAGTGCTCTCACTGCTTTGTCTGACTTACATAGAGGTAGTCTGTACTTAAATTCAGGTAGCCTATCTTACAACTTTCTTGCATTAACATTTGTGCCTACCTTTTCTGCACCAGCTTTAGCAATAAAATAGATATGTCTACAATACCTGAACTATTGCCTGAATAACCTGAACTTACCAAGTTCGCCGTGTTTTGGCACAGCAGGTCAAAAGAGTGTAACTGAACATTTGACACATGACAGTGAATGAAACCCTGACTGAAAGCGGTTTATCCTGTCACTGCATTACTGAAATATAAATCTAGAGGAAAGTAATTGCATTCTTGGACCTCTTGCTGCTACTACTTGCAGCTTTTGCAAGTGTGGCCTCCTTGTGCATCTCTGTAGCACAGTGATCATCAACTGGAGGCCTGGGGGCCACATCAGGCCCCCAGTGGCTTCCCATCTGGCCCTCGATGGATAATTAAATTCAGAAAATTTGTGAAGGAAAAAATATGGCATACTATTGTTTAACTTTAAAAAAGAAAGTTTGAGGAAAACCTTCAGTTGAGCGACTTTTCAAACAAGAAGCAAATAGGTATTGTATTTCTGTAATTTTGCACAGTCAAATAATACTTGCTGTCTTGATTAAAGCTGCGTTAAAGGCACTTTGAGAGTGAAATTTTCCTTTTTGATAACCTACACAAAAGATCTGTTTCCTGCATGTGTATTTGACCAAGCAGGACACAGCTTATTAGAATCAAAGTCAGTGATAGACATCAAGAAGGCTCCAGAAATATGTAGCTAAAATTTTTCAATCGTCCCCTTGTGGCTGGCTTCAGTATAGGTGATAAGTATATTGCCTCACTATTTAAAGCTAAAAGTTCCATTCATTTTTAAAAGTAATGATATTTTTACAAGAATATGTCAATTCAACCAAATTATTGATTTTAGTTTAATTTATTTAAAAGCCCGGCCCCCACTGTGTCTGTCAAGAAGAAGCTGGCCCTTGTGTGAATGGAGTTGATGACTCATGCTGTAGCAGAAAGCCTTTATTTAGTGGCCAGTGACTAGCTCAACCGTCATCTTCTTTGCTTGTTTTAGCTGCCAAGGCTTTCTTGTTTGTTGTTTTACTATCTTTACTCGTACACCACAACGCAAGTAAACAGTACCATCAATGAACAAAAAATGCTCCGGTGGGATTTTTGATGCTGTTTCTTGATGGATGTGATCAGCATGTGATGACAGAGGTGATCGCCGAGCAGTAAAGAGTCGTCTTGTGATTGCAGAGAAGTTGTGTCGATATATTGGATGAGGGGGGTCCTACTCGGAACAAACCAATTTAGTTTTGATCTAGAACTAGACTGCTGACAACCCTTGGTGGGTGTCAGATGATTAGGAACAGCTTACCAGGGAAAAAGTCTTTTAAATTCTCCACAGCAAATATTCACAGTGAGTGAGACTGTACATTTGACTATTATAATGAAGCCAGATGAGGTTGGGACACCAGATTTTACACAACCAGAAGTTACTTATGTGAGCTTTGACATATTCATTGAAAAACAGCACAATGACCAGAGTGACAGATGGAAAATATTTGGCTGTAAGGGGGAGAGCATGCTGGACTTTTCTTCTTGAAATCTGAGGCTGATTACCAAAGCTGTTTCCAGCTTGTTGCATTGGCTTCACATTAAAGAGACGGATACACCGACCTGCTTGTCTTCATCTGCACAAAGCAAATGATCTGCTGCTTGAGCAGGTCTGTGTTTTAGAGAGTGTAATCTTAACTTTATGGTCGCACCCTTAGTTTGAGAAGTAAAAACACTCAGAAGTCTGATTAATATCTACTGAATTTAATTTAAGTTGACCCAGAAGCTGTTTGAAGTGTTGATTCTCTGCCAAACCTCATTGATTTTAAGAAAAACACAACGCATAAGAATTATGATGGATTAGCCAAATGTGTGCAGACAGCTGATTCAGCTGTTTTGATTACTGAGCATCCAACTCTTCTTTCAACAAGATTTTGATTCTCTGCTTGTCAAAGTCACTCCTATTTAGCCACAAGGAGATCAGCAAGATCTAACAGCCATGCTGGGTGATAAATCTGGCTAATTATTCTGTTCTAGTTCATCCCAAAGTTAAAGACTGGGTTGAGGCTGAGGCTTTGTGAAAGAGATTTAAGATCTTCCACATCAAAATAGGGAATAATTCCTTTGAAATTTTAGAGACAGTGTCATGTTGGATCGGTACTGCTGCCGCAAAGGGGCAAACTTGAGTTTTAAAATGAATTTATGTACACCAGGACATGCCAAATAACTGGAATTAAGTGGTTAAGCCCATAAAACAACTTAAAAAGAAACCCTTGTTTCCTGTCTTTCACACATTCTTCTCACAGACAGCTGTGTATTAACCTCAGTGAGATATTTGTCTGTCAGTCAGCCTCTGCAGACAGCGGTCAGTGGATTTCCTCCAAAACAGTAGGCCAACCATGATAACCAGCCTGTGCAGGATGGGTGTTTGAGCCCCCCCCCCTGCTGTGTGTTGACACAGATAAACAACTCATGGATGGAGAGCTGCAGGAGTAACATCCTCACTGCCCGGAAACCAGAGCAGAGGGAAATAAAACCGTTTCCTGCAGGACACAACGGGGCTGACCAGCAGTCTGACTGAGGGGGATGACATCATTTTTTACTTTCTTTGTCCTTGAAAGTTCCTGGATATGACTTTTTTTCAAACACCTGAACAAACAGTATCCAAAAAAATCCAAACCATAATGGCAATGGAGTTCACTCACAGTTATATATGCAGATTGCATCAACAAATGATGTAAATAAAAAGGTGGAAGAGTGGACAGACAACACTTGAGAACAGCACAGAGCAAGTTTAATTTAACATTGTAGGGTCATTTGAGGGTAAATAATGACATTAAATCACAGATAACAATGCACATGCTAGATTTTAAATCTCTTCTTCTGTTCTTTTTAACTAGGCCTCATTCTGTTTTAAGTCTGACATATTTCTATCTGACAGGTAGTGAGCAGGGGGAGACCCTGGAGAGAGGAGTGCAGCCATAGATTTATTTTTGCCTTTGCAGTAAAGATCTTCTGATAACCTATAATTTACTGTGGCTTATTTAAGTCATTTTAGGACATTGTGTGTTTATGTAAACAGCATTATATGCTGTACCTGGGATAATGACGTAACCATATGCTGCTTTTTAAACATTTTCTGGAGTGAAATGCCGCCATCTGTTGGTGTTTTAAGGCTATAACCTCTGATCTGGTCTACACAAGCAATAGGGACAAGAGACAGGGCAAAATGTGCTCAATATTTCCTTGAGAATAAAGCAACATAGGAGATCAGATCAATGTATTCAGTTTTTAATGTGTTTCAGAGCACAGACAGCTGTCTGATTCTAGGGAATAGGTGTAGAAATTCATGTTGATGTTCATTAAAAAATCAGTTTTCTGCAGCTAACACCTACCACTTTCACCTTTATTTTCCCTAGCTAAGAAAACAAGAACGACATGGCCTTTTTTATTATTATATGACCTATTAGCCTACAGAAGAAACTTACACAGCTATTGTAATACAGTAAAAAAAAATACAGCTAATAGTCAAGAATCCTTTAAAAACATTCCTGGATCCAGACAGTGATTCGGATCAGTCCCAAAATCTAACCAGTTCTTCCTTATGCCATTTCTGACATTTCCCGAAAATTTCATGAAAATCCGTCCATGACTTTTTGAGTTATGCTGCTAACAAACAAACGAACAAACAAATGAACAAACAAACAAACCCACCCGATCACATGACCTCCTTGGTGGAGGTAATAATTCAATTTAAAGTTTATTTTAAATTCTGAGTACCTACAAGGACTGAACAATTTGGTAAAATAACCTAATAGTGATTTTTTTCAATATTACATTAGCAATTTGACATGCAACATCAATCATTTTTAAGTTCCTCATCTTATGTATTTTTTTTTAGCAAACACACACAATAAATCATTCTATATAATATAGCCAACACAAGATAAAATTTATTAAACATAAACTGTTCTTTCCTGTAGGCCTGGCATGTGAGGATGACATAACACGATGCATGAATGAATGTATTAATTGCATATCTTTATTGATCTACTTTGATCTCAGAACTAAATTGTCTGATTTGTTTCATTTAAAGATTTTTTAAGATTTTTTTTTGCAAAATTTTCCAAAAAAAAAAAAAATGCTTCAGTGTTTGCATTATTTGTAGAGCAGAACATCTCTGCCTCAAAAAATGGCATGAAACACACATTTCAGGTCAAAGAAGTATTGCACCTTCTAGTTGCAATGCAATAGGCCATATTGTAATTTGATTTAAAAAATGGAATTAATTGCCCAGCCTTATGATTTGCACATTTAAAATATGAACTTTCCTTAATGGCAATAACAACATGACAATATTGATCCCCAACCAGAGTTTTCAGGTAAGGTCACATCCCTGTAATAAAGTAAAAACAGCTGTTTTGGGGTTGTGATGTGGAATCATTCTCTTGCATGTTACTGTGTAATAACCTACTCAAGAAGAAGTACAGCTACTCTGGAAAAAACGAACTAAAGTTAAATTAAAAGTCTACTACACACACATTTACTGCTCTACAATTCACAGGTTATTTTGCTGTGTATGCAGTCAGCCAATACAGACTTTTATAAATTTCTTGATTCATAATTAACAGTTAACAAAGTTTGATGGTTACTTCTTTATTGACCAAACAGCAGAATGATTGGTCTACCAGGATGTAATTGACAGGGCATTCTTGGTAGTATTTTTTGTCCATTGTCTAGTTCACTTGTACTGCATGGTTGAGTAACAAAGGCTATATTAATGCTCCTTGTAGAATTTAATTTCAGCCTACTTTTATAGCCTTGTTGCCTAGTAGCGCCAAAACTTCTACTGCAATATCAGCCCGAGAAGAAGAAAAAGGAGGCGGAGTTAGTTATTCCGACGTATTTCCGGTGACATGTCAGCCTGCTCTGAACCGCATGGATATCGAGTCCTGCGGCATTTAAAGACAGTTTTTTTCTTTGTCCTTCTGTTTTTATGATGTCCATTTAATTCCACAAGACGCCTAGAGGTATGTTTTAATTTTGTTAGTAAAATGTTCGCATTATGTGGTAAAGAGTTATCTGCTCGTAGACGACTATCTGTGAAAGACAACCGGTGTTAAACTTTTAGCTTTATGCTAACCGTTAGCATCACCTCTGTCCTGTCAAATTAAGGGGAGAAAGCCCGACAATAAAAGAAGGAGGTTATTCTGAGGAATGCAAATATGCAGATGCAAGTGCTTTATACGGAGGCTAAAAAGTACAAATAGATGTCTGCATTGACTGTACATGGCAGACTCGTTCTAATAGGACAGGTTGTGTCCCTTTCAAATGTGCAGTAAAGTAGGTTAGACCATAATAAGGGTAGACAGAAACTGCTGCTTTGTTTATGGTTGTTTTAGATGTTCCTATCAAATATTGCTACTTGGAAGGCGGCAAAGCTCTAGATTCAATGTCAGTGAATCATTGTAAACAACACTGAGATGGTTTTACTTAATATCTATAAGTGGTCCCAGCCATCTAGCTGTTTAAACTGGATATCAGTTAAGACCATAATGCTGTAACATTCACAAATGTAGTAAAATTTTGCATTAACCATCTGCTTTTGGTATGGTAGGCAGTCATGTCAAAGGATTTGTGTTTTTCGTTTTGTTTTGTTTTGTTTTTTTGTTTCCAAATACAGCGCTAGTCTTTAGCATTCATGTTTATGTATCTACTGTTGTCAGGATTTTGAAACCTTTTTGTGACTGAGCTTGTTTTGTTCTTTCTACACTGCGTTTTATAATTGTACAGCATATTTTGGAATGAGAAGACACGCTAGTTCTGAAATTTCAAAGTCTTCCTATCCTGTACTTTTTTAATTCATCGCAAACTTTTGAAAGTAGGACGTCAGATGCTCTAAATTAATGACAAACTAAGAAGCAGCATAGTTGTTGTAAGGTAAAATAAGTCTCTGTTTCTGCCATATTTTCTAGGAAGTATCCTTATATTTTAGTGTAAATGCATAAAAAAGCACTGCCTCAAGGCATAACAATTTGTCAGATACTTTACCACATACTTTTCCAGCTGCATTTTTAACCAGCATAAGCTGAATGTAAAAGCACTTAAAATCTCAATGTGCATTTAGACAAAGAACCTCAGGATATGGATGACTGCAGTGTCTCAGTGTCAATTGTCATTTTTCACGCCAGGTATTTTAACTGTCTTTCGAGGAATGGCTGAAGTTGTTCAAGAGAAAAGTCGTGGCTTGAAGTTTGCCGAGCAGCAGCTCCTGCGTCATGGCTGGGAACACGGTAAGACCATCTGATGCTTTTGTTCATGAATGAGATGATTATAAGGTGCAAGACCCAGCTGCAGATGCTTTATTCAGTCCCTGCTGCCTTCAGGTAAAGGACTGGGGCGAGCTGAGAATGGCATCTCAGAGGCTATCAAAGTCAAGGTGAAATGCAACAAAGGAGGGGTAAGTGACCTCTGCTTTTATGCTGTCATATCAGTGGATTAATGCAGCTTAATCTGATTTTGTACAGTTGCTATTAGAGGTTTGTTCTGGGGTTTTTTTCTGTAGAAGTTAGTTTTTAGACTCATGTGTTGCTCATCACTTCTAGGTGGGCCATAAGGAAGGGGAGCAATTCACTTTCCACTGGTGGGATCATGTCTTTAATAAAGCCTCCTCCAGTCTGCAGGTGGAGTCTGATCAGGTGAGTCTGACCTTCAGAGCTTGCGTTAGTTCCTACCTTAAATTCAGAATTTAGACAAGCAATCTTTCTGTGGGTAATTTGTTTTTCTTTTATTACAAGTTAAACAAAATTGACTTGCTTCAGATAAGTCTATAACTTGCATCAGTCACTAGTTTATTTCTGTATGTGAACAGTTAAAATTCCTCTCCTTCGATTATAAATGTGTCTGTGTTTATCTACACGCTAGACTTGATTTGATGTTTGGCTCTCTTTACATCCTTAAAACTTTGAACAAAGCCCCATTGAACTAAGTCTTAAGTCACTTTAAAGTAACAATATTTGAACAGCCTTTTAACCTGTTTTGTTAATCCTCTCCTTGTATAAGTGTAATTAGCTGGTTCAGCCTGTGAGAGAAGTTAAAGTACTGTCTCGGTATTTTTGTGATGCAGAATGGTATCAAGCTAAAGAAGACGGTGGAGGAAGATGAAGAGGAAGGAATGATCTCCAATAAAAAGCCACGGAAAGCAGCGTTAGATAAAGCCAAACTCTATGGACGCTTTGTCAAGGTAGAATGTTTTGATGTTCTTGAATGAGTGTTGAATATTAGGGGTGTGACGAGAAGCTTATCTACCAAGACGAGTCAAGATTTGGGCCCACGAGATGAGACGAGATTTTACACTTTTTTGGGGGGGGGAAATATAGCTATGAGTGGAAAATATGTGCTTTTATAGGGCTGAAAGTCATAATTGCAAAGCGTGCAGGTCTATTCAGAAATGTTTAAGCTAACTCCTGTTGTACTGAATAGGCTATCAATGCTTACACATAGTTTGTCTTGTCTAAGTCTGACTCACACTGTGCATTTAAATGCTCTTCAGATCAGACCTTTCATTTTAATAGTCTACCACATTTTTATTTTACTACACTATGCACTCACTGCTACATTTACAATAATGATAATAAAAGCATTAAGATTATTTTGAAAGTACTTTAAAACTGTTTACAATAGACTGAAATAAAAAGAGATGCATCAGTAAAATAAAACTATTTCTTATCCTCTTTAAGGACATCCGTATTTAAAACTGCGCACATACACGAACTCGCAGAGCCTGTAAAGGTTTCCAGCAGCAGCATTTGATCTTTTCACAGTTATGATGATTAGCTCACCTGCCAACGATTTTTATAAGTCCAGGGCATCTTAATGATATTTTACAATTTCCAGTTTGGTATTGTTTTCTGTCAGGAGAGCTGCTGCTCCTGGTGCCTGGGCAATACTGATCTCCCGAGATGATTTTCACCTTGACGAGACATCTCGTGACGTTTTGATCTCGCGAGGTCTCGTGGAACATGATCTTGTCACATCCCTATCGATTATCAGTGGATATTCAGTGATCAAGGACAAGTCAACAGAGAAATACAAGGTTTTGAGCATACTATCTCTTAAACGCTTGTCATATTTTTTTGACTGAGGAAAAGTAGAGCTCCACCAGACTTATCCTCAAAATGTTGAATAGAATTTTACACAAAGGGTAGAGGGAATACGACAAATTATATCAAAATAAAATGGGATAAGTGATTAAATGAATTAAATCTGAGTTTAAATTAAAAATAAAATAAAATATTGCGCATCTGAGACATGTAAATGTTGGAGGGATTGTAGGTGTGATGAGGCAGGTCATGTTTATATTTTCTGGAGATACCTAAAGAAGCACAAGAGGTACAGTCATGCAACAGATCATTGGACATTTTTTTAGGGCAATCTTCCTAAAGAAAATAACAGGATTTGGCAGATACCTATTGAACATTGTGATTCTCAAAATCCTTACAGGAGAAACCTGGAGTAACAAAATATTTTGCTTTGATAATAGATTATCGCTTCCTTTTATAGACAGGGATAACTCAGCTGTATTATTTTGATATTTGCATCTTTCTTCCTGTTTTTTGCTTGTTAATACATGCCACCATGATGGGTTTCTCCCAGATAAGTAACAAGATTCAGAATTTATGTATATATGGGTATATTTTTGTAAAAAAAAAAACATTCTGAAAAAACATGTGCCCTTGTCCTTTCAGGCCAACTGATTGTAAATTGAGAGTTAAAAAATACTGAATAAAAACTGAACAAGTTAAAACACTCTCAGACTGATCCTGATTCCTTTTCTTTCCCTTTGCTTGTCTCAGTCGGCCACACTGCTGTCTGGTCAGGAGCAGCCGGAGCCAAAGGCCTCAAACTCCGAGGACAGCAGCAGCTCTGACGACGAGGAGGACCAGAGATTAGATCTCTCCAGCACCATCAAGTAAGAACATTCAAACTTCACCTTTTATAATTACTTTCTTTTGAGACATATTTTCTGCCAGATTATAGATTTTTTGTTCCTCCCACATTTTTTTCCATTATTATCCAATCCATCTCTAGATATTAATGCCTATTTCAGCTAATCATTGCTCTCTGGTTTTGGTTAGAAATTACTTTATTGATTTTAATCCTACAGGCTTTCTGATAAGGATCTGATGAAGGCCTGTGGAGGACGTACAGCTCATAAGTAAGTTCATTCATTGAAGTTGTGTGCATGCATGTGTGTTTTTAAGGACTTGTTTCTGGGGAAAAGAGCATTAAGACTGAATTTCCTCAAAAGAAATTCACCAAATTAATCTTGGTTCTTAAAGAAATATTTTAAAATGACAGTAATATATCACTGACTGGGCTATAAAGAAGGACATTTTTTTGTACGATTTCAAGACTCGTTAAGCTTTGAAAGCATGATCTAGTTTTTCATGCTTTTTTTTTTTTTGTTCTGTTTTGCAGAGGAGCCAGGCACGGTTTGACCATGAGTGCCAAGTTAGCCCGGCTGGAGCAGCAGGAAGCCGAGTTCATGGCTAAGTACGGCAAGAAGAAACAACCAGCAAATTCTTCTCCTTCAGCGGGCATTGCATTGACTCCACCAACTTCACAGTTAGAAGAGAAACAGGAGGAGACAGCCGAGGAACCTCAGAGAAAAAAGACAAAAAAGAAGAAATCTGCTGAGAGCACAAATGACATAAACTGTGATGAAGCCTCTGAGAATCCCAAAACAGACATGATACTGAAAAAGAAGAAAAAGAAAAGCAGTAAGAAAACAGAGGAAATAACTGATGCCGTTTCCACTGATGGGGATGTTATCTCTGTGGAAAATTGTGAAGCAGAAGATTCACACAAAACAAAGAGGCAACACAAAAAGAAGAAAACCAACAGAGAACAGAAGGAAGAGGAACAATCTTCACCTAGAGCAGAGAGTCCAGAGGAGACTACAGAGTTGCACACTGATACTAAAGTAAAGAAGAAGAAGAAGAAAAAATCCTTCAAACATCAGAGTGAACCCACTGAAGAAGAGAACAATGACACAGAATCCAGCCAATCAGGGCCCATCCAGGACTCTCTGACGGAAAAGAATATACATACAGTGACGCTGGAGGAAGCAGAAGTTACAGAAGAAGAATCAACAGTGAGGCAAAAGCGGAAAAAGTGTGAAAAGGACATAACATTCATAGAATACCATGTGAACGAGGAGGCACTTCCTCCAAAGAAGAAGAAAAAGAAGAAGTCCAGAGAGTAATGCTTGAATAGTGATTTGGTTATTGATTAATAGGTTTGACTTGGCTGCTTGGGGAAGTGAGCCTTACTTTGAAACGGCTTACGTGCCAAACATTGATCTGAAAGCGGCTGTGCTCTCACATGAAATGGGCCTTTCAATGAATTTAAATGTTTTTGATTAACTGGAGACTCATGGTAGTGATGAAATCCAACAACAGTGCCTCTTCTCCAGGTTGAACAACCTCATGTTTTTGCTATCATATAGATTTTGATCAAGTTTAGGGCCCCAGAGCAAGGGACAAAACTGTAATCAGATTATTGTGAAATCATGATGTGTCATTGTCGGGCCAGGCAGTCCCTGCAGCTGTACGATTTATCATAAGGCTGTTTTTCTCACGATTATCAGAGCCGATGAGGTGATTGTACTTGATGATTATTATATTTTAAGTAATTATGCTGCTTTGAACCACGTTTGGACCTCCTGCAAGTCACTGATTTGATGAGTTGGCAGAGAGAGGAACCACACTCTGAAACCTTAACCTAAACTGTCAAATAATTACAGCCTGATATGGTTTACTGCATTTTTCCTCAATTGACTGCTCTATATGAATATGTATCCTTTTGTGGAAAATAAAGACTTCCATAAATTATGCTGTTGCTGCATCATGTATACTCTTTAATGGTGTACGAGTATGGATTAGATCTGTGGTTCTTAACTGGTCAAGTATCAGGACCCACTCCCATGTCCTTAATGACAGAACAGGACACACATTTCTTAACATTTTTAACCATAATTAAATATCTTTATAATAAAAAACGTGTGTTTGGACTTGGGACGGATTGAAAGATGTAATGGAACAAAGAGATGTAGCGATTTCCTTAAATAAAAGCACATCACACAATTTTTAACAATTTTTTCCCAGGCACACATCCATGACCCACTGAGAATGTCTTTTGACCCACTTTTGGGTCCCAACCCACCAGTTGAGAACCAGGAGTAAAGATTTTTCATTGGTTATTAGTAGGCTTTGTTGCAGATGTATACATAATGCAGATAAAACTTAATATGTGAAATTCTGGTCTTCTCTGTGCAAATTTAATGTGACAAAAAGCACTCATGCAACTCTTTCAGCCAGATTTTAGATTTCTTTGTGTCACGGTTACATTTTTAATAGCCAAGTATGATGGATGAATGGAAGTTTTACAAAGATGTGAGTTAATTATCTACTGCTAATTTACTCTCCAATGATAAACATCAAACTCCATGTCTTGCACTTGAGCATGGAAGTACACAAAGATGCAGGCAGGCCTGCTCACAGTTTTCACTGGGCCCCTGATAAACAGGAGGATGGGCTCTCCCCAGTTGTGATTTACTGATAGTATCAGTGGATGTGTGTTGGATCAGTAGCATTGATGCTCATCTTTAACCAATTTTGTGCACTGTTTCTGCCTATTTTGACCCATATTTCCCACTTTTAAATCCTATTTGTATTTTGCAACCTTATATCAGTAGTAGCTGTTTGTCAACTAAAAAAGTTTCAGCAAAAGGGACTAACTTTGACAAATGGCCACGATGCACCATTCCAGTTGGGTCGTACACAGGCAATAAGAAAGTTCAGGATCAGGATTCAACGTTTTTGCCATTTACTCAGCTCAAACAAAATTAAACATTTCATGCCGCCTCTCACTGACCTGGTAAAAACCCTGTATCCCCTTCCTGGTGTATGAACCCCAACGACACACCTACTACCTATATGGGAGTCCTGTCAGATCACTGCCTGGCACACTGCCTTTACCCCCCTGGTGTTTACAAAGAAACAAAAACAAAACAAATTCATTATCAACAACAACCTGGTGAAATAGCTCAGACAATACCCATTTTTGTCACTTATTACCCCTTTCCACCACTTTTTCTGGCAGTTTTTTTTTTTTACCACTTTTAACCAGTTTGTGCATCTCTGCTGATTATTTGCCTCTGTAAACCAATTTTTGTCTCTTAACCCATCTTTTCCATTTATTTAGACTATGTCACCACCTTTATTGCCCATTTTTATTTGTTATCATAGGTTTCCTGTTGGAATTATAACATAAAACAGGTGGTATCACAATTACTACTACACAGAGGTGGAAAAAGTACTAGACTATTGTACTCAAGTAAAAGTTAAGTTACTTTGGATAAAATTTACTTAAGTAGACGCAAAAGTAAAAACTAGTTTATTTAAAATTCACTTTAAGTGCTGTAGAGTAGAGTAGATGCTTTTGATACCTGAGAGGTTATACAGTAAAATATGATCTTTATCTTTAAGGTTAAATAACTACAAGAGAATATGAATCTATTGCCAGTTTTTTTTTTATAAGGTGAAACTTAAACTAAAGTCAACTGCAACAGCTGTTTTAAGATTAAATGTGTAATCATTTTCTCGCTATTGACCATCATGTGCTGTGAAAGTCAAACCTCGGGCCATTTTCCTGTGGCAGAAAGCTAACACCTCCTGGCTTTTAATGTTATTTTTGTACTCAGTATTTGATGTTTTTTAAAATGTAGTGATGTGCAATACTTCTCTCAAAATGCACTTAAGTAAAAGTAGTGATTTTAAAAAATACTCAAAAAGGTACAAGTACACAAAAAAGCTACTCAATTACAGTAACATGAGTACATGTAATTAGCTACTATCCACCTCTGCTTATCCTGTATTCTGAAGCTAGTCACAACTTTCCTTTAAAAAGGGCAGAATCTAGAGAGAACTTTACTGTCTTTTAAATGAATATTTTTCTATTTAAATAACTTTTTAATGTGTGAGCAAATACTCATTAGACTCTTTGGGTGTTTATTTTCTATTAGTGACATCTTAGTCTGCGTACATGTTTTGTTTTGTTTTTTTACAATAAATGGGCAAGGAAGCATATATGGCCATGTGGTTGCCCTTGATTTTTGAAAAAATATATATAAAAAAGGCAAAAATAAAAAAAAGTCTGGGATGTCCACTAATAATATTCCAGGGTAGTCTAACAATCATTTACCAATAGCTGCCAGTCATTTACCTCAAGTCTTCACAGATTTCACACATTAATCACTCTAGCTGGGTCAAATGTTTCTGCAAAATGACAGAAATGATCCACAACACACTGTGGCTAACTTTGAACACAAACATGTCCTCTTGAGCCAGCGTTTTTAAACTCAACATCTCATTTAACTGGAAGAAAAGTGAACATGGAGATTTTCATGCAGTAAAGTCATTTTCACATGACAGCAAAAATGGCCTTGATTACCTGTTGTTTCAAAAGAACAAGAATTTGTCATTAAAGTTTTCCAAAGTTATAATTTATTTTTTATAGGCAAGTCTAATTACGTCACAAGAAAATGACACAAAAGCATTTAAAACAACAATGAAGATGATAACAAAAGGAAAACTGACATTTGCATGAAATATGCACAGAAGAAAAAAGTACAAATATATATCCTAAAAATATATACATATATCTAATAATAATAATAATACAGCCAATATATATGTGAGGGAAAAAGTCAAACAGGATACAGCTCTGCCACTGCAGAAGTTTCTGCTTTTACATCATGACCAGTTTGACTTTGCAAGATGTGATTGCTCATGTTTAGACAGTTACCACAACTTAGTGTTGTCACATCACTTTACAAAAGTTCCAGTCATTTCTGCCCAAATCTCTTCGCTTAGTATTTCTTGCTGGTTGTGCAACAAGAATATAAAATTCAGTTTCATTCTTTCAAAAGGCCTAAACACCTAAAACAAAATATCAATGTCTACATTTTATTTTACTTTATAATCTACTCGTTATCACAGGAAATAGAGTAAAATAGAATGTGTGGCTGCATGTCCTCTTTGGGCTTCCGTACATCTAAGTGCTGATTAAAACAACTTCAACAGATGGCTTTCGTCTATTTTTTAAATACATTTTCCACCTTCAGCAGGATTTAAAGTTTATTCAAGATGACACAAACAATAAGCCCATAAATTACACTTATTTTGTAAATAACAGCAGAAAAAAATAAAAATAAACACTTTCTGACTATTTTGTATTTTAAAGTGATCCTACATACTGTATTCACACACATTTAAATTTCCATGTAGTGGATATATTAAGCAAAATAATTTCTGCACACAAACATTTGAGAAATTAATAGTTTGATAAGACGTATTAGTACTAATTCATCATTAATTGGTCCTAATCAGAGTTTGTCTCTCACAGATGAACTTGTTTAAAAATTCCTCTTCTGCAGGGTCCCAGTTGGCTGTTAGATTCCTCTGTGGGATGATCAGCGCACAAGGACCTAACTTGCCCAGGGGTCCAGGCATCCAGTACCTTTAAACACATGAACACAACATTAGTCATAGTCAGAAAAACATCCTGGAGGTTGGAAGCTAAAAATGTGGTAAAATAATGAGCTTCTCTCAGCCATGTTGGGAGTCTTATGAAATTAATCTGTTATCAAGAGGAAGGATCTTTCCAAGTGTGGGTCTACAGAAACGAGGCTAGAGTCCACCCTGACACCTGCTGAACACACACTTGGAACAGGCTAGCAAGTGTGAGAGATTACATCAGAGGAATGGTCGTACCCGGTGAACTGAGCACCCGTCCTCCTCTCTGTAGAGGCTCATGGACCAGCTGATTACTAAGAGCCATCACCTGGGAGTGACCTACACAGGTGCACCAGATTTACTTAACTAGAATGAACTGTGGCCCATTTTTTACCGCTTTGCCACTTCTTTTTGCCACTTTTAACCCATTACTGATGCTCTTTGCCCTTGTTTTCCACTTTGAACCTATTTCAACTGATTTTTGAAGTTTTTTGCCACTTTTATGGAACTTTTTTTTTTTGCCACACTGAACCCATTTTTTACATTTTGCCACTTTAAACTTATTTTTCTTGGGTGTTTTTTGGTCTGTTTTCTGTTTACCTAATTTTGCCACCTTCCTTTTCTGGCACCTTTTACCACTTTTGCTCATTTTTGCCATTTCTTTTTGCCACTTGTGACCAATTTTTGCTGCCTTTGCCCTTGTTTTCCTGCATTTAACCTATTCTAGCTGATTTACACCTATTTTTGCCACTTTTATTTTTAACTTTCCTGCCCTAATGAATTCATTTTTGCCCTTTCTGCAACTTTTTTTTTTTCCAATTGTGGGCCATTTTAGCTCTTCTTTTTACCACTTTTAACCTATTTTGCCACTTCTTCTTCTTTTTTTTTAGCACTTTAAACCTATTTTTTCTGCTGTTGCCCTTGTTTCCCACTTGGAACCTATTTTAACTGCTTTAACCCATTTTGCCACCTTTTTTGGAACTTTCTTGTCATAATGAACTCATTTTTGCCCTTTCTGCCCCTTTTTTTGCCAATTGTGGGCCATTTTTGCCTCTTCTTTTTACCACTTATAACCAATTGTTGCTGCTTTTTGCCCTTTTCTTCCAGCTTTGGTCCTTTAATCAATTTTTGCTGGTTCTTTTTGCCACTTGAAAACAGTTTTGCTACTTTTCACCCAGTTTTTTTTTTCTTTTCACAATTATTCCATTATTTTCTATTAAAGTTGTCTCAGTTACCTGTACTTAATTTTCTGGCATGCTGATGTTTTGCTATGAAGTCTGACATTCCTTTCCTTATATAGATAAGTGTGCCCATCCACACTGTTAACATTACCATAAAAAGGAAATTCTGTTTCAGGGAGTTTTCATTTTTTAAGGAGGCTATTCAGTACCAAAGCATAAATAAATAAAACTCATTTTTGTTGCGATGGTAAGAGCGGTTATAATTCAGGTTGAAATAAATATATGGTTATTACAGCTTAACAATGGAGCATGATTTAACTGACCAAAGCCTTCCCCTTCCTCCACCCTTATGGGTGGCCTTGGCATCTAGTGCTCAAATAACCACACCCATCCCTCAAACTGTACAGATTTTTAGAGCTCTTACCTCAGAGTGTCATTACGTCCATCCAGCCACTGCCAGACTTTGTCCTCAGATTCATATAACCCCAACCAGAATCCATGAAACTCATCATGGTAAAATTTGATGTGCTTACTGATGAATTCCTGTAGGTCATGAACAAAATGATCAAAAACATGCACATTTATAAACATCATGACACTGATACTGGATCAGGGAAAAAGAAAATATCTCTAAATGTAATCTGTTTCATCAAATGAAGAAAAGCACACACTTTGTCTTCCTCGGTGCTTTGCATAACCATGAAAACTCGACATAAATCTGTGTTAAAACACAAACTCTTCAGTTACATTAGCCTGTATGTTCATCAAGCCCACCTGTTCTTCAAAACTATCGATCACAACCAGATCAGAAGCTTTATTTTGGCAGTATTCTTGGCTTTTTTTCCATGTCTTCCATTGAGGGCCCGATTCATTGAAAAATAAATAACACTTTTCCTGGAACAGATTCCAGCCTTTTGGACACGGCTGACACTCTGCAATCAGAAAAGAGCAGAAAAACAAAGAAGAATGAAATCTACTTCCTTTTGATTTGGTTTCTCGATAGCAGAGGCCTACGAGTAGAAAAAAATGTTGTGCCTTGCTTGAATAAACTAGTCTTTTTCTGATTTGTTATCCAAATATTGCTCTTTTCTTATTTAGCCAGTCACCCCTGTAATACCCACTGTTATGTTTAGTTAATTTACTGAAGCGTACTGCATCGGCCAAATTCATCTGTCAGCCATGGTCCTAATAATGTCATTCAGGGAGGAAAGCTAAAAAGCTCCACAGTAGCCTACTAGAGAGGCCAAACTATGGGTTATTTGGACCAATCAGAAAGGTTTATTCAAGCAGAAATCACTGACAACAGTAAAAGTCTTTGTGGGGTGATAAATAGTATATTCAGAGAAAAAAAGCAAAAGTAGCTACTCTTTTCTGGGCAGAATTCAGTCACAGGGAATCTGTCAAAACTCAGAATGGCCTCCAGAGTCCAGTTGAGGTCATCCATGGCTCTGCTCAGCTCCTGAGTCTCATTCTCAAAGACACTCCTCTCTGTTTTCAGCCTCTCAAGTTCAGCTTTCTGTTTGTTCATTGTTACGCTGACTGTGAGGAAAACAACAAAGAGAAACACATCAGTCTATCAGCTTCATCTGTAAAGCCAGAGTTCATAACCAGTGTTAGCTCATGACACTAGTGACGCTGTGCTGGGAGGAAAATGCAGAAAGATAGAAGAAGGTGATGCAGAGAAAAGAAAGAGGGAGAGGTGAATGGTGGGAAATGCAGTGTGACAGAAGAGGGCGATGCAAAAAAAGAAAAGAGGAAAGTGAGACAAAGTCATGGAAGAGCAAGAAAACAAGCACAGCAACAACAACAATGAACAAGATGCATAATTAAAATGGATTCACAGCTGTCACAGTCATAAATCTATCTTATAACTATAAAAGTTATAATATTATGGAAACAATATGTGAAGAACTGGCAGACAGAGATGATGGAGGTGCAGAAAGAAGAGCAGGGAGATGGAGAAACAGAAAATACAACAGTGCAGAAACAGAGATGAAGAAGATGCAAAAAAGATAAGAGAGAGTCACTTAAGAAAGGAAGAGGGAGATGCAGAAAGAGAGAGGAGTGAAAAAGAGAGACAAGAGATACAGAAAGAAAAAAGTTTAAAAAGATAGAGGAAGTTAGTCATAAAGAGACGAGGAAGATGCAGAAAAGACAAAAAGGACTGCAGAGAGAGAAGGGAGATGTAGAAAGAGAGAGAAGTAAGGTGCATACATGGATAGAGGAAGTCAATCAAGGAGAAAATAAGATACTAAAAGTGGGAAAGGGAAATGCAGAAAAAGAGAAGAGGAAGGAGCAGAACGAGAGAGGGAGAAGATGCAGAAAAAGGTTGAGGAAGTCAGTCAGAGAGAGGAAGATGCACAAAGAGGGAGGGAGAGACTGGAGATCCAGTATGGGAGAAGAGCAAGGTAAAGAAAATTCAAGAGGGAGATGCAAAAAGAGAGAGGAATGGAAAAGAGAGACAAGAGAGATCCAGAAATAAGGGGGGCACGTAAAAAGATAGAGGAAGTCAGTCCTGGAGAGAAGAGGAAGGTCCAGAAAAAGGGGAAACTTGGTGAAAAGATGATAAAACTAATGATTTCCATGCCAATGAGGGCATTTGAATTGCAAAGGGAAATGTAGAAAGAGAGAGAAGGAAGATGCATAAACTGATGGAAGTAGCCACTTAAGGAGATAAGAAGATGATGCAGAAACAGAGAGGAGGACAATTTAGAAAACGAAAAGAGGGAGATGCAGAAAGATATGAAAGGAAGATGCAGAAAAAGAGATGAGGGAGGTGCAGAAAAAGTACAGGGATATGGAAAAACAGAAAATAGAACAATGCATGAACAGGAGGAAGAGGAAGTCACCCAAGGACAGAAGAGGGAGATGCAGAAAAAGGCAGGATGGAAATGCATAAAGAGAGAGGAGGAAGGTGTACGAACATTTCAGAGAAAGAGAGATGGAGAAGAGAGAAGAGGGAGATGAAACAATTAGAGCAACAACAATGAAAGATAAATAAAAGACTTTCTGGACCATAAATCAATTCTAACTTTTCTTAGATATTGCTATAATGTCAGTAATCATAGAAAAAATTTGAAGATTTATCAGTAACTGCTTTGTTCAATAAAAGTAAAAAATAATTAAATTGAGAACTGACATCAGTGAAGCTGAGCTTCTTCTGGATTCACTCTAATAATGAAAAATGATCATTGATGTAATGCTAAATTTGGAATAGGTGCATCAGGTGTAATAAAGGGAGCATTATTTCCCTTATGGACACATATTTCACCCCTCCTGCGTTTATCTTGCTTTCCTTGTTGTGAACATGAAATCAAAAAAGTGAAAGACAGCTCCTAAACCACACTGCATCCATTCTGAAGAGTTTTTTTTTTAGAAAAGAAAGATGCAGGTGTAGCCAACCATAGTAACCAAGCAAGTGGAGAGTTTCCTGTTCACACATCCTTTTTGTCATAGTCAAGCTCAATAGAGCGGTAAAAGTCGAGTGTTTCTGTCACGTTAGGCCAGTTGCATAGGTGATTTGTACAATATAAGGTTTTAGCATAGGCTAAGTTCCCACTGCAGTTAAAAGTGACTTAAATCTTTTTTTTTATGCTCACATGAGACTCATATCTGATTTTTTTCTGACAGTGTAAACAGCACAAGTCACATTGAATCTGACCTTTTCGAATCAGATTCAGGCCACTTTCATACGTGGATCTGAATAAGATGTATCTGATCTTTTGAAAGTTGACTGCAGCGTGAACAGGCAAACAAAAATCAGATCTGAGAAAAGATCAGAACTGAGCATTAGGGCATGCAGTGTGAACTTAGCCTTTCATCTGTGTGTTTTTGTCCCAATCATTTAGACTGAAATAATGAGAAAAAGCAGCGCCTAATGATGAGGATGAAACAGATCTGTAGTTTCCTTGAAAAGCAGGTGCATTTCTCATTTTTGTGTTGGTTTAATGTGTTAAAATAAGGAAACAAAGATTGATTACTTCCTATATCTGTCAGTCGAAGATTCTCAAAGTTTCTTTATAAAATGAGAGGGAGTCTGCTTCTTTCTGCATCAGCATCACTAAATATGATGTGAACTTTTTTATGTGTGCAGTAAAATCTGCTTAGTGTGTTGAATTGAGACTCACTGTAGATGATGGCACTGATGCATATCACCAAGAGGATGCAGAGTATCCCCAAACACACGGGCAGCACATGAAAGTGAGAGTGTCCAGCAGCTGCTTCAGCATCTGTAAGTGTTGAGAAAGAAACATCAGCATTATTATCAGCTATCATCTCTCAAAAGAAACCAGACGGAAATGTTCATATTTTAAGTTACAGGTTTATCTCCTCCTGATAGTGACTTAATTACAGTGAATCACAATATTGAAACTTTAGGATTAAATCTGGCTATAAATCTAACCATCCAGCATTCAGGTCAAGAAGCTCCACTCAGAACCGGATTTGTGACACAGTTGCCCTGAAAGATAATTAAGTCCAGATTTTTACTTTTTACATACAGTACTGCACTGGTGGATTTAGCAAATTTGGGGCCCTTGGTGAACACAGACATGGGGCCCTCCATTCTTCCCCCCTTTAAATTCTTATTTATCAAAGAAAATCCTACTTGTAATGTGATGTAAAAACTGACCCCCCCAACCCCAGCCCAGGGTTGTGGCTCATCAGGCCCTGTAGTGAATCCTTAACGCCCTACATGCCTAAAACTTCTGCACATGACTGCATATTACACAATAAACTATATAAACAAAATAATTTTCTAACTTACTTGTTACCGTGGCTGCAGGCCCTTTAGGTTTCACCTCTGAGTAAACTGGAGAGTCTTCTGTTTGCTCTGGGTGACAGAAATAATCATGAATGAAAATAATGACAAACTACTGATGTAGTATTCAGCATTCTTCACAAAATTAAGGTTCAAAATGATCTCTATCTCAGCAGTAAAACACTAGACATCCATTAGACCAACAGTAAAACATTTAAAACAATACAATGATAGTAAATTATCATAGCAAATATCACAGTTTATTCATTTAGATAGCCAGTGGTAGCTATAGCAAATTAGTTTTTAAAGTTTCTTGTCCTACACGCTGGTACGCTGAAACTTAAACTGGATGGAAGAACATTCAACTCAAGAAAGAAAGTATGGTTATGAACAGCCAATACAGCATAGAAACGATCATGTGGCAGTAGTTTGAAGTAATTCTATATCTTAGAGAGAAAAAAGACATTATATGGTTAATTTACTATATCATTCAAAGTTAAAAAGTACGGAGCCCCTTAAGGGACATGGGAGAAAAAAAATTTAATGGAGAACATTTTATTTAAGGGACATGAAAAAAATGGGAGTTTTTTTTTTATGAACAGTTTGCGAGATCTCGCAATCATACCATAATATGTACGGTGATTGAGGTTTTTGTAAATGTGATGATCCTCCGCTGAGTTATTATGGCAGAAAGGCCGAATCTGTGAATAGCTTTATAACTTTACTGAAGTTTGAAATTGGCCTAAAATTTAAAGAAATTCAGTCCATGCTTAGTCTCAGGCATGCTTTTTGTCTCAAAGAAAGGCATTTGAAGGCATTATGGGTGAAAGGGGGCTCTCGTCGTAACACTCGGATCTGGTGGACCTGGTCGAATTAATCAGCAACTAGTTGCAATCCTCCGGACAGCTGCACGGGTACAGATGAGTGTGTGCAAATGTTGTGTGGGCATTAAGCCCCCACTGATATATATTCCCTATGGCTTCAGTTTATCGTATGAATCCAAGTGCCAGATGAAGTGAGCCCCTTCTGCAAAGTAGTTTTGTCTACTTAAACGGCTCACTTGTCTTACTGAATGCCGTCCTGGATCCATCTCTTTCAAACCCATTTGTACCTTTTCTTTACTTACATGTAGTATTAGCTCTCTGCATTTGGCACACACCCATCTGTACTGTGCAGCTGTCTGGAGGATTGCAACCGGTTACTGATGAATTCGACCAGGTACGCCACATCCAAGTAAGTTTTACAACGAAAGAGTCCCCTTTCACCCAAGATGCCTTCAAATGCCTTTCTCTGTAAGCACGCCTGCGACTAAGCATGGAATGAATTTCTTTAAATTTTAGGCCAATTTTGAAGTAAAATTCAATGAATCTCCCCCACAGATGCTCGCCCTCTGTTGTTTTGGTTGGTTTGACCCGGAAGTAGTTACTGCTACCCCCCCCCCATGTCCCTTTTTTTTTTTTTCTTCCTTAATTTGCTTTTTCTCCAATGTCCCTTAAGGGGCTCCGTAAAAAAGTGAAGTATAACAGTGAAACATTTCAGGACTTTTTTGTTTTAGACTTGATGATTACAGGTTACAGCTCACAAAAATCAAAACTCCACTCTCTCAAAATATTAGATGTTTGGGGTCAGTTGCAACATCTGAATTCCTCTATTCAAATAAATATTGTGATTGATATGTCATATGTAGCCATCTTTAAATGGTATGGGTGATTAGCAGACACATGTAAGTTTAATATGTAAAGATTTGGTGTGCCTAGTCCAAATAGTCTCTGTGTAACTGAGAGTAATGTAAAAAGTGTTGCAACTGTCCCCAGTCTCCCCTATGATCAAATTAAACCAAAGGATATTTTGGAGCTGCTGAAAAACTGTCCAGTTTCAAATCAAGTTTTTTTTCTCTTGTTAAAAAAGATCCTTTTTGTGTTTCTTATTTAAAGATCAAACACCAAAAAAATCAAGCCTAGATAAAGATGTGTTAAGTCAAATATTAAAAAACTAATGCATAAAAATAGAGCCACTTACCTTTTGGAGCTGAGCCACTATTTTTAAAAACCACAGTAGAGTAATTAACTTCTTCCTCCATCCTTCACAGTCACACCTTGCTGTGCTCTACTGTAGCTGAGAAACAACAGACGTGTCTGCAGAGCCTGAAGGATTTTACTGAACAAAATGTCACAACACAACCACACAGAAAACGAGAGTGAAGTTCCTCTTTTCTGAAAGGAATTTCTAGTTACTTATTCAATTTTTTACAACAGTGAAATGTACACAGTGCTGCAATAGAGGGAAGTATTAGTTTCTGCTAACACTAATGGGAAATGGATTTGAGCCTGTACAGCTCTTCCCAGCCTCCTGACTACTGAAGGTGTTTTTTTTAGATGCACACCATCTCAGCTCTGTGGCCAAGTCAAAAATCATCACTTGTGTTTTAACAAACGTTTTATTTTTTACTCTTCCATTATTTTCTTTACAATCCACAACCATGTTTAAGTTTGCATTATAATCTTTTATCTACCTGTGGTATATTTTTTCTTTCAAAATAAAAGCAGATCTGCATCCAAACAAGACATCAGCGACCCTTAGTTCAAGACGATACACAAATTCAAAATAAAACACAATTGTTTTAAAGCAAAAAAAATCACAATTACCAACATAAATTATGAGAATATTTCAATGAAATTTTTACTGTTTTGACAGCCCTAGAATGAACTAATCGAATTCATTTGCAGTGCAAATTTATTAGACCACCTGTCATAAAAACGAGAAAACATAAATATTTTATAAATCTTTCAAAAACTTGTTTAAAACTAAAAATGTTATTGTTGTTTATTTGGCAAATAACAATCTGAAACAACTAAATGTCCTTTTTCACACATAATAACCAAAAAGCTTCATATTTTGTATGGCCTGTTTTGTTACTGAGTCACAAATAGTTTCTAGCTGTTCCCACAGACTTGCTTTAGATGAAACTTTTGTGTGATCAATCTTTGACTCTACTAAATCCCAAATTTGTTCAACAGGATTCAAAACCGGACTTTGACTTGGCCAGTCCATCAGTTCCAGTACTCCAGAGTCCTTTTTCTTAGTCTCTGCATAGCCTTGAAGTATGCTTGGGGTCATTGTCTTGTTGGTATATGAACCCACCACCAATCAGATTCAGTCCAGAAGGGATTCCATGATGCACTAAGATGTTGTGGTAGACGTTCTTGTTCATGATACCATCGATTTTCACTCATTTGCCCACGCCGTATCCTCAAATGGAGTCCCATACCATAATGGAATCTCCACCGTGTTTCACTGTGGGTGCAATGCATCTGCCATCAAAACGTTCTCCAGCTTTTCTGCGGACATAAACACAACCATGCTGACCAAAGAGTTCAAACTTGGACTCATCCGTCCAGAGTACCTTCTTCCAGTCATCAACAGTCCAGTGTTTGTGCTCCCTGACTAATCTGAGGTGTTTCTGGATGTTTGCAGGCCTCAATAATGGCTTCTTAGCAGCTATTCTTCCCTTTAAGCCTTGTTCTGTCAGTTGTCTGCTTATGGTCATTCTGGAGACTTTCTCAGACTCTGACCTAGAAGCATTCATCTCTGCCTGAAGATCAGCAGTAGTCTTCCTTCTGTCTCTAGTACTTCAGATCTTGAGGTGTCTGACATCTGCTTCAGTTAACTTTGGTTTCCTGTCTCTTCCTTGGCACATTTTGTAAGTACCAGTCTCAGCAATTGACTCGAAAGCATACTTGACCACACTGTGAGGACACTTTATGTCTTTCCCTATTTGTTTTAGAGACCATCCAGCATCATGAAGTGCTTTAATGCGGACTCTTTCAGTTTCAGTGAGCTCTCCACGTTTTAACATTTTGAACAGGAATGAGGAATTTCAAACTGAATTCACCTTTTTATACCCAAATTTGAGCCGGATCACTGGGCTTCTCTGAGAATTCAGAAATGAATCAAACATAACATTCAACCACTGAAACTCCTTTTTCTGTTCAGGAATGCAAGTAAATAACTATAATTTGACATATTAATCAAGAAATATTAATGTGCTTTACTATTTTTTCAGTTTTTTTGTAAATCAGTCAATTTGAAAATTCATGGATAACAATAATAATTATATTTTAGCATTAAAAATATCATTTCGGTTAAAGAGCTTCTATATATTGGTGTATTGACATTGCAGAAACATAAAAAATGATTTTGGTAATTTTACCAATGCTGTTAATTTAGGGCAGCTGTGGCATAAACCTTACTTTGGGTGGTGGTCTAATAAATTTGTTAAGCACTGTATATTCACATAAATCCACAGACCAATGCAACAGTGGGAGCAATTTTGGGGTTAAGTGTCCTACTTAAGGAGAAATCAACATGTTACTGCAGGAGCTGGGGATCGAACCCCTGACCTTCCTGTTGAGAGTGGACAGACTCCACCTACTGAGACATGCTGTAAACCAAGTCGCCAAGACATTAGAAGTCAAAGCACATCAACACTTTGACCATTTATGCCTTTCTCAATCCATTTTGCCACTCTGTAACCACTTTTTTTTTCATTTTTCTGCCAATTTTTGCCACTTTTAGCCATTTTTTTTTTTGCAAATTGCCACTTTTTTGACACTTTAAGTAGTTACTTATTTCCCCCTTAAAGTTCTTTAGGTTCCTTCTACTTTATTCTCTGGCATCCTAACATTTCTCCACATTATGGCTAATCTATTAAGTCTGGCATCTGGAAAATCTGTTTCAAGAAAAAGACTTACATTTTTTAAAAAGGCCATACTGTAATAAAGCTGAAATGAAACATTTTTTGTGTCTTTATTAAGAGTGGTGATTATTCAGGTTAAAAATAAAATATGGTTATCATAGATTCACTCTGAAATGGACCATGATTTTCCTAACTGTCATAGATCCCCCAGTTTGGCTTGGCCCTGATTAGAGTATCTGGTGAAGGTTTGGCAATGCTGAATAATTTTATTATTTTATTATAATTTCATTATTCCTACACTGAATTCATATCAGTAACAATGTATTTAAAGAACAAGCCCAACAAATATTTGAGTTTTTCTTCCATCTAAATCACTCAGACTTGTTATTTTGTTCCAGTCACATGGGAGCTGTAATTTTAAGGAAATTCACCCTACTATAAAATCTGTGTTCATCCACAGCAGAAAATAGATCCAAACAAACTTACAATATTGTCCTGTTGAAAGAGCACTGGCATCAGAAGGAGTCCATCTGAATATTTATGGTCTATTTATGAATTTATGTTTTTTAACCACATATTTTCCAAGTGTTTGTAATTGGTAGCCATTTCTCTTAACATATATGATTGCAGTGGATTATTAAAAAACTGTAAGCATGATATTGTACAATACAAAATAAAACATTTGTGTAGCCTACACTTTAAAATTTGAGAACACATAAGAACTAAAACAACGACAAGAAGAAAAAAACTTGCTCATTTTAGAGCATGTTTCACGTCATGACTGACAAAGAGAATGCTCTAATGTAGAGAAGATCAGATTGCCTTTGTGTTAAAATGACTCTGACTATGCTGCTGATTCTGGTTTGATCAAGGCTCTGCTTTCACAGATGTAGCGGTTATACATGGTACAGCTTGTTTTCTGCCAGTTGGCCAGAGGCTCTCCATGTGGCGAGATTAAAGCACAATTCAGCCGGGAGCTGGCAGGTTGATCCCTCCAGTACCTAAAGATAAAAAAAAACAATAACACAGTCAATATGTGTCTTCTTAGCACAGGATAAACAAGCTAGCCAATCAGCTTAGGTTAGCATCAAGTCCATGATCTGGTGGAAACGGCTAGTATGGTTTCTTCTGAAGGGAATAAAATACAGTGTTGTGCAGAACTTCTAAGTACAGAAGAGGACAAAATTATCAGTCCTCCTTTGAGAATGTCATTGTTTTCCTAGTATGTGCTGGTAAACAGAGACTGGTGGTAAACACAGTGAAACAGTAACCCCTGAATCTGCTGTTTTTCTTTTATGACATTCCCGTTCCACTGAACCATCCCCACAGCATCATCATGTTTCTTCACCTCTCCCTTCTTTCTCCAAACATCAGCAACATCTGTGGGGCCAAAGAGCTCTAGTTTGTTCTCACTAGACTACAGGACATGCTCCCAGTACGAGGAATCTTTCTCCAGGTTGTCCTAAGCTTGCCAGTCTTACTTGAAGGTGTTTCTTCTGCAGAAGTGGAGTTTTCCTTGGCCTGCAACCTTCGAGTCCTTTCCTCTGTAGGGCTCTAGTGATGAGCTCAGTCATTCGCTAGTGTCCTAGCAGTTGTTCTGGGGTCTAGTGAGAGATGTGTCTAAAGTTTGAAATCTTTCTCTTCCTCCCTCTGCCAGGCTTGATCTGTACTCTGGGCCTCTCTTTGAATGTCTTGATACTTCTCTCTCCAGTTCTTGACACTTGGAAATGCTGTGATAAACCATTGTACAGAAGTACATTCTTCTTCTGCTCTCTGAGTTTCAACAATTATTTTTCTCAAGTCTAAAGTGATTTTACAAGCTTTGAGCATTACAGTGTTAAAGCGCATCACTGTACAACAGTGGTTTATGCTATAGCTCAACAAAAAGGTCACCTAAAAGGGGCTAAAATTTTAGACCCTGGTAGTTTTTGGTTTTTGTGAAATACATTTTTTTCTGTGTGCAAAGTAAAATAGTGTACGCATTTAAAATAGAACTAGGATGTTTTAAAACGCTGAGGTAAAATTCTTCACTCTGTTTAACAGCACTAGGGAAATCATTAAAAAATGAAATTTTTATAGGGGGGCTAAAAGTTTTGTCCTCATTTGTATATTTGGACCAAAAAATGAGGCTGAAATTAAGCAAAGATTTGGTGAGTACGACACCTGAGGGAACCATTAGTTGGGAGGGAGGATTGACACAACCCTGGTTGTGCTCTGGATGTCTTTGCATATTAGCAGGGGTATGAGAAAATAATCTGCACACCTTTAGGTGGAGTAAGGAGTGGATGTAGTAAGTAAGCATGGCCTAGGACAGTGTTTCCTAATCATTTTTCCTTGGCGCGCCCCTTATCCGACCTAAGAAAAGCTGAGACCCCCCCAGGACCCAAGTGAGAAGAAAAGTGAAACAGTGCCGTCAAAGGTCAACGTAGATTTTAACTGTTTCACTGATAAAACCCTAAAACGAGGCCTATGCATGCTCTTCTTATCAAAACAACTTTGCACAAACAACTTAACAACTGCTTTATGATGGTTTTAATCAATATTTGCAAATCTGATTTTGGCAGCCTCAGAACAGACAAAGCTTCACCCCCCCCAGAAAAGATCCAGACAAAAGACAAAAGAGATGCCATACAGCTTGACTTTGGCTGCCACATGTCTACATATGTGTAGAGCTTGACTAGCCAGGACTTAAAACCCTAAATGTTACACCTAAATTACTCAAACTCATAAATTAAGCAAAAGGAAAAACTATGTGTGCATGATTCCTGTTAAGAATTTACTCTGTTCAGAAAAGGCAATGAAATGTTTTCTTTTGTAACTTACTGTCTGCACTTATTTTGTTCACTAAAAACAGATAAGAGAGACCATCAGCAAGATTAATAACCCTTACACTTTTTTTTTCTTTTAACCACTGCTGCTGCATAGGTGTGATGAGGAGATTAATAACAGAGCAATTTTTTTATAATCAAAATTTATAACAATCTGTACTTTTTGCTAAAAGAAGGATACAGTTTTTTATTATAAAAGATGGCCTACACATGTACAGGACAAGCATAGAAATAAGATGTAGTGCTTTGTCCACAGGGGAGCGCCAGAGTTCACACAAACTTCAAAGTTCCATCAGATTTCTCCACAACTTGGTGTGAAAATCATCAGGCAGGAAAGAAACAACCGCCAATCTTGAATCTTTATTGGTTGGTTTATCATGTGTCAGACTGAGGACACCATGATTCAGTGAGGTTAAAGAAACACATGTGGAAGCTTCTTTGTCATTGTGTGTTATTTTTGTACACTCACGCCACAGTGAAGTTGCTTCCATCGACCCACATCCATGTCTCTGTCCAAGACTCTTTGCTCAAGCCAATCCAGTAGCCATGCTTTTCATCATCATATATCTCTGTGTGGTAGTTGATGAATTCCTATACAGGACAAAAAAAATGTGGTGTTTTAATTGCCAAATAAAAGCAGGAAATAAAATTATACATGCAGAAAACAAAACAGAAGAGTGATGCCATTTAAAAAATATATGTTTGCAGCTTAGCACCTGAATAAAGTTACTGGAAGTGAAACATGTGGTTTTAGTGAAATTGAGTCTATAAAGATGTTGATGCAGATGTTTGCAAGCTTTGTCAGGTAAAAAATAAAAAATTCTGCCAAACTACACAAGTCTTGCCTGTTCCTCTTGACTGTCAATCACCACCAGCTCTGCATTAAATTTCCCACATTCTCCCCGACTGTCCTTCCAATACCTCCATTGGGAATATGGCCCATTCATAAAAAGATAACAGTTTGACTGAAACTGTACCCAGTTGTCCAGACAAGGTTTACACTCTGTAAAACAAGAAAGACACAACCATTATACACATGTATATGTGCAGTGCATTCATAAAGAATTCAAACCCCCTTCACTTTTCTCAAATTTGCTCTGTTGCCACCTGACACTACCATAAAAACATTTTTATTATCATTCATCTCTGCAAAGTACCCAATTATGGCAAAGTGAGAAAAGATTTTAGAATTTTTTGCAAATTCCTAAAAAATAAAAAAATGAAACTTCACAATGACACAAGTATTCAAGCCCTTTGCAAAAAACAAACAAACAAACAAAAAAACACTTAAAATTTAACTCAGGTTTGTCCCTTTTTTCAAAATAATAATAATAAAAATAATGATAATAATGATTTAATAATAATTATTATTATTATTATTACACTGTCAACACCATTCAGAAGTTCTGATTTCCCAAACACTATTATTTCAGTTGTCTTTTCATTTAAATATAAGAAGTTTAACTCCATCCATGATTTTACATCTTTTAGACAGTTTTGTAAGACTGTAAAAGAATTTCCTTTAGGGGTCATGGGAAAATAAATTTGCAAGTCCTCAGCAAAAAAATGGAAAGACATATTGTGTTTCTTGAAAATAGACCCCAAAGGGAGCATGTACAAAGAAAAGAGTAGGGGGCCTAAAACAGAGCCTTGCGGGACCCCATGACGTAATGGGGTGGGCGCAGAAGAGAATTGACCAAGACTGAGAGAGAGAGTCCTTTCTGATAAGTAAGATTTTAACCATAGAAAACATGGTTAAAGGAAATAAATCAGGGGAAATATATAAACATGCTGGCAATAATACAAATTTTCTAATTAATGATTCCATTGAAAAGATACCAAAAAGGTAGGCTATGTGTTTTCGATCATTTGATATTTATTTATGAAAAGGGTACAAAATAAAAAAGATGACAGTTATTTTTTTTTAAATATAATAAAAATTGAAATACAAAGTGGTTTTCATAGTTGAAAGAGATGAGCAAAAGCTTAATATCATTTCATTTTCCAAGGCCCCTTTTTTAAATCCAGTCTGTCACTGCCATAAACTGTCAAAGACAGGCCTTACCTTTACTGTACGTGCACTGAAAATAAGCTACATCACCACTAAAATCACAAGGCTTCTAGTTCAAAGAGCTGAACTGAAATTCACAGTTAAGAAGATTAAAATCAAGTAATTTAGAAGCAGACACAAACCCCAAGCAGACCCTAGCTTACTGTATATCCACCATGATTTTACCTTTCTGCGGGCAGTGTTGATCTACTGGGAAGTTGTTGTGCTCCAAGATGACTCCGAGGGTCCAGCTGAGTCCTTCTTTTTCTCTGGTCAGCTCTTGTGTTTTCCTCTGTAAGTCGGCCTTCTCGGACCATAACTGCTGATTCTGAGCCGTTAAGTTGTTTTTATCTCTGAGATGCTCTGACATGGCTGTGTTGACTGAAAATCAAGGATCAAAATGTTATTTTATGCTTTTCACTGTCACTGAACCTCGAAATTTACTCAAACAGGAAGTCAGACCTACGTTGGATTTTAAGGATGATGATAAATAATGCCAGTATGACGCAGATAATCCCCAAACCTGCAGCCACAACATGAACAGGAGTACACAGCCGAGCTTTCTGTTCAGTTTCCACTAAAAATTCAAAAAACAAGAAAACCATTCTGTTAAATGCAAATTTATTAATTATCTTTTTTTTTTTTTTTTACAAGGTAAAATCTAATAACCTGGTATGGTAGGTGGTGTGGTAGGACCTGTCTGCTCCTCAGTTTTCACTTCATCATATATTATTTCCATCTCGTCTGGTTTCTCTGCAACAAAAGGGAAGTAAGACGTCATGTCCCTTTAAAAAAGCCACATCCTTGTTTGTAGAGAACATGCATCCATTCATTTATTTTCCCCACACCTATCCCATTCAGGGTCACAAGGGGCTGGAGCCTATCCCAGCTGTCATTGGGTGAGAGGTGGGGTATACCCTGGACTGGTCACCAGTCAATCGCTGGGCTAACTGACAGCAAATTTAAGACAATTTTGAATTTTTAACCTTTGCCCTTGTGAAAATAAGTGCTCAGTCAAGAACCCCCACACACCAATCCCAGTGCTTTTGTCCTGGCTCTGTACATGCAGGGTCCAGGCTGTGACAGATACCTACCCTCAGTGGGGCCTCCACATAAAGCCCAAACATAAAACTACATAGACAGTGAGAGCCCACAGCCTTATACAGTGGGCCCTGCCCCTCATTAGCGTTAAGGACAGAACCAGTGCCCTCCATGCTAGCAATGCTGAACTTGTGCTGTTGCATTCTAATTCTGAATGTGTTACAAAGACACACATGAAAACATAACAAAGCCTACAGAGTCCAGTAGACCTGGATTCTGATTTACAAGCCATTACAACTAAGCTGAGATGTTAAAGTTTAAAAGCTATAGTTTGTTGAATACTTCTTTTTTCAAACACCATACTTGTAGTTCTTTTATCTGACACAAAAATACAAGTAAATAGCGGTATTTAAAGCTCGAGAATGTAACATTCGATGAGAACCGTGTAGAATCAACCCTACTCCCCCTCCCTTCCTGTTCTTCTCCCTGATAGAGCTCCTTAGTTCTGCCCCTCTTCTTACATACCTCCTTGTGGATGAGCATGTCGCTGAATCGAATACTGACGGTGGCAAAGCTCTCGTGGAGTGATTTAGCTCCGCTTTTCCACTGAAATCAATGGCCAGATTACAGGCAAGAAAACATCATCTCATCATGAACAAATTCTACATGGGACCGAACACCGCTGGTAACTCCACCACTGTATCAACTTCTCACTGAGCTGAGAGGCGGAAGTGCACCTACTACAGAGGCCAATGGGAACGCTCCCTCTGACCTGAGCCATGATTAGCTGCGAGTGCTAGCCTCCTCATTGGCTGGAGCATCATCCTTTGCTGGTTTTCCTCAAGTGAGAGTGCAGCGCGAGGAAGCGGTGCAGAAGTGTGTTATTCTGTTAGATGGCTTTAATAGCAAGACCCTGATGGGTTGTGTTGTTTTTGTGGGCGTATGATACTAAAAATAAATTGCTTATTGCAACTTTAATAGGTATGATTTATAAATAATAATAATGCTTTTAAAAAAGCACTTTCAAAGTGTTGTACACAGAATAAAGAGAATGAAAATAAAACACTTGACAATAAGAAAGTTTAAAAATCTAAAAACGTATTTAAAAAATACTAAAAAAATGCTGTGATTAATCATGATTAATCACAGCGTAGTGATGTGATTAACTTGATTATTTTTTAAAACTGATTAACAGCACTAGTAACAACACAAAGTAATGACAACATACAGCGCTTAACAAATTTATTAGACCACCCTAACCCTAACCAAAGTAAGGTTTATGCCACAGCTGCCCTAAATTAACAGCATCGGTAATTACCAAAATAATTTTTTATGTTTCTGCAATGTCAATACACCAATATATAGAAGCTCTTTAACCGAAAGGATATTTTTAATGCTAAAATATGAATATTATTGTTATCCATGAATTTTCAAATTGACTGATTTACAAAAAAATTGAAATAGTAAAGCACATTAATATTTCTTGATTGATATGTCAAATTGTATTTATTTACCTGCATTCCTCAACAGAAAAATTGGTTGAATATATACTTGATTAATTTCTGACTTTTCAGAGAAGCCCAGTGAGCTGGCTCAAATTTGGGTGAATTCAGTTTGAAATTCCTCATTCCTGTTCAAAATGTTAAAACATGGAGAGCTCACTGAAAATGAACGAGTCCGCATTAAAGCACTTCATGATGCTGGATGGTCTTTGAGACAAATATGACAGGTGGTCTAATAAATTTGTTACGCACTGATAACTGAACAAAGACACATTATGTCACGATGACACAATGTAACACTGCATAATGTAACAATGAATTATGCCTCTTTATCCATTGTTGTTAATTACTCCTCTTATTTCATGTCTGTTTGTTCCAATGTTGAACACTTGCAGCATTGATTTTTTTTATTCTTATTTTCTTGTCGCTGAGATGTGCTTTACAAATAAACTTATCTTACCTTGATTCAATGTTTAAAGCCAGCTCGACTGTTTAGTTCTTTTAAACATGAGTAGTTTTATAAAAACATAGATTTTATTAGGTTATGTTTTGTGTGTTTGTCAAGTAAACATATTGAGTTGTTAAAAAAGTAAATGTCATGATATAGCAAGAAATATGAAGACTCAAATAAACCCCACATACCTCAGATCTGAAAAACCAGAATGTAGTTCTTCAGTTACTTTAAAGTTAAGGTTTCAGTTAGAAAAACAAAGTGGTACAAGTTTAGCATGTGCTTGTTACAGAAAGCAGAACATGACTCACCAAATGCAGAAACGCCATTTTTAGAGCTGAAAGTCACTTCAGCATAATTCAGCTGTTCCTCCATCACTGGACAAGGTTCATCTGGTAATTCGAACTCTCTGACACACAGAAATAGAAAGTTTAACCGCTGTAGACGAGTACAGCGGTCTTCATCGTCAGTGTGGTTTGGTTTTGTGATGCAGACAGTAATGTAAAGGCGAGTGATCAGATGAGCATTTGTTCTCCTTTTTGGTCTAGTGTTGTAACATTGAGAAACTGGAGGTTTTTTTTTAGAGTGTCATCATTATGGCCAGGTCATGGTGGGCGGGAAGAAATGAAGACTGAGCAAAGAACTCAGCATAGAGGCGTTTTAAAGCTTTCAATGGCAGAATTGTCTTTGTCTTGTTAAGAGCATTTTACTATATTAAGATCAAACTGAAATTCATGATGAAAACACTTTGTGACCTACTACAGCAAAAAATACAATCGCAAACAAGATTGTTTATCTCTATGTAGCAGCAATGAAATAAATGCATACAAAATAATTCTAAGTCATAAACAAATCTCAATTCATCTTCATAATACACTATATTGCCAAAAGTATTCACGCACCCATCCAAATAATTAAAATCGAGTGCTCAAGAACAGTGCATAGAGAGCTCCATGGAATGGGTTTCCATGGCTGGGCAGCTGTATCCAAGTCATACATCACCAAGTGCGATGCAAAGCATTGGATGCAGTGGTGTTAAGCACGCCGCCACTGGACTCTATAGCAGTGGAGACGTGTTCTCTGGAGTGACGAATCATGCTTCTCCATCTGGCAATCTGATGGACGAGTCTGGGATTGGTAGTTGCCAGGAGAACGGTACTTGTCTGACTGCATTGTGCCAAGTGTAAAGTTTGGTGGAGGGGGGATTATGGTGTGGGGTTGTTTTTCAGGAGCTGGGCTTGGGCCCTTAGTTCCAGTGAAAGGAACTCTAAATGCTTCAGCATACCAAGAGATTTTGGACAATTCCATGCTCCCAACTTTGTGGGAACAGTTTGGGGATGGCTCCTTCCTGTTCCAACATGACTGTGCACCAGTGCACAAAACAAGGTCCATAAAGACATGGATGAGAGAGTTTGGTGTGGATGAACTTGACTGGCCTGCACAGAGTCCTGACCTCAACCTGATAGAACGCCTTTGGATTAATTAGAGCAGAGACTGAGAGCCAGGCCTTCTAATCCAACATCAGTGTGACCTCACAAATGCGCTTCTGGAAGAATAGTCAGAAATTCCCATAAACACACTCCTAAAAACCTTGTGGAAAACCTTCCCAGAAGAGTTTAAGCTGTTATAGCTGCAAAGGGTGGACTGGCGATAAAAGGATTAATTTGTTAAGTGTATTAAAAGTAGGGATGTCCTTAGGTGAATAATTCCAAATCTGGTTGATAACTTTTCAAACTTTAGTCTTATCTGATCTTTAACGCCTCATAGTGTTGGCTAAACTTACCCCATAGCATTTGGCTCACTTTGCCCCATAGATACCATTTTGCAAAATAATGCGTAGTTTATCAGTTCAGCACAATCCTTTGCAAAGTGTTTACATGGTTTTATAGCTTAGTAAACCATCAACAGGTGTAATTTTTTTAGACCTGGATGAATTTGATTTGATATTGTCATTATTACTGAAATGTATACAATATATAATTTGATAGGAAAGAAGCAGGTTTTTGTGTAAAAATAAAACACTTACCACTTTTCCATGTACTTCTCCACAGTACAACAAGATAGAAGGATTGATACGTTCTGAATTATTGTCAAAATCCAAACTTATGTGCTGTAGCCTTGGGACAGGGGTCAGCTTACCCACTGGAAGATCTTACCCCGCTCTCCCCTATGAGCTGTAGCCGTCTAGGGATCATTAGACCTGTGAAAACACCAGCAGAATAAGATTCTAAGAATAAATTAATCTGTGTCTTCTTTAGACAGAAATCATTTGGTTTTTCCAATAAAAAAGGATGGTAACAAGTTTATTTTTATTTTACAGAAAGTTTACATAACAGGCATAATATTTTTGCAAGATCAGTTTAAGTTGTTAATATCTGTATTAATTTTAAACTTGATTCATTTTTTAAAAATGTTTTGTTTAATGTGTACAAAGGTATGGGTTGTTTTTAAAACATTTACATCTAATCGTGAATTAAAAATATTTCTGACGGAAAAACCTGCAGAAAAAGGTATGCCTACACGTGAGCACAGTTGTATCCTGGGTGACTCGATGATCTTGTCTAATTTGTTGGCTATCACACAGAACAGGAACAATTATTTGCATTGAGAACAGAGGCCACTGTTTAGTCAGAATTAGCCGACCAATCAGCGAGCAGGATGATTCAGGAAACCCTCTGTGGTTTTTCCACCTGCAGACGAGAAGCCAACTGGAGTCTGAAGAACCTGAACCACCATAGTCTCTCCGAAACAGCTGGAGAATTCAGATTTATCATTTAGAGGACTTTCACAAAAGTTGGAGCGATGGTTTGCGGAGGATTCGTTTGCACCAAGAACGCACTCTGCTCTCTCAATATACTTTATGTTGTAAGTAAATCTCCTGCTTTTGCACGCTTAGTTGCTTCCTAAAAAAAAGGTTTAATAAGATGAGAAGTCTCTGCGTCTTTGTCTTGACTTTTAGGGAGGAAATGTAACTCAAAGTTTAGCTGTAGAAAAAATGAAAACGTTTGGGTTTAATCGGTTTCCCCTGCTTGGGAAATGCCGCACGAGTGCTGGCAGGTGTTTCGGTTTTACGAATGACCGTGTTGACTGGCGAGTTACAGCCGAATTGGTCTGTGGCATAGGTCTGAAGTTGTACTTCAAACAGATGCCGAAGACGGTAGTGTCCGGATGCCTTTAGGTTAAGATGTTTATTACGAATTTATCAAATAGCCCGTGTATTTGCTTAAGGGGGGGTCGCTTGGGCACTTAACCGTCGTGACTACGACAACCAGTGACCAGCTGTTACTAAGACAACCACAACCATTCGGCTGAAAGTCGCCAGATAACACGGTCACTCGGTAGACCGCAACAGTGGCGATTATTTTGACCTATATTCACGGGTGTTATCATAATACATCGAAATATTAGTTCCCATGTGATAAATTAGTGTACAATTGCCAATTAAAAACATGGTTATCTGACAGTATTTTGGTTCATAACTTACGTTGACGTCATCCTCTGTTAAACATGGCTGACCAAACGTTGGCTGGTATCTTGTTTGTCTTAAAGCATGCTGGCCAAGGATGATCAATTTTGGTTACCAGTTAATTCTCGATGCAACAGGGCCAAATTGTTACAAATTTTAGGATATTCTCAATGTAACTACTAGTAGCTATATGATAACTGAATGGGGAAAAAGAAGATAAAGCGTTTCTGATCATTTTACACCAATATTGGAAATTTTAAACTTAAGTGCAAATATGAATTAATTTATTTCAGTACATCTACTGAAATGTTCAAAACGCAGGAGGTGCTGTTATTCTTTAACCTGAAATGTGTTTTTATACATTTTGTGAAACAGAGTTGTTATGCTCTACATGTCATGCAAACATTTAAGTGTAATTTCTTCTCAGATAATTTCTTAAAATTTTTACTTTCCTTGTTTTTGAATGTGTTTGTGTTAAAATTAGTAGGGCATAAAATATATGTTACTTTCAATACAATTCATATTAAATTTGCTACGTGTCAAAATAATCACAGTTAATGTTTTTTTTTTTTTCAATATTGTCCAGCCTTAGTTTAATCTACCAAATATTGTGTTAGCTATAATCTTGAAAATATAGAATAAAGAATGATTTATTGCTTGTTTGTTGAGAATACATATATAACCTGAGGAACTTCAAAAAAAAAAAAATTAACAAACATAATAGATTGCAATATTAGGGAAAAATCACAATTAGATAAAGCCCTAAATTGTTCATCCCAAATCTTAATTTTTTCACAGCAGATATTGTCTTTCATCATGTTTTTAATTTCATGGTTTCTGAAATAGACTTGGGGGCCACACTGAGTGAGGAGGGGGCCTGCATGTGGTCCCCAGGCTGCCAGTTGCCCACCCTTGACTTAGGCGTATGGCCTTGACTATTTTTTTTATTAACTTATGAATTTTTGAATGGATTTAACTTTCTGAGGATGGCAAAAAGGATGACACAGCCTAAATTTATTAAATAAATTAATACTAAATTAGTGAATATATTGGTATAAACCAGGTCAGGTGAAACCAGGTAAAAAGCAATGTTTTTTGTTGATACAGATGTGTAATTCTATATTAATGAGCTTAAAAAGACCACAAAGAGAGCATTGGTAGTGTTGCCTCCATACAGTCAACATCAGCCATAAAGACCATCAGCATCTAGGCTAAATCACTTCCAGTCATTTAATGCCTATGTCACTTTTCCCTGCCATAGGTTTCAAACAAGGCAGTTAACAGGCAAGGCAATCAGCCTTGCCATTTGATAGCTGTTGTCACCAACTATGACATTTATGAACTTGTATTTTGTTCTAATATGATTCCCTCAAAGAAAACAAGACATATTTTTCCCTAATTGCCTTATACTTGATTAACATGTGCCGCCGTTGCTTGGCACCATATCTGCTGCATCACCAGTGTGTGGTGTTCTTTAAGGGTGAGAAGTGTCCAGCTTTCCACACTCAATTCTTGGACAGTTTTGAGTGCACCAGTGTTAAACTGCATGTTAACATCCTTCTCAGTGTGAACAAACTTTGTGCACCCAAAATATTCAGTACAGAAGTATGCAGCTTGGAACACACGTCCACTCTTTGTCCACATGGGGCACAAAACCAGCAAAAACTAAAGTTTCTCACTGGAGCTTTAAAACAGGATTTTATATCCTGGTGACCTGGATGATCTCAGAGAAAGAGATGTTTTATTTAAGTCCTCAGTCAAAAATTATTGAGCCTCCATAGGTCAGCTTTCTTTGTTGAATGCCAGAAAATGAATCTTTGACAATGTTGATAATCTAATAGGCCTAATTTAAATAAAATTGACTGTTAAATCTTCTCACACAGCCATGTGATGCTTTAGTGTGTCATACCTGACTATTATCTTCAGGCTGATTAAACAAACAAGACACTTAAATGGGCTGTGGAAAATCTGGCCCTAAATCTGTGGATGATCAAGTAATAGCTGGGTGCCGCCTTTCTTTATAAAGCATAACTACTGTAGCTGGAGTAACAGCTTGATATCAAACATAAACCTAATGTAGAGTCATTTACTAAACAACAGCTTAAATGTAAAAACATCTGCTTTTAAAATCACATTTTTAGTTTAATGTGGTTCACACAAAGAATGTCTAAAACAAAATCTTTAAAAATAGTAACATGATAGACATGTACAGTGCTTAACAAATTTATTAGACCACCCTAACCCCAACCAAAGTAAGGTTTATGGCACAGCTGCCCTAAATTAACAGCATTGGTAATTACCAAAATCATCTTTTATGTTTCTGCAATGGTTAATACACCAATATGTGGAAGCTCTTTAACACAAATGATATTTTTAATGCTAAAATATAATTATTATTGTTATCCATGAATTTTCAAATTGACTGATTTACAAAAAAAGGAGGAAGGTTCTGCTTAAAAGTGTGGCCATGGGTTTATAGTACAGCATTCTTGGACTTCCAGGAAGCCCAGTGCTAAAAGATAAGCACAGGAGGTTAAAACAGAAGCTTTAGGCTCGAGAAGAGGAGGGAAGCTGTGCCAGCAGAATGGAAGTGTCACATTTAAACGGACTGCCTTGATGAAAGAATGAGCTGTGATTGGTTACTAATGATGGGGAACTAAATTCAATCAGCTGCCAGTCAGCTGATTAAAGCTGGGCATATGACTTTCATGTATTCTGAACTAACCCTACGCTTCATACAAACTGATACTGGGTTTGTCATAAAAGTGGAATAATTGTTTAGATCCATTTTTAGGATAATTTATGTAACCTGACAGTCATGCTTAGTTTTGATAGACACCTGACTTTTGTAACTTGCTGCACAAAGAGCCTTGCACTCTGTGTTACATTTTTGATTGTATGGATTAACATTTACACCAAGATTAATCTTTTAATCATCCATGCAGAAAAGTCACATGCTGTCTTTAAAACACCTACTTCTTATACACTGTTCACTACACACTGAGTGAGGTTCTTTGTGGTTTTGTCTGAATATTTGGAAAGCTTCTTTCAGGGGTGAAAAGAAACTAACTACGTGTTAGAGGTGTTTTTGAGTACTTGTTCTTTTTTGAAATCAGCACTTTTATTTCTACTAAAGCAGGTTTTAACAAGAGTAATTGTACTTTTATTTGAGTATAATACTCTTGTACTTTTTTCCACCTCTGTTGACATACACGGTAGGACATAGAGAGAGAATGATTCCACATCATATCCCAAAACAGCTGTTGGACACAGCTAAATCCTGGAGTGCTGATATCTCAGGGTTTAATATTTCAAAGTTGATTTTAACTCCCAAAGTGTAATTTTAACTCAGTTTTGAGTGAATTTTTCTGTATTGTTGGAGTTATTTAAGTGTTGATCCACCAGTGTGAGTTTAACTCTGCAAAGAGTCAATTGATCGAAGTTCTGCCCACTGCGTTTTCAAGCAGGATGTGTAGTTAGTTTCCCATCATGCCCTTGGGCAGAGTGTTTAGATGTGTTTTATATGTGTTAAGTTGTGTTTGGGTGTTGCCTGCTGTACTGTGATCCCTGTGAAGGTCATTTTGCTCATGTTTCAGGTGTATTGTTGTTTTTGATGTGAGACATATTTGAAGCTATCCACTGAGTTAGAGATCCATCTGACTTCAGGTGTTCCTCAAGGACTTTTAGTGCATAATCTTCATCAGTATGCATGCTCTGCTATGGGGTTGACTCTGCTTTGTCCTTGTCAGAAACCCACCTTGCCCCAGATTTTCAAGAGTTACTGCAGCTCTGTCATATTTTAAAATGTTTAAAATTTTCAAAAACCTAGTTTAACTACATGTAGTGTGGACTAGTGTAGACTCTTTTAAAGTGTTTGACTATATCTAAGTTACACTTTCAATTTTGCTAAGTATTTTACTTCACTAAATAGATGTGACTGTACCTGAATAACCTGGTTGGAGAAGATCTGTTCTCTTGTTGTTCTGCCAATGAAAATGAAAGGAAAAGACACAGCTTCATTATTCAGCCATCGCTGAATGTATCACACTAACAAGGTTTAGTGTCTCAGGGTATCAGTGATCGGCAGCTATGTCCTGTAAAAAGCTGTTTTTACATCTCTAACTTGAAGAAGGATATTTAAATACAGTTTAAGAGTAAAGAAATCAGAACAGCAGCATTAGTGAAAAACAGAACACTATCTCTCAGCTGACACGCAGTTTTGGGCCTCCCGACACGTACCCTCTTCCTTCAAAAGATAACATTGATTGCACTTCCTCCTTTCATGCCAACATTTTTTGACTTCCTCCTCAGATGGTGAGTCTGCTGCTGGTCGGCGTGGCAGCCTGGGGGAAATGGTTCGGCTTGGTCTCCAGCATCAGAGTAGTAGCTGGGGTCATCGGCGTGGGCATCTTCCTCTTCCTGGTGGCTTTTGTTGGTCTGTGCGGTGCCCTGAAGCACCATCAGGTCCTGCTCTTCTTTGTATCCTTTGGTTTTTCCTTCAAGGTTTGTTTGCAGGAGCACAGAAAGTTCCCTTACAGCTTTTGATAGCTGCTGAGTGCCAAAAAGAATGAAAAGTAAATAACAAGAGGCTCCAGGAGGATTTCATTCCACTTTATTCCAGGGCTTTAATAGCTGTAGAGATTTTTCAGTGTGTATCATTATTTTTAATTGGGCTGAAACTTCCTTAACTTGATCCAGTACATGATGATCCTGTTTGTAGTTTTCGTCGTTCAGTTTTCAGTGTCCTGTGCATGTCTGTCCCTGAATAAAGACCAACAGGTATGTTTGTTTTCCTTGTTGAATTACAAAGCTTTTGAATAATGCACACATTTTTGCCATAACTGAGTTTAACTGATAGTTTTTACCATACTCTCACATTTTCTTTGATTCAAAAGGTGTTTATTTGAAATGATAATGGAAATGAATTTATCAAAGTGTTTTTTTCACTGCAGGCCACAGTTAACCATTCACACCACACACACTCCATATGTTGGGGCTTAAACCTCTGACCTTTTTGTTGTCGACGAAGTCAGCCAGGGCAATTTATTGAAATGAAGTTAAATTCAGTATGTCCTTCTGTAATTTTGAAATCGCAGATGGTGCAATATTTCCTTGACCTGAAACATGTCAATGTAGCAGTTTATTACATTTTTTGTAGCATGTGGGGTTTTTTTTGTTTGTTTTTAATCCAAATAAGAATGACATGAAAATGATCATTCCCTTTAATACAACAATTCACATTCAGTTTGATCACCTCCAATCAGTTAAACTAATTGCAATCTTTTTTTTCAAAATTGCTCTATTTTAATTGATATGATATCGTGTTTAGTGTAAGTTTGTTGAATAATTGCATATTAAATCTCAATATAGGGGAAAAAATGCAATTAGATTATGTTTCCAAGTAGTTCAGCCCTACGACCAACTTTCCAACACAACTCTATTCCTTTAGCTATCTCATCCTGCTGCTTATTTTGCAGTTTTAAACAGATTTATTCTCATCTGCAGAATAGCCTCCTGGAAGTTGGATGGAACAAATCAGATGCTACTCAGAGGGACGTAGAGAAAACTCTCAACTGCTGTGGTTACTCTACCTTTAACCCCAACGGCACATGTGCAGCTGTAAGTTTATCATTTTATATTTTTTCTTCTATTGCTTCTCTATCATGTCTGGCTCTGAACTCTCTCTCTCTGATCACCTCTTTCTCTAGTCATGCTTTCACCCCAGCTCTGCATCAATTTGTAACACGTGTGCAAGCATCATCCAGCAGTATGCAGGAGAGGTGCTGAGATTTGTGGGAGGTATCGGACTCTTCTTTAGTTTCACTGAGGTCAGTAATACTCCATAGTGATGAATGCTATGAGTTTTGAAGTTACATTTAATAAAATAAGGAATTGTTGTTTTCCCTCTAGATCGTTGGAGTTTGGCTCGCACACCGATACAGAAACATCAAAGACCCTCGATCAAATCCAGGAGCGTTTCTATAACCACTCTGTTTAATAAACCTAAAACATGCACTGCTGAATATTTGCTCTCCTCTAAATTTTGTAGATCACACTTTTCTGGGCATTTAAAGACCTTAAACTAGAATGCAACTCTATTACCACTGTAGCTAAACTGTGACTATTTCTGTGGTCTTGTACAGATTGTATAATGAAGTGTTATACACAAGTAGATTAAAGTCATAAAGAATCTTAAAGTTAGCAAACAGACCGAGTTATGGCAGCTACACAGCACCTGTCTAAAGTTTGTTTAAAGCTAACATCAACAACTGGTTTGACCAGGTAGATTCTTCTTGGAACGACAAACCATATGTGAGAAAGGGGCTTTTCTTCCTCATAAATTCAACCTCTGTTTGGAGAAAATGAATGTGCTTTATCTTTCAGAAGCTTATACCTTACTTTTATAGGGGCTGTTGTATCTATTTAATTCGAATTAGACTTTTTTGCTGCTATAAACATAACCCTTGCTCTGAAAATAAGAACACCAGGGAAATACCCTCATTCACTTTGTTGCTTGGAGCAAGATGAAAAAATATCACTGCCATGTCTTAAAAGCTCTAAGCATGAGAAGCAGTTTATTAGCTTAGCATAAAGACTGGAAACAGAAACAGCCATGTGTTTGTATATGCATACTAAATACTAATACTACTTCTTATTCAAACATATACAGAGCATTCAGAAAGTATTCAGACACCCTTTACTTACCTGATGCCACACTCGTTTAAATTCATATTTATTCTCATCAATATAGAGTCATTAACATAAAGTAACATGGGAACCTTCGGTGCAGCAGGAATCATTTCATAGCCTTCCTAGATCTGTGCCTTGCAACAATCCTGTCTCTGAGCTTTGCAGGCAGTTCCTTTGACCTTATGGCTTGGCCTTAGCTCTGATATACATTGTCAGCTGTGAGGCCTTCTGTAGAGAGATGTGCCTTAACAAATGATGTCCAATCAATTAAATTTAGCACAGGTGAACTCCAATCAGAAGTAGAAACACCTCAGTGGCAATCAAGGGAAATGAGTGGAACCTGAGCTCAATTTCAAGTTTTTTTTTGCAAAGGCTCTGAATATTTACATTAATGTGATATGCCAGTTTTTTTTAGTTTTAATACATTAGCAAAAGTTTCTAAAATTCTGTTTTCACTTTATCATGATAGGGTACTCAGTGTAGACTAATGAGAATATTTTTGACTGTCGCATCAGGCTGCAACGTAACAAAATAGAAAAAAAGTGAAGTATAAGAGAAGTTTGAGTATGCCTATCCACCATAATTAAAAGCCAGTCATGTCTGCATCATGTGACTTTATTGTTCATGGATTTCTAGTCTGAGCTTTAGTGGCTAAACTGGCAAGAAGTTAGCACAACCAACAGTCTGTAGAATATAACTCAACTAAAATAAACATACACTGATTATTAATACAGCTATGCAGACTCGCATGTTTTTGTCCCCTTTTTTAAGATTTATTTTTGGGCTTTTTGGGCTTTTATTGATAGCGGAGGACAGTGGACAGAGTTGAAAACAGGGAGGAGAGAGTGGGGAGAGACCTGCGGAAAGGGCCACTGGCCCGATTCGAACCTGGGCCGCCCGCGTACATGAGGTGTGCCTTTAACCACGAGGCTATCTGTGCCCCTTGTCCCCTTTTTTAATTTGTTTTTCTGCGAGTGTAATGCACACCAGGATGGCCTTAAGATAGAATAATTGTTTGAAACTGTTGTGTCCGTGCTCTCTCGAGTGTGACCGGTTTTCAAAAAATTTAAAACATTTTACATTTCAGCTACTTTTATTTTATGCCCACTGTTGGCTGGCTGTGAGCTCCACTATTAAGAGTCACATGTGTTGTCTCAAACTAACTTTGGGTCAGTCTAGAAAAAAGCAAAGAGTTGAGTTGAGCTATTAGCCTCCTTACAATCAGCTACAAAGATGCCAGTCAAGTCAACCTACCTCTCCTTATGCAAACTTTAGCACAGCACTTATCCACCGATAAAGACTGATGCTAAATTGGAGGGCTGTTAAATAATATGTTAATTCCAATTCCAACGCCTCAGAAAGAAAAAAAAAATCACATTGATGTTCTATATCACTGCTTATACAACCATTAACACATTAACTTTGTAAACATGATGGAAACTTTAATGAAAATTTGAGTTTTATTGTTTGATCCATGCAGATCAACACTTGACCAATAAGCTGACAAAATAACCTCTTAACTTTCCTTAGACAACAGGATGACAGAATACAGCTTACCAGGATCTGTCGTGTAGATCAGTGAACACTTAGGTTTATGATCAGGGAATTATGTAAATTCTGGGAGAGTTCTTTTTAGTCTGAATGATAAGGTAAGCTAAGCTTACAGGTTGTAACTAAATGTTAAGTATACAGACATCAGGCTGTTATCAATCAGGAGAGCAAACGCTGGCTCTTTAATTCTTCTTTGGCTCAGTGATGGATGTCAACAGCAGCTTTGTGTGCTCATCAGACTCACGCCCTATGCAAATACAATGCAGGTTAGCATCATGATGGCTGAAGGGCTGTGCTCACCACTCCCAGACTTAAAATTGTAGCCACTCACAATGGTATGTTTTACAGACAGTAGATTTGGATTTCAAATTTCTTTGGTGTAATTTAAAGTCAAAGCAGGTTGCAGGTTCCTCATAGATGTGTTTGTATTTAATGCTGTTTAAACATACTTAAAGTAGACTAAATCTTCCCACATATTAACTGCGTTAAACTTGTACTTATTTACTTTTCTTGTCCAAAATAAACATGCCGATTTGCAGTGCTGGTGTCCAGAATGTATTTATTCTTTGATTGTCAGACTCACCGCTGGTCAAAGAGTCTTGGTGCAGCATGACTCGCTCACATTCCTCACCCTGAACAGGATGCCAACCAGGAACTGCACAGGCTGTTTAAATTCCTCTGAATGACTGCAGACACCTCAGGCTGTCCAACCTGTTCACCAAGGTCACTGTGAGCTCACACTGCCCGGCTGCTGCTCTGCCATCCTGTGAGGCAAAGTGAGCATGTGCACACCTTAAGGGTGTGCATTCTATAATTAGCTCTATTTTTTAACACATTATTTTATAATGGCATGCATGAGCAGGGCAGAGCCTCACAATGCATGACCTGAACTAGACGCTGCACTTTATATTGCTGAGTCTCTCTTTATTGCTTATCTTGATTTCTTGATCTTGAGTTCTCAGCTGGTTGGGCAGGATCCAGAAGTGGGTCACAAAACTCTTCTTTTGCAAACTGCTCCAGGTCTCTCAGATTTGAAGGGTGCCTTCTTGCAATAGCAATTTTGAGATCTCTCCATATGTGTTCAATGGGACTTAGATCTGGACTCATTGCTGGCCACTTCAGAACTCTCCAGCTTTGTCTCCAACCATTTCTTGGTGCTTTTTGAGGTATGTTTTGGGTCATTGTCCTGCTGGAACACCCATGACCTCTGATGCAGACCCAGCTTTCTGACACTAGGCCCTCCATTGCGACCCAAAATCTTTTGATAGTCTCCAGATTTCATGATTCCTTGCACACAGTCAAGGCATCCAGTGCCAGAGGCAGCAAAACAAGCCCAAAACATCTTTGAACCTCAACCATGTTTGACTGTAGGTGCTGTGTTCTTTTCTTTGTAGGCCTCATTCTGTTTTCTGTAAACAGCAGAACGATGTGTTTTTCCAAAAAGCTCTACCTTAGTCTCATCTGTCCGCAAAATGTTCTCCCAGAAGGATTGAGGCTTACTCAGGTACATTGTTGCAAACTCCAGTCTGGCTTTTTTATGTCTCTTTGTCAGCAGTGGGGTTCTCCTCGGTCTCCTGCCATAGCCCTTCATCTCATTCAGATTACGACGTACGGTCCAAGCTGACACTTTTGCACCCTGAGTCTGCAGGACAGCCTGAATTTTTTTTCCACATCCAGGGTGATTAGCCACAGTTCCATGGGTTATAAACTTCTTGATTATATTGTGCACAGTGGACAAAGGAATTTCAAGATCTCTGGAGATGGTCCTGTAACCTTGAGATTGTTCATATTTTTCAACAACTTTGCTTCTTAAGTCCTCAGACTTCTTCTCCATGCTTGGTGTGGCACACATAGGCACACAACACAAAGGCTGAGTCAACTTTAATACATTCTAACTAAGGTGTGATTTCTACATTGCCAGCACCTGTCACTTGCTACAAGTGATTTTAAATAAGCAACATGCTTGAAATAAAATGATTTACCCACAGTTTTAAAAGGGTGCCAATCATTTGGTCTGGCCCATTGTTGAGTTTTGTGTTAATTTATGTCAATTTTGACTTTTTTCTTCTGTTGTTTTGTGTTGTTCTAATGCACATGAAGGAAATAAACATGTGTTTACCAAAAACATTTGTAATTGTAATAATTTCTAAAAGAAATCGTGTGTTTTCTGAAAAAAAATTTCAGGGGTGCAGATACGTTGGTCCATGACTGCATTCGACCATTTCATGGTGAAAAAACAGTTACTGCCCTCTGGTGGACAAAAAAATCACTGTCCTAACTATCACTTCTTTATGTGCTGAACATTCTTGTTACGTTCTACCACACCCAGACTTGTTAAGAAAACTTTGAGTTGTATCAAGATTTTTATTAAGCGTACTGTACATTCATGTACCAAACAGCATGTTCATCGCATGAAATTATACTCTAGCATTTGAGAGTACTGAGAGGAAGGCCAAAGTCAGGCTCATTATTAACACAGCAACACAGGGAGAAGAGGGCGAAAAGAAAACAACAGACATACATTTATCCAAAGAGAAGTAAAGCTACCTGCTTCAGTCTCACTAAATTCTGGTGTGATAACTTTTAGCAACGCAAATTGTCTTAGCAAAGGTTGGACACAAACAGAAAAATAAATAGGCACTGGGGGAGTCGTCACATTATAGCATGAGGCCATGATTCAAGAGAGCTGCTAAAAAGGCAAACAGACAGTTCTGGGGGTGAGGCTGTGTTGAGCAGTAGTCGTATAAAGATCCAAGAAATAAAAATAAAAGATAAAGGAAGAGTAATGAGTCTTGCAGGTTTGGTTACATGTTTAAGAGTCTGATGAGAAAGCTCTGTGTGAGTTGGGGAACTGCTGGGAGTTGAAATCTGGGTCTTCTCTCACTCGCTTCTTGATGTCTGATTTGACCTGGGAGGAGAAAAGAAAAACACTATTATTATGATCTTAAATGGTTTCAAGAACTCTGCCAGAGGAAGGTTACTTTGTGATTTTTAAGGCAGCCATGTGACCACAGATCGATTCCCATATATTGGCGAAATCTCACTGACATCTGTGCTGACGCTAATAAATCAAAATCTGGCCTTAAAAAATAGACAAGAGTCTGTCCTACACATATCTAACCAGCAAAGCTAAACATTTACATTGAAAAAATCCATTCTTTGTACTACAGTTCTAGCTATGATAATAAGTAATGTAGCAACGCATTTATTTTTCTATCACACAAGGATACAATAGAAAAACAATCAGGAGTTGTGTTTGTTACTTTTTGTCTCCCTTTATTTTTATGACAATAGTGTTATTATTTTGTCTTGTCGCCCTGATTGGCCAGTCTTGATGTGACAGACAGGTTTGACCAATCACCTTCTAAGAATTTTTGAAAGTCCTGCCCTTCCCAAACATTCTCTATGGGAGCTTTCCCAGGTGACTGAAACTATATCCATGCAGTGGATATCTGAAACAGTCTGTCTGGCATGTGTGGTTAACTAACAGTCAGTGTGAAACAATCTTCATAAAAATCTGTCTTAAAGCTATCAGAACAAAAGGGCCATACTGTGATCATATTGGCCTGACTGGTTTGCAGTATACACTCACTGCAGATTGCGTTACCTGCTCTGCATAAGCTTCCTTCATGTCCTGGGTCTCCAGATCATCTTGAAGCTGCTCTGCAGAGGTGATGGGCTTCACTCCAGCCGTCCTGGCTGCCTGACTCACTGCGTCAGAGAGGGAGAGGAGACTTCCACCCCCCAGTCCAGTCTGAAAATGCACAAACATACAGTCTAAAGAATGCTGTGGACACGAAATGCACATACGTCAAAGATAAGGGGACTTCTGATCTGATTACCTTCCTGCGTTTAGCTGGCATGCCGTGCAGATAGGCATCAGAGAGTGGAGGCTGAGCCTTCATCTTTCTCTGGGTCATCATGTCACACCTGATGATTGGCACCCACTCCTACAACACACAGAGTAAACAGACAGGAAGGAGATGGGTCAGAAGGATTATGGATAAATATGACTGTGTTGTCAACGTATTACACAGAATCCTTCTGTACAAATAAAAAACTTCAAAAGTCTCATATTAATTTTGGATAAGGGAGAGTGTGCAATGTGCAATACAAACAAAAGAACTTGTTCCCATTATTTCATACCACACTGCTGTATGGAAGACCCAGGTATGAGCAGAACTGCACTATTAATTCCAAAAGCAATATCTTTCTTATACTGAAGACTTCACAGACTACAGTACAGGGTGAAGTATTCTTAATGGAACAACTTTCTGCAGTGGAAAAAGTTTAACTAAATTCTGTTTTGTGTTTATTGCGCTGATCATCTTAAGTACTGAGCACTGTAAGAGACAAAGCTGATTCCTGGAGAAACATTAGGAAAGAAAGTGAATAAACTGCACTGTCTCCTACAGTGTTAATTCTGTCAACTAAAACTATGGCTAAACTATTCGTCGACACTTTTTTCCATGACAAAAACTAGACTAAAACTGACAAAAACAGATCTGTGAGGACTAAAAACTAAGTTTAGTTTTTGTCAAGATGACTAAAACTAGACTAAAATGTAATGTAGTTTTCATCAGAAATTCAAAATCCGTGATATTTCTCCACTGTGGGTAAATATTTCAAAAAACAATGCAGCTGTATCTCTTCTTTTCCTCAGCTGTAGAAAGTAGGGATCCCAGGTTTGGCAGAATGCAGAGAACTCACTACCATGATTTGGTGCCAGATGCTTGGACTAAAAGTAAAGACTAAAATGTGAGGACTTTTTATGGACTAAAACTAGACTAAAATGTTTTGAGCTATTGTCGACTAAAACTAAAAAGGATAGAAATGACTAAAACATGGTTAAAACTAAAAGGCATGTCATTTAGAGACTAAACCTAAGACTGAAATTAAAAATAGCTGCCAAAATTAACACTGGTCTCTTACAGGTGGAACAGCAGCCGCCCAGGCCTCTGACTCTCGGGAAGACTCCTCACTTCTCCCCTCTGCTCCTGCTGCTGCCATGTCGCCACCTAACGGTGCAGCTCCTCCCGAGGCGCCCAGGTCTCCAGGCAACACCCTCGTTTCTCGTGACGATGCCCTCGTGTCGTGTGACACTGACATGGCCTCCTCCGCTGTGGTGGCTGCAGCCGGTGAGAGGGTGTCCCCAATCTTTGGAGGAGGAGGACAGTGAAAATGAGGAAACTGAAGGGCTGAGTAGAAGTGAAAATGTCAAACTGAGTTCATCAGGAAAGGACATAAAGACACCTCAGGCTTACCGTTGAACTTTGTGCTCGTTCGGGCTCTTGTGTGCCAGCTGCAGAAGACTGATCTCTCTGAAAGAAAGTCATTTAATATTTATTAGCCATTTCAGACCTGCAGCCCAGAGTAACAGGATAGGTTTCAGCCATCAGAAGACAGAGGCTCCTTTCTCTGAATGCAACATGTGACATATGCACTCTGTTCTGCAGCAGCATAAAAAAAAAAGTTTTCAAATAAGAAAATAAATAAAAAGAAACAACTTGGATGGAAATGTGGATTTGAAGTGTAACTCCAAGGTCGGGCTGCACACATCATTTTAGCTAGGCTTTAAGGTGCTGTTTTCCCAACATACTCCATGTCTTATAAAAGTTTCTCAAAATATGCATGCAGCCTGTTTGGTACCTGTGTGTAGACGATGTAGTTCTGGATCTGCTCCTGTGTGATAGGGATGTGCTCTAGAATGACCTGCAGCCTCATCGTCATCATACTGGTCATCCAGTTGACCAGACTGGGGCTGATGTCACTCGACATCCTCCGCTGGAACAAGAGAAAATACAGAATGGATGCTTCATCTTATCTTGCTTTCTTTTCTTTTTACATAGTTCACCTTGATTGGGATGTAAAGCATACAATTTTCTGACTATGTAAAGTCTAGTACCCTCAGGATATTTCGGGATTTTGAAGTTGGGTCATACGAGGTACTTTGTTATAGTAGCACCATTAGCCTTCAATGATTCCTGTGAAAGTTGATCCTATGGTTATTATGAGCTCAGAGAGATCTGCGGCATAATGGCTGTAGATGGGAATGTTTTATCTGCGTAGTTTAACATGTTTTACATAAAAATGGGCTGAGAAAATATGTTAGCTCGCCTGTACACTGAGTCGAAAAACATAGAAAGCACTTTACCCCCCCCCCCCCCCAAAAAATTCAACTCGATTTCAACTCGAGTGATGATGATGTGCCATTTACTGTGGATACGAAAGGATATGTGTATGAACCGGGGTACACGAAGAAGAACTTATAGACAAATCCTGAGAAGAAGTGGAAATTGACTAGCTGCCATTACTGTGGTGGACTCTCGCCAGTTAAGCCATGCATTGTAATGAAAGTGAATGTTTCTTCTTTTGCCATGACTTCAATTTAACTTTATTTTACTCAACATGTTAGAGGACACGGTACACAACATATGGATTTCACAGCTGATTTAAAAATCGTCACAAACTTAAGATATGTACGTAATGACCAAGTAAAAATACTATGTATTTTACTATGCATTTTATGTAAACATATTTACATACAGTTTTATTTTATAATACTAACTAATTTGAATAAAATGTCATTAAACAGCCTTTTTTTTTTTTTTTTTTTTTTAAACAGGCACTGGGTTTATGTTAGCCGACATTGTTTTTTCAGACATGATGACATGTAAGGCCAAGCAGATGAAGATATGATTGCCAATACCTCCAGCTGGAAAATATGCCAATTGCTGAATAAATGGCAAATAATTACATATTTCATATTGTATTTCCTAAAAAAGCATTAGTTATTGGTTGAATAGTTCTAATATAAACTAGAAGTAATTTTTCTATGAACTATACTTTGTGTGAGAGCGTACTCCTTTCTGCTCAGTGCTCAGGTCTATTGATATACATAAGCTGCACGTGGCTAATTAAATACTCATGAGATCAACACAAACTAGTAGGGAGTTGACGGACAAAACGCTATGCAGGATAAGTGGCAGTATGGGAGGATTTTGAATCAGTCAAGGATACAAGAAGAGGACAGTGCTAAACTATCAACAGGGAAAGTTTTTTCTTCAACTATTCCAAGAACAAGGACAGCTGGATATTAAAGTTGTAAGTTGACAGCGGTTGCAGCTGAATTCATCAGCTTTTGAGGACCAATATTGTCAATTAGGTAAGCAACAAAGTTCATTTAAAATGCAGAGTTTTGCTGGTTAGCGGTTTGGTACAGCAATTTGTTGTTTTCTGCGGAGGATATTTGGCTGTTGTAAGCTGCTAATGGTGGCTAACAAGCTAAATAAATGAAATAATGACTTTTCTCAGTCATTTTCAAGTTCCAGTCATGTGTAATCTGTGTTAAAAGACAGGCTGTAATGATAGGATAGATAGCTCGGATTAAGATTCGGTTCGGTTTTTACTGTTTTGGACTCAGGTTGGGTTTTATATAGAAATATGTGGCTCTTGTCTTGACATGATACTGGATTACAGTGTTTGTGTCTATTATTGCTGGTTATGTCTGTTAGTTGTATATGAGTGGAATTATGGAGGTCGGTCAGCTATGAGAGTCTAACGTGAACTCTGGACCTGAATTCACGTTTTTACTGTATTTCTGAAATAGACATGCGTAAAATATATTTAATTTGTAAAATATAACTGAAGACTTAGCCCTCCAATTATGGTTCCTATGTGGTTCTGTAATGTTTTTATTTCAAACATATCTGCTGCTGTCACAGCCAGCAGGTGGTAGTGGACACCGCAGTTCCACCGGAGTAATGACAGCCGCTCAAGATGGCGCGGCCACAAATCAGCCGTAGGATTGGTCGATACAGATGGAAAGTCAGCAGGCTGAAAGAGGGAGCAGAGAAACTTCATTTGAAAGTTTTGAGCAGTAAAGTACCCAAGCATGGGTTTAATTTTCCACACCTACACCACCAGGTAACTCGGGATGTTACATTATCTTTGTTTAAGCTTGTTGTGGTGTTATTATCCCTGTAGAAGCCCGCAGACCCACACAGCTGATCAGAAGATATCAGTGCACTGTGGAAGGAGACAAAATGCCAAAAGCTGCCAAAATATTTTCTTGGCCCATTTTTACTCAAAACTCGTTAAACTACGCAGATAAAACATTCAGATCTACAGCCATTATGCTGGGGATCTCTCTGAGCTAGTAATAACCATAGGATCAACTTTCACAGAAATCACAGGAAGCTAATGCCACTACTATAGCCAAGAACCTCATACGACCCAACTTCAAAAATCCTGAAACAATCCCTTTAATGCTGCTGTTTTGAAGTTGTGGTGAATACAAGTGTTGGTTAAAAATCTATGTAATGACATTTCTTCTGCATCTACTGCAACTAATGCAATATTTGAAGCTGGTCAGGTAAAATTATAACCTTAATCAAAAACCCTTAAAAAAATCCTCCAAATGGTCATTTGTGTTCGTTTCAGCATTTCCTTACACTCTCACCTACTTGGATCTTCAAAGCTTTAAACCTGACACTGCACCTAAACAAAGCAATTTCAGTGAAATTCTTTCCTCGGTTGTCCCTCTAATAAAGAGTGTGTGTATTAGTTCGAGATTGTACACTGACTATTCTGTGGTTGATGACTGCAGTGAGAGCTATCTGGTCGCCTCCCAAGCAGTGCAGGTTGAGGGCGAGACATTCAAACAGCGCCTGGTTACACATCTGCAGTAGTTGGGGGCCGAAGGACTCATCTGGGGAGAGAAAGGTGTGATACATTAGCAATGAAACACGATGCCAAAGTCTCACAGACACATGGAAACCAGCATTATAGTTAACTTCATCACCAAGCAGTAGTAGACCCTGGTGAGTTACCAACACTTTTAGCTAAACTGAGACTGAAATAGAACCAAAACAATGAAACTAGGGGTGTCCCTGTTATCCAAATCTTGGTCACAGGGACAACTCAACTTGTTGAGGTCCAGTTGCCCCTGTGACCAAGATTTAGTCCTTAGTAAGTATTTACATAGTTGAATCTGATTGGTCAGATTCTGCCAATAGTCAACTGTCAGTCAGATTTATTCATTTTTTGTGCATTGTTTATGATGGGACCTGCACCATCCTTTTTTCCACTTATTAAGTCTGCATTAAGTGTGGAAGTGTGGAATGAGCATTATGAGCCAAGACATTAACAAGAAACAAAACAATTTTTTGGCCAAGCAATGACAGGGTCAATAAGAAGCACAGTGGCATTTAGGATTCTATAAAAAGAAACATATTCAAGCCTTTATAAATGAATGACTGCAGGGAGACACAATGAGTTGTTCGGTTGAATTGTTTGTCTCTTATGTTGCAAAGATGATTCATTTTAAGTAAAGCTTATACTCAAAATTGCATTGAAAGTATTAATTAGGGGACATCAAGATAGGCCACAAGTCAAGATTTATTTGGAGGAACTGAAAAATCTATGAAAAAAAAAAAAAAGAAATTGAGCACCCTAATACAGCTGAAATAATTGATCTTGTTTCCCTGGCAGCCTTTGAGACTAGCAGTCAAATTGATTCTTTCAAACTAGTCGTCAAACATTCAACAATTTAGGTCCAAACCTAGAAGAACATTTACTCACTTCACCCATTTAGGCCAAGTACCTTTATGACCTCATGCAACATCAGCATGTGTTGGATGATCTCATTATTTTTTAGACATGTAAACAAAGAACTGCAATGTGATTCACAAAAAACATGTGAAAGGCAGATGGGACAAAAATTATTTTGATTTTTTTTCTCCTTTAGCCACCACACGGGAAAGTTGATGCATAAAATAGTTGTTTTTTAGTTGAGACTTAAGAACTAGAGTGACAGGAAGGGCACTTAGGCAGACTACAGCAGTGTTTTAAAAGTTGAGAGCAACAATATGGAGGAGGATGTTGATGTTTTTGATTAGATCCATGATTTTTTAAATGATAATAAATGTCAGTGCAAAGGCAATTACATAAGGTTAAAGCCAAGCGTTGAAGCTTTCAAATAGCTTTCTGTGTCTCTAATTTTTTAACAAGGATGAGAAATAAAGATTTTTTTAAAAAGCTGAAATTCTGTGCAGCCTGTCAGAAACCCTTCTGGTTTCTGGAAGTTGCTTTCAAACAATATTTCCATTTTAGAGGCTTTCTTTACGGGTGACCTTTAGTTTAAATGTGTTAACATATCCTATGGTGTTATTTTCTTAATATTGATTTACCATTGCATCTCAGAATATGCGTGGCGATGTGTGTCAGCTGCTGCCTGAAGAAGGACATGTTGGTCTGAGTTACATCAACGCCCTCCAACACTGTGACTGAAGACTCTCTCTGCATGATATGGAAAAAGAGGGACTGTCAATACACAACACAGACAACGATCCCTTTTGACAGTTGTCAACAAAACTTTGAAATTTTGTTAAACTCCATGTTAATTTACTGCTAAATCTGTTACTTAATGTTCACAAAATTATGTTGAAGTTAACATTTAGGTTTTTTCATTAGATAAGCAAAATAAAACTATTTCATCTGATCAAGTGCATTGAGGTTCTTCATAATCCACACAAAAACAGTTGAGAAATTGGGAACCTTAACTTGTCATCTTTTGATTACATAAAACTATAGACTAAGACTGAATCTCAATCATAAAGGAGTAATTATATGAGGAACTTACAAAGCTCTCAGTGATGTACTCCTCCAGTTCATTGACCAGACTCTCAGCTGCAGCCTGGAGGAGGAAAAATAAGACATGCAGCAAATGACAGCATGCAGGTAAAGAAAGAAAGAAATCAAACATCTTTAGGTCAAAGACAAACTATCAAAAATGGGGCCAATCATGAAGAATATGTATGGGTTTTACAAAAATCGATTTCGCCTTTTTTTCTGGTGATGGCTTCTTACAGCAATGTTTGCATCGGTAGGCTCTCTGCCGTTGAGGTAGTTCTGGGTGAAGAACTGGGACAGCTGAGGCTGGATACGGCCGAGGGGCTGGTGCTGACCGTGGAGCAGCATCACCAGGTCTGACATGGTGAACGTCTGGCACACCAACATCAGCAGCTCTCCAAAGAACCCTGCGAAATCAAAACAATAAAGATTGTTAAATTTAGCTGAGAACTTTTTCTGAAATGCTTTTCAACTGAAAACCGAATCAGCTCAGATGTTGTAGTGACAGGATAGTGTATTTCTTTGTGTGATGTTTACCTGTAGGATCCTCAGGGCTGATGAAGATGTTGGTAGCCTGGGACAGCCTCTGCATGAACTGTGCAATGCTCTCCGTGTCATTCTGGGCGTGTCCCAGAGAGCCCATCATGGTGCTCAGGACGCCACGGACAATGCCTGTGAACAGCTCCGGGTTGAGAGCTTCGGCTGCCCCTGGGGGATTGGGAGCAGGGTTTGGGCCCGAGCCAGGAGCAGGAGTGGTACCAGAGGGAGGAGGAGGAGGAGGAGGAGCAAAGATGGGCTGGGAGGCCTGGGGATGAAATAGATGAGGAATGAGGAATTGCCGGCATTTCTTTGATTTACTATAAATGTAAACAAAACATGAAACAAAACAGGTATCTCACCTGCTTTAATGCTAGAACCAACACCAATGTATCATAATGTCTTAACATGCTTTTACAAACATACATCAAATGTTTCAAAGTTTAAAAAGTTGTCCATCATTAACATTAAAACCCAATGGACATCAGCAACGTTTAACAGATCCCCATCAGCTGCTGCTTTGCTGCAGCTATTCTTCTTTGGTTCCATAAAAAAAGTACAATTTCTAACTTAAAATCAACATAATATTAATGAACAGGACAACATTCAAGATGACAGATGTCATCATTACATCTTAGGCAAAAAGATAGCTTCTGGACAAAAAAATGTAGTTAAACTGCCACTGTTTTTACGGCAAAGATGAAGATTTGATTGCTCTAGACACTGCCCTGCACCTACAACTGTACAGTTCTTTATTTATTACTCCTATTACATGTATTATGATACAAATTTCTTAATAATTTTCCATTTTTCCTCATGCTATCCCCTAGCATCCTGCTCTGCTTTTATACTCTTTTTTATGTTCTTTGACTTTTACACAAAAAACACTGAGGAAAATTCCATGTATGTGTAAACATATTGTGCATTACTCAGGATTCTGACTTGATAAGAATCATATTTACAATCTCAGTCTTTGATAAATACAAGAAACTGCCTCATCACATTTAGAAAAAAGAAGTAGTTTTGATGCCTGCATTTATTCGAGCCACTCTACATATGAGTGCTTTGTCCTGTGAACGGGGCTTTGCCAACAAACATTGGGAAGAACTGACAGGGAAACATCAGAACATCAACTTTAAAAAAAGACAGATGTTTTTTTTTTTTTTTTTTTTTTTTAATGCTCCACTTTTGTGATAAAAATGTTCAAACTGAAAATAGAAAAAGATTGAGATTTGAGAATGTTTACAACAACCTTGAACAGTTTTGAGATATTTTAGGGATAGTAGCATTTCCAAACAAATTTAAGTGGAGTGCTTCACTCCCAAGGTTCCTACACACTTTTAAAATCAAATGTAGGACTTCCTATGATCTTTTTAAGACCTGAACTGAGAGAAAAGAGTAACACTTTTCTTTGTGCAGAAAACAGTCAAAACTGAAAGGCACACCATTTCTAAGTACAACCGATACAGGAATGAACTGATGAACTGTTTATGAAATGTCAAATGGTATAGGACATTTTTTTGTCATAAATTCCCAAATTTGATGACTTTTGGAAAATTAAATGCCTCCAATCTATCAATGTATATGGTGATATTTATCATAACATATTTTTGCAAGTGTGCTGAGCTGATTCTGAACAGTTTAACTGTTAAAAAGTAGCCTAGTATCCTTTTGTCAGGCAAAACTTGTTAAAATAAGAGTGGACTGCACTGATTTTTAAGTAGGCAAAGTGGTAGCCGAGATTTTAGAGAACTGGACAAGTGTTTTACAACAGTACAGAGTTAATTAAATTGCAGTGAGTCGGGTAAAATCAGAGAGCAGTCTGGGGTCCTACCCTGGGAATCTTAAAAAATCCAACACTGAATTCTGTGCGTTGGAGAACATTTCTGCAACATTTTTTGGAAGATGATGATTAAAATCATAGATGGTTGGCTAGAAAACAAAGACTGGATACAGACATGTCTTGGAGGTCTCACTGATAAAAATCAGGCCTTAAACATGCATTTAAGACTATTTTAGACTTTTTAAGGATCTGCAGAAACCCTGTTCTCCATACCCCATTCCTAAAGAAAAGAAACTCTGAATGGACCACAGTCAGGACAATCAGGGAGGCTTCACAACAGAACGTGCAGCTCATGTCAGAGAATAATTGTGGTCCATCACAAGCAGCCAAAATCATGAATGCATACAATAGAACAGCAGCCTCCAGCAGCAGCTCATGCTTCCTTATGTAGCAGTCTCAGACATAACATCCGCAGTTCACATGTAAACATGTCACATCTGTCATGTGGCAGACGAGGAATGTTTTGTTACAGCTATGAAAATGAAGAACTTCTCTAGCTTTGAAAACAATTGGAAATATTGGATGTAATGTAAATACTAAACTGAAAATCTACAACATAGGTTGTGTAATTTTTACTAATCAGTTTAGACGTTTCAGTGCAAAAACTCTACATGTTGTACCTTTAATTGCATTCAGATCCATCATTAAAGCACTGACCTGCATGAATTCACTCACGCCCTGGATGAATGCTGGGACCCCTGATGTGGTCACAGTAATTGAAGGGGCCCCTCCAGGTCCCACAGCAGCCCCACCAGTGACACCTAGGAGAGAGCCGATGAGCTGGCCCAGGTCTGGAGGCATGTCCTGGGGCTGCGGCTCACTGGTGTTCTCAGGCTGAGCAGCAGAGTTTGCAGTGGGTGGAGGTGTTGGACCCGAGGTGGAAAAGGAGAAGGAGGAGGACGAAGAGGAAGAAGAGCTTTGAGAGGAGGAGGAAAAGGAGGAAGAGGAGGAGGTGGACGTGGATGAGGAGGATGTGACCGTTTGACCAGCTGGGGAAAAATAAAACAACATTTTACTTACAGACAGTAATCTTTGATTAAGTCTTGATAGTTTATGCTTTCAAAATTAAAGAAAAAGACAAGAATACAGTCCAAATCTTTGCCTGACAATCAGAAACGCGTACCCATTTGTCCAGGAAGTAAAAGCTGTCCAACCAGTCCACTAATCATCTGGTTAAGAGCAGCGGGATTAAAAGCCTGTAGGGGGAGATTCTGCAGTTATTCTCAAATGTTTTGTTCAGCTTTAAAAAAAGGAAAGCAATCCAAAAACACTATTCCCACCTGTCCCGGCTGCTGGCCCGGCATGGAGGCCCTCACATTAATGGTAGTCCCCCGGGGGCCAAAGGCTGGAGGGGCCATATTGGGTGCAAAGGGTGGCCGGGTGAACACAACCCTGGCCTGTGGCTGGGGGCCCGCGTGGGGAGGAGGAGGGGGAGCAGTAGGGGTAGTGGTGGGTGTGTTGGGGCCAGTGGTTGTAGTTGAGGAGTTTGCAGTGGAGCTGTAGCCAGGTGGGGTAGGCTGCGGTGGGACAGGGTGGCCAGCGGCAGCGGCACTAGTTGCCACGGCAGCAGCATACTGGCTGATCTGTTGCATGAGATTCCGCATAAAGTCTTGAGGGAGAGCACCTGAAGGAAGACACAGAAAATCCTGAATCTACATATGAACAGACTGACTGTCGTCAGTTTATGACAGGATTATTTTCTTAGCCTTGTCTAAAACTTTATAGTGATAAAATATCACTTCAATAAGACACAGAGATCATGCACAAAGGTATTTGGAGACCAAACAACCTATCCCAACAGCTTGTTAGCAAGCCACCTGGCAAGGTGAAATTCAGACTGGGTTTTCAAGATTTACCCCCTTATCTGACTGTTTGTGGTCCTTCTTTGGAATGTGCTTCTCCATGTACATGTGGGTTGTTTTTGTGGCTTCTATTGTTCATAAATGCTGCGTTGGTGGCAGCTGTAGGTGTGCAGTACTTTGACACCAAGAACAAATTTCCCGAAGGAAAAGAAAGTGTATCTTGTCGCATAGTATGGTATTGTGTCATACTTTATTGTATCAAATTAAGACATCTCGTGTGCTCTTTTGACCAACATGCATGCTAAAGTTACCAATGTTAATCCAGTTAATATGTCAACAAGTCTTAACATGCAAGATTCCATTTAACATTTGCTTAAAGACTATAGCCTAACATATTTTCACAATATTAAAGTACATGGATTGAGAATATCACATGAAACAGATTGCAGGTAACAGTGAAGCTTCAGGAAAAAATGAAGCCAAAAAGGTTTTTATTTTTCGACAGTGTGTCTCAACTAGTGGTTTTCTCCAAATGAATTGGAGAAAAAAAAATTTAGCACTGATGATGAATAATTTTAAGATTAAAATAGTCATAATGATAACTTTAAAAGCTCAACATCTGAGATAAAAAGTCAAACTTTTAAGTTCAGAAAGTGAAAACACAAAATTTAAAGCCAAAAATAATGTTTTTAAAGGCAAATATATCAGATAGAAAGCCTAAATCATGACTTTTAATGGTCAAAATATGATATAAAGTTCAAGATCATGAGTTTCTAGATATGACCTAGAATTTGAAATCGTGAATATAGAAGGTCAAAATATAAGATAAAAGCCAAAATTATGAGTTGAAATGGTCAAAATATGAAATAAAAAGCCAATTGTAATTGTGAGACACAAAATTGAAGTATGAAATGAAAACACAAATGTATTTCTTTCTCCTCATTTCTGAATTTTAATCTAATCATTTTTACTATCTATTTTCAAAAATGTCATGAACTAACAAGGATATTTTAAATAATCAAGGTTAAGTTTGCATTTTTAAAAGAGAGCAAATCTGTGACCTTGGTGGGCCAGTTGTAATAAAAATATGATATGATCTTGTGGGCCGGGTATAACTGTACCATGGGCCAGATTAAGCCCCTAGGCCTTGAGTTTGACACCCCTGCTTTAGACTGTTAAAGTTTAAAATGTAAGATGCTATTTAATTGGCTGACTTTCTACATTAAGTCTTCACTAGAGTCAAAGAGCATTTATGTGACTAGTGTGTGAGTTTTTACCTGGTTGCCCAGGTATTTGCTGTCCAGCTGCAGCAGGGTTTGCTCCTGGGACTGAACCTACATACAAGAAAAAGAATAAAGAAAAAAACAGATGAACACCTATATATAGTACGAGTAATCACCTGTGTAAAACTCCCTACTGAAGGACTCTTCAGTAATGGATATCGTTCATCAAATTATAGGAGAGTGAATCACACATGTAAACAGAAAAGTTCCATTCTTGAGATCATTCAGCAAATGCTGGTAGCAGCAGTGCATCAAGGGTGCAGTTATTCTTAATGTGAAAAATGTAACTAAAAGCACTGCTGCACAGCATTAGAACACACAACTAGCCGTGATGTAGCGAAGCATTCAATCAGTGGCGGGTAGGGGACAACACACCGTCCGTGTTCATCTGCATCATGACCACCGGGACTGCCTGGTGGCTGATCCTGATGACCCGGGGGCCAGCCTGTCCCTGTCCAGCCTGCTGATTGGAGGGGGAGGTCTGTGAGGGGGAGGTCTGTCCCTGACCTGCCTGCTCCGCCTGGTTGGCCGACTGGGTGGGCGGAGCTTGTCCCTCCACGCCATTAGCCCCGACTGTCACTGTGGCACCCAGGTTCATCTGTGGGTGAAGCAGCAGACAAAGTCAGTGTGTAGACACATTAAATGCTCAAATGAATTACTTCTATATGCTTAGACTCACTTGCACAGGAATGTGGTGGTGCACCGCTCCAGGCAGAGTCACAGGGGTGGCATAGTGGGAAAAAGGCCGGACCACATGAAGGTGGCGAGGCACTGGGCTCATTAGGTTCAGTCGTAGATCACTGAGGGCCACAAGGGTGTTGCCAAGAAGACGGAGACATTCCCATGTCATAACAAGGTTGCGCTGGTCGTCTTCTCTCTCCTGTAGAAGGAAGGAAATTAATTTAATCACAATTACACTGTTTCTGCTAGAGTCTTAAGATTTTTAGCATTTGGAGGAGGAAAAAAACATTTTGAGAAGATATCCAATTTCTTTTTGACAAGAATTAGAAATGAGGACTGATACCTTGTCTCTGTTTTGGAAATATAACACTATCAAAATTCCCTGGAGAACAGAAGTGCTGTTATTTGGACACACACCAGAACCAGTTGGCCCCATACTGTGGTGAAGCATGATTGTCCTCCTCTCCTTAGTCCCTTGATGATCAGCCCTCATGCTGCACTGACCCAAACCGGGCATGAGCACAGATATGTCATGTCTTAATTTGACACAGTCAGCTCAGAAGATGTGTAGTCTTAGAAAGCTTGCAGAATGGATGCCTTCTACAGGAACAGTTCTAATGATTTTAACATCACGTCCATACTGCGCACCAGTTTTTTCGCAAGAGCAATCCCACTGTGTCAAAGCAAACCTCTTCAATTTGTGTCGAGGCCAGGGAAGCGTGCCATGCTCGAGTATGACACGGAGCACTCATACTGGTCAAACAAACTGGACTTTGGGTCACACATGCTTCGGTATGGTACAGACTGTCTGGTATTTGTGCACCCTTAAACTTCAATACAACAATTGGTGCCCGTTTGGCTCAGTTGGTAGAGCAGGGGCCTATATAAAGGGGCTGCAGTCCTCCAGCACTGGTCCGCGGATTAATTCTCAATATTGGGGCATGTTTGGTGAGTGTCTTCCCCTCCCCTCTTTTCCCATGTTTCCTGTCTCTCTTCAGCTACCTCATCCAATAAAGGCAAACGCCCAAAAATAATCTAAAAATGAAAGTACAAGAAAGCTACCATGCAAAGTGTAAATGCATATATCTTTTATCCCATAAACATATTATTATTTCAAAGAATAATCCAGGTATGAGATGAAAATTGATCTGATTTTAATTATCCTAATATTTCAAATGATTACCTTAAAATGACAGAACACAATATTAAAGTTACTGGCCTTGGGATTTAAGTTTTACTTAACTTAAGATGTGACCCTTGAATGTTTTAAATTTATCTAAATATAAAATCCCTTTGTTTTTTTCTTTAAAAAATGTACCAAAGATCAGCAGTAAGTTCTCATAGAGCTGTTTGGTTCCTACTGTGTTATTGTTGTATTCTGCTGTCGTGGCTGTCTCCAGGATGGTGTGAGCTCTCTGAATAAAGGGCTGCAGTCGTTCCTCCACTCTGCGCAGCTCGGACAACATCTCCGCCAACTCAGCTGGGCTGGGATGACTACGGGCAGGCAGAAAGGCAAAAGTGATTAGGATCAAATAATAACAGAAACTAACTGAGAATGTTAGCTTCAATAAAGCATGCTGAGTATAAATAATTATGGATTGGCCCTTATATGATATTTAGTGGCAAGAGATTAATATGTGACAATCAGAGAAAAAGGATGTCCTACTTGGGTCCAGGCTGGGGTGTTGGTCCCTCAGATTGTGCTGAAGAGGAGGGTGGAGGTGGTGGGGTTGTAGGAGGTGGGGAGGTATCCATGGGCTGGGCGGAGGGAGATGGAGTGGAGCTGGTGGATGAAGATGAGGGAGGAGGAGGAGCAGAAGCAGTAGTTGTCTCTGTTTGAGAGGAGGAAGATTCAGCTGGCCCTCGGCCCTAAGAAGACAAAATATAACAGGTAAATATGTTATTGTCAAATGATGCCTCTAGAGCTCTTCTACTGGACTGGTTTAAAAAGCTTGAGCTCTCACCTCCATCCTGTGGATGACATCATTGATGTCCCTCAGCAGGTTTTCAGCCAGCACCAGCCTCAGCCTTGGCTCACTCTGCACTGGTTGGTCCATATCGATGTGCACGTTCACGGACCCATTGCTCTGTAACAGAAAAAGAGATTAAAAGGTGGCGATCAGAAAAGCACATGATAGTGGTGAAGAGGAACGAACACTATGCAGATTTCTTACCCCAGTGCTAGTTGTGACTCTAGCGTTCCTGGCGTTCTCCCCCATGCCCGACACCATCTGTTGAACTGACATCTGAAGGGGGAAAATTACAGCACAGAGACACAAATCTTAAGCAGCCAGGAATAAAAAACTGGTTTAAACTAGGTTACAAACTGCATAAAATTGTAATTATAATAATATAGTTAATTTAGTAGCACTTAGCAAAACCAGCTTTACTACGTGTTTTACATAACAGAAGGACAAATGGAATAACAGCAGAAGAACTTTAGAAATAGCTATAAAACACCTTCTTTTATATAAATAGGGCTGGTCCAACTAGGAGTAAGCTTAAACATGGTTTCATAGTTGGCCTGAATTAACACAGTAAAGTAAAAACAGTAACCATAAACATTCCTCTACTATTAAGCATTACATCTCTATAAGGCTCTGTTAAAAATAATGCTGCAAATCTCACAGAATCAGAGACATTGCCTTCACTCTGTGAATTTCCCTTGTTGTCAAAACCTACACCCACACTGCAGTCCAGTTGGCGAAAGTTCAGTGTAAACAAATAAAAGCTGACTTACCTGTATCTGCTGGGGGTCCATGATGTTAACAGGCAGGTTAAAAGTGCCAAGCATTACGTAGCTGTTAGCATTGCGGTCATGTGGAGGCACTTGTGATGGTCCCTGGGAGGAAGAGGATGGCCCGCTGTCTGCTGAAGGTCCTCCTGATCCTGAGCCAGGCTGGGAGGGCGGAGGTGGTGCACGTTCGACGAGGTGTATCACTTTCCCACCGACGTCTGAGATAACAACAGAAGGCAAAGTTAAAAATCTAAATATATGGTTGTGGGATGGTTTCATCTGTATTATAAGCTCCTGGAAGCCTTCAAAATTAACAACTTTTGTTGGCATGCCATATCATATAGAAACAAAAACAAGTGAAAGATTAAAACACAGCATATCCTAATCAACCCTGTAAGCACTGTAAATTTAAAAAGTGAACAGAGAAGGAAAGAGAAATATAAAACAGATTTCTTGAAACAAGATAGTATCATTGCCTTAATTAACCTTTGATTACTTACTGTAGTCTGTCAGAGTCCTCTCATCCTGTAAGACTCTGCCCTGGTAGATCAGCCTCTGTTTGTCAACAGGAATTCCCACTGAAGGGGCAATGTGCTCCTTAAACTCTTTGACTGTCAGCTACAAAAAAGTAGTACAGACATGAGAACAGACCAGCTCAAACTCAAAAATAAAGACAGTCTTTAGGTGGACGTTATGGATTTACCTGAGCACCAACAGTGTAGGTTCTGCTTTGGGAGTCTAATGTTTTGACGGTCACCTCTATGTCTGTAGTTGGTTCCTCCATGATTATCCTGTGTCATAAAGCAAGAGTGTTTAGTGACTATATAAATTAAATAAATATTATATATATAAATATATTAATATAATATTTTTATTCTGCCCCCCATTTTTGTAAAATAGGCAAAATACGTTGTCCCTTCAAAAGAGAAAAAAACATGGTCAGACTATTTGATATTAAATTTAATTGTGGTTGACTATACCACAATAAAAAACACCAATAATGAAGCTGAAATGTGTGGGAAATCAGGACTGATACTAATCTTACAGGGGGAAATTTAGGGAATTTAGCAGACTTGCTACAGGAAATGCTGAGAACACTTAAAGTTTTAAACAGTGGGGTCTGAGTTGTTAAATCATGGAAACATAATTCAAATCATCCCCAGAAACTGTATGCATTTAATGGGTCAGACAAAAACATTTCCTCAAAATGTTGATACCAAGTGTTTCAAAGTCATACATTTTTATTTGAACAAATAATGGTGTAGCGACATACCAGGCCTGAAGACAATACATCATCAGTAGCATGGTTGCCATGAGAGAAACAAGGAAAAGATAAGGCCCATTCAAATTCACAAGGTAGTTCAACTAAATTTAGTGAGAACAGCATTGAATTGCACAATTCTGTCAGCAATGTTTCATATCTGCTCAGTTTAGACAGTGTTCAGGGGTTTGCTTGCTTATCTTAGCACTTTGAAAGAGGAAATTACAAAACCAGGCTTTAATATTGGCAAACACTTAAACTGTGGCTGTCAAATAGTATTTTAGTTGAGGAAAGAAATACTGGTGTTGGTGTTGGTTGTTGTTTCAGTCCCCAGACCACGTGATTTATCTAAATCAGGTGTGTCCAAACTGTGGCCTGGGGGCCAAATGCAGCCCTTTGTCCATTTTTAATTGGCCCACAGCAAACTCTAAAAGATAAATGATGAATGGCCCAAATTAGAACATGAAACTCTGCTGTGCTTGACTGTAAATTTTATCTGTTTTCTTATTGACAGACGAGAATATTTTTTTGTGACCTTGGGGGCTCGTCCAGGAAGGTAACACAAAACTATACTCTTCTGTCAATAAGAAAATACAAAAAAATTCTTGTTTGTGAAGATGTTACGAAATACCTACTGTGGTAATTCTGTACACAAACATTTTGACATGACAATTTATTTGAGTGCATCTTTTTGTGGCTTAAAATCTTTACCTTATTTGGACTGGATTGACTAACTTTGATATCATAAAGTGGAGGTATTTGAAAGTGCCTCCACCATCCTTCAGAATTTTTGTATATGGTCCTCAGTAGAATAAGTTTGGACACCCCTGATCTAAATGAACCTCACCTGTGTCTGTGTCGGTTTTTTATGAAATATGCCCTGAGCAAATAAAGGCTTTTATTTTTTACTTAATCCTTGACTCAAGCAGTGCGCCTGAAGATAGCCCTGGTGGCTTCCCTTCTTTGATAACATTTTTGATCATTAATAATATCAGAAATTTAGAAAATTCCCTCCTTTTTGTCACATTTTGAAATTCCACTATTTGAAAAGGAAAACAGAAAGGAGAAAATGTTTGCCATTTGTCAACACAAGGTCCATATGCCTTCTGATTTGTCCACTAAGCTGTCAGTGATTTTTTTTTTGGTGAAATGAGACATTATGGAGTTGTAGTGGACTTATTATACATAACCGTGGCTGCAAGGAGACAGTGCAATGGCTTATCCTAAGGGTTCTTGAAATAAATGATTAGAAAAATGTAATGCACTTATTATGGACCTCACTTTACTGCGATCAATGCAGTAATGCTGACAGCTCTAATTTAGACCAACACTAATTCATCTATTACAGGGTCAAATCAGCTGATTATTATATAAATACTATAATCTATTAGGGCAGGGAAAATGGACCAAAAATAATACTGTCAAACATTCAGGTCTACATCAATGTATCAAAGGGTAGCAAGAGCTCAGTTTGTAGGATTTTGGGCTTGGAACTAGAGGATTACCAGTTACTCCCCCTCTGGACCAAATTATGGAATCATGTGGTTGCTGGAAAGATGCCAGGTAAGTTACCAAGAACTGCAAATGTACTCTTGAGCAAGGCACCAAACCCCCAACTACTTGAGCTATCTAATGTGCAGGCTCCTACTCTGACATCTCTCCATAAGTGCATGGGCACAGGATCCTGTTTGAGCATGTTTGTGTATCTCTGGCCTTCTGTATATGTAGCATATAAGACAAAACAGAGAGGAAAAGTAAACTTCCCCATTGGAATTATTAAATAAATGTATATGTTCTTCCTGTATTCAACAAAAAGTCAGTCACAAACAGTATTCGTGGCTTTACCTGTGTCAACCAATAAATGTTTATATTTAAAGACAGGCAATCACATAAGTGATTAATAATGAGATAAGAAAGATGTTTCCTGAGTAAAGTATTCGAAGGACGAATAAACACATACAGTATTAATTTAATATTCATTATAAGGCAATAACTGAAGTCAATTAAACCGAACCAGAGATGAAGTTTAACAGAGGCCGATCACTTCACGTTAATCAAACTTGCAAGGCACCAACATTATGTTCACGTAGCTAACGTCACTAAAAACAGACATAAGCTAAAAGCTGACAGTAGCTTTGATAAAGTTAGTCCTATCGAGATAGGACAGCCAATAGTATGGGGATTTCAGTTTACACTTCAGTTAAATATATTTAAAGTTACCAAGATATTCAAATAGTTCTAACGGAAAATGCTAGCAGACTACCGTTGTTAGCGGTAGCTTGCTAACAGGATTTAGCATGGATTAACCTGAAGATCAGTGAAGCATTAGCAACGAAGCTAACATTCACCGGCTAACTTGCTGGCAGGCTAAGCTAATGCTAGATAAACAAAATGTCTCAACAGCCTAGTCAGATCAAAACAGTATTGTATAACGTGTTTATTCAGACGTTAGTGAGGAGTTCGTTATTTACCTTAAAAGTCACACAATCCTCTCAACTTATCCAGTGTATGCAGCTGTTTCTTATCATCAAAAAACATGAAAATGACTTCCTAGTAGAGGCTCCGGTACTTGCTAGAAGCTGCCAGTCGGTTGAGAGCATAGATAAGTACGGGCAGATGCGGCCTGGGTTGCTAGTGCTCACGAGAACGATACGACTACGTGGGCGCCATTTTTGAGAGGTACAGCTGTAACTAAAAAAAAAAAAAAAAAAAAGATAATGAAAAAGAGGAAGGTCTATCCATGATAAAATCTAAAAATTAAAACATTTATGATTCACTTATTTTTTCCCCACAAATGTCAGACAAATATTATTATCTAGGTGGCTCAGTTAGCATAAATAAAATGCAGCTTTTACGGCAAGATGTGTCATCCAGTTTACTGTCAAGCGTACATTTGTCGACTTAAGCTATGACAAAATTTTAGCCAGCCATTTTTCAGTCTAGCTAATAGCAGATATTTAATGATTAGATAAATAGTAACTAAAAGTACTTTTTTATTTTCATAAGGACGATATGAGACTATTGCTAGACTGTCAGACATTCAGAATCCACGATACATCTTCACTTTGTCGTTGCATATGAAATATGTCAGTAATTCTCATCAATAAATCGGTTAATTTAGCCTATTGACAGCGCACTGATATTATATTTAACATTTATGTTACTTTTACAATTTGGCTGACTGAATTAGGTATACATGTCTTGGCTAAAAGCAAACACTAAAACAGGAATTTACTGAATAAAACTGGACAGTTTCTGACTTTTTGTTGGCTAAAAATAGACTTAAACTTAAAAAAAAACAAAATGTGATTAAAAATCATGAACCTTTTGAATCTAAGACTAAATATGAAGACAAGATTTCAAATAGGTGCCAGAATCTAACACTGATTATAAAGTCTTTTAAAAAATATGGATATGTATTGGATTTACAGTACTATAGTGCTGTTGGTGGGCCAAAAGATGTCATTTATAATGACAAAAATTCATTGAAAATAAAATGAATAATAATCACATTTTAGATAATCATAGCAAAATTGATTACATTGATTTTATTGTCTGTTGCATGGAACCAGTGTCACGGTTTCATTAGCTGGTGACAATGTGCTTTGCAGCTTACTCTGATTTTAAGAATTTACCATTGTCTTCGGAGGCATTAATGAAACTTGGGAAGACTACTTGGGAAGAGTTTTCTGGCTCATAAAGTACACTGATCGAAACAAATTGAATAGCTGTGGCTCATTAGCTGTAGGCCTGTATGTGACAACACAAACACTGTCTGAGTAATGTTGACGTATCTGAAAGCCAAGTATTTACATTGAAATTTCCTGTTTATGAAAAAATATACAGTTAAAAAGGTTAATATTTGAGTCTAATGTCATAGTTGTACATGGGTTTTTGGTAGGTCCCAGAGGATTTTTTGGTCACAAACTGTGCCACTGCACACTGGAGTTTGGGAAATTTGGAGAAACAATGCAGATTACCTTGTTTTTCCACAAAACTTTGATTCTATTTTAGAGATTATTCTATTTCAAACAGATATAGTTTCTCAAGCAATCATTTGTACATCAACAAATAGACTACTGTTGAGAACCGTAGCAGTCTACTTAATATTAGATTGTTTTTTTATATGAAACCATAGGTTTCATTAGCAAGTGATTTGGTCCATAAATAGGTGTCGATTCAGTGAGTTATGAATATGTTTTCAAAAGTGGATAGACCTCCTGCCGTCAGACTTGCATTCATTTCGACTTTCGGCCATACCCCTCCAAAATGGCGCCTGCGCAGGGAAGGTTTGATCTATATTAACACATCTATGATATCATGGATGTGACGTCAAGCTACACCAGAAGTGCAGCATAGAAGGAAAGAAAAATGGCGAATCTCGTGGAGGCAACGACCCAGCAGCAGTTTGAAGATTTCTTAGCCAAAGCAGGAAAATGCCTGACCGTGGTGCATTTTCAGGCGGCGTGGGCTTCTCAGTGCGAGCAGATGAACGGAGTGATGGCGGAGCTGGCGAAGGAACACGGTCACACCACGTTTGTGAAGCTAGAGGCGGAAGAGGTGCCTGAGGTGTCGGAGAAGTATGAAATAACCGCCGTTCCCACTTTCCTTTTCTTCAAGGGAGGGGAGAAAGTTGATCGTCTGGACGGGGCTAACGCTCCGGAGCTGACTAAGAAGGTAGCCCGCTTGGCAGTCACTGGTAGCCCGGGTGGAGCGGCAGAAAATAGCGTCACAGATTTGAACCAGCGGCTGAAGAAGCTTATCAACGCGGCTCCATGCATGCTTTTCATGAAAGGCTCCCCACAGGAGCCTCGCTGCGGCTTCAGCAGACAGATAGTGGCTCTCCTCAAGACGCACAACATCCAATTCGGCAGCTTTGACATCCTGTCCGATGAGGAGGTCCGACAGGGGCTGAAGACCTACTCAAACTGGCCTACCTATCCTCAGCTGTATGCCAATGGAGAGCTGGTGGGAGGACTGGACATAGTGAAGGAGCTGGCTGAGTCTGGAGAGCTGGAGAACACCTGCCCGAAGGCTGTGACCCTGGAGCACCGCCTGAAGACCCTCATCAACCAGAGCCCGGTGATGCTGTTCATGAAGGGCAACAAGGAGGCCGCAAGATGTGGCTTCAGCAGGCAGACACTGGAGCTTTTAAACGAAACCAAGGTGGATTATGACACCTTTGATATTCTGCAGGATGAAGAGGTGCGTCAAGGGCTCAAGACTTATTCTAACTGGCCAACCTACCCCCAGCTCTACGTGAAAGGAGAACTGATCGGAGGTTTGGACATACTGAAGGAGCTAAAGGAGAGCGGAGACCTGGTGTCAGTGCTGAAGGGGGAGTCGTAGATGGATGTGCCATCAGAGAGGGGGAACAAGGAGCTACTGCACACGCCTCGACCAACACTGCTGTCACCAGGGATAAGATGTTAAAGAACAAAAATATATGAGATTACAGTTAATAATTCACTTTAAATCCACTATTGTAGCACTTAGGCTCATTTAAAGTCCAAACTGTTAACAACAAAGACCGGCTTTGGATTGCACCAGAGTGATGTTAACTGAAAATAGATAAGAATACAATAAAAGGCATTTAAATTTAATAAATCTATGCCAGACATCCTTTTATAAAGCCCTCTCTGACTTTAGAACCATACTTTTAATACAAAAAGCTCAAGCTTTTTATTGTTTGCATTACGGGTTGCATTTTTCTTCCATAACAGCCTTCCATATTTTATTGAGTGAAATATTATTTTCCACCTGGATCTGCCTCAACTTTGTATGCCCTCATGTCAAGGTGTTGGCCCTGTAAAGACAGAGAAACAGTATTTAGCTTTATCCAAAGTCCCTCTAGTTTACATACGTCTAACAAATTCTGTGAGGCACTAAATGATACTTTGTTCATCATTAACATGATTAAACTACCAAGAAAAAGCAGAGATATGGTGTTGTTTTTGCCTCCACTTCATTTTATCTGCTGATATATGAGGAAAAATCGTCCGAGCCTCATGGTCCGTGGAGGTCAGCAAGATCAAGATCCACTGTAAAGTTTAACCGTGATTACCATATTTTATTTTTGACCTGAATAATAACCACTCTTGTCAAAACAATAAAACATGAATAGTATTTACTTGTGCTTTAGTACAAATACAGCCTTTTTCAAAATGTAAATCCCTTTTCTTAAAACAAATCTGTTTATTGGTGAAGTTAACAGTGTGGATGGGCAGACTGAACAAAAACATTTAGAAAATAATGGTAGACTTCAGAGCTAGGTCATGATGTGCACAGACGTCAGCATACGAAAAAATAGAAAAAATTGAGACAACTATAATGGAAAGTGATCTCATAATTGTGAAAAGAGGCAGAAATTGTCAAAAGGAAGCAACATGGGAAAAAACTGGCTTAAAGAGGTGGCAAACAAGGACTAAATGTGACAAAAATGATTGAAAAGAAACAAAAATGGGTGAAAAGCAGCAAAATGGGACAGAGTTGTCAATAAGAAGTGGCTTACATGGGCATAAAGTGGCAAAACAGTGGAAAATGCACATAAAGCAGCAAAAATCTGTAAAAACCAAAAGGGCAACCAATTCAATTCTAAAAATGACAGGCTGCCAATAGAGGGAAGCAAGGATAAGAGTGATGCGATTTCTTTTAAATATCACACGATAGTAGGCCACAGTGTGATGTTGTCTATCATGTTCTTCTTGTCTTTCTTTATCTGATGGTTATCATTTTAGTTTTGGTTGTCAGTGTGTCAACCATTCACACTGTTGTCTCAGTTAAGACATGAAAAAAGCACAACAATGAATATTTTCCCTTGTCAGAATATTCGTTTACAGGATAAACACAGCAGCATCAGCTGGTGTTGAAACTAAGCAGTGTAAAATAGCCAAGCAGAATCTCCATACTCTAATGTGGGCTGTATTTCATTTTATCTGTAGATAAAATATCCCAACTATGGCCCAGGGTTTGGACACCCCTGATTTAATCAACCAGTGTAGCTAATATAAATTGAAACACCTGCAGTAATCTGTCATTCAGATCAATTGTTATCAACTGAACATGTAGACTCTGGTGAGTTCTGTGCAGACTCTCTGACCTCTGGTAAACAAGCTGGTCATTTGACACCACCCTGTGGAAATGTGAGGTAAATACATTCATGCTTGAAATTGACAGCTCACTACAACTTTTTCACACTTTCACTTAGTCTTTTCTAGCTTGTGCTGGCTGATCTATACTACCACAAAACCTGACTTGATAGCCGGGGCTTTTTGTACATTTTCATTTATGAAATGCCTTTAAGCCCTGTCTTTTCTTGAGACAAACATAAACGCCTAGCAGGCCTTAAATTGTTGTCAAACTAAACTTAAACAGCAATGACAGGAAAGACCTTAAAATGTATTTGAAACATGCAACAACACATGGATAGTAAAGAAAGCAGGTTTTAAATTAAGATAGGCTTTTATTTGATGTTTTATGGTACAGCTGATAATTAATCATGACTGGCTAACATTTCTATCCAAAATTGTCTTATTTCAGACTAAAGGTTTTAAAAAATAAGACAATATTGCACTGGAAGAAAATTTCAGTTGATGCAACTGAAATTCACACCATTTCAAGGCTTCCTCAATCAAACATTTTCATGTCAGGTGTTAGTCAGCGAAGACACATTGACTATGGGGTCATGCAGTTTCAAATACTGAGGGTTTTTTCAGTTTACAGAAGAGATTTTGCATTTAAAGCACCTTGTCAGGTTGAAAATTAAGTCATTTTGAAATATTTTATATAAATCAAACAATTACAAGACCTTAAAACATAAAAGTGTTTTCAATCTTTAAAGTCAGGACAAATCCATCCAAACCAATTATAAAGACAGTATATTTAAATGCATGATTAAATCAACCTCAGTTATAGCCTGGTTAGAGTAGATTCTTATAAATATATAAAGGTTGGATCCATTTATTGAAGGGAGCATGGGTGGCAATATGCCCCCTGTCAGAAAGTCACTATTAGACTTTCTTTCTGTTGACCTAGAGCGTCAATGGTGAAAACATGGACAAACTTCACAGCACACCCGTTTAGCTAACGGTGATTTCCTGGCAAATGACTACGCAGCTTCAGAGAGGCATAAGTACAGTGCTGTGAAAAAGTATTCCTCCTCTCCTGATACTCTAATGTTTAATATCAGGAAACACATTTTGATGGTAGATAAAGAAAACCTAAGCAAATTCAAAATGCAGTTTTTGAATGATCCATGCATTTTTTATACCGCTTATCCCATTGAGGGTTACGGGGAGCCTGGAGCCTATCCCAGCTGTCATTGGTCAAGAGGTGGGGTACACCCTGGACTGTCAATCGCATGATGATGTCATTTAATAGGGGAAAGAAAAACATCCAAATCTACCTGGCCTTATGTGAAAAAGTAACTTTCCCCTAAAACTAATAATGATTGTTCCACCTTTGGTGGCAACAGTTGCAAGTGAGCGATTACTGTAACCTGGCACGTCAGATGGATGTGTGAAGGCTTTGAAAGAAAACTCGGAGGGTGATTGGATAAAGGATTGTCTGTCACATCTTTACGGGCCAATCAGAGCAACAAATCACATGACGTAGCCGCTACTGAGGTGTAAACTCCACAGAGAACTGCATAACGCAAACCATGGCAACTGTAGACATGTCAGAACACGACTTTTGACATTTTGAAAAGAAAATAACTCACTGCTGTTCTTTGTTCTTCTTTTAACTGAGAAATGTTGTCAATTTCTGATAAAACTGATGCTTTAGCAGCATCCACGCTAATGTCTTCTGCCATATCTACACCGGCCTCTTCTCGCTGCTTGCTTACGTCATGACTCTGCCACTCCCGAAAGTACTGCCTCTCGTCACTGATTGGTCCTGTCTCTCTCTAACCGGTCCGGTTCAAATGGGAGCGTTGCAAGATGGATTCGCCAGTGAGAAACACGGAAACGGCATATCCATCTGCTTTGCAAGGTTACGATTACTGGCCATGAGTCTTTAACATCGCTGGAATTTCAGCCGCCTCTTCTTTGCAGAATTGTTTTAAGTGAGCCACATTGTAGGGTTTTTGAGCATAAGCAGCCTGTTTAAGATCATTAGCATCTCAATCAGTTTTTAGTCTTGACTTTGACTAAGCCACTCCAAAACCCTCAATTTATTTTTAAGCCATTCAGAGGCTGACTTACTGGTTTGTTTCTGATCTTGTTCTGCTGCATAACCCAAGTTCTCTTGAGCTCGAACTAATGGCGGGAGACTCTCCTTTAGAGTTTTCTGTTAGAGAGCAGAACTCATTGTTCAATCATGCAGTCATGGCAAGTGGTTAAGGTCTTGAAGCAGCAAAGCAGCCCCACCCCATCACACTACCACCATGTTTGACTGCTGGTATGATCTTTATATGAAATGCTGTGTTAGTTTTACTCCGGATGTAATGGGACGTGCACCTTCCAAAAAGCTCAACTTTTGTCTTGACAATGTACAGAATATTTTCCCAAAAGTCTTGGGATCATAAAGATGTTTATTGTCATTGTTGCTGTTGGGTTTTTTTGTCAAAAGTGAGGCTAGCCTTTGTGTTCTGTTCAGTGCTTTGGCCTTAGAACTCTCCCATCGATGTCATTTTTGCTCAGTCTCTTTCTCATTATTGAATCATGAACTCTGACCTTAACTGAGTCAAGTGAGGCCTGCAGGTCTTTAGATGTGGTTCTGGGTTCTGGATGAATGGTTGATGCACTCTTGGAGTCATTTTGGAAAGCCAGCCACTCCTGAGGAGGTTCAACACTGTTCCAAGTTTTCTCTGTTTGTGGATAATGGCTCTCACCGTGGTTGGCTAGTGTCCCAAAGCCTTAGAAATGATTTGTAACCCTCTCCAGACGGATAGACGTGAATGACTGTGTTTCAGGCCTGGGTGTGGCTAGTGAAATTAACCTCAGCTGCTTTTACTGACACACACAACTGAATATCTCTGGGTTTTTGGACAGTTCATCAGGCAGAAAAAGCTTTTTAAATTTGCTACCATATGTGGTTGGGAAATGTAGATTGCATTTTTGTTAATCCTTTAATTTTAATGGTTCATGTTCTAGAGAGAAAATAATGTTTTTTTGTATCATAAGTTCCTTTTTTTAAAAAATGATGAAAACTGCACAAGTCAGCACAGCCAGTTAATGATTCAGAGTGTGTTTACTGATAGGGAGTGGGTCTTCTTCATTCAGGACAAACTGAACTTAAACAAATGAGCAGCGGGGGTTGCAGCTCTTTAGTTTACTTGTAAATCATGAAAAGCTTTCTATAATTACCCTCTGCTTTGCTGAAGTGGTTTTAAAAAAAACACCACCACCTCCTACAGTCTGATGATGACTCAGTGTGCTTCATGCAGACGGGTTTTTCAGTCAGTTCCTCTTTAAAGTGGATTTAGGATGATGAGTAAAGCTTGCTGTGTGAAAGGATGAGTCATTTTATTGAAAATGTGTTTACAGATAAGTTTTTACATTAAATCAGGCCCAACTTTCAATCATAAATTGCCTCTTTTTATATCAGGGGTCTTGCAGCAATCCATGTTAATAATTCACCCACTCCCACACTCTTACATAGACGTGCTTGAACTGAACTTGAATTTGGAGTGGTTTTAGGCAAGAGTTAAGTCTTTCCTCTCAGGTTGCAGACATGTGGAACAAAGCTTTGGCGTTTTTTTGTTCCTTGTTTAATTTTCTGTATCAGGCCATTGTCCCCTGCACTTTTCCTAATCTGTTACCGGTCAACACTGTCGACCGCCAGCAGGTAAGTCAAGTTTGAGTTTGTTTTCCGTGTCAGTATGCATAAGGCACAACATGGAAAATCATACTAAGGGTTATTACGTACATGTCGTTAGCCTAAAAAGTCATTTTTAGCCAATTTGCGATATCTGCCTAACTAGTCTTCTAATGCTGCTGATTCATCGTGCTGCATTTTCTGCAATCCTTAATATATGACTTTAGCAATTATGCTATGACGCAAACAATGTTATTATTTTGGCTTGATACAGGTTGTTTGGATGAATCTCTTGAAGAGTTTTGTATTTTTTGGCACATTTTAGTATTTTTGATATGTTCATTTAAAAGTTAATGTTATTTAAACTTTATTATCCACCCTGCTCAACTGATCATTAATCTAATCAACCAATCATGTGGCAGAGACCAATACATTTAGGCATGCAACAATGGTCGAGAAATTCAAACCCAGCATTAGAATGGGGAAGAAAGATGATTTAAGTGAATTTAAACACGCCATGGTTGTAGATGGTCTGGCAGGCTTTCATGTTGTTTATGTCAATATCTGACCCTAGCCATTGGTGGACTCAGAGGTGGGGCAGGGTGCAATCGCCCCCCTTGATGCCTCAAAGAATCACTGCAAACGTGCCCTTAATATGCCCCTATGGAAAATAAACATGATAAAGTGGCCTCTGTGGTGCTCTCTCAGTGGACAAATTTGGTCTAAGTGGCTACTTTGGTGTCCTCTTCGTGGACATAATAGGCCACAGCGTTTGATTTGGTTTCTTCTATGGACAAAATTTGACAAATTGCCTCTTTAAGCAAAGTGCTCTCTTAAGTGCCCTCTAAAAACACAAAATTTGGCAAAGTGCCCCTTTAAGTGCTCTTTTAATAGACAAAATTTGGCAAATTGCCCCCTAAGTGCCCTCTAAAATAACATAATTTAGCTAAGTGCCTCTTTAATGCCTGTTAACAAGACCAAATTTGGCAAAGCGCCCTCTTAAGCACCCTCTTACAAGACAAAATTTGGCCAGAGTTACTTAAAATACCTCTAAATTGATGAAGTTTGACTTTAAATGCCACCTTAAAATACAAAACTTTGCAAATTACCTCTTAAATGCACTCCAAATAGACAAAGTGAAAAAGTTTCCTTTAAAATGCCCTCAAGATGGACAAAAATTGGCAAATTGCTGCATACGTGCCCTCCAAATAGATGCAATTTGCCATAGTGCCCATTAACTGGCCTTTAGAAATAATAACTTTTGCAAACTGCTTCTTAAATGCCCACTAAAAAGACAAAAGCTGGCAAGTTTCTCTTTTAAGTGCCATCAAAAAAGACAATTAAATCCAAAATCTGCAGCTTATGTCATTTTTGACATGCATTTACCATTTTATCTTTGCCTATTGGTGAAACTGTCTATGGATGGTTGTGTATGAAGATTCTAGTGGATTAGCATTTGTGAAATACTCAGACCAGCCCATCTAACACCAGCAACCATGGCATGTTTAACATGTTTAAATCACCTTTCTTCTCAATCCTGAAGCTCAATTTGAACTTCAGGACATCATTTTGATCATGCCTGCATGCCCAAATGCATTGGTTTCTGCCATGGAATTGGCTGATTAGGTATTTGTGTTATTGGCCGGTTGAAAAGATGTACCTAATGAAGTGGTTGGTGAATGTATATGATCTGGTTATTTCTTCTATGCATTAGTTTAAGATATGCATCAGCACTGCACACCGAAGGGAACATGTTCCTACACAAATACACTTTCCACTCACTCCCTCTGCTCTTTCCGTGAGTGGTCTTTGATGCAAACTGTGGCTTTACATCGGCAAAGTTCCATTCCTGTACAACTGACACCTTCAACGCTCTTGATTTCCACATCTCTGTGTCTGCGTCTGGTTCAGTATCTAGGGCGATGGTACTTTAAAACAGCGGTGAGTCACAGAGAAGCCGACGTCCAGAGGTTCAGAGCGCTGGATAACATTTGGTTCAACATTGAGGAGACGGCCAAAGACACTCTGGTGCTGACTGGACACATGCGCACGTGAGGCAGCAAAAACACACAGAAGTACAAACACTACACCAGGAAACTACCACCCAGTAAGCAGAAATAAGAGAATATGAGAAAGGAAATGAAAGGAAAAGAAATTTGCTTGGTTTTTAACACAGAAGTAGAGAAGTGACATAAAAAACATAAAAAGTGTGAAATAATGTTCTTAAATAAGAGTCCTGTCATGTTTTATGTGTGATGTTATCAAATAAGATAATATAGATGGTCAGATTTATGTTTGAGATGTTGTTTTACTGTTTTATAGAGGAGATGACTGTGTAAATCAAACATGGACCTATCACATACGTCCTGACAGAGAGGATTTGGAACTGAAAGGTAATAAAAAAACAATTTACATATACATTTACATTTACTGGAGGAAAAAACAACCCACACACACCCAAGTGGCATGAATAGGTAATGTTTATGGCCAAAGGAAATTTTATTCTTAGATATGCAAATGGAAATTTTTGGTATTAACTTAGCAACTAAGCATAAAAGAATTCAGTAACTTTCCAAGGATTTTATATTTGGCAGGATGGGAAAACCCCAAATGTGTCTCTTCTGGGATGTCAGCTTGAAAAGCTCACCACTAAAATAGCTTTAGGGAGAGTTTTCAGCTCAAACAAATCTAGGACTGCAAATAATGATAATTCACAAAAATACTATGTATGCATCTGTGTATAAGACTGAGTTTGAGTCTCCGTGCATAGAAGCAGCCTGCCGCTCTCCAGTTATTTACAAAGTGCCCAGTTTTCATTGCCACTGGTGAACCAAGATAAAAAAGTTCAAAAAAGAAAAATAACTCTCACCTGGCTGATACTAACTGGGGAAAGAGAGAGGAAGTACCTCTTTCAGAAGTAAAAGTAGTCAAATGGGACAAAAATAGTTCATCTAGGGAGCAGGTGGCCTAGTGGTTTAAGGTGCTCCCCGTGTATGTGGGCAGCCCGGGTCTGAATCCTGCCTGAGGCTCTTTACCGCATGTCTCTCCCCACTTTTGACCCTGTTTTGGACTCTATCCACTGTCCTCCCCTTTCTAATAAAGGCACAAAAATGCCCAAAATTAAATCTTTAAAAAAAAGAGTTCATCATTTCAAAGAGTTTGTTCAGCCCTTCAAGTGAACAGCAGTCTGCCCATAAAGTTACATAGGGATTAAAGTAGACCAGAGCAGTGTTAATTTTGTCGACTAAACTATGACTAAAACTATTCGTCAACAGCCTTTTTTCCATGACAAAAACTAGACTAAAACAAAAAAAAGATCCGTGATGACTAAAACTGACAAAAACTAAGTTTAGTTTTCATCAAGACGAATAAAACTAGACTAAAATATAATGTAGTTTTCAGCGGACATTCAGAATCCGCAATATTTCTCCACTGTGAGTAAATCTGTCAAAAAACAATGCAGCTGTAGCTATTCTGCCTCTCAGCTGTAGAAAGCAGGGACCCCAGGTTGGCAGAGTGCATAGAACACACTAACATGGTTTAGTACCAGATTTAGGCAAGAAAATAAATGCTTGGACTAAAAGTAAAGACTAAAACGTGAGGACTTTTTATGGACTAAAACTAGACTAAAATGTTTCTGAATTTTTATCAGCTAAAACCAAAAAGCGTAGAAATGACTAAAATGGGACTAAAAGTAAAAGACATTTTATCTTAAGACTAAAACTAAGATTAAAATTAAAAATAGCTGCCAAAATTAACACTGGCAGCCAGACCCCTCTAGACAGTCACAAGCTAGTTGCACCTCTGTACAGCAAGTCTGCAAATGGGAAAGATATTCATAAAAGATTGCAACATAACCACTGGCTTTATCATAATAGGTGTCACCATTATTTCATGTTTAGCAGTTGACCAGGTGCAGGAAGTCATAAAACTCAGGGGTTCCTAAAATTTGCCACACCAGAGACCTCCATATGGCATTAGTTTCTCTCAGAGCCCCCATCTTGCAAAATGTCTTAAATGCCTTGTACATTGCAAAAGCAAATAACAAAAATAGCAATATCAAAAAAGGTCTGAACTTATTTCATTTTTGTTAACATTGAAAACCATGTTATACATTCATTTCATGTTGCTTTTGTAAACAGTCATATTCAGTCTGGTGCTCTTTTTGGCTTTAAACATGTGTCTGTGTTAAGAGGAGGTCGGTTTACAGTCTTGAATAGAGCAACTTTCTGACACATTCCAGAGCAGTTGCTTGATTCTGATTGGCTAGAGTGAAGCATGTTACTGAATTGAAGGACCAACATTGAATAAAGAGGACAGATTGTAATATAAAGTGATAAAAACATCTTAGAACAGATGTACTGAAATGTCATTGTCATAAATAAGGCTATTATTTTCCTTCCATTTTCCCCATTCTTTCAAGTTTTGGAAGTTTGGGACCTTGCAAACATTTTAACTAGTATGTATTAAATTCCCCACTCCAGTGTGGTCACATGGTCATAGACTGTAAACATCATGGCAACAGTTTAACGTGCATACAGGTGTGGAGTCATATTTACATAAAATTCAATAATGTTGCTGTAACATAATGATATGGGTTTTTTGGCTTCTCATAATGTTCTCTAAATCATTTTTCTTATTCTGTAAACTTCCTCTTGTCAACAAATGTGCATTATTCATGAGTTTATCAGGACTTTTTGTGCCAGTCAGAGCACTCAAAACTAAATCCCCATGTAATAATGCTTTATGATCTCAGTAGATTCTCTCACACATACAGTGCTTAATAAATTTATTAGACCACCACCCAAAGTAAGGTTTATACCACAGCTGCCCTAAATTAACAGCATTGGTAATTACCAAAATCATTTTTTATGTTTCTGCAATGGTTAATACACCAATATGTAGAAGCTCTTTAACCCAAATGATATTTTTAATGCTAAAATATAATTATTATTGTTAGACATGAATTTTCAAATGTAATGATTTACAAAAAAACTGAAAAAATAGTAAAGCACATTAATATTTCTTGATTAATATGTCAAATTATAGTTATTTACTTGAATTCCTGAACAGAAAAAGGAGTTTCAGTGGTTGAATGTTATGCTTGATTAAATTCTGACTTCTCAGAGAAGCCCAGTGAGCCAGCTCAAATTTGGGTGTAAAAAGGTGAATTCAGTTTGAAATGCCTCATTCCTGTTCAAAATGGTAAAATGTGGAGAGCTCACTGAAAATGAAAGAGTCTGCATTAAAGCACTTCATGATGCTGGATGGTCTCTGAGACAAATATGACAGGTGGTCTAATAAATTTGTTAAGCACTGTATATGGTAATTTATCCTTCAGAATGGCCTTAAAGTCATTTTGTCATGCATCCTCCAAGTTGGCATCAAGTCATTCATACACACAGATCTATTTAATGTTTTCAGCCCTGCTGTTCCATCCACTGAGATACTTCATGTAAAATATGGTCTAAATCAGTTTTAAAAGGGTCAAAGGCTCATTTATGCTCAATTTTCAAAATGCATACAAATCAGAAGGAGCTTTATGTCCATTCTGTGTCCATTTCATCAGATTTCACCAGTTCATCATATAAATGGACACGCTACAGACATCTGAAGTGAAACTATATGCAGATGAGTGACTCAGTCTATTGAAAGTTGAGCTAAGGCAGTTTTCAGCCCTCTTTCAGTTTTACTTATTGATTTGAACACCCACAGAAGAGGCCTTCCCGTTGTAGTTTGACTCACTTTTTGTTAATATTGCCAAACTTTCACTTCTCATGAATATCATGGCATTTACCAAAACAAGGTGTTTTATGTTACTTCCCTAACAGTTGAATTGCAACAGAATAAACCTTTAAAACTGAAAATGAATTGCATCATTTATGGGCCCACTTACTCACTGTGAATCCTCCAAACTGTGGCCTGTGCAACACTCTTGGGGACATTCAACAGACTTTGCACTTAAAGGCCTGTTTCTAAAGCCTATTTCATGTTTTGGGTCCTCAGATATTTGTGTTGTCACATGCACCCCACCTCAAGACAATGCCCAGACTATTTCAGGGGGAGCATGCAAGAGGGGCTTCAGGGTCCTAATTTTCTTATCAACTTTAAAAATGATCACGAAACCAAAGTATGCTCTGTTAATGATTAGCCTTGGAGCATGAAGAGTTAACTGTGTTGACCTCTACTGATTCCTGTTGTTGCTGCCTTGCTTATATGTCATTGTTTTTGTGATACAGGAAAAAAGGAGCGGCGGAGCCTGCTGTGGACCGGCAAATGGGCCAACTGTGCTGAGTGCATCGTTATGCAGGAAATCGAACCGCCTCTACGAGAGACAGACTCAGAGGACTCCCTTAGTAGACACATGCTGTATGGTACGTTTTGATAGGAAATGGAAGCAACAGTGTTCTTGGTTCACAGCGAGAAGATGACTTTTGTTACAGAAACAGTTACATCCAACTACAGTTGCATAATCCAAAACTAAGATGAGTATTAGATGTACATATTTTTAAAATCACAATTACAAACATAATTAATGACAATATATTAGGGTCACCTTAAATAAAATTAAGAGGATCTATTGATTTTTGGGCAATAAAAGGAAATTTGGGAGACAAAATAAACATTTTTGTGATTGTAAAGTCTATGTTTACAAGAAAACAAACCTAGATTTTCGAAATTTTACATGTAAATTTGAGGGGGAACAAAAACATTAATTTTGACATTAAAATTTTGACTTTAAAATTTATACAATTAAAAAATGTAATATTATAAATTTACAACATTGTGAAGTCAAAAATGTACAAGAAACCAAACTGAAAACAGTGTTGGATTTTGGACTTTTTAACCTAGGCCTGGATGTTTTGCTTGGATTTTGTCAATGAAAACAATTAAAACTGATGTATAATTTTCCAAGTGGGTCCTGGTGGGGCTTATCTTTTTTAAGATGTGAGTAGGGGGGAGCCCTAAGAAAAAAAAGGTTGGGATCCATGGCTCTAACTCAGTGGGTAACTTCATTCGTGGTGCAGAAACAACAGCCCACCAGAAACATGAAAAAAGAATCCCAGAAGGATCACTGTACAACAGGCAACATCCAAACTCAATGAAACACAGAAAAAACTCTAAACACTCTGCCCAAGGGCATGATGGGAAACTTGTGGCAGAGAAATATATGTTGGTATTATAACAGTGTAATCAATGCAACTCAGATTTTTTTAAAATTATTCCAAAAAGTGCTGAGTTGTGCCCTGCTCTCCTGAAGCCTATATCTCTGAAGGTTAATTTAAGAAACCACTTAAATACTTTGTATTGTTTGCTCCCACCCATGTATTTTCGTTCGTCTTCCTCTCTGTAGGTCGTCAGAGGGATACGGCCTCTGAGATGGTGTCTATGTTTCTGAAAAACGCAGCCTGTCATAATATGACAGTGAGTGTCCAGCCACCTCAAAAGAAAGGTTTGTTTTCAGTTCATTTAATTTCCTCTTTAGAGATTGATGATAATATTCTTAAAATGCATCTCTTTGTGTCTAACCTTGCCTGTCTTATTTTTATTTTCAGAGTTTTGCCCCTGAATGTGGACGCTGAAGTAAACTCATATCTTGTTTCCATCATCAAGTTAATTCACCCACTTAACTTTGTCAGTCATCGTTAATAAAAATAATAAACTCTTGGTTCTTTGTAATCTCTTTCAGGACTTTGCTGAATCTATGAAGTTGTGCTGCTTGATGATAGGACCTTTTCTTGTTCCCTGTATAACGGTTAAAATAATAAAACTAGATATTGTAGTTTCATTCAGACACTGTTACTGTATTTGTGTCTCTATAATCTAACATGGGTACCTACTTCTTTTCAAACAGCACCTTTTATGATACAAAATTGATCTATTGTATTGAAATCAAATGCTAATCAGCTTCAAGGTTGTTGAAATTGTCTGCTGGTACACTAATGACCTCTGTCACTTTGTGTCTGATTAACTAGACATGCAAAAACACAAGCTAAAAAAAAGACTGCAGGGGAGGATCCTCCCACGACCACCCAGTAAAAACATGGGGAATACCCACAGAATCGGAACAGAAACACCTGCTGAGATAAGATAAATGAAGGTACCATCACTGAGCAGCAGGACTGACTGGTTTCACACAGACTCAAAAGTTCTTAAAAATCCTGACAGTTGCAGTGATTACTAGATCGCCGTTGTCTCTATCACACTGCTTAGCCACATTGATGTAATTTGTTATTCAAATGCTGATTATAAGTGTTCAATTTTATTATATTTGGTCTCTGCTTAGGCTGCCTGGTAATTTTTTGATGAAAAGGGAAATACAGGAGAAATACATGAGAACAGTGTTTCACATGGCAGCAGATACATCCTCCTTGTAATTCACCTTTATTCCACGGCTACTTATTATGCGATTATTCTCTTTGTGTCGTCAGTGCTGAGTGTGCCACTGCGGTGGTGACACATCAAACTATAAGACATTTTTTATTACACGTATTTAGTAAGCAAAGCATTAATAACCTTAGTAAAACACAGCCGTGTAGCAGTGACAGGTGTTTTTAACACTCAGGGAGATGAAAACATGATAAAATGTGGAAGAAGAAAAAACAGAACTCAAAATCCAACAATTACATTCAAATTCTTGTTTCCCTCTGTTGGTCTCGCTCAATAAACACCGTGTTGCTGTCTTGTGTATAGGTGCTACTGATAAAATGTAATCATTGTAAATAGAACTCAAAATAATAATAATTTGTTTTAGAACTGACTATAACATTGTTCTATTGAAAATGATCCAACAGTGTGTGTTGACGATAGTAACTGTAGAGGTCAATAGTTGGGTCAGTCCATCTATCTATCCAACCATCCATCCATCCATTTTCTATACAAGTTGTTTTCTAACTTCTTTGACCCAAGGCACACCTGAAATCGAGCCAAAATCTTAAAGCACACCATACCTATTTCCATGAAAATAGACTCTTTGATTCTTGTTACAGCATCTTCAATCATTTGTACAGTTACAGTAATGATGCATTGTTATACAAATTCCCAGGGAAGCCTAGACTTGCTTCAAGGCACACTGCCGCCATTGTGCTAGCTAATGGGTACTTTTACCGGTCAGTCACAAGACTGACATCACAAGGAAGGTGTCCTTGGTCTGTTGGAGGAAGCTGAAGAACCCAAGGAGGACATTCAAACTCCACTCAGAAAGTCCCTGACCGGTCAGCAAACCAGGAACCTTCTCCCTGTGAGGCAAGAGTGCTAACCACTACTGGGCAACCCTGTATGGTTCCTGTTCAAAGATAATCGAAGAAAGTTTGGAGACGATTTTAGACTTTCCATCCATCCATTTTTGACACTGTTTATACCATTTGAGGTCACGGGAGGCTGGAGCCTATCCCAGCTGTCATTGGACAAGAGGCAGGGTAGACCCTGGACTGGTCACCAGTCAATCACAGGGCTAACAGAGACAAACAGTCATGCATGCTCACATTCACAGCTACAGACAATTAAGAGTCACAGATTAACCCAACGTGCATGTTTTTGGTGGTGAGCGGAAGTTGGAGCACCCAAAGAGAACCCTTGCATGCTTAGAGAAAATGCAAACTCCACTCAGAAAGACCGTGAATGTGAACCAGGAACCTTCTTGCTGTGAGGCAACAATGCTAACCACCACTGTGCAGCTCTGTATCATTCCTGTCCTTAGTAAATCTGAAAATTTAAACGAGTTCAGAGACAATTTCAGACTTCTAAAAATGCAAATATAGTATTTCTTTGTAAGATTTTCCCAACATATCCAACTGATAAATATTTATCCTCACCTCGTTGTTATTTATTTGTCTTATTTTTGACTTTCTATGCATATTTTGTACAACAGAGTTTAACATTTGATTTGGTGCAAAAATGCAGTTCAATAACTTAAAGAAAGCTAGGGCAGAGACTGTGTAAATATGTCTTTACAAGGCAGAAGGAACTAGGTATCCCACAATCCACTGCATTTCACTTTATTTGTTGTTAATGATAACACTTCAATCTTTCAAAACATATAACTCTATACTTACCTTTATCTCCTCATACTGCACCAGTATGTTTAGTCGTCATCAGCAGTCAACAGTCTTTATTTGTGGGCTTGATTGACATCTCTGTGGTAATTGTAGACCCCACCAATCAGAGACATCGCTGTGACAGTTAAGGATTGTGGGTATTGTAGTATTTTTTGGCTGAGAATAAACTTGATTTTTCTTAAAAAGAGGTTGATATCTTGCCAACTATTTTCTTGTACAAGAGCATATACCACCATTTTCTACTCATGGTAAGTCTAGCTTGGATACTTGAGATAATATGGCTAATAATCAAATCCATTATGGAGAAATGAACTGGATTTTTGCTTCCAGAACCACACTGTTGAGCTTGACATGGTTACATGCAATTAAAGTTATTAATTATTTGGTATTGATTTCTTTGCTCCCTGTGGATTTTGTGGTTATACATGGATTGTTTTTTCTTACTGTGCTATTAACTGCTGTGGTGGCTGCCACGTTGGAGGAGTTTTGAGCATGAATGGCTTATATAAGTTCATACCATAGCATCTCAATTGGATTTAAGGCCAGACTTTGACTGGGTCACTCCACGACATTTGTTTTTTAAGCCACTCAAAGGTTGACTTGCTGGTCTGTTTCGCCTCATTGTCCTGCTTCATAACCCAAGTGAGCTTGAGCTTACAAAAAAATGGCCAGACATTCTCTTTTGGGATTTCCTGGTAGAGAGCAGAAGCCGTGGTTCCATCAGTTATGGCAAATCATCCAGGTCCTACAGCAGAGCCACCCCACCCCATCACACTACCACTACCATGTTTGACTGCTGGTATGATGTTCTTTATATGAAATGGTGCATTAGTTTCACTCCAAATATAAAAGGATGTACACCTTCCAAAAAGTCCTTTCTCGGCGATCTAAGGAGTATTTTCTGTTATAAAAGTATTGGGGATCATCAGGATGTTCTAGAGAAGTTTGAGATGAGCTTTGTGTTCTTTTTGGTCAGCAGTGGTTTAGGCCATGGAACTCTCTCAAGGATACCATTTTTGCCCAGTCTCTTATTACTGAACCATGAACACTGACCTTGACTGAGTCAGGAGAGGCCTGCAGGTCTTCAGATGCTGTTCATCGTTCTTTTGTGACCTCCTGGATGAATCGATGTGCTCTTGGAGTTTTTTGGGAAGGTTGGCTCAGGGGCAGAGCTATGTGTTGCCAACTCCTCTGCTTCTCTTTATCTTCACCTGCTCTTAAAACCAGTAGTGTCTTCCTGTCCTCTTCTCTTTCCCTCACTCTCTTTTTACTGTTTCTTTTACTTCATGTTTCATGATTTCTCAAATCTGAATTCAACCTCAGCCTTTTATGTAATAATTCTCTTCTTCTCCTCTCTTGGCTCATCACACATTTCCTCTTATTTTCTTTTCCTGGTGTCTCTTGTTTCATTTACTTACTGGAGAATCTTCTTCTGTAAGGGTATATCCGTCCTTTCCTTATACTTTCTTCATAACTGTCCTTCACTCAGCGCCTGTATTTATTTTTTATTCTTTCCTTAACCTAACTCTGAAACTCAAAACTACCAAAAAGTAAACCACATTGCACCTGTAGTTAATGAGGCATGTAGAGTTACTTCAGACTTGTGTGGGGGGTCGGGGGGTCCCCCATAATCTTTGAGCTTCAAAAGCTTTATTTCCTATAGTGTGTTTTGCACTAGTTTTTACTAGAAATGGATTGGCTTAATTAACTGTGAATTGAAGAAAAATTCTCAAGTTAACTGTTTCCACATGATTTGGAGTCAATAAGGTCAAACTAAATCATCTTAACACAAAAATAATCTTCTAGATTCTTAAAGACACACAATATTTTTTCTGTATCCATCGGCGGAGTTAGGGGGTGGCTGTATGAGCTTAAGCCCCGGATGTTTTCATTAAAGCCCCAAACCTTTTTGGTCTCAGGGCGACTCGCTCCTCCGTTAAGTTATTGATTGTGTGTGAATTTGAGATGAAGTGAGTGTTCTTGTCGTCAATATGCAGTCTTTGGTAAATGCTGGTGCTGAGTTGGTGAAACCAAAGTTGAATGAAGAAACTTCAGCATGGAGGACAGCACAGGGTCAGAATACAGGTAAAGTTTCTAAAGTCTGATTTAGTCGACAGCCAACATACAGCAGGTTAATTCAGCCCGAGCTCACAGCTTTCACGTCGTGTGTGTGCTTGTGTCTGTGCCATTTCATTCAGACTCACCACTCTGATCAAACCTAAACACACAGACACGCCCGTCTCACGTGTCTAGATTCTGGAGCTATAACCAGGAAAATAAATATGCATCCTCAACGTTTCAGACGACACTCTTCTTAAAGTTTTCCTCTGAGTTCTGAACATGTTTGATGAACAGTGATCTGATCCTGAAAGGTGTGGTCAGTCTGTCACACACACACACACACACTGAGCACAGCAGAGATGTTAAGTACAGTCTCACTCATTTATTTGAGGGGGAAAAATCTCTCCCTGAAAACAAACAAACAAAACGAGATGACGTCATTGTCATTTTGAACGAAACTCCTAGCATATACTTTAACATTGAGCTGACTGTAGACTGGAGAGGTTCAAATCAGATAGGAAACACTAACTTTTTTAATTCTTTAAAATGTTGGCTATTATGAAAGTCTGACAGGTTTGGATTTCTAATTTAAAGGATCTTACACAGAAAAATATTATGTGTCTTTTAGACTCTAGAAGATTGTTTGATTTTGTGTTAGGATTATTTAGTCTGACCTTATTGACTCCAATCATGGGAAACAGTTAATTGATGTGACTAAGATACATATAAAACTTGGTCTTTTAATAGTAGTATAATGGTCATAAATCTAAAACTCCTTGTTTTTATATTTTCCTCTTTCAGTGGAGTTTTCGTCCAGGAGTAAAAGAGTGGAGCAGAGAGAGAAAGTGAGAGAATGAAAGAAGATGAGAGGAGGAAGAGAGAGCAGGAAACAGAGTGAGTCAGAAAGGAATTAATCAGATTTCAGATGATAAGTTTCATTTGAAATTCTATAAATACTATTGGCTTTTGGGAATTTTAAAAATATACGTAAAAGGGTTACAGGTGTAATCTCAACACTTATGTATGTGTTTATTATTAGATAAGGTATATGGGCTACTCAACACTTTAAAATCATCAAAATTGTTTTTAGAGGTACTTTAAGTTCTCCCAAATATAATATAATCATTCAATGAATAAAAATGCCATCAACCAATGAAAACAGCATCTGTAAAGCAGAAAAAATCTCACCGGGAGAATGTCCCCAGATTCCCGTAATGTTGGCAACACCTAGCTCCACCCCTGGTCCCAAAGCCTTGGAAATGGCTTTGGGACCCTTTAAAGACTGATAGATAGCAATGACTTTGTTTCTCATCTGGTCTTGAACTTCTTTAACCTGATGTAAACCAGTCATTGAGAGCATTTGGGAAAGGGAAGAGCCTTTGAAAAAACTGGATGAGTGTTCTGTCTTCCACATATTTACGGGCCCATCAGGGCAACAAAACACATGACGTAGCTGCTATTGAGCTGCGACCCTATGGATGCGAATGCAAACCTCACGACTGTAGACATGTCAGTACAAAACTTTTGTCATTTTTGAAAGGAAAACAACTCAGTGCATTTCTTTGTTCTTCTTTCAACAAAGAAATGTTGTCAAGTTCTGATAAAACAGCTGCTTTAGCAGCATCCACGCTAATCTCTTCCGCCATAATTGCACCAGTCTCTTGTTGCTGCTTGCTTATGTCACGACTCCGCCACGCCTGAAAGTACTGCCCCTCGTTGCTGATTGGTTCTGTCACTTTCTAACTGGGCCCAAACAGTTCAGACGGGAGTTTGCAAGATGGATTCGCCAGTGAGAAACACAGAAACGGGCATATCCATCTGCTTTGCAAGATTAGAACTTCTTTAGATGGCGCCATGATGTGAGCTTTTAGCCTGCTTCACTTTGTTAGACAGGTTCTATTTAAGTGAATTTTTGATTCGAACGGTCTGGCAGTAATCAAGCCTGGATCTGCATAGTGAAATTGAACTCAGATTTCCAAATAATGAGGTTAAGCACAGTTAACTGAAGATTTAAGAAAAGGGGCGTTTACAGTCACAGGGCAGTTGGATGACTTTTTCCCTAAATAAATGAAATCATTATTTTAAAGCTGCATTTTGAATTATCTGGATTATCTTTTGCTGCTTGTTAAATTTGTTTGAAAATCTGAAACATTTAAGCGTGACAAATATGTAAAAGAAAAGAAATCAGGAAGAGGGGCAAATACTTTTCTCAGTACTGTAGTAGAGGAACTTAGACCACTGAAAATGGAGATACTCCTACCTGAGGTATAACAAAGCACAGCTATATGTTTTTAATATCTTTAACACACTCATGAAATGGATGGTTGTATATGAATATTTGACTGCAAAGTTACTTTTTGGGTTGGTTTTTAGATCTTACCAAAGAACAGTAAAGTGAATACTTAGCCTTGTCTGAAAGAGACGACTTATGCTTTATCTCTGAAAATGAGGATCAGAAAGTCCTCACATTTGCACTCATTAACACTTAAATGTATGTGTTATTGAGGTGAAAACTGAAATTGAAACAAAATTTTTAAAGGTCATTTCTAAAGTAAGAACAACAATCCTCAAAACACGTCAAACTCATAACTTATGAAGACTGTTATCATAAAAGTAGGCTATCTTTTTTCCTGTTTGGAGTGAGTCATTTCTTTGCTGTTGTTTTTTTCTTGTCAGGGCACAAACTGCTAGCAACAGACAGAGGGTTTCTGTCATAGCTATGACTGACACTAGTGACTCCCAGACAACAAGTGAAGTCTCAGACAGACTGGTAGGCTGATCAGTCGGGATCAGAGTTGTAGTGTTGCCAATCGTTGTGTTTTCAGTCTGCCAGCCGAGACGGGACAAGATTTTTGTTTTTATCATGGATCATGACATCCCAAAACCTAAACAAAACGTGTAATCAGATCTGGCATTACTTTGGTCTTTACTTAGAGAGCTGTGAGTGCAGAGGCAGAGCTTGCAAAAGATAGTTAAGGAGATGAAGCAGTTCAGGCCAGTCAGCGGATTTAGATAAGGAGGAATAATGCTGGCTTGGGGCAAAATAATGGTTGACAGTTGTAATTATGAGTCGAGCTAGAGTATGTAGAAGGGGGAGGTAGAGTGCTAGCCCCAGTCAGAGCTCCTCACCCTAGCTCTGCCTCTCCCACCCTCTTGCTAAGCCTGGGTCGATTGAAGGTATAATTATAAGTCATGCTAGGGTAGGTAGAAGGGGGAGGTAGAGCATCAGCCAAGTCTGGTGGGGTTGAGTACTAGCTGCAGTCAGGGCACCTCACCCTAGTCCTGCATCCTCTTACTAAGCCTGGGTCTGTTGAAGGTGTGATTGCGAGTCATGCTAAGGTGGGGGCACCTCACCCTAGCTCTATCTCTCCCACCCTCTTGCTAAGCGTGGGTCTGTTGAAGGTGTAATTATGAGTTGTGCAAGGGCAGGTAGAAGGGGGAGGTAGAGTGCTAGCCCCAGTCAGGGCACCTCACCCTAGCCCTGCCTCCCCAACCCTTAGCTAAGCCTGGGTCTGTTAAAAGTGTAATTATGAGTTGTGCAAGGGCAGGTAGAAGGGGGAGGTAGAGTGCTAGCCTCAGTCAGAGCACCTCACCCTAGCTCTACCCCCCCCCCGCCAAGCCTGTGTCTGTTAAAGGTGTAATTATGAGTTGTGCAAGGGCAGGTAGAGTGTGAGCCTAGTCTGGCAGATGAGTGCTAGCCCCAGTGGGAGCACCTCGCCCAAGCTCTGCCTCCCCCACCCTTTTGCTAAGCCTGGGTCTGTTGAAGGTGTCATTATGGGTCTTGTGGGGCAGGAAGAAGTGGAAGGAGAGTGTCAGCTTAGTCCAGCTGGGCTGAGTAATAGCCCTAGTCGGAGTTGTGGTAGGGTAGGTAGAAGGAGGAGGTAGAGCGCAAGACTAGTCCGACGGGGATGAGTAAGAGCTCTAGTCTGGGCACCTCACCCTAGCTCTGCTTCTCCCACCCTTTTATCAAGCCTGGGTCTGTTGAGTGTGGCAATGCTGTTTGGCCATGCTGCAAGGTAGCGAATGTCTTGACAACCCTGGTGAATTGTTGGTTTCTCACCCATCAGTCTGCAAGCATACAGAATCACTAAACAAGTCAAGCAACCTAACGTGGGAAAAACAAACACTGAACTCTTTAGACAACCAGCCATTGCCTTTGTCACCACATACTTTATGATACTCATAAATCTGCCTAGTGATATACAGTACATGTGTCTATTTCCATCTCTCTTTTGAAGATTATCCCATCAAACCCAGGGTGCATTAAAAGAATAGGGGTTTCCCATATATGTCAAGCTCTTTTTTGAATGAGGAAGCACTATTTGGCTGACTTGGGAGTTTCAGGGCACCTGTGGGAATTTTTTCTACTACTTAAGGAACAGACTGGAATGAAAACTGATGCCTCAAATGACTACTAAAAGCAAACAAGAACAAAATGAATACGACTGACTATTTATTGATTCGATTTGATTCAGTTGTTATGTGTTTGTATATCTAGTCCTCAGATAGTATCTTTTCTATTCTAAGCCTCTTGGTTTTCCTCGCAATGACATCTCATCATTATTCCTGGAAACAGCAACCCCGAGTGGGCAGGTCCAGTGTCAAGTTGCAATAGTCAAAATAATATCTCTGATAGCCACATGTGCCAGTTATTTTTCACAAATGGTTAATAATGAATTCACTCTGCTGTTGTTTATCATTCAGATTCAGAGAACTTATTTGATTCATAGAGGGCAGTTCATTTGCAGCTTAACCACATCCAAACCAAGGCTGCCCACAAAATATTCTGAGCCCCTGAAAACCCCATGAAGGGGCCCTCCCAAGTTGTGATTTATTGGATATTTCAATGCATGTGCGTTGGATCAATAGCACGGGTGCTAGCATCTTGGCCAACAGTTGTCTCATTTTGAAACTAAAAAGGGTGCCAAGATATTAGGTTCTGATGTTCAAACCATCTATTCCTCCTACTTTTTAACCCTTTCTATTACTGTTTCCACCTATTTTATTTGTTTCAGATTTGTTTCCACATCTATCCCTTTTCTTCTAATTTTTGCCACGCTTTAACCAATTTGCCCACTTTTTAACCGCTTTTCACCATTTAAACCACCAATTTTTGCCACTTTGAGCCAGTGTTTGCCACTTTAAACCTATTATTACCACTTTTTAACTGCTTTTCACAATATTTTTCTGCATTTTTGCCATTTGTTTATCAACCTGTATGTGTTTCTTATCATTTTTGCCTTTTTTTTAACCTCTTTTTTCTACTTTAAACCATTTTTTGCCACTTTTAACAAATTTTCCATCTCTTATTTCTGCCTATTTTGTGACTTTTAACACATCTGTGCCACTTCAAGCCAATTTTTGTTTCTTTCAGCCAAATTTTGCTACTTTTGGACTGCCTTTCTCCATTTTTACCAACCGTTTTTGCCATGTTTTTCTTTTTTCAACCATATTTGCTGCTTATCCTTTTTGGATGGTTTTAACCTCTTTTTGCCACTTTTTAACTGCTTTTTACCCTTTATTTCTGCCAATTTTTGCCACTTTAAAGACTACTGTGCTACTTATATTCCATTTTTTTCCACTCTTTAAGCATGTTTTACCATTTTAATGCCCATTTTTGCTGCAATTATTTGCTACTCTAACCCATTTTTGCCACTTTGAGCAATTTTTTTCCTCTTTGAACTTATTTTGCCACTTTTTCACTGCCTTTCAACATTTTTACCACCCGATTTTTGCCACTCTTTCTTTCTTAACCCATATATGCTGCCTATTCCTTTTGCCACTCTTTAACTAATTATTTCTGCCAATTTAAACATATTTTTGCCACTTTTAACTTATTTTCCCACTTTTTAGCTGCTTTTCACCATTTTACTGTACAACTTTGGTGCAATTATTTGCCACTTTAAGCCCATTTTTGCCAAAGGTTCACCTTAGTAATAGGAATAAAACAATGGCCCAATTGTGTCTCTTTCTGTTGCCAGTAGAGTGCGTTACAGCAAAATGATGAAATTAACCTATGAATTTGTAGAGGAGCAGACACTGATCATGTGAAATGCAAAGTCAATCATATTTGTAGGATGAGAGTAACACAAACTTTCTGTCAAACTGCTGAGATATGGAAACAGTCTCCAGCGCCAATGAGGTATCCTTCGATGAAACATGTCAGTGTTATGGCCAATTATTGAGGCCTTTCTTACAAATCTGAGCTTGGTAGGTTAAGCACAAAATGTTAGGTAATACAGTACGTAGGCAGGTTCAGAGTGATACTGTTGTGTTGTCTGAGAATGCTGAACAACACAGCCTTATTTTGAAATACAGGTGAAGCTAGAGGACTTTCTGTAAGCATTCTGGCATGGGGCCAAGAGGTGGAGCATTGATTTTTTTATCTTTCAGATATTTTAGTATTGAGTGGCCTGTTGTGATTTCATGAAACCAGATTACTCTTGTGGTGGGACTCAACATGGTGACATAATTTTCTCATTGAGCTGAGCTGAACTTTAACTTGAAAAATACTGACCTATAAAAAAATATCTTTGTTGGTTTTCACATCACACCCCACTGACCTTAATACTCATTTCAGATCTTTAATGGCAACTAAGTTTGACCTCTCTCAGTGACCATGATGAAAAATGACTCAGTTGGGACTTTATGTGGAGATTTGAATAAAAACACACATCTAGTAGTCTACCTTTGCTGTTTTTCAGGTGAGATGCAAAGGAACCAAGCACACCACAGTTTGTTCTGTGTGTTGTTTTTGAGTGGGGGACAGCACCTGCAAACCCACATCCAGCCTATCTGGCTTTCATGTTGCATGTGTGTAGGCGCCTGTTTGTATGTGTATTTGTTTGTTCATGTTTGAGAGAAAGAAGGTCAGAGAGGGAGACGGTGACATTTTAAAAATCCAGGAGAACATCGACTGCTTGGTTGGGGGTGTCCCATGAAGCATGAAACCAAAAACAGAAAAGTGAAATAGAAATGAACTGTCTCACTCTCTGTCTCACTCTGTAGTCTTTAAAACTGAACTTTCACTACAGTTATCATCCACATCCTCATTTCTAACTTTAACTTTAATACATTTCTAACCTAGTCAAAACTGAATTTCAGCTATGAAATCTTATTAAGAAAAAGTTGAAACTTTTTAGGCTCAATACATTTAAAGGACAGATTCACAAGTTTTCAAGCTTTACATGATAGCATTAAAACAAGAACTGATGTTGGGTTTCTATTAGAGGGAAGGAAAAGGTCACGTGTCAAAGGGTTTGAATACTGATGTTGATGTGATATTTCAGTTTTTTATGTTAGATATGTTTGGAAAAATATCTAAAATTCTGTTTTTACTTTGATGGGGCACTGAGTGTAGATTAATGAGAATAAAAATAAAGTTTTTCACCTGTACCATCAGGCTGCAACATGAGAAAACTGAAAAAGTGCAGTCTAAATACTTTCTGAATGCACTGCAAATAAGGGAACTGTAAAAAGTAAATGTTTGATATCACAAAGTGCAGATGGCTTTTGATTTGTCTACTGAGCTGTCTGAATTATTCTAAATCACTGTGGCTGCAGGGATGGACCATAATTAATTGTGATTAATACACCAACTCTGACAGCCCTAATTAAAATCCATTTGCATTACATTCTACTAAAAAAGTCCTGACTATTTTGATAGGTCACAATTTTTATGGGGTTTAAAATTATTTGATTTAAGTAAGTAAATTGATTTTAGTTTTTATATTTTTGTTTTCAGTTCTTTGTTTTTATGCACTGGTTGACTCAGAGGGCAACATTTGATGAAATTTCATCCTCGGGCCCTCAAGTGGGCAACAACATAATCCCCTTTAGCATGATATCTAAGTGGGCAAAATTTGAATCCCAACCTGGGTTCTGGCACCTGTCAGAGATTTCATTCCTGGGGGCCTCAAAATTCAATAAAGGATGCCATCAAAGCATGCAAAATGTGACCAGGTGTTCTCTTATTGTGATTGTGGGCAAAGCTCCCTCTAGGATCCCTTTAAGGTGGGAAAAATTTGACAAGGTACCCACCAAGGCACTAACCTGGCATGCCAGATGGATTTGCTTCACACATCCATCTGGTAAACCAGTCACAGACAACATTTGGGAAATGGAAGAGCCTTTGAAAAAAAAATTCGGAGGGTGACTGGATGATCATTCTGTCCATCACATCTCTACGGTCCAATCAGAGCAACAAAACATGTGACATAGCTGCTACCAAGCTACACCCCTACCAAAAGAGTAAACTCCATAGAGAACTGCATAACGCTGTGAACCATGGCAACTGTAGTCATGTCAGTACATGACTTTTGTCATTTTTGAAAAGAAAACAACTCAGTGCTGTTCTTTGATCTTCTTTTAACGAAAAAATGTCATCAATTTCTGACAAAATTAACACTTTAGGGGCACACAGATAGCCTAGCAGTCTAAGGTGCTACCCATGTACGTGGGTGGCTCAGGTTCGAATCCGGCCTGTGGCCCTTTACCGCGTGTCTCTCCCCACTCTCTCTCCCATTTCTGACTTTATCCCCTGCACATGAAGCAAATACTCAGAACTATTTCTTGAGTAAACCACTGGGTGGAGTGACACAGTGCAGCAGACATGTCTGGAGTGTAGTTCCGGCTTTGCATTTAGCTTTAAAACATCTCTGTATCATAATGTTCCATGATAATTTCATAGCGTGGTGAATGTGCAGGTCACAACTTGTCCACGAGAGTGTTTTGGAGTTGTTGGATTGTGTATTTGATGAGTTTGATGAGGGAAAGCCAGAAATACCGTCTGCTTACATTGAGTTGGCACAGCAGCTCCGAACTTGGCAACGCCGATCTAAAACTAGCCTGCACCGACAACTAAAGGTAACAAACCTTTTTCTAAGACTATAGGAATTATGGCAATGGGCGAATTTGCCAAAATGTTGAAGTATCCCTTTAAACCACTAGGCCACCTGCCCCCCCATTTGGACATTTTTAAGGGAGGAGCAGGGCACCCCCAGTACTTATTTATTCTATTTGATACAAATTTCAGTCCATTGACTGATTCATTTAGACACTTTTGACTCAATAATGACTCAAATTACTAAGAAAAAATAACAAAAACACACATTTCATTGCAGGCTTCTCAAGGGCCTCTCCCTACTGTGGGCCTGGGTAATCAGAATCCTGTCCCCCCTGTGCCACCCGTGCTGAATGATAGAAAAATCTCCCCATTGCACAGGTTTTTGTTTGCGTCGGATGTTATTCAATGTGATGACCATGGCTGCTGGTAGAAGAGCCATCTGTGTTCTTTGCTGAGAATCTTCTGATTATATATATATATATATATACAGTGCTTAACAAATTTATTAGACCACCCTAACCCTAACCAAAGTAAGGTTTATGCCACAGCTGCCCTAAATTAACAGCACTGGTCATTACCAAAATAATTTTTTATGTTTCTGCAATGGTTAATACACCAATATGTAAAACCTCTTTAACCTAAATGATAATTTTAATGCTAAAATATAATTATTATTTTTATTCATGAATTTTCAAATGTACTGATTTACAAAAAAAACAGAAAAAATAGTACAGCATACTATTATTTCTTGATTAATATGTCAAATTATAGTTATTTACTTGCATTCCTGAACAGAAAAATGAGTTTTAGTGGTTGAGTCTTATGCTTGATTCATTTCTGACTTCTCAGAGAAGCCCAGTGGCCGGCTAAAATTTGGTTGAATTCAGTTTGAAATTCCTCATTCCTGTTCAAAATGGTCAAACGTGGAGAGCTCACTGAAAATGAAAGAGTCTGCATTAAAGCACTTCATGATGCTGGATGGTCTCTGAGACAAATATGACAGGTGGTCTAATAAATTTGTTACACATGGTATATTCAGTAGATTCTCAGCAAAGAGGACAGAGAGCCCTACCACATGCAGGAAAAAGCCCCTTTCATGCTTGTTGTGTGTTAAACTCACTGACTTGCCGATGTGGGAAATCACAAACCAAACACTACAGACGCTGGCAGTGAGGGGCTTCACCAACAATAAGAACTTTTTGTGTCACCTAAATGTGGCGTTTCTTCACAACTGATTTAATATGTTTACACCTCTTGAAAGTGTTTAAATATCTGTTACAGGCTCCCCTTTTAGAGGTTAATGGGACAGAAATGTGTTTGTCATAAAAGTTCTGGCACTGCATTTTGGTTTCATTCATCTAATAAAAGTTTCAAACCACTTCATATGCAGTGTTTCTCAGTTTCCTTCCCACAGGCAATTCACTCTAGCAGCAGCGCTAGAGGCCACCTACACCACAGACGACGTCCTTCCTCTGCTGTGTAACCACAGCTCTCTTTACAGAGGAAAAAAAAACTCCATTGTATCTAACATACAAGCCCCTGATGACAGGGAAACCCCAGTGAAGCAGATAAGTCCATGACTGAGAGGCAGCAGATGAATTTGGACTCAGAGAGTGCAACATATGCAAGGTGAGTGCTGATGGGGACTGATTTCAGTTTTTGTCTTAAAGTATTTTAAGATATTGATTTGCATTCCTGAAAAAATATCTGAGACTACAGACTTTGTAATGTTTTTATTTGATTTTCTGAAAGAAAAGCTGCAGAAATGACTAAACCATCATTCGGTGGGTAGAGACATGTTTGAACATGTGATTTTTGTTTTTAATTTTTGCATTATTTTTGGCACTTTTACAGAATTTAGAGGCAAAACTGATGCTCTAGACTAAGAATTAACAAAACACATTTTTAAATTAGCTCAAAATGGTATGTCTTTAAGTGCTAAGTTGTTTCAAGTTTATATATCAAGGGTAAGACTATTAATAAGACTTGTATTAATTTACATTTCTAGGCATCAGCACCACAACCTCCCGAATGAGAAATCACAGCCTGAACTTTCAAAAATTGTCTAAAACTCATATTTATTTCATGAAAAATGTTGCTGTTTGGACCTTAGAACAAAACTTGTGATTAGACAAACAGCATGTCACCCTAGTAGCTTGGGTGGACATGCATGCATGCACTTTATTTTATTAGTTTCCAAAATAACATCTGACTTTCAAAAGATCTTAACAAATTACTGATGATCTAGGAAATTTTAGCTTTGTTATCCTAAGATAACAGGAAAAATAAGTCTAGATTTGCAAGCAAGCAACAATATTTTTTTCTATCATTATCACAGCAAAACAAAATATATTGATATATGCCCATCTTGGGCTTCCTTACATTGTTGCCATATTTTTCATTTTCCTGGCTCAAATTTATGTCCAACTGTCAACAGCTCCTCACCACAGACGCTGAAGATGCAGAACTGGTTATCACAGTTGACTCCCAGTGCATCAGTTGTGCTTATTCTTTGTCATTTAGCTTACATCATCATCCTGTTCATTTCGGCATGTGAACAGCTACTTGCTGTGCCACTTTCTAACTCCATCTCCTGAATTGTGTGCGCTTTCTGCCTCTCACTGGAAGGTAAAGACCTGCTACGTGGAGCAGAATGTAAAGTATGCCACTGGAAATCACCTGCACATCAGCGTGGCACTCTTACTTTAAAGGTTAGGCATTTAAAAAGCTTCATATACGCTCTCCAGAGTCTGTAGTGTGACGGGAAATGTTGGTCAGTTTCTTTTTTTGTCTTTACAAGTAAACAATCAGACCACAACTTTAACTGTCCCTGCCTTTAATGCCACTGCAAGGACTAAAAGGTACTCCCACTGAGGTAAAATCCCAAAGAGACAGCATCAAGGGAAGTGATAGTCTTTATCCAGAATGCAATGCGGAAAACACAGGGTTTCTCTGGAAAACAAAACAAACAGTTCAGGCAGGTTTTCTTAGTTTAACAGTCAACTGTGTGTTAATTAGTCTTCTAAATCTGCATTTTATTTACAGTGTGGTTCCATCTCGAGCTGTTTCAATATTTGTACTTTGGCAGCTATACCTCCAAATAAATCAAATCAAATAAATGGAATCATATCGTTCAATAATGTAACTTAGCGCAATGTAACTTAACGTTACTGAACTTAATGCAACGTATGGCATCGTATCATGTCCTAATTATTCTATCATGTCAAAACATTTCTTAAAATTTCATCGTAACATATAACATAACAACTTAACATATGGTATCTTAATATATCATCGTAATATATCATAACTCAACATATCCTAACATATCGTATTGTAACATATTGTAATATATCTGACATACTGTATCGTATCATAATGAAATATCAAAACATATCTGGCGTAACATGTTGTATAGTAACATATCGCATTGTATCATAATAAAATGTATTGTAAAATATAAAATATCTGGCGTACCTTAAGGTATCATAACATATTGTACTGTATCAAAATGAAATGTAACGTAACATCGTATTGTAACATATCGTAACATATTGTAAGATATTGTAATGTATGTATTGTAATGTATGTATAGCAGCATATTGTATCGTACCAAAACGCAATGTACCATAACACACAATCCTAACGTATCGTATCCTAACGTATTGTTATGTATCATAACATAACATATCCAATCGTAATGTATTATAACGTATCATAAAATCACTTAATGTAACATATCGTAACATAACTTATCAAATCATATTGTACCCTAACATATCGTTACATATCCTATCTTTTGTACCATATTGTAACATATTTTAATTTAAGATATCGTACAGTAAGGTAATGTAACATAACATAAAGTATCGTATCATATCCTAACGTATCTTTATCTATCATGTTTTACCTTATTGCAGTGTAATGTATCTTGTTGTAATTTATTATCATGTATCGTAACATATTGTATCCTAACATATTGTTTCATATTGTATCATTTTGTAATGTAATGTAACATAACAACATGATGTACTGTTTTGTATCATATCATATCTTATTGTATCATTTTGAATCTAATCAAATTGTATCAAATTGGGTCAAGTAAAGCCAAACTGAGCCAGACCAGACTGAACTGAACTGAACCCAATCAAGTTTTTGTCATGTTGAGTTGAGTCAAGTCAAGCCAGATTAGATCAGACTGAATTGAATCAAACCAAACTGAAATGAACCAGAGCAAATCAGATTCAACTGAATTTAGCTGAACAGAATCAAACTGAACCAAATCAAATTATTTTCTATGTCAAATGGTAAAATACTAAATGACTTGAACATGCATGTCAATTTTCTGACTGGTCTCAAACACTTTTTACAACGCAGCTCACACTCACCCATTCACACACAGTTGCAGAACACTGCTGTGCAAAGTGGCCAACAGTATTAGTTAATCCCATTCTTACATATCCGTACGTATTCATATACCACTGACACAGCTGCAGGGAGTTAAGTGCCTTGTCCAAGGACATGCTGACATGTCTGCAGGAGTTGCAAATCAAACCCCTGACCATCCAGTTAAGAGCCGACTGGCTCTATCACTGATTCACAGCCACAGGTGTCCATTTATAATGCACTAATAAAACAACCACAGTTGTACAGATTTAAAACACCTATCTATTTGTAACACCATTATTAGGCTCGGGGTCACAGGTGGCTGAAGCTGATTTTGGGTTGAAGACAAGGCATGACAATTGAGGACATAGTGGGCTTTAGGGTTTTTTGACATTTTTCTTTATTTTCTGACATTTTGAAGGCCAAACAGTGGGATAATCACACTAAAAAGTTCCACTGATTTTAAAACTAGCTTGTTTTTCAGCCCTTAAAAGGAGTGAAGCTACGGCTGTTATAACTGCTCCTGCGCATGTTGCAGCTGGTAAAGGTGGAGCTACTTTGAAAGTTATTTTGAATTATGTTGTGTCAATTTTCAATTTCAGCATGACACTAAAAACACAGTGTGAAAATTAACTGAGTTACAGTCAAGCATTTGTTAAACCGCAACATACATCAGCAATAAAATGTTGAGTACGATATTAAAGAATGCTCAAAAACTACCAAAATAAGACACAAGATTAGCAGTTCCATGAGTCTTTAGGAGTATGATTGAAGTTTCAGAATCTGAAACCATCAGTCAGAAAAGAAATATCAAACAAAACTCATGCCTAATATGTGCGTTTGACAGAATGGAGCTTCAGTCCAGGTGTTCTCATAAGTACGTGCTGCTGCAGGTGTGGTGTGGTCTCCTCACTGTGGCTATGGTGGTCATGGCTGCAGTCCTCATCTCTATCAAACCAAAGCCAGCTGGGGTAAGTACACTTGAACGTTCCTTCATGAGCCTCTAGATGGCAGCAACAACCCAACTGACAGGATGTAACAGATGGACCTGAGCTAGGACTCTTTATTCTTACCATTAAGGCTGATTTGTACAATCCTTTTAATTGGATTAATGGGACTTTTCCTGACTTATACATGTCTACAGCAACAAAATGTAGGGTGCACTTTGCCATAAGATAGATGATTAACATCTTCATGGTCAGATAGTGTTTTTTTTTAATTGGGTTTCTTTCTTGGTCACCCTCTTTTCTCTCTTCTAAGCGTCATCCATCATCATCCTCCTACATCTCTGATCCATTGTATCAAATAGTGTAGAGATGGGTAACCTGAGATGCCAGACAGACCGTTCTGTAAATCCACTGAACAGCTATTTTTCAGATTCAACTGGGACACCACCCATACAAAGGGTTTGGGAAGGGCAGGACTTTTCAAAAAATTGTTGAAAAGTGATTGGATGTATGCTCTGTATGTCATATTCATTATGGTCAATCAGAGTGACAAGACAATATGAGGAAGTAGTCATGCTGAGCTCAGCGAAAGTCTGAGCTTGGAGAAAGTCCGAGCTTGGCGAAAGTCAGAGCTTGGCAAAACTCTGAGCTTGGCGAAAGTCTGAGCTTGGCAGAAAACTGCTTTTGTAGTTTTTCAATGATGGAGCCTGAAGGTGGAAAAAACTTGTGCCGAAGCCAGTCGAGAGCAGTGCAAAAACATCTTCTCCACCAAGAAAAGATTTCAGCTCTTGTTTTAATGATCTCAAACTCATGCCAAAGGAGGTTGAGGCAGGTTGGCAGAAAAGTGAAAATATATTAGCTGTCATGAAAAGCTTCCAGTGCTGTTCTGTGCTCTTTATTTAATACAGTAATGTGCTCAGTCTCTGATAAAACTGCTGCAATACTATGACTACATCCAAGCTAACTGCTGCATTGGTGGCAACCATTACTATTGGCTTCCAACACAACCAAGCCCATAGATAGCCCCGTAGCTGCGCTTAGCTACTGCCCTATTCTCTTCAAATGATGCTGATTGCCACAGAGGTTATGGATCAGAGCTCTGCAAGATGAGTATGCTTGATGACCGACATGGCCAATCCATCTGCTTTGCAAGGACAAGAGACAGGCTAACTGACTTCTTTTTATCTAAAGAAAGTTCTGAACTAGTGCCATACAGCCATATGCACTTTCAAGAGAGGACTGCAGCCTGCTATTAAAGTTACATAGTACTGAAAGCAGGTGACCATTACTCTCTGTGAAAATTGGATTGGTGGCATTCTCCATGTATAAAGTTCTTGTACTATTAAAAAACATTGAAAGAACTACTTTAAGATGAAAAAGCTACATATTGTTTGTTTTTAATATCCTTCATTTTTTTGAAATTATAGACAGAATCTAGTGTAGACACATTCATGCACTATTTGATTGCAACATCCAATCAAAATGTGCACAATGCAGCTTTTTATTTGACATGGTCAATTTTTGCAAAACAAGTTCCCAATTTTTAATTTTGAAACAATTCTAAAGCGTTCCAGAGTCTTGTAAAACCATTCTAAAACCTAGCTTGTTATCTTTAAAAAAATGCAACTTTCCTACCTTATTTAAAAAAGCTTCTTCATAAGTCTCCTTACCCTTGTACTATGAGGGCTTAGTCTGCAATGATCACTGACAGTTGCACTTTTTCCCCAGTGACAACAAGATAATGTATGACGTTGCTGGTGATGCAAAGAATGATTGTTTGTTATGTTTCTTTTACAGGGGGCAGCTTCTTCACAGAAGTCAGGTTATGTTACACCCACAGGTACATTCAAAAATGTCATGAACATAAAAGCATCCTTTACATATTTACAAGCAAATTGCATTTCAGTGTTTTATTGAAATATGTACATTCACATAAACTAAGATGAATAAACTGAATGTTGCATCTTTTTTTTTAGCAGATATAATGTTGGCTCCTTCAGACTTAATGACTGGTGAGTTTGGTATTTGATATACTTCTATTACAAAATCTGTTCCTCAAGGCAAGTAAAAGAAACTAATATGAGGTCTGATGTTTCTTTTCAGGTTCCTCACCTTCATACATCCAACTTATCAAATGTAAGTACATATACCAGCTGTTTTAAACCCTTTTTTCTGAAATGCCCACCTGTACCGCTTATTTCTTATTTGGATTTGAGGCGTCTGTTCAACAAATCCAGAACTCCATAGGGTGTATTTACTAAACAGTAAACCAACATTTTAGTTTGTTTTAGTTTCATGGGAGAAAAGCTGTTCGTAGTTGCCTTACTGGTTAAGCTGCAAGTGCCTCACAAAGCATTCTGGGATTGCTCACAGCAGGGCACTTTTAACATCTTTTCTCCCTCATTACATGAAATTCATCCGTGAAACCAAAGTACTGGATTACTGTTAAGCAGTGTTTGGGGTAACATATTGCTAAGTATTTTATTAGAGTACTCAGATTACTATTTAGTTATAAACAGCATTTTGGAGAGAGATGGAGACACTGCAAAAAAACAAAAAGAGGGCCAAACAGAGTTAGTCAAGGCAAAAACCACCCTGAAAACTCAATAGATTCAAAGGTTGAAGAGGAGCCAGGTTACCTGATTAGAAGCTGTAGAGTACAGGTGTCTGAAAGTTCATCACCAGGTGTGTAGACCTTGATTGCCAAGGATTGCTGCAGCCGTGATGCTTAACGAGCTGCAGCCATGATCGTCAATGAGTGATGGCAGCTGAATTGGAACTTAAGTGGGTGTGGCAAAAATTTTACCCCAGCAGAATTTCATTGTGTTTTTACTCCAACTCTGGTAGTGGCTGATAATATATTATCAGAATATATTATCAGTATAATTATAATTATACTCAAAAAGAGTTAATTTTACTATTTTTGAGTAAAATGTCTTTTACTCTGGAAAAATTACTCCTCAAATTTTCCTGTGTGGCATGCTATAAATAGCCTCACAGCTGCCATTCAGTATATCTATTTTGCAATAAAACTGTTAAATGTATGTAAGTGTTCCTGGCTAAAATGTAATAAGTTAGTTTTAGAAATAATAATACCCAGTGTTGCTGCAAAAGTAAACCTTTCAGAGTGCAGTTTTGGTACAACAAAACCTCAGGTGGGGTGAGCAGCAGCACTCCTGGTCTCTGCATGGGAGGGGGGTCATGTTACAGGGCTGAGCTTTGGCAAATGAACATACAGCTGATAGCAGAGAATAATCGTGGAACATCACAATAAAGCAGCACAAAACATAAATGAGATACAGCCACAGAACTGCAGTTCCATCTAATTTGTGTAGCAGTCTGTAATGTAACATCCAGCATTCACATTGCAACGGTAAGCAAGTCCTGTCTCTAATTAGTGGGGATGCTAAGCATTCAGACTATTGATATCCGCTTCGGCCATTTTGTTTAGTGTTCTTCTTCCGTGCCGGCTATCTCCTCCTTCTTACTTTGTTGTATCGACACCATTTAAACTAAAAAAAAAATCAGTTTCTTCGTCATTCGACTGCTATAACTTTTCTCATTTCTAACTTATAATTTTAAAAACATAGCTATTTTCATGCTATTTTCAGCTATTTATGCTTTTTCAGCCATTGAATGCAATTTTCAGCTACTTCTAGGCCAAATCAGCTATTTCCATGCTTTTTAAAGCTATTTCTATGCCTTTTCAGCCATTGAATGCCATTTTCAGCTACTGTTAGGTTATTTTCAGCTATTTTAATGTTATTTTCAGCTATTTAAGGCTACTTTCAGCTATTCTTAAGCTATTTTCAGCTATTTTTTGGCTACTTTAAGCTATTTTTAGGCTATGTTCAGCTTTTCTAGGCTACTTGCAGTTATTTTTTATCCTTTTTTAGCTATTTAATGCCATTTCAGCTACTTTTGTGCCATTTTATGCTATTTTCAGCTATTTTTCTGCTTTTGACTATTTTCAGCAGTTCTTCCACAATTCAGCTCTTAGCATCCCCACGCAATTTCAGCTGAAATTGCAATTTTGATCTAGTTGTGGCTCTGTCATTACAGCCACCTTAACAAGACACGTCCTGTTACAATTTAAAAATTAGGAATTTCTCTGGCTTTGAAAGCAGTTAGATATATCTGAGACAGTAAATAAAATCAACTGAAAAGCATGTTGGTATTACATTGGAGTAGTCAAATCAATACTGACATTTTAGATTTAGATTTAGATTTAGATTCACACTGCACCTTTAACCTTTGTAGATGTGAAGAGGATTAAACTATGTCAGTACATTTTAGCTGCTGGTTTTTGTAGATTTTATGAGCTGGAGGGCAAGTCTCAAAAATGAGTAAAGAGACGCTTTGCTGATGAATGTTGCCTCTTTGGATCGTCAGTTCTCCACTTTTGCATTTCTCATTTTTTCGGTTCCCTCTGTCAAAAGCATAAAGAAGCATAAATGATGGTATGTCGAGTGGAGAGACATTTCCAGTGACAGCAGAAACATTTTCATCTTTCTTAGACATCAGCAGTCAGTGTCAGGTTTAGCTCCCAGCCTCTGACATTTCAAAGAGCCTCTTTGTGGAGCTGTCACTTTACCTTTACTTTAAACTGTCACCCAGATGAAAAGGACATCATAAAAGAGGCTGGGACTTCACTTTCTGGAGGTCTCAGCTGACCAAAATGGAAGATGTGATTTAAGGCCAAGCTCTTACTCATTTTTGATATCACTTTCTGTAATTATGCCTCTAATGGGAAGGAGACACTGTCCTGACGCCTACAGATGCTGGCTGCAACAAGTACAGACATGTTGAAAGTCATTCTGAGAAATGTGGGAAGTCTTTTAGAGAAGGAGATGATCATGGGCACATAGAAGCAAAAGTACTCCTGATTTGTATTTAGGTGAGAGAGAAAGACTGAAAGAGATCTGTGTTTGTTTGGGTGATGTTAATGTTCATTATTGTGGTTGAAAATCCTTTTTTCTGTCTCAATTTTCTACAACAAGCAGCTATGACATACAGATTTATGTACACATAATTCATCAGCCTGTTCACACAGTCAGTCCAAACTGATTGTGAGAGACACACAGTAAAGCACTGTCATGTTTCCAGCCTCGGGCATTGTGTTCCTCCCACCACACTGCCTCTTTCCTCTGTGAAGTGGGTTCCTAAAACCTCAGCAAACCCGAGCAGAGCTGCAATGTGGGCCGCACAGACTAAAGGTATAATTACAGCCCACGGCTCAGACATCATACGTTTGGCAGGGCAGGCTTTGTCTGACAAATAGAAGAAAATTAGCCCTTAATTGTAAGATCAACCTTATTTAACTGATGCCTTTATTCAGCAGGATCAAGAATTGAGGGAATGTTTCAAAGGGAGTTGGTGGATTTTAGAATTTGATCAAAAGAGATTTAAATTGTCACAGCCAAGAGTCTAATGTGTGAGAGAATCAGAATGTTTTTTTCAGCTGCTAAAGTTTTTTTTGTAATCTCCCACAGCTTCCGGCACTTACTCATGGGAGATTGAACACAAATGTGAGTTCTGCTCCCTCGACCTCCACGAGGACTCCATCAACTGCTCAAAAACCAGCCTGTACTTCCTCTACGCACAGGTCACCTTCAGCAGGCACCCCAGGAACAACCAGGCCAAAGAAGTGATCCTGAAGAGAAACCCTTCCCCTGATAAGACTGACAAGAAACTGGTAGAGGGGATATTCCCGCACACGACAGAGAGCTCCGTGTGGGTGGCAAAGATCGTCAGACTTGAAGAAGGAGACAGCATCAGTGTAAACATCACAGACGACTTTCTGTCGGAGAACACCTTCTGGGGGGTGTTTCAGCTGCATTAGCACTGCAGGCCCCCAGCATGTGTCTGGTGTTTTTCCAGTAGAAAGACGGAGGCTGTCGTTCGTCATTTTTGTTCCAGTGCTCGATATTCACCTCCAGCCCACAGCTGATCTGTGACGTAAAGGTGTAAACTCTTAAAAACCTCTCTGAGGCCAATATGGAACACTAAAATGCTAAAAGCTCCATCAGGCAAAGAAAAAAAAAGGCATTTCCTAAAAGAGATCTTTCTATACTCTTCTCTTTTTTACTGAGTTTTGACAAACATGTCTTCTAATATAATATTTCCATTAAGATGCCCAAAGGTGATCCATACATCATATTTACTTACTTTTACTTGAATAAAAAGTAGCTTCATTTTGTGTTTCAAATAACCCATTAGTGTAGGCAATGGCAGCATGGCAGGTTGTTGCCTAGCCTATCTCAGCAACAAGCTTATAGCTGTGAGATTGTTGTGTGAGATTATGAGCAGAGGCTGTTCATAATGCAGAATTACGCACAGCCTGTGTGTAATACTGTATGCTGAAGGGCTGCCCAGCTCATGAAAATAACATAAGCTTTTGGACTTGTGTACACCATGATGTTGTTCTTGTCCCCTCTGTCTAAAAATTCAACAGTGATAATAAATTCCTAAGTGCTCTCCTGCCATTGCTTTGTTACCTTGACGCAAAGCCCCCCATAAGGGGGGATGAAGGGGAGAGCTTTCTGGGGCCCAGCCAATCTGGTCTGTGTCAATTGTAAAGTTAAGCTGTGATAAGGGTATTTTCTTTTTAACCTGAATAATCATCACTCTAATCAAAGCAACAAAAATCTGTTTACGTATTCTCTAGTACAATATAGCCTTTTCAAAAATTGTACACTGCTTCTCTTAAAAAAGAATTACCGTTATATTGTCAGTGGTACCAATGTGGATGGGATGCTGAACTAAATGATGGGGAAAGTAATGTCAGACTTCGTAGCTAGGGTATAATGTGCATAAATTTCAGGATGTTAGAAAATAAAGAAGGAGACACAGATACAACTTTTATTTGAGAAGAATTTAATAATCGTGAAAAGAGACAAAAAATGGGTGAAAAGTGGCAAAAATATAACCAGACACAACAGATAAACTGTTTCACATATCCATTGCACCAACATATTTCACATTCAAAGCGTCTGGGAAGGGCAGGACCCCTCAAAAAATTCTCGGAAGGTGATTGGAGGAACATTCTGTCTGTCACATTCATGACGGGCCAGTCAGAGCAACAAAACAAAACGACGTTGTACACATGTGCTTTTTTCAAGTTCTGACAAAACTGCCTCTGTGGCTAAGCCCGAGCTAATCACTCCACCAGCAGCCATTGTATACAACCACTCACAACAACTAACCCTTTCCCCCAATAACTCTCAAAAACTCATGCCGAAGCAGAGCGGCAGAGGAGCGAAAATGTCTTTCCCATCATGAAGAGGTTTTAGTGTTGTTTTTATTCTGTATTTCATGCAGAAACGTGGTCAAATTCTGGTAAGACTGATGCTATACTAGAGCTATATCTGAGTTTTTCACATCACAGGAGGCAGCATTACAAACAGTTAGTGTAAGTAAACCCCGCCCATAGCTATCGTCTCGTTCTTCTCAAATGATGCTGATTGGTCCGAAAAGTGCTTGGTTCAACACAAACGTTGTGGATTGGAGCTTTTCGGGATGAATTCGCCTGGTGACAGAGATGGAGTCTGGCAAATCCATCTGCTTTGCAAGGTTAGCAGAGATGGGTTACACTGGCAAAAATGGGTGAAAAAGTTGAAAAAATGGGTGAAGAGGGGCAAAAAAGTGGAAAAAATGCACGTGCCCTGCTGCAGACAACAGGCGCTGCAATAACTCACCTACACACTGGAAGTCACTTGACCTGAATAACAGTTTGTCTTCTTCATTGTCTTCTTCATGCAATAGTACCGTCACTTTCATATCAATGGGCGCAGGTCAGCTACATAAGGAAATATTAGAATGCTTACATGAGTTTTAAGACTAAATGAGCGCAACAATTATGTTATATTGATTTTAATGAATTGTTTTATACTCACTATTCACATATCACTGAGCAAATACCATAGATTGTTGAAACAATTGGACAAACCCTGTGTGACGTCGGTCGTCTGCTTACAATAGGCGGACTCAAACGGCTCTTGAAGCCAATCCGTGGAGGCTTCCATATTGAAATCGCAGTCTCAACCGAGCTGTGGATCAACCTAATGGCCCGCCCACTAAGCGCGACTTCCTGTCAGCCTGCTAGCTAGCAAACGGAGCCTCTGCCTGCCAAGCTATCTGTCAATCAAATGAGACACGCCAATCAGCTTTCATCCTAAATATAATCCAAACTACAGTGGAGGCACAATAAGACACTAGCTAATGAGACACGTTTTGTGTTTTGAACCAGGCTGTAAACCAGTCCATTTCTAGCGTCAAAACCAGCTGTTTAACATGTGTCCAGACGGGACTTCTGGTGCTCCTGCAGCCAGCCTCAAGTGGACACTCGTGGTGCAGCAATTTTTTGCACTTCCGTATTGGCTTCATTTTTCAGGATCGAAGGTTGCCGCTTGGCAAATACATAATATGCAACACCACACTGACTGGCTGGTTATACGTCAATGTCGTCGCCATATTGTCAGAGTAAGGTCAGCTATATGAGGGAATACAAGCAGATAAGGATTATAGGTTATTGGAATAAAAGCACAAACAATAACATTAAAGTGATTTTTAATTAATTGTTTTATACTCAATGATCCAGTTAGACAAAAAAAATTGATGTTTATAGTGAAACGTAAAATCAGAATCAACTTTTTTGTATTTTAGCATGACAAATGCACTCCATGATTTAAAACAAAAAAATAAATTGCTGGTGACCTCAGGCCCAATGACAGCTGGGCTAGGCCCCACCCCCTGTGACCCTGAATGGGATAAGCAGTGTAGAAAAAGGATGGATGGAAATTTTAACCAGAGTAACTGGTCTTACTTGAAATCAATAGGTGTGTACTTTTTCTTCTCCTGGCACTTAAAACTTCCACACTTAAGTCATCTCCTGAATATTTTCGTGTCATGACTCATGGGTACCATCTGGAGCTTTGTTATTGTTTAAGCTAGCTCCATTTTAAATGATTGTATGACTTTTATAAGCAAGAGGTCAAATTGTTCATGTGTGTAATTTATAAAAACATAATATTGCTTTGTTTTTATCTTATTGAATCAAAGAGGAATACAGTTTCTATTAATGAAGTCAGTTGAGCACTTTTACTGAAGTTTCACCACAATGTGAACTGTCCACTTCTTTTAAATGTATTTGAATGTGTTTGAATGTATATTAATGTTTTAGTTGTGCTTAAAGACCCTGTAAAGTGAAATCCAAAGTTTGTGTCCTAACCAGTGCTTTAAGTGGAAAAAAAAATAAGTGCCAGTACTCTCTTCTCACACAATCCCAGAACTAATTTGGGCGGTATGGAGCAAAAATCATATCTTAGTAGTAGCTTAATTTAGCTGAAAGGCAATACATGATTTATATTAGAATATTTTTAATCTACAAAGAAATAACAAAAACTGTCACCTCTAAGTCAAATCCACATGGATCAAATGTCCTGCTGTCACTTTTAACAGCAATCTGATTATTGTCAACATGGACATGGAAAATTAATAAAAATAAACTACATGTTTGTGGGGAAGACACACTATGAAACAATAAAGTTCCTTAAATAAAATAAGAAAAATGAAATATTATTTCCCCACTAGACTCAGCATCTGAAACAGATAATGTTTTGGGGTCAGGAAGCCTATTAGTGTTTGTGATTCATAGTCCTAATATTCCTGACTTTTTCTTCATGATTCCCTACACCATCCACTGTCCTGTCCTCTCCAAATAAAGGCAACAAGCCCTTAAATAAATTTTTAAAAATCATGAAATAACAACATAAACAATAAAAAAATATATATATATTGTACATAAAAAGTAAAAAGGCTCTTTGATAAAATAGAAATATAAAATGCAGTGAGTTTAATAGTTGTTCTTTGTCACCAAATGTAGAGATTAATCAGCCCCTCCTCTCACTGACACCCCGAGTCTCTGCTCCGTCTATGAGCTGACTTTGCCGCCGTATGTCCATGCTTTTTGTCTTTGTCAGTGAGTCGGCTGTTCTTTAAGCAAAACTACAGCCCTTGATCCTTTCACCAACAGTCTGATCATACTGTTATTGAACATTATTAGTGTTGATGTCTCGTTCAGCAGCAGTACGAACAGGTGTCAGTGGACAAAGCCCCATGGAGGAGGCGACGCTAAGCTCACGCGCTGCCATTGTCCAGGAGAGGTGAACAATTTAATCTCTGGTTTCCCTCTCAACAGTGGCAGGTTAGTTCACCTGAATTCGCGTACAGATAAAAACATCACAGTACACAGCGGGAAGAGCGCTGTATGCCACATAATGCATAGATACTGTCATGAATCATCAACTTTAGCTGTCAGCTGTGGAGAGGACAGGAGAGCGTACCAGTACTTGCCAGTAAGCTGGAAGAAGTCAAGGGGCAAAATTTAGAAGTGGCAGTACTGCGTACCGTTGCATACCGGCCCACTTAAAGCACTGGTGTGAACACTCTAGATATGTTGGAATATGGTTGCTGTAAACATGTGAAAACAATGAGATCTTCCCATCATGAAGAGGTTTTAGTGTTGTTTTTATTCTGTATTTCATGCAGAAACGTGGTCAAATTCTGATAAGACTGATGCTATACTAGAGCTATATCTGAGTTTTTCACATCACAGGAGGCAGCATTACAAACAGTTAGTGTAAGTAAACCCCGCCCATAGCTATCGTCTCGTTCTTCTCAAATGATGCTGATTGGTCCGAAAAGTGCTTGGTTCAACACAAACGTTGTGGATTGGAGCTTTTCGGGATGAATTCGCCTGGTGACAGAGATGGAGTCTGGCAAATCCATCTGCTTTGCAAGGTTAGCAGAGATGGGTTACACTGGCAAAAATGGGTGAAAAAGTTGAAAAAATGGGTGAAAAGGGGCAAAAAAGTGGAAAAAATGCACGTGCCCTGCTGCAGACAACAGGCGCTGCAATAACTCACCTACACACTGGAAGTCACTTGACCTGAATAACAGTTTGTCTTCTTCATTGTCTTCTTCATGCAATAGTACCGTCACTTTCATATCAATGGGCGCAGGTCAGCTACATAAGGAAATATTAGAATGCTTACATGAGTTTTAAGACTAAATGAGCGCAACAATTATGTTAAATTGATTTTAATGAATTGTTTTATACTCACTATTCACATATCACTGAGCAGATACCATAGATTGTTGAAACAATTGGACAAGATCTATATGTGACTGAATTCTGGATTTAGACAGCCTCACCTCTTTCCAGGCTTGGTTTCATGTGGGCGGGGCCAATATGTGGGCTCATGATGTCATGGGAATGACCCCGCCCCTCTAACACAAAAATATAAAATCACAGAGTGGTTCATCTCAGAACAGTCTGTTGCTAACTGATGTCAATGCCTTCATTAAAAGTTAACTGTCAGTTAGATGCTGTTTTTTTGGTTCATTGTGAGGTAAATTTGCCAAATCTATCTGCTACAGTGGTCTATGGATCATTCAAAGCAACATAACAGAGAGATCTGAACCAGAAACAGACTCTGTGTCTTCTCTGGCACAGAGCCAGGCAACTGCACTCTGATTATAAATTCAACATCCAGATTGTAACTTATTTTAAATCTGAGAGGATCGTATTTCTCCTTAGTGGGTGTGGCATCAGCTCAGTTAACAGACACGCCCACACCATCCTGGAGCAGATTTAACTGCCTCATTTTTCATGATTTTGAAGCTTCATTTCATAAACTTAGAGATGTTTTAGTTGACAGAAATTTGATTTAGGGGTTCATAACACAGAGACCAGTCATACAACAAACCTAAATACAGATTCATTATCACCCTACAAGGTCTTTAATGTTATTTTTCTAATAATGCTCCTAATGTAATGTTTTATCCCCCTAAAGCACTTTGAATCACTGTGTGTGTAAATGGTGTTATAAATAAACCTGTTCCTCCTTAACCACGAGGTGGTGCCAACTTTCTCTGAATAAGTCATGTCAGCCTGTGTCTGAGTCCAGATTATGTTTCCTAACGTCACTGTCAAATCACACAGCCTGACGATGCTCTGATTACCCGTCGTTAATGTAAAGATTAAAGTAACACAAACCACAGAGACATTCCACAGATGTCTGGGAAACCTTGGGAGGCTTGTGAAAAACTCCCACGAGCCAAGACCTGTTGTTACTCACCTTGTAAAAACATTTGTTACTTAACATGATGAAACTTTAATGAGTCGTTGCTTAAGCAGAGGTGAAAGGTGCAAAACAGGAAACCACAAATCTGGAGCAATATCAGTCACACTGTCAACAAGACAACCACAGACACACTGTACATGAAGTCCAAACACTTCTGGTAAGACTTCTGTTGATTCCTCCATGAAAACATGTTCACACTGCTTTAAAGAAGCAATCTTAGTGTCCTGTTAAGAAAAACTCATTTACTGTTAACACATTGTGTAAACTCATTTAAACTGCAAATAAATTATGATAGAACAATTTTAAAAATAGTATTTCCTTTGTTCAAGGGTTGTCATTTAATTTTAATTTACATCACTCTTTTTGAATCATATCTTAAAAAATTGCCATTTCAATGCCAGTTTGATTATATACCACTTAATAGTTCTGTGAAAACATACAGAAATAGAGTATTCTAGTAGTTAATTTTATTTTGGTTGTTCTTATGACTGGCTAACCCATCCTAATCATTAGCCAGAACATTTTCTTTGGTGCATTTTTTACTTTATGTGCAAGAAGAAATTTAAATCAATATTGCTACACATATGATATTAAAGACAAATTTTATTCATGTAATATTTTTCTTTTTTTTCTTATTTCTTTTGTTTAAGGGTTGTTATTTAATTTATATAATAATTCATTCAATCAAACTACAAAATTATCCCTTAAGGTGTTTTGGTAAAGTTTTGGTTTTGGTCATACCACTTTTCCTTGGGCTAGGTATTTTCCTCAGCCTCAAAATACAAGACAATACCAAGACCAAAGCCACAGTATAGCACATATTGGGATCTGTGTTGATTTGGGATGATAAGCAGGGTGTTATAAACACTGAAGACTTAGAGATAAACTTAGACTTCATTTGTTAGTCAGACCAAAACAGCACACATCAGAACGAAATGCCGTTGCTTTAGATTCAGATAGTGCAAAGATAAAAATAGCAGCAAATGAACATAATAAACTAGAAAAGCACTCAGAAAGCGCAGACCTCCGCCATTTGCCCTATCTCCCAATAGTGAAGAATCCTTTAAAAACATTCCTGGATCCATGGGGCGCAGGTGGCTGAGTGGTTTGGGGCGCGCCCCATGTACGCGGATGGCCCAGGTTCGGGTCCGGCCCTGGGCCCTTTGCCGTGTGTCTCTCCCCTGCCCTCTCGTCCCTGTTTCTGACTCTATCCACTGTCCTCCTCTGTCAAATGGAGGCACAAAAATGCCCAAAATAAACTTAAAAAAAAAAAAAAAACATTCCTGGATCCAGATGGTGATCCAGATCACTCCCAAAATCTAATTCGCCAACTACTCCCTCCCGGGTAGGGTGGAGACACGATGAGGCAAAGCATTGGCTTTGCTACATGTGGACTGTCATGGCGGAAGCACCCATGGTCTCACCAGACAACTAGATGTCTTGGCAGAGGGTTAATATTCCTCTATTCCTCCCAGCATTTTGAGTATTCTTGCTACAATTCACTGTCTTTCTCTCTGTTGCGCTCCAACTCGCAATAGAGGACTAGAAACTTTGAATAGGGACACACCAAAAAATGCTGCTGGGATTGAAGTTACTCATGTCCGCCATCTCCTGGTGTAAAGTGGTAACAGCGCAGACCTCTGCCATTAGCCCTATCTCCCAATAGTGAAGAATCCTTCAAAAAAAATCCTGGATCCAAACGGTGATCCGAATCAGTCCAAAAATCTAATCAGTTATTCTCCTTCTCCTTATGCCATTTCTGAAAATTTCATCAAAATCCATCCATGACTTTTTAAGTTATGTTGCTAACAAACTAACAAACGAACAAACCCACCCGATCACATAACCTCCTTGGCAGAGGTAAATATTATTAACATATATACATGTATCAGCAAGATCCACGTGACGCTGTATTGCCATATTAATTTTTTATGTACAGGCCTTACTTGTCCATGGACTTTAAAAAAAAATTGTATCTGGCTCTGACATGCTCTCCATACAGCTGTAAATATGCAACCGCATTAATTAAACCACATGCAGCATAAACATAAGTCTCAAGTGCTTTTCACACAGGACTAATATAACCAGACCAGACTCTGGTGATACCGGACCTCTAATAGTTAGTGAATTACCTCCTGAGGTCAGAGTTTGGTGCGGTTCATTCACACAGGATAAGCAAAGTCTGTAAAGTGCTCATATTTACAGACATTTCTTAAGGAAAACATAAGACTGCTCCATGGCTGCAGCAATGAAAATGCAAAATCAATTTTCATTTTAAAAATTCATACAAAAAAAAATGCAACAATGTGCACACCACACATATATAAATATTTTTTAGATCAGTAGCAAGCTGTTCATGACCAGTAAACAAGTGAAATATCTCCTCTAACTCTCATATTAGCATGGAGGTCACGTAGGTCACCTGTGCATGCCTGCAGCTGATCAGACAGAGGAAGAGAAAGCTGAGCATCTTTCCTGTTAATGCATAAGAAAGGGAAACATCTAATGTTAAATGTGAACCTCTCCTGTTGTTTTTAACAGTTTAATTGAGTTGATGCTGTAATGTCTTGACCTTAAACTTGAAGGAGCTTAACAAAAGCATTTAGAAAAAAACACTTTTAAGTCCAGAATCAGGGAAAGTAACTGGAAATCTCAGAAGCTGTTTCACATCGATACTCTGAAAGATCAATCTACGTGTGTACTGGTGTAATTAACACCACATTAATAGGATTGAGTGCATTTAATATGGCATAATAAACATCCTTTTCCGTGACACACTCAGCTCTCGCCTTATCTATGCCTGCTCTACCTGTGCACACATTTATCAGGACTAAGGGAACCATGACATCACCTCTACAGGTATCTCAGGCTCCTTCACACTCTCTCAAACACTTGATCCTTTGTTCCTCTCTGGCTTTGTACTTCTACAAGGATTGTTTGCCGGCTCTGTCATCTCTCCCGGCCACATAGGGCAGAAATAAATCTGCCTGCTGCTCAAAACTGGCTCAGTCACAAGATTTATCTTTTAAGAAATCATTAAAGGAACCATTACAGGCACTAATGGTGGAAATCAGAGCGACATTAGCATTAAGAATTCAATAAGATAATGCTGCATGTTAGATTGGTGCTTCATTTAATTCCTCATTGGTGCATAAGCATTCAGCAGCAGTTTCAGATGGAGAGTTTTACTTAATATAATAGTTTTTAAAGCATTAAACTTGATATCTATATTTCCCACAATCCCTCTTGTGTTTACTTTGTGTTATAATAGTAATGAATTCCCTTCTTTTTTACATAGCTGCACATCTGCTCTAATCAAGCTTCCTAAAAGTCTCCTCACCAAGCTAAAAAGCCAAAGTACATGCAAATAAACAAGTAAATGTCATTAAATGTTAACCAAAATACAGCCAGTAGGGTATTATCTATTATCCAAAGCACTTTTTCCTAGAGTGGGGTCTGATTTTTTTCCCATTTTTTCTACAATCAATAACAATTTCTATTCTCATTATTCTCCGCGGTACCCCATCATGACAAAGTGAAAAAAGGTTCCTCTCATTTCTCTGAATGCTCTTTGAAGAGTCCCGGTTGTGACAAGCTTCTTCCATTTGATAAATATGGAGGCCGCTTTGCTCTTGGGAACTTTCAGTGCAGCAGAATGTTTTCACAGTCTTTGTCCAAAACCACTCACTCATTCCCTACTCCCTGTCCACTATATAGTGAGCTGCATTAAGTGGACCATATAGTGCTCTCACTATAAATACACAAAAAGATTTCGGACACTACTCCGGCCACGGGCAATGATGTCATCGCCGTCTTGCAATTAAAACATTTAGCAACAACGATGACGACATACGGCTGAGGATCGACATTAACAGTAGAATTTCACTGAAAACTGATACAAACATACAAACATATTTTCAGCAAAAAAATACTAACAGATAAAAAAGTTTGTGTCTTAAGTGGCTAAATAATATACATTTTTGTATTATTACTTATTTTTGCATAAAGATGATGGTCTCATGCCTTGTAATCCTCATAGGGACACTTTTGGGTCCCGACCTACCAGTTGAGAACATTGCTGTAAGGGGTCTGAATACTTATGTCAGTATGACTTATCAGTTTTTTATTTTTAATAACTTTGCGGAAAAAAATTTCAAAACTTTATTTTCACTTTGTTGTGATGAGGTTCTGAGTGTAAATGAGAATACAATGAATTTTGTCGCCTGTAGCATCAGGCTGCAACATGACAAAACTGGAAAAATGAGGAGCATCTGGTACTTTCTTAGTGCAGCATATGCTTCAATCCCCTTCAGGGCCAGTTTGGGTCATTGTCACTAGATGAAACTTTTCATACTAAAATTGCTCAGTTGAACAAAGAAGTCGAACATTTGTAAGAGATGAAACAGAAAATATTTAAACAAAATGTTCTGACATTACTGAAGTAAAAGTTTACCATTTCTAAAATGACCTTTGTGCTTTATTACAGTTTTGGATGTTTGCTCACACGTCAAAATGTAAAAACTTAATCCACTGTACAAAACAATGACCTCACACTTGTGCCTTTCAGCACCCCTGGAGTTAAATTTGATATTAAACTTTCTTTTTTCATCACTTCTATCATCCTCTGGTAGTCTGCTTTACATGACATTTCCTGGAGGTATCATTTCCTGGAAAACACAAATGAAGTTGACATTTTTGTGGCTTACATAAGAGTTTCATGTAATGAAACACCTTCTTGATATTCAATGTCCCTTCCTCCTTGATTCACTGTTTATGGTGTTTTATCAGAGTGATCTACAGCTGTTTAATAACAGGTCACACCGTAGCTTCCTGTTTTTAAAGGAAGTATATCTTTAGAGCCAAACCCTGCAGCTTCTCCATCGCATAGTCAGAGGCAAAAAAGTTATAAAACAGACAAAGAATATATGGTTTAATGTTTAATCTATGGTACTTTTTATGATTTAATCATGTTTATTCTTATAAATCAGGAGTTGTTTTGCTTTGTGATTGTTTTTAGTAAGAATTAAAGGGTTCATTCATTCAAACAGGCAACCTGTGAACTACAATCAGAGCAAGTGTTCGAAGCAAGATGTCTGATACCCACACTGACTCAAGAAAGAAAGAAACATTAAAGAGGTCGAGGTAAGTATACCTCATGGCAATCCCATGCTTTTAAACACAATATCTAAAGGATCCTTTCAGGCACTGGTTCCCAAAGTTTCAGGGGGCTCGTAGGACCCTATCTGGTCTGGCGTTGTGAGAATTACATGTGCATGTACAGTATTTTTTTAAAGTCATGATTAGTCATAATCTGTGGTGGTAACCTTGCAAAGCAGATGGATACGCCGGTTACCGTGTTTCTCACTGGCAAATCCATCTTGCAAAGCTCCCATCTGAACCATTTGGGCCCAGTTAGAAAGTGACAGGACCAATCAGCGACGAGGGGAAGTGCTTTCGGGCATGGTGGAGTCGTGACGTAAGCAAGCAGCAACAAGAGGCTGGTGCAATCATGGGGAAGATCTTAGCATGGATGCTGCTAAAGCGCCAGTTTTATCAGAACTTGATGACATTTTTCTTAGTTAAAAAAATATACAAAGAACAGCATTGAGTTGTTTTCTTTTCAAAAACAACAAAAGTCATGTACTGGCATGTCTATAGTCGCTGTGGTTCATGTTAGGCAGTTCTCTATGGAATTTATTTCTCGGTAGTTTCGCACGCGCACCTCAGTAGCGGTGACGTCACGCGTTTTGTTGCTCTAAATGGCCTGTAAAGATGTGACAGAATGTTCATCCAATCACCCTCCAAGTTTTTTTTCAAAGGCTCTGCCCTTTCCCAAACGCTGTATATCAAAGGTTTTCCAGATGGACGTGTGAAACAATCCATCTGGCATGTCAGGTTAGTGTGGTGGTGTATCAGGGCCGACCTAAAAGACAAAAAATATTAAGAGGATATTTGGAAAAAAAAGGGCAAAACTGGAAAGAGAGGAAAGGGACTGAGAAGTTACTGGAGGTCAAAGGTCAGACAGTTGTTGGGCCTCATATTATATCTTGAAATAAGAGGGTTCTCTGAACTTTTCTGTCGAGCATGGCTGGAAATAAAAGTAACAGTACATGCTTGATAAGAAGTTAGATACAGCTGCTTAGATTTAAGATTTTGCAGTTTCTGTGTATTGTAGCCCTTGGGCATCCACAATCACGCCTGCGTGATTTCATCATATGCTACTGTTGTCACATGACAGAATGAAAACAAAGCCACATTTTGCATTTCAATCACTTTGTGTGGAAAGCATTATCTTTAAGCTTTCTTTCAGTTTTGTTTGATGTCAATAAGCCAAGTAAAACAGGAATTATGATCATTTTAATTCCATATAAAAATGAATGTCACACATAGGGGACAGTGGACCATGCTGTACAGGACTGGCACTGGTATTTGTTCATAATTTCAGCATTTTGTAATTCCTTTTTCAAAAATGGCAATATTGTTTTAAATAACAAATTTTAAAAATCCATTTGTGTGGGGTGTTGTGTTTTTTGGAGGCCCTATTTCTAATACAGTAAATTAAACTTGAAAAATGTGGTTTCCATTTTATAAAGTTGAGGTAGTGCCAAAAAAGATTATACCAGACATAAGCATGGTGTAAATTTTCTGCTTGGTTTATTTTGTCAAAAGAAAATTAACAAAATGACAAAATAACCAGTGGACCTCTAAGGGTTAAGATCTTGTTTTATTTTGAAATCTAATCTCTGATGTGAACTTGTTCCATGTATTTCATGTTCATCTCCTTTTAAAAACACGGTTGTGTTTTTAACCATCTAAAAGTCAAAACATAGTGTTACAGCAGGACAGTATTAAAATAAATAACTTTGAGTTTCAGTTAAAAGTGGACCTGCAGGCCACCGTAATGACTCAACAGGCCTTTTTCCTCCTCTCATGACTAAGATACAAACTAAAATTGCATCAACCTTTCTTTGCATTCATGAATAAAGACAGTAAATAATCCCACTTCCTAATCCATCGCTCACACTTCCCATTTCACACCGATCATTATTAGAATCAGGTGTTGTTAATGAATTTTGGTTCTTTTGTGTCTCAATATAAAATGAAACAAACGTCCTCCTCTGTCGTGTCTGTGATGATTTTCTCAAATGTCATCATGTGACTTTAAGTCATGTTGGCGGGGTTTTCTTCCTGTATTTTTGTGCTTTCTTGTATATTCTGGTCTTGCAGGTCCAGTCACATGTCACGCTCATGTCAAACCATCTGTTTATCATGTGATAGAGCGAGCTGTCTGTGAGCTGATGCTAAGGCCTGCTCTTGAAGAGAAAACAATCCTTTTTGTTAGAGGGGCAAAAGTATCCTGTATGGAGAAAAAAGAAGAAATATGGGTAAAATACACTCTTTAAAGTGCCTTCAAAATGAGCAAAAACATATTCAACAAAGTGTTTCAGAGATTTGCAGCCAAACAAGGTCAGACTCTGTGAAACCACAAGTATCGACTTGAAAACAAGTGTAGGAGGAACCAAGTGAATAATTTAAAGTTATGAAATGCAGGAAATAATGCCTTTAGTGTTAGAAGTGGGCCTGAAGGGCTGTCTTTTATGGACTCCTTCAAAATGATACTACCAGGATGCAATCCAGCAAGGCACTGCGCCACAACTTCCGCAAAAAGTCGGATAGTGTAGATGTGAAACTGAGGAAGAGCCTACACTGCGACACCTTAAAGGTCACAGGCAGTGAAATGTACAGTAACAGTGGCATCTGTCTGAGTCACTGTGAACCCGACTTAGTCACAGATAATGCATCTGCTTTCCTCCAACTGAAACTGTCCCACGCTGATGGTTTACTTACTACTGGGTACAACAGTAGACAACCACCTGGGGCGTCCTGCTCCAAAAGGCCTCAAGATATCGTCTAGTCATGACAAGTGTGTATCAAATACGAGGCAGTCGTTACATCTAAAGTTAATCTTAAGGATTAAGATTTGTGTTTTGAATCAAAAGTAGGGGTCCAAAGTGAATAGCAGGATCAACCTCCTTAAAAGGGCCCAAAAAATATCCTTATGCAAAATCTGATTACGCACCAAGAAGCATTGAAACTATCATTGATGGAGAAGAGTGTGGTAAAATGGCATGTAAAAAATGTAAAGTCCTAAGTGTTACAGAAGAACAGATATTGCATCAAGACTGAGTGAATAGTTTATTTTTATAAGTCCTTCCTGACCTAGAGACACGCTAAAACATTTAAATATGGGACTTTGAGCTATGATGTACAGCTAACCATCTGGGTGTTTACTGTACATTTCAGATTTGGGCATGTCCTGAAGTCCTCTGACCTAAAAAATGATGAGTTGAAATAGTTTGTTCACTCTCTATGATTGCTTTAAGTGTAATGGAGAAGGGCCTTATGTTGGTCTTTACCCGAGGTCTCCAAATAACTAGAACCACCTGTCTATGACTCTTTTTGGTGAACGTAGTGGTAGTTTCATTTTAAAGATGAGCAGATCAGTGTTTATATAAAGCTGTTGAAAGTTTTTGTGGGGTTTATTATAAAGCTTTTTAAAAGCTCTCTAAATTACCAGAGAAAATAAGCTGTTTTTCACTGCTGTCTAGATCAGGAATGGGCAAGTCTGGTTACTTAGAGGACCATATTTTGTTCTCATGTCCAATGAGCCTAAATGTTGTCAAAGTGAATTTGACTAATTTTTAAAATCAAATGCTTATAGTTACATTTTTTTATTCAATTCAACTTTATTTATATAGCACATTTTAACAACAAGGGTCAACCAACCTGCTTCACAGTATAAAAGGCCAAACATGAAACAAGAATATATTCTCATAAAATGATCAAATCAATTATCATCTACTGGGATAAAACAATCTAACTGTTGAAATGAAAGCCAAAGAGATGAGATGTGTTTTCACCAGTGATTTAAAATGTTCAGTAGTCGGGGCAGATCCTACATAAACGGGTTAGCTGTCCCTCAGTGTCGGGACAGCTAGAGAAAAAGCTTGATCTCCCCTGGTCATGAGCCTCATTTTCGGCACATCGGGGAGCAGCGGGTAAGCAGACCTCAGAACTCAGAGTGTAAAGTAGTTTACACAAGTGAGATGGAGTCAAACCATAAAAGGTTTTAATAGTTAACAGTAAAATCCTGTCAGGTGTTTTTTGTTTTGTTTTTTTTTTTTTACATTTTTTCAGCACATTCAGTCTTTTTGGTGTCTAAAATTGACTTGTGGACTGCACTGAATGATCCAAATGTTTAATTTCTATCTGTTTAAACTGATGATTAATGATTGTGCTTATTATTGATGATTGATTGCTGATTTTATATGTCTCTTATCTTTCAGTGTTTGATTTGAAGTGTTTTTTTTTTTTCAGTTTAAAGGTCACCCTTGACCAAGATTATTATAGTTAACTAAAACTAACTAAATAAATAAAACAAATATTTGAAAATAATTTTAGTTAACTGAAACTAAATAAAGACTAAGCTTTACCAAAAACACAAAAACTAACTAAAACTGTATAGTGCACTTACAAAACTAACTAAAATAAAATAAAAAATAGAGACAAATATCCTTAGTTTTAGTCTTTGACACACCATACTGACTGGTACTGACACCCAAGCCTGAGAAGTGTAAAATGGCCTAATTTGATCGGATAAGACTTCACACAGTGGTAGTTTTATGTCTGGAGTTGTATTCAAACATCAACTTTTGGTAAATAAAAGGATAAGTGAAGAGTAGCCTGTTTAAATATTTTTCTAAAAAAGTATGACATTCACTCAGCCCCAACATCTATCTGAAAAACTACAACTAACACTAAAACTAATTAAAACTAAACTGAAACAAAACATTTTTGCAAAATAAAAACTAAACTAACAAACCAGCAGTAAAAACTAATAAAACCTACGCAACACGGAAAAAGAAAACCAAATAAAAATAAAAACTAATGAAAAATTCAAAACTATTACCACCTTGACCTTGACAATGAAATCTATGATTTCAATGAGACCAGACACAACCCCAATCCCCAAAAAGTTGGGGCGCTGGGTAAAATGTGAATTAAAAACAGAGTGCATTGATTTGCAAATCTCATGAATCTATATTTTGTTTACAATAGAGCATAAACAACACATCAGATGTTGAAACGGAGACATTTTACCGTCTGAAACCGTATGAAAAATATAAGCTCATTTTGAATTTGATAGCAGCAACAAAAAGGTAGGGACATGGCAACAGTAGGCTAGAAAAGTAAGTGGCACTTATATAAAACAGCTGGAGAGGCATTTTGCTTTAACTAATTAGGTTAATTGGCAACAGGTCAGTAACATAACTGTGTGTAAAAGGAGAATTTTGGAGAGGCAGAGTCTCTTTGAAGTAATGACAGAGAGAGGTTCAACAATCTCCAAAAAACTTTGTCTAAAAATTGAGGAACAGTTTTTGAAAAATGTTCCTTAAGTTTCTATAATTGCAAAGACTTTTAATATCTGCAACACGTAAAACCATCAAAAGAGAAATCTCTGTGGGCAAGGAAGAAGGTCAAAGGTCAATATCGGATGCTCATGGTCTTCGGATCCCTCAGGCAGCACTGTTTTAAAAAACAGGCATGATTCTGTTCTGGAATACACTGCATCATACAAAGAAGAAGCCATGTGTGAAAGCGATCCAGAAACATCTCTGTCTTCTCAGCCAAGGCTTATTTGAAAAGGGCTGAGGCAAAATAGAAAACTGTTCAGTGGTCAGATGAATCAAAACGTGAAATTCTTATTGGAAACTATGGATGTTGTCTCCCATCCAGAAAACATCTCTTTCAGGAAGGCCTTGCATATTACAGACAGACAATGCTAAACCACATACCTCAAACTGGCCTACCTGCAGTCCAGTCCTTTCAGAAAACATTCGGCTCATCACAGCTGTCAAAGAAGACCCAGGAGAGATTTGTAAATGAGTTCATTTTATTTTATTTACTTTATACACAGTGCTCCAACTATTTTGGAATCAGGGTCATAAACGTCACTGCCGGGCTGCAAGTTGCATAATAGTTTAAAATGACACATAAATACCATCCCATTAACTAGGTGAACCTTTGCATGTTTGTGGTTGTTTCATGTTCTTTTTCAGCTTTGCCATTTCCTCTTTGATTTTTCTCTTACCTTTGTTTCAGATGAATAGATGGACAAACAGACCTGCATGGAGGAATTAAAATTTTCACTTGCACGCACGTCCTCGCCCAGTATGGCAACTTAGAGCCACTTTAGCATCAGCAGTCAGCCTCACAGGCATGTCTTTGGAGGAAGCTGGAGTGCCCAAGGGAAAACTGAGCATAAGGAGGAAGAACTTGAAAAACTCCTCTTTCTCAAACCTGCAGCCTTCTGGCTCCCTCACAACCTGACAGTACTTCTCTCTTCCAAATATGGGTCAAACGATCATGTAACTATTTGAAATTCCCTGGCCTGGGGCTAATTAACATGCTGAATACAATGACATGATTACTTAAGCTACACCTGCAACCGTAACACACTGATTTACCTGGAATAATCCTAAGATGGGTTTTTTGTTTCTTTTGTTTAAGGTCCCCAACAAATGCATTTCTAAAGCATGTAGACAATTTCCCGTGCATTCCCTGGATTTTAATCATGTTTCATTTTGATCCTGAATTAGTGTAAATGCTGCCTCTAAAAGTCCAAAACACAACCAATGAGGGAATTCAACTTTAAAACAGTTAATTAGCCTCTGAGGACCTTAGTAAGCCCCAGCAGGCCTCATTCTGTATGCACTATTTGTTTTGGAGGCCTGCCAAACACACATTTCAACATATTTTGCATTAAAAACACACATCGACACACAATTTATGCACAGCAACTCTCTCATCTCCTTTTACTTTTATATAATCATCTCAAGGCTGCAGATCTAGTCCTTATCTCTTTATTTAGCAGCTGACCCTGTGAACATGTCCCCTGAGGTTAAAATCAGCTTATTTTTTGAGCTAAAATAAAGGCTTCATTTAAAATCTCAGATTTAGATAAACATCAGAGGCGGGACACACGAGAGGGCTTCAAATCTTTATTGATTTTAAAGTCAGAGAGACCACAGACATTAAGACAGTTTAAACCATTTTTGAGCCACCAAAGATTGAGCCAGACCTGGGACCACACACCTGCTGACTGTGGTAACAACTGCACAGATTCCACAGACACGAGAAATTCGAGTGATCAAAATTGACTTCAGAAGGAAAATAAATATGGAAGACAATCAACGTCCCAATCAACATTCCTAGTGAACAATCCGGCAGCTTGATTTTCACGTTAGCTCAGATTTTATAAAGTCCGGATTTCAGATTGCCTGTATTATCTTGCATGTACCTGACCTGTGCGAAGAATCTTAAGAATAGAAGGCTTGCCCATTTTTTCAGGGACCCTTGCACATCTCTGGGCCAAAACCACAGGGAAATGATGAATAGAGGGCCATACTGTAGTGGCATTGTATTCAAATACATCTAATATGGATTTTGCCCTTTTCTGCACCTATAACAGCTTCCAATATTTTTGGAAGGCTTCCACAAGATTTTGGAGTGTTTCCGTGTGAATTTGTGCCCGTCCATTCTGCAGAGCCTTTATGACGTCAGGCACTGATGCTGGACAAGAAGACCTGGCACTCAATCTCTGCTCTAGTTCTTTCCAAAGGTGCTTGATAGGGCTGAGGTCTGAGATCTGTGTGGGCCAGTCAAGTTCTTCCACACTGAACTCATCAAACCATGTCTTTATAGTCCTTGCTTTGTGCACTGGGGCACAGTCGTGTTGGAATAGCAAAGGGCCTTCCCCAAACTGTTGCCACAAAGTTGAAAGCATAGCTTTGTCCAAAATGTCTTAGTATGTGAAAGCATTAAAGGAGACATATTTTACCCCTTTTTCCTTTTAAGTATGTCCTTTTGGGACACCTTTAGAATAGTTATTTATGTTGTGCAGCTCAAAAAACTCCTCACTTATCTTATACTGGCAATAGGAAAACCCCTATTTTCAGCAGATCTCACCTACTACTCTGTTTCAGTCCTGTCTCTTGAAGACTCAGAGATATCCATGACCTTACCGTTCTCTGATTGGCCAGCTTGGTCATAGCTTCCTGGGGGCTGAACAATGGGCCGAACTGTTTTCTCGGCCCATTGATCACCAAGTTTTGCTTAGTTTACTCATTGGGCTTTTAATCAACACAAGTCAAGACTTAGTAATGTAAAGGTACACAAAGTTTCACTGCATAGTTTTGGGTAAAAGGGCGGATAGTTATGAAAACAACTGATGACAAAGTTTAGCACACATTAGCTTCCCACTGACCCATGTCTCGTTTTAAAGTAATGTTATAAAGTGACTTACAGCTTGTGGTTCTAAGCCTCCCTGGGCGATCTTTACAGAGGGAACAGCTCCATGTTTTAGCAGCAGATTAGAAGCAAATTCAGCGTCGTACTGTTCTTTATTGACGAAACAATCGTAGGTGAAGTAACAAGCGCAGAGAAAAAAGTTTGCAGGCAGTCGGCTCAATGAGACAAACAATTCCCACTGCTTTCTGCTGCTTTCGTCCTTGGGGAGCGCTTACAGAGTAGATTTATCGTCACAACCAAAAAAAACATGAATAAGTTTAGGAGACATGCTGACCGGAATAAATCCATACGAGAGCAAGAATCCAAACAACAGCAGCGGTGTATACAGCGCCAGGGAGGGGGCGTGGCTGAGAACCAGCTGCCGGGAGGGCAGGTCTGAGAGCCTCCTGTGGGAGGAGGGGAGGGGAGTCATCTCTGCTCAGAGCCGTCCAATGGGGAAGCCGGAAAACGAGCTGACGTCAGCTCGTATCAAGTCTCGCAACGAGCTGTTCAGGGAGGCCGGTAATCTCGTTTGCAGGGTTTATGGAAAGACGCGCGTCTCTTGATGAAATGAAACATATGGTTTAGAAAGGATCCTCAACATTGTAGCGTTGTATGCAAGTGTTAAAATATGATTTAGTATAATATGTCTCCTTTAAGATTGACCTTCACTGGATTGGCCCCACTAAACTTCTCCCTTCTCCACTAAACTTGGTGTTGTAAGGCTTGCATGCAGCTGCCCAGCCATGGAAAATCATTCATGAAGCTCCAGTTGCACAGTTTTTGTGCTTTTATTAATGCCAGTGGAAGTTCAGAATTCCTCAGCAATGAAATCAGTGACTTTTTCAGAACCAGGCGCCCTATCAGTCATTGACCCCACTTTGTGATTGGCCTGCTTTATGGCTGAGCTGCTGTTGCTCCTAAACGCTTCCACCTTCTAATAATATCCCTTACAGTTGGCCAGTTAGAGTGACAAAGCATATGTCTTAGTGTGCATGTGCAGCTCCAGAACGAGCTTTACAAGGTAGCTGCTACTGTTGCTAATCATTACTGGAGCCAGATGGTGAAACAAACTCATGCAAAACCAGTCACGAGAAGAGCAAAAATACCTTTCAGTGTATTTCTTTGCTTTTCTTTGAATAAAGAAATACTGTCCTGTTCTGGCAAAGCTGCTGCTGCTGTTGCATCTGAGCTAAATGCTCCTCCAGAAGCTTTAATATGCCAGTTTACAATGCAACTAAGGTCTTGTCCACATGGAGACGACAACGATATTGTCGTTTTGAAAAATTTTCCATAAAGACGGGATTGTTTCAGGAAATAGCCACGTAAGCGTGGAACTACTGAAAACCACTGAAAACGCTGTAGTGCATATGCCAAGCCTGTATGTGGCGCTGTATTGCTCTCACGGAAATGCACCAAACGAGAGAAGAAGATCACAGAAAACAGACACAAACTTATTTCTAGGTGCCCTTCTGGTTGTTCTCCACGTTGGATTGAAGAACATATGGTGTATGCGTTTTTCGGTGGTGGTAAAGGAGCAACATATTTTGCTGTAAAAGCCATTACAAGCTCAGTAGCTTCTGCAGCACAAACACAACCCTGTAATCCGCCATAGTTGTTTTGGTCAGACCCACGCAGGCGTCTTAAGAGAGCTGCGCTATGTGTGACGTAACCGTTTCAAGAAAAATGCAGTTAGCTGCCCACACGGACACGAAACGGTAGTCGTTGACGGATTTGTGCACTCTGGGACCCATTTTCAAAAAGTATTGTTTACAGTCGCCCAAAATAACCACTATGCTATTGCTACATCCATGCTAATGGTGGCAGCCATTAATTCCAACATGCTGTACTAAATGCCATGCTTCGTTCTAACCCTGATTGGGCCATCTGTCTTCAGACCAGGCACATGCGTTTCTGATTTGAACTTTGTAAGATGGATCTGCCTGGTGACAGACATTGAATCCGGCCAATCCATCAGCTTTGCACTGTTAGTTTGGCGGCAAATTGGGCCCCAGATCAGCCAACTTGCCCAGTTTTTAGCCAGCTTAATTCAACCCTCTATCTTTTAGAATAAAATTGTGACACGTGCAGAGAAAAAAAAAAAAAAAAACAGAGAGTAAAACACCTACAGTGAAACTACTCCATGGAATAGATTTGTAGGCCAGTAGACTATACAGCAAAGTTCCAGTTAAACCACAGTGAATTTCAGGTTAAGCCTCATCTGACCCAGTTTATTTCCCAACACATCAACACCTCCCTCCGCAGCTGCACACGGCTGTACCAAACCTGGAACGATGAGACAGAAACCAAAACCTTATGATGTGGAGTTTTCTGTCTCTTTAAAACCTGGCACCTGTGATTGTTTGACCAAACAACTGAAAACCACACTCAGCACAGAAATGAGGCATCATGTTTGTTCACAACAGCTTCCTTCCTCTGCTTCCTCCCTACTTGGCCTCCCACCCTCCCTTCCTCCTTCCGTTCTTCCCTTCCTGCCCTGAGGTAATCTTTGTCGGCACGGTCTCTGAGCTCTGATGACCGCACAATCTGAAGATTTCATGATGCAATCCGTGAGCAAAATCAGTAAAGAACAAAAGAAAGGGATTTTTAAAGTGCTGCGGTGTCTGAGGGGGAGTTACATGTGAGGAATATGTCACCATGTGATTAGAAAACGTCCGATAATGATTCACTCACACAGGAGAAAGAAAGGGCACACAGATATGAAGCTAGAAATGGAGAGGTTTAGTTTCAGGAGTTAGAGTCCCCATGAAAAGGGGTTTTTGTCTCCCTGCAGGATTCCAGTGGGAGTTTGTGAGTTATTTATTACAAATGACCTCTGATGGGGAAATTTTCTTTTTGACAGCTTGGAAAGGTTCAGCAGATTGTAAGGAATGATGCAAATTACAGAGTACAATGTGGCGGGTAACAGCAGACGTCATTCAGACATAAATCATAGTTGGGGTTCATTTGTCACTTTTCATTTACAGCAGTTTTGGTTTGTTTTACAACAGACATAAATGAAGTTAAGCTAGGTAAGCTTTCCCAAATTGTCCTTTGATTTATCCAGAGGCATTTATGATAGGGTCTGCTTTGAACAGGGTTTATTTTCCTCCTCATTCCTCAGGAGAGATACCTGCTTTTCAACTACACATTTGTCCTTCAAAATGTAGGTGAGTTTTTAAGGAGTTGGTGCTATCTGATTGAGGATTTGTCAAAAAAGAATGCATTAATCAGTATTTCCTCTGAAATTAATGCAAAAAACAACATTTCATTTTATGGGTTATACACTTGTTGTTTATGTCTGTCATGTCATTCTGTCTTTTGATAAGACCGAGCCTTTTATTTTATACAGTCTGACGTACCATACCATGCCATGCCATGCAATACCATACCATACCATTCCAGACCATGCAAGATTATACTATACCATACCATACCATACCATACCATACCATGCCATTTCATACTATGCCATACCATACCATACCATGCCATCCAATAATAATAATAATAATAATAATAATTATTATTATTATTATTATTATTATTATACCTCACAATGCCATACCATACTGTATAATATAATAGAATAGTATAATAAAGCACGTACCACAAACAAGATATTTCACATGCACCCATATTGCTCAAACTGCTAAAAATATTCCCATATGCAGTTGTTCAAATTCAAGTCAATAGAACTGGTGTGGTCATAAATGTAGAGTTAGAGGTTTAAGACCAAAGAACAGCCTCTATTTGGCAGTGCCAAAAACTGCTCTACCTTTCAGCGGTCACTTGGGTCTGGCTCCAACAGTAAGTGATCTGACACTAACATGCTTTTGAAAACTCGGCTAAAAAATGCTAACATCCTGTTAAAAACAGCCTTTAGTTTTATAACTTTTTTTGTCATACATGACTAATACAAATTAAAAAAAAAGGAATTATTTACCTCACATGACAACATAAAGTCAGACATGATCATGAGTGTGCATATCATTGTCCACAATAAGTACAACACCTCGGTGTCACAATATTCATGGTCTTAAATGTGTGTAAAAGGTGTCAGACAAAGGCCCTATCATGCAAAATGAGCACATTTCATCTGACTCAACTGGTTCAAAATATTAAGGCTTTAAGTGATGTGTTATCATGGGTGTGACTTTGAGTTGAGGCTGCTGACTGTGTGGTAGGTGTTGGCTGATTTGAGTCATTGATTGAGTTCCTGTCCAAATAGGGTCACTTCTGGCTTAGGAAAATGTCATTACATTCATTGCAAACACAATATTCCACACCCCTGAGTATTCAACAGTCACAAAATATATCTGAGATAAGGATGGTCCCAGGCATTTATTTCCTTAATTGGCTAAACGTGCATTTGAATAGCATTTAACCGGCCACTTTGAAGAGGAAAAAATGCTTGTAAAATAGACAAATTCATCACAGGGTCATTTTGTCAGTGGGCCGAGTAGAGTGTGGCTAAAGTTAGCAGCAAGCTCCCACAGCCTTTATTCTTCTTTGAATATTATTATCATGCTTAATGTGGTTCTTACCAATTTGGCTGAGTAGTTATATATGAATAACAGCCTACATACAGCTCTATTTCCATGTTCTACTTGAAAACACTGCCATGTTTTAGTGGTTGCAGGCTTCATCACAGTTTTAAAAGAGCATTTGACGGGGATTTCAAGCCTGTGTTTGTTAAAAAAAAAGATACATACTCAGTTTAACCAGCTTTAGCCTTTTAGCCAGCTAACAACACACATATCAAATATGAAGCCACTTGAAGCATTCTTCAAAAGTGAGTCAACCTCCATGAATCTCCTGGTTAAAATACTCAGTTTCACCACAGAATAATTCACTGAACTTCTTGGCAGAAAATTATAAAATTCACAGTCCAACACAACAACAGCTCTGATTAGACGTTTAATCTAATGTATGATAACTGTTTTCTAGTAAAATTTGAACTAGCTCCCAAGACTTGACATGTTCTAAAATGTGTCTAACAGGAGTAACAACCTCTAATAGGAGCTTCAACCACAACGTTAGAATGCTCTGCTTCACAGCAGAATACCATATATACATGGTGAAGTGATGCACTATTGTGGGTGTGGCTTTGTGTGGAGGCTGTTAGCTGTGTGATAGACATCAGTTTGAATCACAGGCTGATTATCTGTCAATTCCTGTTTTAAAAGAAAACAATGTTGCGAGGGAAAAGTGTTAAAGTTGAGGCTTCAGTCCCCCAGCTGAGGTCACAGTGGCTACACCTACTTCTTCTTTTAATAGAGTTTGGTTGATCAGATATGATACACACTTCTAAATATGGTAATCCCCTCACTTGAACTGGAAAAGTTACAAACCATGCTGTTATCATGCTGGTCTTTTACAACTATAAAATCAAAGTGAGCTGTCTTTGTTTTTTTAATCGTGTCATTGCAAGTCTTTTTTCCCCCCTGATTTTACTGCCTCTTCTTGCTCTGTATATTATGTATCATTCTTATCTGTGCATGTTTTACTTGTGCAAAAATAAAACAAATAGAACTGAAATTAAAACTGAAAATGCTATCATAAATGTTGTTTCCATGTAAGGATAAATATTCTATAAAATATTTTGTGGCTTGTATCTTCAGCCCGGCAGCACTGAACATGAGTTAAGATAAGGAATACAAATTGCATCTCATGTTATACAAACCATACTATTACAGTAAATCAGATTATTGCAGCCATATGGCAGCAAATTGCAGGGTTACAGTGGTGACGCCCACTTCTTATATATATATAGAATTTGGGTGGATAAGATATGGACATCTAAATGTATTAAACTTTCACATGAGCTGGAAAATTTCCAAACCATGCTTTGGTTTGATAAAAACTAGTTCTTACTAAAGGCAGGGTCAGTTTGAAACTTTCAATACAAATTACTCATAAACATATATAAAGACATAAACACATATCTACTCTGTTGTTCTCTCGACATCATTAAAAATGACGGAACCCCCTTCAGTGATTTCTTAAGATTTAAATAAAGGTTGAATGATGAATGAGGGATTAGCCCTCCAAGCTGATAAAGAACAAATCTGGCAGGCTGTCATTGGTAGTGCCTCACAGTGATAATTTCCCACCTTATTCATCAAGACAGATGCCTGTTTTTCTGCAACATGTGTGAGACTAAAAATGCAGGTTCCTTTAAAAATGGTTGATATTTTTCTGAGGATTTTTCAAAATAGGAGGATGTAAGCATAACTACCTTATCACAAACTCAAAATATAACATCTCATTGTCTGTATTACACAGATTTGTTAACACAGATCCTTTTGACTGAGCTGATCCTGTCATATTTCTATTCAGTCTGTTTAATACAAATATTCTTTTCAGGTCCATTTTTCTACTTTTACAATTGATGTTATCTGCACATATGATACGATATCATAAGATGCACTTTAGTGTTCCCTCAGTGAAACTCGCCTTGGACTTCAAGTGCTGCTCTCTTTAATCTCTTACTCATGGGTGTAGCACAGGGGGTAAAAGGGTACTGATTACCCTGGCCCACAGTAGGGTGGGGCCTTTGAGAAGCCTGCAATGAAAAGTGTGTTTTTACTTATTTTTTCTTAGTAATTAGTGTCATTATTGAATCAAAAGTGACTAACTGAATCAGTAAAAAGACTTAAATTTGTATCAAATAGAATAGGATTATATACTGGGGGGACCCTGCTCCTTCCTTAAAAATATCCAAATGGTGTAGTCCAGCACTGTGGACTAACGCAAGTAATTTTAATTTAACTGTATCAAAAAATGTTGCTCATAAATGGAGAAATTATGGTTCAAAAATACAATAAAATGCATAGATATTTGTAGAAATGACACAATATTTGTTGCTTGGCTAGCTAGTTAGGGGGGCCCTGTGTGATTTCTTTCCCGGGGCCTCCAAAAGAGAGGCAACCTCTATTAATTTGAATGTTAAAAGCACAGCTAAAGAAAACATACGAAAAAAAATAATAAAAAAGTTTTATTTTGATTATTAATTTTGTCATTCATAACAAATAAAACAGGTTACAATTTTAAATAACCTTCACTACTGAAGTAATATGAAGGCGTCCAGTTATGGATGACGGTGGCTGTGCATATCTCCATTTACCCCAGACATAATACCTCAGTGTCCTAATAATTTTCATGGTCTAAATGGTGTGTGTATGGTGTATTCAAGAGGTGTAAGGCAAGCAACAACCCCAACTGGGCAGTGCTGAAAGCCGCAGTACCTCCAATGGCTACTTAAGACAGACTCCAAAATGGAGTCGACCTTCATAAACTATTATGTTGAAATGCTCAACTTTACAACATTATTTAACATGTTTGCAGTCTGGCAGGAAAACATTTTTTGGTCTTTTTCATAACAATAGTTAAGGTAAGATTTTCCACGGAGGCTGTTGGTTGTGTGCTGTCATTTTCTGTGTAAAAAGAAAGCAATATGGTGACAGAAAAGGTGTTAAAGTTGAGGCTTTGGGTGGCTACACCCACTTCATATAGATGTCGGTTGATTAAGATAGCTACTTTTGAAATTGGTGATACTTTCACTTGGACTGGAAAATATTCAAAACCATCCCTCTGCCATGCTTTCACAGAAAGTATTTATTTTTAAGACAAGGTTGATTTTGAATTATCAATAATTCTCTAACTTTGCATAATAATTTCTGACTGACATATTTTCTAATGATAACAAAACACTGATTATTACCCAAATCTTAGTTTTTCAGTGTTTGCATATTTACTTTCTTGTTCTCTCCACAACATTGAAATTGAGGGCACACCCTCAGTGACTCCTCAAATGTAGCTTGTCCTATATTTTCACATGAGTTTCAAAATATGTTTTTGTAACTTTTAAGAACAAAAAATCATTTGATATTCTGTTGTATTTTACATCAACCTAGAGAGAATCGGTATTGTCAGTACAAACACCTCATGTAAAGTCATGAGCATGCTGCTATATGAGCTTCCTGTGTGCTCTGAGGTAAGCGGATGTGATATCGGAGAGGTTATCCGGTGAATCTCCTTATGAATAATCAAGCAGTGGTGTGTGAGCGATCAGGAGGAACTTTAAAGAGGCGTGTATGTGTTTGTTTGCTTGTTTGTTTGTGTGTCATGTGGGTGCGTAGGGTGAAGGGAATGATGATGTCATCCTTTAACATCCTGTGGTTGGTTGCTGTTTGCGAGGTGGAATGAGTGACAATCAAGATCAGACACACACACACACATGTGATAAATGAATGTCCTCTCACATCCATGAGCTTTAATGTGAAGTGATGACACCTGCGGTGCATCACAGGGCTTGACAGGAAACACAAAAATTGAACAGACAAACAGAGATATCAGATCAAACACAGGGGAAACTGCATGGGGAAAGGGATCCATTACTGTCACTTAAAAATCAGACAGTGAAAGCAGAAGTCTCTGGACATATCAGGCCTGTTTGACAGCAAAAAAAGTATGCACATTTCAAAAGTAGTGTGTGAAACAGAAAAAAAAAAAAATGTGGTTGAGAAAGTGAAACAGGGAAATGCAGGCCGGGACAGCAGCCAATAAAGAGAAGTGTGAAAACAAGCTCGTTGGGTCTGAACTACGTTGCATCACCTCACAGATTTGAAATAGTGCTGCCAAGTTTTGATTTCAGTCTGTTTTCCCTTTTCAGACTGAGGTAGTTTTCAGAAATCATCTCTTTTTGGAAAGAAAAAAGAGCGTCATAATTCACTTTATGGGACTTCAGGGGCATTGTAGGAGTTTGAGTTACCTCATATTTGACTGTTCATTCTTTAGTTTAGCTCATCTTTTAAACTGGATATTTTGCTTAAGGTAACTTGTTGTATTGTCAATTATGTGTCTCTTCAATATTTTTTTATAATTCAACATTATTGAGATGGAGGCTTCAAATGCACTCTTAGTTTACTGCCTATTCCTGCACTGTATATTATCTATCTTACTTGATTGTAAATCTCTTTAATTGTTTGAACAAACCAAACAAATAAATTAAATAAAAGTATTTAAAAATATATTTTTCAATGTGTTGATCAACATTCTATTAAATTTGTTGTGGCTTGGATCGTAAATACAATAGCAAAAACCTGAGTTAAGGTCCTATCTCATACATGACTTCCATACTACGACTGTGAAATAGGGGACTGAGACCTTAAAACTGGAAATCAGAGGGTAAACTGATCTACTGTGATACATGACAATTTGATATTATATGATACAAGAGGATAAAATACAATAGAATATGATACAACTTGATACGATAAAACATGATTTGATATGATATGCTATGATACAACATGATATAAAACATGACAACAGGATATGATGAATATGATAAGATTATATGTTACAGCATCATATGATACATAATAAAATATGAAGACACAATACAAAACAATATGATAAAAGTAGCCACAATATGATAGGATATGTTATGATACAATATGACTTAATTCAGTACAATACGATACAATATGACAATACTGTGATGGTATAATACAATATGATATGATGATACGATAGGATATGACATAATAAGCTAGGTTACAAAATGAAATTATATGGTATGATGCAATATGATACAGAAAGACTAACACCACACAACAGCAAAAGACACATTGGGATACGATATGATACAATACGATATGATAGAACCTGACATGACATGACACGGTACGCCATGGTACAATACAATACGATACAATATGATACGATACAGTATGATGCAATCCATAGAATATGTGTGAGGCAGGTTATTGTAGCCATATGAGGGTAATCACAGGGTAAATTACTATTATGTGATATTTGACAACAGTATCATATGATTCACTAGAAAATGATACCATACAATATAATAAAATACAATATGATAAAACATGATATAATACTCTACAATACAATACATGACACTATATGATACCGTAAAATACGATGTGAAACATTGGGATACAGTATGAAGCAGAAAGACTGCCACCTCACAACAACACAAGACATGTTATGTGAATTCATATGATATGGTACAATACGATTCAATTCGGTATGATATGGTACACTAAGCTATAATAGGATTCAATATGATTTGATGTGATATGAAATGAAAGACAAAACACCACGAGACATGGTACCTTACACTAAGTTGTGTCACAGAAAGACTGCCACCAGACAACACCATAGGCATGTTATGATATGATATATGATACATGATAAAATATGATACAATACGATACAATACGAGACAATATGAAACAATACAAAACAACATAATATGATACAATACAATACAATACAATATGATAAGATATGATACAATACGATACAATACAATAAGATATGATACAATACTATACAACACGATATAATACGATATAATACGATACAATTTGATACGATATGATATGAAACTATACAATACGATACTATACAATACAATAAGATATGATACAATACGATATGATATGATACAATACAATACAATACAATACGAAACGATACAATACAATAAGATACAATACAATACGGTACAATACAAAACGATACAATACGATACAATATGATACGATACTGAACAAAACAATACAATACGATATGATTTGATGCAATACGATATGATACAATGATGAGATATAATATGCCTTACGCTGCAATATGATACAACAAGACATGGCATGTCACCATATGATACAATATAATACAACATGAAACAGTATGACATGCTACAATACATTATAATACAAGACACAATACAACATGACATGACATGACATGACATGGCATGACGTGTTACGATACAAAACAGTACAATATGGAGTTTATGATACAATGTAACAATGCAACACACTACAATATAACATGGGGCAGTACAATACAAATGAAATGTTACACTGCAATACAGTACAACAATTTACGTTATAATAAATTATGATATTCTATAATACAATATGCTATAACAGGATATGATTTGATACAATACACTATACATCATGACATGATGTATAGTGTATTGCATACATCATGACAGGATACAAAATGATATGACACACTTACATAATGAACCATACCATACCCTAATAAAGGATATAATGTGATATCAGAGCATACAAATATTTGATGCAAAACTATAAGCCAGAAATAGTAAGCAAATAGTGGTGATACTATTAAGATACAGTGGAAATACCCGTATAAGATCAACTGCAGGATTCATGCATCAGCTTCACCTCTATCACGTTTCATCTGTTCACTTCTGTTCATTTCAGACATCACGCTGCTGTCTGTTTTATCTTCTATCCTGCTGTCACTTTCTTCTCTGGCTCATTAACTTTTACTCATGTTTCCAGTATTCATGTACAGAGTGCCATGTCATAAAGTGAAGACAGTGAGCCAAACTGGCAGAGAAATCTGTTTAGAGGGTCACATTTTTTTACTTAGTGGATCAATACTTGGCACCTGTGATTCAATAATTGCTTCATACATTCCAGGGTTACAATATATTGCTGTATCTTGACCCACCCTAACTTAAAACTACATTAGAGCTTGGATAAAGCCTCCTTAGGGATCACTTACAGTAAAGTGATGAGAAATAGGTGATGAACAGGTGGTTTGTTTACATACGTACGCTCACATATTTGTGGCATTTGTAAACATCTGGTCAGAAGCGACCACAGATTGTTGGTGAGTTGTGGATGTATGTGTAAACCTCAGCAGACTGATGTTCGCCTCTGTGGGAGGCTCAGGTCAGTAATGAGCTCAGTATGTGTTTGTGTCTGCCTCCCTGTGTATGTGTACACTGTGTGTTTGTGTGTGTCAGCGCTGTGTAATTTTTTTTAAAACCCTACAGCAGCAACCTCACCACTTTCCCATCCTGAAACCGCGGCTCCCGTCGGGTAAAAACTCCACTAAAATTTCTATGACTTCTCTTTCCTTCTCCCCGGCTCACTGTGCTTCTGCTAGTGCTGCTGCCTCCTGCACCCTGTCTCCACTTACAGGGTGACATCACTGGAGTTTCCCTTCTGCAGAAGCAGCTGCCACAGCATAAATACTACAAGCTCTCTGGCAGAAGTTCATTCGGACACAATAGCAAACACAAAAGAGGGGAGTAGGACAGAGCCTCTAGCCAAGACTTTACTTTGAAGAAAATTTTAAACAGCAAGTGTTAAAGGTCTTACAGTCAGAGCTGTGCACAGGATGGTGGCTTACGCAGCAACACCAGGGGATGTGGAGATGGCTCTTGAGGAGAGGACGGTAGTTTTGGTGGAGAAGAAATCATCTACAGAGCGGATATGGAAGTTATCCGTGGCCTTTCTTATTTTGGCCCTTTGTATTGGGGGCACCCTGCTGTTTGCTTGGTATTGGAGTGGAAGGCCTGAAATCACGGTAAGGAGCAGATTTTGCCCTCAGAGAGCCTGCATTTTCAGTCAAATACATAAACAATGAATGCACTTGTGTCTCTAATTAGACTTTCTCTCCAATTACAGATGCAATCAGGCAAGAATGAGGCACAAACCAAGACGGACACATCTGAGAAAACAGGTGATTATAAGCATTGGTGCTTGTTTAAAAAAAGGGAAAATGTTAAAGGGGTTTTGTGGGATTTATTCAAGTCTTTTGAGGATTATTCAAGAAAAGTTCACATTCTCAGGTGATTATATGCATGGGTGCTCAATGAGGCTTAATGTGAGATTTATTCTAGCCTTTTTGAGGATATTTTCAGAGACGCTCACATTTGTCTTCCTCTTTTCAGATCACCACGACTCCCTGAGGAGAATCGGCAGCAAAGCAAAGGCAGCCATTCACTTAGAGGGTGAGTCACAGCTTACCTTCAGCAAACAATGGGCTCATGATCTCAGCTCTCAGACTCCACTTGTGTGATATTTGCAGATAGAAGAATGTAACGCAAGAGCACAATGAGGAAGTTGTTGCATAAGTTATTCATTAGCCTCAGGCATTTTTATTCCACTCTTGCAATAACACACAGGCTATTTTTGACTTCAAAGCTCAACTCGACTCTTGTTGGTGTTTTCAGGTAGCTATGACGAAGACGGAGAGTCGAACCAGCTCGAGTGGAGGAACGGTCAAGGCCAAGCGTTCGCTCAAGGTGGCTTCAAGCTTGAAAACAACAAGATCGTTATCCCACAGAGTGGCCTCTTCTTCGTGTACAGCCAGGCGTCGTTCAGAGTCTCCTGCAGTGATGGCGATGAGGAGCGCATGGGGGGAGTAGGCCCCACGCCTCTCAGCCACAGGATCTGGCGCTACTCGGACTCCATCGGCAGCAAAGTGTCTCTGATGAGCGCGGTGAGGTCGGCGTGTCAAAGCACAACTCAGGAGGATGAGTACAGCTCGGGACAGGGCTGGTACAACGCCGTTTATCTGGGCGCCGTGTTTCAGCTCAACAAAGGAGACAGACTGTGGACGGAAACCAACCAGCTGTCAGAGCTGGAGACCGATGAGGGGAAGACATTTTTTGGAGTGTTTGCACTTTGAAAAATTCTCTGCACAGTGCCATGAACTTAGGCTTTTTTAAATTTTATTTTTTTAGGATTTTTTTTATTTTATTTCTATTCATCCTCATGGTGATGAAGAAAGTCAAATCTCAATGGAGATAACACTGATTTTTAAAAAGTCCTATAAACTGTAACAGTTTGCACCTTTATTTCCATTTTAGGCACTTTTTTTTGTACATTATTTATGCTGACCTGAGATTGTAAGAAGTTGGACTTTACTCTGCTATAACAGATGACGACACATCTCTTCACAAGAGAGCTTATTATAGGTACTAGGGTTATATATAGAATGGCTATCATGTACTTTTGCAACATGTATGTATTTATTTGTATTTATTTATATTTAAATTGATGGGTTTGGGTGTTTAATTTTGTATTTATATATGTTTATGTGTATATAAACTCAATAAAATGGCAAAAACATGACCAAAAGGAGTTGTTATCCTCACTGTGAAGTAGGCATGAGCATTTCATGGGAAATTCATATAACACAGTCTGGCCTCAAACTTCAAAATAAAGTTTTAACTTCCGGCTACGGTTAGTGAAAGGTTTAATAAGGCTTATAAGATCAAAAGTTAAATGTCAAAATCCTGATCTGCAAAACCTCATTACAAAACGTTAATAAAGTCAACTACACCCATTTGCCAAAGCTTGCATTGCTAATGCAAACATAGCTATGTTAGCTATGTAGCTAACATAGCTATGTTTGCATTAGCTACATTTGCTAAAGCTTGCATTGCTAAAGCTAATTTATCTTTGTTACCTGTGTAGCTAACATAGCTATGTTAGCATTAGTTACATTTGCTGAGGTTCACATTGCTAAAGCTAACTCAGCTACGTTACCTATGTTGCTAACATAGCTATGTTAGCATTAGGAACATTTGTTAAAGCTCACATTGCTGAAGTTAACGTGGCTACATTTGCTTAATCAGTAATGTTTACTGTATAGCTAGTGTAGCTATGCTGGTTTTGGCTGAAGCTAACAAAGATAAAGCATGCCACTATTCACATTTCTATTTCTTGAACTGTGTCTTTACATAATTTCATTCCAGATTAGACCTCTGACCTTTTTCTCTGTTTTATTTATGAAATGTTGCTTAGTCTGTAATGTTTGTAGAGTGGTTATTTCATGAAGGTAACAGCCAGACTTTGTTTATGAATGAAGTTGAATATATCAACGGTCATTACTGCTTCTTCTTCTTTTGTAATTTAATGGCAGTTAGAAGCAAGTACCACATTAAAACTAGCAATGTTAAAAATAAATTAGAAATAAAGGTTTCGAATTGAGAACTGAGCGCTACAGATAAGAACAGTTTCTCCGTGTAATTTTGCAAGTGTAAGCTAAATTGGGCCCAAAAAAAATATTGGCTCAACTGTTTGTTCAATTGAATTATTTTTGTTTTTTTTATTTTTTCAAGAAAGCACCTGTGTTTGGCCAAATTGCTCATTTAATCCAAACACAGAGGCCTTTTTGGGTAAAATAAAACACTAAAGAAAGCTGATATAACGTACAAATGAGCCAACATCTATTTATGACCCATTTTTTGCCTTAAACTCACTAAATTATGCAGAGAAGCTGTACTTATCTGTAGTGCTGTATAGCCTAGCTTCCCCCAGAACACTACTATGGTCTAGTACCTTCAACAACCCAAATTCAAAACAATGGAACAAATCCCTCTATGGGACTGTTTTTTGTACATTATGCTGACCTGAGATTGTAACAGGCTGAACTTTCTTCCATTTGCAACATTTCCACTTAACTTGAAGGGTTTAGTTATTAAGTTTGTATTTGCATGCAGTCACATGGTTACATTTTGGCCATATAGAGCACTAAGGATTCATTCAGGGGAGTCAAGGTGGGCAGTCAAGGTCAAGCTTGACAGCATCTCTTTAGTTCTGGCCTTTTCACCCCTGGCAATATGCGTGGAGACTGCTGGCAGTTTTCTTGCCCTTGGGACATCCACGGTCCAACCAGGGGCTTGTGGCAACCCTACTACCCACATATGGTACCCTAGGCCGTGCTTACTTGCCACGCCCACCACTTACTCCACCCTAAAGGTGTGGACTTTGTTATTTTTTCAACAGTTCAGTTTTCCTATGCCCCTGGAATGTAGGGACATCCAGAGAACGACTTAAGTTGTGTCAATCCTCCTTCCTGCCCAGTAGTGCCCCTAAGTTTTATTCACCATTACATGCCTTTTTTCAGCTACAATTTTTGGCCCAAACATACCTCAAAGTTCTGCACTGTACTGTATATATATGTGCATATAATCAGTGGTGTATTGGTGCCTGTAGACATAGGACTTTTTAGAGACCCATCCAGTGAAGGATAAACAGTCTGTGTTATAGACTGCATTTCAATATTTTTAGTACATCTAAAAACAGGCCTCTTGTATTTCCACATTGGCTTCAGGCAGAATGGATCATTTTGGAAATCCGATGAGGAAAGCAGGCTGATAGGAAGCAGCACTGCCAGCTCCATTCAAATCGGTAGATACCCCAAAGAGCCACAAAGAATGACTCGCCCTGTTCTGCCTCTGATTTACTTACCCTGGTATTTTTACCTAACCAACCAACAAAGGCAAAAACAAATACTTGGCACTAAAAAAGTAAGGTCATGCTGTCCCCATCTTAGGAAAAATGCAGCATACTACTGAATGATGATCATCAGAGGAGATTAAGAAGTGGGTATACTCTGTGGGGAAAAAATAAAATCAGTGGCTATACTCTGTATACCTGCTGAATTAAAAAGGCAAAGTCATATTTTTTAGTGGGGATGTGCATTTTGAGGAAAATACTCTTTGAAAGTCACTGGCTATTATTTGAAATGATTCATTTCTGTGCTGTTGCATAATGTGATTTGCTGTGGGTCGGAGAGTTTATGGATGTAAATTTCAGGTATTTTTTGCGGGTGTTCGGTTGCACTAACAAGCCAGAATAAACTGAGCCAGCATGGAGAATTTTTACTGCAAAACATAACAGCGCACACTGAATGTGACCTAGCTACCTCAGGGCTTGTTTGGTGCTCACTCTGCCCAATATATTGTTGGATGACGATGGAGAGGTACACTATATGGACAAAAGTATTTGGCTGCCTGACCAATTACACCAACAGGGACTGTAATGACATTGTATTTGAATACATGTACTTGAATATGGAGTTGGGTTTGCTGAGCAAGACAGGGTGGTGCTCCCAATATCTGAGCATGTGGATGAAAATCAGGGTCTTGAAGTCCTTGTTTTCTCTGGTCTAACTATACTCTTGTGAGGCCTGGACATTGACTGATGGCCAGAGGTGCTGACTGGACTCTTTCGTGATGACTTGTCTTCGGTGCATCTTTGGGTATTGTTGGCAAGACTGTGTGTCTAATAATGACATGCTCAGGAGAGTGGGGATAGGGGGAGTCAGTTGCCCGATACGGGAATGGCAGCTGTGCTTCTACGAGTCTTATTAAGTTCACTGCACACTGGGTGCCAAGGACCTGGTGGGCTGGTCCAGACGGGGGCAACAGTGTGTGTCGTGGAGAGGGTGGCTGGGAGGATACCTGGAGTGATGGGGCATGGGCCTGATGCAGGCCTGGACAATGGCCTGCATCAGGCCCATGCCTGATGCAGGCATGGTCTTGGTCCTGTACTGCAAGAGCAGTACAGGACCAAGGATGATGCAGCAAGCAGGCATATGCTCCCATACCTGACCTGACCTGACCTGGCCCCCTTTTTGCACTTATAACAACCTCCGCTCTTCTTAGAAGGCTTTCCATAAGATTTTGGAGTGTTTCTGTGGGAATTTGTGCCCATTCATCCAGTAGAGCTTTTATGAGGTCAGGCACTGATGCTGGACGAGAAGGCCTGGCTCACAATCTCCATTGCAGTTCATCCCAAAGGTGCTTGACGGGTTGAGGTTAGGGCTCTGTGTGGGTCAGTCAAGTTCTTGCTCTGTGATTTTACATGGTCTTCCACTTCATGGCTGAGTTACTGTTGTTCCTAAATGCTTCCACTTTCTAAATATATCACTAGCACTTGACTGTGGAATATCCAGCAGGGATTCAATTTTTACTTCAATCTGGAGTTTTATTTCTAAGACCAAATATCATCTCCTATATCTATATCTAAAACTTCTTTGTACACTTTTGTAACTTGTATTTCACTGTGTTGAAATTCCTGGGTTTAGGTGTCAAAGATTACATATTCATGATATTTGCACATAAACTTCATAAAAAGGCAATGAAAGTGAACAAAGGGAGTCTTTATCTGCACCGAGGATGAGCTCATGTCATAGCTGAGATACCAACTAGAAATTTGGGTCTGAGTTAGCAAACATCTCCAGCCAGCTGAGTCTCCCACACACAAACACTCACGCTACAGAGGGCTCAGTCTATTATTCGGTAAAAGTCGCAGTGAAATTCCTCCACAGCCAGCAAATACTTCCTTTGTGTGATCAGACAAGCCGAGGGGAATTTCCTGCTTTTTTTTGTGAGTTGTGCTGAGTGCTGTGTCAGGTGGAGGCCCGCAGAAGCCTCAGCCCAGAGCGGGTTTTCCCCAGTGACAACCCCCCTCCTCCCCACTTCTCCCACTACCACCACCTTTCTCTCCTACACACACTCTTTACCTCCTCCACACTGCCGAACCCTTCGCTCTATTACCACATACCTCATCTTCAGTCAGCTGGAAAGAGACATGACATGGGAGGGCGAGTAGTGCAGTGTGTTTATGAGTGTGTATTGTGGGATCATGGGACTGCGGCACAGCTGGTTTTGTCACATTGTCATCCTCTAAAAACACACACTATACAAACAAACGTCTGTACATGGGAGTAATCGCTCTTCTTTATTTTATTTTGGACCTCAAACATCCACTTATTGTCTTGAAGACAAAGCTCCCACCGGCCTCACAGCTGCTGAAAACAGAGTCCAGCATTTCTGAAATCATCTCTTCCTGTGAGGTTTTATTCGCTCTTTGACTCCTGCAGGATGACGAAGAGAAAGATGTAATACTTCACTGTCAAATATTAAGCTGACTGACTTGATCGCTCAGACAATGGCTGAGTCAAAAAGTACACATAACTGCTGACATCTAGTGGATGATGTAAACACTGGGTCTCTGTTTTTAAGTTTGTTGAGCTGTTTGAGATGAACTTTTGCTTAAAAATTAAGGTTTATGTAAATTTAGCTTTAAAAAGAAATCATCAGGTATGAAATCAAGCTTAAGAGATTCTGTAAACACCCCCCACCCTCATCCCCAGTGCAAAATAACAACAACAAAACATCTGACTATACATTTCAGGCTGTGCATGCAGATACTTCTACAGGAGACCTTACTTCTTGGTCTCTTTGAATCTTTTTAAAGGTAGATAGAAGGCATAGGAGGAGGATGTATGAGGTTGTAGATGTTTTACCTGATGACTTTCTGCTCTGTGACCCTGGATTTGGTTTTTACTGTGATTGTAATTGCCTGTTTTTTATGTCTATGTCTTTGCTGACTGTGCTGCTGCCTGTCTTGGCCAGGACACTCTTGTAAATGAGATTCTTCATCTCAAAGGGTCTTGTAAATGAGATTCTTAATCTCAAAGAGGTTTCTCCTGGTTAAATAAATTAAAATATTTAAATAAAATATCTCAGGTAGGTCACATGCTAAAGAGCAGCAGACCCAGAGCTGACCCTGGGGGTATGCCTATGCTTTTAAAATGGAATGTGGACATTTGGACATTGACTCTGACATGTTGCCCCCTCCCACTGAGGTATGATTCAAACCACTGTGAAGCCTGATTAGAAAACTGGGATGTAGAAAGTTTGGATAGCAGTACATCAGGGTTAACAGTGCAAGTCTAGGAAAAATACCCTCACAATGTTACCATCCAAAAAAGCCCTTGATGTGTTTTCATTTGAATAGAGGTTTGAGTCTCTGAAGAGTATTTGGGTCTGAATTAAAAGTGTTGTTGATCTAGTCTTGTAGTTGGTGACCCCCAGTCTTTGCAAAATCTTAGTCTGAGACTACAAACTCAGTGAGTTGCTGATAAATTGTCTTAAGATGTGAGAGGCTCTCAGATGTCATTTTTTTAGAGTCTTTGAAAAGTTTTAGCAAATTCCTCTGGTGTAGGGCTGGCCTTAGACACAACTGTGAGACTGGGACTGGGGCACTTAGGGTCGTCAAGATTAATTGCACTGATCACAATAAACTAAGCTCCACAATGGGTGCAGTAATTTCTTAATCGCAATTAATCGCATGTTTTATTGTCCCTTTGCACACTGTGGTCACTACAGTGTCTCCCTGCAGCCACAGTGATGTCAGATAAGTCCACCACTGCTCCTCAACGCCTCATTTCAGTTTAAGAACTCACAGACAGCTCAGTCAAAACTCATCTACACCTTGCATTATCAAACATTCACCATATACTGTTAATTTATTTCCTTTTCAATCCATACCTAGTTCCTTTTTCATGGCTAAATTGTTGTTGTAATCGTAGATTTACCTACAAAAAGGTCTCTATTCAAACAGGAAGTATTTGTTTAAGACTGTAGAAACATAAAAAATAGTTTTAACTGCAAAATAGTGGAATTTTTAAAATGCAATAAAAAGGGTGTGATTAATCGTGATTATAGAAAATCTGAGATTAATTGGGATTTAAAAATGTAATCTTTTCATGGCTCTATTAATAAGACACTGTTGCCACTTCAGATCCAGAAGTTGCAAAGGTGGATTGTTAACATCAGTTATAAGCCCAGATTTGTTCATAATTTGGGGATTTTTTGGCCACACAAACCTTGTCCTAATTCCTCCTGCTCGTTAGAGAAACCTGGTGCACCTGCGACGGCTGCTCCCAGCTGAGAGCTGTTGGTGATCAGCAGGGCTGAGAGGTCATATAGGGAGCAGGTTGCTGCTCAGCTCAGTTGGGTTGAGAGGGTCAGCACCATCAGTTGGCTCTCTTTGAGTTGAGTTTGTGAATGAATATTTGTTTGTGTGGGAGCGAAGCAAAAATCTTTCTTTTGTTATTTTACTTTCCCCTTAACCTAATGACAGCCATCTGTCCTTACTTTAGTTCAAATTTTTAGTTTATCAATCATTTTGATGGAATTAGTGGGTGGCAGTGTGGAAACATAATCCCCTGCCAACTCTTAGAAAACAAAGTGCCATTTTTATTTTCAAACTCCCTTTTGGGTTTGTTTGTTTTTGTTTTTTGCAGTTTTAGTGACCTTTGTTATAAATTTTGTGTTATACGTAACACATCTTAACATTATTAAGGGGTCTCCACCGAACACACTTATAATTTTCATAATCCTGTAACACCTGTTTGTCACCTTGAAGACTTTATATGGCTTGTTGGTGCTAATAAACCTTGTCATTAATATAAATAAGATTTCTATGTATATAAACTGTAGACAAGTCTTCAATAAGGGCCCAGTAGTGTCTAGTCTAAAAGTACCAGTTGTAGTGTTGATGTACAGTTAATGATTTAATTAATCAAGTTAATCATGTTATTAACAATTCAATAATGAAAGAAATTTACATTTATGAATATTTTTTAATTTCATTAAATAAATTACATTAGCAAGACGCAGGCAAAATACATTTAACATTTTTTTTTTTAAATTTTTTACAAAAGTCTAATCAGGAGGGGTGCAGGTGGCCTAGTGGTTTAAGGCACGCCCCATGTAAATGAACAGCCTGCCGAATCCGGCCTGAGGCCCTCTACCGCATGTCTCTTCCCCACTTTCATCCCTGTTTCCAACTCTATCCACTGTTTTCCTCTATAAAATAAAGGCACAAAAATGCCCAAAATATATCTAAAAAAAAAAAAAAAAAAAGTCTAATCAGGGTGACAAAGTCTGAAACACTTGAACAAAACCTGGGCCACTCTCAGCATTTTAGAATTTCCCTCAGTTAGATACTGACAAAGACTCATAAATCTGTCTCAGATCATGTAGAAGTTTTTCATGTTTCAAATTTTGTTTAGTAAAATGTAAATTTGTTTTGTTTTGTAAAAGTGTTTTTCAAATTTCTTAAATTGTAAAAATGTTTTCGTCAGAACCTATTGTGTGTATCAGACTTTGTGTATTTGTTTTCAAGTATGTTCAGTTTTTTTATATTTTATAATATATATTGGACTTATTTCAATTTTTTTCTTAAAAATGTCCATTTGTTTTTTCCTTTCTAAAAGTCCATTTGTTTTATGAAAGGTAAAAAATTTGGTTAATGTAAATTTGTTTCAGTATTGTGTTTCACATTTTGTAATATTGCTTTAGACCTTCTGTAGATTTGTTATTTTCATTCATAGAAGTATTTTGCAGTTTTAAATTTGTTTAAAGAAATGTAAAAATGTTTTAGTTAATGTAACTTTATCACAACCTTTAAGTGTTTTAGACTTTGTAGTTTTGTATTACAGTCAGGCCAATGTATATGTGAATAAAAAGTGTAAATAGAGGTCTTAATGGTTTGGGATTTTTCAGTATTTTCATTTACATTACGTTTTCAATTTCAGTTGAGGTTGTAGGGGTTTGTCCTGCTAGTTTGTTTTTTAATTAGTGGAAATGCATTGTTTTAGTTTAGTTTTTAATAGTTATAGTGTTGTGTTTTGGAATACAGAAACTTAGCAGGAAAAATACCTAAAGGGGCAGAAAGTAAACTGGAAATTCTAAAAATGAAACCCTTCACTTTCTATAATATCTATTCACTACTTTAAAGCTACAGGTTAAATAGATATGACTGTTGGGGATATAACGGAGAACGTGTAAAAACATGCTACTCTCTTACAAGCATGCAGACTTAATGCCACTCCTGTTTGAGTCCATAAGTCAGTGTTCAGGTTAAGTGTAGTATAGTGATATGTTATTCACTACGCTCGAGTCAAAGAATAAAACTAAGAAGATTTTGTCTCCAACTTTATTTTATTTTAGTTAGTTTTGTAAGTTTTCATACTTTTGGAAAGCCTCATTTTTGTTTTAGTTTGAATTAACTAAAATTATTTCTACATTTTAGCTTTAGTTACAGTTATTCAGTTAATTATAGTTAACTATGATAATCTTGCTGTAAACAAATATCTAATAAGAGCCTTTAAGTGTAAGCACTAATCTACTTCACTCCAAAAAATAATACATCTGTGCTGCTTGCATGGATGAAGCTATAGTTTAGCTGCAGTTTAATCACAACTGGACAACATTTCATCATCAATACAACAGCAAAGAGCCACATTAAAAACTCATCTTTGCAGAGAATTTATTTATTTTTGCACGTCTTGGAAAGAAACTTTCTTTCTCTGAGATCCACAAAGAAACTCCATTGTTCACAGGCAGCCTGTAGAGCTCAGGTTTAAACCACAGCTGTGCATGCACAAACGAGACAGAGCGTTCACAGGGATTAAAGCAAAAAAGAAATCTTGACTAAAATTTTTTTTTCAACACCAAATAATATTACCAAACCAGTAACCCACCATGCCACACATGTAAGAGCCTTTTTCTCTGCCTATCAGTCACTTCCCAAAGGTTTTCATGTAAAAAGGAGTATACTGAGTACATGCTCTTAGCCCGAGGGCATTTACACAGTATACTGTTCTCTAATAAAGCATTCGAGCTGTAAAAAGACCTTCACCTACAGTATTAAGACTCTCAGGACCAATAGCATTTTAAAGGAAGAGGGCGATTTTGAACAGTTTTTCTGTTAGTTTGCTTTCATGTAATTTCAATGTTTTGAATCTACTTAATAAAACACTTTTTGCAAGACTTAACTCAGATATAATGTCGTCATACAAATATTCAACCATCTCCATAACTTTTCAGTTCAAGTTTTATTTTACTTTGAACAGCCATATCAAATGCTGAAACCAAATGCCTCAAGTGAAACCCATTTCTGGGGTCTTTCTGAATGAGCTACAGCAGGGTTCCCCATTTAGTTTTTCCTGGGGACCAAAATTTTTCAAGGACAGAAAGCCGAGGGCTAGACAGGATTTCTTGGATGTTCACACACGCACACACACTCACACATACACGGGGCTTAACAAATTTATTAGACCACCTGTCATATTTGTCTCAGAGACCATCCAGCATCATGAAGTGCTTTAATGCGAACTCTTTCGTTTTCTGTCAGCTCTCCACGTTTTACCATTTTGAACAGGAATGAGGGATTTCAAACTGAATTCACCCAAATTTGAGCCGCTCACTGGGCTTCTCTGAGAAGTCAGAAATTAATCAAGCATAACATTCAACCACTAAAATGAATTTTTCTGTTCAGGAATGCAAGTAAATAACTATAATTTCACATATTAAAGAGGTACTGAATGCTTTAACTTTTTTTTTCAACTGTACACTGAGGTATCTGACTGAACTATAATAAAACACATCAGTGTTGGTATTGTAGCTGAAATTTGCACCAAACTGATTTTTTCAGTTTTTTTGTAAATCAGTACATTTTAAAATTCATGGATGACAATATTTATATTTTAACATTAAAAATATCATTTGGGTTAAAAAACTTCTACATATTGGTGTATTAACCATTGCAGAAACATAAAAAATGATTTTGATAATTACCAATGCTGTTTAATTTAGGGCATAAACCTTACTTTTTCTTAGGGTTAGGGAGGTCTAATAAGTTTAAGCACTGTAGATCAAAACTTCACGAGATGTCTCCTTGAGGTGAAAATCACCACGCGAGATCAATATTGGCCAGACATCAATACCAAACTGGAAGTTATAAAAGATCACAAAGATGCCCTGGACACTTTAAAATTGTTGGTTTGACAGCTAATGAAGAAACAGAGCTGATCCGTGACCCATTCAGCCTCCATCCCCCGCCCCTCCCTCTCAGGGCCGTACATGATCCGCGTATGCATAATGAGTTCATCATAACGGTGTGAAATTATTAAATGCTTCTGCTTGAAACTTATACATTCTCCGTGAGTTCATGTATAAGCGCAGACACTCCGCTATTTGTGACTTTGTAACTCTGATTCAGTCGTCATGTCTCCTTCTTGTCTCACCGTCTGTCAGTCCCACATCCATCAGCTGTTCGCTGTGCGTATCATCAATCAGAAGCTTAACATGTGCAGTGCAACAGGCCGTTGTTTACTGCAGGAGTACACTCTGTTTAAAGAACAAACAAACTCTGTTTGAGTATTTGAGTGCCATAGAGTCCACTGTTAGCTCCAAAAAGCGAAGTTTTTGCCCCGATTAGATTCCTGTTTGTTGTCCGACAGGCAGAGCAGAGACACAAACTCTCTCACCAATGCACACACATTAACACACACCCTCATCTGTGTGTCGTGTCCAACACCGTCAAAGCTTATATCAGAAAAAAAGACTACAAAACGATAAAATAATCTATTTCTCTAAATTACTGTGAAACAAACAAACGTGTCATTGACAGAAATATTTCTTTTGAGTGTAAATATGGATGTCTGGACTCTATGAGAGTCTGTGCAGCTGTGCAAGGTGGTTAAATTTTTCATCTTCAAAAAAAAAAGAATCAACATTAAATTAGACACATTATATTCCCTTCCAGTCTTAAAAGTCATGCAGTCTGTATCAGCCTCTTTTTGGGCAGCATGTTTGCAGAGCTGAGGTGATGCTGCAGCTGCGCTGCCGTGATCATGATCATGATAAATTAGTCAAAATTTGTATTTTAAACACCTCATCAGTTTAATATCATAATTAGATTGGATAGCCTTAATGGGACCACAAAAAAACAAAACAAGAAAAACACGTGTAGCCCCCTCCCCCTCATTTTCCAAATGACAGAATCCGTCATGGCGACCTGAAATTTTGTTGAAAAGTCCTGCCCTTCCCAAACACTTCATTTTAGAGGTTTCCCAGATGAATGAGAGTTATCCATGCAATGGAAGTATGAAAACAGTCTATCTGGCATGTCAGGTAGTTGAAATGTATCCCAAAGACACAAAAATACCCAATGAAAAAACAATTATTTTATTTATGATACCCATATATTTGCATACACATACTCTGAAATATACCAACATTTATGATCTTAGATATAGTGAATACAAATATCCCCAAATCCATGTATATTTTTATATATGTGCAATATAATAGAACATTTCCTAAATGATATCTGCATTCATATGATACACTATCTGATCCATGTACTGCACAGTTAATAAATATGGCCTATTTCATTCATTTCTGTCCTGGGACTGTCCCTCCCCAAACCCTGAGCTAACATGTATTAGAATAACTTAAAGTGGAGCAACCATAGTTTAGTTCAGTTTAAAGTGCACACTGAAATATAGAGCTTTAAAAATATCTGACAAAGTATTGTTTTCACCTGCTCATAAAGCTGTTCAGGTATCATTGCTTTTATAAAATCTGAATATAGCTCATGAATGAAATAGTACATCCACATTAACTGCTTAATAAATACAGTAAGTCACATTTCTGTACCTACATATCCTTCTCTGATACATTTACAACTTATTAAAAGGCAAAAATGGGAAAGAAAAGTACAAAAACATAAAGTATCATCCATCCAGATTGTCTGCTATGGAGGAACATAAAAAAAGAAGATCCCTTTAAAATAAAAAAGGCGAGTAACAGAGTCCCATGTATAAAATCCCAAGAAAAACTGTGCTTTCTTTGAATATTTACAGAAGTGGCCATTGTAAAAGCACCTCATCTCACTGCTCTGCTGCTGTGGAGAAATATAATCTGTTTTCAATTCAGGAGGCAGAGTAAACATTCTTCTTCAGAGAAATTGGAGATAAATTTAAGAATCAGCTGCAGGGATGATGCAACAGAGTCATAAGCAGGATGAGGGATTTATTCAACGGCTACTCCTGCTCTCTTCTAATAAACAGATTCAACACAAATCTCAAAAAAGACGTTTTAAAACTTCATTTTCAAATGGCAAAACTATCAAAATTGTCCTCAAATGCGAGCAAGCTTTTCTCCTTTAGAAACGAGACACATCAGCAAAGGACTGTTTTAGTTTTGAGATGCAGTGTTGTACTGGAACACAGTCCTGACAGAAGACATTCCCAGCTCAATGGCCTTTTGAAATTATGGCTGTTTAATAATGCACATCATCGTCTATGAGCTGCTGTTCAGAGGAAAATCTGTACATTGCTTTGTCCCTTTTGTTGAATATTCAGTTTCACAACTCTCTTGAAAAAGTAAACAAATAATTTTAACAACGACTCCATGACAAAACAGGTCAGAAATTACAGAACAATATAAATCACTACTGTATGTGCTTGTCTAGTCAACAAACTCCAGAGACGAAATGTGGAGAGCAAAAGACACGAACACAAACGATTTCCTTTTTCAGATCCGACATCTCCACAACAGAACGAGAGAACGAATGAGGGAGAGGAACGATGAAGAGATCGGCCCGTTTGTTCGACCTCGAGTGCTGCGAGTCTGAGATGTGCTTGTGTCGGCGTTGTTGCTGGGTTGAACAGTGAGATCAAAGCTGTGAGGGCGGGTGTTTTCCTGCGTGATCTCCTGCACGAAGCTGCCGAGTGTAAAGCGCTCCTGTGAACTCTTCTTGTGCTTTCGCATCGTATTTTTAAAAACAGTGTCACTACACCGCTGTGCTCTTCAGCCAAACATGTGAAAGTCACAGTGTCTCGTTGTGTTTGTGTCCCACGTGTACACTGTGCGACTGATCCTCCCCCCTCCCCTCCCACACCCTCCCACGCCTCGCCTACTTGTACAGCAGCGGGATCTGGCTGTTGTGACAATGGTTGCGGCTCATCTTGCTCTCAGCCGGGTACAGGTTGGAGGAGTTGGAGAAGGACGGAGGGAGGGAGTGATTGTCCGTGGTGGGGTTGGGGTAGCCAGGCGGGGGGAGCAGAGACTTGGGGTCCGGCTGGGAGGAAGGCGGCGGGGCGTTGTGGTTCTGGTTCTGGCCTGCGGAAGGTCGGCGGCGGTTGCGTAGAGCCTGGCGCTCAGCAAGCTGGTTACGAAGAGCCGATACCCTCTCTTCTTTCTAAAAACATGAAGGATAAAACAATTACGAAAATAATACAAGTTCAACAAGGGACTTTTACCATGCCTGGTTCATAATCCTGCACTAAATCAATGCCATAGTGGCCTATACCACTGTGAGCAATACATACTTGTGTGTTACCAGTTCCCTGGACTGATGCCACACTTTCTTGATCAAATTCAGGAAGTCATGGCTATGGAAACTGCCTTGTTTGGGTACTAGCTGGCTTATGTTGGAGATACAGCTGATAAGTACTGGGCAGAGACATGGAGGAAGAAAATGCACATCTGATATTTTTGAATACAGGCAAGTAAATCTGTCACTGTTTGCAGCTATTTTGCACTCAGCATGCCTCTAGATATGACTAAGAGATCTGCAGATGCCCAACACAACCCAAAAGAACAATGACTGGGCTTACTGTCTGTGCTATTTCAATGTCTGGTTACATTTTGTAAAAGGTGCATGTCATCATGCATACATCAGTAGATTCCACACCTATGGCATATGCTGCAGCACAGATTTGATGTGGAGGTAAACAGCAGCCTAAAGCAATCAGCTTGCAGCTGCTGTCTTTGAAGAGGTGCAACAATTAAGCAATCTTAAGATTAACTACAGTCATGTGAGTAAGTTTTAGGCATGATGGGCACTACGAATTCACTGTGGGGATCGATGTGCCACAACCCTGGCCTGGCAGAGAGGGGCAGAGCTCGACACATGTGTCGCTCAGCAGCCAAGGTCAAGCTCGATGGCATCTCTTTTGCTTGGGCCTAGGCCCCCAGTGACACACCTGGAGACCGCTGGTGCTTTTAGGCCCTTGGGACATCCACAGCACAACCAGGGGCTTGTGGCAATCCTATTACCGCCTGGACAGTACCCTAGGCCAGTGTTTTCCTACCTGGGGTCCAGGCAATCCTAGGGAGGGCGCCAAAGATCTCAGGGGCCACGGAACTTTGTCTGCTCTAATGCTGTCCAAATTAGATGTATGTATATATATATGTTTTTAAACCATGATTAGAAAAATAATATATTAGGGCCCATCAAAGGTGAAAAAATGAATAGAATCTGTTAAATTTAGATCAAACAGTCAAACAATTTTAGGGAAATCTTAATTTTTGAGATTATAAAGTTGTGTATTTACAAGAAAACAAACTCAGAATTTAGTTTAAAAAAAGTCAGAAATTCACAGAAAAAAAAATGGAATCTCCAAGTTTAAAATGTCTTAAACTCTGACACTGAAAAAATTCAAAAATGTCAAGTTTTTAAAAACCTAAACTTACAACAGTGCAAAGTAAAAACATTTTTTTTTTTTCTTACGAGAAACCAAACTGAAAACTGGCTGGATTTTCAACTTTTTGCCTTTATAGTCTCAACGATTCTACATTTTAGTTCACACACATTTACAATGTTTGAAGAAAAAAAAAAAAGTAAAAATCCCTGTAAATTGAAGACTTTTTAAACTTGAGAAATTCAAGTTTGTTTTTTTTTTCTTTCTAAAGAGGCCCTAATACACCGTTGTAATAATGGATAGTTTATACATAGATCTTTTGTCAAGAGCAAGTGTTTGTAGGCCTGGTATGGTAGGATTTTGTATTTTGTCAATGAAAACAATCAAAATTTATGTTTACTTTTTCCAAGTGGGTCATGGGGGGTTAGCTTTTCTTAGATATGAGTAAGGGGGCCCTAAGTAAAAAAGGTTGGGAACCACTGTCCTAGGCCAGCCTTTCTCAACAGGGGTGCTGTGGCACCATCAGGGGTGCCTTCAAAATGCTTTAAATTCAACTAAGAGTTACCATAAATATGAAGACAATTAGCTAACCCAGTATGAACAATCAAATTTTTCTCATATGACATTTCTGAAATCACATCAGTATCGGGGTTAATAATTACATCATTATTCAGCACATAAAAATCAAGTATTTGAAGTTTCACAGGTGTTTGTGGCATGAAAAATTCATCAAAGTGTGTTTTTAATGATCATTTAAAGGAATTTCAGGTGTTCTGAGAGGGTGCTTTAAGTATTTATCTTGTTAATTCTATTACTACAAAAATCCTGGGCAGTCATCAGGATGTAGATTATTCAGTTTTCATGTCTACATTTTGACTTGAGTGACTTTGAATTTTTTTTATTTTATTTTTAAAGGGTGCCTTTAACAGAAAAAAGGTTGAGAAACACCACCCTAGGTCATGCTTACTCGCCACTCCCAACCCTTACTCCAACCTAGAGGTGTGGACTTTGTTACTACTTAAACAGATTATTTTCCTATGCCCCAGTGACATACAAGAACATCCAGAGCTGGACCAGGGTTGTGTCAATCCTTCCGACCTGATAGTGCCCTCAGATGGTCTTGCCCCCCTTGACACGCCTTACTTTAATTCCTATTTTTTGGCCTAAACATGCCTCAAAGTTCTGAATCTGCAACCAACTGGGTATCAAAGTAATTGGTATTTGCAGACTAGCTTCTCAACGTGATGCTTCCTCTGACAAAATGTGACACTAGATTTATGTATTTATGCAGGATCCCTGTTATTTTTTACTGCTGTGACAGTTGTCTTTTATGCATAAAAAAGGCTGTTAAGATTATACAATAGATAATTTGTGATATTTAAAAAGGAAAAAGCAAAATAGCAAAATATGAAAAACACATAAAAATAAAAGGAAAGGTGTTTTCCGGTCAGACTAAACATGATATTAAAATATTTATTACCCTGTTTGGGGTCGCGGGTGCTGCAGCCAATCCCAGCTGTTTGGGTGGGAGGTAGGTAGCCAGTCAATCACAGGACTCATACAGAAGCAAGCATCCATGGTCACACCAACAACTAGAGTCATTAATTAGCCTATGAGCATGTTTTTGGCCTGTGGTGGAAAGCTGATGTCAGTAAAATTTTGATAAATCTCTAAAGCAGTGCTTCCTCAAATGTGGGCTGGGGCCCAAGGTACTGTAGGTGGACTGTGAGACGCCATTCACAACAACTTAAAATCATGGAAATTTAAAAAATGTCACCTTTTTATCACTTGTTTTTTCTGATAAACACTCTACTATGCTACTGGCTTCTTGATTTTAAGAATTTATCAGTCTTAAGGAATATTGGTGCAACTTTGAAAGATTTTGCTGGGCCACAAAGCACATTTGCAGAGATGAATAGTGGAAAAGAAAATTTTAGTGACTCTACAGATGCCTGATAATCCCAAAAACAAACGTCAGTGTATTTTTATGACCCCATAAACTGTTTAGGTGTTGTTACTAGGGAAAAAAAATATGATTAACAATAGGGTTAATATTTGAGTCTTGTGTTATGGTTGCACAATGCTTTTGGTCGGGTCCCGAAGAATTTTAGATCTCAAATTGTGTCGCAGCGTATTTAAGTTTGTGAAAAACTGCTCTAAAGAAGTAAGGCTGATGGAGTCAGAAACAAGACAAAGTGAAGGTAGATCTTGACCACAAAGAAATGTCCAGCACTGCAGGTCCAGCCCCAAAGTCCCTGGACCTTTGGAAAGTACAATCCTCCCAAGCAGGGACTTTTCTAGGGGTAGATGACTCATCCCAGAACTAATTTAGACCCTGGTTCCTGAAAGTGAAACGCACACAGTTCCTCAAAAGGTTCTAAGTTCCTAAGGAAAGTTCCTGCTGTGATTAAGCAACCATAGCAAACAGAGTTGTTATTATTTTAACAAAGTTAAAACATTTTAAGTTATGAATATTTCTGCACGTCTTATATTTTTATTTGAATTCAATTCTTCTTTCACTCTTCTGCTACTTCAAATGAAATATTTGGTTGAATCTCTATTTATGTACTTTAATCTTATATCTTAGAACATTCTGAATTTAAATTCTTATACGCTTAATGGAATATTTCCTTTATGCTCTCAATGATCCCTATGTTCTGTTTTTAAACTGTTTCAGCAGTGTTATGTTGTTACTTAAATTAACTTGCTGAATGTTAAAGGGTAGAAATGATGAACTATTTTTTTTCTCTTACTAAAATCACTTTTTATTTTTCTTGCCTCCATAAAACCTTACCCAGTCTTGATTTCCACTGCAGTCTCAATGTCTGATGTGTTTTTAAAAGAAAAAACAATTTAATAACATAATAACATGCTGCAATCTGTATGCCATAATGTCGTGTGTCATTATTACCGTTTGTATTATGCAGTGTTCTGCAATGCAAAGTAAGTATAATCAAATCACACCCATAAATACTAAACCTAATGTTTGTATAATGAATGCATATAAATGCATTCATGTGCATAACCCATTCATCTGCCTGCAGGATGATTTACCATGCATGCCAACCTTGTGACTGCTTGTATGTGTTATTAACGTAACAGTAATACAGAGGTGTGAGGGTAGGGATGTTACTGAAGTGACGCTCTCACCTCCTGGATGATCTTCTGCAGCTCCCTGTTCTCTCTCTCCAGCTGTCGTGATTTCTCCTCGTCGTTGTTGTTGGTGGACGAGCCGGTCTTCAGAGTGTCCTGCTGCTCAGACTGCCACTCCCCACGGGTTATCAGACGCCGCATCTGGAGCGACACAGGAACATAAAGTCAATAACCAGCGAAATCAGGCCTACGATTACTGCCTGGTGAATGAATAATGCATTTACTGAGACAATATTCTTTTATTATGTGTGGTTTATGTATTTTATTTGTCTTCACATACACAGTGTTATGTGGCTGTGTATCACTAAATGTTGTACACTTAACACACTGTGTACTCAAAGGCAGAGCTAGGAACAAGAGTTGTAATTAAGCAATTGCCATAAATTCAAAGTGTAGCCTCTCAGTTTCATGCTCTAACTAACCCACTGAATTTTTTTTCAGAGTATGCTGAAATGTATGCATTTGGGTATTAAGTAGTGTTGTTGATCAATATAGGTCCAAATCATGACATTTGAAGACTTAGTATTTAAATTCTGGAAAGCTGTGTAACAACTGCCCTCTACAGGTTGAAACCTGGCAAATGCAACTGAATATTTCTATTTGCACATCTGAAAGAAGGTGATATACATATGTGGTGTCAGCTTTTGTCAGCACGGAGCTCAACGTTGACTGCACACTTTTTTTGGCAGCTGTAGTTTTGGATGTACATTTCCCCATTCAAATCCCCTGTAGTAAAAAGAAACATTCACTTCAGTAGCTGCACCTAATCAAAGATGCACGAGACACTCTAGGATTGTGGGTAGTGCAGTTCCTTCCTAACCTGACTCGCCAGACAGACTCTTTCACATATCCATGGCAAGAGATGTATTTCATGCCATGGTTGGCTTCATTTGACCTGCCAAATTTAACAATGTCACTACATATGATTGATATTTGTGCAGGTATTTGACTTCAGATACGCTCAATTTTTCAAATTGATTAACACATGATGTAAAAAAATATACTGTCTCCCCCCCAAAAAAGATGATATCTGTTCACTGGCAAGGCTTTGTGAAGGCTCGGTTATGTTTCCAAGCCTGACATGCCAGATGAATTGGTTTAACACATCCATCTGGAAAACTTCTCATAGATGGTGTTAGGGGAAAGGGCTGAGCCTTTGAAAAAGAACTCTAAGGGTAGTGGATGAATGTTCTGTCTGTCACATCTTTAAGAGCCAATCAGAGCAACAAAACATATGACAATTAATCTCTTGCTGAATCCAGTCAGGAGAAGAGCAAAAATATAATTTCTGCAAAGAAAAGAACTCAATGCTGTTCTTTGTTCTTCTTTTAATGAAGAAATGTTGTCAAGTTCTAATAAAACTGACGCTATAGCAGCATCCGTGCTAATCACTTCCGCCATAATTTTGCCGGCGTCTTGTCGCTGCTTGCTTATGTCACAACTCCGGTGCGCCAGGGAGTACTGCCTCTTACTCCTGATTGGTCTGGTCACAATCTTACAGGGCTCAGTCTAGTCTGACAGGAGCTTTGCAAGATGGATTCGTCTGTGAGAAATACGGAAACGGGTGAATCCATCTGCTTTGCAAGGTTACACAACGAACCACTGACGCGGAACCATGATTTCTGGTGTATTTAGATCTAGCGCCACAAACTGATATTCTTCCAAAAGCTAGGGGGCAGTGTCTTCAAAAATTAAATCAGTAGCATGTTTTGAATTTTGGCGCATCTGCATCTATAAAAATTTTGGAGATTTGCGGGGCCAGGCGAAAATTCGCCACAGAGGCCACAGACTTCCCATCATGTTTGATGCGTGGACACTCACGACTCTGTGGATGCATCAAGCATTTAACACACCAGATACAAAACATTAATGTTACACCATCAAGCATGAGTCCTTAATGTGTGGTGTGCCTGTTGTAGAGTGGTGTGGGGAAAAGATCATCCTACTAATCAATCACATAACACACCAGCACAACATAGATCTAAATAGTAATAGTAATAATTATATATAACGGCTCTCAAACGGGATCCAGCTCTTATCATTCATGTAAAAGAACTGGCTCTTTGAACTGGCTCGTTCAGGAACAACCTGTCACTAATGATGGTGGTTAGGACAGCAGGTCAGATATTCTACGGTAGATGCACCCAAGCTCAAACTCTATGGTTTAAATCTAAATCCGCCCTTTGAGCCAAATGTTTCAAAAATAATCTCAGTCTAAAAATATTCCATCCACTGTCAATTTTAAAGTGCCAAACTTCAGTTTCTGTCTCACTTGTGTAACCTCTTTGTTGCTTAGCGTTGCTGCTGTGTGCTTCCAGAAAAAGCAACACAATCAAATAAATCTGAGGCTTTCTTTTTCATTTCCTTTCGATATTCTCGGTTTAGTGAAGCTTAAGTTTCTGTAGGTGGAGCTCTTTCCTCTTTCTGCACAGTCCTCTGCAGAGCTCATGTTCTCTACCCAGCTCATTTTATTCCAAAGTATTAATTATAGCTGCTGCCAGACATGCAAAATGTCTCACTTTGTTGTGCCAGATGATTTTTCCCCCCTGACACAAATGTTGATGAAAACTAAAGATCAAAAAACTCCTAAATTCATCAATTAGTACCACAATGGTAAATAAGAAACAGGTAACATTTCCAATATATTATTTCATCATTATAATCACTTGTTTTGCCTGAACTAGTTTCTTTAGAGCTCCCGTAAGAAGTCATTTTCTCTTGAATGAGATTAATAATTGTCATTCTAACCAGCCTTTAAAGTTGCTGTCAGTCTGGCATAGCAGTTTCTTGCTTCTTCTGTAATGCAGAACTTCACGACTGAACACAATCTAAAGTTTGAGAAGTTAGGATTTTCATGCACCATTAAGTGCAGACTGATCTTTCTTCTTTAACACTGAGTCCAAAAGGTCTGACCTTTACTTTTGCTGCAGTATAAGCGACTCATTATTGTATGCAGCTGTTTCTTTAAAGACTGTGTAAAGTGAAATCCAAAGTTTTTGTCTCGACACACTAGGTATGTTGGAATATGGTTGCTGTGAACATGTGAAAACACTAAGATCTACATGTGACTGGATTCTGGATTTAGACTGTTAGAAAGTTTGTCACCTCTTTCCTGGCTTGGTTTAATTTGGGCAGGGCCAAAATGTGGACTAATGATGTCATGAGCCCACAGTAGGGGATGACCCCCTCAGTACAGTCTGTTGTTAGCTGATGCCACTGCCTTTATTGAAAGTTAAGTTAGTTAAATGCTGTTTTTTTTTTGTTCATTGTGAGGTAAATTTGACAAATCTATCAGCTACAGTGGCTTACAGGTCATTTAAAGTATCATAACAGTCAGTGGGTGTGGCTTCAGCTCATTGAATAGACACACCCACACCATCCTGGAGCAGATTTTACTGCCTCATTTTTCATGATTTTGAAGCTTAATTTGATAAACTTAGAGATGTTTTATCTGACTGAAATTTGATTTCGGAGTTCAAAACACTGTCATATAAAAAACCTAAATACAGATTCATTTTTATTTTACAGGGTCTTTAAAGTGTCAGTGAAGAGTCAAAGCACCTTGGGTACAAACAGCACCACCAGGGTGATGTAGGCAGAGAAGACGATTGCTAGAGAGGCAAAGGCAAAGGAGGCGTCTTGCTGTGAAGATAGGATCATAGTGACTGGAGCCGTGATCAGGCACAGCACCTGCATAGAGAGAGAAAGGAAAAGAAAGAGGGAAGAAGTTTTAACAAAAGCAGAGTGAAGTAGATGAAGAGAGGAGGAGGCTGGGTGAGGAGAGGAGGGGGGAGGATAAAGTAGAGGGGAGGAAAATCACATCCATAAAAGCATTAGGCATCTGTTTATCATTCTGGGGAGGGCTCCCATGTGAAAACAGCATTAAAAAGTCATGAGTGAAGTGGCGACGGCGTGCTGACAATCACCGCATTGTCATCTCATCGCAGCCTCGAGCTCGCAGCTTCGCAAAGAGGAAGGAGGTCCCTTTACAGACACCATTAACTATTGACATCATCATAAAAATGAGATGTGTGTATCGTAAAATAAAATAATAACATTAGATGTGTTGCACATTATGGAGGCATGCAATGGAACGAACACACAGGCTGCATTTCATGCTCTCATAAATAACCATGAGTCATGAAGATCAATGATAAATTCTTTCTTTTTTTGATGGAGGACGGGAGATTAATCCTTTTACTTTAAAAGTATGAATGTCCTGATGCTCATTAGCATGCCTCCTGTCTCATTTATTAATTTATATGATGACAGAATGGCTGTTAAAGAATACGAGCAAAGAAAAGAAATGTTTGCTCACTTTGGATCAAAACAGAGAAATGCTAAAGAGACAGACAGGCTTTTTCTGAGATATTTTACACCAATTATAAAGTTACCCTGAGTCAAGAATGTCAGGAAATGGCAGCGACTATTCATCTGAAGTGGTTGAAGTGAACATAATCGCAGCTATTTCAGTGTAAAGTGCATCCTAGGTGCGTCCATTTAAGATGATTCACCTGCTATTAACAGCCGCAGAAAAATGTTGGACAGATGGCAGAGTTAACCGCTGTGCTTTGGTGCTTAAACGGGTCTTTTTTTTTTTAAACTGATTCCTCCTCCTATAGGGCAAAGTAAGAGCTTTATATACTGTGAATCTTCATGGCCCAAACACTGATGATCACACTTGGTGCTAAAGCAAAAACTGCGAGCACTAAGAGCCCTGCAGCACAGTGAAAGTTCCCAATGCAGCCTTTCATGTTTTATTGATTTTATTTCACATGTTCTTCAACAGAAAGTCCCACTGAGAACAAGATCTCATTTCATAAAGGAGACCTGAGATACGACTGGTGGTATCACTGCACCACAGGCACAATAAGCATAGAAATTTATGATTCATACAAGACAGCAGCTTGTGCTGGCAGTATAATGATTTGGACAGAAATACGTTCAGGGATCAGCATTTTAGAGAATAAAATCTCGAGGCATACTTGTGGAAAAGCTTGAATATTTTATATACGAGCCCATCTGTGTGTCTCATAATGGTAAAACTGATCATTATACCAACATGTACTTTTAAATATTTTATCTCAGACCATCAATGAGTGTCGTTCTGCACATCCCAAAGGTTGTTTGGAGAGGAAAAGATGTCAATTCATTCAAATGTTCTCACAATTTACTCCTTGCTGCATTTTTAAAGTTTTAACACTTTGTTGGAAGAGTTTTAAGGTGATTTTGTGGCGCATTTAACCAGTTATTTGCACAAATTAGGAAAATACATCACAGAAGCCTTAGAGGCATCGAGTTATTTATAAACTCCATTAACTTTCACTGCAAAGAGAAACCTCCTGTAAATGAAGCTTTTAGGATCTTAAAGTGGAAATGTCCTCATGCTGGTCAGCTGCCCGTTTCACTCTAAAAGTTCCCACTTAAAGCCAGAAATCAAAGAGCCGGGCAGAGTAACCATGAAGGTAGCTGCATTGATTAACCCCCTGACGATATACTCTGGCCATTTTCTTCCATGGGGCGATAAAATTCCTACTTATTGCCACTTTAATGTTGTTGTGCATGCTGCAGAAAGCTCTTTGCAGAGAAAGCAGAGCAGCAGACAGCAGCACCGACAAACAGGATAACAGGCGAGATGGTGGTGTTTATTTTTTTGGACTCACAGCAACGTTGTAAATAGCCATCCCGACGGCCCGGTGGTCATTGATCTTCTCTGTGGAGACTGACTTGGTCTCGTAAGCCAAAAAAATTCCCAGCAGAAGCAGCAGACCCTTGTAGCCGTAAACAACACCTACAGGAGGAACGGAGAGAGGAAGGCAGATGAAACAGGGTCTGAATGCAGCCATCTTTGCATAAATATGGAAATTATATGGAGTTTGTAAAGAAGCTGATAGCTCAAGTGAAACCGTGTATGTGAATAGTGTTGTACTGAAGAACAGGGAGGGAAAATGTTTGTTTTTTTGGGTTTTTTTTGAAGGAATTACAGATGGAGTGATAAAATTCAAGACTGTCAGCTAAAAGAAATGAGTCTTTGTTTGGTAATGTTATTCTTTTATGCTGTAGAGCCCCCACAATGAGCTTTTAGCTGGTTATGAAACACACTGAAATTGAAAATATTGCTTCAATATGACCTGCAAAAACCCTCAGGAAGAAGAGTGATTATTTTATTTAGTTATTTTAAATGTCTGCCAGCGATGCATCGGGGTCAGCATTGGGTGAACTGACTAACGGCACACAGTCAAAACAGGTTTTTCCCATTTCTAAAGATTAAAAGATACAGTATGTACAATTTGTGCACTGCAATATCTATAAAAAAGAAGAAAAGTGGCCATTTCTATGTTATACATCTTAACTAAGGTCTAAAAGTATCTAAAATTTTTATTTTTTTATGTTTCTTGGATGGGATGTAACTGAAAGGCAATTTCCCCCCGGGGGACCAATAAAGTTGTTTGTTGTTGTAAAGTTTATAAAGACAGAGAAATTCTCGTTTTTTATAATTGTAATGGGACATGTTTTTTATGGGGACTGCCATAGGTTGGGAGTTCAACTGCCCAAACTCACCTCTGTAACATGGAGCTCCGCACACTCAGCATTTCCAGCAAGTTAAATGGGTATTTTGGTATTTAAAAGTTGTAAAGTTAAGTTATATAAGGTACTTGCCAAGAGTAGTGGCATTAGCCTCCAGTGATTTCAGTGAGCATTGCCCGTTCAAACAGGATGCACTTGGGGATGCTAGGCTACAGACCTAGTTGCTACACATAATTTAGTGGTTTAAGGTAAACATGGGCAAAAAAATAATGTTGGCTTAACTGTAGTTATATCAAACATGACTCAAACAGCTTTTCAGATACACTAGGGCAGAAGAGCCTGTTGCCAGTAGCTGAAGTTCACATTGCAAAAACGTGCCAAACACAGAGCATTCAGGGAGGAAAATATAACGCTTCAAAAATGTTCGATATAGCGAAGAATTGAGCCAACATTGTTTTTCGGTGTATGTTTGAAGGGTCAATCTCTGGAGGCTAATGGCACTACTATCCCCAAGTACCTTGTTCAACCTAACCTCAAAAATATTGAAATATTCTTTTAAGACCAGCAATGCTCAGCCCCACCCACTTTCATTGCTCCTTCTTATTACTACTACTTGTTTTAAACTGAGGACTATTAAATCAAAACAGCACGGCATGAGGAGTATTTACTAAACAGAAAACTGTGTTGTTCATAAACTTAATCATAATGAGGGATAAATGTACTGAAACAGGCACTTCCGCGTTCCTGCTGGAAGCAATGCTAGAGAGCCTGCTTCTAGCACACGTGTACTCTGGGACCACTTTTAGTAAATTTGTCCCTTTTTAGTTGGTTGGTTGGTTTTGTGCTTAGTAAATGAACCTTATGGGGTTACTTTTTTGTTTTCTTTTCTTTTCTCTCTTTCCTTGCTTGGTTTTAATAGAGAATACAGACAATACAGTCTTTTGTTAGCTGATGTCACTGCCTTCACTGAAAGTTAACAGCCAGCTAAATGCTGTGGTTTTGTTCATTATGAGGTAAGTTTCCCAAATCTATCAGCCACAGAGGCCTACAGGTTATTAAAAGCATTATAACAGAGATTTGTACGAGAAAACAGTAAATCTAACCCCCAACTTCTGTCTCTCTGCTCTGGCACAGAACCAGGTAGCTGTGCTCTGATAAGAGGCCTTTTTTTTCAAATTTGACAGGAACGTATTTCTCATGAGTGGGCGTGGTATAAAGACTTTTCATCACTTTACAGGACCTTACAGATATATTTTTGGGCTTTTTTTCTGCCTTTATCTTTAGAGAGGAAGACAGCTGTTAGTCAGAAACAGATGAGAGAGAGTGGAGGAAAGACATGCAGGAAAGGAGCTGCAGGCTGGACTTGAACCCAGGCGGTCTGTGTACATGGGGCCTGACCTAATTCGACCTAATTGCTAGGCCATCTGCACTCTAGAGGTGCCATTTCTACTGAACAAAGTCCTCAATTCTGGTAGCAGAGTTTTGCAAACGGTGTCTTTAGTTTTTTTTTTTTTTTTTTAAGATTTATTTTTGGGCCTTTATTAGACAGAGGAAGGACAGTGGATAGACTTGGAAACAGGGAAGACAGTGGGGAGAGACATGCGGTAAAGGGCCACAGGCCGGATTCAAACCCCCGGCCACCCGCGTACATGGGTAGCGCCCTAAACCATCCACGCACCCATGTTTTTAATGCAATACATTTACCATTAAAGTAGGATGGGATTCATTTTTGTCAAAAACACTGCTTATACATGCCCAGGACAAAAGCAGCAAACAGATAAAAGGTACCACTTTGTCCACAGGGGGATAAGAAAAATAACACAAAACTCAGAGTTCCTCACAGAAGCTTTAAGATTATGCTATAACAGTTCCTTTAAGGTGCTAAAGACATGTAGAATAACATAAATAACATTTAAAATGCCAAACAGGCTCATAAACTAAGGCTGTGCACCACTAACTGGCTACGGTTAAAGTCAGATCCCTCTGTAGTCGGCACCAGAATTACTAATCAGTTAAACTAAATGTGAATGTTTTTAAGAAAATCAGTTTAGGCCCCTGAATCCAGTCAAATGCTCCGCCTGAGCTGTAACATTTCAACCCAGCACTAATTTTTGCTATAGCTGTGCTTCATGGCTATCACCATGCTGCCGCAGCTCTCTTTAATCCGATGTAAGAAAATGGGGCTGAATTGTACGTAGGCTCTGTCAGGTTAAACTCACATATACAGTGCTTAACAAATTTATTAGACCACCTGTCATAAAAATGAGAAAACATAAATATTTTAGAAATCTTTTCAAAAACTTGTTTAAAACTAAAAACTAAAACTAAAAACATTTCACCGTTTTGAACAGGAATGAGGAATTTCAAACTGAATTTACCTTTTTATACCCAAATTTGAGCCGGCTCACTGGGCTTCTCTGACAAGTCAGAAATTAATCAAGCATAACATTCAACCACTAAAATGAATTTTTCTGTTCAGGAATGCAAGTAAATAACTATAATTTGACATATTAATCAAGAAATATTATTGTGCTTTACTATTTTTTCAGTTTTTTTGTAAATCATTACATTTGAAAATTCATGGCTAACAATAATAATTATGTTTTAGCATTAAAAATATCATTTGGGTTAAAGAGCTTCTACATATTGGTGTATTAACCATTGCAGAAACATAAAAAATGATCTTGGCAATTACCAATGCTGTTAATTTAGGGCAGCTATGGCATAAACCTTACTTTGGGTGGTGGTCTAATAAAATTGTTAAGCACTGTACCTGAAGCAATAAGTAAAGATACTCAGCACAAGAATGTGAACATTAACCTGCAAAGACGGTTGGAGACTCACGTTACTTTTACTGCTCATGTCAGCTGATTCTGCATACCAACTGCTACTGTGACCCATCTTTAATAGTGTCCAATTTTGACTGTTCTTTGGGTGTTTTTTTGACTCTAGACTAAATGCAATCATAATTTGCGTTTAATCAGATGTGAAATTCTGAGGCTGCGAACATCACCATCTTGAACTTCAGGATAATGTCACAAAGCGCCAGACTGAGAATGGGAACAAGTCGTTCACAAAACATAGACATGTCTGGTATAAAACGAGCCTAAGTCTTCCTCACATGGTGTACTCTTTTGTAAAGGAACAAATCCATTATCTATTCATGAGTTGCTCATTCCATCACTATTTACAGCTGCTGTGAGGAACTTCCTGTTAGTTTCTACTTTGCTGCCCCCAAATCTGTTGACAAAGTGACTCAAAAATGTCTCTTATTCATGTCAAACCAGTGTGAAACTGCAAAATGTACCTTATATTGAGAAACCTTGACCTTAAAAATGTAGAAAAAAAAAAAAAAGAAACAAAGGCTGTTTCTGCAGAATGCCGTCAATCATTTGCAGTTTCAGGAATTTAAATTGACTGGAGAGAAAGTCAGTCTTGGTGCTGATTGTCTAGTTTGCTTTTGCAGCTCATAGAGACATCAGAACTGAATCTCCTGTGACAAACTTTTGTCAATTTTGGTGCCTGTTAGGGATGAACACTATCCTTTTCTTTTTGCTAAATTGCTCCTTTTCTTCTGTCAGCAGTGTTTAAAAAAATCACAAGCCTTTCACCGTCATATCCAACACTAATTAAGACTCAATGCTGTAAAAAAGCTGTTTTCTGCAGAATACTGTCACTCACTTTACCTGATACCAACACTGCCGCAAAAATTTCAGGCATTAAAAAACTACAGTACATTCAGAGAGTAGTCAGACCCCCTTCACTTTTTTCAACTGTTCTGATTCAGCCTCATGCTACAGTTGATAAAATGCATTATGCATTAAGAAGAAGATGTCAATCTAGCCACTCTGCCATAAAGCCCAGATAAGTGGAGGGCCACAGTGATGGTTGTTCTTCTGGAACTTTGGGCCAATCCCATTTCTACCCCTTAATCCTTCCTCTTCATCTACCCCTTGCCCCTTGAAACAGAGTGGGAAGGGTGAAAACCTTCCCTTAAGGAATAAGACGCCACATGATTGCTGTTCATCATCACAAATTGCAGATAAACAGTGCATCATGAGAGGTGACAATTAAGCTCCGACCATCTCGTTCAAACTATGGAACTCTGTGTTGAACTTTTCCATATGTTTATACAGTTAATAGCCCTGGTTTGCACATGTACATAGTGAAAATACAATAAACTCCCATCCCCATTAGCTAAAAATTGAATACACTATATTGCCAAAAGTATTCACTCACCCATCCAAATAATTGAAACCAGGTGTTTCAATCACTTCCACAGCCACAGGTGTATAAAACTCCTATCCCTATTAGCTAAAAATTGAATACACTATATTGCTAAAAGTATTCACTCACCCATCCAAATAATTGAAATCAGGTGTTCCAATCACTTCCACAGCCACAGCTGTATAAAATCAAGCACCTAGGCATGCAGACTGTTTCTACAAACATTTGTGAAAGAATGGGTCGCTTTCAGGAGCTCAGTGAATTCCAGTGTGGCACTGTGATAGGATGCCACCTGTGCAATAAGTCCAGTCGTGAAATTTCCTCTCTCCTAAATATTCCACAGTCAACTGTCAGTGGTATTATAACAAAGTGGAAGCGATTGGGAACAACAGCCACTCAGCCACCAAGTGGTAAGCCATGTAAAATGATGGAGCGGGATCAGCGAATGCTGAGGCACATAGTGCGCAGAGGTCGCCAACTTTCTGCAGAGTCAGTAGCTACAGACCTCCAAACTTCATGTGGCCTTCAGATTAGCTCAAGAACAGTGCATAGAGAGCTTCATGGAATGGGTTTCCATGGCTGAGCAGCTGCATCCAAGCCATACATCACCAAGTGCAATGCAAAGCGTCAGATGCAGTGGTGTAAAGCACGCCGCCACTGGACTCTAGAGCAGTGGAGACGTGTTCTCTGGAGTGACAAATTGCGCTTCTCCATCTGGCAATCTGATGGACGAGTCTGGGTTTGGCGGTTGCCAGGAGAACGCTACTTGTCTGACTGCATTGTGCCAAGTGTAAAGTTTGGTGGAGGGGGGATTATGGTGTGGGGTTGTTTTTCAGGAGCTGGGCTTGGCCCCTTAGTTCCAGTGAAAAAAACTCTGAATGCTTCAGCATACCAAGAGATTTTAGACAATCCCATGCTCCCAACTTTGTGGGAACAGTTTCGGGATGGCTCCTTCCTGTTCCAACATGACTGTGCACCAGTGCACAAAGGTACATTTACATGCCTCCTTCTTCCATCGTGCCATTTTGCAAGTGAATGTAGTGCATGGCGGGAAATTCATCATACCCCTTGGTTTCAAGCGTGGTCCTGAAAAATCTTCATTTCAAGGGCTATGTTGCCCTTGGCCCTTAGCCCTAGCCCTCGATTCAAAGGAGAATTGGGACACTCCACCTGATGTGAACACACGAAACCAAGGGGAAGGGCTAAGATAAGGGGTAGAAATGGGACTGACCCTTAGTCCCATCTCCACACAGGATTTCTGGAGCTCAGTCAGAGTGACGATTGGGTTCTTGGTCACCTCTCTTACTAAGGCTCTTCTCCTCTGATGGCTCAGTTTGGTTAGGCAACCAGCTCTTGAGGAGTCCTAGTTGTGCCAGACTTCTTCCATTTGAGAATTATGGAGGCCAATGTGCACTTAGGAACCCTCAGTGCAAAAACTATTTTTAGTAACCTTCCCCACATCTTTGCCTTGCAGCAAACCTGTCTCTAAGCTCTGCAGGCAGTTCCTTTGACCTCATGGTTTTGTTTTTGCTCTGATGTGCATTGTCAGGTGTAAGGCATTCAATAGAGGTGTGTGCCTTTCCAGATCATGTCCAATCAATTTAATTTACTACAGGTGGATTTACCTCAGGGGCTACTGTGGCTCAATAAGTACAGTCAGTTTTCTCACATTCAGAAGGTTGTGGGCTCGATCCCCAGCTCCTGCAGTCTCACATGTTGATGTGTCCTTGGGCAAGACACTTAACCGCAACTTGCTTCCACTACTTTGTCAGTGGTGTGTAAATGTGCATGTAAGAATGGGATTAGCTAATACTGATGGCCAATTCTCCAAAGCAAATCCTGCTGTCAGTGTGTGAAAGTGTGAGCAGATGACCTTGAGTAGTCAGCTGACAAGAGAAGGACAACACAAGCCCAAGTCCATTTACCATAAATTTCAAGTGTTGTTGCAAAGCGTCTCGTTTTTTTCCTTTGTCATAAATTTAAATTATGTCTAACATTCTGTTTTCACTTTGTCATGATGGGGTACTGGAGTGCAGATTAACAAGAATAAACATGTTTAATGTTGTTGTAGCATCAGGCTGCGACACCACAAAATGGAAAAAGGTGAAGGGGGTCTGAATACTTTCCAACAATACAAAAACAACAGTACTTTTAGTGATTAAACTGTTTCAATCTCAGTTGTTTTGGGATTGCTTTAATGGCTATAGGAATTTGAAAAAAAGAAACCCCAAGTACCACGAGATATTTTTTCCTCCTCACATTTTCTCACTGTAATAATCTTCAGGGGCCGGATGAGAAGCTATGGGCCGAATGTGGCCCCCGGGCTTCTAGTTGATGATCACTGCTCTAAGTGAACCCACCATATCTACAGCCTCAGAGAGCTGATGGATGCATTGTTACCTTAAAAACCTTCTCTAACAAGTCCCACTAGTGTAATACTTAATTGCTAGAATGCACCAAAGTCTAAAAACAGCCTCATTACAGGATTTAATCATGTAAACGGTGAAACATGGCTGCTTGTGTGGAAGACACTGACACTCTGAACAACTCAACGCAGCCACAGAGAGCGATCGTGAGTGAGTGCAGTGGTAGAAACTAAAAGTGTAGCTACAATAGATACGGAGGAATATGTTCAAAGCCTGTCAGAGAAGGCAGACTGACAGAATAAAGAGAATAAAACAGTGACAGAGAGTAAAGCAGAGAAGAAAAGAGAAATGTGTGACGGAGTAAGTTGGACATTTCTTCAGACTGTCCATTGTCTCTTTATACTGCCTGATATTAAAGTACCATCTTTTCTTCTCTCTGAAAGGAAATGCTATGGGGCAATGGCCCAGTTTGTGACCCACATTATTTGAATTTCAGCACCATTATACTTTCATAAGAGCTGCCATGCTAAGAGAGACAGACAAGGGAGGGAGAGAGAGAGAGCGTGGGCCGACAAAGAGAAGCAAAGTGGGAGAAAAGAGGAATCAAACGTAAGGGGGGGCAGTGGGGGCTGAGGGAGGAGGCTGTGATATGAGACCTGTTTAATTCAGAGTGAATGAGAGTGACGTGTGAGTGCCAATATGTGTCTGCATATGTGCATGTGAGGGACAAAGATATTCCAAACCAGAGCGGGGAAAGGAGTGATAAAGAGACAGATTGAAGTAGGAGAGAGTGGAGACCAGTACCGAGCCATGTATTCATCTTCTCCGAGCTGCAGTGCTCCAACAAGGGCTGAATCAGGACATCCTTATCTTCTTTAGGGGCCTCTTTAGTGAACTTCTACTCACACGGCAGACGGCAAGATGAGGAGAAAGGAATGAAAGGATAGAGAGATGGAGAGAAAAAAGAAGGGAAGATAATAAGAAAAGATGAGACAGCGAGCCAAGAATGCAGAGTAAGCATAAGCTCCAGACACTGCACGCTTGATCCCCTCGGGTAAATAGGTCCCTCCAGTAAGTCAGATATAGATGGCTGAATTAAAAGAGTATCAGATATCCAATAATATGAAATATAGCTTTTTAGAAATTCAATTTTAGGTTCAACTGTAGTTAAAGTCAATGCTGTGCAGATAAGGGCTGATAAGGAAGATGTGGGGCTCTTGATTACAGGATCAAACTTCTCAGTCTGCGTTAAGGGGTGGGAATCACAGGGTAGCTCAATCAATATGACCCATGATAACAATCATATCACAATACAGCAATTCTGATAGATATAAACAGATATTGCAAAGCAGTTTTTGTATATATGATTAATATATCTTTGGGTAAATTTTACAGGAGCAGCAGGGGGTTAAGGAGAAATTAATTACTTTGGTGTATGGTCTCTGGCTGCTCCTGCATTATGTGTTTTGTGGGACTTTATCTTCAGTGTTTTTAGCACTGGGTCTGCATGAATAAGTTGACACCAGGCTGTGTGATAACAGTATGAACAAAAATTGCTGATTGCTGTCTGACACCTGCATTAAGAGTGCAGACATAAGGATGTCTATGGCACACATACGAGCTTATTGCTGCTTTCAATGAACTAAAAATCTGCATAGGTGTTTATTGGCAGTAGAAAAACCTAACACCATGATGATAAATTTTCATCGTTCCACAAATTGCAAGCGTTGAGTGTGGTTCAGTCGGTTTCACCTTAACAGCAGCACAGGACAGATAAGAGGTCTCCAGGCTGCAGCCATACTCGTGTGTGTAACGGGAGGACAGCAGGAGACAGAGCTGCACCAAAGCACAGCATAGTTTTTTCACACTTGACTATTTTTTAACCTGCCGTCTTGTAAAGTTCTTTAAATTTTTTACCAACAAAATGAAAAATATAGCTGTGTTTGGTGCTTGGCTGGTCTTAATTTCAGACCCTGGATTGAGTGTTTGCTCTCTGAGATGAGTTTCCTTAACCCATGGTGCGGACTCACAGGCACATACAAACAACCAATTCAAAGAATTGTTTAATCAAGGCAAGGCAGTTGTATGCAAAACAGAGTTTACATTGATAGCATAGAGGGAGAGAGAGAGCATTTACAGGCATTGTTGACATTAATGAGAAAAAGGCGCAGTAGCTGTCTGTAGGCTACATGAAGCTTAGATCAACAGAAACAGTTTGACTGTGCTATTGAGACAATTTAAGGACAGTTAGTAACACTCAGCATGGCCCTCTGTCTTTCTAGCTCTTGTCCTGCCATTAAGAAATGCTATTCCAATTATGCATAACTGTGGATGAGGAAAAGGTCATCATAAAACCTTGAGAATTTACTGACTTTTATGAGGATGAAAGCTGAGTCCATGTTCTTCACATGTAGCCCTCTCTTTCTGTACCCCATATGAGCTGAGAGACATGAAGAACATGTGAGTGCGACCTTGCTAGTTTAACAAGCCTGGGCAGCATAAAATGTACTGATATGACTGGTTATCACTTTGTATCATAGCAGCATAGTAACACCGAATTTTCTCTTCTCTAAAAGGGGAAACTTTATTTAAGGTGTCTAATAGCATTTAAGTATCATATTTGTATAAGGAAAGTTTATTATATCCCAATTAATTATGGATGGTCATCGGACCAGTGGATTGGCTCAGGCCCATAAGGCCAAGTAAAAGAAAGATAACAGGATTATGTAAGGCAGTGGCTAATCCTGCTTTGCAGCTTTTTAGGAGCATTTTGTATTCTGTAGTAGTCAGATACCAGAATTGTTGTATTGTGACATTACTGCTGGCCATATATCATGTAACATACTGTGTCATAAGTTATTTTACAATTGCTATCCCAAGTTAGCAACTTGACTAAAATTTTGGGACACAACGCTCAGACCTGCAGCTTTGTGTGCATATGTGCAGCAATTTTGCTCAGACCAACAGCAAGCGATCTTGAGCCCACTGAATTCATTTCTGAAGTGTAACCCAGAGCAGCTGGAGACAAGGGATCACAAGATCACTAAGAGCTATAAATTCACAACTGAATTGCAAGATTACATGATTACCACTGAATATATCATTCTGTGATTTGTTGAAGTGAGGGAAATATCATGGATACATGAACGTCTGACAGCCCATGTCTCATAACAGAAACAAAACTTAAATTCCACCGGATTTGCATCACAGTGCAATTTTTGGATTGTCCATGTCTCGTCTCTGCCATGGGAAACAGTTGTTGGTGAATATTTCTCTTCATTTTTCCTGCAAATCAGCGGATGATCATCAAAGAATATTAAACTAAGTAAAAGTAAAGTTTATGAGCTGTCTATGTGTGATGTGAATAGCGCCACGTCACGCAAAGTGACGCTATAATCCCCTGACACAACAAATGGATAACCAAATTTTTTGCCAACATTTTTAATCAGCGATTTTTGTTGATTAGATTTTGGGAGTGATCCAGATCACCGTCTGGATCCACGAATTTTTTAAAGGATTCTTCACTATTGGGAGATGGGGCTAATGGCAGAGGTCTGCGCTCTCTGAGTGCTTTTCTAGTTTGTATTTTTACCTGTGCCCATACCTGCAAAATTATATAACTATATTTTCTACCTGTAGGTGAATGTTTTCAGCAGGTATCCATTGGGTAGCTGCAGGTACCCAACCTGGTGCAGGACTCTTTTGGCGCATATCTCAAGTAGAGCAGAGTGGAGTAGCACTTCTGGCACATGCCAGAGATGGAGCAGAGTGCGTGCAATGAAATTGCAAATAGTGACTAAAAAAAGTGATTTGCTCTAGAGTGCACTTCATATGGTGCGCTCTGTGGATTAGGGGGGAAAGGAGTCAGTGTAATTTGAGGGTGAGACCATCTCACAACAATTATATCAGGTTGAAAGCTCAACTGCTGTGTTAAAGCTTGTAAATGTGCAAAAACAGGCGATTCTGAAAGAACAAAACAGCTGCACATAAGCTGCACACTGTGGACTTTGCTGAAAGATGAAATCATCACGCAGGAAGACATTTTAAACCTTTTTTTTCTGTTAGGAGTCTCCAAAAACTGATGGAAGTCAATTTAATGGGACAACTTATAGTTTAACTTCTAAGGTACGTTGTAAAACCAAAATAATGAACTAAAATGACTTCAGTATTCCAACTGCAGGCTTTTAAAATAATTGAGTTTTTTGTTCTCTGCAAGTGCAAATGAAACTATTGATATATGCAAGTTTAACTATGTTGAATAATTGAAAAGCACCTTTAAAAAATAAATGTTTTATAAGGAAGAGAGTTGATTCGTACATGCAAAATGCCTCAGGGTACCTTTAATAGGGCCTATAGTTCTTAGACAATCAAAGGCAAATAAATACAATTATTCAAATCATGAACGGCAGTGTTAAAGCACTGCTGTTCAGGCATCCTTTGTGAAACAGCATGATTTTTATTGTTCATTCTGTCAGTCCTTGATTATAAAATGAATAAAAAAACAAGAACATTATTTAAAATCAAATCCTGGTGTCCCATTACTGTGTAATTGACTGATAACAACGGCTGCATGCGCAGTCTGTTCAAAAACAGAAAACAACACAAATCATCTCATCTCTTATACTTTACCTCAATCGTAATGTGCAGAGGATCCACAATCTGCCAGATCATGAGTGACAGAAAGTCGATAGCCATCAGCACTCCAACTGTTGCGTAGAGTTTCCACGGCTCCAAATGTTGCTGTGTGAGCAAAGACACACAATCACAACAGTCATCACAATCCAAGGGCATGATGAGCCAGTCCACAAACAAAGACAAACAACCAACACAAATAATACGACAGGCGTCCTTGTGATTTCTGGATGACTGGGCGCGAATTGTCTTCTGAATGTGTGTCTCAGAGTGTGTGTCCAAGTATATTTAAGGAGCAGTGGGAGTCTGTGTGCGTGTCTGTGAGCTATATTTGTGCTGCAACCTGAAATCATCATTTAAACACACTGAGATGACACCGCTTATGTGTGGACTGTTTGTGAAGCGGCTGATATGAACTGTATTCTTCTTAAGTTAAGCTATAATGGAAGCAATACAACCGTAACGGAAAACAAGCACAGCAAAATGAGCTCTCCCACTGCGTCTTTCAACACTTCTTTTTTTTTTTTATTCGACCACGCCGGCTTACTCCCAGCATCTCCAGCATAGTAGCAGCCATTGAAGCGTGCAATGACTAGAACTGAAATATAAAATAAAGACGAAAACACATTACACAGTCCTGAGCACCTCTACACTTGAGTTGCATGAAAAATGATTTGAGAAGTGCTCATTCTTTCCTACGTTTGTGAAAGTTTCTTTAAATACTCGCTGAGAGACTTGCTCTGTGGGAAAATGTCCTTCTGTGGACATGACAGGAGTTGAAAGTCAACCCGATTCGTTGTGCTTTGGCTCAAATAATAAACCCCCCGGAGGCTGGAGTTCTGCGTAGAACTTTAATACTCATCCATATTCATAAATATTCCATAAATGGCTTAATCTCTTATTCTTCTGATTAGGTCTTAGGAATTTCCACAGCAAATCGCAGACTGGCAGTATCTTGTTGGCTCCAGGATACACTATCTTTAAGACGAAGCTCACACGCATACATGCAAAATCACACACCCTCTGATAAACACAGCGGCATGCAAACAAAGCTGATGACGTAGGATTCAGGGGCTCTGTACGTGTTTTTGCATGTATGTGGATGAAGGTGCACAACTTTATGTGTTGAAGCACAGTATCTGCAACAGTACATGTGACATCCTTATCAATGCATTTCTCTGTATAACCTCGCTGCAGAGAATAATGCCGAGCTGGCCGCTCAAAGCTTATATTACTAGAAAGCCCTGAGAAGTTTTAAACCAAACTTTTTTTTTATCAGCGGGCACCACACATACTGCACAGCCCGGCCTCCCTCCCTCCTTTCTCCACTCCCCTGAGAGGCTTATCCCTCGTGCCCCAGCACTCTTCCTCCCTACCTTCTTCTTCTCCTTCTTCTCATCCTTCTTGGTGAAGAGGGTATGGACCCACCAGATCTTGGTGAACATGCTGCCATATGCCAGGCTGAAGCCGAGACCGAGGAGCCACAGGCGGAACTGGAGACAGAAGGAAAGAGAAAGAGAGAGACAGAAAGAGAGGGAGAGAGAGGGTGTGATGTGATGAGAAAGAGAGGAGAGACGAATTCTAATTTAAAAATGTTTCATTCAAGGGCTTAGGTCAATCCTGCCCACTTTATTTATTAATGCAAAATCATAACAGAACTTATCTAAGGGCACTTTTCATATAAAGCAGGTCAAGAACATACTCTTTATATCATTATTAACAGAGACCCAACAATTCCCACTGTGAGTGAGCACTTGGCTACAGCCGCAAGACAGAACTTCCCTTTGACAGACAGAAACCCTGAGTATAAAAGAAGGTCCTATATGGCCCCCTGCTTTATTTTAAAAGTTGGAAATGGAGTTTAAGTGGAGAAAAATACTTTTAAGACAATGAAATATGTCAGATATATTATTTATCAACACACTCTGAAATAGAAGTATCATTAAACTTAGTATTTTTAGCTGCCATTACACATGACAATAAATCAGTCTGGCACCTTAAAAATAATGACAATGGCTGTTGTGTTTTCCACAGTATAAGTATTATGACAAAAATAAATAAATAAATATAAAGATCTGTATTCTTCATCTCAGCTTTAATGTTGCAGAATCTCTTCTTGACAGAAATGATAATGTTGTATTTGCATCTTTACTACAAGGATCTGTGCTTTACTGCCTTTTCTGCAAAAGATGTTTTATTCAAGCATTTTTAAAAGAGAATTTTAACTCTAAATAAAAATAGCACGTAGACAAGATGGAAACATTTTTCAGGCCAGAATAAAGTCTGCAAGTCTTCTCCTTTCTGTCAGCACAGCATACATCCTAAACAACTTCCACCAGCAAGGTTTGCAAGCTAGTGGCACCACTCTGTAGCACTCTTTGTAATGATACAAGCTTACACTGTAGACTGACTTTAAACTGATAAAAACAGATAAAAATATCAGTATATTAACAGCTTCTTTCTTTCAATGCAATATTGGTGAATAATATGTGTTGTTCCAGTGCACATAAAGGAAATAAACACATGTATACCAAAAACATTTGTAACTGCAACAATTTCTGGGAGAAATGGTGTATTTTCTGGAAAAATTCCAGGGTTGCCAATACTTTCGTCCATGACTGTATATTGACAGAAGCGAGCAAGATAATGCTCACACAATACAAATACTATACAATAGAGAACAGGTGCCCAAATTCTTGTCAGTGAAGGGCCAGAAATGAATCGGGGTTGAGGGTCGCGGGCCAAAACTAAACATTCATGTTGCAGTGCATGAAATTAAATATGCCAGTAGCATAATTGTGCAAAATAATAACTCATACAAAGTAATTTTGAAAATTAACAACAGTATTCTTTATTGTGTTTCACAGCATGAAATCACTGAACATCCATATGGCACAAATACTAATTGGGCATACCGCCTTGAAATCAATTTCAGTAAAAAAGTACTCACGTTCCCAACTATTTTTAAACTTTTTCTTATCAGTGTGCCACTGCCTCACACGCTCCATCTCTGCCATGACCCCAGCTTGACCCCAGCATTTTTTCCCTGACTCACTCTCTGGTCATAGGCTTCCAGATCTGAGCTGACGGGAGCTCAACAGCGCCAACCTATCTCCAATGTAACACAATGTTAATTTGTAGTCAGGAGAGGAAGTGCAACAATAAATAAATATTGAAAGAAATATTTAGACTGCTGGCAGTGGGAAAATAATAATAATAATAATAGTAGTAATAATAGTTGGCCTGCGGGCCCCAAATTGGACAGCCCTGCAATAGAGGGTATGCACTGATGTTACTTTCAGCATGTGACATAACTGCTGCCGTTGTTAAATCTGTTTGCAAAAATTGGGGATGTAGCCTATTACAAAATAAAGTTAAGAGAAAAGTTTGGAAACCATCATATATAACTAGCAAGCTGGAGAACAAGAATGATTGCTAACTTGAAAGAAAGTTAGCTTGTTAGCTAGATGCTTAGCAAACAAAATAGCTAGGCAGTGACACACCAACAGAAATCGAGACAAAAGAAACATTAAGGAATTTGAAAGCAAGGTAATACCAGCAAAAAAGCTTATAACAGGTATCTAGCTAGCTACCTGGAGAGAAAAAATTAAGTGTGATAAAGTTCAAGCAACGAAATAGCAAGTAGAAAAGAGAGTTGGCCAAATAGCTAGAAAGCTATTGATACAAACAGATTGAAAGAATTAGCAAGATAGATGACCGGGAAAAATAGATAGGTAGCTACACACAGACAGTGGCTGGAAATATTTAAACACTGAAAAAATAGCAAATGGGTTAGTGCTGAAGAGAAAGAAAGGTAGCTACAGATAACTAGACAGCTAGATTGATGGAACAGAGATGGAAAGTTAGTAAGATAGAGTGGTAGCAAAATAGCTGGGCAGTGATAGACAGATGGATTATTGGATGAGGGAGAGAGGGTGGGTGGGTGGATAGATGGGAGTTTGTGGAGATGGGGAGATGGCAGAAACAGTAAAAAAAAAGATCCAGAGTTGAGGGTCAGAGGCAGGGAGCAGGAGAAAGGAAGAGCTGAACATGAGAGAGAATAACTGGACAGGGACAAAGAGCCGAGAAGCCACAGAAATGGAAATCTCTCTCTCGCCTACACAACAAAAAGACTCTACATGGGTGACAGAGAAGTACTCCCACTCCTCATTAGTGCTGGGATCCCACTGCAGTGCTATTTTGGCACCCAGCAAATCCTGTCTGTACCACCGAAAACCAAAATACACCCAAATACTTAATGAATTATTTGTGTTTAACGTTCACTGCCTTTCATCCACAATGTGTATGATGAAAACCGGAGAATAATTGATTGTTCTGCAGGTGCCTGTTTATGACAGACAAGAAAATCAAAACTGTCAAGTAAAGATGGATTGCTTTTATAAAAAGGACACTATGGCTCAGTCCCAGTACACACCTTGCCTCTACCATTTAGTCCTTCCAAAGTTTTGCATGTTTAAGTTTAGGGGAAGGGTGTCCTGATTCTTCAGTAGAGGGGTAGAGTGAAGTTGCTAGGGCTTTGGAATATGGGTTTGAACATTAGAAATAGGACTGAGCCTAAATTTCCCAGTAGGATAGGACTTCAAATTGACAGCTGAAATGCAATATTTTTGGTAAAAACATTTCTATAAACCTGTACTCTCAGAAGCTTTAAACATTAGTATTAAACATTTGAATTCTTAATTCTAAACTTCAATAATGTGCACTTATTAAGAGTCAGTCAAACCTTATTAAACCATCATAACCTTCTTTTAAATTTCAGTTCCCAACTTTCCAGGATATAAATCATCAGGCTAAATTTTCAAAAGTTTTAAATGTGTAATAGAATGACAAACAGGACTTTCAACTCAATCAAACGGTTCAGTAATTTTAAAAAATTTAGTTTATATTTACACATTTCCCTCAGTGTCACAGCGCTTTAATTAAGAGCTGGAAAGAGATGAAACACCATATGTTCAGGATGTGACACTGGCAGACACCCTGGCAGGAGCTGATAACCCCAACCTTTCAGCTAATTACAACAAAAATAAGAGGAAGGCTGAATATTAAAGTCCTACTGAAAATAAAGGTTGTTTTCTGCCAGCATACATCTGCTGTGAATATAAACCCCAAAAAACAAAACAGTTATACTTCTAAGTTTTTAGCTCTGTGATGACTCCAACATATTTGAGACTTCTTTTCATTCAGTCACACTGGGTAATGGCCAGACTACAGCACTGAACACTACACGAGTTCAACAAGTTAAGGAGAAAAACGACTCACCCATTTATCATTATCTGCTTATTAAACAACTATTTACTGAGGAAATGAAACAAACATTGATTTGGAAATTATTTCATTGATTTAAAAATGATGTTTATCTCTGTCAGATTCTACCGCTATATTGAATTACTACTATGTACTAGTAGCTTCCATTTCTCACATTAAACTGCAAGTGCCCACCAGTGGTGAAGGAAGATAAGCCGAAGAAGATATGCATAAACCCCTTAAATAGAACCTGTCTGACAAAGTGAAGTAGGGTAAAAGATCTGAAAGAACACATCATGCTTCAAGCTAAAGAAATTCAAGAACAGATGAGAAACAAAGTCATTGACATCCATCAGTCTGGAGAATGTTACAATGCATTTCTAGGGCTTTGGGATTTCAGCTAACCAGTGTGAATTTGGACAGCACTTTTTAATTTAGTTTTAGTTATAGTCTTTTGCCAAAAATATCTTTTAGCTTTAGCCATAATTTAGTCATCTAAATTGTTTTAGTTTTAGGCTAGTTTCAGTTGACGAAACTTCCCAACATTTTAGTCAACGAAATTTACAGTAAATTTAGTCGACTTACCCTCCCAACTTACCCCGCCACCATGCAGCTACAGCAGTTGTGATTGGATCTCCCTTGTATCTCATCCCACCTTTCCACACAGCCAAAGTAGCTGTGATTAGATGTATGCTTAACTTGCCCCTACTTTCTACATGACGAAATTATGTCTGATTGGATAAAGTCCCTGTCAAACATTTTTGTCTGGTTTTTACTTGTTGACTAAAATGTAAATTAATTTTGTTTTAGTTTTTGTCCATGTGCTTTTATTTTTATTAGTTACTGTCTTGTTGTTGTCAGAGGAAAAAAAGGCTATTTACGAAAACTATAACGAAAATAATTAGTCAACAAAATTAACACTGCAGCCAACCCCACCATTATCCACAAATTGGGAAAAATTGGACCAGTGGTGAATCTTCCCAGGAGTAGCCGACCTACCAAAATTACTCTGAGCACACTGACGACTCATCCAGGAGCTCACAAAAGAACTCTGAAGAACTCACTTGACTCCATTAAAGTCATGGTTCAACAATAAGAAAGGGACTGGGCAAAAATGGCATCGAAGTTCAAAGATCTAAACCACTGCTGACCAAAAAGAACACAAAGGCTCATCTCACATTTGACTAAAAAACATCTTACTGAACCCAAAGACTTTTAGGAGAACATGCTGTGGACTGACGAGACAAAAGTTGAACTTTTTGAAGGTGTACATCCCCTTTATTGCCCCTAAGGGAATTTGTCTTGCACCAAGAGCATAAAACTAAGTGATGTAAACTAACACAGAATTTCATAAAAAGAACATCATACCAACAGCCAACTATGGTGGTAGTAGTGTGATGGTGGGGGGCTGGAAGAGTCTGTGATAGTAGCAGTATGTCTAGACACCATGGGCTTTCTTTTGCATCAATGTGTTGCTCTTATTAATGGCTGTCTATCGGCGAATAGCAGACTACTCTCATGCATACCAATCAGAATCTAATATTTAACACAGGCGTGACCCATAGTAGCTTTCTTGCCAAAATTCCTATCACAGATAGGACCTAGGTTGGGGAAATGGAGGGTCGTTGGGTCAACACCAGGTCAAGTCTAGGTGAATAATTTCACATTCACACTAAACTGCATTTAGTCTTTGCGTCCTAAGTCAAGGAAACACGTTCAGTAAACCAACCTCACACTACAATGATGCAAAGTTGTGTCGTGCTAAACCACACTGTTCCCACAAGATGCTATCACTGCTATCAGTTCATCATTGTTTTTATCAGATTAACAAGCTTTGTGAAAGCAAAGCAGAAGTAATTAAGCACAGCTACAGGGGCTACTATTGGCAGCTAGTGTTATAATTCATATGGAGTGTTTGACCGGGATTGAGGGCCTGAAATAATGGAAAATATTAATAGTGTAATAAATCTGGTGCTGACTACAAAGGGATTTAACTTGAGCCATTTAGTTGGCAAATTGCGCACATCCCTAGTTGAACCTTGTCTGGAAAACTGGTCTGTTCCCCTTCCAGACTACTGCCAAGGTGTCCTTGAGCAAGGCACTGAACTCCATTAACTATATATAGAAAACTGTTCTGGCTATGTGAGCAGCCCTGCCTCACTCTGACATCTCTCCATTAGTGCATGTCCATAGGATCCGTTTGTCCAATGCATGTATTTCAGCTTACGTGTGAGTAGCATGTTCAATAACAGCATGTAGAAATATCCTCTTCTTCTTTTAAAACTAACGGAAATAAATACTTCTCATTCTATGTTCCCTGCTCCAGCCTGTTGATTAAGTACCCAATCAATCACAGGAAAAAGGGCAGTGCTAGCGTCTGGATGCTTGCTGTTTATCTAATTAACGGGTCAGCAGCAGCATATTAAATAGCTTAAAACCTAAAAATGCACAATTAAAGCTTTTGTCTACTGAAATACTTCATCAGTACTTTCCGTTCATCATACCATTTGATCAGACATCTCTGTCTCACCCTTAGATAATAAACTGCAGCATGTCATCTTCCTGCAAGAGCTCAGCGTGCAAGCTGTTGTCAATCAACCTGCCTTTCGGTAAGAAATACAAACTAGACATTTCAAAAACATTATTTTTGACTGTAATAAGCAATAAGTACATGAAATTCCAGTTGGAGCAAAAGATAGAAAAAGGACATTATTTTTAGTACAATATGATGGTGAAGAAAAGCAAAAAACCTTGCAGAAAATTCAAGACTCTGCATCTATAATTATGTTGAGAAGCTCTTTTAAGAAAGAACAGTTGGTACTTGCATCAAGACCAACTATTTGCAAATAACACCCAGCTTTGACTCTGCTCTGTTCCCTGGCTCTTTTCTCTATCTCCCTCCGTTTGAACATCTCTTTCTTCTCTTACCTGGCAGACGACCGGGAACTGTGAGCGGTGGACGTGGTGACCGTCAATCCCCAGCGGGAACACTGCAGCCAGAGCCATCATGCAGCCCACCGCTGTCATGTTGTTCAGGTACGGCTGGGAGTTCTGGATGTAGCTGAAAGAGGGACGGATTCACACAGGGACACACACAAAGACAAAGAATAAACACATTTAGAAAAACACAGATAATTATGGTTTCTGCTTAAAGGTACAATTTGTGAATTTGTGGGTACGTGGGTGGTTTGCTGTCACTTCTCAGAAATGTCATCAATTGCTGTTAATTGCTGTCCTGTTGTTTTTAAAATTAAATGTATCTTATTTTATTCCCTGGATAAGACAGTCTGGCAGTATTTTGTCACAGTGCTGAACAAACGGTCCAAATATGAACATGGCTCCTCTCAGGGGATCTCTTAAATGTGTGGCTGACAGTCATTACTTTAATTAGTGTGAAGTCATTACACTAATGACTATCATAGGTGAAACATACACTTTTAGGGGGTTATTAGCCAACAAAAATCATCAAGCCTTGGCTTGTTCAGCTTGGAAGGAAGATTTTTATGGTGTTCTTTGCCATTTATGACAGTAAATAATAAGAAGTTTGGGCTGTCAGATGGACGAAAAGGCCAACTGAAGACCCCATTTGGAAAATGAAACAAAAGCTTGTGCAGATTTCTTAACTATGTATTTCAAAATTCATTCGTTTAATTATCTGTATTTTTCTGTATTAATTCAGGCTTACAATGTTATGCTACTAAATTGCACAAACAAAATATATGGACATGCATTAATGGAGAGAAGTCAAAGGGATAGGGCTTCACACAAGGAGCACCTCAAGTAATTTGGGGATTCATGCCTTACTTAAGAGCACCTTAAGATGTAAACTGTCACCTCTCCAGCCACCAGACCAACTTTCCATTCTGTGGTCTGCACCAGAACTTGAACCAGCCACATCGCAGTTCCCAACCCACGTCTCAATAGACTTCAACTGAGATACTGTCACCCATTACATCTGAATGACTCATTTAGTTGAGAAAATGATTAGAATAATGAAAATTATCATTCCTTGCAATTCTACCTGTCTGGTCAGACTTGTCTTTGTTTTTTAAGGAATCAAGTTTCTGATGAAGACATTGGAAAAGGTAGAAATATGATCTAAAGGTGTGAGTTAAAAATAAACATTTTGTGTTTGTAAAGGTTATTATCAGGAATTAGGGATGCACGATCGTGGATTTTTGCCTATATCCGATATGCCAATATTTACAGATTCATTTAAGCTGATACAGATATCGATACTGATATTCAAATATGTTTTTATATAACTAAGAGTCAATCCTTTGAACACAATTTACGGTTTGAGGTTGAAAAGAGAAACAATTTTTTCTTAAAATATACTTTAAATTTTAATGAATGAGGATGAAAAAAAGAAAAAGCTCTCAACTTACATAGGCCTGTTGGTCCAACCTAAAAGTCCACTAATTTATAAGTATATATGGACAAATTTTACAGTTGATAAATGCTGATATCTCAGCCAAAATATCTGATGTAAATATCAACAGAAAGGCCGATATATCGTGCATCCCTGTCAGGAATCCTATATTAGAACATACTTGCCTTATTAGATTGACATTAGTGTCTTTTATTGGCATGTGGTGCAAAGAAACACTAAAGATTTCTATATTTTGGAGACCATTTATAAAAGGTTTTACATATAAGCTGCCATTTTTGTGCAGCGAAGCCTGGGCAGTTATTAAAATATGGCTGCAATTTTCTTCTTTGGATTGTACTAATCTTAATTTTAGGGCTGTAGTCAACCAAAGAAAACCCTGGTAGACCAAAATCGCACCCAGGCACCAATTAATCGATTGTTCGTTCAGGTAAAAAAAAAAAAAAAAAAAAAAAAAAAAAGTCATTTATTAAAAAAATTAACTCGTTGGGAACTAATTCAATCCATCCAGGTTTCTCACTGCACCTGCTTGGTACTCTAAATGATCCTAAAATGAGTGTAAAAAGCATTTGGAAGCATTAATTTATCTTTTCGGCTCATCATGTCTTACTACATAAAATAATTAATTGAGAGACAATCAGCGTGCACCTGCCTTTGATCTCCGTGATCCCGGCGCGGTAACTCTTTAAACTCATACAGCCTACAAAATAACCCCAGATCATTGTTTTTCATTCATTTATAATGGTAACTAATAACAGGATCACTTGATCCAGTCCGTGCCGGGTCATTTACGAGCATAAAGCAGACAGAATGCAGCGTTTATTTACGGAGGTGAGAGGAAAAGTTCGCTCGTTGGGACTTAATGACCAGCAGACATTGCCTTTTATCACCTCTCCTTTCTGTGTGACTGTAAGAGAAGCTAACACTTACATGAACACTTTAAGGGGATTAAAAAAGGAGATGATAGTACACAGCCTATTTGCCGACAGGTGAATTAAACTGACCGTGGGAGTTGATGCAGTGAGGGAGGGCAGAGCAGAGAAAGTCAGCAGTGCCACTTCAATACAAACAGCCTGCAACTTTGTGTCGAGTTGATGTGTTGTTTCTGAGCATTGGTGCTGTAAAATATCAGAAAATGTCCCACTCTGCGTAGCTTTGTGTGCTTCTCTACCTGTAATTCCTAGAGCTGCATTGCTCCTGTTCACAGCAGCACATCTCTCTCTATCAGTCAGCTGCTCACACGCTTTTGCCCCCAGACCAGCGTCTTGGGGGGGGTTAGCAGACCAGGATGATCTTGGTCAAACTAAAGCTTTGCGATCAATTAATCGACCAATCGAACTGAAGCTGTCAGCCCTACTTAATTTATGTTACATTACCACTTCTTTATTGTCCTCTTCACTAAAACAACGATCAACTTTTACATTTAAAAAATGTTGTGAAGATGACACTCCACAGGGAAAATAGATGATGCAGCTGTATGAGATGCTGCAGTGGACACTATAAAAGACACTAATCTTGATCTTATTGAGTCAACATATCTTAGGGCCTGTGTCAAATGCTGGTGCTTTTAGAGCTGGCTCTGCTCCTCAGTACAAAGTGAATTTAATCCAACATTTTCGGTGCCTAGAATAGACCCTCGCTCTTGACATCAGCTGCTTTTGTGGCCATGCTGACAGCACTCTCAGCTCAAAACAGAGACATTTTTGGGACACTCTTCCCTCACTGACCAATCAAAATCCAGAAGGGGCGAGACTTTTGATAATATTTGAAGAAGAACAGATCTTACTGACTAGTCAACAGCTGCTACCTTTGTCAGGACAGGATTAATTTCCATGAATCTTCCCCCTAACCTTACACACCAGATAAACTGTTTTAAATATCTATTGTATGGATATATTTCACATTCATCTGGGAAAGCTCCCATAGAAAGTGTTTGGGAAGGGCAGGAGTTTTCAGAAAGTGACTGGAGGAACATTCTGTCGGTCACATTCATGACGGGCCAACCAGAACAGCAAGACAAAATGATGTTGTACGCATGCGCAGCTCCTGAGACAAGCTATCGTCCTGCTGCTATTCATACCAAGGCTGATGTGCAAAAACATCTTCTATTCCAAGAAAAGCTTTTCAGTGTGACTCTTGGTAATTGTTTAAAATAAATGTGGTCCAGTTCTGGTTAAACTACTGCTTTTCTATAGCTTCATCCGAGCTAACAGCTACCGTAGCAGCTGGTTTGCTGAATACACCAGCAAACCTCACTTGTTCTGGTCGCAAACCTATGCTGAAGCAGACTGGAGGAAGAGCAAAAACATCTTTTCTGTCATGAAAAGCTTTCAGTGTGGGTCTTTTCTCGTTTTAATAAAGAAATGTTACCCACTTCTGAAAAAGCTAATCACTCCACTAGCAGTCATTGTATGCATTGTATGTACATGCTTCCACATTATATTTCTTGCAACAGCACCATATCGAAGCTCTGTTGTTATTGTGTCTTAAGACATACATTTTGCTTTCTGGGACTGCAAGGAAGCACAGCACAGCAGGAGATCCTCATACACCTACTGTCAGACGTGCACACAGACAGCGTGACACTCCCCTGCTGGCTCCACTGATCCTGTTCTTGCTTCTGTAACACCTCTGTTAATTCCTTCAAAGCCAGTGCTGAGTTGGGATAACATCGTCTATCCATCATGCTTATGCAACGCACACAGAGAAGGTGAAACATCATTATTGCACTGGCCTTGACACGGCAATGTGAATGAGCGTTGTCTAAATAAAGACAGGAGCTTCAAGATAATCAACCAAAAACATTTCCATCATAAGAAAAAAGAATCAAAGTGAAAAGACATTATAATTTATTATAATTTTCTTATAAACTTAATTTGACTTTGGCATGAACATAATCAGCACCCACACGCTCCAGCTCATCCTGCAGCCATAGTTGTGTTTGATTTCATCTCCTGTTGACCTGCTCTTCTGTTACCTGAGGCCACTCTGTATTTACTGTACAGCCTCACACTCATGCAGCCCGCACACAAACACACACTAACGCATACCCCATTGCATGCTGGCCCCAATCCAACCTTTGATACCTCTGAAAACCCTTTAATGCCGTTACAAACCATGAATATATGAGGGGTGCTGCACAGCAGGAGTTCTTTATTCTCATGTGAGGTGCAGCTTTCTTCCCGTATTGAACACCATTTCTAGTGAAGGCTTTGAATTGCGGGTTACTAAGGCTGCTACAGGAGGAAAATGCAGCTCTTTCTGTTTGTCTTTGTCTATTTTTCCTGAGTCCTTGTTAAATAATCTTATCAAATAAGTTTTTGTTGTCTTTAGTGTTTGCTCTTGATGTCTTACATCACCTGAAGATATCCTGTGATAAAATATATTTATGTAGCTTTACTGAAGACATTAAAAAGACCACCTAGCTAGACTAAATAGCACTAAAACTTGCAGTTATTGGTAGTTTGGCCACTTTAGGGTTGGCAAAAACAAGCCGAAAACACATCAACTTGCATATTACATATTTTTAATAAGAGACGGCAAACATGATGGGTAACAGCTGATCATTTTGACTAGGCCTGCACTATATGAGAAAAAGACACCATAGCACTGTTCAATATAATGAGAATATGAAGCATGATAGAAACAATCATATATGACTCACAATTTTGAACATGTACAGTATCTGCAGTTCTTCATGTATAATGTATTAACTGTGGTTGAATCTTAAGTATCCTGAATTCAAAGTAAACTCATATAGTAGTTTTTTTTTCACCACTGAATTGGCACAAATCCATCTGAAGTTAGCAAACAATAAACCCAAGCTTCATCTCACTGCATCAAAATGGCATGGCCTCCATCCAGGGTTACATAAATGTACACATACTGGGTAAGGAAGTGTGGCCTGTTCACATAAAATAGTGTTTTTTATACATCAATGAACTAAAACTTTTGCAATCTGTTCATTATAAGTGCTCATAATCCAAAAACAATGAAAATATTGCAATTAATATCACTATCTTAATCAAAAGTCATCATTCATTCAGTCATGAATGCAGAATGAAGTCTTGTAGCTATATTTTTATATATACTGCATATTTTTCTTTAGGATATTAAGGGGAAAAATTGTATCAAAATAAATTTTGATATATTTTTTGCATAGGTAGAGAATGGGATGTTGAGTAGTAAGTATTTCCTACGGTACTTTATATAATCTAAAACAAAACCTTGCTTTTTTCTCCCGCACTTCACCATGCGTAAATATGAGAAGCTTAGCAGTTAGCATGTAGTAGAAACAGTGCAGTTTGCCATTTTTAAGTAGTAAATGGATATAAAGTGGTATAAAAGCTGTTGAGGGTTGAACTTGCATGTAACTACTCAACTGAAGTGAAAAGGGGCCTCATATCACAGCACAATATTAATCTGCAAAGAGGAACGAAGGCAAAAGCTAGCTGCTAATGTTAGCCACACTGCACAGAGTATACCAGGCTCATATCACACCCACTGACACAATGACCCTGTGAGGAATTTGACTGTTTTCTAAGTATTTTCTCCTCTTAAGACCAGTCAGTTTAATGCAATTTAAACGGACACCCAGCTGAATGGGGAAATAACCTGGCAACATCCTAACTTTTGAGGTAAATTTCTTCTTCTTTAGCTGCTCATTTCCTCCTTTGTTCAAAAGCTAGATGCTATGTATGTGTGTAAAAAGGTGCTGTACAGTGTTCCACTGTAGCCAAAAACAATGTAATGAAAATTAACCGTAACACAAAAATCGGGTGCAGAACAGTGAAACAGTGAGTTGAAGATTGATACTGAAGCCCAGTTCAGACCAAAGACAAAGGACTCAATGAGACCGTTCAAGAACATGGCCAGTGAAAGTTTTAGCTAAAAAAGGAAAATGGAAATCTCATGTTTTCTATATAAAATTATGCAGTGAATTTTGGAAAATATCACATCTTGTGTTTTTTGTTTCACATGGAAACTTCAGCTGCTGTCGTCACAGATACACTGGCATTACGCAGGCTGACCTTCAATCACGATCTTAGGTGAGTATTTTCACTTAAGTGAGCACCTTGTTCTGGGGTTCATATACAATTAAAAGCAGGGACGGGCTGATCATTCATACTTAAAGCTTTCAGTTTAGGGCGCAGATAGCTTAGCAGTTAGGTTGAGCCCCATGTAGACAGCTAAGGTACAAGTCCAGCCTGGCTCTTTTTCTGCAAGTCATTCTACAGTCTCAAATATCTGAGTCCAATTCTGTAGACTGTCCCGCATATAGATAAAGAAATAAAAAAAGCTCAAAACTGTCTCCCATATAAATAAAGAAATTTAAAAAAGCTCAAAATTATATCTTAAAAGGAAAAAAAAAAAACAATAGGTGTTTTGGCTTGATCTTAAGTGTGCCTAGGGCAAAAAAATGCTAAAACACCACTGGTGCAGACTAAACATAACTTTGAACAGTATAATAAATGGCAGGTATTATTTCCTTTTAAAAATAGTAATATACATCGTAAAAAGAAAAAGAATACCTTGATCTAAGTTTGTTCCAGCATCATTCAGCCCTATCACAGATGCTTAGCAGTGTTTCAGTTCTGCATCTATAATAATCATGTTAGACTTCTCTTGTTTTAAAGGTGAATTGTTTATGTATTTTGTCGCCTAACAAGGCAGCTGGTGGCAAAGTTGTTTTGTAAAAGCAGCTTAGTGAATACATTTGACTTGATTTGATCTGACTGAGAGTGTTTTGGCTGCTGAGAGCAGCCGTCGGTGAAACCGTGTTTGAAATATAATCAAAGCTGGAAGAAGGCCTGCCTGGCACACTGGAGCCAGCCTGAGATCCCCAAAGGAACAAACCTCTCCAGCTTTCCCAAAAACCTCTGATAAGCTTGTGGACTTATGGGACTTTAAATCACTTTGACTTGGGTCAAACATAAAATACGATGTTTAAAGACTTCAGAGATATGCTTCAGCGGGTTCACAGACATGTATTAAGCTTAGAAATCCGAGATCAAAAGAGTTTTTTTTTAAAGGAAGTCTATTTGCATTTGGTTTGGGGTGATGCTTAAGCTGCAACAATAGAACCAGCTGCTGGATCCAGAAAAGCCACACCCAAATCGTTAACTTTGTAGTCCCAAAACTGGAAACTCAGCGGTGCCATTCAACATTTACACCAAGCTCAAAAGAGTTCAGGCTCTCTGTTTTAGAATGGGCATTATTTTTACATTCCTGAAACACTCACATTCATAGCAGAGTGAACAGCTCTGCTGGAGCAGATGGACATGGTTACAGGAAATCATTTCAGCACTCAACCAATTCAGCTTCTAAACAGGTGACCTTCAAGTAACAAATGCCTATGTAAACTGAAATTTACAACCTCTGACGCTGCCTAATCTATCTATCAATTCTCATTATGTTCAACCTTTTAAAAAAACCTTTTAACAAAGTTCTCCCCCTGTGAAGGACAACTTTATCTAACTATTAGAAAATTCATATCCTTAAAACATCCTGGAAGGACAAACATGAAAAAGCAAAAACCAAATAACAACTGTACATTATCATATACTGAAACTGTAAACAGCCACTAAAAGCTGGAATATGCTATTCTGGTGGGAGCGTGTGCATTTTTACACACAGCAGGAAATGAATATAGTCCTGTCGCTCTCTTCAGTTCTCCTTCTGAAGCTCTGACCCCAGAATTAAAGGTTTCATTATTTCTATAAAAATTATTCAAACACCTCACTTAAAACAAGCAATACAAAATAAGTTATTCCCAGTAGATGAAACAGTTTTTATCCCTTTCATAATGCAGCTCTGCTCTTCTGGAGCGAGGACACGGAGGAGCGAGAGGTCAGAGCAGTTTGTGCAAACAACTCCTGCTGCTAATTGGCTGCAAACATGTAGTGTGGCTGAGTCCAAGTCACTTTGTTTATCTAGTATATTTCACATTTACAGAGCCAGGGCTGTGGAAAACCATATTTCTTTATGAAAACACCGTCTTGCCTGTGACAAAATTTTCTTTGAACTCACCAGATTAGAATCATACATCCCTTCTTTAAATAAATATAAACTTTTGGGGGTATAACATTTTTTTTTAAAACATCAGAAAACAGATTTGTTTTAACACAACCAAGGCAAAGATTGTGTCTTTGGATGCTTGACTTTTTGCTTCAGTCTCTTTGAGATGGCAATTTTCCCTGCCCCCCATTTGAATAAGCCAAATGGGAAAACAGACTCCTAGGGACATCCCTATTTTGAGTCCAACCAGTGGCTCCTTTCCAGCTTGTCATTCCCACCTTTCTGTTTACTTCATTTTCCACTACATTTACTGTCCTGTCAAAATAATTTACTGCCCCAAACATATGTTTTTACAAAAGGCTGTAGCACAAGCTCAGCTTTTGTTAGCATATGTGAACTTACCGGACGTTGCCGTTATAGATGTTGAAGGTTAAACAGACGATGCCGAGCAGGATGCCAAGTCCGGCGAAGACAGACACGGCTGCAAACAGCTTCTGAGACAAGAACCTGTACTCCTCAATCACCACAGTCCGATCAGCCGGAGGTCCACCACCTGAAAGGATAGGGTGGAAAAATAAAATTAAGAATACTTTTGATAACATTATCTCAATATTAGAATAAGACAAGGAGAACACAAACAATAAGTTTATGTTGATTTACAAAACTTGGAAATGTTCCTTACAAAAACCCACCAAAATTATCCAAAATTTCCAAGAAATTACCTAAAATTTCTGTGAAAATTCATTAACATATTTTCAAAGAATAGCATACTAAAGAACTCCAAAATATTACCAAAAAGTCTCCAAATGTCAGTGAAACTTTATCAAAAAGCATAAAAATTCAGTTAAAAAAATCTACAAAAAAAAATCCAAATAAATCCCTGAACATTTTAGGCAGAGTCTCCACATTTCAAAGCATTTTATCCCTAAAAATTACAGATACATCACCAAAATTTCATGAAAATGATAGAAACATTAAAAAAAAATTCTCTGGCATTTCCAAGAAAATTTTGAACATTTTAAAGACCCCCCCCCCCAAAAAAAGTTCAATTAAATACTGCAAAAATTTACAAATAAGTTTTCTAAATGCCCATGAAAAAGCCTGAAAATTTCCAAACAAATTTCCTAAATTCCTTTTAGAAATTTCCTAAAAAAAATTCAAAGCACATGTCCCTAAAATTTCCATTCAAACTCTTTAAATATAAAAACATGCCCCCTAAATTACCATGAAAATACTTGAAATGTCAAAAAAAAAAAAATCCTGAAACATCCGAATAGTAAATTCTCCCTTTTTCAGTTAATTACCTCAATTGTCTGGGCAATTATCTCAACAATTCTAATAGAATTTTACTATTTTGTAGGAAAGCCAAAATGTAATTTCCTCATATGTACATGTGCAGGGTGTCAGATTAGTCAGAAGTTAGAAGTAAAATCCATGCATTTTTTAAAATTGCAATTAATGCTTTATTGTCCCTTTCAACACACTGGCTGAGCCACTGCAACATTTTCCTGCAGCTACATCGATGTAAATTAAGTACCACTGCTCTTGAAAAACTCACAGATGGCTAAGTGGACAGGTCAAAGGTCATGTGCACCTTGTGTTATCAAACATTTACCTTTATATTGTTCCCTTATTTCATTTTCAATCCATAACAAGCTCCTTTTTCTGTGGTTAAAATCATGTTATAGTCTGCAATCTATAAAACCAGGTCTGTGTCCAAACAGGAAGTTATTTACCCTTAGTTTAAGAAAGTAGAAAAATAACGACACAAAAACAGTTTCAATGCATAAAGTGGCATTTGCAATGAACCACAGACAGACTGAGACTAATCCTGATTCTAAAAAAATGTTTTAATGCATATACAAAAATCCATATTCATGTGAAACTAAATAAGAAAGTCGCCTCATCAGTTCATTCCTTTTCATCACACACTGATGCTTTAAAACCCTCCGAGAAGTGCCAAATGCAATTCTGGACAAAGTTCTGGGGTTTTTGAACTCAGTAGCCTGGAGAAAGTTTCATAGAATTGCAAAAAATGTGTTCACTCTAGCTCCTCATGAGGACATCTTCTTTTTCTTGCTATAAATGACATCTTCTTTTTCTTGCTATAAATGACAGTAAACTGTAAAATTTGTTGCATGCAAAAAACAAGAAGATTGCTCTTGGAACTGGAAACAAAATGTGACTAACTGTTAAGTTGGCTAATAGAGAAAATAATTACAATAAACCGATAATGAAAATAAACTTTAGCTTCTGCCTGTCTGGCTTCCCTTCTTCTATTTCTAGAGCCACACTGGCACAAGGGCAATCAATACTAGACAAGAGTGTCTGAAAGTTTTGCTGCTGAACTTTTCATTAAACCGGGAAAGTATCGCTGAGGGGCAGGCTGCATTTACACCCACACAGTTATACATGTTCACTGAGACCTTTCTGCAGGCCACCGAGAAACTCTTCTGGAGCAGTTTGGGGTTAAAGTGCTTTGCTAAAGGGCAGCTCAGCAGTGGAAGTGAAGGAGGAACAAATACTGCTGCTTCACTTTCCTCACTCAGGTTCATCTTTCTGAACCAACAACAAGCTCACTGCTCTAAAATAACTGAGCAGTTCTCTCTGTATGACAGCACGATTTGCTGAGCAGTGGAAAAAGTTAAAATGAAAGTCATAATTACGGCAATTTAATTAAAATTCCTCCTAACTTTTTCAGATGACTGGGTCATTGAGCCCTCTGAGACTAAAGTAAATTCTATGAATCTGACTGATTCATGCAATAACTGGTCAGCGCTGCTCACAGAGACTCAGGCCTACAGCTGTGGTTCAATACACATCAGTTTTCAGCTGCAGAATTACACAGAATTACATTAGACCTTTGAAATGTCAAATAAAGTTCATTATCAGTGTTCACATTATTTCTACGCCCCTGTGCCTGTGATAACTGAAGTTGGAGGCATTATGTTTTTGGTACCTTCATCAGTCTGGGCCTGTCTGTCGGGGAAGAATGCTTTAGGGGGTTCTCTTCAAATTTTGCACAAATGTCCACTCTGACTTAGTGGTGGGCATCAAACTGGAGCTAATTCTGTTTCTGTAATTATTTCTGCCAGAAAATGATGAAACAAATGCATTGTGTTACAAAGCACAAACAAGGCAAAACCAATGCCATTATCGCTCATACTGCCCGTCACATTGGCATGTTGGATATCATGGTGATTTACATAGGAATGAATGGACTTTTGGTTGACTTTCATCTGTAACCCTGCATAAATGGATACAAGGGGTTAAGAGCATTTTGGTAACTGACCAAAAATTACTCTCTCATGTAAGTATACTTAACATACAGCAGAGTAGACATACAAAATATCTCTTAACTCCAGATTTGATGTGTGAAATAACTATTTATGCATCAATTTCACTGCTATATTTAGTGGCGGGCCTTTTTATGAGTCTGTTTTGATATGCATGCCACACCGTTGCTCCAATTGTCCCTGAAACTTCTCAGAAGACTTCTCTGGTTTACTGGTTGGAAACTGGTGCAATAAAAAATCATAAATATGTACTATTTGCTTACTACTACCAATTCACTTCACCATCATGCCGAAGCATGGACAGCCTTCGTTCTTAAACACATGCTAAAATAAAGAAAATACAACAGGCTAATGAGTATGCTGAAGCCACAGGTCAGCTTCTTCATCACTGTTCCTGCCATGACTGGACTCGTGCCGTCATCTACAATAGCTTGAGTAAAGTTCAGTGAAACATCACATGTCTAAACAAAGGTAAAGGTAGCTGCAATGCATATACATTATAGCCTTGGGGACATTTATCTTCAACTCCAGTGCTGCAGACAGTAAGCTACAGAAGAATGCAGGATGCACCACTGCATCGGTTTAACGTTGATATTGGCCGATATATGTCCTGTTGACAAACTGAGGCTATTGGGACACAAATCGATTTAGATACGTTTTTTACTAGGCAGAATACGTGGCCTGTTGGGCAAATTCTGATCTGATTTTATGGCCAAACACAAGAGAAAATGTTGGCATAGAGGGAGCATATGCAAAGTGATGGACAAAAAGAATTATATCAATATGTGCAATCAGCTAAATTGTTACAATGCACATGCAAACAGAGGGGCACATATCAATAAAATCAAATACAATTATTGCGCTTTCCCCACATTGCACAAGATCTGGATATTAAAAAGGAAGATAAGATGAAAATCAGAACAAATGCATCTAAAAACCACACAAATTGGGGGTACTATCAAATTTAGAATGGTGGACTAGGCAGATATCTATTTGTGAAAACTAGGGCTGATATGGAAACTGTTGTTTAAAATAATAATCTAGCTAATGACTGATACTAATGTCGACATACTGTAGCTTGATGCCAAAGTCAAATCAATGAATCTATTCATCTCCAGTAATAACAGCAACATAAAGAAAACATCCTGGGTTTGCAGCACATCTCTATTAAACTGTCTGAGGCTTTAATGCCTCTATGACAAAGAGGATGTAAACATCGCAATTAGGCACACTCCCCATCATGTCTGCGTAAGTAAAGTTAAAGCAATAATAACACGCTATTAACAAGTTCTTCACAATACATTTTTTTAGTTTGAGTGCTTTTTTGTGAAAAGCCCCAGCAGGAAATGTGATATTTTTAGTAGCAGCTTGACACACCTCAGCAGGAGAGAAATGAAACTTAAACAACAGGTGCCGTTATAAGGAGCAGAGACTAAAGACTAAAGAGTCTCAGTTTTTTGCCCATCTCTACTCTGACTCACAAATGAACCAATTACATTTGCAGGTCAAAGGTCAAGGTCATTGGGCCTCATACTCATCCCTTTCTTATAAGATTTCATTGAACCAGAACATCCTAAACTTCTCCTTGACCTACCGTTGTGCTCTAACTGCCTGGCATCTGAATTCCCTCATAGGGGCATAAAACCTCCAGGCAGTCTTGTAGTTCCTTATACACTGAACTCGTCTCCTCTCTTTCTTCCCGCCTGTCTTGCTGCTGTTTTATGACCACTTAAAAGAGTCAGAGAGCTGCTGTAGTTTAAACATCAATGATGTTTCACAGATTTTAAAGCTAAAAATCTAAAAAGCCGTTCAGATGCAGGAATGTGTCTCTGGAAGGTGGAATAACTTCAGAAACACCCTCCTCCAACACCTTTCCAGTGAAGGAGCCATTTTTTTTTTCTCAAACCAACAGTGCAGAGGTGAGAAAGGAGCCAGGGATTCAACTTCTCTCTCTGGAGATATTTTTTCATTCCTGACACAACTATTTCTGTCACTTTTCACAGGAACAACAGAGCGCAAAACTGTGAATGTTTTCCAGGAGAAGCTGTCTGAAAATATCTGCCCGTATTTTAAAATGTTGACGTGTCTCCCACCCTCCTATAAAACAGCTGGTGTTTCACTTCATCCCTCAATGTGACGGCCTGAAACAAACGTGAAAACTTTTCATTTGGACACCGTAGCATAACACCTCATACAGTTTCAGTTAAACCAATATTGTTCAGAAATATCCTGATTATCGAGATGCCGAAAGTTAGATTAAAAAACCTGTCAGCAATAATTCAAAAAGACCTTAAGCCGGTTACACATCGCCGTGTGGTAGCTACCCTGAAAACCGCCTCCCTGCCAGAGGAGTCCCCCGAAATGCTGAGCGTTTTCTAAAGCGGCTGCTGCTGCTGCGGTACATGACGGCCCACCCAGAAGTCCATCACAACCCCCCCTCCCCAAAAACACATAGAGTACTTCACAATCTGTGTATATTAACATGTATAATGTACTATAAAACTGAGTGAAAAATACAGTTCCGTCATCAAAATAATTCCCCCTAGAAAATACGTTTCAATGGTTGGTTCCACAATTTTTCTTCTGGTTGTCCTTGTACGACGGTAGACCGTGTGGTAGAGCTCAGGATATTCCCACACCAACATTATGAGCTCCTCTATTGTTTGCCTTGACCCGCGAAGCCTGCTATTTCCGGGTTCTCTCCCTCCAATGATGTGATTGGCTGCTGCCAGGCAGCTGCCGCCAGAAAGTTCAACACGCTGAACTCCGAGCGGCAGGGCAAAATCTGTGCGCGTTCACGTGGGTGGCAACCGTTTCTGGGTCCTACCACCATGTTAAAACCGCTTCCCGTCTGCCACCCTTCCCTCGTTAAAATGACTGGAGGCGGTGAGTCGCCGCACGGCGTTGTAAAACAGACTTTACAGTCATGATTCTGGCTGTGTCAGAAGCTTTGGCAGGCATCTGCCCATTTTGATTACTCTTTTGATTATGGAAACAAGTGGGAACCTCTAATATTAAAAAAATGAAACTAATGGAAAAGTGGAAAAAATGCAGTCCCTCGAGTGTCCACCTGAAGCTTCCTCCAAGCCAGGGAGTCCCACTGACGCCCATGTTAAAAGCCAAAACAGCAGAAATGAGTCTCTTCATGGCCTGGTTTAAATAATGATTTTGAACTGAATTGCTCAACTCTTTCAGCACACACTACACTAGGGGCAACTTTTTTATATAACTAATCCTGATTGATTTTATTTAATTGAAATATATAATTTGGGTTGTGGCTGATCTGTCTGACAGGTGATGCATTTAAGATAACATAAATCTTATGATAGCGATTCTCATAACTACATTTCTGACAATCTAGAAAACAAAACTATAACTACTGCCTGGAAGCTCTATGCCTCTGCCAGTAACAGAATTGCCAGACAGCAAAAGTACAGTGGTGGGTCAAGAAGAAACACTTGGTGATTTTGACCATGCAACTCCAAGTGTATTCAGTGAGTCAGAGTGGACGTTTGTGCAGGGTTTGTGGAAAATCTTGCAGAAAAATTTAGATTTTGAATACACAAGTAGGGGATCACCATTAGTTGCAGAATGGACATTTTGTATAAAGTTTGAAGAGAATATCTAAAAAACATTCTTTAGATATCATTGTAAAAAGCATGGGATGAACCTGAGAAATAAGAATTACCTTGATCTTTGCCTTAAAACTTTCAAAATCAAATGAGTTCATCTGTAAGTCAAAGTGGACATTTGTGCAACGTTTGAGAAAGATCACTCAAATCGTATTTCAGATATTGCATATTAAAATGGGGTCCTGTGACCTTGAGCTTTGACCTGCAATCTTCAAAATATAATCAGCTCATCCCTAATTCAGGGTGGACATTTGTGAAAATGGAGAAAAATACCAAAGTAACAAGTAAATACTTAACAGAATTATCAGGAAATTGTATTCAAAAGCAAGAGATGGACATTAGACCTTTCATATACTTTCTCCAAAATCAGATCAGTTCTTTCCTGAATCAGACTTGACAAAGTTTGAAGCTAAGTCTTAAAATTTTCCCGAGGGTTTGCATTTGCACATGAGACCCTCTAAAATACTGTCGTTTCATCCTTAAATTAGAGTGGGCATTTGTTCAAAGTTTGAAGAAAATCTCTCAAAGTGTTCCTGAGGTATCACGGAGGCACAACAGTGAGTAGATCACTATCAATATGAGTGCATATTTCCCCGTGCCAAGGTGACATTGTCCACACTATCCTAATTTAAGAGTTGTTGCAAACTTTTAAACCCAAATTGAATATTTTTCATAAGCCTTTTAGACCCAATCAAAGGAAAACAAATTAACTTTTTTACCATGAAGAACTGGTGCTTTTCCATGGTCATGTGGGACTCCACAGCATTTCGCCAAGCGTTTTTGCATATCTTGCAAATTGCCTCATAATTGTGGTTTGACCCTGCCAAGAAGTCCCTGAATTTTTCATCTTGAAGCCCAATTTTCTTGAACTTGCATTTCCCATATTCTTCCCCTTGTGTTTCTCATTGGCAGTAAGAAGGATGCAAACATGATGCCCTGCCATAAAAGTTAAATTAAATCCTATAAATCCACATGAACAGCAAATCCATGAAAAAGAATATTTAAAAAAATAACTCAAGAATGTAGATTTGATGAAGTAATCAAACATGTCTTATTTGGTCATCTAAAATTTGAGACCTCACACTTGTTTGAAAAAAGAATTAACTCAATGATATTTCATTACTTTAAATTTTAAAATCTCAGGCTTTCGAGGATATTTGGGAACCATGAAGCACTTTTTAATGTGTTTATGCTGCAACTTTGAGAAAGTGATAAATACAGTGCTGTGATCAAGTATTTGTCCCTTTCCTGGTTTCTCTTTTTTTGGCATATCTGCCACGCTTAAATGTTTCAGATCATCAAATAAATTTTGATATTAGACAAAGATAACATATGTAAAAACAAAACACAGTCATCCAATCCTAAATGGCCCTATGTGATAGAGTAATTGCCTTCTAAACTGAGAGGAGTCTGCAGATACATCCACGATGGCATCTTTCATAGACCGTTCATTTGAGACTCCGTCTCTGCCAAAATGGAAATACACAGTATAACATTTGAGATAAAATTGGATCAAACTTCCGTTTAGGGTTAAGGTAAGGGTTAGGATACCAAAAGTTAAAACTTAAAAACCTTTACCTACAAAAACTGGTTACAAAACATTTCATAAGCCAAGTTAACAGTCTGCTTACAGTAAAAACAACAGTCCAAAAAGGAATGGGCTACTCAGTTAAAGTTGTCTAACTCCTTCTAAAGTGGGTCTACATATAATTTAATCCTGGATTAGATCTCTAACCTTTAGTTCTGTTTCATTTATAAAATGTTGTTTGTATGCTCTCTGTAACTTTTGCAATGTGGTTATTTCATAAATGTAACTGTCAGGCTTTGTATATGAATAAAGTTTAATTTAAAAAAATTTAAAACTGGAAATATGCACCACAAATTACAACACTTCCATTCTGACAGAGACAGAAAACCCATGAATAGTCTGTGAAAGCTGCCATCACAGATGACAACTGCAAGCAAGCATTCGAGATAACCGGTAAAAACTCCTTCACATAGCTGTGGAGGAATTTTGGCCCACTCTTCTTTGCAGAATTGCTTTAATTCACCCACTGTGGAGGGTTTTGGACCTGTTTAAGGTCATGCAACTGCATCTCAGTTGGATTTAAGTCCGGACTTAGGAGGTTCACCACTGTTAAAAGTTTTCCCCATTTGTGGATAATGGCTCTCACCAGGGTTCAGTGAAGTCCCAAAGCCTTAGAAATAGTTTTGTAACCCATTCCATGCGATAGATAATTTACATCCTGTCATGACGTGTTGTTTTTTGAGATCTTTTTAGCCTGCTTCACTTTGTCAGACTGGTTCTATTTCAGGGATTTCCTGATTCAACAGGCCTGGCAGTAATTAGGCCTGGGTGTGGCTAGAGAAACTGAAGTCATCTTTCAAAAAAAAAAATTGGTTAGTCACACTTAATTCATGAATTAACAAGGGAAGGGGGGAATTACTTTTTGCAATGCAAAAGATAAAAAAGAGAGAAATCAGGAAGTGGGCAAGTACCTTTTCTCAGAACTGTAAGTCAAGATTATGAGAAAACAGCCAGAATCTGTAATGATGAGAAAAAGAAGTACTGTTGCATGTCTGCTGAGGGCTTCCTTAGGGTGTTTGTTTAATGTGTTCTGAACTTCTTTGTGTCCAGAGTTGTTTCTCATATTAAGTGCATTCAGCAGAGTACACATATACACAGCCTGAGGGTTGGTATTGGTGCTCAAACTAAACAGCATATATAAAATATTCATAAAGCTGAAGCACAGAGGAGTGGAAAATACAAGAATAAACACTTTAATTTATACTTTCATGTCAGTTTCATTGGATACTGTAGTTTAATGTGATGTAAAACAACTTTTGTGTTAATTCTGAGATGTAACTTGAGGGTTTAGAAAGTGTGTGTTCATGCTAATGACCCAATTATTCATGCTTGTGCAGCTTTAAAGCAGATTGAAGAGGTTCAGAGAGGGGCAGATGGACGGGGAGCCTCCTTTCACCCTCAACAGCTTCTGACTATCTGTCTGCAGAAATATGGGACTGCTCACAGGTTTGTGTGTCTGTGTGCGTGCGACTCTGGAGTATACATTTGCCAAGTAGACTGTCTATGTTTTTGCTGCATGCACAAAATGACTGGAAATGCTCAGGAGAGAGAATCTGAGTGAAGGGGGAGCGTTTCCGTGAGCATACAGTTGAAGTTTAGAGTGTGTGACTGTATCAGAGTGTGTGTTAGTGAGAAAGACAGAGGCTGTGGATGTGTGTGTGTGTGTGTCAAGAGAGAAAGCAGAGCAAGAGTGTCAAAGCTGCGTGAAGCTGATGTGTCAGATGTCAGAGGAAAGTGTCAGTGTCGCCCCCTCGAGGGTCGCAGGGTGTCAAAAACGCCCATCATGCTCTGTTTAGAAACTTGTCACCGCCGTCACACAGCGATGTGTCTCTGGTGTCGTCTGCCTGCAGTGTTCACCGAGTAAGATTCAGTCTTTTTTAAAGATGATCTTATACCACGTAGAATGAAATTTCATGATGACTGCAGCCAAGGTGTGATAGGATACTGGAAACACAGGCAGGATTTGACCTTTAATCAGCTATAATGACACATTCTTAAAGAATCCAGAAATATTAAAGAGTAGTTCATAAGGATAAATTAATAAGATTACTTGAGCACGTACCTGAATCAGCTGCAGCAACTATATGCATGCGTACATAGTCCAACAAAAATAACCCCAAATGTTCCTGAAATCAACATCTTCCCACTGAGATGCAAAAAGCTTCCAGTATCTAGAGCAAGCTGTAGTGACGGCCTTCTGTGTACACAATACAACAATCCCTCTTTTAGATTCTTGCACCTCCCTTTGATTAACAAGAGGGCCAGTAAGTTTTACTCTCACTGCCAGAGGGACACATTTTTTATTCTAGGCCAGTGGTTGTCAACCTTTTTTTCCCCTACGATCAAGCCAAAATTTCAAGGCATACCAAATCCATATCAACACAAAATTGCCAATTTCAAACATGTTCCAGTAATTCAAGCATATAGTATTAGTTCAGGCAGACCATGGAGTCCAACACTGCTATATAATTGAGATCAGCTGATCTCACACAAGCCCCCCTCAGCTGACGACCATCTGATTTGCTTTTAAGCTTGCTATTGGCTAATCACACTCATGCTGCCATATTTAAACTGCTCTAACCTGGCTAAGCTTTGCTGCTCCTTCTCCAAACCACTTTTACAACGTTCCACCACCCCAGCTCCTCCTTCCCAGAACAGCCACATATGAACAACAGCAATAGGTGCAAATTTACCACTGCCATTAAGAAAAACTATTTATGACCACAAACCATGTGTGTTTCTTGACAAAGTGGCCCTGACTGAAGTTATTGTATAGTTGCAGTAATTATTTATGGTTGTACAAATTGCTACAGCACACCAAGACTTGGCTCAAGGCACATCAGTGTGCTTTGCCACACCATTTGAGAACCACCGCTCCAGACAAGACAATAATAATTACTTAGAATTTAATAAAAGGAGCAAATAGAAGCTTTTCTTTTTGATTGATTATACCAAGTATTCTACTTTTTTTGCTCAAATGCGAATAGTAATGCTTAATTTAATGATTTAATGAGTTATACACAGAATTAATTACAGAAAGTAATTCAAGTAAACTTTCCAAGCAATGGTTTGATTTTTTACTTTTTATTAAAATATATTTACTTTTTCATGCATTTAACAAGCTTGTTAATAAGGATGTATTGATGCATCAGTTCAACATTAGTACTGGCAATAACTGTCCTGTTGGCAAATATTTAAACTGACAGGTCAGGTCAGGTCAGGTATGGGAGCACAAGCCGATTCAGTACCTCACTACCAGCCTTGGTCCTGTACTGCTCTGGCCTCCTGGTAGCTACTGTCCAGGTCTGTGCCAGACCCCATCTCTCCAGGTATCCTCTCAGCTGACCCCTCCACAATACATGCAGCCACCTCTGATGTCTAGTCTAGCCCACAGGGTCCTTGGCACCCAGTATGTGGTGAGCTGGATCAGTGAGGTGGGTGCCTGTAGAGGCGCAGCTGCCACTCCTGTATCCAGCAGCTGACCCTTCCCGCCCCTGCCCTCCTGAGCATGTCAGCAAAGACACATGGCATTGCCAATGATAGCCAAAAACATGCTCAAGAGAAGTCATCGCAAAGGAGTGCAGCAGGTATCTCTGGTATTGGTCAGACCTCAAAAGTAAGACCAGGAGGGCCAAGGACCAAAAGACTCTGACTTTCGTCTGCATCCTCAGATGACAGGAGTGCTAACTGCAAGGTTGACTGCTGCGATAATGAATCTGTTAAATCTTGCTATGAACTTGTTTATTTGATGGTCATGTTTTTGTGAGGTAAGAGAGGCAGGTTTAAATAAGCTTTAGCTTCAGCCTACACCCTTACAGTTACCTTGGAAGTTCAGAAATTTCACTGCTTTGTTTGTTGTGAGCAAAACAAAATAAATTTCATTCATTCACTCAATAGTAATTAATCATTAAAAGTGTAGCCCTGATCGGCACAAAAACAGATGTCAGCAGATTTCTATCTGTTGTGCAGTATCAATTTAACACTGGCATCTAGCCTGATGATTTAGAGAAGAGGTTTTTTGTCAGGCTGAATTACAGCATGCAATAAATACTCAAAGATAAACAACCAACACTTGAGCCTCTTTCATACATACAGGACATTTTGAGAACATTTAAGGCAGAATTCCACTTCAGATCTTCCAGAATTTCCTGTTCACATGTGCACCTCAAAGCTGGAGACTTTCCTTGATGGGAAGGGTGGCTGGCAGTCTCAGGCAGAAGAGTGTAATGTTGAAAGGAGGATGCAGAAACACTGAACAAAGCCAAAGCATCTAGTTATATTGGTAGTTTTTGCCTTTTTATCAGTTTATAATTTGATAAATTCCAGGAACAAGAAATGGGTTGTAAAGAGCATATTGGCAAGCAACAACGAGTACAGAGCAGCTTCAAAGTGCACATGACATGCGCATAGAGAAATAAGACATGTAATAAAGAATCTTGGTATGCTGCTAAATAACCATAAGTAGGAGGATGCTTCTGAATGCATTAAAGGCCATGGAAAGTGTTAAAAAATCTTTATTTAGTGTTGTTGTGTGACAGGCCACTGTGTTATGAACCACAAGGTCAAATTTCAGTCATGAAAAATCTCTTAGTTTGTAAAATTATCCTTCAAAATCATGAAAAATGAGGCAGTAAAATCTGCTGCAAGATAGTGTGGGCATGTCAGTCTAAACTGAAGCCACACCCACTCACAAGAAATATGATCCTATGCTACAACCTGAATGAAGGAATCATCTGTCTGCTCTGCTGGACCAGTCAGCTTTCTGTGTCAGCCACCAGAGAAATAATCACATTCAAGTCATAACAGGCAGACAGTTTAAAGCCAAAAAGTTCAATTTTCTCATCCTCTATTTAACTCTTCAGGTATTCCTTATTTTCTGAGTTATGTGAAGCTAGGTCTCTCACGTTTATGAGACATTTTTGTTGTTAAGTTGCAGCTGGAAACAGTCCATTTCCTGATGTTACTCTTCAAAATAAAAGTAATAAAAGTATTTAATGATGATTAGCATTAGAGGCTTTTATTGTGACAGACTTGGCAGGAATAGACCAGGTCTACCATCTGAAACTTTAATAAACGTAAGCATCTTAATGCTAGACAGACATGAAGGATTGAACTGCAGCTGCTTGCAGAGAGATAGTCACAACCCACTTCCTTTAATCATCCAAGACTAAAGACAAGGGAAATGTGGATTAAAACACCTTCAGCAGGTAAGATGTTTGTTCCTGCTGCATCTGGTTCAAGTAAAAAATAGACAAGCGCTCCAGGAATTAGCCTGCCCCCTGACTTTACCCCAAACTCTGTTCAGAGTGCAGTTGCCTGTCTCTATGCCAGAGCAAAGACAGAAGTTGGGGATTGAATTTACTGTTTTCTGGCACAAATCGTGTTGTTATGATACTATTAACGATCCGTAGGTCACTGTGGCTGATGGATTTGGGAAATTTACCAATGAACACAGCATGTAGCTAGCTGCAAACTTTTACTAAAGGCAGTAACATCAGCTAACAACAGACTGAACTGAGATGAACTGCTAAGGGATTTAAGATTGTTGTAGTGTTTAGGCGGGCGGGGTAAGTCCCCATAGGGACCTGTGGCGTGTTGGGTCCCTATATTAACCCTGCCAAGCCAACTGCAATGGCGGTTAGCTCTGTGGAGTATAGCAGCAGTTTTATCGCAACTGAACCACATTTCTTCATACAATAAAGCACAAGAAACAGCACTGAAAGACTTTCAAGGGGGGCAGGGGGTGTAGTGTGGGAGCTGGTGGAGCGGTTGGCTCAGCTGTAGCATTGATATAGTGGCAGTCTAATCAGAACTGGACCAAATTTCTTTATTAAAACAACAGCAAAGCCACACTGTGAGCTCCTCTAAGCGGAGAAGATGTTTCGCTCTTTGGACCGGCAGCAGCGTTTCATCTACATCATAATCCAATTATCCTAAACTACGGTAGCGCTTACTGGTAGGTTTGTTGCAGAGCTGCGCATGCATGCATGCAATCCTCTTCTGAGATTTTTTTTAAGTCCTGCCCTTCCAAAACACCTTGATAGTAAGCTTTCCCAGGCGAATGTGAAATATCCATGCAATGGATATAAGAAACAGTCTATCTGGCGTGCCTATGTATGCCTGGCTGAAATCAAACCAAGCCAGGAAAGAGGTGAACAAACTTTCTGACAGTCTAAATCAAAATTTCAGTTTTCACATTTACTGCAACCATATTCCAACATACCTAGAGTGTTAAGACATTGGATTTCAATTTACAGACTTTAACATTTATGGAGATACATGTCATCTGGAAACATATAGAGGGCCCTTCTATGTTTGATATATGGGAATTAAATCAGTTTACTTTTCAATAACTGCAGATACCCTGAATATTCTGTACGATAGGTTTTCACAAATCTATTGTGACATTAAATACCAGAGCTACCACAAAGTTATGTACTTCCATAAGGATTACAATAGCAGGGCAGAGAACATACAACAGTGGGTGAAGAAGAAGAGGGGCTGTTTTTTTTATCAACTTTACTTCCAAATGTATTCAGTTAATCCTTGAGTCGGAGTGGATATTTCTGCAAAGTTTGAAGAAAAATCCCTTAAAGCTTTTATGAGATAGTATGTTCATAATAATGGCCTGGATATATCAGCGGTGTAGAGACATATAAATATGATGAAGAGGATACTCTGAAATAAGACATCCGTCTCCACACATCATCCCTACCACATTAACTATAAATGAGTCTTGGCAGCAAACACAACATATGTTCATGTGTTGAACAGGAGCTCAAATGTGCAGTGACCCGGACTTGTCACATATGGGCTTGAAAGTGTGACAAGTGACACATATGTCAAAATCTGATTCTGCTTTCACAAAAGACAGAACAGACAAAGGGAAACAGAATCTAAAGCTTTTCTTCTATTCAATAAAACTTCTTTAACTCACCTTAACCTGTGAGCCTTTCTAGCAGTATGCCATCAGAATATCTTTATGCATTTAAAGAAGGACTGTATAAATTTAAAAATGTATATTTTTATATCTCAGAGCCAAGCAAGAAATCTTATCACCATGGAATCAACCAGATCAGAACATCAAATAACTTCTGCTTTTAAGCATTAAATGGTATTGCTGGAGTCAAAAGAATAATGTCAGAGCAAGACCTTGAAAGGCCCATGCATGCCTTTATTCCCAGCAGATTAGATAACTGCAGTGGTGTGTTCACATGGCGCTCAAAGCAGGCTATTTAGCTCTTTCTACATATTTGAACTGAAGGTGTAAAAGTCCTGAGGAAATATGAGAAAAATGGGCTCATTACTGCAGTTATGAAACCTTTACACCGATTATCTGTTACTCAGAGGATTTAAAATGACTTTTCCCTGGGTTAAGGCTCTCCTCAAGTATGACTCTGACATGCCTGGGACATACAGACCATCAAGGACCCTGAGGATTTCTGCGGCAGGCCAAATGACTAAAACAATCTCCCTGGTAATGCAAGACTAGCCCCAACTTTGCAAACTATGCATGATTTATTGGAAAAAATATCAAAATCTCAATTCATGCATAACTGCAGTCTCATTTTAAATGACGCCAATTCACTCATTCCAGAAATCCCAGTTGGTATATCAGTCACACTCACAGCGTAGAGCAGAATAACGCCTGTATTTCATTAATCATTCCTGTGATTCCACCAAACACCTCAATCACCTCTCATTTCTACTCCTCCCAACTGCACCTGTAGTTTAATTTCTCTCCTACAATAAAAGCACTCAAGAAAAAGAACAACTACTGTCTTCATTGTGAAGAACTTAAAATGGCATTTTTATGAGTATTTAACTCAGCTCCAGCAGCGGCGAGTTTATGCAGCAACAGAGTTTACAGCTGCTTCTTTGACCTCCTTTAACACCTCAGCCCTCTTCATTAAATTGTCATGGAATTAAAAAAAAAGGTGAGCCATGAGTTAAAGCACACCTTTAACCTGCTGTTTAAGCTGTTATTATTAGAATGCTGCTGCATGGGGCTAAAGAGGAACTGAGTCAATCTAATGCAGCATGTAGTGTGTATTAAAGCTCCAGCCAGGCTGGCAGAGATGCTGTGCAAAGTAAACACACTCACTATATTGCTGTTATAACAAACAGTAAACTTGGAGAGGTTTGTCCTTTTTACTGGGCTGCACATTGATTACAGCTGCATGAGTTAGGGATGTTGTTTAGTTCACTGGCTGTGCTTAGCAAAACATGCTGATGAATGTCACCTCCTGCTACACTGTTGCCGTCATCAGGCTAAGCCCCTCATGTGCACTTCAAAAGAACATATACATTTAAACCAGTGATTGGTGTTTTAAAACTCCATTCAGTAGCAGAAATCTTAGTGAGGGCATGATACTGCTTTACCGCCCGTCACTATTCTAGAGGGTACATGAGCTCAAGCTGTTTACAACTACCTGCTGTGATGGATGTAAACTACAATCATAAAGACACTCTGAGATTTGAGAGAACTAAGATCATAACAAATTTTAGCTTTATTGATACTTCTGATATATCGTTATTTGTATTTTTATCATAATTACAGCAATTAAGTCTGGCACTGTATTGTAGCTCGTGTCTGTTGAAAGCCCTAGGAAGCACAAGACTTTATTTGTGTGTGATCATGTTTTCAGTTGAAACAATAGGAATTGTGTTCTCAATACTCAGAGAGAAAAACATGATTCTTGTTTCAGCAAGCTAAAATAAAAGCTTTCAATTTTTTGCACAACCCTCTAAACCTAACTTGACACATCAGATAGACCGTTCACACATTCATTGCATCAATATATTTCACACTCCTCCAGGAAACGTCCCATACCAAGTGTTTGGAAAGGGCAGGACTCTTCAAAAAATACTCAGAAGGTGATTGGATAAACAAACTGTCCGTCACATTCATTACGGGCCAATCAGAGCAACAAGACAAAATTTGGTAGCAGGGCTGTGCAGCTCCAGATGTAACCTGGGCTCAACAGATTGGTGCTGCGGTAGTTTTTGAACTGTGGAGCTTGTCGGTGTATAAAACCGAGACAGTCTAGCTGCAAATTGTGAGACACTGTCTATTTCAGAATGGAAATACATGCTAAAAGTTTCAAAATAAAATCGAGTTAAATTTCTCGAAAAAAGTAGAAGACACCAAGGCAATCTTCAGGCACACTTGCTCAAGTCAAGGATTAAGTTAAAAAGCTTTTCATAAATCAGGGAAAATCTAATAAAGACAATAAATCACAGAGGATGCCAACCGGTTTCAACTTACACAGGATCTTCATCAGGGAGTGATGAAGACCCTGGTGCCTTCTACTTTTTTGGATAATTTATGCTTCACTCTTCAAGAGCACCTGGCTTTAACCTGGAGTTTACCACACAATGAGACCACACGGTACTTTCCCTTTACCCGAATTACACTTCTGTTTAGGGTTAGGATACGGGTTAAGATAACAGGTAGGATACCCAAAGTTAAAAGTTAAAAACCAGACCTGCAACCTGATTACAAAACGATTGATAAAGCTGAGTAAACAGTCTGCTTACAGGAAGAAAAGCTCGTCCCCAATGAACACAGCAAGCGTGGCTTACGTAGCTCTTTTAGCTGTATAAGCAAAGCAAAAACATTTTTGTGGTCTTTTTCTCATGTTTTAATAAAGAAATGTGGCCAAGTTCTAATAATACTGCCACTATACTAAAGCTACATTTGAGCTAAATGGTACACCAGCGGCAGCAATTGCTACCCTCTCCCACTACAACTTAACCCCGCCCATAGCTACTACCTCGCTCTCCTCAAATGATGCTGATTGGTCAGGTCCATTTACAGATCTGGAATAATTTTAGACTGGAGTTTTGCAAGATGGATATGGCTGATGATGCCTGATGACATAGATTCTGACCTGTCCATCAGCTTTGCGAGTTTATTCTCCATCCTCAGTGGAAGTAAGCTCAGTGTTTCCCCTGCCATTCTATTGGGAGGGCGCCCGCCCTGCCAACGTCACCCTCCGCCCCCCCTTGAATGCCGAGTCAATTTTATGTAATTGTTTTTTCTATATAGCCCCAGATCACAACAGAAGTCATTTAAGAATAACTTTCCTAGAGAGCAGGTTTTTACTTGGTCCTTTTATTAAACAAATTAAATAGCCCCAAGTTATTTATCCTGTTAATATTAATGTATTTAATTCTAAGTCCTGGTTTTCTGCTCGTTCCCTCTGATTACACGAGCAGAGCTGAGCAAACCACTCACTGAGCAGAGAGCCCCGCCCCCTCCTCTCTGTGTCAGAGGGTCACTTAGTATCATGAGAGAGAGTTCTCCAACTGATTTATCCTCTAAAGTTGTGTATGAACCGATGTCCCGCTTGTTTAACATCTGAGATAGTGACACGAGTGCTGCATTTCGGTGTGAGACTGCAGCAATTGCGCACAATTTATTAAATTCTCGTTACAAGTCTGACACTTGTAATGCAGGAAAACCCCCCATATAAAATGCTGCAAACTGACAAACTGGTGGGAAACCTGGTCAGAATCAGCGACAGTGGGTTCATGTCCGCACCAGCTCCCTCCTGGTCTTCTCACCACGGCAGGCAGAAATACACACGGTCCCTCACAGGTGTGTGGGGGCAGGTGTGCCGTGAATATCTGAGGGGATCAGTTCCTGTACATGACTGAGCGGCCCCTCCGCGGGTCACCTGATGATCATTTTAATATTTTAACATTCAATCATCAGGGATCAATAAACTGGTGGATGATCCCTTTTGTCCTTTTATTCCTTGCGTGCATGTTTCTCATAGCGCCTGGCGCTATGGGCGATATTTATTATCACTATTTATGCTCGTAAATAAACCTAGTCAACGTGCAGATTACGACAGAAACTCTTCAACCTTTATAAACGTAGGAGTGTTGGCAAAAGATCACACGGGCATAGAGACACCAGGAGGAGCCAGAGACATGCATGTGTGTGAATGGAAGAGAGAAAATGAGTAGATAAAGTCAGTGGAGGACAATCAATCATCATTAAGAACATTCACCAAAATACATAATCTAACCTATTATAAATATGTTATATGTTACAATAAACGGTTTCCTAAATGATTTGTTTTGGTTGTTTATTAGTTAAATCTTTCAAATGTCAGACTTATTTGCATGTAGGGAGGCCTTTTTAACAGCATAGGTAAACTTTACAAACTTACAACTAATACTGGTCTGATACAGTCCTAAAGTTACTCCTGATGTGGCAGGAAGGCAAAAAACTTCATTTCCAAACAAGACTGAAGCTTATTTTCAAACTCAACTTCAGAACTATGAAATGTTGCTAAATTTCAAATCATTTTCTGCTGCTTTTTAAAACGGTTAATCTGTTCACATTATTATTGTATTACTTTTTAAATCAAGCTGAATTTCAACATTGAAGAAATGTGCTTTTTTGCTTTACAAAAAGCCATGTTGCCTTTTCTGTTAACTTTTGAATTGCACTCTGGGTAATGTAGGCTGAAAGCTTTAAGGAGAGAGGAAAGCATAAAAAAGAGAAGTTTTCTTTGAAACATTTCTGTTCTTAGGTAATAGGGCATAGGTATTTCTGTTAGTTTGATCTAATTTTAATCTCTGTAATTATTGACAGTCTTGATTCATGTATCTTTTTTATAAAACAGGCGTAAAACACTTCGTTCAAAGCGGAAGAACACTATGACATTTTTTTTTTCTGATGCACAAAGACTCTTAACACCATGTAAGAGTAACATTTTAGTACTTAATGCAGTGTGTATAAATGGATGTGAACCATTTAAACCTCCGTCCTTCATCAAGGAATCAGGACAAGGTGTTGCCATGGAGATCCAGCTCTATAACAGTTGCCACAGCGATTAGGAGGAGAGCAGAGCTGAAGTGGTTGTTAAGGCGACCGCGAAGGGAGTGAGAAAGTGAAGCACGGAGGCTCCTGGTAAACACGCAGGAAAACAAACGGGGAGGGTTAAGACACAGACCTGTATATCTGCTCCACCCTGTCAGTGTGCTGCACATCAGGCATGAAAAACAAAAAATCTATAAACTTTCCCGGGCTGAGTCAGCTCCAGAAAACAGGAAATTACTCATTTCCTCTCAACAAGCCCATGTCAGAGGGATGTGTCTTTGTTTGGTAAACAGAAAGTCCAAATCAAGCTCAAAAGGAGGACGTAAGGCCAAAAAGAGGTAAACACTAGTCACCTCTGACAAACTCAGTAGGCCTCAGTCAGGAGCATTTTTTCTGCTTTACATCATTTCAACGTGTTTCAAGAAGGTCACAACATTAACACCAATTTTGGTTATTGTTTATCTGGGATTTGCTGATCGGTAAGAAAAAACTCTAACCACACAGGAGGATCTGCTTGAAGGGGGTAAATCATGGTCTATTATCTGGCTGCCTCTGGGAACAGAGGGGAATTTCTCAGTATGTCTGGTGAGGTGGCAAAGTGGGACACACCACCTATTCCTATGTCAACAGCACTCACTCTCATTTGATTACCCATCACTACATGCTGTCTCACAGCATCTTTAGGTTGAAACACAAATGCAAATGTATTTTTTTCTTTTCAAAAGTTTGGTACTTTTGGTACTCTTGATTGCAAAAATAATGAATATTGTATTATTTAAGGCACATGGTGTCAAAAAAGTTTGAAAAATTCTGACAACCTTATTTGCCAACACTAAATATTTTACTTGTAGACACCATAGCCAGCTGATACATGATTGTTCGATAAAGCACAGACTACAAATGAATAACAAAACCATGAAGCCAGAACACATAACATGCTAAACCATGTGTAAAGAGTCTACATCTTTATGTAAAATCTGCTCACAGAGACTGTGTTTTGTCAACTATGCACTGTTTATTATCAAATACCATTTATGAATGCATGATCAAAATGTTAGTTTTTATATCAGTTTTGCAATGTTTGGTTTTAACTTCAAGACAATGAACTATGAATTTACTGTCGCTGATGGCCTAGAGGTTAGGTGGTGCCCCATATACTGAGACTAGTCCTCCAAGAGGGCGGCCCATGTTGAAGCCCGACCTGTGGCTCCTATTTCTCTCCCTCCAATTTCCTATCCTATCTACTTTCCTTCCAAAGAAAGGCAAGAAGCCTGAAAATATCTCACAATTTTGAAAACAAAATAAGCCTGGTCAACCTTGGTGAGATGACAGATACCTCAGTCACAGCCACTCAACCAAGGAACATAGCAGCTATCCAAAGCTACTGATGGCAGCCATGATGGACAGATATCTGACGACAAGGACTGTCACCTTTTAGAGAAATGAAAAAGTCTGTATCTGCAGATCTACTGTAGATACAGACATGCAGAGTACTACTATGTAGCCATTACCTCTTTTACATGATCCTTCAAGCTACAACTGTACTTTCCAGAGTTTTATGATGACATACCTTGCTGGCAACACTGATTTTGCACAGCTTGTAGTATTCTTTAAAAAGTTGCATCGTTTAGAGCAGCAGCTTTTACAGCAAATATCCTGTCAAATCACATCAATCCTGATAAATCAAATAAGACAGTAGCGTCTGTAATAGCTCTCTGGTTCATCTAGCTTAGGGCTGTTACAATAGAAGAATTTTAATATGATACTTGTAAATGTCAAATAATTTTGACACTTGTTTTGATACCACTGTGAAAAAAAAACAGGAAAATTGGCACTCAATACTGGATAATGTCTTGTTTTCAATTATAAAAAATAGGAAAATTCCTGCAAACAGTCTAAATTGCAGAGAAGCACTGGTAACTTCAGTTACTAAAACACTGCTGGTGTTTTAATGCAACCTAGACAGTGTGCAGAAGTTTGCATGCAACTTCTGATGCATTTATTCCTCTCTGATGTCTTATGACGAAAAGTTTGGTACTTTTCAATTCTCAAGACCATTTCAATAACAGATATTGTTTTGTTTTTAATATTGCATATTAAAAAAACTCGCCCTTGACCTAGTGCAACCATTTTTTTGATGACAGCTCTGTTTGAATGAGTCATGTATCCAATTCATCTGGTTGTAGCTCGAAAAGCACATCCAATTTTATTAATTCAGTGAAGTATTTCAAGACCTTTAACTGTTTTGACCTTAATAAATGCAGCTTGCAGCTCACAAAAACAAAAAATCCACTCTTGAAATGTTAGAATATTGTGGCAAGTCCAATTTGCAAAAGTTTCCTAAGCCTTTATTCTCTCAGTCTTTTTTAGTGTGTACAACTGCATGGAGACGATTGCTGACATGATAGTTTTTCCACAAGACAATCACTGTCATTCTTCACTAGGAGGGTCAATGCTTAAAGCGCAGGCTGTTCTCAGAGCTTGTATCAAAACAGATTCATGGGAAGTTATGTGATAAGAAAAGGTGCACAAGCAACAGGGATGAGCTCAGCCTTCAGAGGATTGTCAAACAAAGCAGACTAAAGAACTTATGGGAGCTTCACAAGGAGCGGACTGAGGCTGGAGTCAGTGGATCACCACACAGACGTGTCCAGAAAATGGACTACAAGTGATGTGTCCCTAGTGTCAAGCCACTCCTGAACCATAGAGAACATTTAAGTGTCTCACATGGGCTACGGAGAAAAAGAACCGGATTGTTGCTGTGAATGTTATCAAGAACAGTTGAGAAACAAAGTGATTGAAATCTAGCAGTCTGGAAAATGTAACAAAGCCATTTCTAAGGCTTTGGGACTCCAGCGAACCACAGTCAGAGCCATTATCCACAAATGGAGAAAACTGGGAACAGTGGTGAACCTTCCCAGGAGTGGACGGCCAACCAAAATGACTCCAAGAGTGCAACGAAGACTCATCCAGGAGGTCACAAAAGAACCCAGAACGACATCCAAAGAACTGCAGGCTTCACTGGCCACAGGTAAGGTCGGAGTTCATGAATCAACCACAAGAAAGACGCACAAAGTTCCAAGGCCAAAACCACTGCTGACAAAAAAGAACACGAAAGCTCATCTCACATTTGCCAAGAAACATCTTGATGATCTTGAAGACTTTTGGAAAAATATTCTGTGGCCTGACGAGACAAAAGTTGAACTTCTTAGAAGGTGTGCGGCCCGTTACATCTGGCGTAAAAATAACACAGCTTTTGATAAAAAGAACATCATGCCAGCAGTCAAACATGGTGGTGGCAGTGTGATGGTCTGGGGCTGATTTGCTGCTTCAGGACCTGGACCACTTGCTGTGATTGATGGAACAATGAATTCTGCTGTCTACCAGAAAATCACTGAAGGCCAACCTCTGGCCATCAGTTCATGCCCTCAAGTTCAAGCACTCTTGGGTTATGCAGTAGGACAACAACCCAAAACATATCAGAAAGTCCACCTCTGAATGGCTCAAAAAAAAAACAAAACAAAAACAAAATTAAGATTTTGGAGTGGCCAAGTCAAAGTGCAGACTTAAATCAATTCGAGATGCTTTGGTGTGACCTTAAATGGGCAGTTCAGGCCAAAAAAATCATGCAAAAAAATCAGGAATCAGATAAGGGGCAAAAACTTTTTCACGGCACTTTATTATTGGGAGCAGAAATAAGTTGAATTTTCCAGAAGTTCAACATTACTGTATTATAAATAATTTTTTTGGACTCGTATTTGTGATATTCTAATATTTTGAGATAGTGGATGTTTGATTTTTTCCGAGCTGTATGCTGCAATGAAATAGAAAAAAAAGTCTTAAAATATTTCAGTTTGTATAGGATGTATCTAGAAAATATTGAAGTTTCACTTCTTAAATGAAATCACAGAAAAAAAAACTTTTTGTGATATTCTAATTTTTAAGATGCACCTGTGTAAGATATATAATCTCATTTTTGTTCACTTTCTTCATCCATTTTAGAAATATTGCAGCATGGTCATTTCTAGAGCATTCCCCCACTTCTCTCTCCTCCTTTCAGTCACGTGAGATCTCTGTGTGCACACAGTCCTGCAGCCTAGTGCCTCTCTTTGGTCACTAGAAGGCCAATAACCTGCTAAGAAGAAACAACTTCCATTTTTAAGGACACGGCATTCAACAATTTAAGAGCACAGCTGCAAACTATTCTGCAGTTAAAGGCCGGGTCCATGATTTTACCTCAGGCTTCTTTTGGGAACTTTCTTCAGAGCAAATTTCAGATGAACCATATGGAAGATCAAGGTAAATGAGGTCCAGTGTGTTTATCTGGGCTAACACGGACCCCTTCACGTTGCAACAAGCCAAACTAAAGAGCTGGCAGCCGGCCCGCTGAAGGACACGTTGCATACATGCATACAGGTCACCAGTCCCTCGCCAATGCAGCTGACCTGGAATCACTTCCTCCTCTCGGTTCAACAACGCCCCAGCAACAAATCATTTCTTTAAAAGTCTAAAAAAAGGCGTCTCTCTGAGGGCCACCGAGGCGTGCAGGATTGATTAGTGGCACACTCTGTCCAGGCACAAGTATGTCACCTCTCCAGAGAGGGCAGGGCCAGTAAACAGCCGCTGAATTGGTCTTGGCGTCTGAGGCAAATCAGCAGTAATAGGTTTTCACAGCAAACTAGAATACAGGCAGCAGGAGTCAGAGATGCTTTTGGTCCATGTGACGTGAGCTGGAGCTTCTTCAAATCCCAGAATGATGTAAAAACAAAATCTTATCAGGGTTCTCTGGGTTGGAGGATTTCAGATGTGAGGTGTAAAAGGAGAGACAAAAGCAGAGATAGCTGGAAGAGACAGTTACAAAAACATAATAATGCATGCTGGCAGCTGATTTTTTCCACTTTTCTACATGGTCAGCAGTTAGAGCTGCAGCAGCGACTGTGACACAAAATTCATAGGGGCAATAAAGGTAGTGTAAAAGCTTTTAGCACTTTCACTCACTTTGCTTTGAAATTAGCACTCCTGAAGCACCGTGGTGGCTGAGTCCAAGGAGCATTTGCAATAAACTGAACACCACTGGTAGGGCTGAAGGGTTTATCATTCTAGCACAGAAACTCCACAAATGTCTAAAAGTTGCTTCCAAGATCAGTTAATTATGTGACCTGAAGTATGCAATGCTGCCAGTTTTTATATTTCCCATGACTAATCTATTAAAATATTCCTGATATCACTTAAGCAAATTTAGTGCATCTTCTAAAAACCCAGTGAACGCCCACACACAGAGCTCAGTCCGTGTGTCTGCTGTCTGTCAAATGTAAATATGCACATGACTCTGCAGCCACCATACAACTCACGTAATACAACTCACGAGGCAGATGCTTATTTACATGAGGCAGATTCTAAATGAGATTTCAAATGAGCGTATTCCCACTATCACCAGCACCTTCGCCTTCTTTACCATGCACCATGGCTACATAAATGGTCTGTCAACAGAGTCTGTGTGGTGCGGATTGCTTGCAGATTGCTGTTTCTGTCTCGGACACACACAGACAGACATAGATTATGTACAGGCAGTGCAGATGTAAATGCTGTTAACTGTAGCATGGATAAACATATGCATAAAAGAATAACTTAAAACACTACAAAACAGAGTGGATAGACACATCTTAGGCAATGTGCCCTTTAAAACTGAACACCTCTCACAGGTAAGACATTAAGACTTTTTAAGGATCCTTTTTAAGGACTTTTTAAGCAACCCTGATATTAACAAAATAGTCCTTGCACTTCTTTGAATTGGTTTAGTTTAATCCATTGTACACAGCAGTTCCTGTCTGCAGTGACACAGAGGGCCACATTGCAGCCTCTCTGTCTCTCTTGTTCTCCATTATGTACTATTCAGGCTGTCTCCTCAATAATTCTGCATAGCTCTGAAAATAAAGACATGCACAGTTTGACAAAGCATGACACGACCACAGAACAGCCTACCATTGGTTGTCACAGCCCATGTGACAAAACAATATGGCAGATGGCATTAGATGCAAGTGGCAGAAGTGATAAAAAATATTGTATTGAAAATGTGACAAACAAAGATGTTAAACTTTAGGAGATACAGAATATGTGTGGATTTAATCTTTAAATGCCCTGGAAAGTCACCAAGGCTAGAAAAGCTTCCATAAAGGCATGGATAACTCCATTTCCAGAACAGCAAAACAGAGGGTGTTCAGAAGAACTAAAAAAATGTTTAAAATGTCCTCAACTCCCCTGAAACTGCTCTGACTCTTGTCTGGTTGACTACACCCTAATTTAAATGCGCAGTTCCTTTATTTTTGTAATATCACAAAATGACACTATAACAGCCACAAGCAGAAACAAACACTGACATAAACTCCATATCATATGGCCGCCTCTAGTGTGAGTCATACACAGCTCCATACATTGAGCTTTGGTTTAATAAGTAGTTACCATCACAGGGCTGATGACGCAGATTAAACACACACACTTAAACGGCATTTTAAGTGACTGCGGTCTATTTGTGAGAAAACTTGTTACTCTCTCTGTGCTGTCCCTCTACTTCTGTTTGTGTGTCAGAGCTGCTGTTAGAGGGCTGGACCCAGTGTGATAAATGCTAGAGGGGTGTTAGATTTGAAAGCAGAAAATGACTTTTTTTTTCAGTCCTCTGCAGCTCTAATCAGCAGCTTCGTTCTGACCTGCACCTTTTTTTCATGAGCCACTCTTTTCACTGTTTGTGTTTGCCTTAAAATCAAACTGCTGTCATCAGGGCAGAAGTGACCAAAAAAACCTTTTTACAAACATAATTTTAGAGTGAGGCTTACACTCTGAAAAACTCCAACATAACTTGCAAACAAAACATCTTAAACCAGTGCATCTTAAAAATTTTGAATATCATTCAAAAGTTCATTTTTTTACCATGACGTACTTCAGAAAGTTAAATTTCTATATATTCATGATTCATCTCATACAAAGAGAAACTTCAAGACTGTTGCTCAGTGGTCTAAAGTCCTGTCTTCAGATGAAAGTGAATTTCGATTTCATTCATAAAAAAGGTCTCAGAGTCTGGAGGAAGATGGGAGGGGCACAGAATCAAGGCGCCTGAAATCCATCTTTCAGTTCCCACAGTCAGTGATGATTGAAGGTGCCATGTCATCTGCTGCTGTTGATCCTAAGTGCTTTATCAAGTCTGGAGTCTTTATGGAGACACCAATTTCCTTTTCCAGCAGGACTTGGCACCTACAAACAGTGAGGCCAAAACTACCAGAAACTGTTTCACTGACAGTAGTATTACTAGGGATGGAGATCAGTTTTAATGATACTGATACCCTTATCAATCTGAGTCCTTATCTATACTTTCCTGTTTGGTGGAAAGACAAAATGATGACAAATATTTATAACACAAGTGGTCTAAACTGGGTAGAGCTTCAGTTAAACATATGATTCAGGTTGATATCTATTTTATATCCCTCAAATACAAACACGTTCCTCATTGTCACGACTGGATTTATTGAAGTCAAAAACTGAATTTCCTTTTTTTTATGTGGCATGTCAACATATGACATACAGGATACAGCCGCCTAGTTCACTGAGGTTAAAGGAACGCATCATATATGACCACTAATTAACTTCAATTCTACACTGGATTCATGTTTCTATCTAAAGGGACTTGCTTTAAACTTTGGGACTACTTTTAAGCATGTATCTGAGCGGATGAAGAAAGAAATTGTCCGGCAGCAGCTGAAGCTAAAGATATGAGTGCATGCTACTGACAGGCGGAGGCTTTTTGTTCTCCATACCAACAGTTGGAGGTACCACATTTGTGTCAATGCTGATGTGCTTTTATTTATGTTGCAAGAACTGATGTATGTTTTACTCCAGTAATATCATAAAATGACATTACATCCTATAAGACCTGATAGCAGTAACGATAAGCCAAAACATTATAGATTCTCTAGTACATAAATATACAGAGCAGTCCAAACAGTGTTCGCTTTTGGCACAGCATTGTGGATTGGAGCTTTTCTGACGGATTTGCTAGATTTACAGAGTCTTGCAAATCTATTAGCTTTGCAAGGTTACGAGAATTTCTAGGACAGTGCTCCCCAAGTGTGTGCCGGAGACTACTGGTGGGCCCCAGAGGTACTGTAGATGGGCTGCTTAAGGTAATTTACAATACATAAAAATCATAGAAATCAAATTAAGAATTTTGTTTGAAATTATCATAAAATACTTGATTACCTGTTATCAATTTAAGTGTCAAGGTAACAAAAAACAGCCTGAAGTTTTAACTCTTGTCACCTTTTTACCATTTATTTAATCTGATGCATACAACTAGTGTCATGATTTAGCTGGTGCTGGATTAACCAGTGACACTCTTTAAAACTTAAACTATGCCACGCACTTCCTGGTTTTAAGAATTTATCAGTTTATTCAAATAAATTATACTACTTGGGAAGAATCTGCAGGGTCACAAAGTATATTTACAGAGATGAACATTAGGAAAAAAAAGTTTAAGTGACTTTGCAGATGCCTGATTTAAACAAAATAAATGGCAGTAGCTCATTAAATGTACTTTGTGACCCTACAACACTATCTGGCAAAGTATTTGCATTGAAAGTCCCTGTTTATGAAAAAATTATCATACAAAAAAGGTACATATTTGAGCCTCATGCTGGTTTATGAGGGCTTTTGGTTGGCCCAAGAAACTTTTCAGGTCTAGAATTGGACTGCAGTGTTCTGAAGTTTGGGAAAGGCTGCTCTAGGGACCGCAAAAGGAAGATGAGAGACACAAGACTCAACCATGCCACATCACAAATATGCAGTAATTTGTGTAAAAGGAGCATCAACAAATTACTAAGTGCATAAATAAACACAATTTTCCAGAGATAGTTTATTTTGAGATAGTGATTTTTTAAATGTGTGTGAGCTGTAATCATCATCATTTTAGACAAAAAAGAAGCGTTTCACTTTGTAATGATGAATCTAGAATAAATGGCAGTTTCACTTCTTGAATTAAATCACAGGAAAAAAATAGCTTTTCATGACATCCTAATTTTTTGAGATGCACCTTTATTTTCATAAAATACAGAAGAAAACTTGTCATGCTGCAGAGCTTGCCCTGAAATCAACACATTTATAAGTTCTATCACTAAAAGTTAACCTGTGTTAGTTGTTTGCTCTTCCCTGGTTACAATGCAACATAAACTGCTAAATGCTAATTCAGCATACTCTCAGTATTGCTTGTTTGCAAAATGTAAATAAATGTAGGCTAAAGAGAGCGCTATAGCCCACAATAAACTCACTGGGGTGAGGAGGCGTTGTAAGGGAGGTGCAGTTGTCTCCGTTTTGACATAGACGGGGTCCCTACTGACTTAAAAACACTTGTGGGCGGGTTAGCCAATCAAACGTAGCTGCTGCCTTATTTTGATTACTGTGCTTATGCTGCGCCAACATTTTTACACATGTAAGATGCTGAGTGTGAAGGCGGCTTATTACAAGCAGAGCGTCAGCAGCCAAATAACCAGCTTCACCCAAACAAGTGGTTAGAGAAAAATCCAGCATAATTATATATCATTTAAGGGTGAGAAGGGTTAAATAAAGACATGCTGAGGAGGTTTTTAAGTGACCTTACTGACTCATGACGGCCTCATAAATACACAGGGTGGAAATCATGATTCAGTCTTACCGATCCAAACATCGTTGTCGAACCAGGAGAGGTTCTTCTGTGAGCTGTCATAGTAGCCGATCTTCTTGTAGCTTCCACCTGTTCAATTGAAGTAGAAATAAACAGTGAGCAAGAGAAGTAAAAGCAGAAAAGAGAAAGTTTAATTAGCACTGACTGCAAATTTCATTTCCTCCCCTGGTGTTTTTGATCTTTAATAACGCAACAAAACTTGACAGAACTGATTAACATTCACATTCATACAACCATCATTAAGCTACTTTTCTATCGGTCTTGTGTTTTCATATTAGTCGCATGAGTGGGCACAGAAATATAAACACAATGAAGGGATAAAGGAATTGAAAAGGTGCACAAAGAAGGACAAACAAAGAAGTACCAAGGGGAGAAGAAGGAGAAAGCAAAGGGGGGAAAGGAGCTTATGAGGCAGCCTTGACCGGGAATACTGATGAGGTCCCACAGTGATTCAGGGATGCAAGTCAGGTCGCCTCATTGTGGATGTCAAATTACCTCGACACCACAACAGGAAATATGAGACAGAGCGCGAGGGGGGAAAGAGGGAAGGATTATAAATTCTCATCCTTTAGGACGCAGGAGAGAACAGAGGTAGAAAATAATCCTCAACCTTATCCAGTGCGAGGAAACTCATTAAGTCACCGGTGACAAATAGGATGCCATTTCCAGAAACGGCTTAAAACGAAGGCTTGTGCCCAATTAGAGCAAAGCTTTGAGTCAACACATTCCTGAATCAAGACCGTTCACATGTGCCATTACAGGAAGTTTCGACCAGGTAGTGGAATAAATAAATAATCAAAAATAAATAAAAACACCAAAAAAAACTGGAGGCGAGAAATGAGCCGAGAGCAACAATCAATACATGATGAACACGGTCAGAGGTGATTATTTTGATAAATGAGTGACATTTACAGTTCAGACCAGATTCTGCAACACAACATCAGAGGGGAGGACAGGCTGGGAGTATTTACCTTGCAGTTGCTCGATAAGAGTCATTGCCATCCTGGAGCCCTGAGCGTCAAACACCACTTGGCCCTGAAACAAAGACAAGAGGAAGATTTTTTTTAACTGCATCATTAAACTGTCCCTTAAAGGAAAAGTGGGACATTTTGATAAATACACTTATTGGCATTCTTGCAGAAGGCAATTCTTAAAGATAAATGCCACAACCATGTCTGTACGGTAAATAAGAAGCAGACAGTCAGCTAAGTGGGAGGAAATGAAGGGAAAGGCTAGCCTGCCAATGCCAAATCTACTGAATTCAAGAAAACTGAACAACAGAGCCATAATCATAAAGCAGCTGAATGATTCTATAATAAATGTATGAGCTTGTATAGTGCTTTTCTAGTCGTCTGCTAGGTGCAGACGGTTTGTAAAATTTAATCCCTGCTGGATATTCCACAGTAAACTGTGATATTATTAGAAAGTAACTTTGCTAAGCAGAGGGATACGCCCGTTTCCTTGTTTCTCACTGGTGAATCCATCTTGCAAAGCTCCTGTCTGAACCGTTTGGGCCCGGTTAGAGAGTGACAGGACCAATCAGCGACAAGGGGCAGTACTTCCAGGCGCTGTGGAGTCGTTATGTAAGCGAGCAGCAACAAGAGGCCGGTGCATTAATGGCAGAAGAGATTAGCGTGGATGCTGCTAAGCGTCAGTTTCATCAAAACTTGACGACATTTCTTCCTTAAAAGAATAAAAAAGAACAGCGGAAGTGTTAAAGAACAACAGCAGCTCAGCCAGGAAGCAGAAGACCACATAAATCAGAGAGCAGGGTCAATGACTGATGAGGTGCATGGTGCGTAAAAGTCACCAACACTCTGATTCCATCACTAAGGAATTCTGAACCACCATTGGCATTAATGTAAGCACAAAAACATGGTGACAGGAGCTTCATGGACGGCTTTCCATGGCCGAGCAGCTGCATGCAAGCCTCGCATCACCAAGTTCAATGCCAAGCATTGGATGGAGTGGTGTAAAGCACACCAACACTGGACTGTGGAGCATGAATCTGTGGAGTGATGAATCATGCTTCTCTATTTGGCAGTCAGATGGGTGAGTCGGGGTTAAGCGGATGCTGGGAGAACATTACCTGCCTGACTGCATTAGTCCAGCTGTGAAGTTTGGTGGAAGAGGGATAATGGTATGGGGCTGTTTCTCAGGGTTTGAGCTAGGCCCCTTATCTCCAGTGAAGGACAATCTTAATGCTCCAGCATACCAAGACATTTTGGACAATGCCATGCCTCCTACTTTGAGTCAACAGCTTGGGCTAGGTCGTTTTCTATTCCAGCATGAGTGTGCTCCAGTGTACAAAGCAAGGACCTCATAAATGCTCTACAGAATGACTGGCCACAAATTCCCTCAGAAACACTCCAAAATCTTGAAGAAAGCTTCCAAAGAAGAGTGGAGGCTGTTAAAGCTGCAAAGGGGGTAATCTCCATATCTTCAGAAAGATGCATGTTTACATCACCTAACTGCGGTGAAACTGAGATATTAATTCAAACTGTAAATTTTCTGCCACTTTTCAGTACAGTACCTGGGATACAATTTTAAATGACTAAAACCAGAAAAGTCTTAGACAAGCTTTACTTCAATAATGTTTACTGGTATGTCTAAAGCAGAGAGGAACCCTTCTTCTTACACTGCCATCAAGAGGACTGTCTAAAAAATATGGGCTCTCATGCATTTTTGTTGTATTTAGGTCAATGAACAACAACTTTCTTTCATTTAAAGAATAAAACTGGCTTAAACGTGGGTGATATCTGAGACAGTAAATTTCACTATAGTGAAGAGCAGTAGGGAGAAGGTCTTGCCTGCGAGGGGGTAGTTCAAAAATTGTGTGATGTCACATAAAAGCTCTGTGCTGACATTGAGGTAGGCTGGGTCTGTGGTGCCAGATTTCATCACCACAAAGCTTAAAGGGGCATTTCAGTTTTTTATTAAGTTGAGTCGTATGAGGTACATAGCAATAGTAGCGGCATTAGCCTCCAGTGATTTCAGTGAGTGGTCCTCCTTTAAGAAGGACTTCCTGGTACGTATGCACTATCAATTGTTTTGAAGAATTAGATTTTTTTTTTTTACCTAGAAAGCCTCTGTGTTTTTTTACTATTTTGCAATGCAAGAGCACGTAGAGCACCGGTAGCCAAAGCCTGCACTGTAAAATAGTGGCTAAAACACAGAAGCTTTCTGGGTAAAAAATAAAATTCTTCCAAAGCTTTCAATATTGCTTATGTTTTAGCCGGCATTGTTTTGTGGCCTATTTTTACCAAAAACTCATTAAATTCTACAGAGAACCTGTACCCATCTGTTACACTGTATAGCCTAGGTTCCTGACTGGTATAACCAGCGAGTCCTTCTTAAAGCTGTAGTAAGCAATTTATTTTTAGTATTGTACGCCCACAAAAACAACACAACCCCTCAGGGTTTTGTTATTTAAGCCATCTAACAGAATAACACGCTCCTCCTCGCGCTGCACTCTCACTTGAGGAAAACCAGCAAGGGACGATGCTCCAGCCAATGAGGAGGCTATTACTTGCAGCCAATCACGGCTCAGGTCAGAGGGAGCGTTCCCATTGGCCGCTGCAGTAGGTGCATTTCTGCCTCTCAGCTCAGTGAGAAGTTGATACAATGGCGGCGTTACCAGCGGTGTTCTGTCCCATGTAGAATTTGTTCATGCTGACACGAAGTGTTTTTTTGCCTGTAACACAGCTATTGATTTCAGTGGAAAAGCAGAGCAAAATCACTCCATGAGAGCTTTGTCACCGTCAGTATTCGATTCAGCAGAAATGCACATCTGCAAGGAGCAATGTGAGAAGAGGGGCGGAGCTACGGAGCTCAAACACAGAGAAGAACAGGGAGGGAGGGGGAGTAGAGTTGATTCTACACAGCTCTCATCAAATGTTACATACTCGAGCTTTAAAGGAGCAATGCTCACTGAAATTACTTGAGGCTAATGACACTACTACTGCTATGTGTCTCATACAATGAAACTTCAAAAATACTGAAATATCCTTTTAACGGTGACCACCTGTGTTTATTGGTGGCTCTGGCTTTTGAAGTAAATTTCCCCATTCAAGTAGAAGTATTTAAAAAATGACTTCACTTCAGTAGGAACAGTAGGACAGTCAAAATTCCAGGGTGAAAGTGGCTGTACAAACCAGAGAAGCTGCTGTGACACTCTGGGACTGTGAGTAGTGTAGCTGTTTTTTCCAAGATTGCAATAACCTTTATTTTTAAACAAAAAAGTTGATGGTGGATGAACTTGTGCCCTCTGTCATTTCACACTTAGGCAGCTTGTGTTAGGTCTACCTTGGATGGTTATGACATTATGATTAATAACCAAATCTGCAAAAGCAGCATAGACTGTGTAAGTGATTAACCCTACTGCCTACTGAAAAATCTGTTCTTTTTCTGTGGCAATCTTTGAAAAATAAATGTAAAAAAGGGGGGAGGATTAATTCAATATGAGGGACCTTGGCTTGACATAGATTGGGAACCCACAGAGCTTTAGCAGATAATGAGTTTTAAATGTGTATAAATGATATTGAATCAATATTTTCGATCAATACATCAATTTCTAATTACTGTTTCATTCAAAGCACTCTGAATCCATAGATTACAACTCTCTCTGCAGTCACAGGTAGCTTGATTGCATCAAAGCCATGCTAAAACTGGATGACAGTGTGTAATCATGTCATTTATGTCTGAATTTGTTCATTTAGGGAGGCAGCAGCTCAGACCTTTAGAATCCAGAGGGTCACCAGTTTTAGCCCCGCATGCACCAAAGTGTGGAATTAGGGTCTGATAGCTGGAGATGTGTGTGTATTCCTGGTCTATGTGTGTGTGCTATGTTCAAAAACAGAGTCAAAACACTGATTCTTCCCTGTGGCATTAATAAAGTCTGACTTCTCCTTCTTACTTAAGTTAAAACAACCTTCAGAGTAGCATTTAAAAAGTCAAATCCCTGCAAAAAGAATGCACTACATTTAAGGATGTATTTTTACTCAGCTCAAAAATTCATTTTATCAGCTGCCAAATCAGCAATCTGTGAAATGTTCCCTCTAAAATTAGTTTTGGTACGAGTCTCCAAGATCTGATATCAGCTGGGTTTTATTGACAGAAGTAATAGCTAAAATCTGGAATTGAAGCCACATCACAAACACATCACATCACGATTTTCAACCTGGCAAGAAGAAAGAAAAGATAAGCTGTTTCAGACAAATCAAACCCCCTAACTTAGCTCAGTTTATGTAAGAGACTACAGAGTACAGCTAGGATCAAAACTTTTAGCAGCTTTTGAAACAGACATAGGAGTAGTGTTAGGGCAACTCTTTTTTAGTAGTGCATTCATCAAATATCTGCTGAGCTTGTACATGAGAAGAGCCATGCTCTGTGAAGGTACATGAAAGATAACACACATCAGACTGGTCCAAAGCTAGGAGCTGAGTAGGGAAGGGTTCAGTCCAGATAAAGCTGGAGGTATACTTGCTGTCAAAATGTACGCATCACAGCAGTCACGTGTGCCCCGCATCGGTTTGACACATCCTCAAAAACAAACACATGGATGCAAGATGCAGTATGCACAAGACTGGTAGAGGCGGTGTGATAGTCAACTCAGCAGCAGAGAAAATACAGGCTAAAGTTTTAAAGTCCAAAATATCCAGATTTTTAGAATAGGTGTTTATTTATTTGCTTTTTTCTGTTCTGGTGAGCTCAGCTTTAATAATGAGCATTTTTTCACAATCTTACTGAATTTATGCTGATCAGAGATTTAAACTTCCCTGTTTACATGGACGCTAAAAGATACGATCCAATTAGGATGTGTGTGCTCATGCAGCGTAGATTTCATCTGAATAAAACTGCTCTGACAACATCATCCCACTAGTCAAATCTACCGAAAATTTGCTGTAGAAGAAGAAATTCTTCTTCGCCTTTCCTACTGAATAGTGGATTGTTCTACTATTTTGTGGCTGTATCTTATCTGATCAAAAATGTTGTGCTCTTCTGAGGTTTCAAGTAAAAAAGCTGTCCAGGCAACAGACCAGTTTTGTTTTGCTCATGCAATATCTGGTCCATCCATGGGGCAGACAAAAATAACCCCAGACAGTGAGAGATGACCAGATCAAGTAATTTCAGAGATCCTGATGTGAGCGACTATCAGCATAAACCACCCCTCCTTAGCGGAATGATATTTCTTTCCAAATGAGCCAAATTGGAGGATTTTATTCTGAAAAAAGTGTTTACATGAATATGATTGCTCTGAGTCCAAAAAGTGAAAAATCTCACTTAATCATGTTGCTGTTTTCAATTTACACAAAGTGACCAATTTATTTGGCACCTGTAAAATATCAAACTACTTTCTCAAATTCTACTTTTAAAAAGACCATAAAGTGGAGCACTACTTACTAATGCTTATTTCTGCTAGCCCCATATACAGAGGCTGCTGTTTTAAATACAGGCTGCCCCAGTTCAAATCCAGCCAGTGGCTCCTTTCCTGAATGCCATTCCCCAATTTCTGACTTACTCAACTGTCCTTCCTCTGTAAGAAAGGCATAAAGCCCAAAATTAACCCTATAATGACTATAAGGTTGAGCTTATTACACAACAACAATTTTATTTTAAAGTTGCACTGTCTCACTCATTTGGAGATATTTTTACCCCTTTTTTATATGAGGAAGGAAAACAGTTTCATGAGATATTTTAAGTTGCATGAACTTTCTTTGTTTTGCAGAGCGTATGTGTACTTGATTGCATTAGATTTAAGTATTGTAGCGACCTCATAAAATCTCATTATTTGTTGTTTTTCTTCCTAGAACAGATTGTACTTTTCTCCTCATATCAGCCATATGGACTTTTCTGCTCCTTCTCAGTCATTTTGTTCTGTTTGTTTCCTCCTAATAAAGTCTATTTTTTTCCTTTACTGTTTCTGTCATATGAGAAGGTAGAGCCAGCGTCCTAACCTAAACACACAGTGGTGTTTGATAGTAATTTCCTAGAATTACTGAGGCTTCACTTACACAAATGGAGGAGCATATGCTTCAGCAAGCAATTATACACAGCAATTAAGGGGTATATTAAAGAGTTGGCAGACTGTGATCAACTCTGACTGGTTACCGTGTTATTACCATTATTATCACCATTAAAAAGAATGATTATGATGCAGTAATTCATAATGGTTAACACTGAGTATTTATGCAATCTATCAAGGTGTAATTTCAATTGAAAAAGTCTTCTTCATTAGTAAATCTGTGATATAAAACTCTATTTTTCATTCCTTTTCAGCTTCAAAGTCTATGAGACAAAGAGCAGCAGGTAAGTGCTGATATATTTCATTATGTCCATTATATTTGAGGTGTTAAGGATCTGTTTATTATACTGCTGTTTTATGTTAATTTGTGCAGCCAACATAATTTTTAGTGTTATTGATCTTCCATTGTCTTTCATGCTGTTTTCAGTTTTCTTGTATATTGTTTTTAATTTTTAAAATTCTTTAAAGATGATTATTATTTGATTATTATTGATAATGTAATTCACTCAGTGCTGTTGTAATCTTGCTGTGTTGTACTTCTCTATAATGACAATAAATTTTATCGTATAGACATCCTAAAGCACAATTCAAAATTGATTTGGTTGATCTGTTGGTCTTTCTAGGCCAAGGAAAGCCTTTTTGTTGGTTTGTGAAGTGTGTTAGTTGTCCTTCAGTGGTACTTTTACAACAAGACTCTGATAATATGCTCCTAGAAACAGCATCGATGAACAGGTTGGGTCGTCTTTCTTCTGTCACATTGCTGCCGAGGTAATTGCTGAAGAGGAGAGGTTCTTTAGCCATTACCTATTGCCAACATTTCTCTTTTTCAGTCTGTTTTGGTAGTCTCTCTCCACCTCCACCTCTCTTGTTGCCAGAGCTTGACAAACTTCTCCTCTCATAGTTCCATCTTTGAGCACCAAATTCTTTAGGGATGTGCAACGATATTGGCACAATATCAGCATCTGCAGATATAAGCTTAAAAGTTGATTACCGTATAGGCAGATATGAAAATGTCTGCTGACATTTGCAACCAGTACACCACCTGTATATCAGCTATATGTATAGAATTGTTTGTGGAGTTTTGGGAAGAACAAATAAGTTTAGCAGCTGATGTCACACAGCAGCAGAGAACTCTATGTTAACCGCTGTCAGTACAGAAACATTTTGAGTCATAACGGTATGTTAATATGTGAATATATCTATTTTAGCCCAGTTCATACGACAAAATATGAAAGTTTAGAGCTGTACTGTGAGAATTTGCCAAAGCTAAAATAATGTAAAGGTTCAGCTGGTGTTAAAATCACGCTACATTAAGTCAGAAATCCTGGGTGCGACGATCTCATTTAAAATTGGCTGCAGCCCAAAGTTTTACAAACACGTTCAACAACCACAGAGCGATGTTTTCAGAAGATACCTAAAGTAAGAAGTAGATGAATAACTAGTTACAGTACAGAGAATCAACTGATCTAAAGTTATATATTCACAGAACTTCAGCATGAATTTAGTTTCACATCCATCATGGATAGACCAGGCTGATGTGAGCCTTCAGGCTATACTTTGTGTTCTTAAATCAGGTCCAGATAAACGTCAGGAAACTTGATTTGTGGCCAGATATCAATATCCACAGACTAGGAAACAGTTTGGATCTCTGTCCAGTCAAAATATCCCTGATTTAAGCAGACATTAGTTCGTGTTTACTCCGTTTTTGCCTTCCGTGTTTTGCAGCCCGGAGCCAAGCTGCTGTGTCACACGCTGATGTGACGTCAGTACAACCCCCTATTGTTGTGCTTGTAGCTCCACTTTTTGAAATGGATAGGTAAGATTTGTACTCCTGTTGAAGGGTACCGAAAAGTGGGTTGGTACCGATTGTTTTTTGGGACCCTTTCCAACTTTTGCTCTTTGGAAACGCAAAAAAATGCGTACCGTTCTGCACCAAACTGAGCCGGACCGCTTATTAGAGTACTAACTTTCCACTACTCCCATTCATTCCTAATGACTTTCCCCCACTTCCTGGCTTCCAGCTTACATCAGGGATCACATACATCAGCGGAAGTCTTTTTTTTTTTGTTAATCCTTATTCCTTAAACTTAAAGCTGTTTTTTAAGGACTGACGTTTGCTTCCTTGGTCATCCTTAAACTTCATAGTGTTTCCAAGGAATTGAGACTTTCAGGTCTGACCTACATTTATATCTGTATCTGCTAAAAGGAACTTGCAAATATCAGCATATTGGGTATCGACAAAATCCAATATCAAGCATCCCTAAACTTCATAATTCTACATTAACTTCACCATTTGGTTTGATTTTTTTGAGACTTTTTCAGATGCAGATCTTTTCGACATGGCCTTGCTTTTCATCTACTACTACACAGGGAAAAAAACATCTTTTTTCAGAGTCTGGAAACCCTATAACTGCCCAACAAGGCTATAGTCATGCTTACAATGTGTAGTCTGACCTTTGGTTAACTGTATTTAAGCTGTATGAAACAGCATCTTGTCAGTGTGAACACAGAGCTGGGAACAACAAACCCAGAGAGAGTGTGACTTCATTCATCTGTGAGAAGTCAATACTCCACAATCATTTGCATAGGGCATATTTTGATTTTTTCCATATTAATATTCAGAATGTTGCATATCAAGCCTTTAACCTATATTAATATTTCATATTTTAGGGCTTTGCACAGGAATTAAAGAGAGTATATTTGCATTTTTAATCACCACAAAAGGCAATGACTGGAGTTGTCAGGATCAAAAGCTGAGGAGTCAAGACCTTTCCAAAGCGCTGCATATTCATATATGTTAAATAATAGTGGGTGATAAGTGGTGCAGAAAATGGATGGATGGATATCAAAATCAGAGCATACAGTTTTTCTTATCATCTGTACTTCTTTTTTTCCCTCCTCTGCTCTTACCGAGACGCCTTCAAAGGAGCTGGTGTTGAGGGCCCTGTAGATCTCAGAGGTAATGTCATGGTTGTTATAGTTGAAGTCCTCCAGTCTGCGACCCTTGGCCTTCAGTGGTGCCACCGTCTTATTGAGGGCAAGAGCGAGGGCCCAGACTGCATCATAGGCCAGAGGAGCTTCTTGAAACCCACCGGTCTCCTCAGGGTTCATCCCTCCAAGACGAGACATCAAAGCGGCGATAAACTCCTGAGATGTCTGATGGAGACAGAATACAGAGCATATCAAAGAAAGTCCCTTTAAAGAAATGCAATGAACAGGAACAGGAAATATTAGAATCATTTACATATATCTGTTATTGGACATAAATATGGCTATTGCTGAGTGGCAAAGAGGAGGAGACTGTAAAAGGGAAGCAGTGCTGGATCATCTAAAGGATTTATAGGATAAGTCTAACATGAACACGGTTTTCAGCTCAAGTTCAAACTTTAAGGATATTTTATACGAGAGATTTCCTAAAGCTTAAAGTTGGGATTGAAACTGCATTTTCAAAGCTTTAAAGGAGATGTGAAAGTGGGACACAAATGAAAATGAAAAATATGGATCAACTCCAGTCTGTTCACTATCACAAACACTGTTTTTTAAAATATTCAAATCTTAGAAGGAAAAAAAGATTGCTGCACGTCAGATTAACATCATTTCTTAGACACAGAAAAGGGTTAACTTTTCCCTCAAGGTCACATCAGATTAGCACTAAAGCTAACATGAGGGGGTATCTGGAACTACAGGAGCCTTGGGCTGACTGGAGGGCATTTGGCATTCAGAAATCTAACCATTAAGAAAAATGCTGCAGTGACATTTATGGAGGGAAAGTAAAGACATTTTCTTAATTATTCTTGTTTGCCTTTTTGCTGGAAGCAAGGTGAAAAGATTGAACCCACCACTGCGTCTGTACTTGTAACGTGAAGATAAAGTCAGCAGTAGGATTAGCTTAGCTTAGCATATAATTTATAGAAAGCTAACCTACATTTGTCCTAACTTGCATATACACGGTTCAAGCCCTAACCCTAAAGCTCTGGTACACATTCTATGTTTAGAAAGCTTCTATATTTTCAGGTTTTGTTGACATGATCAGAAAGGTGATATCTGTGCTTTATATTTATCACAGAAGTAGCTGTGGGCGATGGTGGTAGTAAAGTCCATTATACTAAAAGTGTTCCTAATAATTCGCCTCCTGCAGGTTTGTTTGTCAAGAGGGCAAAAACACATTAGGAACACACAGCTCCCTGTTACATTTTTCCTGGAATGTTGCATGAAAAATACAGCATGAAAAATCTGCGCCACTATGACACATCCTGCAACCAGAGTACAACCATAGACAATATAATGATAAAACACGCAATCTCTATGAAGTAAAAATCATGTTTCCATTCACTGCTGTTCATCTCAGCTCTTTTGGTGATACTGTGAATCTGTTGAACTACACCCAGCATTTACATTTAAAGCATTGCTCAGCATTTATCTGGCATTTAAGCAGCAACAGCCACTGGCGACATAATGCGGCCCCTGAGTAAAATTCAAATACTGAAAAATTGCAAACTTCAAGAAGACAAAATCTGCTATGAAAACATGAAAACAGAAATATTTCTCCTACAATCTTTCACTACTGGTACATAGTTAATTGTTTTATTTCATTTTTTGATTTGATTAAAATAATTTGAAACTTGTCAATCATTTATTTTGTGTTTTTTTTTTATTTATATCCTGTTATTTTTTCATTTCTAAAATACATATTTTTTTTCATGACTTATTTAAAAAAATGATAATCATGAATTATTTTGTTCTTACTTTCTTTCATTTTTACTCTTTATTTCATTTTTTTCATTTCTATTTTTCATTTAAATTTTGTTTATTTTTCTTTACAATTTTAAATGTATTTTTTTGATTTGTTTTATGATTTAGTTTTTTCTTTTCTCTTTGTCTTTTTAGTAGATCTAATTGGCTCAAAGTGTTTCTTTTAAACTTCTTTATATGCATCACAAAATGCACTTGTATCAAAATAAAATAAAATAAGTATCATATTCACTGTATTGAAAAAGTAGCTTGAAATTGACTTAAATTTGTGTTTATCTCATTACATGAACATTTTATTTGTACTAGTGTTATAAAACATAAATGATAATGAAAGGAACATATTCTTCTTTTCATCTAATTATTCGTAATCACAGGGGTTAAACTGAGAATCTCTAATAATGGGTAACAATTTAGCCCCTTGTCATTAACTATAAATCTAATGCAGCCCTCTTGAAACCAGAGTTGCCTATCCCTGATTTAAAGCATATTTATTTGAATTATAATGCTGTATAGCAGACTCTATTGCTTTGTTTGCACTTCCAAGTTGTTCTTCCCACTCTATCTTTCCCCCCTGAGACAACCCCCAACCCCCAACTATAAAAGGGATAGTCTCCCACTGTGAGGTGCATGTTTCCGGACCCAAAAGTGGGTCACGACTAGGAATGAGTACCAAAATCCTGTATCAACACATCCTCTGTCCCATCATCAGATCTCTCTGTCCTGTAGCTGGTTGTGAATCTAACGTGCATAATAACATGTTCATTAGTTTAAGGAGTTGTGTGATTAATCAATCAACTAATTTTCTAATATACTACCCAGTTGGTACCATTTAGAAAGTATCGATTTACATTAGTATCACAAAAAAATTAATAAAAGAGGAAACCCACCCCTGTTTCCAGTGGTCATGAATATATGCCAGGACATAATTCAGCAAAAGTACATCAGCCCCTAAGAGGACCTACAGCAGGGGTGTCAAACTCAATCTCAGCTTGGGCTGGATTCTGGATTCAGGTCTAACCTCAGGGCCTAACAGGCTTTCACCTTTTTAACCATAAACTGTCAACCTCATTCCACCAGTAATAAAATATGAAAAAAAAACAAAAAACTTTGCACCGATGATAAATGATTTTGAGGTTCAAGTCTCATAACCTGAAAAAAATTAAATTTATTCATTCAAAAAGGTCAAAACATAAAATTTAAATTAAGAAATTATGCTTTTAAAGGCAAATCTATTAGAAAGAAAGTCAAAATCATAAGTTTAAAAGGTCAAAATATAAAATAAAATTGTAATCATGACATTTAAAGTCAAAATATGATTCAAAATTTTACATTGTGAGTCTAGAAGGTCAAACTATGGGATTTTGAAGTCAAAGTCAGGAGTTGAAAATATGAGATAAAATACAAAATAGTTAAAAATGTCAAAACATTACTTAAAATTTTAAATTATGAATCTAAAAGCTCAAAATATTATATAAGAAGTCAAAATTATGAGTTGAAATGCTCAAAATACAAAATAACAAGCCAAAATCCCAAGTTTGAGTCCTTATTGTAAGATGCAAAATTGAAAATAAAACATTAAAATGCAAATCAATTTATTCTCCAACATTCCTGACTTTTTATCTAAATATTTTTACTCCTTACTTTTTCAGATTTTGTGACTTAACAAGGATATCTTACATCATCAAGGATACGTTTAAATTTTTTATACCTGATGAAAATTGCATACTGATGGGCCAGTTATAACAGAAATATCATATGATCTTGCGGGCCAGATTTAAATGTTCCACGGGCCAGATTTGGCCCCCGGGCCTTGAGTTTGACACCCCTATTCAAGAAAGTATTAAAATTTTTGTCATCTCCCTCTTTAAATATGTTTTTTTATTCCTGTCTCTGTTCAGTCATGTTTTGTTCCATTTAGGGTCCAAACTGCAACATTGTTTTTATAAAATAAATGTGAGTGGCTGACCATTTTTTCTTTTTAAATCTTGGTTGAGGTCTCCCAGACAGAGGTGATGGTGGGTCCTGATGCCAGGCCAGTTAAGAACCACTGGTATAAGGTGCTGTGTCAGGAGGAATTCACCTGTAATCTTCTTTACATGTTCAGTCAATGTAAAAACAGCCAAATTCAGAGTGAAAATATTCCTCAAACTGTAGGTTGCAGATTTAAAAAGGCTTTTAGCTGAACGTTTTAATCATTTGAAAGTGCCATCCTAAAATTAAAAGTAAGAACTCACTGCAGAATTTCTCTTATGCCCCTTATTTCAACAGTTGACCAAAAATAATATAAAATAAAACATCTAGAGTTGAGAGCGGCTGGTAGTCATGTTTAATATCAATACACTGAGCAACACTAGCTGTCTGCCCATGCATCCAGCCTTCTGAGAAGCTAAGTTTGTAGCCTGCAGGCTTTAAATGAAGTTTAGAGGCATGGAAGGGATAAAAATGATCTAATCTATTTTTTTAAACGGAAAAAAGGCATCTTTAATAAGAAGATGAACCTGTAAATACTCTGCACTGACCTAAGAAGGCAGCCAAAATCATTTTTCACAGGTTTGTTCTATCCTGCAGACTTCTTTGATTTTATACATGACCCGTTTTGCAACTGTCGGAAAGTAGCCAAGAGTAAGAAGAGGAGCAGCTTCTCAGATGGTGTCTGTTACAGATACTTTTATGATTATATATCTTTTAGATGACATTTAGAATAAGTATTATAAAACCAGATGGTAATCTGGATAGTTACTTTTTGGGAGTCTAATGTGCAATACTCTGTGTATTATCGCTAATGTTCAATACAGTTTTAATGCTTTAAGACAATGATGGATGGATGGATGGATGGATGGATGGATGGATAGATAGATAGAGAGAGAGAGAGAGAGAGAGAGAGAGAGAGAGAGAGAGAGAGAGAGAGAGAGAGAGCATTGAAATTTTAATCTAGTCTAAAAGAGCGAGCCAGACACGCTCCATATCAAAGCCCTGACCTCCAGACAGACTGATGAGAGTTTCCCCCTCAGACAGCTGGTACAGACACTCTTTTCACCTGCAGAGTCCTCAGACACAAAACCAATCAGCTTAAACCAAATTATTCAACAACAAAAAGAAAACTATTAAACTCATTTGCAAGAATCGACCAAAAACAAAGTAGACTGAAATGCTGTTTGTCCCTTGATAGGAAATCTGCAGTTGCAGACTACTAAAGCACTGTGACTGATGCACAGCTGAGGAAATGTTTAACTATTTACAGACTCAGTGAGCACAACCAGCATCGAGAGAGGATGCCAAAGCTGAATCCCTAGAGAGGAAACACTGTGCACCCACCGCAGCCAACAGGAGGTGGAAACAGAGCTGCACTCTCTAACCTTCTGTCCTCAGGGTTTTAACACACTTAAAAAAATCAAATTTAAGACTTTTAAGACCTTTTTAACACCTGAACTAAATTAATCTCACTGTCTGCACAGTGAGATTGTTTGTTTATGAAATGTCAAATGGTACAGGGCAACAAAAGTTTTTGGTCATAAACCATGTAATTTTTTTAAGATATATTTTTGGGCTTTTGATGTCTTTATTCAGAGTGGAGGACAGTGGGGAGAGTTAGAAACAGGGATGAGTGGGGGGAGAGACATGTGGGAAAGGAGCCACAGGCCTGACTTGAACCGGGGTTGTCTACATACATGAACCCCATAAACACCCACATTTGGTGATTTTTGGCACACTTAATTCCTCTTTTCTATCAATACGGTGATATTTATAACACTGTTTTAAGTGTGTTAAGCCGATTCTAAACATTTTAGCTATTAAAAAGAAGAATATTGCTTTTTGTTGGGGGTGGGCTTGAGGATCTTTAAGGGGGAAACCTGGTAGCCTAGATGTTAGAGAATTAGACTAGTGTTTACAACAGTACAGAGTGTATTTAGCCACAGGGAGCCAGATAAATTCAGAGAGGGGTCTAGGATCCTACCCTAGGAAATAGGGAACATCCAACACTGAATTCTGGAGAATATTTATGCAGCAATTTGTAGAGCAAGATGTTTAAAATCATATAAGGTTGGCTAGAAAACGAAGACTGGAGAAGAAACTGTTTTTTAGTCAGTGTCTTGTAAAATTTAAAGGGGACATATTATGCAACAACCACTTTTTCAGGCTTTTCAAACAAAAATATGTGCCCCTTGCAATCCCCTCAAGAATCAGACCCCCCCCCCCACACACACACACACCTTTCAGAAAATGTGTGCTAAAACAAGCCATTCTCAGATTTTCCCCTCATGATGTCATGTGGGGAGTTAGCTCCGCCCCCCGCTTCGGTTGGCACCTCCCTGCTTGGAGAAAAGTTCTGCCCTCATCCATTTCCTTAGAGGGGGGTCAATAGGGGCGGAGTCAGACAGCTCAGTAACATTTAAAGCTACAGACACAGAAACAGCTCATTCTGAGCAGGGCTGAAACAGAGGGGCTTTTAGACGTGCAAAAATCCTAAAATGGAGTGTTTTTTCTGCAACAGACTTCCCAGGCATGTTTTGGAGACCTATGAGACTAATATAAACTTGTCTTGAAGGAGTAAAATATGACTTTCTAAGGCCTTAAATTTCCAATGTGCAATTTAGGACTGTTCAAGGATCTGCAGAAACCCTGTGTCCTGTATACAACGACATCAGCGACAGGCTCTATCCACTCTATTATCTTTTTCCTTAATCTCTCTTATTTTTTATTTTTTTATTATCTGTTTATCCACTTCAGTCTACATCTGGTGTTCACAGTTTGGAGGATGTTTATTCTGTCTTTATTCTGTCCTGTTGTCTAGTCTACTTTAGTTTAAAAAAGAAGGGCACATTGTATTTGATTGACTGTACATTGCTTGTGTACAACTGTATAATGCTCAAATAAAACATTTAACAGCAGTTTGTATGTCTTTTGTAACATGCTCAGAATAAAATATCTCAACACAACCAGACTCAAGAAAAACTCTGCTTGTTTTACATAGTTTTACCCCTAGTATTTTGCACTTTTTGCCCACATTATTATTTTTTTGTTTGTTTCTTATTTTACCCGCACCTCTATTTCTATTTCTACATTGCTACACTGTCTAAAAAGGGAAATGGTTCCCAAATTTCCCCTGGGGCTAAAAAAAGTATGCCTGCTCCTGATTCTGGTTCTGATAATCAAGAGATCCAATCCTTAAAGCTTCTGGATTCTGACATATGGCTACAGAGGGAGAAAAATAGATCCTGTGGCATCTCTCTGCACTTAAAAGAAAACCTTCCAAGTTATTCATCTGACATTTTTCTTCTCTCACAAGTGTGGTTTTAAGCAAGGGTAGGTGACTTTGGGTAAATATGCAAGAGTAAGCTAGACTTAGAAAGCATCACAAATGTTGAATATACTCAACAAACAGTCAAATACATGAGCATGCACTGCCATGCTTATGATGCACGTCTTTGTCATCACTAAGAATATCCTTTTAATCTCTGCAGTTTTTGCATGCTAGCTTTTACTTGTTGAGAGCTTTGCTCATACCTTTTTCTTTATCTTTTTACTTGTTTTGTATCAATCCAACAATTTTAATTTTTCATGTGTATATTTAAGCCAGGGCAAGACAAATGATCCTGATCAGCAAAGACATACTAGCGTGCTCTGCCTTGATTATGATGCACATCTTTGTCATCACTGACCACATCTAACTATCTTTCTCTGCAGGTTTTGTTTGCTAGTTTATATTCTAGATTCAGAGTCATGGGTAAACCATCTAATCAAGGTCAGCAGGGTCATTACAGGCCTGTTAACAGCAATCAAACCCTGTTTTGTTCTTTGTTTCTCATTTGTTTTGATTGCTGTCAACATACAAACAGAATTTCACAAACAATTTAAAAAACGGCTGGTAAAATAAATTGCTTTTCCTCGCTTTTAGCAGTTTAAAACTGTTTGTAATTATAAACCTACAAATATCACCTCCTTGCTGAAAGCAGGATACATGTGTGACAAGGGATTATTGCTTACAATCATTAAAGGGTCCCTGTGGATTCTCTGAGACCAATTAGGTCTACACCTCCAGATTTAGTTAAATCAAATTCATCTCATTGAAATTCCACCTTGGCGTTTGGCATTTAAATCTGCCACCACCTTCTGAAATCTAGCTGACAAGGTGCTATTGCAGACCCTGCAGTATCGTCGCACGAGCTTCATCTGAGCGCTCTATCTGGAAGAAATACGCCAATTTCAAACTTGGAAATTGAATTTGAATAGATTGACTATGTGCTGGAGTTCTGGCTGTAATTCTTATCGCCCGTCGAGCAGCACATCAACAGCTAAATCAGCAGGTAGTGGCAGGTGCTGTATGAATATAAACAACAGCTGCTGATGAAGTGCGAATGAGAGGGGGGGGGGGGGATGGGGGAAAGGTTGGGACGAGGAAAAATTAAGGAGAAGGGAAAGAAGAGGCTGTAAACAAGAGGAATGAGAAGATGATAGGATGGACGAACAGCAGAGTCAGAAAAGGTTGAACAAAGGGAGAGGAGGAGAGAGGAGGAGAGAGGAGGAGGATGTTTAACGGGATTAGAAGAGGTGAAGAGAGGAGTGATAGGGAGACATGTACCTGAGAAGCTAAACGAAGATGAGGAAAGAAAAAACATAGATGCTTAGTATGACAGAATAACAGGCATTATTCTACCATCAATCAGTGCTTTAGCTGACATAATATTGATTTAGGTCATATTCAGTTCACTGAAACCATGAAATTGTTGTTCTCAGTCTCTGAGTCTTTCCTTGAATAAAACTCTATTTTATAGAAATCAACCAATTTTTCATAAATGACAGATGATGTCACAGTTAGGGAGGAAGAGCTGAGTGGTTAGAAAGAGCGGTGTTGACCATAATGCATGGAAACCCATAAAGATGGGTCACAGTATGCTGTTTTTCTGACTGACAGGCAATCAGAGGAGAGACTAATCAATGAACATCAATGTGATATAAACCTAAAAAATATAAGATTACTTGTAGTAAACAAATAACTTACAGTATATAGGTACGTATTATACATATTATATGCAGTGCCAATTGAACTGTGGTTAATCACAGTTAACTCATGATTTAACAAGGGGGGCAATTACTTTTTTTACACAAGGCCAGATAGGTTTGGATTTAAAATAAAATCATCATTTAGGAACTGCATTTGTATCAACTTGGGTTGTCTTTGTGAGATACTACAATTGATTTGATGATCCGAAACATTTAAGTGTGATAAATATGCAAAACAATCAGGAATCAGAAAGGAGGCAGATATTTTTTCACATCACTGAATTGCTGTTGTTGGGCCAAAACCTAGTTTTTCCATTTTCACCTTTTTTGTGTTCATAAATCAGTGCTGTTGATCAACCTTTACGTCTGTCAGTGGGTTTTTACAAATTTTAAACCCCAAAAAGTGTCAAGCAGATGCTGACTTTCACCATTCAGTGTTAAAATTAATTTGTAAAAAACTGCTTTTTTTCATTCCCTTGAAAGTGATAATATTGGATTGGAGGTTTTTGCCTGGTGCCAGCAAATTATGACAGTTAAATGAAAAGAATTCAGAATGACCAGGCAGGAGCAGCATGTCTAGACTGTCCTGGAAAACACAACAACACTGCCATCATTATGGCCTCTTGTTTGAAAACTCTTTGATTTCCTTGTGAAGTACAACAATGTACAAAGACAAGAAGACAAAAGAACAACATTATTTAGCAGGGATTTAGCAGGGATGTATGTTTCTGATAACTGTACCACATTACATGAAAAACACTGCATCTAGGAAAAGAGACATCACAGAGCAAACGTAGAGCGCTTCAGCATTTTAACAGCCTTCTGCTGGTCATTTTGAGCAGAGGCGATTATAAAACAAGAAAACTGGAGCTTTCTACAAGAGTATTTACCACATCAGTTGCCGAGAACCTGGGAATTAAACAAACATTAAAGGTAATTGAGCTGCAATTCTGCATTTTCACTGATTAGGTCATACAAGCCATTTATGAACAAGCCATTACCACTATTGAGCATGACTTGTCCAAGGCTGTAGCACTAACCACTGATGGACAGATTTCCACTTTACTGTCTCAGATGTGTCTTTTAGGATCAAGCTTGCCAGTTCCCATTGGAGAAAAATAATGAAAATGTACTAAACTCTGGCTTCAAAGCTGAGAAACAAACTAAACCAAATTTTTTGTGTATCGTTACAACCTTAATCAGCCAACTACACAGCCAGTGACACTATGCTCTTGTTGTTTTACAGTTCCAGGGTGAAAAATAAACATAAAACCTTACACACACTCAGAATATTACGTGTACATCTCACAGATCTGCCAGCAACATATTTGGCCATGGACAGGCTTATTCTGGCTCCATAGCTAAACACAGTCTATACCCATCTCACAACACCAGAAACAGAAGCTACAACATTACACGACTAAAATCAGGCATTATTGATGCCTTTTTTAACAACTGGAACAGAAAAACTAAGTCCTTGGCAACCCTTAATGGTTAGTTTGTTTGTTCAATAATCAAAAATTGCTGGGAAACTCCAGCATAGTGTCCAATTTCAATTTAAAAAAATGGGGTTTAAGACAGTGAGCAGGAGTTTGCCTGTTATATTTGATGAAATTATAACTTTTCTACCAACTGTCTTATAAAATATATGCTGTGTTTTAAAAAATTTGACGCATTTTGTTAAAATTGATCTTTGAAATAACAGATTGTCCCATTTAATAATGTGTTCTATCAAAAAAGCTTCAGAAGTTTTGACAATCTTTCCGACGTGCAGTTACAAACCCTCTGTAGGTTATTTATTTTCAATCTGTGAGACTCAGTTACACACGAAGTGTCACATTTACACTCTATCACCTTTTATATTTTCACCTTATGTGGGCACGCAGACTTTAAATACAGGTGATAATTGGTGTAAACCATGTTTCCTTTTTCAGCTTTTTAATTTAAATCAGAAAATTGAGTTTATTAAGTTAGTTTGACAGCTGTAAAGACTAAACTTCATAATCTATTCAATAATGTTTGTTCCCAATGTAATTATGTATGGATTGTCCTTTAGACTTTTCTATATGTCATATTTGTGCAGTCTAGGGAGGAAACAGTGCCTGTTTTTAATGATTACCATGATAAAATTTCTTCACAGTTATCTTACCATTTACGTTTTAAGTATCATTACTAAGTTAGATAGCAGGTACATAATTATCACAGTTAATAATATCCAGACAGCTCGCTATGCGGGTTTGTTTACTGAGGTGAATGATAATAAGCACACGAGAAGGCAAACTCCAAGCGTGCGAGCAGTATACACTCCCTGTCTGCTCCTCATCTGCTCAGAAAGACCATGATACCCACTCCCAAACTTTGTAGTAAGTCCTGTTACTGATCAAAACATTAAATCCATGTTTACATTAGCTGAAGGATGTTAATTTCCTCACTTTATGAGCTGAAAGAAGGTTACATTATGATGCATTCAAGGTCAGCTCAGAAAAATAGGCAAATGTAAAAAATATAATGTCATGGTGTGTTCAAATGTAACATCAGGAGAATGAAAATTCATTTTTTTTGATGACTAGAAATGTGAAGACAGGATATTTGCTTATTTTCAGCAATATAAAATAAATATAAAAGATGAGATGATAACTTTTTATTTATCTTATCTTCTTATCTTTATTAAAGCTCTATTCAGCTTGGCCTGCAGCTTGTTTCTTCTATTTTGGATAGAACAAACAAGAACGAGGCAGAAATTATAAGGTTATTCTTTATCCTGCTCCTTTTCATTCAAAGTGGGAGATTTTATGTTGGACATTGATTGTTTTGGATAATTGAATGAAATAAACATAAATAAATGAATGAATGAATAAATAAATAGTTAAACTATATTTTTGAAGTGAGAAATATTTTACAATATGACAAAGCTGCAGTAACTTTTGAAAATCTGTGGCAAGGTGGGTCTCATCTGACCAGAACAAAGCAGAGAGTCAACCTCATAGCAAGGCAGAGCATACTGATGATGAAAATGCTCTATGCATCTTTTAGGAACACCTAAATTAACATGTGGGAACTCTAACTCAGTAGATAACTTCCCTCATGGTGCAATGTGTCTCATATCAAAAACAACAACAATCCACCGCAAACATAAGCAAAAGAACCCCAGCAGGGATCACTGTACAACAGGCAACATCCAAACACAACGAAATGAAGCTTAGCGTAAGCTCAGTCAGAGAGATCATATTCTCCATGCTGGTTTAGTAGTTCATGACTGCACTGTTTCATGCACTCCCTCATTCATGCTCTCTGCCATATCACAATCAGCTGTTCACATCACCTGGTAACACCTATCCAAAAGCACTGCTCCACTCCATCACTGTTAGCCTATCATATCACTGCTGCCCTTTTAAATGTGGCTTTCTCCTCCACCAGTTCATTCACGGCTTGGTTCCGAGTGACCCTCCACATTCCCAGCACCGCCAAGTCTACAAGTCCATCACGTTCAGATGGACTAAGATGACTTCTTCAGCCATCACCACCAGTGTCTGGACTCCCTGGTTAAAATACATATAAAACATATCTAAACAATTTGCCCAAGGCACCTCCCCCAGTAGGCAGAGCTTGGATTGACTGAGTCTTTACAGAGCTGAACTAACACTGGTGGATCAACACTGTCAGAAAACAGTGAAGACCATTTCACTCAGAATGGCGTTGGAATTACACTTGGGGAATTAAAATCAACTCAGACATGTTTAACCCTGAGATATCAACACTCAAGTTTTTGCATCATATTGTTTTCAAGTAAAAGTAGAGTTACACTGGTTAAAAATTGCCTAAGCTGGATTAAAACAACTGATTTCAAATCAACTCAACCTACTCAATTACAGTAATTTAAGTTAATATATTTAGTTACTTTACACCTCTGCTTGTATATCTGTTTCATATATTTGTAACTTTTCTACTTTTCTGTCCTTTCAAACTGATTAAAAATAACTGATACTGTGAGGTTTAAAAAATGTGGTATCAGAATACTATCAACTTTGTTAAGAAAGTTGATTTGATATGGTTTTCATGTTTTCTGTGAATATGTTAATAATTGTGTTTTACCAAACAAAAAATGAAAAATCCTATGTGCTGGGGATTTATGTGTGCTGTTTTTTTATCTAAAATTTGGGGAAATGATTTAAAATGATGACTCATTAAAATACTTTGACAACACACATAACCATGATATTTTAGGCCACTATAACTGTGATATGAAATTTTAATATTTTGGCACCCCTACAAAGTCTGGCATTACTTTTGACACCAGGAAATAAAAATATACATCTTCTTTCCTCTGCATATATCGGTATAAATCAGTATATTCATTTATTGTTCCTGATAAACAGAATTTTTCTGAAATTATATTTCTATTATTTCTACTACATCCTTCTCACTTATGTTAGGCAAAGTATTGCATTTGACACTCTTGTATTAGACTTTCCTGTTTATAATGTGTAAGTTTATCGTTATTATTATTCCTTTATCTTTAACTTATTATTGTACTTATAATTATGTTTATCTTGTATACATCGGACTCAGTGGAGCCTGTTGTCTCTCAATAGGTCAAGGTTTCTGCTCCTGCAGTCACATGTCAATATGTCCTTGTGCAAGACACTTAACCCCAAATTGCTCCCACAGCTGTGCCAGTGGCATGTGAATGTATGGACTCTTATGTATGGGATCAGTGAATATTGATGGCCGCTCTACATAGCAACCTTCACCATCGGTATGTGAAAGTGGAGTAAATGGGTGTTAAAGGCTGTGTGACCTGTGGTATGAAAGCGTTTTGAGTTGTCAGACGACTAGAAAAGCTCATCCACATACCATTGATCCCATTTAAATGGAGTCTACCCACATTTTTTAAAAAAGTTTTTAACCACATTTGGAGTCGCAATAAACATCTTGACTCTTGAAGAGGGGGGACTCCATTTCCCATATGCAGATCTACTCAATTTGATGTCATTATATGCTCATTACTTACTGTGGAAATGCTTCGAGTATTTTGCATAGTGAGGTGTTAATCAGAAGATGGCTCACTCAATTCTTGGTTTTGGGATGTCTTATTTATCAATTAGAAGGCCACATAAGCAGATTAAGCTGTGTATGTTCAGTTATTTGTCAGTAATTCCTATCAAAGACAGATTAATGCTGTAATTATTGGGTGTGTAAACAGTGCTTTGTGAGTTCCCACCAAGTTTGAGACGCCCCGGACTGTCTCAGGATTCAGCATCACAATCTCTGTGGTGACATGTCCCTCCACGGCCTCCGTCATGTTCTCCACTGTGCAGTTGATCGCCGGATCTTTGATCTTGAACCAGTTGTCTGCGTACCAGCCAATCAGGAACCACACGTACTTCTTCCCATAGAGCTTCTCCTTGAACACCTGCAGCAAGGCAGCAGGGAGAAGATGATAAATAACCATGAGGAGAATTATTCCCAGAGATATGTTGAGCATGTTGTATCACTGCCAAACAAGGAAATTCATTCAGACATTCAAAGAGCTCATTACAGAGCTCCATTCCTGCTAATAGCCAGTCAGGTTCAGCCTATTGGGAGCAATGGAGCAGGAAAAGGTACTAACCTCACAAAACACTTTCCTGGCTTCAGTCTCATAAAAGAGCCCCACAATGATTCTTGCATCTTGGCGCTGCATTAAAACATGAAAGCAAAAACAACTTAGTTACATCGGAATGACAAAAGTTCTCCGTGGCACAGCTTGATGTGGCAGCACAGCGAGCCAAAGTTCCTGCTGCTTCACAGGACGGCACGTACTGCTGTTCAGGAGCTGCTAATTAGCATGGCGCATTAATTTCCTGTATCAAGTCGGCTCTATGCTAATGGAACTGTGTGCAGCTGTGAGCCCGAGAAAGCAGGAGAGGAAGAGAGCAGACCAGCAGCTGAGGTGAATTTTTAATCAAAGCACCTTGAGGTTCTTGACAGCGACAGCCGGGTCGGTGAGGAAACTCTGACGAACGCTGATCTCGATGCCCGCCTCCTTCACCCTCTGCTCCAGATCGTCCAGAGTCTGTGAGATGAAAGGGAGCGACGGACAGGGAGAGGGAAGGGAGGGGGGTTGGAGAAGTGGTTGAACAGAGAGGGACAGAGAGAGGTGTTAGGTTGAGATTGTAGAGACAGACAACAAAAAAAGCAGCAGAGACAGGAGAAAAAAAAGTAATACAAAAATCTGAAGTGTATATGAGAAACATCAAGAGGCAGACAGACAGCCTGATGTATGACAAGCACACAAGGCAGCATGGCAGAGAATGGATTTTTAGACAAAGAGCACGAGAAGAGAGAAGAGGCGAAGAATGCGAGGAGGGAGAGGAAAGAATGTGAGAGCAGGATCATTAACTTCCATTACAGGAACCAACCCAAGTGTCATGGTTATCGACCCCCGCGCCCGAGAGAGACATATTGCTTGATCAATATTTCTCACAACCAATACTCCAACAAATTACTTCAAAAAACCTCCATCAATTGCAAGGAGAGATCGCTTGAAGGTGCAGTCTGAGAACACAACAGTCGTCATAAACAAACACAGAGAGGCAGCAAAGGCGATCAGGCGAACAACAATTTACCGAAAATGATAGGGAAGAAGTAATGACATGGAGGAAGTGATAACAAAGCAAGAGAAAGGGAGATGAGAGAGGAGGAGGAGGAGGAGTTGGAGATAAAGTGCCTTGCATAAATATTCACCCTCCTTCGATTTTCCTGCATTTAAAGATTTTCAATGTGGAATTCAAATTAATTGGACTTTTAACCTTTTGATTAACAAACAAGAGGAGCCCAGACACAGATATGCAAGTTTAATCTGCCATGAGGAGTTTTTAGATGAAAACTGAAATGAATACTGATGCCTTTTTATGAGTTAAAAAAGCAAAAGAGACCATCAGGCATAAGATTACAGAGGCTTATCAAAGTCACACGAGGACATTAAAAAATCTGCTCTGTTTTCCTGAATTATCAAGATAACGGCCGGTGTCGCAGATTAACTGGCGCTAAATGAAAAGGAGGCCAGTGTTGTACAACTGCAAGTTAATATAGGTATGCTGAATCAACATAGTGTGCCAGGGCCGCATATGTAAACAGGTCACAAATAACCATCGTATGAACATGAGCAGCTTCTCAATTCACTCCAGTGTAGCCATTTTCTTTGTGATGTTCTTTTACGTTTTTAGCTTCAAAACAACATCAAAGATTGCCTTTTGTGCAAAGAAAAACTGAAAATTTAAATTCACTTCAGGATGTTGAGCTAATGTTTTCTTTAACTCTTGTACTTTAGATTTATTTGGAGTACTTAAGGTAAAGCCTTTACTAATTCCACTGTCTCCTCTAATAAGTGTTTCCTGCAGCGCTTTAAAGTGAAGGTGGCTGCTTTAACAACATGCACCCTCTGCCTTTACCTTTGCAGAAAAAAACATCAAATGATTAAAAGTCTCCTGCATGTGCGAGATCCAACTAGAGCCCTATGTGGGACAGTTTTCTTAATCCTGCTCCTGCTAGATTCCATGCTCCCACAGTGCGTGCCATCCACTCCCACTTACCCTACCACATGTGTGTCCAATCCCATCCACATCGACCTAAATTCTACCCTTTCACATAAAATATCCAGAATAACAAACCCTGTGTTCAGTCAATGTAATTATAATATTCATGTGTTTACTCAAGTAAAACAACACGTATGATGAACAACTTTTTTCACCTACTAAATCAAAGTTTCCTCCCTAATAGAGCAAGAAAGAAAAACTGAAAAATTCTTCTCCAAGCAGAATTCACAGCTCCAAACTGTCTCCACACATGTGGATCAAGTGGATGGTCCAGACTGGTTATTTATTTTTGTTATTAGTTTATTTTTTAACAGCCTCCGGTTATAGTAATAATAGTAATATGAAAATCATATTTACATAATCTTAATAACACATCATTTATTTTTAAATCATGCAGAGGGGAGGATGTTTTCCTGTTAACTGGAAAGTTTGAGTGCTAACAATGCTTACTACATGCTAGGTTCTAGTGTTGCATGGTATGCCAAATTTTGTTGTATTTTTCTGTACTTGATATTTTAAGTGGTGTGGTACCAGAATTTCCTGGTGTTTGGTACTCCTGGGCGATATGGCCTAAAAATCATATCATGGTATTTTTTGTTGCCCTTGACAGTGAGGTATTATCACGGTATTACAAAATTAACAGGAGATAATGTTTTTCAATCCAAATTCAAGTGTTATTAACCCCCATTCTCCCCTTAAAACAAGCCTTTGATGGCATACTCAATTTATGTCCAAGCATAGGAACAGAAAAAAATGTTTTGTTTTTTTTAAGCCTCTCTAGGTTTACTTCTAATTGCTCTCCAAGTTTCACATTTCATCTCTATCCTGATGAGGTGTGTTAAGTTGCTAATGACTTGAGCATGTTTCCTGGTGAAGGTGTTCACAATAAAAGTGTCTCAAAAAATAACAGCCACATTTGTTGTGAAGAGCTTGATGGAAGTAGTCTGTTTAGCATTGAGTTAGCTTAGCTTTGGCTGCCGTACGAGAGAATACAGCCAGTTTACAGCAGCTTTTCTGACCTCATTTAACATCGCAGCCTGGATCTTTGACTCACTGTGGACTTAGAAAAGAAAGTCAAAAGTTAAAATAGACCTCTAAATGGTTGTTTAAGCCGTTGTAAGCCGTTGTTGTCCACAGCCGTCAGACTTTGAGAGGAGAGAACACTTGTTTGCCTGCTAACCGTGCTTAATTTCAACAGCGAGAGTGGGTGACATTCGGTTTGTTACCTGGCTGAACATAATACTACAGCTAAACATGCTATTTACTGGACTTGCACATGCATCACAGCACAACATAGGCATTTAAACTGGTGATGATGGTGTTGCAGAAATCCATTCCGTGGCCAAAATTTTACCAGTGATGGTATTAATGCTGGCTTACCGCCCACCTCTAGTGTTTGGTACTACCTATAGGTCAAATATGGCTCTTGTAGGTCATCCTAAAAAATAAAATAAACAAGGAACTGATCAAAATTGATACTTGGTTTAGATATAATAAGCTATCTTTAAATATAAGTAAAAGCATATATTATTTATTTTTTTAAGTTTTAGCATGTCTTCCCGTTCTGAGAATTTAGTTCAGTTTAGTTTTTTAGGTTTGTTTGTGTCAGGGACAGTGTACAACGTTGCATTAGTCTCACAAAGAGAGAAGATGCTTTGTACTAGGTTTAGCATGCTTGTTAATTTCCATCTGTCTCCCTGGGCAGGATAATAATGACAATGAAAAACAGAACCATACATGTGCATGCTTGCACACACCTGCATTAATGTATTTATGATATTTTTCATAGTTTTTTAACAGTGATTTAGATATTTGGCATCTCAGATGAATAGTATGTGAGAGAAATGTACAGTCTGCAGCCAGGCCCTCTCTGAAAACATAGGGGCTTGTTATGTATATAACTATTGTTTTCTGCATTTACAAACACCTGTTCCTTCGTACACTGTGATTGGCCAGATTAGCATGTTTCATAAATCACATGTGGACCTTGTCGTAATATGATTTCTACACTTAAATCTGCACTGGTTTCTACTCACTGTACTTTACTTAACCCTCCAAGTCCTAAGATAATTTTTCAACCATTGTGTCTCACCTGGACTTTTTGTCTTAAAAAGTTTGTAAAATATCAACCCTGTTGTGCACAGTCAAGTTCTCAACATCAATGACTAAGGATTTTCTTGCAAAAGCTCGTTCCACCATCTTTTTGGGACCAAAGAACAAAAAATAATCATTCTGTGACAAAAAGTCTTCAAAATATTCAAATTTTTACAAAAAAAGTCCTTGTGATTTTTGGAATGACTCAATATTTAAAGCAGCTCCTGTCTGCAGAGACTCTTAGACCCATTTAATAGCTTCTCTCTGGCTCTTTCTTTCTGTTATGAGTCATTCAGGCGCTCTTCTCCAGTTTTTAAGTGTGCACATGCGCTGTTTTCAAAAAAAATAATGTGACAACAGAACATCCTGATGTTGGTTCTCACAGCCCAGTCACAATGCATTCTAGGATCCAAAGAGCTCACCTGCTAGTTGCAAAGTGATGGAAAAATTGACTATAAATGGGTAAAAAGATGTCCAATATCAAAGTTACTGGTGTGGATTTAGTCGTTAAAGACCCCAGGAAGTAACCCAAGTTCCATGGTTGTTAAAAATGTTTTATAAGAGCTACAGAGGTGTGGATAGCGCCATTAGAAAGGCACAACAGAGGGCTTTCAGAGGAAAAGACAGGTAAGTGGATAATCTTTATGGTTCAGAAGTTATTCAACTTTGAATAATGTGTCTCTTTTTGTCGTATACATCAGCTCTGGTCTCAGAGGGTTGACGTAAATGCTTGCACTTGATCTAAGCTTAGGGTTTGATTGTTACCAGTTGTCCTGAGCAATTTACAATCTGTGTTTACATACAATCCTGATAACATCCCATTTTAATTTTCAGTTGTATCATTACAAAGAAATGGAAAAGTTTCTGTAGGGTGAAGTCTTATGTAAGACACTGTAATAAAAGGCTTAAAATCACAAATGAGATAAAAAGGTACTAACTGAGGTGAAGACTTCGGTGGTCTGCTGGATGGTGGCGATGCGTGTCCACTTCCACTTCTGGAAAAGCTGCACCCTGGTGGGGTTGTGGAGGGTGGCTGACGGGTGGGTGCGAAAGAAGGTGGGGAAACGCTGGCGGTTGGACAGAGCCGGTGAGCTGGATCCATAGGAGAGCTGTAAAAAAAAAAAGACACAAAAAATGAAGAGAAAAATAAGAAGAAAGCAACAATACAGAAATTCAGAGGAAGAAAAAATGGAAACAGATGGAAATACACTTCTAAAGGTCCTTCTAGGCATCAACTGTAAACAGACTTCAATCAAAACGAATTCACATCACAATTCTCTTGTTCTTTGCCTGTACACAGCGTGCTTTGATGGCGAATGGTTCAAACAGCAAGCAACAGAGAGGAAAGCCCAGCACAAAGACGGAGAAACACAGAAACAATTCTCACTCCTATTTTCTCATTTTCAAAGACAAAACCTCCTCCTTCTTTTTCTTCTTTTAACTTCCCTCAGGCTTATCAGGTGTGCCGATAAACTGACTAATTTCCCTTAAAAAATAAAACACTTCATGCAGGATTTCCCATGCTCACATTGCAATGAAATTGTGATGACACATTCTGCTATTACAAACAGACAAAATTAAAAAAAAAAAAAGGGATCTAATCATTGTTGTTGCAAACCCTAGAGATCATCTGTTTCTTTCATTTGGACCCACATAATTTAAATTCTCCGGCACAATTCCCACCAGAGGCAGACAGCGTAAGATGTGTGTCCAAAACAGCAGGGAGGAAAGATGGAGGAAAATGCCAATGGAAACAAGGAGAAGACGTTTCCTCTAACAATTAGTTTCACAGTGACAGCCGGAGATAAAATCCTCGGCAGGTCTCCTTTAAAATGAGGAACCTGGCGTTTAGGGAGCCATTATGGACACAGCCAGCCAATCCTCCGCCACAGCTCTCATCTCAGCCCCATTACCTGAACAGCTCTGGGATGTTCACGACTGGGAGCAAAAAGGTGGGCTAGATGAAAGATGTCAAATGTCGTGTACAATGTGGACTCGCCACAATAACAAACCCCCCGTGGATGCAGACGGGTAGATGAAGGCGTCGGAACGAAGGATGGGGATCTATACAGGAAGTGACAGACGATCTGGAAGCGGCAGTAAAAGATGTGGAGAAACCTGCAGCGGCTTTGGCGGCTCACACTTTTGATGACCAACATAGGAGGGGTTCATAACATACATGAGGATACGACGCAGTCAGAGGTAGCAAAAGTAGACGTCTTTTATGCTCAAGTAGAAAAGATTCAGCTAAAAGTATAAATACAGATTTAACACCTTTACTGAAGTGAAAGTGGAAAGTTCATCAAGTTAAACTTAAAGTAGCAATCTAACTAAACTCTGCTTCATATTAGGAATGTACGAAAATGTCTGAAAACTTCCTAAAACTTTCAGGGGGTAAGTAGCCAGTGTGAATGCAAGTTGATTCAATGCATTTAAACTATAGATGTGAAGCTGGAGTTATCTGATATATAAAGGAAGAGGAAAGTGTTCAGGAAACTCCACTGGTGCAGGGGCAAGGGTGGTGGAGTTCCACGAGGGCTGACACCCCCAAAACATCTGGTTGATTTGATGGCTGATGGGCTTTCATCTGATTGAAACCCTCTTTGGTCAGGTGATGGCACAGACAGACACGAAGTGCCGCTAAGAAGAGAGTGGATAAGAGGGGAGCGACAGTGAGCAACCCAGGCTGAGACAGGTAAGAAAAAAAACAAAGCAGTGATGCAGGATGTGTTATTTTCTGATCGTGTCACGGCAAAACAACACATCCACAACTCGACACAAAGATGTAGGATTTTTTCTGTATTGAGGTGGCACTATGAGCGCATTACATGATGTGCCCATGTGCAATAGTCACATGGCACAGACATGCGATATTCAGGGGACCTGGTGCACGTCAAGCTGCCCCTTCTGTGCTTTTTGATTTTTCACCGTAATTGCACTTTTTCTTGTTTCCACAACGAACATGCATCAAAGTCTGCCTGAAATCCTCATCAGAAGACTGAGAAGCGAGCTCTGGGCAGGGAAGTCTCTGAATCTCCTATTGTGTTAGGTAACGGGTGATGCTGCTGTCGCCACTGCGCCAGTATGTAGATTCAGGCTTCAAATGCTAAGGGACACAAGGCTAGGGGTGCACGATAGGACTATCTTAGATTGTGGAGAAAAAGAATCTATCAGTGATCTGCTAAAGCTGAGAGATCATGCAAACTGTATTCTACTTGTACAGGTCTATGCTCACGCACCCCCTTGCCTTCTGCTTCAGTGGGAATTCATGGACAAAAAATCTGGCTATCACAGAGAGTATGGCAGAGGCAAATGTAGTCCTGTTGTTTAAATTGTTACAGCCAATATTACAGTGCTGACTTGGTGTTTTACCAAGTTATTTCCTAATAGTAATTTCCTCCACCCCCCTAGATGAGACTTAATTTGTCAAGATAATGGCATCACGAAAAAAATATTTTAAACATATCACAAATACCAATATTTTAGACAGCATAATCGTTGATTTACATGCATGATTTACATAATAGATGCATGCAGCTCTCTGTCTCTTCTTAAGAGTGCAGCAGGCAGTGGTGTCACATTAACGTCATCACTCCGTATCTCTTAATAAATTATTCCCCGACCCCTGTATGAATAAAAATCCTGATTATATTTGAATAAAACAAATCCACTTCTGCATGGCCATGTATCATAGAAATAAATCTAATTCTAGGTTATGTTTAAATCAGCTTATTCTTACTGGTCTATAAACAAAGCTAATGTGACTGTCCTATAATATTGCACATGAGCAGGGGACTTTTTCAGAGCTACAGCTGTGTGAATTCTGCTTGTAGTCCATGTTTTGAAATTAATATAACAGCGTTAAATCATGTCCGATGAACACTAAAATAGATTTATAAACACAAAGGCAGACACACAGAAAAATCCTATTTTAATTGTGATGAATGCCAGAAGATAAAAAAAAATGTTAGTCGCTTCAAGTATTTGGGAGAAGACCTCCAGACCCCCCTGTCCTGGTGGTGCCAACAATAAAATAACCATAATGTTATGTTTTATGCATTGATCAACAGGGTGTTGCTGAAGAAAAGTATTAAAAATATAAAGTTCACTTTTAAACTCAGAATTTTTGCATTTAAAAATACATGTGGGGAATAAATTTGTGTTTTTGGTCAACAACATAAAATTTAGTCTTTAAAATAAGAATGAAAAAGAATCGTGATACAATCAAGATTGTGATCCAGTCATGAAAATATTGTGATATTGTGCATCAGTTGCACTTAACCATTAGAAATGGTTGATAACATTTAAGAAACACATTGGTGATTTTATTATTAAAGCTGATGAGAAAACGAGTGTCAGTCAGCTGGCTCTGTCTGGAAAAATGCAAACTTTTATTAAACGAAATCTTTGTCTATGTAATTCTAAACAGATACTGTACTGGTATCAGAGAAATCATACAAATGTAGGCAGGTGCATGCTGGTCAGCTCTTGAGACAGTCGTTTTGTTGAATATTAAGTGCCACTGGCTCCTACAGTCTACTACAACAACCTTTAATCCCTTTCCTAGTCACATTAAGTGGAATCTTTAATGGTGTTACGAGACACCAGGACAAAAGTCACACGTTTGTGTCAAAACACCGGCCAGCAAATATTATTAATCCTTTATTTTGGCAGGGAAACCCTCTGAGACTGATGTTTTCCAGTGGTGCTCTGCACCACCTCTTGAATAGCATTGTTGACCAGTACTTCACCAATGTTTGACTCGCTCATTATTTGGCGGCCATGCATTGCTTTACCACTGAGTCCCAATCATTATCACACTCTCCCAACAATGCCCAACACATATTTGACACTGCTGCAAGCAAAACACAGAGAGCACTGTCTAAACTGTGGTACCAAAATATTCCCAATGTATTTGCACATTTTAGGCAGTATGCTCAAGTTTGCTTGTTTTTTAGTTTTTAGTTTTAGTTTTTTAGTTCATAGAATCAACACATGATCTAATATTTGGTGCATAGCTGCAGCAATGTCACAGTTACCAATATCCTGAAATATCTACCCATATCATGTTGAATTCTAATATTCTGGTAAAATCCTAGTGTTTTTCTGGTATTTTTTTATTGTTAAACCAGTCAAGATAGATATGCACAAAAGGACATCCCAATGATTATCTGTTTTATGTGTTACTGCTCCATTTATTTAGTTTGAAATGAGGTTTGAAGTGAGGATGGCAGTGCACAATGAAGCTCAATTAATTTAACCAATAATTCCCCTGAATTCATCAAAGCTAAAAAAAGAGTATTTTGTAAGCAAAAAAATGGCTAAAAATATATATATATACCTAAGTAAAGATACCTTAAAACTCGAAGAACAATAAAAAGTAATCCTATTTTATACCTCTGGGAACAGTGACTGGTGTTTAAATGACAGAAAACTACATTTTCTTAAAGAATAACTCTGACTAAATTCTTTCTTTTTCTGATTTTACCCACTAAAACAAAAACAAATGCATCCTTAAACACTAAAAAAAGCAATACCCAGGCAGACAAAGCAGCTTTTCCACCACCACTGTGACTGTTCAGCAAACAGAGATGTGCACTGACTTAGAGGCAGAGCAATTGAAGGCAATAAATTGTTTACTTGCTCGGAGTTCAAAACACAGTTCTGAAACAGGTAATCTGTCAGAAAGGGCAAACTGGGTAGGCGGGAGAAACCTGGAACAGGTTGTGATTTAAGAGACGCGCAGGCAAGAAACAAGATGAAGGTTGGAATGCTTAAACTCTGCAGCACATTACATCACAATTCTCAATCTGTTTTACATCGAGGACACTGAACCTGTCGGAAATCAGACCACTGATCCTCACGCTATTAAAGGATTTTTTCCAGAAAGTGTTTGAACTCCAAATAGAAATGCAATCTATCATTGTGATACCTAGGGATAAAAAACTGTGTAAGAGATTTGCTTGGGCAACTGTCAAGAACCTGAACAAGATACCGTGAGGGTCACCAGAGTAGACTTTTGTGGCACTGGAATTATAAATATGTTAAACTAGTTTTAAATATTTTAATCAATATAGGTCTGCCATGCCAGCCAAATGCTGGCTCTAAGAGCGTTTTCACATTAGGGATGATTGTTTGGTTGCTTGCCCGGGCATAACTGCCCCCCCTTCTCTCTCCCCTGCTGGTCTGCTTTGTCATTAGTGAGAGTCTGTTCCCATGCACTCTTGCAATATGAGCCATGACTGTTGCAAATCCACCAAGAAGAAGAGAGAAGAAGAGACAACCAGGGCAACTACTTGTGCCATCAGCTGGGTGACATTAGTCTCTGGGCATGTTTGAAAAGTCAAAAAAATTACTCCCAAGTCCTTTCTATCCCCTTTTCCTTAATCTCAAAGAAAAATGTTGCAGGGTCAAGGAAAGGTGGGCTGCTGTGTTCACACCAGATGTGAGTAAGATCATTCCCATGGGTTAATTACATGTAAAGTCAATGTAAAGACGTGGCTAGATGTGTGTTCGCCTCAGGTGGAATGGACGGCATGAATGTGCGGCGCGAATCGTGCAAATTGAGCAAGTAATTTGAAGGTGGCGCAAATTCAATGACTCTGAGTCATTAAATGACTCATCAACCACCTTTACAACCCTACTCACCAAAAAGTACCTGGTACTCAAGTACAGCTGCGCTCACATCCCCACACCATGCTCGAGTCCACTTGAATCATACCAGGGACCACAGTGCCTTAGTCCAGAACACTGATGATCAAGTGAATCACACTTTGGGGTCTAGAGCAGCGGTTCTCAATTGGTCAGGCATCGTGACCCACCACCTCCCCCTCAAGAGAAATCACAACCCAGATTTTAAAAAAGATTCTTCATCTATTTCATGAATGTTGGTAAATTGGTATTCTTGGCTACCATTACACCATGAAGACAAAAGAACACTCCAAAAAAAGTTGATATTTGGACCCTAGATAGAAAAACTTATTAAACAGAAACAGGGCAAAACAAGCATGTTAGAAAAGCACATCATTACAGAAGGGTGTGCATGTATTTTACTTCATTTTCCTGAAATAGTAGGGAATTTTGGTTATTTCTCTAAGAATTTCCTTGTTATGCTGGGTAAATCAGCTTTATTTCCCAACAAAAGGGAGACAAATGGGTAGAAATCTTGAGAAAAATTTTGAATTTGACTCAGAGGAAAACCAAACAAAGAATAACATGTATTAAATTACCGTATGTCCACTTAGGGCTTCTGTAGATGGAGTTTTTGTCACATATTTTTTCCCTGGCACACGAGAAAGAACGTGTGACCCACTTTTGGGTCCTGACCCACCAGTTGAGAACCACTGGTCTAGAGTACATCGAAGTGGTCCAGTCATCCTTATGTTTTCATTTAGTCATGAAAGATCTGAACTTTCTTTTCAGCTGTAGCCCCTGTTAGCTGCTCTATTTGAACAGCAGTTTTCAGTATTCTACATTAATAAACCAATGAAATAAATCTCTGGTCATGCCACACTACACAGGTCAATGCTGAGGACCAATAATGATGACGCATTACATTCAAAAAATCCATTTACAGCTCACTACAGAGAAAACTAGTCAATGTCTTTTTAAACAGCCTGCACTCACAGAAACACTCATGCAATTATACATCTCTGTAGAAATAATGAAGGACTTTTTTCTATGCGGAGGACTCTAGAATGAATTTTCAACAAATAAAAGCCAATTTGAGGCAAGGGCTGCAGTCTAAGGGAGTAATGTATCAATCTCTGGCTGAATGGAAGTACAAAAAAACCTGCAAGGCTGACAACAGGGTTAAATAAAAGCATGGTCTTTTTAATTCATTTGAGTGAATTAACCCCTTTAAGGTCAACCAATGAACAACTAAAAAAGACATCCTGCTATTAAAATCTTTGCCAGAAATTGCTGGAAAGCTCATAGTGAACATTTTTTTTTTCTTAAAAAAAAAAAAGCCTCATGGAAACTTAGGTTTGCTAGGTTCTTTCAGCTCATCCTTGACATCTTTAAAAGAGGATTTTTCTTGAGTTTTACTTGACCTCCCTTTACAGCTGTTCAGATACGCTGAGCTGGTAGCCGAAGCTCATGTTGCAAAATAGTGCCAAACACAGAGGCTTTCTGGATGAAAGATGAACTACTTCAAAAATGTTTGATATAGCATGCAATTAAGCCAACATTTTTTTTTTTTTTTTTTTTTTTTTGGCCCACTTAACCTAAAACCTGCAAAATTGCATTAAGTAGCTATATCCGCATGGGGTGCTATTCAGCCTAGCTTCCTCAAGCTCATCATGTTTGAAGGGGAAATGCTTGCTGAAATCTCTGGAGGCTAATGGCACTACTGCCTCATGCATCCCAACTTCAAACATACCAAAAGATCCTTTAAATCACCCTGAGTTCAGCACTAAGCACATTTAGCAAAGCCTCTATGAGAAGGCAAAACCTCCCTTTAATGGGCAGAAACCTTGGACAGAACCAGCCAGCCGCATGCCAAAGCTGTGCTGGGGCTGAAAACAGGTAGATGAAAAAGCAGAGAGAGAGAAGGAAGATGGAGAAAGATAGAACAGAGTGATGCTGATAAAGACAAGATAAAACAAGGGTAAAAGTGTTGCTTCAACCAGGATCTTGACTGGTAATTGGCTCAACCCCTGACGCAACCCTAACATTTCTATTTATCAGAAGGAAAACAGTGTAACAACACCTAACCCTTGTTTTTTATACTACAGACATGCAGGCCAAGGTTACAACCTGCCAACAAGTAGACCTACCATTGTGTGGTGCTAAAGGTGTTAAATGTTAAGTTTAAAGCCTAATGTAGTAGTAATAATATCATTTTAAAGCTCTGAGTCTGACAAAAAGAATGATTCAGAAGCTAGAAAAACAGCTGTAAAGAGACCATCATGTTTTCATCAACACTGCCCTGAGGATTTATACTTGGACTTAATTGAAGTGATAACTACTATCAAAAGTAAGGATATGTGAGAGTAGCCAGCTAAACATCTAACACCCATTCTTTGGTAGGCAGCAACAGAAAAAAGAGGGGGGCGGGTTTCTTTACTTTTAGAGAGACCTAAAATATGGGCTAAAGGAGTTTGGGTGGACTAAACAGCAGGTTCAACCTACAGCCAGTGCATTTGGGACTGTAGCCTCTGTATTCGGACGCCTACTCTACAAACTGAGTGACACTGGCACCTATAGCCTAATTCTCGATAGTTTAAGTAATTTCAGGCCAACAATCCTGGTCAATTGCTTTGTCCAAACTATTAAAAAGGCACAAAATAATCTCAAAAAATGTATCTGATTTGTAATTTGAGCCCTATGCTGTTTTTTTACCATTATGTCTCACCTGGATGCTTGTAAAACATCAACCCTGTGGTGTACAGTCAAACTCTTAACATCCTTTTATTTCAGGACAACCTGGGCTTTAACCCTTTATTACCTATATAGAACGAGTCAGCCAGAGCATATCTTTACATTTTTACATGTTGTAGAGCCATTTTTTGGAGTATTTGAATTGACTATACATCAATACAACCTTAAGGACCCAAATTTTAATGATGTGTATGTGATATGTCTATAGTAACAAATTAAATTGCTCAAAGTGCAGAAAATCACAAGAAAAATCAGAAGCATTTTTTTTTACACATTTTTCTAATAGAGATGTCATAGTTGTATCCCTCAAAATTGTGATTGTAAAAAAGTTGCACAAGATCATTCCAAACCACAAAAAAATTATTTTGAGTATGTTCATGTTTTCATTTTTGAAATACACTTATCTTTATAAACTGTGGCAAAAACGAAAATAAAATGAAATTGTGGTCAATTTCCAAAAACCACAGCATCTTTAGAAGAAATAAACTATTTACAGTAGTTAAATCAAATCTCTAAGTGTGCCAGATACTTTTGAGCATACATGTGTTTGCAGAAGACCATGTAAGAAAACAACACATTTATAGACCGGATTATATTGTTATGGGCCTGTAAACACAGGAGAAACTGGACTTGAACTGAATGGAAATTAAGATTTTTGTATGTTACACAAAGTAAACAATAATGACAGAGGTTTTTTTTTTTTTTTTTTTGCACAAACTTGTTCTCCCATGTCTTGGGGACCAACAAGTTTAAAAAGAATCATTCCATGACAAAAACTCTTCACAACATTCACACTTCATAAAAAAAAAAAAAAAACTCTCAAAAAAAAAGCCCTGCACCTATTTGAATTAGCTGAATTATTCAAAGCAGTTCTTGCTGCAGTGACACAGAGGGCCACTTCACAGCCTCTCTGTTTCTCCTTCTCTCCTTTATGCACGACTCAGGCTGTCTCCTAATCTTGCAAAGCAGATGGATTCACCTGTTTCCGTGCTTCTTACTGGCAAATCATCTTGCAAAGCTCCCATCTGAACCGTTTGGGCCCGGTTACATAGTGACAGGACCAATCAGCGTCAAGGGGCAGTACTTCTGGGGGCGGCAGAGTCGTGATGTAAGCAAGCAGCGACGAGAGGCTAGTTATGGCAGAAGACATTAGCATGGATGCTGCTATAGCGCCAGTTTTATCAGAACTTGATGACATTTCTTCATTAAAAGAAGAACAAAGAACAGCAGGGGGTTGTTTTCTTCTCAAAAACGACAAAAGTTGTGTACTGACATGTCTACCGTCGCCATGGTTTGGGTTATACAGTTCTCTACGGAGTTTACTCGTCTGTAGCGGCACACCCCAGTTTGAGGCTATGACATCACGTTTTGTTGCTCTGGCCTGTAAAAATGTGATGGACAGAACATTCATCCAATTACCCTCCAAGTCCTTTTTTTCAAAGGCTCTGCTCTTTCCCAAATGCTGTCTATGGGAGGTTTACGAGATGGATGTGTGAAACACATCCGTCTGGCATGTCAGGTTAGCAGACATGAGAGATTTTTTACATTTTAGTAGTAAATTAAAGTGCGCTTCGTTTAGCTTAACCTCCAATTTCCATGTACAGCATGCGCACCACACACCGAAGCGCCTCAGGTTTGCTCTGACCGAAAGGCGAGTGACCTCGCCCACTGGAAGCGACTCTAGAGCGCTGCACCACGGCGCGCAGCCCTGATCATCAGGAAGAGATCACAGGAGAACTGCAAGTTCACGCAGGAATAGCATGTCAACAGCCGACTATTTTACTTCTTGCCGTTAATTTATCATCCTTTCCAGTATAAGTCCATGATATTATTGCCTCCTCCATTGAGTGAGTGCATTAGGAAGTTAAAAGGTTAATGTTTGCTTAAAGGATCTGTGGTTTTATGCAAAGTTCTTTGGCTAAATATCCCCAAAAGTGAACTTTTCCTCATCAATGGCGCCACTGAATCTCTGTGACCCACTGACCTCTTGGTGACCCTTTGCTCTCGCTGCAGGATGAGATGTAATGTTGATAAAGTGATGATTTATGATCGGGAGTCTGTGCATTGTGTTTTATTTTGAAAGAACCGGATGTTCTACGCTTGTGATTTCCATGGTTGGTGCTTTCTGAACGACAGTGAATTTACGAGGTTTGGCAGCAGCCAGAGCTGAAATAGACCTGCAGCGTATCTGAAATGAAGTGGAGTGGAGTGGCGCTCCAGGCACGCGCCACTGCTGGTCCAGAGCGCCGGCTATGGAGATGCTCTGATAGACTAGAGAGGGAGCAAAGTGCTCCGCAGCTCGATTCACCAGCATTCCGTGGCGCACACTTTATATGGAAATTCGGGGTAAGGGTTCTCTCATAAATTCCAAGGATTCATTACCCAAATCCCTTCTGTGCGTGTCTTGGCTCCACATGTCACAAGTGCAATATGTCAGCATCCTTTGCAGGGGTTTTGAGGCTTCACTTTCGTACAACAAATAAAGATGGAGACACGCTGTCCATACTGATCTGCAGGATGGCTAAACCAGAACCTCCAATGTTTTTTCCTTCTCAACATTTCAACAAATCTTCAGAACAGGAACTAAAGTGCGATGGAATAAAGAGCCGTTGTGGCAGAGGGAGAGATGTAGCAGCACTTTACAAAAACAAGCAAAGTTCCACATCAAAGCTTCCCAAAAACCACTAACAATATCTCTTGATTCTCGGTTTCGCAGTTCTTTTGTGGCCTTGTAGTAAAAGATCAATGCCTGTCTGTGTTTTATGGCGCTTTTAGAAAGGGAGATGGTGTTAAAATTAACTTGGTGCCAAGAGGAGCCAATCGAGAGCCCTTCCTTGATCAGAGTCCAGAAGTGGAGGTTTGCATTTGCCTCCCCGGCGCTCTGATGAGGCTGTTTGACATGCGAGGAGGCTTCTGCAGGCAGCCAGCGTACAGAAATAATTGAGTGTGGCGGTTTGGAGCTTGTGCCAGTGGTGGCGTGTAGTAAAGGGAGACAGATCCCTTTGTGTGTGGGGAGAATCGACTGCTCGAGCTGAGGGAGCGAGGCGGAAACGAAGAGCAGGGAGAGAAAGACGGCAGAGATGGAAAAGGAGGGAGGAAGGAAGGAAGGCGAGAAAAAGGGGGTGAAATAGAGAAGACCAGCTCCAGGCGGCGGCAGCAGACACAGAAAAGAGGAAGGAAAAGAGTCAGAAAGTGGAAAAGAGTTTTTAATGATGAGGATAGAAAAAGCGACAAAGAGAGAAAGACCAGAAACGGAAAAGAGGGGCTCATGCCAACCACTAGAACTGATTGTTCTCGATGACTAATCTCTGGATGAAACTTCAATTACAGGACAAAGCCAATGAGCAGAGCAGTGTGAGTGACAGAGAGGCAGATCAGGAGACGACAAAGAGTGAGATAAACAAAATAAACCAACTGATGAAGGCATAAAAGGCAGAAATGTTTTCAAGGAGCATCAGATCTTTGGCTGATTGAAAGATCTGGGATGTGTTTGTGCTTGTCATAGATGTATGGTGATGCAGTTTGTGGAGTCAAACAATGCATTTTATGCTGCACACAGTGTCGCTGTCAGTGCAGGATTGTGAAAGTGCCTCGTCTAGTGTCAGCGCTAATCAAAAGTGCTGTTTGAAGTGTTTAAGAATCAATAAACAACTCCGGCATTGATTTGAAGAGCTAAGTGTAATTACTACAACTACAAAAGATCATTATTTAAATTGATGTCAGCTTCAAACACACTCTTTAGAACATCTTAGATTATTTGTCTGTGCTAAATAAAAGGACTTTATCCTTTAAGCACAAATGAAGCTAAAGATTTGTGTGTCATTGTCTGGGTCTCTTATCAGCTCAGTTCCCTCTAAACACTGTCCTGAACAAAAGACCACCAGAGACATGAGGCGACGTTTTGCTGTCTTGCTTTTGTTCTCCACTGAGGATCAGAGCAGTTATTTAAACTGCTTTGGACATAAGGGTCTAAATCTAAGGCTGTTTAAGTGAAGCAGAAGTAGGTTCTGTCACAGCCTTATTCATTAGTAACTGAACTTTTGCTTTGAAGCCCAGCATTTGGCATTTCAAAGTCCTGTCTTGGTATGCTGTAGTCAGAAGTGACCTTATTTGGATGGGACTGAAGCAGAAAAGGTCCCCTTTAGTTATATCACTACCCTAATTGAGAGGTCGCCTTGGCAATACTCTGTCAATCACAAACTGGCTACACCCGAAAACAAGGGTCATTAACTACATCTGTGAAAGGGCCAGCTATTTTCTTAACAGACACGGTGGGGACAGACTTTCAAATATGATGAATAGTTTTTGCTAATAGAGCTCAAAAGTGCCTGCTCACTTTTTCAGCTGCTCTGCATCCAGAAGTCAAGTTTGCCATTCAAATACTCCAAAGACATTTCCCATGATGACTAGCTCTGAGTAAGCTACAGCAGCACTTCCAGAACTTTTCTGTGACAGAAAAGGTGTTTTTTGCTCTTCTCCTGCTCTGTTTCAGCATGGGCTTATGATCGTCACGGTTACGGTTTTCCGGTGTATCCAGGGGTCGCAGCTGCAGTCGCCGTTAGCTCAAATGTAGCTGTAGAAAAAGCGGTTTAATCAGAACTGGACCACATTTCTTTTTAAAACAAGTGCAAAGAATCACACCAAAAGCTTGTCTAGGCACAGATGTTGTTTTTGCACGTCTCCTGAGCGGTCTTGGAGCCAATTTTAGAAGAAGCTCTGCTATTAACAATCTAAGGCAGCGGTAGCCTGCACAAGAGTAGTGCATGCGCAATACATCGTTTGTCACTCTGATTGGCCCACCATGAATGTGACAGACAGAACGCTCCTCTAATCACCTTCTGAAGATTTTCTAAAAGGTCCTGCCCTTCCAAAACGCTTTCCCAGATGAATGTGAAATATATTCAGCGTAACTGGCGTGTCAGGTTAGCTGTTTACTGCTGACAGGGTTTTATGTTTCAAACTTTAAGGGTCCTTCAAATTTCAACCCACAGTCATCAGGGACAGCACAATTACACACCCCAATAATATCACTCTGCCAGAACACACAATTCAGTCTGGCATTTTAATAGGAAACCCAGATAACTGTGGTCAGCCATACTAGGTTTTAACCTAGTCTTGTTAAACTACAAATGGACGTTAAGTTGTATGTAGACTGTCGAAGGGTTATACTCACATGATTACTCAACCAAAGGGAAGAGAGGCCACATGTCAAGGCACAAAATGAAAATGCAAAGAGGAAAAAAGGTTGGAGGAGCTAGCTGCTAATGTTAGTTAAACTGCAAAGCATATCGGTCTTACATCACACCCGCAAAAACAATGGCCCTGTGATGAATTTGACTTTTCTCTACGTATATTCCCTCACTAGACTAGCCTGTTAACCCTTTACCTACTGAGGCTAAAAATGGAGATTTGGACCTATTTTGTGATTATGGCTGTAAAATAATCAGGAAATGCCCTAAGTCTGAGAGCTTTGGTCCCTTTTCCCAGGAGTACTTGAACTTGACTTTTCAACATCTGGTCAATGATTTTTGCACATTATATGGAATTGTCAACAATTTATAAGAAGAAAAACAATCAAAAACAGATTTGTTTTTCATGGCTTTTATGAGAAGAAATTTTGTTGCTGCTCATGAAGTTTTGATTGGACATTTGAAATGTGAACCTATACATGTTTAGAACAATCACCAGTCATTTTTTGAGTCTAGGACTCTGGACGTGCAAAAGAGAACTATATATGCTCTTCACATAGCCTACCTCAATTCAGAAGATGCATCCTCCAAATTGCTGTCCTCCTTTATGAACCGTAGCGGCTGTTTTACCGTTTTTGATGGTCTTCCCGACATTATAAATGTGTGTAATAAAACACAGACACGCACGCTAACACTATTTTTGAAAACAAAACACCACTCTCGCTCGCTCTCCTTTTACTCTCTTCCTTCACTCTCCTTTCTCACTCGTCTTCGGCCAAAGCTGCAGTTCTGTTTGACATCACTGTAATATATATACCACACATCATATATTGCCAGAAAGCACAGATTCTCAGCTCTCTGTCAGCATTGGAATTTTTTAAATTGAGCAAACTTTTGAGGAGTTACAGTGTTGAGAATCTGTGTAGCTTTCTCTCCAAACTTCTGGTGTATTATTATGAATACCCATGTTATATGGTTGCGAGTACCGTAATGAACCATATATGTGCGCATGCCCACAATTCTCAGCTTTCCAACACCATTGGAATTTTTCAAATCAGACAAACTTTGACAGAGTTATGGTAATAATACTCCAGACATATAAAACACAGCGCCGGCGCTGGCTCCGTAGGTAAAGGGTTAAACACAACTGAAATGGGTGTTTGACCAAATAGGGACATCCTCAGAATAAACTAGCGGTTGATAACTTACAAACTTTTGTCCTCTACAGGAGCTTATATCGTAGTTTCACAATCACATAACTCATGGTAGGTCTAACTCGAATATTTCTGATAATATGGCGAATAATAAAATCCACTTTGGAGAAAATTATTGGAAGTTTTTCTTCTGGAACCATGCTGTTGAGCTGTATTAAAATCTTCTTATTTTCTTTCCGAATGCACATAATTCACAGCCTGTGAGCTATCACCTATACTTCAGCCAGCCACTAGGGGGCAATTGAGAAATTTTGGCTACATATTTCTAGAGCTGTCTGTTGTCCACAGTTGAGTTTGACACTCATATGCTTTGTCATGTTTCATGAATAATGTGGAGGAAACAGGTCTTTTGTTTCAACTCTCAAACAGTGAAAATAACCCTTGCAAAGCCTGAAGTGGAAAACTGTAGTGTTAATTAAGAAATTGTTTATCATGCCTGCTTAAGCTGGGCACATACTAAAGGATTTTTAAAACCTAACCATTTGTTTTAATGCAGGAGACTCCACACATGGTGACACATAATGGCAGATTTAACCATTTTATTCTCATAGTGTGTGGTGTGCAATGAGATGCCCAACACAGCACACAACACACTGACAGACTCTGTTCACAGAGAACCAAAAACTCCACTCTAGAAAACGCCAATCTTAAATTCCTCCACAGTAATAGCCATGCAAGGTGATAATCTGACCATTTGGGTCAGTTTGATGTTCAGTATTTTTCACCGGCACTCTCTTAAGTAAACAGAAGAAACCTGGGTGCAAACCTTTACACCTGTGGTAAATGGGCAGCCCACTTTATTAGGTCTGAAAGATCATTTTAAACAAATAAAAAAATAGAGAACAACTTCTTACCCCAGTAAAGTGGATAACCTTCAGTTTTAAAGATTTCTGCCTCCACCTTTACTGCAGAGGTGACCTTGCTGTGAAGAGATTTCATTGAAGATGTTTCCACTGAAGCAACAGTCACTATGAAATCTGTTTACAGCGTGCTCACTAGGTTTTGAAGAGGAACAGGGAATCTGTGAAGAAGTGTTTGTGTTGAATTTCTACATGTTATTTCTCAAGGCTGTAAATCTTACAAACAAACTCCCTTTGAAAACCTTTTGGGAGAGATATTTCAGAGCCTGAACACGTAAAAGCAAAACTAAGTGAATACTTCAAGAGGGAAATATATTTATGATTGTGCATTTTTTGTCCTATTTTAGGGGCTGCATCCTTTGGAGGGCACAGCTGAAGACTGATTGTGTCACAGTTACGTTTCAAAGGCTGTCCCATTTCAGAGACTCCTTCAAATGCAACAAATGCATCTTTCTTTCCCCCAGACAATGAAGGATCTACCCGGTGTATCACAACAGATCTTGAGATTCATTGCATGCCAAACAACATGCCAGACTCTTAAGGAGCTGAGTGATATAATTTAAACATAATTATTTGGTTACAACTCAATTAAGATAACAATACAGCAATTCCACAGCAACTTCTTATGGAATAAAAGCATTGTTTCTTTGACTTCTAAGCAGGCTGTAGGATAAGGGTTAAGGGTAGATTTTTAGAGGTCACAGTTGGCTAGTAACTTAGTTTGTAAGGGTTTAGTTCTACAGGGCAAATGCAACATAAAGTCCTGGCTGAATAATTCTATCTTTATCTATCCATTTTGAAAGGACAGTAGTGGAAGATATAATTGGTGCAATCTTGTGTCATTTAGGACTTCCTACAAAAATTGGTACAACTTGTGGTGTATCAAAGGTTAGACACATAAGAGGCCAACAAAAGGAAATGGTTCACAATAAGATAAAACTTTGAAATAAATATAAAACTAGTCTCTCGATCCTAGATGTACAGTGCTTAACAAATTTATTAGACCACCTGTCATAAAAACGAGAAAACATAAATATTATAGAAATCTTTCAAAAACTTGTTTAAAACTAAAAATGTTATTGTTATTTATTTGGCAAATGACAAACTGAAACAACTAAATAGTCTTTTTTCACTCAAAATAACCAAAAAACGTCATATTTTGTATGGCCTCCTCTGGCCTTGATAACAGCTTGCATTCTTGCTGCCATTGTTTTTATCTACTTGATACACTACCAATCAGATTCAGTCCAGAAAGGATTCCATGATGCACTAGATGTTGTGGTAGACATTCTTGTTCATGATACCATCGATTTTCACTTACTTGCCCACGCCGTATCCACAAATGGAACCCCATACCATAATGGAATCTCCACCGTGTTTCACTGTGGGTGCAATGCATCTGGCATCAAAACGTTCTCCAGCTTTTCAAGAAGCATTCATCTCTGCCTGAAGATCAGCAGTGGTCTTCCTTCTGTCTCTAGTACTTCAAATCTTGAGGTGTCTGATATCTCCTTCAGTTAACTTTGGTTTCCTGCCTCTTCCTTGGCGCATTTTTTAAGTACCAGTCTCGGCAGTTGACTCCAAAGCATACTTGACCTCACTGTGAGAACACTTTATGTCTTTCCCTATTTGTCTCAGAGACCATCCAGCATCATGAAGTGCTTTAATGCGGACTCTTTCATTTTTCAGTGAGCTCTCCACGTTTTACCATTTTGAACAGGAATGAGGAATTTCAAACTGAATTCACCTTAATACCCAAATTTGAGCCGGCTCACTGGGCTTCTCTGAGAAGTCAGAAATTAATCAAGCATAACATTCAACCACTAAAACTCATTTTTCTGTTCAGGAATGCAAGTAAATAACTATAATTTGACATATTAATCAAGAAATATTAATGTGTTTTACCATTTTTTTCAATTTTTTGTAAATCAGTACATTTGAAAATTCATGGATAACAAGAATAATTATATTTTAGCATTAAAAATATCTTTTGGGTTAAAGAGCTTCTACATATTGGTGTACCACTGCCATTGCAGAAACATAAAAAAGATTTTGGTAATTACCAATGCTGTTAATTTAGGGCAGCTGTGGCATAAACCTTACTTTGGGTGGTGGTCTAATAAATTTGTTAAGCACCTTATGTAAATCTGTATTTATATGTATAAAAAATCATGTACAAAATGAATAGTTCTTATGCAAAAAGATGCATGCTTTCTATGAGATCACTGTCTGATTTTAGTCTGTTTTTCTGACTGTCTGCCATGTTTACTTCTTTGACCTTTCTCTTCTTGCACACCGTGTTTTTCAAAGCTTGGGAAGTAAGGCATTGATAAGGGAATTGTTAAGATGAACCATTATTGATGTTGATGGATTTAATCAATTGGAACCAGTTCGCAACTGGAATCAGTTCTCGATTCCCATCTCTAGCTTGCACTGACGTCACTTTCAGCTTGCAACACCATCGCTCAGCCAGGCTGCAAACCACAGCTGTCTGCCCTGTGAGGAGTGAAAACGAGAGAAAAACAGACTTGTATCTGCTTCAATTAGGCATATTTAGGCTCGACAGAGATCTACTCTTTTTCCTTGACTGTGGATGTTGATATGTGGCCACAAACCTGTGAAAAGATAACTCTGTGATTTTTGAAAGTCTTTGTAAAACTTCTGGCTACAGCCTATTTTAAAACAAGATCATTACACCCCAGATTTCTTACTTAATCCAGTTTGATGGTAACACCAGATAAACCTTTAGTTTGTGACGAACTGTCACTGTACTCTTAACTCATATATTGTCAGGTATAAACTGTTTAAGGGTTAGATATGTTCACTTCATAAAGTGTTTATGGAAATGTCAGTGTTTGACCAAATAGAAATTACATAAATGTACAAATGCTACGTTATCGTGGGACTATTAATACAGCTATAAAACAATCTGGTGTCATTAGATACCTTGTCACCTTTGATATTATTTTGCCGTATGGCTGACTTATTGAAATTTAAGGTCTTAATTTTCCTCTAAGAGGAAGAAGTATAGAGTTGGGTTCAGATTATATTCATTACTGACTAATGCTTGTGTTGCTCTCTTTCTCCACCTTTCAGAAAATGTGTGCTGAAACAAGCCATTCTCAGATTTTCCCCTCATGATGTCATGTGGGGAGTTAGCACCGCCCCCATGTTCTCAGCTGGCAGCCGAGAGGATCTGGAGAGCCGCATCCATTTCCCAAGAGGGGCGGAGTCAGACAGCTCATTAACATTCAAAGCCACAGACACAGAAACAGCTTGTTCTGAGCAGGGCTGAAACAGAGAGGTGTTTTAGACATGCAAAAATCCAATACTGGAGTGTATTTTCAGCAACAAACTCCATAGGCATGTTTTTGGGGATGTCTGACACCAATATAAACTTGTCTTAAAGGGGTAAAATAAGCAACCTTTAACGTACCATTAGGACTCAAAATGTTTCTGTACACGTAGTATTCCCTTAACCTTGCAAAGCAGATGGATCCACCCGGTTCCATGTTTTTCACTGGCGAATCCATCTTGCAAAGTTCCCGTCTGAACCGTTTGGGCCGACTAGAAAGGGACAAGACCAATCAGCATCGAGGGGCAGTACTTTTGGGCGCGGCAGAGTCATGATGTAAGCATGCAGCAACAAGAGATATGCAGTTCTCTATGGAGTTTACTCGTCGGTAGGGGCACAACCCGGTTTGGGGCTATGACGTCACGTGTTTTGTTGCTCTGATTGGTCCGTAAAGATGTGACAGACCAAACGTTCATCCAATTACCCTCCAACTTCTTTTCAAATGCTCTGCCTTTTCCCAATCGCTGTCTATGTGTGGTTGGCGTGCCAGGTTAGTATTCCATCAGATGTAGTTATAAAAAGAAAAACAGCAGTTTTCAGCTGAAATAAAGCTGTTAACTGCTTATTACCTACTGATTTCTGTCACTCATCCTTTCTACTCAGCAGCTGGATTGGCAGACTCACGCTGCATGTGACATCACATGCATAAGCTCAACAGCCCACCCACCAAGTGAGGGTACGGTGTCTGTGGAAATGCAAACTATTTGGGGGTTTAGCGCACCGAACCATAACAAACTGTACTCAATCAAACAGGACCACCTGACGGAAACTAGCTCAAGTGCCTTTCTGAGCAAAGGATCATATTTATAATTTATGAAGTCTGTGGTCACCTAGTTTTCAGTGAACAGCGGCTGCAGTGATTATTCATTCATGATCACTAATCATATACACCAGTAAAGCCTTCTGTATGTTTGCACAAGATAGTACATTGTTACAGAGCTTGAGCACTTTAAATAAACACTTGAAGCCAAGGTCCTCCACTGCTGCATAAGCAGGCATGGCCTTAAAAATGTAATAGCCTGTGTAATGTCTTTGACCCTCTCTGCTGTTAAATCCAGAGGCTTTGCAAAAACAGCAGGAGAAGCTGTTGGACACCTGTTTTCTTTTGTATAGCTCCAGTGATTGGCACATCTGTGTGATGCCGTTTAATATTCATTAGCATATTCGACTCTTCCCATGACATCCTGTGCTGAGAACCCCAAAAATTCTTTACACAACTGATTAAAAGGCAGGCAGGTCTTCCAGCTCCGCTGTGTCATCCTGCAGTATTACTGCTATTCTTCTTGTATTTTGTTGTGTCTGTTTCGTCTTTTTTGTTCATTGTTTACAATCATTACTAAACTCTGGATTGGGATGTTGATTCTGCTGTGTGTGACTGCCTTTTTCTCCACACACGTATTCATTGTGTGACTGCATGTGCTGAACCCTGATGTCCAAACTGTGGCATTCAGAGCTAATACAAATATGCTTAGAGGCCTTTTTTTTTTTTTTTTTTTTTTTTTTGGATATCAGGATTTAAATCAAATGCCATCCTTTGTAGATGTAAGATATCCTGAATCTACAAAAGTCAGCATGTCTCTTTGTTCAGGTTTGACTGAGTAAGGACTCTCAAAAGGAAGATACCCCAATCAGTAGAGCTGCGCATCTCAACTGGTCTCATGATTCAATTCAATTTCAATCAATGACTTGATTCGATTCAATGTCACGATGCATCAGGACTCATCCAGTGAATCATGTAACAGCACAGCGCTGCTTTTTCTTAATGTAGGCAAGCATTCCGATAATATTAACTCCTAATGTCAAAGTAAATTTCTTTTAAGTAATTATATTTTTATTACAGCATAAGTAAACGATATTAAGTTACATCAACAAGAAATATAAACACTCTTCAAGTTAAAAGGTTGGCATGAAAAATAACTGTTTGAAAAATAGAAACAGGCTAAGTATATGATTGTATAATTATATCTTCACTTGGGGTATTCCCTTTTACTTTAAGTTGTTTTCTAAAACCTTTTTCACATTTAATGCAATTTACTGAAATTAAACATCTTTATAACCTCTTATGTTTCCATCCATCACTCTCACACATATTATATCACCCTGTTAGGATTAAAAATCTGGCCTTAAAAATGTGGCAGGTAGCTCCTTCATCATTACAAGGGAACGTTGTCTGCATGTTGTTTGTTGACTGAGTCAGAATTCTGGTAAATCCATCAGATTGAACATTTGTACAATAGATGTGTGTTTCATCTAGTAGTAGTAGTAGTATCTGAAATTACTGCGTTAATGTGAGACACTGTCAGAACAGCAGTGAAGGTAAAACATATTTCCAGTTTTAGAATTTTTTTTTCATTTACAACTCTGTTCATAAATAAAATGTGGTCATCATATTCATGAAATAACCACATTGCAAACATTATAGACTAAAAAACATTTCATAGATAAAAACAGAGAAAAAGGTCAAAGGTCTAACCTGTGGGTATGTAACCACTTAATAAGTAGAAATGCAAAAGGTGACCCACTGAAGCTTTGTTAACTTTAGCTAAAGCTAATAAAGCTACACTAAGTACGTAGTTATAGTTACTGTTATTACATGAGCCAATCTAACAACGTTGACTTAAACTAAGTGAGCTTTAGCAAACTCAGCTATGTAAGCTGCATAGATTATGCAGCTATGCAGCAAACATAAGTTTCTTAGCTTCATTTGTACAGATATCCAAGAAATTTGTGAGTTCAACTTTAGCTATGTATACATAGCTGATATTACTTTTTAGCGTCGTTTCAAGAGTTGCATGAGTTCAGCTTTAACTATCTTAGCTACGTAGCTAACATCAGTTTCTTAGCTCTGTTTAAAAAGATATCCAAGTGTTTCGTGAGTCCAGCTTTAGCTACGTTAGCCACATAGCTAACATTAGTTTCTTAGCTTCATTTGTACAGATATCCAAGAGTTTTCTGAGTTCAGCTTTAGCTATGTAAGCTATGTTAGCTAAATGGCTAATATTAGTTTCTTAACTATGTTTCTAAAGATATCCAAGAATTTTGTGAGTTCAGCTTAGGCTATGTAAGCTAAATAGCTATGTCATCTACATCTACATAGCTTACAAAGCTAATAGAGCTATATAAGCTTGCTACATTGAACTGTTTTCGGGGGCTTTAGTCTTGTTAGTAGACTGTTTACTCTGCTTTATTAAACCATTTGCAATCAAGTTTTGTAGGTCAAGTTTTAACTGTTACCTTTTGTATCCTAACCCTTGCCTTAAATTTACCCTAACCTAAAGTTAAATCTGATTTTGTTTTTTAAAGTTTTAGTGAGTATTTCCATTCTGACAGAGGAGGCGTCTCATTGTAACGCTTGCAAGACGGGGCGTCTGAGAGCTACAGTCTGCAGCCAGACCCCCCCTTGACTCTTGAGTAATTCCAGGTTGACGTGCTAGCATAGTCTTAACACAACAGTTGAATGGTGGATTAGCGACTAGTGGTACCGCAAAGACAGGAAACAGACTACCATTAAAGTGCTCTGTAAGCCCGTTTAGAAGAGTAACAGGTCATTATTTAAGTATTAACGGAAGGTCCAGCTGCAGAGGGAAATACATAAGCAGTGTCCATTTGCATTGATAACACGCTGTCTTTGGTTCAGGACTGACTATGTCCACTTCAAGATACACCGTGTCAAAGATTATTTTTAACAGCACTACTAAATTCAACTTTTACAAAATTTTAACTTTTTCAGTTTTGTTGACATGGTTTATAAAGGTGATAATTCTACTTTATTTATCATTAAAGTTGTAGAGTGTTGGTGGGTACTAAAGTGCATTATATTAAAAGCTGTTGTTAATATTTCACCTACTGCATTAACATACACAAGAGGAAAAAATTGAGATGCAAATTGCTGCTGTGAAAATGTAAAAATATGGCTGCTGAGAACAATTAGAAGACCTCTGAGGTCAAAAATTTGGAAATAAATGTCCTCGAAGTGTGTACTTGTTTTTGAACAGTAAAAAAAAAACACCCACCACTATGAGATTCCACATGCGAGCAGCTTCGGCCACGATTGTGGAGACGCCGCTGCAGCCAGGCATCAGGACGATCTTGATGGGCTCGGTGTACAGAAGGTCGTACAGCAACTTGGTGGCTTCTCCCGGGTCACACTGGAAGGACAAAGTGATAAAGCGTTATATGGATGAACAGATGAACAGATGGACGGGTGGATCAATAATAAGGCAGAGAAATGGATTGAGGTGATGGAACGAGAGTGAAAAATGGCGAGAGGGACATGGAGGAGTCAGAGGGAGGGAAATGAGAACGATAAGGGAGAGGCAGACAGATGGGATGAGAACAGAGGGTGAGGAAGAGGAAGAAACAAATAAGCAATGAAGTGTGGTAGATGGAGACGACTGTAAACAGAAAACAGAAAGAGGAAAACAGACGGGAGAACATAAAGTAAAAGGAAATGGCAAGGAGCAACACAAAGGCCAAAACAAATGTGAAAAGAAAAGACAAGCAGGAGGAATAAGAGGACAAGTCAGGGATATGAAAAGAACGAAACAGACGAGGTCAAGATAAATTCAGGGAAAATGGCACAGAAGGAGAAGGAAGTGGAAAAAAAGCAAATGCAAATCAGTGTTTCCCCTAGGTTTACAGCTTTAGCTGGGGGGGCAGCAGGACACCGACACAAACACATTCTATCTATCTATCTATCTATAATTATTTATTTATGCATGTATATATGAATGACAGAGTTGGAAATGAACTTTTTTGCCTTCCTGCCACATCAGCAGTAACTTTAGGACTGTATCAGGCCAATATTAAGTGTAAAGTTTACCTATGCTGTCAAAAAGGTCTCCCCACATGCAAATGAGTCTGACATCTGAAAGATTTAACAAATAAATAACAAGCGGCAACCTCCGGTCCTCAAAAATGATGCCAATGCGGAAGTGCAAAAAATTGCTACACCACGAGTGTCCACTTGAGGCTGGCTGCAGGAACACCGGTAGTCCCGTCTGGACACATGTTAAACAGCCGCTTTTGACACTAGAAATAAAACGGTTAACAGCCTGGTTGAAAACACCAAATGTGTCTCATTAGCTAGTGTCTTATTGTGCTCCCACTGTACGGGGGTGAATTTTTTTGTACCACGATCGTTTGGATTATATTTAGGATGAAAGCTGATTGGCGAGTCTCATTTGATTGACAGATAGCTTGGCAGGCAGAGGCTCTGTTTCTGTCAACTGGAATGCTAGGTAGCAGGCTGACAGGAAGTCACGCTTGATGGGCGGGCTGTTAGGTTGATCCAAAGTTCGGTTGAGACCGCGATTTCATTATGGAAGCCTCCACAAATTGGCTTCAAGAGCCGTTTGAGTCCACCTATAGTAAGCAGACGACCGACGTCAGACAGGGTTTGTCCAATTCTTTCTACAGTGTATGATAAATAACCAAAAATATTATTTAGGAAACCGTTTATTGTGACATATCACATATTTGTAATAGGTACGATTATGTATTTTGGTAAATGTTCTTAATGATGATTGATTGTCCTCCAATGACTTTATCTACTCATTTTCTCTCTCTTCACTATTATTATCCACATACATTGCATGTCTCCGTCTCCTCCTGTTGTCTCTATGGCTGTGTGATCTTTTTTCAATACTCCCACGTCTATAAAGTTTGAAGAGGTTCTGTCATAATCTGCATGTGGATGAGGTTTATTTATGAGCATAACTAACAATCATAAATATCGCCTACAGCGTCAGGCGCTATGAGAAACATGCACACGAGGAATAAAAAGACAACAGGGGTTGGTTGTCCACCAGTTCATTGATCCCAGATGAATGAATTTTAAAACGATAAAATGATCGTCAGGTGACCCGCGGATGGGCTGCTCGGTCATAGTCTGTATTGGAACTGATCCCCTCAGACATTCACGGCTCACCTGCCCCCACACACCTTTGAGGGGCCGTGCATATTTCTCCCTGTTGTGGTGAGAACATCAAGAAGGTTTTGGTGCAGACATGAGCCCACTGCCGCTGATTTTACCCACGTTTCCTACTGGATTGTCCATTTGCAGCATGATATATGGGGGATTGCAGGATTTTCCTGCATTACAAGTGTCAGACTTGTTGCGAGAATTTAATAAATTGTGCGCAATTGCTGCAATCTTGTGCCGAAATCCAGCACTCGTTTAAATATCTCAGACGTAAAACAAGCAGCACATCGGTTCATACACAACTTAACAGGATAAATCAGTTGCATTGGAGAACTCTCTCATGACACTGAGTCAAAGCATCCTAGCAAACATTAGACCCAAGCTTTGGCACAGGGAAAAGGGGGTGGGGCTCTCTGGTCATCTCTGGTCTGGTCAGTGAGCATGTGAGTTTGCTCAGTCATGGAGTCAGAGGGAATGAGCAGTAAACCAGGACTCAGAAATTAAACACATTCATGTAAACAAGAAAAATAATACAAGGATATTTAGTTTGAATGGTAGGGGAAATGCAAATGTTAAAAGAAATGACAAGCTTGAGAAAGAGAGGAATATCTGAGTTTACACCCAAACACTGGCAATATGCGTCAGGGAAAGGCAACACAATTTTTACAGATCAAGACATAAAAATGGAGAGACAAGCAGAAACCAAGCAAAAAATGAGCCTGATGACCAAAGCAGCAGGCATCACAAGTCATTACAAGTCTCCAATGAAGTCATTTACAGCATGTCGAGGTGGCGAGAGAGCAGCTGGAATGATCCATCACCGCTCCATCAGCCAGATTACAGACAGGCCGTCACCGCCGCACTGCTCATCAGAGCCGCACATAAACCAGCCTGACACGTCTAATGATTCAGCACAGGAGAGGAGATACGGCTCCCAAACACAAATACACACAACTCATGCTTTAAAAAAAGATACTCTAGATGAGTGTCACAAAGTATCGTACCATGGCTGATGATGGGGACGACCAATTCAGATCCTAATTGGGATGTTTGTCTCATCGGCTGAATTGTCTCTCTGAGGCAGCCCTATGATTTTTCTGAGGAGGTAATCACCACTCAAACACTGCAGTGTAATATCTGGGCCTCTTATTGAGTGATGTGTTTTCCATTAACTTTGGATTGGGTGGAATCATGGTGGTGTCATGACTTTGCTGGAAAAGTCAGAGATAATAGATGATTCAATCTGAACTCTGTTGAAGCAGAGCTCTGACTGTTGACTTTTCCACATGAAAGTAAGAAGTTTAGTTTAAATCACAGAGATTTTTGACCCCATGATTTATCGAGTTCTGCAAGCTGTAGAAAATGAAGGTCACAGCCTCTGCAGCATTGCCAGTATCCCATTCAAAGGTTGGGGGGATTGCAGTGGATTAAGACGCACAGATATCCAGTTGCACACAGGATGGTGAGCAATCAATAATTTGCAAATACTGCAAAAAGTCATTAATTTATAAAAAAAAAAATTGATGCGAATCTAATTAAAAAAAATACATGGGGAAACTTTTGTTATTTTCACATCTGGTTTAAGTATTTCAGGAACTGCTGATCTACTGGGATTTCCACACACAACTGTCTCTAGGGTTTACAGAGAATGGTCCAAAAAAGGAAAATTTCCAGTGAGTGGCAGTTGCGTGGATGAAAATGCCTTGTTGATGTCAGAGGAGAATGGGCAGACTTGTTCAAGATGAATGAAAGGCAACAGTAACTAAAATAACCAGTTGTTACTACTAAGGTATGCAGAATACCATCTATAAACGCACAACCTTGAAGCAGATGTGCTACAGCAGCAGAAGACCACACTGGGTGCCACTGCTGTCAGCTAGGAACAGGAAACCCAGGCTACAATTCACATGGGCTCACCAAAACTGGGAAAGAGAAGAATAGAAGTTGCCTGTTCTGATGAGTCTCGATTTCAGCTGCAACATTCAGATGGTAGGGTCAGAACTTGGTGTAAAAACACACAAAAGCATGGATCCATCCTGCCTTGTATCAATGGTTCAGGCTGCTGGTGGTGTAATTGTTTGGGGATATCTTCTTTGCACACTTTGAGCCCTTTTTGGGTCATCGTTAAAACACCACAGCCTTCCTGAGTATTGCTGCTGACCATGTCCATCCCTTTATGACCACAGTGTGCCCATCTTCTGATGGCTACCTCCAGCAGGATAATGCACCATGTCACAAACTCAAATCATCTCAAACTGGTTTCTTGAGCATGACAATGAGTTCACTGTAGTCCAGTAGCTTCCACAGTCACCAGATCTCAATCCAATAGAGCACCTTTGAGATATGGTGGAATGGGAGATTTACATCATGGATGTGCAGCCAACAAATCTGCAGCAACTGTGTGATGCTATCATGTCAATATGGACCAAAATCTCCAAGGAATGTTTCCAACAGGTTGTTGAAACTATGCCATGAAAAATAAAGGCAGCTCTGAAGGCAGAATAGGGTCCAACCTGGTACAAACAAGGTGTACCTAATAAAGTGGCCGGTGAGCTGTAAGAATGAACTGTTTTCCATCAAACATGGTTGCTTCTGCTCACCCAACACATGCTGTTATTACTGTAGCCATAACAATCCTATTGAGAATTCTGGTTCTCATGCAGGTTCCTGCCTATTAAAAGGAGGTTTTTCTTTGCCATTGTAACTTTGTAAAATGTTTAGTGCTGAGCTCATAAGAGACAAATGTTGATTCTTACATAAATAAATTTTAAAAAGTGTATAGTCTAGACTGATCCTTTCTGTTAAGGGTCTTGAGGAAACATGTGTTATGAATTGGCATCATACAAATAGTGATTGCCTGACTGAATTCCAGCATGTGGACCAGTATCATTAAGCTTCAAAATTCTGCTTCAGTAGCTGATGGATGATGTCACTGAGACTACGTCCATGATTTATATGATCTATAAAATTGCCCTAATAAGCTTTAACAAGTATGAAATAACTCTCTAACTCAAGGCTGTTGGAACAACTACTCCACTCATTCCTCCTCTCCGCTTAACCTTGGATGAATAAGGAGTGTTCAAGCGGATTTAAAGCTGAAGCCTGTTGGTCTTGTACATTAAACACTTGTTTTTTCTAATAAGACTTATAGCTGTGTTTTATTTCTGTGAATGAGAGACAGAATTACAAGGAGCGCTTTTTCTTTTTTAATAAATCTGTCTTTCCCACAGGTTGTTTGTGTTCTTCGTCTCTGTTGCTGTGGGCTGGCTTCATGCTGAGAAGAAGCTTGTTAACTTCCTGGTGTTACAGAGATTTAACTTTACTCTGATGAGCTGTAATTCATCTTCTACTCTGATTATCTGTGAAATATGAATCAATCTATCATTACTGTCCAACATCACAGCTTCTGATAACAACTATTTTCACACATTTTTTTAATGAATCACTGTTTATATGGTGCATAATTTAGAATGAAAATGTACAAGTTCTCCTCTTGCGCAGGTTATCTGAGTATTATCAAGGATAAGGCTATGGTGAGTCTTTTCTCATTTATCTTGCCATCAGATGGATTTGTTTTTGAATGTTTTATAGATTTCAGGCACGGGGTCAAGATGAAAAAAGGAGATGTATAGCTCAGTTATTGCTGGTAAAATGTAATGTCACACTGAGGAGATAAATATAGTTTTAATGTGTGCTAAATCAATACCAAACAATTCACCAGCGTACAAAAAAAGCCTTTAAAAGCTTTCTAAAGCCCTCAGTCGTCACATATGAAATGACACATAATTAGATAATTGAATGTACAGTTTGAAAATGTCCCTGACTCTGTGACATTATTGAACGGGCTGCTGAAATAAAATCCACTTAGAACACTTTCATGTTAGCAACAACCAACAGAAAAGCAAAAGGCACAGCCTTAAAAGATCTATAATGCAATCATTGACACTTAGATTTTACAACAAAACATTTTTCTGTTATTAAAAACAAAAACAAAGTGGCATTTACTTTTTTAAACTTTTGAACCTCTTAATCGGTAATCAAGTCAGAGAGAGAAAAAATACATTTATCATTATTATCAGCTGAAAGCAGATCTATTGCTACCAACATTCTTATCTTGTTCTGGGGGCAGTAGTGGCTTGGAGGCACTGGCAGCTCAGTCTATAGGGACTTTGGTTGGTAACCAGAGGGTCACTGGTTCAACTCCCGGTCAGACCGAGAATTAGGTCTGGTGGCTGGACAGGTGCCAGTTCACTTCCTGTGCCCTGCCAAAGCGCCCTTAAGCAAGGTTGGGAAATATTCCAAGTACAGCCCCTCACTCTGACATCTCTCTGCCAGTGCATGGAGACTGCAGAATTTTTCACAGAGTGCATTTCATAGCGGTTAAGCTCAGTGTGCTTTAAACTGAGGGTAAAATCCATGAATAACTAATTACTTTAACATTCTTAAAGTTAATTTAGAAATTAAACTATTATGCATTTGCAAATAAGGCTGTCAAAATGTTTTAAATACAGTACGTTTTCAATACTATGTGATCTAACTCATACAATAGCCATTATTTTCTTTATTTTATTCAACCTTTATTGAACCAGATAAAACCCATTGAGATCGAGATCTCTTTTACAAGGATGACCTGGCCAAGAGGTCAGCAGCACAGGTCACAAAAAAATACATTTCAGAGACAGTTTACAACAATAAATTAGAACAAACAGTAATTTTTGAAAGTGCATAGGTAATTGCAGATTAATTGCTGGGAAAATACTTACATTAACAATTTTATAAACACAGGCACTGTTCCATGGTCTCACAATGGCTGTCATTTATGTTCAATGGTACCCAAGGTAAAGCTGCAAGATTAATTTAATTTTAATCGCAATCAGAATCCCACAATTAAAGAAACAGTGTTGTGGGTGATCATTTAAATTTTACATACATGCTCCACCCATTAAAAACTCCATAAGGGCATTTATTCAATATATCTTTTAAATACAGTGTTTAACAAATTTATTAGACCTGTCATATTTGTCTTAAAGACCATCCAGTATCATGAAGTGCTTTAATGTGGACTCTTTCATTTTCAGTGAGCTCTCCACGTTTTACAATTTTGAACAGGAATGAGGGATTTCAAACTGAATTCACCCAAATTTGAGCCGGCTCACTGGGCTTCTCTGAGAAGTCAGAAATTAATCAAGCATAACATTCAACCACTAAAACTCATGTTTTTCAGTTCAGGAATGCAAGTAAATAACTATAATTTGGAATATTAATCAAGAAATAATAATGTGCTTTGCTATTTTTTCAGTTTTTTTGTAAATCAGAACATTTGAAAATTCATGGATAACAATAATAATAACTATATTTTAGCATTAAAAATATCATTTGGGTTAAAGAACTTCTACATATTGGTGTACCACTGCCATTGCAGAAACATAAAAAAGGATTTAGGTAATTACCAATGCTGTTAATTTAGGGCAGCTGTGGCATAAACAACCTTCCTTTGGTTAGGGTTAGGGTTGTCTAATAAATTTGTTAAGTACTGTACATTATCCTGTTTAAATCTGATTTGCTTATACACCAGGTTTTGTGACTATTTTCTTATATTAACGTTTATCTGCATGCAACTTTAATATGCTGATTCTGCTCAACTCCTCTCATGTCTTTATCCCTTTATTCCTGCTGCCATCTCTCTTCTTAAGTCCAGCAGGAAAAGGTAGCTTTTTGTACTTTTGCACTTTGAGATAACCCAGTGTGACTGGTCAATTCATTCCTTGATGGTGTTTCATTTGTTTCTAAATGTTTTATGTAAATTGTGCTCATGTGCTCAAATGGGTATTTTTCATTTTTTTTATGTACTCATGTCTCTTTCTTCTGCTCCTCATATCTGCACAATGCATTGCCCCATTGGGGACAAATAAAGTTTTTAAATCTTGAATCGTCTCCCTGAGCACTCGACACATAAACACACACTGCCTGCATCCTACACATTGGCCTCTGCTCTGCCTCTCCATTTCTCAACAGCGTTAACTGATTAGTATGTAAAATTCATCAGTGGACACTGAAATAACAAAACTTACTTTTTTCCATTTCTTTGTAATAAAGTTGCCACCAAACTGGCATTTTTATCTGTTTTTCTGATGCTATTTGTGTGTGTGTTTGCTGTTTGTTGTTTTATTGCCTTGGTCTTTTGTTTCTCTTTGGGTTCCTTTACTTTTCTTCAGTTTACTTCTGCATGTGTCAAAGCACTTTGTAAACTAGTGTTTTACTATTAGTAATCCTGGTGCCAACTATGATCTGACTTAAACCATTTAGCCGGCTAATAGTGTGCATTTCTTATTATGACTTAACAATTAAAGAACCAAAAACCTAACAAGAAATGACATTTAAAAGCTCCTTGATTAGAGTAATATCACACACCTTTATCTCTCTGACATGGCCTCCACACAGGTATACCACACTTTGGTTTAGTTATGTTAGATTTGGTTGAGCTTTCGTTATGTTGGCATTTCACAACATTTATACACACATTGTCTTCACTCATGCACATCACACACTATTGATTTACTGAAATACATATTTCATGTTGTAAACATTCAATTTGAAGAAACATTAGAAAATTTGGTCTAATTTGGTCTAATTTGTCTTTTCAGACTCTTTAATTTGGTGTAATTCGGTCTAATTTGGCTTAACAAGGAATTGTCTGATTTGATTATTTAATTTGGTCTAATTCAGTCTAATTTGGTTTAATTAGAGAATTGTTTGATTTGGTTTGATTTGAAAAATAAAGACTTGTTTAAAACTCTGCTACGGTATTACTTCCCTTCTTTGGTGTGACCACCTGAGCCAGATCATGACACAGTTATGATGACCCTCAAGTCAACAGGTAATATCCTCCAGAGAAAACACATGTCCATAGGATCCTCTTTGTGAATGTGCACGTGTCTTAGCCTACATGTGAAAAACTGAATACTCCCTTGAGGGATTAATAACGCATATTTTTTCCCTCCTCCAGAGGAAGAAGAAGGACATGCTTTATCAATACTCAAGGGGGAATTCACTTTGTTCACTCTGTTGTTGAGACATGCCACACACCAGCTGAAATTCACACACATGCAAAAGCAGGATCCTATGGCGTTAATAGAGTTGTCAGGGTAAACACATAAAGAGTGCTCTAGCAATTCAGAGTTCGATGCCTTGTTCAGAGACACCTCTGCTGTGCCCAGGACCCACATCTAGAAAAAGAGATACATTTCTGCTAAATCTAATGAAAATATTCTTCATAATTTCATAATTAAAATCCTAACAGAACAGGCCTATAGTGAGTATGTTACGGTTAATCTCAGGGGTGGAAGAACCCAGGCTGGGAGCCAATGGTCTAGGTGTTGTAAATCCAATATTGATAGGTATTAGGGATGCACGGATGCAATAGTTTAACATCAGTCAATATTGGCCATGTTGACACACCTTGCCCATCTGCTAATAGCATGTCATTAGCAGACAGCAGAAGGCAATGTCTATCCTTTGTATCTAATCAACTCTGTGCTAGCTTCTAGCTCACTTAACTGCTGAATCTTTGACTTTTTTCTTCCCCTGTTGGACTAATCTGTTTTCATAGTTAAAGAAGAAAAAATCTTGGCATAGTGGGACTCTAATACCAAAAGAACTGATGAAAAAAACCATCCTTCTTAGTCTTGGCCTCAGCAAAATTGTCATTTCAAACATCAGTATCAGCCCTAGTTCTCACTACGGTGCATCTCTAGTTAGCCTGTACTCAAAATACCAAAATGTACATGTATCAGTACAGATTTTACTGAACCGATAGGGCTGAAAATGCTGTAGTTGCCCTTTTGAAATACACATCCTCTGCAATACAGTTAACAAAAAACCAACAGGTGGCAGCAGATGCTAAACTGCACGATGCAGCACACAGTTCAGATCAAAACAACCCACCAGTAATTCAGATGAGACTGCCAAAAAGACAGACAGCAAAGACACTGGATGAGTGTGAGTTTCTTTAAACAGCAGAAAGTTGGGAGTAATGCACAAGCCATGCAATATGTAAGCTATGCAAAAACAGGGTAAAATACTACAACACCACCACCAACAGGTAGAAGGGCTACGAAAGGGCAGTTTGTACTCCAGTCAGCAGTGGCTGATGCTGTCAAAATTTCCCTTAACTTACGAATGAGATCAGATGATGAGCAGCACTTTATGCTTTATTCATAACGACTTGAGCCGAACAGCAAAGCTGATAATGAAGACTTCAGGCAGCTGTTTAAGGAGTGAGTCATACTTAAATCCCCTCTCGTTGGTCCATGACAGAAACTGGGGTGCCACTGTTTTATGCAAATATTTATGCAGAGGCAAAAACAAGTTTAAATACTAATATTGTATTGCCAGTTATTAATAGATTATTAGTGATTATAAACAAAATATCTGAAATGGTGAATGGACTTGAGCTTTTCTAATCTAACAACTCAGATGTTACAGATGTTGCTATGGAGAATTGGCCATCAGTATAAGCTTAACCCATTCAAAAGCATCCATGCCCATTTACACACCACTGACAAAGCAGGGGGAGCAAATTGGAGTCAAGTGTCAAGGATTGAACCTACATTTTTTTGATTACGAGACAACCGACTTTACCTACTGAGCCACAGCCAATATCTTAGATTTAAGTATTGGATCTCTAAAGACCTCAACATGAATTGTTTTAAGTTGTAGGATTCTTTATTCTCCCTTTCATGGCCTCAGTATAATGATTCATATCATATCGTGTCTAATCATTTAGAACTGTCTCCTATCGCATCCTGTCATAATGCAATGGGAAATATCCAGCCCTAATTGGAGCTGGCAGACCCCTGATTAGGAAACAATAGTCTAGGTCTCATGAATCCAATACTGGTGATAGGAATGGGTAGTAATATGGTAACCATATCATAGGGAATTAAAAAATTGCCACAGTATTGCTTTAATGACTGTCATAAAGACAGTGTTGTGTACTGAAAGTTTGTTTGTAATATCCACCAGCAGCACCACTGCCAGTGTGAGAAGTTGCTTTAAACATGATAAATGAAATCATGCGCAAACCGGCGCCATGGCCTGGCATTGTGCTGGATCCACACTTTGATCCTCTGAAGTCAAACTGTTAAACATGCACGGCTGGTTGTAATGTGATCCACAGCAGTGTAAGTTTAGAAATATGTTAATACTTCTTTCTCTGTGTAGAGCAGTGATGAGAGATGATGAAATTTAGGCCATTAATAACTACAGGTAAAGTTAATATTCAGTATTAATATTAATGGTAATAGAATTTCCACTCTGGGGATCAATAAAGTATTTTCTTTTCTTATCTTAATATAGTTGAGGCCAATCATTATCTGTTTAGAAGCCCCCAGAATGTTACGTCACATCGTTATATACTGTATATTAGTTGTGGATAATTATTTTCATATTTCCTTTTAATGATGAGGGATTAAAGAGAATAGGCGCTATTACACAGAGAGAGAAGGAAAGAGGAGACAGAGGATCATTTGATCCTGATGTAACTCTGCTTACCATGTAAGACGTGAAAACAGTGCTTCAACTATAACTCACTTCCAGCACCCCTGTAATCATCACCCTTTAATCTTTAGACCCAAAGTATTTTGTCACAGGATTAAATCAAGCGCCTGGAGAGGCACATGCTCTGCCTACTGTGCTTGCGTGGCAGATGCTCGTGTAATGTGAGTTTTAAACACCTGGATGTTATACCATGTACTCCAGTAAAATTAGGGGGAGGTTTGATGGTATTAAAAAACAGGTACCATCCATAACTGGAAGGTATTTAGGAACAAAAGGCATGAGCGGCATATCATGAGATAGCTTTTTTATGGTTGGAACATAAAGGCTATTATCAGGTTACAAACATACTTTAACCATATGTTAAAGATCCAGTTTGAAACATTCAGTTTGTGTGTATTTTAGCGCCCCCTGTAGACGGTACCTCTTATCTCTTCATGTCTTTGTTGACCTTACCTGTACATGTGTAAGTAGTGTTCCTATCAACTCATCCAGCTGTCTTTTAACCAACAAATACACCACTCACTGTGAATCTTTGCTGTGGAAAATTCAAAAAGCTTTTGGCAGCGTGCTGTAACTCACTTTGTCTGACACCTATCCAGCAACAGTGGTCCCAGACATTAAAATAAAAACACTGAAATGATCAGTTTTGTTGCTGATGCTCCTGTTTGCTTTTGCAGATCTCATACAGAAATTAATATTCACCTGCTATAACCAGCTGTATCAGAAGCTTTATATCCTCTGAACCTTGCATCTTGGATAATGACTTTATAATGGTTTTTTTTCATTCTATTATGGAGGAAGCAACCCCATGGGTAAAAGCAAGAACTTTAACTTGACTTTGGATCTTCAAGGAATACATTTTCATAGTTACATATTCCATGTTCATTCCACCTTATTCTTAAAAAGGCAAGGTTAACACGCGATGAAGGGAGTCTACTCTTAAAACAGCGGCAGACTTCAAAGTTGAAGCGTTCAATCATTCAAGTGTTTCTGTCAGCAAAAGAAATGAAACCTTTGATAACAAAACAGGAACACATAGCAGCAGGAGGTAAAAAGGGACGCACAGTCCCCAATATGGAAAAAAATGCGTGAAAACAAAGAGGTGGTTGCAGGTATGCAATAAAGGCTGAGGAGCCTCAGCTGTTCTTAGAGGTCTGTCTTCTACAACCCTCCAGAGTCATCAGCATTTCCACTTTCATTTCAGGCCCTCCTTGGCTCATGAGAGCGGATGACGACCCCGGACGCTGTCCACATACAAAAACACATTCACCGTCACACATAGTTACATGCGAGCGTGTGTTCACAGTCGTAAAGAAGCGCTTGTGCCGCTACACAAACAGCATAGGGTCTGCATCGCTGTCCTTGGTGCTGAAATTCCCAGAGCAAATATAAGTGTCCATGCCTGTGTTGCCTTTTCCAATCAGTCAAGCTGCACCTTAGAAATAAACGGATGTTCTCTGGGCAGAGGAGGACAGGAGAAGACACGGACCCCTCGTAATACGCTCTCTAATTACACTCCAGATTGAATAATATAAAAAGAGAGCAGAGAGAGGGGGTACGATAAGGACCCGGGGGAGGGCCTATGTATTGAATCTCAAAGCATGCGGAGCTACATCTCATAATTTCTTCTTAATTACGTCTGGCAGCGCACTCCGGGCTCGTACGCCAAGCGGACATGCATGAGGACCGGTGATGAATACTGTTTATGCCACAGCGGACGGGAAATCGTGTCATGGCTGCCAATTAAAATAAAGGGCGGAAGTGAGGGAAGCACCTTGTTTCACCATTTCTCTGTATCCCCACTGTCTCCCTCTGTCACTGTTAATAATTGATCAAAGTTTGCAGGCTCGGCTTTGATATATCCATGGCAACGGCCTGCGCGGCGAGCATGTGTGTGTGTGGATCTCAGAAGGCTGTAAATAGTCTGATGCTGTCGCCAGGATAGCCAGAGAAACAAGCCTCTCTGCTACCACAGGGTATCTGCATCCATTAAAGGGACAGGCTGGGATTATATGTTGAGTTCATGAATATTGTATGATGTTGAACAAGCTGGGGACATGGCTTGATACTCCCAAACCTATCGGCCAGAAACTGGTGCTTGTATGTGTGCAAGTGTTTAGGAAGCCTTTTTACACGCCTCTTATAATCAGTATTTAATCATTTAAAGAGTAACTACTAAACATTTAGCCCACTTTTTTCAGATGAAAACCTATAAGCATGGGGATTTACTGATGCTATTAATCAGTTAGGGTCAAATTCTTGACATGTTTGCAAAGTATTTGGATTCTACATTTTGTATTAAAAAAGTGCAAAATGACTGTCCTCTAAAGGCTGAAATTGTTCACTGCAACTGAGTTATTTTCAAAAATTTCTACTGGCTGATTTGGTGATCTGTGATGTATGTGATGCCATTTGTTTTCACCACAAAGCTCAACAGTAACTTTCCACTTTTTCCCCAACTGTTAACTTTGTTTCCGAAATCTGTGGTTTCATCAATCAAAGATGTTGCTGTGACACTAAAGGATTGTGGGGAATGTAGTGCCGTTGCCTGACATAGTGAATAACCCTGAAACAAGGTTGATAATAGACTTAGTTCTACATATCCATACATCTTCATTTCTCTGTTTCTTTTGTTGATAAACAACCACCAAGTTTCATGTAGCAGCAGTGCCGTTTTGAACAAGGAAATTTCTTACCTATAAGTTGGTTCATCCAATCAAGGATATTGCTATGACACTACAGGATTATGGGTAATGTAGTGCTTTTAACCATTATTGCAAATAAACCATGTTTTCTATAGAATTAAGTGTATAGTATAAGAATTTATGTCTTCTACATCCTTGGGTCTTAACTGGCGGTTCAGTACCCTGAAGTGGTTCATAAAGCCATTTTCAGTTGGATGTGTGCCTGGAAATAAATACACATCAAAAAGTCTATGATGCACTTTTATTTTGAAGGATGTCTTCATCTCTTGTTTAATTATAGGGGTAGACCAATTTTTTTTTCTTTTTATCCTAGGGTTAGGGTTAGTTACCTCAGTAACTGTGTTTCGTTCCTCCTTGTGTGCATCTTGTTTTGGAATGACAATAAATAAATCTTTAATCTTTTCTTTTTAATCTTTATTTTACAGATAATCGATAAAATTACATTGAAAATACAACATTAGTTTAAGCAGGCCACGCTCAACTGATCTCACACAAGCCCTCATCATCTGACGACCAGCTGGTTTCCTCTGAGCATGCTATAGGCTAATTGCACTCATGCTGCTACATTTAACCTAGCCATGCTCTGCTGCTCGCTCTGCAAGCTGCTCTTGCAACCTTCCTCCACCCCAGCTCTCCCTTCATTCTGCTGCTGACTTAATCAGTGTCAATCTGTTGTCATTGATGCCTACTCTGCATTGGGTTTTTTTGCTGCCTCTCTCCCTGCCTTAGGCTTTCCTTATCGGCACAGAGGGAGCAGGAACACGTGCTGTTCCTGCTTGATGATTTCCATGTAGGCTCATGGAACGGCAGGGGGGAATCCCAGAACAGCCAAATACAAGTGACAGTATAAGTGCTGCATAACTGTTGATAAATAAGTATTTACATCTGCAAATTATGTGTGTTCCTTGACAAAGTGGTTCTGACTGAACAGTTAAGAGCCACTGTCCTACATGATCATTTATCCTCGACATACCTGTGTCAACCAATTTAAACCTTGAGTTGAAAAACAACCACTGAATTCACTTCTAGCTGCAATTCAGGATTGAAAGTGGAAGTTTTTCACCCAAAGATGGGTTCAGCTTATTGGGGACATAACTGTGACACTGTTTTATAGTGGGTGATGTAGTACTGTAGTACTGATTACATGAGAATTTGTGTCATCTGCATGGCCATTTATCATCATTTCACACTGAGGAAGCTAGCAGTAAGTCTACCTTGAATGGCTATGACATTATGGCTAATAATTAACAATAAAGAGCAGCATGGGCTGAGATATGATGAGGCTGATGAGGGACAGCAGGAAGGGGGATGTGTAAGTATCTTATCTGCCTTTCTTTCCAGCCCTTTCCATGATGCTCCAAAGGCATTCTTTAAAATTCCAGTGTAAATGAACCTCAGCTGAAACTCTCGGGTTTAGTTACTCCTTAACAACGCAATAAAAGTTCCTCATCCTGTTAAATTCAGGTCAAGAAGACCTGCTGAATAATTACGCCTCTCCTGCCTTGATCTTGAGATGCAAGCAAACAAAGGGGCCAGTGGCGCCCTTGTCTTAATCTCACAGTTAAACAAAGAGATCACAAGATGGAGATTTGTTCTCCAACCAAACAGGAACCAGGAGCGGGTTGTAATAACCGGATGTAAATATGATAGCTAATTAATCCCTTTTTTATAATTGCTTCCCTGCTTCTCAGAGGGTAAGATCCTCATTACTATTCCAGCCAGGTGAAAAATGTTTGCAATCAGAAGGTGAGAAACCTCATTCCAAACACAGCGTACCCCAAGCAGGAGCAATAAAATCCCCCCTTGACTTAATTCAAGGAATTAGCCAGCGTCACTCACACAATGTTGTAGCAGCTCTCTTTGAGCTGTTCTATTCAAAGGATCTGCATCTATTTCTCGAGCCTGAGGCGCCACAGACTCCTGAAGCACGAGGAGTGATGTTTCCCAATCCCTGCGAAATCTGTTCATGCTCCTGCTTTATCTTTATGTTTATGGCAGCTACATCTGCGGCTGCCTGCTTCACTACACTTGTAATCAGAAGATGCACACATAGACACATTCGATCTGTTTGATGCAAAGAACATGCTGTACGCACAACAGAATGCGAAGAAGCATGCAGCGTGCACACTGAGCTCTGCATACATCCAGCATATGAATTTGCACACATATTTTCACAGAGCTGAAACCTTATTTGTTTCTGTGCTGTGCTTCAACAGTAACTGTGTTGCCATGCCAACTCTCCCTCTCTCCCTCTCTCTCTTACACTCGCATACGCACATACACACTCTTCCTACATCTCCCTGCTATTCTGTTTAACAGGATTCCAATGCAGAGCCGTGTACACCAATCAGAATAAAGCTCGTAGCAAATTTTCTAACCAGCCCCGGCACGGTTAACTGTTGGTGCCCCGGTTGCTCTCCAGGCGTCCGTCCTGCAGAGTGATTGATAATCACCCTCAAAGGAGGAGACAGAGGAGGGGGAGCAATTGTTTTCATGTGACTCTTGTTGAGAAAAACGGTTGCTTTTGGGGGGTAAAACTTTTAGAATAATAATTAGAAAAACACAAAGCTCAAAGGGAATGATTCTTCTCAAAGATAAATAACTTGATTTTTAATTAAAGTGCATGTCAGAGCAGTGGGTGGTAAACCGGAGGGGAAATGAAACCAGTCAGGGGGCGGATATTGGATTTATAGTGGTTGATAATGCTGACATTTTAAAATACCACTGTGATAAATGATTGATGAGCAACTAGCAGCAGGTGTGTTTGGTCATTGAGCACAAACTAACACTGCACAGGGAACGGCAGCTCCATTTGTTAAGAAGAGGGAGGACTTGAGGGTTTGTTATCGGCAGGGTGACCTTTACCGAAGCTCTTCTTTGAGATGTGTGACTCTGGAAGAGGCAGGTAAAGCTAAAAAGACAGCTTGTTGTAGGGATGCTTGACAACGGCAAAAATCATAATCACCATTATTTTTATTCCTACTGAATCACAATTATCATATATGTCACCTTTTGGGTGAATTCCAAATAATTAAAAAAATTCTTCATGTTCCTTCTGCAAGTTATTTTGCATTGCTCCTGCTCCAACTCCTCAAGACTAATATGAATGAGGCAGTTTTATCTCTTTTTTAACCAATGACTGCCTTTCTGTCATCCTCTTTAGCTCTCTTTCTGTTCAGACAAATCTCAATGCATGCCTTGGCTCTAGAGTTAATTTTGTTGACTAAAAATTATGACTTAAAATGTTAGTCTGCTACCTTTTATCCACCCTGGAAGGTTGTAGAAGACAGACCTCTAAGAACAGCTGAGGCTCCTCAGCCTTTATTGCATACCTGCAACCACCTCTTTGTTTTCACGCATTTTTTTCCATAAGGGGGACTGTGCGTCCCTTTTTACCTCCTGCTGCTATGTGTTCCTGTTTTGTTATCAAAGGTTTCATTTCTTTTGCTGACAGAAAGACTAAGACTAGCCAAGGAGACTAGAGACTAAAAAAAGGTTACAATGTTAGTGCTTGACTGCTGGATGTTCAGAAGTCATGATGTTTCTTCACTGGGTCTAGAATCAGTAACAACAGGAGCAGAGATCGGGCAGAGGGTATTCAATGCATGTCAGTATTTTTCTTTTGGATGCTTCCAGGTAAATTAAGTTTTGATAGATAAACTATCTAAGTTCAAAGAAAATAACTGCTCTGACTGAAGTAAAGGCTAAAATATAAGGACTTCTTATTGACAAAACCTTGACAAAGGCAGGGAGAGAAGCAGCAAAATCCCAGAGCAAAGCAGGCATCAATGACAATGAGAGGCACTGATCAAGTTAGAAGCATAATGGAGGAGGAGCTGGGCTGGAGGAGGGTTGCAAGAGCTGCTTGCAGGGAGAGTGGCAGAGCATAGCCAGAGTTTTCATCGGCTAAAACTAAAGTGAAAATGATGAAAATGTGACAAAAACTAAAAAGGGTTTTAATGTAAAGCCTACAAAAAACACTATTTTTTTCCTTTTCGAGGTTATATTTGGCTTTTTCATTTTTAAGATTAGTTTTGGGCCCTCTGCTGCTATTGGATAGGACAGCTGAAGAGAGGCTGGAAACATGTGGGGATAGAGCAGGCGAAGACTTGCACAAAACCTGTGCCAAGACCAGGAATCAGTCCCATGACCTTTGCATTGAGAACTTAGCTTCAGAATATGGGCGCATGCTCTATCAACTGAGTTAAACTGCTGCCCTATACCAGGGTTTTGCCTTTATTTGCATAGGATAGCTGAAGAGAGAAAGAAAATATGTGGAGACCAAATGCACCAAATAGCGCAGAGACCAGGTATTGATCCTGCAGTGAGGTCAATAACCCCTGTATATGGGTTCCTGCTTTACCCACTGAACTACTCTTGCGCCAACACTAAGATTAAGAACAGCTGCCAAAATTAACACTGCTTGAGCCCCTCTGCTCCTCACTTAAATTAAAGAGAGATCTGTTTTGGTGGGAGGGGCAGAGCTCAAAAGGTGCTGTTAAGGAGAGCAGGGATGCTCCATTTGCCACACATGACAAACCCATGGACAAACGAGAACAACACGGCAGGAGGCATATTCTTGATCATTTGTTTCATGATTGCTGGAAGCCAACATCTTTATTAAAATTCAAATGCCCAGCTCTAGTTCGCTCTGATGTTTGAAAAACTCTGACAAAAAGGTTGAAAACTGCTCAAAGTTGCAGAAAATGTAACAAGTGTGCATTAAATCAGAGGCAGCATTGACTAGAAATGGTATCCGGCGTGCGTAAAAAGGCACAACAGGGTCTGTTTCACTTGAGAGGAGGATCATTATTTACGTCCCTCACTGACTGACACCACACACCCCTTAAGAGCGCACCTCCTCTGCCTCCCCTCCACATGCACATACTCACCATGCTGTCGTAGTGGATCAGCTCCAGCTCGTAGTCGGGCAGGATGTCGCTCCTGTTGTTCACCAGGTCCAGGGCCATCTGAGCGGAGGGCATGCACGCCTGTCCGCCCGGCCAGCCTCCGCTCATGGGGAACAGAGCTCCGATGTACAGCTTCTTCTTTCCTGCGGACGGCCGAGGCCAGGAGAGGAGGAGAAGGACGGTGAGAGAAGCCCGGAGGAGCATCGCATGATTACGGGCAGAGTGAGCGCGAGCTGCCCGCGGGGGATTTCTGCAAAGCATGCTTCAAGGTGAGCTGAGCTGGAGCCACTGTTGGCCCCAGGTGCTGCAGCGGAGGCAACCAGGTTATTTAATGCGCGAACTGAGATGCAAGTGAACGCAACACGTGTTTGGGAGCAGTTTGGATTTTCGTTGCAGGTATTGTGCAACCCGATTGTTTTGTTAAGCGACTCGACTAAATATTGTATTCGACGTGTGATCTAGCATAATGCATGGTTAATTATGCATGGCATGCTTGATATTTCGGGACAAAAAAGTCAAAGATGGGTCAGCCAGCTTTTACTTTGAAGTGATCGTGTAAAGAAGCCGCGCTGCTCATCAGTCAACTTTCAAACGAACCTCCGCGATCCTGCTGCCCAACACGTTTTCAACGCGACTCCTCATGTTGAAAAACACCAAACTATCGTTCCTTATTTTGCTTCAAATCAATCATGGTAATCTGGCATGTCCGCGCGGTAAAAACTCACGACTTTTACGCAAAAAATACGCGCGAATTTGACGCTCAAGTCCGCGCAAGAATACGTCAAACGCGTAAAAGGCGTGCGGATTGGAGCTGCAGCGAAGAGAAACAGGACTGGAGTGTGAAGTGAGAGCTGCAGCAGCAAAAAATAGCAGGCTACATTTTTTCCTCCCCCTGTAACGCAGCCCTTATTCCAACAGATGAGACGATTCGCCGCGGAAAAGAGAGCGCGCCAGAGCTCTGCGTCTGATCCACTGCAGCACCGGCAGGCTGAGAGAGAGAGAGAGAGAGAGAGAGAGAGAGAGAGAGAGAGAGTACGGGCAAATCTGAAATGTATGCCGAGAGAGAGAGAGAGAGAGAGAGAGGGAGGGACAGAGAGATAGGAGATGGTTGGTGGGGGCTCTGTGCGAAATCTCCCCAAAAGGTTTTCAAACGAGTTACACGCTGAGTTTAACATAAACAGAGCATCCTTTCCATAGAAGTCCAAAAAAACATCATCACTTGGTCACATTTTTTCTCTGCATTACGCAAGTCCTTTTTAAGAATAATTCAGGACTTCATTTTTGCAAAGAAACACGACTAATGTGATGGATTAGGCTGTTTCTCCTACTACCATTAAAATCTGCAGCTTCTGACTCACACTGTTAGGTGCATCCATGATAAATGTCTAACCTACATCCAGCAAAAGCTGAGCTTATTGGATTAAAGCTGGCCAGTTTAACAAACTGTGAAATACAGAACGAGGGAGTCATGATTATTTCCTCCAAGGAAAAGTAAGGCTTCATGCTAAAACTAACAATCAAACACTAATAACCTGTGTTTCCATATATATATATAAAATATATACCTGGGTGGTAGGTTTATTTTTATGTGTTTCTGCTCTTATGACAGTATTCATCAGTAAACTCCACATGTCCATGCTTATTATCAATGATATGGAGAGGGACATGTCCCATCCACTTTTCAACACCACTCATCACATCACATCCGTCTGTCCACTGTGCACTATTTTCAAAACACTTTCACTCACACAGGTCATTTCCACCGAGTGGTCTGGTTCAGTTTGGTATGGCATAGTTTTTTGTGTGTGTTTCTATTATCAAAAGTTGGAAAGAATTCCGAATAGTTGACCTGTACCATCAAACTTTTTAGGCACCCTTACTCTGGGATGCCAAGCTTACCTATCCATCCTCAAAAAATAGATAGGTATGCAGTGACGTCAATTTCAGAGCACAACCCCACAGCTCAGCCAGGTTGCTCTATGAGGAGTTGGTTAAAATGGGAGAAAAACAGACTAACATCTGCTTTTATTAGAAATGTTTGGACCCAACAGAGATCCATGCTGTTTCCTGGACCGTAGACATTTATATGTGGTCATAAATCCAGTTTCCAGACATTAACTGGCCCTGGTTTCAAGAAGGCTACTGTATTTTTAAACAGGATCAATGTACAGCGGCTGATTTACTTAATCAAGTGATTTTAACCCCAGTGAAAACATTTTAATTTAATGTGATAAATTCTCACAGTACTGCTCTCAACTTTCATATTGTGTCATATAAACTGTTAAACAACTTCACTGCTATATTTATTAATAACAAATTAACACTGGCATTTATTATAATAGGGTATAGTCTTAATTATAATATAAATGATTAACACTGGTCTTTATTATTATAGGGTATAGTCTTTATTATATTATCAATGATTAACGTTGGTCTTTATTATAAAGGGTATAGTCTTTATTATGATATCAATTATTAACGCTGGTCTATTATAAAAGGCCACAACGGTGGGTGTGGTCTGGTTTCTTCTTCTTCTTCACTGGTTGTTTAATAGTGATTAGAGAACACTCACAAGCATCCCTGCCACCTAGACTGGTGCGTTAATACTGTGATCGTCTTTTTCATTGTTCAAACATATTAGTCATGTGATTTCATGCACCAAAGTGACACGGTTCAGGACGAACACAAACCCAATTACACTTCCAGTATGAAGGCACATTTAACTGAAATTCCCCAGACTTCTCCATCATCATCTACAGAATGTATCTCATTCTATGGCCGATAAAGAGTATCAAAATGGGTTAAACTGCATTAAAACTTATTGCAGAGGACCCCAAACCTCTGTTAAATTGTCCCACCTACTTTTTAATGCTTCTAGCACCCACAGAGATAGTGGACTGGAGCTATCATTGTAGAGCACAGGGGCACATGATGATGTCAGCAGCATGCAGCTGCAGAAAAAAAAGTTAAAACTGCAGCTGAAGAACCTGCATTTTTAACGTGAAATATTTATGTTTAAGTGGACAGCTCTTTAGTGCATCAATGTTGAATATATATACTGTGGATTTAAAGTAGATAAAGAAGAAAAACTGTTGGAAAATATACTTTGGTGGCAACAGATATACCTGGGTGGCCCACCCATGGAGTTTTCCAATTTTAACCGCATGCTTTAACAATCATACAGTAGAAACAAAACTGATTAAACTGACTTAGAAAGAAGTAATAAAAATGTATCAATCCATTCCACTCTTCTGCATATTATTACACAATAAATGTTGTGTTTTTGTAATTTGCTTTTAATTGAGATAACCAAAAACTATGTTTATTTCACCATGATTCAATACCACTAAAAATCTTAAAATGGCTCAGATCATTTAAGCTTCTTTATCAAAACAGATTGCTGTAAAAGCTTGAGGTTATATATCAGTCATACTTCAAAGAATTTCAACCACAGCGTTTTAATATGAATCTAGATTTGGACTAAATCACACTTTTCAAATGAACAATCAAACAGTCAGTAATATTTCTCTAAAAATGACACTTCTGTTTTATTAAGCCTTTCATGAAATCTTCATTTGCACACAGTCTTTAATCCAAAGATATTGACTTTTTTTAATCCAAACAATGCATGCCTTTCTAAGCCAGGGAGTTTCTAATCCTGTCAGCTGTGGATGAATTATCCATCAATGGTTAAATCCATTTATTGACTTGTTTGTATTAAATATTGATCAGTTGAACTAATCCCTCTTCAATTGTTTTGCACCATTCCTCTAAGGACCTTAAAAATGCTGCCTGCACACAACGGTAGATATAATGTATGTTCAGATGAATAATTGCACAGCGTGTCCAATAAGGCATTAGGTCAGTACAGCATTACTCTAAATGTGATACCTATAAAATGAGCTACTAGTGTAAGTGATCACAGCAGTGACGAATGTGAATAATGCAAGGTTAAACATCAAAGTGGTCCATTATGATATGCATAAAACAGAGCTAGAGTAGGGCTGAATACAGAGAAATACAGGTCATAGTATAAGAGCAAAGAACTGTACACAACAGGGTCTAATGTAGGAACAGTCATGTGAGCCATGCCGTGGGACTGCAGTTATGCACAGCAGGGATTTGAGAATAACACTATTTTAAAAATGCTAGCACACTCACACTGAACATGGGACATTGGTATAAAGGTTATCACATTTATGAACTAGGTAGCGTGTGTTTGCATGCTACTATTTACTGATTGGCACCAGACTAAGTTAAATACTTGTTTTAAAGGTTTTGTATAGGAACAAAACTAGTAGTTCCCAACTGGTCCATCCTCAGGACCAACCACCACCTCTCTACTGACATATCCCCAGCCAAATTTCCAAACATTTCTAACCATTCAGTTGTATTTAAAATGTTGCAGCTTGGACCTTACATGGAGCAAAACATACGATAAACAAAGAGAGAGGACTAAACATGTAAATCACATAATTCCAGAAGCCCTTGGAGGACATGAACGCATGCATTTTATTTTGCACCATTTCTTATAATAACATGGAAATGTCTATGTTTTTTTTTTTGTTTGTTTGTTTGTTTTTTAAGATCTCTACAATTAACACAATCTTTATGGGAAATTTGGCTTTTTTAGGCTGAGATAATTGGAAAAACTGGCTTATCACAGCAAAACAGTTAAACAATAAATATAAGGGATGCACCATATAATCAACATGATATTTGTATTGACAGAAAATAAGATTTTCACCGATATTTTCCACCATTTCTTTGTTTTAACAATACTTCCTGGCAATAAATCTTGTACAGTTAAAAAGCCTGTTTATTTCCCTTTAAAATGAGGCCACATTTGTAAGGAAGATGCACTTGTGGGATGAGCAGCAGAGCTGAGTATGTGGGTTGTGCCCATGAAAATTGTGCTTTATCTTCTCTGACAATGCAGAATAAGCTGTGTGACATTGGCAAAGAAGATTTGGCAAACTTTTCATGGGCACAACCCACATACTCAGCTCTGCTGCTCATCCCACAAGTGCATCTTCCTTACAAATTTGGCACCATTTAAAAAGGAAATAAATAGGCTTTCCAGGTGGTATAAGGTTTATTGCAAAGAAGCATTATTACAACAAAGAAATAAACAACCAAAAACAAATTTACTTACTTTTAGTGCTAAGTTTGTAACCATAGATAAAAATCATCTACAGGACTTAACATTAACCATTCCTTTTTCTTATTACAGCAGAATGCTCACTATTTCTGATGAAAACATCGTCTGAATGAGTTAAATTATCTGATAAATATGTTTGAAGCATTTATTATTCGCTAAAAATGTAATGACTCTTCCACTTTTGTTGTCATTTGTAGCAGTACTACCTTCTATTTTGAACTATCTTAGTTTTGCTATTGTTTTTATGATTTTTATAAAGCTTAGGAAGATATTGATGAATGAGGCCCATTCAATTTTCATCACTTTTTTATGTTCAAGCATACATTTGCTAACCCACTTCTGGAGCCTGATCCACCAGCTGAGAACTGCTGTGCTTCATAAATATGAATTCTGGCAAGATGAAGATGCTGGATAGGAAAGTGAACTGACCCCAGAGATTTGAACAAATCCTTCCAAATGTCTCTCTCAGATTTTACAACAGTCTATCCTACAGTTTCTGTATCACATCAGAGGATCACAAAGTCAAAAAGATTCATTCCTGACTTCTGACAAAACCCTCAGTTTAAGCCAGATTTAGCCCGGTTTTAACCTCACCTTCCCAACATCTGTTTGACCCCCCCAAATCAATAACTCCACACTCACAGGGCTGGCTCTCACACACATAAACACACACAGACAAACAGCTCTGCTCTGTAACCACCTCTGCTAATCCATAGACCATTTCATATCTACCTCCCCTCCACGGTCAAGTCTATAAAACGCTACAGAGTCCACCGCTGAAAAATCAGCAGAAAATGTGGCAGCAGAATCAATCACGGCTGATTTTATTTGCTTTCATTTCCAGGGTGGAAACAGTGAAGTAACCTTTGATAGGGAGGAGACCGGACTTCTGTTTGAACCCTCAGTGAACATCCAGCACAGCCTTTATTCTGCAGCTCTGACACACAGAGACTTGACTACGCACACGTGCACCTTCTGACATATTCATGAGTGCAAACATAAGCATACCATGTAGAATTAGGTTGTCAGACTTTCCAACATATCCTGATACTTTTCAGTACCACTGTAGGTCAGAACCCAAAAGTGGGTCACAAAGCCAGTTTCAGTGGGTCACAGATGTGTTACTAGCAAAAAATGCGGTAAAAAGTCCATTATGTGCCTTTATTTTGAAGGACATGTCTCTGTTTCTTTGTTCCAACATATTTTTTGTCTCATCTCAAGTCTGAAACAACTTGTTTTTCACTGAAAACGTCTGGTTAGGATTAAATAATTGAGGATGTTTGGGTTGCTATTTTTCATTAAGGAGGTGGTGGAGAGTCCTGAGGCTAGACTACCATATGATACAATGGGATATGGTAATGTGGGATTTGACTGATATAATGGGATGGGATGGGATGGGATGCAATACGATACAATTCACTTACACATACACAAGTTAAGAACTGCTGTTTTAAAGGATACACTCTCCATTATTCTAATGATCAATACTGGGGTTGTGATACAAGAATTGTGTGCTTAGAAAAACCAAATGATATCAAATGCCTCTGTGATACACTGCAGCTAAAAAAGAATTTTTAGGCAGCTGATCTTGGGATTTTTTTTTTGTTTTAATTCACCTAAATTTGCAAGCAAACTCTCACGCACTGTCTAAATTACTTCAATGTTTCAGTACCAAAACGCTGAATTTTTGACTGTGTCATTTTAAAACACGTGGTGCACACATAGACTGTAGAAAGAATCGGAAAAAACCCTGTGTGACGTCAGCCATCTGCTTGCAATAGGCGGACTCAAGCGGCTCTTAAAGCCAATCCATGGAGGCTTTCATATTGAAAACGTGGTCTCAACCAAATTTTGGATCAACCTAACGGCCCGTCCACTAAGTGCGACTTCCTGTCAGCCTGCTAGCTAGCATTCTGGTTGACAGAAGCGTAGCCTCTGCCTGTCAAGCTATCTGTCAATCAAATGAGACGCGCCAATCAGTGTTCATCCTAAATATAATCCAAACGATCGTGGTACAAAAATCCCCCCCTCCCCCCCAGTGAGAGCACAAAAATGTTTGGTGTTTTGAATCAGGCTGTAAACCAGTTTATTTCTAGTGTAAAAACCGGCTGTTTAACAGGTGTCCAGATGGGACTTCTGGTGTTCCTGCAGCCAGCCTTAAGTGGAAAATCACTATATTGCAATTTTTTGCACTTCCGTTTTTGCTTCATTTTTTAGGACTGGAGTTTGCTGCTTGGGTGTACAAAGTATGCAAACATTATGAAAACCTTTATCAGTGGTAACAAAAAAGCTCTGACTTTTCAGAAATCAGTTAATCTTCAGTGACATTTTAACCAAAAATCAGCTGCAAGAAAAAGAGAGAGCACTATCAAAATGGCATTAAAAAGCTACCTATATATTTGCATAATAAGGCAGGTTAAATGAGTTTGTCTGCATTTTTCAGACTTCTGGACTTCTTTTTTGTTGTGGTGGCATTTTTCAATAATACACAATAATTGATAATGATGTGTTTTCACTATAATGATATAAAAGTTTAGAAATCTTGTATCATAACAGTCCTTTATAGAATCCCACGGATAAATCAGCTTTTTCAAACAAAATCTGAGTAACCCTGCAGCTTTTTTACCCTTTAAAACAAACAGAATAATTTTGAAAATACATTTCCCAACATCATTTGGCATGGACTGATCTTTTACAGAATATTCAAACCAAAGATGAACAAAACTGAGGTGCAAATAATGCCTTTTTTGACTATTAACAAAGATTTTATTCAGTCTTATGCTCATGTTTCTGCAGTTCTCGTGAGTGCACTAATCACAATGTAATGTTAGTGTTAAGATTCACTTTTGAAAATTACTTATTGCAGCAATTTAGAAGAAGACCATTATTCCTCCCGTCTAAATTAAAAACCCTCTGTAGTTAGGCAATGGAATATGACTATTATATAACCCTGGTTCATTACCCAAATCTCATTATCTGGATATCTCCATGTAGCACAGAGCTATTCAGATCAAGCTGCTAACAAGCCCTCACAGGCTGAGGTGAGTGTAGTGATCATCTGCTGGCATTTGCCTTCCACTTCCACCTCCTCATCCTCGCTGCCACCCTGTGACCCCTCCAACGCACGATCAATTATTCAGCCGTGAACTTTATCTGCTTTTTTTTTCCTGCTCCATAATCCCACAGCCGATACAGGCAATCACACTAGCACCATCACCGGGCATGGCAGTGTTAACAACCCCCGTGGAGGCAAAATGGCACATTCAGAGATGGCATTAGCTGTGACACAGCCTGGAAAAAGATGCAATGGAGGCATGAGTGCTGTAACATGTTGCTGAGCTGCTTTAATGAGGGCCTTGTACTGTATATTTGTGTGTCTGCGCTTTGCACACTGGGCATCCTTCAGGATAATGGCCTGTTTCTCTCTTGGCAGATGTGTTAGTGGGAAAATACTGTTTTGAATGTTCCCTTTTTAACACATTCGCCAGATGACACTGTCCTCCCCCTGCAGAGCACATTTTATTCAGGGAGAAACCCAAATGATTGTGAAAATGCTCTGAAAAAATGCATTGGGTAAAATACATCTGCATGCCTCCATTCCTGAGATGCTGATATTGTGTATACGCAAGATATTTTGCTGCTGAGATCAGATTACACTCATAAAAAGGTATTTCAAAGTCCTTTCTTTGTGTCCGCTTTGTTTTATGTTTAGTAGCAGATGGTCCGGGTACAAAATCAAGCTTTATTAATGCATCACAAGGACAGTGTGTTTGGATTTATAGGTACATAAAACTTAGCCAGTGTTTCGAAAAATACAGTTAATCCTGCGACATTGAAACAGTATCATCATTACTTAATTTGTCCAGCAGCAGCACAGTAGTCCACCTTGTTTCCAATAGTGCAGCCCAGCAGTTATTAGAGTCATATATCACGCCTTAGTATCAGGGCGGAGGAGAGTTTAGAATAATAAGTTCATTGTTCAACTGTCACAGGCCTGGAACTTTTTTTTTAGCAATGTTTGGTGACCAACAGTGTATTAAAACGAAGAACTAAGCTCTGCTGTATTGCTTCACTATCTTGTTTTGATGGCTAATGCATCAGCTGTTATCATCTCCAAAGTCCTTTACTACTGTGATTACTGTATGATTTTAGATTGTCATCAGGGAATGAATCACAGATATATACTGATATGATACGCCATTATGGGTAGGGGCGACGATTCTGAGTATTTAAGGGCCCATGTCGAGTTTATGAGATTAATATTTGGAAATGAATGATGCTGAAGTGCGCATGCGCAGTCGGTTGTGTGCAATCACATGATCCTGGACGTCCGCTGGAGGGTCAGGAGGTGGGGGGCAGCGCTTTAAGTGGAAACAATAAGCGCCGGTATTCCCATTAATCACCTGTTGTCAGAGTGTCACAAAATCACAGAACTAATTTGGGTGATATGGAACAAAAATAGCATCTCAGTAGTATTTTGGCTGAACTTTAATACATTATACATACGTGAATATTTTTTTATCTACTAAGAAATAACAAAATCAGACCTCTAAGTCAAATCCACATGGGTCAAATGTCACATTGGCAATTTTATTAAAAAACATCTGATCATTGTCAACATGGACACGGAAAATTACATAAAAACCACATGCTGTGGGGGAAACAAACTATTAGATGATAAAGTTCCTTAAATAAAATAAGAAAATAAAATGCTTTTTTTCCATTAGACCCAGCAGTTGAAATACACTGTTTTGTGTTTAATAAGCCTGTTACTGTCAGTGGTTCATTCTCCTGGTATTACTGACTTTCTCTTCATGATTCCTTACACCATAAAAAACATAACATGTAATTTGAAATAACATAAAAAACAATGAAGCAAAACGCTATACCTTTAATGTAAACCACAGCAGCTATCTCCTGAGTGCCAGTTTTCTCTCCTTTGCTTTGTCATATTTAATCCATGTTTAAAAAGCCAAGCTGGTACCAAATGAAGAGCTGCTCAGGATTCAAGTAAGTGTAGGCTGAAGACGGCTTAACCTCCGTGAGTGCCTGTGTGTGTTTGTCTTAAAATGAGGAGTGGTCAGTGGCAAGTCCCCATCTTAAAGATGTAGAAAATTATTGGGCTTCAGACCACCTTAAATCTGGTCTAAAGTCTGTGGCACAGCGTTTCTGAAACATGGTGTGAAGACAGATTATTTCATTATAGGCCGAACTGATAATGCAGATGCACACACATGTACAAAATTGTTGGTACCCTTCTGTTAAAGAAAGAAAAAAAAACACAATGGTCACTGAAATAACTTGAGACTGACTAAAGTAATAATAAATAAAGATTAACTGAACATTAACTAATGAAAATCAGACTTTGCTTTTGGATTTTGGTTCAACAGAATAATTTTAAAACTCAAAACAATTAAACTGGCCTGGACAAAAATTATGGTTTAGTATGGTGATGGTGATATTTTAATAATAATAATATCTTGGACTTATATAGCGCCTTTCATGAGATCCAAGGTCGCTTTACAGAAGAGTGGAAAACAAGACAACACAAAAGACAAACACTAAGTTAAGTGTATGTAGGGGGCAGGTTTAGGAGAGACTGTAAGCTGTGGTAAACAGGTGGTGCTTGAGGAGTTTTTTAAATATGTCCAAGGATGGAGCATGGCGGATGTTTTCAGGAAGGGAGTTCCAGAGGATGGGGGCTGTAGTCCTGAACGCTCTGTCTCCATAGGTGCGAAGTTTGGTGGTGGGAACTGTGAGAAGGCCAGTGTCTGACGACCGGAGGCTCCGGGTTGGGGTATATGGCTGAAGGAGGTCAGAGAGGTATTGAGGGGCAAGGGCGTGAAGGGATTTGTAAGTGAGGATATAGTGCGATATCTTGTGAACCTTTTTGTGCAATCACTGCAATCAAGGGATTTCTGTAACTCTCAATGAGACTTCTGCACCTGTCCACATCAAGAACATCAAGCTGCTTGGAGATGGTCTTGTCACCTATAGACATGCTTGTCTATCATTTTCTTTTTAATGTCCTGGGACAACTGTCTCCTTAGCTTTCTGTGGTCCATGGTCAGAACACACCACAATACCAAACAGCACAGTGACTAGTTTTCACCCTTTAAATAGGCAGGCAGACTGACTGATTACAAAGTTTGAAGACACCTGTGATGCTAATTACAGGACTCACCTTAGTTTAACATGTCACTATGGTAACATTATTTAACTTCTTTTCTAGGGGTACCATCAGTGTAGTCCAGGCCAGTTTCATTAGTTTGATTTTTAAAATGATTCTGTTGAACCACAATTCAAAAGCAAAGTCTGATTTTTATTAGTTAATTTTCAGTACAATTTTATTTATTATTATTACTTTAGTCAAGTTATTCCAGTGGCCATTGTAAGGGTTTCTTTCTTTAACGGAAGGGTACCAACAATTTTGTCCATGTGCGTACATTTCTCTGAACATCAATTAAGAGTCATCCTTTACAGTTAATGAGGCAACATCAGATTTTCAGTTCATTTGGGTCACTTCATCAGGGGACATCACCATGGTAACTGATTCTGAATGTGTGACATATCCCAGAGCAGGTACTTCTCAGAATCATGTTTCAACCTGAATGAAACTTCGCCTACTGACCAATCAGATCACTTGATCTCACAGCTCTGTTGGCTGATGGAGAGGAGAGAAGAGATCAACAAATAGTGTGTGCTTCCGCGTTATTCTAAAATTAAAATATATATAAATAAGTTTGTAGACTTGTTTTAAGGCCATGATCCTACAACAGCAACTAAAGAAAGCACAGAAGACTTCTATTTTTGAAGGTAGAAGATTTAAAATTAAGGACTCTTACTGCTTTACATTAGCCTACGTTTAATTTTTATGAGCCACATTCCTGTCCGTACACAATCAGAGATACCGCTAAGGTATGAAGTCTTAAACATTCAGACATGCCATGTATGACAAAGGAATGTATTTAAGGGAAGAAAGAGAGGAGATTATTTGCAGATCTGTTGTATACTGAGTGATATTATAAGCCTTAATTTGCACATTCACAGTCAGATATTTTCCTGTGTTGATCACTGCAGCTGTGTTTTTATTTTGGATTTGGACTTTTTTTTTTTTTCCATTTCACAGTTTTCTCTGAGTTTATAAAATATGATGATCTGCTGACGGCAGACTCATCCATGATTGTGAAAGCCTGCGTCTGTAAAACACAGTTTGCCATGTAAGCCGCTCTCTTCCTCCTGTCCCGTCAGCACAGACCTGAGATGAATGATGCCAGTTTAGACAACCCATTAACAGTGATTTAGATTTGTTTTGGGCATACAGATGGTAATTTCTCTGTATGTACTGAAAACTGATATCTGATTGCTCAGACTGCATACAGAGGTGGTCTGGGGTAACCTCGTCCAGATTGGATTGACACATTAAAACTGACGGTATTCAGCTAGTGTGTACGCTGTAAACTCATCTTTAAAAGTGCTCTGTGTAGTTTCAGGAGATGGGGTAATTTACATTAACACTCAGGCTCTGAAAGTTTTGATCTGCTTAAGAAACAGACTGAAATTAAAGCTGATCTGTCTTTGTGTCACCCACAAAAGCAACCGAGACCATCAGAAGAAAGTTGGTTATTTCTGTATTTCTATTTAATTGCTTGTCATCTCCTCTGCTGAATCAGTGTCAGATGAAAATTTTCACTATGTGGACCAAAAACCCATTTATTTATATTCAAAGACAAGCTTCAGAGTGGTTCGATGATCATTACAAGTCAGCAGGATGTTTTTCTTTAACGCTGCTTATACATGAGCGGTAACTGAATAAAAGAGATGCCATTCTGTTTCCAGGGTTCACCAAAAATCAAACAAGACTAAAGATTCTGGCAGAAGCTTTAATTTGTGGTATTTTAACTTTCAAAATCTTTGTTTTCAAAAAACTGGCTTGCCAATAAAACTGATTCCTCACCCAGACCTAGGTCAAGTCTTGCTGAGAGTTACAGCTCTTTTCAGAGATTATTTGTCTCAGCTCAGCAGATGGCTTTTCATTTGATACTATTTTTTGAAACTACTGATACTATTTTGCCTTTTATACCTAATAAAAATAAAACAAAAATGCACAAAATTGCACAGTATAACCAAAATCGTGCATCAGTATTTAAATACCACAATTCAGCCAATAGACAACTGGCTCTTTTTGCATTATGTTTATTTTGTTGCGACACCCCTAGTTAGTCCAAAAGGTCACTTTTTCTGCCCTGAATAAATCTCTCCTCTGATTCTGCAGTTAGACATACCAGATGCCAGAATAAAATTGATTGGACACAACAGATGAACAATGGTAACTGATATCCGATTGGCTGATTGTTGATGTTAATCATCGGGGTCGATATCTACTGATGCATCTCTATTTAACACACACATTAACGAGCATGTAGGTAGAGATTTTGGATCTGTACGCTTTAATGTTGTCATTGTTTTAGTTCTGTTGGTATCATATTCACTGCGTCGATGGTTTTGTTCTACTGTACTCGGAGCAAACAGAAACTGGAGATGCACTCCTACTGCATAAACACACGCACACACAGTATGGAGCAGACACAGACAGGAGCAGGGTATTAACCTTTCTCCCGCTGAGGAGGCAGTAAGTGGGTGGTGATGGCACATGGAGTGGAGAGAGAGAGGGAGCAGAGCCAGAAGGAGGTCAGTATTGTGACAGGAGATGGAAATATCTATTTGTGGTAGCGCTGTTCTCTGCTGCTTTGTTAATTTTTGTGTTTGTCAAGTCCGTCTGTGACATTTAGAAACTTTTATCAGCAACTTCACAGGACAGCAGGCACAAATGATGGGTGTATATTCTGAGTTTAGTGCTGCATATTGTTGGTTTTTGGCTTGTGAAAGGGTAGCATGGGTCCATGTGTAATTCAAAAGAGTAACTGTGCTGTGTTTCCAGCTTGTAAGTGTATGATTCAATATCTGGCTAATTCCTAATGTGGTGACATAACTGGAGAGGGTGAGCCATCCTGTAACAGAAACAAATGTATTCATCATCCCAGCCATGGTTTACATAAATATGGAGGTACAAGTGGAGGTTTTGACCCTTTATTTTTACAGGAAGGGCTGACTTAGCACATTAAAGCTTTTTTAGAAACTGCTGCTATTTCATATTTCGAACAGCTTTAATATGCAGGGCTGGAGTTTGTGAGCAGAATATATATTATATGCAACCAAAGTTTTCAAAACTTTAAATTTATTTATACTTTTCTATACCTTTAGTTTTACAATCCCTGTTTTTCAATGACTGTATTTAAAGGTACAAGAAGCTTTGAAAACACAGTATAAATAAAAAAAGAAGCTTTGAAAACACAGATTTTCAGTCATAATTTACCCACAGCAGTAAAGTGGTAGCAGCAGAAAGCAGTACCAACACATCCGATGCCTTCATTTCATTTCATTTTTCTACCCTACCACCCAATGAAAGACAAGGAATACATTATGGAATCAGTGTAAATAATGTTTTAAGTTTCCTTTTATATCCCATGTTTGACCGGCACCTTATAAAAATATTTCTCCCGCTGACTTTCAGCCACTTTAAACTATTTTTCTACCTTTTAACCCCTTTAATTATTTTAAACTAGCATTTTTTGCCACTTTGAACTTGTTTTTGGCACTTTTTGCACAAATTTTGCCACATACAACCAATATTTGCCATTTTCAACCACTTTTCACATTTTTTTGCCCTTTCTGTCTCATTCATGCCATCTTAAACCACATTTGCAGCTTTTGTCCCATTTTTTCTTTTAACCTATCTTTTACCTCTTTTCCCAACACATTACTTTAAATTTTTGCCACCTATAACTCATTTTTGCCAGTTTTGCCTTTATTTCCCAATTATTTAATATTTCCCCTTAAAGTTATTTAGTTCCTTCTGCTTTATTCTGTGATACCCTGACATTTGTGCTGAGCTATTGCGTCTGACATCATAAGTCAAACCCCATCTTCAATAGTAACTTACCAAAGAAGCTCATTCTGTTTTAAGAGACAGGGTTGCATTTTAAAAAGGCGATATTGTACTACAGCATGAAAAATGGCATTCAAAAGGCATTCATTTTTTGTTGCTTTCATAAAAGTGGTCATTATTCAGGTCAAATATAAACTATTGTTACCATGACTTTCCTGACCCCAGTAGGCCCCCCATTTTGCTGGGCCCCAGAAAGCTCTCCCCTTTATCCCCCCTCATGGGCGACTTTGCTCCTCAAAGGTCTTATTTCAGATATCTGATCGATTTTTGAGCCTATGTTTTAGTTGTGTGTTGGCCAGGTGGTCAGTTGTTGGTGGTCTTTAGTCGATTAGTAACGGTGTCAGTCATTGAGAGAGGGCTAGTGAAGTCATTTTTCTTGTTATTTTGATGATGGAACACGAGGGTTTGTTAAGGCCAAGCATGAGCCAGATATCACTAAAAGTTCTATATTTCATGGAGCTTTTCCTTTCCAAAATCCAAAATGTGAATGAAATTAATAAAACATTTTTAAAGTATCACATAAAATGTACCACAAAATTTCATCAATTTCCCAAATGTTTCCATGAAACTTGAAGCCCAAATATTTAAATAAAAAATCCCATGTAATTTTTTTGAAAAATTTCCAGCAATTAAAAAAAAAGATTCAAAGCAAATTCCCTATAAAAATTCGTATCAAATTCCCAGAGATTTTCAAATACATTTCCCAAATTTCGTTAAAATGACAGACAACCCCAGCCAAAAAAATTCAATCAAATTCCCTCCAAAAAAAATCCAAAATTTTCAAAAATAAAAAAAAACACTTAAAAATTAAAGATCAAAGTCCGCCAAAAAAAAAAGTCAAAGCAAATTCATCAAAACTACAAATACATTTCTAGAATTTCCATGAAAATGTCAATGCTAATTTCTGTTAAAATTTGAAAGGAATTCCTCCAAAATACATTCCCTGAAATGTCATTAAGATGGCAAGAAGTTCAACTAAGCATCCAAACAAAATCCCTAGAATTTCCATCAAAATTCTCAAAAAATAAAAAAAACCTCACCCACCAAAAATTCTAAACCAAACTCCAAAAAATGTACAAATAAATTCCCCAAATTTCCATGAAAATGCCTGACGATTTCTATCAAATTTCCCCAAATATCCTAACAAATTTCCCTAATTCCCATAAAAATGCCCAAAAAATAGTCAAAGCCTATTCCTCAAGAAATAGCAAACTTAACTCTCCAAAAGACGCAAACATATCCACAAAATTTCCATTTAAATACTTTAAAATTTCAGTGAAATTCACCCAAATATAAAAAGAAGATCCCTAAAATTACCCTGAAAATTACAATTAATTTCATAGCAAATATTTCCAATTAAATTACTTAAACTTAAATCGACATTCTGGACAATGATCTAAAAAATTCTAATAGCAGAAATTCTAACAATGTTGTGGGAAAGCCAAAATGTAATGTCCTCGCATGTGCATGAAGTGTCAGGAGGTTAATGATGAAACTTAAATCCCGGTATTACACTCTGATAACCCACAGGTCCACTCATGCATACTATTAACTTTATCACCAGTACTCTTGGCAAAGGGCAGGAAAATACAAAAAGAGGTGAAAACTAATAAGAATACACCATCTTCATTAAAACTCTGCAAATCAAATTAAGCAAAGACGCAAGTCAGTTAGCACTGATGAGCTGAGCTGAAAACACTTCTTCACTAATGATGCTTGGAAGCAATTAGTCTTAATCTTCTCTCTCACTGCATTAACTCATGAAAGAAGGATTTGCTTGATAAATAATATTCCTGGTGTAATGGGATGGCAATAGAGGGGAAACGCTGTCAGCCCTGTTATATGTATGTGTTCAAAAATCAGATTTGAAGCTAATGTCTTTACTTTCTGAGTGCAGAGCTTTAAATACAAACGAAAATCTCGTTTCACACAGCAGAGAAAAAATATAATTGGAAGGATTGTTCCTGGATGGCAATTCATTTTCACAAAAAAAAATCTGATTTTCCAGCTGGCATGGGGATTTAAACCTCTGAGGTAAAGAAAGGGGACACTCTATGCGTTGGGCTACTGCTGCCCTCTAGTGGCGGCAGAGCACATTACAGAGGCAAGAGAACTGAATGAAAGATCAGAGGTGCCTTAGCAGTCAGGACATAAACACTCACTACAAACACAGGCAGGTTGAATTGTCCCTGTGAATTTAAAACACCATATAATATACTGAATATTTCACAAGTTAGAATTTTAAAAATATGATGATTTAAGGGCCATTCTGTTAAGTAGTAAGGAACCCAACAAACTAAGAGATGTATTGAATTAGATTGATATTAGTACCCTTTATATGTATGCTGGACTTACAAGACATTTTTTCACCTTCCCCTGTGAAAGGCAATGATTGATACAACTCAAAGTTGTTTTAAAAACTAAATTGGAGATAGAAAATTTCCAAACTCGGTTTGATGTCAATAAAGGGACTAAATATTAAGAAAAGTAATTACAAGTTTTTTGGAAATCAAAAGAAAATTAATGGTAAATTAAATTTAAATAATAAAAACACAAATTAAATTTAAGGCTGAAAAGATTCATCTGATCATTCCCAAAAAAAAAAAAAAAATCACAGACAACCCCGGTGACAAAAAAAAAGTCCTCTGCACCTTGTGTTATCAAAAAAAAATACCTTTTCGCTTTTCCCTTATTTCCATTTCAGTCCATAACAAGTTAATTTTCTGTGGTTAAGATCATTTTAAAATCTTAGGTCAATCTATACAAGCAGGTCAAGTCAAATAGCTTTTCTCTGAGACAGCAGAAAAATCCAGAATGACACAAAAACAGCTTTGATTGCAAAATAGTGGTATTTTTAAATAAAATGAGGGAAAAAATGCATGTAGGCTTCATTTCTGCAGCATAAGTGTCCCCTCTGGGGCCATTTTTATGCACATATACAAAAACCACTAAATATTACATTTTTCACCCTGATTGATTTAAATTTTGGTGACTTTGATGCATGTCAAAACAGGCTTCAAAGTGATGGAAAAATAATACTAATGAAAATAACCAAAGCAGTTTTGATAGGGTCACTTTAAAATAGGTGCTTGTGCCCCAATGAAAAGGATGTGATTAATCATGACTGACTACAGAAACTCCGAGTCTAATCACAAATAAACGTTAAAATCTTTTAATAAAATTCAAGATTTGCAATGTTGTCATTGAAATAGTTTATGAGATTTAATTTTGGGGGGTTGTGATTGACCAAACATTATCATGGAAACAACATAAGGAGAAAACTCCAAATCTGTAGCAATCCTGTATAAATCCAGAAATATATTAAATAATCAGGCCTTTTATTTAATGTATAACTCACTTATTATTCCTTAAGTATCTTACTGTGTGGAACAATAAATTCAATAGTCGTGGTACAAAACAAGCCCTATGTATAAAAAAAAAATGCTGATTATTAGGCTCATACAGATCTACTCTTTCTGAAGTCAGAATTCAGTTCATGAGAGCCAGTACATTTTGAGAGGTGTTTATAAATTTACTGTAAAAGCTAAAAAAGATGGGGAAAATAAGCTACAACGAAAAAAGGTTTAAAAAATAGAAAACTCTGGAATTGCAAATATAAATTTAAAACTCGTAATTTAATGTTATTTTAGCTATTTTGATGCTGATAAGTGTAATTGATCTGTGGTTGTTTTCTTTGCACTAAGCATTTTGCTTCTGCCTGTGCCTTTTTAGTCACTGCTCACAGCATGACTGGTGACTGTTTAAAATGTCTATACTGTATGTAATTTCATGGCTTGTGTGATGACTAACTCAAAAATACTACTAGAATCAGCCTGCAGACCACATGCACATGTTAGTGTATACTAACAGTGTACACTTTAAGATGGTTCAAAATGACATCATTCCCAATCCCTTTTGAGATTTGTTTGGCTATAACCTGGAGATCCCTGTACCTCAGGGAAAAGCTCGTGTTGTCACAGCATTTACCTCTTTAATACTCAGATGCCTCGTTCTTTCTTTCCTGGAAAAGCACAAGCATCCCCTAGCTTCTAGCTCCTAGCTTCAGCTCCTAGCTTCAGCTTCAGCTTCCAGTTGGATTTGAGGCACTATGCACTTATCAAAACTTGAAAAAGAAGATACACTCTTAAAGACTCTTTGCAAGGCTTGGACCCCGTTTTAGAGTTAAAAGAGCCACTGAATGAGGATGAATAACAGCAAAATAGTGGAAATTCCCTTCTTCAATCCATATCACTTTAAATTATTATGTGTTGTGCTGTAACACGTGACTGGGATGGCTCGGATGGGATGGGTGGAGTTGGGAAGCAGCAAGGGAAACTTAAAACACTGTAACCACTATAATGCAGCAGCTGTTCTGTTTTCGAGTGTACTCTTCCTTGGAACATATGATGAAGTACTGTACTGAAAATCCAATACAAAATTCACATGTAGGCTGCTTTTGTTGTGCAGTGCACTCTGAGTGGTGATGTTAAATGGTTGCATTGTTCTTCTCCTACCATCCCTCTCTATGGAGTGTCCTCCTCAAAGCCTTTTTAGTTTTAACTCAGGTTCAGGTACAGATGGTGAAAATTTAAGCCAGTACCAAAACTGATGTTTTACAGAGCAATTTGGCCAATGTTGATGCCATCATTTATATTGATGTAGGACTCCTACTTTGTAGACATTTTCACTCACATTTGAACATGAAAACAGATCAGAGTTTGTCTAACTGATAACTTTTTTCTGCCCTGCGGAAAAACTTGATTCAACAGATCGATGCCAGCATAAAATTGACTTGACACAACAGATAAACACTGTTAACTGATATCTGTTCATGCCACAGCATTTGGTCAGTGGATGGTTTATTATTACATATGATGGGGGGGGGGTGGTATTTAACCTTCTTCCAAAACTTTTTACTACTTTTATTGCCATAAAATTTCACTTTTTTAATTATGTTTGATACATTGGGCGTTTTTTTTCAACTGACAATCCACTAGAGGGCATTTTTATAATTTATCTGATTATTTTAAAATGTAAGTGTTTTAAATATAATACAATAGGCGTTAAGGAGTTAAAATGCATGAGGCTGGTATGGAAAAAAGTATTGAAAAGTATTAAATTTAATGTCATATTGTCTGTTTATAGCCTGAATCAGAAAGATGAGAAAAGAAGAGCAAAGTGACCATGACATTGCAGCAAGAATGCACTGAGCACTAAAATGTGTGTAGTTAAATAGGTTAGAAATCCAATGTGTTTCTTCATAAAAATGTGCATTGTCAATGTCACGTGCAAACCTCTTATTCCAAATCACTACTTTTCATCAATCAAGAAAAAATCACTGCTACCCACAGTCCTAAAAACAGCAGTTTAAAGTTTAAGAATTAACCATATAACCATTGTTAAAAATATTGCTTATTAGTATAGCCAAATTATACTTCCAAGATAAAATTAAAAATGACATTAGTATCCTTAAAACAATGCAACATTTTCTGCTTAGCTCTTCGGCTAAGGGGGGCCCTGTGTAATTTTCTTTCTGGGGACACAAAATCCCTAGCTACGCCTCTGCAGATATCACACTCATATCGTACATCCCTAGTTGTTAAAGACAGAATTCTGCGTTTATATTTTACACTTACCAATAAGTGTTCATGAAATAATTCATTTTAATAACACAACTGAGCTTAAATGTACCTACAAGGTTTTGGACTAGTGATAATAAACATATAGTTGTGTTTCTTCAACTACCTTCAATCCAAAGGAGTTGCAGGGTTTAGGCACAGGTCTTTCTGATACTTTTCTTGCTTTAAAATAGTAAAACCCACTAACAGACATAGGGCATGACCAATAGCATGGATTAATGGAAAAAATAAATAAATAAACCTATGTAAAATAGAGATGCATGTTTTTTGTCTGACAGTGATAATATGACACTTAATGTCGATCCAAAAGGTCAGTATGTCTGAACATGTAGGATTCCCTTTAAGTATTTTTAGGCTGGCTCTTTTTAAGGGTCTATTGTGGCTGAATGGCTCTTTTTTAGGGTATTTTTTCTAAAAGAAGTCTAATTTTAATTCATTAAATGTAAGCCATGTTATGTAAGAGGTTTATGACTGAAAACACTTTTTTTTGATAATAGGCAATCTATGCTTGGCACTTGTATGTCATTGAGAGAATAAATAGCACAATCATTGAAGCACGGTAGGATTTTGTTAGCTTATAATAAAAAATGTCTTACCTGTGTAGTTTCTGTCATCTTTGACCAGAAAAGCAAAAAGGGGAAAAAAGAGAAAAACTGGTTACTAAAAAGAACAATACCTGTTGATAACAGAGCAGTTAACAGTAGGAATGGGTTTCACAGATTTAGCTTTCTAGGAAGTCTCTCCTGAAAAGCTGTGATGTTTCTCAGCTGAATAATTCACCTTTATCATGTATAATTTGTGGAGATTTTGGTGCATTACAGCCAAAAATCCATATTTTTTCCACCACTAGGTGGCAGTGACAGTACGCTATAGTTGTGAAATGACTTCAGGTTGGATGCTGAGCTGTAATTCTCTGGCAGCAGGTTCCTTACTGAGGAAGATGTTATGTAATCCTGTGATCCTTTACAGGCATGCCATGGAAGAAGACAGTGAAACCTTCAAATTATCATGTGTTTGAACAGTGTAGATATCCTAAAACAGCTTACAGTAACAACACAAAATAATAACACCTTATTAGGAAGCATTATAAATGCTTATGTAGCAATATTAGCCAACCATAAAGCCTTTCACAGATTTAATTATTGCACAGCAAGTAGACTACTTTCAGCCGCCTGGTCCAACTGCGCTGATAATTCCCTCTCTTATCCTTTTAATACTACCATTGCCATGGCAACTTCTTTGGTTATCATGCCAACTCTTCTGATAAACAGTTGGCAATGTCAGCTCTTTGTTTCATCTGCATGTTTTTTTTAAAATCCTCATTTATTTGTACTAATTTGGACAAATCTCCTCTGACTGTAAACATGCCAGATGTTGTAACTGAGAGCACTCTGGGCTGTCAGTGATATCACGAAGATCCTCTCAGGCTGCTTATTATCTCCACTCCAGTGTTGATGCCCAGTTTACTGTCACGTTCCACATTTGTGTTCCTCGTTTGTTTTACCTGCCAGAGCCAACACAGAGACTCTCCTCTGTGGATTACTCCCTGATTGGTCGGATCATTTATCGCCTAGCAACCACTCTTCACCATTGGGACAGCAGGTGTTTGTAATTATCTGTCATCTTTAAAGCCTTATGTTGGCGTTTTTTGTGAGGCGGGCTGTAACAGCAACGTGAGCCATGTGTATGTGATGTAATGGCACAGTGTGTATTCTGTGTGATTTGATAACAGTCTGCATCTGTGCCAAAACAAACACATTATTAAGTCAGGATATTAATAGCAGCAACTCATGGTGGTTTCATTGAAAATTAAATGCATTTTTTCTATTCATTTATTGGTATTGACATTAAAATATTACAAAATAGCTTAATAATTTCCGCTATATTTACCAGATGCTAAGAAAATGTATGTGCAGTACTCTTTTAACTTAAAATACCTCAAATTTATGAAAAAGTAAAGAATCCTGTTCTGATACTTGAAGGATGCGACTACAATGAAGCTTTTATTCTGTAATAATTGGTTTATCAAGCACTCTATATCTAAATTACAGTTTTGTAAAGAACTTTTAAACATATTTGGGCCAAAATTAAGGCTGAAGTAAGGTGTAGATGTTGTGAGTAAGCTGTCTGAGGGCACCATCAGGTGGGAAGGACTGCCAGCGGTTTCTCTTTTTGATAAAAACTGTACTCCATGAGATGTATTTGCTAAGATGCACGATATTATTAGTCTGATATCGGTATCAGCAGATATAAAAATTTCTGCTGATATTTACATCCAATATTTTGCCTACGTATTTCAGCATATATCAACTGTAAATTTTGTCCATATATACTCATAAATTAGTGGAGTTTAAGGCTGAACCAACAGACCTATGTCAGTTGAGGTCTTTTTCTTCATTTATCCTCATTCTTGAAACTTCAAAGTGTTTTTAAGGACTAAAGTTTGTTTCCTTCGACATCCTCAAACCTTAAAGTGTGTCCAAAAAGACTTAAATTTCTTGTCTGAAAAGCATATTTAAATATGACTATCAATATTGGTATCGGCTGAAATGAATCCGTAAATATCGGCATATTGGATATCGGAAAAAATCCAATATCGTGCATCTCTAGTATTTACTAAACAGTAAACCATTGTTTTTATTTTATAGATTTATTTCACAAAATGAAGGAGAAAAGCTGTTAAAATCTGCCTTCTTGGTTCAAGCTACATGCAAATCATTTGCTTGCAGACTTAACCAGGAAGCCCACTTTTAACAGCTTTTCCCCCTAAAATTCATCCATGAAAGGAAAAAGGGGTCTACTTTTTAGTAAATACAAGGTATACAGTGCAGGTTTAATTAAATACAATCCTTAGTTCAAAACAGTAAGTGACAGAGGCCCGCAGAGCTAAGCAGTGTACCTTTGCATGTCTTTTGCAGAATTTACATACTCTGCATTTAACACTGAAAATTACTGTGGGAAGAATTTACCTGAGTCTGTTTTTTAATCATTTCTAACTTTGTATTAACAAAGTGTTGGTGTTGTTAGAAATTATTTTAATAAATCCAGATTTTTAAAATGGCCATTTATAGCTAGAACCTCCATGCGGGTCAAAATTACCCCTAAAAATACATTCATATTTTGAAGTGTCAATAGATATGTCCATGTAGGTTCTCAGTCATTCAGAACATGATTACCCAGATCTCAGGGGGTCAACTGGACTTGGTTGAGGTTCTTGAAGTAAAGAAGAAGTCCAGTTTAGATATGCTCACTGCTTTGAGTGAAGAAGAATCTGGTGGTGGGGAAGTTTCAGGTCTGAGCCCTCAGCCCGAACAGGTTCTTGGCTGTAATGGATCATTATCCAACAGTGATCCTGTTTTCTCTGTGTGGTTTATCACCAGTTCAGTGTCTGTGGTTAATGAATTACTCTTGATCAGTGCGCTTTGTAAAAATCAATACTCAAACAGTGGGTAAATTTTGCCTGCTGGCTGTTTTAAGCACATAGAGATCCCTGGTGCTTGTAGAGTCAAACAGGGAAAAAGTCATAAAGAAGCGTGTAAAGAACGTGCACTACGCCAGTCACCACCGTGAATTCGTGGACAGAAATATCTATTTAGCAGTAGCATTAAGTAAGTAGCATGCCCCTTTTTCCAGGGGTGGGACAGAGCAAACATAATATAAAAGGTCTATAGTTTATTTTTAAGCTTGTAAGCAAGAAGTGGAAGTGGACAGGGCTGAGCAGTGTGTCTCTACATAGCTTAGAAAATTTTACAGGGGATGGATTGTATTATAGTGCAAAAATTCTACATGTCTAAGTGGATAGGGGTCACATTTAAGAACCTGTACCTAAGAGGAATGAATATTGATCTATTTTTGGAGTAATTTGAGAATTAAAACTAAAAGCATTATTCTTGTCTCATAAAATCTCTTTTAAAATGTTCAGAAAAAGGAAGGAAATTCTAAGCTACAAGCAAATCTAATCAGCCATTTCTATTTCTGAAACAGTTTGACTCTAAACCAAATAAAATGTCTTTGCTTGTATTCTACAGGCTGCAAACGATAATGTCATCACCATCTGTGCTGTCAGTTAGCCTCCCCTGAGGTAGCACACAGCATCCAATTAAACAACATAATTTTCTTAATTATACTGTAATTCAAAGCTTAATCTTAAAACCTAATCTTGTCACAGCAGCTGTAATAAGACACTCACAGAGACAGGTGGGTTTGGGAGCATCCCACTTGCCCAGTTTAGTGCAGTGGCTGATGTTTCTGCCCTCCAGGATGAAGCCGGCATGGCAGCTGTAATGGAGTACCATCCCTTCTACTGGTGGTCCAGGCGGCTTCACAGATACCCGGCCGTTCTCCAGGGAAGTCCACACCCGCGGACACAGCAGCACTGAAGATAGAAAGGAACACAAAACAAAGTAAGGAAACAGACTAGTAGAGAGATATAGAAAGGCAGGGAAGTTATAATTAGAGCTGCATATTTCTACTGTGAAGGATTAGCTGACTCAACAGCCAGCTAACTGTAGTATTGGTCCTAATATGAGCTGTCTTTTTCCCATGAAAAACACCTGAAAAGGGGGTCGTCTTATATTCAGGGTCTAGACACTCAAATGCTATGACACTGTACATTCACAGCAACAGATGGAGCTGCTTATCTGCGTAGTGAGTCTACCACTCCGCTGATGACTGAGCCCAGCTGTCACTTACAGCTGCAGTGCCAGGAAGAGACGCGCTGATCGTCCGGAACAAAGTGGCTCAAAAGTAGGTCAAGTTAACCCACAACTGAGTCAGAGTTATGATACCAATTTTGAGATTAAGGTTATCAATGCAGCATTTTATCTGTATGATATCTTTACCTGTATTCAGGAACAACAGAGATGCTTCTACTGTGAAGTCTCTCCATAAATGTAGGGAATACGCTGCAAAAGGATCATAAATGGAACATTTTTGTTAACATATGAAGAGGGTAAGGTGGGACTGTGTGTATTAGAAAATGAGAGGTGTGTGTGGATATAAGCACTGGATGGAGATTGGATGTAAAATTCATTACAGACCAATCAGAGCAACAAAACATATGACATAGTAGGCGTGCACTGCTGCCAAGGAGAAAACTACATAACAAAGGCTCGACAGGCAGCTGTAGTCATTGTTCACTATCAGTGGAGCCTGTTATTAATTCAACTCTTGCTGAAGCGGTTCAGAAGAAGAGTTAAAACATCTTTTCCACCATGAAAGGTTTTCAGTCCGGCCTTTGCTCTTCTTTTAGTTAAGAAATGTCTAAGTCTGATTAAACTTTGGCTGCTTCCACACTAGTCTCTTCACAGGCCACCATTATTTACAGCCGTGCAGTCACTTCAACTTAAGCACAACCATAGCTATCGCTTCTAGGGCTGAAACGATTCCTCCAGTGATTCGAGCGACTCAATTAAAAAAATTGCTTCGAGGCAAATAATCTGCCCATGGTGTAAGCTTGGACATTGATCTGTGTTGCATGGCGTGCTGGGTTTTGCACGGACGGTTTTTTGTGTGGCATGATGCACTTGTTTTCACTGTCATTATAACGTAGCATGCAGTTAAGAACATGCAGCCTAAAAATCACGAGGGAAGAGAAAGATGATGATGCAGTGAAGTTTTGCACAGCCACTGGCTGTGGCATTACGACAAATACTGCATTATGCCAGTGCTATAACGGTGCAGTGTCATAATGAAAGGTTTGAATAAAGAAAAAGATTTTCTACAAAGTACAGACTGCATGGGTGAAACTACGCAGATCTCAGAGTTAACACGCTGCCTGCATGACTCGTTCATATGAGGCAGCATCACTTTGTGTCTGCAGACTGACCTGCTTCACGATTCAAGCCCTGTTTTGGTGCTTTCTGTCCTGTCTCTCCCGCTACGTTCACACTGCAGGCCTTAATGCTCAATTCTGATTTTTTTCCTCGGATCTGATTTTTTTGTTTGCCTGTTCACATTGCAGTCAAATTCCAAAAGATCAGATACGTATCTGATATAGAACCACATATGATAGTGGACTGAATCTGATTCGAAAAGGTCAGATTCAATGTGACTTGTGCTGTTCACACTGTCAGAAAAATTCAGATATGAGTCACATGTGAGCAAAACAGTCAGATTCAGGTCACTTTTAACTGCAGTGTGAACGTAGCCTTTCTCTCTCTCTCCCACGTGTGCATGCCATATGTTAATTATGATTTATTTAAAACTCAGCGCCCTCACATCTTTGTTTTCAAAAGGCTTCAGCTTCCAAAAGCATTTAATAAGACCATATTTTTCATAATAAGACACCAGTCAAATAAAGATGCATTATTGCCACAAACAGTGACTGAGACAAAGAGAGCAAACAAGTCAGAGTTCACCATCATGCAGTCAAGAGTCAACAGGTCACAGAAGCAGCTTTGTCCCTTAAAATCTGTTCTCCAGGTCCAGAGATGGTGTTAAAAATCATGATTTTACAGTGGATCCTCTCACAAACAAAAATGTAGTTGTAAAAAAATTAAAAGTGAAAACCTTTTGAAAAACAGATCATATTCATGTACTATAAAAACCAAGATTTCAGGCATCATTAGACCACTATGTGAGTGATGGAGCTTTACTTCTTGCTAGAATATGATAGGGATCTACTGATACCATTTTTTCCTTCCTGATAGATTCCAATACCAAGGTGTTGGTATGGGTAGTATGCTCTATTCAGGCAGCATCACATGATTACTGAACAGCCTGCAACTGGCTGACAGACCGTCACAAAGGGTAAGCAATATGGCAGCAAGCATTCAAGTTAGCATTCGAGGTAGTGGTGATAAATGACAGTTATTCTATTAACATGGATAAAAAGATGTTCAATATTGGGTTTACAAGAGTTCCAGGCTCACTGAAAATGCTGCCACAAAGATCCAAAGGCATCAATAGCATGAATGGGAAGGCACAAAAGCTAGCTTCAAGAGGATAAACAAGGAAGAGGCAACAAATTGTGGTTCAAAAGTTATTCAACTTTTGATAAATTGTGTCACTTCTTGTCCTGTATGACAGCGCCAGTCTGGAAGGCATTTTTAACAATCACATTCAGAGAAAAACCGTCACGCAGCCACCATTCTTTGCTGCATTGGGCCCTTTGGTTCTTCTTTGCTGCTCTAAAAACAGTAGCTCGTGCATGCAGTGCTCTCCGGCAGCAAAGAAGAATTGATATCTGGTTTACAGCGCCAACATTTAGTATGGATAAACAAGACAAAACTATTAACTTAAACTAAACAGCAACAGATTTATGCTTAAACTTGTGTACTTGCTGATACCAATACCTGCATTTAAGCAGTATCGGATGCGATACTGGAACCAGGATCTGAACAACCCTAGAATATGAAATAATACACTCATGCATGAAGTAGATGATGTTAAAATGATTAAGTGTCCTTTTGCGTTAAGGAAAGGATCCCTAAACCCAAATTATGGCATAACATAATACAAGATTCAATAGCTTCTTTAAATCATTAAATCTTTCAATCAATCTTTATTTGTTTAGCGCTGGTTCATCAGTGAAGAGTCCACAAGACACTTCACAAAGACATCCCAATTAATACTTGGTGTCCCTATCAGTTAATTCACATTTACAGCAGTGTGGGAGCGTGAGAGGATCTCCACATCAACCCACAGTATGACTTGCTCAAACAGCACTGTGCTCCTCTGCTTGCTCTGCTCAGAGGGGGGTGATTTTGTCCCCCTATTACAATGGTCATAGTGGAGACAAAACATAATAAAAGTACAAATATCACACCTTGAAACAACACTTTAAAGCCTGATGAATGACTTGTCTTCAGAGGCTAAGTGGTTCTCAGGGTTTCTGGCTTGTTATAAACTGTGTAGTCAGATAGAGAACAGTGGGTTACTCGTTACCTTCTGTCTGAGTTTTATTGCCTCCTGCAGCTTGATTAATGAGAACAGTTAGCCTGAACCAAAAAGTTGTGATCATTAAAACTAAAATAATGCTGAAAGAGACAGAGAATAGCCTCTAGAGCTGTGGAGGAAACTGCAGAGTCAAAGCAACATCATGCATATAACACATCTGTCATTCAATCATGAGTAAATTTAAATGCTGGTAATTAGTACAACTTTAATGGTCAAGAATAATGAGTAGAAAAAGTAAAACCCTAATGTTAAGTGGTAAGGTATTACCCTTTAGCTGGCAGTTTTTTTAAATGAAAGACTTTCAAAACCAGCCATTTCTTCATAAATTCTACTTGATCAAGTTTTTTCATTTCATGTCAGTACTTTTTTCTTCTTACTACTTAGATTTATTCTTAGTCTTTTGTCCTTTTTCATCCTTACATTATAGCGTTCACTCGTTTTACTGTTTCTCTGTCTTGCAGCAGCCATGCTTCACTTCTGTTTTTTATTTCTGCTTCATTTGTAAGAGCGCTTTGTAATCTCTTTTTTAAAATGTACTATTTAAATAAAGATAAGAAACAATGGTGTCTGCAGCAGAGAGCAAAAAATGCCTGCTGTGATTCTTCTGTGTACACAAGAGTTAGTATGCTAATGAAAGGATGTCACACAGATTGCACAATGAGATAATTCATCTACTGCAAGGATCCGTTACATGCAGCTCTTGTCCTGACCACAGCTTCCTGTTCTGCTATGACTTCACTTTATGTTTTCTTTAGGCTGCATGCACAGTAAGCCATACAGACAAGAGAATCACAACATCTATAGAGTAGCTCTATTTTACAATAATGAAAGTAGAATAAAGCCTCCAAAATACAAGTATGTCAATAATACAATCACACTCATAAGAACTCATAGGTTCTCAAAGTGTGGCCTGCGAGCCAATGGCGGCCCGCAGAAACATTTCTGTTGGCCCGCAATTGTTAAGACAGGAAGCAAGGCACACTGAGACTGACTGTTTTTTCTAAATAAGTTTTTACATATATTCTGAAATGGACTGCACACAGGACTGTTATATCCCAAATTTGACTGTAGAGGGCAGAAAACCCCAGGGATTTTGTGTGCATTACAATGTTTCTTAAGGTTTTCTCAAGTTCTGCCAGGTTTAGCCTCATTTATTTATTAAAATGTGTTTATTGCACATTACTGGATGCAGACCAGTAAATGTAAACTGTAGAGATGCAACCTGGTCATTAAAATGATTACAAACGGGGTTTTCTTTTTTTTTTTTCCTTTGGCGGCCCTCAGTCCAATGTTGGGTTCCTAAATTGGCCCTCAGCTATCAAAACTTCGAAAACCCCTGCTCTAACTGAACGTTAGCATGACCAAACATGCATTAAAATATGATTCTATTAACAATCTGAAAACCACACTAGCCATGTAACGTAAACATAAAAACAATGGTAAAGACTGTTTAACCAAGGAATAATGAGATTAAGACAGCTATGCTAATAGAGAGACTGCACAACCAGTGTGAGCTAAATGCTAAAACCAGCATGCTAACACAATCACAATGATGATGCTAGCATGCTAATGTATAATGTTAGCCAATGTTTGTTAAAATACCTGACAGCAGTGGTTCTAAACATAGGAGTCAGGAACCCCCTTGGGGGTCAAGAGACACCTAGAGGGGGTCGCCAGATGCCTTAAAAAACTGCAAATATTCTTCAAGGAGGCCCATCATGATTCCTGAACTTGTTGAATGAAGCCCCAAACATAAAATCACTTCCAGACTGTCTATTTTCCGGTTCCTCTTTCAGCCCTGTTCGACTCAGTTTCTATTCACAAAGGAAAATGTTTTTCTGTTATTTGTTTTTTTACAGTAAAAAAAGGAATGTATATATCAGTATTGGCTGAAATGAGTTAAGTAGGGGTGTGATGAGACACTTATCTCCCAAGACGAGACGAGACAAAATTTGGGCCCAGGAGACACGAGACGAGACAAGATTTTATACTTTTTTTTAATTTTGGAAAAGAAATACATGGGTGTATAATATGTCCTTTATACAGCGGAAAGTCATAATTGCAACGCATTCAGGTCTATTTAGAAATGTTTGAACTAACTCCAGTTGTACTGAATAGGCTATCAATGATTCCAACAGTTTTTCTAGTCTAATTCTGACTCAAACTGTACATTTTAATGCTCTTCAAATCAAACCTTTCATTTTAACGGTCTACAAAATCTTTAATTTACTACACTATGCACTTATTGCTACAATTACAATAATTATATTTAATATCATATTTATTTATATATATTTAAAGCATTTAGATTATTTTAAAAGTACTTTAAGCACTGTTTACAACAGACTGAAATGTAAATAGCTGCATCAGTAAAATCAAGCTATTTCTCACCCTCTTTAAGGACATCAATATTTAAAACACTCAAATATTTCTGTCAATAACACGCTTGCTATAAATTAGAGAAATGGATTATATTATCGTTTCGTAGTCTTTTTTTCTCATATGAGCTTTGACAGTGTTGGACACAACGCAGAGATGAGCAGGTGTGTTTGTGAGTGTGTTGGTGAGTAAGTGTGTGTCTCTGCTCTGCCTGCTGTCAGACAAACAGGGATCGTTTAACTGGGGCTAGAACTTCGGGTTTTTGGAGCTAACAGTGGACTCTATGGTGTTCAGACTGAGTTTGTTTTGTTAAGTTTACCGTTGCAGTATACACAACAACCCGTTACGCTACTCATGTTGAGCTTCTGATTGATGATAGTACAGCCAGCAACTGATGGATGTGTGACTGACAGACGGTGAGGCGAGAAGGAGACATGACGAAGCAGCGACTGAAACAAAGTTACAAAGTCACAGATGCTGGCACCATGAGCAAGTCTGCGCTCATACACTAACTAAATAAACGCTGTATTCTCCTCATGGAGTCTGCACAGGTTTCCAGCAGCAGCATTTCATCATTTCACACCGTTATGATGAACTTATTTTGCATAGGTGGATCTTGTGCGGCCCCAAGTAGTGTACGCGGAGGAGGGGGTGGAGGTTGGAGTGGTCATCTTAATGAATTACGGATCAGCTCCATTAATTCATTAGCTCTCTCATCAACAGTTTTAAAGTGTCCAGGGCATCTTCATGATCTTTTATAACTTCCAGTTTGGTATTGTTTTCTGTAAGGAGAGCTGCTGCTACAAGTGTCTGTGCAAAATTGGTCTCGCGAGATTGATTCTTCCACGACAAGAAATCTCATGGTGTTTTGATCTCGTGAGATCTTGTGGCACGAGATCTCGTCACACCCCTAGAGTTAAGACATATCGGCATATCAGCATATTTGATATTGGCAAAAATCCAGTACTGTGCATCCCTAGAATAAAGTAGAGATGCACCAAGTGTAAAAATCAGGGCCAATAATAATATAGATGACAATTTTTTTTATTTCATTAATTCTTTTGGTACCACATCCTCACATTGCCAAAGTTTTCTCTCGCATGTGGCTTCAAAAACAATTAGAGTTTGTCCAACAGCTTTCATCTTTTGCCAAATAATAAAGCTCTTCCCTAAATCAGCTGTGAGCTGTGCTAAATGCTTGCATTAAATTCACTTGAATCACATCTTTTATAATGACATAACTGTGAAAGTTGGATTGTGAACCCAGCTTCATGGTATGTATCATATCGTGAGTTGTGTGGATTGTCACACCCCTAATGCTCACACCTGCTATTTAGCTCTAAACATGAACTACAGCCAAGGCTGATGGGAATGGCATAACTACTTTTTATTTCTTGTAATGCATCTGTAATAATAATAAGAAGAAGAATAGAAACAAACACTTAATGGTCACAGAGGTTAAAAAGGTTTTTGTTTATCAAGATTTCCATCTCCTCCCTTCATCACTGCTGGTGCCTCTGGCCACTTTGAATATTCAGAGCCTCTAACAGTGTACAAATGAAAATAATGTGGACCAAACATGTTTCTGCAACATTTAATGCAAATGAGCAGTGTTTGAGGCTGAGAAAACCCAATCCATACTTCAGCCTTCAGTAGGCTTTTCCTGAGACTGCATTGTTTTCAGGTTAAATGAACACACAAAACAGTACAAATATGCAGAAATATTTTTAAAGAAACCTTAACTGCCTCAGGAATCATTCTGACCCACATAAAGATGAGGATTTGTGTTTTTAGCAGGAAGATTTAGAATGTTAGCCTGCTATGCTACAGTTTCCTTATGATTCCAGTTTGTTCCCTTGGTCGGATTTCCTGACAAAATGGCTCAGCTCTGAAAATAATTGCTTTAGCTGCCGAGTTTGTTGAATCTTCCTTCCAGCATGCGAGCACATAATAAAACTGCAATCTGCACATTGCAGCTTGCGCTGTTACATAAGCCAGAGAAAACAAAAAATGTTCTCTTGGGAAAAATAAATTCCACTGATGTTAAATGTGAACTGAAAGACTGAAAACAGAGATATCACAAGGATTTGATTGGATTGCTGGCCTTGTTCTCAGCATTTGCAGAGGCATTATGGATGTAGTCTGAAGAAATTACGTTAAAGCCTCAATGTTGAATAAGAAAATGTTCATTTGTAGGCAAAGTTTTCATCAATAGCACACTTTTGAACCCTGTGGGAGCAGTAAAGCAATTAAAAACTGCTCATTAAACACAGGTCTTTGATTTTAAATAACATGAAGCTTTATAAGCTTGCTCCTTTATTCTTGAACAATAATCTCAATGTAATCATCCAAAGAAATAACCAGCAAGTGTCAGCCAAAATTATCCTCTGTGGGGGTGTTACAGATAAGTTCACATTTACATTTATTAATTTATTTTCTCATTTCAAAAACCCTTCATTAGAAAAACAAACACGTACATCAGAAAAGACTAGACATATTTCCTTAGTTTATACACTCACCGACCATTTAATTAGATACACCTGTTCAACTAAATGTTAACATAAACAATCTGCCAATCTAAGAACAGCAATCAATGCATTTAGGCATGCAGACATGGGCTCGGTCTCATTTCTAACTTCAACCTTGATTTCAAGTGTTTAACTCTGTTTCAAGGGGGCATTTGTTGCCCCACACCTGGGATGCCATCCTAAAGACAGCAGGGGCATGGCCCTCCTGACAACCAAGACAGGACAACCAAACCTGCATAAGATCAGCTGATAAGACACTTCACAGCAACATCACATAACCGTTCTTAAGAAGACTGCAGGAAGCGGTTGAAACATGTCAAGGTCACATAAACTTGCTTGCCCGGTAATGAGAAAACACAGAAATTTGTCCCTCTTTTCCAAAAGTAAAGGTCCTACAAAGTGTAAATCCAAAATACTTTTAAGGCCTTTCTGCAGGCATTCTGCTGACATCACAACTGCCATTGCCTTTGCTGTTGCCATTGACGTAACTGGGCAGCATTAGTTCAAACTGAGCATCAGAATAGGGAACAAATTCAACTGAAGTGACTTTAAATGTGCCATGGACATTGGTGTATTTCACAAACTGCTGATCTACAGGGATTTTCACGCACAACCATGTCTAGGGTTTCCAAAGAATGGTCCAAAAAAGACTGTATCCAGTGAGCAGCAGTTCCCAGAGCCAAAAGGCCTGTCAGGGAAGAATGATCAGATTAGTGTGGAAAAAAAGGAAACAATGACTACATTAAAAGCTCAGTATGCAGAAGAGCATTTCTGAGCACAGCGTCTTGAACCTCGAAATGGCAGACAGCAGCAGAAGACCATACCAGATGCCACACCTAAGAAGAGCAAACTGGGGCTACAGTTCACACATGCTCACTTAATTGGAAATACAAGATTGGAAAACATTGCCTGCTCTGGTGAGTCTTGATTTCTACTGCAACAGCTGGTATTAACCACAGCAAATTGGTTATAAGAAAGTTAGAAGGTTAGAAGAAATTAACCTTTCTTCTCCACTGTGATGCTCAGTTTGAACTTCAGCACATCATCTAGACCAGTGGTTCTCAACTGGTCTGGCCTCAGGACCCACCAGTCTGTCTCATGACAGATCATGACCCACGTTTCCAAACAATCTTCAACAACATATGTTCAGTTAACTGAATATGCTGCAGTTTGAAGCATGATATAAAAAAGGGACAAAAATAACACATTTTATACCCTCTTTCCCCATCAATATGTGTGGGTTGTTGCCGATTTTCAAGAAAAACTAGTGGAATCACTTCATTATCATGGGAAAAGTAGCCATTTATTGCAAGAAGAGGAGATAAATTAGTTAAAATATTGATCAAACATTTACATTTACCCAATTCCACAGTTAAACAGGATAAAATAAAAGGTATCGATGCATGTACAATAAGGACTTCAGGAGTTTTGCCACCATTTTTTTTTTTTCAGACACCTAGTCACGACCCCCTGAAAACTGCTCCGCGACCTTTGGGTCCTAACCCACCAGTTGAGAACCACTGATCTAGACCATGTCTAGATATATAAATGCATTGGTGCTGGCATGTGGTTGGTTGATTAGATATTGGCATTAACAAGCGAATGAACAGGTGTACCTAATGAAGTGACCTGTCAGCATAGATTCTTGTCTGACAAGAATAACAGTGGGATTATGAGCTGTGGATCTGGGACTTACCACTATTAAAGACAAAAAAAAAACTAAAATCATTTTGGACCATTCAATTAAAAATGTTAGAAACTGATTTATTATTTATTCACCAGGCATGAGATAGAAAATCTCTTTTGCAAAGGAGTCCTGGCAAATACAGGTACATTAAGAACTTTACTGCAAAAACTCTATTTTTCGCGCAAATTCTCATTACTTCAGCCTCATTCTTATGAAAAGTCCAGATATATCTTATTTCAAATATGAACACCAAAATAGGGCTCCTTTTGCTTGTAAGAAATGCAGATGAGGGAAGCAAACATAACACCAGATGTACTCATTTAGGTAGTTCATCCCATTAAAATAAACCCAGCAAAGAAATTTTTTTTGCCTCCGTTTTACATCATGAAATAAGATTTTTACTGAACTTGTGAAGTGAATATGGCTGAAAATAATCTTCCTTAGAATTCAGATTCGCGGTGCAATTATATCAAGCAGAAATAGCATCAATCAATAATTTAGCGGTGTCAAAATAAATATCCTCTTGATAGCTTCTTGGAGGCTTTAAATAACATCTGACAGTGTTTTTCATCAAAGGGATCAGGTGTCATCATGTATTATCAAGTAATCATGAAGGAAAGAGGTCATATCAAGAGTCAAAGATGGTTTTTGAAGTCAGATGTTAACTGCCTTTGCTCTGTCATCAGTTGAATCCAGGTAAACTCCTGCTCCATACTTTCAGAGAATTTTGCCTGTTTTATTGAGCAAAAACTGTTTTTCTTCTCAGGATGCTAATTCTGTTATTTGTAAGGATCATGAATATGGATTAGTTTAGATTATTTTGAAAAGTAGACTGAACCAAAGCTGAAGAATTTCAGATTCAGCTGAATTGAAAGTGGATTGAAGAGGATTTGTCAATAATTACATCATCCAATAACATTCTCTACACAAAGGAGTTTTTTGTTTCCCTTTAATTCCAGTGAAACAGTCATTATTTCAAGCTCCTGTGAGAAATTTTCAGTTTGCATTACAATTAGCCACCTTTCATCTCCTTGTGTTGACTGATCATGTTCTGTACTTGACACCCAGTATTGGATCTTCTTTCTTTTAATAATGTAACTTCCAAGAAAGCTCCTGTGATTTTTGATAGACTTATTCCTCTACTTTGCCCTTTTTTATGGATCACATTTAATTTTTTGAATCTGGCACTTTAATATTAATATCAGTTGTAAATACAGTAGATATTATGCTGTTTATATATTTTATGTATAAGGATGGAAAGTAACTAATTACATTCACTCACTTTACTGTTATTGAGTAGTTGTTTGTGTACATTTAAAATGAGTACTTTCACTTCTACTTAAGTAAGTTTTAACCAGAGTAATTGTACTTTAACTTGAGTACAATACTCTTTTGCTTTTCACTTCTTTTGACTACACAGTAGTAGAAGTGGTGGATTGCTGTTTTTTACACATTTTCACCATGAGTGAAGTTTTGCACTGAGTTAGCATTTCCGCCTGTCTTTAGGTCGTCCTAAAGGACATGTAGAACTTTAAATAAAATACTTTTAACTTTTACTTTAGTAGATTTATAGACTAGTTCTTTTATTTCTACTCAAGTAAATTTCAACCAGAGTAACTGTACTTTTACTTGAGTCCAATAGTCTTGTACTTTTTCCACCTGATCAATAGTGGTATAGTAAAATATCAAAGTCTCTTATGCTTATGGTCTTGTTCCTGTTTAGATGAAAAGTAAATTCTTCCATCAGGGGGCTCTCAGTCAAAATGATAACAAAGGTGACACACAGGGACACACAACTCAGTTCCACCCACTTCCCTCGCAATGCTTCTCTCGCTTAAACCGATTCAGTGAGACTAGACCTTTATCTAGGGAACCAGGTGGCACATAACAGCAGATGGATTCACCCGTTCCCTTGTTTCTCACTGGAGAATCCATCTTGCAGCGCTCCCATCTGAACCGTTTGGGCCCGGTTAGAAAGTGACAGGACCAATCAGCGACGAGAGGCAGTACTTTCAGGTGCGGCAGAGTCGTGACGTAAGCAAGCAGCAACAAGAGGCCGGTGCAATTATGGCAGAAGACATTAGTGTGGATGCTGCTAAAGCACCAGTTTTATCAGAGCTTGACAACATTTCCTCGTTAAAAAAGAACAAAGAACAGCATTGAGTTGTTTTCTTTTCAAAAACAACAAAAGTCGTGTACTGACATGTCTACAGTGTCCATGGTTCGCGTTATGCTGTTCTCTATGGATTGATTTCTTGGTAGCGGCTACGTCACACGTTTTGTTGCTCTGATTGGCCCGTAAAGATGTGACAGACAGAATGTCCATCCAATCACCCTCCAAGTTTTTTTTCAAAGCCTCTGCCCTTTCTCAAACGCTGTGTATAAGATGGATGTGTGAAAAACATCCATCTGGCATGTGAGGTTAGGTGGCACAGCTAATGGCAGAAAATAATCAAGATCAGTCATCAAAAAGTAGCATAAAACATGAATGAGATACAGTTAAAGATGGTCAGCTTCTGCATGCAGTTTCTATTTCGTTTTGCCTTAATCATAACATCTAGTGTTTCTATGGAAACATTAAACATGTTGAGTCCGCCATTGTTGCTCTGCCGGCAGCTGCCAAAACAACACACTTCTGGCTGATGGTGTGAGTTTGTTTATTGAAAATAATTGGGGCAAATTTTTTAGATGTGCTGGACTGTGCCAGTTTGTTTCGGGCTTTATAGTGAGTGTAAGAGCATGGATTTCCCTTTTGAAAGTTACACGTGTTTGTGAACAATGTTTCCAAACAATTTTTCCTCCGAGTCACCCTATCAATCTGAGAAAAGTTGATCCCACCACCATCCTTCAGGACCCACATGAAAAACAGTGACACACTGCTGTCAAACATTAACATAGATTTATTTGTTGTTATTGTTCAAAACCAAACAAAACAGCCCTGCACACAAGTGTTCTTACTTTTATCATGACTGAAGTGAGAAGGTGCATATCTAATACCTTCAAACCTTCAGAATAAAATCGGATTAAACATCCAGTTAGGGTAAGGGTTACGAAACCTGGCCTGCAAAATCTGATTATGAAACGTTTAATAAACCCAAGTTAACAGTCTGCTTACAGAAAAATAGCTTGTCCTTAATGAAAACACTCTAACACAGCTAACATAGCTAACGCTAAAGCTGACAAAGCTACATTAGCTACATTAGCTACATAGATAACCGAAACATAAGCTATACAGATACAGAAAAAAAGCTTGTCCTTGATGAAAAAACTCTAACAAAGCTAACATAGCTAACGCTAAAGCTGACAAAGCTACATTAGCTACATAGATAACAGAAACGTAAGCTATACAGATACAGAAAAATAGCTTGTCCTCAATGAAAACACTAACACAGCTAGCGTACCTAATGCTAAAGCTGACAAAGCTGACAAAGTTGCATTAGCTACATAGATAACGTAGCTAAATCTAAAGTTCACATAGCTATGTTAGCTTTGTAGGTTTCATTGCTACATAACTAACCTAGCTAAAGCTAAAGCAAATCAGGTTACATTAGCTACAGTAGTTTGTGCTACATTTTTAAAGCTTTTAAAATATGCAAATGTTGGCTTGCTTTAGCTTCATTAGCTTTAAGCTAATGTAGATATGTTGACATCCACAGTCATTTAACTACGTAACTAGCGAAGCTATTTTAGCTTCAGCTAAAGCTAACAAAGTTAAAGCAAGCCGCCATTTGTGCAACTACTTCTAGAACAGGTCTATACATAATTTAATCCTGGATAAGACATCTGAACTTTTTAAAGTTTTATTTTATTTCAGAAAAGTAACTACCAGGCTCAGAAGGGGAATCAATGGATCAGAAAAATATTAGCACTCATTTGTGAAGTTATTTTTCTAGACTCTTGAAGTTAAAATTGTGACTCTTTTTGCTCCTTTTTGGTCCCCATTAATTTTAAATGGAAACTGGTACCAGCTAGCTGAGCCAGATGAACAAAGAGGAGCGTTAAAGATCATCATCCGTTAGCCGAAGTATGACTTCAAATCTGTGGGAAAAGTGCAGAATGTGTAAAAGCCCCACAGTTTGCTAACAAGTTTGCCACTTTGCTTTGAAAGGGTGATGAAATGTCAGCATTGTTTGCATTTCTTGTTTCTCCTACCAGAGCTGTTAACTACAGTTAACGTGTGATTATCATGGGGGCCAGCGGCAGTGATTTGTTGGAGACTTTATTCAGGATTGCATCGCTTCTTTTCACTGTGGATTTTTCACATTAGTACTGCGGTTGGTAAAAATGGCTCCAGTAGCAGTTCTTAAAAAAGTGAGAGTGAAGGTTGCTCATTATTTCACACTTTCCTCTGTGTGTAGTCTGCACAGGGACTGTGCTGTCACAACAACTTCATTTTATTATCTGTGTCTTTTTGTGATGTTGATAAAACAAACAGGACATGTAAGAGTCGAAGATTATTTTCTGAAAGCAGGAAGCATTTGTGATTAAAACAAGGAGGGTGGAGGACAGGATCAAGAGAGGACAAGATCTAGACCAAAAAGGACTTACAACATCTGCTGTGCTGTGTCATGTCCGTCCATGTGCCGTTGGGTAAGCACTTCCTGACCTTGGGTCCCACGATCACCCGGTTTCCCCTGCAGATGTACTCGATCTCATAATCCACCGGCAGGATCTGCACACTGCGGATCTGTGACAGACATGGAGACGTAGAGACACTAATTAAAACATGATGGATGCTTTCGAGCGTTTCTCATTCACTCAGGGACCCCCTCATTCTGTCCCAGAGCGCCAGGCTCTGGTGACATATGGCTGTGACAATGAAGCTCCGGGGAGGAAGAACATTTTATGGTGATTCTGTATGAATTGATGGGCTGTCACACTCTGAATCGCACCAGGAGGAAAATCTGGTGCAGGCTTTATGCTCCTATTTCATGTGTGCAGTTGTACTGTGTGTGTTTGATTGTGCATGCATAAAGACATCAGTTATTTCTGAGGCTCAGCTGTCATGGTTTTTGTCCTTTTTGGACTATAAAAAAAGCATCAATCTCTCCCCAGGTTTGACTTTGGCTGCAGTATTTAATTAATATCAACCATGGGAGCTTTGAGGTGTAAAGTGGGTTTGCTTAAAGGTATAATGTGTGACTGTTGATGGAGTAGATGTCGCACTTTTGCACATTCTCTCAGACTAAAACCAAACTCCCTTAGCGCACTGCCTCCCCTCATCCCCCACCCCTGCTCAATGTTCCAGCTGAGTGCAGCCGTTTGTCGAGCTGATCTCCATTCAGATATCCAGCCCAGAATTAAATTGGCTGCTGTTTTTTGACCAAAAGTCTTTTCTTTGGTTTTGAAAACCTTGAAATATTCCCTTGCAGTAAAACTCCTGACTTGTGCCCTTAGACTCAGCCTTCCTGAGTGGGCGGGGCTGTCTCTCTTTCCTACATGGGTAGCATCCCAAGTCTTCTAACTTGCATCCATAGTCCTTTGTACTCGGTCTTCAGTCGAACTAGAAGGAGCTTCTGACCCGCCACCATAGGTTGCATTCACACCAGAGCTGTTTCAGATCAGGTGTGGGAGCATGTGCAGATTCGGCACTTCACCGTGTCAGCCTTGGTCCTGAACTGATGGTGCTATAGTGCCCAATCACTATGTGATACTCAGTAAAAGGGCATGTCTTCCAGTAGAAAGATTTCTGAGAAGCCTGCTCTCATGCCTCCTGGCTCATCAGTTCTCAGATCTCTGTCCTCTCCCCTCAATCCTCTGCCCTCAAAGCTGTTTAAAAGCTCTAGGACAGGCCTCAACACAGTGGATCAGAAACTACTTCCAGTTTGACCAAGGAAAGAGGACGGATCATTTAAGACACTGGAGATGCACCCATGGTGGCAGGGTAAACTTTTTGAGAGGGATGGGTTCACAAGTAAGGATGAGTAAAGCAGTTTTAACATGAGCAGTGTTAAAATTTTATGACAATTTTAGGCAAACTGCTCCTGAAACCTTTCCATATTAGTTCCTCACACACGCACCTAGGAGGGGGCTGTCTGAGGAGGAAGGACGTACAAAAGTGGACAAAGTTATACAATGTTATAATGCGAATATTGGTCTTTGCATCAATGCTGTAGGCGTTTCAACAAAGCAGCAGAGAAGAAAAAACTGTGAAACAGTAAACATAATGAAACATGCATACAGTCGGCTGTCATGCACCGGTCACTGAACATTAATGCCACCATCCCCCTCCCACCACTCAGGGTGAATTTTCCCAAATATATCCAGCTGTTCTCTTACATCTGCTCACTCCAACTTCACACAGAAAAATTCACTATGGGGCTGGCAGAAAAAAAGTTTTGGGAACAGTTGGGGTACAGCTGGTCTGTTTGTGCTCAAATATGTAGTTCACCATGAAAACTACAGGAAGTTTTTCAAGAGTTTTGTGTAAGTGTAAAAATAGAATATGAAACATAATTGAGCCTCTGATTGGCAATAAACAAACTGAACCAAGTGTCATACTGCCAGTGTGAACACAGAGCTGAAAACAACAAACTCAGAGGGAGGTTGACTCCACTCTTTAGTCAGTCATTTCTCAGCAATATATTTTGTTAGGATATATCACATACATGAACGTATGAAACACCTCATATCATAGCTTACTGATACCTCATTGAATGTGAGCACAATAGATCACAATTATATCATTACTGCAATCTGAGGTTTTGAAAGAAATGGAGTAAAGCCTGTAAGCTAGATCAAGCAAGTCCGGACTTTGACTTGGCCACTCCTAAACATTTTTTTTGTTTTTTTTTGTTTTTTTTTTGAGCTATTCAGAGGTGGACTTGCTGGTATGTTTCAGTTGTTGTCCTGCTGCATAACAAGAGCGCTTGAGCTTGAGGGCACCAACTGATGGCCAGACATTCATTCTGTATTGAAAGAAGATTAAAGAACCTCACTGAAAGTTTTTCTTGGTGGAAAAGATGTTTTTACTCTGATTTACCAACTGATGGTGGACAACAATAACAGCTGACCGCTGACCTCAGGCTATGTAGATTTCCACTCAGGATGGAAAACATATACTTATATCACTGGTATTGGGCTAAAACCTCTTATTTCCAAAATCACCATTTTTCAGGGAGCAACAAAAGCTATGTATTCTTTAAATAATTTAACACTGAAGGGTCATAGTCAGTCTTTAATTTCTTTTAAAGCCCACTAGCAGATGATAAGGGTGACCAACACAAAAAACAGAAAAATCATGTAAAATGGAGATACAAGGTTTTGGCCCAATGCCAGAGCTATGCTTAGTGTCTCTGATTGGCTCATAACGATTGTGACTAGCACTGCACAATTAATCTGATTGCAAACGCAATCCCAATCACAATGTCAGGCTGTGCATAATATAACCCATTCATAAAAAAAAGGTTGCTGTCATTTTAAATAAGTAGTACTTGAAAGGTTTACAAAATGCCTGCAGAAAGGCCTTAAAGTTTACAATAGTGCCACAATTGCACTTTGTAGAGGTTCCTTTATTTTTAAAAAGGAACTACTTTATTTTTTGGCAAAAAATTGAGCAGTTTTGAAAGCACTGCTGTAAGAATTTCAAAAAAAAAATTTATATATATTTATTTTTGGGCTTTTTAGTGCTTTTATCGAACAGAAGAGGACAGTGGATAGAGCCGGAAATGGGATGAGAGTGGGGAGAGACATGCGGCAAGGGACCACAGGCCGGATTCAAACCCAGGCCACCCGCATACATGGGGAGTGCATTAGACCGCTAGGCCATCTACACGCCCAGGTTTTGTTTTTATTAATGCTACTTGATACTTCATCATTACCTATCATCAATCTCCAAATTTGTCTCTCTAACCATTCAAGTAGACTTATGATATCATTTACGTACTATGACATAATTGCAAATTGCAACTAGAAAAGCACTCGGAGAGCGCAGACTTCCACCATTAGCCCTATCTCCCAATAGTACAGAATCCTTAAAAAAAAATTCCTCGATCCAGACGGTGATCCGGGTCACTCCCAAAATCTAATTAGTTCTTCCTTATGCCATTTCTGACATTTTCTGAAAATTTCATCAAAATCTGTCCACAACTTTTAAAATATGTTGCTAACAAACAAACTAACTAACTAACCTCCTTGGCGGAGGTAATAATATCCAGTATAATTGCAATTGCATACTGTCACCAAATCACGCAGCACTGATTTTGACATGCAGAAACTTCATCCAGTGGAGTGTTTCTTTTTCAACATTCTTGTTCTTCCTAAACACCGTCTATGGGCTGTTGCTCACATAAATGTGAAATATATCTCATGTTGTAGATATGTGAAAGTCTATCTAGTGTGTCAGGTTGTATCATTATCACAATATCCTAAAATAATTGAATTGCAGATAAAATATGATCAGGCAGGACTAGCACCAAAATAAACCTTAAATACGCTTAAATGAGCTTACACACAAAATAATCAAATTCTGACTTTAAAAATCAGATTTGAAATGCCCAAACTTAAGCCTGTAGAAACTCACTGCATTTGTTTGGAATAACTTCCTGTGTTTTCTAATATATCACAGAAAGAAAATACACTGCAATGTCCTTTTTTCAGCTCCAACCTTCATTGTGCAGAATGATGCATAAGGAGAAACTTTCCTCTGTGCTCAGATTACACTTACTCGGTTGAACACATATACACTCAGCATGGCTTTAAACTTACCAAAGTGTGATGCTGAAACTCTAAAGCCCCTTTAGAGCACAAACACAGAGGATGGATCTTGTAACCCGCGGTTAAACTTTTGAAATAAACAAAATTTACATATGCAAAGCTTCTGGATTCTTCACCCAGGGACAAGGAGAATTTTAAACTCCACAAACTAACTGTGAGTACAAACATTGTTGGAACCAGTCGTGCTTTATTTAAAATTCTAATGAGAACCAGACATTATTCAAAGACAGAAGTATTTCAGTCTAGATTTTGGGAGCATTTGTGTGGAATCACACACAATGCAATGATTATTTCCAGAAGATGCATGTTTCATACTAAAGAGAAGACAATGGGCTGAAAAGTCAATAATGAACTTTTCTCTACTTTACTTAGGTTAAGCATTAAAAAGTCAGAATCAATAAATTAGATTGAATTATAGACCCTGGATCCTACATCACCCATGATGAAACCCCTCAGTTTTTCTTCATTAGACCATCCCTGCCAGTGAAACAGCCTTACACTTGCTTTAATTTCACATTCAACATGCATGCTTGCTCTTATCTGAGTCTTTACCCCTCATTGGTAATCCTCTGCTGTTTTAAGACCTAACCCGACACGTCGTCTTTATTGAGCAGATCACAGCAGAATAAGACGTTGACGGATAAGAGGGACAGCTGGACGTCATGTGACAAAGGTCAAAGCTCTCAGCCCATCCAGGGATATGGCTTTGGTTAGCACACAAGCCAACAGAGCAGCAGATTGCTTTGTGGGAATGGGTTGTGTTAGAATGCAAACATATAGTTCAATGTCCCTTTGAATAAAGCAACACAGCTGGTGAACATGAGCTTTTTGATGAGCTGGATCACAGAAATGACACTCGTAAATCTGCCTGGTTAATATGAGAATACATGAGGTACGGTAAGCTTATCTTAGCATAGAGATCCGAGTTTTCACAAGATCAAAACTTCAAAAATAGAAGTCTTAGGCAAGCCTACCCATAGAAATAACTGGGTGCTTCATAGATTCAGTTGAAGGGCCCTCCTCGGATCTGGTTTAATAGTATCAATTCATTAGGGATGCTCAGTTTTAATGGCATCTAAGTGGAACAGGCAGTTCATTCAAGAACACTCTCATCATATATTTAACCATTTTATTGCAAAATGGATATACAGTTTTACTTGGCAGAGAACGCTCTGCTCAAGCAGCATGCTTTGTCTTTCCAGGGAGCATGTAGCTAGAAATAAAGGAGGAGGCTAGGGTAGAGGGACTTTGCCAGCAGCAGAAGTGATAATTGGGATTGACTGGCCATCAGCTGATCACAACTGGTTGTATGACTACCGTATCCAGCATGAACTAACACTAAGCTTCATAAATGAACACTTCTGTAGACGTTATATCATCTGTACAAACAAACAGGAAGGACCTACGTCAGCTAAGGTCCTGTTCATTAGTCATCCTTATTCCTTTAACTTGTAAGGGATGTTTAAGGACTGAAGGTTGTTAATTTGTTCAGCCTTGCACTTAAAATTGTGTGTTAAGTTCTGAAGTTTTAGGTTTAAACATTATTTAAATACCAGTATCATTATGGGTATTGGCTTAAATTAATCTGTAAACATTGGCATATCGGACATCGGCAAATATCTAATTTCGTGCATCCCTACAATGCATAGATTAAGGATATCAGTGCTAGCCTCCTGGCTTGAATTTTTCTCTGAAGTCAGGCTCAGATCAACATTGAAGCCAGCTGAAAAAAGTTTGCTTACATACCATTACTGAGGACAAATGCACCTCCTTTTCTTGTCCTTTCTTTTCCAGTATCCCAACTTTTATTCAGGTCCTGATGAACTGTACAAAGTCCATTTTAAGAAGGAGGGTTACATCTAGAAATAGTGCATTTTTGAAGGGAATGTGCATGTTTTTTTTTTTTGTTTTTTTTTTGCTCTGATAAGTAATTTGAAGTTTTTTGTTCAAACATCAATTGGTTATTATTTAGGATGGAGCAAGTTTAGTGTAGAGAGCTTTCCCCTATATCCCTTGGCCTTAAAAGAATATTTTGAGATTTTTTGAACTTAGGTCATATGAGGTACTTGGCTATAGTAGTGGCCTCCAGTGAGATCTGTGAAAGTTGGTCCTGTGGTTATTACAAGCTCAGAGAGATCTGGTGCATAATGGCTGTAGATGGGAATGTTTTATCCACGTAGTTTAACAAGTTTTATGTAAAAATGGGCCAATAAAATATGTTGGCTCGCCTGTACGCTGTGTCCAAAATGTACAAAGCACTTCACTTTTGTCTCTTTCCGCCGCGCACTGATATCTTCTTAGCAGCTGTGTGTGTCTGCGGGCTTCTACAGGAATAATAACACCACAACAAGCTAAAACAAAGATAATATGAGAAAACCCTGTCAAACAAAGTGAAAAAAAAACATTCTGATCTAAATAGGAAATTCCTTGTTTCTCAACATGGAATCGGGCCAATCATTGTGCTCTGCAAGGTTAAATATTATTGGCCAAAAGGACGAAAGAAGCATATTAGCACACATATTCTAATATGGGTCGTATTTGACCCACTTATAGTAGAGTATAGGCTCAAACCCTTGAGCATCTTAAGACACTCAAAAACAAGCAGATTTGTTGCCATCAGATCGACCACACAAGCTGTTTACCTAAGTTTCAAGTCTTGAGCAGCTGTTTTCGACAAAAATAAATCAAACATGCTTATTTCCCTTAAAGTAACAGGACAAATGTAACCTACTTCCAACAGATGGTGTTGCAGTAATATCAGCTCATCTTATGGTAACTGCTGCTGTGTTTTCTAAAACTGGCATGTTTTATATTTTACATTCAGAAAGGATTTTTTTTTTAATCCTCGATTATTTTCTGATCTGTTCACTCATCCTTCATACCTGTTCTTGTGTCAGGCCTCTGTAGCGGATCCCGCCATCCCTGGGAGGCCGGATAATGGCACAGCCTAGAAAAAGAGACGTAGAGGAAGAATGAGGGATGACAGATACAGATGGGGAAAGCTGCTTCAAAACGGAGTAGATATATTACAGCCACATGATATACTGTCATTGTAACTGATGCTTTCTTTGCTGTGCAGATTACAGTCATTCATTTAGGTCACTTAGCAATCTGTGCAAGGATACCTCTGTCCATTAATGCATATTGGAAACACTCACACACTGGAGACACACTGACAGATTCATGCAGAGTCACAAATACACAAATTACCTCCAGCTGATGAATTATGTATGGGCACAACAGGAGATGGAAGAGCATAGAGAATAATCAGAAACAATAGCCGTGCCATCTCTGGATCTGTAAGAGAAGGAGAAGAGAGGTAAACAGGGTTTAGGTGGCTTGAAAGTGAACGTTTTGGGGAAAAAAGTAAATAAGAACCTAAAAGAAAGGCTTACTGAGGATATATTCAACAATAATAAAGCTAGACACAGTCTTCAGATTCAGCCATTTTCGCTCCACTGCTGCCTGTCCTAAAAGGGATGCATCAACTTTTTGGCACAAAAGCTCCCTTTTCAGCTCGCCTGTATGCACGGAAAGGACGAGCCTGCAAGATGAGTCCACTTTCCTCCCTCTGCCTCTATTTGTATTTACAGTGCAGACAGCCCATTCTCGGTTGATAGCCAGCTTGGCTTCCTTTCAAAGACCCTCTGTGCAAGGTTTCAGCCAAGGTGTTTGATGGCTGATACTGATATTTTTCGCAAAGTGGCTGCCCATGGAAACATTTCACACCAAGGCGCCACTCAATAGACTTCTTTTCATGTCAGGATAGAAAAGCACCTGGAGCAGCTTGAAGTCTATGGTTGAAAAAAACACACTCCTTTGCACATCAGAAAGATCTTTTAGGTATGCTGACAGCTTTTGAAGACACAATAAACCACCCCACATCATAACTGGCAAGGAAACTCTTGGACAAATTAAAATAGTAGCATACAAATATAGCTGTAACCTTCTCAGAATCGTGATGGAAAGTTTTATAGTCACAGCTGATTCATAAGAATCATGACTATCTTATTTTTTAAACTCCATACATTTTTTTTCTTTGTCAAAACCTGCTGCAGCCACTATTACCCACAATGCAACAGCTGACAGCTTACCCAAAGGTTTGGGTCTGTTATCTCATCGCAGTTAACGTAGCCTGGAGCTTCTAGCCTCAAACAGAGTTCACTATGGAGGCTAAAACTGATGCAAACTCCAGTGGCATCACTTGAAGAAGCATATCCCACCTCTATCAGCTTGTATACAGGAAGTCAAAGTAGCCTGTTGCAATCAAATGTAAACCAGATCAAAGCTGCTGCAGTTCTCCTAATGGCCTACAGGCCTGCTTGCAAAGAAGGCTTATTGTACAAAAAGAGATGTAAAATGACCCCTTTTCTCAGTAGATTCATCATCACAGTAAAGAATCAAAACAATTTTACATGCTCAATAGCTTAGAAGCTGGCATGGAGAAGAGTGAAAACATCTTTTCTGTCACGAATACCTTTCTGTGTAGCCCTTTGCACTTGATTTAATGAAGAAATGTTGTCCAGTTCTGGCAAAACTGCCACTGTGGCTACATCCAAAATAATCCAGTAGCCGTTGTATACTCACTCACACTACAACTGACCCCTTCCTCCCCCATAGTTATCACAAACTCATGCCGAAGCAGGTCAGCAGGTCGAAAGCATCCTTTTTGTCATGGAAGGTTTCAGTGTTGTTTGTTGCTCTATTTCATACAGAAATATGGTCAATTACTGATGAAATAGCCGCTATACTATGGCAACATCTGAGCTAGTTGCTGTAGTAGTGGCAGCCATTGCTATGGGCTTTCAGTGCAACTAAACCCCACCTCTAGCTACCGCCTCGTTCTTCTCCAATGGCAATAATTGGTCCGAACCATTTTCATTTCAGCACAAAAATTGAGGAGCTTTGCAAGGTAGATTTGCCTGACAGCAGATGTAGAAGCTGAACAGAGTGGTTCAGCCTATATTTCAAGCTCAGTCAATTTGGAGTGTCAAGTTAACAACTCACTTGCCGTTTAGACAACTCAGCCATGCCCCCTTACTGCAATTTTGCAGACATAATATCATATCATAATCAAAATAAATGAGATTTTAAAAAGAATCAAACCTGGACAGTGAGTACAAACAAAGACATGAGCTATTGAGACCTAAAATGTTTACCTTACCAGGTTGTAAACATGTTTAATTTGGCTCTGAAAATGGGCATTTTAATATAGGATCTAATGGGGATTCCATGGCATCAGCAGACAGTCTCAAGCAGACACTTTCTCTACTTTTACCTTGGTTTTATTTTCAACTCTAGAGGCTGCAACTCAGATACATCCTCTTATCTAAATAAGTTCCCTTCTGGCTGTAAAAAAAAGATGGACAGCCAAATTTTGGACTCCAAGCACCAAAATAGAAGGAAACAAAGTAGAGGATCATGTTAACAGTGGCTACATCTACTTCCTCTACAGTCCCTCGGAACAAAAATGACCAAGCATAGGCTCTATGTGAGTTTTTTTTTTTCTAACATACTCAGCAGTACTACAATTGTAAAAATGACCACGATTCTTAAAATCAGAGGAGTCATCATTTAGAATTTGGTATAATGGTAATTTATTGTACATCAAGTAAAGTCATTTCATTGTTGTCCATCCCAAACATCCAATCAGAGCTTCTCTCTATTCGTCTCCCTCTGTCTCAGCCTGTATCACACTGCCCAAGCCCAACACAGTCTCAGCTGATGTCTGCTTCTGTTCAGAGACTTTTCTGGTAAGAGGAAATTTTCCCCTTCTAATGCTACTTTGCTAAATATTGCAAAGTGCTGTTCCCATGATGGATAAATGCTGGGTTTTTGTAAATAATATAACAAAGAATATGATCTAGACCTGCTCTTCTTGTAACATGTATTGAGATGACATTTGTTATGAACTGGAGCTATACTAATAAAGATTAAGTCATTCATTCATTCATTCATTCATTCATTAAGATTACAGTCTGTAGAGAATACAGCACTCTGGATCCATTGATTCAGACACAGAAAACTTTCCCAAAAGACCCTAAAATGAGCAACATGGGTGTGACTTTAGGAGGAGAAACAGAAGAAGGGTCCCAGGACAAAGAAGCATGCTAAATTTGTATGTAGGCCAAGCATTTATCACTGAAAATACAAACTATGGCAGAGGCACGAACCTTGAACAATGTAACCTAACCTAACGTGCAGATTCACGAGAGCAGAGAGCGTGCTTAGCTGACCAGCAAAACTCTAAAGAACCCTGAGTCCTGCCAGCCACAACGCCTCGAGTACTTGCATGAGGGGAAACACAAACACGCAGACAAACACGACTCTCTGTATCAATGATAAACACTCTATAAATAGCTGCTCATTTGCAGTTTTGAATAACAAATGTTGCTTTATGAGGCTTTCACACATCCACAAACATAAACAGACCCATACAGTCGCTCTAAACTGGGAGGAGTGCGCTGAGGATGTGTGTCGTGAAGTAGGTGGGGGGGGGTTGGGGTTGAAGGGGGCATTACAAAGAAAAGATCTACAGTGAGGGAGACAGATGGCAGCAAGGCTCGCTTGTGGAAGACAGACAAACTCTGCTGGATACTTCATTAGCATTATCCAGTGTATTTTTAGAGTTCACTGACAAGAAGCATGCAGGAGGTAGACACCACCAAGGAGTGTGTACTACGTGAGTGTGTGCATGGCTGTAGGAATGTGTCGGCAGTGTACAGTGTGTGCTTTTGTCCTGCATGTGTGGGAAGAGGGAGGGGAGAGAAAAGGGGAAGAAAGAAGGGCGGCCCAGCAGGATTCATTAATATCAGCACTCACACACACTGAGCCAGATAAAAGCAAGATATAAGAGAGAGTGTAGCACAGCCTAACCAGCAGGAAAAAAAACCTGCTAACTCCACCAGCAATCAGGCTGCTGTAGCACTGAGTGAGCTCATGGGAGGAACGGGGTCTGTCCACTAGCCTCAAGCTTTAAATGCAATTACGGATTTCAGCACCACAGACAGCGCCTCCATGGCTCCAAAACACTGCAATACTAGCTTCTTAGAGAAAGACGAAGTCCAGGGCTGGGATATACAGATCAAGAATTATATATTTAGTTGTTTTAAATGAATGGTGATGCAAGATATACAGTGCCTATCAGTAGTATTCACCCCTTTATTGATTTTATAAATTAATCAAAGTGAATATAATTTGGCTTTTTCGACAAAAAACCTCTTTAATGTCAAAGTGAAAGCAGATTCCTGTTAAGTAATGTCAATTAAATAACAATATAATAATTTGAAATAATTGACTGCATCAATATTCTAGTGAGTATTTAGTAGAAGCACCTTTGGCTGCAAACACAGCACTGAGTCTGTGAGTCTCAATCAGGCTTGCATATCTTAACACTGCAATTTTACCTGTCAGGTTGCAGGCATGAACAGCCCTTTTCATGTCCAGGCACAAATTTTCTATTGGATTGAGGTCTGGGCTTTGACTTGGCCACTCCACAACATTCACCTTGTGTATCTTTCACTGTATGCTTTGGGTCATTGTCTTACAGGAAAATAAATCTTGTCCCAAGCCACAGTTTTCTTGCAGACTGAATAAGATTGTCCTGCAGGATTTTCCCATATTTTGCAGCACTCATTTTACCTGCTACCTTAACAAGCCGAGAAGCATCCCCACAACATGATGCTGCCACCACCGTGCTTCACAGTGGGGATGGTGTGCTTGTGGTGATGTGCAGTGGTGACAGCCAAACATAGCGTCTTGTCTGATGGCCAAACACCACCATTTTGGTCTCATCATGACAAAGACCTTTCTTTCACTTGGCCATGGAGTCTCCTATATGCTTTTTGGAGAACTCTTGTTGAGATCTAATATGAGCTTTACGAGAGAGTGTCTTTCTCTTTGCCACTCTCCCATAAAGCTTTGACAGGTGTAGAACCCTGGCAACAGTTGTTGTATGCAGAATCTCTATAATCTCAGCTGCTGAAGCTTGTAACTCCTTCAGAGTAGTCATAGGTGTCTTGGTTGCCTCTCTCACTGACTTCCATAGGATGTTCAGTGCCTGGCAAACTTTTGTGCATCCATCCCCTGACTTACACTTTTTAATAACCTGTCTCTGAGTTGTTTAAAGTGTTCTTTTGTCTTAATGGTATATTAGTAGCCAGGAATACTGATTAACCAGCGACTAGACCTTCCAGACACAGGTGTCTTTATACTACAATCACTTGGGACACATTCACTGCACTCAAGTGATTCCCATTTCACTCATTGTGAGACTACTAGAACCAGCTGGCTGGTCCTCTGTTGAATTAAGTCAGTCACTTTAAAGGGGGTGAATATTTATGCAATAAATAATTTTACCTTACATATTTTTGTTTAATTGACATTACTTTGTAGAAATCTGTTTTCACGTTGACATTAAAGAGGGTTTTTTTGATTAAAAAAGAGTAAAATATCAAAGGGGGTGAATACCTTTTAGGCTCTGTATATCCCATTATTTTATTTTCTAAAGAAATAGTAAATAGAAGTCACATCTCCATGTGTCCCATGGCAAGACATGCAATCCCAATTTGCTCCCCCTGCTTGGTTTGTGGTGTGTGAATAGGTATAGGTGCATTTGAATAGGATTAGTTAATACTGATGGCTAATTCTTCATTGCATCCCCTGCCATCAGTGTGTAAGTGAATCAGACAAGTAGAAAAGCACTATAAAAGGTCAAGTCCATTTACTACTCTTTTAATAAGACACTTCTAAAATTTGGGTTTTTGCAGTGTTTTTCACCTGAGCAAATAAAAGACAAGTTCCTAGCAATATAGTAATTTTATATATCTCACGTGGCAAAACCTGCAACACGTAGAGTATACTCGATATATATTACCCACCCCTATGGCTTCGCATGCAAAAAGAGCAAATAAAGTATTCTTCTCTGAATGATCATCTGATTGGACAATATCTCACTGAAAGACAAATAGAGCTTCTTCTTGTGTACCAAGAATGTTTTTGGTTCTACCTTGTCGACCACAAAGCAGAACAAAAGTCTAACCTCTACCGTCCTGTGTTTTGGCTACATGATCTGACCTTTAATCAGAAATGAATCAGAAATCTTAGATCTGTTAGTTGGTGGCTTTGTCTTTGCAAATTTAAACTTAAATCTCAGGTGTTCAGTTTACCCATGATGGCTCAACTTTCCCCCCTGACTCAGATCAACTTACCCATGACCAGCGGCACTTGAGCCAAAGTAGCACTTTTTTGGGAGGTAATGTTTTCATACAGCGTTGTTTTAGATTCAGACTGATCATTTTATTTGATAGCAGAGATGCTGACATAAAGGTTCATGTTTTCATTCTGCTTCTGTTTCATTTTTACTGACATTAAGGATGGCATAAATAAAAATTGTCACCTCTTGCCCCACGCTTTCCTACAATCCTACGCTGTGCCAATCATGTTTAAACAATGATGCCAAAACCTTCATCTGTCTTTAATCTTTTAGGAACGAGTTCTTATTTCTTTGCTTTCTGGCATCCATCCAAGTCATTCAAATGGGGAATTGACTCATCAAAGATGTGGCTGCAGCTCCCTTCTCATTCACTCACGTTGAAACCTTACTCTAAACACCGCAATTTGCCAATGTATTTTGTGGATGTCGACCATGGAGCGTGGAAGATACAGGCCAAAATTTGTTGTCACATCCATGCAACAAGTGTTGAATTGAAAAGTTGGGCTTTATCTTTTCAACATGGCACAGTGCTGTGAGGCACGAGCTTGTGCCTTATGAAGGTGTCTGTCAGGATGGATAGACCTGGTGTGTTTCGCGTTAGACTCAGTGCGCAAGGTCTGAGTGTGTAACATATTTTATCAGAGTACAGATCGGAACACATTCAAAAACAAGGACATATATATTTGCTGTTAACTAGATGCACAAAGATGAATGATGGATGCCACAAGTCCCACGAGTGGGTTTGTTGCATCGACTGTGCACATCTTCTAAAATTTAATGTGACCTGGATGTAAGACACAATATGCACATGTGGTAGAGGTGTACTGCTGGAGGAGGTGTGACAGTCAACACAGCAGCAGAGAGAACCAGGATTGAAGGTTTTAAATACAAACTGATAAGCCAAGTAAACAGTTCTCCACATGTACAATGTGCTACTGTCCCTCACTGCACAGAGACAAAGATGTACGTCAAACAAGCTGGTGACAGATAAACTCTGTTTTTTTCAAAGATGATGCTAATGTTCAAAAATGTTTTGGAGTTGTCTCCCCCTACCCCTTCTTCCTGAAATATTTCTAAGGCACATGACCAGGAGTTAGGAGTTAACTTGTGGTGTAACAACAGCAACGGTGCCTGGTGTGGCTAATTGTGCCAAGGGCCAAATCAAAGCACATTTCAAAAGTCAATCTTCAAATCTGTAAAAGTAAAGCAAGTGAAGCTGATGTTTGAGTTCCAGTAGTAAAGTGGTAACTTGCACCTCAGTTTGCGAGCATCTGTTTGTATTTCTTAAGTTTTTGATTAAATACATGTCTGATGACCGTATTTTGACATTATAGTGAATAATAAACAAAGAGATATTTGCAGGGACTCTGAAAGTCACCAGGTAACACAGTCACTTATCAACCCCTAACACCAAGAGCCTTTCATCTGTACACGGAGGATAATGTTAAAGAAACAAAGTGCAGATGGTATTGTAAATGGGTTTGAGCTTGTATACCGCATTTCTAGTTTTCTGACTACTAACAGTGCCCATTCACACCACATTCATACACTGATGGCAAAGGCTGATATGAAGAGAGGCCATCAAAATGAACTAATCTCATTCATATGCATTCATACACATTTCACGCCACTGAAGCAGCAGGGGGAGCAGATTGGGTTAAGGGTCTTGGACACATCGAGGCAGCTGGGGGATCAAACCCATTATCTTCCGGCTGCTATACAACCAACTCTACTGAGTCAGTCACCTCAGTGTGTTCTGACCGCCAGTTATCAATCTAAGCTAATGTAATACTTAGATATGCTTGCTGATGTTAATGTAATGATCGTTCTGATTAACATTATGATAACCTCCATGTTTGTAGTTTACATCCAACACATCAGTTAGTTAGTTGAATAAGGCCTGAGCTCTCTTATGCACCCTCACAGGGTGTCCTCCAGTACCAAACATTAGTCAAGTTAACTCACAAGAATGCTAATGGCACAGCCAAGCGCATACATGAGGACAAGGTGAAACAGAAAGTATATCTCCAGCCGAACTCCTGCATATTTTCTAAACTGTCCAAAAACAATGGCAATATTTCAACAAAGTGGAAAATATTTTATTCTCCTAAAAAATCATCCATCCATCCATCAATTTTCCATCATTTATCTGGGATGGGGTCATGATGGCAGCAGGCAAAGCAAGTCAGCCCAGAAATTCCTCTTCCTAACGACATTTTCTAGCTCCTCCTGGGGATCCCGTGGCATAACCAGACCAGAAGGGATATAAAATCCCCCTCTGATTTCTGAGTCTGCCCCAAGGTCTCCTCCCAGATGGATGTGTCCTGACCTCGAAAGTCAGGCACCAAGGAAGCATCCTGATTAGATGCCTGAACCAACTCAACTGGCTCCTTTGGATGCGAAACGGGCAGCGACTCTACTCCTAATTCCCTCCAGATGTCTGAACTCCTCACCTTATCTGTGTGGCTGAGTCCAGACACTCTCTGAAGGAAACTAATTTTGGCTGCTTGTGTCCACAATCTCATTCTTTCAATCATTACCCAAATCTCATGAGAATAGGTGAGGGATGGAGCATAGATTAACCGGTCAACTAAGAGCTTTGCCTTCCAGCTCGGGGGTCACTCTTCACCATGAGGGTCAGGCACAACACCTGCAAAACTGCTGATGTATCACCTGTCTGCCTGTCAATCTCACGCTCCATTTTCCTCTCTCATGAACAACACCCAATCAATCTATATTTGGTGATTCATAACCAATCTCAAGACACTTTACAATGAGGGCAGGTCTACACCATACTCTTTGTCATAATATCTATAAAGACCAAATATTAATCCACCATGGCCTCAGCTTCAAGCAGCATTTAGTAAAGTTACAGAGAGAAGAGGGAGATGCAGAAAAAGGGAAAGGCGGATGCAGAAAGAAAGAGGAGGGGGGTACAGAAACAGAGGGGGATGCAGAAATGGAAAATGAGATACAGAAAGAGAGAAGATGACATTGTAGAAGAAGACACATGAACTCCTTCACTCTTAAATGCCGTTTGTGTCAAAATGATAAAATATTGATGATCAGAGGAGTCAAAAGTACAAAAACTTTATGATCATCAGTCATTTTTAAACAAAAAATACCATGAACAATGTAAATTGCATAAATACATCAGAAACATATTTGTTCAATTTAAACAGTGAGGAAGACACTGCCTACAATTTTGGTAATTACAAACAAAAAACTATCCAATATTGGGTTTTTAGCAAGGTCATAATAGTTTAGGATTTTTGTTTCACTTTTTGTTTCAAATTTCAGTTTAGTTTTTATTAGTTTTAACTGCTGGATTGTTAGTTTAGTTTCTATGTTGTTAAAATCCTTTACTTTAGTGTATTTTTGGTGTTAGTTCTAGTTCTTTCAGCAATATGGGATACTTTTCAGGGCCTAGTACAAACAGGGTCAGAAAGCACAAATATTACACTGTTATTATTTTTTTTAGTAGGCTGCTCTTCACTTTTCATTTTATTTATTCAAATCTTATGTTTAACTACAACTCAGCAAAGGGGGAAAAAGGAACTGATCACCTGGGACAACAATGAATGTGTTTATATTTGTTGTTTTGATTTTTGTTTTTTTTCTTAGTAATAATTGTCATTCTTGAAACAGGGCCACCAAAATAATTGTTGAACAGGCTGGAATTTTTATCAAAAAGAGTAAAATGAAATACTGGCACTGTGCAGTAGAGTGAAAAGAGTTTAAACTGGATGAGTGATGGGACCTAAACTCTTGAAATCAGGTCCCTGAAAGAAAGAAAAAAATGAAAGAGAAAGGAGTCAGGATTAGGGGAAACAACTCCGTGCAAGGACAAAAAGCAAGATAATAATTGAGGAGAGGAAGGCAGGGACAGAGAGCAAGATGAGGATGATAAAGGCTAAGAAAGCAGGGATGGAGAGCAAGATGAGGATAAATAAGGATAAGAAAGCAGGGACGGGGAGCAAGATGAGAATGATGGCGGACAAGAGGGGAGGGGCAGAGAGAAGATGGCAGGTAGAGGGAGCCAGAAGATGATGATGAAGGAAAAGAAAGCAGAGATTTGAAGTAAGATGAGGGTGATGGAGGATAAGAAAGCAGGCACAGTAAGCAAGATGTGGATGATGAAGGAAAAGAAAGCCAGACTTGATAGTTAGATGAAGATGATGGAGGGGAAGAAAGCAGAAACAGAGAGAAAAAAGAATCTTATTAACACATAAACTAATCTGAAGAAACTAGTTAATTTAATTCAATCATAGCAAAAATGGGACTCATTAATATAGGGAAATTTAAGTATAAAAAAATCCATGAAATGCATATTTAAACATATTTATATTAGTAAGGGGGGGGGGGGGGTCTGGGGGCCCAAAATCCCCAGCTGTACCCCTGGCTATAGCAACCTTGGTGTTTTTAACATTGTGAACAGTCTTTACTGATTATTAGGGCTCTTGATTTTTGTTTGAATCAGCATGAGCCTGAACTGTATCAGTAGAAACAATACTCTTACCCTATATCTTGTATTCAGATAAATTATTAGAAACTCGATACATTGCCCAGTCCAAGCCTGAAGCTTTAAACGCATTTGAGGATTTCAGCACCGCGGACAGCGCCTTCAAGACTCCTCAACACTGCACCAGCACCTTCCTACTAAAACACCTACAGCCCATCCAGTTTCACTCACAGCTCTGATGCCACTCCAGCACGGACACTGCCTACTTCCTTGTGTGTTTGTAATGCCGGAAGCTGCAAACCACAGGGTCCATTACAGCAGCATAACACAGCTCACACTCCACATTGAGATGCATGTAGTGGCTATTTTTAAGCAGGGAGCAGGTCCACAGGAGGAGGGGGGCGCACACAGACTCAGATGCTGTATTTTGTGCATGGTTGAGCATGAACTATTGAGACGTGAGGGTCACAGTAAGGGTGCCACCAACCGTATGCTGCCGGTAGTTACTTGTCGGCTGTTGACAAGGGAATCCGTGATGGCCTGTAGAGGAAGGCCGACCATGTTAACGAGCCCTTATAGTCCAACATATGAATGGATCTCTGAACGAGCGCCCAAAATAACATGACATCTGCTTAAACTGGCTGCATGCTGCTTTAAGAAAAGGTGTGAAATACATGCTATGTTAACCTCTTTTTCAAAAGAGAAAAGCAGACAGGAGGGTGGTTGTTTCTTGCAAGAAGGAACTCGTAACAAATCTGGCCTGTGCTTATAGAAAATATATCGCTTTTGCACACACAATGAGCAGCGATTTTAGCATCTGCTTAGATTACCTGTGTGGGATATTGAGCTTTATCTGGATATGTATAGTCTAAAATAGCGCCATACAGTGATAGTAGCATGTAGCCCCCTGAAGCAAAGCTGTAGCATGTGTACTTACTATTAGTTTCGATGAGCTCAGTGAAGATAACAGTGCGTCCTCCGGATGGGAAAGCCCAGCGTCGGATTATTTGGTAAAAATATGCATCTTTGCAACGATTTTTATGGCTGTAATTATATGGCTATAACTGTGCAAGCTGCTCCGTTCGTAAACAGGCTGATAGAAAAACAAAATTATTCGGGTTTCCTCCATGTATTGCAGTTACGCATGGCAAAGGTAAGAAATGGCAAAAAATCCTTACAAAAAACATACATGCACTATATACAAACGCATCCCCATACACGACGAAACACCGATTCACCACACTCCCCTCCTTTTTTCCTCTCCCCCTCTACGATCTTGAGCTAATTCACGACGTCATGATGGAGACGCACCGTGCGTAACAGTCCCTCTCTCACGCATTATCTGCTTTTTTTTCTACCTTTCTTACCCCTCCTCTTCAAGATGGTACACGCTAAGGTCCAGGCCCACAGAAGCAAAATATCATAATGAAGCTCACGAGGAGGATTTGTGTTTCTGATAAGCTCGCGGTTTTATCCCGCTGTGAATGATTATATCACGGAGGGAAGACTAGACACGGATGGAGGTGCAGATATGGCGCTGTGGTATTAACAGTGACTACTTTAAGCCTTATTTCCTAAGCCCTGTGGAGTTAAGTCAATGAAGCAGCAGGCTGTTATTTCTACAACACTGGTCATCTATTAAATCAGAACATGTTGGCTCCTTCATCTGCTTCTTTTGAGTCTCTCCCACCAGCTCTGCTCTTCTTCTGCCATCTATTCTGAGATCAGCATCCTCCTTCATATTTATACATCTGCTGAATAATTAAAGGACGGCTGGGGAAGACATAACCTCTCTCTCTCTGTCGCTTTTCATCTCTCGTCACGTATCTAAGAAACAAGCATGTCTTTCCTCTTGACATGCAGCTCTTCGACTATCAAAAAACTTGCAATCAAAAGAGCCCAACATGCACGATCTGTATGATTTATTGATTATAGCTATGACAATGCATAAGTTGAAAACAGTGAGCAAGAAATTCACATATGCATTTACAATGTTGGAGCTTTTTAAGACAGGAGTGAAGTGGAGGTGTTTCAGAGAAACTGCAACAATAATAATGATTTAAATACACAACAATAACCTGTGGGTTTACAGAACATCTGTACAACAAACAAGTCAAATATTCAAATCAGCAAAACACATGTAACTGTACATGTCAATATTTTCCAGCTTTGTAATAATTACATACATTTACAAGTCATTTCTTGACTTTTGCATCTCACACTTTGACAATCAAAGTACAATATCATAGAATCAATAACAAGAATAAAAAGGAAAGAAATTCAAGTCACACTTGGAAATGGTGCCTTGGCGATCAGATTGTTAAAAATAATTTAAAATTATTATAAAAAGGGCACACAGTTGTTCTTTAAATGGTTCAAAAAGAACTACAGATGAGTTTGCACTAAGGACTACTCATGCTAAATGTGTTGCTCGTTCAGTGTAAAGGCACACTTCAAATAACAAGGGCAAGATTTTAAAGGCAAACAAAGGAGGAAATACTGAGAAAAACATATTTGTATAAATGTAAACAATATCCAAACGATACACCTTTAGGAGAGGCGTTTACACTTAAAAGTACAGCATCATAAAAGGAAAATGTGGAAAGCTTAGATATTTCAGCTGAAATAGTGTCAAGTGTTTCTGCCAGCATATAACCCTGAATACACGTCAATAACACCTGTTTAAACAGCCAACTGGAGTGCATGCTGTTGGAGTGAAACAAAGTCATCATTTTCAGACTTTTCATAATTTCAGGAATTCTCAAAAAACGCGTTCTCTCGTGCCAAAAATAACAAAGCACCTCTTGCAGCATGTCACTAGAAATAAATACATGAAATGTGAATTCAAACATGCTTTTCACTCTACATCAACAGAGAGACGTTTTTGTCATTCGTTCCTTCAAACTGAGTGAGGGAGGGAGGAAGGATATGTTGGGAGTGGATTTCAGTGTGCAAGCACACACTCTGTGCACACCCTCGCTACCTTAAAGCAGTCGCTGATAAGACTCGACACGACTAGATGGGGAAACAATGGAGGGATTAGTTTTCGCCAGTCTCACCAAATTAGATCGACGATTAGCCTGGGAAAAAGGAAAGGATGCCTTTTTTAACATACTTCTTTTCGAGCTGGGCTTTTGATCTTTCATTGCTTTTTTTTCATGCTCTGGGAACAAATTTTACCCAGAAGCCCTCACAGCGGAGTAAATATACATTTTACATGTCCTGGAGGGCTTGAAGCTCTTTAGATGCTAGAAGTAGTGTTCTAACTAGGCTGCAATATTAACTACTGATCAGCTTTAGAATAATGTCAGTCAACGCACATGAGCTTATTTACACTAAGTATCTTACACCTACACCTGCAGCATGACTAGTTTTATATTTGCAGCTAATTTATTCTCTTATATTTGGGTCTGTACCTTTAAGGCAGGTATTTCTAACCCTATTTTTTGTGTGTTTTTATTGGTTCATTTGACTTTGTTAGCATTCCTTGCTGTTAAATCTAAGAAATCTTCACAAACTAAAGCTTCGATGGTGCTGCTTGTAGAACTGCTGCTGGCGCTCTTTGGCAGAAGTTTCCATCAGCTTGTCTCTTCTATCAATCACAGCCCCTCTCTCTTTTTCTCCCTCATCTCCAGTTACGCTCCCTACATCACTGAGATCCCCGAGGTGCTCAATGGAGTCATATTTCTCCAAGTCGGAAGCAATGGTCTGCAGGCTGAACACTGAAAGGGAATCCGACCCCGCCCGCTCCCTTTCCTTCTCATTCTCCTTTTCTTTATATTTCTCCACCAGGTTTGCCGCTGCATCCACTCGATCCATCCCTGTAGCACCACCGCTGCAGGCTCCGCCCTCTTGCTTGACTCTGCTGTCGGACTCGGCTCCAACGGGAGGACTTCGCCCACCACACACAGTGGGACAGCCTCCCTCCGCCTGGTCCCTGCCCCTCTGAGCATGGATCTGCTCGCTGATTTGTTCCAAGTTTCTCAGGGCGATGGAGTAGCGGGTCTTTACTTTGGCGACATGCTGCTCCAGCTGCAGCACCTTGGTCTTACTCTCCTGGAGAGGACACAGTAACTTCCCTCATCAGTTTCAACATTGATTTTATGCCATAACCCACCAGTGACCTCGAGTAAATCCATAAGTTACAGAATATATTACAGCATTTTTACCAACTCAGCAACATATGTACAACACAACTACATAAACCAATCTAGTGTTTTTCTTGTGAGACGCAGAAAAAAATGGTACTCTTGACAGGACATTTTCGCATTACTGGGCTCTGGATGATTACATTACCTCCAGTATGTGGTTGAACTGAGCCTTGAGCTCAAAGTAAGGTTTGGATTTCACAATGACTCTTTTCAGGGATTTTTGGAGCATCTGAACGCGAGCCTCAGCCTCCTGACAGGCGTGTGTGACGCGCATGTGTTCCCTCTCACTGCGGAGTCTCTCCTCCTCAGCTTCATTCACCTGTGGAAAAACAAGGACGACGACCATGTTTTCAAAACACAAACATACCCACACAAACTCAAGGCTAGTGTGCTCAAGGATTTTCGCTCTCTTTTTATTGAGTGTTTTACCTTGCTGAAGTTTTAGTCACTACAAAAAAGAGAAATCAAATATAAAGCAGGGCAAGCCCCAGAGCTCTGAATCACCTCTGCTGAAGTATCAGTGACAGTGTACAAACTACAGAGTCTATTCACAGGCCTTGGGTCCCTTTACGAGTTACTTTGCAGGTGAAAATGCCCATGTTGCTGAGGGCTACACAAGTCATTATGTGAGAAAAACAAACCTAAATCTCTGATTACAAGGGCAGGAGTCATGTTGTATTGTGGGTAATGAGGACAGCAGATTTTGAAAAGGTGGATCAGAATAAGCAATAGTTAAGTCTGCCTTATTCATATCAAACAAATGGAGGAAAAGATGTTACGAATGTGACAGTGTTATAAGTAAGGTTGTCCCGACTGGCATTTTACGGCCTCTGATCCCAATCATTTTTTAATGCTGAGTATGTACCGATTCTGAGTCCTGATCTGATCATATCATATTTGATCTGATCATATTTGCCTGGATAAGAGTTTCAGTGGTTTTTGTATATAAAAATAACTTGAGGAAACAGAATAGATGTCTCAAGCTTATTCCATTTAAATTAGTATAGTACAATAACACAGCCACTGAAATTATACAGCAGTAAAAGTATCTCAGCACAATTATTGATGACAAACTGAATTAAAAAAAAAAAAAAACAACTTAAAAACTGAATATGTTTTTAGGCCTTTTTAAAGACCCTCTTCATACATTTTAAGACCTACTGCATCTTCAATTTCTCAGCAGTAGCATTAACGGCACAGTTGCATATATGTTTTGTGCTGATAATGAAACAAGAATTTGGCAAAAAAAAACAGAAATAGTATTTTCTTTATTGTATTATGTAAATCAGGCTTTCTAGGAGCCTTTTTCAAACTAGGCCATGAGAAAAAAAATGATACCATAAAGTAACAGAATGGAAAATCTTATTTTTTATTAAGTGGCCTGATAGTAGCTACCCTAGAATCTATAAATATCTTTCTGAATAGCCTAGGATTTGGTATTAAGAAGCACAAACAAGGTATGATTGTCAATTTCTTATACATATAATCTCTAATTCTGATTCTAAAGCACTGATGAGTTGGTTATCACTTTACTAGTGCAGCTGATCAGACATTTCTCACAATAATTGAGAAATATTAATTGCAATAATTTATCTCCATACATCTGGGAAGAGTTGAGGTCAGATGTGGCACAGGGTCAAAAAATCTCATGTGTAATTTAAATCTAAATATATATATTAAAAAAAACAAAAGCACAAAAATTCGCCTACAACCTCTTGAGATGAATAGGCCATAAAAATAAAATAAAAAGTGTGTTTGAATTAAATCAGACAAGAATTAAAAATCCACTTAAAGTGGTCAAAACAGCTCGACCTGAGCAGTAATAAACATGAATTCATAAAAGTGAATCTTAAAAAAATCAGTTCCATTTAAGTGGTGTAAACAGTTTGCAACTGGAGTTGCTACTGAACTTTTTCCTCCTCCTTCGTCGCTTCTTTACCCACTGTTACCTTAAAATGAGGTGGAGGTTCTTGTTCAGGAAAACCAGCATGTCCATCATCTTTTCTGTGACCATGTTTGCCTTAACACTCTCTCCAGGATATTTATCTTTCTTCTTAAAGTCCAGAGTTTGTTGCTTCAGTGAAGCAGCCTTCTCCTCTTGTGCTTCAATGAAGTCACTGTATTCCAGTGCCTGCTTAGTTCAGAGTTGTCAGATCAAATTGGTGGTATTACACCCAGCCCTGCTGCTTCTGCCTCACAGAATGGTCATATTACAGATGCTGCAAGTGGCCATTGGACTGTTTTCACTCGCAAGCTTAAAGTATTTCCATACTGCTGACATTTTTGCTAATGTGGCTACTGATGCTCTGTTGTCTAACTTCTGATTAAATCAATTTGCTGAGCTCTGATTAATTAAAAAAAAAACTTTAATCTGCTCCAATCTAATTCACACGATTATGAACGGAACATGGTTATAAGAACACAATGCAAAATGCATGGATCACTCCTTGGCTGTTTTTCCTTTTCCTTCCTTGTTTCTTTAACAATAAAGAGAAGGTCATCCATATACCCTGATTGTGCTTCTTGTTTTGTGCTTCTTGTTTTATTCTTCTGTGTGCACCTACTGCATTTTAACACAATATTTTTAATCTCTGCAGTTTCATCTATCTTGAAAACAAGAGTTTGTACATGCTAAAGCCAGTGTTACAGCATGTATAGTTCCTTTTTTTCTGTTACCTTTGCTGTAGCATGGTTGAGCATCTCCTGCCACGTTGGGTCGAGGGTGTTCTTGCCATCAGCCATCAGGCCCTGCTCCGCTACATAGACCATCTCCCTAGCAGCTGTGTGCATAGAAACTGCTCTCTCATAGCTCAGCGCTGCCTTCTGGGTCTCCTGCTGAGCCTAAGAGTGCAGACAAAAACATTAACAGGACTAAAGTGTGACAGCAACAAAAACCAAGTTCTGTTGAACTGCTTGGCTAAACATTTTTTTGTTTTAAATGTTTAAGTGATTACATATATAAATGTGCAAATGGGTGTAAAGAAATAAAGAAAAAACAACATACTGAAATTCCTTTGATTATTACATTTAAAATAGTGGTTTAAAATGCTTCATCATGCAAATCCAAAACCATTTGTGCTGCTATAGAAAAATAAACTTTGAGTCACTTCCAGTTAGTCATCAGAAATAGTCTCATATGGATACAGATGGAGGGCTGCGATCAGAATTCTAATCCCTACTTTTGTTCCTTGCAAACTAAAATCCCTGCAACTCAATGAAGATTTGATCAGCCTAAGTCAAGGCCAGACTACAGAATTTCAGCCTGATTAAAGTCCGATCTGACAGTTGCAGGGTCATTTCATCCTATGTAGAGTGTCACAGAGAACAACAATCAAGAACACGTCTGAGACACCTCTCCGCCTTTCTCAAAGAAGACTAGCATGTTTGATTTTTGCCCTGCCTTCTATTATTTGTTCCTTGACGTCAGTGGCACACAGTGCTTGCTCTTCATGTGACATACTCAGAAATGTAAACAAACCAAATGGCAACGCAAAATAAGAGTGATGAAGTTAAAGCTGTGAGATGTGACTTTGAGTTTGAGGAAAAGTTTGTCAAGCTCTTGCACTGACATCCCTGGCTTTATGATGTGTCCTTGAGGGACAACCACTGACTGAAAAAAGAGAAGCTGGCTCACTTCAGCAACCCTGCAAGTAACTGCTGTTAGCATTAGCATGTAGCTAGTGTAACATTCACAATGCACAGTTAGTTTAAATCATAATTATAATATAATTATTAATACTCTTAAGGATGAAATGTTAATTAGTTTTACTCATGCTTTAATCATTTCTACTATTTATAGTTTTAGTCTAGTTTAGTCAACATAAAATCGTCCAGTTTCAGTCTGTACAAAGAGTTTACATTTTCATCAAAACCTTAAGTCAAATAACTTACTGTATTCGTTTTGCCTGAATCTGGTGCCATTTAACACTTGTGTGTTCTATACACCCTACAAAACCTGGGACACCTGCTTTCTACAGCTAAAAGGGACAACTAGAGATAAGTTGTGTTTTAGCAGATTTATCCAAGAGGAGCTATATCACGGATTTTGAATGTCCGACCTTGGCTTTAGTCTTGCCTCATTGTTTGTAAAGACCAGCTCAGTAAAAGAATCTGAGGCAACACCAAGGCTTGTGCTGATTGGCCACTGGTTCAAAGATTAGCGATAGAAAGCATGATTCATGCATTTTTGTTTTTCCAACACAATTGTAAAGGTTTAAACTTGCTTATGTAAATAATTACATTAAAATGAGATTATAGTAGAACTGCTCGTCTGTCTACTGATCCCTGTTAATCAGCACAATGAACAAATAGATTTGGGATCTAAATCTAAACTCTTTGGCAGAAATCCATCTCAAGTTCATTTTTCATAAGCCTGCACTCTGCAATAATGTTACCAAATGTAATTTGTGATTTAGTCATCCCTGAATGAGTCTAGTTGAATAAATTTTAAAAATTAGCTTGATATAGTAAACTGATATCGAAAAATGCCCCATTCTTCCTGTTCAGGATTCCTGAACCTCGTCCAGGGTCAAGTTCAAGCACTTTTCAAGCAGTTTAAAGGGCATTTTTAAGCTTTTCCAGCACCTTACAGTTGTGGTTATATATATTTCTATACAAATACATTCATACTAGGACTGCTCAATTATGCCAAAATTACAATCGCAATTGTTGTGTTTGGTATTAAGATCACAATTGTAAAACACAATTATTTCTCAATTTTACAACCTCTGCAACACATGCACTTATTGAACAGAAACACTAAACACTAAACCTGCTCGAAATTTGACACTTATTTTTCTCCTTCAATTATTTGATCATCAGGTTATTTTTATTTATGTAACATTTTTTTTATTTTCTTATCAAAAGTGCTAACTGTTCAGTCAGATACTTATTTTATGATGAGAGGCATACAATGATAATTTGAAACACATTAAAGTTTACGCATTTCCAAGAATTTCAATCACCTGCAGCAACCCTGTCCATTACAACACAATATTCTAAACCTACAGGCATACCATTTTAAAATACACTGTGTGAATACCTCTTTTGCAAGACGCCGAGCTTCATAATAGGGTCTTGCTTTCTCTATGCAGCCGCCAAGCTGAGAGCTCTGAGCATTAAGCTTCCTGGCAGACTCAGTGAGAATCTTCCGGTACCCTGATCTGGCATCCTGGATGGTTAATGCATGAAAATGAGAAGATTAGATTTACCTGTAATAAAATGAGCGTGCCATTACATTTCGCAGGGATGTGGCTGCATGTGAGCATCAATTTATCTGCATAAACACTTCTCCCATTGTAAGATTTCAGACATTCTGTATCTTTTGCTAAGAGATAAATACAACAAAATTACAATACTGATTAGACCCTCTGGCTAGACTTATAAAATATTTATCAACAGAGACAGACTCACACATTTCCCAGGGTGGAGGTAAACATTTTTCCACATTTCTCATTAGCTTAATTTCATCTGAATCAAATTACTTTTTTGTCTTTATTCCATATTTTTCAGAGTGAAACCTATAACATGCCCCAAAGTGTTTTCTTTTTACTTACATCCAACTGCAGCTCTAGGTTGTTGATTTCTGCACTGGCTTCATTAAGATGCTCCAACTCTTCCTGTGTCAAAAAGAAGACAAATGATGTGCAGCTTAAGGCAATGAAGAACAACCAGATGACTAAAAACACATTAAATCTTGATGAAAGTGCTTCAAGTTTTCTCTTTATGCATCCATAAATTTGAAATGTAGTGCACTGCATTCTTTTTAAAAGCGAAGACAACATGAGTTAGAGAAAAAACTGGAGCTGGGACACAATGTACTTCACAGGTATGCTGCTATGGTGCAACAGATATAAAATATGAGATAAGATAGGCCTAGTCCTTCAAACTGGATTTGTATTGATAAAGAAACTAAGAACAGTATAATGAATTACCCAACTGATTTATAATGACACGCAGCTGTCTCTGTGTAAGGCGTTTCCCAAAGCAACCCAGTGTTTCACCTATCATCGAAATAATTGGGCTGAGCAATATATTCATAGTTTTTCAAATATTGAGGTAATTTCAAATGAGATAGGTGGTAGACAGTGCCATTAATATCTCGATAGTTGATGCAGCATTAAAATTATCTTGTATATTTCTTCTGCCTCAATTGGTGGACACTATGCTGAACTATATGGTTTTTAAAAAATTGTTTACAGTGAAAACCACTAATAGTTGCATGCTTATAGACACCATCATAATCTGTTTGAAATGTTCAGTCTAAATGAGGAAATACTGTTTTATTTAAGTGAGTTCATTTTAGTACTAATTAAATAATGTTACCTAAGCAACAAAAATAGAAGTCCATCACAAGCAATACTGGACAATTTATTAATTGTAGCCATTTAATATTGCAGGAAAACTCCAGCACACTGAAATTGCACAAATTTGTTGGCAACACTTGAAAAAGTGGTTAGAACTGGCCCTTGGTCCTTGCCAATCCTTGTACTTTTTTGCAGTTTAGACCAGCGGTCCTCAATTGATCAGGCATTATGACCCTCTATCATCCACTTAAGAGAAACCGCCAACAACTTTTTGAAAGTTTTCAACCACTCAAATTTGTTTAATGAAAAATTTTGCAATTTGAACGCCAAATATAACAAAAATAATGAAACAAAGAGACAGGACAAAATACACATGCTTAAAATGCACATCATTAAAGAAAGAAGTGCATGCAAACATGTTAATTTTTTCCATTTTCAGCAAGGATAGAAGAGCAAGGATATATGGTAATTTCTCAGGGAATTCAATTGTTATCTTGGGAAAAACAGCTTTGTTATGAAAAGTGAAAAATATTTAGTTGAGATCTTGAGACCAATATGCAACTTTGCTCATCATCATATGAAAACCCAAGAGTAGATGTATGAATTTACTTTGTGTCCACTTAGGGCTTACATACATAGACTTTTCCACATTTCCTTTTGTCTGGTGCATTATCACAACCCACTGGAAAGAGCTTCGTGACCCTCCAGTTAAGAACAAGTGATTCAGAAAGTGATTTTAAAACGTACTGAGGAGTAAACTAAACTAACTTTGACAACATATACCTATATAAAAAAGAATAATTGCCCAATATTTGTTGTCTATGATTACTGACTTTGAGGCCACTGTAACCCTGGCAGACCAGTAACACCTACTTCAGTTCTTTATTGTTGCCATGGTATCAAACACGTATCAAAATATATTTTTCTGGACTTGAAACTAGAGTTTATATTTCTGGTATCGTTATGACCATCTATCATGTCTTTACAGATATAAAATACTGAGATGTTTATCGAGATGTGCTTTTGAGCCATATTGCCCAGCCCAATGGTAGACTTGTCTCTATGAACCGGATTAGCATTGATAGAGAACACAAAGCACAACACAATGAATCATCCTGGTGATTTATACGACAAACGGCTACCTATCTGAAAGGCGTTTCCCAGAGTAATCCAATATTTCCTACACCTGTACCGTTAACAATAATACTAGCCTGACTAATCAATTCAAGACCCTAGCATGATAAAGGTGAAAAGATGACAAATAAATCAGTCATCAGGGTCTCATACCTGAATTCTTGGGTCCAGCTCCTCCTCGAAGGGACTATGCAATTGACCTCCCACGCATTTTTGTTTCTCAATGTCGCTGTCCTCGCAGGTGTCCCTGTGCCCCGTCTCTAGTGGGTTTCCACTAGTTTCAGTAGCTTTGACCTCATCCTCTCCACCGGGAATAACCTCCCTCCAATCCCCCGTGTCTGACTCACCGGACCCGGCGGGGCTCTCTCGCAAATTGCCGGGCTCCATTCCGGGCCTGACAGTTTCACTAGCAGCACCGTTAACTTAGATTGTGGTAGTAGCTATTTAGCCTGCCAGCCTCCGGTGTTTTCACCGAAATTATATATTTAGTCGGGTTAAATACAGATATTCATCCCGTCGTCGGAAATATCGTAGTGGTTGCAATGTGCCATATCAAATGGCACCGAAACACGAACCCTCAGAGGCTAGCCTCGCTGCAGCCTAGCCTAGCAACCTACCAGGCTCACGTCGTCAGTGTGAATTTAACGGTTCTTTTGCTACAAAATTGTGATAATAAATCGCCATAATAAGATTAAAATCAAAGACAGGAATATCACAATGACCCCCCATCACACATGTCCTTCCTTGCATCTCTTACCGGGTCTCCATTACTTTAGCTAGGCTAGCTAGCTAACCTTTTCGGTCTCACATCATCATTACAAGTGAAGTAAACACAGGAGCTTTCATAGGAACGCTTTCCAACGTTTGGACCTGGGCGGCTTCCGTAGACGGGATTCATTAACGGTGTGGCATGCAATAATATTGAATACATTCTAATGATAGTTTTAAAAAATATAATCTGATGTGAAAAAAGTACATGACAAGTTACTCAAGTGAAAGTACAGTTACTTTGGTTAGAATTTACTTAAGTTGAACTGGTATGTATGGTAGTACTGGTAAAGTACTGGTCTACAAATCTACGCAAGTAAAAGTATAAGAATTTAATTTAAAACATAATTCAGGTGCTGAGGAAATACTAAGAAGTTGTACAGTGAAATACCTTCCCTTATTGGTAACAAAAACAAGAGAATAGATCTCCAACCAGGATGTTCAGGTACAGTCACACCTCTATGATAATGAAATAAAATACACAGCAAAATTGACAGTGAATTAAACTCACAAAGAGTTAAACACTTCAGATGTGTCCTTTTTAGTGTCCTTACACTTTTGAAAGTGTTGAATATTTTACAATTTGACAGAGCAGCAGTCATGCTGTAAAATCTGTGGTAAGGTGACTCTCCTCTGGCAAGAACAAATCAGAGCCAACCTCAAAGCAAGGCAAAGCATACTAATAAAAGAAAACACTATGCAACCTTTAGTGTCACCTTAAGTCACAGAGGGGAACTCAAACTCAGTGGATAACTTCACTCATGGTGAAAATGTGTCTCACATCAAGAACAACAACAATCCACCAGAAACATGAGCAGAAGAACCCCAACAGGGATCGTTGTACTTGTACAACAGAAAACACCCAAACACATCAAAACCCTCTTCCCAAGGGCATGATGGGAAAATCCACCCACACATCACCTTAGATTTGAAATCACAGTGAGTGGAGCTTCCATCAATTGACTTTTTACAGTGCTGGATTAAAACTGGTGGATCAACCCTGACAAAGACCATTTCACTCAGAATAGAGTTAAAATGACACACTAGGGATTAAACTCAACTCAGAAATGTGTAACACTGATAATTCATCACTCCAGTTTTTTTCTATTTTGGGATGTGAAATCATTCTCTAGCTATGTGCTAAATAGAGGCAGGAAAGTACAACAGTATTGTGCTCAAGTAGAAGTACAAGTACTCTGGTTAAAACTTACTCAAGTAGAAGTAAAAGTACTGATTTAAAAAATGGATTCTAAGACGTACTTAATTGCAGTAATTTGAGATTTCAGTGAATGTAATTAGTTACTTTTCACCCCTAATACTGAACATTAACCCTCTGTTATGCAAACTGCTATCCTGCAAATGATATTTACTATAATTTCTCACCTGTATCCAACAGCCCTTAAGTGGGAAAATAAACAGATTTTGCATTTGCATCCATTTTAAATGCTACATAAGTACATTTTTTTTCTATCCTGAGTATCATATGATTTGTTTGACTTGTTTCAACAGCAAAAGAAATTAACCAACAAGTAAAGAATTGTTTTTAAGGCTGCACAAAATCTGCAACTTAAGAGAATTTCAGAGCTCTATTAATATTTATGATGCTGTTTTGTGAGTTTTAGTAATTTCTACTGCACAAATTGAGTTTATAACAATTCCCTAAGTGGGCATTATCAGTGTGTAAAGCTGCCATGTTATGGCGACTATGAAATAGTAAATTAATTTCTTCCTTAACAAAAAAGCAACTCATTTTAAACACAATTGTGTATTGTCTTTTTATTCCAAAAATATACAAACACACAAATTTTATAGCTTGCAAGGTGACGAACCTGCAAGCAGTACTGCCATTGTAGAATCATTAGACAAAACTATTTGACATTAAAATGTGAGCAGGAAGAACTGATTTTCATAGAAGACAAAAACACCAGGAAACAAATGACTGATTACACTGCAGTTATGACCAGTCACCACTGTCATAAGCAACCATACCACAGATTATGTTTTTATATTCTTATAGGACATGAACAGTTTACATAGGCTACCAGAAATCAAAAATAATTTAAAACATTAATGGCAAAACAGGTCATTGCATTGAATGCAGTAATGAACATCATGTGCACAATTTGCATAATATAAAAAATAGATCTCTGTTGATTGACAGCAGTTTTGTCTTACAAACTGTTCAGGCAGTATCCCACATTGTAAGAAATGTTTTGGAATCAATGAAAAAGACCTGAGAGGCATTGGCAATAGCCCCAACATCAGAAAAGGGGACAACCCATCCAAATCATTAAGAACGATTAATCAGAGTACATATCATTCAATCAATGAGAACGTTTAAGGACATGAGTCTTTGGTCTGGAATACCTCCCCTAACTGACAATCATGAAAAGGCTACTACATATTGGTTTTCTTCTGGATTATCAGCTCCAACTGGCATCATACTGGGTCCATCCAGGAGGAGGGGCTAAGTAGATTCTCCGTCCTCTTGATATGAAACTGACAACCCCTCTGTATCCTGCCCTTGGGACTCCAGATTTCAAGTCATCCATAATTCCTAGGTTTTTGGCAAGCACTTTGAAACTGTCTTTACTTGAATATTGAAGGCGAAAGGGCCCTTTTCCTTGTAGCTGCCCCTGCTTAACATCTTCATATGTGACCACAGGTGCACTGTAAACTTCCTTCTGAAAGTTTTCTCTATATGTCTCCTCCTTCAAGTAACTCAGGTCCTTCTTGGTGAAAGGCACAAATTCGGTATTTAGTTTAATGTAACGTAAGTACTTGTCATAAAACTGACCCAGACTCACACCTTGCCGGCCAAAAGTCAGAGTCCGTGAGATCTCTGGACGTATGCAGGCACGGTTGCGGCGCTGCTCTGGCTGACGCATCCAGTCGTCCCAGAATGATGCAGGCCACTTTGGCTCCAGCTCCTCCCACATCTCCTTGAGGACCATCCACCCCAGGCCAGGAAAGAAGTCTGTCCTGTAGAGCAGGTCTGCCTTGCCTGGGTCCACATAGCCATCTCTGCCATTGTCATTCCAAGCTGATACACACCACAGGCTGGGGTCAGATTGCAGGAGTGGCAGCAGGGCTCGGAAGTACTCAAAGAAGTCTGGCGCCACCTACAGTGGGAAATGAAAAATTCAAAGGTCAATGAAACTGGGGATTCCAGCAGTGTTAAAAATATGATAATGCATAAAAATAGGGAACTTATGAATATATATATTTCATTAATTAACAAGATTATTTAATGCAATTTATTGATGATGCTCACCTCCAGATCATCCTCTACGATCACGACAGAGGAATGGGAGAGGGTCTTAAACACTTGATTGAGAGCCCAGCGGTAATGCCTGGAGATTTTGTAGTAACCCTGAAACTTCTTGTGACCTGGTTGCACAGGGATATCCGACAGGTCTGGCTGTTTCAGATGGGTGACTTTATTTCCATAAGATCGGATCACCTCAGCAGTCTCCGCATGTCCACAGTCCTGACTGACGATAATTGGGTAGAGCTCTGCTGAAGGACGGTGCTCCAGGAGTTTATCTAAGCAGCGCCTCACAGTGACCCTGTTACAGGCGATTACCAGGATAGGAATGACAGGCTGACTGGGGATGACAACCTTTGGTCTGTCTTTGTTTGATGAATCCCACAGCGACTGATGGCTCTGGATCTGCAGAAGGATTTTTTTCTGCATTTCAAGCTCGGCCTCAAACGTGTCTGCCATTCGGAGCACATCTCCCACCACATCATTGGTAGGGATTTCAACAGCCTCCCTCTGCTCTCGGCCAGAATCGTCCGGCTGGCCGGTTGGGGGTCTACCCCACAGCAGAAGCACCAATATTGCGTTCCAGGTAATAAACAGGAACGCACCACAAAGAATGACAGAGCCTCTCTTTCGGAGCATGGCCCAGAAAGTCAAAGGGAGGAGGTTGGATCAGGGGGGAAGGATCTGAATAGAAAGAGGTGTCCTTTAACAGACAACAGGAATGGGATATGGGAAGGGCAGCTTGTGTATCATCACAAGTGCATGATCACAGATCTGGAGCCACACCTTGCTGACTCTGTGTGGTTAAAAAAGTTATAATGACACAATGCAGTGTCACTAAAGGTGAAAGTGGTTAAAAAATTATGAAGGACACGTTGCATCCTGGAGCAAAGGAGTTATTCTGAAAGCTCCTTAGCTTTCACTTCCCACTTCCATCTGAAATAAGAAAAACACAATGTATGATTAGGAAAAAATATTGCAATTAACTGACAGATTTAAAATACAGTCTGAAAAAAACAGCAAATGCAGGAAAAGGAAGGAAGTGTTTGTCTTTTCTATTATGCAAGCATCATTTTACAGTTTAAGCTCATCACAGTGGACTCATAGCAGTTTTTATACATGTGTCACTTATTCAAATAGTTTGTTTTTGGATAATTGTACCCAATTTGCTTAACCTTTGTATTAGTAGATAGTGGGAAATGCTAAAGCACAAATAGAATCAAATAAAACAGTTTGTTCCACTTGTTTTTTATTAAACAGTCTATGTCTCATCTCTTTTTAAAGAGTTTTTTAAGGTTTAAACCACTGAACTAAAATACCTAGCTTCATCCAGCAGATAAAACTAACAGTACCTGGACCAGCTGTGACATAAAATCTACTAAATACATAACCATGACAATCTAATTAAAAAAAAAACATGCATATTAAACTTTCACTACGCCCTTCCACCTGAAATAATAAGAACATCATGTACTATTGGGGAAAATACTGCCATAAACTGGCAGATATGAGAAACAGAATCGAGAAAAACTGCGAAAACAGGAAACAGAGTCAAGCTTTTTGGTCATTTCTGTTTCATGGGAAGCTGCCTTACGTGAACTGTTGTGATGATTCACCAAACTGTGCCTTATCGATTTTTTCTTATCACCTGTGGCTGCCTCGTCAAATAAGCTAAACGGTGTGTTTGATAGCGGTGATAAAAACCAAATTCACTGACTAAAGACTTAGCTGAACTCCATGTTTCTTGCCGGACAGGTTTTCTCACCAGACTGTAAATACTGTCGCTTATTAAGGGGGAGCGTGTTGAAATTAGCCCTTACCCTGACTGTGAGAGGACTTCTTCGTCTTGTAGCCATTTCTCCGCCGTTTCTTCGATGACAACCGTCAAAGTCAAACGACAGGGGCCGAAAGGCCTGGTAGCTCCGGAGTCAAACTGTTCTCCTGCTCGTTCCCCCGGCTATTAACGCAACTTAACGCCGCTTAGTTTGTCTGGTTTCTCGCAAGACTGGAAGAGGAGGAGGAGAGAAAAGTAACACGACGACTTCCTGGGTAGCGCGCAGGCACAGGAAGTCCCGCCCTAACTGTCACCTTGAGAAATTACACAACACTTTGACGTTTCAGCTTCTCCCAGTGGAGCTAATTAAGCAGTTAAATATGTGTTTCTGAAGATTTATTATAAATTTATCGTCTACTTCAACACACTTTTGCTTCAAAATATGGCCATAAAAGACAGGGATCCCAATGAATTATAGGACCAGGGGTGTGCTAACAAGGGGTTTTTTCCTGCCTGAGCTGCAGAGAAGTGTGTGTAATTTGCATTAATTCCTCAGGGAAAAGGCAAATTTGTTTTGGTTCAGTAGAGAACTATTTTTCCCGTTGTCTACATAGAGTCAAATATAATGAGGAAACACCAGCTTGTATTTTCAGCACCAAAATACATTTATTGGAGCCTTAACTACCTAAAATTTCCCAGTCAGTCTTAAATCATATAATATACTTTAAACTGCCAGAATGGTGCCTCATTTGTTATCTAACTGGTATAAAGAGCAAGTTGTAAATACAAAAAAAATAACCTATTCACTATTATGAAAATCTTAGTTAAAAGTTGCCTGTCAACCAAAACGTACCCTAAAGGGTTAGGGTACTAGACTGTCATATAAAATAAATAGTAATGACATTTAGACTTTGGCTCTTTGGGTTTTTTTTTTTTTAAATAATTTGGTCGAAAATTAAAACAGTTTAAGATGTGCAGTAAATTCAGCCAAAAGGTGCCAGTTTTTGTTAAACAGTCTATTTGACTGTCAAGATTGAATGGTAATTTAATACATGGACACAGGCCTCTTGAATATTCAAGTGTTTAAAATCTGGGGAAATTGAATTATCAGAGCAAGACCATCAAGATACCCACTTTTGAGGTGCACCATCGTATTCAGGTAATTGGCCAACAATTATTTCATACGAAATCTTTATCATTTCAAAGGCAAGCTGACACCAGATATTTTCTTTGATGTGCAACAGAAACAACACAGTGAAAACATGACATGCATGAAGACGTGTTTCTTTAATCTTAACTTGAGCTCATGTTGGACACATTTCTATTCTGTAATTCCTGCTCTGGTTGTTTTTTGATCTTCCTTCATTTTCCTGGTCTCGTGGTTTCTCTTTTTTTTTAATCTCTTGTTCCAGTCTTTCCTGTCATGTAGGGGAGACCAGGTATGGCTGTAACACTTTTTGCTTCAGCAGCTGTAACTCCGTGAATATTTGAGCTAGAACTCTCAATCTTTTATACAATACAACCACTTTTTTATCTACAAATAAAAAAAAAATTCTGCAAGATCACATGTCTTGTGAATCAATGTCAAATACAAGGTGGTCGTCTGTTACAACCTTCCCCACTACCAGGGTAGGTTTTAACACATGCTGGGGGAAGTCGTCACAATAAGACAAACCAAGCAAAACAGAGGCCCCAGCATGCAGTATGGTTGAAAGAGATTTAGCAAAATGTGCATGCACACAGATGTGTGGGCACATGGGTGTAAACTGGTGTAAAAGAACAAACTTTATTAACAGTTGCTTTATGCTTAATGAACACTAATATAATGAACCTGAGTAGAACATACAGGTCTAACAGGAAACCTTGCTTATGTGTGTTTATATATGTCTGGATTCTAAACCAGAGCGAATACAAATAGTAGCATGTACATCTGTAACTGTGGAGCATGGTCCTGTTGAGTGCAAAGGGTCCATTTTACCTGATGGCCCATTTTCAGCTGAATTTACCCGTCAAACGATTATTTCCCCAAAGAAAGTTTGGGCTAGTTGGTCTCCCTTAGTTTCCACTAAACTCAGCCAATACTAGGCAAAGATATGCTAATACTGAGCAAAGCTAAGCTAAGGACTAGGCTACATGGCAGCATTTTCTTACCCAACCGTAAGAGAAATAGTGATCGGTGAGGCTTTGTAAATTTCCCAAGATGATGTTAAATGGCGTAATAGATGTGTATTGTAGCTGTTCATTTAAATAGAATCATAACATACTGATGCATTCGTGTGTTGCAGTTTACATTTGGCTAGTTGAATTTAAATTTATCAGCTTTAAATAAAGCATCCTTTAAGTTAGTAAATTGTACTAAAAAAGCAGTGCATAATACTTGTCCCTAAGCTGGCCTAATATAAAGTAGCATAACATAGGAGTTTATACTTTTAAGTTTACTTCGATTGATAAGTTGTGTTTTTTTTCACTATTTCACTATTGAACCATTAAATGTGAGACAAATTATGTGTTGTTTTATCACTGCCTCTTTAATGCCAGCCTAAATAATATCAGTTTCTGTGTAGCCTAGTTTTTAAGCAACTGTTACTTCCTTCCCTCATGTCAAAAACCTAAAAGTATGCAACATTTGCGTCATTGACCTAACTGTTGTAAAATATTTGTAAGGTTATACAGTCATGTGCATCAGTTTTAGGCATGTAGGTTGCTAAAGATTCATCATTGTTGGCCAACCAAAGTCAAGCTCAACACGTATTGACACATGTTCCTCACCAGTCAAGGTCAACAGCATCGCTTTTGTCCGGGCCTTTCACACCTTTTCATGTACCCAGAGAGCATTGCTGGGCATTTGAGAAATCCATGGCATGGTCAGGGGCTCATGCCAACCCTACCACCCACTGACAGTAAACAAAGCTGTGCTTACTTGTCACATCTACCTCTTTTACTCAGCTCTTAAGGTGAGGACTATTTTTTCTGCAGACTATTGTCCCACACCCCCTCAAAGACATCCAGAATACGATCAGGGTTGTGTCAATCCTCCTTCCTGCCTGATGGTGCCCTTCGACAGCTTATTCACCACATCTGTGCCTTTCTTCAGTATAAAGAGACAACCAACTTCGATGCATAAGTGTTGGTACTAATATAATCAATTTTAAAAAAGCATTTAGTAAAGTTTCCCAAATGACAGACCTGTGCTTGGACTAATTTTCAATATTTCATTGTGATGTTGCACTCTATTGCTCCATTCTGAAATGTCATCTCACTGTGTTTAAAAAATAAGCTTTTGCACAATGTAGCTACAAGATAATCTCAATGTAATTATTATAACCATCCACCAGGAGGCCTTAGAAATTCCATGTAAAATGTACTTCAAACATGATGTGTGACAGACATTTATTCATACAGTTTTTCTGATGTTTTCTCTTGTACTGAGGCAATAAAGTGCAAAAAAACAGCCTGTTTTTCTTTTACTGCAGGGGATTGAAGTCCAAATGTGGCTCATGTTTAGTAAAAGTCAATAAATAAGGCTGGAACATGGTGTGTGTGTTTTTGGTGCTGAGGCCTTGGACTCTCAGTCAGGTCTGTCCTCGCTGATCATCTGCCCAGAGCTGGGGTTGTTTTGAGCGGGGGCGATATCAGTAGGGCAGGGGGTTCGTACATTTGCCTGGAAAATAAACAGGAGTTGTAGGATTATTTAAAACAGCAAGACAAATGTTATTGTGGCTGGGCAATATACCCAAAGTTGATACCATAAAATGAAATGTAAGATAGGACATCATTGTTGTCTTTCCCTATATCTCATTGTTTACAGTAAGAACCACTAACAGTAATATGAGGGAATCAGCAACAAAATAGAAGTACTAGGCACCCAGTATCAAGATATTTATTGGTTATCAAACGTTGGAGGCCAACTCCAACATACTGTCTAAATTGCTCAAATACACTGGTAATACTGGGAAGACACTGAAATGTTGGCATTAAATTTTTTTTACAGTTTAAGCAGCAAGTAGAGCATTTTCTGCCATTTTTGATCATTACAAACCAAAAACTTGCCCAATATTGGGTAATTTATTTATTTATTTATTTTTGTTTCAGAAATCCCTGGCTCCTTGCACTTTTTCCATATCTGCTGACTACACAGTAGCATACAGTGGAAGAATTATCTCACATCCAGGGGTGTAGCTAGGGATTTTGGCCCCCCAGAAAGAACCCCCCCCCCCCCAACTGACTTGCCAAGCAACAAATGTTGCATCACTTTTACAAATATATATGCATTAAAATGTATTTCTGAACCATAATTTCCCAATTTATGACCAATATTTTTACTGTGGTTAATTTCTAAATGCTGGATTAGCTCAGTTGGTGGAGCAGGTGCCATTATGCAAAGGTTACAGCCCTGGTTCCCAGTCTTGACACATGTTTGGTTATGTCTTTCCTAACTTCCTCTAGATTTTCTTTTCCCAAAGATTAATTTCAACCCCATTCTGGGCCCTGACACTCCAGTGTTGGAATTATTTGCCAGTGTTGATCTGTCAGTGTCTCTATCCGTCAATTGACTCTATAAAGAGTCAACTGATCTAAACTTTGTTTCTAAGTTTCCAATCACACCCTTGGGCAGAGTGTTTAGATGTGTTTGTATTTAGTTGTGTTTGGATCTTGCCTGTTGTACAGCGTTTGGTCCTTTTGCTCATGTCTCTGGTGATTCTTTTGATGTGAGACACATTTGCACCATTGGTGAAGTTATTCACTGAATTAGAGGTCCTGTGATTTAAGGTGCATGCATTCATCAGTAAGCTTTGATTTGCTATGAGGTTGACTCTCTGCTTTGTTCTTGTCATAGGAGACCCACCTGATCACAGATTTTCAAGAGTTACTGCAGTTCTGTCATACTGTAAAATATTTAACTTTCAAAAGTGTAGTTTAACTATATATAGTGGACCAATATAGACACTTTAAAGTGTTAAATTTAACTCTATTAAAGGGGACATATTTTACCCTTTTAAGATAAGTTTATATTGTTCTCAGAGGTCCCCAAAACATGCCTGTGAAGGTTGTTGCTGAAAAAACCCTCCACTACTGGATTTTTGCATGTCTAAAAACCCCTCTGTTTCAGCCCAGAGTTGTCATAAATAACAAGAAGTGTCACAGTTTATAAAAACGTTGATAACTTCTGAATATGTCGTAGACGCTTTTTTTTCCTCTGAAAGCTGACCATTTTGCCGTTCGTTTGCTACCCCTGACGTCTCCGTAGCCCTTAAGGACGCCATTATAGGGGGCCAGGAACTTAGGTGACTTTTTGGGGTCTTAAAAGATTAAATCCACAGCATTACATCTGATAACAAGTGTCTTTTTGTCCATTTTTAATCCATTTTCAATCATGTATGTTGGCTTTTTTCAGTGGGTAGCACCATATTTGTCGAGGGCAATGCATTGTGGGAGGGCCTGTCCTCCAATAGCAAGATGTTGTGTCTCTACTGCTTAAAGGAATGGCACAAATGAATCTGGCTACAAAAAAGTGCACCGACTTTTTCTTTGTATATATGTAGATATTTTCAAAACCTTTAGTCACAGAATTTTTTTTCACTGTTTTGTCCCCAAGAGATGGGAGAACAAGTCTGTGCAAAGAAAATGCTTAGTCACAATAGTTTATTGTGTGTTATCAGTAAAAATCTTTGAGTTTCAAATTCCGATTTGTCTTTAGAGTCCAATAACTTTTTAAAAATTCAAGGGACATTACTGTAGTAGATATATTCTTAATGCTCAGGTTGTCCTGAAAAAAAGGATGCATAGAGCTTGACTGTGCACCACAGGGCTGAAGTTTTATAAGCTTTCTAAGAAAAAAAAAGTCCAGATGAGACATGATGGTGAAAAAAATCTGTGAGCTCTAAGGGTTAAATTAAATACTTTACTTTGACTTGAGTAGATTTATAGACCAGTACTTTCACTTACACTTTAATAAATCCTACATTATTTAGTGATATCGTCAAGATCTGTTACTGGGTCTATGCTGCCCAGCCCTACTCACTGTAAAGGTGTGTATGGTTAGTGATTGGGCTCACCTGCAGGACTTCAGTCCCGCTGTTTTCCTCCTCTTGGCTCAGGAGAAGCTGAGGAGCATCATCAGGGATACTGCTCGACCCATAAAGCAGCTTCATTAACACAAGCTGTGACATCAGAGCTGTCAACGACAGGCACGTGCTCTTCAGTGAGGACCAGCCAGTGAACACGAGAGCTGGTGTTTGTCCTTTCTTTTCCAACAAACACGGAGAAGTGATGGACACTCTAACAACTCCAGCAGGGAATCCCCTGGTTCCTCGAACAAAGACTATTTTACAAACATGTGCAGCATTTGTTTCATATTTTATCTTCTGCGTAATTTTAGAGCACTTATCTATTCCAGGCAGGTTAGATGTCAGTGTGCGTGTCAGCTGACGCATGAGCGCGTTTTGGAGACCAGGCACAGCTGAGCGCGCGTCCCCGGAGGATTGCGAAAGTTTTGGGTGATATAATTTATTCATGTCCTTGGAATCTTTCCCTCTCTGCACTTTACCATCAACCCGAGGAGACTCAAACGCTACAGTCAGTCTTCTCCCCACAGCCACGCGCTCTCCTTGTAGGAAAGACTCCCACGGTGACGCCTGGTTTGCGCGGCTGCGCTCAGCAGGAGAGTCGCGCACGACGCTCCCGGCCAGTCCGAGGCTGTACGCCGAGGTGGCAGGCCGCTTGGTCGGCGGATTCCTGGCCCAGAAATTCCCCCGACACCGGAGAACAGCAGACAGGGCAGAGGCAGAGGGGGTGGAGGCCATAGTGGCCGAAAATATCCACAACAGATCAGCGTCCCTGTTTTTCCTCCTTTCAGGTTTTTCTAATGTCCCTCTTCTGTCTAAGCAGCCACATAACGCATAAAGGTTAATCTGTGTAAGAGGGGGATTAGAAGAGGGGGGCTCTCATCTGCCTCAGTCCATCTGACCATATTTGCCTCGGTAGTCCAGGAAGGGGGCTCCGGAGGGTGTGTCTTTGGGCAGTGGGGGAAAAAGTTAAAGTCCTCCATTCAGGGGGGCTAAAGAAGTAGTATCACCCCAAAAAGAGGTTTTTATGCATAAAACCCTTTCCCTGGTTACTTAGTTTTTGCCTATTTGTCACACTTAAATGTTCCAGATCAGCAAACAATTTTTCATATTAGACTAAGATAACCTGAGTATAAATAAAAAGCCATTTTTAAATCATTTCATTTAATCAAGGGAAAAGCTACCAATGCCACACGTGAAAAAGTAATTGCCCCCTACGCCTAATAACTGGTGGTGCCACCCTTGGCGGTGCAAGTAAGCACCTGTGATACTGCCAACAAGTCTTTCATATCTCTGTGGAGGAATTTTGGTCCAGTCTTCTTTGCAGAAATATTTAATTCAGCCATACTGGAGAGTTATCAAGCATAAGGTCATGCCACAGCATCTCTTCTTCTCTTGGTGAATAGAATAGAATAGAATAGAATAGAATAGGCTCCTAAGAAGGTTCGCCACTGTTCGAGGTTTTCTCCATTTGTGGATAATGGCTCTCACTGCAGTTTGCTGAGTCCCAACGCCTTAGAAATGGCTTTGTGACCCTTTCCAGACTGATAGATGTCAACAACTTCTGATTTTGTCAGACAGGTTCTATTTAGGAGATCTCTTGATTGATCAGGTCTGACAGTAATCAGGCCTGGATGTGGCTTGTGGATTTGAGTTCAGCTTTACAAAAAACATTGTTAATCACAGTTAATTAGGCTTGGAGGTGTGTGGCTTTTCTCCTGTATAAAATAATAGTATGTTAAAAGTTGTTGGATTATGATCTTAAAAATGAAGTGTGACAAATATGCAAATAAAATGGAATGAATCCACTTTGTTTGTTATTGTATCATTTCTAAAGCCTGCATTGTATTTCATCAACCAAAAACACATCTTAGTACATGTAAGTGTACTTTGGATACCTGACCTTTGACAAGATTTCAGGGGGAAAAAGCTGAACCCTTTTACACACACTGGTTATGATTGGACAGCTATGTGAAAGCTGTGGTTTCACATCAATCACCTCAGAGGATGTTAGCTGTCAGCCTCTGGGCAAAAGAAAGGCATTTCTCTTGTGCAGACAGGAAACTTTCCAAACACAAGAGCTCAATACTGATCCTCTTCCCCCCAGCATGTCACAAACTAAAAATTAGTTTTGGAAAAGGAGAGAAAAAAACTAGTAATTTTGTTTTATTTTTGTTTATTTATCAAAAAGGTATTTTTTCATTGGAAGATTGCATAATGTCCACTCTAGTGCAGAGGTTCTCAGCTGGTCTCACCTTAGGATCACCACCAAATCATGACCCAGATTTCCAAAAATGTTGCAGCTGAGGATGGTGTTTCCAACGCGCTGTCTACCGTTTGGTCTCAGGATCTTATTGGAAGATCCAAGTTTCATCGCATGCACATTACTCACTTCTGGAAAATTTGGGGTTCTTTCAGTTTGTTCTAAAATGTCTCCATAAATGTGTTTGTTTTTCTTTCTGATCAGGGGTCAGAAGTTTTGGACAACTTTGGAACATATTTTTGTCATGTTCAAATTTTCATGCAAAATTCGCTGAACTGTCCCTTTATCAATGGAGACCATTTCTGCTATCATTCTTATACTGAGTCATCCATCATTTTGAACGATTCGCTCAATGTTGAATGTTTTTAGCAGTTTTTGATGTGAATTCATGGCCTTGGACATCCTCTCTGCCTTCAATAAATCTTTGTGCCACTCAAACACACGTGCACATGACATGCTGTGTTCCCCGTACATCTCAGTTAATGTACAGAAAGATTCAGCTGCTGTTTTATTCAGTTTCACCAAAAAAATCAAGTTATTGTGTAAGCTAAAACATTTTTGGGATGCTTTTGCAAAAAACTTGCACATTTCACTCTGTAGCTAGCAGTGAACTAAAGACGCCACTTATTGGAAGCTGTGATATATTGATATTACATAACATGTGTGTTGGATTAGTAGCATTGGTGCAAGCATCCTGGCTGACAGTTTCCTCACTTTAGACCTGAAAAGTGTGTCTAACTGTTGTGTGGCTCTGATGTTGAAATTATTCGTGCCACTTCTAAACACTTTACACAACTTTATTTCCTGCCCATTTTTGCCACTATTATTTGCCAATTTTAATCAATTTTGCATTTTTTTTGCCCAGTTTTTATCAATTTGTGCAACATTTCAATCCTATTTCACCACCTTTTCCAGCCATTTCTGCCACTTAAAACAAATTTTTGCCACTTTTTCTTCCCATTTTGCCACGCTCCAGCTAAAGTTGCCTTTGTTTACCCATTTTAAAACTATCATCCCCTTTTCACCACTCTCTTTATCCATTTTTGCCTATTTTTTCACTACTTGCTGTGCCCATTTTTGCCACGTTGATCACTTTTACCACTCTTTTGCCTATATTTGCCCATTTTAACCACATTTCAACTTTTGTTATGCCCCATTTTGCCACTTTTTATTCATTTTGCACCACTTTTTTTGACCCATTTCTGAGACTTTAAACACATTTTTTTAGCTACTTTATCCCATTTCTGCAACTTTTACAGTTCCTTTGCACCACCTTTTCTGCACATTTTTTTTGCCACTTTAAACCAATTTTGCACCTGATAAAAATAGTCGCAAAATATAAAAATGAATTAAGAAGTTGAACTCAAGAAAATGGACTACATGACACTGACCTTTGACCTCCAAAATCTAATCACATCATCCTTGAATCCTTGAGGACATTTATGCAAAGTTTCAAAAAGCTCTCTCAAAACAATTTTAAGATATAAAGTTCACAAGAATGGTCTAGATAGATGGACAGATGGATGTAAACCCCATAAACATAAAGCTTCCCGTCTTGGCTTTGACCAGTACAGAGGCATACAGTGTGCATAAGTTTAAGCTTGCCACTTAAACAGACTAAAGTTAGAGGTCAGATATAAGCACATTACTTTTCTATACATATTAAATTGTATACGGTTATTTTTTTACTGATCATCATCAGAAAAACGTCCCCTATCCTTGGGGGCGGGTCATATGTTTGAAGAGTGCAGCTCTGAACAAGAAGAGACATTGTAAAGAGTGAGCTCAGTGGAAAACAATCCTGGGAGAGTCGTGTCAGTGAAGACCAGAGTACAGGACTTAAACCTTCAGTTTGTTCCCTCTTAAGTCACTGAACCAGGAACAATCAGATACCTGCATGGTCTCACTGCCAGACCTCAGAGCTGAACTTTTATCTGCATGAGGAGGAAAACAGACAGCATGAAGGTGAAGACATTCATGCTGTCAAACAGGTTTGTCTGCATGAGGAGCTGAGCGGTAAACCAAAGGAGACACCATGTACATACAGGTCCCCCTTTAACTGGTCTGTTTACACCACTAGAGGGTATCAGGTGTCTGGAGTAGACATGCAGGTTTGTGAAAGGACACAAAGCTGTTGTGACTCAGCAGAGGACAGCGAGCAGGAAGTCCCCAAAGTAGTAAAAACAGGAGGAAGTTATAAACAAGCCAGGTATTGTTGGATTTCAACATCCTATTTGTTTTTTCAGCTCTTGTGGGGATTTTTTAGCTGTTTATGAAATGAGCTACAAAACCACACAAGTCCATCAGTATGAAGGCGGATTATTTCTTTATTTTTAATGCCTGCGGTGTGTTGTCGTATGAAGTAAGCACTGCTGAAACAGTCTTTTTATGTTTTCTATGGCAAAGATTCACAATAACTATAAATTTTACTGTTCAGTTGTATACAAGGGTGGTTTTCCTGTTAGGCAAAGATTGACAATTGTCTACGTCCATGTGCACAAAGGGACCTAAAGATAAAGTCATTAAGGGTATGCGTCCAATATGAGGAATATACCTCTACTTTAAATTTCTAAGACATATATACTGAATGAGTGAATAAAATAGCATCAATATAGAACTTGATCATCCACAAAAGTCCATAAGGAGGACCCCCGGCCCCCACAGTAGGGTCTAAGCACCTCAAAAAGCCCAGTTTTCATTTAAGCAAATTCTAGGTTTGACAATCTGCTAGATGTCTGTGTGGCAGAATGGTCAACAATACAAAATGAACTGATGTTGCACCTATAATGAGCACATTTCTCATTAGTAACACCTGGATAAGTGATGCACTAAAATATTTTGATGTGGAGACCTTGAGTAATGATGCCTGTAGGGCCTCCAAATAAATAAAACTGCCTCTGTGTATAAGACAAGATCCAAAGTGCTCTGAATAGGATCAGAAAAGACAGCCAACATTCAGCCAGTTTAAATAAATTCTGACTGAAACATTACAACTGGAACAGTGACCTCATAACCTAAAGGAGGATATCTTTTTTTACAGTATGGAAGCCTTGTATGGACATTTGACATCTATAAACCCAGCAGAGCCTTAGCTCTGTTTGTATTTACTCTGCTTTGGCTGCCAGAATTATCTTTATTGCCATGTTTTCCTTTCCTTATCCCAGTTTTTTTAATTACTGGCTTTTTTATGTTCAGGGTATGTCTGTTGAATGTAAAAAAAAAAAAAATGCAAAAAGGGGAAAAACACAAGTTCAGACTGGATTCAAAAGGCAGCATTACTCAGCTTGATGCTGTGTGCAGTGTGGCTTTGAATTCTGCATGTTTGGCTCGATCTCCATCCACCACACATTATAAATATGCTATTATCATTTATTTTTAAGTCTGTTAGAAATGTTCTATTTCAATTAATCTCAACAATTCTATAGCTAATAGAGATTAATGTCTTTTTTGAAGTTTGAAATCCCTCTGCTTTGCATGTAAAACTTTTATCATTTTGGATATTTGTACCATCTTTGAGGGCAAATGACTTTCTATTTCAGTACATCCTGCTTTTATTCTGAAGGAAAATAAGGAACTTCGGGCAGATAGAGCATGAATTTACCCACAGAAAAGGGAACTTGTTATGGATTTAAAAAAAAACATAATAAGGGAACAGTAGGAAGGTAAACGTTCAATAACACAAGGTTCAGATGATTGTTGACTTGTCCACTGAGCTGTCTGACAGGTTTTAAACTGAAATGAGACATTAAGGAGCAGTGGTGGACTTATTTTACATCACTGCTGCAGTGGTTTAACCAAAGTGTGCTGAAAGAGACTGTAAAATTAGTGTGATTTAAAAAAAAAAAAAAAAAGTCATGCATTTATACTGACAGTCTTAATTATTATCAATCCCTCCTTAAGAATGGATTTGGGAGCAAATCAGAGTTTAGTGTCCAACATGTAACTGCAGGAGCTGGGGATCAAATCCACCACCAACCAGCTTTACCCACTGATCCATAGTCAGCCCTTGCCTAAGAGAGGTTATACAAATGTATGGCAAGAAACCTTGGATGAGTTTGATAAGGAGTGTTTTCTCTCCTAGTGTGTATTGTGGTAATGACCGGTCAGCAGTTACCTAAATCAGAGTAAAGTGAGCTCAGTGTGCTCATCAGGGGCAGTTTAGATCATTTGGGGGCCCAAAGCAGACCAATGTGAGGCCTTTCCTCACAAGTGCACAAAAAATTATGAAGCATCTGTTTTCAGGTTACAAACTTATCATATCATTATATTTCAACATGGCTGCAGGCCAGGTGAAATTTATAAATTAAAAAAATGTTTACCATTGTACAATATAATACAATAATACAGTATTTAATGCAATTTTCCACATAGTACTCCATCATTTCAATATGTCTATAGAGAGCTACTTAACTGTACTTTGCTTGATATGAAGACATTTTGGGTCTTTTCGAGGGGCTTGAACCTTGTTGTTGGGGTCAGGGGTCATCCCCAGGGTCTTTTTTGGATAATCAAAATGTATTTCACTCAGAAATAGTCCTAACCTGACATGCCAGATGGATGTGTTTCACACATCCATCCGGAGTGTGATAGGATGAACCTTTTGTCTGTTACATCACTATGGGCCAATCAGAGCAACAGAACAGTGACATAGCCGCTATTGAGCTGCGTGTGCGCAGCTACCCGAAACATGGCGACTGTAGACATGTAAGTACTCGACTTTTGTCATTTTTGAAAAGAAAACAACTCACTGCTGTTCCTTGTTCTTCTTTTAACGAAAAAATGTCAAGTTCTGATAAAACTGGCGCTTTAGCAGCATCCACGCTAAGCTCTTCCGCCATAACAGCACCTGCCTCTTGCTGCTGCTTGTTTAAGTAACGACTCTTCCGCACCTGAAGGTACTGCCCCTCATCGCTGATTGGTACTGTGACTTTCTAACCAGGCCCAAACGGTTCAGATGGGAGCTTTGCAAGACGGATTCACCAGTGAGAAACAAGGAAATGGGCGTATCCATCTGCTTTGCAAGGTTAGTGTAGTCCCTTATCAACATTTAAAATACATGTCCTAGTCATTCAAAGTAATTTTGATAGCCTTTCATCCATTTATTCAAAGTAATTTAGGACTCCTGGCAGTTGCCGTCCTTTGCCTAATAGTAAGACTGCCAGCAAACTGAAACCAACCTTTCTTGCTTGCTTCAAATGCCCTCCTCTCCTGTGATGTATTTATCACTCTGATTTAATTGTTTATATGGAACTCATGCTGGGTCAACACAATATATGAGACGTGTAATTCGATATCACTTCACATGAAAACTGCTTTCTTGCGCTTGAAGAGGGGAGACAAATCCAGATTGACTTGTAGAAAAGGTGTTGGCATCAAATGTTTAGCTTCTTATATCAAAAAGTGCTTTATTTGATAAAGGAAGAGGATTAAAATCCATTCACAGGAAGGGAAAGAGAAACTTTTTACAAATATATAAATCATCTCTGGTTATGTACAGTCAGTTAGTCTTTATACACAATTTGGAAGAACTAGAAACCCTGATCTTGTTTTGGAAATCTGCCTAAATACTTGCCTCTTCATATCATAGAGTTTAGTGCATTTAAAAATATACAGCTTATTATTAGATTCTTTAAGATAGTGTTTTTGGCTTTCACAGTGATCACTTACTATAGAAAAATAATGCACAGATGCCCTGTTTTCCCTCATGTGCAGCTATGAGCCTGTGTGTCCTCTGTTTAAAAAATGTTGCTGCCCTTGTTTTCCTTCATTTCTTCACTTTAAACCGCCTACAGTGTGTCTCAGTGCTTTGTTTTTCCTTCATCATTTCTCATCAAGGATCTCTGAGAACCACAACAGCTTCAGTCTGTCATTCCCTCCCTCTGCTCCAGTCTCTGAAGTCTGATCACCCATGTCAGGGTCCAATTGCAGTCCCGTTTGGGTTCCCTAGTTGGTTCGGCGGCCTCCGATGTATGATCACGTTGGGTATGATGACAAAGGCGAGGATCCCCACCAGCATGAGCGCCACAGTGATGGTGATGATGGACGCCACCACAGCGTAGTAGCACCGATCAGAGCGGAACAACCTGCGCAGACGTCCGTGGACTCTGTTTGGAGGCCTGCCCACGTCCACCTCTGTGGCTGGGACGATCCCCTGCTCCATGGTGTTCAGGTTGACGTCCCCGCCTGCTGTGACCTGACCATCCTGGCTCTTTTTGGGCAGGGGGAGGATGCTCGTCCTGGTTGGGCTGCTGGGAGGAGGGCTCTTCAAAAGGAGTTTGCCTTTGCTGCGCTTGAATTTGATGGATAATGCTCTCTGCATGTCTGGTGGCAGTTTCCCAATGATTTCCTCATTGTTGCCCAGCCGGGGAAGGTCCTGACCGTGGGGGAGCTCTGTCACCTCTCGACAAACAGGGCAGGAGAGGGTCTTGAGCTCAGGGGAGGTGACATTAATACGAGCCAAGCACTCCAAGCAGAAGGTGTGCCCACACGCCAGCAGCTTTGGAGTCTTGAAGACGTTATCATAGGAGCAGAAGCAGACAGCACACTCTGTGTCCTCCACATCATCCTCAGGGGGTTTCACCCTCCTCCGGTCACTCTCTCCCTCTCTCCCGTCTCTCCTCCGGGCCTCCTCACTCCTTCCCCTCTGTCTCCTCTCTCCATGATGACGGTCTCGTTCTCTCCTCCGGCCTCTTTCTGCCCTCTCAGAGTCGGTGCTCCTGGACCTCCTCGGCTTCTCCTTCCTCAGGTGGTCCTCTCTGTAGCTCTGGTTGGGTTTGGGTTTTACATTCTGGGTCTGTCGGGGGGCATGGCTCTGGCTGCGACTCCTATCAGGCCTGTGTCTGTCCCAGTCATCGCTCATGATGGGGGGATGATGATAGATCTGGGTTTCTGAACAGGAGCAAGACAAAACAAACCACTGGATAAGTTCATCTCTCCAAAATCTCAAGTGCATTGTAGAGATATCATTGGAATGCTCTTTAAATATAAGGCAATACTTTACTTACTCCATCATACTTAGGGCTGGTCAATATATCAAGATTTTAAGCTATATTAATACATTTTAAAATGAGATAGAAGGTAGGACATTATTGTCTATACCAATATAGTTTATGTTGGTTTTCTAAAAATAAATCAAACAGCAGGCCTGATGCTGACTGTTTACAGTTAGAACCACTGACAGTAACATGCTTTTTGACCACAAGAGAATCTGACCGTTTAGTCTAACTACAACCAAGGCCGCCCATATGAGGGGGATAAGAGAGAGAGCTTTCTGGGTCCCAGCCAAATGGGGGGCTCATGGGGGTGAGGAAAATCATGGCCCACTGTAAAGTAAACTGTAGGGAAATGCCAGACCTCATAGCTAAGCCGTGATGTGCACAAACATCAGGATTCCAGTGGATAAACTAGAAGAAACTGATATAACTTTAAGGGTTAAAATTATTAAATAATTGCAACAAGAGGCAAAAAACACCTGTTAAACTGGGTTAAAAGTGGAAAATAATGTCAATAAAATGTGGTAACACAGTAGCAAAAACAGGTGAATAGTGACAAAAAGGCAAAAAAAAGTGTAAAAGAGTCAAAATGGGTTGAAAATGGTGAAAAGCAGTTAAAAATGGGGAAAATGTTGAAAAAATTGTCAGGAAAAAGTGTTGAAAAGTGGTTAAACAGTAGCAAAAAAGTGCCAAAAATGGGTTTAAAATGGCAACAACAGGTCTCAGGGGCAGAAATTGGCAGAAAAAAATCAGTGAAAAGTGGTTACACAATAGCAAGAATGGGTAAAAGGTGGCAAAAATGGGTTAAGAAAGGGAAAAAGGGTTGAAATCGGCAGACAACAGTGAAAAGCTATTAAACATGGCAACAAAAGATTACATGTATAAAAAAATTGATAGAAAAAAGTGGTGAAAAGCAGTTACACAGTAGCAAAAATGGGTAAAAAGCTGCACAAATTTGTTTAACAAAAGGGGGAAATGGTCAAAATGGGCAGAAAATGGAAATGGTGAAAAGCATTTGAAGATGGCAATAAAGGATTAAATTTGTCAAAAATGGGGGAAAAATAGCAAAAAAGATGAAAATTGTAGCAACAATGGGTAAGAGGTAGAAAATAGGCTCTGTCTTTTTATTCTTTTATTTATTTCTATTGTTTTTATCTTTTTTTAATATTTTGTATTTATATTTATTGTTTTTAGCTTCTATATTGTTTTAGTATATTCTCTTGGTTTTACTGGTTTTATTTTGAGCACTGGTAGAACAATTTTTTTGTTTTTAAATGATGTTTTGTGCAGCACTTTGGAAACATTCAGTTTATAAAATGTGCTATAAGTGGACTGGATAAAGTGGCTTTCAAAAATTGGTGTCTGAAGCAGTGAATAGGCATTGAAAAGTAGCAAAAATAGGTTAAAAGTGGCAAAAAAGGGTTATGACAGGGAAATCTTTGAATCTTAGTGGACATTTGTGCTCTATTTCTGTGATATTACTTCGTAAACTTGAACGTTTTTAAAATGTGCTATATAAATAAAGTGGATTAGATTAGATTGGATTTGATATTTGTGCAAAGTTTGAAGAAAATCCTGCTTATAATTCTTGAGCAAAGGATGTGCATGAGCCCCAAGACCTTGTCCTACGGTGCTGATGTAGTTGACTTTGTTCTGTGCACGTCTTTCCCCATTTTCTCTCTCCCCACGTTTACTGTCTCTCTCTTTGGCTGTATACCAGTAAAGGCAAATGCCCAAAAAATCATCTTTAAAGAAAGCTCTAGACACCAAATTAGGGGCAAACAATTGTTTTTTTATTACCAAAAATTGCAGGCAAATTTCTGCACATCGTCAAAATTGCACAACATTTTGGTTAATTTTGGGTGGAACTGGCAAGCAGTACGGGAAAATTTATGCCAAATGTCTAAAATATTACCTCTTAAAAATGTCTTAAACATGGTAAAACAGCTGGAACTTGTTAATGTGAATGTGTCTGACAGTCTTTCTAAGGAGTCTTATGAGACTCAACCACCACCACCAGGGTGATAATTTTGCCAAATATCTCCAAAGATTGTGAAATGTCTGGGCCCTCCCCATCCCTGTGTGCTTTTTTCAGCATCTTGGGATCCATTATTAATGCTTGCTGAAATAAAAATGACACAAATTTAAAGCCTTTTTTTGAAGTGTTAACCTTATTTATTGCTTAATTTATTGTGAGGAACACATGAGAGAAAGTATTTTCTCTGACTGCCTGATCAAAGTGGTGATCAATGTGTAGGAGCTGAATATGGATACTGAATACTGGATCTGTTCACCAGGGCTCATGATGTGTAGATGGACATGATTGAGTTTAATAACTGATTAGGTAAAAAAATATATATATATATATATCAGTAGTGAAGAAACAAATATTCTATCCACTGACTGTCCTCCTCTATGAATGAAGGCATAAAAAGCCCAAAATGTGCATTAAAAAATAAAAAGACTTCTAATATGTTGTCACTGTTCTGTTGCACCAGGAATAGGAATAAAACATCTGTAGGATACCTTAGAGTTAGATATGTGGAGTGAAATCAGACAGGGTAAATGAATATTAGTCAATCTTATATGTGAGCGCACATACTTCAGGCCAGCCCTGCATAAGTCGGTGCCAGGCTACACCACTGCTGAGAGAAAGAAAACATGTGTTGGGTGTTTAAACATACATTGTTATTACAGTACCGATTTATACAAATAATGCAGGGAGTCAACCAGACCCAGAGACTAACAACAAACAGGAACACTACACAAGAGGTTAGCATCTACCATGAGCTTTGATGGTTGTTTCAAACTGTCTTTTTCTTGCTAAGTGGAAAATTAATAACTGAATAAACAGAGTAAAGAGATGCACATTGCAGATGATGATGAAGAATGTTAAGAATGGGATTTCAAAACAAGTTGTTTATCTACAGCAGAGCATTATCTGCTGCAGGCCCTGTCCCTGCTCAAGAGCTATGACAACTATACTGGAAAATTTTACCATCTCTCAGGAACTAGCAAAGCAGGAAACAGCCTGTAGGAATTCATCCGCACGTCCTCAGGTGCTGTTTCACTATGATGAAGCAACCACTGCTATCCTATTCATCTCTATTGTATCAAGATAACATCTGTTGATAGTTTCCCGCTGATTAACTATGCATGCTGTTCTATTGTCTTGATAATAACTTGCTGGTGAAATTTGCAAAAAAAAGTTTTCCTTCAGCTCTGCAGGACTGGGACTGTTGAAGGCTTGAGTTAGTGGAAATTTTTATGAGAGAAAACATAAACCCAGTTTGTCTCAGGTGTGGGACGGCATCATTGTTTTTAAACGTCAAAGCAAACACTCCATCAGTCCCATCCATCTTACTGTCAGTCGTTAACTTATTTAACCTGTGTGAGCAGTAGGGATGGGCAATATGGACCAAAAATCAGATTCAAGCTTTTTAGCTGAAAGTGGAGACATGATATAAACCTTCATACTTTTCCTATAAGGAAATATCAAATGAATGTCAGACTAACACAATCTTAAACTTTGATATGAAACTATACTGAAAGCTATTTGATCCTGCAGCAACAAAACCTGAAGTCCTAGAGACTGAACCAAGTCCTCCTAGCAGGTGGCCTGCAGCTCCTTTCCCGTATGTCTCTCATTCCTGTTTATGGCTCTCTCCACTGTCCCTCTCTATCAATAAAGGCATAAAAAAAAGCCCAGAATATATCTAAAATTGTATTTCAACACAAGGTTTACATTGTACAAAAACATTGACATCATCTCTGCAAATTTAGATTGCTTAAATTTTCTGAATACCATGTTTCAAAATGATAAAATCTTCATTGTTTTATCGATCTGTGTCATGAAAGTGTAGAAGCTTCCTGATCTTCAGTCGTTATTTAAACCAAAAGAGAAAGAAAACACGGTAACACTTTATTTGAAGTTGTATTCATAAGACTGACATTATGCTGTCATAATCATGACATGACACCTGTCATAAACATGAATAGGGCTTCATGAATGTTGCCATTAAGTGTCATTAACCGTCAGTCACTAAATTATGACACCTTTACCGCAATGTTGACATTTTTTCGGAAGGCCTAATCATCATTATAACTTGACATTTGCAGTAAAGGTGTCATAATTTAGCGAATGACACTTAATGGCAACATTCATGAAGCCCTATTCATGTTTATGACAGGTGCCATGTCATGATTATGACAGCATAATGTCAGTCTTATGAATACAACTTCAAATAAAGTGTTACTGAAAACACTGTCTTTATTGCAAAAATACATTGGCAACATGTGGTGGAACTGGCAAGGAGCAAGGGAAACCCCTGCTTCTTGACAGCTGCAAACAAACTCTGACACAAGATCTAAATTGTGCAAAATTATTGACAACGCCTCCACAAACTGAGGTGCTAAAACATAATAAAAAAAGGTTTTTAAATGAAAAAATCTCCATGGTTTACATGATCAACAGTGTCATAAATCTGAACCCCTTAACTTATCTAAACCCAAGAGAGCAATAGCAGTCCAAATTGCAAATATATGTTGGCAACATTATGAAGTCTATGGAACTGACAAGGAGTGAGGGTTTCCTTTGTTCTGTTCCAGTTCCACATACTTTTCCAACTGTTGCAAACACATTTGTGCAATTAAAAGCATGTTCAAGGGTTCTGTTGCAATTTTTGATTACTGAAAACAATAAGTTGCCAAATATTGCTTGACTCGGACTTCTTTCTGAGGTATCAGAAAATAGTCAATACCATTTAGTTTAAAAAAAAGCAATAAAAATGCTCATAAATCGAGTTATACAAATGTTTTAGCAACATTTTTCTACACCGGTTCTACCCACTTTTCCAAATGTTTCCAACACCTTTTTGCAAACTAGACACTGAGAGGGAGTTAGCCTGCAACTTTTGATGACGGAAAACAAGAAATTGCCCAATATTTGTTGACTAAGACTCTATTTTTTTGTTGCTGTGGGATCCAGAAATAGTCATTATTTGATTTTTTTTAAATAATACAAATTCTCCTAAATTAAGTCATATAAATGTAAGCAAAATTGCTCTACACCAGATCTCTCCGCTGTTCCAAATGTTGCCAACACATTTGTGCAATGTAGACAGTGAGAAAAGGTTTTGTTGCAATTTTATTGACTGAAAACAATAATTAGCCCAATTAGCCTTAACTCAGACTTCATTGTTTGTTGCTGAGGTATTAAAAAACCATCAGTAACATTTGATTTTTAGAAAGTAGTATAAAAGCTCCCAAATTAGGTTAAATAAATGTGTTAGCAACATTGTTCTACACCAGTTTTGCCCACTTCTCAAAATGTTGCCAACACCTTGTGCAATCTAGTCATTAAGAAGGAGATAGTCTGCAATTTTGATGATGTAAAACAATAAGTTGCCTACATTTGTTGACTCAGACTTCATTTTTGGTTGCTTTGGTGTTAAAAAAACAGTCATTATCATTGAAATTTTCAATTAAATAATGCAAATTCTCCCAAAATAAGTAAATGTGTTGGAAGCATTGATCTACAACAGTTCTATCCACTTTTCCAAATGTTGCCAACACATTTGTGCAATGTTAACAGTAAGAAAGTGTTTTGTTGCAATTTTAATTACCGAGAACAAGAAGTTAACCAATATTGCTTTACTCTGACTTCATTTTTTGTTGCTGATCAATCAAAAAACAGTCAATATCATTCAATTTTTGAAAAGTAGTATAAACGCTCTTCCAGTTTTCCCAATGTTGCCAACATATTTGTACAATCTAGACAGTGTGTGAGAGTATGCCTGCAATTTTTGATGACTGAAAATAAATAACTCAGTATTATGTGTCTAGGACTTCTATTGTTGTTGCCAAAATATTAAACAGGTGTCAATATCATTTGATTTTCATAAATTGAATACATTTTCTTATGCAGATTTCTACAGGTGGTTCCTTCTGTTATGTTTTTTACTAAGCATTAGGCCTTAAATTATACTCTTACCCTAAATCTTATTTCAAATACATGAAATTATCTTAAAAACTCAATATACTGCCCAGCCACAGAGGGTGCACAGAAACAGCTGATCTTTAGTCAAATTTAAGAAAATGTATTTCAAGTTCAGATTTAGTTACACCTTTCTGTTCATGAAGGAGTCAGCTGCTTTTAAAGAGGAGAAGCTGTGAGCTTGTAAGTAACACTTAATAACAGAACAAAGAACAAAGAGTCAATAATTGTACAGAGTTGTAGAAACACTGACCAGAAGGGGTAGATGAATGTCAGATCGCGTCGTCAGTGATGATCTGAGCGATGAAATAACTCCGTTGTGCGTCAGTGCAGAGAAGACTTCAGCCAACTTCATTCCTATAAACACAAACTCACACTGGAGGTGTTTTGGTCAGTGCACAGTCTGTGTTTCTCATCTTCTGTGTCTTTCCTCTCATATCGTGTTTTTTTGTTTTGGTTATACGGCTCTCCCTGCTCTGAACCCTCCTCCTTACACTCCCCTTTTTTTCCTTCCTCACCTGTCAGACCAGTTGGACCAGATGTGGTTAGCCAGCGTTTTTCTTCTACTGTGTCTGTGTGTGAAATATGCAGATAATCAGGTCATTTACTTAGATAACTCTCATTTGTCTACTTCATACTAGAATCCATCCATTTAAAGTGACTGCAATTTACAAGTGATGTGACACATTTTCATAAACATTAAGTTATGAAGTTGGGGTATGAAGAAATAAAGAGGCAGTTTTTCTTCAGTGCCACTCTTCATGTGATATGAATCAAAAAAACAACTGAGACTGTTTGAAAAATTCCACCACATTAAAAGACACAGGTACAGCCGACTGTCAACACCACACATATCAGCACTTCATACTTGTCATACCTCTACGCTCTGCTGTCACTGTCTGTTGGTTTACCACCCAAAGAAGAACGGCTACGTATCTTAACCTTTCCTTGCTGCACAGAGCTGCTGACTTCCCTTTTCAACTCGACTTTAAGAGAATACGCCCAGACTGAAACGACAGTTCATGACAATGAAACTTAGAAGGAAGCCAGAAGGATAAATTAAATAATAAGGAACTGGTGCTGTGTTACAGATCCACCTTAAACCAAGCGGTGTTGCTCTTAATGCAACAAAAACAAGCTGTAGAATAAAGGCCTGAAGGCACTACGTTTTTTTAAGAAGGCTGCACATGACAGAAAATATTTGTACTGATTTGAGTTAAAATATGAGCACCCAAAACTGTAGATATGTGTTTGGTTAGAAGATTGATTCTTTTCTATGCAGAAACTTTGATTTAGTAAAGTATCTTTAAAGAGAAATTGTCAGTTTAAGAACATGACAGTAGAGTTGAGGGATAATGGTAAGTTATTCAAATACTCGATCTAAATTTAACTTGTTAGACTTCCTGATGCAATCAAACAATAAAAAGGTAGCGGAAAGGCAGAGGCAAGGTGATGACTAATAATTTAGCTGCAAACCAACGAAGAAACACAAATGATTGTAAAACTTTATTACTCTAGAAAAAATGAAAATAAACACGATAAGGAGCCTCACACGTGAAGGAAACTCAGTGTTTGAAAATCTTTTCCCGCTTGGTGGAGGCTTCTTACTCATCATCTATTTACAGTCTTTAACAGTGCCACTCCTTCACATATTAGTGAAATTATCTGACAAAGCACCTTTATTCAAGGAAGTCCGCGAGCATGAGAAACAAACACAAAGGTCTCACGTTCATTAATGAGCTGATAAAAAGCAGGAAATTCAACTCCAAGTGCATGAATGTTTCCTCATTGTGTTCCAAACATCCCTGCAGGTTTATCATTAAACCAGTGAGTTGATGTGTGACCCACTTCCCTGCATCCACCACTCTGATTTGTATGTTCATGTGTAGAGTGGTTTCTGCAGACGCTGCATGCATTATCAGGCTGCAGCAGACATGTTCTCGTGAGGAACATTTTCCACAGGTTCCCTCTGTATTCTTAAGTGATTATCGACCTTTCCCAGTCATTCTTCTATTATTATTTCAACTTATGGAGCCAGGGACTGGATCTTTGTGCCAGGTGTTGCATGGGGACCTGATCTTTGTTGCTTTTCATCCCAGCTCCTCTTTCGTCTTCCCCTGTGTGCGGGGCATCTTCTTGCTGCTGCTGTCCTCCAGCTCTTTGCTCTTGTAGTAGTGAGGAGCCACCTCCAGCAGCCAGCTGCTCTCTATCTCGATCACCTGCGTGCACAGGGAGATAGAGTTCAATTGATATGATCATACGGGCAGATATGTTATAAAATGTTTCACAGAAACAAGGTATCACACTTCCTTATTTTTGACTTGTCATTCTGGTAAGCAGGAATTCTACAGCTTTCCTGGACTTTTGAACAGTGTGACTACCTTTATGTTCAAAGATATGTTTAAGAATTTAACACCTTTTCACATTAGCACGCAAGCTTCTGAGAAACAAACAGCACATACAAACACTGCAAATATTTGAGCGGGATGTAAAGAACTTTAAAGGTAAACGCTGTCGGATAGTTAGCAGGCCGACCTGTCTCATGAACTCTTTGGTGGTGAAGACGAGCTCGTGGTAGATGAGCCAGCGGGGCTGCTCCTCAAACAGAGAGCTGTTGGGGTGGACGTAGACCGTCTGCTGGTGCTTCACAGTCTTGTAGCCGCCTTTACTCAGCCGTGCTGTGTGATAGAAATATCCTGCAGTCACCGCCTTGGAGAGGGAAAACAGAGGGGGAGAGATTCATAAATGTTTGATTTATCACAGAGCAGGAAAGAAAGAAGAGCATGAGAGCTCAAAAAGAGCACTGCAAGCAGAAAGAGCAGGATGTTACAAGAGAATGTGAAAAGGCAAAGAAATTAGAATTAAATCAATAATACTAGTAGGTGCACAAGTAGGTTTTTGTGATTAAAAATGTAGAAATGTAAACAGCTCATTTTTTATCTCTTCTTGCCTTGCATTTTCTATTATTTTTCTTTTATTCTGAGAGATTTACAAGAAAATGAAAGAGAGAAATAATAACAATAAGAAATCCAAATCTATTCAAGAGAGCAACTGGACTTGACTGGGATTCTTGAAGACGTCTTGAAAAACCTTAATCAAGTCCAGCTACCCTCTTGATGAAGACTCGGATAACCATGACCTGGATGAATGAGAACCTACACAGACATGACAAGAAAGCAATAATATCAGATAATTTGTACAGGGATGCACAGATATCTGCGATGTAGTTTAAATCTAATGCGTGCATTCAGCAGCTAATATAAAGATGAGATTAATTTTGAAACAGACGATCTGACCTGCCTCTGCCATAGGCACAGATCAATGGAGAGCTGCAGTGATAGTTGTCCTTCTGGAACTCAGTCAGAGTGACCATCAGGTTTTTGGTCACCTCTTTTTCTAAGGCCCATCTCCCCTGAATTCTCAGTTTCACCAGGCTACCAGCTCTCTAAAGTGTCCTGGTTGTGCCAAACTTCCTCCATTTGAGAATTATGGAGACCACTGAGCTTTTGGGAACTTTCTGTGCAGCAGAACATCTTTAGTAGCCTTCCCCAGATCTGTGCCTTGCAAAAATCTCTTTTGACCTCATGGCTTGGTTTTTGCCCTGATACACATTGCCAGCTTTCATAGAGAGCCATGTGACTTTCCAAACCATGTCAAATCAATTAAATTTACCACAGGTGGACTCCACATTTCAACTGTTGAATATTTATGTCAATGGGATATTTCAGTTTTTTATTTCCCATAAATTTGAAAAAAAAAAAATCTTTGTTCAATTTGTAATCATGGGTACTGAGTGTAGATAAGTGAGAATAAAAACATATTTTTCAACTGGGATGAATACTTCCTGAATGCCCTATACATGCCTGAAAGCATTGGTTGCTGCCATGTAACTGAATGATTTTATATTTGTAGTAATGAGCAGCTGAAAGGGTGTACCTAATAAAGTGATCAAGTGTATACTGGATTATATTTTTGAGGCACTGAGAAGAATAAACTACAACACAGGATCAGAAAACAGAAATTCCTATGGGAAAAGAAATACTTGCATACACTCCTTAATACAACAAGTTACTCCTCCACACTCCGCATCCAGACCTACTTTTCAAACTGTTTTTACAGAAGCACACAAGCTCTTCACACCAGCTGTAAACTAGGCCAGGTGTGCCAACACACCTGATGCTTTAAGACAGTGTGATTCAGCAGAGAGAAAACATCCGTCACACAGTAATCATCCAGGGTGAAAGGCAAAGCTTCATTTGTCACTATGACTTAAAAATAAACTAAAAAACTTTACGTGACCTATTCCTTTTTTCTTCTGTTGTCATGTGAGCAGAGACCTCTGTGCCGCCCTCGCTCTTGACAGCAGACACAGTGCTGCTGGAGCTACTTGAATTGTTTAACTACGGGCTTATTGCACCATAGAAAAGTGACAATAAAATGATGTTTTATTAAAATGTAAATAAAAAAGAAGGTTAATTTGATTTTTGTCCTCTGAACAGGATGATTTTTGACCCCCACGCGTGATGAAAAGACTTACAGTAAAACAAACGTCCGTCCTTATCTCAGATAGTTTAGGGGGTGTGTTCACAGCCCACACTGACCCTGATATGACAAGGTCATTCACACAGCCTCTGTTTATTCATGATTTACAGCTTAAACTGTTGTGTTTGCAATCTGATGAAAAAAATACTGCGCTTTTTTTTTTTTACTACATGATTATGCTGGCCTTCTTGGCCTTGTGCTCACAAAATGAACACTTTATGTTACTCTGCTCATGTAATGATTCTTTCTTTCTACAGAGGAGAAGTTTTGACAGAGTCTTCTCCATGCTACAAAGAAGTAAACTGCTAGGCAGGCTTGACATATCCTACTAAGCTTAAATACTGTTGGATCTCTCTGTTCGGGGAGATCCTCTCCCATAACCCTGTGTTGTGTGAGATTCTGTGCACAGCTTGAATAAAGAGACAATGACTTCAAGATCCTCACAAACACATGTTTGCAGATATGCAGCAACTTGTACTTCCAAAAGAGCCAGGTATTGACCAGCAGATAAATCCCCTGGATCAGTGGTTCTCAACTGTTTGGGCATCAGGACCCACCACTACCCCCTTATCAGAAATAGCAACCCAAATGTTTTAACATTCCTCAATTGCTTCAATTTATTTTATGAAAAATGAAGCAATTTGGACCTTAAATGGAACAAAACACGACTGAACAAAGGGATAGGACAACTCAAACATGTTAAAAAGTGCACAGATACAAAAAGCATGCATTCATTCATTTAATTTTTACTCCCTTTCTGTGGACAGCAGTGAATTTGTGAGGAATTACTTTGTTATCTTGGGAAAACCAGCTTTGTTATCCAAAGAAAATTAGATAAATAATTGGAAATCTTGAGAGAATGAGATTGGAGACTGAAATGTACTTGTTATCACCGGAAAAGTAAGTATAATAAAAAGCATGGATGAGTATCCACTTAGGGCTTCCATATATTATAGATTTTATGCCACTTTTTTTTTTTTCTTGTTTGTTTGTGACCCACTTTTGGGTCACAACCCCACCACTTGAGAGCCACTGGCCTGGATTGTAAGCTTCAGCCAGTCAAAAAAATTTTATTTAAAAAACTGAGGCTTTAAGGGAGAGTATGTTTGACATGAAGACAAATTAATAATGTAATCTTTGAAAACAACAAAAATATGATCATGAAGTAGTCAAATATAAAAGCCAGAGAAAGAAGCCTTCAGTCTTTTATGCGCATTATATGATCTGCTATCATCTGGGTCAACACTGAAACAGTCAATAAAGCCTTAGGTTAAGTTACCTGTGTTCAACAAGAGTCAAATATTGAGTTTATTTGACCTAAAAGGTGTTCCCTTCACCTTGTTTTTCATTCTTTTGGTTGGCCTTACATGCTGTTTTACACTACTGTACTTGCAGCTCTAAACTCTGAGGTTTTTCCCTGATATCAAAGCCCAGCTCGTTGCATTATTTGTATAAAACTTTCTGGAATGACTAGGGCTTGACCTGTAAACATGTAAACATGGAGCTGGGAATGCAAACTCTTAAATTCCAATGTATTTGCTTCATTACTATGAATCAAGACAACTTTGTTTAATACAGAATCTGAATTATTAAAAATATCACACTACTTTGGTTGTGTCAAAATGTAGATTTAATATAAGCATAATTCTAGAAGCACATTTCATAAAAAAGAAACAAAAAGTAAATAAACAAATGCTGCTTGTTGTTATCTGTTTAAAGTTGCTCTAACTGAATATCACAAACCTTACGAATGGGCAAGTTGTCTCCTTGGGAGCTGACCACCTCCACCTCGATGCGATCCATCAGACCCTCCAGCTGGTCCCGGACATCCCGCGCTCGTCTCATGGAGCGAAATTGGATGAAGTTCTCGTAGCACCACTGAGTAGAGTAACCGCTCTCCACCCACTGAGGGAGAAAGACAGCATGAATGAAAATATCTTGGTTTTAAGGAACAAATATCACAGAGCTACAAACCCAGAGTCAGTAAAACAGGGATTCCTAACCTGTGGCTCTGGCCCAACAATGGGTCAGAAGGTAAAAGCAGGAGCCATAAAATATGTTATAGAAACAGAAAACAGAAAAAAGACAATATAGTCTGCATAAATGTATGAGCATTTTTTCAGTCATGCTTAACATTCTACTAAAACATTGGAGTGTAAGGAAGGCAACGTTTGTTTGATACAGTGATCACACAAAAAATAGTCAAGTCAGTGTTAATATTGTTAACAAAAACGGTGATGAAAAATGTTCATAGATTACCTTAAATTCAACGAGTAAGGCGGGACGAGGCTTAAAATAGATTACTGGTGACACAAACTCTGATTAAAGTAATTTACCTTTGGTTACAGAGACGAGACTAAAATGTACGTGCTGGACTGACAGACTTTCAGGTTCTGTGATATTTCTCCACTGTGTGTCTAAATGGATATTTGAAGACAAAAAGTTGTACAACCTCTCATTTTCAACAGAGATTTAATCCTATTGATTGGGGCAATCTCTGACTTTTATCTAAGTGCCAATATTGGACTGAAAACCGTGGAATATCTACACAGTTTTAGGATGAATTTAATGTAATTTCGGTACATTTATTATTCCAAAAGAATAAACTGCAATATCAATGGTCACCTGAGGTTATGCCTTATTGAATCAAACAGTTATTTTTATGGTGAAATACTTGTAAGTAGTTGCATTGGTCTTAGTTTCAACATTACACTGTTATCTCATGAATAAAGGTATAATGTGTCAGCTCCTGGAATTATACAAATAAATTACAGAAGGGACAATCCCTCCTCTTTGTGAACTCGTAATAATAATAATAATTGTACAGGTCACATAAATATTGGTAATGTAGATTATAAAACACTTTGAAAAACACTAACTAATAAAACATTTCTGATACTTAAACTACTAGTCTTTTGACTTTAGGGCTGCTTGATTATAGCAAAAAAATCATTGAGTTACAAGTTCCGATGTAATTTAGCAGACGCTTTTATCCAAAGTGACGCACATGTGGGACAGGTGTTCCTGTCCTGGAATATTCAAGGGCCCACACTGGATATTCATAATGCTCTGACCAGGATTCAAATCCTAATCCTGTAACAGAGTCAGATGTAAACCACTGAGCTATCAAGCTCAAAAGCTTCTCCTTTGAGCCGGATATGAACCAGCGACCTAATGACTCCTGTGCCACCATTCTCACTGGAGTATCCACTGAAGTCCTCCACTCTACCAACTCACCATCATTTTGACTGATATTGACATCACAATTATTAAACAGGATTTACTCATTGGTTTTTCAACATCTGCATTGCATGCATACAACTTCAACACCCATAACACTTAAAACAAGCAATAAATGATGATTAAAGCCTAATTATGTAACGTAATGACACACAACAACGTTGAACAAAAGAAAGTTATTTTCATGGCCAAAACATCATAATGAAATGTTTACCAAATGGCAAACCAAAGGACAAAACAAGAATAATATGGCATGTAGCACAGCAGCGGATTAGTTATCAATGACCTTGTTTTTATGATCACAGAAAGCCAAAATTGTAATTGAAATCCAAACTTGAAAAACCGCCTAGCACTATTTGACTTTTATCTGGAAAATCCCAGAGTTAAGTTAGAAAGTGTTTAAATGTTGTATCTGATCTCTGTTGATGATGGACGAGTTGTTTAACTGTGTTTACATATAACACTTGTGTAAAGGTCAAAGACAGTACAACTCTATCTCTTACTCTAACAAAGAGCTCAAACAAACACCTCTCATATTTTTTATATTACAAGCCTCAGAGAGAAATTTGTAATTTTTAGATATTTATAATCTTCTGAGCTCTTACTGCTATTGAGTAGATGTGCTCTCACCTGTGTGTAGACATTCAGCAGCACCAGGTGGTCTCCACCTGGAACCACAAAATTCATTCTGGCATTGTCAGCGTGCACCACCTTGTCTTTGGGCCGGTAGAAAATCGAGTTATTCACGGACAGCATGGCCGCTATCGTCAACACTTCCTCTGAACATTTGTATCTGAAATGAGACAGAAATAAAAAGAAATGTAGAAGTTTTCAGAGAAAGACAGGATTAAGTCAGAAATAAAATGAGCTCCAATCAAGCTGTTATTAGAGGCTTTTTTGCTTAAACTCCCATGTATTTACTAAACAAGTTGTTTGGTCTGAGGATTTTGTTTTAAACCATGTCAGAATGATGGAATGAGCCATCTTTATCCAGTAACCTCCTTGTTTCACTTACATGATTCTGATTCAGACTACTTTATTTTTCATAAAAATCATAAAAATAAAGACTAACAAGAAGCTTAAAGGTTACCTAAGTGTGAAGCAACCATGATCCAATCACAACTCTGAGTATCTGTTAATTTTCCTTGGGGAGGGATAGCGCCATCCAGAGGGCATTAGAGAAAGCTGAATGTGGCTGGGTTGATTTAGTTCTCCTAAAGCATTCTGGACCACATGTTCCTCCCACAGGAAGCTCAAGTACTTCAAATGGACTCCAAAAGTAAAACTTATATTCGGGAAAAGGCAAACTTTTAAAATATGGTTCAGACTGTTCCTGACTCTTCCAGACAACCAGATGAACACACTGGGAAAAAAGACTGTGTTAAGAGACTTTCAATAGAATTCACACACCAAGTATTTAGAATTAAAATGGCTGGGTATACTGCTGGGTTGGCATAAAAAGTCCCATAGCTTACAATAAAACGGCAGTAAATAAAGTAAAACACTAAAACAACTCTGTTCTTTTAAAGCTGTGTAACCTACATGCTAGTTTTACTAAAATATGGCCAAGAATCCCTCAAACCATCTTGAAAAACATCAAAAATTCAAGATGTCATGGGGCAGAATATTATTCAATAGTATGCAAAAATTCATTTGAAATTCTTCCTGAAATAAGAAGGCTTTTAAATCCGCTTGACTCATTTTAATTCTGCAAAACTGTATGTCTGAATATGTGGAATTAATTTTTTACACTCACACTGGATTGCAAACCTTACATCATAAAAAATGCACTTTTGCATCCCTAAGAGGGAATTCCATGATAGAAATCTAAAGAAGATATTTAAATTTTGATCAAATATCTCAATATCAATTAGAAGTTCATAATAGTCTCACACATCATTATCTTTCATCTTGGGTAATTTATTGTTCATTTTATTCATATTATTTGTTAATATAGAGTTTTAAACCTGTAAAGCAATGTGGTTAAATGAGATTGTTTTAAATTTCCTAGATGAATAACCTTTGACTTGACTTGATCATTACTGAACCCCTCCTGCTTGGACAATTGATCTTAAAGCCCACTTTTACAAAACATATTCCAGTTCCTCTTCCAGGGCTCATGCTGTTTATTTCACGCCTTACTGTTTGCCCAGATTTCCTTATTTCATAACCTTGTGAGGCAGACAGATATCCCAGCCTGTCTCTCCTGCAAACAATAAGCTAAGACAGTTTTATTAAAAGCTTCAAACCTGAGGAACTCTCTTGATCCCAAACGCTTACAGCACAACAAAGAACTAGGAAAAAAATGCCCCAAATGTGTCCTTGTATGGAGACCAACACTTCTAGTTTGTTTACAACATGCCACGCTTCTGACAGTATTGAGAAACACTTTCGAAAGTAGCATTTAATAAAGTTTTATGGTAGCGTCAAGCCAGAAACTTACTGCTCAGAGGCTAGGACCATCTTACTCAGCATGGGGTCCACCGGTAGCTCAGCCATCCTGCGTCCCAGCTGAAGCCAGAAAGACAAAAAATACACAAAAATGTTTAAAAAGACTTAATTCATTTATTCAATAGTATGAGCTTTAGGCAAAACATCTGAAATAACTCTTAAGGTTCAGTTAAAGGTATCTAAATACCTAAAAAGAAAGAAAAATTTAAGCAAACAGAAACAACAACAAAATGCATTAAAGAATAATAGCAAATTTTTAAAAACAAAACAGTGAAATATAAATTAACCATGATGTTCTTATCTTTGACACTATCTGCTCAGAAATAAAATCTTGAATCTGTAAACATAATGGTTTATCGCTCACATTTGTCAGCTTTTTAGATCAAGGAAGTGAAGCCATGATGCAGGCAGATAAGCCTCAGGTATGTGATGTGTGATGTTATGAAAAACACACGATTAGAGAGCAGATGTGATGCAGATTTAGACAGAGGAATATGCGTCTCTTTTTGCCTACTAGAAAAGCTATTAAGGAAAATGTCCATGTACTTTATATGTAAGAGCAAATAATTAGCATGCATAACCAGACAAAACATTAGTGGTTTCTGTCTGACTAAAAGTGCTTCAAATGTGGAGAGAATTTGTTCAGTGCGGCTTAGTCTGTACCTTTGTCAGCTCTCCCAGGTGGTTTAGAGCTCCCAGAGCGTAGAGCTGCTCCAGCGCCAAAACCAGAGTCTCATGAGGGGGAGGGTCCATGAAGTCGAAGTGAATGAGGTCGTTGATTCCTGCAAGCAAAAAGCTTTCAGTTTACTGCACAACAACAGCAACACATTTCATGTTAATGGCTTAAATGTAAGCAATATCATCATTTTAAAAGGGATTCATGATAGTTATAGTAAAACATCGGTATCCGTGAAATCATTCAACTTGAAAGTAGGGATGCACGATATCCTTAGCCTGATATAGGTATCAGCAGATATTAAAATTTCTGCAGATATGTCCATCCAACATGTTGGCTGCAAGCATATCAGCATATATGGACTGCAAATTTTGTCCTTACATACTAACAATCAGTTGCGCTTTAGGCCAGACCAACAGACCTGTGTCAGTTGAGATCTTTTTCTTTATTTATCTTCATTCTTTAAACTTAAAAGTGTGATTTAAGGACTAAATCTCATTTCTTTATTCACTCTGAAACCCAAAGTGTATTAAAAGGTCTGAAGTTCCAGATCTGAAAAACATATTTAAATATTGGTATCAGCTAAAAAAATATTTGGAAATATCAGCATATCGGACATCTGCAAAAATCCAATACCATGCATCCCTACTTGAAAGACATCTGCCCATGAGGACACAAACTAGCAATACCAGTGTTAACAGCTGATGTGTAAGTGTGAGGATGCATCAGTTTAACGCTGTTAAGTTAACATATTTAACGGCTGATTTAGGGAAAAATTTAGAGTTTTTATTGGGCAGGGGAAGTCACTAGTTAGACAAACTGGTTTGTTTTAATGGTCAGATTCGAAAGAAAATATCATCAATCTGGAAGTCTTTAGAAAGATCCAACTTTACAAGATAATCATGCAAAGTTTGGGTCTGATTCCCCTGACTAGGACGGGGCATTTTCAGTCGAGGCCCCGAGGCTCGGGAACACCCAGCCTACGGAAATCTGACTGGCTGAGTCAGTGACTTATTTTAAGTCTCTTCTTAAAACATACTTTCACTGAAGAGCCTTTCCTGATTTTACTTTAGTTTTAACTGCTTTTATTTACCTGAATTTATTTGAGCTTAACATGTTTTGATGTTTTTTTACCTGTACCCACCTTGCTGCCTGATTTTACTGGTGTTTTATCTGTGTTGTTGTCTCTGTTGCCTGTGAAGCACTTTGTAACTCTGTTTTGAAAAGTACTCTATCAATAAAGATTATTATTAAGAAAAAAGTCAGCAAAGACCCCATGATCTGATGATTTTAAAGATTATCTTGCCAGATTTTTCAGTGGTGTGAGGTTCAATAAGATTTTAAAAAGCTTTCAGTGTTTCAGGCGTTACACCATCTCTGAGAAATATCATCAACATGTAGTTTGTAAGACGTTTCAGTCACATTTCAAGGAGAAGGAAGGGGAACATAAGTACTACTAAGGCCCTCATTTTCAGAATTATTACATTCCTGAATTTTAACATTTATCACATTAAACCCACTCACTCACCTAGACTCTTCAGCAACAGGACGACATTGCCCAGGTTGGTCCTCTGAATCTCAGGCACAGTCGTTTCCTCCATCTCGTGTTTGAAGGCCCATGCTGTGTAAAGACGAAAACATTTCCCAGCAGCCACTCTGCCCGCACGGCCAGCTCTCTGGTTGGCCGAAGCCTGGGAATGTAACAGAAACGCACAGCATCAAAAATCTTGCTCGTTAAAAAGCGCTTCCATGCGCTCAGACAAAAAGACTTGAAAAGATAATACGTGTTTGCCCAACAAAGTAAAACAAAACAAACTTAGCAGAAAAAAAGTCTTTGGTTTTGGTCTTTGTTTTTGTTTAAGACACAGTTATGATAACTGTCACAGGCATTTTATGGTTCGTCTATGGTATATGGTCGAGGTTGTCTTTATATGGTTGGTTGTCTTTATCTTGTATTTTAATGTATTTTTAAGTGGTTTTATTGGTATGATAGCATTGAAGAGTGCCAAAAAAAGGCATCTATTATCTAAAATTGCAGGAAAAATCCTGCACACGGTCTAAATTGCACAAATGTGCCAGCAAAAATTCCAGTACTGAAACCTTGCAAATACTTTTGTGCTATTTAGACAGGGAAATAGAGTTAGACTGACAGTTTTTAAGAAATCAAAAACAGAAATAATCCAAGATAAAGTGTCAAGGGACTTCTGTTTCTGTACGTATGGATTCTGTATCATTTTTGCTTGTATCATATCAAAATTTAAAATTCTGGTACATTGACAATTCTACATAAGTATTCTGACACAAATTTTGGGTTGCACGACTAACGACTCACTTGGAAGTCAGGTCAAATTTTAGTCCAATCACAGGTCGTGTGTAGTGCAGTTTATAGAGGGATGCAATGGGTGATCACAGCACAATCAGCTTGATAGATTTTTGGCATGTTTGGTATTTTAGTCGCACGACTGCATACACTCACACAGTGAGAGCAGAGCCACAAGCAGACTTTCAAACTTCAGAGCCTTTTTTTTCATGTGTAAACTGTCAAACAGAGTCTGAAATCACCATTTCAACAGTAAAGTGTGCCTGTTTAATGTGCCTTTCTCTCCCATAATAACAAATATAAATGAATAAATGAGCAGCAAAATAATGCAGACCTCTGACTGATTTGCTTGTTCAGAGCAGGCCCCCAACCCCCCCCCCTTTTTTTTGTTTTCAATAAATACACCACAGTATAAGGAGCTGATCTTTACTGCACACCACTGCAGGCACACCTACTGCTTAGTGGTGTAGCATTACCAGACAGACATTAAAAACACAGAGGGCAGTCACCCGTGAGCAGGGCGTGACGATGAGTGACTCCATTCCTGTACGGGCGTTGTAACTCTTCTGTTTGCAGAAGCCGGGGTCGATGACGTAGATGATTCCGTCTATGGTCAGTGAGGTTTCTGCGATGTTGGTAGCTACCACCACCTGGAAGAAAGAGCACAGAGGTACAGATAATAAAAGAGAAAACTCCTGAAACTAAGAAAAATGAATAGTTTATCTGTCTGTTCTAAAAGGGGAACAGAAAAATAACAAAAAATACTTCAAACCAAACCTTCAGCAGCGTTCCAAAAAATGACACGTTTCCTACTGAGCTGCCTCCTTTGGTGTTTAATAGCATTGATAAAAGCAAACTATGTTAAGGCTTCTGCTCATTATGTAACAGATAACAGAGATGCTGTTCAAATATCTGAATCCCTCAAAGACAGAAGTCTTTTTAATAACAGTCTATCACTGTTTCGTGTCTTCCAGGTTAATATTTATGACAAGTGAATTAGCTAAAATGCCTGTTGCAATAAATAGTAATGATACATAAATAATGGGTTTATGACCACATTTAAATGTGGTACAGACATCTGACATTCATAGATTAAAAGAAGAGAAGGTACAAAAAAAAGAGTAAATAAAAGCAAAATTAGAGGTTGGCCTTGTGACTGCAGACATGGTGTTTTTTAATGGCTACAAAGAATGACCATATCTACATCCAGAGCCGAGATGATAGAAACAAAATTTTAAAAATCAAATAAAAGTAAAGTTGCAGTTCAGATTTCTGATAACTGTATCAGGTATGGGACATAATCTCACCTTGCGGGCTCCAGGAGGAGTGGGATTAAAGATCTTGGCCTGCATGTCTGATGGCAGGTTGGCGTAGATAGGAAGTACCAGCAGCTCTGCTATCTTTGAGCCGAGCCGTCTGCATCTCTCCTGAAGCATTTCACAACACGCCTCAATCTCCTCCTGCAAAGGAAACAGTTGAAGAGTAACAAAACATAAGAATGAAAATCAAAAAAGTTGCCTTTTAGCAATTTATTTTGGTGATAACTGAATAGCGAACAAAATTACTTATGTCTGTTTGACTTCTTTATCTGAGTTTATTTGGTCTGAACCAAGGGAAAAAAAATATACATTCATTGTTGCCTCAGCATGTGGGAGAGGAAAACCTCTGAGCCACCGTCTCAAACACTCCCATTTCCAGAAATCTTGAATATTTGAATTCTTGATTGAAACAATACCTGTCCAGTGAGGAAAACTAGAACGTCTCCAGGAGCTTGAGTGACATGAATCTGCAGCACCGACACCACACAAGCCTCCAGGTAATCTGCCTCTGGAGCCTTAAAACAAAACATACAGACACGAGTTAACAGAAAAGTTATTTGCACATCCCCCTGTAAAAAAGTTGGGAAAGGTACCCAATATAAAAGGTCTGTACTGTCCTACTCTGCCCCCCTTCTGTTGGAGTACTACATGTATCTTTATGACCCTAGAGTCATTGCAAGACTCAATGCAGTCTGTTGATTGGTCGAAAAAATCTTTAATAAATGTGCGAAAGCAGAAATAAACAAAAAGCATGCCATTTATGTACTACGCGGTACAGATTCTCTCCCTCATTTTGACATAAACACACTTTTAAAACAAACGGTGTTATCCTACTTAGTAAATAAACCGTGTGGGGTGCTGGCTAGACTGAAATAACTCAGTTTAAGAAGACAAGCAGAGAGTCATAGTGATGTGTTGTTTGCAAACATGCTGCTATGAGCTAGCTCTTTTTATGTGGATGACAGGAGTCGGTTCCCATCCAAGAGCCTGCTTCCTGGATGGGTTACACATTTGATAGACAATGCAATGCTATTCAACTATCTAGAAAGAATAAACAGTAATTTTATATGATAAAAACATTAAATGTTGGAATATATAGTCCTTTCAATAAGGTGGCAAATGAGCAGAGAAGTCCAAGTTCATAGCTTAAAAGTAATAGATGAATGATTAATTAAATGCAGCTTTTTTCATCCAATCAGTCACTGAAAACAGACAGGCACCAAGCTGAAGCCTTGCCTCTTATACTATTATTGTTGTTGTATAACTCAAGTTACCACATCAGTCTAAGTATTATTATCTTAGCTCAGCTGATAAAGTTGTGGTCAGATAAAACAAAAAGGTTGGGGAACCTGTTTCACCATGAGAATCTTTCAAATTTTCTATCTAAGTTGCTCCTTTCTCAATCTCCTGCTCAAAGATTATAACTATACTCACTACAGCTGTTTCATCTGTTTCAATTTTAAAATAGAAATAGAAATAACTTTAAATTTTCATCTGGTGGTTTTACATTTCTGTTGTTTTTTGTGAGGCAGTGGCCTGTTAACCAATAAACTCAACAATATTTAAATCCTGTGAGATACTACGTCTTAGAAATTCCTACTTTAGTATAGAAGATATCCACAGGGAACCTCCTGCCAGGAATCCTGAAGACCGGAGCATCATCAAAGAAGCAGGAGAAGCGTTCGGTGTCCAGAGTGGCGCTCGCCACCAGCACCTTCAGGTCTGGTCTGAACCTGGCGATGTCTTTAATGAGACCAAACAGGATGTCCGTGTGCAGTGTGCGCTCGTGGGCTTCATCGATGATGATCACACTGGAGAGGAAGAGAGAGAGAGTGTGGGGAGTCTGTTTAACTCTAATATGCTCTTTTTGAAAACATTAAGCACTTCTTTCTATAATATTTGTTCACTGACGTGAGAAATTGGCATGTAAGGAGAATATCCACATAGTTTCTGGAAGCAATAATCAATCCACTTAAACCAAATATAACCCGTGGACAAACTCCTCTGCTTTTGTATGCTGTTTCCTTTTGGATTTTTTGTCAACGCTTTCAACATTTCTGTTCATTTGCTTTTGATGTCTGGCATGATGTACTGCTATGTGCCTTATTGGTGAAATTTCCACTGGAAATAATTTTGCCTTTTCTTCAAGCAGGTTATAGAGCAGTACCACATAAGGACAATGAAGTCATTGATGTCTTTGGATTACCTGTAGCTGGCCAGGTCAGGCTCAGTGAGAAACTCTCGCAGCAGCATACCGTCTGTCATGTATTTGAGAACCGTCCTCTCTGATGTGCAGTCCTCAAAACGAATGCTGTAACCCACCTGAATGAAGCAAACATTTTACGTTAAAAGCACGCATTTTTTCTCCACTTTCACCTGTTTAAGAAAAAGTGACACTGTCGTTGGTTATTAAAGAATGTTAGGAAAAATCTCAGCACTAGATTAAAATAGGATCAGAGGATATATAGGATATATATAAAGGATATATAATCAGGCAAAGCTCACCTCATTTCCTAGCTTGACACTCATCTCCTGTGCCACTCTGGCTGCCACTGACATGGCGGCCACTCTGCGAGGCTGCGTGCATCCAATCTTCATACCTCCTTTCGTGTAGCCCTAAAAGGGACATTTTTTCATGTTATTAATGACATTTTCTTCTCATTGTCTAAAATATTTGCACAGGTGTTGAGACTGCTGCTGCCACATTTAACAATAGCAACAAATGAAATTTACCTAATCTATTCTAGAGTATTAATAAGTTACACTTCAGGCTTGATAAATCTTGAAAGAAGCAGAGATCTATTGTGAGTACTGGGACTACAGAAGAAATAGTTCTGATAGATTTCCTGATGCCATTAAAAGGTGATAATAGCAGAGAGGATAACAAAGAAAATCTGAACTATGCAAAGGGTAATATGTGACTGTTTTTAAAATGTAATCAACATTTTTCTTTCTATAGTCTCATCAGCAGAAACACAGAGAAGTTATTCTGCCCCACTAAAACACAGACCCATCCGTTTTTACAGTCTTTCTTCCCAAAATGGCTAACTCTATCATCAATCAGTTTTAATCGGTCTTTACAACGGCTTTAATGCTGATTAATTTCTTGCTTAAAAATGTGTTGACTATTTAGCAAAATTATGAAAGAAGAAGAAATGAAAGAAGTGGAGACAATCAGATTTTATCTGCAGAGCCTTACAAGCCTAATCAAACTGCAACCTAACCAACAAGTGAGCATACGATGCTGTTATTAGATTTTGCACTTACATCTTCCAAGAGGTACTGAGGAATCTGTGTGGTCTTTCCTGAGCCCGTCTCCCCCTCAATGACGAGGACCTGGTGTTCGTGGATGGCAGCCAGCAGGTCCTCTCTGTAGGGAAAGATGGGCAGACTGCGGCGGACCTCCTGCATGGACTGTTTGTTTAGCTCTGCCTGTGAAAGAGCTGGAGCCTCCTGATCCTGAACACAACAGATTCAACAGGAAAGACTGCTTCAATTTACTGGGGGTCAGATTAGTTTTTAATACTTTAGCTGCATGAAAATCGTGAACGCGAATAAACAGAGGCAGAATTTTAATTCATGAAAAGTAAAAACTCACTTATTACATTGAAGTTCTACAAAATATCAAACAAACCCCACCTTTTCCGAGCGAGTTCCCTTCATAGTGATGGCTGTGCTGACAAAGTCGATCATCTCATCCTCCTCCAGGATCAGCTGATACTTGTCCTGCTCCTGCTTCATCCCCTGCTCTCTTTCCCTCTTGGCCCCAAAGCTGAGGGATGCCGTCTTCAGCCTCTCCTCCTCCCAGCGGCCCTGCTCTCCTCCCAGTTCCATAGGAGTCTCCTCCAGCTCCAGGTCTCTCTGGGGCACCTCCTGGTCAGCAAAGAAAGAAACAATTTAACAATTAAATCTTTGTGAGCTGTCTGCCCCAGCATATTTTGTTTCTGAGTGACACCCCTGCCCCCTACCTTGCTCCTCTTTTCTTCTGGCATGTAGTATCTGTTCTTCCTCTCCTCCTGCTCCTTTGCTCCGGCCTTTTTGTAATCTTTGGCCAAATCACGAAGGGTGCGTTTGTACTCCAGATCTTTTTTCTCCCTTTCTGTCAGCTCGTCTGTGGAGAAAAGGTACTCGTCATCTTTGATCTCAGCCTCCAGGTCCTCCAGCTTCTCTGCCTCTCTCTTCTTTAGATACTCCCAGCGAGAACGCTTCCTCAACTCAGGCAACTGGAGAGAGAGAGAAGAACCTTTATTACACTGTTACAGACTCTTTTTATTGCTGAAAACAACAAATTGTTATAGCCATGGGTATGACATTGAGACATCTATATGTGGTTATGACCGAATATTTCCCACTTAATAATTAAGTCATTTTTTTCAATAGAGAAACTCTGAAAAACCCACCATATTCTTCTGATCCTCTTCAGCCATCTTCAACCTCTTCTGAGCTTCTTCATAAGCCTGGACAAAGAAAACCAGAAGGTATAAGAGTTAACCTTCATGATATATTAAGTTACTTGGAAAACAACACAGAGGAGTGTTTCAATTGTCTTGTCTCCCACCTTTTTATCAGTCCTCTCTGCGATGTTGCGGGTCTTGTCTTTGTCTTTTTGCTTCACTCGCTCAGCAAACGCGTCTCTCTCTTCAATGTCCAGCTGCCGCTCTCTCTCTTCCTTCTCCCACTCCTCCTCTTCATCCTCCTCTTTCTTGACAGACTTGTTCTCCCTTTGATTACTCCTGGAATTAGTTTTAAAAAATGTGTCAAACCTTAGCATCTTTGCAATACTCACGTAAAAACTTTTAAACTTCATTGTTCTTTCCTTTTTTTCTACTGTCTACAATATAAAAAGTTTAGAGTAAATATTGATCATTCTATTTCCATTTTTTTCAATAGTTTGTCTGATGTTTGTGTGGTACTGCTGGCTATAAACTAACTGCCTTTCATGGATAATGAAGATAAAGTTAATCTTGTTAAAGCTGACAAAGATTATTGAATTTTCAGGGAAATTTGGTACTTTCATACAGATCATACCAAAGAACACACTTTACCCAGATTTGTCTTTTTATAGCAGAAGTCAACGTATTTTTAATCTATGATGTTTCTGCTCTTGTTCCACATTGCTGGTAGACACTTTGTACTGCTTGTTTGTCCCAGTTAAAACCTGGGGTTTAGCTGCTCTTTAACAAAATAATGATAGAATCATTCAGCTCTGTTCTTAGTAAACACTATAAGACAATATCTCTATTAGCACTTCACAGACATATTTGTTAATGTTTAGACAATTTGGCACAGACAGCACCTAAAAAGAAAAATAATTAACAGCTACAACAACGTATAAAACAATAACAGCAATCTCTGGATTACCTTTTTGGTGCTTCATCCTCACTTGATGACTCGCTCTCTTTCTTCTGTCTGATGTGCTTCCTCTTATTTCCTCTGTCCTTGTCCTTCGTTTTCTTTTTGCCTTTCTGTTTCTCTCTCACAACCTCTCCATCACTGTCACTGTCCTCCAGTAGCGTGTATGTCCGGTTCTTCCTGTCCATTTCTATAGCTTCCCGCTCCATCGCCCGGGACGGTTTCTCAACAACTTGCTTCCGAGGAATCTACGAGACAAAGTGGCAAAAGGTTGTCAGAGCTTTTATTCCCCCAAAAACTTCCCATTTGAAAATTTAACCACTTACCTGTATTGTTTACATCATTAATGTTTATAATATATCAATGTACCTTTTCAAAGAGCTCTTCTGCAAAGGAGATTATACTTTGGTCGATGTCAATTGTTCCTGTCTGCTCCAGACGACTCACAAAGTCTTGGGCACTCGAAGCTTTTCTTGCAGTCCCAATCATAAATTGAGAAACATATCTGTCACTCAAGCCCAGGATGTCATGGAGGCGGTCATTCACCCACTGCTCTAGGTTGGCCATGGTTTCTGTTTAGGGAGCAAACAACAAAAAAAATCACAATCACAGAACATTAGCTGAAAGAATTTTGGTTAAACAAAAAGTGCTGATTGCAGCTTCAACCAAAGTTGCTTTATTTATTTGGTTTGACAACAAATGAGCCAATGCCCAAACGAAAGACGCAAGTGTCAAGTGACTGTATTGTTTTCCCAAAACATTTTATTTACATACATTATTAGTCTAATATAATACGTCACCTACCTAAGTTTGTCAATTTTTCCTTTTATGGCAATTATGACTGACTATGCAACTACACTGAACATACTTTATCAACAAATAAATTACGGTTACATGAATAAAATAGCCACTGACAGAAAAATTCACAATTTAAAGCCCTCACATAACGCATTTCAGCAAAACATCACTGTTAACGAAAACTTGTAAGTCACAGGCCTTGTATATTCGCAATAAAGTAATGACTGTATTATAAAACCAAAACTTTCTATTTAACTTTAAAATCTTGTATATTTGTGTCCTTTTACTGATATTCCTGATATTCTTTCATCTCTTTGTATTTTGCGTGAAGCTCTTTGTAACCTTGTTCAGAAAAGTGCTCTATAAATAAAGCTCACTATTATTATTGTTTTTGTTTTATTATTATCTCACGTTTATGTTTTGACTCAGGAATAATGTATTGAACCATTATACATGTCAATGCATTCAATCACAATAACCGATATTATGCTAGAATACTTAGTTGTCAAAAGCAGACATATTCTCTGGCATAAACATTTTTTTAGCCTGTCTGCTGCTGAAAATGATATGCCCAAAAGTTTATTTTATTGACTGCTTTTAATAAATTACGAATACGTCCAGAAATCCGTTTTTATTTCCTTTACTTCTTTACTTAAGACTGATGAATGAGGGCGCTGAAAAGCTCCCTTTAAAATTATAACTTTATCATCAACTCACCGCTTGTAAAACGCACAAACAACGATGTTGTTATGGTAGTAGATGAGGCTGTGAGTTAGCTAACTCTGCTAACTCCAGCAACAGATGAAATGTTCGCTTTAGCCGTCACTCAAAACCCGCAAGTATAAAAAATAAATTAAACGCGCAGCCACGTAAAATTACCTATCTCATGTTTAACCAAAAACTATTTCTAATTAAATAATTACTGCATGTTTTGATAGCTTCACATTAGCTTGAAGCATGTTGAAGTCGAGGGCGGAAACGCGTCATGAGAAAAAGCACCGAAGAAGAACAAAGCCGCATCAGAGGCCGCAGCCTTTACTGCCCCCAAGCGGCCATCCGAGAACAACAGTCACCAGCTTAGACGTGTTGCTGCTTCAGAGGCTGATGACAAATAATTGTAATAATAATTTTGATTGTACACAAACAAAATAGGTTGAAGTTAAAGAACATAATGCACCATGGAAACGACAAGTGTTTATCATAGCCTGAATTGCTAACGGACTCCATTCATGTTATTCTATGTTTATTATTCTTTATCTTTAAAAGTTTTTTTCTTCTTTTTGGTCTTTTTTTTTTTTTTTTTTTGCAAGTCTCAGGCAGTCCTCCGGGTCTTTGGTCCTCCCCCTTTTTGTTAGAGCAACTCAGGCTCAGAATCCTGCGCACACACTGACATATAAAGCAGATTCTAGGATTTTTTTTCATTAAATTGGGACTAATTCAGGCATCAGACTGGGTAAATAACTTAGTATTATTTAGAATTGTTCCACAATGCTATACATAGACTAAAGCCTAAAGTTAGTTTCAACTGGTGGTGTTATTCGTTTATTTATTTACTTATTTATTTACTTATTTATGTAGTAAGTTAGTTAGGTAGTTAGTCAGTTAGTTTTACTGTTGTATTAGGCTAGAAATTATTTCCCCTTCATAATATATGCTACTGTTGCAAGTGGGTGAACTTTTGGTGGGATGGCATTGCTTGAGGATAGAGACCTGACAGAATTTTATAAAACGGATGTGACTGTGTATGTATGTGTCATACAGAGGGACTTAACAGGAAGGAGGCGCGTGCATAGCTTCAAAATCAAGACAAGTACAGTCAGAAGTTGAGGGAGGTCGTTGACAAAGCTCCACATCAGCTTAGTTACAGCTCTCACCATAAACTCTCTCTGTGTTTCCTCTGTCTTTCCTCTATCCAGCTTGGCGGGAGGTCTCACCTGCTGTGACCGAGGAGAGTGATGGAGACCCCGCAGACCTTCCGAGCAGTACCCCCCCTGCCTCTGCTCGTGCTGCTGCTCACAGGACTTCACACCGACGGATACAAACCTGTCATCATCGTCCACGGTCTGTTTGATGGACCCAAACAGTTTGTAGTGCTGTCTCAGTACATTAAAAAGGTAGGTCAGAGGAGCTCGTGCAGATACAGTTGTTCAGTCTTTGCTCCCCAAAAAAGTATGAAGATAGCCCACGTGCTGGATGAAGGTTTCAGACTATTTTTGTCAACAGATACGAGTTATACCACGGTGTAAAAACGCTCTTTTGTTGCTAAACTAAAAAACTACTCAATTCAAAGTGTTATTCTGTAGAGACAAAATGCAAGAAATTGCAAAAGTAAAGTACAAAGCTGATATATTTAGGGGCTGTGTTGGTAATTTGGAGACCCCACACAACACCTGTGCTAATATTGAATTAATAAATATGACAGTGTTGATTTACTGATAGTAATAGCTCACGTGTGAGTATTGCATTAGTTGTTTTAACTTTATTACAACATAAGTGTGACAGTTATAAATGATAATATAGAATATTATATATTTTTTAACAATAACCAAACTTATCAAGTAGATTCAGTTTGTATTTGACATTTACAAGTACCTACAAAGTGTAGATATGCTCTTGCTATTACGTGAGCATTTGTAGTAGAAATATTATTTAATAAATGTTTATTTTATTCCACCATTAGACTGGATATAATTTGGCAGAGGACCATGACAGTTTGAGCTGCTGAATTTGTCTGATTTGTAGATCAAGAATTTATATACACTGGAGATCAAAATTAGAGAACAATTTATGAACACTTGATTCATTTTGAAATAATGTAATCTTCATGGCTCAACATTTAAAGAATTTTTTGTTGTGGCAATACCATGCTACTGAAACATTGCTTTAAAACAGAGAAAGGAACTTACACAAAAATCATCATTTTGTGGAAAACACAGTGATCAAAATTAAAGAACAGCAATGCCTGTAGCACAAAGAAAGATTATAGCAAAATTTTTCTGAAGGTTACGGCAGTCAAAAATTAGTAGGAAGTGTACAGGCCTTTACTTTGAATGACTTGAGCACATCTACTGCCACAGGACAACACCAGTCTCTCACACTGCCCTGGTGTGATTTTGGTCCACTCTTCTTCCAGTCTCTTCCACAGTTTGGTGACTGTAGTGGGTTTATTGGCCGTAACTTTGTTGCCAAGGATTTTCCAGAGGTTTTCTCTTGGGTTTAGATTAGGACTCTAGGCTGGCCATTTCAATATTTCAGTGTTTTCAGTTTCAAGGAACTTCTTTACATACTTTGCTGTTTGACATTGGGCATTGTCCTGCATGAAAATAACAGTCTGATTAGGTGATGAAAACAAGGAAGGAATCAAATGTCGTCAGAGAAGGTTCTGATAATCATTTGCATCACTCAGCCATGTAGCTGTATCAGAGGCCCAACTCCTGCTGCAGAAAACATTCCCCAAATCATGACACTTCCTCCTCCACCTTTCACTGACTTCTTTATTCACTTTGGATTCGGCCTTTCCCCAGTTTGACTATTTACATAATGTTTTCCATTGGACACAAATAAATTAAACTTTCATCACTGAAGTGAACTTGTTAGTCTAGCTGTTTGATTCTTTCTGCTAATGAGAGGTTTGGTCACTGCACAGTGGGCTTTCAGTCCAAACGCTCTTAAACGTCAAGACACTGTATGATGAGACAGAGTCTTACCCTGTTCAGTGATGAACTGGCGAGCAATTCCAGCTGCAGTGTTGAACCGATTGCCCATTGAGGTTCTCCGTATTACCCTGTCCTCTCTTTTAGTTGTCTTTCATGGACGACTGGCCTTGGGAGGTATCTGAAAGTGTTATGTAATTTTGATCAGTGTTCTTTTTAAATATTTTGTTGAAGTTTTTTATACTGTACTTCACAATATATGTAACACATGCAATACGCTTAAAATTCTGCTCTTGTACTCATGTCTGGATAATTTCAAAACAGGGCAATTCAGCAAACTTGAAATGTTGGAAATTGTGGATTGTTCTGTAATTTTGATCTCCAGTGTATAAACCTGCTTGTTACACTCATATTTCATCAGTTGTGTGTTTTAACACCCCATTTGGCAGTTTCTTGATGATCTGAACTGTTAAAATGGTCATATAGCCAACCTGCTAAAGTGGTGATGAATGAATAAAAATAGATTGGTATCATTGGGTATGACAGATTTCCCTAAAATTAACAAGTGAAGTGAAAATTCAACAATTGTTTCAACGTTATCCTCCCAGTTCCTCAGTTGTTTTCTCTTCCTCTATGCTCAGTTTTACTTTCAGAAAACTGCTGTAAATGTGCTCATGTTTGGCTGAAACAACATGAAGAGAAGGCATCAGGGTGGTAGATGTCTGATTCAATCAGTGCTTACTCCACTCCTCACACTCACGTTTCTCTGTTATTCCCAGGTGCATCCAGGCACTGAAGTGAAGACGATCAGTTTGTACAACAACCTGGCCAGCCTGAAGCCGATGTGGAGGCAGGTCGAAGGCTTCAGGATGCATGTCCAGTCCATCATGAAAGAATCTCCTGATGGGGTTCATTTGCTGTGCTTCTCACAAGGTCCCCTCTCTCACTCCTACAACTCTTACCTGGACACTTTAAATGTGTACAAAATGCTTTTTTTTAAGATAAGACCCTTCATTGTGCTTTTTACATTTGAAAGCACTCTTAAATAATGTATTTTCATGTTTCTCTTGCTGCAAGGGCATCTACTGGAATTAGGCAATTTTATCAATATAAAACTGATAAAATAGAGTCTCTTGCTCTAAGGGGTTTGAAGAAATGGTCATAATAGGTGTGCATCAAGATGTGCATGTTTTTTAGGATGGGCCAACAATTAATCAAACAACATCAAAATAAAGTTTGATTATCCAGAAAAGTTCCTGGACAGGACCCCTGACTCCAGCAGACTTCCAAGCCCCTTTTAAAGCCTCAAAATGTCCTCATATCAATCAAATTAAAGTCAGGTACATCCCTAAATGGTAAATGGACTTGAGTTTGTATAGCGCTTTTACACTGCAAGTCACACCAACCCATTCACTCACACACTGATGGCGGAGCTTGCCATGGAGAATTTGCCATCAGTACGAGTTCATCCCGTTCAAATGCTTCTGTACCCATTTACAAATTGGAGTTGTGTTTTGCACAAGGACACATATGTGAGTGCAGGAGCTGGGGATCAACCCCACAACCTTTTGATTGTGAGACAACCAACTCTACGTCCTGAGCCACAGTCACCCCAGTCCCTGCAGACACATTCAAATGATGCATTTGAAGATTAATCTATGGTAACATTGCTAGAATAAATTAAAATGTGTGATTCCTGGCATAAGAATGAATATCACACCAATTGTGGGCATGTATTTTTTTTGTTTTGTAATTAACACCTGGACTAGAGACAGTTTACAATATTACACTTCTTCTAAGTGCTGATGAAGTACTGTTGGGTAAGAATTGTCTACCCTGTAGCTCTTTAGCTTTGTTACCAGAAAAGAGATGCTTCAGAATATTTTATTCACTGGATGTGATTTATTTTAGCTTACCAGGGAAGGGCCTCATATTGGTGTTTTACTGGAGGCTTTAAATTACTAAAACTGCCCTGACTGCTGGGCATGATTGCATACAAGGTGAAACATACATTGTTAATGAAAATAGTTATGGGAACAGACTGTGTTTTCTGACACTGAAACTTCCTCTTGTTTCCCTCCTTCCTCTCAAATCTGCCCTCTACACAGGGTGTAGCTGTTGTTACTGTAACAGTGTTAGAAGGTGCTTGTTCTTTTACTGGATAAAAAGAGAAGAAGACTGTTGGCTTTACCATGAAATTGTATTATTATATTAAATATGCTTTATTTGCAGAGTACAGCATAATCAGTAGGCTTTTTCAGAGCTCAAAGCACCGTTTACATTAGCTGACATTTGTGCACCCAAATGCCTCTTTAAAATGTCCCAAAAACTGAAATTAAAAACACCGTTTTGAGAGGCATTTTTAGTCCTAACAATATTCTATCAGAAGTGCAGTAAAGCAAAATCTTAATTAGCTAAGATCTCTATTTATAAACATGAACTCATTTTGATATCTCCATGACAAAATATTGAGTCAAACAAGTCAGACACTGCAAAATCTCAAATCAAGTGTAATCATCTAATTTCTTGTTTAAAAATATCAAATTACATGTTATATGAGCCACGTTTATCTGATAATTCCAGATAAACATCTAATTAAAAATATTACAAGCAAAAGATAAGATGTTATCAGCATGATTGCACTTTTGTCCAAGAGAAATTTAATGTCTTATCTTAAGAAAGTCGAAGGAATATTTCTGTTTTTTTAAGATATAAGGTACTTGTCAATAGTAGTGACATCAGCCTCACGTGATTTCAGTGAGTGTTGCCCCACATGCTCGTAGTAGCTAGGCTAATAAAGCACCAAAAAGCACTCACTGAATTATCCAGGCCCTTTAAAAAAGCATGTTTAGTCAATTGAATTGTCAGCCAGTTTTACTTCATGTCAGCAATGCTTGTCTTATTCTGCTTGTGATATCTTGATATATAAAATGTTTATCTGTCCTTGTGAGACGAATGTATTCAATGATAAGAGTGATAAAACGTCTCAGACTAGAATTGAGGCAAATTTGCTTGCTTAGTTTTACAATGAATTTGAAACAGTTTTAAACAAAAACTGATGTTGCCTTCTTGATGACACAAGGACTGTATAATTAGACTCTATCAGCTGCAGCTGAATGTACAACATGAAGTTGCAGCTGCCTTGTGAGTTTTGTGATAAACGCCTGTTTCTCTGTCATGTCTGACCAAAGATGTTATGAATGAGAAGTGAGGCGTCACTCAGTCTGTCAGAAACCAAGATAAATTCTCTGTCTGATAATGTGTGACAAAAGTGGATGATGTTTAATCTCTATTTTGAGCACAGAGACATCAAGAGGGAGGACATAGTATCTGTGTAGTGAAGGTCAATACAGTGACATATAAACTATGAGTTAGTGTAGGAATCTCATGCAAGATGGATTCAACCTTTACAATCTGACACTTTGTTTGTTGATAATGTTTTGACCTCCTTTTTTTTTATTCCTAGGTGGTTTAATTTGTCGAGCTCTTCTCTCAACGACTCCAGACCACAACGTGCACACCTTTATTTCACTTTCCTCCCCACAAGCTGGACAGTATGGAGGTCATTCATGTTTTCACTTTTACATTTAAGATGTTATTTTAAAAGCCAATGCGAACTAACTGACACTGCTGATTTTGATCTATTTCAAATGATAAATGCTGAATTTTTCTGGGTGTTTGTCCACAGACACAGATTATCTGAAGTGGATATGGCCTGACCACATGAAGAAGACGGTGTTTCACGTTTGCTACAACACATTTGGACAGAAAGTTTCTGTTTGTGACTACTGGAATGGTGAGGGTAATTATCTAAAAAAAAAAACCTGCCTTTAATCAATAATCTTTAGAGCTTGATTGGTGATCAAATTAAATTTAGGGGTTTGTAAATTATAAGGGGCACTTTGAGTACAGTAACCCTGAGGAGACATGGATCCACACATAGTATTTTACCTGTCCTGATGAGTAAATATTGGTTGTTTTCTTGAACTTTTCACATATTTAGCTTTTCATCTTAAGATAACAGGGCTGTTTTTCCAATGATAGTGGCTCTATTTCAGCCATTTTCTCAGATTTTTGAGAATTATATCTATTACCGTGGGAAATTGAGTGTTATTGTTCTTAGATAGGGGCTAGGGTTAGCGCTGCTGCCTCACAACAAGAAGGTTCCCGGTTTGCTTCCCGGTCAGGTCCTTTCTGTGCTGAGTTTGCATGTTCTCTCCGTGCATGCATGGGTTCTCTCAGGTTATTCCGGCTTCCACCATAGACATGCTCGTTAGGTGAATTGATCACCCTAAATTGGCCGTGGGTGTGCATTTGAGAGTAGCTGGTTGTCTGTCTCTATATGTCAGCCCTTTGTCTTCCCCAGTGACTGCTGGGATAGGCTCCACCCCCACTGCGACCCCCAATGGGATAAGCTGTATAGAAAATGCATGGATGGACGGTTTTCCAGATTTCCAGAAAACCGTTGGTATTTACTAGTTATCATGGGAAAACCAAATCAAATGCATGAGTGTATACCAACTTGGCCTTTCCTATACAAGACACAAAAATGATATGACAAGCAAGCTGACAGACCTTTAACCAAGTGGAGAAACAAAGTGTTTGCATTAGTAGCGGACCTTGAGGCTAGCAAGTGCAGTGTGCAAACATCAAGTTCCTTGCAAAATTTAGCATGAAAAAACATCTCTTCTTACATTTGTGTGTAATTTGGCCACATTTACTCATCATCCTGGCTAAACAGAGTAAAATTAAATAGCATGTATGGGTGTATGTTTGCTCAGGGTTTCTGTACATCATAGACTTGACAATTTTCTTTTTTTTTTTTTTTTTTTTTTTTTTTAAATAAAAAATGCATGACCCACTGAAACAGTCCCACAACCCACCTGTGAGAATCACTTCTCCAAACCAAGAGACACCATTTGGTGTTAGAAAGGGAAGCCAATGCAGAAGTGCAGTGAAACTCCAGCCACAAAAACCATGAAATCCCCCTAAAGACCTGTGTTAAAACACCTGTTTTTATGATAGAAATAATCATGTTTACCTCCTAGGTAAACATGTCTTGGCACAAACCGTACAGGCGCTAAATTTCTCGTCACTCATCTGTCTTGATTATATTAATGGGATTGCATACCTTTGTATAATTGGGGGTCATGGCAGATTTGACTAACAGGGTGAATGTTGTAGCTATTTACCTGGTGATTTAAGGTGTAAGGCCTCAGTTTAAACTTATTTTTTTGTTGTTAGTTTTATCAAAAGTTTCTATTGTAGCAACTGAATTCTTTGGCTTTAAAGGCCAATGGGTGACATCACTGTGACTATGTCCATGTTTTATAGATTCTGGATGCATCTGCCAGAGCAACAAAGAAAATAAAGCTCCCACATTCATCTGTTTCATTGGCATTGACAACTTCTTGTCTTATATGAACATGAGCTTAATAATTCTCCATGAAAAAAAATCTAGAAGAGACATGATGAATGTACAGCATGTTGTAACCCTATTCTTCTCTTCAGATCCACATCATAGACCAAGCTACCTGCGTTATAACATCTTTCTTGCAGTGATTAATGGTGAAAGACCAAACAAACACATGAAAGGTAATGAATCACTGTCACAGCCTCAAAGCACTGTATGTTTGTGAATGTAAAAAAGTACAATAATGTATTTCCCTGTTTGACCTCTTTAGAATGGAGGGAAAACTTCCTACGCATCAAGAAGCTCGTTCTGATTGGAGGACCGGACGATGGTGTCATCACTCCATGGCAGTCCAGGTTTCACTCTCATCATAAGCTTTATGGTTCAAACAGTTCACTTTCATATAAAACATGCTGATATCACAGTGGATATGACAGTGAAGGCGTCATATAAATAGTGTTAGAAGATCAGCCTCATGAAAAAGAAAAACAATGCCTGCATTTTATGTCAATCAAATTGGAATTGGGGCTTCCAAAATAAATTCAAGCCTACAAAAAATGGTAAATGTTAACAATAAGGCCATGTTTAGGACAAGTGTCAAAGTTTTCAGTGGTTCAATATGAAAAAAATAGAGTTAAACCTTCAAAATAATGTATGTTACTCACCAGTAATATTATAGATTTTAAATTGTATTACAAATGTTCTTTATCCTAGACTGCCTTATTTTTGTTGTTCAGTGGGGGGGAAACACCGTATGTATATAATACACTATAGAGAAATGCACAGAGGATATATCATCCGTAATGTATGGTAAATGAAAAGTTTGTGGACAAAATGACAAGTTTCAAGATCTCTTTACCTGAAATGACTGTTTCCTCTTTCCTGCACAGCCACTTTGGATTCTATGACAGTAACGAAAACATCGTAGAAATGAGGAACCAGGAGGTGAGTTTCAAAATCACACATCAGTATAGCTCTTTTATACATTGCACGCTGCAAAAACAAATCTAAGAAAGAGCATTTTTGTAATTTCTTGTTAAAGACCAGATTGAATAGGACTGAAAGATGCAGGTTCACAGGGCAGGGTTTAATTTGCAGTCCACATTAGTACACGTGATCAGTCAGTGGAGTAAGCAAATCCAACAAAAGGAGCAGGTAATAAAGGGCAAGGTTCAAAAATCAGATTACACTGGATAACATACGAGAAAAGAAAGCTAGAAGCAGGTGACACAAGGGAATACTGAAACCAAACAAGGAGTGCGAAATGAAATTTGTGCTCATGCATATGCGAAGCTGTGATTTAAAAAGATATTTGAGTGAGACTGGGATTGTGCTTGGAGTTTAACATTTTGAAGTCGTGTTGATGATATGCATATATGATATATTTTTGCATGCACACATTTGGGAAAAAATGTAATATAAGCGCCATACACCTGATAGGTCCAGAGAAAAGGTCACTCAGGATGTAAGCTACAATTGAAAGATAGGGACAGAAGTTGCTTAAAATGAGCTAAAATAGCTGCCAAATCAGCAAACAACATTTACTGACTAAATTGGCTAAGATTAATCTGATCCATCCCATGTTCTACTCACAGTATATGAGCAACTGATCTCTAGCAGGAGGTCCAGAGTTCCCCGTTATAGACTGAACTCGGAAAAATTAATCGTGGTTTCCTTCAATTAGCAATCAGTGCACTAAATGTTTTAAACTGCAATTAATTGCATGATTTATTGTAGGGCTGGGCAATTAATTGCAAATGAGATTAAATTGCAATATGGCCTGCTGCAATTTTCAAATTGCAGAATTTGTAATACTTCTTTAACTTGATATTTGTGTCAAAATGCCAGTTTAAAACCTTTTTTTGTCAGCAAAGATGTTATGCATTACATATGCAATCGTTCAAGTGTCAATCTTTTAGAATAGACTACAAAAAAATCTTACTTTCTTTATTTCTGTACATTTTTCTGAATAAATATGAAAATTGTCACTCCCTTCAATACAATTATTCATATCCAATTTGCAATATGAGACAAAATGATCACAATTAGAGGAGGATTTTAAACAAAACCATAGTCAACAAAAAGGGTATGTTTAAAATGACAGATGCAGGATGATTGGTAAAAAGAGGTTGTGGCAGAATCCGATCAGCTTGGTACTTAAGAGAGTGAACTCCCAAAATCAGCTGATCACCAAAACGGAAAGAGAGAAAAACTGCTTGAACTTCCGCTGAGCTCCATTAACCCGATCTTGTCAGTGAATGTAGTTTCTTTTCAATGTAACAAGAAATTAATACAAACTTGCTGAGATCTGAAGTTTCACTTTCATATCACTGGAAATCCTTCTGCACATTTGTAGCCATCTCCTCCTTAATGCTGTTTTACATGGAAGCTTCTGTTCTGTGCCTTTCAAAGATTTACAAGAATGACACCTTTGGGCTGAAGACGCTGGACGCTCGTGGAGATGTGTCTACGTGTGTTCACTCAGGAGTGAAACACACTCTATGGCACTCCAACTTCACAGTGTTTCAGAGCTGCATAGAGAAGTGGCTCACATGAATACAACCTGCCAACAAGAGGGAACGATCAAACCGAAACAGACTTTAGGATGAAGACATTTTACTCTAATGCCTGTGCAAAGCAGCCAAAAAACTGCGCACAAACATTCATGGTCCCATAGAGACTGACCCCATAGTTTAATGACAGCCCTCCTTTCATACTGAGCCACACTAAAGCTCACAAGAAAAATGCTGCTGAAGTTACTGATTTCCATGAAATGTTGGACATGTGAGGCCCATGACTTTATATAGGAAAGGAACCCAGCCACTGCTGTGGCAGTCATTGTTTTGAGGACTGTTTTTTTAAGGCTCATCATTACAATTGCTTATGAAGAGATTTGTGGATCCAGAGCAATTCTGGAAAACAAGAGTAGAGACACACAGCTACACTTATAAACCAGGCCAATTACAGGCAGACACATTCTCACCCTAAAGCAGTGATTCTCAACCAGCTGGTCGGGACCCGAATTGGATGGTGGAGCAGGGTTAAGTAACTCGAGATTGTTGGTTATCTTTGTCTCAGTGTAACAAAGCTGGTTTCCCCATGATAACAATCCTTGAGATCTCTGGAAAATTACCAACATTTCTGTAACTTTCCAGGGGTGATTTCAGTGGGATCTCTTAGTTTAGTCTTTAAATAACAAGCTTCCTTTTTTATTTTATTTACAGTTTTCAGTTTTACAATAAACAACACAAGTCAAGTACAAGACAGAGCAAAAAAAAAAGACAACAGAAACATGGCTGCCAGTAAGGATAAATTAAAAAGTTCTTGAAAGCAATATTAGGCCCATTCCTATAGACAGGGTCTCTCTAGATTCAGATAAATATGAGAGGGGCCTCTACCATAACATATTTGCTCTCTGATGCAGTCTTACCATTAGTATGACACACAACATGCCCTTAAGCCAGTGATAGGGGTAGGGTGGTGAGGTAAAAGTAGACTTCCAGGTGATTAGAAGAATGGTATGTGCTCAGCATATTAAATCTACTTGAAGGTCACAATAGAGAACAGCTTGCTTAATTTTGTTCTCTAGCAGGGCATCAAATAAGGCACTTTGTCAAAATTCGTCCGCTAAAAGGGAACAAATAAGGGCACTTTGTTATATTTAGTTCACTAAGAGGGACCCTTATAGGGCACAAACTTTGTCCACTAACAAGGCACCAAAGAGGGTTTTTTTTCTCTTTGTTTAGATATAAAACCAACACAATAAGTTATAAAGATCAATTGTAATACTTTTCATGGTGTTTAGAATTATGATATGTGTAACTGTTTCCAGATTTTGTAAATACAGTTGCTTTCTGCTGCCTTTTCATACAATGTCGATTGTGTTTTATGATTCCTTGACAGAAACCTCAGAATATGCTTTCATATGTTTGCAATATGATGTAGTCAAATGTGGGACTACTCTTATGCAACTTCAGCTATGACCGAGCTTTGCTGCTCTCTAGTGGAAGTTTAAAGTATTTTGTTTTTTCTGCAACAAATACAACATGGCATAAAGTTTGATTATACTATGTTTAGTGTTCTTTATGTCTGCAGTAAAGTCTTCAGTTATAAAATCTATTTATCTATCAGGTGGTTTAGTTCCTTTATTTTTGGTCCTGATTCAAACATTTTAATTCATCATTCTTTGTGATGAAACCATGTTACCTCAACATTACATTTTCCTGTGCCTTTAAAAATCATGTTGACTCTGATCTTAAGAAAAGTCACATAAACAGACACAGACTGCTCAAAACAAGAGAAGCCCATCACTAACTGTACCCTATTGGACCATGTGATATCTTCCAGTCCAGGTTACTTTTTATCAGTAGATACTTTTTAAATACAGTCAGCAGTGCATTTATTTGACTACAATTTGCTCTTTGTTACCTCTACGTTTGACTACAATGACCAAAGACAACATGCATGTGTTAAAAGAATTCAAAGTATGTGATCACAGAAAAAGCAAACTGAAGAACCGGAAACTTTTCAGGCATAGCTTATAAAAACATTTGTAATTACTCATTGTATTGTTTTGATTCATTTACAGTCTAAATGTTTAGAATGTTTCTACATATATGCATGTGTGGATAGTTTGTGTGTTTATGCAGCTATTGTTGCTGCTAATGAGTTAAATTTAATTCAGTCTCTGGCTGAAGAGTGAACATGGTGACCTTTTACCCTTCACACATGGTTTACTCTAACCAGTTCACTGGGAGTTATCAGTCAATGAAACAAATTGATTTTCCGTAATGAACTTCTGTGCAGGGGTGCAGATGTGCATTCTGAGGAAACAGACAGAAAATCTGAAAGAAAATATTTATCAGAAATCCTTCTTTACAGTTTAAAACCAATTTATTCTATTGTTCCAAATCAATTCTGGTCTGTCAAAAGTCATGGAAAGTATTGAGTGTTAATTGATAAATAGGAATGTGTCTATTGCAATACAAACATGTTTATTATGAAATACTTTTACTGTACACTTTTTCAGTAATCCTCTGTCAAAGTTTACCGAGTAATGAAAATTCCAGGTGCTTTCCATGATCTCAATATCCAATTAAAACAATTTCTTAGATAAGTACATAATGCATGAGGTATCCTTGTCTTAAGTACCTTATTTACTATAAGCAGAAGCAGTATGAGGTGCTTTTATTGTGTACTTTTTCCACTAATCATGTCTTTTTCTTTTGTTTTTTCTTTATTTATTTGTGCAAAAGACAGAAGATTAAAATAATACAAATGAATACATGAACATATTAATCATCTGCCAAATTCATAGTGCAGTTATCAGGGATTGTCCCTGATTTTGATATCTGTTCAAACTATTTCTCAGTTAAGTACATCATGGGTGAAGTTTCACTGTAAAGTACCTCTTTACAACAAACACCAGTATGACGTACTTTAGTGAGTTCTTTTTGAGTAATCCACTTCCAGAGTACACCATGGATTAAAATTTGAGGTACTTTTCCCCTGACTGATAACCACTTAAACCTATTTCTGACATAAGTGCATCATGGGTGGTTTCCTAATAATTGCTTATCAAAAAAGGAAAATGTGCCACATAGTCTTATTTTTGTGCTTTTACAAAAGATTACACAAATAGTACAGTAAAAGTGCATTTTATGTGCTGTGCATAAATTAGAAGTGGTAGTTATTGTTCCAGACGACGTTCGCATCTTATTTTGAAAAACGAAAGTCAAAATTGTGTATTTCCGCTCACTTCTCCGTACTTTGACCAATGACTTTGACGCTATTTGATAAATTATTTCCTTATATCCTGTTTTCTCGGTTGACCAAAATGACACATGCTAGCCAGTTTTAAGGTAAGACATAAATATTACACACATTTTAAAAAAGACATAGAATATTGAAATAAAGTCGCTAACTCTGCTTGCAGCTCCTGCTATTTAGGTGCTTGGTGAGCATTTACCAAAAAGATCCGAATACACGGGCACTTAAAGTTCAGAGGCGGCTGATGAGACCAGCTAGTACAAAGAGTCGAATCTATCAGTGAACGATAAGAGCCGGATCTCGTTTAAGAGCTATTTTATTATATTCTGTTTTATTATCAATAAACCCTACCCCAATGACATATTTAGTTTGTGTCCATGTATTATTTGATTGATTACAAGGGATGCATTTTTCTCCTGCTCTACCACAGGCAAACCAACACAAGCTTGAAGGTGTAACATTTATTGCCTCCGCCAAGGAGGTTATGTGATCGGGTGGGTTTGTTTGTTTGTTAGCAACATAACTCAAAAAAGTTGTGGATGTATTGTCATGAAATTTTCAGGAAATGTCAGAAATGGCATAAGGAAGCATTGATTAGATTTCAGGTCTGATCCGGATCACCATCTGGATCCAGGAGTTTTTGAAAGGATTCTGTACTGTTGGGAGATAGGGCTGCGCTGTTACCACTTTACACCAGGAGATGGTGGACATGAGTAACTTCTTCAAAGTTTTGGAGCTTATAAAGTTTGAAAGACACACGCACAATTGAGGAGATGAGTCGGAGCGTAACAGAGAGAAAGAAAGCAAATTGTAGCGAGAATACTCACAATGCTGGGAGGGATAGAGGAATATTCACCCTCTGCCATGACTTTCACACATAGCGAAGCCGATGCTTTGCCTCACCGTGTCTCCACCCCACTGAGGAGGAAGTAATCGGCTTCACTATTGGGAGATAAGGCTAATGGTGGAGGTCTGCGCTCTCTGAGTGCTTTTCTAGTATATATATATATATATATATATATATATATATATATATATATATATATATAATCAGTTGTATCATACAGCCTAGTTAATGAGCAGAGTTCATTTGACCCTCGATGTATTTTCAAAAGACCAGAATCAGTTTTTGAAAAGTGACTACATATTTTCATTAATTAAAAAAATAAGCATAACTGGTATAAAATACCAGCATACACATCAATCATAGTCATGAGATTGCTAAATTTGGCTGGTCAAATGAATCAAAACAGATAACTGTTTGAGAGCGAAAGAGCAGACTCTTCTTGGTGAGCTCAGTAAAATGACCTAATCACTAAAAAAAGACAAAATTCCCATCACTACCAGCTAAATGAGAAGCGGCTGACGGCTCCCGTCGGCAATTCCATCTCCTCCCACAGCCACTGTTTGCAGACCTCCCCTCCCTCTGCTCCTGCTCGCGCTGCCCCAAACAGGTATGACGGCTGACGTCAGCAAGGTGACACCCACCTCTCCTCCTCCTCTGTCTGCTCCGGTGTGTTGCAACGCGACTCCAGCACGGTTCCCGGTGGAGATTTTGTCAGAAAGAGACCTGCCACCTTACTCTTACATTTTTGTTCGAGTTCACCTGATGAACAAGAGACAACAATGAAGATTTATTCATCGCGCGACGGACCTTAAACATGTTCAGCGCGTGAAGCCAAAAGGACTCACACGTAAGAAAACTCTTTTGAAGACTTCCTCTGAAAGATAATAGTGTGTTTGTGAACCATACAAAAGTAAACATTGGGTGGTGCGAGCTAACAGAGATATTCTTGTCTGCGCGGTGGAAACAGCTCCACTTTCACAAGCTGACGTTACTTTCACAGTGAATCAATGCACGACCATTGCTGAAAATAGCTCTACATAGACGGTAGTTCAACTGCTGTCCACTGGATGATGATGAAGAGTTTCCCTCTGGAAACATCTCGCAGCTGTTTTTAGTTCCTGGAAAACGAGTTCAGTCTAAAATTGTCACATTTGCACCGCCAAAGGTCTTGAATACAGTCCTTTTGTTATTTCTATGGTTTTAATTAATCGTTTCTGTACTTAGAAGTTGTATTTTTAATCTCCAAAAGTAGTGTACGTTATCTAACACGAGTTAAAACGACAGGAACTCAACTCATACGTGATTTTTGGATGTCCTGTGAGGTGCTAAACACTTGTGGAGAGAATGACTTCCAGAAAGTTTCATTCATCCACAGTCTGACTGAATATACTGTCAGCGTGGCTCAAGGTCGACGTGTCCCGCCCTGTGGGGAGCTACTGTAAACATCCCAACAGCTGTGAGCTTCCATAAACCGGCCAAAACATCCATGCAGGGGAGAGATAGAACAAAATCCTAAACGAAAGCATCAGGGAGACATTTACATTAACAAGCTGTTTTGGTAGATAGCTCGTTTAAACTTCCTGTACCATGTTATGGTGTGGAAAAGCTGGAAAATGATGTTTTCTCAGCATCAAACTTTTTAAAACCAAGCGGAGAGATGTAAGACCATTCTTGCTAATTACCCTAGATTTTTTTTCTTTAATTTTCAGTTTTAACATAAAATGACAACAGCAATCCAACATAAGCAATTTTAGACACCTTTTGAGTGCTGGAGCCCCTCTAAATCTAATCTCAGTACCCCTTATGTAATTACAACAGGATCTAGTGCCCCTTACATTTTTTACATATAACATAAGTTTTGCAAATATCTTAATTTTACATTTTGCAAACAAACCACTTAAAACTAAAGGAGGATTCAATGTCAAGAAAATTCACACGGTAATAAATGACAGAAAATCCAGTATCTTGTGATATAATATTTATTTTCAGGGCTTTTAACTTAACAGCAATTAAGTACTAGTAAAATGCATATTTTATTGTGTAATGGTGTTAGCATTACAATATTGTGTAACGATTAGTGGACTTATGGTTGGGTAGTAGGGAAGCAACTCTTGTTTTCATAAGTGGCCGAGCAGGATCACACACTTCCAAGGAACTCTTCATGAACACAATTTGATGAGAAGCTGAGCATACCTAAAGGTCTGATCCTAAAATTCCACATGCAATGTTATAAAACTTGAAAAAAAATCATTGACACTCCAAAAAATTATGCGGTGGAAGCACACAGTTAAAGTTTCACATGGACAAAGCCTGCAGTCCTACATACCATAAGCAGTTGTAGTGATCCTTCAGGCCTGGACGATATAAATCAAATATTAGTATATTGTGATATATTTTTCTGTATAGAGGTAATGAAAACAAAGTCAGTGAAGTCAAATGCCATGTTTCTCATGGACATTTAGTCCAATGTACCAAAATGTTATACTGACCATTGTGTTTGGAGCTGTGTGGGCTCTGTGAAGCAGATTGGACAAATGCTAATACAGCTGTTAGCACTGGAACAACAACTTCATTGACACTTTGCCTAGCTTGCTTGTGCTATGAAATTTCTTTCTGGGTCGTTGTAACTTCTTCTACCTTTTTTTGCCTCGTCTAAAGTTTGTGAAAGGTTAGCCACTTTCTTTTGCTAACCCACCAGCAAGCTAAAGTAGTTGAAATTACTTGCTACTCTAGCTTAATATTTGACAGTACGACCTTAGCAAAATGTTTAAAAGCCACTCTGTTTTGCTATCCCAGTGGCTAGCTGATGTTAGAATGACTTTTGAGGCATTGGTTTATCAAACTACTCAAATGCCATTTCAGAATTTGTAGCACTGTAACATTATGTAAATCACCATTGACAGCTTTGGATGTTTATCTCAGCAATATTTTTTGATGGGTTTCAGAGAAAATGTATTTTGCTTACCTACTTTTTTAGCAGATAAATCAAGTTGCTTTCTGAGCTGCTTTTTTATAGTCAGTTATTTAGGCTTTTTAAAAATATCCACCAATTAGCTGATGTTATTAAGTCCTCTTGGGTACATTAATATCATTTGCACAGTATTTTCTTGGGATGCAACATACTATCACCATGATATTGGTATCATCAGATATGAAAATTTGCCAATACTTACAACTTATATTTTGACTATAAAAACCTGCCTGTATCAGCTGTAAATATACTAACAAATACACTAGTGTGTAGTTTTAGACTGGACTAACAGACCTACATCAGCTCAGGTATTAACTTTAATGTGTGCTTTAGGGACTGAATTTTTTTAATTTCTTCAACCTCAAACTTTAAGCCCTTAAAGCCTGAGAACACAAATAATAGCCAGATTTTTTTTTTTGGAACCAAAATGTTTATTTGACCTTCTACTGAAATCCAAAAAAGACAACTTTCCATAAAATTTAGCTTACATATTTTTTGTATCACATTTGATACATGAGGCATTTTTGGCAACTGATAATCCACTGGAGGGCATTTTTTAAAATCATTTATCAGGTTGTATTCAAAAGGTTTTTAAGTACTTTATCAATCATATTGATTAGATAGAGGTAGCAAAGAAGTATGTATCAAATATGATACAATAGGCTTTACAGGGTTAAAGACTGAAGCTTTAGGTCTGAAACAAATTTATATATCAGTGTTGGTATAGGCTTTTATGTGAAACCATTGAGTAGTGGTTGGTTTGTTTAAGTCGTGATTAAAGTGGTGCACCTAAGAACAAAGGCATTGCCAATCCTAGAATCCTAGAAAATAGGTTCAAAATACAAGGTTTAGAAAACAATCAATGCAAAAACACAAATTTTGATTGGATGTTTTTGTAACTTGATTTGGTTGTTCCCTCACAAAATACGAATGGCTGTTCTAAATACATCCTTGTTTGTTTGTACTTTATTCACAGAATATCTGTAACATCTGTTGGCCAACAAAGTGGGATAGAACAGACCCTCTGTCCACAATGTCCTCCAGAGGTAAAAATGACTTGTGTCGAATATGCGGGGGAGACCTGCAGGGAAACCAAAGGCGGTGGCTGTTTGGAGGCCACAACAAGAAGAACGGTCAGCCCCAGACCCCAACAGGGTCCCTGCGAGGAGGGAGCCTGTCTCGGTCTTCACAGAGCAGCCCCTGGGGTGAGTTTGGAGCTGTGGATATTAAACAAAAAAAATCACATATAATTTGACTGAAGTAAACTTTTCTTTTTTTTTTTTTTTTTTTTTTCCTAACACTCCACAGGCAGCACTTTATCACTGGGTTCCTCTGGCTCCCTGTCCAAGTCCCAGTTATCCCTGAGCTCCCAGTCCAAAGGAATGGATCTACTCTCAGTGTTGACTCATATACTGGGGCAGTCTGTACCAAGAGGCAGTGGGCAGGGGGAGTTTGTATGTGGAAAATGTGTAAGTGTCCTTGAGCGAGTATTCAAGTTTGACACAGTCATAGCCAGGGTGAGAGTGCTGTCATCTGAGAGGCTTCAGAAGCTGACACAAGAGAGGGACAAGGTCAGACAGTGGGTGCGCCATAATTATCGGCATAGACATCCACAGGACTTCAGCAGCAGGGGCAGCACCAGTGAAGAGGATGGAGAGTCAGAGAAGGAAGGCTACAGGGAGATGCTCCGAGAGAACATGGCACTCTCTGAGTACGAGTGCTGGTCTGAAAAGTGGGACGCATGTCCTCATTTTATAAGGACAGGTAAAAGATGCAGAAAGGGCAAAGGCTGTGAGGGCTGTGATTCTTTACGGGTACCTGACTCAGATTATGAGTCTGTTTGTGGAGTCCCTCGCCACTTGCCGTATGAGCCCTTCTCCCCATTGCCGCTGTCACGGGACAAATCCCAAAGTATGCCCCTTCACTGGCAGCGTGTGCCATCCATTCGCTCAAGTCCATCTTCACTGGCAGGTTCAACGCTATCTTTACGATCTTCTTCCCGAACTGAGTCCATCCAGTCTTTGGACTCTCTTGATGGGAACGACCCGTTTGACTCTCCAGGCTTTCACTTTGTGCTAAATGAGCTCAAAAGCATCGAAGGGAAGCCAATCAGTTCGCCTTCAGGGAGTAGGATCCCAATTCTGGGGAGGAAGGACGGGAGGAGTTCTGGAAAAGTTGGAGAGGTGGTGTCACCCAGAGTGAACAGGGTGCTGAGCTTTGGGGATGTGGAGAACGGAGGGGAGGAAATGGGCGATGAAGATGGTGATGTCCTAACAGAGCTGAGGGACGAGTTCATGCCTCTTCATCGAGAGGTGAGTGTTGTTCCTGTCAGGGCATGTCATAGACGGAATAAGATTTACTGTATGTAAATATGAGATTGAAAGAACTCTGACCAGATGCTGTGTGGACAAGTGACTGTAAATATTGACACAGACTACTGCAGTGGCAAATCCGGGAGCACCTTAGTCCAGCAGTCAAAATAACTAGATATAGCTATATGTGTAACGTATCCTTTTGCCACACTTTATATTTATTTTCTAAATATTAATTATTTTAGAACACTTCTGGAAGGGTTCAGCATGCTGTCAAGCACCTGCGTGGCCAGCTGGACCAAGCTTTGTCACGCATCAGGACCCTGGAGGCTGAACTGAAACATGGGAGAAGCAAACCAGTTGAAGCCAATGGATCAGAAGAATGGACACCTGTAAGTGCTGAATTTTTTTTACACGTTTTATCTGATAAAATTAAAACATTCAAAGTGTTGTAATATGTTGGAAAACATGTTTACTGACTGGCTTGGCAGCAAGTTAGCATAGCTGAGCATCATAACAAGAAATGGGAAATACCTATTCCTTACTTGGCGACAAGAATCTACCTACCAAGAGTTCACAAGAGTTCACAATTTTTAAGAGGTCTGGTAATTGACAGAACAAGCCTGAAATCTGTGTATTTATACAATAATTTATTAAAATCCTTCATTTAGGACATAAATATAAAACACCTGACCCATGTTGAAGCATACATTGCCATTTCAACATATGTATATGTATTAATTGCAAGAAATAACAATCAGTGATACTTCTAGGTGGACGCTTTTATTTGGTAGCTATTATTACTTAGTAGCATCATATTATCATATTCTGTGAATGAAAGGATATGATAATGATTTCATCTTTCTTCTTTAGAAACAATACAATATAATTAATTACACCCAAGACTGAACAGTAAAGGTTGTTTGAAAAAATGAGTTGTGTTAACTTAAATATCTAAAATAGCTGTTTCAACTCTATTTTTCTACGTTAATATAAGACACTTTTAGTTAAACAGTACTCACTCACTTTTCATTATTTGTTTTCATTGTACTCAAATTGTTTGACAAGCATCTCTTAATCTGCATATATTTCTCACAGTGCCTTTCAGCATTAAACACTTGCACCATGAGTGAAGTTACCCACTCAGCTGGAGAAATCCTGCCTGTGTGGCTCAAGTTTACAGAAACATGGATGATGTACTGTAATCCATGGACTTTTAATTCCTGGTTCAGAAGTCAAATTCAAGTCATTTTTATTTGAAGTAATTCATTTTACCTTGGCTGGCAAGAGTATTCAAAAATTAAAATTTATGAAAGACAAAAGGTGAAATAGCAGTGGATGAGAAGCTTGTACTGTAGCTTTAAGCACAGTTCTTTAAAATGAAATAAGAAGAATTTAAATAGATTTATTGAGTTTCCATGGCTTGATTAAACTTTAAAAAGTTAATTTACCTAACATAAAGGTACTACAAGTAAAACAGAGTTAATATAACTCAAAATGCTGAAGTACCTGCTACTTGACAAATATTTTTTCAGTGAGTATTACTAAAAAGGATTTAGCTCATCAGTATCTTTTAACATTTTGAGATCTGTTAACTGGGGTTTACACTGTAAAAACAATATTATCAATATATGGAAATATGTTTACCTGACACACCAGATGGATTTGTTTCACACATCCATCTGGAAAACCTTCAATACTAAGCGTTTGGAAAAGGGCAGAGGCTTTGAAAAAACTCGGAGTGTTACTGGATGAATGTTCTGTCTGTCACATCTTTATGGGCCAACCAGAGCAACAAAACACTTGACGTAGCTGCGACCAAGGTGCGCATGCACAGCTATCGAGGAATTACACGAACCATGGCGGCGACTGTAGACATGTCAGTACACGACTTTTGTCGTTTTTGAAAAGTAAACAACTCAGTGCTGTTCTTTGTTCTTCTTTTAACAAAGAAATTTCGTCAAGTTCTGATAAAACTGGCGCTTTAGCAGCATCCACGCTAAGCTCTACTGCCATAATTGCACCGTCCTCTTATTGCTGCTTGCTTACGTCACGACTCTGTCGTGCCTGAAAGTACTGCCCCTCGTCGCTGATTGGTCCTGCCACTTTCTAACCGGGCCCAAACAGTTCAGACGGGAGCTTTGCAAGATGGATTCGCCAGTGAGTAACAAGGAAACGGGTGTATGCTTGTATGCTTTGCAAGGTTAGAAATATGAGTGTTTAGCGCACATTACCCACATTGCACAAGATCCAGTTAAAGACACAGCATAAGTGTGAGAGAAAGATGAAAAAAAAGAACATTATGTTGTTATTTCAAAACTCATTCTGCCCTAAAAAAAATCTGATCAAGTGGATCACAAACAACTTTTTAAGATGATATGCTTTTTTAATCACAGGACTCTCTGTATCATCTGTTGATGATGATAGTTTAGAGTGGAGGACGTTAGATGTGTCAGATAATATACTCTATGCTTGCCTGAGAACAGACTGCTCATATACAGTTCATTGCCTGGAGGGCAAGATTTTTCCACAGCATTCTGCATTAGACAAGCAGGCTTGGATTTAACTGTGTGGAGACCCTACTGGACCACACTGACATTCCTCATGGAAGAATATTATCTAATAAGGTTCATAATGAGAACATTTTTTCAAATTTCTATACAATGCTAGCAAAAAAAATGTTGATACTAGTTTCTGTACCTTGACAACATAAAATCAAATTCTCAACCAACATGGTAAAAAATCTGACTCCAGCTATTGGTTGCACCAGCTATGCATGAGATGGGATAACTTGGAGAATGATGAGTAGCTTAGGATTTTCTGTGATCAATTACGCTTTTATTTTCCATGAGCGGGGATCATTTTCACGGTCCTATGAAAAACACTGTTAAATTATCTCATGTAGTTGAGGATTTCACCACTCACTATCACTCTTGTTATTTTATACTGGCTCTGGATTTAGGGTGTAGGCTCTAACTGAGACCTAATCAAGATGCTTAGTTATATTTTGCATGCACTTTCAGCATTATTTTAGGATTAGCAGCAGTTAACAGGCGTTGATTTCAGCTATTAACCTGTTTGGAGACAATTAAAGGAGGAGAGGCAGCACTGTAACAAACTGAACTAAAATGCCTGATGACACTGATTGTAATTTTGTACATGTATTTTGTTCAGGATATTAGACTTTACTAGTTAACCCTACATCTATGGGGTACAGCCAAACAATGGCACAGCTTAAGCTAGATCTTAGCTCTTTTCAACAAGGACTTAGTGTAGACATACCACTATAACTTATGACATAACTTAGCTGGCGCAACATGCTGCTAAGGTTGTTAAATTCTCAACAAGTTTAAACTCAACAATCAGAGAATATCATGGATACAACTAAGGATGAAAATGAATCGAATCTTCCTGCTTTGGTGTCATATTTACCTGCTGTGATAAGAGATAACTGCCTTAACCTTTTTTAACTTAAGAAGAACAGGTTTATTTTAAACCCTAACACCACAGTGCAGTGCCTCAGTCACGTGTACAAACAGATCCATAAACCTCTGTGAATGTTGACTGAGGACAAATATAGCATTATGAAAGGAATGGGAGGGTGTGTGTTTGTGTGTGTGGAAAGGTGTGTCCCCGTTTCCTCAGTACAGGTGAAGATAAAGAAGCACAAAAAAGACGCACTCGGCCTCTCTCTGGAATCTTCCCCGACCAGTGGAGTTTGCCCCGGGCTCAGTAGACTTATAATAGAGGATATATCATTAAACAGGCCTCTCAGCTGCTTTTTAGACTCGGTGCACATGAACTGATCGCTGCCTGTCAGGTGAACACAGTGTATGTATAAGGTGGAAGAATGGATAGGCTAAAACATAAGATCAATTTAATCTTCCTCCTGTGTATTCTTGCTTTTCTTTAAAACATTTGATTATTCTAACAAAGAATTCTTTTAGTTTGCTAGCATTTTACGATCAAGCGTATCCAGAAAATTACCTTAAGATTGTTCAATAACGAAAGTAAATCATCAGCCGTTACGTTGTTAGCAAAAACAACTGGGGAAAACTACTTTACTAAGAGCAAGTGAAGGTGTTATTTTACTCAAGAATCATCCAAAACACAGTTTTTGTCTTTGATCAGTGTTTAAAGTGAAGCCATTGTCATGAGTTAAAGATATAGTATGTAGAATTTCTGCATTGAAATATCTATATTAATTTAAAAAGTCACCTTTACTATGTTATATATAGTTTAACTGAGGTCTCACAGTATCTCAGGTATTTCCTAAAAATTTCAAACACAGAGGAATTCTTAATTTTCATAAGTGTAATGTAGATTTCCCTCTTTTTGAGGCTGTCATTGGTCACCATTTTAAATCCCCCCACGCTCTGCATTTTCAGCGTGTTACAACCAGCACTGTTCAGCGCTGCCCATTTCTGCCGCCGCCTCCTTAATACTACTTCTTGTTTTGAAATTAGCTGTGTTCAGTAAAAACGGCACCCGATTAGGCATACTTACCAAACAGAAAACCAATGTTTTGTTTTCATTCATACATTTCTCATGATGGGGGAGAAATGCACTGAAAAGGCACTTCAGGGTTCAGCGCACATTTGCATTCTGGGAATGCTACTACGCGAGCACGGAAGGGCCTTTTTTATTGCATTTCTCCCTCATTATGAGAAATGTATCAATGAAAAGAAACCTTTTGTGTAAGTGAATATGTCTTATGATGTTCCTTTTTTTTACTGAATGGAGTCTTCAATTCAAAACAAGTAGTACATAGGCAGGACATGGGCAGGGCTGGTCTATTCTGGACATATTGTTATTGTTTTGGTTGGGATCCCCTGGTGTTAAACCTTTACATACTGTGCATTAGTAAGGGCTCAAGGGCATAGTGGTTGAAGGGCTTATATAAAAATATAAGGATTTAAGGCCATATTTACAAGGAGATTTAGGCCCAAGGGGTCCAAGACCCCTAGAAAAGTAAAGGTTCAAGACTGCATAAAATACAAAGGTTCAAGGCCCCAAGTGTTCAAGGCCGTGTGAAATAGGGTTGAGACCAAAGGGGTTTAAGCCCCTCAAAAATATAAAGGTTCAAGACTGCATAAAACACAAGGTTTCAGGACTACATACAGTGTAGGGGTTCACAGCTCCTAGGATTAAAGACCATGTGAAAAATCAGGGTTTAGACTCTGAGACTTAAGCATCTCAAAAAGGGCTGAAGGCCCTAGAGATTAAAAACCCATAAAATGTAAGTGTTAAAGCTCCTCAAAAAATATAAGAGTTCAGGGCCCTGGAGGTTCAAGTTCCCATAAAAAATACAGATGCAAGGCCACATAGGTGTTCATGACTGCATAGAATATGAGGTTTCAAGGCTCTAGGAGTTTAAGCCCCAAAAAATGTAAAAGTAAAAATATAAAGAGTGAATGCTCAATAAGTGTTTTTCCAGAAAAACTGTAGATTGTAGGTTTGAGGCCTCACTAAGAAACTATGACACAGGGGTGTTGTTTGCTTTTCACAGTTTATAGATGTAAAGATCAATAATCGTCTCTCATCAGTATTTTTGGTTTGTATTTCAGTGTCTTTATGGGCTTGATTATTTTTTCTTTTGCTCTATGTATGAATGGCACTCCACAAATAAACTTCCCTTGCTCTTTCTCTTCTCCTACAGTTGGTCCAAGGGGAAGGTGGCAGCTCCCTGCTGCAGAGCCTCGGTCACTCCCTGCGTAGCCGAGAGCGTGTGATCCAGGTGGGTGAGGTGATGAGGGCAGACAGGACTCAGTCATGCACGCAGGGGTTGGATTTTTGCTGCTGGGGCTCGGGATCAGAGCTCACTGGAATGTTGTTTGTCTTTGGAGTCGCTGTACGCCCTTAAAGTGGCAGTGCCAAAGCTGTGTTTACTTTTGTGATCACAACATTTTACCTGAAACACTGCAGTATTTTGTGTTGTTGTGTTGGTGAGTTACAGCAGGAATGTCAGGATTTTTATGTTACAAATACCTGATATTTAAACACAGGTGTAGTATGCAGTAGTGTTGAGTTATTGGACCAATTAATTAAATTCCCTTCAATGTGTTTGATTGATTGTAAAATCAATACAACTTTAAAATTTGTCTATTAAACAAGAAGCAATAAATAGTTACTTGTTGGCTTAGCTTACCATAAACATTGGGAAACATTAGGGAAACAGCTTGTTCATTCTCTAGACATAACAAAAACCCAACAAGGTGTGTTTATCATTGAGCTTTAGAGGTTTTAGGATAAAGAAAGATGTATTGTTAGCTTTAAACCAACAAATATTGCTCAGCCAGTTTCTAAAGCTTTATATTGACAACACTGGTATGAAAATGAAATGCATGTACTTGTGTAGCTTGTGCTAACATAGCAAATTAGACTTTTTTCCTCAAATATACTCCTTTATGGTAGTGGTTGTTTATATCCAGTGAATAAAAAATGTATGCCCTTAAAGTCAGAACAAATCTATCTACGTTTTCAGACATTCAGCATTAATTTTCACCAACTCTACCTTATTTAAAGTGGCAGATTGAGTCTTATCGTCTCAAAACAAATTGCCGCAGGTCCTGACAGATTTAATTTTCAGGGTGAGGTTGATAAGTTGTCAGTGCAGCAGTATGTTTGATGAAGCTGTAGATTTATGATGGGCCTGTCCTCATTTGCGTTAATATCACCTTGGCTTGAAATGTAATTATACTTGGTTTGGACTAAAATTGCCTAGAGCATCGATTAAATCTCGAAAGTGTCTTTGGTTTATAAAAAACCTACACCCAAGCCATCAGTCATTCAATTCAAGAATAGAAACACCCTTACCAGATGTGAAATATAGTTAAGTTTTTCCCTAACAGTGAGTGTGTTTTGGATATAGCTCTGAGTAGATACACAGTCTACTTGTCATGAAATGGGAACACAATTAGAAAGAAGTTACTGGTTGGATGTGAAGAGAAATGAAGAATGAAGACAAACATTGCACTCATATATTCAAATCAACAACAGCTGAAATTGATTTTTATGTTAAAAGGAAGTCAAAAAGTACTTAGAGATGTTTGGTTGCTCAGTTAAGAGGAGGAATCCTGCCTCTGGCTCTTGAAGTCAAGGAGGAAACAAATGGCAACATCTGTGGGTTAAAAAATGACAAGACAGTCGAAGCCTTTTTTTGTCAAAAAGAAGTTCTTCGAATGTCTACTTGAGTCTGGCTGCAGAAGCATCAGAAGAAGCAAACACACCCCATCTTAAAATGATGCTTTTTGCAGCATAAATAAATGTGTTTACAGCCTGGGAATAATTGATATAACTGCAAGTCAGCACATAGTAGCTGTTTGTTTTTTACATGCTGTACTGATTGGAGAAGAAAAGTCTGTGTTGTTTTGTATTTCAGCACATTTTGAGCAGTGAAGTGGCCTCTTGCAATACACAATAAATGTGAATTTTCAATCATGTTAGTAGGGAATAGGAGAACTGGTTCCACTTGAGAACCAGTTCTGATTGGTTCAATCCATTGACATAATTTTCTCAAAAATTAGGGTTTATTTTTATACGGCCAGCGATCTAGGATCCAGAGACTAGTTTTATGTTTACTTGAAGGTTTTATCTTTTAAAGAAAATGAGCAGTAGTATTGTGTTCTAATTCAAGTTCAGAGACTGAAGATCTTGGAGAGCAGTTTGTTTTAACTGAGATAATTAGACCAGAAAGTTAATTTTTGTATATTTTTGGATGTTTTTCTCCCAAACTCTTCATGTTGAACATTTTTAGTGATAGAAAACTGACTCAAAACTATATCCAGGAATTGAAGCTTGCTTGTCGTTGACTCTCACTGAAGGTGGTGTACATCTTGTTTAATGTTCAGAGAGAAGAGACTCAACAAAATTTGATTTGTTTACAGTGAAAAACTTTATTGTCTATTTTTCCTAAAACAAAATTCACAGGAAGGAATCAATAAAGACTTGAATCAATAAGAGGAATCGATAATTGCGTTGATATCAATAAGATCTTATCAATACCCATTCCCGCATGGTAGGTATTGTGCAATGTGTAGGCAGCTGGAAGCACTTGTGCATACGTATAATTTGATTGTATCAATATAGAGATGCATACAACTTTTTAAATCAAAGTGCATCTTAAACCCTGGAGTTTACAGTAAGACCAGCCTCAGCTTTACCTCTTTGTCTGTTACTAGGTTGATCTAAAGCTAAACCGTGTTTTCAATGTGGCTGCTGTGGATTGGCCTCAGAATCCCCCTCGGTAAACAAATAGCTAATGTCACTCAGGCTTCATCCAATATTGTTTACAGTCTATGGGAAGAGCACAGACTGTGGGAACTATGTGAGTTAAATGAATTATAGATTCAAATTCCTGAAATGTTTTGGTGCACTAATGACAGCAGGATTATTTACTATCAGTCTTTATGAGGGGCCATTTTTGTCTTAGGTTTATTTCATTGTCAGATGTCCACGTTTGGTTTCTCTTCTCTTTGCATTAATGATCCTGTTTTCGGGCCAGGCATACTTTTTGTGCATGACACAGTAATAACATAAGATCAGTCTAACTGATACATGTCCTCTCTTCCAGGAGTGCTTTGGTCTAATCAGAAGACTGTGTGTGGAGGAGGGAGCAGGCACAGAGCTGGCCAATAAGCTGACTGAGAAACTGACTGAGAATCTGAAGGAAGCTCTGTCCGACAACAAGGTTAGAGCTGACACTGACGCTGATATGAAGAGTTCAATTCTGGGTCTTCTTTCGTATATATATTCTACCCACACATTTATCGACATGAATCAACATGACTTTGGCTGATAGTGAGCAAACTCGATTCTCTTGTTCCTCAAGGTTTTTTACATCGTGACGTCTGAGATGGGGATTTTTTATTTCTTCCTGTTAACTCAAGTTTACAGGAAGTGTTAGGAGTCTTTTAGCAGCAGTTTCTTCTGACTCCACAGGAACATTCCTCAAGTGAAAACACTTTTTGTCATTAAATCACACTGAGAACAACCTATCAAGGTCTTTTAGCAGCAAAGTCTTGGAGTTATTTCAGCTTATATAAGTTATGCTTTAATGCCTCTCAGAAAAATACACTTTAGATGTGAAAAGTTAATGAACATTTTACAAAAATTAGAACAAAAAGGATTATTACTGTTCCTTAAAAAGAAACTCTTGTCCCTCTTTTGAATACACCTCAAAGAACTTCTAATTTTTGTAGCTACAGATTATTTCTTTCTTGTTTTGTAAAGTCTTTTAACTGTAAACTTTAAAAAAAAAATGTCGTTTTTGGTTTCCCTCAGTGTAGCAATGTTTAAAGAATATTCAACCTGGGAACCAAAAAAGAAAATATGCTTATTTAACATACCTTTTTGAAATTATTTGAAAAAGCCAAAGCTGCAGAATATTTGTGTTTTGCATGAAAAAATTTTTCAATGATATTATAGCCCTGCAAGTGTTCTATTCTTAATCTGAATTAGATGTCTCAAATGTGGACGTAACATATTCTGTGATTTTCTAGGCTGCCTTGGAGTCTCTGAGGTCAGCAATGAAAGAACAGGAGAAGAGTATGGAGAAAGAGATCGAAGCTCTAAGGAAGGCTGGAAGAGATCGAGAGAAAGACCTGGACACACTGAACACTGTCCTGCAGTGCAACCAGGATATTATTAATGTATGGTCACACACTTTGAAACTCTGGGTGGAATACATTGTGGTTCAAAAACACTTCAGTGTCTGATGCACTTGTGTTTTACTCTCATTTCCTCTTTGCTCCAGGAGCTTCGAGTGGCTCTGGGGGAGAAGGAGCACCTGCTGAAGGAGGTGGAGAAGGAGAGGGAGGTGTGGAAACAGAAAGACCGGGCCCTCTCGACTGTCCTACAGGAGAAAGAGGCTCTGATCCAATACCTAAAAGAGGAGCTGGAGAAGAGTCAGAAAGATGCAAAGGTAACTTATGAACAGAACTTTGTAATATCCACCTGGGGAGGAAGTTTTATGCTGCACTGTTGCAGCTAAATTAGATTTTTTTCTGTAACCTCTCTCTGTTAAGATCACATATACCTCTTCTGCATATTTATATCAAGAGCCAAACAGAAAAATACAGCCACTGTGGAAGTGCACACTTCTGCAGTTTCTTGGTTGTCCACTTGGGGTATCTGCAAAACCTGAGGAATCCCCCAGTTTCAGCAGAAATTGGCATGTTTCCAGCCTGGTTTAAAAATCATTTTGCCTCCTCATAGCTTATTCTATTATTCATTAAAAGTAGGCATGGGATTTCACATTAGTTTTAAGACTCAGGTGCTTGCAAATCACAATTAATGTTAGAAAAAAGAAGATGCACGGCACTGCAGGTAGTCCGTACAGGTGTTATTTTTTAAAGGTGTACTGCTCTTCAGCACTTTGAATCCCTGCTCTGAATGAAAAACAAGAAATGCTAAAGAGACTGAGGGTTATGAGCCTTATAGATTTATAGAAAACAAAGATCAAAATGGATCTCTGTGGTATTAACAAGATGGTCCAAACTTTATTCATCCATTTCCAACATAAACACACTACTCAAAGAGAAAACAGCTAATGGTAACATATGAGTCCATGGAGAAAACTGTCCATGAATCTGACCCACATGTCTGTTTATCGACACACTGCTCATTCTTCATACATCTGTTCCACTTTTGTAGCTTTTGTTAGTGGTGATGGTGGATTTTCCTTCAAAGCTTTACCCCTGCTCCACCCTATTTGTTTCTAGATTGATCAAAAGTTGGGCTGTAGCCTTTCCAGAGCATCAGCCACCTTTGTTTGGTCTCAAATCGTTTTTCCAGAAACTCAGGGCTGATGCCACTGAGACTACGTCCATGTTTTCTACCATCTATGATTCATTTTCATGTTCATGCAAGCTTTAAGAAGGCTTAAAATGGCACAGCTGGAATTTTCTAGAGTCACTAGCAGCTTCTCAACGCTTTCATTTTTCACACACTTTGGTTTTACATGAAAAACCTTTTTGTTCTTTTTGGCAAATGTTAGCAGCTGAGCTAACACATGAAATTAGTATGCTCATTTTGAATTTATAAACAGGCTGCTTTAAGGCAATGATGTGTCCAAGTAAAGCCTCATGGAGCTGCAAAAATTATGTGTGGTTGGAAATACTCTCAGTTTTTTCACAATCTATCTTGTAGTAGTTTCCAATACACTTAACATATTTTAGATATTATGACTATACAGTGTGCCAAGATTTAGACATCAGTGTTTTGTTTGTATTTTTGTTAAACTGCCATCATTGAGGGATAAAACTCTCCACAGTGGGAAAAAAATATTTTTTTTGACTGGAAGGTGCGTTTACAGGGGGTTCTAAACTATATAAATCTCTGCTCAGTATAGCACTAAGTGTAGCTGCTCTGCAAGTTTAGATCTCCTTCTGCAGCATTTGTATGACCAGGATGTTCACTGTCATAAAGATGCACCTTAACCTTTGATCCTCCTGCTGTAACGTCTGTCACAGCTTGTCAATCATCTGTCTCTGCTCTCTTGGGGATTCAGTTCATGTGATGTGTCTAAATCAAAAGACTGAGGGTCAGAACAGACAAGAAAAAACGCTGACTGCACACTGTAAATATTACGCATGTGAAGTGACCTACTTGATATTTTTCTGGCATACCATATATTATGTACTGTAGTTTATTGTGTTGTGTAGCTATCTAAAAGCTTTTGGTGTCAATAGGGGATAATTTCATCCTTTATTATGTCACACCAGGAACATGTGTGGATCCCTAGTAGGAATGATTACATTATATGGTGTTATTAATAAACTACTTTATATACACAGAAACAACAGAGACCCTTTTTAACCAGAGATAGGCAACTATGGTTGCCTATTGGGCCACATAAATTTCTTCTCAATGCCATAGGATTGAATTGTAACAAACTGTTAGACATCATTTTAACTATTATATCTATTTAGCTGTTGTGATTAATTATCATACCATTTATATTTTAAACCCAAATAGATATGGTCAATTAGATAAGATAAACACAGAATTAAATCAAATGCAAGGTACATTTTGTAACCAATTTACAGCCAATCATATCTACTAATTTCTTGCAAAAAAACTTAACATGTGTCAGTGATCAAAGATTGTTAGAGAAATATTTCTAATTCTGTTTTCACAGCAGATTTTGTCATGTTTTCTTCATGTTCGTTATTTATTTATATAACAACAGATAAAAATTTGAACCCCATATAATAACACTTCTTTTTTTCATTATTTTTTATTATACTTTTTTTAATCCCAGTTTTATGATGATAGTAGTAATAATGGTATAACTAATTGAAAAGGGGTCCTGCATATTAATGAACACAACTAGTACAAAACTACAACATAAATATGCTAGGCCAGCGTTTCTCAACTAGTTGAGTCTTGGGAACCACCCTCAACTTATCAAAGACAATACTGATCCAAATCTTTTATAAATTTTGGTTAGTTAGATTTATTTATTAAAAAATAGTAGAGCTTGACATATCTTTTGTCATATCTTTTGTACTCTGTGAGTACAAATCTGGTTTCACTTTAAGATAACATATTTTTTTATTAGTCACACAAGGGAAAATTCCAAATTTTACCATCCTTGTAACTGAGCTTTAAAAATGCTGTATGTGGGCTTTTCTCTGTAAGCTATTCCATAAATTTCCACCTTTGACAGAATGAGCTGTCTGGCCAAAGGTGGTGCATCTGTGTGGTATATTGCAGTCATTTTCTAGAAGTGGTTCTAGTAATCTTAAAGTAGGGGCTTCTGTTTGGTAACTCACCAAGTAGAGGGGGTGCTAGCTCATGTGACTCTTTGTAAACAAGTCAAGCTACTTTAAATTTCAGTTTTTTCTTGTCAAGTTCATGTTAAATATTAGAACTAGCCGAATCTTAGGAATAGTGTTTCAGATTTCCACAGAATTTTGTTGAGATACATTTTAATCTGCTGATGTTAAGTATTTTTGTCACAGATGCATAGGAGCTTCAGACAGGAGCTCTAAAGTAGTACTGGGTTATAAAGTGAACATGAAGGTGGTATTTTGTCATTTTCCCTAGAGAAAAGTTTCAGAAGTTTATTTTTTTCTCTTTATTCTTTAGTGTGGAGTCTGTTTTAGCTGCTGTCACCTCTTAAGTCTGTTGATAATAACCTCTGTGTCTGGAGGGAATCTTCTACTCACGTCTTTTTCCTGCAGGCCCTATCTGGCTCTGTGATTGGTCAGGACTCAGCAGGGGGCGGGACTCACATAGCAGCCTGGTTGGAGGAGAGAGAGGGAAACAGTGCCACCCTGTGCAACGAGGTCACCAAACTCACCACAGCCCTGCAGGAGTATCAGGACATGGTGCAGGTGAGATAAAAGCAGGAGGAGGCAATTTTAAGGTTTGAAGAAATTAAATGAAATTTAGAAAAAAAATATGCATTAAAAACATCTACCCGTCAGAGACACCTTAGTTGATATTAGTCTTTAAGGTCAGAAAAGGGAAGATATGACTAAAACATGTAAAGACAAAAATGATCTTATTTTTTGACTTATGAAAATAATTCGACTGCATAGATTAGTTAAAGAATGAGTTAATTAATCAGGCACAATTTTGATTGCAGTTGATGAAATAGAATTGTTTTCATTTTTTTAACAGAAAAGATTAAACAAAAATTGTGAAATATTCCCTGGCTTTAGATCCTCATTTGGAAAGACTGAACACTCTTCTTTGTCAGATTGTTTTTACTGTTTTTGGACTTTCAGTCAGGCTAAACAAGCAGAACCTTCTTATAACACTCCACAAAACCAAAAAGCACAATATGAAGAAGTCATATTTTAATGTTTCCTTTTGCTTTTTCACCAGACTCAACAGGAGAGTCACAGTCAGACGGTTTCCTCTCTGACAGCTAAACTCCGAGACACTCAGCAGGAGCTGAGGGAGAAAGAAAAGGAGAAGAAGGAGGCTGATCGGGCTGTGCAGAACATCGGAGAAGACAGAGAGCGAGCCGAGAGGAAACTGAGGGAAAGTCTAGAGAAGCGAGACAAGCTCATTGAGGTAAAGATTTAAAAAAATGCTACTGAATGTGTGTTTGGTCCTAACAAATAGTTAAATATTCTGTGCATAGATTTCTATGATTAACTGGTCATCTTTTTCCCCGTTTTACAAGAGTTATATACTGTAATTAACTGCTCAACACTGCAGTGCATGAGTCCATTTTCCTTTTAAAAATAAACAATTGAAATAAGGCTCATAATAACCAGTGAGGAATCTGTCAATTCCATACTTTTTGAGTTTTCTGCAATGTTTACAAAGCTACTTTGCTGCTTCCTGTTTCCTGAGACATCCAAAAAGATATTAAGTTATAAAAAAGTTTAATAAAAACTTTAATTGCTTGAAAATATGTAAATAAAGAGAAAATGACTTTGAATAAAACATGTATCACATATTTGTAAGACTACATGTACTATCTGGAGAGCTATAAATGTCTTTAAATGAGATTATCAGAATGAAACTAAGGGAAAATACTTTCAAAGATGATGATTATTAACACTTTTCCAGCAAATGTTTGAATTATAATCAGTTTAAACTTCTGAACAGGATTTACTTCTCTTTGTAATCAATATAAAAGCAAATATCTCCAGAAAAATACTGATTTGGCAAAAATGTGGTGATAAATCCTCAATGAAGGTAACTATGGGTTGTTACAGACCTAAATCTTTGATCTGAATGGGACTAACCTGGTTAAATAAAGGTTAAATAAAATAACAATAAATATCTGTCTTATTATGTAAGTATTCCATTGAAGGGTTAAATGTGACCAAGTATCAATCTCTTTACTATAAAATATTTGCTGAATATTAACTCACATGACCCAAAGAAAGTTTGAAAAGGGAAACATGTGGGTAGAATTTAATCACATATCTCTTGGTAAATTCTATAGAAAATATATCTGCATCCATTTATTAACAATGTAAAAACTGCAGTTTAACACTCGTACACTGCTTACAGGATGATTTGACGCAGATGGTTTTAAAGAATGGAAAAAACTATCTCTTTCAGACATCTGCCATTTGTATAAGGACGTAAAAGTACAAATGTTGTCATGCCAGTTTGGTTAAGTCCATTGTCAGTGATCCTGAAAATAGTTTAACTGTTTCATCGGATGATCTGGTTAAGAAGAACTGTTGTGCTTTGTGGCACGGCCACATACCATGAACTGACCTGCCCTGTTTTGTGCTTTTTAAGCTCCCTTTTATTTAGCTGTCATTTTAAAATGACATTACAGCTGATGAAAGAAATAATTATCAGGAGACAACAAAAGGAGACAAAAGAGCAGAAAGAAAAAAAACAAGAGGAGTGGGAAAAACCGCAGTGATTTGTTTCCTTTGTTTTATTGTTCTTCTTTTGTTTTGATATATTTCTTTTTTTACTCTTACATTAATCACAAACATTTGACGTAGGCTTTCACATCAGCTGTAGCAAATGAGACAGCCATTCTTAAAAGTACAAAAAGAACAGTGAATGAACTGAAAGATTAGGTGCGAAGCTGATGGAATGTGTCTGCAATATTTGTACTTGTTGCCAATTTTTGAAATATTTCTTTCGGGGATTGTATGACTTTATTAGACGGACAGGACAGTGGACGGAATCAAACTGGAGGGAGAGAGAGAGGGAATTGACATACAGGAAAGGAGCGACATGCCTGATCAGAACATGGGCTGCCGCCTCAATAACAGCAGCCTTTGTTAATGCAGACATGACATGATGGCTAGGTCATCACCCTCACCACCATGACTTTTCTGGCATACATCCTCTGTAAATGTGCTGTCATTGTCATGAATGCTTGTGATGGTGAATGAGATCATTTCTTTTTCTTCACTGTAGCAAATCCTGTTGGATTCTGAGGAGCGGGACCACCTGTTCAGAGAGCTGCAGCAGAACCTGCAGAACAAGCATGAACCTCTGACTGCCGTCAAACACACACTGTAATGGAGGACTGCTGGCCTGACAAGATGCAAACTAACTACACAGAAATGGAGGATTTCTTTTGCACTTTCTGCACTACCTTTGGGCTCTTCAGAATATTTATCATAGTGTACATAAAGACTATTTATATTTGCCTTTTTCGAGGTTTGATTTTCAGACCTGCTTTGTTCTTTCTGCTGTGGGCCAAAGATAAGTTTAGTTTTCTTCTGTTGTTACTAAACTCAGTGAAGAGTCTCATTTATTTCAGGTTTAAAGACTCAGACATGACCTGGTTGTTTCATTTTGTAGCTGTTGATCAATACTTGATTTAGAAATCACCACATTACTGTATGTACTTAATTTTGAATGTAAGGGTTCGAATGGTTAGGCATTGATTAGATTTCATTTCATACAGTGGGTGTTGACATTTCTGAATGTGGATCGTTAGTCAAACTAAGAAACATTCATTTAGTCCTATAGGACAAGAGTGGGTATGAGCTTGTGTCCCATCAGAACATGCTGTTTTCAGTTCGGTGACGCTTCTTGCAGTGGTGTTTGTCTTCACATTTTTACTTCAAACTTAAGTCTGAAGGGATCTGCCATTTCTTGTTTACTTTGCTAGTTTAGCACTCAAAAAGTGGAATTCCATGGACCAAATTAATGTTTTAACTACTTTTCTTTTATAAAAGTCGAATTTTTCATTTTATTTTGGAGCTATTCTCACTGGTCTTCAGTGTTGACATGCCTCATTTTGTTAGCAGGGAGTTAATCCCAGAGTTATTGTCTTTCTTTTATTTCAAGAGAATTAAACACTCTAAAGTATGTGTCTATGAACATTTTTTATAAAGCACAATTCATACCATAAGGTCCTGCCTTATAGAATTACAGTACATATTTGAGGGAGGAAATATTGCTTGGTATGCTTATTGTTAATGTCCTACTTCAAAGTTTTTTTACTTGAACATCATGTCAGTAATATACAATTTAAAGCAGAGGCTACCCAAGAAATTAATCAATCCTGTAGGTTAACAATATGATGGCCACAGTTTTGCAGATTTGACCATTCGTGGAGGGCAAATGTTTCTACCATCCATCCATGTGCAGTTGCATCTAAAAAAAAAAAAAAAAAAAAAAAAAATATATATATATATATGTATATGTAAAAAAAATATATATATATGTGTATATATATATGTATGTATATATATATACACATATATATCTATATATATATATGTATGTATATACATATATCATGTATAAGTTCATTGAATTCCTTTGATTTTATTCAAAAAGTGAAACTTTAATATATTTTATATATATCTTGTACAAAGTGAAATATTTTAAGACTTTCTCGTTTTAATCCTGATGATTACAGCTCACAAAAAAATCCACTATCTCAAAAAATTAGAATATCAGAAAACATCAGTCAAAAAAGAGGATTTATAATACAGAAATATTTACCTTCTGGAAAATTCTGCTCATTTATACACTCAGTAATTGGTTGGAGCTTCTTTTACACAAATCACTGCATCTATATAATGTGGTATGGAGACAATCAGTCCATTGCGCTGCTGGAGTGTTATGAAGCCCAGGTTGCTCTGATAGAAGCCTTCAACTCATCTGTTTTGTTTAATGCCGATGTCTCATATTCCCCTTGAAACATCCCCAAAGATGTTCTTTGGAGTTCAGGTCAGACCAGTTGGCTGGCCAAGTAAACACAGTTATATCACGGTCAGCAAAACAGTCTTTGGTAGTTTTGGCTTCACTGTGGGTAGGTGCCAAGTCCTGCAAGGAAATCAGTATCTCCATAAAGCTGTCTGACAGCTCAGATACAGTTCAGATGGCAGATAGCATTGGCTCTGGACTTGATAAAGCACAGAGGACCAACAGCAGCACATGGCATGGCACCCCAAACCATCACTGACTATGGAAACTGAAAACACTGGACTTCAAGCACCTTGGATTCTATGCCTCTCAGATCTTCCTCTAGACTCTAGACTGTTTTCCAAATAAAATTTCAAAATAATGTTCATCTAAAAACAGGACTTTGGACCAATTCAACGGTCTAGATCTTTTTCTCCTTAGTCCAGTTGAGAAGTTTATGATGTTGTCTGTGGTCCAGGGTTAGGTCAACACTAGAAACATGGCACTTGTATTCCATTTCCTGGACCTGTCCTAGGGTTGTGGCTCTTAATCCATCGACTCTAGCCTCAATCCACTTCTTGTGAAGCCCCTTGAAGTTCTTGAATCTGCTTTGTTTAACAATCCTCTGGAGGCCGAGCTCATCCCTGTTGCTTGTGTGCTTTTTCTTACCACACTTTTCCAGTCAACTTTCCATGAATCTGCTTTGATACGGCCTCTGAGAACAGCCTGCCCCTTCAGCAGTGACCTTCAGTGGTTAACCTCCTTCTGGACATTTGCCAAGTCAGCAGTCTTCCTCATGATTGTGGCTGTGTGTACTGAAACTGAGTGAGAGATGAAGGCCCAGGAAACCTTTGCAAATCTGACTTTTCTGCAATATTCTAATATTTTGAGATAGTGGATTTTGTGAGCTGTAAGCCATAACCATCAAGATTAAAACAAAAGTCTTGAAATGTTTCACTTTGTATGAGATGAATCAAGGATTTATAAAAGTTTAACTTTTTGACGTGAATCAGAGAAAATGAACGTTTACGTGATATTCTAATATTTATAGATGCATTTGTAAGCCTCTTTCGTTGTCATTCAGATGGAGCCAGCGGTAGTTTGTGTACATAAAATTAGCAATATGTAAGACGAATACATTTTATACTGTTCGCATATGAGGCGAACGTAGGAGACACTACGTTTCTCGTCGAAAATCACCCTGGGAGTCGTAGAAATTTTGCGACTTTATGACATTTCCGCGACGCTCTCTGAGCTGATAAAGGTTTCATGCTAAACCCAAAGTCATGCTAACATGACGTGTCTGGTAGTTTTTTTTCCCCCACAAAAATGGTTCTGATACCCCCTGAAGCGGGGAGGGTGGGGGGCAGAGAGCAGTGTTGAATGTCAGTGCCTCTCCTCCTGATCACCACCCAATCACTGAACGGCTTTGAGTTTCTTGTTACTTCAAGAACTGTTGCTATGGAGCTTCTATCTCAACAGTTCACACAAAGTAAGGCGAACCCTGGATAACTCAAGGAATTATCAAAGCTGAGTTTTGTTTTTTATTGGTAACACTTAAAAAAAAATAGGGGAAGAGGCTGTGAAGGAATGCAGGTGCAGTCAGTCCCCCTCGGCTCCGTCACCATCGGACCGCAGTCTTGGCGCGATGACACGGTCGGATCCATCCGGCGGGCGGAGCGCCTGGTGCGGCAGACTCGGGCAGGGCGGTCCGGGACCTTCAGCCTGCCTCAGAGCCGCAGCGCTTCTGCAGGTTTAACTCCAAAGAACTCTCACAGCACAGCAGAAATGACCCAAGATAAGATCGCAGGAGGAGAATCTGAGCAGAGTCGTGACTGCATCTGCACTAATAAGATGTCCAGACCCCAAACTACTGGATCAATGGTGAGAAAAAAACTCGACTTGCCGACAGATTTGACCCGGTTGCTGCTTAAACTTTGAGGGGAACGAATTAATGACACCGCAGTACTTCTATTACAGATACACTTCTGTTGGTTATTCTTCAAACCTATCAGGAAAGATACACATAAGAAAACATGTATAGTTTAGGAGGTATTTTGCATTAATTTGAGACAGATGTGGTTCAAAGCCTCCGTGACAAATTTAGAGTTAAATCAATTCACACAAACTCTTTCTTTAAAGCTGTCTGAACAAGTGTTTTTGATAGACATGGGTGTAAAAAAGCAGGCCATTAGTAAAAGTATCTACACCAATGTAGGCAAAAAATTAACAAGGGAAAGTCTTCAATATTGGTACAAGCAGTAACATTGTTTTTCTACTGAAGTATGGTAGAGGCAGTAAATTTAACTTCTTTTTAGTACTGAGCAGTTAAGTCGTACAAGATAGGATAACAGTTAATAGTTAACATGGCCACCCTATTGGCCCACTCATAGGAGGCTGGTTACACCTTGTGGTGACATCCATCCTGGACAATCTCATTATAATTGGAAAGCACTTAAAATCAAGAGATAACACTCGTCAGGGGTGTAGCTAGGGATTTTGGGCCCCCAGAAAGAATATTACACCCTAGCTAGCCAAGCAACAAATGTGTCATTTTTACAATTATCTATGCATTGTAATGTATTTTGAACAATAATTTCCCTATTTATGAGCAATATTTTTACTATGGTTAAATTAAATTTACTTGCGTTATTTAGCAGCGCTGGACTACATCATTTGGTGTTTTTAAGGGGGGAGCGAGCCCCCCAATATTGTATTTTACTCCATTTGATACAAAATTCAGTCTGCTGACCAACTTATTTTGTCACTTTTGATTCAATTGTGACACTAATTACTAAGAAAAAAGAAAGAAAAACACACTTTTCATTGCAGGCTTCTCAAGGGCCCCTCCCTACTGTGGGCCCAGGTAATCAGTACCCTTTATCCCCCCTGTGCTACGCCCATGCTTTGCATCAACATTGCATCTCCACTGAAAACTTAAGATCAGAATTCACTTTCCTGCCTGGCATGCAAATAGGAACCTCCTCATTTATGAGGACTGAAGGCATGACTATTTAACATATAGTGGGTGGGAATATTGGTCTTCCAGTTAAGGGGTCAGTCCTTAATGCTGCCCTGGACACATGAGCGTCTACACCAACCAAACCAATGTAAACAAATGCATACCAGACCTGTTTAACAAAATGCATTAACAGGGATAATCTCTAATGCTTTTTGTGGATGCAACTCAATGCATACTGAAAACTATTTGATATCCAACAGCTCAGGCTGCATATGGATGTGATCTGGGATGTCTTTGTCTGGACTGATCTGTTGTCAGGACACAACACTTGTGTTGCTATCAGAACTTATGCTATCAGAAATCGATCCATCCTCAGGACGTGTTGGGGTGTATTCACACTTAGCATTACCAGATCACCCAGGGGTGATGTTTTTGTAAGGTGTAACAGTGGGGTTTCTGTAATTTCAGGCTGATGCGGTATTTAAAAAAGTTGTATTAATTTAAATCTGCATTATCTTGTGAAATATGGTGGATTGTAAGTATAAAATTGTATATAATGCACTGTATTTGAGTAAATTTTACATAAAAAACTAAGCCAGCCAAACTAACTTTCTTCTGAAGTTCCCTGGTGGCTCCCAGAGGACATTTGTAGCCCCGTTCCCTCCTTCCAGCATGCGTGAGCAGTGTGCTGGCGCCAGTGTTGCCATGGCCAGTGAGTACATGCGGAGGGTGAGGGAGGTGGAGGGTCAGCTGCGCAGGCAGGCCGGCAGGGTGAGAGAGGAAGGCATCAAGCTGGAGAGAGAGAGGGGTCACCTGGAGAGGATGCTGCACAGCCTCAAGACTCATCTGAACATCAACAGGAGGAGCTCTGAGGGTAGGACCAGGAGGCCATCTACAACAGAGACAGTGAGTTTACTCAAGTTAGCCTTAATGTTAATACAAAAGCTGCAATATTTCATTTATTGCCTTTTTAAAATCTTAATCACTGTTGGATATTTTTATGGTATTTACATGTTTATCTCAGAAGAAAATAAATTGATTAAACAGGCATTTTTAATATTTTTTGCCTAAACGTCTAAACACCTGCAGAAACATGCATTTAAACCCTTTCAAAGTAAAATAGATATGTAAAAGCTGAATCCTAAAGCAGAAGTAATGTAAGTGATACAACAGACCACAGATTAATCATTAATTTCTGTATTGTTCACTTCATTTATCAAGAGGAGGAGATGTGTTCAGTGACAGCTCTGCTCTGTTGCAGGAGAGCGATGGTGCTGATTACTTGTTGCTTTGTGAGAGACGAGAGCTGGCCCAGTTGAAACAGGATCTGGAGGGAGCGCTTAGAAACACGCTGACCCAGCTACAGGTGATTCACAGTCACTGTTCTGTCTTCATCGCTTGACTCGTTTTTCTTTAAAGTCCCCTCCCCCCACTCTGCTCTCTCCCCCCCTCTAGCTCTCTGGTTTCCACTCCCCTTATATGATTTACTGGCATGAGTGATGGAAGAAAATCAACACTGCCAGAGCTGTCACACCAATGATTTCCACCCTGTAGCCTTATCAGCACTTCATACTGTTTCTTTTCTTGATGTTAAGTATTAATATAAAAAATAAAATATAGGGATTTTGATACAATGTTATTTTATTTAGCAGACATTTTTCATCAAAAGCGACATACAGCACTGCTGCTGCTGTGTTCTGGATCATCTGTGGAGGTTTAAATGTGTATTCAGGGAGGAGTGGCAGTAGTCAATGTATGGTATGAAAAAAAGCATGAACTAGGAGCTGTGTTGCATGCTCTGTCAGTTAGAGACTGATCCTCTTGATATTACAGAGGCCAATTAGCATGATTGAGCAATCAAGGCTACATGAGCCTTAAAGATTTGCTGGCTAGCAATCATAACACCCAGATGTGGACTGGCTTGGGTGACAGTATGCTCAGTCTTTGACAGGTTGAGGTGAAGGTGATGTCCCTTAACCCATTTAGGAATATCAGCAAGGCGGGCACTGGTGTAGCTCAGTTGGTAGCCCGTATGCCGTGGACTCTTTTTTACTTTTTCTACCATTTTATTGAGTAAACAATCAAAAGATCAATTTTCGGTATATTCAATAATAAAGAGCCGTGAATTAAACTGTCTTTCTGTGTTTCATCCTGAGTTTGCAAAGCTAGTGATGAGATCTGTTTGACATGCAGGTCTAAGCAGAAGTCATACCAAAACAAGGAAATACAAAGTATGAGTACCCTGCAGCACAGGGGCAGTCCCTGTTGCTGTGCACACTGATTATATTAGTTTTATAAACTCATGTTGTATGAGGTTTATGCCCTAATTATTCAAAATACACTTTAATTATATAAGAAGGACTAAAAGATATGGATAACAAGAATAGTAATACAAGAGTGCTTAAGTCAATTATAGATAATCATGAGAAGATTACAATTTTCCATTACATAACAATCAGCAAGCTAATCATGAACAAAAATGTTATCTTATTCAAAGTTCTTTCTTTTTCTCTTCCAGGCCTTGGGTCAAAGTAGTAAAAAGCTGCAGGACTGTGCCTGTGAGAGGGCTCGAGTCCTGGAGCTGCTGCCCCTCAGTGGCTCTGCTGGAAAGCAACACAGCTCTGCAGAGACCTTCACCAAAACAGACCCCATCAGCCCCTTTACACCAGGTACAAGCAGGATAAATGGTCCCTGCAACAGAAAAAGCAGTGCAGAAATGGAAAAAAATAAAAAATAAAAAAAAATAATGGTGATAGTTTAAAAAAACCCTTCCTGTTCTTATTACTTTTTATTTATTTTAGAGGGAAAGCCTATTCTAACCAAAGGAATTCACCCCTAACTCACTGATTTTTCCTTGTGCAGAATGTAAGCAAGTCTTAGAAGAGTCCACTTTGATGGTCAGCCAGTCACAGCTGCTGAGAGAAAACATCAGACGAATGCTAACCAGCGCCATCAGCAGGCAGAAAGCTGTTCACTGCACTGTCAATGATGGGCTGGTGAAGAAAATTGCAGAGACAATCAGTCTGCAGGTAAACACACATTTATCCCCATTTTTAAAAAATTTGGATGCAACACAAAAATGCTGTAGTAACAAATTGAGACCAGAGTAATAGAAAAATTTCATTTTTCTTTTGTAGCAAAACTTGACTCTGATGTCTGCAGCCACCAGACAGGCCATGTTTCGTAAGCAGAGAGAAATCAACTGCATTCGTCACAGCCATGACAGACTGCAGGTGAGTTTGTGTGAAACTGAATGAGTGAGTTTATCTGAGACTCAGTGGTAGAAGCTGATTTTTTCCTGTTTTTTTTGCACAGGGTCCAGAATACTGTGGTGACCTACTCTCCAGGGAGAAACTAAACAGGCCTCTGGTGCAGGTTTATCAGAGACACCCTGGGACACAGTTACCCGAGGCAGCAAATCTCATACAGGTGTTTACTGCATCAAAATATCTATACAGATAAATCCAAAATACACTCACACAATATGGTGAAAGAATGTTCTAATTGTTGGATGAATCATTTCATCTTTGCAGCTCTTGTAGATGTTTTATGTTGTTGAAAGACTCTAAATTATTTATTTTAAGAGTTTATGCTGCTTTGTCTGACAACATCTGATCATACATATTTGATAAGCCTTGCGCTGAAAACAGTTTATACACAGTAATGCAATCCTAAAATGCACTAGCAGATTTTCACACATTGTTTTTAAAAAGACTCAGTGGTTTAACACATTCCCCTTATCTGTCACCTCTCTAGAGAAAAACAAACACGTCATTTAATGTGTTTCCTGTGTGTCTCTCAGGGCAGTGCCATGTTGAAGCGATGTCTAACCTCCTCTGAGGGGCAGCTGGCGAGGCTGCAGCGTACCTGTCTGCAACTGTTGAACAACCAGCACGGAAAGACAGCAGCAGCTCAGATTGATGCAGCCATCATCCGCATGAGGAGGCAACAAGTGGACAAGCGTGCCATGCCAACTTTTCTCCAGCAGGGGGCGTGCTAAAGCTAAATAGAGCAGCCATGTTCAAATTCATTGGTGCAATGATAATTTACATTTTAGCTCCATGAATTCAGCCCTTTATACTCCCATATAATACAACCCCAGTTCCCTAAAAAGATGGAGCACTGTGTGAAATGTAAACAGAAACAGAATACAATGATCTACAAATCTCATAAAACCCATATTTTATTCAGAATAGAACATAAAAAACAGATGTTGAAACTGGGACATTTAACTGTTTAGCTTATTTTAAATTGATGGCAGCAATACATCTCAAAAAAGTAGGGATAGGGCCATGTTTACCATTGTGTAGCATCCCCTCTTCCTTCAACAACAGTCTGTAAACGCCTGAGAAGTGAGAAGATCAGTTACTGGACTTCTGGGAAAGGAATTTTGTCCCATTCTTGTCTGATGCACGATTGTAGTCGCTCAACAGTCCTGGGTTTTCTTTGCCGTTTTTTTTGCTTTATGATGCACCAAATGTTTTCTGTTGATCAGAGGGTCAAGACCAGCAGGCAGACCAGTTCAGCACCCAGACTCTTCTACTGTGAGGCCATGCTGTCGTGATGGATGCAGTATGTGGTTTAGTGTTGTCTTGCTGAAATATGTAAGGCCTTCCCTGAAAGAAAGGTTGTCTTGATGGGAGTATATGTTGCTCTAAAATGTCAACATAATTTTCAGCATTGATAGTGCCTTTCCAGATGTGTAACCGGCCCACGCCATAGGCACTAATGTAACCTCATACCATCAGAGATGCAGACATTTGAACTGTGCACTGATAAGAAGCTAGATGGTCCCTCCCTTCTTAAGTCAGCAGATCACAGCATCTGTGGTTTCCAAAAAGAATTTCACATTTTGATTCATTTGCCTATAGAACAGTTTTCCATTTTGCCTCAGTCCATTTTACAGGAGCTTTGGCCCAGAGAAGACAGCAGGATTTCTGGATTGTGTTGACATATGTCTTCTTCTTTGCATGATACAGCTTTAACTTGCATTTGTTGATGGCATGCCAAACTGTGTTGACAGACAATGACCTCTGGAAGTAGTCCCGAGCCCATGCAGGGATTTCCAGTACAGAATCATACCTGTTTTTAATGCAGTGCCGCCCAAGGGCCAAGATCATAAGCATGCGATATTGACCTTCAGCCTTGTCCCTTGCACACAGAGATCCCTCCAATTTCTCTGGAACTTTTGATGAGATTATGGACTGTAGATGGTGGGATTCTTTGCATTTTTATGTTGAGGAATGCTTTTTTAAAATTGTTCCACAATTTTTAGATGCAGTTTTCACATGTTGGTGAACCCCTGCTCATCTTTGCTTCTGAGAGACTCTGCTCCACTAAAATGCTCTTCTTACTCCCAGTCATGTTACTCACCGGCTGCCACTTAACCTCTTATTAGTTTCAAAATGCCCCTAAAGCTGTTTTGACATACGTTTTTGAAATACGCTGCTACCATCAAATTCAAAATGAGCAAATATTTTTCATGAAATGGTAAAATATCTCAGTTTCAACATCTGATACGTTGTTCATGTTCTACTGTCAATAAATTATGGGTGTATGAGATTTACAAATCATTGCATACAATTTACACAGTTTTTAGGAAACAGGGTTGGATATTAAGACATTCAAACCTATATAATATATAGGCATATATAATGTGTTAATTAATATCATACACAAGATCTTGAGAAAACAACCAAATTTTACATGTTCTCATGGCAAATTTCCAACTTAAAGCAACTCTGCAACCCACTTTTTGGTCCTGACCCACCAGATGATAACCCCTGGTTCTGAGCACTCTTCAACCTCCTGAGACCCAAGCTTTTGTTTGTAATACATTCTTAGTTTCCCTCACTCATTTGCAATAAGTGGGACCTGGTAAGTATAAAACCTGAGCCTTGTCTTTGAACAGGAAGGAGTTTTCTCAAAAAATGTCTACATATGAGGACAACAGGCTTACAACACTGCACAACACAAAATGATATTATAACTTGAATGGTAGAATTTCCATTGAAATTATTAGAGATTTCTAAACCATAAAATAATCTCCCAAAACCAACCCATATTTTTGAGATACTGTGAAACATTTATAATCTTAAACATTTTAACCCCCCCCCCAAAAAAAAACCAAACAGATTTCCCAAAAATTCCAGTCAAACTTTTTCCCCCAAATTTAATGAAAATTCTCAGATTTTACATCATATTCTACCCCAAATTTCTAAACAATTTCGCAAGAATTTACAAATAAATTCAACCAAAATTCCATGCAAAATTTCTCTCTCCAAACATCCGAATTCCCTAAAATTTCTATGAAAAATTTTGAAAATGTCAAAGGATATCCCCCAAAAATCCAAATCAGATTCCTAAATATTTACAGATAAAGCCTCCAAATTCCTATGAAAGTACCTGATAATCTTAAGAGAAAATCCCTCCAAAATTTAAAATCAATAATTCAAAAGATGCAAAGATTTCCCCAAAAACATTCATAAAATTCCTGAAAATTAAAAACTAATTTCACAGACATTTTAGAGAAATTACTTAAATTTCTGTGGAAATTCTGGACAATTATCCCAAAAATTCTAATAGCAGATTGTAATACTGTCTTGTACCTAGGCCAAAATGTTATGTTAATATATGAACATGCAGGGCCGTCACGGGGTTAAAGTGATAATGTTTTCAGAGTCCTGACCAAAGTGTTCACAGTCTGACCCACGTCAGCCATGGATAACATTAGTTTTCTTGTGGTCAACCACCACATTTAATTTTAATTTTTGTGTGCCCATTTACTTTTGACTCTGAATTAGTTTCTGCACACAAAGAGGCAGATTTTTCTCTTTTCCTGCTTGGAGGACAACACTGAAAATAAAAGACAAAGCCTTGATGAAAAGGTGTTATGCAAAAACAACAATCAAGAAACCTAATGGTCTGTATTTCTATGTGACTGACGGTATCTTAATAAACAATAAACTAAGATTAATTTTCTTTGACTCTTTAATCCAGTCTAGTTTGGTTATCTTTGCTATTGTAACACGTGACCATGCTCAGGATGAATGCTTTTCTATTGCTGATAAATATCAGTTAAAAAATAGAGTGCCTAATGCAGTTACCTTATCCTAGAATATTGATGAAACTATGTGACAGTATAAGCTCAATCATAAACATTCATTTTACTTTACTGTCTTACGATTTGCCTCTTTCTGAAGTAAAGCAGCTTATGAGACTTAGGTGAATCCCCTCTAAGGAGTAAAAAAACCCATTTCTAGCTCCTACTTAGATTTGTAGTCATGAGACTGCAGGTCACTTGACAGCCCTCCCAGCAAACTCAACGTCTTTCATTAGGACACAAGGCAAAATTTGATAAACCTGAAGTGTTTAACATAGAAAACTTTTCATTCTTAAGAAAAATGATCAAAGGCTGCTCAAATTGAGCCTTTTAACACAGATTTAATGATACTAAAGTACAGTTTTTCACACAAAGCCTCATTCATTCTGTTAAATCTGAATGGGTCTATTCTCTGCAGAACAGTGAGCCCAGGCAGCTCTGCAAAATCACGGCTGTCACTGGGAAGCTGCCAAACTAATTGAATCATAAGTAGGGGGGTGTGGAGATTCTTGGACTTAATTTACAGAATCTAAGGGAGGAAGCAGAGATTTACTCAAGCATCTCTGAACAGAGCAGAGGAAGCCGGACAGAGTTGGTTGGTAAGATATGATGAGAGAGACTTAAACAGATTTCATGTTTTCATATTGAAGACGGACTCATTTTGTCTTCAAAGATAAAAAAGAGAAGAGCTAAAAAACTGAGCAGAGAAAATATTTTCTCCCTGTGAGACTCAAACTGTCCATAATGTGGAAGCTGGTTTGTCCTCTGCTTCTCCTTTGTTTACCTCCAGCTGTGGGTAAGTCAGCAAAACACACGTGTGTATGAGAATGCTTTAGACTAACACCAACAGAAATGTTTTTAATTTCTACTTCTTTAAGCAATAGTCAGTAGTTGGGTGTACATTACTGATCAACTTATTAACCTTCGAGTCTATTTTTCTCTTTTTGGAAAATGTTAAAAACGGCAGTCAGAGCTGCATTCACAGATGTCTTATGGAAAATAGATGAACAACTTATTAACTATTATTTATCAAAATAAATACATATCACTCATCAAACTGTTCCAGCTTCAGCTTATATACACTTTGTATTCACAATAAAGATTTCTGTTATTTTCTTTAATCAATTCACTATGGCTTTAACATGTATATATTGTAAGTACAGTTATTCACCATTCACATTCCACTCTAAAGCCCGCTTGGCTCACATGTGGAGTTCTCTGCAAACTCTAAATGGGCTACACTGAGGACAGGCTACAGTCTGGCCACTCTGCCAAAAGCCCAGATCAGTGGAGGGCTGCAGTGATGGTTGTCCCTCTGGACCTTTGTCCCATCTCCACACAGGATCTCTGTAACTTACTTAGAGTGACCATCGAGTTCTTGGTCACCTCTCCTACTAAGAACCTTCAACCTCAATCGCTCAGTTTGGCCAGATGACCAGCACTTAAAGAGTCCTGGTTGTACCTATCGGCCACTGTGCTCTAGGGAACCTGCAGTGCAGCAGGTTTTTTGTAGCCTTTCCCAGATCAATGCCTTGCAACAATCCTATTTCTAAGCTCTGCAGGCAATTTCTTTAACCTCCTGACTTGCTTTTTGCTCTGATATGCATTGTCAGCTGTAAGGGCTTCTGTAGAGAGGTAAGTGCCTTTAAAATCATGTCCAATCAATTTAATTTAGCACAGGTGGACCCCAATCAAGGTGTAGAAACATCTCAGCAATGACCAAGTCAAATGTGAGGAACCTGAGCTATATTTCAAATTTTGTTTCCAAGGGTCTGAATAATTATGTCATTGTGATATTTCAGTTCTTTCATATATTTGAAAAATGTCTAAACTTTAGTGTTCATTTTGTCAGATCACTTAATCTGCTTCCATCATACTAATGTGATTTTACTGATGTAAAAAGTTCTTAAAGTTACAGTCTTCACTCTGTGACTCAGTCACAAAATTTACTTTTGCTATCTGTGCCTGAAGTCTATCTTGAGATGGGTAAAAGGGGTTTCGGATATTCTGCTCCTGCAGCCTGAAATCTTCTGCGTGAAGATTTATATCTTGGGGAATTGGTCTCTTTAAATTGTTGTGAAAGTAGACTGAAGGCATTGGAGTAAGGTTGTAAATGTTTTGAGTGATGACTTTCTGCTCTGTGACACAAGAGTTGGTTGATCCATGTTTGTAGTGTTTTTTATGTTTAATGTGTCATGTCTGTAATGCTGTAATTGTGCTGCTGCCTATCTTGGCCAGGACACTCTTGTAAATGAGATTTTAAATCTCAGTGAGGTTTTCCTGGTTGAATACATTTAAATGAGAATAAAAATGTCATCATTTATTTTGTAAGAATTGTTATGCCTATAACTATGTCTATTTGTATATTAAAATGTTTTGTTACACAAGATTAAAGAGACAAAATACTTCTAAGGTTTTCTTTTATATCACCTTCGTGTGTGTCTATCATTCAGTTCCCCTCTTCTGTTACACCTGTGTGTTCCCCACCGCCTCTCCTCTGGACTGCATCCAATTCCCCCTCATGTGCCCCCCTGAGCAGGTCTGTCTGTCCAGCCGAGCTGTGGGCGTGAAAGGTGAGCGTCACTGAACAAATTCAAATGAATCAAAACTGAGAAAAAGAACTGAGAAAGAGGTGGTTCTCAGCACAGAGGGGGCAGAGTTTGTCGTTTATGTTTTAATGAAGCTCTTTTTTTTTTTTCAGGAGATTTCCGTGTGGTGTTAAATGAGAAGAGCTGCATCCTGCCCTCAATGTGTGGAGTCACGGGTGAAAAATACACCATGGGGCTCAACTTCACCTTCACCAATGAATGCTGCGATACACATCTGTGCAACGGAGCTTCAACACCTCCTAATCCCTCCTGGACTGTCTCATTACTCCTTCTATTTATTCTAAACACAGTTTGGTAAATACAGCAAAACCACAGCATACTAAATGAAACTAGTCATTAACTGTCATACTAACAGACACTATGACAAGAGAAGAGGAGCAGCCTCTTCTGCTCTCTAAAGGATGACCCCATACTCATCAATCAAGCTCTAATATCAAATGGTGCATTAACTGAGCTTTATATATAAAGAGTTTACATAATCAGAGTAAGCTGAGTAAGTCTTTACAAGCTTTGATTAACTGAACTACCTTTATACACCTTTTGCCTGCAAAATGTGTGTAAAACTGTGCACCATTACTGGCAATTTGCTCCCATCTATAGACAATAATAAGACAAAAAACTCAGAGAGTTCTGAGTAAAATAGTTGTGGATTTCAGCGATATGGCCTGAATAGAACTATAAACAGGACCAGTTAACACATAGATGCCACCAGCTTCATATGTTTAGGGTGTAGTCTTACTTTGTAATTCAATTACAAAATAAATACGATTTCTCAATTTTTTTAGATATTTATTGTATACTGCAATACCCTTTCAACCAGTAGAGGGAACTATCTTTACAATTACCATTTTAAAATTTTATTTAGCAGATGCTTTTATCCAAAGCGACTTACAACTGGGACTGCGGTTCCTGGCGTTAAGGACCTTGCCTAAGGGCCCACACTGGACACTTGTGCTTTGAACCCCTGACCTCCCATACCATAGTCAGCAACGTAAACCACTGAGCTATCCAGCCAATCTGATTTTGGCTTTTGGCTGCTCTCCATGGACATCCGAAGTTAAAACACAGAGCTGTAAAAATAAGGGAAAAATGATGTTTTGCAGTTTTATTGTCAAATAATTGCAACACAATTATCAAATTTTAGATCATAGGTCTACTTTAACCTACATTTAAACAAAATCGGGGTACAATCATCATGCAAACCTAGTTGTATGACTGGTATCTGATGAGTTGATTGTATCATTACATCCCTAGTCTAAAATTTCATCCAGTCAGTTAGGACTGATATGAAAAACACTTGTATAGTAACTTTGTATATTATCACCATTCATCAGACTTGAAAAGCATCTCCAACATTTTCAAGATTTTTTTTATGACTGTTCTTTTTGGGGGTTGCACGATATTATTGGCATGATGTCAGGAGATATTAGCATACGAAAACCATTATCAGTATCAGCAGATATGAACATTTCTGCTGACATTAGCAACCTTATTTTGGCTAAAGAAAGTCTGCATATGTAAGCTGTAAATATTGGCTGCATTAATGAATAAATGAGTAAACTTTTAAGCTTGACCAACAGACCTGCATAGCTAAAGTCTTTTACTTTAATCGTCATCATTTCTTAGACTTTAAAGTGGGTTTAAGAGTGAAATGTGTTAATTTGTTCAACCTTTAAGCTTGAAATTGTGTATTTAAAGGACTGAAAATTTAGGCTTGAACTACATTTAGATATCGGGATAGGTTAAAATTAATTTGTAAATAGTGGCACATCAGATATGGCCAAAAATCCAATATCATGCATCCCTGTTTTTTAATTTATGAGTTGTTGTTTCTATCTGTCCTGCATCGCAGTGCTTCCACTGTAACCATTACTGTCTGTGTAACATTCTGTTGTCATCTGTCTGTAAATTCTAAGGATCAGATCTTGTCTTCAAAACAAAGGAAGGCAAAGTAAACTAAGCACTTGTTTTATAATGACATATTCACATGATTTAATGTGCTTTGGCTTTTTAGATAATTTAACTGAATAAACAGAGCTTCATTAAAACAACATTGTGAACTGAATACTTCATGAATTGTTCACTACCTGTAAAGAAATAATTGCCTATTTACAGTTGAGGACAAAATGATTAGCCCCCCTTGGAAAATTTCTTTTTAAAAATGTTTCTCAAGTGCTGTTAAACAGTGCAAGGACTTTTAACACAGCTTTTCATTATTTTGGATGCTTACATGATCTAACTTTGCACACAGAAACAAAATTATTTCACAAAACAAAGACTACCAGGGTCTAAATCATGAGCCCCTCTGATGCTAATAGGCAGTTTTGTCTCTTTTTTGCTGGATAACAGCCTGCAGTGGTTTGTCGTATGATCAACAAGTCTCAGACACATCTAGGGCTGGGTAATGCCACAGATTGCCTGAATCGATCGATTCTGATTCACCTGGTCCCAATTCAATTCAATTCATGATTCAGTTTGATCTGATTCATTATCCATTCATGTAGTGATGTTTTAGCCACAAAACCTATTTTGCTTCAACATTAATGAGCTAACAAAGAACGAAAGTTAGAAATAATAGAAAGCCTGTATTGATAACTCGCCTAGATATCGAAAATAAAATGATTGGGAGTGAGATCCGAACCTTGAGTAAGAGTCTAAAGGGTTTCAGAGGCGAGAGCAGGCCAAGTCCCAAGCTGCATGAGCGACATAAGTCCCAGACTGATTACACGAGGAGCTGCTGGGAAACAGAGCAGGCCTATATATCTATATCTATATCTATATCTATATCTATATATATATATAATGATCAATCTCTAGATTTTATGAATCAACATCATAACCAAAAAATTAGAATCGATCTGATTTGTATGATTGTTTTTTTTTTACCCAGTCCTAGACATGTTCCCAGAGGAATCCCAGCCCATTCTTCTTTGGCAAATCTGGAGGCCTTCTGTTGAACAGCACATGGGAAAATTTTCATGAGGGGCTAATAATTTTGAACTCATCTGTATATCATTATAAATGATATACAATGACTATAATATTTTCCCTTTTATTGCCCAGACTGAGTGCAGAAGTGGTCAGATTAACTATGCGTTATTAGGCCAACATGAAACAGATTTTATTCTCCAACTCATGAACGTAAGCAAAACTTAACTATAATGTATTTCTTTGAGGGCATTATGTAGGAAAAGAAAAAGACAATAACTTCTCAAAGTGTTGCAGATAAAAATGTCAGAACATTGCCTTGCTGTTTGGATATTTATTCATAGAACTGTTAAGGAAATATTGTTCAGACCACATATTGTTTACACTTACACACAAATCAAATAACTTTACTGATTGAGAATATGAAGTAGTTTTAATTTTTAAAAGTTATCCATTTAAAAAAATCCCTGGCAGACATTAAACTTTACCCATTAAAAATAAAATACACTTCAACCAGAGTTCATAGCTTTATGGATATAATTTAGTGCCTTCAACTGCTTTTATTTAGCGAGAACTTGTTTTAGTCCAAGCAGCGAAGTTGGTGAATTTTGAATAAGCATTGGTATTTTGATGTAACTGTATTCAAGCGCGGCCTTGAATAAATCAGGTTAAGATGTTTCATTAATTAGTTGCATACTTTTACTTTTAGGAGAACCCCGTAAACCTCACAGTATTTTTTTCCTGTAGGATACATTTACATGAAGGCTCATAACTGGTTAAGTGACGATGTTTTGACCAAAGGAGCTGTTGGTATTGGTTCTGTTCATGTAATGTTGACAAAAAGCTGACTGTGGTCTACTTTGACGAAAACAAAATCACCTTTTAATCTTTTCAACTTATTTAATTTACTAAGCTATGATAACTGGGTTACAGCAGGACCATTTAAATGCAATTTGGGCTCAGGCTGTTCTTTAAACGACCAGCGAGAGGCGCCACTTTGTTTCTGGCTGTTTTCAACCACCTGCAGGTGTTGTTGATTGGGCTCCCTAACCAGAATCTTAGCAGTGATAATATTTCGAATGAGAGTTTAAGTTTCTATGCCTAAAATAAACCCAAAAACCTGTTGATTTTGACTAAATTTTCGGGTATGGTTTACCTTTCTCTATTTTTCACATTGCCGCTGTTGTTCTGCACTGATGGGGGAGCACTACCAACGTTTGGCGCTTCAAATCAAACAAAGCAGTTGATGAGAAAAGCCTCCCGCAGAGAAACACCTATCCTGCCTCCACCATACCTGCAACTCCCCGTGTTTGTAGACTCCAGGCTGCCACTTGTGGAGAAAGAGCATTTCTCTCCATCAAAGGGTACCGGACAGGAACCTCTACCTGAGCCCGTTCGGGAAGTCCTTCTCCCGGTTCGGCCACAGACCAGCCAGCCAAGCGTTTCGGGTGATTCCGTGAGAACTTCGTGCAAGCGGACAAAGATGCTCGTGCAGGTGGATAAGAACGTTTTGGGGACCGTTGAACCACAGTCTCGTGTCAAACTGGGAACCTGTCCGCCCAGTAAAGCAACAAGGGATTACCTTTACTTTGAGTATGGCTTTGACATGTGCGGAACCAAACAAACGGTAAGCCATTATCTATTCTCCATTTGGTTAACAGGTGGCTAATGCTAATGGTTTAGCTTGATAACGGCTAAGCTCGAGGGTAACAAACAGTCACTTGGTCGGTTTAGCTCCGGATCTAAATATCTTAACTAATCTCTTATGTATTTACACAAACTTTGATTTAAAATATTTTTATTGTTGCCAGATTTATGTCCTTGTTAAATTTGATACCCTGTCTTTCCCTTTAGCGCCATCAACAGGCTGACATTTGTTCCCAACTGGTGGGTTGGGACCCAAGAGAGGGTCGTGAATGTGTGCCAGGAAAAATATATTAGGCTAAAGGTTTATGGCATTTAAACGCCCTACATTCTTTTAGGTTTTCTTGTGATGACAAGTAAATTTCAGTCCTTTTCTGAATATTTCAACTTATTTATCTCCCTTTCCTGCAGTACAAAGCTGTTTTTTTCCCAAATAATTAGGAAATGCCTTGAGAAACTGCCATTTTTTTTGTCTTGGGGGGGGGGGTAATTAAAATATATCCATACTTGTCCTTCTGTTCTTAAGTGCTTTTTAAAATACGTCTCTTTTGTTCTGAATCATTGTTCCATTTATGGTCGGAACTGTAAGATTTTGCATTATCTCAAGGAGGTTGTAGAGAGGGTCCTTATACCGGCCAGTTGAGAATCACTGCAAAGAGCAAAGAAGTTGAATCTCAGAATTTAAATGATGAGAACAGCCATGGATAACAGAGCTGATCTTGTGCTGCAGCTGTGAAGAATAGAGCTGATAGTTGAGTTGTCCCTCACCTATATCAGAGAAAGCTTTTAAAAATATGAGATGTAGCTCTGGTCTTAACAGATATTTAATGGATTGATAACACAACTGGTTCACCTTCATTTTCCTTCATTAATTGTAATATTTGTCATATTCCCTTTTCCAGTACTGGGCCAGCGATTACAAACTTCTAATACTCTGTACTTTTATCATTATTAGCAGATGATGACAAAGGAAATTTGAAGCCTGCTTCAAAGGCCAGTACAGTCAGTCTTTGTATGTTAGCCAGCTGATGTTAGAAAGTGGTAAAAGGTAGTGCAGCTTTACAGAACATGTAACATGGCTTGAATGGATTGAGTGTTATTAATGGAATAGTGATAATCTATTCTGTTGTGTCTTTACAGATCTTTAACAACCAGATGACCTATTTAAACACGCTACAATATGACCCACCAACACTCCAAGGACCAATCAGGCGATCTGCACCTTTCAGCCTGCCTGTTTCATGTAATTATAACAGGTAATGGAGTCAGACTATTTTTTGTAATGTTCTTTTTTGATCACATGTTGACTGTTTCTTTCTTGTTTACTTTCAGATACCAATACTCCTACAAAATTGCCTACAAACCAAAACTGCGGATGCGAAAGATCTTCAAACCAATGAGGCAACAAATTGAATTCGTTCTGACTCCCCGTAACGGTAAAAACTGAAAGTATTTGTCTTGTCAACATTTCTGTCTGTTCTTGAAGAGTATAATTAAAGAAGATGCTTCAAGAGCTTAAGGAGAAAGCATGCTGTTTTTACTGCTTATTACTTCTTATTGCTTCCCTCTGCCCTTTAGCTCAGTGGGAGAGGCTTTTCCCGTCAGATCACTATGTGCTTGGGAAGCCCATGTACTTTGAAGCTGAGGGTCCATCCATGTCTCAAGATGAAAGACTGTATGTCCACCTGTGTTACGCCACTCCTGAGAAGTCTCACACCTCCATGCCACAATTTGAAGTGGTGAAAAACTTTGGGTAAATCAGACCTGACACTTTCACAAACTCCAGACTCAGAGATTTATTGTTACTGATTATTCATGACGCATCAGGGCAAGGTTAGCAATGGCCCAAAAGATATTTTGTGTCATCCTCTTGTTGGTATTGTTGTCTCACTTGAAAGCTTGAATTGGACTCAACAAAGAATTGATTCAATTTGAAGAATTAAAGGCAAAAAGTTTTTCACAATCTCAATCATTTACAATCAAAGATGGGCTGGGAAGAGTTTGGTGGTCAAAGAGGCCAAACCTTAAACATTAAACAAACCTTGTATCAATGTCAAAAATTCATGCTGTGACAAAGTTTAACACAAATCCCTGAGCATAAAAGGATCAGACGTTGACTATTTCTAATCAAAAAGTCAGAGGTCATGGTCAGTGAAAGATGAATGTTATGCTAAAAATAGCAATAACAATTACCCCAGAGGGAAAATTCAAATAGATTTAATCTCAAACAGAAAGGGAAATTTGAAGATTTTGACTTTGGTTCTATCTGATTTTGGGACACAAAACTGTGGCTGTTTTATAAACCTTTGATACTGTTTAGTTAAATACAGTTAAAACCATAAATTTTCATACTCTGTATAAAAAGACACAGCCTATTTTTAAAATTACTTTCTAAAAAGTCAGAATTTTGCATATACCAAGATTACTATGCCTTCAAACAACTTGGGAAAGCCCAAATGATGATGTCATGGCTTTTGAAGCTTCTGTTGGTCAGTTGGAGGCACACTTGTGTATGTATTTTAAGGCACACCTCACACACACAGCTTTCTTGTGTGACATCATTGGGAAATTCTGAGAAATCAGCAAAGATATCAGGAACAGAATCGTGGAGCTCCTCAAGTCTGATTCATCCTTGGGTACAATTTCCAGATGCCTGAAGGTGCCATGTTCATCTGTTCAAACACTTCTATCCAAGTATAAACACCACGGGAATGTCCTGCCATCATACCTCTCAGGAAGGAGACGGGTTCTGTGTCCCAGAGATGAACGTGCTTTGGTGCAAAATGTGCGTATTAACCCTAGAACAAAAGCATAAGAGATTGTGAAGATGCTGGCTGAAGCTGAACAGAGAGTGTCATTATTCAAAGTTAAACCAGTCCTGTCCCAACGTGGGCTGAAAGGCCTCTCAGGGAGGAAAAAGCCATTACTCCAGAAACAACATAAAAATGCCAGATTACAGTTTGCAAATGCACACAGGGACAAAGAAAAAAATTTTGGAGACATATCCTGTGGTCTGATGAAACTAAAATTGAATTGTTTGGCCATAAAGACCATCGTTACATTTGGAGGAAAAAGGGGGAAGCTTGCAAGCCTAAGAACACCATCCCAACTGTGAAACATCATGTTGTGGGGGTGTTTTGCTGCAGGACAGACTGGTGCACTTGACAAAAAAGATAGCATCATGAGGAAAGAATATTATGTAGAAATATTTAAGCAAAATCTCAAGACATCAGCCAGGAAGTTAAAAGTTTGGGCATAAGTGGGTCTTCCAAATAGACAATAACCCAAAGCATACCGCCAAATTAGTTGCACAGTGGCGTAAGGTCAACAAAGTCAATGTTTTTGGAGTGGCCATCACAAACCCTGATCTCAGTCCTAAATAAATTTTGTGGGCAGAGCTGAAGAGGTATGAGCAGGCAGCCTACAAATCTCACCCAGTTTCACCAGTTCTGTCAGGAGGATTGGGATGAAGTTCCAGCTAAATCTTGTGAGAAGCTTGTGGAAGGATACTCAAAATGTGTGACCAAAGTCATACAGTTTAAAGGCAATGTTACCAAATACTAAGGAAATGCATGTAAACTTCTGACTTTGAAGAAAGTGATAAAAAATTTTTTAGCTTCCTCATTATTCTGGCATTTAGCAAATGGAAATAATTTTGGTAATCCTAACTGACCTAAACAAGAAAAGTTTAGTCTGATTTAATGTCAGAGAGTGATGAAAAAAAAAGGTTGTATAAACTTCTGGTTTCAACTGTATGTATGAGGCATAACATTTTAGAATTGGTAACTTTTTATAAGCAGCCATGTTCCTAGTATCATCAATTATCTATGCATTTTACAGTGAATTACTATCATTTTAACTGTCAATAATTTGATACTGTTGCAGATATGCAATAGCAATCAAGCATTGTGCAGTAGTTGTAGTGTTTTAAAAAAAGAAACTTATGATAAATTAAACGTTTTGACATATCTATTCCTCTGATAAAGGTGTATGTCTGAGAGCAAAGAAGGACGCTCCAGATTCATCCCCTACAAAAACAATGTTGTGAGATTTTCTGTGGATGCCTTCTTATTCAAGGGAATGAAAGGCCAGGTGAGCAAAGCTGCCTCATATCATGCCTTTTTTTGTTAAACTGATTTTTTTTTTACTGCAGCAGGTGCCAGTTACTTGCATCAAATAGTCTTTGTCTTCTTTGAATATCATGTTACTTGACTGTTAAGTAAGTGGAGTTATATGTTGTGATCTCCTGCAGCAGCTCTACATGCACTGCAGCATGTCAGTAGGCAGCTCCATCCCCACACCAACTGCCAAATCTTGCAACTATGATACAAAGGCAAAAAGGTCAGATTATTTTAATCTGAAGATAGTTTATGTTGTTAGATAAAATGATTGAAAGGCTTGGAAGCTTTTCATATGATAGTGATCCATTCTTCATCATTTTTTGTTCTCAGATGGGTTGAGTTGTATGGAAAAGACTCAGTATGTGCCTGCTGTGACTCCAGTTGTAACTCTGCAGCATCTACAGGTAGGCTTTTGTTACCTCAGCTTTGTATGTAAAATACCTTTTCCTAAGCTGTCATTATGATATGATATTGAAACTGTGTGGTATGGAATCAGTGTTGTTGACTTATTCATACAGATTCTGTTGAACAGCACTCTAAAAACTGATGTTAAAGTCCTTAAACACATGATAAAAACAGTCAGTCAGGAGAATAAATGTTAAAGCACAATAAGATAAGATTAAACTCAGACCCCCACAATTGATAGAACAAGTTAAAACTAAGTTATAAACAGCTTTACCCAGTTAAAACTCGGTTAAAAATGTAAACCTACTCCATTCTGCTCCAATTGAAAAGAGAACAAAGAAAAACGCGGACGGCTAGGGCCAGTAGATCCAAACTGTTCCGAAAAAATGTTCTCATATAATTTAGGCACATCCTGAACCATGGGCTAACTGTATTATTGTATTACTAATGTCAACACAGTGTAAGGGGTGGAAATATGCAATACACATCATTCTTAAATAAGGTAAATTTATCTGAAAATGACTAAGAAATAGAAGCAAAAGTACAACACTTTTTAGAAGCTTCTTGAATGTTTTTTCCTTTATATTTAACTTTAATGTCTGAAGTAGGGACTGAGCTCAGTGTCACAGAAAAGTAAGAAAGTCCAAAAGTTTTGAGGAACCAAATGACACGTTATGTTTTGGCTTCAGTGAGATGTTTTCATGACCACAAAAGAGAGTGTCATTACCCTTATGACAATCACAAGCTTTTTCTATATTTATTTTGTTGAAATAAGCTTTATATCTAAGTTTTGGTCAACTTTTTGGTTTTCAAAAATTGTTGAGCAGACAAAACAAGAACTGTTTTTAGGTGCTGATCTTAAGGGTGTTAATGTAACAGCCTGAGCACAAACTCAGTGTGAGATTGATGCATGTTTTCATGGTGTTCCATTTATTAACATTTCTAAATGTTTAATGTTTTCTAGTGACCAAGATGGTCAGCAGCAGACCATGGACAATTGAAACAAAAGTGAAACCCACCAAAGTCCCAAAGAGGAAGACTGTTTTCACCACCACATCGACAACAACAGAAGCAGGAGCAACACCACAGCCTTACACGACCGCAGAGGTGACCCACTGGAAGACGACTGAAATGATAGAAGACATCACAATGGGTAAGGTGGAGAGCGCAGCAGAGGAGCTGGAGTGGCCTTTTGGAGGTGAAGGAGTGAAGTGGGTTGAGTTTGAGGAGGAGGAGCAAGTGAAGGGCTCTGCTGTGGTTGTGGAGGAGGAAGAGGAGGAGGAGGTAGTCACACAACCTCGTTTGATATTTGAAGAAATCTTTGATTTTGGTGAATAAAACTGTAATTTGTACAGAGAATTTCAGTCCTGGTGGCTTTTTATACAAAACTTACTTAAAAACTTACTAATAATTAGTGTTGTACTCAAGACCACACTATCTTAGACCAAGACATGCCTGAGACCAGAGTGCACCAAGACAAGACCAAGACTTTTGGGGGTTGAGACTGAGTCAAGACTAACACCATACAAATCAGTTTAAAAAAAAATGGCATGGTTGAACAGTTAAAGAGCATTCTGTCTTTAATTTTATTTTTCTTTTTAATAAATTTGACAGATAAAAACAAGGTGTAACTCCTTCAAAGCACAACATGCAAACATCTCAAACCTTAATAACATTGTTCATGTACTTTCTTGAGAAAAGTGAATCCTTGTATGTGTTTAAGAGCCACTGACAAGTCCAGAATTATTTTATCTGAAAATTAGATGTTTATCTAGATTTGTCAGGTGAATGAGGCCTAAAGTAGGTGTTCAGAGGTATTTCTTACTAGAAATGAGATGGACTGATGGCCAATTTTTAGGTGTACAGTAGCTCCATAATGTATTTCTTGCCTTTCACTGGGGGTGAGGTGACAGGGTATCAAAATGAAGTATCGAAATCTGTGTTGCACTCGGTCCGGTAGGTATTGGATGTGTTAGTAGGTACCAGATTTAGATACCCATCCCTAGTTGTGGTTGCTATTGAAAACTTGGATGGTACATCCAAGTGCTGTACAATGCAGTAGGAACTGCTACCGAAAGCTGCTGCTTTCTTTCTGTATCTCATTCATGTTTTGTGCTGCTTACTTGTGATGGACCATGATTATTCTGTGCCAGTCTACCAAGCTCGCCCCTGTCACAAGGAAACCCCAACCCCTCAAAGTTGTTGACTCTTTAGGCATTTCCGAAATGATTAGAGACCAGGCCTGCTGCTCAGCTTGCCAACTGCATGACTTGCTTCTTGTTTTGAATTGAGGATTAAAACTTTCACTCAGTATGGTGTTTTTACCAAACGGTGACTGCAGTCTTTCATGATGAGGGAGAAACACTTTTCAAAGTGCCATTTCTGGTTCTCACTGTGAGCAATCCCAGAATGCTTGGTGAGCAGCTCACAGCGCAAACAAGGAGGGGCCGCCATTAAAAGCCTTTCTCCCCCATTATGTGAAATTAATCCATGAAACCAAAACATTGGTTTACTTTGTAGTAACTGTATGAAGTGTATGGCCATTTTTGTTGAACAGAGTCCTCACAAGTAAATAGCAAGAACAGATGAAGCAGAGCAGTGCTGGTCTGTCTTCGTCATCTTCTGTTATTATGTTGTTATTATGTTATGTTGTTATTATTTTCTAATTATATCTTTCTTTTTCTTTTTTTTTTTTTTTTTTAAATCACCCAAACCTTAAATAAACCAGGCTTTTAATGAAGAAACCATAAGTGATAAAAATCACATGAGGCTTTTCTGGTACAAGCATCATTTATTTGCTTTACATCATGAGTAAATGTCATATAGCTACAAGAAAGTCATTCTGTACAATTTCTCCTTTACAAATGTCAGGTCATTCCATGTGATAACTGCAGTTTTGACCCTTGAAATGAAAGAATAGTTACAAAACCGTTATGCTACTAAAACAGTAAAGGTAATGACTTTGGTCTTTACACGCTCTATCAAACAAGATACTTACAAAATAAACTTGGTTTCATAACATTTGAATACATGTTAATACAGTGTGTCATCAGTATATTCATGAACATTTCAGGATGAGTATAATAGAAATTTTTTCCATTCATCACATCTGTCCATTTTTAATGAGGAATGTGGAAATAAAAACATAATAATGCCTTTCTGAAAACAGACCGTAGCGTCATATCACCTTCAGTTCAGACAGGGTTCAGCTCAGGTGTGTCCTGGATGATGTTTGCTCTTGTTCTCGAGCACATTCAGGCTTCTAACCTCTGATATGTGGTTCATGAGGGAAGTGTATCATCCTCAGTAGTACGAGCTCAGGTGAGAGTGAGAGGCAGGGTGTCTGGTCATGGCTGCCCCCGGATAAATCGGGCTGCTGGGCGAGTTCCAGTAAGTCGATGGAGGGCCGAAAAAGTTTCCCGGAGAGACGGGCATAGGCGCAGGATGACCACCCATGAAATTCATTTTGGGCTGGTGGCTGTGGTAAGGCTGGACATACGACATCTCAGTCTGGTACTTAACAATCCCCCCATCTGCTCCATGATTCTGGTGCGCCTGTGAAATACCCTGGAAGTCAAATTTGTAGGCGTAGCGTTTGCCATGCACCTTAGTCATGATGTTTTTGTCGTAGTAGTAGCGAAGAGCTCGGCTCAGCTTGTCATAGTTCATGTTGGGCTTGCTCTTGCGCTCTCCCCAGCGCTTGGCCACCTCGTCTGGGTCGGTCATTTTGAACTCGCCATTGGTGCCCTCCCAGGTGATGATGCCGGCGTTGTTGCTGTCTGAAAGGAGCTCCAGGAGGAACTGCCAAAGCTGGATCTGCCCTGAGCCTGAAGAGAAAAACAAAGAGGAAGAGTTAGATGACCTCTTTGTTTTGTCCCGAAATAGAACAATAGGAAATGTTCTCAGTTACAAAAGTAGCTTTGTGAAAATCTTGGGTTTAACATTTGATCAAAGGCTACAAAGAATCTATGACTACTACAAGTGCATCTAAAAAACTTAGAATAAATGTAGAGTAGAAGTTCATTTTTTCCTGTGATTTACTTTAGAAAGTCAAATTTCTGTATATTTTAGATTCATCTCATTAAAAGTGAAATATTTCAAGACCTTTTTTGTCTTGATGATTACCGCTTACAGCTCATGAAATTCAAAAATCCACTATCTCCAAATATTAGAATATTGTGAAAGAGTCCAATTTGCAAAGATTTCCTGACCCTTAATTTTCTCATTGGTTCAGTACACACAACCACAGTAATGGGGAAGACTGCTGACTGGACAGATGTCTTGAAGACAATCAATGTCATCCTCCAGAAAGAGGGTAAGCCACAGAAGGTCACTGCTGAAAGGGCAGTCTTTTCTCAGAGGCTGTATCAAAGCAGATTTGTGGAAAGTTGACTGGAGGGGAAAAGTGTGGTAAGAAAAGGTGCACAAACAACTGGGACGAGCTCAGCCAGAGGATTTTCAAACAGAGCAGATTGAAGAACTAAAGGGAACCTCACAAGGAGTTCACTGAGACTGTAGTCAGTGGATCAAGAGCCACCAAACACAGATGGGTCCAGGAAATGGGCAAAAAGTCGTGTTCTTAGTGTCAAACCACAGACATTATCAAAAGAAGTGGACCATTGCTCAGTGGTCCAAAGTCCTGTTTTCAGACTAAAGTTAATTTTGAATTACATTTTGAAATCAGTGTCTCAGAGTCTGGAAGAAGATCGCCAAGGCACAGAATCCAAGGCGCTTGAAGTCCAGTGTTTTTTAGTTTTCACATTCAGTAAGGGTTGAGGTGCCATGTCATCTGCTGCTTTTTTCCCATGTGCTTTATCAAGTGGAGTCAAGCTGTCAGCTGTCTACCAGGAGATTTGAAAGCCCTTTGTGCTTCCATCATATTCCAAAGCTTTATGGAGATATTGATTTCCTTTTCCAGCAGGACTTGGCGCCTGTCCATAGTGAAGCTGAAACTACCAGAAACTGGTTTCCTGACCATGGTATTACTGTGTTTGATTGGCCAGCCAACTGGTCTGACCTCTGAACCGCCTAGGAATCTGGGGGAAACGTCAAGAAGAAGATGAGAGACACCAGACTCAACTATACAGACGAGCTAAAGGCTGCTGTCAGAGAAACCTGGGCATAGGCACAGTAATTTTTGCAAAAGGAGCTTCAACTAATTACTGAGTGCATAAATAAGCCCAAAAGGTCAACATTTCTGTATCAGAGATCATTTTTTTGGATTTTTTTCTTGTGATATTCTAACATTTTGAGATAGTGGATGTTTGATTTTTGAGAGCTATAAGCTGTAATCATCAAGATTATTCAGTTGGCATCAGGCACTCTCTTCACATCAGTTCCAAATATCACTCACTGGTCTCTTGAACTTCTAATAATCTGTATTGGTAATCAAAATCAGCCGGCCTCTATAATAAGACTGGTTAAAATGACAATTAGGTTGTTGAAGTTATTCATGCTTTTGTGATGGGGGGGTTTATTATCTCTGTGTGTTTATATAAAGCCACAACTCTGACTTAAACAGCCCGTTATTCCAGGACCTTGGACAGCTCCTCAGTGTTTCTTTCACCCAGGAGTTTTGGAGTGAGTGGCTTTCTTTCCTGATTATACATCTAGCATTCAACGTATTTCTTTCCCACCAAATGTGACCTTTTCACTGTGTGGCTTGGAGGAAGCGACAGACATCGGGGCAGAAACCTACCCACAGGCCTGTGAGAGCTGGGGTCAAGCAGCTTGAATGGACTTTGTTTGCCTGTTCGGTTCTTGGATGAGCTGAGGGCTTGGCCTTCTGTGAGGAAACAGCAGGGCAAAGAGTCAATTTTTTTGGTGAGAGGGAAGCCAAATTTTGTCGCAGTGTAAGCGTGATGCAGTTCTGCTGACACAACAGGTGTAGCTCGATGTTTACGTCACTTTGGAAAGTCAGTGCGAGAGCCAGCCCTTGCTTGCTTTTCTCATGTTGCCAAAGCAGACAGTGTAAAGGCCTCATTTGTAGCGTCCTTATTGGTTTATTTTGTGGTGGTGAAGATTCTTACCTGGGTTGGCTAGCCGACTGCTAATGGGCCCTAATGTCTGATATGGATCTGTAGAGAAGAAAAAAGAAAAAAAATATTTTCATATATTTCTTTACAATGTTACTTTTCCTATCTTTTGAGACATAATGTTTGCAACTTTAAATTTCAAGCAAAATTGCTTAAAAAATTCTGAAAATTAATTTTATATCTGTTTGAGTAAAAGGAGCAAGTACTCATTCTAATTATTGACCATGTTTACAGCAGTGTTAATTTTGTCAACTATGTCTAAAAATAATTGACTACCTTTTTTCATGTGGAAGACAAGAATAAAGATTACCTAAAAATAGATCTTTGGTGAAAAAAAAGTGAATTAGTTTAATGAGACTCAAATGGGAGGGCTTTTTATTGATTAAATCTAGTCTAAAGTGTTTTGAGTTTTTGTCAACTTCAACTGGACTGAAACTACAAAGGTAAAAAATGTCTAAAATGTGACTAAAACTCAAGAAATGTTTAATCTTAAGACTAAATTTAAAATGGCTGCTAAAATTAACACTGGTATTCAGATTGAAGTTGGTCCAATGACCAATTACTGACAATCATAACTGCTCATTGAACATTAGAGCCTTGTAGAAGGCATTAAGATGAGATTCATGTGGGATAATTTTCCTTTAGCACCTGCATGAGGCTGATATTTTTGCTCCAGAGTAAAGAAATGCCACAAAATTATATGAACCTTTATCCAATTTGGTTGAGATGCTCTTATTTCTCTTAGAGTGAAAAATAGAACCTTGGTGATCCCCTACTTTGCATCAGCATTGTTAACGTAGTTTGTAAAAAAAAATCTAATTGCTCTTTTTCATTATCTGCAATGCTACTGCGTCATTCATAGATGATGAATTTTACACTCCTTTATATCAGTAAATCAGCATTAAATTGTAAGTTATTTAAATTTTTAGCAAAACATTTGCTAACCATTGAATTAAACTTTTAGCAGGGATAGAGGCTGTGAGTGAGGGAAGAGCAGAGAGGAACAGCGGGCAGAGAGACGCTCGTCTTCAGCATCCATCTAACAAAATCCTGGAATCTTACTTTTTTTCTGTGCAGAGGTTTTGGTGTGTTTATAACTTCCTTTGAGCATAATTGCTGCGAAACAATCAGGAAATATATTTTGTCTCCTATTAACATTCTGTTAAAAAAAAAAAAAAAAAAAAAACAGCCCTGGCTCTCATTTAATCACCCATCACTGCGTCTTTCTCCCTCCACTCACAGCATTTTTGGGCTGAAATATGATTATATATTGTTTTTTTCTTCACGTTGGTACTTTTGGTATTATGGAATATAAAAATAATGATAGTTATGTTGTTTAAAGGAGGAGGTATTGGAAAAAGAGCCCAAGTATAGAAAGTTTTGACATCTCTAGAATATAGTGATTGGATGGATGTTACATGTTAAAAAGATCTTTTTTTATTACTACGGTTGCAGTATTAAAACTCACAATCATCTGAATAAAAGCTGAAAGATATAAAGTTAAGCCTACTATGCAAGCTGTTGAGTAGAAACTTTAATGAAATAATTTGGCTGTTAGGCTTTCATACCTTGAACAATTCTTGGAGCAGGCTCTGAAATTCTGGTGTTATGTTGGTGATCCATGGAAGGACCTGCTAACCAAAAACAAAAGACTTGTCTGTTTTCATTTTATCTTTACCTATGATCTATTTAAATCCACAAATTGCACTTTTTAGTGCTTTTATAGTTGACTTGTTGACTTGTTTTTGTTGTTGTCATACCTTTTTGAACTGCAGTCATGGTGTTTGTTGGCCAGCTGTTCCTGCGGCTGATCTCTTCAAAACTGCTCTCTGCAAACATGCAAACACAGACACACAAAAACATGGATGAGACGAATCACTGACAGTCATGTGAAAAGTCTTTGAAGTGGACCGTTTAGCCATAACAGGAAGGAAGTCAGTAAAAGGTGACCAAGACAATAAGATTTTAGAGGTCTGAAGATGACACAGGTGTTTTTTTTTTTTTTTTGGCGAGTGCTCTTTTGTTCAGGCCACTCCTGTCGCCACAAGATTGTGAATTGTGTCCCAGTAGTGGGACCCATACCCCCAGTTTCCTGTGCCGGTGCAGCTGTTTCCTGTCTGAAACTGGCTGTTGACTTTTGGACTCATCAACGTTTTGTTAACAGAGGTCTGTGTAGCACCAAGGAACCTTTTTAGACGCCTGAAACCATGCTGCAGTTTCTTAAACTAAATTTTTTAATGCCTAAATCATTCAAGTTGTTGGTTATCTGATGGGATTTAAGATCATGACCCTGAGCTTTTATTCAAAACCAGAAACACTCAGACATGACTAAACAATGCAACCAGTGGGAAGCAGTGGCAGTTTAACAAAGAGTGAGGAAAAGTCACTGACATAATGTTATGTCTTGTGTTTGGCTCAAACATATATTTTATGTAGGTGGCTGTTCAACTAGTCACAACTTTTTTTGTGTCAACTTGAGTGTTTTGGTCCTGCCATTCCTAATTTTGTTTTTTAGATAAACCCGAAGTGATTTGAGAATGAATCGTTGACCTCCAAATAGGTTCATAAAAGATCCTTTGTAAAAAAAAAAAAAAAAAAAAAAAAAGTAGGAGAGGGGAATATGTCTTCATGAATCTGCTTACAGCTTTTGGGGGGAAAAAAACAGAACAAGTCTTTAACTTAAACTACATTTTATAGAAAAAAACACAACCCTGAATGGCTGCAAACTGTTGCTTTCAACTTACAAATAAGTGGTTTCCACTTAATGATTTCCACTCTGAATCATCTCTTTATACTATCTGCTCTTGGCTGCTTAGCAAACAGAACCATTATGCAACAAGAAACTGAACAGATTTTAGCAGATAAAGCTAGGTGAGGTATGGGGATAAAAAAACTTGAAGACTGCATTAACACGTCAAGCCTTAATGCTTACGTACTTCTGACTTTTTGCTTAGCTCTGATTACTTTGTCTGGTTTCTATAGGAACGTGACCACATCTGATGTGAAAAGGTCAGACTTCAGTTTGAAGTCCCCAAGACCGGAGATAGACTTGCTGCTAACTATGTGTGGGTGAACAGGTGATTACTGCTACGCACCACCTGCTTTGGCTCAATACTTTGGCTGTGCTTGTCCTCAATAAGTAATGTAAAACAGGCACAAGATGCAGTGTACACATGTGGCAGAGGCAGTGTAGAGATAAAGGAGATGTGAGAGTAAACACAGCAGCAGAACATCAGGAGACAGTTTTAAAGACTGATGAACCAAGTCAACAGTTCTCCACATCTTTACAATGACTTATTGTCACTGCAGGGATACAAACATGTCTGCTAGACTAGCTGGTACAGATGAGAACTGTTTTAGAAATCGATGGTTAAATACCTGAAAAGATCTGTGTATCAGCGTGATGAGTGACCATGTAGACTGGTGGCTTTCAGATGTGGCTGTATTAGTATGTATTACTTTGTTGTATAGAAACAGTGCAACAACACTTCGTGCTCTCCAGACTGACCGTGCCCCTGTTCTATGAAAGCAAGCTCCATGTTTGAATGGTAGTAGATTGGGAAACAGTGGTAGCAAAGCGATACAACACTATTGTGTTGCATTCTGAGCATCAAATAATTAAAAACCCTCAATTCACATGTTTTTTGTTTTTTTTTTAACCTCAATTGACAGAGGAGAGTAACAGAAGAGCTCTGTGGAGAGGATTATCGTGGTCAAATGCCAGAAACTGTTTCTAATGACTTTAAGCTAGCTATCACTCTTTACAACAGACAACAGCTGTAGTCTGCTTACCTATAAACAGATTTTTTTACATATTCACCAGCATATTAATAATGATTTAGAAGTTGAGAATGAACTCATTTAACATGGTTAAAATACATACATAAGGTATGTGTTGTCAGTTCATGGCATCTCTGGTCACATGATGGGTAGTTTGTCCAGTTTGACTGACAGAGTCTGAACATACACTCATATTCACCTCAAACTTTATTTTATAATTTTAAGATGACAGTAATTGCTCTGAAATGTCATATTCTTATGCACAACTCAATTATTGTTGGATTTGGGCTCTCAATAACCATTAAACCGTAGTTTTCATATTTCAAGCTTTTAAATCACAAATGACACCATCTTTCCAATTTACCACCATTCTTTTTGATGGAATGTTTTCACCCAAAAAGAGATGGGGCCAGCATCATTGGGGCAAAGTACCCTGATGGGTTGAATCTATTAATTGAGCTGAGAAACAGTCGCTAGCACAGTCACCAGGTAGTGTAACACTGGGGCTGTTACAGCTGTGCAAGGAGTTGAAGAAACGGAGGACAGAGAGTGTGTTCTGACAGTGGTCACTGGTCGTCTTATGTGATCTTTTGCTATTTATTATTGATGTTAACTGTATTAGTTTTGAGCGATGAATTTTAGTTTTTTTTAATTGTAGTTTTTATCCGACACTTCAGGGAGATGTATAAGGCCTGAGTATCTAGGGTTCCTCTAGATAAATGTGTCACGTACAGGCAAGAATATTTACAAGGTACAGGTGTGAGGTGAAAAATTAAGTATACCTCAATCCTAACAACAATCATTACACCAAACTTTGTTCAGATTAAAATGACAAGAGAAAGCAATACCTCTTAAACTGATTCTTGCTTAAACCTGATTGGTGCATATGCTACATGAATCTAAATAGCTGTAGGTGATGTTGTCTGACTTAAATCCTTATAGGAAAAAGTATTGACAATACAATTTCACAAGGTAAACTATTTGAATTTTGCTGAAAATAGATTCAAGACTGTATCGTTTTCCTGTAAGTCTGCATGCATCATAAGACCAAAATGTATAAATTAAGAAAACTCCCATAAAAACAGTCCTACAAAGAAATAAAGTCACTTCTAAAAGGCCAGTCCACACTTTCAGTACCTGTAAAGTGAAATCCAAAATTTGTCTTAATACACTAGAAATGTTGGGATAACTTTGCTGTAAACATGTGAGAGCACTGAGATCTTGGTGTAGACTGTTAGAAAGCAGTTCACCTCTTTCCTGGCTTGGCTTAATATGAGCAGGGCAAATATAAGAGACCATGATATCACTGGTCTCTTTGGGGCATTATGCCACCTCCCCCCTAATGCTACAATGATATAAAATCACAGAGCAGTTCATATTAGTACAGTCTGTTGTTATCTGATGCCACTGCCATCACTGAAAGTTAACAGCCAGCTACATGCTGTGTGTTTGTTCATTGTGAGGTAAATTTCACAAATCTATCAGCCACAGTGGCCTACGTATCATAACAGAGAGATTAGTTTTTTAGAACTAGAGAGCATCTTATTTCTTGTGAGTGGGCGTGGCCTCAGCTCATCCAACTGACACGCCCACACCATCATAGCAGACTTTACTGCCTCGTTTTCATGATTTTGAAGCTAGATTTTATGAGCTTGGAGATGTTTTTTATGACTTAAATTTTTGCCTGGTGGTTCGTAACACCTGTTACAGGGACTTTGAAATAGTTTAAATAAACAAGCACTAGAATAGGCATCATACATTTAACAGCACAGTCATTTCAGTCAAACTGTGTTAATGTAGATTTTCATCTGTGATATTAATGTGGAAGGAAAGGATGATCTCACCTGCTTTCACCTGTAGTCTTGGCTGTGGAGGAGGTGGGGGAGGGGGTGTGTTGTTGGTGGGAGTTGTGGGGTATGAGAACGTAGGGCTACCTGAAACAAAGACCAAAAAAAATACATTTAGATATTCTCTGGTGATAGTCAGAAGACAAAAGAGTCAGTAGGATTGTATTTGAGTTTCACTTTATTCTAAACAAAAGACATCAAAGATTTAGAAAAACAAAACATTGTGATTTAGGTCTGATGATTTGATGTTTGTATTGTTGACGTGTGACTTTTTTTCTGTGTTAGGTTGATAGATATGAGCAAAGCTGAATGTAAATAGACACTGACTTTCCTAGTGGGCTTTCAGAGACAGTACATTTTTATATTTGACAATTTCAAAACTGTTTTTAATCCTCTTTTTTGTTCAATTAACTGTATTTTCATGATTAACACCTAAAGAGCTGATACATTTGAAGTCCTCTCAGTGGTACAGATTTTATACTGGGGACAGCTGTTGGATTTATGAATTTAATGACATGTAGGTAATAAACTTGCCTTCAATGAAAAGCTAGTACCTTGTCAGAACCAAACAATGCTATCAGCAGGAAAGGGAGGGATATCTCAGTGATAAGGCAAGCCTTACTCTGTCGGAGGTAACTGAGGTGTGAGAGCAGGATGTCTGCGTTGTACGCTGACGTGAGACGCATCATGTCGTCTTTGGTCATCTTGCACAGTGCCTTGCCATCCAGCGTGTGGAAGAGCATGACGTCCACCTCCTCCAGGACGTACTCTTTGATGGCCCAGTCCAACCACTGCCGCACGTGGTCCTGTGTCCACACCTCGGGGTCTGACATCAAATGCATAAAAATAATTAGAATCCAATGATACTACGATACAACACAGCTTCTAACTTCTGTCTTTAGCAGTTGAAATATTTAACTAGACTTCAGCCTTATATTGATGTAGTCCTTGTCCTCAGTTCCAGGAACAGGAAGTTGTAGAAGTTACAGGAAATAGTAACTCACAAAAATGACAAAAACTTTCTCCTACAACTTTTGACCTTAACCCTTGAAGCTTTTAAATTTCTCAAGGCAAAAAAATCCTCCCTCCTGATATCATAATCTTTATGTTGATGATTTATTGTCATATTCGTACCCATAAGAGATCATTTTTAATGTCTGAAAACATATCTAACTTTTGTCTAACTAATACTAAAAATGAAACTTTGGTTCTTTGATGCTTTACTCTGTTGTGTAAGCATGCAAATGATGGTTTTCTTTTCTGGTTTTTGTGTGCAACAGGTCCTTTTCATAGTGACAGATGTTCTATTACCATAACGTAAAGTATTTTTGCTGGAAATATTGAATGATGTAGGTAGGAGAAATTCTTACAGGCCTTTATCAAACTGCTCCCTCCATCCTCCTATTATGGAGGGGTTGCCACATTATCTGCTGTCCAAAACCTCACAGTGAGATTGCCTGGTTAGACCCTGCATCAGTGAATCTGCACAGATGCTGACTGTCTGATCAGCTGTAACACCTTCGGAAGATGCCCTGTACTTTATATTTCCAGACATTGTAATGTATCATATTAAGTAAAAAAAAAAAAACAGCATATTACAAATGTACAGTGCTGCAAAAAAAAAACCTCCTGATTTATTTATTTTTTGGGGCATATTTGTCCAATTTAAATGTTTCAGATCATGATATAAATTTTAAATGTGACAAGGATAACCAGAGTAAATACAAAATGCATTTTTAAATGATGATTTCATTTATTAAGGGAATTATTATTAATCAAGAGAAAAGAGCCATCCAAACTGACCTGGCCCTATAAAAAATGTATTTCCCCCCTAAATTAGCTGTACATCTGGTGGCAGCAACAACTGCAAGCAAGCAAGGATTTGCAATAAAGGGCAGTGTGTCTTTCACTATGGAGGAATTTTGGCCCACTCCTCTTACATCAGCCACACTAGAGCGTTTTTGCCTGTTCAAATCCAGTCTTTGACTATGCCTCCCCTAAACCTTAATATTTTTTTTAAATCCTTCAGAGGTGGTCTAACTGATGACCAGACATTCTCCTTCAGGATTTTGTGGTAGAGGGGAGAATTTTTGACACCATCAATTATGGCAAGTTGTCCAGATCCTGAGGCAGCCAGACCATCACACTACCAACACATTTGACTGCTGGTATAATGTTCTTTTTATGAAATCCTGCGTTAGATTTATGCCAGATGGAACTGTCCAAAAGTTCAAAAAGTATCTATTCAGTCCACAGAATATTTTCCCAAAAGTCTTGGGGATCATCAAGATGTTTTTGGCAAATATGAGATGAGGTTTTTTTGGTTTTGGCCTTGGAACACTCCCATGGATGCCATTTTTGCCCAGTCTCTTTTTTTATTGTTAAATAATGATCACTGACCTTAACTGAGTCAAGTGAGGCCTGTGGGTCTTTAGATGTTGTCCTGGGATCTTTCATGACCTCCTGGATGAGTCATCATTGCATCCTAACAATAATTTCGGTAGACTGGCCACTCTTGGGAAGGTTCACCAGTGTAACAAGTTTTCTCCATTTGTGGATAATCTCTCTCCTACACACAAACAAAATCGCCAGCAAACACAGCTAGCAGCTAAATAATAACAAATACCAGCTTGTGGTCTCCAGGTAGGCCTATTTCCTGCTTGTTTATTACCTGTATTAGAGTCAGGGAAGACAATCAAAGAGGCATTCCAACTGTTTTCATCGTGATTTCAGATGCTGTCCAACAGTTTACAGAGGCAAAATGCCCCACCATTAGGTGTTCTGCTTTTGGTTCTGCTCTCACTGTGCAAGTCTGATTGGTTGCACTACCAAAATATCAAACATGCCAGAAATCCATCCAACCAGTTGGGAGCAGCCAGTCTCGCCATGGTCGGGGGGTCATGTCCCCGGGTACACTGCAGTACAAATGAGGTCTGATCTTCCTGAAAGTTGCTCTGACTTCCAGGTGAGTCATGCAACTCAAAATTATTTTCTGAGTTGGCTGAAGAGTGCACATTGTATGGCTGGCTCAACCGAGGGAGCTTCATACATGCCATCAGATGGAGTTTACTCCATACTGTAGTGGCAGTGCTGAGGTAGCAGTCTGAGAAAGGCCTTAAAAATAGCTGAAAGAGTCCTGTACAAGTATGATTGCTGAGTAATGCAAAAACTATCTATAAATACTTTCTACTTTAATACTTGACACTTGATGTGAAATGGGTGGAGTTGTGGGTAAATCATGTCTTTAAATTAGGATGCCTGCTTTTAGTTAAACTCAAACATGTATACCATTTTTTATCAAAGTAATGAAGAGCAGAGATTCAATGTGATAAATGTCTTAATATTTTCTTCTGAAATGTTTACAACAAAGACATGATGCTTGAAGAGCTTAGAAACTTTTTTTGATCAACTGTTGCTCACCACAAATGTTTTTCTGTTCTACCACTGATATTTTTGTGGTTGTCACAGGATTAAGGAAACAAGTTGCTGATCATGCAAACCTAAAACATCCCTTGGGTCTTTTAGGGGGTTTTGACTGATTACAATTTCATTTCAAATTACAATTTGAGTTTAAAAGAACAATGATTTTTGTCTTAAAGCAGTTATTTGTTTCATGTGATACATAAATGTGGAACTTGTTTTGTTGCATTTAGATTTCTTTGTTTATGTAAGATGCAAATGTATACTTGAAATTATGATTTCTTTAAAATCTTTACAATTTCAGCACTCTGAATGGCATGTGTATATTACAACTTCATCTAAGTCAACTTCAAAAGTAGACCTGATGTCAGGTTTTCTCTGAAATCACACATTTCTCCTGCTCTTTGTTCCCTAAATAGTGCTATGCCTGTTTGGCTATATAATTCACTCATCAGGAATTTAAAAAAAAAACAAAAAACAATTTCTGACACTAATCCAGCAGTGGGTGATGACACCATTGCTGTTGCACAATTACAATGTGTAGTAACTAGGCTGGGAATTGGAAAAAAAACTGTAGAATTTCACTGAAAAGTTAAAAATATAATAAAGTAAATAAAAAAATTAGAAGATGATGAAATAAAAATCACACATTTTAGTGGGCCCTAATAAGTAATAATGGGACATTTTACCAAATAATAACTACTTAGTATTAAGAAAGTAATAATGTGTCAATTATCAATAAACCTTTAAGGTTTACCTAACTGGTTGTTTCAGAGTAAAATTGATCTCAGTGACTTGACGGTACTAAAATATATCACCAGTCTAATTCTGGCCAGCAGACTCATTTCCAGTAGCATCAATTCAAGGCCACCGGGAACTTTCCAGAAGCTTTGAATTGCCAGTAATATTAGTCTATTAGATCTAGTCTCCACACCCTCAGGTCCTGATTGTCCTTGGTTCACACATGCTACGGTGATGTAACATCCACGTATTATGGAGCAGAATAACTTGATGCTGGTGACTCATTGGTCAGTCTAGCCAGATTCCACAGATTCCTCAGCACCTGTGCAAAAATGTGCACGTCAACACGCACCACTGATTTGCTGATACGATGACTCTGAATGTGTTATAACAGTAAGGAAACTGTAGACAGAGAAAAGGAATAGGTAATATGTTTGGTCTCTAGATGGTTGGATCAATGAGTCATAGAGCGAGGAGGAGCACAGGAAGGTCAGTTAACTGGGTCTTAACTGTTTAACCCCCCTCATAGTAATGACACGTCTCTGTATTTCTCTGGGTGGTCTGTCAGTGATTTTCCTTTAAGAAACAAGTGAAAATCGCCTGTACTCACTGTTTGGCAGTAGGAAATGTTAACAAAGCTCCAAGTCTTCAAGGATGAACATAAAAAGGTGTTAAAAGTGTCAGTACTCAACATGACCACAAAGAAAAAACACAGAGGGCCTCATTTATCAATGTCTGAAGATTTCTGTGTATTTTTTCTTAACCACTAACCTGGGCGAGTCAGCAGTTTTTTTTAGTTGAGAAAACAGAATGATTCAAAGTGAAAATGTTGACACCATCCTTTCTTATCAGGCTTACACTACCACGTTAAACTTCACACTTTTTAAACAGCTTTTATTTTAAACCCTTATCTTGATTCTTCACTACGTAACCAGAATGCTGCTGCTGATCAACTGTTTCACTGCAGCGTCGACACTTTTATAGATCAATTTAATGAACAGACAGCTTTGTGTGATTTAGATGTTTATTCCACACAATCCTGTTTTCAAGTAATCCTGTGATGATGGGACCCTTTTGTTGTGATTTTAGGCACAATTAATACATTGAAATGGTAGATTTCTTAAATCAGTTTAGAGGTGAAGATGTGTGATGGTGAATATTATTGGTGATGTTGTTACTGTGAGCAGTAAAGGTAAGACTCACCATATTGGTATTGGTTTGTTTTGTTGATGGCCATTGTCTTAAGCCTTTTCTACACATGCACTCCAGATTGTTTTTCAGAAATGTTGAAGACTCACTGCCCCTGAAGTCTCCCTACCTCATAGGGGAAGACTGTTGGATGGGAAGGAGGGTCTCAGGAGGCAGAAAATAATGTGAAGAATGATGCAGAAATTGTGAACATAGTAACAGATTCCAATAATACCACAGTTTTTGACTTCACTTATAATTTTATGTGTCATCAGATGTATTCTCTGTAAAAACAAGAGTGTAAAATACACTTTTATATATGTATCTTTTATGCTTGTCCACTACAGGGAGGCAACCAGCAGGCATCCTAATAAGATATCCATACTACCAAATCGAAATGTTTGCCTTCCGGCTTAGCTCCCTCTTCACCACAACAGTCCGGTACAACATCTGTAAAACTGCTGATGCTGCACCAATCTACCTGTCTTTCTCTGGGTGGGGAGTGAATCGTTGCCTCAAGTGAGGGGCTCTAATATCTCTTTTTTTACACGTTCAAAATAAACCACCATTACACTACACATGTGAGCAGATGATTATGAAGTGGCTTCACTACATGCATTACAGTCCCACAGTTTGTGTGACATAAATGTCATCAACCCCAGCTGCTCATCTATGAATTTTCCTGAAAATTTCCTGCTGCATTCACACATCAGCGCACCCCAACTTCAGCATTTTTTCAGGGAAGTTGGCTGAAAAATTGAGGGTGAACTAGGGGTCAAAAAAATCTTCCGATTCCACATGCTGCTCACCTCAAAAATTATGAGAAATGATCAAGACTTAAGTGTGAGAGTGAATGCCATTATTAATTACTGAAATTATTTCCAGGAGGACTTTGTTGACATTATTATGAATGATCTTTTTCCTTAATGAAACCTTATATTTTTTAAAATCTGGGATCTCAGGATATCAGACAGGTAGTAAGCCTTATCTCAGCCTCTTACCAGCTTATTTGTTCCCTAAGTCACCACAGCATTTTAGGGTTGATCTAGGTAGCAGGCTTACCTGCAGGCACGATAACCCTCTTCTCCTCTGTGGTGCTGCTGGGTGGAGAAGTAGTCTGGGGGCTAACACGAGGCTCCGGATACGTTGTCTGGTACGGGATTGGGCCACTGTCATTGCTCATATGTCTAGAGCGTTTGGTGACACTGCAGTCTACAGGAGAAGCACGGCTGGAAAAGAGAAGAAAGAGCTTAAAGCCAAAGCAAGAAGAGTGTTAATGTCTTAAAAACCCAGAAGATTGTATTGACATTTAGCACCATGGTTTTTGTTAAATTAAATCTATAAATAGCTGTTGACTATGTTTGCTTATCTCAAGCATTGTATTATTTCAAAGAACTGTTGATACATGCTTGTTTCCTGTTGCTGAGACAAATTTAGAGCCAAACTCTTTTGCAGCACCATTATGCAAGGGAAATAGTGCTTTTGCCCTTCATCTTTTTGATATTAAGTTGAAAAAATACCTCATTTTTCATTATTTATATTGTCTAGGGATGTACAAATACAACCAAACGAACTAGAACAGTCTGGATGCAGACAGTCCATGTCTGACAGCCACTCTCACAGACCGTTAATTTGAGAAGCTGTATATCTCGGATAAGAAGTGCATGCTAAAAATTTCTGAATAAAAACTGATTAAACTTCCGTTTAGGGTTAGGGAAAGGGTTAGGATATCAATAGTTCAAAGCCTCACCTGTAAAACTTGATTACAAAACATTTAATGAAGCTGAATAAACAGTGTAATTATAGGAAAAAATCTCTTCCTCCATGAAAATGTTCTAAAGCAGCAAGCATAACTTATGTAGGTCTTTTAGCTGTGTAAGCCATGTATCCAAGTTATCTACGTAGCTAAGTTAGCTTAAGCCATGTTTGCTGAAGCTCATGTTGCTGAAGCTACCTTCACTTAACCCCTTAGAATTCCAGATAAAATCAGTCAAAAGCCTATCCAGGAATACCCAAATTAAATTTAGTGTTGTGTTTGACCCATTTGAAGTACAAACACAAATAAGGTGTCTTTGGAGAGGAAGCACTCTGAAGTTTTTTCCCAAACTGTCAGACTCACTGTAGGGGCTGCTGGTATTGAGTTATACAACAAAAAAACAAAAGTTTTATCCCATCTGAAGTTGTGTTTTGAAACAGGCCTGTAGATGACTGTAGCTGGGAGGTATTAGCTGAACAAAAAAAACTCAACTGGACTAAAGCATGAAGCGTTAGGTAGTTCAGGTTCAAAGCTGATAACAACATAACAGTAAATAACTATTTACACCTGATTTTATGAGGAAAAGTCCAGGTGTTTCAAACTGGAGACTCCAAAAAGGATCAAGGTTGTTTGTTACTGTTTGTTTGTAGCTTGACAAATGCAGTAATTGTGTTTACTGTGGTGGTTTTATCCTGGAATGGTTCACATGGTCCGAATCCTGTGAACCAGAGCTTTCTGGTGGTGTATAACATGTTATATTTAAATTGTGTCAATAACTGAATAGTTACAAAAAAATCTGCAGGCCCACCTGTGGGCACTTTTATGTTATGATAATGTAGCTACATAGCTACAAAGCAGCTATGTAAGCCACACAGAAACATTTTTTACCTAGCTATGTTAGCTTTAGTTATGTTTGCTAAAGCTCACATAGCAAAAGTTAACTTAGCTACATTGGCTCATGTAGTTACGTTAATTTTGTTGCTAGCATAGCTATGTTAGTTTTAACTAAAGCTAACATAGCTACAGCAACCAGCTTTTGTGTAACTTCTTCTGAAGCAGGTCTATACATAATTTAATCCCAGATTAGACCTCTGAAATGTTTCCTAATCTGCAATTTTTGCAATGAGGTTATTTCATGAATGTAACTGCCAGGCTTTGTTTATGAATAAAGTTGAATCTAAAAAAATGAAACCGGAAATACATTGTCTCAGCAAATTATGGCACTTCCTTTCAGAGATAAACATATCTCAGATGAACAGTTTGCAAACAGACCCCTCTCAAAATTATGGCAACTAAAATGGCTAAAACACAAACTTTAAGCTGTTGTATAATGGACTGGGGTAAAAAACCGTGTTGTTTGTCAAATGTTTTGGATAATAAAAGAAGTAGAAAATAGAAATCAGTTTGTCAAAGTAGCTCTACTCAAACAATGAAACTTCAAAGTAATGGAATAACAAAGGACTAAGGAATGCGTTGTCAGTAAACAAACTTTCCTAAACTCTGGAAAATCCCAGACAGTTGATCTGGATTGTGATAAATTTACAGTCATACAGTCCGGGAACCTCTCGTGCTCTCCTGAGGCTCATTTTGTACTGACTCACCTGGTTCCATTGACGTGTTCGCTTCTTTTCCCAGAGTTTTGCGTTGCCGACCCCACCCACTCCGACTCGGCGGGCTCTGGGCTCTGCTTGGACGTCTGGCTGAAGCCACCAGGCGACGTCATCTCAGTCTTCATGTGCATGGCCGGGGCTGAGGTGTAGGGCGACTCGAATATGGGCTGATCCTCACTCACCACGGACAGCGCTTCCTGCCCGACAGAGTCACAGCGGTCAGTGTCAGCCATGAACAGCCGGGTCACAACCTGTGGAAACTGTTTTTCCACATCAGACTAAAGATGCTTGAGTGCACATAAACAAAATCACACCTTAATGTAAAAGATTAGGACTTGCTCACAACATAAGGACAGTAGAGGCATCTAAAATTATATTAAAAAACTTTCAATTTCAAGAAAGTGGGATAAAATCACACTGTGAAAAATACTGGCATAGGATTAAAGATAAAATACAGCAATTATCTCCTGTATCTGTGGTTCTCAACTGGTGGGTAGAGACCCAATGTGGTTAACGAATATGTATCTAAAAAAAAAAACAATTTGTGGCAAAAGTCTTGGATATACAGAAGCCACAAGAGGTCATAAGCCAATAGAATTTATTTTACTCCTACTTTTCATGATAATGAGTGCATTTTGTTTGTCTTCTAGAGATTTTCACGTATTTTTCTAGTGGTACAAATTTGGGTTGCGAGTTCTGATTATGGAGGTGGTAGGTCTACCTGTTGTCCTGTATGTCCATTTAATATCTGCATAAAATATTCACTGCACTTAAGGATGTAATGACATATCACTCATCTCACAATTTAATACATATCACAGTAACAGGCTTGGGATATGATCTTTTTACAATTTTGCATTTTTTCTTTTTTTTTTATCATGAAATTGAAGAATGTTGGAGTGTATATGGTCCTTATTTTTCAGTTCTCTAATAAATAAAACATGGCTTTTACCTTTTCAATCAATCCTTAAACCACTGCCCCAAAAGACCACAGTCTCTGCACATGGCCCTCGCCCCACTCACTGAACCAAACCAGCACTCAGTATTTTCATGGATTAAAGTGTATTGGAGGAATTGTTACATTTAGAAATGCACCATTGTGAAAATAAATTGTCCATAGAGAAAAGAAAACAATACATTTTGCTTTATAGTGTTATCACATTTCAGTCAACATCAAATGTTTACAGTTGACTCTAATCCTGGGACTGCCACATCATCCAGTAGTAATTCATAAAATTCATAATACAGTTAATGCAGAACATCAGATATATTGTAGAAAAATACCATAACTCCACCATGTCTTCTTTTTCTGCAGTCCCCTTTGCCCTTAATAGAATATTGCAAATAACTGGAGCTTCAGAGAGGTTTGCTGTGCCTACTAGTGTAAAGAGAATAATTTTCTGTTTATTTTTATTTTATATTTTCAGCTACCATAATGTCTGATCTAGTATATAGGGCGTTGGCGACTTTTTAGATGTAAAAATCGGAGTTAAGTGAGTCTTGTGCAGTAGATTGTAATGTAATTGTTAGTTGATCTATTCACAGTTTTTAAGGTAATAAGCCCATATAAAACATATAGTCTGAAGCACTTTAACTGAAGATTGTCAGGCCTGTTTTTTTTTTTTCAACACTTTCCCTCCAAAAGATTATGTAAGTTTTTTCAAGATACAAACTAACCTAACGTGTCTTTCTTACCATTATTGTCAGAATCGATTGCATATTTTCAAAGCTCCTGGTAGTGGCTTTTTGGTTGTGTTGATTTTGTCACCCTCTGTTGGCAAAGTGAGACATTTTTCTCTTTACTGATTGTGTCCTGAACACACTTGTGTTTGTAGACAAACAGCCTTTTGAAGATCTAATCACCCCATCTGACACCTACCCCTGCAGCAGCAGATATTACAGTCAAAAACATCTGTACAAGAGTAGTTTTAAACTTTTTTTCTGATGGTCTAGGTTGCTTTAAAGAGGCAGCAGTCTTAATTTCCACCTGTTCCCATAAACAGCTTAAAACCTCTCATAGTAGCTTTAAAGTTCAGCAATATTGGGTAAAATTTTGTGAATGTTTAATCCAAATTAACCACAGAGACAGGAGGTTTGTGAATTACTTGGTAGTGAAGTTACGTATAAGACTCTCACTCATGGTGTGAAAGCATTCATGAGGCTGTGATATCTTAAAGCACATCAGCCACCTCAACCACGCTTTTATTTTGTCGTTAGGATTGGGGTTGCAGAAGGTGGAAGGGTGGGGGCGTGTTAGCTCAAGGTGGAGTCTGATTGAGATTTAGGTCTGTCTTCCTGTGTTCAGCACCTCCAGCGAGGCCTCAAAACCAGCCTGAGCTGGCACCTTTAGGAGTGCAAAAACCAGCCGACCTGTTCCCTGTCTGCTGCTCACATTAAGTGTGTGCGTGGGCAATCGCAGCGGTCTGAGTGCGTGTTTGTTTAGAGGAGTTTAGCATTGTCTTCTGGCCTTGTACGTCACTGGCGTGCTTTTTCAGTGGCCTACAGGAAACCTGGCCGCCATGTGCAGAGGAACCTTTTGGCACAGGCCAAGGGAGAGGAAATGGTGGAGGAGGGGGCCACAGTATAAAAATGTGGGTCATTTTAAAGCTGAAAAACAAGCCTGTGGCCAGAGAATGAGGAGGGGGTCAGATTGACTGGACAGCGAGTAGAGTGAAGCCTTGATTGAAGTGCCGCCTTCACATTGTGTTTTTCCTCTTTTTTTCCCTTATGTGTGTGGGTTTTTTTTAGCTCTATTGTTGTCCAAGCTTTGTAAACCAAATCTTAATGCATGGCACACAGTTTGGCATTTCCTCTAAGCTGCAGACAAACTCAAACAGAAGGCAGCAGAGTGCTGATTTCAGAAACATCACACCTTTAACAAAAGGATGTAGCGTTGCACTTCATACACGCTTTTTTCAGCCTTGTTGTCTAAAGCTGAAATCAATGTTTCCTGTAGCTGTCAACCCTTGAATTGATTGCTAATTACTTTTATATTCTCTACACAATTTTGACTAATCACTGTGATGAAAAGAAAGAAGTTCTTTAATACAGTGGGAATTTCTCTGGATTTTTTTATGTTTTTCGATACCAGACTAAGGGTGCTTTCCCACCAGAGCAAACTCTTGTCTGTTTGCTGAGTTAGTCTGGTTCGTTTGCGCTGATGTGAAAGCTGGTGAAAAACCACTTGAGAAGGTGGGACTCAGTCTGCTTTTATTAACTGTGGTGTGGTTGGTTTGTTGTTAGAACATGAACCATCCTCGGCCTGACCTAACTTCAGGAAACATCGGCTTTTCAGCTCAAATTAGCAACCATACCCAGATCAATATGTGTTAAAAAAAACACAGGCAGACCTGAAATAGCTTCAGAAAATATTGCGCAAGTGTTCTTTTTTTCTTCCACTCATCAGGCTGCTGTTTGGATGAAAAATACTGTAAAAGTAAAGAAGAACTAACATTTCCCATAAACAGACTGTACCTGGGCATCACTCTCAGGTAGACCTATATTAGCTCTCTGATGTCTATTTCCTTGATTTTTACATTATTTTTTATTTCATCTTTTCAAGGTACTTGCAAATAACACAAAACCAGTTATTTTATATCAAAACTTTCAGGACAATCTCAGCTCAATGCATACTTAGGCCTTTTTTGTCCTAGAGGACTGTGTAAAGTGTTAATTTTGGACCAACAGCTGAATTCTGAAATCCTATTTATCTCTTGTGAAAACACCTTCACCTATCTGGACGAATTGTTTTGGTGTTTGAAATGGGTTTACCAAAGTTTTAGCTTCACAAAGTAGTGGAATGTATGAATAAAATAAACAATAAGTGCAGAAAATGTGTCAAGTTAAGTTTTGTCAGTCATTTTTTGAGGATAAATGTCTGTCATTCTATTTCTACCCAAATGAAGATGTCACATCTTCATCACTGCCTCTCAGTATTTGTTTCAAGGCTTCTGTAACATTCAAATGCTTTGCCATCACTGAAGATCAACAGATCTAATTCTCTCCTCTTGCTCCTGTGTCTCCTTACCTCTCCTGTAAAAGCTGTGATAATGAGGGCCTTAGGGATTTAAGGGTGTCAGTTAGTTTGGAAAGGCTGACAGACAAAGGATTCAACCAATTATGTATGTATGGTTGTTTTTGGATTTCTCCTGTTAAATGTTGTCTTCTGCTGTTGTAGAAAGTACAGCTGGTCATAGTCGATTTAATTTGGTAACATATAGATTCAGATTGTTTTGATACATGATGTAATGATAAATGTTTGCTCCTCATGCAGTTTTTTTTTTGTGATTCATAATCATCTGTTTCATACGTATTCATCTCAGGTCAGAGTATCAGAGTCGCATTAATGTAGTCTTGGTAAATATATCCATGAACTACAAGAATTTCTGACCAGTTGGATTGTGTTTTCAATGCATATGAATATATATGCTCTGGTGTGAATACACACTAAAGTCAAGGTAATTATGCAACAATCTAACTAATTGCTCCATGATTTGGACAAGAGCAGCCGTGCAAAATGTGTGAAAATTGCCCTGATATATTACTGAGTACCATTTTTCTCTATTGTTAATCATTTTAAAGACCAAACAGCTATCAAGATGGATGTAGCAACACCAACTGGGGAGGGACACCAAAATATGTAAAGGCCCCCCGCCACTGACTGTCTGATAGTGCCAGTCATAACATCACTGTTACAGCACTTTTAATGCACGGATCAAGTTAACCAGCTACCTAAATACTCATTACTATAAAAGATTTGATTTGACGCTAAAACAGCATTCTGAAACTGAATGCAAATGTACAAGACTGTGTACATGTTTCTTAGCAAGGAGGGAGGGACTATGTGTCCCACAATCCATTGTGATTCATTTTATTTGACAGCATTTCAAGCTTTCAAACCACAAAAATAAACTTTTTTCTGCACATATCTTTATTGTAGTGATTATATTTGAAATGATAATGTCATTTAATTTAATGTCATGTAATTCATACTTTGAGAATCTATCGCTCCATGCTGTGGTAACATTTTTTGTCATCATTGACAGTCGACAGCCTTTGTTCACTGGCTCGGACATTTCCACGTTACCCAGAGACCCCACCAATCAGAGATGTCGATGTGACATTCAAGGATTGTGGGTATTATTGAACTGTGGCTTTCTTACAATGAGGTTGATATCTAGCAGACTTTGGTCTTCCATCTAGTAGCTTGTGGTAAATCTAACTTGGACACCAAGATTATGATAGTTTTGGATTTTTCAATATTTTTTATTATTTCTTTTTCACTTCTTTTTTTCTATTTCAGTTTAGTTTTAATTCATTTTTACTGCTGTTTTATTAGTTTAGTTTTTATTTTGCAACAATGCTTCATTTCAGTTTTGTTTTTATTAGTTATAGTGTTAGTTTTAGTTTTTCGGACACATGTCGGGACTGAGGGAACGTCATGCGTTTTTAAAATCATATTCAAACAGGCTACTCTCTGCTTTTCATTTTATTTGTTTAAAGATGATGTTTGAATACAACTCCAGACAAAAAACTGCCACTTTATGAAGTCTTAACCAATCAATTCAGGCAATTTTACTCTCCCCAGACTGTGGTGTAGGTGCAAGTCAATATGGTTGTGTCGAAGACTAAAACTAAGGATATTTTGTCTCTATTTTTATTTTATTTTACTTATTTTGTAAGCGCACTATACAGATTTAGTTAGTTTTCATTTTTTCAGTAAAGCTTAGTTTTGATTTAGTTTCAGTTAGGCTAACTGAATTTTAGTTCCAGTTATTTAGTTAGTTTTAGTTAACTATAATAACCTTGTTGGACACTTCTGATAATATGATAAATTAATAATCAAATCTACTTTGGAGAAAATGAATGGGACTTCTACTTCTAGAGCCACACTGTTGAGTCCTGTAGTAAGGGTCATGAACCCTGCCTCCTCTGTGTTAATATCATGGTCAAACTATCAAATGAAAATACACTCTTGATAAATTTTGGTCCAACTCTGTGATGATGGATATACATAATTATTCCTTTTGAGATGTTGATTTTTCTTTGTATTTTTGTTTCAGTTAGTAGTTTGATATCAAGAAGAGAGGATGTGATGTCATGATCTACAGCTCAGTTTACAGATGTGGCTCCTCGTAGCAGTCGTAACCAGATAAGCAGAGTAAAGGCGAGACAAAATGTTTCCATAGATGTGACTGTGCATGTTGTCAGATTTGTGATTCAGCCAAACAGATCCAATCTGTGGATATCTTGACTGCATCAATGGCCCAAGGTGTCAGCACCTTGGGGGCTTTTTTGCCTCACTTTTTTGGTAGGACACAGACTCTTTGCCCATGCTTTGTGAGATGCATGCAACAGGATGTTTTTTGTAGTGGATAGAGTCAGAAACTGGTGGAAGAGCAGGAGTGGGGAGTGACATGCAGGAAAGGAGCCTCCTGACCCGGCTGCTTTAAAGACAACAGCCTTTATGCATGTGGACATAACTGCTAGGCCACTCAGTCCCAAAGTCTGGGTGCCGCAGGAGAATTTTTTGGGGTTGCCAAATGAGTTTTCAGAATTTTCCCCCTACAGTATTTAATGTGACGTTAAAGCCATATGGTGAGCTCTACCCTGTCACACTTGCACTGTCCTTTATAAGTAAAAACACTAAACAGGACTCTGCCAGCCACCTGGGGGCAGGAGAGCTAAAGTCCCAGTTACTGACACTTGGCTGATAAAAAATCGCACTGTTCCCGTCCAGACAGCCACTGAAGGCCCAAGGGGCCAAGCATTTGAAGAAAGCGCATGTGACAAAGATGAAGTGATCCCCTCCAGGCTTGTAAATCTGGAAGTGCAAGGACAAGACCAAAGTGAGTCCATAATTTATGTTAGCCAAGCTAACACCAGCCGTCAGCTCAACCAACCAGCTTAGGATGGCACAAAGGGCAGACTCGATAAGCAATGAGGTGTGGAAAACAAAGCTGTAATTTTGAATCTTTCTTTCCTGTTGTTGAAACGGGTAGCATACATTACCCATAATGCAGTCCCGGTCATTTTTAAACTGGGGTGTGTTAATTTTAAAATAGCTAATGTGTTATTGGTTGGAATGTTGAGCTGTTAAAAGGTCTACTAAACACACTTTTTCTAACTGAAGGCCTTCAGGTCTTTTATTTTTCAAACTTGTTTTCAGGTCTTAAAGGAGAATGACTCATGTGACATCACATGAGTCAGATGATTAATTGCGTTTATGCAGGTCCATCTGCAGCAACAAAGGAATTTAAACATTTTTTTCCACATGGTCTGTAAAATCTTCAATATAAGTTGTCCTGGGATATAAGATGCTGTCTGTTTTTGGGTGGTGTCCCAGAGGGAAAATGCTTCACAATGTGTCTCTAGCTCTCTGCCATGATGTGTTCACACCATGTGGAGTTTACAACACTGCAAGCTACCTGCAAGGGGATTATTCTGAAGCATGAACCAACAGTACATGGGTTAATGCTGCTCACCTCAGCTCTCAACAAGGATTTTTAACCGTATACCACCCTTCTCTTTCAATACAAGAGAAAAGATGTCAAAAACTGGCACCACCAGCCTGGTTCACGCTGCTGTGTATCCCAGCATACAATACACAATGAATGGGGACACATCTTCTATTGCATGTGTGGATATGTCAAATGTAGAGCTAACTTTTTAGAGGAAAAAATATTAAAAGTATAGTTTAGCCACCAAATTATATGGAAGAGTAAAATTGGGGGAGTCCTCCTTAAAATGTCAAAAGCTATAATGGACTGATGTTCAACTTTTCTTCTCCACTTTCTTTTTACCACACTCTTTGTTTTGTTTTCCTTCAGCTGATTTGCTTTTGGTCACTTCTGTTTTGTTCTCTTTCCCCCAGTCTTAAGGAGCCTTTTTCTCTGTGCAGAAGTGAAACAATGAGGGAGAGGCTGAGAGGAGAATTAAACAGGCTGCAGACAACAAATTCTCACGAGAAGAAAACACCAAGTCTTTTTCTTGGTGGTCAAAGTTGATTTCTAAATGTTTTACAGCTTCTTGACATTAAAGCTGTTTATTAGTGTGACTGGCAGCTGAGCCATCATCACACTCATATTTCAGCCGTGAACATTGACAGGCTCATGCTTTCACAACCACAAACATACACTCCCGCTCTTTCTTTATCTTCCTCTCTCTCTCTCTGCACATTGATACAAATATACTAAAATGTGGCCTGACCACTAATGCCACAACTGACTTCCTGTTCAATGTGTTTCTGTTGCTCAGTGACACAGAACAACTTTTAAAAAACACAACCTTTTTCTGGCTGATGTTGAACCTCCACGTTCTGAAATTTACACCGGTTATGTTCAGTTTCAGCGTAAACACCTTTTTTTTCTAACTTTCTGCGAGAGCACAAACATGAAGTCCTGGATGGAAACTTTTTTTTCTTGGCTTCATGTCAGCAACTTTGCAGGTTGCATCATGCAGTGTTGCCCAAAACCCAGAACTTCAAGCGTGATCAGAGTGTTTACAACATGCACATTTGCACTTTTTGTAATATGGTCCAATGCTATTTTACATTAATAGCTGAAGAAAGAGAAAATGGGAGTAAAAAAACAGCATGTTTGACTACATACTCATTTTTATCTGTCTTTAAAGGATTTATGTAATCTGACTTTATGAAACATTACTAGCAAGTAATCATGTTATTAATTGGACATGGAGGGAGTTGGGACTGTGTGGAAGACTTATGGCTCTGTTTTTCAAAGCTGAGGAGTGGAATTGAAATATTTGAATGAGTGCAAGTAACCATGCTGCAAAGCACTCAATATGCATATTTTTTAAGCTTTTCATGCAAAATTGCTGATAATGTTTAAAGTGCAACATGACGGGCCATCTATTATAACTGGTAATTTTAATCCTTGTAATGCACATCATTGTAGGTCAAATAAAACTGTAGAGTATGCTGAACACACTCTATTTGTCTTCAAACTCTTAATCAACTGTTTTAGCTTTGAAACAATCTTCTGCTGTAAAATATGACTATTTTCTTAATGTTGATGATGCGGCAGCATCACTGCTATTTTTTGATTATTAATTAATCATGCAGCTGTTTCTATGGCAATAGAGGGTTTGAGCAGGGATTAATGGTTTTGGAAAATAATCTAATTGCAATTTTTCCCCCAATATTGCGATTTATTATGCCATTATTTTTAGATTTCTCATCGTATGTATTTCTCAACAAACAACCAATAAATCATTCTATATTATAACCAGCACAGTATTTGGTAGATTAAACTAAGGCTGAACAACTCTGAAAAATATCTTATTTTGATGATTTTTGACTCATTGCAAATTCAATATAAACTGTTGTGTTGAAGGAAAAGATGACTTTATGTCTTCATTATTTTCAGTAACACAAACATACAAAAATAATAAAAATAGGATTTTTTACAAACTATTCTAGAGAAAAATTACACTTGAATGTTTGCATAATGTGTAGAGCAAATCATCCCTGCCTCAGAAAATGTATTAAACTAGCATTTTAGGTGAAAGAAATATTGCATCTGCTGAAATTTGAAAATTACTGTAGGCCATGTTGTGATTTAATCTTAATTTCCATTTAGTTCCCAGATGAAGCTCTGAGGTTGTCAAACACTTTCTAAACAGTTTATCCAAAGGTCTGTGGATCAAGCTATGTGGTAAATTTGCTAAAAACATGCCAGGTCTCTCAGTTAGCCCATGGGGGGGGGGGGTAAAGCTTTCTGGCCTGAAGGGGCCCAAAGATGTTAGCAAAGATATGGTCCATCCTAAATATAAGTCATGATAAATAGATTAATATTAAAACAACAAAAAATACACATTTTATAGATTGTTTAAAAATGTTAACCCCCTCTTTTCAAACTAGTCTGAGCTTTATTTTTATAGTATTAATACTGTGGTTAGGCCCACTGCACTAGGACAGTAATATGAGTGTGTATAGCAACGTTAAAACCTGCAACTTTGTTTTTTTTAATCTGCTTCAAATCTGAATATTACTCGGGAGGAAAATGTTAACCAAGGGTAAAGCACCAATGTTACAGGTCCAATGAGCATGCATTGATATCATTAAAAAGAATCCGAGAGGGAGTTTTCAGCCATTTCCGTTGACAGGCCTGGCTTAGTTACTCTTGTAATTCAGATTATCTAAAACCAGTATGTTAATTTTTGACGGTAATGAATAATTTTCCTATGTGAGTCGCTTGACTTTTTTTTAGATACAAGCAGTGGGAGGTCCACAGAAAAGGATGTAAAACATTGATTTGATGCGTCTTTGAATAATTGCTGAAACTTTTTGAATGAAAATGTTTTTTATTGGGAAAATCTCATCAAAATCTGGAGAGCTATCCTCCAACTGAAAGTCTTTAAACTTTTCAGAAAAGAAAAAAATTGAAAACGCTCTTCATTTATTATTTTAGGATCTTCTAAAAGCAGATGTTTCATTTTCTTTTGATTGAGTGATAAGGTGATTGCTAAATTGTTCACGCTTTTGTTGTCTGCTTTGAATTAAATCAATTAGGGTTGATCATCCCTGAATAGGACTTAAGACAATAAACCTGCCAATGGTTTCTATGATTTATTGTTTGGTAAACAAAATCTGTTAAAGGCAATACCTGTAACAAATCCAGTTAAAAATCATCAAGTTATATTGACAGGTTTGTCATTGGATGTTGTCCTTTATATTAAAAAAATGTTTAAAATGATGTAAAACAGGTTAAATGAAAAGTAAGATTTCTTTTCTTTAAAATTGACCCCATGTGCTGTCAAACAATTTGTCAGTTTTCTAGTAGTGTGGACCTAAATCCAGTGATTCCAATAGAGTTAAATGTATCAGTCTTTCTAAAAAAAAATTGCATCCAATCTTTGCTTATTTCTAGATCTTCAACTCTACATCTCTGGACTTGTATTTAAATATAATGACTCTCTTTGGTCTCACTGATGTCGCAACGTTTGGGGTTTCTGCTTCGTTTAAAGGGGTCACAAGCTAAAGAGATTCAGAACCACCAAGGATGTGGTTAGCGAAAACTGTCATGCTTGCACCAAATATCACACTCATAACTAAAGCTTGGTTTATTTCAAGACATTGTATGGGTCTTAGACACTTAAATTTCTCCATTATTGGAGAAAAAGACTTCAACATGCTTCTTAAGATGCTTCATAATCAGCCCTCCTAATGTGAAATCGTCATTTTTAATCTGGCTGTTTTCTCACTGAGCTGATGAAGACAGATTTCCAATTACAGTGACTCACACTGGTCTAAAAAGCAGCAGTATTCAAGAAGTAACATTTTTAATAAGAAGGGTGAGGGCATAGGCATTTTTGCCCAGAGTGCATTGATAGTGTCAAAATAGGGTTTGATAGTACAAAAAATGCCTAGGAAGGACTTCAGGACACCCCCTTATGTGGTAAAACCTCTCTAACAGCCCCACTATGTCTTCATGTAAACAAATAATAAGATTGGATATAAACATTTAAAAATCTTTATCGTGGATTACTGTGGAAATGGCATAAATAAATTTAGAAATCCTATTTCGTTGCAGAAGAACTAATATTACACCTTACCTGTGCGTATATGTCAGTTTCTATAAATTACACCTTGCCTTGTGACTACTCATCTATCTTCAGTGGAAAATGCCTTGGGCCTCAAAGACCACCCCTGGGTGTGGGCCTATTCCCTTGTTCTTCAGTATCTGGATAAAAATGTGAAAGTTGCTCCTGTGCTTGTTAGCTTTTTGCTCTAGCACAAACGCCTTCTTTATAGGCCTACCATGTTTTCTACCCAGGCCAGCAGAGGTTGACGCTAATTTAAGCTGTAAAAAAACACAAACAAACGAAAACAAGGTGTAGTCCGCAATATCAGGCCACAGAACGAGTTGTGCAAAAGCCTGTGTGCTCTTGCTCTGTCTGAAGCAAGTGACAGAAAGCAGAAGTAGAAGTCGAGCTGATTTTGCAAAGGCCTGAGCAGCTGCACTTTCTGCTACACAAACATCGATGCGGTTTTCACAGCTCGCGCGCTCAGGCTGGCAGCGCGCAGGCCTCAAACGCAGGCCGCGTTTCTTTGCACCTCCCAGCTCTAGCCTGTGTTAGCGGACAGTGAGGGGTTAAAACATTACCACAGCCTCAGTGTGTCCACTGTGTTTCTCTCTGGAGGGGCTTTGTTGCTTTTTGGACATTTTTTTTTTTCGAGTTAAGGGGCGGAAATGTGTGCGGAAAGTCTGAGGTCTGAGACAGGAAGCCTGCAGGGTTCAGATAACGACACCTGACAAGTGCTGCTCCCGTTTGCAGCAATAAATTAGACTTAAAATAACCTCAAACACACAATCTGCTGCCACACTCAACAGGAGAATAATTCCCTGAACAATAATAATACAGTTTTGTAACGACGAATACTTCGTTGCTACTGCATCAAACAGCAAAAAATAGCCATAAAACATCAAAATAAGCTACTTTTGAATAAACTATTTCATTATTTAAGATTGGGGATGTCCTATTTCCTGCACTGGCCCTTTAATTACTCACAATTGTTTCACAATATAAAAATGATGTTACTTGAAACAAATTAAATGGAAAAAACAATTATTTGTTTTTCTACATCAACTTTTTTCTCGTTTTTAATAGGCTGAATAAAGCATTGATTTGGTTTATTTTCAGCTATTTCGTCAAAATGAATATTTTTTCTAAATTAATCGTCTTTAAAGGATTTTCTTAAGAATATGGGTGACACTTCAGGAGGCTGTAGAGGCTATTTTATTGCAGACATGACAGTAGAAGCCTACGGGCCCATGCATGTTACGTCCCATATGCACATTCATTGAAAAAAATTGAATACTTTTCATCAAAATAAAAAAAAACACGTTTTATTTCATCAGATAACACCTAAATGTGCTTAAAGCTTTTCGAGCCTTTTGTGTGTATAAAAATTGTTATGCATTACCCTCTGACAGGACCTCATATTGCCAGATTGCTTAAATAACCAGTAGGCGTATATTACGACATCTGAAGTTAAAGATACACGTAAAATAAGCTATTTCCTCACAATAAAGAAAGAAACGATATTCTCCCTCGCAAGTATTGTGTTCAGAATATTTGTGAGCTTCCAAGAGACTGCAGAGCTAATTAAATGCCACCTTCATTTAAAATGTTCTCACAAAGCCATCAGAACACGTTTGATTTTCTCGTTGCGCATTAATCTGTGTATTGCGGTAACTGAACAAAAAAGAAGCTTTGATATTCTGACTTGAAGGCTTTTGCTTTGCGTGTTTAAAAGATAGTAAATGAAACAAATTCCATCTTTTAAGCAGTCAGCAGAAGAAAAATTTGTGCAGATATAATAGGATAAAGTTAGAAATACCAGTTTTGACGTGGAGGGATCCTCCTGCTGTTTAAAAACAGCCTCAAACTTTGTCCAAGGTGATCCATGGCGCCTTCTCTGACACCTGCCGTGTGAGCACCAATCATCCCTCCATGAACTTATTTTTCTCCAAAAAGGAACTGAAAGCTGTTTTAAGGCGTAGCTTTGTAAAAATCGTTGTGTTTTTCTTGTTGTTTTCAGCTCTACTTACTCTGCACGACAAGCTTAGCTAAAAACAGTAATTTATTTAAAAAACGAACCGCGCACGTGAAGAAATCCTCTTTGGCGGGTGCAAGCGGCCACCAATTAGTGTTTTTACGTGAGTGTAAAGATGTAGCGGTTAGTTGTGTTATTATAGAGCCGACATACAACCACGAACGGGAAGGAAGAGGAAATTTTGTACAAGAAGGAAAGAGTGGGGAGCTCGCATCACCGCCTCGACTCTCTCACTCAGCAGCACTTTGTGTTGTTGGTGTGGGTGGCTGCCTGTCCTTTCATTTCCCCGCCGGTAGCGCCTTAAAATCGGTTCAAACACATACCTTTATCGTACAGTCCATTGCAGCAGCCTCTTGCTCTTTGTCATTGAGTCGTTTTTGGTAAATGTTGCAGCTAATTGAGCCTTATAACCTCTCTTCAAAGCATGCAGGGGTGCATCGGCTCTATGGCGCAAACCATTGCAGTTAGAATTTTTTTGCTAACAGACCATAACCGGATGGCAAGTTTTTTTCCTCCCTCTCTCTCTCTCTCTCTCTCTCTCGCTCTCTCTCTCTCGCTCTCTAAATTAGGAAGTGAAGTCACACTGAAAGCACTGAAACGGCTTCTCATGAAACCAACACTATCTGCCTTACTGATCAGAAGGAAAACAAAACTGGTCTTTATGTGTTTTAAATTATAAATTCACTACAAGGCCTAACATTTAAGTACAGCACGTGCAAACAAGCTCGGATATTATTCAGTTAAACCAAACTTCTACCTTGAAAATTCAAAACTTCATTAATGAGGCACAATTAAAGGTAACATCAGTTGTGTGGTGGTGCCTGCAGAAGTGGGTAGGTCATACTCTTAATTTATATTCTGTTCATTTGCAGGTGGGTACTCCATGGAGACAAAATAGGTGGGTGCAGTCCCACATTTACCCTGCACTTCACCACTGGGTAACATAACAAAGCACAAGAACCCAAATATAGATGTATCTTTAGTAGGGCTGTCAATTAGTACACTCACTTTTTTAATCCTGATTACTCTCATAAATCCACCGCTGTTCCTTAATGTCTTATTTCCCTTCAAAAACCCTCACAATAGCTCAGTGGAGAAGTCAAAAATCATCAGAACCTTGTGTTATCAAACATTTAACTTTTTTACTGTCCACTTATATCCTTTAAGATCCATAACAAGCTTTTTTGTCATGGCCAACTTCATGTTAAAATCTTCAGTCTACTTATAAAAGCTGGTTTGCATCCGTACAGGAAGTCAGTACCCTTAGTTTGAGACAATAGAAAATCCATAACAGCACAAAACAGCTCTGATGGCAGAATAGTGGAATTTTAAAATGCAATTAACCACACAAATGATGAGATTAATTGCGCTTAAGAAATGATACAAGTGTATCTCCTGCCTCTGGTTAATTCACAACTGTCTAACAGAAGCAAAGCTTCAAGCTTATACTTTTCTATCAGAAAATTACATGAATGCAAACTTGATGTTACAGTTAAAGGATGGATGATACAAACTGTTGAGCATTTAAGGCTTCTCTCTGTAACCATTCATTCTAATTTAGATTTCAATAAACATAAAAAATGCCCCTAGGAATGTAAAAGCAAGCAGTATCAGGTCCAGACATGGCATCAGCTTCCTTTGTTGACTGCTAAGCTCTTTATGCACATAATGATTTTTTTCTCCTTTATCTTACTGCGTCACAAACCAGTCCCAGGCTGGATCAGCAATCTGCATTTTCAGTCACAAGAGCAGAAAAATAGAACTAAATCCCCACACATATCAGAGACTGCACAAGTGTCACTGTTTTAAAATCATGGCTCAAGGCAAACGAATCACGTGATCACTGATTAAACATTTGTGTGCTCAGAATTTGATACAAGTTATCTGTGATAGGCTGTTGTGGATTTTGTCTCTAATTGTTTGTATGTTGTTTTTAATTGTTACTTGAGCTTTATAGCTAACTCTAGCCCGTTTAATCAGCTCAACTCAACTTAAATCAACTAAGCAGTGTGCCAGGAAAGGCCAACCAACTTTGTATGTGGTGAATACAGTGATGAGTGTTTGAAGGATCCCTGATCATTAGTCAAAGATAAGAATGATAAACTGAGTCAAGAGATTGGCGCATGGAAGCTGCGACATGTCTACAGACATCACCGTAATCTTGCACAGACAGAAACGTTTCTTAGACTTTCCCTACAGTTGAGAGGAAAATTAGATGTTTTTCCATACAGAAATGTGAGTTTCTGCTAAAGTTTGCCTGTGAGATATTCAATATGAATCTTAGATGTAAATGATTCATCCATCTAAATACCAAGATGTTTAGACACTGTGACTCCTCTGTTGTTGCTGCAATTGAGTACAAATGGCTTTGGACTTTTAAAATCTTTGTCTCTGGCATTAGAGAAGATAATGATTTTGGTTTTGCTTGCACTCAGAAGAAGTTTTGAGGTTCTCTTGAAGGCAAACCATGAAATTCACTCTCAGTGTTACCTGTAAGCATTCAAAGCTTCCAATTTTTACTGATGCAACAGTGTGAGCATAAAAAACACCCTGTCTTTATTAGAAAACTTCCTTATGTGTAAGGATATATCAATGTGTCATTATATTGGCTTTATGATCAATGATCCAATTTTATCAAAGAACAAAATTTATAGTATTCAGTTACAGGAAACTATATTTTCCCTTCTTTATATCAAAAGAGATGGATTGTGTTTCAGAGCTATCCAGGGGTTAGTAACACTGTTGCCTCACAGCAGGAAGGTTTGAATCCTGGTTGGACCGGGCTTTAATGTGGAGAGTTTGCATGTTCTCCAGGTGCAGCGTGGGTTCTCCTTGGTGCTCCAGCTTCCTCTCACAGTCCAAAAAATATGCTTGATACTTAAATTGGTAACTCAGAACTTGCTGTAGGTGTGTGTGTGAGCACGGCTGGTTGTCTGTGTCTCTCTAGTTGGCTGGCTACAAGTCCAGGGTGGACCCCACCTCTCACCCCATGACCCTAAACAGGACAAGCAATGCAGAAAATGGAAGGATGGATACATTTTGATTTAGATGTTTGCAAGTTTTTACAAACGAAAATGTTGACTGTTCAGTTTCTTTCCCCTAGCTGATGCACATGCATGTTATTTTACTCTCAATGGCAGGCCCCATAAATTCTCTTACCAAATATTGTAGCAGGCTTTGTGATATCAGCAAGTGTTGTATCCTGAGTCAAAGAACTGATGACATTGAGCAAAGTGCAGCCCCTTTTTTTTGTCTAATTATTTTTCCAGTGAAAGTTTGTGACAACATCCATAGTACCTCTATGGCTTCTTCTTTTGGCTTAGCCAAGTCAAAAGTTACTAAGTTTTTAGTGTGAGATTCCCACACATGGAACCAATGCTTCTCTACAGCTGGTGGTTTTATATTTTCTGTTAAACCTTTATTTAGACATTTAGGTATCTCACTGAGACATGATGTGAATTATAACAAGAAATGGCATTAAGCATTTGATGATTAAGATTATTATGCATGAAGTGATTGATGCATTATTGATCAGTCTATTGACCATTATTAACCTGCATATGCCATTCATTATCAAGCATACCAATTTTCAAAAAATAACTGTATATGCATTACCAACTATCAATGATGCATTATAAACCAATTTATTGAGTATATCCAAACAAAAACTGCAAATTTTATGCATTATCAACTGATTTATAAAGTATTATTAACGAAAAACGTAAGCTACTGTGCATTATAAATCAATTTATTCAGCATTACTAGTCAAAGTCCTTGTGTGCGTTTATATAGTTGTCAAATAAAAATTGTTGTGTGGTTCATGATAGCTGTATGCAGACGCTCGTTTATCACCTCCTGTTGTGTAACTTTATCCCGGTTGTGTCCTTGTCTCGACGTGGGGTTCCCAATCACGACTCCCGTCTCCCACGGACGCGCACGATTTCACCCAGCCTCACTTTTCCAGATGTGTGTGTGTGTGTGTGTGTGTGTGTGAAAGGAGAATAGCAGAGATGTTTGTTTATACAAGGCCCTGAGCTCGGCCTTATCTGCTGCAGCCACTCACGCCGTGATTTCAGACTTTCTTCACTGAGCACTTGTGTGAGTGTTGGTGTGTGCGTGTGTGGGTTTTACGGGCCATTGTTTGGTCGAATGGCCTCTAAAGATACAGAGTTTTTTTTTTCTTCCTCCCACCTCATTAGAAACCGACTGCTGTGATTTCAAAAAGCCTTCACTTCATACCCACGACCCCTCCTAGACTACTCAGTTATTTAGTCCCGCCTGCCACACAATCAGCCTGAAATAAACTCGACAGAAAACAAATACGCTGATAATTGTTGTGGCTCATTTTAACTCCATTATTCTTTTTTTCCGTGAGAAGATGACGGATAGGCTCAACGTATTTCATTTACGTACTTGATGCTTTCCATTAGTTTAAAAAGTGATCCTTATTATCAGAGCCTATAAATAGAGGGCCATTTTTGGTAAAGTTAAAAACAACATGTTGTGTTTTAGGGTTGTAAGTAGCCTTTTTAAGGCTAATTAATCATGTTTGGTCTGGGGCTGTAAAAAGTCCTTACAGTAAACCAGAAAAATTTTGAAACTTGCTGATAGGCTTTACCTTCTAACTCTTCCCTTATTCTTTTACAATCCATCACAAGTTCCTTTTTCCATTAAAGTGTATGATAATCTTCCATTTACCTGTAAAAGTAGGTCTGCATCTAAACAGGAAGTCACTTTTAGTTATGGTGAAAAAATAAAAAATGACAAGAGCAGTTTTAAATTCAAAATAGTGAAATTTAAAACTGCGATATAAAGAGTGCAATCAATCATGATCAGCCGCAGAACCCCAGAGATTAATCGCGATTAGAATTTTAATCTTTTTTTTTTTTTTTTTTTTGTGTGTGTGTGTGGGGGGGGGGGGGTCGATTAACGCCCTAGTTTTTGCCTTTACCTATAAATGATCTACAAATCCTTTCACTTGGCCATGAGTGTCAGGTGGAGTTGAATGGATGTTCAATTTGATACTTTTTTTTCATCTCTTTATTTTAAAATAAACCACCTGTGGTTGCGCCACCCTGACATTTAAGAACATTCATATTCCAGGGACAAAAGTTTTTCCATGACTTTACCAGTTTTAACATAATATATTTTTAATAAAATTAGTTTATTTGAAAGATTTCAAACATAACATTTTGACATGAGAGTATTCTAATATGAATATCTCACAAATTAAATGCCATTTTTGATATTAAATAATCTTTTTTATTTCCTCTGACGGTTGCGCCACGTGGCATTTTTAGGGTTTTAGGGAATCTGAAATGAATTATATTATCCAAATATACAGGTTATATTCAAACAAAGTAGGTCAAGTACAACAAACTGATGTATCCCATGAATGGACTATTTTTTATAATTCATACACAAAAATATACACGTCATGTCGTTTACCCATATACATAAACAAAATTTACACAGGAATACAGCAAAGGCACAAAAACCTAAAAATCTTAGGACATTGCATAGAATAAATTCACTATTTCATGTGCCTATAGGCCTTATGGTGCTTCAGGCCAACGTTTATAATCGCTCATTAATATAATCATATATTTTTATTTGTTCCTATTAAATTGAACCCTTTTCTTCTTGTAGGTTATATTTTTTTATTTTCAAAGCTGCCCAGCATTAGTCCCACCTTCTGTCTCTTCATATGTTCTCATTGATTTGATTTGAAGCTTTTGAGTATCAAAAGCCTGTTTGTAACAAGATTGTAATGTTGTTTAGTGTCATATAGAGCCTCCTCTTCAGGCTAGAGACATAATTGAGCTGTTTATATTGTTATGTGTAATTTGAAAGCATTGTGGCTATAAATCGAAATGACTGCGTCATAAATTTGCTACTTTTACGTTTGCTGCTTTAATTAATACTAGCTGGTCTTCTGTCGTAATTTTAACTAAGTTTTTCACCGCAAAGTAGTGCTACTTTGACTTAGTCGTGATATTTCTTCCGATGATTTATGGTCTGTCCCTCTTTCATGAATGACTCCTTCACCATTTGTTACTGGGGAGGAGGGAGGGAGCGTCTGACGTCACGTTCTATTAAACAACACTAGTCACGACGCACCGCGGGGCACGCGCCCCTCCCATCTCCTCCGCTGTATTTATACCGGGCCAGAGTCTGACCACTGACCACACTCGGTGTTGTTGTTGTTTGCGGTCGATATTTAAAGTGTGAAAAAGGGGAAACGGCGTCAACAAAGAGCGAAGGGAAAACGGAGATGTACTGGGACTCTTTCATCAAAGCAGGAGACAGAAACTTGGACACCAAAGACGCGAAAATAAAGGTCGGTTTTTACCTCTTTTTTAATTTTTTTTTTATTTTTTCTTTAACGAGGACAGAAAGCAGTTTCATTCATTCATAATATCTAGCATACTTTGTTTAATCTTTTATCTATCATGATAATAGGAAAAGTGCCAGTCTCATTTTTGTTTTCTGTGTTTTTAAGTGAGTTTTTGTTGCCCTAAAATGTTTTAAAAGAAAAATGATGAGGAAGAATTTGTATTCCTGCACTTATATCTGCAAAATTATAAAGTACAAGGTGTCATTTTTTTCTGCCTTTGGATATGGATAAAAATCAAGTTTTAGTAATGATAAAAGTTTTAATGAGGACTCTTTGAACACAGATGGAGGTTTGTCAGACTGGATATTACACAGAAGACTTCAGGACACAGGAAGTGCCAGCTGGCTTTGACTTTGCATCATATGGTGAGTTGAAAGAATCACTTGACTTTTGTTTTGTCCATCACACGCTCAGCATCATGACTTCTGACTGGTGCACGATTTCACTGCACAGATTTTTTTTTACAACTTTTGAAAGTTTGCACGATCTGTTTCCTGTGAAGCTGAGCAGCTGAAGGACAAAGGAAATATTTGTGCAGACTGTATCATCACATCTGTCACAGCTTTCTCAGTGAGACCTTGACACCAGGGTTGGGGTGGCTCTCGCACAAACTCAGGGGCTGCATCGGGACAACAGGGAGGGGGCTGCTTTGTGTGTGTGAATAATGCTTGAATGGGCTGAGGTAGGCAAAGGGAGAGAGAGGAGTGTCTTAACCTGACCACCCTGTTTCTCTCTGTCTTCCCTAATCCTTTCCTCCAGACTTCCTCCTCCAACAGATTTAGAGACCCCCTCCTTCCTCCACTCCCCATCCCTCCATCACTACTCTGTCACACTCCCTCCACTGGCGTTTCCTCCTATGTCTTCCTCCCCCTCCCTCTCTTGTTTCCTCCATCCATTGAGCTGAGCTGTATGGGCTTGAGTGCTTGGTGCTGATTTGACAGTAAACAAACAGCTTTTTCTTGTGTCAACGTCCACAGCTGAGATTTCAGAAAAAAATATCAAATATGTACGTCTTTTTTATTTTCTCTAACCAGAGTCGTACATTAACTTTGACATTTAAAGGACCACAACAATGAGTTTTGCATTTTTTTAAAAAGTTTATTCCCTACATTTTAGTGGCCCATGGGCTCCTTTTTTTTAGCACGTCAGAAGTTGCAAAGACTTTGAAAAATTCTGTAGAAAGTTGCTTTTTTGGTTGTCAGAATTATCCAGACACTTGAAAAAGCTGCAAGCATGAGCTGTTCGGAAAGATCTTTAACTTAGGGTGTCATTAGTGGTTGCTCAGACATCTAAAATTGATGCACAAAAGGAAAAAAACAATCATTTTGCATGTTTAGTTGAAAGAAAAGCAAATGAAAAAGTTAGCTGACATCAGAGTTGCATGAAAAACTTGGATGGGTGTTTTTTTTTTTTTTTTTTTTTACAAATTAGAATTCTTCAAGTGAATTTTCACAAGTTTCTGATTTAAATCTGTCAGTCATATTTTGTAGAACTCAAGTATAAAGCCAAAGTCATTTCAAGAAACCTTACAAAAAAGGTAGACCATTCTTTTATATCTTTTACAGAGACCCAACATGAATCCACTATGAGCTCAGTATTAAGCAACATTAAGCAAATGTGCAGTGGCAAGGAAAAACTCACCTTTACTAGGAATAAACACCAAAATCTGCCCGGTAGGAAAGAAATCTTCTCATACTCGTTTGCCTTTGAAAAAGTTTGGCATTAATGTAAAATATTCATTAATTTATGTTTGTTAGGAACCACATTAGCCTTGACACATGGCCTTAGCTTCTCTCCCCGGGTCGGCAACATAAAACAAATCTACCACGGAAAATTAAACAAGGTAAACACGTGAAAAAATTCCCTACCTACTAAAAGACCTAAACAACACCTAGGTTCTAGGGCTGTCAGCATAAATGCATCAAACATGATGCAACTAACATCTATAATTAGTGCATTAATTTCTTCATCATCTTCCCATCAGGCCCCCAGAACATTATTAAATTAAGAATATGTGCAGAGGAAAACACGTGTTGTATTATTTCAGGTATTATATACTTCCTACAGCTGTTAAAACAACTCTAAAAACAATTCAGATTGAGACAATTAAATCAAGAATGACCTCACGCTTAATCTGTTTTTCAGATATCCACCTGTCAGCTGTTATTAGCTAATAGAATACATGTTAAACACATATTTATTCATCCATTCTTAATTGGGTTCATTGTTAGATCTAAAATTCATATATTTTTGAAAGGAAATAAAGATTTTGAACAATTATATGTTAATTAGACTTTTTTTTTAGTTTATTTGAAAGTTTAGCCCAGTTTGAGATACCCCAAAGTCACTTATTTTTTTCAGATAAGATAAAATGATAACATATACTTTCCAAAAGATATTTTTAGGGCTTTTATGTCTTTACTTGTAGAGGAGGACTGTGGATAGAGTTGGAAACAGGGACGAGAGAGTGATGGAGAGACACGAGGAAAAGGAGCAACAGACCAAACTTGAACCCGTGCTGCCCGCGTGCATGGGGCACGCCTTAAACAATAGACCATTTACACCCCTAGATTTGATATACTTTAATGTTGCTTAATTTAAGACAGTAGAAATATCCATAATTAAATAAAAGATGTAATTTCACAATGCTACAAAAGGAGATTAATTGTGATTAACTATAGAGATTCTGAGATCCCTTGCGATTAAAATGTGTTGAAGATTTGACAGCCTTACTAAATTCAAAATTAGTGCTTGGCGATTAATTGGGTTTCAATTTTAATTACTATTTTGGCTTTTCATGATTACAAAATCAAGATAATCGAGATTAAACGATCCATGCCGTCTGCCAAGTTTGCACTCATTTAGTGCAACTTCATTTACTCATTTAGTCATGTGTGGTAAAGTCCTTAAGGACCCACCAACAACTCCTAAAAATTAAACTGTGACCCAAATTTCTGGTATTTTGTAGACCAATCAAATGTATTAGATGACAATAGAACAGTTTAGACCTTAGCCAGTAAAAACCATGTGACAAATCAAAGAGACAGGACAAAACAGGCATGTTTAAAAGAATTTCAAACACTCTCTGGCACAATGTTTTTCTCCAGACACATTTACAACCCACTTCAAAGGGCTCCATGACCCGACTCACCAGCTGAGAATCCCTGCTTAACTGCACAGCATGTGCTCTGCTCCTCCCACCAAAAAAGCTCTCACTTTGTTTTAAGTGAAGAGCAGAGGGAGCCATAGCATGTACTCCAGTTAGTTTGAAAAGCAAGCGAGCTAAAGAAGAAGAGTGAAAGAAAGTAATAAAAGCTCATCTTCCTCAGTAATATGGAACGATTTTAGTTTGGAGGGCTTAGACCTCCACAATGCAAAAGAAATGACAGAATGTTTTTTTTAATCATTAGAAATTCACACAGAGTGGTATAGATAATAATCACAACCTCAGCATCAATCAGAATAACCCCACTGATTTTTGCCTTAATTGAACGGCCCGGGTATTTATAAATTTATTGTTGTGGTCCTTTCTAAGCATGATACATGCCTCCATCCTACCATCCTCATCATGACTGACTCCATCTGTCCTTATTGTGTTTAACCTCCAGACTACCCTGGTGAAGACCTGTCTTTTCTGTTAGACAGTAAAGCGCCCGCACAGCAGCAGTACGTCACAGAAAGCAGCTACGCAGAGCCGCCAAAAGCTTCTCATCCGTACGACACAAAAGGTGAAGCCTGACAATATAAAAAAAAATCCAACATAATGGATGCTGATCAAATCAAGTGTTTGAGGTTTGGACTTTTATCTCACATTTCTTTTTTTTCTCCCCCTTCAGTAAGCAGCAGCGACACAGCCCTCTTCAACCTGGACTCGTACCAGGAGTTCAACTGGTGGGCTTCATATCCTCATGGTGAGCCTTTCTGGACTGTGCCTTTATAATGAACATGAAATGCAGGTTATTCTTTTTATAACTAACTTTATCTTTAATGAGCAGATGGGCTGACAGTGGACCAGCCTCAAACGGGATACCAGGAGTCTCCACAGACATACCAGAGCTTGGTGCCCCAGAACCCAGGACAATTCAGCCCGGCCATGGAGGGCAGCAACAGCTCCTTTGTGCCTGCAAAAGGATCAAATACGTTACAAAGTAAGACAATTCACCACTGGATATTCAAAACATCCTAGAGAATTCAGTTCAGTGTCTAATTCCAGTGTTTTTTTTTTCCAGGTGAGACAGATCAAACCTTCTCTTGTCACTCAGCTGAACTCTACAGCTCAGACAGGCAGAGGCAGTCCTCATCCTTCTGGCCTGAGTACTCCTCCCCGAACTTCACAGCCCCCCTACCACACCCGCCTACAGCCTCCTCAAGCCTCAGTCCTCAGTCCACAGAGCAGTACTGCCCTCGTGTGGTCAAACGCAAAAATGCACACCCGCAGAGGCCAGAGAGGGAGGGCCAGATTACTGGAATGTCAGCTTATCCAGGTCAGGACTCACTCTTTATTTTAGCTGCTCTTTAACACTGAAATCAGAAAATCAAGAGTATTAAAGTTTTTACATACATTAAAGAAGAGCAGAGCATTAAAATGCACACAAGTCTTAATAGTAGCAGTATATAATAGGCTTTATGTTTTATGATTCTGTCACTAATACTAGAAAATAAAATTTTACTTGCAATGCAGTTTTTTGTCCAGCTGCATGGATTCTTTTACATAATAAGAGTCTGAATGATTCTTGAAACACAGATCTTATGGTGTATTTAAAACGCTTGTGATAGTGTCTCTTCTTTAGCTTAAATTCTTCATATTTTTTAATTGTTTGCTCATTTTGTGTTCATTCAGGTTCTGGTCCAATCCAGCTGTGGCAGTTTTTACTGGAGTTACTTCTGGACTCATCCTGCCGCACCTTCATCTCCTGGACAGGAGACGGCTGGGAGTTTAAGATGTCTGACCCCACAGAGGTGAGAACACTTCCTGTCTTGGTGTACAGTCCCTATCGCCTACTTCCTGTTTGCAGAATAGAGTCATTTCAACTCATGATCAGTGGTTTACACCTGGCTTACTGTCAGGATACACCACCACCTCTTTATTGATAAAAACGCGACCCAAATCCTTGAAATTTTCTAAAACTCACAAATTTAATCAATGAAAATGTTTCAGTTTGTATCTTAGATGCAGGAAGTTCATGGGGTCTTAAAAATTATTGAAGCTGATGACACACTTGAATGTTAAATAAAATTTAATGTTTTTAAAAAGTGTTACTGTAAAAAGATGTAAATGATAGACCAAAAAGTTTTTATTCTTATTTTAGTTGATTCATTGAAAGAGGTTGTAGGCTACTTTTTCTTCCATTATATCTTTTTTATACACTTGAAAATTCACCTTGCACCAAGACTTATAGAAATAAAAAAATACAAAAACAGAATAAAAACTCCAAACATCCTAAGATGAGCAATTATACCTTGTATTTTTCTTCTCTACAACCTTAGTGTGTACTATTCAATTTGTTATTTTTAACTGCTTTTAAACAGGTGCTTGTGGTATTCTGGTATAACTACTTTTACATTGCTTCAGTAAAAAATAAGATCTTTCATTCAATTACTTTATGGTATTCAGTTCTTTTTTCTCAAATCTCAAAATGCTCTAAGAAAGCTTAATTAGCCTGCTACCATAAGAAAAACACCTGGACTTTTCTTTCCTTTAATGTCATGCTTTCATCTTACTATAAGCAAATAAAAAAACATATATGCAGCTGTGTTGTGAAGGTACCTGGTTATAAACTGAAGACACAATCAGTCTTAGAATGTATGAAGAGGGTCTTTTAAAAGGTCGTAAAAGTATTAAATCAAATGACAGATTTTCTGTGTATAACTTGTAGATGGAGTAGACTGTAACTGAAAAAAGATGTAAAAAGCACATCATTACAGAAAGCCTGTGACTTTTTTTGTAAAAATGTGTACATATGGGTTGGTTTTCTCATACTATGGAGAAATGAACACATTATCATGGGAACACCAGAGTAAGAAGGATGATAAAGAAGTCAAGATCAAGAGGAAACAGTCAAAATGAACTTGTTTTTACAGCAAAACAGAGTAACATTAAATATACGAATTAATGTCTGCTTAGGGCTTCCGTACTTCATTGACCTTGCCACAATTTTCACATTTGCAATCCACTGAAAAGAGCTCTGACCCACCTGTTGAGAATTGCTGCTCTATATTCAAGTCAGATTTGAAGGTAGTCTCATTAACTTGAAATGTGTCTCTTGTTAAAGGGTAAATTTTTTATGCAGACAATCCCTCAACACATTACAGGGATACTACTTGTGAGTTTAATTTGGCTTCATATTTGCCCTTCAGTGCTTCTTAGAGTGGCTTTATTACTTTTTGTTTAATCACTGTAGCTGTTAAAAATAAACACATGATTTGCATATAACAGGAGCTGTTTAGATTTAAACTGACAGTATCAAAATTAAGGAAAAACCTTACAAAAAGACAACAAAATCTGTTTCTACTTGAGATTCCTTTTGCAAGATGTCAGCATGACAATTTAATTTCCCTTCATTAACTTCACACATGGTTCAACATATTTAAAAAAAAACAAAAAAAAACAAAAACATATTTATTTGGTCTCCAGAAAAGGCAATAGTTAAAGAGACCACGAATCATCTCATTAGCTGTGTATCCTGGCTTTTAAAAATATGTCTGAATTAAAGAGGCAGAGCAAACACTGTCGGCATCTATTACAGTGCATCATCTGGACTAAGTTCATGATTCAACTTGGGCTGTTAAACAAGCTTTTATCTTACAGCTATGATATTTAATTCATAATTTAAAGCCTCTGATAGCAGCAGATTTTTCTAACTTTGCCCCAGAATAAGAAAAATCATTGGAAAATGCTGCGACTAATGTGTGCATTAAGAGGAAAGTAAAAAAGCAAGGTCTACTGCCTTCAGAGAGCACCTTTGCACTCAGCCTTATTACAGCCTGTTGTTGGGTACAAGGGTCCACCTGTAACCAGGTGATAAGCTGTACAGCAAAGACAGCTTTTAGTAGCATTTAAGTTGGTGTCTTTACTGTTTCTGTGACCACTCAGGGCTCGACATCTAGTTTAGGGATTACTGGACTAAATCACCAGTGTGTTGAGTACTTAAATCTAGCTTTGCTTTTGACTGCTTCAGCACACAACACTAAATTCTGTGCACACAATACTATGACTGAGAGTTACTTTTTCTGAACCCTGTTAAATGCTTGATTCTCATTGTAATAAAGCCTTTTTTATTGTTGACTTGAATAAAGACCAGAAATGTAACTCTTCATCTGTTCATCACACAGGTGGCAAAGCGCTGGGGACAATGCAAGAACAAACCCAAGATGAACTACGAGAAGCTGAGCCGTGGCCTCCGTTACTACTACCACAAAAACATCATCCACAAGACAGCGGGCAAACGCTACGTCTACCGCTTTGTCTGCGACATGCAGGGCATGCTGGGAAAGACAGCACAGGAAGTCCTGACTAGTCTAAATGTTTTGCCCACAAACACTGAGTCCTGGCAGTGCCCCGGGGTACAGGCGGCTTCATCGTCAGAGCACAGCAGTGAAACATGGGCGTCACAGTAAGGGAGCAGGTGCTGAGGACTGAGAGTGATGAGCACACCTTGATGAACTGCAGCCTAAAGATTGAACGCTACCTCCTGACTTGAGGAAGCAGAATCTTTACGGGGTGATGTTGTAAACTGATGGCCGGAAAAATTACGCAAACTCGTAAATCTGTGATGATGGGGTCTCTAGAAATGGGGAAAACCTCATGCTCATAGAGTGTTTTCCTATTATATCTCAGGTTTTCATATTTTATAAAGAAAAGAAATCATTTCAAAGTTTCTTGGTTGTGTAAAGACTGAAAAGGCAATGGATAGTGAAATCGGGAGGGATATAAGGACACATTTTCAAGCTTGATAAACAAATCTGTTGTGCTGTAATGTACAGGGTTTTTTTTTAGTCATTTGGAAGGCTTGAGCAAAGACCAGGCAATACAAGGCTCTTCTCCATGTAGCTTAAGCAATCAAACTACAGGAGAACCTAAATACCCAACAAGACCTGCTCATCAGCTTTAGAAGACCATCACAACAAAGTCTCCTCATCAAAATAGTATTACATGTCCATGGTCCAGGTGTTACATATAAAATGTAAAATATATGCTCAATATCATATTTTTATTTATTACGTGCCATTTTACTACAGTTATCCACCAATTCCTTTTCTCAATATGTCCATAGGGATCTTCTGGACTGTAATTTGCTTGATATGGACATTTGGGGACTTTTTCTGGCCTTTTTTAGAAAATCAAACTTTATTTTGGTGCTATTTTATTCACTCTCGATCGCTTATTTAAACTTAGAGTGCATGTGTAAATCATGTAAAATCATATGAGATGAATTACTATCTCAAGGCTTCGTGTACAAGACCTCAGGAAGCTGTCTACTTGTGCCGTTCCTAGTGAAACATGTAAATCTGTCAGACATTATATTAGTTAGGAAGTGACTGAATGTGATTATGGGATGTTTTCTAACAGTAGTTAAAAGGATAGGAATTTTGTGGTAACTCGAAATGTACCTGATGTCCTCCTGGATTCACCATCAATTGTTGTTTTGCCTTTTGATTAATCTGAGGCTTTATGAAAGCACAATTATTGACATAATCTTCCAGTTTACATGACCCATACGTGGAGAACTTGTTAAAAAGCTACTACTACACAAGAGCTAGCCAGTGGCATTTTAAGCACTAGAAACATTTTTATTTGTCTTTTGCCATTCTTGGTTAGTTCTCTGATTTGTAAATAGTGTTTATAAAGTAGGGATGTAGGGTTTTGTGCATTTATATTACTTTTTTATACAAAACTCAAGTCTACCTCTTTTGCTATTCAGAGAAACATAAACTGATACGATTTTCAGGCACTCACTGTGAAAGTTTCAGCTTGTGTTTATATTGTTCTTGTAAATAAAGTGTATATTATAAACAGATCTGTGTGACGAGTCTTCATCCACTCATCAGGATTTTGCTTTTGATGTGAAAAAATGGGGGCAAGTTCAAGTAGTTTACAGGAAACTTATTTATGCCCTTTTTCAAAATTCGGAAATAGATGCTTTTTAAAATGTAGCAAAGTACAAAACTTTTCCCAAACTATTCCTATGTAAAAGTGCATTTTTTTGGGTTAAATGCCTTTACTCTCTTTCTCCAAACATAAGCAACATTTCTACTTTGGTCTCATCTGACCAAAGGACATGCTTCCAGTATGCAGAATTGTTCTTAAGGTTGTCCTTAGCATACTTCAGTCTGGCTTGAAGGTGTCTCTTCTGCAAAAGTGGAGTTCTTCTTCTATCTGCAACGTCTCAGTCCATTCCTGTGCAGGGCTCTAGTGATGGTCTTTGAGACTACAGTTCTGACTTGGCTCCTTCACTAGTGTCTTGGCAGTTTTTCTGGGGTCCTTAGACACATCTCTCACTAGTTTTCTTTCTAGAGTCTTTGAAATCTTTCTCTTCCTACCAGGATTGTTGGGTTCTGTGTGGCTCTCTCTGAATTTCTTTGATACTTCTCACTCCAGCTCTTGACACTTGGAAACACAACGATAACTTTGTGTATTCTTCTTCCTGCTTTGTATCAATAATTATCTTCTCAAGTATAAACTGATTTCTTTTGCTTTTGTCATGATGCTTTCTCCAGTGACAGCTCAAATCCTTCCTGAAGTTTTTACAGTGTGTAAATGTTAAGATTAGTCTCAGTTTAACCTGAGTTTACAAGCTTTCAGCATTACAAAGTTAAAGCCCATCATTGAACATGTGCTAAGGCTCAAGGAGGCTAATAATTTAGACCCTGGCAGTTTTTGTACAATATTTTTGTTTCTGTATGCAAAGTAAAATAATGTTAGCATCCAAAATAAAACTAGGGTGTTTGAGAATGCTGTGTTAAAATGCATTGCTCTGTACAACAGCAGAATTTTTAAAGGGAGCTTATAATTTTGTCCTCATCTGTGGGTAGCCCCTAACAGGAAACATTGCAGCATATAATCAATGGTATCATTGAAGAAAATTGCTGTTAAAGCTTTTGCAATCAAGTATTTTAGACGTTTAGTTCCCCTAAAAGTTATCCTGACCCAAAATGTTCTTTAGGAAAACACCAGATGTTTGAAAGTGTGCTTTCATTCAGGCAGTACAATCACCATATTGGAGAGCGCCGCTACAGTAGCTTGTCACAAAGGATAATAAGCTTCTTGTTCAAAGAAAAAAATCAATATTTTCTATTTTTTCATTATCTATTGCAGACATTAGCTTTGTTGCAATGTCTTTAATAATGTAAATTAAATCCACAGTTTTAAAGGGATAGGCAGGATGTGTTTATTTACACAGCACATTTTGAACACAAGCCATACAAAACACTCCACAGAGATGGAGAAAAGCATGAGAAAATTTAAAAGCACACACATTTATCAAAAGAGGACTTATACATTTAAAATGTATATTTCACATTAAATTCATATAAATAAAGCTTTTAAAGCAAAATTGTTATAAAAGGGGTCAAATCCTCAGACAGGGTCCTTGATTGATCAAACATCAAAATAAGATTTTTAAAAAGTGAAAAAAAAATAAAAGTATTATAGAAACAAAAATAAAGAAAAATTCTTACTGTCTTTTAAATAAAAACGATAATAAAAAAACACAAGACAGTAAAAGTACCCACTCTTAAAAGACAAATTATAAAGATGCATCTTTGGTTTGTTTTTAGAAAATACCCAGACTCTGGACTTTTGAATCCCAGGGCACTTACAGCTTTCTTCCACTACCCAGACTGCATCACACACGAATGGCAGCTAACAACTGATCTGTTCACATTTTCTTAAACTGCAGAAATCTTGTTTTTCTTTGTACGACCAGCATATAAAAGACTTATGTTAATCTAATACATGTGTCTTAACATGCAGTGCAGAGGTTCTGTTTCATGATAAGGGAGATTTCGACTTTGAACAGACTTTGCAGACTCTCTTATCTTGTTTTGTGGTACACTGTAGTGTACACCTGAGGCAGAGTGATAGTGTCAACTCCCTACAACAGAGCTCATGGAGTATCTCCTGTCCAATCAGATTACTTGTGCAGAATTAAGTCCACACAGAAGAGTTCATAATTCTGTAACTTTTACTGTACAGTCTACCATTACTCATGCATTATTTCCATTTCAAAATTTTAACTTTTGATTGAAATTCTTTTTTCAAGAGTTGATTTTTCTTTGTTTAGACATGTAAATATTTCCTGCTCCATGATCCCTGCTGTCTTTGCCTGCCTCTTCTTGATTGCTGCCCTTGAACCTTCAGGTTCCCGTACTTGTTGGCATGTCCTCTGTAGTTTTAATATTTATTCTTGTAAGAAGAGATCGCGGTTCTTCGGGTTTGCACAGCCTTAGCCCACTCTTTCTCTCGCTTTAGGATATATCTGACAAGGATGTCCATCTTGGATCCTTTGATGCAGGTGGACTTTTTAATCCAAATGTTGTTGACAAACCTGTGAACAAAAAAGCAAAGTTTGAGCTTAAATACCCTCCAGTCTTCTTACACCAAGATCCACACCCAGCTCATGCTTTCGTACCTGATTTTATCTGGGTCCGGTGACTCATACAGAACTTTTAGTGTCTCCCATCGATAAGGACCAAATCCAACAAGAGCAGCTCCTTCCTGGCCTGGGAGGAGGGATCTCACTTTGGCTTTGTCATACTCAGAGTTGAATCTGATTTCTTCCCTCACCTCTGGGTACGCCATTGCATATCTGGCCAAGGAATCCTTCAAATAGAGCAGAAGCGTCACTGAAATTATTTCTGTTTTTTTTTCTTAAAGGGGCAGTTTGAGAAGTTTACAATTTATAACACAAAAAATGACTTCTCCACCATACAATAAAGGGAGAGCTAATAAAAATAAAACAAATTTCATTGAGCAATGTAGCGAAAATAAAGGGTGTCCTAAGGGGAGATTTAATTGTTCTTTGTATTATGTCATCAACCAAAATTTTTAAAAACAGTTTATAAATGGCTAAGCTCATACAGAAAAAAATGTGTATTTGTATGAGAGAGAGACATTATGTAAAGTAGTTGGTTGCACTCCTTATTTTCCTGAAAAATGTTGCACCAATTTGTATCCTGACTGAGTGGAAGGATGTCTGAGAGTGGATGAAATATTCTTGTTTTAAATATAAAACCTTGTACTCTAAGTAGATTTCTTAAATAAAGCCTTTTAGGGGCTTCTGTGTACAAATGACTTCTCATTTTTCTTTTGCATACCTTGTTGGCCCTCAGCCGATCCTGTTGTGGAGGAAAGTTGTTCTCCTTTTGGTCGCTAGCAACCAGGTACCCCAGATAGCTTGGCTTATTCTCCCGCAGCCATTCAAAGGTTCGATTTTTGTACTTGCCAAACTGGATTGTGCATTTGCCCAGAGGAAGCCTGTCGTTACAGGCGTCTCCATCCTCAGAGAGAATGCAATCCTCCTCTTCAGCATTGACATCTTCTGGCTTCTGCTGAGGACCTTCACATTGAGCAACTTGTGAGGAACGACAGCCCAGTGCAGGTTTCAGAACCTCACGTGTCGACTTTGGCATCGACTCCCCTGTCAATGTTTTACGAAGGATGGAGTCGTCTTTCTACAAATGAAGACAAAGCAAAACACAACAATAAGAGTATAAATTATAAACCTCAGGACTGAAAACATTTTGTCTGGGACACTTTGTAAAATGTGTTTAAACAGAATACAGCAATTTGTAAATTCTTCTCAACCTATGCTCAATTAAACACATCACAAAGAAAAGATAATCAACGTTCAAACTGATGAACTATATTGTTACTTTGGCAATAAATGTCAGTAAATTCTGAATTTGATGCCTGCAACATGCTCCCCAAAAAATGGGACAGGGGCAAGAAAAGGCAGAGAGTCGTCTAATGTTCAAAAATCACCTGGAACATTCAGCAGGTAAGCAGGTTAATTGGTAACAAGTGATACAACCATTATTAGGTGTAGAAGGAGCACTCCTGAAAGGAGTTGTGATATCAGATTCTCCCTTTTGTGGAAGATTGTTGGTCAAATACTCCAAAAGTTAAACATATAAGTACAGAAAAACTGCAATCAAATCATCATACATCAATATTTTTTCTACTTTTCTACTAAATCCTTTAAAACCCTGGAGAGAATTAAACTTTCAGTACTTCAACAATTAGTGTCTTCAGTCCCTAGGTGCTTATAGAGTTATCAGAAAAAAATGATGCAACACCGTAGTAAACCTGCTCTGTCCCATTTTTTTGGAACATGTTGCAGGCATCAAATTCTGTATTTTTATGGAATTAAAAAACAATATTTTCTTAGTCTGAACATTAAGTATGTTCCTTTGTGCTGTATTCAATTGAATGTATACTGAAAATGATTTGCAAATCATTATACTTTATTTTTTATTCATATTTCACAACAATATCCCAACCTTTTCAGAATTGGACTCTGGATTGAACCAATGTAATTTTTTGAGCGAAACTTTGAATTTGATATCATGAGTTCAACTTACATCCACACAGGCTTTGATCTTCAGTTCTGTGGAGAAAGAAACAGGAATGGTCAAAGGCTTATATAGATCTCATCTTATTTTTTAATGAAAAATAAAACAAAAACAGCAGCACTGGCCTTCAAACTTTAAATTAACCAATTAAGTTTGAAAACATATCAATGCATGCGCTTAAAGTAATATTTCTTATCATAAAATGTGAAGTCAAATAATGCTACCTAGTTGTAGTCTAAATGTTTATTCTGTGACAGGAGGTTAAAAAAATGAGTGTAGACATCAGATCCTTTCTTAAAGTTGAACAAAGAAGATGATACAGTTTCTAAACAGGTTTTCATATGTAATATAATATCAGTTCATTTGGCTTAAGTTGCATGGAAAACATTGCCAAAGCAATGTACACATTTATAATAATGATAGCAGAGAAAAAGTTTTATCATTGATATGATGATTGAGGTTCCTCTTTGGCCACAGTAGATACATAATGTGCCTCAGCATCTGCACACTGTTGCACTTCACCCAGCAGATATGGAGGTTTGGTCATTTTTTATGCTGATGAAAAGTGGATAGAACTTGGCTCTGATTGCCATTGTACAAAGGACAGGTGGTTAGAGAGTGCAGAGTGTTTCCACCTGTTGGCTGCAGTGGGTGCACAGTCTTTCCTCTTTGTCTGTGGCATCCTCTCTCGAGAGTGAAGTAGTGCTCACTGAGTCTGTGCATGGCCAAACATTTTCTTCAGCTGTGCGTCAGTCACAGTGAAGTACTCTGCTACTGCATATGCCCCGTTAAGGGGCAAATGTATTCCAGCATTCAAATTTATAATACTGTCTTAAGAAGTCAGTGAACTCTATAAAAAGCTCTAACAATTATAGCAATTTGATAATTACAGCAGTGATGGAAATTCTAACTTGTATTTGCAATCAAAGTAATCTGTGCAATAAATCATATTTATATGTATAATCTGTACACATGATTGTATATAATTGTGTATATATATATATGTGTGTATATAGGTGTCCGTACAAATATCTCCACTATCCAATCTGTAATATATCCAACATGTACATAACAGCTGTAAATATTGTTTTTTTTTTGTTTGTTTGTTTGTTTTATTTTGTTTTGTTTTTTTGGAAGACTTCATATTTCCTGTTTTGTAGTATTTGTACTAATTGAAAGCTCTTTTTTTCCTCTCTTGCTGCTTTTATACACTCTTGCTGCTGTAAAGTTGGAATTTCCCCACGTTAGTTTTTTTTTTAATTACATTATATTTGTTAATATTTTCATGTCAACACAAAAGCTACACAAATGGGCATTCGTGAGGACTCGACATGTTATTACATCAACAGACGTATTCGGTTGAAAGACATCAGATAACATGGTAACGCATTAAACCGAAACATCATATATCGTATTCGTTATCTCACCCAGCGTTTCAGCCTCCTGGTTGAAGTTCATCTGCCTAAGTATGCTCACAGCCACCAGACCGGCTACGGGCTCTGTGAAATGGGAGACCACTGTGTCTGCTATCTCCAACGGGTTTTTCCCCTTCACAGCTCTGGAGCTGACACGCGGTTCCTCTCTGCGGTCTCTAAGCAGGAAAACAAACTTCTTGAAATCATCATCACTCAGATTTTCCAAATCCTCCGCTATAGCTCTTTTGATGGTCGTGGACATTTTTTAAACGGTCCAAGCAAGCTCGTAGTGAGTAGGACGGCTGACGTATATCGACTCTGCACCAGCACAGTTGTATACGGCGCCAGTGAAAAACACGCCAATCACTGACCAATCGGTGCGAGCCTTTCCGTGACGTCACACGAGTACCCGCCAAACTAATATCAAAATAAAAGTCAACAGGATTACAATATGCAAAAAGAAACAGAGAAATAAAAAGGTTATTAATTCATGAAAGAAAAATCAGAGGGAAAAGGGAATCATAAAATAAGAACATTTATAAAAATGGAAATAAAACAAAAAAGTTTCAAAGTAAAAACACTAGGAGTAATAAATTAATAAAATAATGACTCGGTATGTTGAATATGCAAAAAAAAAAAAAAAAAAAAAAAAATCTAGAGTGATTAGATAAAAGTAACATAATGGCACATTTCTCAAATTAAAAAATAACTTTAATGGTAAATATTCTAAATGTATTTTTCTTTTCATAAGGTAAAAAACTGTGTTTGTTTGTGAAAGATTTACATTTAAATTATATTTTGCTTTACATGCTACAAATGTCAAAAGTACCTTGATGCAGACAAGATGGCCAACATACATCCAATCCATACCGGAAGTCCCAACAGGAAGTCCGTACGTCTAAGGTAAGGCTTAGGCATTAAAGCCTGAGGGGTTAGGTTCAGGGTAAGGCAGTGGGGAAGGTGATATATTTGAGATCCAGCACCAAGGGTTAGGCTTAGGCGTGAAAAAGACTGACAAACACTGGCAGCTAAGTCCAACACGAACAACAAACTTCCGCTTGGGACTTCCGGCATGGATTGGATGTATAGCGACACCTATGTCTGCCATCTTGACTGCAGTTGGGTCCCTCTCACAAATGTCATTATTCTTATACTTTTGTTTTCTGTTATCTGTGTACTGATTGCTTTTGCTAAGCTAACCTGTCAATAAAATGGCCGAGGTCATCCGGGGACATCCTGATCAGAGGACTGATGTTCGTATTTCCAGAAACAAAGAATGCGGTGTTACCATAAATATGTATTTATTCATATGTATTCCCATTTACACTTGCACAAAAGTCCTTTGCATATCCTAATTTTTCTGGGTGAGCTTAATGTCCTGGACAGTCCCTATTAACAAATGCAAACCTGATCTTTTTTCTAGAAAATTGTTAAGAAATGTTTCTGGTTTCCTTGCTCACAGTTGTCCCACAACAGGAATTGTCCCATAGTAGGCAAAGTAAGGGGGATGGGGAATATCAGGGAGCTAGAGGTGAAAATTTAAAGCTTAAGTGTAAATAAATTGTCCCACGTACTCCCCCATCCCTCATTTACCTGATAAATAAATTGCTTAAAGAACTAATAGACAAGTGTGCACAAACAATTTAGGAATGCGTCATAGTAGGTTCTGTGTGAAAATGGATGGTGTTACAGGGAAGTGCTTGGAAAATGAAGAAAAAAAATCTATAAAATGAAATTAATTATCAGATTTATGTAAAAAAAAAAAAAAAAAAAAAGAAAGAAAGAAAGAAATGTAAGAACAATCATCAAGTCATATAAACGATGAGCCATAAAGCCAACCAAAATCCATGCCAACACAGTCTTGGCATGGATTTTTTCAAAAGGAACACAAATTTAATTCGATTTCACTTTTAAACACCCTGCTACTGCCTACGTTTTCTAAAAGACGAATTCTCGACAGCACTCGAAGTCAGCATTTCCTCCTTCCTATGGGCAGTGGTTAAAGAGGAGAAGAAAAAGATGAACTCTGCATCTTCCTGGTGGCTTCATCTGTGAACTTATCCGGAAATCGGTGGGGTGTACGTAGAAACGTGGAGGGTCTGGGGGATCTTCTGGTGAGAAATGGCTCCCAAAACCATTAAATCTGCTATAGCAGACGCGCTGGAGGATCTGTCAGAGGAAAACTTCAAAAAGTTCTGCACCAGGCTGCTGGACCGCAAGGAAGAGCCGAGAGTCCGGCGCAGGCAAGTGGAGGGAAAAACCTACCTAGAGATCACTGACCTCCTGGTTTCTACCTTTACCGAGGTTAAAGCTCTACAGGTGACTGTGGATCTGTTGATGGAGGCAAGGTGCGGGAACGATGCCGAGGAACTCTGTAAGTATGTTAGTGAGCTAGAACGTAATTTGGCGGGGGGGGGCGGGGGGGACATGTCCCCTGCATTTTTTAAAAAGGCAGTTTTGGTCCCCTGCAGTTTTTACCATCCAAAAACAATTTACGCTATATTAAATGGAGACAGGTTGAGCACTAGGACCAAGCGGAAAACGGCTGCTCAAGCTGAAGCCCGTTTCCCTTTAGACCGCCCGCTGGCCCACAAGCTCATCGATTGGCTCTGCCGTTTCTTACTAACGTGTGATTGGCCGTCCCCGCTGTCACTCCATCTGGTTGTAAACAGCGCCTGGACTATGGTCCATGAGCACACCGGTGTGTAGCTAGTTGGCCATGAGTCAACGTTCATCTGATACTGTAAGTTGTTAACATGTTGGGCATTTGTTCTGCCTGGGTCACGTCAGCTAGACGGATTTTAATATCAGAGGTTTCGTATACATTAACATTGAATGTGTGTCTGGGTGTGTGCGTGCGTGCGTGCGTATGTGTGTTTGGTAATTAGGCGCAGCCAGGTGGCAAGATGTCGAAACAAAGAAAACTGGATATAAGAGATTTCTTTAGAAGTCAAAATGTAAGTTACTCAGAGGAACACATTACACCACAAACTCCTTCCCCTCAACCACCAGAAACTCAGACTCTCTCCCCTCCTATTATTATTATTATTATTATTAGTAGTAGTAATAATAGTAGTAATAGTATTACTTGTATGCTTTTTTTAATATTCTATGATTTAACTTTATAATAAACTTATGTATTGCAATTTATATATTCATATTATGTAATTGTTTTATTCTTGTAAAGTGTCTTTGAGTTTTATTGAAAGAGCTGACAAATAAAATATTGTTATTATTATTATTATTATTATTATTACTGTAGAGCCTCAACAACACAGAGATTTTAAAAAAGGCATATATTTAAAGCCAAAGAGATACACTTTTTGATTTTTTTTTTCATGTATTATTTGTGTTTTGAAAGGCAGCAACTGTTTAAAACACTAACAATGAAAGTTTATGGAAAAAAATAAAATAAAACCTTGGATTATAAATGTGATTTTATACATCCATATTGTTTATGAATAAATTAGACATAATAATTGAGAAACTGAGTTTTTTCTTCAGACTATACCATCAAAATCAATGATTGTTGCATCCCAAATTGTCCCACTGTTCATATGTCATCCATCAATATATTCTTGTCAGGTGACAGATAATAGAAATCCAGAAGAAGATACAGGAGGAGGTAGAGCAAGAGAGGCTGGAGGAGATGGAGGAGGTAGAGGAGGAGATACAGGAGGAGGTAGAGCAAGAGAGGCTGGAGGAGATGGAGGAGGTAGAGGAGGAGGTAGAGCAAGAGAGGCTGGAGGAGATGGAGGAGGTAGAGGAGGAGATACAGGAGGAGGTAGAGCAAGAGAGGCTGGAGGAGATGGAGGAGGTAGAGGAGGAGATACAGGAGGAGGTAGAGGAGGAGAGACTGGAGGAGGTAGAGGAGGAGAGACTATTATGACAATTTTATTATGACAGTTGGAAAAAGAAACTGTCAAAAGCTTTATATTTTTAATTGACGTATATTGTCTGATAAATATTACATCCATAAGTGTAAATGGACTCAAAAGTTACCAAAGATACAAGAATTTAGAATGGAAATAGAATATTGTATGACCTCACTACATGGAATTAAACACACAAAAAAGCATTGAAAACTCTGGACTTTAGTGAAACCCTGAATATGTTTATTTAATTTCTACACAACGAGTACACACAGAAGGCTGCATTTTGTCCATGTGTATATCAAACTTATAGTCTAAATAAACCATTAGAAGATTAGCCAATTTGGAAATGACTACAACATGTATAGCTTATTTTGCATATGATTCAGTGAATTTATAAATACTGACAAATGAACAAACATTCATCAATTCATGTTCAAAGTATTTTAAATACTACAAACAACTAAAAATTGTTAAATTGATCTCGATTGTCCTGCAGAGTCCACCAGAAGAGGACAAACAAACCTTGTAACTAGTTTTATTCAGAAACTAGTACTGTGTCTGTCTTTTTTTTGCAGTGAAAGAAACAGCTGCACTGCGCTCAGAGCTTGGTTCCAGTGATGGTGAGTTATTTTCTTGTTTCCTTGTTTAATTTGAAACACTGATCTTTACATTGATTTTAAAGCAATACTTCTCAATCTTGTTCAGCTGCAAGACCATCAGCTGGAGCATCTGGTGGAGATACCATGGCAGGTAAAGAGACACATGCACTATAAAAAGTCTTATCTGCTGATGACTTCATGTGCATCCAAGTCACAAGTATAGAAAAATTCATATCCTACAGCATAATCTCAGGGTGGCTCTCCACCAGCTGAAGCTCAGAAGAAGTTGTATGATGCAGCAGGACAACAACCTCAAACATGGAAGTAATTAATAACATGGCTTCTAAAAAAGAAAATCCACCTTTTGGAGTGGCCCAGTCAGAGCCCAGACCTGACTCCAATAGAGATGGTGTAGAATGACCTCAAAAGCCGTTCACACCAGACAGCCTAATAATCTGGGTGAGCTGAAGCACTTCTGTAAGGAAGAATGCTTCAACATTCCTCCTGAATGTTGTGCAGGTCCGTTCAGTAGCTACTGGAAACGTTTGGTTGAGGTTGTTGCTGCCAAATGAGGTCAAACCAGAGACACTGGGCAAAAATGGCACCCATGGGAGAGTTCGGAGGCCAAAACCACTGCTGACCTAAAAGAGTACAAAGGCTCATCTCACATTTTCCAAGAAACATCTTGATGATCCCCAAGACTTTTGGAGAAATTTTCTGTGGACTGACGAGACAAAAGTTGAACTTTTTGGAAGGTGTTGCTGGGGCCGCTTTGCTGCTTCAGGACCTGGACCACTTGCTGTGATTGATGGAACAATGAATTCTGCTGTCTATCAGAAAATCCTGAAAGCGATCATCCGGTCATCAGTATGTGCCCTCAAGCTCAAGCGCTCTTGGGTTATGCAGCAGGACAATGACCTGAAATACACCTGCAAGTCCACCTCTCAATGCCTCAAGAAAAACTAAATGAAGGTTTTGGAGTGGCCCAGTCAGGGTCCAGACTTAAATCGAACTGAGATGCTGTGTTGTGACCTTAAACGGCAGTTCATGCTGGAATACCCTCCAATATGGCTGAGTTAAAGCAATTCTATGAAGAAGAGTGGGTCAAAATTCCTCCACAGTGATGAGAAACACTCATCGTCTGTTACTGCAAACGCTTGATTACAATTATTGCTGCCAAGTGGCACAACAAGTCATTAGGTTCAGGGGGCAATTACTTTTTCACACAGGGCCAGAAAGGTTTGGATTTTTCCCCCCTTAAAAAATTAGATAATCATTCAAACACTGCTTTTTCTATTTACTTGGGTTGTCTTTGTGAAATATAAAAATTGGTTTGATGATCTGAAACATTTAAGTGTGATGAATATGCTAAAAACTCAGGAATCAGAAAGGAGGAAAATACTTTTTCACACCACTGTATTGTTTTTGTTTGTGTGGTATTATGTTAAGCACATTGTGTTTGTCTATACTTGTGACTTAGATGCATATCAGATCACATTTGATGACAAATTAATGTAGAAAACTACAGATGATGTCCATGAATGTAGAAAACTAGATCATTTCAAAGGTTTCCCATACTTTTTCTTGCCACTATAGTACAGTGTTGGGAACAGACTGAACACTAGCTTTATTTACACTGAGTTCATGTATGGTACTTAGATTTTTAAATAAATAGTTATTGTCTAATAAAGTATCAAGTTGAATTTTCATGACCTCAAATCAGAAACGTTTTTGATCATTTTTCTCCTTTCTCTCAGACAAGCACTTTGTGGATAAACACAGAATGGCTCTAATCCAAAGAGTGAGCAACATTGCACCCATTCTGGATGGGCTCCTTTTCAAAGGTGTCATCCAACAGGAGAGTTATGATAACATCCGAGTTCTGCCCACCACTCAGATGAAGATGAGGGAGCTCTTCTGTGGTTGCTTGAAAGCTGGCCCTAACTGCAAAGATGTCTTCTTGAAACTTCTTGAGGAAAATGAGAAGTATCTCATTGAGGAACTCAAGAACAAATAACTCTTTTGGATAAATTTTTAGGATATACAGCCCACCTAAATAAATAGGAAATACTGATTTTAGCACCATTTTCCTGTGGAGAAATGAAGAGTATATTCACTTCTGCACACACCACTGCACCACTGATAACATGAATGTTTCAGCAGAACTGTGCCTCTTTCAATGAGGGTCTTTTAATTACATCGCTTTAAAAAGATTGAATCCTGTTGCAGTCAGAATATGCAAATATTTATCATGTAAATGTGGATTAATTATCCCCTCCTATCTTTTTTATCAATTTGCATGAAATGTAATGCTTCCATATTTTAACCATTTTTAAATGTAAATTAAAAGTGAATTATTAGAATTTGTCTAAAAATGCTTTGAGATCCTAATTTCTTGGATATTTTTTTTTTACCAAGTAGAATCTATTTACATTTGGAGGGTATTTTAAAATGTCCTATGTACAATGAACTTCCTGTTAAACATAAATAAAATGTTCTGATTCCTGGGTGTGACTCTGAATTTTGGGTGGATAATTTTTTGAGAGTATCTTAATTTACAGTGTGAATCAGAGTTCATGATGGTTTTTGTTTTCACCTCCAACTTTTGTCAAATGTTATCTTCAGCTTATTAATGATCTGTCCATGTTGATTCTGTTTTATGCACTCTGAACACCTTCTTTGCATTCTCAATACTCCAGAAAAATACAAAAGTAAAATAGAAATGAAAGTAAAGACAAAAAAAATCTTATTGTCTTTAAAATAAAAACAAAAATAAGACAGTGGTTAAAAACAATGATTAACACACAAGACCGTAAATGTATTCACTATCAAAAGACAAATTAAAAAGACGTGTCTTGAGGTTGTTTTTTTTTAAATACCCGGACTCTGGACTTTTGAATCCCAGGGCACTCACAGCTTTCTTCCACTACCCTGACTACATCACACACAAATGGCAGCTGACAACTGATCTCTCTGTTCACATTTTCTTAAACTGCAGAAATCTTGTTTTTCTTTGTATGACCAGCATATAAAAGACTCATGTTAATCTAATACATAACTTAAATGATAAATATTTTAGATGTTTTTTTCTTTTCATAGGGTAAAAATTCGTGTTCATGCAACAAATGTCATTATTCTTATACATTTGTTTTCTGTTATCTGTGTACTGATTGCTTATGCTAAGCTCACCTGTCAATAAAATGGCCGAGGGCGGGGTATTCTGGCAAGGAATGGAGGGGGGTATCAGGGAGCTGGAGGTGAAAATTTAAGGCTTCAGTGTAAATACATTGATCCACCTAGTACTCCCCCATCCCGCACTTACCCGATAAACAAACTGCAAAAAAAAAAAAAAAAAAAAAAAAAACAAGTATGCACAAGCAATTTAGGAATGTGTCATAGTAGGTTCTCTGTGAAAATGGATGGTGTTACATTTAAGTGCTTGGAAAATGGAGGAAAAATCTATAGCTAAAATGAAATTAATTCTCAGATTTATGTAAAAAAAGAAAGAAAGAAATGTAGGAACAATCATCAAGTCATAAAAACGATGACCCATAACACAGTCTTTCATTTTGGCATGGATGTTTTTTTAAAAGGAACACAAATTGAATTCCATTTCACTTTTAAACACACAGCTACTGCTGCGTTTTCTAATAGACGAATTCACGCGAAGGCAGCATTTCCGCCCTACTACTGCTTACTGCGTGCTGGGTGTGAGAGTGGAGAAAAAAGGTGAGCCCTGTGTCATCCTGGTGTCTTTATCAGGGAACTTATCCGGAAATCGGTGGGGTGTACGTAGAAACGCGGAGGGTCTGGGGGATCTTCTGGTGAGAAATGGCTCCCAAAACCATTAAATCTGCTATAGCAGACGCGCTGGAGAATCTGTCAAAGGAAAACTTCAAAAAGTTCTGCACCAGGCTGCTGGACCGCAGGGTAGAGCCGAGAGTCCGGCGCAGGCAAGTGGAGGGAAAAACCTACCTAGAGATCACTGACCTCCTTGTTTCTACTTTTACCGAGGTTAAAGCTCTACAGGTGACTGTGGATCTGTTGAAGGAGGCAAGGTGCGGGGACGATGCCGAGGAACTCTGTAAGTATGTTAGTGAGTAAAGGTTTAAACCAGACTTTTTGATGCAAACATGTGAGGGCATGATTTCGGCTTCAGGATATGAAGCAGTAGGCCATATAGGCTTGTAAAACAAATCTTAATCCAAATTACTTTTTATTAGGCGTTTCTCCCAACCCCAGGTTTAAGAGATGTTGGGAGCACATTTTAACATCTAATAAAATACCCCGCTATCCTAAATCCCATGTTGACATAAACCTTTATGGTAGCATGATGTTGGAAATGTAAATCACCTACTTTGTGAAAAATATTAGGCTATACAGTATTCATTTTTTTAGTGGACATTCTCAGGATTGATTCTGGGTGTAGTTTGGGTAGAACTATAGGTACCAAAATTGCTCCTCTGGTGCTCTTTCATGCTTTCTTTAAGGATGTAAATAGATCTGTATTTTTTAAACTATTCAATCATTACCCATGTTATCTTTGCTGCTGTCTGAGCTACATCCAGCAGTTCATTTGTAGATTTGTGTCTCCGTGCCCAGACATGCAAACATCATACATGTTCAATCAACTTTGAAAATCTTTATTCAGAAAGTTCACCGAAGAAATGAAGAAATTTGGAAAAATCAGCAAAGAGTACAGACAGAAGGCTGCATTGTGTCCATATGTATATCAAACTTGAAGCCTAAATAAGTCATTAAAAGATTAATTGGGAATCACTTCAACATGTATAGCTTATTTAGCATATGATTCAGTGAATTTATAAATATTGACAAATGAACAAACATTCATCAATTCATGTTCAAAGTATTTTAAATACTACAAACAACTAAAAATAGTTAAATTGATCTCGATTGTCCTGCAGAGTCCACCAGAAGAGGACAAACAAACCTTGTAACTAGTTTTATTCAGAAACTAATACTGTGTCTGTCCTTTTTTTTGCAGTGAAAGAAACAGCTGCACTGCGCTCAGAGCTTGGTTCCAGTGATGGTGAGTTATTTTCTTGTTTCCTTGTTTAATTTGAAACACTGATCTTTACAATAATTTTCAAGCAATACTTCTCAATCTTGTTCAGCTGCAAGACCATCAGCTGGAGCATCTGGTGGAGATACCATGGCCGGTAAAGAGGCACTTGCACTATAAAAAGTCTTATCTGCTGATGACTTCATGTGCATCCAAGTCACAAGTATAGAAAAATACAATGTGCTCAACCTAATACCACACAAACAATTACAATACTTAAAGTCCTTTTTGAACATATCCATTAAACACTCACAGTGCTACTGGAAAAAATAAGTGAACACTTAGGCTAATGCTCCAATAAGAGCTAATTGGAGTCAGGAGTTAGCACATCTGAAGTCCAATCAATTAAATGAGATATGAGCCAGGTGTAGAGCTATTGTGACTCATAAAAACACTCAAACTTTTTGAGGTAACTCTTCACAAGAAGCATCTGCTGATGTGAACCATGCCTCGCAAGAAAGAGGTCTCAGAAGACCTTCGATCAAGAATTGTTAAATTGGGTAAGACTGGAAGGAGTTGCAAAGTCCCCCATAAGACTTTATGTATTCACCAGCCCACAGTTAGACAAACTGTCCACAAATGCAGATGATACAGTACTACTCTACCAAGAAGAGCACAATGCAGAATGCTGAAAGGTTAAAAAAAAAGATCCCTAGAATAACAGCTGAAAGCTTAACAGAATCATTGGAACAAGTGTTTTCAGGAGTCTACCATATGCAAAAGATTGAACAGGCATGGTGTCCACGGAGAAAGCCGCTACTTTCCAAAAACATCACTGCAAACCTGAAGTTTGCCAGGAGCACCTTGACACTCCACAGCGCTAGTGGGAAAATGTTTATGGACTGATGAAACTTAGGTTGAAATTTTGGGGGAGAACACGCAGCAGTTCTTATGGCACAAAACGCAGACCAACATGAGAACATCATCCCCTCAATGAAGTACAGTGAAGCGAGCATCAGGATTTGGGGCTGCTTTACTGCCTCAGGGCCTGGACTGCTTGCTATCATCGAAGGGAAAATCAACTCACAAGTTTATAATGGTATCCTACTGCTGTGGTATTCAACAAGCTTTTTTGCCTTTCATCTTTGATTGGTGGCATGTTTTGCATTTTTGAGGTTCAAACTGGGATATTTTCCTTAGATAAATCTGATTGGTCAAACATGATCAGAAATTTGGGTTGGAGTTTTTCATTGGGAAGTTGATGGTGAGTCCCAAGGCTCAACCAGTTGAGAACCACTGTCCTACAGCATAATGTCAGGGTGGCTCTCCACCAGCTGAAGCTCAGAAGAAGTTGTATGATGCAGCAGGACAACAACCTCAAACATGGAAGTAATTAATAACATGGCTTCAAAAAAAAGAAAATCCACCTTTTGGAGTGGCCCAGTCAGAGCCCAGACCTGACTCCAATAGAGATGGTGTAGAATGACCTCAAAAGCCGTTCACACCAGACAGCCTAATAATCTGGGTGAGCTGAAGCACTTCTGTAAGGAAGAATGCTTCAACATTCCTCCTGAATGTTGTGCAGGTCCATTCAGTAGCTACTGGAAACGTTTGGTTGAGGTTGTTGCTGCCAAATGAGGTCAAACCAGAGACACTGGGCAAAAATGGCACCCATGGGAGAGTTCGGAGGCCAAAACTGCTGCTGACCTAAAAGAGTACAAAGGCTCATCTCACATTTTCCAAGAAACATCTTGATGATCCCCAAGACTTTTGGAGAAATTTTCTGTGGACTGACGAGACAAAAGTTGAACTTTTTGGAAGGTGTTGCTGGGGCTGCTTTGCTGCTTCAGGACCTGGACCACTTGCTGTGATTGATGGAACAATGAATTCTGCTGTCTATCAGAAAATCCTGAAGGCGATCATCCGGTCATCAGTATGTGCCCTCAAGCTCAAGCGCTCTTGGGTTATGCAGCAGGACAATGACCTGAAATACACCTGCAAGTCCACCTCTCAATGGCTCAAGAAAAACTAAATGAAGGTTTTGGAGTGGCCCAGTCAGGGTCCGGACTTAAATCGAACTGAGATGCTGTGGTGTGACCTTAAACGGCAGTTCATGCTGGAATACCCTCCAATATGGCTGAGTTAAAGCAATTCTATGAAGAAGAGTGGGTCAAAATTCCTCCACAGTGATGAGAAACACTCATCGTCTGTTACTGCAAACGCTTGATTACAGTTATTGCTGCCAAGTGGCACAACAAGTCATTAGGTTCAGGGGGCAATTACTTTTTCACACAGGGCCAGAAAGGTTTGGATTTTTTCCCCCCTTAAAAAATTAGATAATCATTCAAACACTGCTTTTTCTATTTACTTGGGTTGTCTTTGTGAAATATAAAAATTGGTTTGATGATCCGAAACATTTAAGTGTGATGAATATGCTAAAAACTCAGGAATCAGAAAGGAGGAAAATACTTTTTCACACCACTGTATTGTTTTTGTTTGTGTGGTATTATGTTAAGCACATTGTGTTTGTCTATACTTGTGACTTGGATGCAGATCAGATCACATTTGATGACAAATTAATGTAGAAAACTACAGATGATGTCCATGAATGTAGAAAACTAGATCATTTCAAAGGTTTCCCATACTTTTTCTTGCCACTATAGTACAGTGTTGGGAACAGACTGAACTCTAGCTTTATTTACACTGAGTTCATGTATGGTACTTAGATTTTTAAATAAATAGTTATTGTCTAATAAAGTATCAAGTTGGCTTTACATGACCTCAAATCAGAAACGTTTTTGATGATTTTTCTCCTTTCTCTCAGACAAGCACTTTGTGGATAAACACGGAAAGGCTCTAATCCAGAGAGTGAGCAACATTGCACCCATTCTGGATGGGCTCCTCTTCGAAGGTGTCATCCAACAGGAGAGTTATGATAACATCCGAGTTCTGCCCACCACTCAGATGAAGATGAGGGAGCTCTATGCTGGTTGCCTGAAAGCTGGCCCTAACTGCAAAGATGTCTTCTTGAAACTTCTTGAGGAAAATGAGAAGTATCTCATCGAGGAACTCAAGAACAAATAACTCTTTTGGATAATTTTTTTGGATATACAGCCCACCTAAATAAATAGGAAATACTGATTTTAGCCCCATGTTCCTGTGGAGAAATGAAGAGTATATTCACTTCTGCACACACCACTGCACCACTGATAACATGAATGTTTCAGCAGAACTGTGCCTCTTTCAATGAGGGTCTTTTAATTACATCGTTTTAAAAAGATTGAATCCTGTTGCAGTCAGAATATGCAAATATTTATCATGTAAATGTGGATTAATTATCACCTCCTGTCTTTTTTATCAATTTGCATGAAATGTTATGCTTCCATATTTTAACCATTTTTAAATGTAAGTTTAAAGTGAACTATTAGAATTTGTCTAAAAATGCTTTGAGATCCTAATTTCTTGGATATTTTTTTACCAAGTGGAATCAATTTACATCCTGTTAAACATGAATAAAATGTTCTGATTCCTGGGTGTGGCTCTGAATTTTGGGTTGATAATTTTTTGAGAGTATCTAAATTTAAAGTCTGAATCAGAGTTTGTGGCAGTTTTTGTTTTCACCTCCAACTTTTGTCAAATGTTATCTTCAGCTTATTAATGATCTGTCCATGTTGATTCTGTTTTATGCATGCTGGACACCTTCTTTGCATTCTCAATATTCATTCTAATCATTAAAATAATGGATGTATACATCACATTTCATGTACACCTTCACCTATGCTTAGGGCATGAAGCTGCAGGCCAATGACTCCCTTTGCCTTAAGGTAAAAGTGACTATGTGTAACAATGATGTGGAGTTGGATTTTGACATTAAAAAGTATTCCAGTACAAACAAGACCATAAATGTATTCACTATCAAAAGACAAATTAAAAAGACGTGTCTTGAGGTTGTTTTTTTTTAAATACCCGGACTCTGGACTTTTGAATCCCAGGGCACTCACAGCTTTCTTCCACTACCCTGACTACATCACACACAAATGGCAGCTGACAACTGATCTCTCTGTTCACATTTTCTTAAACTGCAGAAATCTTGTTTTTCTTTGTATGACCAGCATATAAAAGACTCATGTTAATCTAATACATAACTTAAACGATAAATATTTTAGATGTTTTTTTCTTTTCATAGGGTAAAAATTCGTGTTCATGCAACAAATGTCATTATTCTTATACATTTGTTTTCTGTTATCTGTGTACTGATTGCTTATGCTAAGCTCACCTGTCAATAAAATGGCCGAGGGCGGGGTATTCTGGCAAGGAATGGAGGGGGGTATCAGGGAGCTGGAGGTGAAAATTTAAGGCTTCAGTGTAAATACATTGATCCACCTAGTACTCCCCCATCCCGCACTTACCCGATAAACAAACTGCAAAAAAAAAAAAAAAAAAAAAAAGTGTGCACAAGCAATTTAGGAATGTGTCATAGTAGGTTCTCTGTGAAAATGGATGGTGTTACATTCATGTGCTTGGAAAATGGAGGAAAAATCTATAGCTAAAATGAAATTAATTCTCAGATTTATGTAAAAAAGAAAGAAAGAAATGTAGGAACAATCATCAAGTCATAAAAACGATGACCCATAACACAGTCTTTCATTTTGGCATGGATGTTTTTTTTAAAAGGAACACAAATTGAATTCCATTTCACTTTTAAACACACAGCTACTGCTGCGTTTTCTAATAGACGAATTCACGCGAAGGCAGCATTTCCGCCCTACTACTGCTTACTGCGTGCTGGGTGTGAGAGTGGAGAAAAAAGGTGAGCCCTGTGTCATCCGGGTGTCTTTATCAGGGAACTTATCCGGAAATCGGTGGGGTGTACGTAGAAACGCGGAGGGTCTGGGGGATCTTCTGGTGAGAAATGGCTCCCAAAACCTTTAGAGCTGCTATAGCAGACGCGCTGCGGAATCTGTCAAAGGAAAACTTGGAAAACTTTTGCTTCATGCTGCTGGACCGCAGGGAAGAGCCGAGAGTCCGGCGCATCCAGGTGGAGGGAAAAACCTGCCAAGAGATCGCTAACGTCCTGGTTTCTACTTTTACCGAGGCTAAAGCTCTTGACGTGACTGTGGATCTGTTGAAGGAGGCAAGGTGCGAGAACGAAGCCCAGGAACTCTGTAAGTATGTTAGTGAGTAAAGGTTTAAACCAGACTTTTTGATGCAAACATTAAGGGCAGGATTTCGGCAGCAGGATATGAAGCAGTAGGCCATATAGGCTTGTAAAACAAATCTTAGCCTTTGAATAAGATATTAAATCTACTGTACAACACTTTTATCTAGTCGTGAATAAATAGAGCAGAAATGTACAACGTTAATGATTTGAACAAGCCCGCTTTGATGAACTTTCGATAACTTTCTCTTTCGTTTACACACAAAAATCGTCTATAACTATGAGCATTCACTAGATTTCACACTCCGTTTTCTATAGCAGGCTCATATCTTTTTTCCCTTTACAAAAGTTGAATAAATCACAGTTGGTTAACCTTTAAACCTGTTTAACCATCATTTAAAGCGACCATGTGGAGTTTGTTAGTGGTTAATTAAAAAAAGCTTGTAATATTTTACTTACACTGCAAAAAAGGGTCAAGTTGCTGAAGAAGCAAAAGAATTTTGAGTTCTGTTCCAGATTACTTTTTATTAGGCGTTTCTCCCAACCCCAGGTTTAAGAGATGTTGGGAGCACATTTTAACAGCTAATAAAATACCCCGCTATCCTAAATCCCATGTTGACATAAACCTTTATGGTAGCATGATGTTGGAAATGTAAATCACCTACTTTGTGAAAAATATTAGGCTATACAGTATTCATTTTTTTAGTGGACATTCTCAGGATTGATTCTGGGTGTAGTTTGGGTAGAACTATAGGTACCAAAATTGCTCCTCTGGTGCTCTTTCATGCTTTCTTTAAGGATGAAAATAGATCTGTATTTTTTAAACTATTCAATCATTACCCATGTTATCTTTGCTGCTGTCTGAGCTACATCCAGCAGTTCATTTGTAGATTTGTGTCTCCGTGCCCAGACATGCAAACATCATACATGTTCAATCAACTTTGAAAATCTTTATTCAGAAAGTTCACCGAAGAAATGAAGAAATTTGGAAAAATCAGCAAAGAGTACAGACAGAAGGCTGCATTGTGTCCATATGTATATCAAACTTGAAGCCTAAATAAGTCATTAAAAGATTAATTGGGAATCACTTCAACATGTATAGCTTATTTGGCATATGATTCAGTGAATTTATAAATATTGACAAACGAACAAACATTCATTGATTCATTTCAAAGTATTTTAAATCTTCGAAGAGCTAAAAATAGTTAAAATTGATCTCGATTGTCCTGCAGAGTCCACCAGAAGAGAACAAACAAACCTTGTAACTAATTTTATTCAGAAACTAATACTGTGTCTGTCCTTTTTTTGCAGTGGAAGAAACAGAGGCACTGCGCTCAGAGCTTGGTTCCAGTGATGGTGAGTTATTTTCTTGTTTCCTTGTTTAATTTGAAACAGTGATCTTTACATTGATCTTAAAGCAATACTTCTCAATTTTTTCAGCTGCAAGACCATCAGCTGGAGCATCTGGTGGAGATACCATGACGGATGAAGAGAAAATTGCCACGGTATCTCCACAATTTAGCCTCCGCTAAGATGTCATCCAACAGGAGAGTTGTGATAAAGTCCAACTTCTGCCCACCACTCAGATGAAGATGAGGGAGCTCTACTGTGCTTGCTTGAAAGCTGGCCCTAACTGCAAAGATGTCTTTTTGAAACTTTGAGGAAAATGAGAAATATCTCATCGAGGAACTCAAGAACAAATAAATATTTGGATACATTTTAGGACATACTTACAGCCCTCCTAAATAAATTACATTTTTTTAACAACTAGGAAATACTGATTTTAGCACCATGTTCCTGTGGAGAAATGAAGAGTATATCCACTTCTGCACACACCACTGCACCACTGATAACATGAATGTTTCAGCAGAACTGTGCCTCTTTCAATGAGGGTCTTTTAATTACATTGTATTAATTAGATTGAATCCTGTTACAGCCAGAATATGCAAATATTTATCATGTCAATGTGGATTAATAATCCCCTCCTGTCTTTTTTATCAATTTGCATCAAATGAAGTGCTCCCACATTTAACCATTTTTAATGTCAATTTAAATTGAATTGTAAGAATTTTTCCAAAAATGCTTAAGATCCTAATTTCTTGGATGTTTTTTTAACAAGTGGAATCAATTTACATTTGGAGATTATTTTAAAATGTTCAATGTACAATGAACTTCCTGTTAAACATGAATAAAATGTTCTGATTTCTGTGTGTGACTCTGAATTTTGGGTGGATAATTTTTTGAGAGTATCTAAATTTACAGTGTGAATCAGAGTTCATGATGGTTTTTGTTTTCACCTCCAATTTTGTCAAATGTTATCTTCAGCTTATTAATGATCTGTCCATTTTGATTCTGTTTTATGCACTCTGGACACCTTCTTTGCACTCTCAATACTCATTCTAATCATTAAAATAATGGATGTATACATCACATTTCATGTACACCTTCACCTACGCTTAGATGTACCTTAGGGCATGAAGCTGCAGGCCAATGACTCCCTTTGCCTAAAGGTAAAAGTGTCTGTGTCACAGTGATGCAGAGTTGGATTTTGACAATAAAAAGTATTCAAGTATAAATCAATACCCACAATATGTAAATGAAATCCACAGTTTTTAGGCAGGACTTGTTTATTTACACACCACATTACATACAAAACACTCCACAGAGATGGAGAAAAGCATGAGAAAATTTAAAGCACACACATTTATCAAAAGAGGACTTATACATTTAAAATGTAGCTATATTTCACATTAAATTCATATTAATAAAGCTTTTAAAGCAAAATTGTTATAAAAAGGGTCAAATCCTCAGACAGGGTCCTTGATTGATCGAATATCAAGATAAGATTTTAAAAAAAGGGAAAAAAAATACAAAAGTAGAATGGAAATAAAAATATCTTGACAAAAAAAATCTTATTGTCTTTAAAATAAAAACAAGAATAAGACAGTGGTAAAAACCAATGATAAACACATAAGCATGATCTTTTTAGTGAGTCTCTGATCAGACATCCTCACAAACCTTTTCCAGAGCCACAGCATTTCACATTTGTGTCTGATGTTTGGAGGACACAAATGTTCCGTGATTATTTCATGTTAAAGTATGTGCTAAGAGTTTCGTTCAAAATGTCAGTGGGGTTTCTCGTTTTGTTTGTTTTCAGGGAGAGATTTCTCCCCTCAAATAAATAAATGAGACTGTATTTAACATCTCTGCTGTGCTCAGTGTGTGTGTGTGTGTGGGGGTGTGTGTGTGTGTGTGTGAGACAGACTGACCACAGCTTTCAGGATCAGATCACTGTTAATCAAACATGTTCAGAACTCAGAGGAAAACTTTGAGAAAAGAGTGTTGTCTGAAACGTGGAGGATGCATATTTATTTTCCCGGTTATAGCTCCATAATCTAGACACGTGAGACGGGCGTGTCTGTGTGTTTAGGTTTAATCAGAGTGGCGAGTCTGAATGAAACGGCACAGACACAAGCACACACACGACGTGAAAGCTGTGAGCTCGGGCTGAATTAACCTGCTATATTTTGGCTGTCTACTGAATCAGACTTTAGAAACTTTACTTGTATCTGCCGTCCTCCATGCTGAAGTTTCTTCATTCAACTTTGGTTTCACCAACTCAGCGCCAGCATTTACCAAAGATTGCATATTGACGACAAGAACACTCACTTCATCCAAATTCACACACAATCAATAACTTAAAAGTGACATATTTTAACCATTTTAAGACAAGTTTATTTTGTTCTCAGAGGTCCCCAAAACATGCCTATGAAGTTTGTTGCTGAAAAAACACTTCAATGTTGGATTTTTGCATATCTAAAACCCCCTCTGTTTCATCCCTTCTCAGAATTTTCTGGTATTTGAGGGGATTATGGACAGGCCAGGGGCACATATTTATGTTAGAAAAGCCTGAAAAAGGGATTTTTGCATAATATGTCCCCTTTAACTGAGGAGCGAGTCGCCCTGAGACCAAAAAGGTTCGGGGCTTTAATGAAAACATCTGGAGCTTCAGCCCATGTAGCCACCCCCGAACTCCGCCAGCGGTTTGAACACAACAGCACACCTCCATGAATGAGCTGACTGAAGAGATGCACTACCAGTGGACTTCCTCTGCTCTCTCTTACGTGCAATCCTCAGTGCACCCGATGATAATAATACACAGATTAAAAGGAAATAAAGTTTTCATTTTGCTTCGGTACTAAAGAGCCACAGGAAACTGGAGAGCCATGGGTTAAGTATCCCTGCCCTATACATTAAGCAGAAAGTAACATAATGGTGTGGCGCATTCCTTCATTAATTTTGCTACTGTTTTTACTGTAATTATTGTAAGGGGTGCTGAGGAACATTTAAGGGTGACTTCAGCCCCCCCCCCGAAAACGGCCTAACAACGTCCCTGAATTTAGAAATGTGTCATAATAGGTTATGTGTGAAAATGCATTGTGTTACAGTGAAGTGCTTTGAAAACGGAGGAACAAAATCGATAAAATGAAATTATCAGATGTATGTAAAAAAAAAAGGAAAAGAAATGTAGGAACAATCATCAAGTCATATAAACGATGAGCCTTGACACAGTCTTTCATTTTGGCATGGATTTTTAAAAAAGGAACACAAATTTAATTCGATTTCACTTTAAACACACAGCTACTGCCTGCGCTTTTTAAGTGACAAATTTCCTACAGCACATGAAGGCAGCATTTCCTTCTTCCTAGCGGCAGGGCGTGACTGAGAGTGGAGAACTGTGAGCTCTGTGTCTTCCTCTGTGAACGTATCCGGAAATTGGTGGGGTTGTATGTAGAAACGCGGAGGGTCTGGGGGATCCCCTGGTGAGAAATGGCTCCCAAAACCATTAAAGCTGCCATAGCAGACGCGCTGGAGAATCTGTCAGAGGAAAACTTCAAAAAGTTCTGCACCAGGCTGCTGGACCGCAGGGAAGAGCCGAGAGTCCGGCGCAGGCAAGTGGAGGGAAAAACCTACCTAGAGATCACTGACCTCCTGGTTTCTACTTTTACCGAGGCGAAAGCTCTTCAGGTGACTGTGGATCTGTTGAAGGAGGCAAAGTGCGGGAACGATGCCAAGGAACTCTGTAAGTATGTTAGTGAGTTGAGGTTTAAATCAGACTTTTTGATGCAAACATGTGGGGGCATGATTTCGGCTTCAGGATATGAAGCAATAGGCTATATAGGCTTGTAAAACAAATCTTAGCCTTCGACTAAGATATTTAATCTATAGTACAACATTTTTATCTAGTCGTATATAAATAAAGCAGAAATTTAAAACCTTTTTGATTTGAACAATCCCGCTCCGATGTACTTTCACTTTCGTTTACGCGCGGAGAAAACAAAGATCGTCTATAACCATCAGCATTCACTAGATTTCACAGTCCGTTTTCTAAAGCAGGCTCGTATCCCCCCCCCTTTACAACAGTTAAAGAAAGCACAGTTGGTTAACCTTTAAGCTTGTTTAACCATCATTTAAAGCGACCATGTGGAGTTTAAAAGAGGTTATGAAACAAGCTAAAATTAATAAAGATGTCTCTTTTCAAATACTTCAAAAAGTAAACAAGACCATCAGCAAGGAGATTTACTTAACGTATACTAGGGGTGTCCAAACTTTTTTTTTGAAAATTGAGCTCTCACATAGCCTACAAAAAAATATCAGGATGATGGTTAGTCAGACCAGTTTATTTTAAGTTAACCCTTTGAACCCTAAGCCTTTATTTCTATATTTGGTCTGCTTCTATTTTTTATGCAAGAAGGGTTGAGTCGAGTCATACCCATCAGTTTTTTCAGGTCAAGCTGAGCTATTATAATATGTGTGCCGCAAGGATGTTAGATGAGTGTGTCAAAACTTGTATGACCAGAAAGACCTAGTGAAAGAGCAAAATGGAGAATGGATCTCATAGAACTTTGCGAGGAGGATAACATGACCGTGTGTGTAGAATTTGCCCTGCAAAGGTCGCAAAGAGTACAAAGAAGTCCTCGACGGATCTTATAAGTCACTTATAGTCATCATCCTAACGACGGAGCTCTGATCTGAAGCAGGCATTGAAAACTGCAGAAAGCTTGCCAGAGCCAAAAGGCGCAACCTTATAATAACAAAATCAGTCTGACAGTCTCCTGATCCATCGCTACTTTCATAGACGTATACCTGTCTGCTCTGTTTGATGTGGTTTCATTCAGTTAGACCACGGTGGACTTCACATTCTTAACCTATCTTTGATATGACTTATGTCAGTGCATATTTTTAATCTTTATGTAAAACATCAGCTCACTTTAATTCTGGCTTAAGCAAAAAAAAAAAAAAACAGACCCCCAAATATCTCCATTTGTTAAGCATAACAGCCTGTTATCATTTGGTTTTATGGGGGAAAACCTATGTCAGTTGTTTGTGTATGTTGTACTTGGTACACAAATGTTTAACTAAAAAAAGTGAACTATAATAACAGTTATAAAGTCAGAATAGTTCTTTGTTTTTTGAAAAACACGAGTGATATTAGTTAAAATTAGTTATAAATATCTTTGCTCACTACATATTAACCCCTTCTTACCCCCAGATGTGCATAAACACATCAAATAAACTTATTATGTTAAATCAACAATTGAAAAAAATTTATCGGTTATTATCGGTTATCGGCCATCAGGAATAGGAAATTATCGGTTATCGGTTCAAAAAAATAGTTATCGTGCATCACTAATAATTATGTAACATTAAAACACATGAAGCAAATACTCTGAACTATTTCTTGAGTAAACCACTGGGTGGAGTGACTCAGTGCAGCAGCCATGTCTGGAGTGTAGCTTTGCATTTAGCTTTTAAACATCTCTGTCTCATAATGTTCCTTGATTACTACAGAAATTTTGATGCTTGAAGATAATTGGCACAGTATTCTTTCAAAAACCAGACCATGCTGCTATAAGTGGTTTTAATCTTTTGCCTTTATTTATCTGGGTATTATACATCAAGATACTGTTTTAATTTTTTGGTGTTAACAAATACTCCATTTGTTTTTTTCTCTCAGTTTAGTCATGGAAGAAAATCATGTTAGTGAATTCTTCTAGTCAAAATGTTTGTTTACAGAATGAGCATAGCACCGCCACCTAGTATCAAAAATTTACAAGTACAATACAGTCAAACACAAACTCCATGTTATTATGTGGGCCACTTTTCATTTTAATTTTAGAATCTGCTGGAAGCCAATCAATAATGGACCACAGGCCATAGTTTGGACACCCCTAGCATAGACCTATTGTGTTATGTTCTCATGTCTGTGACCACTGGGATACCAGTCTTGGTTTTCGGCTATGTGCCAACAGGTTGAAGAGAAACAGAAACAGTGCATGCACATGAATTGTCTGTGATTTTTTTCGGCCACAAAAGAGAAATTCAAATCTGTTTCCCCCAATAACGGGGAGAAGCAACTCATAATTTATTACTTAAATTGCAAAAAAAAAAAAAAAAAGATGTCAAGTTGCTCAAGAAGCAAAACAATTTTGAGTACTGTTCCAGATTACTTTTTGTTAGACGTTTCTCCCAACCCCAGGTTTAACCCCTTAAAGCCTGTTGTATCATATTTGATACATACTTTTATGATACCTCTGTCTAATCAATAAGATCAATAAATTACTAAAAAGAATTCTGAATACAATCTGATGAATGATAAAAATGCCCTCAAGTGGATTATCAGTTACCAAAAACACCTAATGTATCAAATGAGATACTATATATATATGTTAAGTTTTGTGGAAATTTTGATTTTTTTGGATTTCAGTAGAAAGTGAAATAAACATTTCAGTTCCAAAAAAAAAGAGAATTTTCTGGCTATAATTTGTGTATTCAGGCTTTAAAGGGTTAAGAGATGTTGGGAGCATGGTTCAACATCTAATAAAATATCTTGCTATCCCGAATTGTATGTTGACATAAACCTTTATGGCAGCATGATGTTGGAAATGTAAATCACCTACTTTGTGAAAAATATTAGGCTATACAGTATTCATTTTTTTAGTGGACATTCTCAGGATTGCTTCTGGGTGTAGTTTGGGCAGAACTATACAGGTACATCTCAAAAAATTAGAATATCATGAAAAAATCCAGTATTCTTTGTCACTCAATTCAGAAAGTGAAACCCATATTTTATATAGACTTATTACACATATAGTGAAATATTTCAAACCATTATTTATTGAAATGTTGATGATTATGGCCTACAGATCATGAAAACCCAAAATTCATGCCTCAGAAAATTAGAATATTGTGAAAAAGTTCAATATTGGAAAGTTATGGTGCCACACCCCAATCAGCTAATTAACTCCAAACACCAAAAAATATTGAACTTTTTCATGATAATCTAGTTTTTTGAGATGTATATTTAGGTACCAAAATTGCTCCTCTGGTGCTCTCTCATGCTTTCTTTATGGATGAAAATAGATCCATATTTTTAAACTATTCAATCATTACCCATGGTATCTTTGCTGCTGTCTGACCTCTGTCCAGCAGTTCATTTGTAGATGTGTGTCTCTGTGCCCAGACACGCTAGCATCATATATGTTTAATCAACTTTCAAAATCTTTATTCAGAAAGTTCACTGAAGAAACATGAAGAAACGTTCAAAGTATTTTAAATACTACGAACAGCTAAAAATTGTAAAATTGATCTCAATTGTCCTGCAGAGTCCACCAGAAGAAAACAAACAAACCTTGTAACTAATTTTATTCAGAAACTAATACTGTATCTGTCCTTTTTTTGCAGTGGAAGAAACAGAGGCACTGCGCTCAGAGCTTGGTTCCAGTGATGGTGAGTTATTTTCTTGTTTCCTTGTTTAATTTGAAACACTGATCTTTACATTGATTTTAAAGCAATACTTCTCAATCTTTTTCAGCTGCAAGACCATCAGCTGGAGCATCTGGTGGAGATACCATGGCCGGTAAAGAGGCACTTGCACTATAAAAAATCTTATCTGCTGATGACTTCATGTACAGATCATCATTGTGCATCCAAGTCACAAGTATAGACAAATACAATGTGCTCAGCCTAATACCACACAAACAATTACATTATTTAAAGTCCTTTTTGAACACATTAAACACTCACTGTGCTACTGGAAAAAGTAAGTCAACGCTTAGACTTATGCTTCAATAAGAGCCAGTTGGAATCAGGAGTTAGCACATCTGAAGTCCAATCAAGTAAATAAGATATGAGCCAGGTGTAGAGCTGTTGTGACTCATAAAAACACTCAAACCTTTTGAGGTAACTCTTCACAAGAAGCATCTGCTGATGTGAACTGTGCCTCACAAGAAAGAGGTCTCAGAAGACCTTTGGTAAAGAATTGTTAAAGGGATACTTCAACATTTTGGCAAATTCACCCCATTGCCATAATTCCTATAGTCTTAGTAATAGGTTTGTTTCCTTTAGTTGTAGGTGCGAGCTGTTTCTGGATGTGGGGGGACCGATATACCAGCTGCACAGCTAACGCTATGTAAGCAGACAGTATTTTTTGCTTTCCCTCATCAAACTCATCAAATACACAATCCAGCAACTCCAAAACGCTCTCATGGACAAGTTGTAACCTGCACATTCACCACGCTATGAAATAATAATGTATAATTATGTAACATTACGGCACATGAAGCAAATACTCGGAACTATTTCTTGAGTAAACCACTGGGCGGAGTGACACAGTGCAGCAGCCATGTCTGGAGTGTAGTTCTGGCTTTGCATTTTTACCTTTTAAACATCTCCGTCTCTTAATGTTCCATGATTATTTTGAGGCAGCTTTGCTGCCTCAGGGCCTGGACTGCATGCCATCATCGTTGTGTGATGCAGCAGGATAACGACCCCCAACATGGAAGTAAATAAGAGCATGGCTTCAAAAAAAGAAACTCCACCTTTTGGAGTGGCCCATCAGAGCCCAGATCTGACTCTAATAGAGATGGTGTGAAATGACCTCAAAAGCCGTTCACACCAGACAGCCTAATAAGCAGTTCTGTAGTTCAGCAGCTACTGGAAACGCTTGGTTGAGGTTATTGCTGCCAAATGAGGTCAAACCAGTTAGTAAGTCCAGGGTTCGCTTACCTTTTCCAACAGCCCTATGAATGTGTACAATAAAGACTTAATATATTGTAATTGTTTATGTGGTATTAGGTTAAGCACATTGTGTTTGTCTATACTTGTGACTTAGATGCAGATCAGATCACATTTAATGACCAATTAATGCAGAAAACTAGATCATTTCAAAGGGTTTACATACTTTTCTTGCCACTATAGTACGATGTTGGGAACTGACTGATCTGTAGTTTTATTTACACTGAGTTCATGTATGGTACTTAGATTTTTAAATAAATAGTAATAGTTTAGTAAAGTATCAAGCTGGCTCTACATGACCTCCAGTCAAAAACGTTTTTGATGATTTTTCTCCTTTCTCTCAGACAAGCACTTTGTGGATAAACACAGAATGGCTCTAATCCAGAGAGTGAGCAACATTGCACCCATTCTGGATGGGCTCCTCTGCGAAGGTGTCCTCCAACAGGATAGTTATGATAGCGTCCGAGCTCTGCCCACCACTCAGGAGAAGATGAGGGAGCTCTACTGCGGTTGCTTGAAAGCAGCCACTGCCTGCAAAAATGTCTTCTTGAACCTTCTTGAGGAAAATGAGAAGTATCTCATTGAGGAACTCAAGAACAAATAAATCTTTGGATAATTTTTTAGGGCATGTAGCCCACCTAAATAAATTACATTTTATAACAACTAGGAAATATTGATAGGGCCCTAGGATTTGAACGGAAACTCAGACGGAATCACAGAACTGGCCAATAAAAACGGAATCTACTGTTTAATGTGAAAGTCCTGGAAATTTAATGAATTTAACCGAAATGCTCCGTTTTGTAGAAAGAGGAACGTATATCTGGGAAGTGGGGGATCACTAAAGTGTGGCACAACTTGTGCCTCACTTCACAAACACTCACCCCGCCCTCTCCTAAACAACACAATGCATGTCAGAGTAGCTGCATGAAACACCGGCAAACATCATGTAGCTCAACATGGGGCAGTATCATGCAACATAATATTGCACATACAAGAAAAACTCATCCATGCTTCGAGTTATTTTACCTCACCACACCTGAGAGTCAGGCAGAGAGAGGTGTGTCTGTACATGAGGCACACAGCTGAAGATACAACTTGAAGACCTGCTCACACCTCAAGGGCTTCAAACTCGAATTGGATGGACTCGAGATTTTAAGAAGTCCCGTAGTCAAAATGATGTTACATTCGAGTATCAGTTAGCTTAACAATTCCTCCTGTAGATACTGTAGTTCCCTTTGGTTGCTTAACGACAATTCGTGACAATACATGTCTGCATTAACGAAGTGGTCTGTTATTAATGTATGGAGAGAGATGAGGGGAGAACCGTTACAGTCAGGAGTAAAACACAATGCAGCATCAAACTGCATGGACTATTACAGACTGAGAGAGGAAAGAAAACTTTAGGAAAGAGGTTTACTTTAAATCATTTAACTTTAATGTGACCTTATTAAGTTACTAACACTGGATGTGATTATACATGTGGATGTGTCTTAAAATGTTGGAAATATCTGACTGTTACCCTAATTATAGTTATTATTTATCAGGGTTATTCAAACAATGGCTTTTGGCCAATTGTGGCCCTTTTTCAATAAATTTCAGGGTTTTTCTATATAATTAAGGAACATTTTATTCATTTACATAAACAGGACACACTTTTTTTGTAAAATTAGCAGAAAGGTTAAAAAACGGAATTCCAAAAAATTAAAATGGAAATTGGCAAAAAATTAAACAGAGTTCATAGGGCCCTAGTTGAGTGTTTGTGAAGTGAAGCACAAGTTTTGCCACACTTTAGTATTCCCCTGGAACATAATTCCCAGATATACGTTATTCTTTCTAAAAAACATAGCATTTTGGTTAAATTCATTCAATTTCCACTTTAAATACATAAACTGTAGAAAGAATTGGACAAACCCTGTGTGACGTCAGTCGTCTTTGCTAACAATAGGCAGATTCAAACGACTCTTGAAGCAGATTTGCGGAGGCTTCCATATTGAAATTGTGGTCTCAACTGAACTTGGATCAACCTAACGGCCCTCCCATCAACCGCGACTTCCTGTCAGCTTGCTAGCTAGCTTTCGGGTTGACAGAAACGGAACCTCTGCCTGCCGAGCTATCTGTCAATCAAATGAGACGCGCCAATCAGCTTTCATCCTAATTATAATCCAAACGATCATGGTACAAAAACATTCACCCCCATACAGTGAGAGCACAATAAGACACTAGCTAATGAGACACGTTTGGTCTTTTTTTTTTTTTGAACCAGGCTGTAAACCAGTTTATTTCTAGTGTAAAAACCAGCTGTTTAACGTGTGCAGACGGGACTTCCGGTGTTCCTGCAGCCAGCCTCAGGTGGACACTCGCGGTATTGCAATGTTTTGCACTTCCGCATTGGCTTAGTTTTTCAGGACCGGAGGTTGCCGCTTGGTTAAATAGTAGATTCTGTTTTTATTGGCCAATTCCGCAATTCTGTCCATGTTACCATGTTATGATTATTACATTACGATTATGTCCATGTTACCATGTTATGATTATTACGTTACGATTATGTCCATGTTACCATGTTATGATTATTACATTACGATTATGTCCACATTACCATGTTATGATTATTACGTTACGATTATGTCCATGTTACCATGTTATGATTATTACGTTACGATTATGTCCACGTTTAACAATACTTTCTTATTAAGTTACTATCACTGTCTGTTTGAGAGAACCGAAGGATTTCTTCATTTGGCTCTTTATCAATAAATTTAAGGTTATTTCTATATAATTAAGGAACACTTTATTCATTAACATAAACAGGACACTTTTTTTTTTTTAACATTTATTTTTGGCATTTTTGCCTTTATTTGATAGGACAGTGGATAGAGTCGGAAACAGGGAAGAGAGTGGGGAGAGACATGCAGGAAATAGTGCCACGGGCCGGATTCGAACCCGGGTCACCTGCGTACTGCGCCCAGGACACTGTATTTCCAAAAAATTAAAACAGAAAAAAATGGAATTTGGCAAAAAATTATATGGATTTCATAGGGCCCTATATTGAATTTAGTACCACGTTCCTGTTGAAAATGAAGAGTATATCCACTTCTGCACACACCACTGCACCACTGATAACGTGAATGAATCAGCAGAACTGTGCCTCTTTCGGTGTGGGTCTTCTAATTACATCATTTTAAAAAAGATTGAATACTGTTGCTGTGAGGGAGGTGATGGTTGCTGAATACCACTCTTGTGACCTCAGTGATGAATGACTCGGAATATTTGGTTAATATATCTGCAGATGCCACAGGTTGTCCGGTTAGAACAGGAAGATGAAGAAACTACTCCAGTCACACTGTCTTTCTTTGAGATGCCACTCATTTATTGCTTATTCACTCAGATGAAGCCAGAGGATGGTGTACATTGATATTTGTTCTATGACGTTAGGATGTGTGTGGTTTCTACAAATAAAAAATACAGAAAAGAAACAACAAAGCAGATTAAATCTTAAGTTTGAATGAATGACAAATACTGCATTCTATTTCTCACATTTGAAATTATTAAACAACAAATAAACAATAGGATGACTCTAACACACAGAAAAGAGTCTCTAAACTTTAAGGGAGTGTCATCAATTTACTAATTCCAAGCTGTATGTATGCTGTTTCACAAAGTGCACACACAGGGAGATTCAAGTAATTTGACAACGGTCCCTATCCTGGTGCGAGTGGAGGCTCAATTTCCCGACATAAATAAAACTAATGGAGCTTAAATATACAACAAACGTGATGACTAACTAAAGATAAGGCATCACTATATGTGAAATAATATATAAAGGTTCATAAACAAGCTAAGAACTAGCATAAGTCAGTCACAGATCAGCAGAATCCAGACGGCTGTCTGTGTGCACGCTATACACGAAGTAAAGAAACAAAATGTCAGAGCGAACTACGGCATTACAGTAGTAAAATACAACTTAACAGAACAAGAGATATTCACTTACGTTCTCATGGACGCACAGAAAAATGAACAACAACAGTCCTGAGAATGAGGGGAAACGTGCAGCTGCCTGCTCTGCTATGATACTCCTCACGGAAGATGCTTGATGACTTGGCACTGAGAGAGGGGCTGAGGTCAGTGATTGGTCCAGAAAGGGGGGGTGACCGGTTTGGGCTGTTCACATGCACAAGGACGATGACTGACTGAGGTACAGTCTGCACTGGAGATGCTGAAAGTAGGTGACCTTTTTTACAGTTGCAGCAAATATTTATCATGTAAATGTGGATTAATAATCCCCTCCTGTCTTTTTTAAATCAATTTACAACAAATTAAATGCTCCCAGATTTTAACCATTTTTAATGTCAGTTTAAATTGAATTATCATATTTTTTCCAAAAATGCTTAAGATCCTAATTTATTTGATTTTTTTTTTACCAAGTAGAATCAATTTACTTTTGGAGAGTATTTTAAAATGTTCAATGTAAAATGAACTTCATGTTAAACATGAATAAAATTTTCTGATTCCTGTGTGTGGCTCTGAATTTTTGGTTGATAATCTTTTTCTAGTGTCTAAATTTAAAGTGTGAATCAGAGTTCATGACAGTTTTTGTTTTCACCGCCAATTTTGTCAAATGTTATCTTCAGCTTATTAATGATCTGTCCATGTTGATTTTATTTTATGCAGTCTTGTTTATAACTTCGTTCTGTCCTAGGGTGTCTGATAAACCACATAACTTGAACTTCAGCATTTTCTCTCCTGTAATGTAAACATAAGATTTCCTGTGTACATCTGAAGAAAGAAAGGGAGACTGTTCAGTTTAATAACATTTTATTATTTTACACAAGTTTTACAACTAATAAGTCATCTGGCACCAGTGATTGTATTTTTTTTTTTATGAGTCATGCACAAAAAGTGTCCAATCCTCATGGTTTCATAAGACCCCCGAAATACAATTGCATTGTTTTACTAAAAGATGATTTCATTACAGTTACAAAGTTGAGTGAAATTTTCACAGCTCAGTAGTAAACAATTCACTCTGCCTTTTCTCCCAGGCTTTGCAGTACTCCAGTGATGGTAAATCCAGCCACTTTGATGATTTGGGTCATGTGGCTCAGCTCAATAATACAAGCCAACTCAGAAAGTGTGCCTATTTTTTCAATTGTTTAAAATCCTTACTGGATTTTTCCACCAAAGCTCTAATGTTCTTGCAATGTCTGGTGGGTGGATAAAACCTGCTCCTTGGCTGGTGTAACAACTCAGGTGTAACACAATAATGTTATGCAATCAAGCATGAAGAGAGGGGTTAGCCTGTGTCAGAGGAGGGCGGTATGCAGACAAAATAAACAATTTATTCTGCCTATCAGCTAACAAAAAAAGAGTTGGTTTTCTGAACCGGCTCATTCTTCAATGGCACATTAGTAATATTCGCCGAACGATAGGCTTCCCCACTGAAAAAACAAATTGATTTCGATCTCAACCTGCTGAAATAGTCATAGGAAATGCAGTATGGCTCGATTTAAACTTGTTTTTGAGGAACTAACAAACGAGGAAAGAGACTTTTGAACGGAAGGGAGGAAGGCAGACGGTGAGAGTAATGTCAGCGTCCTGAACGAACACTGAACGTTAGAGACGTTACAAGTGACGTATGATAATGACAGAAACATTATTTTTCACGACTAGAACGTAAAACATATTGGTAAGTTTAACCTGAACATGTGAGTCCCAACTTTTGCCTGTTTGTTCTGCTATAATTCTATTCGTTCTGCTTTCAGTATCGATGTGTTTACATGTGTGGTAATGCTTAAATAAAAATGTCCAGTATTTATGATAAACTCCAGCTAGCTAACACGTTACTAATACACGACTAGAGAGTTCGTTTGCTAACTTTAAGTAATGATTATCAATTTTATGACCTTTTAAAAACAACTTAAGATTCCAGTAGAGACAGTATAAGTTTGGTTGTGTCTATCTGCTTTCAAGTGTGTGTTTTTTAGTGTTTGTATCAAACAGGAATCAGGAAACCCTTGGTCAAACTGTCTTGCTAGCACATTACGCATCTGTTAAATTTTGTCATTAGCTAACGTTACGTGACGTAATGCAAATGAAGACTGAGATATATGCTGCAGTTAATTATTAATTCAGTAAAATTATGATTAGACTGACAAAAGTGAGTAAATTCACTTACATTGGGACATGCTTTGTAATTCTACATTGTGAGCAGATTCTTGTCATGAATTAAAAACACAGCCCAACGTATAATATATTCCTGATCATGTATTTTTAAAATGAAGAGATGGTTGTTTTAGTCATATTAACACAATTTGAAGTACTACATTAGAAGTCCTACATTCAGACTTAATCCTGTTTACATACAAGTAGGTCTGTGCCAGTATCTGCATCCATGTACATTTGGAGGACTTTTATCATTAATAGAGTTAAATGTCACCTGTGAGTTGTTTTCTGTTATACTAATATCAGAGCTGCGTTGAAATGTGTGTCTTATATTTTCTGATTTCTTTTATTCTGTATGTTCATGAGTTAAGAAAATAGCCGCCATAATTGTCAAAAGTTCAGTACTAAGTTAAATGGAGTAGGAATATAAAGTGCCAATAGAAAATCAGGATGTATTTAAAATCAGTTTTGTGTTTATTGACATTTATGAGTAAATTTACCAAATTGATCAGCAATTTCATTATTTATAAGCATTTGTATTACATTTAGGTTTATCTAATTTGAAAATATAATGAATTCTGACAAAGATGTGTTTTCTAATAAATGCTTATTTTTAATGTACTTCTATTTGAGTATACCTCTCACCTCTGACCATAAGGCAGTCAGTCAAAACAGAGTAAAAACATACCATTAGATGTGTCTATGTCACTGACTGTTGATCTATCTCATAGTCTAGGGGAAATTGTTTACTCTGTGATGGGCCAGTTTGAGCTAGAGATGTCAGGGTCACCCTACAGAATTGAGCCTGAAGTTTAATCTTTGATCTCAGAGGCTCTAATTTGACAACACTCAAGAATAACTTTTCAGTTTTATTTATATATCAAATTTAGTAAGGTTGTATTTTGAATTTAAGAGCTACACAATGACAAATCAATACAAATAGTTGATCAGGAAAAGTAGATCACAAAGTAATTTTCTTCTGAAAACTGACATTCTGGAATAATAGCCATGACACAGATTTTATTGTTTGCCTTTTAAAAGCAATGATCAAGGAAGAACAAAGTTCTTTGCATAGAAAACTTAACTATCAACCATAGATAAACATTTAAGAAGAACAATTGATAAAATACAATCATACAAAGTATGTAGATAAAATGTATGACACTGAGGGAAGTTGCCATCCAAAAAAAGGAAGACTGTGTTATGCAGGGTTTCAAAGACGGAAATGGTTTGAGCAGATTGAGCATACAGGAAAAAGGTTGCAAAGCTTTACATAACTCTGACCTTAAACCTCAACAGGTTTCTGAATCACCTTTTTAGATGGTGAGGGGTTTGTTAGATAATTTGTTGACTATATGAATGTAAATATTATAGAAATGAGAGAAGCAGAGAGAGAGGTGTGGGTGTGTATGCTTGCTGATGTGACTTCAGGGCTCTCCAGGATCTAGGACTCGATTCCAGCTTGAGGTTTCAGACTTGTGCCCATCCTTTTTATTCTATTTCTGGCACAATTTCAATTTGAACTGAATATCTGTTTCGCGCGAGCAGCCTAACTGACTCTGCAGCTGATACCAACAGATGGGATCCAGACATACAGTTGCATCTCAAATATTACAATATCAAGAAAATGTTTTTTTCCCCCCATAATTTAAAAACGTACCTATATTCTAGATGTGTCACACAAGGGGAAATTTTAAGGTCATGAAAGATCATGAAAATAAAAAACAGTATCTCTAAATATTGGTGGAGAAGTCCAATTTCTTGCCAGTTCTTTCAGTCCTGAAATGAGCTCTGGGGAGCTAATTAACTCAAAACAACTGCATAGGGTTTCTGAGCCTTTATTCTCTCACTCTGGGTCAGTACACACAGCCACAATCTTTTGGAAGACTGCTGCAATCATGGAGAGAAAAGAGAACCTTTTTTGATATATATATATATATTTGAGTACTGGTGGTTGTCACATTTAAGATAAGTGCTGCCTCAACCCTTAAGTGTTTTTATGAAGGTCGGTAGGCCATACTATGTTACATACAGTTTAAGTAATCCAACTTCCCACTTTACCTCCACCTTGTCTCTCCCTCATCGTGCACGTCTTACTTTTGCTAGTTACAGTTGAAGAATGTACTCCACTCTCAGCCTTTGCATGAACTTCTGGGTAAGCGTTTACACTGTATGTAAAATAATATATATTTCCCTTAATGCTATTTCAGGATTCGTTGCTCAGTTTATTTGTCAGCATGCATCTGCATTTAACACATTTGTCCCATAAGAGACAGACAGCAGTGTATGATAATATATGTTGATAATATTTTCCTGTTAGTTATGAGTTCATGTCTAGTTAAGATTTTCATTATCGTCATGATAACTTAATATTTTGCTGCCATAAGAGACTTGACAAAGACTTGTGGCTGCCCTTGAAAAGACTTGACACTTGATTTGGACTTGCAATAAAAGACTTTTGCCCATCTCTGGCACATAGTAGTTGTATAAGCTGATAAAAAATGTTTACAACTTTGCAAAGATTTTAAGATTATTGATAATGTTTATGGGCAAATAGAAAAATTAAGTCTTTGAAAACAGTCATTCTTAAAGGTTGGAGTTTGTGCATTATATGCAACATAAATGTCCTTTTGCCAATATCCTTTGACAATATAAAACGACTCCACTACCAGTTGTCTCTCCATAGCTTGCAGTTAGTCCAAAATGCAGCTGCACGGCTTCTGACTGGCAAGAGATGCTGAGACCACATCACACCAGCAGTGTTAATTTTGACAGCACTTTTTAATTAAGTTTTAGTTATTGTCTTTTGCCAAATATATCTTTTACTTTTAGTCATAATTTAGTCATCTAAATTGTTTTAGTCTAGTTTTAGTTGACGAAACTTTCCAACATTTTAGTTGACAAAATTTGCAGTAAATTTAGTCTACTGATTGGATCTCTCCCTAACTTACGCCGCCACCAGCGCAGCAAAAGCAGTTGTGCTTGGATCTCCCCTGTATCTCATTCCACCTTTCCACACAGCCAAAGTAGCTGTGATAAATGCCTAACTTGCCCCTACTTTCTACGTGACGAAATTAGGTCTGATTGGATAAAGTCTCTGTCAAATATTTTCGTCTCGTTTTTATTTGTTGACTAAATTATCAATTAATTTTGTTTTAGTTTTTGTCCATGTGCACTTGTTTTTATTAGTTACTGTCTCGTTTTTGTCAGGGGGAAAAAAGCTATTAACAAAAACTATAACAAAAAAAATTAGTCAACAAAATTAACACATCACACCGGTGCTGGCTTCTCTCCACTGGCTTGCAGTCAGTTTCAGGATAAAGTTTGAAATGTTGTTACTTGTCTTTAAAGCATTGCAAGGATTGGCACCTTCTTATCTGTCAGAGTTGCTGCATCAACATGCTCCAGTCAGATCGCTGAGGTCAACACCAGATGCTTCTTGATGTTCCAAGATGCAGTCTAAGAACCAGAGGTGACAGGACGTTTGTTGTGGCTGCTCCTAGACTGTGGAACAGTTTACCTCTTAACATTAGACCCGGTCAGTCTATAGATTATTTTAAATCTTTGCTGAAAACTCACCTATTTGCACTGGCTTTTAATACAAGGTGACCTTGACATCTTGATATGCATTCTCTTTAGTATTACTGGATCATTATGTTTTTCTGAGTCATTTATTGTGCTTTTATTGTTTTGTCAAAACCTGAAAAGCACTTTGGTCAACTAAGGTTGTTTTTTTAAAATATGCTGTATAAATAAACTTTGACTTGACTACTGAATGACCCAGTAATCTCAGCAAGAGAGTTTTGAAAGTTTATATTTTTTGAATGTTCAGTTGTAGTTTAAACAGTCAATGGTGAATTTACACCACTGTTCAATAACTCAGATCTATAAATTAAAAAGAAACAAACAATTTTGATTATAAATTAAACCAATGGCACAAACCCTAACTTGCATGTTGTTTGTTTTTTTTTCTTTTCCAGATTGAAACAATGACGGCAGAGAGGGTGCTGTTTGATACATTAAAAAAATTAAGTTCTGAGGAGCTTCATGATTTCAATCTACATGTTGAAGTGGAGAAAGGCACCCCATTATTGAAAACAGGCCAGCCTAAAGCAGTAAACACAGAGGTAGTTGTGGAGCTGATGGTGAAGACGTACAGTGCAGAGTGTGTGGAGCTGACCAGAAAGATTTTGAAGAAGATGAACAGGACTGATCTGATGCTCAGATTGTCAGACAGCAGCCTGGGAGCCAGAGGTAAGAGGAAGAATACAGACGTGTAAAAAAAAAAAAAAACACATAAAACTGTTAAAGCATGTTAGCTGGAGTACAATATTTTGATTTGATTCTGTTAAGTTAAGCATTTTTTAAAATAAATACCCAAGAGCAGTGTGAAACTGATAGAAATTCTTCTTAAAGATCTACATTTAATAGTTTCATGTTAAGAGGGCTTTTGTAACTTTGTGATGAAGTTTGGTGTTTTAAATGTACCTAAAGTCTTTTTCTACTTATTTCTCCTTAGAGAAACACTCTGTGTTCAAGCAGCAGCCCTCATTCAGCCAGACAGTAAGTATCTCACAGCGCTCTGACTTAACATCAGCAGCTTTTCATTCAGTAGGCCTTGAACATTTTATTGAGTTTAGGAATAATTATTCTCCATGAAGAGATTGACTAACATACTTAACACACTTGATAAGATCTTTGGCATTAATGTTATTTGCTTTAAATGTGGAGGATTTGTGTCATTTCTGACTTTTTCTAGTGATTTTTTCTTAATTTGTTCTTATAATTTTATCTCCACTTTTATTTGTATTACTTATTATATGATAATCTCAGTTCCTATTGCTGATTTTCCCTACCACATACATATTTTTAAGAACTTCATAAAGATGTGAACAGAAGTATCTTTTCTTATCATTATAGAGAAATTGCATTTTGCCCCTTGAAAATTTCTTTGAATTTACCAGGTGGAAATGGTGATGTCTGACATCAAACTGCTCATGGGAACACTTCATGGTTTAAATAAAGGAGAACTTGTGAAATTCAAGATGGTCCTGAGAGACATGTGCCTCCAAATGCATGACATAGACATCCAGTGGTGGCTGCTCCTTTGGAATGGCTATGAGGAAACCGTGTTCCTCATCGTCTTGTCCTGTAGACATGACTCTGTGGGGATGACAAAGGAGGCTTTAGAGAAAATTGGGAGAACTGATTTGGTGAAGAGGACGACAGACAGCAGCTCAAAGTTTAAAAGTAAGCCCTCAAAGATCTAAACAAGACCAGATCATAAGAATGCTGTAAACCAATTTCATTAGTGTTGAAGTTACCATGTCTCTCTCACTCTGCATTACAAATAATGCTCTTAATGTACATAAATAAGGAAACAGAATCTGTTTTTGACTGATTGGATGTCTGAAAAACTACTGCATACCAGTGTTTATTGTCAGATTTAAAGATCAATAAGTCATTAATGTTTTTAACACTTTTCTCCTCAGAGGAACACTCAGATGGAGAACACTCTGTGCTGATGAAAGTAAGTAATATCACAAATAATAATAAATAACTTTTATTATAAGATCATCCTTTATTGATGCACAGGTAATTTTAAGTACATTAAAAAAGTTCTAGCTGAATAAACAAGGTTCACATGAATGTATTGATTATTCCAGGTTGCAACAATGGCAGCTACTCAGCAGCTGCTTTTGGAAATCCTGCATTGTTTGAGTGAGGAGGAGCTCAAGACCTTCACTGAGTTCCTGCAGATGAACATCTCCTCACAAAACCTCATAGGTATTTTATATATTGGGAGATACGGAGATAAAAGGGCCAAAACAGTGGATCTGATGATGCACATCTATGGGAGACGGTGTGTGGAGCTGACAAGAGAAGTTTTAATGAAGATGAACAGGACTGATCTGGTAGAGATGCTGTCAGGGACCAGCTCAGCTTCTAAAGGTGAGACACAGAAGACCCCAAAAAGATCAGGGACAATGAAAATAAATTAATAAGTTGGTTAGCAATTCATTCATTCATTCACTTTTTAAATTTCTCTAATTGTGAAGGGTTTTTGAAGTATGATTTGTAGTTGATTTTTTTAAAAACCTTCAAAAAAATTGGAATGGTTTATAATGTGATTAAAGCCTATTTGTAATTTGAAATGATAGTCCTCTGTGTTATTACAAATGGAGATGCTCCAATCCGATTTTTTCTACCAATATTGATCATCTATGAGAGTGCTTGACCAATACCAAAAAGTTCATTTTTTGTGTTTAATTAAAGATATGTTATTTGGGCTTTTGGCCTTTATTCAGAAAGGACAGTGGATAGTCAGAGACAGGGACTGAGAAATTGGGTAGAGATGAGGGAATAGGACCACAGGCCGGACTTGACCCCAGGCCATCCGTATACACAGGGCACAACCTAACCACTATCCCATCTGCGCCACAGACTATTTTTTAAAATTAATGAGACCAAGCAGAATCAGTCAACACATTTTTTACAGGTTTACAGTTAAAGGTGCTTCATTTTGGTTTAATTTGATTCAAAGCTCAATGAATGATGTGCCTGAATGAGGTGTTCGATACAGTATTTTGGCCGGGCTGGCCTGTGAAGGGTGTGCACTGATGTCACTTTTGTGTTTGATATGCCCAGTCAAACATAGCGGCAAAACATTCTGAAACACAGCTGTCTGCTCAATGCAGAATAGACAAAAACATAATCGCCACCAAAAAAAGGTCACACACTCTAATATTTCGTTGGACCGCCTTTAGCTTTGATTACAGCACACGTTCGCTGTGGCATTGTTTCGATAAACTTCTGCAATGTCACAAGATTTATTTCCATCCAGTGTTGCATTAATTTTAGTATTGATGATGGGAGAATCTGACCACTGCACAAAGCCTTCTCCAACACATCCCAAAGATTCTCAATAAGGTTAAGGTCTGGACTCTGTGGTGGCCAATCCATGTGTGAAAATGATGTCTCATGCTCCCTGAACCACTCTTTCCCAATTTGAGCCCAGTGAATCCTGGCATTGTCATCTTGGAATATGCCAGTGCCATTAGGGAAGAAAAAATCCATTGTTTAAGAAATGAAAAGTTACTCATTGCATCAGCTGGGGTTAAATAACTTGTTGCCAGCTGAAAGATAATTGCCCATGCAGTAATTATCCAATAGGAGGCTCGTACCTATTTCTTTAGTTAAATCCAGGTGGCGACTTTTTTTTGTGGTATATACTATATACTTTTTTCACAAACGAAACCTTAAGATTGTTTTTGGTGATTAGTTAATAGAATAATTAATTCGGGGTTGATTGCAGATGTTTAGTGAAAATCGACTGATAATAATTGGTTGTCTATCAGTAGGGGCATCTTTAATTTCAGATATTTTCTCTCCCCAGAAACACCTTCTTCGGATGACCATCAATCTACAACAGATGAAGTGAGTCTGACTTTATTCAACAGCTCTAATTTATTCAACAATTACTGAAAACCATACATGTCTTTTACATTGCGAGTGATTGTTAAAAAACAAAACAATTATTTAAAAAGTTATTAAGGTTGAGTTCAGTGTTTAACACAACATTCATGTTCATCTTCTTATATTTTTAAATCAACTTGTAATATTAAGTGATTTACTTTGATTTCAGTGTTACAGAAGCAACCATTTGTTGTGTTAAATTAGTTGTTAGTTATATGTTTTCAAAAATAAAAGGATTACGCATTGATGTCGCTACTGCACAAATATGTTTAAATCATGCTTAGTGTTTGTAAAGATCAGGCAGCCTTAATCAATAGAACAGATATCACCCAGTGTCTTGTTCTCATAAGGAGGATGAGGAATCATCAGCAGATCTTCGACTAAATCTGCAGTTTTGCTTTTATAATTAAAAGAAATTACTTATTGTCTAATTGTATTGTTGTTGTGTTTTTTTTTTGTAGACAGCCAATCAGTCAGTCAAGGCTGATGAAGTACCAAGCCTTTTGAGAACACTGAAGCTTCTGAGTGATAAGGAACTTGAGAAATTCAAGTTGTTGTTGCAGTTCTCATACTTCAGAAGAAGTATTCAACAAATCCCCTGGACCATATTGATGCAGGGTAGAGCTGCTCATGATGTGGTAGATCTGATGATGAAGAAGCAGCAGCCTCTGGAGGTGACCAATGAGGTTTTAATGGACTTGAGCCGGAATGATCTGATCATAAGGCCATCAAAGAGCTCCAGGGTCAAAAGTAAGCAAATGAAGACAAACACTGCCACAGTAGACAACCATATGTGACTCACCTCCCCACCCAAAACAGCTTTAAAAACCTCCACTGGCTCCCTGTCCTCTATCGCATTCCATTCAAAATCCTGCTTCTCACCCATACAGCCCTCAAATACCATGTGCCCCTCTACTTCACTGACCTCAAACACCATCACAACCCCACCCATAGCCTCTGCCCTTCAAACCCTAATCTCCTCTCTCGAACAATAAGAACCAGGCACTGAATCTGGGGGGACAGAGCCTTCTCCATAGCTGCTTTTAGTTCCCTCTAGAGCTAACTCCCTAAACATATTTAAGACTGCACAGTCTTATCCACATTTAAATCACTGCTCAAGACTCACCTTTTTAAATTGGCTTTTAATGTGTGATTTTGTCACTTTGCTTATTTCTTTGTCTTCTTGCTCGTTATGTTGGTTTGCTTTTTAAAGTGTAATGTCTTTTTAACTAGTGTACAGAGTCTTTGAGTTTTTGAAAAGCACTTCATTAATAAATGTATTTTTAGCAGAATTATGTTTTTTCTCCTCAGAGAAACCTCATCAAAGTCGGATGATGTGGCATCAAAGGGTTAGTAATGTTAAATCAGACACACTTTACTGAACAATTTTCTTTTCATTGTTACCAAAATAAAATTAGCCTCCTTCAGACATAAAGAGAAGGAATGAGTTTTTTTTAATTAGATATTATAGCTGCTATAGAAGCTAGAAGAAAGTCCAACTAAAAAAACAATTTAACATAAAAAATACATTTCAGAATGCTTTGTGTTGTTATCTTCAAGTCAGATTACACCATATTGTCTTTGTGACTAATGTTTGAAATGTGTTGTTACAATGCTGTCATGAATAAACTGCATACATTGATGCTATGTTGCTGTCACTATGGAGAAGATGAAGCTCATAAGTGTTTTCTGATTACTTTTTATCCATCAAAAGGACCCCAAAACATCTATCTGTGCGAATCTCGCAAAAGCTCTACAATACTTGAGTTCTGAAGAACATGACCGATTCAAGCAGCTCCTTCTGCATGATGCAATGAATAAAGGCCTCCAAATACACCCAGAACAAGTGAGGAATGCAGGTAGAGTTGGCATGGCAGAGCTGATGGTGGATGTCTTTGGCCAACTGTCAGAAGAAATGACCAAGGACATTTTACAGAAGATGGGGAGAACTGATCTGTTGAAAAGGCTGCCAGAGACCATCTCAAGACTCAAAACTCAAAGTAAGAAGATAACAGCTGGCATATTATGCATTCACACTGTACCTGTTTTATAATTTACTTTGCAGAGATTGTTGAGTTTAATTAATACATTAAGGATACAAACAGTACACTCAAATAAAACAATAAGTCCTTAAAATGAGTAAATCTTGAATGCAGTCAATATTTTAAAGTGGGGGTATTATACTTTACCGATTTTTAAAACATAGATATAAAGTCACAATGTTGGGTGTCCATACTTCACGTATGCAAATTTTCAAACCACAAGATAAACGTATGTGGCGGTAATCTTGGAATTAGCGTGTAAACTGATGAAAACGGGTGGAAATATCTCCAAGATTCTCCCGAGACGAGATTTTGATGGAGAAAACTGATGCGGTCATCGCAGTAGGATCTCCTGACTGGTTCGTGGTTTGTTCGTGCTGCCGGCAAAGCGGAACAGACCGCCCCCATAAGGCCTTTTAGCCATTTAGCAACACAGTAATTAAACACTTACCAAACAGATACGTCCTTCTCTATCCTTCACTGCTGCTGGGTTTCTTCCCCCTCTCTCTTCAAACTATCAGGATCAGACTCCGGGCTAGTACGTGGGTATCAGAGAGATGGTGTAAAGCCTTGAAAAAAGGCATAATACCCCCACTTTAGCTCAAAGTGTGATTGAAATGGTGTCCTACTAAATTTTTTGTCACTAAAACTGACCAAGAAAGAAAAAAAAGCATCTTGCACCTTCAGAGCTCCAAAAATCCAAATTATCTATTGCACCAAAGTAGTGACATTTCAAGAACTACTGCTCTTCATGCCATATTTGATTTGTACAAATTTCAAGAGCTGTGCTTAATTGTTAGCATCATTGTCAAGATGTTAATTTGTAGCAATCTGTGTACAAATTAACCTTGCAAAGCAGATGGACACGCCCATTTCCTTGTTTTTCACTGGCGAATCCATCTTGTTAAGCACCCATCTGAAATGTTTGGGCCTGATTAGAAAGTGACAGGACCAATCAGCGATGAGGGGAAGTACTTTGAGGTGCAGCAGAGTCGTGACCTTAACAAGCAGCAGATGGATGTGTTTCACACATCCATCTGGCGTGTCAGGTTATGTACACATAGTATAGGTCTAGAACACATGACAGTGTAGATCTGAGCCACATTAATAAAACCAGAGTTCTATAACACTGTTAAAGTACAGGAAAACAAATATAGAATTGCTAACCTGTAGCTTGCTAACTTTTTATTATATTGCTTATACATGCTATTGCCGCCTTTTATGATTTCATGTAATTGCCTAGCCTGATATGGTAATTTCTGCTTTGACTGGATCAGTTGTGCAGTGTCCCTATTTACCTCAGAATCAGAATTGTTTTTATTGTCATTGTACAACATACAACACATTATTATTTTTTTTTCTTGCAGTTTTATTTAGTGCTCGAGCAGTTTCTCATTTAATATTGAAACTGCTCTGGGATATGTGCTGTTTTTCAGTCTGTTAGTTTTGGTTCTTATTGTCCTGAACCGTCTTCCTGAGGGTAGCAGTTGGAGCAGGTGATGTGCTGGGTGGGATGAGTCCTTCAGGATGCCCAGGGTCTTCCTGTGGCAGCGGGACCTGAACAGCTCCTCTAAGGAGAGGAGAGCACAGCCTGTGATTTTCCGTGCTGTATTAATGACCCTCTAGAGAGCTGTCTTCTCCTGAGCAGTGCAGCTGGAGAACCACACTGGGATGCAGTATGCCAGTACACTTTCAATGGGGCATCTGTAAAAGGACACCAGAAGCTCCTTGGCCAGGGTGTTGCTCTTCATGACCCTCAGGAAGTGGAGTCACTGCTGTGCCTTTTTGATCTGTGCTGTGGTGTTGGTTTTCCAGGTTAGGTCATTATTTAGGTGCAGGCCGAGGAACTTGAAGTCCGAGACCCACACAGTCCCCGTTAATGTGTATGGGCTGAGGGTTAGATCTGTTTCTCCTGAAGTCCACTATTATTTATTTAGTCTTAGTTGTGTTGAGGAACAGGTTGTTGATGCTGCACCATGATGACAGTTTTTTAATCTCATCCCTGTAAGCAGATTCATCTCCCCTGAGATGAGCCCGACCACTGTCATGTTGTCTGTGTACTTCACGATGGAGTTGCCTGGGTGGGTGGGTGGTTGGGTACTTCCTGTTAGATATGACTGTCTATCCCTGATTTAAGAATTACAGGACTTAGAAGCGCCTCTCTAGTTTGGTAAAGTATTTTATGATGGCTTCCTGCCTGTTTTTTATTACATTATACCATGGAGTTTCTCCCCTGATATATTTGTTTTCCTATAACAGCGTTATGGAAATTTGGTTTTAGTAGTGCGGTTTAGATCTACACTGTCATGTGTTCCAGACCTATACTATGTGTGCAGATTGTTACAATTTAACATCTCAACAATGATGCTAACAATTAAGCACAGTATCTTGAACATTTGAAATTGTATAAATCACATATCTTCACTACGTTGTATGCTGACATCCATGTTTTGAAACTTGCACATGTGATGACGTATGGATCAGATCATGTGACTGTTCATGTGATCACCTTCACCTGTATATAATGAGTTGCTACGCTATTCTCCCTTTTGTCTGATGAAGAGCAGCAGTGCTTGAATATCACTATTTTAGTACAATAGATAATTTAGATTTTTTGAGCTCTGCAGTGTGCAAGACACTTTTCTGTTCTTTCATATTTTTGGCTCACCATGTGCAGAGCTACCTGGTTTGATGTGCGTGTAAAACTTTTCTCTGTACTAAAACTGACCAGACTGTTTTTTTTTCTTTTTCTCCTTCTCATAGAGGACCCTCAGTCAAAATACAGGCTGAAAGTAAGTAATGCCTTATCTGACACACTTTATTTAACATTTATTTAATCATTGAGATAAAAAAAAAACCTCTTTTGATAAGATATTTAATCTCAATGATACACCTAATATTTTCATGTTTATTGTTACCACTAGAAAATTGCAACATCTTCAACAGTATTCATACAAATTATGCCTAATTACAGACAGATGCTGGCCCAGAAAAAAAAATTAGTATAAGCTTAACAATCACAATGGCTAACCCCCCCCCCCCCCCCCCCCACACACACACACATACCTTTTTTATTATTACTTTTTATTATTACTTTTATCAGTTTAAAGTTATTTCAGTGACCATTGTGGGTTTTTCTGTCTTTAACAGAAGGGTACTGATAATTTTTTCCATATGTGTAAATAAACTGTGTTTACCTAATCTGAATTTAAATTATTAAATTCAACCAAAATACCTCACAGTTTTGATTCATTTTCACATTCTTTTGCGTATTTCTTTCTATATTTTGCCTGCTTACCGGGTAGCATGTTTCTTTCCAATATTTAACTTTGTACTCAGTTTATCTGCAAAGTCGTCAAGGAGTTTTTAAAGCAGAAATATCTTTTCTGCTGATGAGGCAATTAGACCAGTTGATCAGTGGGTCAGTGATACAGCAACATGACCGACAACCAGTTCAGAGAAAAATAAAATGTCCCAATAGTAATCTTAAAATCTAAAAATGTTATAACTGTCCCAAATGTGATTAATGTCAAATGCTTGGCTCCCTGTTGCTTACTAGGTAGAGCTCTTTGTCCTTATGTAAATGTCTTGTATCCAGCTAAAGATAAATGCCAGAGTGTCTTAAAAATAATCAAAACAGATCAAATTTGTTCTTACAATATGATCAGAACTAAAATGCACAACATCGATACTAATAAATGAAAGTGTAATCACTTCAGATGACATTCAAAATATCCGATTTATTTAAATCCATCAGGAATCTACTATGACACCTCTTCATGTGAAGCTATTGGAAATCCTGGAAGAACTAAGTTCAGGGGAACTGGAGAAATTCAAACATGTCCTGCAGTACACCAAAATGAGAGAGGGTCTCCCAAAAATGCCAAGAGACCAAGTGGAGACGGCTGACAAGAGACAAACAGCGGAGCTGATGGTGGAGATCTATGGCCAGCAGTGTGTGGAGGTGACTAAGGATGCTCTAGAGATGATAAACAGGACTGATCTGTTGGAGAAGTTGTCTGAAAGCATCTCAGGATCTGAAGGTATGTTATGAAAAAACACTTTGACCCTATCAAACATTGTTAGAACATAGTCTGTATTTCACCTTCAGCCAGGAACAGCCAGGGCCAGAGGCATTATGTCTTTGGGTTATCACTACGTCTGTCCGGGCCATAAGACCTCACACTTTGACTTCTGTTCTTTAAACTTTGCACAAATGTCCACTCTGACTTAAGGACAAACTGACTGAACTTTGGAGGTACAAGCTCAAGGTTACTGTGACCTCAAATCTTGTATTCACAATACCCTGGGAACGCATTGAGGGGTTTTGTCAAAATTGGCACAAACCAACACTTAGACCCGAGGTTTTAACTGATTTGATTTTTTTTATGTCTTCGATGCTGACTTTTTGGTTTGATTATGAAAAACTTGAGTTTTTCTTTAGAAAACAAACCTTTCTTTATGGCAGATTTGATCTGCTACCCCTGAGAGAAAAGACAGAATGTCCTGTTTGTTACTGAGCTGGGAAAAGGTCATGCAACTTTGTATCTGCTTATTATAAATCAATTTTTAAACACTATCATTATATTCCTGGTGTCTGATAAACTCAATAGGGTTGGACACTTTTTGTGCATGACACGTAAATAAAGTACAATCAATCAATCAATCAATCATGTACATCCAACCAGGCCATTTTTGTGAATGTGTTAGCTCGAGTGCACTTTGAGAAATTTTGTACAGACTTAGCACAAACGTCCAAATTAAGTCAAGGATGAACTGATTAGTATGCAGAAAAGCCTGACAAACTGTTGAATTTGTTATTCTCATTATTCACAGTGCTGTATTAGACCACCTGACATAAAAACGAGAAAACATAAATATTTTAGAAATCTTTCAAAAACTTGTTTAAAACTAAAATCTAAAACTAAAACTAAAAATGTTTTACCATTTTGAACAGGAATGAGGAATTTCAAACTGAATTTACCTTTTTATACCTAAATTTGAGCCGGCTCACTGGGCTTCTCTGAGAAGTCAGAAATCAATCAAGCATAACATTCAACCACTAAAACTCATTTTTGCAAGTAAATAACAAGTACAAGTAAATAACTAAAAAAATAACAAATGCAAGTAAATAACTATATTTTGACGTATTAATCAAGAAATAATAATGTGCTTTACTATTTTTTCAGTTTTTTTGTAAATCAGTAAATTTGAAAATTCATTGATAACAGTAATAATTATGTTTTAGCATTAAAAATATCATTTTTGTTGAAAACCCTCTACATATTGCTGTAATAACCATTGCAGAAACATATAAAATGATTTTGTTAATTTTACCAATGCTGTTAATTTAGGACAGCTGTGGCATAAACCTTACTTTGGGTGGTGGTCTAATAAATTTGTTGAGCACTGTATATTTTTTTATTAGTTCAGGTCTACTACCCTGGTCAAACACTTTGTCTCAACTGCAGTGCATTCATCCACCATTAGTTGCCCCAATAGCTGTTCTTTATGGCTATTGCTTTGCTGCCAAAATGCTCTTTAATCCCATTTAAACATCAGTGAGCTGATACCATCAATAGCAATAGGAACAGCACTGTTTAGCACCCTTTTGATATAGAAAACAGGGATGAAGTCATTCAAAGTCTGTGTCAGGCTCTACTCACATTTAAACAAAGCATTGAATTACAATATTCCACACAAAAACGTAACAATTAACCTGTAAAGAGGTTCAAATGCTGGTGGCACTAGCACTGCTAATGTTAGCTATATTCGTACACAGTGTGTCTCTCATGGCATGTTTCTGTACGTATGCTGTAATACAGGACACTTAAACGCAGTACAGAACACTCAATCACAACCGGTTTGGATTAGGGATGTAAGTTCACACTCAACCCATGATTTAAATCCTGATTTTGGGTCCAGGATATGATTTGAATCCTGATTCTTCTTTAACGAAAACTATAGTCAAAGTGTAGATTAAATTCCTTTTTTTCACTTTTCAATGGAATATTTGAAAAATACATTTTCTTTTGTTTTTTTAATCACTAACTCTAATTCCTGACTCAGAAACCCTAAAACCTGCAAATTTTTCCCATGTTTTACCAGCTAAACACAGTTCTTACTGCAGTAACAGGATGTTAAATTGTTTGACAAGGAACATCCCTAGAATTGATGAGATTTTGGTGGTCAGGACAACAGAAACCACCCTATTCCATCTTCTTGACCCACCACTGTACTTTCACTGTCTGGCAATTCTACAGAACTACTGCCTGGCAATTTAACTGCCTGACAGTAGTTCTATTAAGTTTTAAAATAATCCCCATTCTGCCCAGCAGCTGTCAACTGTTGCATTATCACTGATGTGAACTGCTACTTCACTGGCTGACACAAGGTGTAAACTGCTGTTTAAAGTTTTCAACCCATTTGTTCATGACAGTGTTAACACTTGATTTCTACTGATGCATCATTACTAGGTCCCTCAAGAAGCCTAGAGCCTGAAGACTGTGAACGCAATACGGTAACCCATTACATTATTATTCTATTTATTCATTTTTCAGATTTTTAATTTTCACCTATTGTATTAAACATAAAATCTCACAAATATGATTGTCTTCTTTAGCAGGACCCTTGTAACTGGACCAAACTTGAACCTGGAGTGAAGAGCACTGACGAAGATAAGTCCCCAACTTACAGGTGAAAAATAACTTCATCGATACTCCCTTAAAGAAAAATGGAACTTGATATATTTTATTTAAACTCACAGCAGTTACTCTAAGTATGCACATTTATTGTTCTATAATACAGTTGTTGCTGTTGTACAAACTCATTTACTTTTCCATGCTAGCCTACAAAGCGAAGCAGGAAGCTGCTTTGAATGCAGTGTCTCTGGCATGCGCTGGACGTGTAAGGAGAAGGTCAGCTTTCAGTACCAGTTTTGCTCTTGGGGGGAACATGTGGAGAGGATTGAGGGCCTCAAATACTTACCTGCAGGCCCTCTAATGAACATCAAAATCACTGCTGGAAAGTTTGATGAAGTGTATCTGCCGCACTGGATCTGCTTCGGTAAGTGAAACAATATCACTGAATTCCTGCTGATGTGCTCAGAACTGGCGCAGTCCTCTTGTCCTTATGAGCTGTATATTTTTTAATGCAGAGGATGACCCTGAAATATTGGACAAGTTTGCAGTTCTTCACATAGATGACTGTGGAGACGTCGTGGAACAAGTGTCTGAGGTCACACCAACCCATGTCAAATTATGTGATCCAGTTTTCTCACCAAAAGCAGTTCTGATCAAAGCTGGTGTTCCAGTGAAAACACACTGCAGCGTTTTAATCTATAAAACCAACACAGCGTTCCTCACACTCCATGTTTATCTGGTCCCACGTGATCCTGGTCTGCAACAGGTGATTTCTTTTCTCTCTGTCACAAATACAAGCAACAATGCTCAGAGCTGCACCATGTGTAATTTGACTAATACACCATCCAGCTATGGAAATATTTTAGCAATTTTCTTTTAAGGTCTTTTTTTTTTTTGCACAGGAAATGGACAAGAGGGAATCATCCTACGGATACAAATTAATCCGAAAGCCACATCCAGAGAAGTCCTTGAAAATTCGTGATCGTTTCATCTTGACAGCAGATGTGGAAGGTGCAGAAATTTATCCTGAGGTATGAACCGCTTTAAAATCAATGAACTGAGCTCAATGGAGTGAGCTGATTACTGAAGCATGAGTAAAACTGAACAATGCCATTGTTATTTTGTTCTATTACTACTCAAATAGTCATAATAACATACAGAACTTAATTTATTTCAATGAATTGAACAGCAATACCTAGAGGAAAGTCAGATTTCATGTATGACTTGAGATCTTAGATGAGTGTTTAAAGAAATACATTATTTATGTAAAAAACACAGATTATACCTTATATAAGTGGAGTCTTGTTTTCAATTCAGACAAACTGACAGAGAAAATACATTACTCCAACCTTCTATTATTTATCAGCCTAAACAAGCATCAGCTCTTGATACTTGGGGCAATGTGATTTAATTAATTTAATCAATCTGTTTATGCATATTTCTTTGTATTGATAAATCATTTTGATTTGAATGAACATGAGACCTTTTTTGAAAATTGCATTAATGTTTGCAGTTTTTAAAAAATCTGTTTCTCATGTTAGTATTTCTTTTCACTTTTGTCTTTTTAATGTTCCTCTCTCAGGAAATGAAGCTCAGATATGAATGGAGAACACCAAATTTCTTTGAAGTTTTTCTTGAAAATCCAGACAAAAACTTCACTCTCAAGCTTGCACAAAAAAATGAGAGTACACCGGTCTGGACCTGTGCAGTTCGAAAAGGTTAGAATAAATGAACACAGTCAGTTCACTGAAGCATTTTTTCTGTTTAAAAGCAGTCAGTCAGAAACTTTTTCTTCTTCTATATTTCATTTTTCAGATGAATACCAAAGCACAGGCCATTCAAAAGGTAAGACTTTTTTTTTATAATGATAAACTATTGTTCGTGTGTTTGAAGAGTTCCTCTCTGTCTGTCTGACCGTCTGTATCACAGTTTGTCTGCTTTGAGACCAAGATGCAGAAAAAGAAAAAATCAGGAGCAACAAAGTGCGTTCAGGTGTGATTTTGATTAAAAATTTTTTTTTTTTCTGACAGATAAGGTTAAAGTTAATAGAGTCCCACCTTAAAGGGATATTACTGTATTTTTGAGGTTGGGTTGTATGAGCTACTTGGCAATAGTGGTGTCGTTAGTCTCCAGTGATTTCAGTGAGTATTTCCAGGCATGAAGTACTTGAGAAAACTAAGCTAGCCACCACTGCAGATTCCTACCTGCAGATAAGAACTTGCAGCAGTGGTTAGCTCCACAGAATCTGGCAAATTTTAGGTTAAAATGGACCAGAAAACATTTTTGGCTCAATTGTATGCCATATCAAAAATTTTTGATGCATTTTATTATTTATTATTGTCATCAGGTAAATCCATCTTGCAAAGCCTCTCCTCTGCAATGTTTGTGACGAATCAGATGCCAGACCATTCAGTGTCATTTGAAGAGAACGAAGCAGTTGCCGAGGCTGGGTTTATTTGTACTGTGAGCTGGCACAACTTCTGTGTTACTTGCAGTTAGCTGGGTGGAGTAAAGCAATAGTTTTATCACAATTGGACCACATTTCTTTATACAAAAAAGAGGAAGAAACAGCACTGAAAGCTCTTGATGGTGGAAAAGATGTTTCCGCCCTTCTGCTGACCTGTTTCAGCATGAGTTTGCAAGAGTTATTAGACAGCGGTTAGATAGGCTGTAGCATTGGTATAGTGTCAATTTAACCAGAACTGGACCACATTTCTTTATTCAAGAAGAGCAAACAGCCACATTGTAAGCTCCTCTTGGCATAGAAGTTGGACCAAACAAAGGGTACCACCTGCCCTCACCTACTGTTTTGACAGAGTAAAGCCATTTGTAGGGCTGATATCCATTCAGATATGCAGCTATGATTTAATTTTTCATATTTAAGCGTTTTCAAACAAATAATTTTCTTCTGTTTGGAAAGCCCGTTGGGTCTCCTTGAATTGTACTCTTATGATAAGACACTGCAATTGTACCAGCATCCCAGAGTGGGCAGGGCTGTCTTTCTTCCCCCATGATGTGGGAGGGCTCCTGCTTGCTCGTGGTTCACTTGAAAAATGTCTAAAAAAATGTTTGAGCCTCAGAGTAAAACATACACACAATCTGACGGAATCATCAATACTGTCAGTGTGAACACAGAGCTGAAAACAACAAAGCCAGAGGGAGTTTGACTTTTCTTTTTTGTGTCTTCCTCAGAGGAGCACTTTGTGGATAAATACCAGTGTGAACTGATCAAGAGAGTGAGCAACACTGGCCCAATACTGGATAAACTACTGAAAGAAGGTGTAATCCACCCAGAAGATTATGGTAAAATGAGAGCAACCCCGACCACTCAGGAAAAGATGAGGGAACTCTTCAGTGGCCCCCTGAAAGCTGCAGGACAAGCAGGAAAGGATGTCTTCTACAAACTCCTTGAGAAGGAGGAGTCATATCTTGTTGCTGATCTCAAGAGGAACAAGTTGTAAAGAGTACTGTACCCATACAGTATTGAAACAGTGAGGCCAATTCCTTTATTTTGCTGTAGACTGAAAACATTTAGGTTTGACATTAAAAGATGAATAAAAGACAAGAGATCATCATTTTAGCTCTTATTTCCAGGTATTTACATCTGGATCTGATGCACAACTAAGAACATAGCACATTTGTTGTGCAGACTGCATTTACAGTTAAAGGTGTAACATGAAAACCACAGAGCTGTCTATGGGTGAAAAACAAGCAATAGTGAAGCTGAGAGAAGATGGAAAATCAATCAGCCATTGCACAATTGTACAATAGCCAGTGTACTTAGTAACAGACGTCGAACGGGTAGACCAAGGAAAACATCAAACATTCATGACAAAAACATTGTGAGAGCTGTGAAGAAAGACCCTAAAACAACTGTTATTAACATCAACAACAACCCCTAGAGACCAGGAGTGAAGGTATCACCATCTACTCTTCACAGAAGACTTCATGAACAAAAGTACAGAGGCTACACCAGAAGAAGTTTACCACTCATTAGCAAGACAAATAGGAAGGTCAAGCTGAAATTTGTTTAAAAGTAAAGAGACAAGCCTCAAAAATTCTGGGACAAAGTTTAAGGACTGATGAGACAAATAGGTTGTTTCCACCAAGCGGTCCAGTTCAGTTAGGTGTGGAACGGCACACTTTTTTTTTTGCATTTCCATAGAGCAAAAAGTTGAAAAGGGTCCCAAAAATCCGACCTGTACCGTCCCACTTTTTGGCACCCTATATTTTTAATGTGGTGAATTCTCACAGTACAGCTCTAAACTTTCATATTTTGTTGTAGAAACTGTTTTAGACCAAATATATTCCCATCTTAACGTACTGTTACGACTCTAAATGTTTCTATACATGTATTTCATCAGCAGAGGATCCATCCTAAGAGCGGTTAACATAATTAGTATTTAGTTATTTTTTTTAAAAAGGCACTTTCAGCTGAAATAAAGCTGTTTAATGCTTATTCCCTACTGATGTCTGTCACCCATCCTTTCTACAACTCTGCAGCTTGCCTAGCAGATTTGTGCTGACTGTGACTTCACGTGCATGCCTTTACAGCCCGTCCACCAAGTGAGGGCATAGGTGTCTTTGGAAACACAAACTTTTCTGGGGTTTGGCTTACCAAACCATACTGAATCAAACCGGACCCCCTGATGGAAAAAAGGCTAAAGATTAACCTTTACCTACGTGATGGAAAGGCTTAAGTTTGGAGAAAGAAAGGATCGGCTCATGATCCCAAACACACAAGCTCATCTGTAAAACAGTGGAGGTGATGTCGTGGTTTGTGCTTGCATGGTTTCTTCTGGGTTGGGCTCATTAGTCTTCACTGATGATTTAACACATGATGGCAGCAGCGAAACAAACTCAGAAGTCTACAGAAACCTTTTGTCTGCCCGTTTAAATAAAGATGCAACCAAACTGATTGGGAAATCCATCATGCAGCAAGATAACGACCCAAAACACACTGCTAAAACAACAGAGGAGTTCATCAGAGGCAAGAAGTGGAAGGTTTTAGATTGGCCAAATCAATCTCCAGACTTGAACCCTATAGAGCAGTTTACCAGCTCTAAAAGCTGTGGTGAAAGCCTGGAAAAACATCACAAAAGAAGAATGCAAGTGTTTGGTGATGTCATTGGGTCACAGACTTGATGCAGTTACTGCAAGAAAAGGATTTGCAACTAAATATTAAATCTTATCCACTTTGATTTGTTTAAAGTCCATCAGCTTTCTCTGTAAAAGCCACGACTCAGTGGAACGCTCTCCCTGACAGCATTAAGAACTGTGATTCTGTCAGAAGCTTCAAGAACAAACTCAAAAATCTACTGAAAGACTCTCAACTCTGTAAACACTGATTCTATAACATAATTTTAAATATGGCTGTGTGAATGTGTTTGTGTGTATGTGAGTGTATGCCTGTGGGGGTGATCTAACTCTGCAGCTTGAGCTAATGTTTTATTGTCATTTCTCTGTGAAGTTTTATAACTGATGTTTTAATTGTGACCTGCCAAGGGACTGCAGATGTAAATTAGCTTTATGCTAACTCTGGTACAATGTATCGAATGGAAACATTTATGTTTTTTATTGTACATGGTCCCTTTACAAATAAACAAACAAATAAATAAAATAAATCTGTTCCTATACTTTTGGTCATTTAAAAATTTGGTGTTCCATTACAAATAAAGCTATCTCCAAAGCTGTGTATCAGATCCAGACGTACAAAAACCTGAATTGTTGATCCTTGGTCTCATATTCATATTTTTGTGTCAAACCCAAATGTTTTAAATTGACAGCAAAAATAAATGAATTAGGCCCACTGTTCCAATAATTTTGTAGGGGATGGTGCCTATTGGGAGTAAGCAGTACTGTCTCGTCACTTCTTATTTAACAATATAACTCAAAGTTTCCTCAGCTATGTTACTTCTGGGAATACATAACATATAATTAAATGTGTAATACTAGCTTACAGCCATGAATCATTATTTTTCAAGCATCTTATACAATTTTACCATGCATTTATTTATTCACTATTTTACTGACTTGAAAATTATGTATAGGGGCATGTTGCTATAATTTGTTTAATATGAAGACGTGTTAATTTTTTTAGGGGTATGAACTAAGTACAGGGTCCTTCAAATATGCCCATGTTGATTCCATTTCATGCAGTCTGGGCACCTTCTTTGCATTCTCAATCATTCTAATCACTGAAATTATTGATGTATACCTCACTTTTCATGTCCACCTTCACCTATGCCTAGATGTGCCTTAGGGCATGAAGCTCCAGGCCAATGAAACCATTTGCTTAAAGGTAAAAGTGTCTAGGTGTCACAGTTATGCAGAAATGGATTTCAACAGCAAAAGCTTTCAAGTATAATTCAACACCTAGTTTTTTTTTTCAACATAGCATTTTGGTCTCTTTGTGTGTCTTTCTAGTAACATTCCTTAGCATATACTTTGAAGAACATTTTTTGTTCTCTGTTTCAGTAACCATGAGTTTGCATTTCTTTCACTCAGAGATAATATTTAAGAAACTGCAGCAGCTTTATCTTCAGAAGTTATGAAAAAAATTGGTTTATTTACTACTGAGATGTTGCATTTCACTCATAAAAGCCCTCTGTGTCTGCATGAACCTATATCAGAAGGCAAAAGACAAGTGTCACTTGAATGGAGCTGGAATGAGTCAACATAAAGTTTGTTTACAGCCCAGTGGGTCAGAGTTGTTTATTGCTTTGAAACCAAAAAAAGGGAGGGAGGTCAGACTTGTATTTTGTTGAGGGTAAAAAAGAGTCATAACCAGAAAAACTAAGGCACACTGTTTTGAAAACATTAAAAAGCCTTGATTAAATGGGCTAAAGAGCCGACGTGTTTCAACTTACAAAGTCTTCATCAGGGCATTTATAAACAAGTGACTGTTCCCAGATTTTCAAAGCTGTGGCAGCTGCCTTGCAATCAGTCAACTGCTTCTCAGGTTCAGTGAAAAAAGTGGGTGTGTACTTTTAATTGGTGCACTTCAACAAAGAAAGCTTAGAGCAAGAATAATTGTTAGAAAATCAGCAGTTACAAAAAAACAGATACAAAAAAAAAAAAAATAAACATGATCATAAAGGAAAGGAAAAGGTAAAAAAAAAATGACACAGAACATACAAAATAATGATCCTACTGAGCTCTCCCATTGTTTTTTTAAGCCTCATATCTAGTGAGGGGGAAAAAAGTGACCTACAGATATGGGGTGTAGTCCAGCACCTCATTTAGTCCTTAGGACCACCACCATTTTTACCTCCATCAAGGAGGTTATGTGATCAGGTGGGTTTGTTTGTGTGTTTGTTAGCAACATAACTCAAAAAGTCGTAGACGGATTTCATGAAATTTTCAGGAAATGTCAGAAATGGCATAAGGAAGAACTGATTAGATTTTGGGGCTGATCCAGATCACCATCTGGATCCAGGAATTTTTTTGAAGGGTTCTTCACTATTTGGAGATAGGGCTAATGGCGGAGGTCTGAGCTCTCCGAGTGCTTTTCTAGTTCCCTCCTGTATTTTAAACATCAGATGTACCATGTAAATCTGAAGAAGGAAAGGCAGACTGTTCAGTTTATAACATGTTATTATTGTATACCACTTTTACAACTAATGAGTCATCTGACATGCCCTTTTTAAACTCTTGAAGACAAGCAGCAGACTGTGTTTTTATTGCCACTATGGAAAAAGGTATTTTCGAAACCAGATGTAACAAAAGTATCTTGCCATGCAGATTTGGTTATGAAAAAGGGCACTTTACCTTTCATTGTTTTATTGCTAATGATGTGATGTCGTCGTCTTAACTGTATGTATACAGTTTTACGTTCATTTCTTATCATACTGTCTCTTCCTGGATAATTTCATCTTTTAGTATTTTAAATGCCCTCAGGATCATCTACGTATTTCCCGTTCCTTTTAACTGTGCAGTTTTCGTATTTTTTTGTGTTTCAGTTTGTTTTGTTTCCTGTTTGACTACCAAGACTTTTCTGTCAGGTTTATTGCTAATTTGTTCTTTGTCTTTTGTGAATTCCTGAGTTCTTGTTGCTGTCATGTCTGTTAAAGCACTTTGTAAACACCTGTTTTTAAAGGTGCTATATAAATAAAGTTTATTATTATTATTTAGAGCATTTAGAGTTTGGGAATCAGGAAATCAGGGTTTGGCATCAGACATAGCTTTGTCTATTTGTGCCCTAGGTCTTTATTTAAATGAATTTTCATAGGCTTCAATTAAAAAAAAATGGAAATCATGTCATCAACCTTACGTTCCATACAGTCATTTTTGCCATGCATTCATTTACCTGTATCTTCTTGCTCATGTTTGACAGTGATTTAGGTCATTTGGCTCAGCTCAATAATACGATCCAACTAGTTCACCTAAAATACTTACATGTATTCTGCTCAAACTGTGCTTACTTTGTTCAATATTGAAAATCCTCATTTAATTCTTTTTTTTCCAAAATCTGTGTACCTGCATCAGAGGACACAGGTACACAGTATAATGAAATATTTAGAGTGACTTAAAACTGTTGTTGTTGAGGAAGTGACAAACACAGAAAGACTTTTGGTCAAAAGGAAGGAAGGAAGTGGGTGAGTACAACTTTAGCATCCTTCACGAACACTGAACGTTCGGGACAACCAGAAACAATAATTTCATGTCTAGAATGTAAAACAAATTGGTAAGTTTAACCTGCAATGTGAGTCCCAACTTTTGCCTAGTTCTACTCTACAGTATTTCTATACGTTCTTTCGGTTTTGATGTGTTTTCCTGTGTGGTAATGGATACATATGAATGTTCAGTATGTATGATAAATTACTGCTTGCTAACACTCTGCTAATACTTACGTTAATTAACTATTGGTAATGATTATGGAGTCCTTTGAAAGTTTTCTGAACTTTAGATACCAGTGGAGACAGTATGAGTTTGTCTATGTCTATCTGCTTTCAAATATGTGTTCTGAGTATTTGTGTCAAACATGAATCAGGAAATCTGTGGTTAAACAGCCTCGCTAGCAAATTTTGCATCAATCAAACTTTGTCATTAGCCAACATCATGTAGGCTCCCTGGCAGCCTGTTCCTCATCGTCTGATCAGAGATCTGCCTGTGATACCATTGTGCAAATCTTTCCTTGTTAGGCATGAATAACATCTAAAAAGGGATTCGGTGAAATCTGTTGTCTTTGAAGCCACATCCTTTCACAGTATAAAACTACCAAATAACCAGTAATTCCAGCAAGAGAGTTTTAAAAGTTTGTATTTTTTTAGATGTTCAGTCATAGTTTAAACGGTCTGTGATTAATTTACTTCACCGTTAAATAACATAGCTCAATGTGTTTAAAAAGTATAGATCTCACAAACAGCACAAATAATAACTTGCATATTGTACAATATAAATTTTTCTTGTCCATATTGAAACAATGATGCCAGAGAGGGTCCTGTTCTGTATGTTGAAAAACTTAAGTCCTGAGGAGCTTCAAGATTTCAATCTACACATTGAACTGGAGAAAGGCACCCCACTACTGAAAACAGGCCAACCTAAAGCAGTAAACACAGAGGTAATTGTGGAGCTGATGGTGAGGACGTGCAGTATGGAGTGTGTGGAGCTGACCAGAGAGATTTTGAAGATGAACAGGACTGATCTGATGCACAGATTGTCAGACAGCAGCCCGGGAGCCAGAGGTAAGAAAAACATTACAGAATATGTAACAAACACAAAACTGTCGAGACACATCAGCTGGAGTATATTATTTTGATTAGATCCTTTTAAGTTTTGTATGTTTTAAAGAACAAATACTGAAGAGCAGTGTGAAACTGATGGACTTTCTTTATCAAGACATTCAGTGGCAAGCAAATGTATATGAATCCTTTGAAATGAACTAGTTTTCTGCATTAATTGGTCATCAAATGTGATCTGATACGCATCTGAGTCATACGTATAAGTGGGTACAATGTGCTCAACCTAATACCACATTTGTGGACAGTTTGTCTAAGTGTGGACTGGTAAATACAGTACCTGAAGTCTTTGAGTGAGATGTCTTTGCAACCCCTTCCAGTCTTAACCAAAGGTGTTCTGAGACCTTCCGTTGTTCACATCAGCAGCATTGTTAATTTTGACAGCACTTTTTGATTTAGTTTTAGTTATGGTCTTTTGCCAAAAATATCTTTTAATTTTAATCATAATTTAGTCATCTAAATTGTTTTAGTTTTAGTCTAGTTTTAGTTGATGAAACTTCCCAACATTTTAGTTGACGAAATTTACAGTAAATTTAGTTGACTGATTGGATCTCTCCCTAATTTACCCTGCCACCACGCAAAAAAAAAATAACATTATGATGCTTCAGCAGGTCAGCCATGCTTGTTTTAATTTACACCTGCTTCCTTGTTCCTCAGTCAGCTTCTTAATTGGCTACATTCGTTCCATGTCACAATTCACAGAGTCATGACCATAGACTGTAGAAAGAATTGGACAAACCCCCTGTGACGTCAGTCGTCTGCTTACAATAGGTGGACTCAAACGGCTCTTGAAGCCAATCCGTGGAGACTTCGGTCTCAACCAAACTTTGGATCAACCTAACAGCCCGCCCACTAAGCACGACTTCCTGTCAGCCTGCTAGCTAGCATTCCGGTTGACAGAAACGGAGCCTCTGCCTGCCGAGCTATCTGACATTCAAATGAGATGCGCCAATCAGCTTTCATCCTAAATATAATTCAAACGATCATGGTACAAAAAAATTCACCCCCCCTACAGTGGGAGCACAATAAGACACTAGCTAATGAGACACATTTGGTGTTTTCAACCAGGCTGTAAACCAGTTTATTTCTAGTGTCAAAACCGGCTGTTTAACATGTGTCCAGACGGGACCTCCGGTGTTCTGCAGCCAGCCTCAAGTGGACAATTGTGGTATAGCAATTTTTTGCACTTCCGCATTGGCTTCATTTTTCAGGACCGGAGGTTGCCGCTTGGTCATGACTCAGGAATCGTCAGCTTTCCCCACACACATTAAGATTTTTGGTCGTAAATAGATTGTTGGCCCCGACCGTTTTCGGAGCCAATTATTGGGACAAATTCACTCTTAACACACCTCAGACCACAGGATAATTTTATAGGATAATCTTATAAGACATAAGATAATTGGGCGTTTGCCGTCCTTGGTCGGGAAGGAGGAAAATCGAGACAAAACAGCCCGATTATCTTTATGTGTGTACCCCGCTTTAGCACAGGAGATTAAACACGGGTAAGAAAAAAATCCAAAAGGTTAAAAAAATCTCATGAACACTGGGGAAACAGAGTATGCATAGCTCTACCATACAAGACGTAATTATCTGGCAGCGAAGTGTAGTTCAGACCAGGGGCCTCATGTACAAAGACTTGCGTGGATTTCCTACTGAAATATGGCGTATGCTCAAATCCAGAAAACGTCGTATGCATAAAAATATCCAGATGTATGAATCTGTGTGCGCGCATGAATCCAAGCACATTTCTTTTTTACATCCCAATGAACGTGGAATTGAGCGCACATGTTGGAGTACCCGACCCCTCCCTGTCCACGCCCCCATTTAAATACTTAAATCATATTTAAATGGACCCTGCACCTGAGATTCCCCTCCTTGCACGATCAGAAAATTAAAATAAAAAGAGTAAGATGGGAGAAAAGAACAGCTTCACAGGAGGCGAATTAGAGGCACTTCTCACTGAAGTGGAGGCGCGCAAGAGACAAACAGTGGAGCTGATGGTGGAGATCTATGACCAGCAGTGTGTGGAGGCGACTAAGGATGCTTTAGAGATTATAAACAGGACTGATCTGGTAGAAAAGCTGTCTGAAATCAGCACAGGATCTGAGGGTAAGTTGTGAAAAACAACACTATAACTCTATGGTTAGAAAATAGTCTGTATAACACGTTCAGCCAGGCCAGAGGCATTATGTCTTTGGGTTGTCCATACATCTGTCCGTCCAATTCTTGTGAATGTAAGACCTCAAAAAATGTTTTTATGGGTTTTTTTTATGAACTTCGCTCCAATGTTCAATCTGACTAAAAGAAACTGATGTAAACTGATCAAAATTTAAGGTTAAATCTTAAGGTTATTGTGACTTCAAATCTTTGGTTCAAAGTACTCAGAGAATGCATCGAGTTTGTTTTGTCAAATTTAGCACAAACCAACACTAAGACTTGAGGTTTGACTGATATGATTTTAGAGGTCAAAGGTCACTGTTACATGTTGTGAGGGGACCAGTAACTTTGGACCATATTACATCTTTTTAGGAGCTACACCTACTTTGAAACATTGTCTTTTATTTAGGCCTGTTTGACAAATCTACAGCTCCCAGAGGCACATAAATGCCTGGTGATATTTGTAGTTTATCCCTATGTGCAGGCAATAAAATCAAGTATTGAGTGAAAATATTTAGCACAGGAATGAAGACATTAACCTGCAAAGAGGATCAGGTCCAGCAGCGCTAACACTGCTAATGTTAGCCTCTATCAACTCTGATGATATATAACTCCCATCACGCCCAGCAGCAGTTAAATTATCACATCATCAATGATGTTATACGCTACTTGACTGGCACAAGGTGAACGTTGTGGATTATTTTGTCCAACCCATTTGTTAATGATTGTATGTAAAAATGTATCACTACCAAATGGAAACATTTCCCTGTTATAATACATATCTACATAACATAAATTAGGAAAAAAAAATCACTGTCTTTAAAGGTCTCTGGAGAAGCCCGGGGCCTGAAGATTGTGAACACAAAACGGTAATCCCCTGCCTTCTATTCTTCTCATATTCATCTCTTTTCTCTTTTTTGTTTTTTTATGTATTGTATTAAACATAAAATGTCACTAAAATTTGTTTTTGTTTTTTTAGCAGGACTCTAGTGACTGGACCAGACTTGAACCTGGAGTGAAGAGCACTGATGGAGATGAGTTTCCAGCTTACAGGTGGAAAGTAGATTCATCAGTATACCACAAAGCAAACTGGAACTTGATGAAGTTATATAAACTCATTTACTTTTCCATACTAGCCTACAAAGCGAAGCAGGAAGCCACTTTGAATGCAATGTCTCTGGCATACGCTGGACGTGTAAGGAGAAGGTCAGCTTTCAGTACCAGTTTTGCTCTTGGGGGGAACACGTGGAGAGGATTGAAGGCCTCAAATATTTACCTGCAGGCCCTCTAATGAACATCAAAATCACTGCTGGAAAGTTTGATGAAGTGTATCTGCCACACTGGATCTGCTTTGGCAAGTAAACACAGAAGTTTAAGAGAGAACAAACAATGTCAGTGAATTTCTGCTGATGTGTGCAGAATTGGTGCAGTCCTCTTGTCCTTATGAGCTGTATATTTTTTAATGCAGAAGATGACCCTGAAATATTGGACAAGTTTGCAGTCCTTCACATAGATGACTGTGGAGATGTCGTGGAACAAGTGTCTGAGGTCACACCAACCCATGTCAAATTATGTGATCCAGTTTTCTCATCAAAAGCGGTTCTGATCAAAGCTGGTGTTCCAGTGAAAACACACTGCAACGTTTTAATCTATAGAACCAACACGGATTTCCTCACGCTCCATGTTTATCTGATCCCACGCGATCCTGGTCTGCAACAGGTGATTTCTTTTCTTTCTGTCACAAATACAAGCAACAAGACAAAGAGTTGCACCATGTGTAATTTGACTAATACACCATCCAGCTATGGAAACATTTTAGCAATTTTCTTTTAAGGTATTAAGGTCTTTCTTGTACAGGAAATGGACAGGAGGGAATCATCCTATGGGTACAAAATAATCCGAAAGCCACCTCCAGAGAAGTCCTTAAAAATGCATGATCGTTTCATCTTAACAGCGGATGTGGATGGTGCAGAAATTGTTCCTGAGGTATGAATCAATGAACTGAGATTAGGAGTGAGCTGATTACTGAAGCATGAGTAAAACTAAACAGTGCCATTGTTATTTTACTACTCAATTAATAATCATGACATACTTCATTTGTTTCTATGAATTAAATTGTAGTACCTACTGGATACTTACCTAGTATATTAAAGTAGTAAGTGGTAATTATCTAGTAGTGTTTATTGAGAATAAGGTGTTAATTACCAAGTAATACATTTCCAGAGGGCTGTGTTATATATCCATGCAATAGATACATAAAACAGTCTGTCTGTCATGTTGGGTTACTTAATTTTGGACCACTACATTAAAGTGAGTCCATCCTGAATAATTTTCAGTCAAGTTTTAAGGCTAGGGTAGAATAACACCTAATTACCAGAGAATTGACACAATATTTCAAGGAATGATTTGATAATTAATGCATTATTACAAGGTAATACTTAATAAATATTACCATATTTACAGGTTATTACTGTAAAATACTAACTTTTTACTTGTTAATTACCAACTTAAACTTGAGAAATGATTAGATAGTTACACCTGTTGTCATAAAATTAAAAGCTTATTAGGGCCCATTAAATAAAGAGCTACACATATTTTTAATGATTAGATGCCTGTTTTTGAATGAGCATGAGGCCTTTTTTTAAAAAAAATGCAGATTGCAGTTTTTTTTTTTTTTTTTTAATCTGGTTCCTAATATTTAATTTACATCTTTTCATGCTTTTTCCCTCAGGAAATGAAGCTCAGATATGAATGGAAACCATCCAGTTTCTTTGAAGTTTTTATTGACAATCCAGACAGAAACTTCACCCTCAAACTTGCACAAAAAAATGAGAGTACACCGGTCTGGACCCGAACAATTCGAAAAGGTTAGAATAAATGAGCACGGTCAGTTAACTGGCTAGTATTAGCACTGAGAGAGATGTCTGCTGCCTGTAAAGCAGGAAACCAGATTTTTTTTCTTAATCAAAATTGTTATTTTTCAGTTGAGTACCAAAGCACTGGCCATACAAAAGGTAAGACATTTTTTTTTGTATAGTAACTAATTATTTTTATGGTCTACAGCTGCAATCAAAATCATTCAACCCCACTGCAAATCAGGTTTATCATATAAATTTACAGACTGTCAGCTGTTTTCAATGAACAAATCAAACATAAGCAATTGAAATAGCTCAACACTACAATTGGTTCAAGTAGTTTCCCCAAATTTAACTGAAAATGAAATTTATACTGACTTCTTCTGCCTCAAAATTATTCAACCCCTGAACAGAATCCCTCACACCAGCTCAAATATGCAAAACTGGGGTTGTTTCAAGAACATCTCATGCAACTAATCAAGGGATTCACTAGCTGCAACAGGTTTGGTTGAGCTGAAACACATGAAATACCTGAAATGTGAGGGGTTTGTTGAGTGTCACGCTTGACTGCAAGTTAGAAATATGGAAAAGTCAAAAGAATGCTTCAAAAGTTCAGAGAAGAAATCATTGTGTTTTGCAAGCAAGGAACAGAATACAAAAAGATAGCAAAGGCACTGAATGTTCATAGAGACACCGTTGGAAGCATACTTCACAAGTTAAGAGTTAAAGGAAGAGTGATTACACTACCTGGACAGGGCAGAAAAAGGAAGCTATCAATGGCTGCAACCAGATATCTGAGAAGGCAGGTTGTGAAAAACTTAGTGGTATGTATCAAAATTATCTTTTTTTTTTTTTTCACTAAAATTGTGATGAAACACTGAGACAAACTGCAGCTTTGTCCATGGCAGCTTTGAGCCCATCACTCATGCAAAAATTGTATTTCCTTTGTCTTCAGACAAACAACCAGTGGATCGTGAGATGTCTGCGTATTGTCAGAAGGTGAGTTGGGTTTAATCACTTTACAGTGCTGTGGAAAAAGTATTTTCCCCTTCCTGAAAAAAATGAATGTTTTGGAGAGGGCCAGTCAAAGTCTGGACTTAAATCTGATTGAGGGGGCCCGCAGCAAGGTTGTAATAGTTTGGGATTTTTCATTAGTTTATATTTTTATTTCATTTTCACTTTCTGTGTTTGATTTCGGTTTAGTTTTTATTAGTTTCGACTGCTGATTTTTTAGTTTAGTTTATTTTTTATTTCGCAAAAATGCTTCGTTTTAGTTTTGTTTTTATTAGTTTTAGTGTTAGTTTTATTTTTTTACGGTACATGTCGGGGCTGGGTGAGCGTCATACATTTTTAAAAACATATTCAAACAGGCTACTCTTCACTTATCATTTATTCATTAAATGATGTTTGAATACAACTCCAGACATAAAACTACCACTTTGTGAAGTCTTAAACAATCAGATCAGGCAATTTTACACTCCACAGACTTGGGTGTCGGTGCCAGTCAGTATGGTTGTGTCAAAGACTAAAACTAAAGATATTTTGTCTCCCTTTTTATTTTATTTTTGTTAATTTTGTAAGTGCACTATACAGTTTTAGTTAGTTTTTGGGTTATTTTTGGTAAAGCTTAGCTTTTATTTAGTTTCAGTTAACTACACAGATTTTTGAGTTTTAGTTTTAGTTATTTAGTTAGCTTTAGTATGATACTTTTCCAGTTTTTTAAACATAAATATAAAGTCACAATGTTGGGTGTCCATACTTCACACATGCAAATTTTCAAACCGCAAGATAAACATATGTGGCTGTTATCTTGGAATTAGTGTGTAAACTGATGAAAATGGTTCATTGGGAATCTCTCCGAGATCTTCCCGAGACAAGATTTCGATGGCGCGAACTAATGAAGTCATCGCAATGGGATCTCCTGACTACGACCTGCCAAAATGAAGCGTTTCAGACAGAGGTCAAAATAAGGGTTTTTCAGGATGTCAGTGTGAGAAACATGAGGAGTTTTTTGAGCTGTAAACCATGTGAAACTACTACGTGGGTATCAGAGAGATGGTGTAAAGCTTTGAAAAAAGGCATAATACCCCCACTTTGACTATAACAACCTTGGTGCGCACTTGGTCAAGTGGTTTAAGACCCACACCATGTACGCGAGCGGCCTGCGTTCGAATTCGACTTGTGGCCCTTTACCCCATGGCTCTGCCCACTTTCTTCCCTGTTTCCGAGTCTATACACCATCCTCCTCTATCTAATAAAGACCCAAAAAAAAAAACCCAAAAATAAATCTTAAAAAAAAAAAAAAAGAAAAAAAAATCTGATTAAGATGCTGTGGCATGACCTTAAACAGGCCTTTCATGCTCAAAAACCCTCCATTGTGGCTAAAAAAAAAAAAAAATCTGAAAAAACTGTGGGCTAAAATTCCTCCGCAGTGATGTGAAAGACTCATTGCCAGCTACTGCAAACAGCCAGTTATTAGATTCATTAGGGTCAGGTAGGTTTGGACAGCTTTTTCCTGTAATAAATAAAACTATAATTTTAAGACTGAATTTTTTATTTACTCAGATTATCTTTGTTTAATAACAAGATATGTTAGATGATCTGAAACATTTAAGTGTGACCAAAAGAAATCAGGAAGGGGGCAAATACATTTTCAAAGCACTGCAACTTTTATCTAGGGCTGACAGTTAAAACAGTATTTGTAATAAAATTTAGTTCAGAAATTAATGTGATACATTTTTGATAGCATTAAATGCTATCCAGTTTTTAATCAAAGTTAGAAAAAAGACAAATAAAAGCAGGATTTTTTTCCAAACAGGATGTACTCTTAGCTTAAAAGTCTCTGCAGTTAATTTTAACCTTAAATGGGTTACTTACACATACAGAGAGCAACTAAACTGGAACTGGCATCACTGAATCATTGTGCACTCCTCCATATTTCTTTATGTGTAATATTTTATCCAACAAAATGATTTCAGACCACACTGCTGTAGCAGTGCAACAATCATTTAAATATTAAATCTTGAATTCAGAGTCAAAAGCACACTTCTTTGTATTGAAATGATTCCAAATGAATAAATTGGTTAACAAAAGGTTCACATTGTTAGTATGGACTAATTAATGTTTTGAAATGCAAAATAATTACATTTCAAACATGGGTGGTTTGAGTCCTTTACTTTTATTAGTGTACTTTTGATATGTAGATTTTTAAGGTGTGTTAAATTGTTATGCAAACCAAACTCATGTTTTACATTGTGTAGCTGCCATCATAGTCAATATACATTGAGTGTTTTTAGCTGCAACATTATCCATTGGTTAAAAACTGTCAAATCTTCCTTTTTATTCCTTTTGAATTCATCAGGCAGTAGCCATCACCACTGAAAAAGAGAGGCTTTTGGAAACTCTAGAGGAGTTAAAGCAGAATGAGTTTGAGAAGTTCAAGTGGTTCCTTCGGGATAAGGGTGTCCTGGCTGGCCTCCCTCAAATCTCAGCATGTAAACTGGAGAATAAAGACGTGTTGGAAGTGGTGGACCTGATGTTTGGTAGGTACGGCCAACAGTGTGTGGAGCTGACCAAAAAAGTTCTCACAAGAATACATCGCAATGATCTGGTGCAGATGTTATGAGAAACCTGCTCAGAATCCAAAGGGAAGTTAGGAAACAAGCGCCTAAAAACCATTCGACAGGTATTCATGTGACATTTACTCCAGCACTTATCCATTATGCAGGTTTTTACCTTTATCTTTAAAGAACGTCAGCTATCATGGGTTATAGTTGTGACATTTTATTTTATTCAGATGTTGTGAAGGCTACACAAAGAAGTTTTTGTGATAACTCTGTTTTCAACACCTCATTTTATTGAATATCACCAGTGCTCAGGGTCATGTCTTAAACTTTAATAATGAGTTTTGCTAGCGTTAGCCCATTCAGTGCGTTTTTTTATACTGTAAATGTGACAATGCTGCGGAAAATACTGTTAACTCTACATAAAATAATCTGCAGGCATGTAATACTGACATATCAAGCTGTCTAAACTTTCCATGTTCAAAATATGTATTCAGATTACTGCAGGGAATTTGTAAGTAATAGTATCTATTTAGCACAAGATTGCAGTGAGTTTTACTCCCCTTTTTCCATCCAGGCGAGGCAGGGTGGAATATACAGTGTTGGGCAAGTTACTGAAAAATAGTAACTAGTTACAGTTACTAGTTACTGCTTGCAAAAAGTAACTGAGTTAGTAACTGAGTTACTGCTTTGTGAAAGTAACTAGTTACTTTGAAAAGTAACTCAGGCGTTACTTTTTTCACTTCAGTCCTCATTATTGTACACACCACATTAATTTGTGAAGTTATGACAGTGTGAGAGGAAATAACTCAAATTTTATAACATTGTAGCCATTATCATTATTTTGGAATGTGGTGAAACAATAGAACTCAGTAGAAATGTTTCTCAATTTTTGACAGTGTTAAAGCATTTTTAACACTGTTTAAGAAGTCTCAAATAGATATAGGCTACTCTACTGACAGAGTAAAGATTGAATCCCAGCTGCTCTTTTAATATCTTTTTACATGGCGGTCCTATCCCTCGTCTTATCTTTTTCTCTCGTTATTTTTCTGAAGACAGCGGACTACACAGCTTATATCAGAAGCGTGTCTTTAACAGCATACCTTGCTATCAGTCTGTTTGGTGCTTTCTTAGTGACGCACTCTGCAGCTGGCGGTGAATTAAATCCAGTCTTGGGTTGTTTACATGGGGCGGTTCCTCCCTGCTTGCTCTGCCCAGCTAACGTGAGCTGTACCTGGGTTAGCGGTGTCTTTAGCTCTCCGGAAATTAGTTTAGCTGAAGCGTGTTGTTTAACTCAGTATTTCGTGAAGTTAAAATTGCTGTTCGTGGAGGTGGAAAGGTTTACTTCCCTGTTCTTTTTTGTCCTTTATCCCAAGGAGGGAAAAGTAATTCTGGTGTCTCCAAGACAGAGAGCTCAAGCTTGAGTGCTCAGCCATGACGTGTGTGTGTACGCGCTTCAGTGCCTGTGTTTGTTTGTTTCTGCAGAGGCTGTTCTCTCTCCTAGGATGCTGATGTGCTTACCGCTCTGTCATGTCGTCTGCCAAACCGGATGTTTACTAACCTACATAAACGAGTTGTCAGCTGTAAAAGTAACGAATAACGTGTGATCTAAATTCCCAGTAACGGTAACAGCGTTATTAATTTTGAAAAGAAATGCGTTACACTACTAGTTACCAATAAAAGTAAGGGAGTTACTGTAACGCGTTACGCCCAACACTGGGAATATACTGTCTGCCATCAGATGCAAAAAGTCTTAACCACAGCCAGTCAGCAGGGGGAGCTCTACATATTCTAGCTTCACTCTCAGAAGGCTGTCACTCAGTTTATTTTAATACAGTCTATGATGCAGACAGAAACACCTAAAACTCAAGACCTGACGTTTCAGAAATCAAGAATTCGTGTTAGCCTAGTCAAAGTTTTGACAGCAGAAATAGTATAGAGAGAAGTTTTATGATGTGCCACTGCCTGATTCATGCTAAAAAGACCCGAAGATGCTTGAGAAACTTTTAAATATGAAATGTTGACGGGTAAATTTTAAGGCAAATGCTTTATTTTTTTTTTACAGATGTCCTTTTTCCAGTAATTTAATGTTTTTCCATAATGAACTGCACTAAATGTATTTACATTTTATGTTTATGTGTGCAACAGATTTTTATATTTCATATTGTAGATTTTTCTGCCATGATGGAAAAATGAAAAGGTGATTTATTTTGATGTCGATTTGAAATGGATTGAGAAGTGTTTTGAACACAGTCTAATACAGGGATTGTTTTTATTCTTTCTGTTGTTTTCTCTGAGGCCAGAAGGGGAAAAAGCCTTTGATTTTAGCCAGTTTGTTCAATTTACATTTTTAAGTTTCTATATCACCCAATTTATTATTAAATAGATTTTCAAAACTGTGTTAATGTCTTTTTTCTTGTAAGTCGTTTTGCAGATATAACATCTTATTTACTTATTTTTTTGAAAGGTGCTTCACAGTTATGTTTAGTGTTAATCTGAATATCCTGTGTTTTATCAGGATGTCTGTAAATGGTTCATTACAACAGTTGATTTTGTTTTCTTGTAAATCTTTCTTTGTATTTCTTATTAAGTGTGACTGCTTTCCAGAAAAGGTCACCTATATCTGTCAGTCAAACTTTGTTTTTTTAAACACCTTTCAGTCAAATTCAGATTTACTAAACGTCCTGTTCAAGGGAGGAGAAAAGTCACTGTCAGAGGGTAGAATATTAAAAAATGTTTTGGAGACTGATGTAGTCCAATATGAATTTGATAAAGTTATAAAATGGAGGATAAAATTAATAAGAGAAAAGATATTAAATACAATGTAATACGGTTATAATGTAATGCGCAGACAAAAGATTAAATGCTCATAAAACACAGCAAAACAGTGCAAAAACAATAGAATAATCCTGATGATAAGAAATACTGAAAAGAATCTTTTAAATACTTTGATATTCATGTAACAGCAGCCTTTTTATTTCAATCAGTTTTTTTTTTAACAAACTGAGCTTTATTGTATGTCAGCATTATATATCTTTTTGCCATATAAATTGTAGAAGAATTGTACAGATGGAGGACATGCAGCCCTACGTTTTGCTCCCCTTCTCCAGAAGAAGTTAATCACTGTATTTGCTGAAGATCTTGACAAATGAACTTATCATTGGAAAGCCAGAGCTGTTATGCCAAGATAAACAGATTAATACAACTTTGGAAAATAACCAAAATGTGACAGTGAGAATCTAGGTCTGCATTCCTAATCCTAAACTTAGCCGCTACCGGCTGATAGTGGGCATTAAGATGTTACGACGTGTACTCAGTTAACGAAAACAAAAACAAACCGATCAGAGAAGTCGCCGATTTAACTCCAAAAAGGCGTTTTATTAAGACTCAACGTTTCCTTCAGCTTCCAACAAGCCTATGATTGAAATTAATACAAATAATATAAAAGAAAACCGAGCACAGTCGAAAACTGTCGGGCTCCTTCCACTTCAACCACTTTTACATAATTAACACAAACCTTTAACACCTGTTGCTGGCTTCAGCCTGCACCAAAGGCCACTTCACTGACCTCTGGTGGCTCGGAGAAAACAGTTAAAGCAAAGTGAATACATGGCTCTTACACTGTTTTAAACATGTTTCCTCATATTCCCATTACTTTTCTGACTTGGCCCTTTTCTGCCTCCATAACTTAGTGAAAGTGAAGTTAAATTTATAAATGTAAGTCAACATTAATCGAATTCAAATGCAACTCAATTTTTAACAGCCTTCGACTATATATTCTTACAGTGTAGGATATACTTTTTCATACTAAATTGATGTTGATTCTGTTTAAATTTTAGCTGTATAAGCTAAAGCTGGAATTTTCCTTTTTTGGAACGTAATTTGCAGTATGATAATACCGTTTTACTATGCCTTATAACCATTAAAGTACCGAAATATTTTTTGTCAGTAGTTAGCTGGGCGTTTTTTCTAGGCTATAAATTTTTTTTTTTTTTACCTATATTACCTTTTTGATATAATGATCACTTCTTATCCTTACATTTTAAGATATAAATTTTAAATTTTGTAACATATTCGTTTATCTTTATCTTGTCTTTATCCATTAATTTCGACATTTAATGGCACTGATTCATGATGCCATGTTACTGCGGTATTTTCCATCCGGGTTAGTTTGTCATCTTTCTAACGTAAGCAGCATTAACGCTTCTTGCTTTATGTACGCATACGTTTAACAGTACGACGTGAGCGGGCGTTGGTTTGTGCAGTGAAGAAAAGAGTAGGTATACATGTTGCTGAGCATTAAGCTTATGTTTTCAAGGGGGAAAGTATTGAATTAATCAGACATGTCAAGAAAGAAGTAAGCACGGTTAGTGGAACTTTGTCTTGCATGTACTCTAAATGTTGAATGGCTACCGGACAGCAGCGCCACGTTAGCGTCGTTTAGATACGTTTTTTTTTAATTTAATGGAGGGAGTCTTTGGCTTTAACGATGGTTTTAGAGTAAAACTTTTAGCTGCATACAGCTTTTTTAACTTTTATACTTCTACTTCCGGTTTAGACCCGTTTCAAATGCGTCAAATATGGAAAGGGTTCAGGGTTCATCAGAAAAGTCTGGTAAACGACAACCTCTATAACCATTTACAACTTACTATTTAGAAAAACCGAACCTAACTTATGTTATATGTTTTAATGTAGTTATTACATGAAAATGCAACCAATGGACCGAACCTTCTTAGCTTTTTTATTAACTTCCTGAGTTCCTCCTAAACTTTTGTATGAATGCATTTCTTGTTGCCCCAACTTATTCGGGGTTAGTAGGACATGATAAGTCTAGAAGCTATGCCATTTCTTTGAACAGGAAGGAGTTTTAGACAGAAAATAATGTCTACCAATTTCCTAAATGTCCTGCTTCTGCAGGAAGTCAAGCACAGCTATGTTCAAAACATGATCATTTAGACAAAAATGACATTCAGGAGAAATTATGTATTATTAACTTTTATTTTGTCGCACAGCCTTGTTTAGATATTTGAATAAAGTTGTATAAGAGCCAGTTCTGCCAAAATGGTGCAATCTGTGGTCCAGAAACATATTTAGTAATATTTTACTTTTATCTCATGAAACAGATAATCTTAAAGTACTCTGATGCGCATTTGTAGGGTACTTTGTATTGTGAGTTTTGTGTGCTGAACCTTAACCCCTAAATTTCACTTATTCTTAAATTTCAAAAAGACCTCTTTGATATACGGAAAAAAAGAAAACTTTTTTTTTTTTTTTTTTTTTGCATAACACTAGTGTCACAACTGGATCATTGCTGTCACTAAAGTAACATATTATTTCCGAAAAATAATAAATATTAGGCTAACCCTTTCATTCTAAAGTTTTGATGTTGTTTAGGTAAATATTGACTAAAACATAAACCAAATCCTTAACTTTGAAAACAGTCAAAAGAAATATATGCCTTTTACAACAACAACAAAAAAATAACAAATAGAGAAATAGAGAAACATCCAAAAAATAGTACTTAGAAATATTTAATAAAAAAAGGAATTATATGAACAATTTTAGGGGATAAAAATTCTGTAGATTTAAAAAAGATGTACCAAATTCAAAATCATTTTATTTTCTCATACAACTTTTTGAGTCGTGACGAATTTAAAAGAAAAAGTATAAGGCAACTGTGAAAATAAAAGAGATTTAAGTGGGAGAAGGTTTTTGAAATGTGTAAATGCAAGTGTTTATCAATATGCATGCATAAAAAGAGTTAAGGGAATGAATACTTTTATCTTTCAGGATATAAACTATTGCATCAGTTTGGTAAAACTGCCCACATTTGTTTCACAATACCACTTATACTATGTTATACAGTTAATTAGACCCACTGTCATCATATGAGAACATACTTTTTATTTGAACTAACTGCTGTTGGGGTACAATGTTTAGTTACTATACTTATCAGGTCCTACTAATCCCAAATAAGCTGTAGATATAAAAAAGAAAATTCATAACAAATGAAGGCTTGAATCTTAGGAGGTTAAGACAGTGAAAGCTCCAAAACATTTTTGATTTAAAAGTCTTTACATTTAATTTTTACTTTTGGTCATAATGATTATTCTGTTTGAACTAATAAGCCATATTGTTACATTACTATAAATGTAAAACACTCATATTAATGCACAACCGGTACTTCAACTGATTTAAAATAACTGTTGAGAATACTGACATATCTTATATGCACAGTGGAGAATGATTTTGAAAAGCCAGAGGTCCAGTGCAAACATAAGTCTCCTGTTAGTCTCCTTGACAGAATATGGACATAGTTTTTGTGAGATTTTTTAACACTTAGATCTCTTTTAGCCAGTCTTATGCCCTATTCGCATGGGACTAGTGTTACCTAGGGACTGCTGGTAACTTGTAACGACGTAGGACGTCTGTGTTTTTAATCCCGTGTGAATCAGCCCTGTCTGTAATTTGCAGGGTAGAGATTCCAGGGTAAGTTGCCTACCATATTTCAGGGTACACAGAGTCCACAGGTAATACTAATCCTGTGAGAAGTTTCACTTTGCAAGTGCCTGCTCTTTTATCAGTATTATTTAGCCGTACATTTCATGCATAACACTGTTTCGGATTTGAAATGTGTCCCTCAGCATTCAGCAGTTAGGCTACAACAGCTGTTCTGTGCAAGAAGGGTTGTTGTGGATGCATAACAATGCCAGATTAGTAGCACCCAGAACAACATCAACAGCATAAACTGCATAAAAGCTGTTAAAAGTAACAAGAGAGGTTCATTTTTAATGTAAGACATGCTTCTCCCTTTCTCATTCACTAACAGGGATGCTATACTCTCTTTCTCTTCCTCTGTCGGATCAGCTGCAGATACGTACAGGTGACTTGAAAACATATACTTTATATCCATATGTGTGGCTGCACATATGTAGTCCTGGAGGAGCTGGACTATCTGCACAAAAATGGGCTAGTTGATACCACTTCATGTTACCATTTGTGACAAGAACACCTGAAAAACACAAAACTAGAGTCAGGATTGATAAAGAGAAAGCAACTGTCTGTGGTCAGTCACCGTATGTGGCAGCACTCTCATTGGAGGTCATCTTGCTTTTGCCTCCACATTGCAGGTTTTGTTCCTTTCATTGCACCAAAGTGGATGAATGATTCATTGTTACCTGAGCATGCTTAATGGACCGATTGATATCCTTAAAGTTTAGTTTAATTGGTGTTATCTTAAGAGTTTTGATTGTTTTTTAGTATTGAACAATTACTGTGTAGCATCAATGAAATGCAGAGGTCAGTTTCTGTTCATGGCTGAAGAGCTTGAAGTCTGTGGATTAAGAGATGCTTTATTCCATTGATGTGGATACTGTACATCCTTTCCTTTATTAACTATATGATATGGCTTTTTTGATTTTTCTAGACTACACAAGGCAACTAAGAAGATCAAATGGAGGAATTTTACAGGTAATTGATTCAGAGTAGGATTTCCAACTTCCTCGCAGAGCAACCTAAAAGAAAAAAACACTGAGGGTATTAGACCTGACAGCCAACATAAAAACCACCTTTGATCCCTACCCAACACACAGGAGTATTGAGATGACACTCCTCACGGTGACCAATGATTTACTATTAGCAGCTAATGGAGGGGATGGAGCCATTTTTATTCTCAGTGCAGCATATGATACAGCTTATTACAATATTTTGATAAATTATCTGAAAAACTGGGTGGGCATCAGGGACACTGCTCTTAGTTGGTTTCATTATCATCTTTCAGAGGGAACCTTTGCAGTCACCATAAAACAATCAGTCTACCTCTATTATTTGCTGTGGTGTACCACATTTGGTATTAGGTCCTTTTTTTATATTCTATTTATATGCTGCCCCTTGGCCAAATCATTCAGAATTACAAATTCTCCTTCTACTGCAACTCCTTTCTGGTTTAAACCAAAAATCCCCCTGTCACCTCCAACTGGTACAAAATGCAGCAGCCAGACTTCTCACTGGTTTTAACAAACATCACATCGCCCTCATTTTAGTATATTTACATTGGCTTCCCATTAGTTTTAGAACTGATTTCAAGTTTTGACTTATTACTTTTAAAGCAGTTAAGGGTCTGGCTCCAATCTATATCCTCCTGAGACCCAGTGTTTTGTTTGTATTGCATTTATAAGTTTCTCCCACTCATTGAAGATCAGGACCTGATAACACCTAAGCCGGGTCTTTAAACAGGAAGTAGCTTTGACCAAAATATGGCTTCTGCATATGAGGAGTCATATGCTTTTATCTCTTTTATTGCTTTTCTTTTATGTATATTTATATTTGTTATATTTATCAATTTAACTGTCTCTATAGTTGTAGGTCTTGTTTTATCTTGATTTATTTATTTATTTATGCCCCCTTTATTTACACTTTTGGTTAGACACATAGGCTCCGCTGGGTTCTATAGTTCCTCTGGCGTTGACTCCATGCGGGATAGGGGGGCCTCCCAGCTCACCTTGGATTTACAGCAGCCCTCACTGAAACAGAGAGTGAGTATATCACAGTGACCTCTTAAATGGTGTAAGCATTGTCTAAATTGTTATATTAAACATCTGTATTGTTGTCTGTTCTAATTTTCACAATTGATGTGTCTCAATATTTACAGTTTTTCTTCTTACATCTTGTCTTGGACATAGATTTTTTTTGCAATATAAGCTATGTGGTTTGTATTCCAATTATTTTTTTGTAACTTTTTCTTTTACTCTGTATAGCTTTATAGTTAAAATAAATATGTAAATAAATGAAATATTTCCAGTCAATAGTATTTTGGAATGGCAGAGAGGAGAGTGCATTAAAGAAATCATGGACCTGTTTAACAAAAACTATATAAACTCACAAAAAGGTGCAGCTCTGGGTTACATTTGAAATGCATCAGGAGGAACAAAGATTAATTTGAAAAACTGATATAATACCTGTATAATATCAATGTTATTTGTACAACTCCAATTACAAAAAAGTTGGGTCACAGTGTAAAATGTAAGTTAAAATAGAGAAAAAACATTTTTTTTAACCATGAGAATTTTGTTTGACTTCACCAGGAGGAAGAGCTGGAGTCTCTGGCAGTGCAGCTTTTGGAAACACTGGTTCTTTTAAGTGAAGAGGAGTTCAGGAAATTCTTTTGGTTTCTTCATAACATTTGCCACCACAGGCACCACTCAGACAACTCATGGATGTGGCAGGAGATGACAAACAGACAAGACATGGTGTTCTTCATGTTGCTAATGTATGGCAAACTTACTTTGGGGATGACAAAAGAGGCTTTAACGGAGATAAAGAGGACTGATCTGGTGCAGAGATTGTCAGACATGGTATTAAGAACAACAGGTAAGATAAGTAAGACAAATCATGTTACAATCATGTAAATGACTCTACAAAAGCCACTCACACAAGTTTATTATCTGTGAATTTCTATGAATTATGATAAATGTGAAACTAAGGGGGGATATGTCTCCATACTGTCTTATGCCAAAAACAGATTCTGTTTTTTTCCTCCTCAGGACAGCACTACGCAGATGAACACCTGTCTGCAATAATTCACAAAGTGAGTAATGTCAGTTCGTTCTAACAGGGCAGAGTACAAAGGCAGTGTACAGTGGCAAGACCTTAGACCGGGGGTGACAACCTTACAGCCTGTAACATTTGAGGAAAAAGAGGGAAAAAAAATTATCAATATCTATTCATTGAGATTTTTTAAACTAAAAATTTCACCCATTAATTATGAACTATCTGTAGTTATCGCAATTGAAGAGTTTCATATGCTGCAATAAATGAATGAAGCATGGCACATTAAACTCTCTTCAGACGGTTTTAGTAGTAACATTACAAAAAAAGATGCACAGCAGAGTGCACATTAGTGCAGCTGCATCATCTCCTCAAATCAACACACTGTCCAAAGTAGAGGATGATACAGACTGAAGGAGCAATTCTTTTGTCTAATTTTGTTTCAAACTTAACACAGATTTTATCAAAGAATTTTATAAAGAATTTAATCACTGAGCACAGCTATACTCTGCTTTCTCATCCTGACGGAGTCCAGTCCTGTCCTTGCCGCTGACCAGTTTCTTGCATGCCGGGCCTTAACAAACGTGAGAAGTTTTTGCCTTGTAGAACAAAACTTCTTCCCCTGAGTGGTCTGAAAATAGCTGCCCTCAGATAACAAATGACTCCCTGCGTAACTGACTGCCACAAATGCGGACATCAAATCGATTCATACCTCATAGTAAATTTTCAATTTGTGTTCATAATATGCTGCTTTTATGAAATAAAATTTGTACATATTAATGACTTTTTTCATGGCACCAGTTTCGAACCAGTATGCCCAAGAAGACTTCTGAGAGGTATTAAGGACAATTGGAGCAACAGTCTGACATGCAAATCAACACAGATTATACACAGACACACTGCCAATTATAGTAGTAACATTTATCATTTAGGTATTTTTTATGTGAAAATACATTTACTCAAGTATCAGTTTTCTCTAAAATTCTACCATTATTTTGGATCCCCAGCTGTTCTCATGGATATTTATGAGCCGTTGTTAACACAATTTTTAATTGTGGTGCCACATTTACGTCATTGTCCATTGCCACAGTAATGTCTGAAATCATTTTTGTTTATTGTGCTGATAAGTTCACTGTAAAGTCTATCATAGGCAATAAAAGAAGTTTTTCTGGCTTTGACAAATGCTTGCAGTATTTGATGTGATGCAGGATCTAGTCTAAAAAGTATAGCATGGGAGTAGTTGTTTTTAAATTAATATAAAATAGACAAGGTAACTTTTTTTTGTAGAGCACTGTTCATACATACAATAATTCAAAAGTGCATTACAGAGCCAAAAAAGGCATGGAAATACAAACACATATAACAATAATTTATGTACTTTGATGTACAATTATTAAAAATTATTATTGAAATATTTAAATTAAATAATTAAAGTTTATCGAGATAGCAAAATAGGGTGATTTGACAAATCACATGAAATATATTATTTCTGAACAAAATTAATACATTTCAGGGAAAAAATTCTACTGTAGTTTCAATGAGAAGATAAGGGGAACTGAAAAAAAGGAAGAAAAGCAGGCAAGCAACCACACAATCTTGATCAGTTAGATGTAAATTATGAATGCACTCTTGACTTGAAGAACAGAGTCAAATAAGATAAGTTGGAAACTATATATAGCCATATAAGCCACTAATAACACATGCCATATGATCTTTATGGACACAATTTCAGTTGTTCAGACTCTGGGAACACAGAGGTTCACCTTTATTTTGCATGAAACATTAAGAAAAATTATCTAAACATTTTTTTGGATTTTGCAGGTGTCAATGATGATGGCTGTTAAAGAGTTGCTTTTGGAATCACTCTGCAAGTTGAGCTGTGAAGAGCTAAACAAATTCAGGTGGTTGCTGCCGTTCACAGTTTTTCAGTGGGGCCTTCCCAGCATCTCATGGGGGCCACTGCAGGAGGCAGACACTGCACACTCGCTGGGGGATCTGATGGTGGAGACATTTGGACGCCAGGCTGTAGAGCTGGTCAAGGAGGTGTACATGGACATGGAAAGGACTGATCTTGTGCTGATGCTTTTTGAGGTCAGCTCAGGACCCAAAGGTAAGACAAAGAAGACAACAGCAGCACCCCTATTTATTAACAAGTGAATGCATGGTGAATAAAATGTGTAACCTATGAGGCAAATATTAATAGCAGCTTAAAGCAACACTGTTAAGGCATGCCTTGACAGTAATAGTAGCAGACATACATCAGCAACTGTCATTTAATTTCATTGAATACGGTAGGTTACAGCTGCAGGAGAATCATTCACAGAAGCATTCAGTGGTAATTCCTGCAAAAAAGATAGATGTCACATTAAAAAATGGAACAGAAATGTGCAGTGTAGCTCAGTGGAGGCTGATTGAGATAATGCCAAGAGCGTGCCAAGCTGTCATCAAAGCCAAAGGTGGCTACTTTGAAGAATCTAAGATATAAATCATTGTGGTTTGCTTTCACACTTTTTTAACTACATAATTCCATATGTGTTCGACCATAATATATATATAAATATATTGTTTTTTGTTTTGTCTCATCAGAGGAGCAATTCATGGCTGAAAATGTGTCAGGACTGATCCAGGAAGTAAATAATTTCTTATCTTAAAGAGATATTTTGGTATTTTTGAATTTGGGTAGTATAAGGTACTTAATAATAGTGTTAGCCACAAGATGTTTCAGTCTGTGTTGCCCCTTTAAAGAAAGCACGCTTAGGGTATTGCAAAGGAGTAGGGATGTCCTGATCAGATTTTTTCACTTATGATACGGTACCGATATTTCAGCCTTGAGTATCGGCTGATACCGATATTGACCGATACAACATCAGCATGAATCATACATACTTTTATTACCTATTTTGTAGTATGGAATGTTAGAAAAGGCTTGATCAAGTGATATTACTCAGAGAACAAGTCAGCAACAGTAGGTATGAGAAAAACTGACCCATTTATTATTAGCCAATGGGTTACATAAATTTTGACCTTAAACATAAGCACATTCTACAATTAAATAGAATAAATCAAAAATAAATTAGACAAGCCTGTCTATACTGTGTTTCTTTCTGTGAGCATGAATGTGTGGGGACAGGGTGTGAAAAGCTGAAATGCTTATCTTCTTTAAGAAGAATCTCCACATCATGCTCAGACTGCAGAAAGTGGAGATGGAGGAATAGGAAGGGTTTTGTTAGGAATTTAGTTAACTGACTGATTATTATTTGATTTCTGCTCTTGTTATTAGAGTGAGATGTTTATTTTGAAATTGGAGCTGTGGACTCTTAACTTTGAGCAGTTGGACAATAGACAATATTGTGGGTTTTTTTTTTCCCTGTCCTCAGTTGTTCCCACCATATACTGGCAGTAAAAAAATAACTGAGGTCAACTTCATTTGTTATTTTGCACTTTAAAAGTATGATTTGTTTTTATTGGATTTATTGAGGTCATTTTCCAGGATTGTCTAATTTATTTTTGATGTATTCTTGTAGAATATGCTTATGCTAAAGGTCAAAATTTACGTAACCCATTGGTTAAAAATAGGCTCGAGGTTCAATCAAGCGTTTAAACCCGACATTACTCACCACTGACAGGGGCTCATCTTCAATCTTTTCTGTTATAGCTAATGCCTTTTTGCCATCCCATGGGAGTTTATCACGCCTTCCGAATGTTTCGGACAGCGTTGGTTGTTTAAAGGAGCCAGAGCCTTGTTGTTTCTTCGTGGTCTTGTGAAAATCCTCATGCTGTTTTTTGTGATGCTTCTTCAAATGCCCAATGAGGTTGGTCGTATTAAACTTCCCCGGTTCTTTGCCACCACAGGGAACTTGTGCGTGACAAGTTTTGCACTCAGCTGCAACGTCTATATCTGACTTTAACGAAAAATACACGCAAGCACGCTGTTGTTGTGATCACGTGGGCTCTACATGCTGGATCCTGCGGCGCTGCTGGATAGAAGTGCTGGAGCGGAGTCTGGAATGGACTGCTTGTATCGGAGTGCTTAAATCTGAGATTTTAGATGTAATCAGATAGTCGTTTTTTTTCTGATATCGGACCGATATCCGATATCAATATCGGATCGGGACACCTCTACAAGGGAGCTAGACTATACAGGCTACAGACGGGTATAGCCTCTTCATGTAATTTTGCAAAATTAGGGCAAAATGGGCCAAAACTCAATGCTGGCTCAAACTTACACTACACAAACAAACTTTGATGTGTTTATGATCTTGTCCAGAAAGTGTCTTGGTTTGGCACTGTTTTTTTTCTTTTCAAAAATGACAAAAGTCGTGTACTGACATGTTGTTACGGCCTCTTAAAAATGATTAATTTAAACCAAAAATAAGGCTTGTACACAAGAGACCAGCAACATATAAGGACACAGACAAATGGTTTTGAGTTCCAACAAAAATGGCAAGCTTTATTCAAATAAGCAACGATTAGTGAATGAAACAGTAAATAAATCAATGAAATCAGCCGCCGGCAAAAAGAACAAAAGAGGGGTGGCTGACGGGGCTAACCGCGCAATGGGCCATTGGACCAGAAGAAAAGAAACTATTTAGTCAAGAAAAGAAAACGAGAAAATAGGACTACCGACGACTACAGCCAAACTAAAATAACAAAACCCAGAAATCTGGACATGCATGGGGGAAAAACAAACAGCCCACCACCCTGAGTGCTAACAGCACACAGGTGTGCTGCAGCCACACAGGTAGAGGGAGGAGGGAGACCAGAGAGCCAGGGAGAGAGAGGGCATGCAGCACTTCAGGCTGCACGCAACACATGTCTACAGTCGCCCTGGGTCGTGTTATGCTGTTCTCTATGGAGCTTACTTCTTTGGTGGGGGTGCAGCTCCATAGCAGCTACGTCACATGTTTTAGTGCTCTGATTGGCTTGTAAAGAAGTGACAGACAGAACGTTCTTCTAATCACCCTCTGAGTTTCTTTTTTTTTCAAAGGCTCTGCCCTTTACCAAATGCTGTGTATGAGTGGTTTACCAGATGGATGTGTAAAACAAATCCACCTGTTAGTATCCCCCTGTATCTGCAGTAAACAGTTTGTCATGGTCACTAAAGTCAAAATCACTTATTTTCATACATTTAATTCCTCATTAAAAAAATTGTAATGCAAGACTTATATCAACTGAATTTATTTATTTATATGCAATTTTGATTTTATGTCAACAAGAAGTGAAATTGTAATGAAGGAATTCATAATTGAATTAGAGGTGAAATTGTAGTCTTGATCGCTTACATTTGAATGGGACAGTGTTTATAAATCCTGTGATGTATTTACCTCCAGTACTTATCAAAAGATAAAAAAAATCCTCCCCTTATTGCAAAAATTACTATATAGCTGAATCTGGAAACATAATGTTCTATTACATGGGAGGTCGGTATGTTTAGTCTTGGTAAAGGCATCCAAAATTACACAGAGATGCACCAGTTCATGACGCATGTAAGGATGTCGGGGGGATTCCGATAGAATGAAGATCAACTGTAGGGGCTCAGCAGGAGAGAAGTTTGGAGCTCTTTTAGTAGCAGTGAGGGATAAATCTCCATTGGATTCTTCTCTTTCTCTTGGACTTTAACTCAGGTAAATTTTAACACGACTAAATGTACTTTTACTTGAGTAAATAGTTCTGTACTTTTTCCACTTCTGCATACCAATAATATTGTGCATCCCTAATGCAGACCTAAAAGCTGATCAGCATTAGACAGAATTGACATTGTAAAGATTTTTTTTGCCTGATTTTGACGTAAAATTTCACCTGGAGGACTGTGCCCAGCTGTGGCACTATAGCTTATTTGCTGGTGTCCTTAGCACTCTCTCCTTAAAGGGGCATTGCAGACAGTAATCTTTTGTGGCTTATATATATATATATTATAGCTGCTATTACCAAGAACCTAATATAACCCAATTTTAAAAATACCAAAATGATCCTTTACACTTTATAGACTTTAAAAATTCAAATAAAATGATTTTCTCCTTAACTTGTTTGCTGAATTTCCCAGGTGAAAACGATGGAGAATGTTATAAAGTTGCTGTTGGAAACACTGGAGGATTTGAGTGATCAGGAGCTCAAGTACTTCAATAAATTCCTTGACAACCAAATAAACTTTAACACGCCTTACCAAGACATCCCATGGCTGCTCCTGGAGACCACTGACTGTCAGAACACAGTGTTTTTAATGGTCCTGACCTATAACCAACAGTCTCTCAAGACTGCCACTGAGATTTTGAAGAATATGAAGAGAAGGGATCTAATGCAGAGGATGTCAAACACTGGCTCAGGACTCAAAAGTAAGAAGAAAATAGTATTTTTAAAAATCCAAAGTAAGTACTCTGGTTCAGAAATATCTCTTTCCAATGCATTTAATATTTTTTGGCATTAAAGATAACGTTTACAACATACAGAAAGAAAAACAGATCACAGATACCAAAACTAACCAAAGTATGACCAAAAAAGACAAATTGTATGCTCCTTCTGAGAACATTAAGTGCTGTTTTGTATTATGAATGATGTCGACTCATTCAAGTGTTAACTGTCAGATCTTGTATCTATCTCTTTAACCGCTTTCTCTCCAGAAGAGCAACACTCTGCGCTGATCCACAAAGTGAGTATCGTTACATATTTCTTTCTCTATTCTAAAATTGCAGCTTGAATATCACCATCATCTTGAAGATTATAGATACAAGTATCACAAAACAAGTAAGATGATTTGTGTTTGGTAGATTATTTCTTTGTTTTAACAATACTTCTTGGCAATAAATTTCATACTGTTGAAAATTCTGGAGGTAGTCTCTGATAAGCCCCACTCTGTGGGAGTGAGCATTGTCATCCTGGAAGATAGAGTTCAGTCCCAGACTGTGGAGATATGGGATTTCCACTGGGTTCAAAATCTCATCTTAATATCTCCCTGCAATAAGATTGCCTCCAATGATGACACATCCATTTTTCAGTGAGGGAGATGCCACCCCACACTGCCTCCACCAAAAGATGTTACTCTATCAGTGCGGCAATCAGAATAGCGTTCTCTGTGTCTTCTCTATGCATTGGCCCTATGATTCAACTGCTGTAGGCATATTTATCGCTGAACGTAACATAACATGTTTAGGTTCCAGTGCATGAGTTCCCAACAGCAGTGCAAATGGGCCTGATGGTGAAGGGCAGTCATGATGAGCCTCCTGACAGCCCAATGAGACCGTTAATTGGCAGTGTGCAGTCTGTTCCGGATTGTCTGTAGAAGACTGCCTACAGTTCCTGTCGGGATAAGGAACCTTGACTTCAAAACAAGGGTTAATGTAAGAGCAATAGGCAGAAAAGATCTGGCACATTTTTCATGGGTGCAGCCCTCATACTCAGCTCTGCTGCTTTGCTCATCCAACAAATGCATGTGGCACCATTTAAAAGGGAAATAAACGGGCTTTCAAATGGTATAAGATTTGTTGCGAAGAAGCATTGTTTCAACCAAGAAGTAATCTACCAAACACAAATGAACATACATTTTGTAGCACATTTATATTGTCCAGTAGTGCTGGGGCAAATGCATAGTTATTGCAGTTGTATATCTTGAAAGACCAGAGATTTAATGGGTACTAACTGATTTAACAGCAGACGAGTGTTTAGTGTACTTTGGTACAGAGAAGGGTTTGGTTTCATTGAAGATGCAAGCTCTAATTTTAGCCAGAGGGGACAGAATTAGTCAGGAGACCCCATTATCAGTATGACATTGCCTTAGCGTCAGCAGCCTCATAGTTATCTAGTCAACTTAAAGATTCTGAATATATAGTGAAATTAAATATAATTTACTTTTCAATATATCTCATTTTCATTGAGTTGAAGCTTCATTCAGGCAATTATTTTGAGCAATAATTTTGTTGAACAGAATCAATACATTTTTTTACAATGTTGATAAGAACAACTCCTTCACATTTATTTTTTGCAAACCTTTACCTTCCAAAATTAATAACATTTTGAAAAGTTGATCCATCAGAAAAGTCTGTCTCCCCACTTAAACCCAGGATGAAGAAAGATTCATTTGAAACTAAGTAAATTAAACAAATTTCCCATCCTTGTTATTTATTATTTCAGGTAGCAACAATGGTAGCTGCTAATCAGCTGCTTTTGAAAATCCTGCATTGTTTGAATGACTTGGAGCTGGAGAAATTCATGGAGTTCCTGCAGTTGATTGTCTCCCAGAAGGACCTTGCAGACATCTCATATATGTGCAGTTACACAGAAGACAAAGCAAAAATGGTAGATTTGATGGTTCGCACCTATGGCAGTCGGTCTGTGGAGCTTACCAGAGATGTTTTAATGAAGATGAAGAGGACTGATCTGATGCAGATGCTGTCAGACACCTGCTCAGTGACCAAAGGTGAGACACAGCAGACCAAAGAATGTAAAATCACATAGTCACAGATGCTATAAATATGTTTTGTTAAACAGTTATTCTTAATAACTATAAAAGAAGTAAATCTGCTTTTAAGGGGACATTTATTTATTTATTTATTTATTTTTTAAGATTTATTTTTGGGCTTTTTCGTGCCTTTATTAGAGAGAGGACAGTGGACAGAGTCGGAAACAGGGAAGAGAGCGGGGAGAGACATGCAGGAAATACTGCCATGGGCCGGATTCAAACCCGGGTTGCCTGCGTACATGATGCGCGCCCTAACCACTCAACTACTGGCGCGCCCCTAAGGGGACATATTTTAACCTTTTAAGGCAAGTTTATATTGATCTCAGAGGTCCCCAAAAAATGCTTGTTAAGTCTACTGAAAAAACACCCCAGTATTGGATTTATGCATGTCTAAAACCCCTCTGTTTCAGCCTTACTCAGGACTAGTTATTTCTGTCCGTGGCTATAAATGTTACGGAGCTGTCTGACTCCGCCCCCTGACCATGCCCCTCTAAGGAAATGGATGTGGCTCTCCTGATCCTCCTCTCAGCTGAGAGAAGGATCAGGAGAGGAGGGCAGAACTTTCTTCCAAATGGGGAGGGCCAACCAAACCAGGGGGTGGGGCTAACTCCCCACATGACATCATGAGGGGAAAATCTGAGCACGGCTTGTTTTAGCTCACATTTTCTGAAAGGAGAAAGGGGGGGTGGGGTGGGGGGGGTTTAATGGATTTTTCTGGTACTTGAGGGGATTGAGACCAGGGGCAAACATTTGTTAGAGAAGCCTGAAAAAGTGATTTTTTGTATAATATGTCCCCTTTAATATGTACTCTTTCAGTTCCATTACAATCAGGAGTGCACAGTAATAGCCATAGTCTGTGATGGAGGATAAAAGGCGTTAAAAAATAAAAAACAATCATATCCATCAATGTTACCGGAAAGTAGAAATACACCTCAAATGTGCTCACATGATGAGAGCTATTGAGTAATAAAATAAACTCTAGCCATTCACTACATGTCTGTCCATCTGCATCCATCCATGCATCCATTTTTTTCCTGAAATAGTAACTTACAATATTTTTCATATTTTGTTAAAATAAATGTGCATAATTTTTCGAGCATTGCATTTTCTGTCAGCATTAGCTCATTCTGAAAATAGTAAAAATGATTGAATGTTAATTCTCCTGCAGTTAAAACTTGAACATCTTTGTTTTGGTAATTTGGTAGAAAAATATGTTACTATAATGGCAATCATTATTTCTTTAAAGGGGTTGGATGGATATTTAATTAGACTTTACTCAATGTAAAACAATATAAAAGTCTGCTGAGTTATTTTTAATTCCTTTCTCTGCAGAGAAAGAATCCATGGATGATCTCCAGCCTAAACAGTCCAAGAAAGTGAGTTTTGTTGAAACTCACCCCTGTTGGACATTATGTGACCGCTTGTATTCTTGATGCATATCGCAAGTCTGACTTGGTTATGTCACTGCAGCTTACAGATTGCTTTCTTTCTGCCTGCAACACACTTGTTCAGTTCTACTCTTCTTGTTCCACTACTGTAAAACAAATGAACATTTTAATTCTTATAAACTACTGTCTTCAGAATAACCCAGCTCTGTCTCTGCTCTCTTGCTTGTCCGCTCTGAAGCATGTAGCTTAAAGCATCACTAATTGTGGATCAGTTTTAATGTCAATGTTCAGGAAGGGCCTGTCTGGTGGTGCTTGTTGCTGGTTTTCTTTTCTTTTTTTTGTGATCATTTTTTAAATTTCCTTTTTGACAATTTAACAAGAGAGTACAAACAGTAAATATCACAGAGTCTGGGGGGAATAAATGTCTATATACCCACATACATATGCATAAGTCCACTTCTAAATCCTTTTAGGTGCCAGTACATAAATACATCACACAAGCATGTGTTGTATGTAGCCCCTTACCCATATGTATACATGTTAAATCCTACATGTATGTGGAAAATAAACAAACAAAAAGAACAACAATATCAATGAAGCAGGATAATTAACAACCCCCCCCCACTCCAATCCAGGCCCCTACACAAATAAAAAACCTTTTAGAATACTTATTTATTTAAGCACTTTTTGAGTTCATTTATTACCATAGACCATATCTCAATGACAGATTCTTTCACTCCATGAATGCGGGCAATGATATCTCTAAACAAGCTGTGTCTAAATAAATAAGAAGCCAAGCCCGAACAGAAAGAGAGTGAGCGAGTTTCAGGCATGTAGCCACCAACTTTTTTGCTGCCGTAAGCCTGGCCAGTAATCCCTGTTTTTTGTAAACCGTAATACCAGCCAGTGGGAGGTCATTTAATATCAGAGCTGCAGGTGAACAAGGCAGTGCCGAACCAAATATTGTGGAGAGGCTAGACGCAACCGACTTCCAGAACACTGCCGCAGGGGGACATTCCCAAAGGGCAAATACAGTTTTTCTGCCTTACTCCACACTGACATTAAATACAAAATTATAGGGCCAAACTCACAACGGCATTTATTGATAGGAATGCCTGAAAACAAAAATCCCACCAGGGAATGATGGCCAGTAAGTGTCTCCTCCAATAAATGCCACGACACCTGAGCATCTGGCTGGAACCAGGTTAGTAAGGGTTTAAGAGTAAATACCCAGTTATAGTATTCAAAATTGGGGAGAGTCAGGCCACCAGCCTGTCTCTGATGTTGCATTGTGGAAAGCTTGATATGGGGATGCTTGTGATTCCATATAAACTTTGTTATGGCTGACTGTAATTTGCACCAGTACTGTAGCAGAGCAGGGAGAGGTAGCATCAGGCTGTTGTTTCTGGTTTTCTGAATGTATGCCCAATCCATCCCCATCTTCTGCTCCTGATCTAATTTTGTACTAGTTGGTGGATCTTCTACCAGAGATTGATTTTGTCTATGATACTTCCAAAGTAGATAAAAGACTCGACCTCTCCCAGTGGGCTCCTCTACAGTGTGACTGGGTATGTGCTGGTGCTGTGCACTTTCAGGATCTTTCTCTTTCCCTTATGGATGGTGAGACCTTTTTGTGAGGAGGTGTTAACTAGTATTGTTGTCGTATCTTGCATTTGCTGACAGCTGTGGGAGAGTAACGCCAGGTCATCTGCAAAGTCCAGGTGGTCCAGAGTATCCATTGAACTCTGTTTCTACTCTGCTCTGTGGTCATCTTTTTAATCCAGTCAATGGCTTGTAAGAAGAGAAATGGAAACAGCAGGCATCTTTACCTGACGTCGGTCTTCACCTGGAACTGTTTATGATGGATGACTCTCCAGCTCATTCCACTGTAGCTGTTTGTGACTATGTTGACCAGCCTGGTCAGCACTACACAGTCTCTTTGTCCATACAGTTGAGTGCTTTCTCATAGTCGACAAAGTAGACATAGAGTGAGAAATTCCATTCCAGAGATTGCTCTAAAATGGTATGTAACTGTTCTTCCTGAATCTTGCTTGCTGGTCTCTGAGCTGGGGGTCCATGGCGTCCATCATTCCTTCCAAGATTACTGTTAACCACATTCCCTGGCATGGATAACAAGGTGATTCCTTTATAGTCTGAACATTTGCTGAGGGCACCTTCCCTGGGGAGTTTGATGAGACAGCTCTCTTTCCAGTCTAATATTGCTTCTTCTTCCTGCCAGATGTTTCCAAACAGTGGGTCCAGCATCCTCACGGTTGTGTTGACATCTGCTTTTGGGGCTCCTGCTAAGATGTTGTCTGAGCTTGCCGCCTTCCTGTGCTGCCTTCCCTGCTTGGTCTTTCACAACTGATGGGGAGGTCATTGGGGTGGGCTGAATGTCTGGAGGGTTTGCTGGGCTTGGTCTATTCAGTAATTCTTCAGAGTGTTCTGCCCAATCTATTGAGCTGGTCTACCTTTGCCATGGTAGTCTTCCCTTCATAGTACATGCCAGCTTCTTGATGGTGCCATGCAGCTGCTTCATGTTGCATTCTCCAGAAAATAAATACATAGATAAATGTGTAATTAGATGTCTGACCTCACACCTCAAGTGCATGAAGCATCTGCAGTTATTTCTTGTCCTTAGTTTAAAATCAAAATAGCTCTGGTTGCTGCCAAACTGGAAATTCCTTTGATTAAAAACCAAAATAATTTGAAATTTTAATTAGATATATGACTACTAGTCTGTATGGTATTTTGATCTTATTTAACTTTTTACGCAAAGTCAAAGACAAACAAATGCCACCGTCCTTTTTATAGCATTGTAGTATTTATAACAACTTCCCTAAGATTGGCCTCAGAGATTTCTTTGAAAAACTTAAACAGATACAGGAATATGTTGTGTTTGGTCAGCTAATAGTAATCAGTGTTATGAGACTAAAGCATAATAGGGTAATGTAGGTCATTTTTTGCTTTAGAAATCAATCTAAAAGTGTTTAGGTAGAGGAATTATTTATAATGTTATATGCTAAATGTAACCTTTGATCTTCACTATTTTTAGGAACCTACCAAATCTGCAACAAAACAGGTTCTCCTGAAGACACTGGAGGATTTGAGTTACAGCAAACTTGAGAAATTCAAGTGGATGCTACAGGTTGCATACTTCCACAAGAGCCTTCCACAAATCCCCTGGAGCCAAATGAAGCACGCCAAAAAGCCACATGTCCTGGTGGATCTCTTGGTGAGGAAACAGCAGTCAGTGGAAGTGGCCAAAGAAGTTTTAAAGGACATTCAAAGGAGTGATCTGGTTGAGAGGCTTTCAGGGTCCAGCTCAAAACACAAAGGTAAGATCGAGACGGTACATTCAAATGTTTCCAATTATAGCGACCGAATGTCACTTTTTCACCTCAAAACAGTAGTTTCGAAATCAGGCTAGTAGCACAACTTTCCACAGAGTGCCCTGGCCACCTGCTTTCAGTACCATGTAACTTTTGGCAGCAGGCCGCAATTATCTTTTGAGAAGTGAATACAACTTTGAGGCATTAGTTTATACGCCAGTCTTCAGCTTAAAAAGGCAACTTAGTTCATCGAACTGTTTAATACATCCGCTTGGGCTAAGAGACAGTGCCAAGAAACAAAAAAGATAGTGATTGAGCGAGAGGCTGGACTAAAACCAGCAATCCATCATTCCTGCAGATAATATTCATAAAGCATTGTGATGCAACATCCATCCGCATTATTATCTGTGTCATTGTTGTCTCATGTTTAGCAGATTTACCAGGTGCACATGGTCAGTCAACCCAAGTTATTTTTAAGATTTGCATATGAATAAGTAGATGAATAAATAAATCTTATGACAGAAAATTGTTTCTTTCCTCACTAACTTTTAATTAGCTTTATGGGTTTGAAACCATACGAACCTATGTAAACTAGCATGTTCAAAATGACCCTCTCTAATCTATCCTTACAGCCCTGACCTTAGACGTAATGCTAACAGCTGAATGCACATACACTAGGGCCGAAAAGGTTACTTATCTTCTGTTTAGATACATGAATGAAAAGGAACTTTTTGTAGATCAAAATTATTGCACAAACTTCACCATTTAAAGAAGGACTTGCTCCCGATTTAAAAAGACATTAAAAAAAAGTTAAAGGGAAAGGTTTGGTCAAACAAGGTGCAGATGACTTTTGACTTGTCTACCCAGCTGTCTGTGAGTTTTTTTTTTTAAGTAAGGTAAGACATTTAGGAGCAGTAGTGGACTTTTTTACATCAGTATGCAGAGATCAAAACGTCACAAGATGTCTAGTTGAGGTGAAAATGATCTTGCAAGATCAATATTTCCCAGACACCAGAAGCAGCAGCTCTCCTGACAGAAAACAAAAAAACAAACAAACTGGAAGTTATAAAAGATCAAAAAGATGCCCTGGACACTTTAAAATTGTCGGTTTGCCAGCTAATGAAGTAATGGAGCTGATCTGTGACCCATTCAGTCACCACTCCATCCCCCAGCCCCTCCTCCACATGAGCTACTTGGGGCGGCACATGATGGGCAAATGCATAACATGTTCATCATAAAGGTGTGAAATGTTTAAAGGCTGCTGCTGGAAACCTGTGCAGGCAAGTTCTTGTTTGCACGCAGACTCACTCATAGTGTGCGTGACAAGCCTTGGTTCCCCGATGAACTCTCTGATCTCGTTCACAAACGAAATGCTACATGGGCAGCTGCAAGAAAATCTAAATCTGAGTCAGACTGAACATGTTTTAGACAAGAAATAAATGTACCCTTTTTATCAGTAAAGCCAAATCTGAGTTTTATGTAAATCAGATGACTGAAAATGCATCTGATCCTTATAAGTTTTGGAGAACGATAAAGGGATTGTCCTCTGCCACTGGACAAAATTTCGTCCTGCCACAGATGATAAAGCTTGGCAATGAGACCATAACGGACTAAAAGATAATTCTAAATGTGTTAAATTAACATTTTGTGTCCTCTGGTCTGCTTTTTGAAAGCCAAAAACACCTGGATCTCCCTGAAACTTCTTAAAATTATGGAGATGAGCCTCTTAATTTAAATTTGAATTAATCCCTTTTAATGTCAATGAAGTTTATGTTGAATTAAAAATGTTAGATGTTAAGAAATCAGCTGGCCCTGATGGCCTAGACCCATACTTTTTAAAAATTACTGCTGAAATAGTTGCTGAGCCTTTGCCTTATATTTTCAACCTGACATTGGAAAGTGGTACAATACCAGGGATTTGGAAAGCTGCTTTTGTCACCCCAGCTTTGAAAGCTGGTGATCCCTCTTGCCCAAATAACTATAGACCAATTTCTAAACTCTTAGTTTTGGCAAAAGTGCTGGAAGGGTTGATCTATAACCAGTTGAAAGGATTTTTGTTAAAAATAGCATTTTAAACGAGCTGCAGTCTGGATTCAGAAAGAAACACAGTACAGTCACTGCTGCCGCAAAGGTTGTAAATGATATTATAATTGCCATTGACTCTAAATAACTTTGTGTTGTACTTTTTCTAGATTTATTGAAGGCCTTCGATACCGTTAACCACTCTGTCCTATTACAGAAGCTGGCTGATATCGGGTTTTCCCCAGCAGCACTTAAATGGTTTGCAAATTATTTAAGTGGCAGAAGGCAAAGTGTTGAAGTTGATGGTCTGTTATCTAGCCTTTAAAATGTTCAAAATGGTGTCCCACATGGGTCCATATTGGGCTGGATTTTATTTATTATTTATATAAACAAGTTGTGTGCGAATGTTACTGAGGCTCAATTTAATTTCTGCGCGCACTGATACGGTGATGTATGCATTGTTGTCTTCCTTAGAAAGCGCGACAAACAAACTACAGGTGGCCTTTAATGTTGTTCGGAGAAACCTGTGTGACTTAAGACTTGTACTTAATGCCAGCAAGACCAAAATGATGTGCTTCTCAAGGTCTAGGGCACAAGTTCAAGGCAGTGCTCAGATTTTTTACCTTAAACAATGAGGCAATCGAATATGTTCAAACGTATAAGTACCTTGGCTTTTTGTTAGAAGAAAATCTGTCTTTTAACCATGAAATTGATTGTCTTGCAAAGAAACTGAGGTATCTTCTATCGAAACAAACGCTGTTTTTCTTTTGTTGCAAGAAAGAAACTCATTCAAGCAACATTTTTGTCTGTAATGGCTGACATGTCAAAATAAGTGTTACAGGTTCAACACAGTAAGAATAACACAGAAATGACCCACTTCCTGTCCAATGGCAAAGGATCAAAATAGCCAACATGGCCACTGGTGTGTCTGTTAATTAAACATGTCAATGTAGGGACAGATATTGAGGACTTCAGGTCAAAATCAGAGCCTGATAGGTTCAACACACTAAGACAAATTCAAAAATGACCCATTTGCATCACTTTCTGTTGGCAGTAGGGGGCACCATGATGAGCTGTTTTCATGTGGGCGTATTCAGTGTGATACTGATGTGTTGCCATAACATGTTGAAGACCATAGAATGATCTCCCCAAAGTTACAGTAGTTTTCAGTGAATAATTGTCCAAAAAGAGGCCTTATTTTGAAATTGGGGCAGAGCTAGTGGACTTCCTGTTGGGATTTTGGCATGGGTCCAAGAGTCTTTTTTGTAGGTGTGGTCATGGTGCATGTCATGCACGAAGATCATCTGCCTTAGTTCTATGGTATTCGGGGGCTGAATTTTGAAAGTGAGAAAAATGGAAAAAGTGATAAAAATCAATTTTGTTTTGTCAGAAGGGGGCGGAGTTATTGATTTCTGATATTGGTGCATGATTTGATACAGGATCCATGTGTGATCATCTGTGAGAAGTTTGGTGATGGTTGGTGTAAGTACTGAAAATTTATGGACAATTATTGTTGTTTTTACACCATTTCTTTGGAGAAAAATGGTGAAAAAAGTGGTCATCAAAGTTTGGGGCCATACAGCAGCCCCGCCCACTGGTGAAAACTCAAGCCTTTGATAACTTTTGGTCTCCTAGTTTGAGGAGAAACCACTCTGGAGCCAATGGGATAAGTGCCTTCGGACTAGTTCGTTCAAATGCAAGGACTGTAAATTGATCGAAAAACAGCCAAATTTGGACACTTTTCCTTGATGATGTCACTTCCTGTGCATTTTAGAGGATGGTCCCATGAGGATTTTTTGTCCATCTGGTCATGATACACAATTGTACCGATTTTCATGCATGTCACCCAAACTTGTGGGCGGGGCTCCTGAATACCAGGTTTTGGGGCCCCTGAAGGGCCATTTTTTGAGTGAGATGAATGCAACCACCAGAATATGAAATTTTTCACCAGGATCTAACAAGCCACCAAATTTGGTGAGTTTTGCAGCATGTTAAGGCCACCAAGAATGCAAAAGTTGTGAGAGAAAAATAACAAATAATTCCTTGCATTTCAATAGGGCTCTCACACTGGTCAGTGCTCAGGCCCTAAATATTATTGGTAGACATCCCAAGACCTTTTTTTTGTCACTTATGCATTGTCATGAAAATCAAGGTCAGCGAAGTGACCATATATGGTTCCTTGTCCGTATATTATTTTTAAAAAATCCACAAAGTGTATGTGTATGAATAGTTAATATTGGAACACAAATAGAGTCTAATGAGTATTTACTTGCACATTTAAAAGTTATTTGAATACAAAATATTCATTTCATTAGACATGTTGAGGTTGCCTTTACATTTTGACCTCTTTCAGAAGACAGACCTGACTGGCTTCAGACTACTTGTCAAGTTCTCTAGTTGATCAGGAAGTGTTGCCTGAACTTGAAAGGGCTGAGGTAACACCAGAGGACGCAGGACAGCTCAATTCTTGAAGTTTTCTTTTGATTTATTTTCTTCAAATGAATAGGTTGAAAACCTGAACAAATAACAATAGACAAATCATCATAATCCATGAAAGAAACCAAACATAATGAAACACTCAACCTATTTAAAAAAACAGATTTTTTTAATGTCTATTTCCTGACCAAATCATAATTATCTGTTGAACCAAAACTGCTTTACTCTGCCCAACCAAATAGCGTTTAACCTACTACAAACTTATCTACATCTAGGCAGTTCCATCATATCAGTTTAGATTTACTTCGTTTAAATAAACAATAAACTGACTGGGGGCGTCTCAAATGTCTCCTCTGATCTCCTGATCTGCTCCTGCTCCTGCTTCTGCTGCGTCTGCTCAGCAGCTCCTACCTAGTAATATAGTTAAACAGCACAAACAACTAGGAGACCCACCCACCATATCCAAACAGAATAAACGAATAAATAAACAACTAAACAGTACAATGTCCATTCTTTCTCTGCCTTGGCTTGACACTACTGTATATGTAATGGTGGTACCACTGGTTTTCATCTATAATAAATCACAGGTATTCAATTACTAAGTGAATTTTAGCTGTGATGAGACTTTAAATGAAAATAAAAACTGATTTATGTCATTTAAGTTTAATCAAACTGCTATGCTATTATAAAACTGGCTAAAGTCACATACATTTCACCGTTTATACAACTTATTTTTTACTTTATAATTCTACCAGAAAACATAAAACCAACACAAACATACTGTTTTACAACCCTTTATGTTCATCAGCTTATCAAGGTTAGTTCGGATTTCAGGGCCATTTGTTTGGGACAAAAGAGACTAAAACTACATTTTCCAAGTTTTTGGAGACTGGCCCACTGCTGATTGGTCAGATTGGTGATGTCATTTTTTTGTGAAGTTGACTGACTCTGCTGATTGGCTGAGAAAAATCATTCTAGTTCTACCACAGAACTAGAGCCATGATGGAAGTCGACTGAAGTGACCATATATGGTTCCTTGCCCCATAAAGGATTAATATGTGAATGGAAATGTAAAATTAAAAAGAATATTTTTTTGTGTCTTCTAAAGATCTTATGAGAAGTTTGGAGTTTTGGGGTCAAGGAAGCATCATGGTAATCGCATTCATTCGTCCAATTAATTTTCTCTTTTTTATTTATTTCCAATGTTGCAAAAAGATAAATTTTCATTTGTTTTTCCTCTGCAGCATGACTCTAGTGTCTGGAATAAACTTGAACCCCAAGTACAAATTACAGATACTGAGGAAACTCCAACATACAGGTAAAAGTAACTTCATTGTTGTTTTTCATAGAATTCAAACAAATCAATTGGTTCTAAATTATGACTCAAATCCTCAAAACTGATGCCAGATGCTCACAAGAACTCATTGACTTTGTTTCCAACTCTGTAGCCTACAGTCTAAAGCAGTGAACTGCTTTGAATGCAGTGTCTCTGGCCTACGCTGGGTTTGTAAGGACAAGGTTAGCTTTCAGTACCAGTTTTGCTCCTGGGGAGGACACATGGAAAGGATGGAAAGTATGGAATACCTCCCAGCAGGTCCTCTAATGGACATCAGAGTTGCTGCTGGAAAATTTGATGAAGTGTACCTGCCACACTGGATCTGCACTGGTAAGTGGAAATTTAGAAAACTGCATAAAATTTACCAACAACAATTTGAAAACTGATGCAATACTTGTATTCACATGTGAGTGCATTTATGTTTTGTGCAGATGGAGATTCTAACATAACAAAAGAATTTGCAGTCCTTCACATAGATGACTGTGGAGATTTCGTGGAAAAAGTGTCAGCAGTTACACCATCCCATGTCAAGTTATCCGAACCAGTTTTCACAACAAGAGGGGTACTGATGAAAGTTGGCTTTCCTGTGAAAATAAGCTGCAATGTGTTGATATACTATAAACCCAACACACCATTCCTCAAACTGCATGTGTACCTTATCCCCTGTGATCCTGCTCTAAAAAAGGTGAATAAAATGTTCCTCAAAGAGATGAAGGGGAGTAAAATACTGTCTCTCGTTTTAGCTGTAAAACTCCCTTGCATAACTTTTTATCTAATAAAATGACTTATTACAGCTTTGTTCTATCATCTAAGGCTGGCCACAGACTAGACGATTTTTAGCCCGATTTGAGACCGGATTTGCCTTCCTCCGACGATCATGCTGGTGTATCCTGAGCACAGATTCATCATAAAAAATTATTTTTCTGTATAATCTTCAAGTGTGTGTTGTCAACGCAATGAATTGCCTACTCCAATTACGTAGTAGCCACCCAGACCTTGAATCACAAACATGTTTGATACTGTGCAGGTGTGTGGTCTCAGTGGTCTCACAGTCCTGCCAAGTGGTCTGAGGATCATTAAAACTGTACTTAGGTCTGTGATCTCCCATGGTTTTAATGCCATTTGAAATATGAAAATCATCTAGTGTGTGGCCAGCTTTAATATATGGTGCTTAGCAAATTTATTAGACCACCTGTTATATTTGTCTCAGAGACCATCCAGCATCATGAAGTGCTTTTAATGCAGACTCTTTCATTTTCAGTGAGCTCTCCACATTTTACCATTTTGAACAGGAATGAGGAATTTCAAACTGAATTCACCTTTTTATACCCAAGTTTGAGCCGGCTCACTGGGCTTCTCTGAGAAGTCAGAAACTAATCAAGCAAAACATTCAACCACTAAAACTCATTTTTCTGTTCAGGAATGCAAATAAATAATTATAATTTGACATATTAATCAAGAAATAATAATTTGCTTTACGTTTTTTCAGTTTTTTTGTAAATCAGTAAATTTGAAAATTCATGGATAACAATAATAATTATATTTTGGCATTAAAAATATCATTTAGGTAAAGAGCTTCTAAATTTTGGTGTATTAACCATTGCAGAAACATAAAAAATGATTTTGGTAATTACTAACACTGTTAATTTAGGGCAGTTGTGGCATAAACCTTACTTTGGGTGGTGGTCTAATAAATTTGTTAAGCAATATATGTAAACTTTTCCTCACTATTGACCCAATACTCCATTGTTGAACTGATTCTTCATATTGTTCTTTAAAACACAGATGACAATACTGAGCACCATATATTTTTCACTCAATGCAGACTGTGGACACAAAAGAACTCTCGAATGGATATGAAATAATCCAAAAACCACGCCCAGACAATCACCTGAAAATGCTGCAAGGTTTTAGCCTCACAGCAGATATAGACTCAGCAAGGATTTTCCCAGAGGTAAACTTTGTCTGTTAGTCATGAAATAACTGTACACTGCAAAGAACTTTGTTTTAAATTTACAGTATTATTTTACATTTTGGACAAACAGTTCTTCAATAAACAATCAGATTTTTTGTAAACATAGAACAGCTAAATCATCTGATGAAATTGAGTCAAAACTACCCACATTTTGCAGCTTTTTAAATTTTTTATAAAAATACTTATGTGGTTTGTCAATCTAATTTAGCTTATTTGACCTTTTTTTCTTGTAAAACCCTCTTTGGTATCAAATAAAAACAGCTTTCTATTAAATGTCATTTTTTTTAAAACTGTAAAGTAAAATAAGTGCATAAATATTTACCCCCCTTCAAGTCAGCATTTAGTAGATGCACATTTGGCTGCAGGTAGAGTGCACAGCACTGAGTCTGATGTAGATAGGTCTCAATCAGGCTTGCACATCTGGACACTGAGATTTCACTCCATTCTTTGCAAAACTGCTCAAGCTCTGTCGGGTTGAACAGGGATCAGGTATGAATGGCCCTTTTCAAGTCCAGACACAAATTCTCTTTTGGATTGAGATCTTGGCTTTGACTTAGCCATTCATAAGCATTCACCTTGTTGTTTTTTAACCATTTCTGTGTAGCTTTCTCTGTATGCTTTAGGTCATTGTCTTGCTGGAAAATAAATTTTCTCCATAGTTCTCTTGAAGACTGAATAAGACTGCCCTTTAGGATTTTCCTTTATTTAACTGGGTTGTTTTACCCTTGACATTTACAAGTCTTCCAGGGCCAGCTGCTGAGAAGCATCCCCACACCATGATGCTGCCACCACCATGCTTCACAGTGGGGATAATGCTTTTGCGGTGATGTGCAGTGTTTGGTGTCAACCAAACATAGCATCTTGTCTGATGGCCAAAAGGCACCATTTTGGTCTCATCAGAGCAAAGAACTTTTGTCCGCTCAAACATGGAGTCTCCCACATGCCTTTTGGGGAGCTCTAATTGAGATTGAATGAGTTTTCTTAAACAGTGGCTTTCTCTTTGTCACTCTTCCATAAAAGCTTTGACTAGTGAAGAACCTATGCAACAGTTGTTGTATGCATAGCCTCTCCCATCTCAGCTGCTGAAGCTCCATCAGGGTAGTCATAGGTGTCTTGGTGGCCTCTCTCACAAGTCAAATTCTTTCATGGTCACTCAGTTTGTGAGGATGGCCTGATCTAGACAGATTTACATGTGCAATATTCCTTCCATTTGTGGATCAAATAATTAAACTCTGGGGAATGTTCAGTCCCTTAGAAATTTCTTGTATCCATTTCCTGACTTGTACTTTTTTAAAAGCCTTTGCTCTGAGTTACTTGATTGTTCTTTTGTCTTCATGATGTAATGGCACCCAGGAATATTGATTAACCAGTGACTGTAACTTCCAGACACAGGTGTCCTTTTACCACAACTACTTGAGACACATTCAGGTCAGTCACTTTAAGTGGAGTGAATGCAGTCACTTATTTTTCATTACATATTTTGATTTAACTGACATTACTTTGTAGAAATCTGTTTCACTTTGACATTAAAGAGGTATTTTTGTGTTTTTTTTTTTCATTTTTGTCAATAAAAGCCAATTTATATCACCATGTTTGATTTATAAAATCAATAAAAGGGTAAAACATCCAAGGAGGTGAATACCTTTTATAGAGATTGTATGTGCCCCATCCTCCTTGGTTCCCGTTGTATTCAGTTTATTTTGTTTTATTTTTTTTTTACTTTAGAAGACAAAATCAACTCCTTTCTTTTTCATGATTTAATAGAAAGTTACCCTCAGATATGACAGCCAAGACCCGAACTTCTACGAAGTGTTCATAGAGAATCCAGACAGAAGCTTCCACCTCACTCTCTCCCAGACAACTAAGGTGGAGACACAGTGCAAGCCAGTCTGGACCTGTGAAATTCGAAATGGTAAGTGCTGATCAACTTTATGAATAAATTAATTCATAGTGTTGGGCAATGCCCCTTGACCTCTAATTGTGCTGCTGAAATATTTTGTTAGAAACACAATACATAAAACCCCAATTTATGTGTTTTATTTCAGATGACTATCAGAACCCTACCTCAGAAGGTAAGATCCTTCTTTATAAAGATTTACGAGTTACCTTTTTGAATTCATGGTAGATCATGTGATCATGCATCTGTCCAGTTCTTTCAAGTATAGTAGAATCAGTTAGAAAATTACTGAAACTTTCTCACAGTTTTAATTTTCAAACAAATAAAACCTGTAGTTAATTTACTATCACAAAATGTTTTTTAGGCTCTTTTACTAAATGGGCATGTTAAATATAATCTAATAACTGGTTGATATTGTTACAAAGGCTAAGTGTATGACATAACATCTGTTTGTGCCCATTGTGATAACTTATCACATTTTGCATCTGCTATTACATTACGAGGCAAGCAAAATATTTTTCTCATAAAAATGTAAAAAATATTTTTACATTATAGAGTAGGTCCCTTATTCTTGCATTAACATGGTTACTGCTTCACAATAGAGTGCAGTCTGCACTATAAGCAGTTGAAAGAAGCTTGTCTTTACCACTGATCATATCTGTTGATTAAATTTATAGGAGCTATCAAAAATACCACCAAGCTTATTTATTACAGAATGGCAACTGCTGGACATTAAAGGGTCAAGAACACTGATCTCAGAGGACAATAACTCCTACAGTAATTTGATAAATATTCCAAAAACTTAAAAAGTAGGAACTGCTCTGTGCAGCACAGCCCCGGTTCCACAAGTGTGAAGAGAGAGGAACAGCGCTGCTAACAAAAGACAGGCAGAGGACATGCCAGCCTTGATTGATTGTTCGAGACTTGTTAAAAAATTTTGAAAAGAGACAGCTGGACCGAGCAAACATTTTCTTTCAGAAATATTTCAGTACCGTGTTGTTTGCAGAGCTGGGCAAAAACCTTCTTTTTTGGATGTTGATTTGAAAAACAATTACTGAAGCCTTTAACTTTGGGAAATTCTGTTTCCTGTAAAGATTTTTAAATGACTGTGTACGCGGTTTATCCACACTGTTTTGTTTATGGGAGAAAGAAGGATCCAAACCGTGCAGCGAGCAGTGAGCAAGAGCGTAGTGCCTCCTGTAGCAACCAAAACACTCTTTTATAAAATGAAGATTAGCCGTTAATGCAGGACACGGTAGTTATACGCCCAGCTGTGATTAGCAGACAGACAGCTGATCCCAGTGATCGCCTCCCAACCCCCCACTGCCAATCATAGCTCTTTCTCTCGACACATACTCCTCCCCCCAATCCCTGCTTGCATTAATGCTGATGTACCATGCTGCTGCTGCTACACATCCTCCACCCCAGCGTCCTCCTTTATAGCTTAAATCTTTTTGTACCCTAATTCACTTTCTTGCTACCATGGATTGATATTTTTTAGCTGCTTTTATTGTGTTCAATATGCATCATCATAAATGTTTTTTGTCCATATGGGGTGATGTGCAGCAGATTTACTAGATATTTTATTTTCTTTCTCTTTAGACAAACACCTCGTGGATCTTCAGCTCTCTTCACTGTTGCAGAAGGTAAGTTTAATCACATCAGAACGACTTTCCAGTATTTAAAACTCATGATATAATGGTTTGACACTACTCAAGATACCCTGAAGTGTTCTTCAGTTGTAATATTATTGATAATTACAAACAATCAGATCCCTCTTTCTCTTCATTTTGAATGTATCAGGCAGCAACCATCACCACAGACAGAGAGATACTTTTAAAAACTCTGGAGGAGTTGAACCAGGAAGACTTCGAGAAGTTCAAGTGGTTCCTTCAGGATAAAGGCGTCCTCGCTGGCCTCCCATGCATCTCGACGGGTGAACTTGAGAACAAAAACAGGTTGGAACTGGTGGATCTGATGTTGCGCATCTACAGCCAACAATGTACAGACTTGACCAAAGAAGTTCTCAGAAGAATAAACAGGAATGACCTGGTGCAGATGTTGTGAGAAATCTGAATCCAAAGGGAAGTTGGGCCGGCCACACACTGGGCGATTTTAAAATCTTAACCAATTTTGAAAACGTGAAAGACCAAAGACATGATGACAATTTCAAGCGATTTTTCATCTTTAATCCTCAGAACGCACACCTGCTAGCCGACCTTTTAAGGAACCTGGTGTGATCTCATGACTTCATAAAAAAAATCAAACAAACATGGATTTCTGTTGATTCCTTCTTGCTGTCCCTCTACAACAGGCTATGCTGGCATGCGTTACAGGTGCAGCAGAAATCATAAAACAATGAAAAGAATCAGGATGGAATCCTGGCTGGAATGAAGGTACAGTTGTTTTTATGGTTTGATCCGACTGCTAACGCTACTCACTCACTCTCATTGGTCACTGGTCATTGGTACTCCGTTGGAGGCACTTAAACCTAGAATCATGAATAACAAACGTGTTTGATATTTTTGATTCACAGTCTGGGAGGCTATGCAACGATTTGGAGCAGTAAAATAATTGTATTGACACCACACACACAAGGATTATTCAGACAAATAATTGTTTGCAACGACAAATCGGGGGGGGGGGAGACAAATCTGGCCTCGAATAGGGCTTAAAATCTTGCCGTGTGTGCCCATCCTTAGGAAACAAGCAGCTAAAAACCATTCAAAGCTGACATTTCAGAAATCAAGAATTCACGTTAGACTAGTCAAACTTTTGACAGCAAAAATGGTATAGAGAGAAGTTTTATGGTGTGCCACTGCCGGATTCATGCTAAAAAAGACTTGAAGATGCTTGAGAAGCTTTAAATATGAAATGTTGACGAGTAAATTTTAGGGCAGATGTGTTATTTTTATTTTGAATCATAGAAAAAGAAAAGAAAACTAAATAAGAACAGAGGCATTATTTTTCTTACATATGTGCATTTCCAGTATTTTAAATATATCTCCATAATATACTGCACTTAATATGTTTACGTTTTATGTTCATGTGTGAAACTGATTTTTTATATTTCATGTTGTAGATTTTTCTGCCACAATGTAAAAATGAAAAGGTGATTTATTTTGGTGTCCATTTGAAATGGATTGAGAAGTGTTTTGACCACTAATACAGGGATTATTATTCTGTTTTTATTCTTTCTGTGTTGTTTTCTTTGAGGCCAGGAAAAGTTAAAGCCTTCCATTTTAGCCAGTTTGTTCAATTTACACTTTAATTTTTTTATATTGCCATATATATAAGTATACTAATATGCTATACTAATAAATTTGTTAAGCACTATATATTTTAAAAACTCTTGATGTCTTTTGTTTACTTGTTAGTTGTTTTGCAGATATAACATCTTATTTTCTTATTTTTTATAAAAGGTGCTTCACAATTATGTTTAGTGTTAATCTGAATATCCCGTGTTTTATCTGGATGTCTGTAAACGGTTCATTACAACAGTAATTGATATTTTCCTTTAAATCTCTGTTTGTATTTCTCATTAATTGTGACTCTGCTTTCCAGAAAAAAGTCACCTATATCAGTCAGTTAAACTTTGGTTTACACCTTTCAGACATATTCAGCTGTACTAAATGTCCTGTACAAGTGAGGAGAAAAGTCACAGTCAGAGGGTAGAATTCTAAAAAAATGTTTTGGAGACTGATGTAGTCCAATATGAATTTGATAAAGTTATTATAAAATGGAGGATAAAATTGATAAGAGAAAAGATATTAAATACATTGTAATACGGTTATAATTTAATGCACAGACATAAGATTAAATGCTCATAAAACAGAGAAATTATTCTAAAAATATACTTTCAATAGTTTTGATAAAATGTGCAAAAACAATAAAATAATTATGATGATAAGACATACTGAAAAGCATCTTTTAAATACTAAGATGTTCATTTAACAGCAGAATACATAATGATAGATACTATGCTGAATTTAACATACCATATAAAAACCTGACTTTAGATTGTGGGTAAACATGCATGCACTTGGTTAGATGTTTTTATTTAAAACCATCAGATTTTTTTTTTTTTACAACACTTAGCTTTACTGTATGTCAGTAATATTTACTGTATCTTTTTGCCATATTATTTGTAGAAGAGTTCTACAGATGCCCTTGGAGGACATGCAGCCCTACTTTTTGTTTCCCTTTTTCAGAAGAAGTTAATTTCTGTCTTTTCTGAAGATCTTGAAAAATGAACTTGTTACTATTGGAGAGTCAGCACTGTTATTCCAAGATAAAGAGATTAATAAGATTTTGGGAAATTGTTATCACCACAGGGAAACAGAGAAAGTCAAGGTCTGTACTCAACAGGCCCGTGCACCTCCATGCATGCTGGTTCCTGCCAATTTCTTCTTTGGGAATCAGATGTTGATGGCCTTTCTCCTCATTGTTTACGTTAATTATCTGATTATTGTCAGAGAAAAACTCAGGCAAGTTTTAGGAAAGTTTTTTTTTATTTACATGCTCGCAGGCTGACTTTTGACATTTTTGTAGGGGGCACCACAGAGCCATCTAGCCATGCCCAAATAAAACTTCTTATTCATCCACTGTCCTTGTGTCTAATAAAATTCATGGCAGCAGGTTTTCAATGCCCCTGAAAACACTAGTTTCTGTTTCATGGCGAATGATGATCTGCCACTGCTACAGCTGTTGATGCAGACCTGTAGCTTTGATATAGGGGTTTGATCTAAGGATGTTAAAAACCCAACCTATTTTAAATATTTTCCTCATACTGCATACTCCCATACTTTTCTTACTTGGCCCTTTTCTGCCTCCATAACTTTTTTTCTGAAAATGAAGTTAAATGTTCAAAATGTAAGTCAATCAAATTCAAATACCTTAAAACAGCATTGGCGCCCTCATCTTCCTTGACGTTGTGGATGTAGGGCTACAGGTTGGCCGACAGAGGGCAGCACCACCAAACAGCTGCTGTGAAATGAATAAGGAAAAGACGACGAAGAAGAAGTTGGAGGTATGGCTGTTATTTACATGGAGGTCGTGTAAAGTAGAGGGGCATTATTTAATGTGCACAACACTGAACTTGTGACGCTATTGTCATTTAGCCTTTACTGTTATAAAGCGGTAAATTATTCAAAGATATCTACTAACGTCGTACGTTGTAGCATATTTTAGCTAGCAGAGAACCAGCCCTGAAATTTAACCTTATTTTGTGTCATGTAATGGTTAGTTTTAATGTGAATTCGCATGATCCGTTGGGAAAAAACACACCTAAAACAGGTAAGTATTGTAATTTGACAGAGTGAAACACTGCGTAGTTAACTCGTCTCCAGCTTTTCATGGACTGGTGTTATGGTTGAATAAGTGACCGTGTTAACTGGCTACTTTCAGTCGAGCTTGTCGCACTTTAAACCTGTAAAACATTTTTTTAAATGACAAAATACGCAGTAGTTATGTCAGTAATGAACTATATCATAGGTTGGTTTTTAGATTCTGTGTTTTTAGCTGTTGAAACTAGAACATTTCCAGACGTCAGTTAACACGGTCACTAGTTAAACCTTAACACCTGTTTCACAACTGTTTCAGTAAAACTAAGACAAAAACAGATTTTAAAAAATTCATGTAAATAACTTTCAGCTCACAAGCACCATATCCCTGCTTTATGTAAAATTCACTGCACTGTCTCTTTAATATTTTAAACTTAAATACTGTTATAAGCTCACTGTGGTAATGTCTTACCTCATGTGCACATGTGCACCAGTTCATGCAAACTATCTTAATAATGCTATCTAATTCATGTAAATCTGCCCACATCCTTGCTCATTTTATACTTCAGATCATGTCTATTCAGTTTTCTTGCACCCTTTTCACATCTTGCAGACTCCAGTTTTGTAAATAAAATGTTTAACCTTAAGGAAGGGCATAAATACAGAGTGTACTCACTTCTGCAAGCACCACTGACCTCCCTGAATAATGGCCTGTCTCTTTTTCTTTTTAAATCTACAGGAATCAGCCAGCAATGAGTTGCACCTCCCACCTTCTCTGTGCCCGCGGTAACTTCCACCATGGCTGTTTTCTGCACATCTTGTCTCGACAGTCTCCATTGCTCAGAGCACTCAGTTCTGGTCCCCAGATCAGCCGCAGCCTACAAGAGAGCTACAGGCTTCTGCAACTGCCCGATGAGGGAAGCAGCAGTCCTGTACAGGTGAAAGAAGCCTACCTCCGACTAGCCAAGCTCTACCACCCAGACTCTGGGGCCCCGACTGCAGATGCAGGCCTGTTTGCTCAAGTAGAGGAGGCCTACCGAGCTGTGCTAGCTCATCAGAGTAAGGTTAAGAAACCTGACGGGAAGGAAGAAGTGGAAGATGAAGATAAGTCCAGAGGAACTGCACTTCAGCACAGACACTACCTCAGCTACGACGGTGTCGGCACAGGAACGCCCAGCCAACGTGAGCGCCAGTTCCGGCAGATTCGTGTCGACAGGGCGTCTGAGCAGGTTTTGAACTACCGTCAGAGGGAGCATGAGAGGGCAGCTGCGGCAGAGGGGGCGCTGGTGGAGCGTGACATGCGTCAGCGTAGCCGGAAGATCAAAATCACCCAGGCTGTGGAGCGACTGGTAGAAGATCTGATCCAGGAATCCATGGCCCGAGGAGACTTCAGGAACCTGAGTGGAGCTGGGAAACCTCTTAACAAGTTTGAACACAATCCTTACGCTGATCCAATGACCCACAACCTCAACCGCATCCTCATAGACAACGGTTATCAGCCTCCATGGGTCGTCACACAGCGTGACATCAGAGAGAAGACTGCTCATATCCGAAAGAGATTATTGGAGGGGAGAGCCAGGCTCGGTGACCCTGTGACACCAAAAGAGCACAGCCAATGGGAGCAGCTGTGTGAATCTGTAGAGGATGAGCTGGTGAAGCTGAACAAGTTGGTGGACAATTATAATCTCGTTGTACCTATGCTTAAAATGCAAATGGTTCACTTCAGTTTGTCACGAGAGATCGAACGTGCTGTAAAAGGAGCCGAGCAACACAGACTGGAGCAGCAGAGAGAGAGAGAGAAGGAGAGAGAGAGGAGGAAGGAGGAGAAAAGAAGAGCGAACACTGTGACAAGGCCTAAAAACACCAATCAGGGCCTGATGTCATGGATGAAGAATATGCTCAGGTTGAAAGTCTAGGTATGCTCTGATCCCACTTTTTTTTCTTACCAAGTGCAAGTTCTTCTGTTCAGACTTAGCCAACCCAATTCTGTACTCCACATTGTCAAAAAATCAATTTTTTCAATGAATGTGGCAAGTTTGAGTACCATTGCACATATATTTGGTTATAGAGAAGAGTCACCTGTCCTTTCATTTCAGCTGGAATCTCCATCATATCTAACATGCCTGCAAAAGTCCTCCCCTCTGTAATATTTTTGCCCATAATGTGAGGCTAGTATGTTAAAAATGTGAGCTTTAGCAGATGAGTTTGGAGTGGGCTAGCTAAGCAAACAGGCTGCTAACTAGCCAGCAGGCTAAAATTAATCATTTATCACCTTGATATGAAATACAGTCAGTTTTATGATTCAGTTTTATGTTAAATACAGCATGACAAAGGGCTGTCAGATCATATTGGCAGTTTGAAATATATTTATAAATATGAATTAAAAAGTTAAATGTTGGAGGGTTTAATTTTAAAAAATACAATGTGCAGATTCTTATTCATCTAGTTCATGGTTATCCATGGTTTCATCAAGAGGATAATTAGACTTGATTGAGGTTCTTAAAGTGATTCGCCTTACCCTTATGGAGGAGAGGTTCAAACTGAACCAGACTGCTCAGTGGAGCAGATAAAGGCAAAAAGGCTTAATATAATATAAGGAAAATCATAAGTTTTTGAATAAAAAATGACTTGAATTTGCACCCAAAACTATTGGATTTCAATGAAGTTCCAAATTAATCACATCAATTTGACTTGCATTAGATGCTTTTACTGTAATGTCAGCAATTGTTCAACATTTCCATACAGATGTTTTAAATTTCAGTCATTTTTAAAACGTCGTCAAAGTAACCCTGAAATAGTTTCAGAATGTCATAGCTGTAACTGAGACCTGTATTGGGACAATCATGCTTGCTTAACAGTTAAGTGTAAGGAAATTAATGTGCTAAGAGGAAATGTAACAACACCATGCAGTTTTTTATGGTTGAGTTGTTTCTGTGAAATTCAAACCAAACACTGTAACCTTCAGTTGCTATGTGACAATAAAGTAAAGGTAATATAAAGTCTTGTGTTAGAGTTTTATGCTTTAGAGTCTTGTTGTATCCCTGTCCTGCAGCGGCTCCACTGTTGAAGGGTTACAGATGATGACAGGCTCCTTGCTGCCGGCTCTGGGACTCTCTACCTCCCTCTGCAGAGCCTCGGCCACAGCCCTGGACGGAGTCACCACCTTGGTCCAGTCGTGAGCAATGTACTGGTGGTACGGATCCTGAGAGTTCTCCAGCTTCTTAGAGCGAATGTAGCTGAGCATGATGCCACAGGTGAAGAAGCTGAACATGCCGACCACCAGGAAGATGTACACCATGCCCTGAGACTGATTTTGGACCCTGGTTCCCTGGGTAGTGTAGTTCTGAGTTGTCTGTGGAGACACTACACCTGTGCTGTTGAGGCAGTGCTGAAGGAGAGAGAGCAGGACTGAGTGCAACTCGCTGGGGTTGATGCGTGGCATGTCTGACCTCTGCTGGACACTTGGGGAACTGCAACTGAGGAGACAGAAGACTGGATCAGCAGACAGGAAAAGGTTAGAAAATATACAGGTGCACGTAAAATGATAGTATAATGTAAATGTTCATTTTTTGAGGAATTTATTTCAGAAAGTCAAATTTCCACACATTCTAGATTCGTCTCATATAAAATGACTTGTTTTGATTTTGATGATTACTGACTAGACAGATATCCAGAAGACAATCACTGTTATCCTCCACAAGGAGGGTAATCCACAGAAGGTCACTGTTGGAAGGGCAGTCTGTTCTCAGAGGTTGTATCAAAGCAGATTTATGGAAAGTTGACTGGAGGGAAAAGTGTGGTAAGAAAAGGCGCACAAGCAACAGGGATGAGCTTAGCCAGAGGATTGTCAAACAAAGCAGATCCAAGAACTTAGGGGAGCTTCACAAGGAGTGGACTGAGGCTGGAGTCAGTGTGCCAAGAGCCACCACACACAGATGGGTCCAGGAAATTGGCTGCAAATTTTGTGTTCCAAGTGTTGAGCCAATCCTGAACCACAGACAATATCTTCAGTGTCTCACCCGGGCTAAGGAGAAAGAGATCTGGACCGTTGCTCAATGGTCTAAAGTCCTGTTATCAGATTAATTCAGTTTTGATGTTCATTTGTAAATGAAGGTCCCAGAGCCTGGAAAGAGAATCCAAAGTGCTTGAAGTCCAGTGTTTTCAGTTTCCACAGACAGTGAGGGTTTAAGGTGTCATGTCATCTGCTGCTGTTGGTCCTCTGTGCTTTATCAAGTGCAGAGTCGACGCTGTCAGCCAGGAGATTTAAGAGCACTTAATACTTCCATCTGCTGAGAAGCTTTATGGAGATACTGATTTTCTTTTCCAGCAGGCCTTGGCACCTGGCCACAGTGAAGCCAAAACTACCAGAACCTTATTTCCTGACCATGGTATTACTCTGATTGGCCAGCCAACGGATCTGACCTGAACCCCATAGAATCTCTGAGGAAATGTCGAGAGGAAGATGAGAGACAACAGACGAGCTGAAGACTGCTACAGAGCCACCTGGGCTTCATAACACCCCAGCAGTGCCATGGACTGATCGCCTCCATGCCATGACAAATTCATGCAGTGATTTGGGCAAAAGAAACATTTTTTTTGACTGGTATTTTGTAAATCTAGAATATATGGAAGTTTTCCTTCTTGAAAAAATCAAACAAAAAAATGAAACTTTCTCATAATATTCTGATTCTTTTAGATGCACTTGTACTTTTCTTTTAAATTGTATATTATAGTGTGATTAATGTTTAAGTGTCCTGTCATAACCAAGTATCAAAACTAAGAGATTCTGGATGAATAAGAAAAGCATGAGTTCTGAGTCACAGTTGGAGTAATGAATTTGTCAAAGGATAGACACATTTTTCCTCTTTGCAACCAGAATCTAAAGTACAGGGGTGCATGATAATATCAGCAGCACACAGTTACAGGAAAATGTTTAAAAGGGTGTAAGAAGCTTCATTTATAAACATGAGACAGCACTCCTTAAACAGCAGAGGGACGTATGATGCCTCAGTCTGAGGCATGAATCATGATTATTCACCAAAAAAGGAAAAGAAAGGAAAATACTGGCAAATACTGGGAAAATATAAACATTAATGTGTGGGTAAATCTATACATGTGTGCTGTTTTGCCTCTGGTGTCTTTTTTTAAAGGACTTGATTTATAATCAGCTTAAATCAAGAGCCAGCTGAGCTCTATGGTATATGAAAAAAATCATGAAATATAAGAGGTATAATAAGCAGGAGTGAGACAACACATCAAAGACCCACATCATTGATATTTTGACATAAATTCACTCAACCTTTTAAACGTGTTATACACAACACGTTAGACTGTACTCTCATTCCTTAAAACAAACTTAAGTTTTACAGCTGGAATCACTTATTTTCTCTAACCTGGACTGACCTTGCTGCAATGACAGTGAAAGTGAATAATTACAGAGGCTAATTCAGTGTTAAAGCATTGCTCAGAAGAAAGAAAATCTTACCTTCTGTTAATGTGGACTCCGTTTCTTCTGTCACTTGCATCAGCAGATGTCAGTCTTTTAAAATCACGAAACCGCTGCTCTCAAACAGGAATCTCCTCCTTTTCTCAGTCATACTGTGCCCTCCTTCATGCTTGTTCTGTTTTTAAGCAGAGGAGATACCCTGCATGTTACACTTGTCAACACATTTAATGAAACAGGGAGGTCACAGGGCAAGGTCAAAGCATATTATAGTGAGTCAGTACTGCACCGTCCTATACACCGTCCACTGTTCTATACAAGCAGAAAAAAATGCTTGAGCATATTTGGGTAGGGATATTTGATCTTAGAATCTTTAAAAGCCCCTACGGCTCATCCTACTGATGCCTCTAGATGACCTACAGTACTACCCAAACCTACCTGGCCTGAGAAAAAGTCATTGCCCCATAAACCTAATAACAGGTTGTGCCAGCTTTGGCAGGAACAAATTAACCAAGCATTTGTAATAACTGGTGATAAGTCTTTAACATCCCTGTGGAGGAATTTTGGCCCACTGCTCTTTGCGGGATTGCGTTAAGCCAGCCATATTAGAGGGTTTTAAAGCATTTAAGGTCATACCACACCAAAGTCTGGACTTGACAAAGCGACTCCAAAAATCTTACTTTTGTTTTACTGGTGTGTTTCAGATCATTGCCCTCCTGCGTAACCCAAGTGTGCTTGAGCTCGAGATCATGGACTGATGGCCAAATATTCTTCTTCAGGATTTTCTGGTAAAGAGCAGAATTCATTGTTCCATCAGTTATGGCAAGTGGTCCAGGTCCTGAAGCAGCAAAGCAGCCCCTGACCATCACACCACCACCACCACCATGTTTGACTGTTAGTATGATGTTCTTTTTATGAAATGGTGTGTTAGTTTTACGCCAGATGTAACAGGACACAGCTTCCAAAAGTTAAACTTTTGTCTCCTCAGTTCAAAGAATATTTCTCCAAAAGTCTTGGGGATCATCAAGATGGTCTTTCAAAAAGCCTTTGTGTTCTTTTTGGTCAGCTGTTGTTTTGACTTGGAACTCTCCCATGGATGCCATTTTTGCCAATACTGACCTCCTCTTCCTTTCCGTCATTCTGAGGTAAAATTTCTTCACCCAGATCATTATTCAGGAGACTGGGAGGCCGTGCTCACTGTCTGTGGCTTCAAACACACAGGGGGATCTCCATCTGATCTTAAACGCTCTTTCTTACACTGGTACATGCACTTGTATTATTCTGTCTTCCTTGCACAGATTTGAAAATTAATCCTGTTTTGTTTCTTGCTGCTATTAATGCACTGGAGTCTCTAATTGAGACCTGCTTTTATATGTGTAAGCATGCAGCAACACCAGGCTAGTAAAAGAGATGAATCCTTAGATTGGACTGGGCTTTTATTCGATGGTTTATGGTCATTTAAGGCCTTTTACTGCTGCACCCTGTACTTAGAACATCAATATGGCAAACTATCTTCACATACTTCCTGCTGATACGTGCATCGACAGGTGTTACAGAATCAATATGGCAGCAAATGCTGTGATAGCAGTTTTGAAATATACTTAGGTTATGGTACAGTTAGCACAAAAGCCAGTGGGTGGCAGCAGATGCTAAACTGCACAACAAAGTGCAGGCTTATAATCAAAACTAATATGGATGAGAAATATGGATGCCAGAGAGATTGGAAGCAAAGATATTAGTTTATAGGGTTACTTTGACAAGGACGTATTAATAAGAGCAGTCTTTAAGTCCTCAAAAGCCTTATGCAATGGACTGAAAGCATCTACACGGCTTTTCAGGACTGACTATTTACTTCCGTTTCATCACTGTCTGCAAGAAGGATGGGTATGTGTCTGGCATGGGTCACACTATCAGCTGGTAGCATATTACTTATGCAAGTAGTCTCTGGTGTCCTTGGGATTCCTGGGTGTCTCAAAGCCATGGTGGCAGCTTTGATTGAAAAATCAGCAGCTGTTGTTATGGCCAATGGCTGTTTTTTATGTTCCTTATCTAGTGTTACATTTTGAACACATCTACCATGTAGAACAATTTCATTGTCCACTATGATCATAATGAAATTAACATTCATAGCTGTAGATTTAGGTATTGTTAATGGAAGAAGTCATGAAACTAATGAGGATAATTAATCAACTTAATATAATGAATGTTTTACAAACCTATTAAGTAATTAAGGACTAAATGTTTCCAGCATATTTAATGATCTAAGACTGGTGTTATGACCCAGTTTGTTATGAGTATTCGTGGCTGTTAGTCTTCTCTCTTATACTCAGTTTTCACATTTTACAGCAGGACTTATTTTCACTGGGAACAAAGCAGCTTTCAGCCTGCAGGTAGTTTAGACAGTCTGCAGCACAGCTTAGACTGGATTGAGTTACAAAGCCATAACCTCTAAATGTCCTTAAACTCTCTGTCAAAGCTCTGTGTGCCACCAGAAACTGACAGAGATATGTAAGATAGAAATGTTTGCATATGCTCTTATTTGCACCCAAGGCAAAGGATGCTGTTTGTTCAGAAAATTGAAGTTTTACAGTGCCTATAAAAAATATTCACCCCATTGAATGTTTTACCCTTTTATTGTTTTTATAAAGACATTGTTAAATAGATTTTTTTTGGACAAAAAATTACAAAAAAACTATTAAATGTGAAAGTGAAAACAGATTTACTCAAAGTAATGTCAATAAAACAAGAGCATGTAAGGTAAAATAAGTGACTGCATGAATATTCATCCCCTTTAAAGTGACTGACCTAATTCAAGAGAAGTCCATCCAACTGGTGCTAGTAGTCTCACATTTAGTGAAAAGGGAATCACATTATATATATTATATGATTATAGTCTAGACACCTGTGTCTGGAAGGCCCAGTCCCTGATTAATTAGTATTCCTGGCAGCCATTGCACCATGAAGACAAAAGAGCACTCCAAGCAACTCAGAGAAAAGATTACTGAAAAGTACAAGTTGGGGAATGGATACAAAAAGTTTCCAAGGAACTGATCATCCCCCAGAGTTTAGTTATTTGTTCCAGAGATGGCAGATAAATGGCACATGTGTAAATCTGCCTAGATCAGGCCGTCCTCACAAACTGAGTGACCGTGCAAACAGGTGACTAGTAAGGGAGGTCACCAAAGCACAAAGGCAAAGCTTTTTGGGAGAGTGGAAAAGAGAAAGGCACTGTTGAAGAAAATTCATATCAAATCTTGATTAGAGTTCACCTAAAAGGAGACTCCGTGGTTGAGTGGGCAAGAGTTCTTTGGTCTGATGAGACCAAAAAGGGTGTTTTTGGTCATCAGACAAGATGCTCTTTTAGCGGACACTCAACACTGCACATCACCACAAGTACACCATCGACACAGTGAAGCACGGTGGTGGCAGCATCATGCTGTGGGGATGGTTCTCAGCAGCTGGCCTGTACTTGTAAAGGTAGAGGGTTAAACGAATGCGGCAAGATATAGGACAATCCTGGAGGACAATCTTATTCAGTCTGCAAGAGAACTAAGACTTGTAAGAAGATTTACTTTCCAGCAAGACAATGACCCAAAACACAAGTGGCCAAGTCAAAGCCCAGACCTCAATCCAATAGAGAATCTTTGGCTGAACTTGAAATGGGCTGTTCAGACCTGATCCTCAGCTTGAGCAGTTTTGCAAAGAAGAATGGAGTAAAATTTCAGTTTCTAGTGTCTAGCCTGTTTGAGACCTATCCACACAGACTGAGTGCTGTGATTGCAGCCAAAGGTGAATCTACTAAATGCTGACTGGAAGGGGTTAATATTTATGCAGTGTTATTTTACTGTACATTTATATGTTCGCCAACACAGCAAATGCAGCATATGCATTAGACAAATAAAGACAAAACTTTTTTTATTCAGAGGTTCATTTATAAATGTATAAAGATGAAAGGTAAAAGAGAAGTTTGGCTCAGCTACAACTGTGTTTTAGCATATTGACAAGACAAATTTAAGACATGCAGCTTAGGACTGACACTCAGTAAAGCTGCTTTAACAGTGATAGTCTCACTTTCACATTACATCTTTAAAATTTCACTACATTGCAAATACAAAAGACACATAACACGATAACAATAAAGAATGACAATTTCATATGGCATTTTTCAGACATGGTGTTACTCAAAAAGATCAAAATGCAGTTGGCAAGGTGTTTTTTCTTTTGTTTGGAAAATTTGTTATAAAGGATGCATCTTTTTTGCTTCTTTCCTCTGTTGTGTGTCTGTAATTGATTTAAAGAAGACATATAAAAGTCCTTGGCTGTGTTAAACCCACCATATTCACAGAACTGAGTCTTCTAGAATAATAACTTTTTTAAGATTTGTTTTTTTTAAATCATGCTTTATAGACACACTTTTCCTCAGATTAGGAGAGTAGTCTAAGGATGTGAGGCATACCAGCACATTCAGTGTTGATGAGATGTTTTAGAAGAGTTTCCAAGCTATTAAGAAGATGCTTATTCTTAACGTGACAATTTAAATGCAATACATTATCAAAAAATATCAATTTATCGTCCATTTAGACAACTAGCAGACTGTTCGTGTCTATATGTTATGGTTTCAGAGGCTTACAAAGATTTTGTTTTGCTTTAATCCACATATCTCGTTAGTATCAGATGCAGCTGTTAAGACTCTGTCAAATAGCTGTTAAAAAAAGAAATACATTACACTTAAATCTGATTATCTTTCATCTCTTAGATTTCCAGCATGAAGGGATCAGCCAAATAAAAGGTTCATCAGCAATTTAAACAGTTCTTTGTTTTGATGATAAAATAGAAACCAGACAGACTTCATGTTTCACTGATTTTTTAAAGAACATCTGCCCTTCCTAATAACAACTGTACCGTTCAGCTTAAAACATCGTCTTCAACAGAAAACGGTCTTTCCTTGTTTGCACGCCTGGTGCTGAGACGAAGCTTGGCTCTTGCAGAGAAGACCTTTATGACCTGATGGATTCAAAAACGTAGAAAAAAATATTAAGAAAAGGTCTCATACGATACATCAGTGGTTCTCAACCCGAGGTTCGGGCACCCTAGGGGGTCACCAAAGATCAGTTTGGCTGCAGCCCGTTCATTCTGACGTCTACTTTCACAAACCGTTCATCTGAGACACTGTATATCTCAGAACAGAAATACACATTAAAATTTCAAAATAAAATCAGATTAAACTTCTGTTTAGTGTAAGGGTTAAAGGTAGTAGGACTCTAAGTCAAAAACCTGACCTGCAAAACCTGATTACATAATGTTTAATAGAGCCAACAGTCTGCTAACAGGACAAGCTTCTCTATGAAAACATTCTAACGCAGGCAGCGTAGCTCATGTAGCTCTGTTAGCTGCATAAGCTATGCAGCTAGCAGAGCTATGTAGCTAAAGCTAAGCTCACAAAGTAGTAAGCTCTGCAGATATGTTATCTATGAAGCTTTGTTAAAAACGTAGCTGTTATCTTTTGCTATGTTTGCTAAAGCTCATGTTGTTAAAGCTAACCTAGCTACACTGGCTTATGTAGTAACGTTGATTATGTAGCCAAATTAGCTAAGTTAGCTTTAGCTAAAGCTAACTTAGCAAAAGCGAGCCATCGTTGGTATTGCTTCTTCTAAAACTGGTCCATAAAAAAATGAATCCCTGATTAGACCTTTGACTTTGACTTAGCTTTTCTGAGATAATTGTAGGGGAGGTCCAAAGGAAACAAGGCTGGGAACCACTGACATATATCACATTTTCCAGAATCAGATGATGTACAAGTTGTTAATGTGCTTTATCCATACTTACTCTAGCTGCACCCCGTCACAGTTGTCTTTTGACTCTAACAATCTGGAAATATAGAATAAAAGGGGAAATGTTCATCAAATGTATCCTAAAATGCTTTTATATAAGCAATCTGCTTAAACGTTCTGAAAACTTGAGAGCCAACGTTGAGTCTCCTCAAACAGTGGCTGTACAGTGTATTCATTTAAATGACATTATCTGACCCTGGTGTACTGTTCAGAGGATGAAATGTCAATCTAAAATGATCACCTCAGTAATACATCACATAAAAAGATTGATGACTCACTTTGCCTGAGCTTTAAGAGCTTTACGGGCCTCCCGAGCTTCGTGCTCCTCTGAGATCTTCTTGTAACAGTAGACCAGAACCACGATGAGCCAAAGCTGCAGCACCACAATCAGCACAAACATCATAATCTCAGAGATCACCGATGTCAGCTCCCGATTGGCTAAAACAGGAACCAACAATGTAGCATTAAAGAGGAGGCACGTGCACCTGGGTTTAAACTGTTTGTTCTCTGCAGACATGGAGGTGAAGATGCTCTAAAAATGTTTTCTGAGGAACTTTCAAGATGTTTGGATCTTGGTGACTCCTGCTAACAAAGCGGTAAATTTAATCTCTTTGTTGATTCCGTCTCGAACATTTATCTTTGTCCAGTGTGTGAGTTTTGTAAGTTAACAGGCTATTCTCTGTGTTTTCTTGTGGGCTGTGCTTAAACATGGGTCTTAATGACACTGCATAATCTGACATGCATATATATGGACAAAAGTATTCAGCCACCTGCCCATTTTACCAGCAAGGACTGCAATGACATTGTAATCAAATACATGTACTTTAATATGGAGTTTGCCCCCCTTTTGCAACTATAAAAGCTTCCACTCTTCTAGATTGTCTTTCCACAAGTTTTTGGAGTATTTCTGTGGGAATTTGTGCCCATTCATTCTGCAGAGCATTTACGAGGTCAGGCACTGATGTTGGACGGGACCTGGCTGGCTTGTAATCTCTGTTCCAGGTCATCCCAAAGGTGCTCCATGGGGTAGAGGTCAGGGCTCTGTGCAGGCCAGTCAAGTTCTGAATGCGTCAAACCATGTCTTTATGGTCCTTGCTGTGTGCAGTGGGGCATAGTCGCATTGGGATAGAAAAGGGCCTTCCCAAACTGTTGCCACAAAGTTGGAACTATTGCATTGTCCAAAATGTCTTGATCTGCTGAAGCATTAAGATTGGCCTTCTGCATGTTACCTATTTAGGTGCAGTTTATAATCTTCAATCAGTCAGATATCTTGACGCCTGTATGTCCTCCAGTATCTCAGTTATTACTGAAGTCAGTATGTTATTCATATTGTGTACTGTATCATACGTTACCCCTAATACTGACAAAGAAAGCAGAAATATCTTTCTATGTGATTTTTACTTACACCTACAACCGCCAGCTTCAAAGGTAAAATGCTGCTCGTGCTTTCATGCATAATTAAAAGTGATGCATCAGTCATAGTGAACACTTCTCTGCAGAATTATGTGTAATTTTTTGATGATTGAAGCTGCTCCGTGATGGTATTTCTGTATTCAACTCTGCTTCTAATGCAGTATGTCTTCACTTCTTTATTTGAATCTTTGTTTTAGTGAAGAGGTAAATACTTCTGCTAACACCACTGCTCACATCCTTTCACAGGTCTGTCCAGCTTACCCACAGCCACCACGCTAAGCTCCACGTCCTTCTCCACGGTGACGTGCTCATTGTACTGAGGCAGGAGGAGCATGCGGTTGATGGTGCAGCGGTATGTCCCTGTATCATTGAAGGTGACGTTATGAATGTAAATGGCTCCTATCTGAATATCTGGGTTCATTGTCCCACGCCACTCCAGGCGGTTGCTGAAATCCTCATCAAGGATGTCAGCAGTGGGGTGGTCATAGTGGAAAATCTGAGAGGAGGAAGACAGAAAAATAATTAATATTTATGTATGCAGCCATCCTGAGGACCTAAAGGCAGCAGAAGAAGTAATTCTAAAAGAAACCCAAAGAACCACATCTATATTTTTGGTTTAATTGGCTGCATTTATTAGATTCTTTTACATTTTCTTTGGCCTTATTTGAGTAAGAAGGTCACTTAAACTCCCTTTTCACTGGAGAGGATTAACTTATAACTGATTTTGTGGCTTTAGATTTCTCTATTTTTCAAAATTTATGTCATTTTGATTCTTTTTTCTCTCATGTAGACAATTTTGGCCTTATTTTTGTATCACACATACTTTATAAAGAAGTTCAGTTTATTTTTTCCATTGATTTGCCATGAACGGTGCATCTTAAAAAAAATGTATGTCATGAAAATGTTCTCTTTTTTTCCTTCCTGTGTTTTAATTCAGGAAGTGAAACGTCCATATATGCTAGATTTTTCTCATACAATGTGAAATTTAGAATATATGGAAGTCTTAGTGATTTTAATCAAAATGATATGATATTGATATTCTAACTGTTTTATATGCACCTGTATAATCAGACATTTTACTTGTTTTACTCTTTGCTGTTTGTGGGTTTTTAAACTTGACTTTTAAGCTTATTGCTGACACTTCCTCATGTTTTTTCTCACTATAAACTAGTAAAATTTATGACTGTAGCTCTTCAGTTCCTGTTACAATTGGTTCATGTTTTATGTAATCTGTCCCCTTTTGTGTGTATTTGGTATAAAGCACTTTGCATTTAATTATCCTCTATGAAAACTGCCATACAATCAAACATTAGTGACTGATCACCTTTATTTCAGGGTGTTTCTCTGTTTAAGGGGCTGTGCCCTCCAGGATGATGATGCCCTCCTTCGTAGGGGTTTATAAATGGTTTGCTTATTGTGATAGATTAAAGATGTGTTTAAACTGGGGTGGCCTTTATAACACTGGTTATGTTGGTTTTCACTCCATAATTTCCAAACCAAACCCCATCTAACAGACGCCTCTGAGACTTTCTCACATGTCTGAACTCCTCCTCCTCTCCAAGTGGCCTGAAGTGCCAGTCCACCGTGGCTTGGGCAGAGACCTCCTCTCGTTTCTTACAGGAGATGCAGCCCAGGAGGAAGTCTTCTCCGGCCACAGCTTCAGTCATCGAATCAACCTCTGAACAGCCGCCATCACACCCAGAGACTACAGAAAGAAAGGTAGAAGAGACAGGAGCAGAGAGATGAAATGGTGTTCATGACAAGGAGCAGCTCTCGATGAAACATGCAGAATTGATCTTTGGGAATAGTTTTAACTAAGTTTTTATCCTTTGTGGGCATAATCAGATGCTTGTGACGACCATTGTTTGGCATAAAACTTTTTATAAGATAATGTGTGTGTTTTAAGAGAATGCAAATGCTTTATATAGAGAACCTTTCAATGTGCTTTACTAAAGAAAAAAAGGGTATAAAACTAAACATAATGTAACTCAACATATGGATATATTTCCAAGTTTTTTTGTACAGAAATGATTGTGCTGAGTTCTCTTTGAGGCAGCTGTGGCTCCTTCATCAATCCGTCCCTTGCTTCTGCAGTCACATGTCCATGTGTCCTTGGCGAGACTGCACATAAGGAGGGAAAGTGGAGAGCTTTCTGGGGCTTAGCCACATGGAGGTCAGCAAAGACATGGTCCATTGTTCAGTTAAGCTTTGATAACCATATTTAAATTTTAGACTGAATAATAACCCCTCTTATCAAAGCAATAAAATGTTTTATTTATTTATGCTCTGGTACAATATAGCCTTCTAAAAAATGTAACCCCCTTAAAACAGAATTATGTTGGGGCACAGATGGCCAAGTGTACGCGGGCAGTCCAGGTTCATGTCCAGCCTGTGGCTGCTTTCCTGCATGTCTCTCCCCACTCATCCCTGTTCCTGACTCTGTCCACTGTCCTCCTCTATGAAACAAGGCATAAAAAGCCCCAAAACATATATCTCAAAAAACACAGAACCGTGTTAACTATTTGGATAGGCACACTGTCCTAAATGATTGGAAAATTAATGTCAACTTCATATCTAGGCTATAATGTGCACAAACATCAGGATGTCAGAAAATGAAGCATGAAAAATGAGACAACTGTAATGGAAAAGAACAGATTAATTGTAAAAAAAGACACAAAATGGCAAAATAATTTGCACAACTGGGCAACAGGTGGCAAAAATAGGTTGAATGTGACAAAAAAGATGAAAAAAAAATTGCCAAAAAGGCAGCAAACATGTTCAAACTGGCTAAAAAGAGGAAAAGGGGCAAAAAGCAGCAAAAAATCATTTAAAAGTGGCAATAAGAAGTGGCAAATTGGGTTAGCAAAAATAAATGATATTAATATCAGAACCCAAAACGCCCAAAAAAGCATTGGTGCCAGCCAGGACACAACCACTAATGCTACTGATCCAACACACATGCATTGACATTATCAATAAATCACAACTGGGGAGGACCCATTATCTGGGTTTTTCAGAGGCCCAGCCAAATCTGTGGGCAGGCCTGTTGTCCACTGAGCTGTATGTGAGCTCTTATAGGGAAGTGGGAAATGAAGGAGCAGTGGTGGACTTGTTTTACATCAGTGTGGCTGAAGGCAGACACTGCCGTGGCTTCACCGAAGTTCTGAAATAGAGCATGCATGTAATGCAATTAAAGATGATTAGTGGACTAATTAAATGTCTTAGTTACTTCATGATTACTGCATGAATACTGACAACCCCACTTGTTTGCACACTTTTAGGTTCCTGAAGGAGATTAGTGTTAGCCAGGAGGTAGCACTAATGCTACTTATCCAGCACACATGCATTGATATTACTAAATCACACCTGGAGAGGGCCCATTCACAAGGCTTTTCAGGGTCCCAACAGTTTCTGTGGGTAGTCTGGCCTTGGGGAAGACACTAAACCCCTAATGTGCTCCCACTGCTGCGTCAGTGGCTTGTGTTTGTGTACAGATGTGGAACGTATTCACGGGATTAGTAAACGCTGATGGACACTACGTCACAGCCTTCCCCATCAGTGTGTGAATGTAGAGTGAATGGGTGTGATGCGTGTGATCTGTGGTGTAAGGGTGCTTTGAGTAATTAAACAACTTGGAAAGTGCTGTATGAGCTCATGTGAATTTACAATTTAAACACTAAAACTACAAGTGAGCCAAAACATCTTCAACATGCAGGCCTGTAGATAGAAGTAAAAGTATGAATGTACAGTATAATAAGCACAACAGCATCACCTATAGGACGGAGAAAACTGTCCAGTAGTACAGAGGTAGAGCAGTCATTGATACAACAAAGTTGCTAAGGTCAATTTCGTTGTCGATCAGGTTGCTGCAAAAGAAATAAAGGCTTAAAGTTCAAATTAGACCATTTTAAAGTGATAATGAATTTGTTTTTAATGATTAAAATCTTAAATTAATTGAAAACTGCTTAAAAAGTGCAACTTTAACCCATTGTATCATTAATTTTTTTGATCAGTTAAAGTACTAAATTATCTTGTACTCACCAAAAAGACCGAAGACAACTAAGAGAGAAAAGTGGCATAACATTTCTGCCTGCTGTTGGAGAAAAAAAGGCACTTTTCTTGACGTGAGCCCACAGAGAAATATGCGTGGGGATTAAGATTACATTACTGACATAAAGACCCTGGATTCCTCACGACAAACTAGTCCGCCCTTTAATCCAGACTGAGCTGTCAGTTCATCAGTTCAGTACTCTTCATGAAGTCCAACAAAAGACAAAAAATAATCTCAAAACACAGAAAATGTTTAAAGTCTTCGTGTTCTTATACAGTAGTCTCTGCTACAGCCTGTCAGACTTTAAGGTGGCTAAATTTAGAGCGTGTGAATCCAGGAGAGTTGGATGTTGTGGGTGTCGAAAGCCATGCAGGAAACCTGAGCTGACGAGACCTGATCCATAACTCCAGCACGACCGTCTGAAGGAAGACTGGAGCCATGTTTGTTTTATTTATAGATTCACAAAGAAGACTTCTCTCACACAAGGGAACTTTCACACATCCTGAACTTTTTCTTTATCATTCTTCTACCACATCCTCTTTCCAGCTGGTCATCTCATTCAGTCTTTTGGATTTTATGATCATTCTTTTATGAGAGCAGCAGCTCTGTGATGCAAAATCATGGCTATCATGTTTTGTTAAACAAATCTGGTGGGGCAAACTCGTGCTTTGAGAGAAGGAAGCAAACACGCAGAGCTTAATAAAGGGGAAGCTGTATGACCTTAAAGTAAATGTTTAATTTTTATATGCCAGAGTCATGCTCTGTTCTCCAGAGGTCATGGTTGGTAACAAGAAAGGCTGAGGCTTAGTGCCTGGCTAACAGACACTTAAATGGAGTTGGAGTATCTGACCCAGTGTTTTTGAATGTTTGGTTTGTCATAAGGAGGAGTTCACATCACAAATATTCAGCTTACAGTAAGGCACAGGCCGACCCTCAGAGCTGGCTGGGCTCCTGAAAAACCCAGAGACTGGGCCAACCACAGTTTGATTTATCAAAGAGGCAGATGCATGCGTGTTGGATCAGTAGCACTGGTGGAAGTGTGCTGGCTTACAGTTAACTTAATTAGAAGCTGAGAATTTTTGCAGATTTTTTTGCTAATTTTTGCAGACTTTATTTTTTTTGCAATTCTTTAATTATTTTCCCCCTGAAGTTGTCTCAGTTTCATCAGTTTTATTTTCTGGCACCCTGACTTCAAACATTAATTTCCGAATATGTCCATCCATATTGTTATCATTACCTAATAAAGGTAATTCTGTTTTAAGAAAAGGGGTTTACTTCTTGAAGAAAGCCATATTTTACTGTGGCATAAATACATTTTTTTTTTTTTTTTTTTGTTTTGAAAAGAGTTATTTTTATTCAGGTTAAATATAGTAAAAAAAAAATGAAATATGGTATTGGAAGAAGGTGTGCCTGTTGCCCAGCTCACACCAAAGGGCCGGTGGGTGACTGAGAAAGGGTCTCCTAATTGTAATCAGACAATAACGGACTTAATAAAAAGGAGGAACGTGATGGGTGGGACGGGAAGAGTAAGAGAGAAAATGAAGGTATTTTCTTTTTTTTTCTTCAATTAACTCATCGTTGTATTCTGTATGATTGAGTTGGTTGGTCTTCTTTGACCACACGTGGGCTAAATCATTGGCACATCCTTATTTATAAGGCTATTCTAAATCTGAGTCTGATGATGAGCTACTCTGCTCAAAACGTCACGTTGGTGCAATAAATAATTATATTTTTGGAGCCCTGCAGTGTGCGAGACGTCTCTCTGTTCTCTATTCTAAATCTGCTTCCAATCATACTAGTGTGGTTGCATTCAGGTTTAAGGTCAAGTGAAAAGTTTTGGAAACTACAGCCTTCGCTCTGTGGCTCAGTCAGTCCGCTTTGAGATGGGTCTGCTACAGGAGACCTTATGTCCTCAGGACATGGTCTCTAAATTGTTCTAAAAGTAGATTGAAGGCATCTGATTTTGTTTTTCTTTGAATGTAATTTCTCTGTATTTTTACATCTGTGTCTGTTAAATGTGCTGCTGTCTGTCTTGGCCAGGACACTCTTGTAAATGAGATTCTTAATCTCAGGGTTTTCCTGGTTAAATAAATGTAAATAAATATATTATCTTAAATCATAATTGTTGTTTTCTTCCTCCCTTGTTATTCAAAAAGAGAGGAAAGAGAGAGAAATGGAAGGGAGTGTGTGTGTGAGGGGGCTGTCTATGTATGATCTATTGCTCAGTCATGGGCAAGGTCACACCTCATTCATACTCTCACTCCATGCACTTTTCAGTCACACACTGATGGGTATGGAGAATTGGTCATCAGCATTAGCCAATCCCACTCAAATGCATTCATACCGGTTTACACGCTCTGATGAAGCAGTGGCAGCAAACTGGGGTTAAGTATTTTTGCCCAAGGACCATTGAACAGGTGACTGCTGGAACTGGGGATCAAACCCACAACCTTCTGATGTGAGACGGCCTAACTTCTGATCCACATTCGTCTCTATTATAGATCAGTGTTATTCCCAAATCCTTTGAATGCTATTCTGGGAAAAAAAAAACAAAACAAAACAAAACCCATGCACTTTTAACTGATGTTCTTTGCATGCAAACCATTTAATTGAACTAGATTTTTAAACTCATTGTATCTCCTTTTGTGTGTGTTTTTTTTCTTTTTTTGTTAGTTATACATGGTTTGCTAAATTTCTCCTTATTAAATCCCCATTGTTGCCATGCACCAGTTGCACTGGTCTGCACTTTGCAGCAAAAATAGTTTATTTCATATTAATTTAAAGGAATTCCTCAAACCCTGATTATTCCACATGTCTTTTCATTTGTAGTATCAGGGGATTGGCAGTGACTGATTTTAAAAATCCAAGGCATGTGTAAACCTTGTTATTTAAACATTAGTTTTGCAATGGTTAAAAAGGACACTTTTTTTTTAAACATTTAACTGCAGTGGCATTATTTTTTGTTGTCTGAATATGTTGTTGTTTCTGTTTGCAATATCAGTAAATACAATCCCCAATTCCAAAAAAGTTTGGACGTTTGGTAAAATTAGACAAGGACAGAAACCTATATTCAAGTGTATGCAGCAGAAAGAAAATATATCAAATGCTCAAACTTAACAAATTCTGAATTTGATGCCTGCAATACATCAAGTTGGGACAGTAGCATGTTTACCACTGTGTTACATCACCTTTCCTTCTAACACCCTGTAGGCATCTACTGAAGACACTACTACTCAAGGTGCATATCAAGTGTCTCAACAGCGTGGGGTTTCCATTGTCATATTTTATGCTTGATCATGACATAAAAATAATGTCAATTTTGGGCACCAGTTTAGCTCAGTTGGTAGAGCAAGCATCCATTTACAGAGGCTGTAGTCCTTGATGCACTGGCTGTGGGATTGATTCCTGATCTTAGCGCTGTTTGGTGCATGTGTTCCCCCATTCTCTCCCTATATTTCCTGTCTCTCTTCAGCTGCCCTATCTAAACACAAGCCACAAAAAGTAATCTAGAAAAAGAAAAGGTAAAGCCAATTTTCAATGGGAGACAGGTCAGGACTTTCATCAGGTACCTATATGTTCGATTGTGAAGCCATGCTATTGTGACTTCTGCAGAATGTGGCACTGTCTTGCTGGAATCAGCAGGGAGGTCCCTGAAAATAATTAATCTGGATGGAAGTTAACCTGCCACGCTAGATGGATGTGTTTCACACATCCATCTGGAAACCCTTCCATAGACAGTGTTTAGAAAAGGGCAGAGCCTTTGAAAAAACACTCGGAGTGTGATTGGCTAAAGATGGACTTGCCAGAGAAAAACACGGAAACAGGCGAATCCACCTGCTTTGCAAGGTTAGATGGAAGTATTAGTTTCTCCAAAACCTGGACGTACCTCTCAGTATTAATAGTGCATTCACAGATGTGCAAGTTACCCATGCCATGGGCACTAATACACTCCTGCACCATTGCAGATGCTGGCTTTTGAACTTTGCCTTGAAAAGAAGCTTGATGGTCCTTCTCCTTTATGCAAAGACATCCGAGGATTTATCAAAAATAGGACAAATCTGGCCAATCGGATTTGAGTATGTAAGTCAGGAACACCCCTGCGAATCATATGTATATACTGACTTATTTGTATGGTAATGGAAGTTATTATGTTATCTGATCATTCTCTTATGGAAAAGGTACAATAACCTACATGTATTTATGACTTTTACCACAAGAATGAATGTTGTTCAGCACTAACACTAGTTTGGATAATGTTCTGTGTAAATACGAGCATAAAGTGTCTTTAACTGTCAAAGTCAGTCAATGCCTGTCAGAAAAACAAGGCCACTGGAGTCAAGGCTGACAAAACAGACAGTGACTGAAGACCTCAATCTGACAGCCATGACAGAGAGATTCACGTGGTCGCTGCAGCCTGCGTGTTGACATGATGAATGTAATGACTTTGTTTTAAAGAGAATCACCTTGTTGTCAGATTAAACACGCCCTCCTCTGATGTAAAGGAAAGAAAAACAGTGTTCAGGGGTAGGACATATGCTGTGCTTCTGTCCCACAGCCTGGTGTGTGTGCTTGTGTGTTTGTGTATTTGGCTGCAGTGGGGGTCAGGGATGTTGTCATGTGATGTAACCAGATGACAGTAAAGCACTGCGCTCTTGATAAGGGTCCTTGCCTGTTTTAACCTTGTGTGAGCGCGTGAATGATAATGATAGTAAAAAAAAAAAATCTGCAGAGCTATCTTGAAAATGACACACATGTGACGAAGAGAGAGGGAGAGGGAGACCTTGGGGACACGCACGAGGGGGGAAACTTCAAGGAAATGTTGACATATGATAAACCTGTGAGTGTGAGTGTATGTAGGGGGGGTGGGCTGCCCCTCTGTGACCCCACACAAGCATACACACAGCGAGTGGCACACCTCCTTTCTCGTTATGCTGGTGATGTTTTTTTATTTTTAGCACAGATCGAGTTTCCAGTCGGCGATTCAGCAGCCAGAGGTGCTCAGCAGCACAACTCCCGCTGTCCTGGAGTGCTGCCTTACCGGGGTCTGCGTATGTAACACAGACTTCAGATCTCTGCGCCGTAGTGGAGCCGGAGGATCTCAGGAGGAGGGGAGACACCGAGTGTGAGAAGACTGGAGATGGTAAACGTATGGACAATTTTGAAACTGCAAAGTCACCGTGATGCTCTACCATCGATCTGAAAGGAAGCAGCTGCTGGCTGAAGATTAAAACAGACAGGTAAAGACCAATTACTTTGTGCAGGATTTCAGACTACATGCTGTAGGATGTAACACTGTCAGTGCTGCAAAATTCTCCTCTAAAAGTGTGTACTGTGAGGATATCTGACATGGTGTGTGTTTAGAATAGTGTGCCAGAACAATATGGAAATAAGACTGAAATATGCAGTGTGTACAGATCTGGTGTTGGGATTAGAAATGTGACACAGCTGAAGAAGTCATCCCTGTACAGTACAGAGACACTGCTGCTCCTTTTAATCCAAAACAGCTGAATTGACACATTTCTTCAGCAGATTATCACAAATCTAGGCAGCGACTGTTTCTATGACTCAAAATTGGATGATTTTCCACAAAAAGGCAGATCATCTGACCATTCCTGACAATCATTTCAGCAAATCTGTATCATTTTTATTTTCAGCAAGGAACATGTATAGCTACTTTTGCCACTCTTTGCTTATTTTAGTATTTAAAGTAAATATGTAACTTATCTGCTAAGTCCTGCAGATAAGGTGAGAGATATGTTTCTTTTTTAGCTGCATAAAATATTCATGTTTTTGATAGCTGGTGTGTTTAGGAGGGAAACATTTGTTCATCTATTAAGATGATAATCACTTTTATAACTCAACATTTTCTATATACAGTATTTAAGCAAAAATGACAACTATCCACTCATTCCTGTAAATAATTTGAGAAAATTTGTTAGACTTTTCTTTTCAATCTGGCATAACATAAACATTATTTTAGATTAAGATAAAAAAAAAAAACACATTCTGAATCTGTTCTTCAAGTCATAATGGATCATGTCCAAAATTACATTTTTAGGAGCTTTTATAGACATTAATGTCATTAAAGCACAAATTTCATTATTACAGGGTTCCTACAAGCTTTTAAAAGTCAAATTTAAGACTTTTAAAGACAGAAAATGAGAAAAATGAATACCACTTTTTGCACGTGAACTGTCAAAAATGAAAAGCATGAGATTTCTTGGTACACCAGGGCTGAGTTTACTGATTTAATGAACTGTTTTTGAAATATCTAATGGTATTGGGCATAAAGGTTTTTGTCATAAACACCCAAATTTAAATATTATTACTGCCACATTTACTGCCCTGTTCTATTAATATACTTTATATTGAAATTTATCATAACAACATTTTTTGGGTATGCTGAGCTGATTCTAAACAGTTTAACTATCAAAGCAAAAAAAAAAAAAGTGTTTTTCAGGGAAGACCGATCAAAATAAGGGAGGGCTGCAAGCATTTTTAAGTGGGCATCTTTGTAGCCCAGATCTTCGAAAACTGGAGTGTTTGACTACAGTACCAAGTTTATTATTTCACAGTGAGTCAGACAAAATCAGAGCGGGCTCTTGTGTCCTCCCCAGGAAATTTAGAACATCCAATACTGAATTCCCTGAATCATGGAGAATATTTACATGTTGCTGAGAAAGATAATTAAGATCCTATAAGATTGGCTAAAAAACAAAGATTGGAGAAGGATATGTCTTAGTCAAAGTGCCTCATTGGTAAAAATCAGAGTTTTTAAGACTTTTTATGGCCTTAAATTTCAAATGTGCAATTTAAGACTATTTAAGACTTTTCAAGGGTCTGCAGGAATCTCTATTAACTATTGTTTATTGTAAACTGAACTCATTTTAGCTGTAATAATGGATGAATTATACCACTTTAAATTATTTCAAATTTAGCCTTTTTTTCCAAATTTTTACTGAGGTTTTATTGAGGAAATTTAGCCTTTTTTTGGAAATCATCCCGTGACTCCTGCTTAGTGTCTCGTGACTCCCTCAGGGGTATTGACCCCCACTTTGGGAACCACTGCTTTAAGGTATGAAAGAGTTGATGCTTTTAAGAAGATCATAAGTGACTTTGAAGGCAGACAAATATGGCTATGGCTATGGCTATATATATGTATGTATCCATGTACGCCATATTAAGTTGTACGACGACTGCTCATTGTTTGTCACAAACTTCTTTAGCTGTGCTGTTGCCAATCTTAGCCATGACACTCTTGGAAAAAAACATTTAATCAATGTCGACAGTTTAACTCCTGGCTCAATAAACATTAAAATAATCAATCTATATAATTTTTTAAAATCATCATAATTTCCCCTCAACTGAGAAAATATCATATATGTGGTCGTGTTTATCAGCTGCTTATTCTCTGCATAAAAGCATCATCTTGACTGAAAGTGAAAGAAATATGTTTTTCTTCTGTTGCAGACAAGGTTTCCTATCTAAATCCTTCCTCTCTGGATGTGTTCAGGATTCTACTATCACCTCATGAGACTATTCGAAGTGATGCTGCTGCAGGAAGTGAGGGGTGAGATCAATTCACAAATTGGCATACTCATTCTACATCATGTTGCTGCTTGATTAATTATAATATAATAGTAACTGCAATTTTGAGGGAGTAATTGTTTGATATCAATACTCTTTATTCAGTTTGTAAGAATCTTTTGTGGTAGCTTCCATGATGGGGTAAAGGCTATCATATTTCAGTTAAAGGCTGCAATAAACCTCATTGGACACAGGGGGTCGCAAAGACTCTGTCCACTAATTCTGATCACACATTATCTCCCTTCAAATTAGCTCTGAAATCATGCCAAAACTATGCATTTACCTGTTGCTCGTGATGAAGAGCGTAAAGAAAAAAAATGCAGTTGACTTCCAGTTAGAGATACATTAGAGCCGCGGTTGATAACAGAAATAGTCTGTCTGGGACTGATTCGTTTGTGGCTCTTCGCATTAAAACAATCTCTTATCAGTCGTTGGAGCTGTTAGTGAGTGTAGCTAGTTTAGTTAATCTTTAGTTACTCATATATCAAAATGTAATGCAAGAAAACAGCTTTCAATGGGCTTTGAGAAAAGTAAACACTCCTCTTCTCCTTTCGCCACATCCTCTGAACAGTTATTTCCCAGGACTGTACCATAAAGTTTGTCGGAGGGGTGCTCCGTTTTTATGTTTATGGATGCGTTCTCTTCTTCAAGTTGTCTATGTTTTTTTTATTTGAATTTCCCATTTTTTTTGGTAGAAGTGGATTTTTGTGTGTTTGTCTCCTTTAAAACAAAAACAATGGTTGATATCGTTACTGATGTGATCTTTTGTAACGCCCCTCGTACGAGGTTCAGCGCCCAACTGACTGACTTCGTCTCTTTTCACTTTTCGACAATAAACCGTATTGTCTGTCACTTTTAAACCCAGTTAGTACGCCATTAAGGCCAAGCTAACTTTGTTCATTAGCTTTAAATTTAGTTTAAACCCTATGTTTTAAACAGGAGTGCTTTTAAAGAGAAAATGGAAGGCGTCGGCGTAGTACTTTCTGTGCTGAAAATTAAAGGCTGCTAGTCCTTTCTCCTGAGCTGTCGGCCTCCACGGGTCGGGGGGTAACGTTAGCTTAAGTTGGTTAGCTGGATAACGGCTAACTGTTAGCTGAAGCCGGCAGATGCTTCTTTGCGCTGCGAAGTATGTTGATGTGTTCATGTGAAAAAGTGGATTTTAACATCACCCCCCGCACCGTTGCTCGGCTGGTTTTCGAGGCCGAGCAGGATAGCAGAAACGGAGGAAACTCGTCAAATGGGAGGTAGGATATAACTCAAGCCCCAGTGTGCTATGCTGCAGAGTTTTTGTTTCTGTGCTGTATCAGTAAGCGGTTTATTTCTGTGGTACATTGTGCGCCACGGCGTTCAAATGCAAACTTATTCAACAGGTTAGCAATGCTTCTCCTGACCCATAATCGTCAATGCGATGAGCTTATGAAGATAACATGGAAACAGCAACAAGTAGTGATGAATCTGGCTACCCATAATCGTCTGTTCATGTTCATGAAATTTGAATGTCGTTCTTGCAATTGAAATCGCCCTGTTTTTGTGCGTGATCGCGTTTCTTGAAGTTTTGAGTTGTCCTGTGTTTTATGGAAAAAAAAGGTAAGGCGTGTATGAACTTAAGAGTGAAGGCTGCACAGGGATTACATGGGATTACTGTGGACAAACAAGTCTGTGCCAAGATTGTTCTTGTTCAAACAGATCATAGCAAATACTGTCAGACGTGCTTGGGCCCTTGCTTTGAAGGCAAACAATGGAGTGACAAACACACAACCATTCCCTGTTGGAGGACACATCTGCAGTATGTTTTCATGTAGATATAACTAACCTTGGTAGTCTCTAGTTTCAGTTAGACCTTGTTATTGGCTGTGTGAACCATGCATTCTCAGAGGGTGTTGTTTATGTCTGGTATTTGCCATGTGAGACAGTGTGTGTATTCTTTCTGCCCAGTTTTGGAAGGCAAAAGTTCTGGTATTCAACTTAAAAACATATTCTGTTTTATATGAGACTTCTTGACAGCAAGAAGAGATGAAATATCTATGATTCTGTCAAGAAGGGGCTTAACAATGTGGGATAATGATCTAATTGTGATTTTTCTTTCCCCCAAATATTGAATCATGATTTAATGTTCAATTATTTTTTAAAGTAGCTTATCTTATAGATTTTCAAAAAACAAGCAATACATCATTATATATTAAAACAAACAATGTTTGGTAGATTTAAGGAAGGCATAACAATTCTTAAGATTTATCTAATTGCCATTATTTTGACAAGGGGTGCACCAATCGAGGGAACACCCTCATGTGCAGTTAAAACAACAATTTTGTATTGTTTCACGGGTATTGTTCAATGTTATTCAATAAAATAAGATTGGAACGTTGAAGGTGTATGCTGTCAGTTATAAAAAAATCAGTATCAGCCAAAATCTGAATCGGCAGGTCAGGCTTTTTAAAGATCGGTGATCAGTGATCGCCCAGAAAATTGCAATCGGTGCACCCCTAATTTAGACTCATTAGAAATTCAGTATGAATTGATGTTTCGAGGAGGATGATTACTTTATGTCATTCTCATTGAAATAGGCAAACACACAAAGACAAGGAAAGTAGGATTTTTGTGAAATATTCGGCGGCTGGGGTGGAGGAGGTGAAGCTAGCTACCAGCTGATGGCAGCTGGGGGATTGCCTTTCATAAAGTAACGCTAGGCTTCATAAGATTCAGATAGAATGAGCATACTATACTATTTTTGCTCTTATTGCAAATTTGACGTCATTTGCTTTGTGTAAGGGCATTATTATTTTTATGTCACTCATTTTAATTAAGAAAAACATATATAAAATACAAAAAGGAAGATTTTTGTAAACCATTATAAAAATATTTGCACTTGAATGTTTGCATAATGTGCATAAAATCTCTGCTGTTGCAAAAAGTTGATTTATTAAACTGGTATTTTGACACATTTCAAGTTAAAGAAAGATTTCAACTTCTGTGATTTGAAAATTGCAGCAGACCATATTGCGATTTAATCTTAATTACAATGAATTGCCCAGCCCTAGAATGTTGCATGATGTGTAGAGCAGATCATGCAAAAAATTTATAAAAATGTATCAAAGTAGCATTTCAGGTTAAAGAAATAACTTCTGCGATTTAAAAATGGCAGCAGGACATATTGTGATTTAGTCAAATCTTTGATTAATTGCTCAGCCTTATAAAATATGTATTAAATGGGTATTTTGACACTTAGTTAAACCATAACTGAGTGTCTCTTAACCTTAACTGCACCTTCTGTGATCTGAAAATTGAAGTAGGCCATATGTTATGATTTAATCTAATTTCAATTGAATGACCAGCCCTACTGTCAACTGATAAGCACACAATAATTTCTATCAGCCCCGATATCACTTAGTTTTGGCAGTTTTCTGAGTAACTTTAAGGGAGAAAGTTGCATAAAAATGGGCTTCTATAACAGTACCTAAAATTACCCCACCACAAATCAACTGTATTGATCAGCCTTCTTCCAGGAACAGTTATTTGATACCATTTAATCACCATCATCATATGATACCTCATATTCCCAGAGTAGTATCAACGACCAGACCGAAATAGTCCTAATTAATGATTCATACTCCAGGCAATATACTCTAGAAAAGTAGTAGTTAGATTCAGGCTGGCCTTGTGAATGCAAAAAGTTTCTGCTCTTTTTTACTCCTCAGGTAGCTTCCTCCAGATACAGGTCTGTCTCTGTATGAACTTCGTCTATTGAGAAGATGAGCCTGATAATACAAATGCAAGCTTGAAGTCAGCCTAAAGGAGGAAAGCAGAGTACTGAAGACAGAGCGTGACACTGGACAGTGTAAGAGGTGCAGAGGAGGAGGGAGTGAGGCACACAAGCTAAAGAAAACAGAAAAGGCACGATATTTTACTCACTCTCAGCCATCATATGCTGATTGGATTACTGACAATGGATTTCATTATGGACACAAAGGCCTGTGAGAATATCTGCAAGGCCTCATTATTGCTTTGTCACTTGTTGCTGTAACCTTTTTGAGCGTGCAGGAAACTATGCTGTCAATCATGAACTGTTCTGCAATTTCACCACCTATGAAGAAATGAACTTCACTGGTGTGAATTCAGAGGAAATATGGAGAATGATGAATCATCGTTGCTGTTTGTGTTGCTTGATAAATCGATTTTTATGAAGCAACACTGAGTTGAAAGCCTGGAGGGAGGACTTGATGTGCTCACCCTGGTTCAAAATATCTGTCGTATGACTTAAATGTCTTGGTAAGCCAGCTCTGAAGATGAAGCAAGCCCTTTCTGATGTCCTTGCCTTGGCTGAAAGAGAAATTTAACTTCTAATGATGACTATGACCTCTCCTCTGGGACCAGAAAGTGTCACTCTGGCGCAGCTTGTCCCCGTTCCAACGCTGACTGTCCTGCCGCCATCCTCAGATACAGAGTCCTGGTCTCGCTCACCAAGCCCCAGACAGGCTCGCTCCAGTCGCCAAGGTCGCTTCCACCGTAGCCGGACCCGAACTAAGAAACGAAATGAGGAAGAGCAAGGCTGCTCTCCTAAACGACAATGGGGTAAAAAAGTTGGAGAAGAGGAAACTGCAGATAAGGGCACAATTAGACATCGGAGCCTGTCGCCCTCCCCCTTTGCAGCCTGTCACACAGAAGGGGAAGAGCATGGACAGGACAGCCCCTCTCAGGACCTCCTCTTACCACCATCTCGGTCCTGGTCTCGTAGTCCCTCTCCCAGCCGGCGCTCCCGCTGGTCTCTCAGGAGCCTGCTGAGCAGAGACTCTGACTGTGACAGCTGCAGGTTAGTGTGCTGGACTTAGCCCAAGTAACCAGCCAGAGATTAAAAAGAACATGAGGAAAGAGATAATGAAATAAGCTGCAGCTTGTACTTCCTTCATTCATTCAACCAACAGATTTCTCTTTGCAAATAGTTTCGCTTATCTTCCAGAAGCATGCAGGGTTCATTGGTTTAGAACAGACTGTTCACATCAGCAGTGCTATGTTTGCTTGTCTCATGAGTATTTCACGTTTATAGCTCTGTAAAACCTCAGCCAATTTGCATTCAGGCCTTGTGAGGCCAGATTTTTGCCTGCAGTGACTGACAGGAGTGTGTAGCCTCTAATTTGTGAATGTCAATGGGGAGTAAAAAGGCCTTACATCTGACAGATTTGAGCTTAGTTGTTCTCAATTCTGGCACATGAGGTCAGCTATTTTTGGACAGGCTGGAGATAATTAGCTAATGGCTAAAACTAGTGAGGACAGATTACATGGTTAAAATCCTGATTAAGTTGATTAATGGTACGCTGTGACATTGGATAAAAAAGCAGGCCAGTAGCATTAAAGTAATAGAGCAAGATGTCCTTGCTGCCATGTACTTAAAACTAAAAACACATGGATATTATGCCCTGCATTAGTTTAAAAGAGTATAAGATTAGTACTAGCTGTTGAGAACGATACTCTCTCTTAAATAAGTGAGGCAGCAAGGTTATGTAAACTGTAAACAAAGTGAGACCAATGTTGTGACAGCAAGGAAAAACAGAGCTGGGTCAGTCGCAAGGAGCTAGAGGCGGGGTTCATGCACCATTTATCCTTCCCCTAAAGCATGACATCACCTTCAGCCAATGGGAACACTGTCTGTGTCTGATGATGTCATCCGAGTCCAATCAGAGGAGGGTCTAGGCAGCACTGCAGTGGGCTTCAGAGGGCAAGCAGAGGGTGAATCTCCCTGTGCTCCATATAAACAGCTGTGCCCTTGTCTGATTCATTTACACATCATTTTATTATCCTATTATAATGTTTGGCAAAATAGCAGTGAAACTTCTCCAGATATCAGTTACTGCATTTAGAATAAGAGTTGACGGATGTGTTTCCCAATGAAGAAAGCTTTTTATGTAGCTCAAGCAGCATGTAGAGGAAAACACAAGTTAAAACAACACCAGGAAAATCCTTACAGCTTTAATTTTCAAAACAAGGCTCCAGCACAAGGTTATGCAAGCCATAAATCAGATAAGCAGCAAAATAAACAACCATAACAATTTCTAGTCCACTCTGAAGTGTTTGTACAGCTTGACACAGTTGATTTACATTTGCTGGACAGCTTAAACAAAGCCTTAGCACTTGTCTCAAAGGCAGTGTATCACACCATCCCTACAACCTTTTATCAGATGTTTTTTTTTTTTTTTTTTTTACAGGTGGATAGTTTTTAACAGATTCAATCAGCTGTGGATAACAAAGCACAAAAGCCACTTGAGATGAGTCAGAGATTTCACTACAGTTAACCTGTGTAGATTTTTATCATCAGTTTAAAAAGCAGACATTTATATAGTAAGGCTTCAATACATCAGGAGGAACAAAGTGCTGTCTGAAGGCATATATTAAAGTTCACAGTCTAGGTGTAAGCCTAGTTTTCTTTGATACTGAGCTGGATTTATGACAGGGTTTGAAGTCACACCATTGCATACCATCTTAGGGTTTCCGTTGTTGTTGCACTGCATTTGTTTTATGGTACATAAGAACTGTTCTCACCTTTTATTAGTATGTAAAGCGTTCTTATGGCTAAGTGCTTCATTTTGGTTGGAAAGCTAGGTATAAATTGTTTTTTAACAAAATAAGAGAAGTTTAAAATGCAGGTCTATTTCTTATCAGGCTGGTTATCTGAAATCGTTTTAGTGATGAACAGGGTATCTTCTGCAGGTACTCCGTTTCATGGTTTAAGATGGATAAATGTTCTTTTTCATGTACTGTTGCATAAAGTAAATTGTGAAGAGCTTTCAATGGTCACTTCTCAAGAGAGATGTATGTGCCTCATAACAAAATATGATATGCTATTAGAAGCTGGCTATATCTGTTTTTTAGGTCTTGTGTTCTTTTAAGTTTCCGCTCCAGGAAATAGCGAATTTTTACTTGCTAACAATTTGACAGTAGAAAGGAAATACAGATTTGCTCATAGGACAATGCCATAGGACTATCATAGGACTGATAGATAAATGTATTTAGGCCAAAAGCTTCAGTACTTTAAACTAAGGATAGACCAATCGGCCTGGCTGATTTGATTATTGATGCCAATATTTGGCGTTCAGACGATTACTGGTATCAGCATTTTGTTTGCTGATAATCAGCCAAAATCACTGGATTCAAATGTGTGCTACTTTGGCTCCCCTGCGAGGCGTGTCTTCTGCTGTTTTTTTTTTTTTTTTACTAAACAGTCTCACCACAACACTATATGACCAGCAACTACCAGCCAACCAACACTGAAGCCTGGGTGACACTGACACAGGGAGTATCACTTCCTGTTTTGCTACTGTGTTGCCTTGTGCTGTTTCTCATGTTGACAGAGCTAGTTGTAAATTGTTTATTTTCCTTAATTTCTTAAACATGCATGTTTTACTTTTGCCACATTAAGTTTATTTTGTTTGTCATGACAAATGCTTATCAGTTCCAAATATCAGTTATCGGTCTATACACTACTAATAATCGTATCGATATCAGCCCGGAAAGACCAACATCAGTTGACCCTTTTCATGTCTTAAGGAATGAGGATGAATAAAGAAAAGGATTTCAGTTGACATAGGTCTGTTAGTCCTGTCTAAAACTCCACAGACTCATTTGTGCATATTGCAGATATTCACAGCCGACCAACATTTACTTGGCAATTAATCAAACTTTAGATGAAATTGCAATTTTGCCTTGTACAGTTTTCAGATTGCAGAACGTGCAATATTTCTTTATCCTGAGATGTGTGTAATATAATTTATCTAATAGTGTGCTGTTTGTAATATAAAATTATTTATTGCTTGTGTTTGTTGAAAAAAAAATACACAACAGAAGAAACTTAAAAAATATTGCATAGTAAAATCACATTTAGAGGTCGAGTGATATTGTTTTCTCTGAACTGAAACCAATAAGCAGTTTATGAGACTGATTATTGATATTTGGAACTGATATGCATTTATTATAATGTACAAAATGTACTAGATGTGGTAATAGTAAAATTGCATGATCAAAAAATGAAGTAAAATTAACATTTAGCATTGCTCTATTGGCATGAGAAAGGGTATAAAACAACACAAAAATGGCAGGTAAACAGGAAGTGATGCCATGCACTCACTGTGTCAGGAACACCCAGGCTGACGTGTTGATTGGCTATTTGGCGTTAAGCTAATAAGACTGTGCTGTATACAGGACATCTGGTGAGTCTGTGGAGGGTAAAGTTAAAGCCAGAACGGAAGACACACTTTGCAGTGGAGCTAAAGTAGCACACTTTTAGTTCATTGATTTCATAGATTATCTGTAAAAGGAAATGCAGATGCTAATAACAGACTGAATGCCAAATATCGGTCTCAATAATTGACCAGACATATATTTAACCGGGCAACCCCTAATCAAATTCGCAATATTAGGGGGAGGAAATCACAGATTATTTTCCCAAATCTTTCAACCCTAATATTTACAGCTGATATATTGGGTGTATAATGCTAATAATATTGTGCTCCCCAATCTATAACAGCAGTTGCTAATTTAAAGGGCTTGGATTGGCACATTGTTTCTTTTTCTTATAAGCAATGAAAGTGTTGTGTTGTCCTCATAGCAACATTGATTTACATTTGATGATTAGATTTTGCCGATAGTCATTTAAACAACTCAGTCTGGCCAAAGAGGGACCAAAAAACATTTTGTAGGTATTATTAATCTGTAGAACATACAAAATGTTCATGACTCATCCTGTTCTCAGAGCTGGTGAATAATGTTTTTTCCACAGAGATATTTTTCATCCCCTTCTCTAGAATGATGCACAGAACCTATAAACTGACAAGCAGTTACAGGTCATCTCTATATTTGTGTTTTTGTTCACATAATACACCCTATTGTCTATTGTTAGAGTCAATCGATATCCACAGAAGGCATCTCCCTCACTTTTTGTTTTTAAACACAATTGTGGGAAATAAAGAGCACTCTGCTCACCACTTCAAAGGAACTTGAAATAATCTAACATGTAAATGCTTCTTGTTTTTCATGCAAAAACACTGGTCAACTTGAAAAGCACTCAGAGAGCCAGACTTCCGCCATTAGCCATATCTCCCAATAGTAAAGAATCCCTTAAAAAATTCCTGGATCCAGACGGTGATCCGGATCACTCCCAAAATCTAATCAGTTCTCCCTTATGCAATTCCTGACATTTCCTGGAAATTTCATCAAAATCTGTCCATGACTTTTTGAGTTATGTTGCCAACAAACTAACTAACTAACAAACTTAACAAACCCTGCACACCACATAACCTCCTTGGTGGAGGTAATAAAGGCACAACTCAATCTGATGGATTCTGCACAGTTTTCAGGTGCTCATTAGTGGACTGCACGGTTTGCCCTAGCACCTTAGAGTCAGTATGGAAAACACTTAATTAGGCTGTCTTTACTTGTTTTGCATGGCCAACATTTCCTTTACCAATACAGGAAGGCTAACTCAGCTTATGAAGAGACCTTGTTCTACTTATTTTCATGTGAACTCAATGCAAAACAAGCATAAAAACTGAATGATTGGCCTCCATCTTTAGACATTGCTTTTCTGTATGGTTTCTATCTTTTCTGTTTTTAACTGACATGTATTACCTGTCAGTTTGCAGAGGGACAGCCTGAAGTCCACTGATGAAAAATATGCAGGTATTATCAATACACTTCCGACACAGCAGCTGAGTATTTAACAGCTTTTTTTAATTTTCAAATTCCTCTCTTTCTAATGGAAGGCTGACAACATTTGGTGTGTTTTTATATGTGGTACTAACTCGACTTACCTCACTTTACTCAGTTTTGGTATCAGACACTTTGTTTTCAATTACAGCATATACTTTGATAGTACGTTCACAACATTGGTGGGCTTCTCATAGCTGTGTGAAACTTCCGAGATCTTCGATATGACAATAATGGAGGACATTGAGGTCAAAGTAGACCTGGTTCTTGGTTTGTGGCTTTTTTTTGTCACAGAAAGGAGATGAGTTTTGTTCCAGAGATGGTTGTAAGCTGTGAGATAAAATAAGACTGAAATATACAGAGGAGTTTGGGTTGTCATATGGCAGTTTGGAGCTCAAAAAGAGTTGTTTGATTCCCTTATTAGACATCCTGCTTTGTGACTCTGTGATGATACCCTCTGACCACTCAGAGATAGGCAGTAGGCAGTAGTTTAAGGTCATATGTTTTTAGGTCTACTTTTTGAGTATCAAAAACGTACAAAATATTATTCTTTTAGGAAGAATAAAAAATGAGTTGCCTTGAGGCAAGTCAACAAAAATGTTTGATACTTCAACACTTTAATACCACTAATTTTAAAATGGTGGAGTCTGAGTCATTTTAATGATTCATGGTATTGAAAAGTACTGAGGCTTTAAAAAAACTGCAGATTTTAAGTCGTATTTTTAGACAAAAGCTGCCAAAGTAAAAGAGACAGAGAGAACTGTTTGGAATGCCTACAGTATGCAGCATGTTGCAAATACATTATTACACATTAGGCAATGTACATTCGCTGCTTTTTATGTCATTAAAAACAAGAATTTTACAGTTACTTGGTCCCAATTGACCTCTGTTTTTGTTGCCTTGGTATTGAAATCAGTATCATTTGATTGAACTAGCCTTAGATATCAGTTACCCGAATATGGTTTCAGGTGTCCAGGACTTCTTATTTGTTGCTTTGATATTGAAACTGGTATCAAATTAATTTGATCTTTTCTAGAATTTAAGTCAATAAAAAATGTGGCATCATGACAACCCTAGTAAAACCTCTATTCAAACATGATGTTAACAACTACACATGATTTCAGTATGAATGCATGTCCTTTAAATATCACCACATATCAGCTGACTTTATGATGTGAAGATGAACATTTTAGGGAGAGAAATTCTAGCTTAAAATGAAGGAAGGATGTTAGGCAAGGTCAATGAGCAACCCAGTGACCCTGCTGACTTGTTACGATTAATGATCACTGTGACCTCTCCATATCAAAGGGAAGCTTTGTGACCTTCCTGGTTTACACCGTCTGCATTTAGTTGGTATGTTTACATACTCTGATAATTAATCTACTTTGGTTTTCAGCAGTTCCTCAGATTTTCTGTCGTCTGATTCTGGTCACTGACAGTATGGTTGTGTCCTGGCTTAGCTTAGATAAAGTGCTTTCATATACATATTTTTTTCTGTGTTTTACGTGGTGAAATGTTTCATCTTGGAATTTATCATGAGACATAATCTGTTCTCTCACAGCGTTTCCCTTCATATTTCTCTCTCTCTCTCTCTGAGGTGTTTTGTAGGCAGGAAGGAAAAGGGCTTAAGAGTAGCACATTTACATGTTGTTTACTCATTTCCTGTAAGCTGTTCTTATAAGCATTGCTCAGTCTCTTTTCTTGCACCTTTCTCAATACCCAATCACCCGGCCAATGAAACTCTGACACTATTATGGGCCATTGGGGAACTTCAGAAAAGCAGATTACACGAAGAGAGACAGAGCGGTAAAGATGCAGGCCTGGCTCAGCCCAGCGTGGATTATGATGTGGACTCTAATCCAGAGGGATGGACAGAGAGATTGAGGGTTAAGGGATTGCGTGGGCCTTGGATTTGAGCCAGGTGGATCGCTGGGTCATCTTTATTTTAAGTTTATGAAGATATACTTAAATAAAGTGTTAAGTTATTCGTACAAAAAAATAGGATTCAAGAAACAGAAATTCAGTAGAAGAAACACTTAAATATAGAATACAAAGGAATATAATAGTTTAAGATAAAACATGAGTGTAAAATACTTGCTTTGAAAGTTGAAGATGTAGAGTTGAGCAGGCAGGTGGAAAGTATTTGGTAGACAACAGTACTTGAAATAATGGTCTGAAGTAAAGGGCATGTGCTCACTTTACTGGGGTTAGTTTATGTTTATCCAAAAATAGTTAATTTGCTGTCACAGACCAAACTAAGAAAACAGACAAAATCTACAAAAATCCACATTACAGAAACAGAAAAGAGAATATTAGGCAAGGTAAGATAAGATAACTCCATAAGAGGGGCAATTCCATCATTACAGTAACAAAAAGACAATAGCAAATAATAAAGTACACATACAAATTTGAATAAGAATTGGTAATATAAAGTAAAATATGAGGTATGTACAGCTAACATTCAATGTGTTCCAAATTACATATTTCCCTCAGTGTATTCTGATGCTGTACACAGCACTAATCTTGACTGTGTTGTTCTGTCCTAAATTTTGCTCTGCTGTTTCACACCTACTGGAAGTTGCGTTGGTTAAAGTGCCTTTTTTTCTTCTTCTGCTTTTGTAAAGGTTAGTTGGAAACAGATGTTAGGCGATTAATACTAAAGTATAACAGCTTTTTATACCCACTGTTGAATTAATTTAACATTTATTTCATTTAAAAAATTCTCTTTTAAACAAGAACTTATTTTCACTGCATTTATTCACACTGAATATCTTACACAATTTGTTCTGCTCCTTCGCATACTGGCTGAAAAAACATTGTAACTTCACAGTCCCTGTATAGCTTCTTTATCAAACTATCTAAAGTTAAAATTCTCTGTGCTGACACTGATAACATAAATCGCATAATTCCACAACAATGGTACTTATAGGCCATGCAAAGCTGAGAAGCTTGTGATAGAGCCCCTGCTTCAGAAATGGTAGGTTAAAGCAACAATTGGTGATATAGAGTGACATGGTACAATTAATAGAAACAAGCTGCGTAAACAGCAGTGTAATATTTATCATGATAGAGTACAGAACAGAAGAGTATTACATTAAGAATAAAATATAATAAAGGTGCAATACAAGTGGAAGCAAGATATTAAATTAAAGCTTGTCTCATAATTCAGAGTGTGGAATTAAATTATAAATATGGCATGGTGTAAAAATATATAGTAGTTAAAAGTTAAAGTGAAGCTTTGCAATATAAAATGGTAAAATACATTTTGTGGCCTTTGCTTACGACCCTACGCCCTCATTTGAGGACATTACATTTTGTGTTACCTGCACCATTACTCTTTATTTTGCTTAACGAAGACCGGTCAGCCTCATTTGTGGACACTCTACAATTATGAGTGTAGATGATGATGTCTGCCATTCTAACCAAAATTCTGTGCAGCCACTCTGGACACAAAACTGGTCAATGCACAAAAAGTCTTTGGATTTTATTATTGAAACTTGTTGATTTCTGCCAGGTAAAGTGTGTAATTTGACATGGCATGCAAATTTGACAATTTTATCAATAGTAGCAGGCTACTACACATTAAGCAGGAAGTACTCACATGAGGACATTAGGACTTTGTTATCATTTCATTGTTCAATAAAGCTTGGAGAGATTTTGGAAAGAAGTCAACAATTTACAAGTCAAAGTGACTACAAAATACAAAATTGTAGGGATTTTCTTACTCTTTAGGATATTTCCAGCTCTTTTTTGTGCAAATTTGGTAGAATTGCCCATAATTTGCTACACAGTAGTGTATTGTGTTGTACACTAAAATAAAACCACTGTCCTCATATTAGGACATATTTTTTAAACTACTTGTTGAAATACAGTGTTTAATTTTGATACTTATCAGGTCCTACTAATCCCAAATAACTAGGGAAGGCATGGCAAATAAGAGCTTTGGTCTCTGGAGGTGAAGGCAGACTTAAGTTTGTTCAAGATACCAAATCCACTGATTGTTTATATTGATCAAGTCATCTTTTGAAACAGTGCCTTTTGTGTTGCTGACCGTTGTTGGAAATGCCACACATCCTTCTTGAATGACTGAGCAAATCCATGCTCTAGTTTAGATAAAATTCTTTGTCATTACTCTTGGCACAGCAATATTGAGTCTGTAACTTGCCACTAATGCAGCATTTAAGAGAAATATAGGGGCAAGAAAAGACTGGTTTTAAGGATCTGTTTTTGGACTGACAGAGGACACATATTGAGCTTTGTAAAGCCATAACTTAACATGTGGAAAAATAAAAAAATAACAGTGTTAGTAAATGTAAAAGAAAATTATGATTATATGCCTATCATACATTCTTATCAAATTCCGTACCAGACTCCAGGAGTGCAGAGAAATGACAAATCATTCAAACAGCATTAAAGATAGACTAATGAACCTTTTTTTTTTTTTTTTTTTTACAAAATTAAAATATTTTTTGTATTTATGTTTGCCTCATTTCATAGTTGAATCCCCACAAAAGAAGCACGTTTCCTATTTAATAAAACTGCTTATTGATTAATTGATTAATGATAGCTAAATGATAGCTTTTTATATAGTTAATTTACAAAAACTCAAATATGCACTGCCTCCTCAGTAATCAGAAAACCCCTTCAGTTCAGACTCGTCCTTATCTGTTATCAATGCTTCCCAGTCCAGCACCACCTCACTGTAAAAAAAATTAGCAAGGCCTCACTTAACACATGGAGCCGCCTCCTCCTCCCCCTCCTCCCTTTCCTCCTCCACCTCCCTCCACCCTCTCCCTGGTTTGCAAAAGGGATTACGGATGGACGCAGAGACTGCAGCCCGTTCACGGGTTCTGTGAGCGGCGTAGGGAGCAGCGGTCCGTCCGGTACCTGTCTGTGGGGTGCAGGGGCGTCGGCCGCGATGGGAAACTAACATCCAACCGCGGGACGGTGGACGATGGGTGCATTTTTACCCCGAGGCTGAGCGGAGGGAACAGCGGACACATACACCCCTGTAGCGCCTGGCTTGCTTTAGCTTCATACACACACAGGAACACCGATACCACATTGATACAGCAGCGGGAGTGTTTGTAATTTTCTGGACATCAGCTGGATCGTAAACACCTCATGACATGTTTGAGTAAGTGCTATAATGAGAGTCTTCTCCGCTGTGATGAGTAGCATAATGATGTGCTGCCTGGTGCACCGTGTATGGACTTTTAGGTGTAGTCAAATGAGTCACAGCTTATAAACCTCCCTGATAACATATGTTAACGTTGTGTGTAAAGGTGCAGGTGTGCAGCCACAGTTTTCTATTAGCAGTGATAGCTGTATGTTTATTTTCATCTTGTCTGTGCTCAGTCGGTCGCGCTGTCTGTCTGAAGCCCCCCTCCTTCCTTCATCCATCCCTCTCTACATCCTGTTTCACTGACCACAGCTGTCTCCATGCTTGTACAGTCAAGGGTTTTATAGCTCAAAATAGACGTCTAACTCCTCCCGAGGTCTCATTTTTGACTTTGAATCTGCCCTTGTATGTTTCGTCATGTTGTAAACAAGACTAAGAGTTGATTGTTTTGGTTAGCTTGTGTGCTAGCTGCCCGTTAGCCGCTGCGTTTCATTTGGTAACGGTAAAGAGAATAATTGAGATTTAATTTAAAAACACTAGACAAGAGAGAGACAGAGAGAAGCTGCCACTATTTTAAAAAGCCTCTAAATGTTAGCTCTTTACATCTGTGCTGCTGACGGATTTAGCTCCGGGTTATAAACACATGCTGACACAGATTCACATCACTCAGTATCCTTACCGGTGTTACGGTTTGAAGAGTTACCATGCTAACTGGCGACTTTAAGCCGAATGCGTTTGAGGTTGTCTAAGTTCTGACAGATTTTTAGTACAGAAAATATGTTTAACAATTGAGTTTTGATTAATTTTTTATTAGAATTTCAAAAATAGAGATAAAATGTGCGTTTAATAACAATTTCCATCACATTCCCATCTTCAACATCTGTTGTATCTATGAAATTAAACGGACAAGTCGCCAGTTAACATGGTAACTCTTTAAAATGGAACATCAGACAACAAGTCTGTTTAAAACGCATGCTGCCCATATGCGTTTTACCTAAAGATAGCTCAGTACAAAGCTTTTTGTTGTTGTTCTTCTAATGTAGAGAATAGGGCTGAGCAATAAAGTGAGTTTTTAAGATTTATCAGCATATTTTCAAACGAGGTATGAAGAAGATAATCTTTCTATGCAGAAATGTTGATATATTTTGGGGGAAAGTAGACCTTATGCACAACAAAAAGTTTGTTTAAAGCAAGAACCATTGAAAGTTTTACTAAAACGTGCAAACCACAAGATAGTCTATACGACTGATTTGTCTAATTTGGGAAATTTATTTATTTATTAGAAGAGCCTTTTTAGTTCATGTTTTTTTTATTTCACCACAAATTTGGCAGTTTGTTTTTCATGTACATGTTGACATTTTTGGCTGACTATTAGTAAAAATGCCAATGTGACATTTGGCCCATTGACCTGGATTTTTTTGTCATGGCTTCATAGAAAACATAATGAGATACACATCATTTTCCCCATTCACCTAAAAATAAAATAGATACAGTTTTTTTTTTTTTTTTTTTTGGTCTCTTGCAGAACATGTAATATTTCAGCTGTTATGACCCTTAGCTGACCCCTTACCTCACAAAGCCTTGTTCTAGCCTACAGAGATGATAATAAGCTTGTCAAAGATTTTAACACTTCAATACTTATCCATAGCACATGCTTTTAAACAATACATCTCTGTTATTTGAATGAATGAATGATAGTATTAAAAAGTACAGAGGCTTAAAAATACATGTAATTCATGAAAGTGTGCTTTAAGGTGTGAATCCATAAAAATCACAACATTTGTTAATTGAAAACAAGAAAGTTTACAGTATTAGGTAACTAGGAATTGTGTTTTTGTTGACAGCATGCCACAGAAAAAATGATTGATTTGTTTGATTATTATGAGTACTATATTAAATGTTTCACATTTTGGTATCGTGAAAACCCTAGATGATAAATCCCCTTTCCCTCTTGTCCCATACCAGTGACAACTGCAACCAGCTTGTAAATCAGTTAGTAGGCTGTATATCATGTGTTGACTCAAACTCATGTTGGCAAAAATTACTTCAGCCCTGAATTAAAAGCAGTACAAGATTTTTTAAAAGCATTTTCTGCTTTATTTTTTTGTAGACAGCTTCCAACTCATCGCCTTGTTTCTCTTGAGGTTTCTGCATTTTAAAGGGAAGTTTCATCACTTTGTCTGGTCTCTGTAGAACTATGATGCATCTGCTCCACATGAAAGTGCCCTAGGATAGATGATGCCTTGTTTTGAAACACCATAGCTCATACATATAAGAATTGACTTTGGCTTAACAAAGGTTAATGCTCAGATAAAGTGTATGACAGGAGGTTAAACAATGTTCAGCTAAATATGTGTAAAGTTTGTAAGTTCAAAAATGTGCAAATGAAGTAAACACATTTATATTTGAATAAGAGACCTTAAAAATCACAAACTGATACACAGTAATCAGCAAGAATAATAAAAAGCCACAATTTCATTACTTTTACTCCAAAAAGTGCCGAAATTGATGCAGAGTATGAAATAAAATCCTGTAAGGATTAGTGGTTATTTTAAGTGATACTGGGATTTCAGTTGGGAACAACATTACTAGCTAAAAACAGATGGAAATCCGACCATGTGACAGACAAACAAACATGTTTCATTTATCTGGGAATGTAACCTGTCAACCAGGTCATCTCTGCAGTTCTCCAGTTTTTGTTTAATCATGCTCCTCTGACACACATTTTACATTTGCACTAACACTAGGTCACCCCAGCCAGTGCAGACTCCAGTTAAGATGGATTAAGAAAACTGAGAGCCACTTAGAAAGAATTAGGAACTAATTTTCAGTCAAAATGGAAACCTTGTTGGGGATTCAGCCAAACAAGGAGGGGAGGAGGTATAAAATCATCATTACTGAGGAGCTGATAACATCATTGTCATTGTTAATGCTAATTGGATATGTTTGTGTGAAAGATGTTATACCCTGTAGATAAAGCCTCCCTTTGCTAATGAAATGAGTGACTGTAGTTAAAAGGAGACACTGCAATAAAAGGTAGCGTGATTGAGCAGAGCTTTCATCAAGTTAAGTCAAAGAAGCACTTTGGCAGCTTCGTCTGTTTCATTTTGTCTGCTCAGGATAATGGAGTGGACAAAGATTTATGACTGCTTCTGTTTGTTGAGAGACAGGGCCAACTTTGCAAGTTGACTGATAGTGAATGCTGCATGATTTTAAATAAGAAAGCATGAGGTGGAAAATGTGTTATAGCGTGAAAGTACAGACATGGTCATGGATCAGTGAGCTGAACATTTAATGTAAATGTTTTTGCAACAAGAGGATGGTGATGATGAGGACAGGACAGGCTGGAACATGGTGGAAATATTTTCATTTATGCGTGCCTTATGTTAGACATATAGTATTTCTGGCTATTGTGGTAAGGGATACTCGGATGCGTCAGGTTAACATTGGTATTGGCCCTGTTGATAAACATTGGCCATTTGCAAATGATATGACAAACAGCTGCCAGTGTTTGTCTGTTGTGTCTAATCTTTGTAATGACTGCATCTGATATACCCGTTGCTGAATCAATGGAAGGTTTGTTATTAAGTAGGAGCATCTTGTTGGAAAATTCCTCTATTTTCATCGTGACACGTTAGACAACTTTCCCTTTATAGGATTCTTATGCCAGACGAAGTGATGAAATAAAAACATTGGTATTGGCATCGGCAGAATTGCTTTTTTACACATCAGTATCAGCCCTAATTTTTCAGGATCTGCACATCTTTGTTGTGAGTGAATGCTGTCTTTTTAAAGAGACAGTAGTTGTGTGGTTGTTAGTGACTGAATGTCTGTTAATTAGCTAATCATTTGATCCCTGAACAAACTCTTTTCAAGGTCATTGAGTCTGTGCAGCATTTATCTACTGTGGGTAATGTTGTTTTACACTCTTAACATAGACTCATATCTCTTCCTTTATTTAAGTTGGCTGAAAAAAGTCTAGTTGAAAGGATTTGCTTGCAGCACAACCTCAGTTCTATTCTGCATGGGTCGTGTTTTTCTAAAGGAAACTGGTTTACCTTTGGTATGATTCTTCAGAAAGACTATTTGATACATCTGTGGCTATGAGCAATGCTTCATCATTGTACTAACAAATGCAACTATTTAAAGAGTGGCCAGTTCTTTCTAACTAACATTAGCTAGGTTGAGAATCAAAACTCGCCTACTTCTGAGGGTAATATCACTTCAAAAGCATATCTAGCTGGCTTGCTGTCCTTGGTAACCTTTTGTATGTCTCTGTCTGGGTTAGAGCTCTTAGAAGAAACAGGGTCTTATTCAGCACACATATAAACCTCTAGCAGACCACGAGAAGATGTTCTCTGAATCTAACAGAAAGTTTATGGGATTAGTATTGCTCATTTCACCTTTGAGACCCATTACTGAACAGCTTTAAATACCCTCACTGTCTGGCTGCTTGTACACGTTCAAGCAAGTTCAGCTGATAACACTGGCCTCACATGGCCTTTCTTTGGTCTTCAGTAGGCAGTCTGAGATGGCATGTTGTTATCAAATAGGAAACGCCCGCAGCCTTTCTTCATAGCATGACATTAAAGGCATTACAGAGAAAATTCAGATTAAATATGAAAGGGCTTCCTCTCTTCTCCCCTGAGCTAAATCTTTCTCTGTCTCCATGTTTTTTTTTTTTTTTTTTTTTCTGTCTCTAGTACGGCCAGTAACTCTCCACGCAGCACCCCCGGCAGCTCCCCCTCCCTGCGGCGCAGGGTCCTTGGGGGTGGAAGGGCCAGTGAGAGCGAGGGAGGAGGAGAGAAGAGCAGTGGTGGTGGTGGAGGAGGAGGTGGTTCAGATAGCCCCCTGCCCTCCATACCATCTGCCTCCTCCCTCACATCTGCCTACCCACTTGCTTCTCGCCATTTCACCCGCAATGCCAAGGTAAGAAAATCACCTAATGAAAGAGCTGCAGGTGGAGCTTAAGAATTAACATTAAGAGACAAATTGATGTATGGACCTGGAGAGGAGAGGATAAAGGTCTCAACCTACTTTCAGTGATCAAGTAGGACTGCTATATATCCTCTATGTTTGCTTTGATGCAGCGATGACACAACTTAAACATGTAATTATACCAAGACTGTTTATTCTTCAGTGATCTGGTTTGTCATCATAAAACACTCAATCCTTGTGGATTTGTAATCAGAACCAGTTCTTGTAGGCTAAGTATGTCCAAACATACAAGAAACCATTTTCAGTTTTTTCATTGCTGTCCTGGCATTAAAACAAAGCCAGGTGTTTTTAATGAATGTAAGTGAAGAACTTAATGTAACCCCAAGAAATGCATAGAAAGTGTTACAGAAATACCAAAACTTTTAAGCAGCACCACCATAAAAAAATGTAAACAAACACCATTTTGTTGTCCTTCTTCAATTCAAACTGCATATTTAGTCAGACTTAGTAAAGAAATATTCTATCAAAAATGGTATTAGACATCAAAAATGTTCTTGGAGGGATAAACAACAAACTACTTGTATGCATCGCTGTAAAGTCTCCTCCATACTTGATATCTTTCGTGAATGAAAGTGTTTTTTTAACATTTGTGTTGCCTTTCATGTTCAACAATTGAGTTGTGACAGTGCTGACTGTTTCTGTCAGCTCTACCAGACAGTGTACTTGTTTCTGTGTGCCTGAGGGTGCAGTCTAAGCTTTCACATCATATAATTTTAGGCTCAATGTTGTGAAACAAACAGCTTGTTATCCTGTTGACTTCACATCATAGCCCATCGGGGCCACCTGTGTTTTAAGAATGGAGAAGTGCTGATGGTTTTGACACAGCTAGAAAATAAGGAAGCCTCAGTGTTACATAGAAGAGGTTTAGACAAAGGAAAGGACCACATTAGTACAAATATTGAAGTGGGTTACTTCACCAAAACTAATTTCTGTGACATATATTCCTGTGATTGTTTGAAGTGACTTTGTACTTTGACTTTGTACAACTGATATGTTTTCTGTTTTTCTTTACAGAAAATGCAGAGCTGGTACAATGTAAGTAAACATAAACAGTGCTCTGCAGGCTGTTTAAACACCGCAGTACTTAGCTGATGTTTGTGTGCTTTTGGCTTTAGGAGTTGTAACTAATTGATGTAGTAAAATGCTAATCATCCTTTAGTTAAAGACAATGTTTTTCTCACTTGCTCAGGTAAACATCCCAGCTCAGCTCAAGGATATGAACTGTTGTAAAGACAAACATCATGTGCTCTGTCCTCTCCTTACCCTCAGGTTCTCAGTCCTACATACAAACAGCGGAACGAGGATTTTCGCAAACTCTTTAAGAAACTTCCTGACACAGAACGACTTATAGTGGGTGAGTTATGTGTGAAAACATGTTGTTATTAACTCAGTTTTTTCTGGGCTTCACACCTAAAGGATTAAATGCTAAATTAAACCTTGACACTATGTTTATCTGTAAGGACAGTTGTTTAAGGTCAAAAGTCACAGTCAAAGCTGGCCATATTTTTTATTAACATTGAAAATTTATGCATTACTAATATGCTTTGAAAGAGGTTACGCTAAGCTTTTCAGACATTAATTAAGTGTAGAACACAGCTTCATTTTAAAGTTTTCTTACAGTATTCTGTATGACTTTTCATTCTCGGTGAAGACAGTACAGTATCTATTAGATTAACCAAAACATTACCAGATAATACAACGATCCCCTGGTTTTTCTTTGTAGTACCTGACTTTGGTGACTCAAAATCATAAAAAACTGCAGAATTTTCAGCATCTGTAGTAGATAGACATGTGAGATATAAACCATTACAAAGTTTAAAAACTTGGCTCTAACTATTAATCATTGCCTTTGTGCTGAAGTTCTAGCTGAGGTCATCAGCTGTTGTCTGTCAATGCCCAACTTCAAATTAAAAAAAACAACTTTCATTTATTCCATGTTTAAGCTAATGGCACCAAAACCAGGACACCTTCCACATGTATACTTCAGCAAATTACATTGTAGTTCTTTGGTCACGTGTTGTGAATATGGTAAGACTATCTAAAACACCCATGTCGCGTCTGGACTTAAAGTTAGAAGCATGCCAGCATCTCATCCTGTCTTAAAGGTATACACCCAAACTCTGCACTTGGTCTAAACAGCTTGTCATTCATTGTTTCAAGCACCTGGTGGTCCAGTTTTATTCAGTACGGTTTGGTATAGTTCCAGTATGCTAGACCGCAAAATAGTTTGCATTTCCACTGACGTTAGTACCCTCGCTTGGTGGGTAGACTGTAGAGGGTGACACTACAGGCAGTACGGGTCTCTGCCGTTCAAGTCAGATTACACGAACTGGTCACAGAAATCGGTAGGGAGTAAGCAGCAAATGGCTTTATTTCAGCTGAAAATGCCATCATTTAGATAATGACATCTTGATGATGTTCATTGCTGTCAGCACAGATCCTCAGCTGATGGAATATGTTTATAGAAATGTTTGGAGCTCTGACAGCACGTCAGTAAAACCACAAGATGAAGCTGGGCTATTATAGTGGCTCCCACAAGCATTCAGTAAGTGATGAATACAAGCTAAACTCCGCTCCATTCTTCTTCCTTCTAACTAAATTTATGTTTTAGAAATGTAATAGTCCCGGGATGTCCAAATAACACAGCTTTATGGGGGAACAACAGGAAAATTGTGAAGTCAATTGATATTTATCACAGATTAACAGTAGGCCTTGTAATGAACGTGATTTCTTTGTGGTTAAATACTGATTTTTTAAAACATTTTCATGAACGTATCCAAGGTTTTTTATAGTAAATACAATGTAATATAAAATTTGAGATCTTTTACAGATTAGATCATGTACTTGAAATCAGGCCCATATAAAGTCTGAAAAATTGATTTTTGGCCACATATCAGTGTCAGTGGTCCAGGAAACAGCGATGATCTCTGTCGAATCCAAACATCTTTAATTTAAGCAAATGTTAGTCTGTTTTTCTCCTGTTTTCGGTCACTCCTCATAGGGCAGACTGCCACGTTTTGTCACTCAGCCCGGCTGGGCAGTCATGTTGTGTACTGAAAGTGATGTCAGTGCAAATCCTGAATTGTGTGTGTAGCTCCACCCTTTTGGGATGGATAGGTAAGCTCGGCACTCCCCAGAAGGGTGCCAGAAAGTGGGATGGTAGTGGAAGTGCACATAAACACATAGCATGCCGTACCAATGTGAACTGGACCGCACAGTGAAAACGACCTGTAAGCTGAAGTAAAGCAAGGCTCTGTTTGTATTTAGACTGACAGATGCATGCTGGGGGGAGAAAATCATGGATTTTGACACTCTGATGACTAACTGCTAACATTTTAACCTCTTATTACTTTATTAACATACTTCGATATTTGTGTCGTCAGAGTTTTTATTGCCAAAGGTCTGTTTTTGCTCCTTATTTTTTTAATCCTTATCATGGAAAAAGGTTGTGGACCAACGTTTTTTGTCACTGTTTTCTTAACAAAATGACAGAGATTGAGAGAGCCTCTGGTTCTCTGGTAGTCTGTATCAAAGCTGAGGAGCATGGAAACTGGAAGATGAAGCATAACATGCAAATGTTAGCAGCATCAAGTGATAGAAGCAGTGTATTTTACAGATCTGTGTGCAACATATTTACATGGAAAAGCCTATTTTGGCACAAAGTAAGGCTTGGCAATTAATCCAGTTTCACTATTAATCACCATTTTGGCTTCCTATGATCATGAAAACAATGTAGGCTAGATGAGATTAAACGATTAATGTGCCACATGCTGTGTTCCACTGGTTTGTCCATAGGTTTTGCCATGTGTGATTAATGTTTTAGTGCTCATTGTTTTACTTTGGCCACAAGAGTACATCACTGTGTTTTCTAATTGTGATCCTAATATAAATCAACATACTTGTGATTATGTGTTTGCCATTATCAAGCAGTGCTAGCAAGGGTTGTTAAGATACCAGAATTTTAAACTTAGATTGGATACTGGTGAAAATTGAATGAAACTGATGCTTTTTTTGATACCAAGGCAACAAAAATAGAAGTCCTATGTTACTAATCATTGAAATAAAGAAAGGTCACATCTTTTTAAAAATTGTAAGCAAACTCCTGCATACTGTCTGAGTTGCACAAATATACTGGCAAGCTTTTACACTTAAGACAGTGCGTAATAGTTTTCATTTATTGAAGGATTCATCCTCTCCTTAGCACCTTTTTTAAGAGATGGATGTTGTCTTTTTTTAAGCTAAGCACTTTCTGATTCAGTCTCTTGATAAGATGATGGAGAATGCATTGAAAAACACTTGTGGTATCTAAGGTGATCAAAGTATTCAACATTTTGAAGACCTTATGTCTAGCTATGTAGGGAGAACAGACAGATGATTTGCACTTCTTTAATTGTTTCTGGAGCAGAGAAAAATGGGTCATGGCTTAAGAAGGGTGAGTTAATCCGTCTTCTTTCCTTGTTTCGTTCCTCAGACTATTCTTGTGCTCTCCAGAAGGACATTCTGCTGCAGGGTCGCCTTTATTTGTCTGAGAATTGGCTTTGTTTCTACAGTAACATCTTCCGCTGGGAAACCACTGTAAGTCAAGCACACACTGTGTAAACATTGGAACGCGTGCAGTCAAACATATGCCTCATGCAGCCTGGTTAATGGCACACCTGAGTTCAGATAAGGAGCCCTTTAATGCTCCTGTTTGCAGATCATTATAGATACACTGAGGCCCTCCGTGAGATAAGAGTGTCGCGTAGAGTTATCTACGCTACAGTAAGCACACAACAAATCTCTCTCCTTTTCCTTTCAGATCACCATCCTGCTGAAAGACGTGACCTCTATGACCAAGGAGAAGACCGCCAAGCTCATCCCAAACGCCATCCAGATCAGTACTGACAATGAGAAGGTCAGGCACTAGCAGAAATAAAACTACCTCAGTAAACAAGAGCTGAAGACTTTAAATTTGTTATAACACCAGCATATTTCTTTTCTCTACTGACACATTCTCTGTCTGTTACAGTTCAACGCTGATTCATAAGCATTAAAGCTGTTTGCTGTTGGTACTTTTTACTTCAAATTGTCCATTTTTGCCAGTCCAGCAGCGTGAAATGAGCTGACTCAACTTTATCTCCACTGGCTGTGACGAAGCAAACATCCTGACAGAGGGAAACCATCCATCAAATCACATTTCTCTCCTCTTTCTTCCTTCCTTCTTCTCTCCTGATATTCTCCCTCTCAGCACTTCTTCACGTCTTTCGGAGCGAGGGATCGCAGCTTCATGATGATATTCCGCCTGTGGCAGAACGCACTGTTGGAAAAGGTACAGCCTGCTCACCCAGCCTCCTGGCAGTTCATCCTTGTGTGACACAGCTAGTGGTTACCATCTAAGAATAGAAAACAGAGTCAGGAAGTAGGAGACAGCCAACAATGCAGGCATTGGAGAACAATTTAAATCACTGTTATTTGGGGAGTTTGAATGTAGACATTTATTTGTACAGCTTGGAAGTAGATGCAAATTAGTCTACAGTTCAAGTACAGAGAAACAGAGCAAGATCAATCATACTCGACATAACAAGAGAGTCAAATTATGAGCTTGTGGCACTGACTAGTTTACTGTGCAAGCAAAAGAAAAACTTGTTTCCACACATGCACTGCTGAAAAGTTAAAAATTGCAGGAATCTTCAACACTGGATTTTCCTGAGCTGATAATTCTGAAGCTGTAAGACTCTGGTGTTAAAATCTTAAGATAAGCGACAGAGTCGGAGACCATAATGACCGTGTTTTTGCTTTTTTATCGGTGTTTTGTGTACACGTTAGTGCTTATTAGCATATGTCAATAATTTGAGAAAGATTGCATTACTGGTTGATTTAATAATAATAACGACATAATGAAATCAACCAGAAATTTTGGCAGCACTAATATATGTAATCGTATGCATAATCATGCACCCCTGCTAAAACACAAAGAGACTGCTGGCTGTTTTTAGGCCCTTGGGACATCCACAGCATGATAAAGGGTTTGTGGCAATCCTACTAGTCACCTGGACAGTACCCTAAGCCATGCTTACTAACCACATCCACCCCTTACTCTGCCCTAAATGTGTGGAATCTGTTATTTTTTCAACAGATTATTTTCCCATACCCATGGAAACATGCAAAGACATCCAGAGCATGGCCTGGGTGTGTGTAGATTCTCCTTCCTGTCCAGTGTTGCCCTTAGGCAGCTTACTTGCCACGTCTCTGCCTTACTGCAGCCTCATTTTTTGACCAAAACCTGCCTTAAACTTATGAACAGTACTGTATATACTCATTTCTGTGTCCAAGAGTCAAGAGTATGATGTTGTCAGAGAAGAGTATAAAGCATCTTCATTACCTTAATGAAGATCCAATGGCTGCTCACTAGTCATGCCCTTGAAATGTCATCAGCCCCTGCTTGCTCACATTGAATTTGCCTTAAGATATCTTGTTGCTATCAAACATTGACTCATACTTACTCATCATGGAAATTTACCAGGCTGGCAAGAAAATTTAGTTAAAGCTGGGGTGAAAAAGGTAAGCTGTTTGTGTTGACACATGCATTTCACACAGAAGTTTTCAGCAAATTTTATTCATACGGGAAAGCACCTTTTGCTACCTGACTCTCTGTTTTCCTCCAGGCCTCTAAAAGCTGCACTTCCAAAGTACATTTCACTCATTGAAAAGCACTCCTAGACTTTGTGCCATCCCTTTCATCTAGGAATATATGAATTGCTATGGCTCTAAAAATGAATTAGTTTCAGAAAAAATGTACTGAAAACTTTTTATAAGACACAGATTATATGAAATTAATAGCGATCACTGAACGTGTAGCATGTGATCAATAATCTACGAGATAATGACGAATTTACCCCAACAGAGACACACATTTTGACATGCGACATCACAGGCAGTGTGAGACAATTCAGCATTTAATAAGAAAAAAGAGAGGTGGTATAAACACCATCACACCCTAACACCCACTTATGATTAATTGTTCCGAATATTAACTTCTACCTTCTCACTTGAGCTTCTTTTGAGTTCATGCAGAAAATTACTCAGACTGAGTGGAAGAAGTCAGAGTGAAGTTGGGGTGAAAAACCCAGATTTTCACACATGCAGCTCACCATGAATATTTCAAGAAATGTTGACTTTTGTACAAGAAAATGGTTATAATTAGGAGTGTTGCTTTCAAACTTACTCATTTATTATTATGATTATGTCATGTAATGACTACTTAAGTACCATATCATCTTTTTTTTCTGGGATTCAAGTACCATTAACAGCGGGCAGACATTAATTCTCACCAAGTGTCTGCATATACTCCCCTAATGTGTACATGTTAGAAGTGATAAGGGGTCAAGAGCTGTTGTTCAATTTTAAAAAATGTCAGTATTTGATTCATCAACCCATATTAATTATTTAATAAGAGTTTTGTGTTTATTGTACAGTCTTTATCCCCCAAAGAGCTCTGGCACATCGTACACCAGTGTTATGGAACTGAGCTGGGTCTCACCAGTGAAGACGACGACTATGTCTCTCCCACCGCCGAGCACATGAACGGCTTACTGTGAGTGTGAAAACATGCAAATATATGGTGGTGTAACACTTCACAGTCTTCTGAATGTGTGCAGGAATGTTGACTTGTTTTACAGCCTTTAAGAGAGTGTGAGAGTGATGTTTGTATGAGGATAAAGGGTTAATGGTATTTTCATTGTTTATTTTAACATATAATTACTAAAAGTAACATTTGAAATTTAGAAGAAAACTACCACTTTTATGTAAATGTGCTGTTTATCCTTTTTTTGACTAATATAGTTCAGCAGAAATAACCCATACTAGGTTTTTACACTGCATGTGTGTGCAATATCACAAGACCAAATGATATACACGTAGCTTGAGGGTTTGGCTTGCCCTTTCATTACAAAATTAGCGGATCCTCGCTCAGACAGGGATTGCTTGTGCATATGTTTATTGCAAACCATACCCATGTGATATATTTAAGTTTAATGAACAAGTCTCCTTAATTTCAGCCATCATTTGAATCAATTAAAGATTTTTTACAGCTGTCTCTAAGCTGTCAAAACAAACCCTTCCTCTGTCTTTCTTCCTCAGTGTGACTTTCTCTGTATGTATCTTTGCTTCACTCACTTCCTCTCCTTCTCTTTTCCAGGCCAGGAGACGAGTCGGTGTCGGTCACTGATCTCCTAGACCTAAGCTCAGTGTCAGTTCCTTCCACAGGCAGCTCTCCTCCTCCCCTGGTGCCCTGCGCTCCAGCCACCTCTCCTTCAGCGTCGAACCTCGGGGGCTCCTCTCCTCCTTCCTCCACCTCCTGTCTGCCTATAGAGGTGCCTTCCTCATCTGGACGCAGACTCAGCTCTGAACCTCTTGAACCCAGTCCGCCCAGCTCCCAAAGCTCTCTGCCATCAACCACTCCAACCAACGTGTCTGCCTCTGCCCCAGCCTCTGCCGCTGCTTCCTTTGTGAGTTTTTCTTCTTGACAACCTACTCCTACAACACAGAAATAGCAAGCCTTCAGTTTAGTGTTATTTCCTCTTCTTATTGCATTAGAGGTCTGTGTTTTTATCTCTTAATTTGTGAGACAGTTAAGGACCTGAAGGGCCTCAGTCATGACCATATTTACAAGACACTTGTACAGCTTCCTTCAGAATTTAGGAATCGGTTTCATCACAGATAGACGAGAAATCTGCGCACAAATATATCTGCTGCAGCAGAATTGCATTCCAGCTGTCTGATTTTTGCAAACAGCTGGCTAGTTAGCATCAGCTTAATGGCAGAACAGAATCCACACACTGCTCTGTGGACACTAATGGCCTGTGGTCTCTTAATCAGAGTTAATACGTTCCTCCTCAAACTAAAACAAAGCAGATCTGTCTGCTAAGCGTTTTTTTCTTAGACTGTTTGACAACTATGCAACCAAAGTTAGCAGCTTGGGCCCTGAAGAGACGTAAACAAACAAGGAATTGGAATATTGGAATATCATAAGCTGTAAGATTGAACAAAATAAATGCAATACATAAGCTTTAATATACACAAGTAGATGGTCAGAACAACTGAACTGAATCATGTGTATGTGCTTTCTTTGCTAAGTGTGTGTTATCCACTTAGTGTTGTGTGCAACTGTGGTGTATTTTAATCTACAGGATCTTTGTGACTCATGGTAGCAAATATAGAATCTATTATGTATGAAATGTTTGAGTTAAAACAGGCTTTATGTTCATTTAATAGCTTTATTTTCAACATGTGCAGCAGATTGTATTTGTTTTGTGTCTTTGCTTGTGCATACAGGCACCTGCATTTATTGTGTTTCCACCTTTGGTTCCTCTTTTATCTGTTAAACATTATTTCATCCATTTAGTTCAGTCATTTCATTATAAAACGGGTATTAATAGTGAATAACATGTTCTTTAACACGAAAAACTAATGTCCCACTTTTAATCTCTCTGCTGGGGTTATTCACTAATATGTAAACACTACTGACATGTCCTTTGTAGAAGACTGGTGACTTTGTAAATCATTAACACAAATCAGGTCTGTTCCATAGATGTGGTAAAGAAATCACACCTTTAAACCAACAGACAAATTCCAGTAAAATAGACTACAACGTGATAAGATAAAATCAAAATACTAAAATAGAAAACAGGGAGGAAAGAAGGATGTATTTAAGTGAGGATGTGAAATTTTGTGCAGTTGTTCTGGCTCAGTCCATGTCCAATCAATTTCTGCTCAAAAACAGCTGCTGCGTTTGTGTGTCCTCAGTCTTGATCTTGATAGAGGCCGATCAGGCCTCAGCTAAGCTAAAGTGAATAAATGGAGTGCTGTGTTGACTGCATGTCGGTTCCAGATTAATTGCATGGCTGCAGTGGTATGTCTGCTCATGCTGCGTCAACATGAGGTCAGCTCAGCTGAAGCCTCTTTTTCCTCTCAAGTCATATGACACTGGGGTGATTTCCCCACAAACCTCTAGCTAAGTGTCCTCTGGTGTTTTTTCCCCCCTTACTGTATTAGAATCTGGAAGAGGGCGGGGACAGTCTGTCCGAGTCGGCCAATCACATGTTGCCCCCTCCGACCACCAGTCTGGGAAACCTCTCCTCATTGGACATCACCAACGATGAGGAACTGCCCACAGACCCGAGCAACTCCTCAGATACACAAGAGGAAAGTGAGTGTGGTTTTAGTGAAATTACAGTACAAAAACACAACTGGGAGAAAGTGTTTACAATATGGAAAGTAGACTTAAGTGGAAGAAAAGTTTGAGTATGGTTTTTAATGCAGTATGACTTTTTTTTTGTGAATTTAACAATCTAGATATCAAATAATCAGACCATTTAAGTTTTATATCAGTGTAGAAATGATCATTAAAAGTTAAAAATTAAGTTGAAGGGCTTGTCATTAATTGTGTGCAAGAACATAATTTAATCAACTCTCCTGGACTATCTTTTAAATTGTTATTTTTTTTATACTACTTGTCTGTATAACTGTTTTATTGATTTTTTTGTGCCCAATTGAAGTTAGAATCTATGACCTGACGGGCTTTTTTAACAATGGTGTCAATGCAGGAGGTGTAGAAGCAGATTGCAGTGAAGCAGTGATTTTGATTTTTTTCCCTGTCCAGCTGACCTGTGTGAAATAAAACACCCAAAAATGTATTTGACAGTTGAACTTAAGTGATTCAGATTAATCTCTTGGAAAAACATGCAAGTGTCACACTGTTTACAGGAGACGATCTACTTTTAGGACTTTAAACATGGATGAATGTTTAACCACTACTTGATATTATATGTATCTATAAAACAGACCAGAAACCAAAATTAGACACATGTATTTTCTTTTTCTTTTCATTTCCTAATCTTCAGGTGAAGTGGAATCATTCTGCTCTGACCTAAGCGGGCGGCTGCACATCAACACCATTGTCCGAATGAGTGTAGATAAGCTCCATGACCTGCTCTTCTCTGCTGACACACACTTCATCCAGCACCTCTTTTCCCAAAGACACTTCACTGGTAGGTAAAACACACAAATGTAGTGTTGAAAAACGGTCCAACTGCTTGTAGGTGTGTTTAAAACCAGTTATCATGTAGGTAAACACTGCACAGATGTGATTAATAATGTCAAGATAATGTCAAACACACAGCATCAAATTTCTGCCACTTATTCAATCCAAATAATAACCATAGGTTGTTCACAGTCACATCTAGGGGTGTAACAGTTTTTGTATTTGTCCTGAACTGTCATGGTTCAGTTTAGGTAGTCACAAGACAAATACGTCAGAACCGTTACAAAAATAAAGGAAAAGAAACAAATCTGACAGTATTTATCTGCCAGTCCTGGCGGCAGTAATGCTGGTTGCTAACCGCTATCAAACCACCAACTAAGAAGAGGAAGTAGCTGGCATGTTAAAACACATGGAGAAGAAAAATGCATCTTCACCCATTTGCATGGTGTGGATAAATATCAAAAATAACTCAGACCTTGTATGACACATCTAGCCAGATGAAGGGGTTAAGAGTCTTGAGGGGTCCTTGTACTGAGCTAAAACACTTTTTCAACAGCTTTCCCTCCTTATTTTGTCATACATATGCTTTTAACAAAAACAATGATAGATTATAAAGAAAATCAAACTGATACCACATGAAGAGCTGTGTTGGAGCCAGCGGTCTTGGTCTTATTTCTGAGCTGTGCCACATGATCCACATCTCAAAAACAGAGACTTGTTGCAATGGGAAATGGATAGAGATACGCCTTGGAAACACAGACAAGATCAGGGTTTAGTGAACTGAACGCACTGAACCAAACCAGGCTGCTTGGTGAACACACTGTGGTGTGACATCATCTTCAAAAATAAACTGATTGTCTGATGTCCAAAAGAAGATTTGGAGTATGAGAGTTTTCATTTATGTTAAAGAAAACCACAAATGGAATGTATTTGCATGATAATTTGGCAGAAAACATGTTCCCGTAATTAATTTTTTTTTTCACAGAACTCCAATCAGAGGTAGTAGTAGTTTGCAGATTACATTAGACTACTTGGACACATACCATCTTTCTACAGGGCATAAGTTCCTTGTATTACTGGGTTTAATTTTTGAAGTGCTTAAGTGTTGCCTTGTATACATGTAAACCATGTTTCTGTATCTCTGTGTGGTCTGTGATTATCTTGATTATCATTTTGTGGTTTCCCAAAATGCTGTTCAGCATCCGCCACAGAACATGCGTGGACTTGTTGCATGACATTTTGTACTAGAGAGCAAGTTTTTCCTGTTGAGATGGTGACAGTTATGGCACAGTGTTTGTTGTTGCTCTGCTGCTTTCTGGACCCTTGCGGCTACTGTCAGTAGAAGAGAAAAAATGTTCTTCATTCTTTGTGTCTGTCTCAAGAACATGATGTTTGCTGTTGATGCTGTAATGTTCTCTGACACTTAGCTTAGTTTCAAGTGCATTGCAAGTGTCTTTTGTGTTGCTGCCAAAATGAGGTTGATCCTTGGTGGAAAAAAAAGGCCTGCAAACTTGGCTTTCAGGATTTGCATATAATCACTGCTTGCACTGCTGATGCTTTCACCATCTCTCTGTCACGCATGCACGGGCTGGACTGTACAGCACGTTAATGTGTCATCTAATAAATATTCTGTCAATAATCTCATTTTAAGTGACAAAACATCAACATGCGAGTGAGTGGTTTGGGAGACTGTGTCTCAAACAGATGTATCACTGTAAGGAAATAATAACAGTATTTGTAGCGGACATAAAACATATTATAAAAACTCTTTGCATTAACAAATAAGGCAAAGAGATAGAGAGAGAAGCAGTCAGGTAAAAGATTTTTAGTTCCAATTGAGTGAAACTCTTTGATTTTAGTTATTTCTTAGACAATTCATAATTGAATCAGGAGCTAGAACATAACTGCTGTAAACTTCTCTGTGTCTGTGATATGTATGATTAATACCTAGGTTACATTAACAACGGGGGAGGAACAGTGTTAATAATGACTAATTATATCTCTCTAGAATGGGAACGTAACACAGAAATTAAATTCACGCATCATTTAAATAGATAAAACTTTTAATCATTAATCTTTTATTAGGTTAAAAAATGTTTAAATAGCAACAACTTTCAAAAAATTCTGATATAAAAGTGAACAAGAATAGATGAGAGGGTTTGACAGTTTTCTGGTGGAGATTAGATCAAGTTAAAATCAAGAGGTTGTTATGTGACCTGCTGCTGTTTAAGTTTTTTTTTTTTTTTTTTTTCATTTAACATAGAACGTCAGTGTTTTATGAACATACATTTAAAAAGCCATTAAAGACAAGGTAAAAGGTAAATTTCACTGTCAATCACAGATTTTTTAAAGGAAAGAAAATCTGTATCATCCAACATTTTTATCAGCAGGTCAGACAAGGAAAAACTGGGAATTGGTATCAGACAATCAAAATATAGTCAGTACACCTCTGATTTAATTACCACAAGAACACAAAATTGTTTAAAGAGAGACAAAATATCAATAAGACATACTAATTTTGCTGTAAAAGTTCACAAGATTGATGTATTAAACTTCAAAATGTCCTCCTTAAATCCTGTTGGAAACACTGACTTTACTTCACTGACGTTCATCAAAATAACTGAAAAATGTATAGTTTAAGCACTCATGGTCCTGAAAAACTGTCAAAGTATTGAAAATGTTGGCTTCCTAAATGTGCATATTATCTGCAGATTTAGCCTTTATGCTATTCTTCATGTTTTACAAAATACCAATGTCTGCTTAATACAGAATAAATCTATAGAGATAGTTTTTTCTGACACTAAACTGGCATTGTGTCAGAAGGTAGCTTATAGTTAGCTTGAGCTTCATCCCATTGCATCGAAATGGTTTGAGAGCATGGCTAATACCCAGATGAAATGAGAATGAGTCAATGTCAGTACCAGATGTTTATCTGTGATGTTATAAATTTAGCACATCTCAAAGCTGATTCAGAGAAGAGTTGTTCTTATTGGGCAGACAGTATGACATGTTGGACACACTCATGTTATTTTTAGAAAAATGAGAGAAAATGCTGGTATTATCAAAGTGTTGCACCAAAAGAAGTATTGAAAAGGCAATTTTTTAGTGAATAACTTGTTATTTTAAACATCAGTATAAAACATCAGTTTATTACAATTGACACATCTTTAGTAAGATTAAACATTGTTCTTTACTTTTAATAAATTCAGACTGTTTTCTGCTGAGTTTAGTAGGAATTCGGCTATTGCAAAAACATGGCTTTTGCAGAGTGAAACTGCATGCATCTCATTTTGTGATATTTTTAACTGCTGAAACATTTTTGGCTGTTGGTTTCCTTTTAAAAGTTCTCAGACCAGCCATAAAGACAAATGTTAAAATACACAACCCACAAATCCTCAAAGTCATGCTGTAACTTGCTGTATTGTCCCACTAATGAGGCTGCCTCAAAGGTTTTTTTTACGCTGTGTTAACCAACCTCCATCTTTGTTACCTCCTTTCTGTACTTCTTTTTATGCCCTGCTTTGTCAATGTAGCTGTATTTTTGCATGTAATGGAATTTTAGAACATTTTTTGTATGGATGTACTGTGTAATTTGGACATTTTTCTGTAGTAGTTGAAATGAGGACAGAGGGGAGGCTGTGGAGTTGATTTGGCCAGTAGCTACCCTAGTTGGAAGCCCGGCCTGCCTGGGAACATTGTGTAGCTCTAATTGGGGCATTTCTTCCTCTCTTTTTTCATGAAGGAGCACGGATTGACCCTCTCTTTTCTCTCTCTCTTTTCTCCCTCTCCCTTCAGCCTCTCTGAATCTTGTGGTCTCTCCTTTTCATTTAGAAATCCTCAACCTCTCCTGTTCTTTCACTCTCTCTCAATTTTCCCCAAAATCTCCTTGGACTTTTTTATCTTTTCTCCTCTCTAAACTTGCTCATGTTCTCCGTGTCTTTATCTCCCTGTCAGAACTGTCGGTGGGTGAATGGCAGCCGGACAGCAGCAGTGGGAACACCAGCCGCGTGCTTAGCTACACCATCGCCCTCAACAACCCCCTCGGCCCCAAGACCGCCCCTGTGGTGGAGACACAGGTCAGTCCTGGGCAAACACAAACTGTTTTAAAAGTTTATTTTGAATCTAAGTTTGTCCTCAAACTTTACCAAAGGCATAATAACAGGACTAAAACTCTGTACATGTCAGGTTTTGAGTAGAGCGGACATTTGTCTTTTGAATCTTCTTTCTTGTAATAGCTGCAGTTTTAGACCAAGGAATGTTTTTAGCCTAGGTGTCACTACTGAAGAAGACTTTTTATTGCAAAACCACCTAATCCTGGAGTGCATGGAATTAATGAAGAATTAAATTCAGGAATAACACATCTACAATCTGATAATCATCTTATGACTGCTTTGATCATATTATTGCTGCCATCAAACCTAATATAATTCCTTAAAATCCTTCAACTCAAAGCGGGACAAAAACTTGTGTTTTATTTACAATCAAATCAAAGTAAAAGCTGTTTTCATTGAAAGTATGTAACTTTGGTCCCATCTGGTGCTCAGAGCATTTTTTCTTGTGCTTACTTTTTGTCGATTTGCTTTCTAACCCACATATTTTTGTAGAGCAAAAATGAATGAAAGTCCTCTGCCATTGTAATACAGTGACCACACCTGCTATGGGGTGCACCAGCAATGTGCTGATTCAAAAGTTGCCCAGTTAACTGCATCTTCTAACTTACTATGGAATAATTTACACTCCAGTAAGTTTCGAGATAATTCACTAGCTGAGATAGTTCTAACAAAAGCTTTAGTTTTAACTTACATCCACCTTTGTGTGGGTGTAAAATCCTCTGTAAATCATTTTGAAAGGTAGCATTCATCAGAGGTTTAAACCAGCTGTTTAGAAATGTGTGATGACTTAATACTCCCAGTTTTCAGTTTACAGGGGCAGAAGTACTTTTAGCTGCACAGCAAGAAAGAACCATCATCATTATTTATTGCGTCACAGTGGCTGTAGGTTTAGGTTTTAATTAAGAACTGATCATAATACTTGCGATATTTTTTAAACATTTTTGTTATAGTTTGTTGATTAATGGAATTTATTAAACAAAATGATACTTTTTTTCTTACATATTGCTCACGTGTAACCAGTGATCCTAAACTCAAGGAAAACATCCCATCAAACAAAGAAAAACATCCTGCTCAGTTTTAATAATCATATTCCCTCTGAATCCTCTCAGTAGAAGTTTATGTTAAATGTAGTTTTGGGTTTGCTTGCCAACATTTTCTATCTGACACAGATTCTGTGGAAGAGACAAGGAGCACTCAAATACATATAAAGAAGCAATTAATATTCTTCTGATGGTCTTGTTTACCTGTCTAGTCCATGGAGAGACAGAAGCTTTACTTTCAGTCTTTTTCTTAAGCAGATAAAAACTTTCAGAGCCTAAGTTTTAATGTAAATAACCCTCTAAAATGCACTTTAAAGACAAATCTACAGCTCACACTTAACCTGTAAAGGCAAATTCAGTCAAATTTTGTGACTGTTGTTGATAACATTTACAGAAACATGTATGAGTGGTCTTTTTTATTTGAAAACAAAAAGTCATTTAAAATGGTCAAGTCTGGGGTGAAAAAATTTGAGATTTAATTTTTTAACCGTATCGCCCAGCCCTACCATTTAGTGTTTAGACAGTCTGACATGGGAGCCAGCACTGTAACAAACGCTGTATCAAAAGATGTTTTACGCTGATTGGTCTTATGAAGTGAAAATATCATATCTGCAACAGTATTTTGGTTAGTTTGAATGTTACGCTCCACAAGTAAAGATGAACCTTTTGTAGTTCAAACCTTAAAACCTATATTCTTTTAACACACATTAAAGTTTAAGAAATGAGGACGAACAAAGAGAAGACTTCAGCTGACGTTGGTCTGTTGGTCCTGCAAAAACTTCCCAAACTTGTAAATATGACTGATATTTACAGCTGATACATCTGTAAATATTGACAGAAATGACATTTTCATATCTGCTGATACCAGTCATTAATGTTTTAAGCTAATATCTGGTGTCATGCTAGTAATATCCTGTGTCCCTTTAAGACAGAGCTTGTGCCTAAGTGGTGCAACAGGCCACTAGTGTTTAGTCAGCTCTTAAAAGTGGTTCTTTTCTTTTTGCAACATCAGTTATATTGTAACACAGTATTGCAACTGCTTGTGAATTTGTGTGAAGATTTTAATTTGCCTTTAATTTCTATTTGCACAAGCCCACTGTCTTTTATTCCACCGGTGCATTCTTTCTATGATAATGTCTAATTATGCTTACATCAGTCTTTTTTCTTAAGAAAAATAGAAATAAGAATGTACTCAATTCAGATACAAAACATCATTTACATAGTAGAACTTTGTCAGAATTTTTAGAAATCAGAAGTACTGATATTGCTTTAAAAGAAGTATATCTTGGGGCACCCAGATGGTCGAGTGGTTAAGGCATGTCCCATGTACGCGGGCGCCCCAGGTTGGAATCCTGCCTGTGGCCCTTTGCCGCATGTCTTTCCCCACTCTCGTCCCTGTTTCTGAGTCTATCCACTGTCCTCCTCTATCTGATAAAGGCACAAAAGGCCAAAAAATAAAAAAGGTATATCTTTCAAAAACAACAGCCCACATTCTTTTTTAAACATATATATTTTTGGGGCTTTTCATGTCTTTAAGTAGAGAAGAGGATAGTCAGAAACAGGATGAGAGAGTGGAGGAGAGACATGCAGGAAAGAAGCCACAAGTCAGACTTGAACTTGGGCTGTCCATGTACATGAGGTATGACCTAACAGCTGGGCCATCTGTGCGCCAGTCCACAATAATTTTTATTAAGACATGGATTTTAGCTGGTTATATGAAAAGTGACAGAAATTGTGCGAGGGTACAAAAAGATAATGTGGTATAATACTTCATTGATCCCCAGGGTATAAATTCTTGAAAAAACAGTCGTCAGTTTATTTATAACCATTTAGTTTCTTTTTCCTTTTTTGGAGTGTTTTTTGTGTGTTTTTCTTTTGTTTATTGTTTTTTTTTTATTTTAAGTGATGAAAAGTTCTTAATCTTCTCTCAGTCACTTTTGGAGAAAGGTGAACAGAGTTTTATCTTTCAGATGGAGAGATGTGTTAAGCGAGGTTAAAAGCCTTTCTTATCTTCTCATCTCCAGACTGCTGACAAACCCTGTTGCCAACGTCAGATTGTTGATATCAAGATGTCTTTATAAAACAGTGGGAAAAGATTTCCCAATCACCTTCTGTCATCAAAATGTTTGGATATGGAGCACTTTCAAGCATTCAACCAGCCATAAAGAAGCTTAAAAGAAGAATTCTTGTGTAAAAGAGGCCATAACCGGCAGAGGTTTCTGTTGCTCGTTTTGCCATATATTTTTCATAACTTTACCTCTTTTTTTTTTTTTTCTTTTTTCCAGACGTTGCATAAGAGCAGTGCTCGGGGCGAGTGCTTTGTGGTTGACTCGGAGGTCATCACCTCAGGTATCCCGTACCAGGATTACTTCTACACTGTCCACAGATACTGCCTCACCTCCATCAACAAGCACAAGAGCCGGCTCAGGTAGGACTGTTGTTATCTTATTGGGGTAATCCAAGTAATTGGGATTATCTGTGAACTTTTAGCTCACACAGTGACAATGAAATCAAGATTAGAACAGAGGATTCTCAACTGGAAGACTGTACTCATGCCAGAAAAGTTTTCCAGCAGGGTTGAAGCACGTATACTTGCAGACTTTATATTAAAATTACTCAAAGCCATTAATGCATTATCATAGGAGCTAGTGGTTAATCATGTAGCTGTCACCTAAAGGCTTCATTGGTTTATCTTTGCAGCTTTGCAACAGTGAAATGTAAAAGCATAAAAATGAGTGAGAAAATGTGGTGCACTAAATGTTAAGAAGTAAATGAAAGGTTAACACACGTCCCTTATGTTTGTGGAGCAGCTGTTGGTTGGTTGGTTTTATATTTTCCATTTTCAAAGTATGAAACGTTGTAAAACTGAGCATGTACTTGGAGAGCACTGCCATGTTTCATCACCTCCTTAACAGCTTCAATGCTGACACGTGTCTGTTCAGTTTGCAGCCAAATAGATGGTTCAAACTGTCGTTGAGGGCTGAAGTTCCTCAGCCTCAGGGACCTGAAACTCTCAGTGGTAAATGATTTGATCCCAGTGGAGTTTTTGTCTCCTTATTTTGTCCCTTGTCCCTTGATGCTTTGCTCAAAATAGTCATCTGTAACACTGGAGAGGTTCTGAGTGTGTTGCTTTATTTACTACAAGCAATACAGCTCAAACATACTGCATTCAGCTTGACAGTACATAGGCATATTTCCATTAAAAGATCACACTATCTTTAATATAATTAGACAAACAAAAGACTGATGTTAGCATCTGAGGATCTAAGAGTGTGACATCTTTCTCTGCTTTTTGTTGCAATCACAGAGAGGGAGAAATAAAATGCAGACACAGACGTTTCTCCGCTGACTACAGCCCCAGTAGACTGTTATATAAAGACCTGTTTCAATCAAGTTATGGCTTTGACTGTCTTCCTGTCTCAATAGTCATCTTTATTTGGAGCAAATTTTCTCTAATATACTTGCATACTTTGCTCTCGGTCCCTTGCATCTTCTTTATAACAGCCTTTGGTTATCAGAATTTTTTGATATAAATCTTTGATACATTATGTTTTTAATGGTACAATCATGAATGTTGTGATAAACGACAGAATGAAAAAGTGCCAAAGTGTTGAGTAAACTACAGCTCTGAGCTGTTCTTAAGTTCAAACATAGCTTAATTTGAATGCAAGTTCTAACTAACAATGGAGTTTTAAGCTCTACTAACATTAAAGATGTTACACCAGCTGGGATGATTTCAATGTAGGCTTAAGTTATGAATTAAATCTCAGTTTAAGTTACAACTTAACTAATTTCATGGTAGGGCTTAATGTGGGTGTAATGCCATGACTTAAGAGATAACCTATGGGTAGCTGATACAACAGGCTGCTGTTCACCAGTCACATTTTTTACCCAAAGCAGATGCAAGCAAACAAAAGAGAGGACTTTCTTAATTGTAGGAAAGTTTCCCTGTATTTCTAGAATTTAGACAGTTCAAAGGAGATCTGTTAAGACGTATTTCCTAGGAGGCAGTGAGAGGAATATCATGACAAAGACAAGAGGCGTTTCTACAGCATTCATCAAACACAATTCTGAATCTTTTGTCATGTCTAAGTAGAGGTGTGTTGGCAAGCTTCTAACTTGTTAAGAGCGTATCTGAAACTTCAGTTCGTTAGGTACTATTGAATGTGAGAGTAATGGATGAAGTATTGTGAAAGCTGATGGTATCACAAAAATATTTTTCCAGCCTTTTCTGACCCTAACTGATGTTTTGTAGTGTGTATATTGTGTGTTTTCTGATTTCTTTGGAAACAAAAAGTTGTGAGTAGTTAGCTAGCTTATTTTCTCATGTAGTAACTTGGAAATGTCAGCTGAGCTGATAGGTATCAAAGAAAATATTTCTGAAGATCAGGAAGTTGCGCTGGTCCTATTGGCACTGGTTTCTTCATTTAGGAACCAAACCAAAAAAGGAAATACAAAACTAACTGAAAACTGACAAGTCAAACCTGTATGTAGTGAGTCTAGTTTTTCTTTGTACAAGATAATATAAAAACAGATTGATATTTTTGTTTGCCTTGTCTTCACTCAGAGTCTCCTCAGACATCTGCTACAGGAAACAGCCGTGGAGTTTGGTGAAAGCACTGATTGAAAAGAACACCTGGAGCGGTATTGAAGAGTACTACAGACACATGGGTGAGTCATATGATTCTGCTTTTCCCGTGAATGTCTGTATGCACACAGCCTGAAAACAAAACTGAACTGTTCACTGCTATTTCTCTTTTTCCGATGAATGAACAAAAAGTTAAATTACACCGAACAGCAGGGAAAACCTGAGTCAAAGCCAAATTTATGAGATCACTTTGGTTTATGTCGATTTTGATTCAACAGCTGCATTTAACTTCCTCTGCTCTGACAGTTAAAGGCTCTTAGAGCTAAAAATAGTTGGTTTTAAGTTTTTGGGTCAAGTTTCCTTTTTCATATGAATATGTTATTAGATGAGCGTTGTGATAGATCTTATTTAGATCCTATCTTTGCTCAAAATGACTTCTAAAACAAGGGCCAGAACATGTACCAACAAGCAAAGTTCAATGTTTTGGAAGCAAGTTTTGTATAATTGTGCAGTTATTTCTCCTCAGGGATCAGAGTATCTCTGATTCACTATTTCTGAGAATCCAATGAAATGTGGAGAATTTAAAACCTTCAGTGCACAAATACCAAGAACGAAAGCAGAGTACTGGACAGAATGAGTGCAGTTTTCCTGAAAACTATGTTGTCTTGTTCAGAAAGAAGTCACTTGATCCTCAGTAATACTCCACCTTAGATTTTTGGTGGTATCTATTTTAGTAGGGTCCCTGCTCCCTACATTTTGCTGTGTCAGAATTATTTCTTGGCATTAACCTTGGACTGCATTTAGAGCCCCTGTCAACAGCAGGGTATGGAGACAGGACCCTGCAACAATGTAGCGACCAAGTGACAGATCGTAAGCACATATCCAAGAGGAAGCTTCTGGCGTTGCTGAGCCAGGGATATGGGGCCTAACTTTACATGCTGAGTTGACCTAGGGGTGCACGGTATATAAATGATATAGATTTGGACACTACCGACCAATTGCGATAACGCTTGTTAATGACATCATCACACAAAAACACATGTTTTTTCCTCTCAAAGTCTGATGGCTGTACCGCAACGAAGTCAGTGTGCTGTCTCTGTCACCCTGCCTGGGGCTGTAACACAAGCTAAGTGCTGCTTTGGCTGGTCTCAGAGCTCAGCGCTGCAGTTCTTCCTCTTACAACGGCATAAACAACCGTTTAAAAGTCTATTTTAACTTATGACTTTCTTTTCTAAGTCCACAGCGAGTCAAAGATCCAGGCTGCGATGTTAAATGAAGTCAGAAAAGCTGCTGTAAACTAGCCGTATTCTTCGGTACAGCAGCCAAAGCTAAGCTAACTCAATGCTAAACACAATACTTCCGTCAAGCTCTTCAAAATAAAAGTCTGCGGCTGTTATTTTTCTGAAACGCTTTTATTGTGAACACCTTCACTAGGAAATGTGTTCAGGTCATTAGCAGCTTAACACACCTCATCAGGTTAGAGATGAAATGCAGTTAGTGCAGTTAGAAGTAAACCAAGAGAGACTTTAAGTAAAACATGTTTTCTTTGTTGCTATACTTGGAAATAAATTGAGTATGCCATCAAAGGCTTGTTATAAGTGTAGAAGGGGGTTAATAACACTTGAATTTGGATTGAAAAGCATTATCTCTTTTTAATTTTGTAATACCGTGATATAATACCGTTATCGCCAAAGGCAAGAAAATACCGTGATATGATTTTTAGGCCATATTGCCCAGGCCTAAGTTGACCCACAATAATTAACTCTGCCTTTAAACTCCTAAAATAAATATGTTTTCATTCTCAATAGATTTTTATGATTGTTACACAGTTCTACCGTTCATAGATAAATATGGGTAAATATTTTGGTTTTCAAAGTAACAAAGCTTGAAAACTCTCATTTATTCTTGAGTTACATTTTAATCGTGTCCTGGCAGTCTTTACCCCCAGTTTCTTTTCTTTTTCCTTTTTTATGTTTCTATTTTAATTTCTCCATCTTTTTTTTTACTTTCCACCCTGCAGAGAGCGAGGTGTGCAAGCTGGAGACGCTACTGCAGTCCGAGGTTTCCGTGGTAACCACAGGAGAAGCAGTGGGGGCAGACTCTGCAAAGACTCCGCCAGCCCTGCGCCGCCGTAAACGAACATGCTCTCGACGGCAGGGCGAGAAGGATAGAGAGAGGGAGGGAGGAGGCATGGGTGCAGGAGAGCGAGGGGACAGAGGAGTCGGAGAGGAAAGAGACAGGAGAGAAGCCAGTAAGTCTGGACGGATACGTGTTGAAATGTTTGTACTGATGTGGGAATGTCTCTCCTTGCCTCCAGTATTGAAGGTCATGCAGCCAAACAAAAAGGCTACATCCATCTTCTGTAGAACACTGCCCTCTAGTGGTTATTTCATTATAGATGAAACAGAATCAGGTTGAATCTTTTAAGTGTCTTGGATGTAATGATGCATAAAAAGAAACAGATGCAATTGAGGAAACATTAAAATAAAACCAATATTTCCAAAAAGGAATATCACAAAAAGAGACAAAAAGACATAACATTACCAAGTTTTTAGAGCTAAATAACAAGTTTTTAGAGCTAAAGTTATTGGGCTGTAGCATTTTTCAACAACGTAGGTTGCTGTTGGAATTAACAGACAGGGACTCCAAAATTAAACCATTGCAGATCCAGTTTGAATGGCTTTATGATTACGGATCTTCAGCTGTTGCAGAAATGCTCTGTGAAAAGGGATGGTGCTTTTTTTGGTCATTTTTATACAAATTTGTTTAAAAAAATGAAAAGCATGATAATATTAAATGTTAACTATGTCCCATGTCCAAGGACAAGATTAAAGTCTCGCCTTTGTAGCTCTGGTCTTTATGGCCTTCAGGAAAAAGCACCAAGAGGGTGGGATTATGATTGGGACCAGGCCTCAATCATTCCTGTTAGAATCACGAAATGGAAACACAGTTTATCCCTGATGCCTAAAACCGTGGCTTGTTTTTCTTTTTCAGGTGCTCAGTATACAAAACTGGGTGATCGTACTCGCAGTGGAGGGCAAAACAGTATATCAACCATCCTCCTCATTGTCAGCTTTATGTAAGTTTATGCTCAATTTGCTGTATGTTTGTGGCACTGAGTCTTAGAAGAACAGCAGACTCTGAATCCCTGTTCAGTTTCCCCTAAGGCTATTTTGCTTCAAGCATGATTTACTGCACACATTTTTGTAACTTTATGGCTTATTTATCATTCAAATCACACACTATGAGTGATGTAATACAGAGATTAATGTTTCCAAATAATTTATGAATAAGAACCGGTCTTCCCCTATTGCACAAATGTATTAATGTAAACTAGTTAAGTTTACACATTAATGCACTTGTCCTTGCATGTTGTCCACCTCCAGTGCAGTACATCCTTTCCTTTATTCTATCAATTAGAGGAATTTCTGAAGCTTTATGTGATCAAATCTTTGGTTTGATTGTATGTTTATTGACTGTTTTTACTTTCTTCTGTCTTGTTTCTATCCACGTCTGAATGCTCCTCTCTTATTCAGACATGCTGGATATCAATCCTCTGCATACTAACAGCCTCACTATGCCTTTCTTGCTATTTCTCTTCTTTTCCTTCCTTTTCTGCAATACTTCTTGTGAATAGGATCTGTATCAGGTTCGTATGAGAGGCTTTGATTTAATAGCACTGGCTGTAAAAGGAAATAGATCAAAGAAAACGATGTAGATAATACAGGAAAAATCCACCCTTACATACTCTTATGATGCCCTCAGGCAAGATTTCTTTCAACATGAACATGAAGGTGTTGCCATATTAAACAGCTTTTCTTCCTCATTATATGAAATACATCCATGAAACAAAAACACCAGCTCTCTGCTTAGTAAACACACCGTTTATGAGGGTGTTTCAGAGGGACCTCTTTATTTTCAGGTATCTACTGAATTTTTTTAGCACACTTCCACCTCTGTTGAGCTTACAAGCGTTTATCGACAGTGTTTTGTGAAAAGTTGCTCATGAATGTTTAGAATTTTGACTCTTGTATGGCTCATATCATGAAAAAATACATGATGTTGTATTTCTCTATTACAATATTATGTGTGACTGTTCAGTGTTACTAAGTCCAGAAACGAATCGTTATTTACTCATGAAAATATAAATATTATAGCAGTTGTTATGTATATGTGAGCATCATATCATGAGGACATTTATTTTAGATGTTCAGGAATGGAAGTGTTTAGTAGTATAACCATGATAGTTGTCTACAGCACAGGCGCTTCTACCAGGGTGGATTTTTCCTGTAATAAATTCACACTGTGTTGTTAAAAAGTGATTGGTTTTGTGACAAACACTGTTTTTTTTTTGTTCTCTGCCCATACGATTAGCATTTGCCTTTTAATTTCTCACTGATGTGCTCTTAATTATGAATGAATGTGTTTATTTTTTTCTATTTAGATAGTCCATATCCAGACATTAAATAAACCATCCTTTTCTCTCTCTCCTGTCAGTTTGGTCGTGTTGGTGGCACTCAACATGCTGCTGTTCTATAAGCTGTACGCTCTGGAAAGAGCAGCCCATACACTGGAGACGTGGCACTCCTATTCTGTTGCTGACAGGTAAACACTCTGCTCTCTTTTCCATCCAAATATAGACTCAGAGTTACAGAGGTAATTGGCTTTTGGTCCTAGCTTATTTTACTGGGACTTTATTTACTGGTCCAAAATGTCCCTCACAGTTTTGCTTCACAGCAGCACGTCTTTCCTTGCAGTTAAAAACGAATTGAATTTGGTTGTGCTGATTTAACTAAGCATCACAGGAAACTTTTATGTTTCACGAATATGTCCCGTACTAATTCTCACTGGCTTCATTGTAGATTGTCTCACTATTTGTGCTTGCGTGAAGTAATATTTTAAGGAACTGCAATTTTTAACATTATGTTTGGGCTTTATCTTTTAACTGCTACACTTTCTTATTGTAGTTCACATTTAGCTGGTTAACATATCATAGCCTTTACTTATGGTAAAAAAATAGAGATTTTTCTGAGGGGTTGTCAGAGACCAGAAGTTAGCTAGTTGTTTTTGAGTCCCCCAAAGGGGATATGGTATGTTGCATGTGTGTTGCACTGACAGCTGCATTTGCAGTCTTTACTGCAAATGTCTATGCTTTTTATGCTGGAATGCAGCCCACGTTTTAGATGGAAAAAGTTATTAGAAGTGCATCTTATCCACTCAGCTTTATGGTAATAATACTGTTTCTCCATTTTTACTGGGTGTGGAAATAAGCAGGTGGTTGCTCATAAGTTCACCATATGAGCTCCACAAGTGACACCTCACTCAGTCTGTTTATATGACGTTGCTCAAAAGATGGACCAACACAAACAAATAATGGGGTTCTATTTACTCTTGTATGTTTAATCTCAGCCAGATATCTCAGTTGTTCCCACAGAGTGGTCCAGTTCAATTTGGTATAGCATAGTATGCGTTTATTTGCCTCTCCATTATCAAAAGTTAGAAAGAATCCCAAATAACTGACCTGTACTGACCTACTTTTTGGCACCTTTCCAAAGGGGTGCCAAGCTTAAGGGTGGAGCTTCACACACAACAGACACACTTTCTTCTTAACTTTTGATCAACTGCTACATCCAATGAAGGAAAACAACAAAATGCTGGATCTCCTACGTCATTGCTAACACTGCCACACACGAAGTGAGGGTATGGGTGTCTGTAGAAACACAAATTATCTTGGGATTTACTGTACTGAACCATACCAAACCATACTCAGTCAACCCAGACCACCTGTTGGAAATTCAGCTAAACTAGCCTTTATGTTTTGTGCATGCTCCACAGTTCCTACTCTGGGATTTGACCCCGAGTTCATAAGCATGAAAGGGTAACATGGCAGAAGACGCGTAGTTGTCTGCCCATAGGACATCACCATAAGCTAGAGGGTACATGCACTGCATTTGTGCCAATTAAAGTGCAGAGCATGGAAAAAACTTACAGAGCCGTGTCTAACAGTCACCAGCTGAAAGGAATTGTATTCCCACCTACCTAGCAGAGCTGGACATACTTCCAATAAATAGATTCTCTTCCTGTGCTGGCTTACTGTGACTAGCACTGTAGTATTGTTAAATTGACTAATGTAGAGTTACAACTGCATCAGCTTTAACTGCATGTAAACATACTGAGTGATTAGCTGGCCTTTTTCTACCCCCTAGTGGCTAAAAACTCAGTTACACCAGGATGGTGAAAAATAACTCCTTTCCACTTGTTATAGACTCTTCATTTGTCATTATCTTTAACTTTTCTCTTATTTCCTTATTTCTCTTTACCTCTTGAGCTTTTTAGAAATGTTACTTTAAACCTCCAACCTTATGTCTGTAATTGTTTTATGTAAGTGTGACCTTTATTGTCGTTTCATCATCACCCGTCTGATGATTGTAATGCCCTTTTGTCAGTCTCACCTCTGTTTTTGTTGTTTTGTATTCTCTGAATTTCTTCTGTAATTGACTCGACATCATTGTAAATGAGGGTGCCCCTCAATGATTTCTCGAGTATAAATAAAGGTTGATTGATTGATTGATTGATTGACTGATTGACTGATTTCCCTCTGTTCTCTTCCCTCCCTTTCTCAGTCCTTTGCCTCAGACAGCTGGAGAGTGGGCTCAGGTTTTACAGCTGCAGAGACAGTTTCACCAGGCTCAGCTCAGCAAATGGCAGCAGATCCTGCAGTCTTCTGTCACGCTCCTTGACCAGGTAAGTGTTTGTGTCTGTTCATTTGACTCTGAAGTAAACTGTTTGTAGAGGATGTCATCAGGGAACAGTCAGCAGGAAATCTGTGAGTGAGTCATACATACTGCTTGTGCTCCTAATGTGCTGGATTGTCACTGCATTATGTAATTAAGTAAATCTGACTCAACTTCTTTCTCCCACCCTTCAACCCCCAACCCCACCCCCTCCATCACCCACCCATGTTTATGTCCAGATGAAGCAGTCTTTAGAAAAGCTCCACCGGGGCATCGTGGTCCCAGAGGTGCAGCAGGATCCCCCTGACGATTCAACTGCAGAGACCTTGACTGATGCCTGAGCTCCACATCCTCTCGTTAGCCTCTTCCCCACAAGTCTAACATCTCTGAACACTCTGGCAGAAAAAATGGGGACTGGTGAATCAGGACTGAGTTTGCTCTTTCACTCATTTCCAAATCATTTAGAAAGGAGTGGGATGTGCAGGGAGGCTGCATTACCCACAACTCTCCTCGCCTGACTGACTTGAAATGGCGACTTTCGCCTTCAGCCTCAACCAGTAAAACTCCACTGAACTTGTTCAGACTGGAAGCTATCAGGATCACAGCAATAATTAACCTACAGCTGCAAGTCTCCTGTATGCAGTGTAAGGAAACAGGCCACTGGTGGGCCGATTTTGACCTCCACTGCTAGATAAGAAAAGAGAAATGACAAATTAACCTTCATTTTCAGAAACACCTGTTTTATGACTATCAAAGACTCCAGCTCCCCTCTTGACAGGTTTCATCGGTGCAATAGGAAGGGATCAGTGATTCTGGAAAGTGGGAGCTTTTCCTCCTAGTCCTGGGAACAAGTTAGATACCTTTGCCTCCAGACAACGCCTGCTGAAATAAAACTTACAAATATGGGGTGCCACCTGCTGTGCGGATGTGACGAACAAACACCCAGGAGAAGAGGAGGGACAGCTGACAGGAGCAGGCAACTCCTGCTCTTTTCTGTCAGGGATTTGTTCTTCTTCATGTCCAATTTAAGCCCCCACAAAGGCTGTCAGTCGTCTAAGAACGGAGCTGAGAAACATTTCAACAGACACTTTAGTTTTCACTCATTTTTAGATGTAAATTTTACATCTTAAAATTAATCCAAAACACCTCTTCACTCTCCACAGTCCTGTTCGGGTTTTATCTTCTTAAATAAACTGTGTTGGTTCGTCTGTTATGACAACAAGCTGCGTCACGGACTGTTACAGTATTTATTATCACCGTTGACTTTTTGATCTGAAGTCCTGTCCTGCTCTAAAGAAGTCAGTAGGTGGATATTTCGTGCTCTGTTATGCTGTTGTGTCATGGACCAAGAGGAGCTACACAAGAAGGATACTTGTCACAGCAATAATGGCTATAGTGATTCTAGTACTTTTTGAATGTTTCAAAGTAGTATATAATTATAATAATAATAATAATAATAATGATGAATTGTGTGTGAATGTGCGTAGAGGCAGTGAAAACAAGCAAAGATGGGGTTGATTTGACAGAAGTGTGCGTGTGCGTTCACAAGGAGTCCTCACTGTTACATTTTCAGATGTTACATTTTCATATTAGCGTTTGTTTTTGCAGATTTCTTTTTGGATGTTTGACAAAACAACACCTAAATGGTTCAGGGTGTTACATAGACTTGATCAGGTAGAAATTTAAATATAAAACCAGTCATCTACCGTGTTGTCCAGCTGGGCCGTGTGTTTAAAAACAAAAGGACCAACCAGAACTGAGTAACCCCAAATGAAGAAGGGAATCCTTTTTGCAGTATTTTTTTGTTTGTGTTTGTAAATTAATTTGATTCACTTGTTTTCTCTTTTTATTCAATTCCTTTTTCATTTCAATCTTTATTATTATGTTGTCTTTATTTGTTGTTAATTTTCAGTGCTCTCCGTTCAGACCTCTCAAAACATCTCACCCATCTGCACTCACTCGTCGCTTTCTTCTTTTTCTTCTCATCACTCAGACCCACTCTTCCTCACTTTCCTCTGTGTGCTCCTCCCCCTCACCTGCTCACTCGCTCTCCCTGTGTTGATGAAAATACAATTACAGAGGCATGTGGCCATGCTGTGCGTGGTCAACCAAAAAAAAAAAAATAATAACAAAAGGGTGTCATATTTATTCAGGGAGGGAGGGTGAGGATGGGCTGGGGAGAGAGTGACGGATGAGTAGCGGGGATGAGATTGTACTGTAAAGATGTGACTGTACACCACACCATGGAGAGAAATGAAAAGTTCTAAACATTCAACAGCTCCTTGTTTATCTTTGAGTCTGTGTCTTTCCTGTGAAAAAAGGTGGGTCAGAATCTCTCATTTTGCAATTTATTTAGCTTTCCGATTTGGTCCCAATAGTAATCAGTGAGACGAATTCAGAAGAAAGGTTTTTTTCACAGTATCTGAAAGCCTTTGTAAATATATTTATATTATTTTTCCAAAGTCTCCAACTCAAAATATTTGGTTGTAATTTACCAAGGAAAACACCAAATATGTTAATAAACCTGAATAGCTCATGGAAATATGTGGGTTCTTAGTTATCTAACAAACAGTTTCAGCCCTAGTTTCTTATGAGCATTAGAGTATGAGCCTATGACGTCTAATAAGAAATCTCTTTCCGCTACATGAGGCCCATAAGAAGCTGTGAAGAAGGGTGTTCAAAGTTATTTCCATTGATTATTAATCTGCCAATTTCTGGATTCATAATTTAGTTCTGGGAGTGTACGTAACAGCTGTGGAAAGTCTGAAATGTCTTACCCTTTCTGAGACACCACAAAACAACACATAGATCATCACTCAAGCATATACGTGAAACTTTTTAGGACTTGTGCTATTCACTCCTCAAAATAATTGCAGGCTTATTTTGAGAACTTCTCAGACTCCACTGTTAGAAACGCCTTGAACAGGCGGGATAAAGAATAGACTTTTTCTTGATTAAACTGGGACTTGCTTACGTTACCTACTCTTGACAGCAATCTGAGATCTACTTCTGTAATTTTATAGTTTATGAAAAATGAAGATAACCTTGTCTCAAAACAGCTGTAGTGACTCAGGGTCTGGATTTGACTTCAAAAGTCACTGGTGCTATCTTGATTCTGGGGAAACTAGCTTGAATACATAATCCACAAGGCTTTATCATTGTGTTTTGATGTATGAAGAGAAAAGTTGAAAATAAAGTGTTTTAAATGGCTGCAATCAAAATGATCTACTTTACCAATCAGTGTCATTGTACATGTTTTTATATACCAGAGTACCCATTCTGAAAATGATGTCAGGGAAGCTAAAATTTAATGTTACAGCTATTTGATCCCAATTTTATGGCCAAAACTTTCTGGGCCTTTGCAATTCATGCCTTAAATTTTAGAACATGAATAATTTGCTATTATCACTTATAATTCCCTCGTGCTTTTTAAAAATTTCCACAGAACAAATCCATGTTCATGCAAATAGACACAATACCTCACTTATGATGCTAGGGGTCTCTCAATCACATCAGATTATTGACATGCTGAAGTTAGTGAGAGGAATTCAGGCTCTTTTAGGATCTGGGTCATTTTGCTCAGCTCACAAAGAAGAGCCAGCGGTTTCTGCTCTCAAACAACTCTTAATTTAGATACGAGTTTGCCTTATGTGACCTGCCAAATTTTGCAACACCATTAATGTATGATTCACATTTGTGGTGGTATTTTACTACAATTATGTGTAATTTTGTTTATTAATGAAAATAAGCTGTAATTATTTTCCAAACTATACTGTCCTCTGAAAATACATCGTGGGTCAGATGAAATCTGCTCACTGGCTGGGCTGTGTGACACACCCATAGACTGTAGCAAGAATTGGACAAACCCTGTATGACGTCAGCAGTCTGCTTGCAGTAGGCGGACTCAAACAGCTCTTGAAGCCAATCCGCGGAGGCTTCCGGGGGGGGCATCAATTCTTAGGATTGGAGGATTAACACAACTCTAGTCCTGCTTCCCATAACAGGGGCATGAGAAGATAATTTGTTGAAAAAATAAGTCCACAACTTTTCTTTGGATGTACCACTGGCAATCACAGGGGTTATTACCAGGAGTGAAAGGCCTGTAAAGAAATGCCACTTAATCTTGACCTTGGCTGCTGAGCGACACACATGACATGAGTCAAGTTTGACTTTGTTCATTCCCCATAGAGGTGAAGAGAATCAAAACAGAACCAGGCTGATTTCCTCACAAGTATTTTATTTCTTTCTGTGTGTCACTGTAATTCCCATTTTTCTCTTTTGTTTTAATTGTGGCAAGCAACATTTCCACATTTACATGTAAAGTGAAATCTGCAGTTTAATCGGTTGCTGAAAGAAAACACGTGCACACAAAGCAGACCAACAATGTGGGGAGCAGTGTGGTGGTTTTCACTGGGTGCGTTTTTTGTGCAGGGCAAGGCGTTTAGATAACGTAAACAATACATATCCAACATCCATCATTAATCTGCATGTAAATCAACTTGTTAAGCCTTTAAAATGCCTCTTCTTGTCGTTATTCTAGGCTGCTCATAACCCTTTCGTGTAACTTAAAATAATATTGCACTCTCCTTATTCCAATATTGTTCATGCTTGTTTTTCCTATAGTGCTTTAACAGTTTGCGTGTGTCTTCTTTTCAGTATTTCAAAATGTATCAAAGTTTTGGTACAAAAGAAACTCATCCATAAACATGCAGAACGGCAGTGATTGGTTGCCATCTAGTGTTAACCCAATATTAGAAACTTTCTAACAATATTTGACACCAAAGCTTTGAATTAAGACTTTAAGCTCTTTCCTTTTTTCTCTTTTGGTTTCTATTTCTGGAGGCACACTGGACAGGTTTTGTGGTACGTTAAGCCCACGGCAGTAACATTAGAGCAATTAGCCAAGCCCTTGAATTTCTACAAAGACACTTAGATATGTTTGTGACACAACAAATCAGCAGGACAGTTTTCAACACAGACAAATGAAGCTTAACTTTTCCTCTTTCTTGGCCCTTATATTTACTAGTACAGCTGTTTTACTCAGGGTTTGGTATACACATGTATGCTAATGTATAGACATAATGTTCTCAAACATCACAGGAAGTCACTTCTTCCTCAGGGACATTTTTCTCTACTTGTGAATTTGTAGCTAACCTGCTTTGTTGTAAAGCACAGCCAGGATTAACGCCATCAAATTATTACCAAATCATGATGCATTTCTTTTAAACGTCCAACAATATTATCAACTTTACAAAATAGAAGACCTAGGCACCCGTTACTGGATAGTGGATGTAGGCTATTCAATACCAACTACTGCAGGCAAACTCTATAAATTGCGCAAAAAAATGATGCAGAATTCTGCCCATAATTTTGTGCAATTGAGATGGTTCTGTTTCTCTCTCTGGTAGGAACTTTTGGTTGAAAAATGCAAGTGAAGATCAGAATATTTTCCATTTTTATAATAATTAAAACTACAGATATTGTTTCTTTTTAAAACAAATTATGTGACAATGCGCCAAATAAGAATTTCACTGCCATTTGGCTTTGATTGTTTTAATACAAAAGGTAGCATATTAGTCTTTGGGCATTTTTATGAGTCTGGAAACAGTGAAAAGCTTAATATATATATTAATAGAAATTTTGAGATGAAACAGCATCTTATTTCTGTTTATTTCCTAGCCAGATGCTAAACATCTAAACCCCAGTCAAACCTTATTTTGCCTAAATTTTTACCTTTAACTTAAACTTTGAGTACTTATACCCATACAATATACCTTATGACTTTATTCCCTCTTTAAACCAAAAGCTGTCATCAAAGAAACTCCAGTCAGGAGCCTAAGATGAATTAGACCTCACAATAAACACAGATAACTTTTCTCTTGATGGGTAAATGTGCAAGTGCAGTCACATTCCTGTAGAGTTAAACCTGCAGGTAAAAAAAAAACAAAAAATTATATGTGGCATTCAACACTTATTTCTTTTTTTTTATGTGCTCTAAAAATGGCAACTCATTCCACATTCACATATACAGTACTGTGCAGAAGTTTTAGGCATGTTTTGGCTGAAATTTGATGCTGAACTAAGGCGTGTAATGGCGAGTGTGCCCACCTGAGGGCCCCATCAGGCGGGAAGGAGGATTGACATAACCCAGGTCATGCTCTGGATGTCTTTGTACATTACCAAGGGCATGGGAAAATAATCTGATGAAAACAAAACAAAAACCACAGCTTTGGGGCAGAGTTATGGGTAGATGTGGCGCTTAAACATAGTCTAGGGTACTGTTAGGGCGGGTAGGAGGGTTGCCACAACCCCCTGGTCGTTGTGTGTGTGTTCTAAGCACCTGAAGATTGTTGGTGGTTGCTGGGTTTATTACCAGGGGTTCAAAGGCCCGGACAAAAGAAATGCTGTTAAGCTTGACCTTGGCTGCTGAGCTACACACATACATGTCAAATGTGTCGTCACTGACTCTGGCCGCCCACCCTCCTCTTTTCAGCCCGGGGTTGTGGAACATCAGGATCTGTGAAGAACCGTTAGCGCTCTACATGCCTAAAACTTCTGCACAGTACTGTATGAGCTAACAACATCCCTCTGATGGTGCTTTTCCACTGTTTGGTACTGGCTCGACTCATCTTGACATACTCTTTGTTGGTTTTCCGTTGTCATTTAAAAATTATGTAATTTCGTACCTGGTATTTGCTAATGTTTTTAGTATCACCTATGGCAAAGCTCCAGTGAAGCTGATCTGATACTGAAATGTGATGTCAAGACACTACTGACCACTAGACAAGGGAATCAAACCCTTCTCCTTGTTTTCTCCATACTGCGGTTTGACTTCTCAAACTCTAATGTACTTACATGTTTATTTGTGTTCCCATAATTAAAAGTTGGAAACAGTCCCAAATAACTGGCCTTCCTACTTTTATGGCCCCCTGTTGTAGGGGCCAAGCTTACCTATCTGTCCCAAAAGGGTGGAGCTACACAAACAATAGAGGGTTTGCACTAAAGTCCCTTTCAACACACAACACAATTGTTCAACTGATCTGCAAAACACAGCTCTCTGCTCTATGAGGAGGGGGTAAAAATGGGAGAGAAATGGACTAAATTCCTCTTAAATTAGGGATATTTGAACTTGACAGGGATCCATGCTGTTTCCTAAAGACACAGTGGACTATAGACATTGATAGGTGGTCATAAAATGAGTTACCTGATATTATATGGGCCTGATTTTAAGTACACAAAGTAGAGCCTAAAGACACACTTCAGCAAAATTGATTCTCAGTATTACCATGATTCATTTACTTCTTTTTACTAATCTATAAAAAGAATACTCTATTGTTATTAAATCTTAATACAGAAATGTGTGTTAATCTAGTTAAATTTTTAACCCCAGTTAAACCTTAATTTTATATTAGATGTAACAAATTCACATGGTACAGCTCTTAACTTAAATACTGGGTATTGGGTCTTATAAACTGTTAAAGCATTGGTTACACTTTATGACGCGTTCATGGGAATAACTTCAGTATTTCACCAAAGAGAAATCATGTAAATTTACAAAGGCTAATTTATTTAATCTGTGGTAAGTATACAGATATTAGATTCAGATATTACTTTACCATATGGTTGGTTTACTGAAATTTAAGGTCTTAATTTTGCTTTGAGATAAGAGGAATGGGAATGAATTGAAGTTTACATTAATCACTAAATGAATGCTTGTCGTAGCTACTGTAATAGCCCAGCTTCATCTAGTGTCTCCAATAAGCTACTGTTGTAGCTGCAAGCATTTTTCCATTAGTTGAGGATCTGTGCTGACCACACTGAACAACATTAATAGTCTAGTACCAGCTCACCCTTTCTGCCACCCAATGGTTTGAATGACAGAGACTCGCACTGCCTGTGATATCATATGCAACCCTCTACAGTCCACCCATCCAGTGAGGGTAGGAGTGTCTGTACAAGCTATTTTGGGTTTACCATACCAAACCATACCCCATTAAACTGGACCATCTGGTGGAAATGCAGCAGGAGTTCGTCCTTACTGTTGAGCTGGATGTTGTTGACTATGTGAGAGGTACTACCAATAAACAGACTACATTTAAAAAAACAAAATGCCTGACACTAAAACTGAGTAGAGAAGAGTCAAGCCAAGTCCGGCCAGATCCATATATGGAAATGCACCACAGATCTGTTGGTTAAAACACAACAGTATGAATGACATAAATCTGTGTTGTCAGCTGGGATTTGAATCTGAAAGTGTCAAATTTCATACGTCAAATTTAGCCAGATTTGGTAAAATAATGCACAACAGTGTCGAATACCGATTTTGTAAATAGATCCTAAACATTTAATCGCCTGGACAAACACCAGCAGTTCTTCCAGTATTTTCTCTGCATTTTTACTGTAGTCACGTCACAACATCAGGGAAAAAGCTGGCAGATTTAGTCCATGTAGTATTTAGAAGCAATTCTAAATCTGAACCACAGTGCTATAAATCAACAAAGGAACACAGTTTTTGATTAAAAATCAGATTTATAAAACCTGAACCTGTCCCAAACACGTGGCATTAAATAAAATAAGAAAAATAAAGATTAAAAACTCTTTAAAAACCATGGCTGTGACAGAACATCAAGAGCATGATGCCAGTCGTTTTGAAAGCTTATTAGCATGCAGATGGTGGATATACAGTGCTGATAATATACTCTACATATGTTCAGAGATTATCTGTGCATACTTGTACACCTATTTACACACTGACTCTCTCTGCCCCCTATGTTTCAGGTGGATTGGGACGTGATGCATCCTTCCTGTCCCTCTGTATGTAATACAGTTAAGTCCTTCAGCAGAAAGTCTTAAAAACCATTCTATGAAGATGCTCCACCTCTCTGTCAGTCATTTTTTCCCTCATGTGGAGAGGATGGTGGGCTGTTAGTGACGGTGAGAAGAGAGCGCATGAAGGTGAAATTCTTCAAGGAAGCAGTCCTGAAGTCTTCCTTGACCTGTAGTTGGAAATTTAGAAAACCACAAAAGTCTGTCAGGAAAAGGAACAAGGTAAAAATGACAGATGTAGGTCAAAGGTTAACTTTGTTCAAGTATATTTATTCTAGCTTTTGGAAAAAACAAACAAGGCTCTATCTAAAAATAGAAAATGTGTTCAGATGATGTCATAGACTGTAAAACAGAGCATACAATAGTCTGTATCATGGCCCAAGATGTGCGCACACAAAAAATGGGGTGTGTAAAATGTGAAAAGTATAGAATGACAATCTCATATACCCGTATTTTATTCACAATAGAACATAAACAACATAGCAGATGATAAAATTAAGACATTTTACCATTTCATGAAAAGTATTCGCTCATTGTGGATTTGATGGCAGCAACACATCTCAAAAAAGTAGGGACAAGGCAACTAAAGGCTGGAAAAGTAAGCAGTACTAATGAAAAACAGCAGGGCATTTTGCAACTAATAAGGTTAAATAGCTACAGGTAAGTAACATGACTGAGAATGAAAGGAGCATTTTTGAGTGGCAGGTTCTCTCAGAAGTTGAGATGGGCAAAGGTTCAATAATCTGTGAAAAAGCTGCATCTGAAAATTGTGGAACAATTTTAGGAAAATGTTCCTCAATGTAAAATTGTGACAACTTAAATATCCCACCATCTACAGTACATCGTATCATCAAAAGATTTAGAGAATCTGGAAAAATCCCTGTGGGGACAAGGACAATGCTGAATGTCAGTACTGGATGATTGGGATCTCGCACCCTAAAATCATTATCTGGGCTGAGGAACACTTCCAGAAATCAATGTCCATCAACAGAGTTCGCTGTACCATCCATAAATGCAAGTTAAAGCTCTACAATTCAAGAAGAAGCCATATGTGAGAACGATCCAGAAACGTAACTATGTTCTCTGGGCCACAGCCCCTTTAAAATGGACTGAGGCAAAATGGAAAACTGTTCTGTGGTCAGGTGGATCAAAATTTGAAACTCTTTTTGGAAACCACAGACACTGTGTACTGTGGACTAAAGAGGAGAGGGACCATCTACCTTTTTAACAGTACACAGTTAAAAAGCCCACATCTCCGCTGGTACTGGGTTCCATTACACATCTGGAAACACAATATCAATGCTTAAAAAGTATAACAAGGTTTTAGTGCAACATACGCTCCCATTCAGACCATCACTTTCAGACAAGGCATTGCATATTTCAGCATGACAATGCTAACCACATACTGCAGTCCAGACCATTCACCAAGACAAAAACATCAAGAGGACTTAGGACTGTTAAGCAGCTAGAATCCAACATCAGACATGAATGGGACAACATTCCTCTCTCAAAACTCCAGCAACTGATCTCCTCACTTCTCAGACCTTTACAGGCTGATGTTAAAAAAGGAGGGGTGCTACACAATAGTAAAAGTGGCCCTGTCCCTACTTTTTTTAGATGTGGTGCTGCCATCAAATTCAAAATAAGCTTACATTTTTAATAAAATGATAAAATGTCTCAGTTTCAGCATCTGATACGTCCTATTGTGAATAAATATGGGTTTATGAGATTTGCATTCTTTTTTTATTTACATTTTACACAGCTCCCCAACTTTTTGAAATTGGGTATCTCTCTGGCTTGTAATGAAAAGAGAGAGAAAAATCTTAAAGTATTCATAAATTTCAGCTCTTTTGCTGAATGTGATTTGCCAAAAAAAGATGAAAAATTCTGTTATAAAGGACAAATTATTTAAAGAAAAGTGGGTTATATTAAACATAAATAAAATACGAGGGATACAGAAAACAACATTAAATGAAGAAATACAAGGTAGGGATATAAAAATACCCTCAGCTTAAAATATGATGTACATCATGACACTTGATAAATGTGCATCCTTCAATAATGAACAGGAGAAGCCAAAAGGGAATCTGTAATTTCTTCTGCTGATTTAAAGCGCTGCAATATATATGTTTATCAAATTGATTCATATTGGCCATATTATTTATTGATTTTAAATTGCATTGATTTATACTGTCACAACCTTTATGACGGCACAATTAAAAAGTGAATACAGAAATTACAATGGGGGAAAAAAATCCAGACCTACCTGTGCTATTCTGCAGCTTGTACATCTGCACAATTATCTTTACTCTCAGATGCTATAGCTAAATACTCGGCCCTGATGGGGGTATGGTAGAAAGAAGAACAAGGAAAAAAGCAGACAGTCAAGATCAGTGGATCAGAATAAGAATATATCGGTGCTGGAGGGAAAAGGAAATATGTTATTTAGAAAAGGGCAGATTGAAAGTGAAATTGGTTGTGTTTTTGCTTTCCAAACAGTGTCTGGAAAGAAAAACAAGAGGTCAAAACAGTTGGTGGGAGATCAGGACATTTGGACGGCTCAGCAGGATTTGGAAATGAAATGCTGGCATGTGTTTGTGTTTCAAGTGTAACTCACGCGCTCTCTCTCAGAGCCTCCTCCCCTGCTGCTGCAATCTTTCTGTAGCAGTAAATCATCTCGACCACGAGCCAGAGCTGCAGCCCAATGATGGAGACGTACATCATTACCTCTGACAAGATGGATGCCATCCCCCTTGTGACTACAGAGACAGAGGAAGATAAGGTGAGATATATGGTGTCAGTGTGCATATGGAAATTGAATGTAACTTAATTTGTAACATTAAATGGATGAGAGTTGCCCAGGTCATACAGTTTTTCAATAAGCGGCCTGTAATAATTCATGCCGCCTGTCCTTAGTTCCAGTGTGGTGTAATTGATCATTTCCTGAACCCTGCTGCTAATACTTGTAAAATATCCTCAACGCATTGGTTCAGTGTTATGCTGTAGACAAATCTAACAGAATCCCACATCTACAGCAGCGTCCTTATTATTTGTTTCATATGTACACATAAGAAAAGAGTTAAGTTCTGCAAATATGACTAAGGCCAACTCAGCTTTGAAAAATGTTCCAAACAGCTACTGAGCTCTTTTCCAATTTGATTTTCCAAAACTTAAGAGAGTGTTTTTTCAATCATATTTATGTGGAAGTTCTTAAGTAAATATTAGTAATACATTCCCACCATTTAGAAACAAAGTTCCAGACAGTTTTTTGTTGTGTTTTTCCACAATGTGATCTTGTAGTAAAGAAGAAAACATTGACAAGTTGAGTAAAAATTAAGAGGACTGAACATTGAACCTTGGGGAACACCTCTTTGCTTACCTATACACTTTTGGGCCTTAAAGAGATATTAAGTTGTTTTTGCAGTTGGGCTGCATAAGCTACTTGGTAATAGTAATTCTAATAGCCACCTAAGTTTACATTATCCCCAGCTCTTATGTCTATCTCCTGACTACTGTTTAAACATCTCGGCAAGGAATATTTTTTGTTCTTGGAAGTATAGAACAGACCTACAAATGCTATTATTTCATTCTCCTTTTTCCCTTCTCTCCTCCTTGTCCTTACATTTGGCACCCCATTAAGGACAAACGTAGCCTTATAGTTAAGAGAAAAACATTTACGTATGAGTACAAGAATTAAGAGAACCGAACGTTGAACCTTGGGGAATGCCTCTTTGCTTACTTAAATACTTTTTGGCCTTAAAAGATGTTTGGAGTTGAGTTGCATAAGGCACTTGGTGATAATGATAATATTAGCCAAAAGAAACTTTGGCCTGTGTGGCCCCTTAAAGGAGAGTCCTGTGGGTACTGGCGAGGAAAATAGGCTATACAGTGCTTTGGACAGGGAAAGTTTCTGTTTGTGATTTGGCGTATTTTAGCTCAAGTGGGCTCAAAAACGTTGTTCTTCTACTTCACTGCATTGTTATCCCCTGAGCTAATGTTCAATTGTCTCCTGACAACTGTTAAAGCATCTTAGCTGGGAATTGTTTCTTTCTGGGGGAAAAAAAAACACACCGAGTAATGCTGTTACTTTTACTTCCCCATTGAACCCCTTTCCCCCTTTTCCTTACGTTTTGGCACCACATTCAGAAGGATGAGCTTTGTATGGTTAGTTGGATGGTCAAAGCCGTTGTACTTGAGGGTGCGGTAAAACGTGCACTGGTAAGTTCCGGTGTCATTGAAGGTCACATTGCGGATGTATATAGAGCCGTCCTGCAGGTCTTTGGTGTCTTTGCTGCCACTCCAGTCCAGGCGATCGGAGAAACGTGGGTCAATGACTAAGGATGATTTATATTCATAGCTATATATCTGAAAGAAAAATACAGAATGCAGGTAATTATTACGTTAGTGAAAGTGAGATAGCTAACATTTGGAAAAGTGATAAAGACTAAACCATAGTCCCTGGATGTTCAAATCTAAATGTTGCACGTTATAGTCTGTCTGCTATTCATTCTATTTGTTTTCCTTTGTTGTGTTTAGGCTGATGATGACATTTTCTATCCATAAATGCTGTAAATGTTAACCTATTCTTAAAACTATTCTTAAAACAGGATCTTTGAGATAGTTAAAACATGCTTAGACAATGGGAAGAAGACTGCAATATTTGATATTAAAGTTCTGAAAACGAAAATTAGGAAATGGATATGCTTCTCATCATCAGAAAAAAGAAATGAAAAGGATTTTTATGAGCTGAATTCAATCTCATTTCTTCATAAATATTGATTGTAAAAGATTTTTGATAGTAAAACTACACTGTGAACCCAATATCAGTATCCACTCACTAATAAATGTGTTCGTCTTTACAAACAAGACACAAATTAATGCCATGCTCATAATAGATCAAGCTAGTTTGGGGATGATTCAAGTGTTGCTTATTGTTAATGCATACATAAAACAGTTATAAAGAAAAAAAGGACACTGACGCTGTATTTCACTTAACAAAAATGTGCTATAACATTCTCTCTGCATAAAACAAAGTGGTTGTGAAGATTTCCAGTCATTTCCTGAGGAAATAGACATTCAGTCTCCTCCTCACCTCTGCTGCTGATTTTCAGCATCGACTGAGCTGCTGTTACGGCTTCACCTCTGCTCTCTCTGGTGAATTACTGGATACTGATTCTAAACAGGCTAATGGGGACTGCTCTTCTTCAGCTACAAGCTGTAATGGCTTCTTTGCTTTGCCTTGCGAGGACTTCTTCAGTTTGCAAAAGTGCTGTCTACTAGTTGACACAGGAGTGGGAAAAGTCTGTCATGAAAAATGTATGACTCTGCTCTCTCTGGGGATAAATGCATTGCATCTGTTTTCTTGATGGATAAGCAAATAGCCTTGTTGTGATGGATGTGTTTGTGGTTTTTTTGCTGGTTTTAATTCTCTCTACATTGATGCATCACAAATTATGTCATCAAGTTGAAAACAGGCTTGTTTAAAGGAATGGATGGACACAAGTTTGACGGTAAACTTTTTAAATATCTTTTTTAATCAAGCCTTCATCCCTGCACCTGTGTAACAAAAAAAAAATTGCAAGTGCACTTCCAAGGCCACTTTTTTCAGAAGCATGGTTTGTGCTCTTAAAATTCACAGATTACAATTATATGTCTGTACATGAAATACAAGGTTAAGTCATGTGATGGTTAGTGTGGCTTAGCCATTGAATAAGCGAAAAAATGTCTCTGAAGTCTCCACTGGTTGCTTGATAGCTTTAACCCTAAAATTCCACATACTCAGTCTAACGATCTGCATGCTAAGTGTACTATGGAGCAAATCAATTCTTTTCTAGTCAGTCTTTGCAGTTCCCCAGCAGGCACTTTGCTCCATCTGTGTCATTTGCCAGAAGTGCCACGCAATGCTCAAGATTCATTCCAGATCTATCTTAGGCAGAAACCGCTGCCCAAATGTGTCGATCTACGTTGGAAAGATTGACTCAAACAGGAACAAGCATGTTCAAACTGATCAATTTCAAAAATCAGCACACTGAATGTAAATTTCTCTCACTATAAGAATATTATATTCCATCAGTTGGTCACAGAGGTCATAGGGTGACATAAATACAAAGAAATAACTTTTCAGTCAACTGAAGGATTTTACAGTCATGTACAAAAGGATTAGGCATGTATGCTAAGGATTCACTGCTGGGTCTGACATGCCACAATCTGGGGTGGGAAGGGGGGTGGAGTCAGGCGTGAGACATGTTGGCACACATGTATCGTGTGTCTCAGCCAAGGTCAAGCTCAGTGGCCTCTTTTTTGTCAGGGCCTTTTTACCCCAGGATAACGGATGCAGCTCATTGGCAGTTTTGGGCCCGTGGGACATCCACAGCAGGGGACCAGGGGCTTGTGGCAACCTTGCTACCAAACTGGATTGTACTCTAGGCCATGCTTACTTGCCATATCCACCCTGTACTCTGTCCTAAAGGTTTATTTTTTCAACAGAGCATTTTCCTAAGCCCCTGGTAATATGCAAAGACATCCAGAGCACAACCGGGGTTAACGGCCAATAGTGCCCTCAGACAGCTTAGTTGACAGATATACACCTTAGTTCAGCCTAAATTTTTGTCCCAGACATGCCTAGAAGTTCTGCACAGTACTGTATATAAAACCACTCTGACACCATGCATCCTTTCTAGGAAACATAAATCTTTTAAATTCCTCATAGACTCACCTATGGCAGATGCAAAAAGTACAGAGTAATATAAAAATGAAAGCAAAACAACCTCAGGAAGGCAAAGTAACTTGTTGCTATTGTGAGATTTCCCAGTTCCTATGTGAACTGGTATCTTTCCTCTGATCTTGTAATCTTTCCTCTCCAGCTGCTCAGAGCTGGACTCTGCTGTGCAGCTCCATCAGAAATGGATTCATTGGGGAATGATTGACCTTCAGTCAAGCAAACTGCGGACACAAAGTATGTGGAATTGCAAGTAAGGGGTAACCTACACCTTTCTGGACACAAGAGTTACTAAAATTTTAGGGAACCCCCTAAATTCATTCTTGGTTAGAAGAATCATGGTTAGAACCACACATGCTGTTTCCAGTCTTCATGGTAAGTAAAGCTAACTGGCTGCTAGCTGTAGCTGTATACTATCAGATTTTAAAGTGGAGACAATCTTCCTGTCTAACTATATGCAAGACTTCAAATGAGCATATTTACAAAATGTCTACTGAATACTTCTTTTTCATTATGACTCCATGAATACTTACAGGGGAAAAGTCAGACTCATCTTTGGCCTTGAAATACCATTCGACAGATGCCTCGGCTTCCACTTCACCCCTCATTTTACAGTAGATACAGCCAAGTTTGAAGCCTTTGTCAACCTCGGCTTCTGTGTCCGACTCCACCTCCACGCAGGCTCCATGGCACAAAGATGCTACAGAGTGAAAAAGCATGAAGAATGCTCAGTTAGGAACCATCTGGATCATTTCAACTACTCTGTCTCTATATGCAGGTCGCAGGCTTCAGAGGTTAGAGCTGTGGGTGGCTTTGTCCTCCTTTTCATGTTCCCATGACTCGAGGGAAAGCTTTATACATGACTGAGCTCTGTTTTTTTTTCAGTGTCTTAGGACTGGCAGGCAAGCTGTCTAAACAGCACTTTACAAACAATGTTAGCTACAGTAGCTGCTTTTTTTTTTTTGTAGTTTCATGTGCTTATCTCCAAAGGTCATTGCATGCGTGTTTTTTCTTTGTTATGGGCATAGCTTCCTTCTTGCATTGTTTTTATTTCCACTCATCATTTCAGCTTTTAGGTCTTTGTGAATTTGATTAATTTGGTTCTCATTTGTAAAGTAATTATATTTTAGGTGTTTGCTTGTGAAACTGAGAGGAAATAAAGAGGTTGCAGTGAGCTTTTTTTAATTTCTTGCATTCTGCCAATTGGTGACTGGGCTAAAACTCATATATAGAAGCGTGAATCTATATATGCCATTATCATCATGACACATACTTCTCATCGGCCGGGAGTTACACACCTGTAACTCCAAATGTTTCTCACACTGCACCTTGCAGTTTCCACTGAGACCTCAGCTTGGCTCTCAACCAATGATCTTGTGCAATTCTCAACTTTCACCTCTGGGGATGCTTTAGTTTCGATTCACAAGAGTGGAAGGAAAGGAGGGAGAGGACAGGAAACAACGCTGATCAGATGAATTCAGGACGAACTAGAATCATTCAAAGTTTGGTTGAGATTGACAGGGGCTGCTTATCATCCTTGTCCACATGTACACAACAAAGGACTACTTTGGCTCCCTGGGATGCAACATTGCAACACCGGAAAACAAATAGAAATGCCACCACATAGAAATGAAACAGGAGGGAAGGAAAGAGGAGGAAGGGAAGAAAGAGAAAGTTAGCATATGCTTGAGTATAAATAGCCATTTCTACAAAAGCATGGGAAAAGGTAGGGAAAAGGCTGGCTGACGTACTGCAGAGAGAGAAAGAAGGAAGAGATAAAAGGGGAGGAAAACGAGGGGCAAGGAAGGAAAAGGACAAAGTTAAGAACACAATTTAAGTCCTTAGAGGCCGCAGATTATAGACTTAAACATAAACAGACCCACTGCTACCACATTGAAATATAAAAACAGACGTGTTAAACAAACCCAGCATAAACCTGAGAATCACAAAACCTGTGCCTGAACTTCGACTGACATGGATATCAGTACAGATTCAGGAGTTAAATGCAGAAATATGGAGCCTCTTAAAAGGAATCACAGGATTGATATCTGCGATCCTTGTTATAGTAGTATGCATGCTGCTTTTCTTCACAAAGAGGAAAAGTAACGAATTTCTGGGTGTCTAATCTCATTATAAAGTAGTTTTGATTGTCAGTTTCCAGCCTATTTTTGTCTGATGAGCTTTGGATCCCTTCATAGACACTCAATGAATGTAATTGATGCCAATATTTTAAAGATTTCTGGGCTAGTTTCAGGTATCCTGTTAGGATTTTTACATCTCTTGACAAGGTGGTATAGATCTGAACAACTCCACTGTCCTCACTCACCGACCACTATATTAGGTACACCTGCTTATTAACATTAATGTCTAATCAATGGCATGGGTGCATTTAGGCATGTAAACATGGTCAAGATGATCTGCTGAGCTTCAAACTAAGGATCAGATAATGAAGATAGATCAGTGGTATTCAACTGGTCTTAGCTGCTTTTCAGTGGCCATGAATAAGCGCTTGGAGGAAAAAACTTTTTGCTTAAAGTCTATGATGTCCTTGGACATGACACTAAACCCCAATTTGCTCCCACTGCAGCGTTAGTGGTGTGTAAAGGGGTATGGAAGTGTATGAATGGGATTAGTTTATACTGATGGCCAATTCTCCATAGCAAACTCTGCCATTAGTGAATGAATGTGTGAGTGAATGGATAGGTGTAACCTGCTATGTAAAAGTGCTTTGAGTGGTCGGATGACTAGAAAAGCACTATACAAGCTCAAGTCCATTTACCATAGCTTCTGCTTTGTTCTCAAATAACGCTGATAGGTGTGACTCCTCCGCTGACACAACTCTGTACGGCTCTGAAAGTATAGTCACTCACTTAGTCACTCAGTCAGCTACATACACACCCATGTGTCGGGTGGCCTCAGCATTCAGCCTAAAAGCTAACGGCTACACAACACCACTTTTACTTGTTGCTGTTTTGGACTTTGGTGCTAGTTTTGCAAGAAAAACAGAGACACACGGTCATATAATGACTCCAGCCTGTGGTAAAGCAAGCAGTTCTTTATTAGTCTTTCACTGAACCAACCTCAAACCAGCTCCAGCTCTGCCCGAGCACCAGCACTGGGGCTGGCTTGGTGAAAAAGGAGTATTGTAGTGGTCAGTGGGGTTGATAACCTCTGGGTCACTAGTTGTTTTAATCTTGTTAAGCTTCTGTCTTGTTAAAACAATCAGCAAAAGTGAGAGAGAATTTGACCTAAGTTGTAATAAACCAACATTTCTTTAATAGCAGCATTTGCACAGTCCTGAGACCTGCTAATATAGTCCAGTTGAAAATTCCTTAATGTTTAAACCTTCAAAAATGGCTCCAGTTAAAGTGTGGTTTAACGGTTTTCAGGTTTTCTGGGGGGGTGGTCTACAAAATAGCTCCAGATTATTAAACAGACCTGAGTCAAACATCATTTGCTGTTCCAAATCTGTGAAAGAACAGGCGCACTTTCTCAATAATAAAGCTTAAAATACATATCTACATTTTTGTGGATTTTTTTTTCTTTTGGATAGCTGCTCTAATTAGCTTTCTTGTGTGTTACAAATAGGACTTGATTGTTTGTGTTAATTACAGCCTGCTGTAAGCTGCACCAGCTGTCAGTGCTGCAGCTAATCCTCGGCTGCCAATAGAGGTCGATGAAAGTCATTCATCACCTAGTGCCCCTGTAAAATCTCACAGGAAATCAACCAAGAGCCATTTTTCAAATGAGACACAGCTCCATTTCTGGTTAAACATTACCAAATAATGATGTTCTGACTCAAGTCTGTGGGAGATTAGATCATGTCAGCTTCTAACGTGCAAAAATCAGAGAGTACGAAGACGAGGAACGAAAATTCAAGAGCAAGACATCACATGCAGAAAGCACAGAAGGGTTTGAGATGGCTCGCATACTGACTGCTCGGAAATACAAGAGGAGAAAGGAGACACATTACAAGAACGAAGCACATGTTACAGCAGGAAAATGACTAAAGAAGACAAGAGAGAAAGTTAGTAACAGGACAGAAAGAACAAAAACAGATGAAAATTTGAGACAGAGAGGCAGTAATCCTGAGGGTGGGCAGTGACAAGGCAAAAGGTGGGATTGTGCAAGGTGAGCAGGGATGCTGCTGATTGTCACAAGCTGAGACAGCGAGTAAAGAAAACAATGAGTAAAGAAGACAGCAGAGGAGAGAGGAGGAGACAAATATGCAAGCAGATGCAAAAGAAACTGCACATCCGAAGTGCAGACTAAACAGAGGCATCACCAAACTGCCTCAGCAGCAGGTCACAAACACACAGGCCATCAGAAATGCAAACCCGTTGCATAATCTGTGGATCTAAGCTTTGGGATTATGCAACGGATATTCCAGAAATTGCAGATTAGGAGTTTTTGCTTCCTGACGGGGGGCTGACTGGTTAATCCCTCATATCAGTATCTGAATACCTACGAGGCCGACGAAGCAGAAAAATGGACTTATAGCTTTAGCCGCTCAAAAGACCATCCACCCACTGAGGTTAGCTAGCTTAGCATGTCACTGGAAGATAAAGTGAGCATAAAAAGGGTCAGGGATTTTTGCTGAACAGGCCTTTGACAAGGTGATAGGGAGGAAAACTGAATAAAAATAGACAAAGTTCTCAACATCTGTTTCCAAGGCGGGGTGACTCCAGACATAAACACATACGTCATAAAGTGTAGGCATACACAACCGGGGGGAATGCCAAGCATCCATGACATTTCCCTTGACACGCAGTGAGCAAGAGACTTTCCACTGGAACAAGAAAGCACCGAAGCAAACAGCTCTGTGAGCAACTCCTTCATTTATTCTACAAAGCTGGTAAAATGACACAGCTCTGAGAATAGCACACGCCAGAGGAATCCCTGTCGTATTTTCTGTCTTTACATCTTGTCTTTAAATAAATACTCCATTCACAGGAGAGCAGTTTCTGTTTTTTAGGGGATCCAAACACCAAAATAAGACATCAAACATTTCTCATACCCAGATTTTTAAAAACAAAAGCATGCAAAGAGAATCCTCAGTGAGTCAAAAATAAAGTTACCAAGACTTTTAAGAGGCTCTAAAGTAATGAGGGCATAACAGTGACAGAATAAAACTTTCTGACCATCGTTGAACACATTTCTCATAACATTAACTTTGGTGTCATGCTATGGAAGAGTGTGTCACTGCTTTAATAAAAGACACAAATATAAAAAACTAAAATAAGAAAAGGAAGCAAGCATCAGCAGATTTCACTCTCATATTATTTACAAATATTAAATGAAATGAAAAGGAAACCAGTAATACCTTTTCTGTTCAGTGCTGTCTCCAAAGAGCGATGTTTGTGACAAAAATATTTAAATACTGCAACTGTGAGCATGTTTTGATACCAGTTTAGATTCAGAACAACACAATTTTCTGCTGTCTTGTTGTCTGTTATTCTCACTTCATTTTTGCTTGTCTTAGGACTGTTGTAAATTTACAATTTTAAAAACTTGACATTTTTGAGTTTTCTAGCGTCAAAATGTAAGAGTTTTTTTAAACTTGAAAATTTAAATAATTCTTATAATTGTTTTGCAAATTCCTGACTTTTCAAACTCGGAAGTCTTTAGTTTGATTCTGTGTAAATATACGACTTTATAACCTCAAAAGTTTGGGGGGGCTTTTTCCTTACAAAAAAAAAAAAAAAAAAGACTTTTTTGCATAACAATTACCAGGTTATCTTCATTTTTGGCGCCCCACTAGGGGAGGCTGTAGACAAAGGCGATGATAAATGAACTTAAGCTTGTATAGAGCTTTTCTTATCTTCTAATGCCTGAAAGCTGCTGTATATTTACACACAGAGATTTACACCATATTCACGCACTGATGGTAAACACTGTATCCATCAGTTTGACCTCGTTCCCATTCACACTTTTTGCCAACTGTGCTGCTGTTTGTCTTGGAAGGGGCACTCTTTAAAAATAGATTTTTTTTCTATCTGACCTTGTTCTTCAAATGTATTTCAGTCAGGATCTCAATGGATAAAGGAGGAGCTGGGGTGGAGGAGGGTTGAAAAAAGGCAGCTTGCTAAAGGACTAGCAAAGAGTAGGCAGGCTAGAAGTTACATGGCGTGAGTAAAATTAGCCAACCGCACGCTTAAAAGCAAACCAGGTGGCAGTCATCTGATGAGGTCTTGCGTGAGATCGATTGATCTCAATTATATGGCAGTTCTTGACTTCAAAGCCTGCCTGTGCCAACGCTTTATGCTCAATTTAGTAAATCCATTTAGTGAGAGTGGATATAAGTAAAAGATTTAAAGAAATTCCTTTAAAACTAGAAAAGCACTCAGACCTCTGCCATTAGCCCTATCCTAGCCCTATCCAATAGTGAAGAATCCTTTAAAAACATTCCTGGATACAGACGGTGATCCTGATCACTCCCAAAATCTAATTCGCCGATTACTCCCTCCCCGGTGTGGTGGAGACACAGTGAGGCAAAGCATTGGCTTCACTACGTGTGGAAGTCATGGCAGAGGGTGAATATTCCTCTATTCCTCCCAGCGTTGTGAGTATTCTCTCTACAATTCTCTGCCTTTCTCTCTGTTACGCTCTGACTCGTCTCCTCAACTGGGCATGCATCTTTCAAACTCTACAAACTCCAAAACTTTGAATAAATTACTCATGTCCGCCATCTCCTGGTGTAAAGTGGCAACAGCGCAGACCTCTGCCATTAGCCCTAACTCCCAACAGTACAGAATCCTTTAAAAAAAATTCCTGGATCCAGACAGTGATCCGGATCGCTCCCAAAATCTAATCAGTTTTTCCAAATGCCATTTCTGACATTTCCTGGAAATTTCCTGAAAATTTCCGTCCATGACTTTTTGAGTTATGTTGCTAACAAACAAACAAACAAACAAACAAACAAACCCACCTGATCACATAACCTCCTTGGTGGAGGTAATAATCTTGATATATTTCTTTGCAAGCAAGAGATGAAAAAGAAGGGGCAACTACCCTGACCTTTGACCTACAGAACCTGACTTTGAGGACAATCCTTCAAAGCACTCTTGAGATATTTTGTTCTCAAGCAAGGTTGAAAGATGAGCATGTAGCCAAATGACCCTAACCTTTGACCTCTGATCTCTAAATCTAATTAAGTCATCTTTGAGTTAGAGAGGACACTTGTACAAAGTTCCAGGGAAATCCCTCAAATTGTTCTTGAGATTTATTTGATTTTCAGAATTGCCTAGATGGGTGTACAACTTGCAAACATATTGTCCACTGCCCTAGCTGCCCAGAGGTATAAAAGCACTCTCACATGGCACTGCTGCATGTTTGGAGTTAAGTGTTGTGCTCAAAGACATTTCAGATCAAACCGTGACCATCCAGTTGAGAGATTTTTGACTTGTCTACAGCTGCCCCATTTTAATCTTTTTCTCTTGTTTCCCTCCAGTTTCTTTGACATTCACATCTTCCCTTTCCTTTAAAATTCAGTTTTACAAGCGTCTTAAAAAAACATTTATGCAAGGACACTGTTACCCATCACACATGACAGATTCATTCAGACACCCCAGCACTAGGTGCATACTGCTCTGTATGTACACATAAAGATGAAGTCAAGAGCACAAGAAGTGACGAGAAAACGGGAAGTTTTGCAAAATAGAAGCTAATCTTTTCCCACATGCAAAATTAAGACGGTTTAATCAGTGCATGTGGGTGCTTAGAAACAGATTTGCGTTACATGCTTAAAGGATAGATGATTCAAGGTCTGATGTCTGTGTGTTGGCAGAATGCTTACAATGAATTTTCCTTGCTAACCTGCCAAGCCTCCTCTCTATCGACTGGCTGCACAGAGAGTTCAGGGGTAGAGGATGGTGTTAAATATGTTTAGTCTGGTCTGCTCCCTCCATTGATCACCTGTCTGACTGTTGTTTGTACATGAGAAACTCTATGGACCAAACTACAGGCCCTGAAATATCAGAGACAGAACTGTGCTGTCTATTGATGAATCCATGGCGCTGTCTGTGGTGCTGAAATATCAGACTGATTTATGATTGAGCCTTTACCTCTCAGTCCTGCCTTTCTGTAAGAGAGCCTCTCTGATCTACGATATTCTCAGAGCTATGTACCACAAATTGGCTATTCTTCACTAGTTGTAGGCCTTCATACCCGAGTGTAGTGTCACTTTTATAATAGTAATAAATGACAGTATGCCATCAAGGTTTGAGATATGGTTAGAGGCTCCCATTGGACAAATCTCTCCATGCTAAAATAAACACATGATTCATTGCAACTAAAATCTCAGCACCTCATTTCCTTTTTTATGTATATTGAGCAGACAGTACACCTACTAAGTGCAAAGTGTAAAGTAAGTTATAACTCATGTTGTAACTTTCTCAGCCTGAGCCACGCCTTAAATGTTAGATCATAAAAACCAAGTTAGAGCATGTATTAAACTAGGCTGCATTTGAACTAACATCCAGCTGGTGGAAACATGGTGCAAGCTGCCGTGCAACTGTTCCCACAGCCAATTATTCCTGAACCTTGGGGGACCAGAAGATGTCTTTCCAACTGCCAGCTATTGAACACTGAACAGTTGTTCTGAAACTAAAAAATAGCCCAAAATGACTGAAATGAAATTAAACAATGCTCATCTTTCAAAGACTGGCTTGGCTACAGTAACAGAACAAACTGTACTCTAAAGCCCTAAACACAAAACTTCACCATCAGGAAAGCTAACCAACCCAGACCTATTTGTGGGTAGAAAAAGTCTGGTGTTTGAGTTTCAGGTCTGCCAAAGAAGTTAGGAAAGGTTGATGGTTTAGAACAGTGTTTCCGCAGCATTTTCCCTCTGAGACACACTCATAATTTTGAATGTGTGCCTTTTTATAATTTTAGTAAGGGTAAGAGTTAAGGTCTACCTCCCGGACAGGGACCTGGTGTGTTAAACAGCAAAGCTGCAAACTTCTTAACAAAAGCAATGACTTAAAAGAGGCTAAAACTCCTCATAGTAAGGGGATATTGGTAGTCTTTAAATAATACCTGGATGTTATGCACAATGCAGTTATTCAAGGGGTTTTATTATTAGTATTGATTGTAGGAGTTTTATAAAAAGGATGTATTTTCCAGAAACGGGATGTCTGTCCTTAAGCTTGGCAAACTAATGGATCGGCAGGATTCCACGTTTGTTAGGCAGATCCTTGCAAAGCTTTAAGCTGGCATGCTTGTCCCTAGACCAGACCAATCAGTGTTATTTGTGGAGTGGCATTTGGCCTTCCAAAAAACTGTCTATAGTGTTGCCCTTATGGATGTAGAATATAACCTATTGCATGTATATGTTAAACAGTCCATCTGGGGTTAATCTGCCATATTTCCATTATTAAGCAGCCGGTATATCTAAACATTTAGCAACCGTAAGAGCTGATTTTCTTTTGTGTCCATCAGTCTTTATGTCCAGACAGGCCAGCTATAGTTTAAAAATCTCCCCAAACACAAAATGTTCATCATGTCCTGATTCATAAAGTGCGCGTCCTTGTCTGCCCTTGTGCCACACATACACAGACTGTCTCACATTCAGTTTCGAGAAGCACTACCTCAGTGAAGTAAGTGTATGAGAGGAGGGAGGAAGTGCGTCATCAAGCTGATAAAACATCGCAGCAGTGACAGCTCTTATGAGCTTCATGTTTATCTTCTTATTGGCCTGTCTGTCTACAAGACGTCAGGATTATCTTTTAAACATAAGCACACACAAAAACAACACTATAATCTACTTTCGTCTGTGTATTAAATTAAAGGTCAATATATTAATAAGTTTGGTAACATTATGAAAAGGATTATAATTTCCCATGAAGTCATGTTGATCATCATGAATGTCTGAGACAGAATAGCTTTTAATGTGATAACGAAGTGATCATTAGTGCCTGATTCTGCATGACATAATGGCCATAGCATGTGCTTATTTATTGGTTTAAGATGGACTGGCTGGAGTGCCGATACAGACGCTGCAGTGAGTGAACACAAGTTAGGTAATATGCCGATGTATGACGACAAAGTGGACCGCTTATGGGAAACCTAAGTGCTGTGAATTGTTTCATTATAGCATTCACGTAACCGAGAATGCTTTCAAGCTTGATTTTTCATAAAATAGTTAAATCCCATAGAACAAATTACCTTTTATGCATACCTTTATACCCGGTCTCTCCCCCCTTATCCCACACTGACCAGCATCTTCTCTGGCTATTGGCTGGTTATTTTTTATGCCTCCACACTGGTGCTAGGCAGGGCAGGAGACTTTATGTTTTCAGGATGTTCATATGTAATAATCTCCGGATTTTTTTAAACCCTTAAAATGTCCACTGTGACTCATGAATAAAGGGATTGGATTAGTGATTGGGGTGTAAGGTTTAAGGTATTTGTATTCACTCTTTCGGTGCATGTAGTCAAACGACACCTGAAGTACACCTGAACTATTTAAAGAAAGGGAAAAAAAGAATACAAATATGAAAGTGTTTACTGCCAATCCAGGTGGCAGTCATGATTTTAAGTGTTTGCTAACCACTATTAAACAACCAACGAAGAATAGAAAGAAGCTGGCAAAACAAAAAAAACATGAAGAAGAGAAGTTTGCTCCCGTAGGTAGAGCTGCAGAGCCAGGCTTTTCTCCCTCTTCATCTCCATGCTGTTTTTAAAAAGCCTCCAGATTTGAAAGCGGAAAGGGTCAGAGATATTACCATTGCTGATACATTTCTAAGGCTATGCACAGACCAAGCATGTATTTAAGCACTCTGGCTCCATTGCAACGTCCCATCTAGTGTTTGCACGAGCCCGTTAGGTTACATGCTCGTGACTTGCAAGTGAACGTGGCATCTCAAGAACACTTTTATGGATCTTCTCCAGCACAAATGCTCACCCTGACTCAAAAATGGCCTCATTTGATTTTGGAGGTTGCATGTCAGAGATCAAGTTCACTGGACCACATACTCATCACTCGCTTGTGAACATGACGGTGCTTTCACTGTGCCGGCATTATATCTATCAGGGTCATTAAACCTCCAGTAGTTACATCTAGTTTGAGTTGTATGTTTCCTTGTTGATCACAGCCTTGTTTAAAATGAAATTGAACTTAAGGATAAACGCAAATGCTGGACTGTTTTGTAAGTGTTACTTAGTAAAAGGTTAGTTCTCAGCTCTGCAAATAAAAATGGAGCTGAGCATGAGACCATCCTGTTATTCTAAGCCCCTCTTTAACCCCCCAACCTCACAGACCTCTGGCACACAGCTGAAAGAACAAGGACTTAATATAAATGCATCTGTGCACATGTAACTTGCAATTAGGTCACGGCACAGTATCTTGCTCCAGATTAGCAGGTTACAATCAATGTGGCAATTACAAAAAGCCTCAAATAGGAAATTAACCCCTCTATAGAAAAAGATGTGTGCAGATTCTGGCAGCAGCTGCAGGCTGGAGCACAAATGAGCGACTGTTTGACTCTCTAAAAATTACATGCATGCTTTTGTTCAAACTGTGAGGCCATGCAAATCAAGTGCATAAATCAGGACTTATTGTTCATAGCACCTGCTGACTGTATGGGCAATACAGATCGCTATATCCACTATGACTGAAACAGTCATGACAAGATAAATAACACCAGCTGGTACAATCATTGAAGATGTTGACCAGGGAAGCGAGCCAGAAGAAAGCACAACCTTTGCTGTGCCAGATTCTATCAAATTATTCAATTTTTAAAGGAAGATCTTCCAGAAAAACAAAATCTGTGAGAGCCTTGAGCCCTCAGGACAAACATCCTTCACTCCAATGAGCTCAAATAGCATCACATGGCAGAGTTTTACAGTAAAAACCATAAATCAGGCTTAATGGTTTCTTAAAATTGCGCTTCAGTGCATTACTCCAAAAGTTATAATTCATTTATGCTCCCCCTCTGCTACTTAGAGTGATGAGCTTCTCTGTAATGTGATTTCTACTCCGTTCAGACGCAGTGGTCTGGATGGGGTGATGGAATGGAGGTGACGTCTAAATGGTCCAGGGAAGGAGAGGTGGTGTGGTTGTTCAAACATCCTGTTTACAGCGAGCTCTCTCTGACCATAAGATCGAGCTGGAGACCGTTTGCAGACTAAATGGCTGTGACTGCAGAAACAAAGCGTCTCTGTTGTTTCTGTCAGGTATTAGAGGCTTTATGAGCCTCTGGTCTGCATTTCAGATAACAACACATGACTCTGTCATATGACGGCCTATTCTGAATCAAATATCGTGACAATGCCTCATAATTTTAGCCTGTTTTTAATTGTTAAATCCTCCTGAAACAATTATTAAAAGGGAAAAACATTCTTTCATGATTTATTTATCTTAAGCCAAGATATTCAGGAGACTGTCTGAGCTCCCTTTCTCCTCTGAAAGCAAACGTCCGTCATTCAACGAGCATTTAGCATCGCTGAGCTACAGACAATAATTTTAAGGCTTCATGTTATGACTATTATCATCTGTATCTACACAACATGAAAAAGTAGAGATCTGTCCTAAAATAAGTATTTTTTTATCTCTTGTTTTCCTATTTATAGGTTCCTGTTTAAGGATTATTTTTACGGTAAACATTTCTGACAGAGTACAAGTGTCATGTTAAAAAAAAGAAAAATACAGTTTCGTGGTTAAAGTTGTTATGTCACAAAAATAAGGTTTTCTTTTTCATCTTTGGTTACATAGTCATGTTTTTAAAGTCAGTTTCTGTCTTTAGTCTTTTAGCAATATTGTTACAAGGAAGCTAAAGAGTTCATTTCAGCAGTGGACTATTGCTAGGAGTCTGGATCTTCATCACCAGTTTCAAAAAAGTTGGGACACCGTGTAAAATGATAATAAAAAACAGAATGCAGTTCATTGCGAATCTCATAAACTCATATTTTATTCACAATAAAACAACAACATATCAGATGTTTAAACTGAGATATTTTAAAATTTCATGAAAAATATTTTTAAGTTTGATAGCAGCAACACGTTTCAAAAAAGTAGGGCCAGCGCATCAAAAGGCTGGTAAAGTGAGTAAACTAATTGCGTTAATTGGCAACAGGTCAGTAATTTAGCATTAAAGGAGCATTTTAGAGAGACGGAGTCTCTCAGAAGTAAGTATGAGCAGAGGTTCACCAACCTGCAAAAACGGTCTAAAAATGTGGAATAATTTCAGAAAAATGTACCTCAATGTAAAATTGCAAAGACTTTGAATATCCGTTTCAAGTGTTCCACAGCCACCGTCAGTCAGTATTACTCACTGAGTAAAAGTAAAACTGTGGAAAAAGCATTTCTTAAGATGAGTTAAAATTTTAATGAAACTTTTTACCCCATAAACAATGAAACAACACCACATTTATGCTGTCTTGAGATTTTTGCTTTTTCTTTGGTGTCATTCTGAGCAGCAAGCGAGGCAGCAAGCTTTCCAGCATATTGGTTTAGAGTCACTACATGTTAATCCATGTATGTTCTGTAAAAACAAAGTTTTAATGAAATCTGTGGATTCATGTTGGTTTTTAATTGTGAACTAGATTTTTTTCTATTCACAGAGGAGCTGTTCTATTTTTTTTCCTCACATTTTTTCTCCGTCGTCAAACTTAACTCAGAGGGAGCCTGGTGTGAAAGAGCGTAGGTGGAGCTTTTCATCACATTTAACTGAGAGTTTTTTTGTCTCTTCTTGTCACTTTCCAGCAGCTTATTAATTTTAATCTCCTGTTTTATTTTTAGGAAACGATAATCCACACTGAGAGACACAAAAAAGCACAAGCTGCTATTTTTTCTCACCCTCAGTCTGTTCCTCTGTCCTCTTTTTTTCCTGAGGATTTTATCCAATTTTCAGTCTCACTTCTGTCCTCATCCATGCGTCTGGTTCCAGATGTTTGTACTTTGATTAGTGATTAACTAACCCATCGTCTCCTTAAACAAACTAGATGCTTCTGTCGGTTTCTGTGTTGAACTTTTTTGCAGTCTTCTCAGTGACTCAGCTCTTGTCGCTCTGCCTGCTTTGCTTCATTTTGCCAGTTCATGTTGATGAATAACACCCTCACGTGTTTGTATGTTTGTTGTGCCAGTGGAGTGATGGAGCAGATGGTAGGCTGTTAAGTGCTCAGTTAATCTCTGGTTTAATGCATTGCTTCCTGTTTGTGGTCACGGTAAAATCCCACTGTTTGTGTTTTAACTTGGTTTTAAAGCTACAGCATGATGAATTTTGTGCACTGAAATCTAAAAATGACTTAGACAATGTCCACGCCTGTGTTATATATGTATTTCTAGTTAAAATTACCTCAGTTATTTCAACAGTTTTCAAAGCAGGAGAAATTCTTGATTATTAAAGTGGCCATGCCTTGTTATGGCAGCCACCATGAGGGCCAGTGTGACTATTTATAGCTTTCACATAACATCACACACTCAGCAGTGCCAAACAGACTTTTAATGTTGCAGCTGATCGTTGTCTTAACAAAATATGACCATCCTTTAAAAACCATAACAGATCCAGAACACTGACTAACAGCTGACAGTGATCCTGAACTAGCTAATTAGCAATCCCCTAGATGTTAATGAAGAAAGTCTTGCCCTTCACTTCCTGAACAGCATCACTGACAAAAAGCATCAAAAATACTTAAAGCTGTCCATACTTTTGTAAGCTTTAATTCTGGTGCATATGCAAGAGCTAAAACATCACAGGAATTAAGTTCTCATTCAAACTTCTCAATCTTAGCAATATAAATAGCCTTCTAAGTGCTGGTGACAAAAACTTAGTTTAAATTAAGCATGCATGATATTACTGACATATGAACATTTCATTTACAATGGATACACTATATGGACAGAAGTATTTGGCCACACCTGTTGAATTATTAATTTCTGGTGTTTCAATCATACCTGTTGCCACAGGTGTGTAAAATTTAACCATGATGTCTCCATTTGAAAACATTTGTGATTCAAAAGAAGTCGTTCTGGAGAGCTCAGTGACTCAGTGATTGGTACTGTGATGGATGCCACCTTTGCCATAAAACAGTTTGGGAAATTTCATCCCTGCTGGATATTCCAGAGTCAACTGTAAGTGATATTGTTGGAGAGTGGAAGCGTTTAGGAACAACAGCAACTCAGCCATGAAGCAGAAGACCAATTAAAATCACAGAGCAGGGCCAATGACTGCTAAGGTGCATGGTGCACAAAAGTCACCAATGCTCTCCTGACTTTATAGCCGAAGAGTTCTGAGCTACCTCTGGCATTAATGTAAGCTCAAACACTACAGTGGGAGATTCATGGAATGGGTTTTCATGGCAGAGCAGCAATATGCAAGCCTCACATCACCGAGTCCAACGGTAAGCATTAGATGGAGCGGTGTAAAGCACGCTGACGCTGGACTGTGGAGAAGAAGAAACATGTTCTGTAGAGTGACGGATCCCAATAATTTGTTTGGCAGTTAGATGGGTGAGACCAGGTTTGGTGGATGCCGGGATAACATTACCTGTCTTGTTATGTTGTGCCAACTGTGAAGTTTAGTGGAGGAGGGATGGTGGTATGGGGCTGTTTTTCATGGTTTGGGCTGGGCCCCTTATGCTATGCTTTCAGCTTTTCAATTCCAACATGACTGTGCCCCGATGCACAAAGCAAGGACTATAAAGACATGGTTTGATGAGTTTGGTGTGGAAGAACTTGACTGGCCTCAACCCCACTGAGCACCTTCGGGATGAACTGGAATGGCGATTGTGAGCCAGGCCTTCTCGTCCAACATCAGTGCCTGACCTCATAAATGCTCTGCAGAATGAATGGACTCAAATTCCCACAGAAACACTCCAAATAAGGCTGCACGGCGGTGCAAGGGTTAGCACTGTCGCCTCACAGCAAGAAGGTCCCTGGTTTGCCTCCCAGTCAGGGCTTTTCTGTGCAGAGTTTGCATGTTCTCCCCGTGCATGCGTGGGTTCTCTCCGGGTTCTCCAGCTTCCACCACCAAAAACATGCTCATTAGGTTAATTGGTGACTCCAAAATTGGCCATGGGCGTGAATGTGAGTGTACCTGGTTGTCTGCCTCTATATGTCAGCCCTGTGATTGACTGGTGACCAGTCCAGGGAGTTCCCCCACCTCTCGCCCAATAACAGCTGAGATAGGCTCCAGCCCCCCCCGATCACAAACCAGATAAGTGGTATGGAAAATGGATGGATGGATGGACACTCCAATAGTTCTCCAACAGCTCTTTCACAGAGTGAAAAGTGTTAAATGCCACTGCTCCATGCTTTTTTGCCTTCTAGGCCTCTGCTCAGGTCACAAGACTTAAAGTTATGAATGCATGACGTGTTTATTGTGGCTGAGAAAACACTGGAGGTTAAGTCATAGACTGCTATGAATTCAACATAATAGGAGGGAGAAAAGCTGTTAAAGGGGCCTTGCTGGACACCAGAATGCTTTGAGGGTAGCTTATGGTGCAAACCAAGAAGACCACTTTTAACAGGTTTTTTCCCTCATTATGAAAAATTATCCACAAAACAACATATCACTCATCATGTTTTATCATTTAATCACATTTGTTTCTCCGTTCCTCTATTCTATGATCTTTATCTCAGTCTTAAATGCATTCAGTTCTTTGAAAGTGATGTCAGTGGGCTGTTTTCATGAAGACGTGTTACAAAATAAATCTCCAGGTTGTAAATTAAGAGACGAGGCTATGATCATAAGTTTTCACCGACAGGATGGTGAAGGATGATTTCTGTGCAGAGCTTCATGAGGCAGTCAGCAGACTGACAGTAACTTAGAGGTGATGGATTACAGAACGTCGCTGGGGAAGGGAGGGGGGCCTCCATCTCACTGGAGGGTGTTTTTCATGCCATAAAAGAATGAATGGCAGCAAATGGCTTCTTGTGAAGGTGGGAAATTGAGCTGTGATACAGACGCCGGGAGGAGGAGTGGAGAAGAATGAGAGCAAGTAAGATGATTGGCACAAATTTAAAGGAATGTTTGCTCTTTTCAAAATAATTTGTTGACTCCTGTTTCCCTGGGTTGTGGTTGCTTAAAGCAGGCATCTAGCTGAGACTTGACTGAAATTCACACTGCAAAAACTTAAATCTGCTTAAGTGTATACGTCCAACTTCCAGGCAAGTCTATCTTATTATAGTTATCATAAGCCACATTCCCCTGACAAGTCAAGATATAAACAATTCAGGCTTTCTTTTTTCCTTTTTACATCTTGAAATAAAATGATTCTGGTATAGAGTTAGTATAATGAAGCATTTTTGACAAGAGACCAAACAAATCCACTTGCTAAGTTTAGATTTTCTTGTGGTGTAAAAGCTGAATTTCCTGCAGCACATGCACAGATTTATGCAGCGTTGACACACAGAATCATCATCTTAGTTTGCCCGTTATTATCTTCAGTGTTTTATTTTGCTATTCCTATTTAATGCTGCTTCTGTCTTGATGCACATCTTTCTGTTTTTATTATAAAACATTTTAGTTGCATCTTAATGCGTAAACACAGATCATCAGATTATTACCAAATGTACAAATGTACAAAACATAGCCTAAACTTTTTTTTCTCAACAAGAACTCACTGAGACTTGACTTGATTAAAGCATCTTTAGACATTCTCATTAACTATTTCTTCTTATTGCTGGATTTTAAGGGTGAGTTAAAAGTTCTGTCTCTAACTTCTTCAGTTTTTATCATTGAACATCTTTTTGTTTCTGTGTCATACTCACTATCACTACTGTCTTCAGAAAGTTTCATCAGGCAGGATTTAAAAAAATAGAGAGAAACCATAAAGCTGACAAAGAAAAATGATGGTCTTCAAAAATCTAATGAAGTCAATGATTTTTTTCAACACCATCACACCAAAAAAGGAGTCTTGTGCACCAAATATTGGAACATTTCGTTTAAGGAATGAGGATTAACAAAGAAAAGACTTGATGGACCTGCCTGAAACTTCACAACTTGTTCATTCATAAAACTAATATTTACAGCTGATATAGGTTGTTTGCAATCATGTGATCCTGCTGACGCAGGAATGTCTGATAGGGGTCAGGAAGTGGGCGACAGCCACCAGGAATGAATGGGAACGGAGTAAAGTTAGTACCTGACAGCTCTAGATGGACCTCCATGCTGCAGTTTGATCCCTACACTTTAAATAACAGGATTTTTTCTAGATTTACCTGGTGATTTACCAGCCCTGCAGACCTGAGGTCTAGCATCGTCTAGGTAGATGAAGGAAGACAAGTCTTGAGTTATTTAACTGAAGAGGCTAGTCAAGCCCCCTTAACATATAAAAAACCCTAACTTTGTTACAAAAATGCTTTTAATTGAAATGATGATATACCATCACCTGAATAAACCTTGTGGGGTGAGTGATCGAGTAATGATTTGCAGTTCACAAACAAGCCTGTGCTACGAAACAGTTCTTTAATGTGAGCTATACCTCCAGTTTGAGTGCCAGTTTCCTTTCCTCCCTCCTTAGTTGTTATTCCACAATTAAAAAGCTAATCTGGTGCCAAATGAAGAGCCGTTTGGGAGTCAAACAGCCAGCTCTACTGAGCTGAGACAAATGATCTGAATCTCTAAACAAAGATGGATTTCCCATCACAACGAACAAGGCTGGATGGACAATGGCTGAGGAAACCTGGGTAAGATCGATCAGGGTTTAATGCGCTAGGCCACGGAAAACTACTGAACCAAACCATACAGGAGCGGGGTGTGACACCACTCGTCCAAGCTTCAGATCTTCTACCGTTTGTTGCCATTTTCTGCCCTGTTTTGACGCAAAAGTAGCATAAGAATGTTTTTATTTTTGCAATTTGCATGCTTGGCATAGTCATAGACGGCACTAAACATGGTCTTTTGGGAGCGTTTCTCTTTGCAAAAATCCCTTTTTCGCCCTCATTTGGAGTCCTCTGCTGCTGCAAACAGCTGATATTCACAGTCGAAATATCAGGTGTAAAGATTGGCAGAAATGTTCATATCTGCTGTTACCGATATAGTGCCAATAATATCCAGCATCCCTAACAAAACCACACCATAAAGGCAGAACTGAATGCATCCAAAAGTAACACACAAGAAAACTGTACAATGGCCACTGCTCAGCAGCTTTGAATACACAACAGCTTCTATTTGTGTTTAAGTTTGTGTGTGCCATCAACTTAAACAGCCACATGGCCTCATCTCATTACTCTGAAAAATGAAAAACCCTCAACATCTGGGCTTTTAGTGAGCAATCCAGCACAATAATGGAATCAAAAACACTCACACATGCACAGCTCAACACTCCCAACACATGTCCATTAAACATCAGCAGATAAGGATGCATAACAGCATGAGACAGTGACAGAGAACAGCTCTACACTAACAAACTTTACATTCGATGGTGGTGTAGTTGTATGCATGCTGAGGTGATTCCATCACAGCATCGTCATGGTAACAAAACACTGCCCACTCACCTTGGAGTGCCAGGAGGGCCAGAGGTAACAGCATCATCAGGTCCTTCAGTGCAGACATCCTGACGGGAGAAAGAAGACTGGTGGTGCCTCGTAAACAGCGTCACAACACGCCCCACTCACTCTCTCACTCACTCGCCCACTCACTCACTGACACTTCACAACAGAGGAAGAGACAGATCTACACAAGAGATGTCCTGGATTAACACTGAGAGGAGGAGACTGCTGGGACTCTGGGTGTGGTCCTCCCTCCTGTCTTCTTCTCCTCCTTATTGCCAGCTGATATTAAAGCTGGACAGACTTGAGGGTTGGTCTTCTAGTTGATCTTCTTAAAAAGCTTTCAGCTCCAGCAGGAGAGGAAGCAGCAGCGTGCCTCTTCTCTTCAACCTCCCAGGTTCTAAATCTATGTTTCTGTCCAGCCTCTGTCTGAGCGAGCGTGTAGAGTTTCCAAAGGGTGCAATCACTCCCAGTGTCAGGTTTCGGCCTCTTGTCAATCCAAAATGGGCCTTTGTTCAACTATTTATACAGCGTGGCACACCCTTAGACCTGTTTGGCTTCACGCTGAGGATCTGCTATCCCAACTGGAAGATCTGCTCCAAAGTGTGCAATGGAAAAATGGAAGATGCTGATTGAAAAAGGAGCGAAAAGCTGTAGTGATTGTGCAGGGAAGTCAAAACAGCTTTTCCTTTAGTGCACGTGTGCAGGTGGCCAAAAAAGGAGGGTCAGTGTTTGTCACAGTGTGAGTGAAATGGAAGCAGAAAGAGAACTCCTCTTTGGCTTTGGAAGAAATACAATTATTCTATTACTATTGCCTCATCTTAGTGTTATTGCTGTCTTTCTGCGGTCTAAGTTGCACCTTCTTTCTTACATAGCTCCTCAGATGGACCTAGAAGCTGTGATCCAGGCTTTTGATTTATTCAAGCAAGATCATGCACATTGTTTGCACATCACTTAAACCATCTGCTGTCTGCATGTGGAGCTCTCAGGCTGGACTGCAGCTGCACAGGTGTCTCAAATGGGTCACCACTACATGACACAAAGACTAAAAACAGGACTCAAAGGCATGCATCGATCAGCAAAATGGGGCTATTTATGGACAGCCTGCTTTCTGTGCGTCTTTGGAGGCTAAAATACGCGCTATTCTTTTGTGCATTCCAGCAACGTGGCTATAAATTAATTATAGGTCTCTATTTTTAAGAGGCTGGAATCAAGTTATTTTGAAAATCGCTTAAACCCCCTATGTCCTCCTCTAAAATATACCAATCTACGCGTCCCTTTACTGCCACCTCATTAACAAAATCACTTTGATATAAATAAACCTGGCTTTTCCTCTCACTGGTATCCTCTCGGCTTATAGATGGGTCAGAGGTTGACGGCTTCCATGCCGCGTCAGGCTCTCAGATCCCGGACGTGCTTCTCCTCACACCGGGGAACCGTCCGAGAGATTTTAGGAGTAAAACAGGACAGCAACAAAAAATGAAGATCCTCCTTCTTCTTCTTATTGCCTTCAGTATAAAAATTCACGGTGGGCAGTGTCCGTTGATGACCCCAGTCTTCCTCCCGGACAGGCACAGCGACACCTCAAACATGAAAAAAAACGCAGAGGGACGCTCGCGCGTGCAGACACGAAACCAGAAAGGTCCAGAACTGACATGATGTGTCAGCGCGAGGATGCCGCGCTAATCAGTCTTTGGGATGGGTGACGGCTGGGGGGAGGGAGGTGCATAAAGGAGGAGGAGGAGGAGGAGGGAGAAGGGGGTGTGATGCACTGCAGTAGCAGAGGGATGGAGACGAGAGGAGGAGGAGAGAGAAGTATAGAGCCGTTGTTATGGCAACAGTGATCATATGTAATGTTTTCATCCCTTCCAGAAACCCCCACGTGTTTGTAAAGGATACAACTATCAATATCAGCCCCACATACATTATCATCATGTTAAAGTGGATCTAAGAGTGGCTCGGTTTACTGCCAAAATCACTGCTCTCCATTTATTATCATCAAAGTTTCTAACAACAATATAGGTTGAGCTTTGTCAAAGCAGTGTTACATAATAGTGAACAACAAGGCTAAGTAAAGTAAACATGTCTGATCACAGCCAGCTGATACTTTAAAACATGAAGACAGTTCACACATGTCATAAATACAACCACATATATGCATACAATCTTCAAAAGCAAGCATCATACATACAGTAAATGCATCATGTAAGATACTCGTTCCCAACTTGTGATCCAGGACCCCCAAGGGGCACCAAAGACTCTGCTCTTTCTGCTCTGAGGTACTCAGATCTAACCTGACACGCCAGATGGATGTGTTTCACACAAAGCTTCAATAGGAAATGTTTGAGAAAAGGCAGAGGCTTTGAAAAACACTCAGAGTATGATTGGGTTAACTTTCTGTCTGTCACATCTCTACAGGCCAATCAGAGCAACAAAACACGTGATGGAGCACAAAACACATAAGGGAGCTGCTATCAAGCTGTGCCTGTGCAGCTACTGAGGAATAACGCGAAACATAGCGACTATAGACATGTAAATACTCGACTTTTGTCGTTTTTGAAGAGAAAACAACTCACTTGTTTGTTAATTCTTTTAACGAAGAAATGTTAAGTTCTGATAAAACTGGCGATTTAGCAGAATCCACGCTAAGCTCTCCCTCAAAACTGCTCCAGCTCTTGCTGCTGCTTGTTTACATCAGGACTCTGCTGTGCCTGAAAGTACTGCCCCTCATCGCTGATTGGTCCTGTCACTTTCTAACCGGGCCCAAACGGTTCAGATGGGAGCTTTGCAAGATGGATTTGCCAGTGAAAAAAAACAGGAAACAGGCGTATCCATCTGCTTTGAAGGTTAACTCAGATCCACATTTGAACATACAGTATTAAAACATGCTCACACTTACTGTATAATAGGGGTGTAACGATCAATCAATGTACATTGATTGGTTGATTAATTATTTAATCTGATCAGTAGAAAGAAAAAAACATCCATCAACACTATCACCTTTAAGCTATGCTGTTATTTTGAAATCCCCCTGCATGACTGTTGATAGTTCCCACCTGTGTGTCATCCTGAATTTACAAACAAGCTAGCAGTAAGCAGGTTAGCAGCTACACGTTGAAATTACCACCTTTTTTGCCTTCTACGTTTGCATGTCTTTTGATTTTTGTACGATCACCAAGAGATCATTTAGGAATAGAATTTTACCTTCCCTTCTATCTACTGGAGGCTGCAGTAGTCTGAGTGATGTCTGATCCAGGCTCTGCAGCTAAACAGAGAGGGAAAAGTGCGAGTGCATGTTTTTATTTTACTTTAACTTTTAAATAACTAGCTGTGCCTGTGGCTTGGCAGTCATAACTAGTAAAACAAAACAAGGATTCAATTTTAGTTGAGTGAACATGATTTGCTTTACATCTTTAGCTCATTTGCAGAGGTATACACAACAATTGTTCTCTTTTAAAAGTGCAGTTCCTCTGGTTAAAATTCACTAGAGTAAAAGTGAAAGTACTAGTCTATAAATCTACTAAAGTAGAAGTAAAAAGTATTTGATTTAAAGTTTACTTGGGGCACTGAGTAGCTATAGTACAGTAAAATATGTTTTTCCTTTACGGCAAGAACAACAAGAGAGAAGTTACTTTTATGATAAAGTTGAATGAACTGCAAAATTGACAGTATTAGTTAAACTTACAGAGTTTAAGTTAACATTCTAAAAGTGTATCAGTCCCCCCTATATAGTTGAACTACACTTTTGAAAGTGTTAAATATTTACAATTTGACAGAGCTGCAGTCACTCTTAGAAATCTGTGTCAACGTGACTCTCCTCTGGTAATACAAAAGCAGAGTCAGCCTCATAGCAAGACAATGCATACTGATAAAAATATGCACCATGCATTCTTTAGGAACACCTAAAGTCACAGTCAGGAACTCTAACTCAGTGGATAACTTCACTTATGGTGCAAATGTGTCTCATATATATAAAAAAACCCAACAACCCACCAGAAACATGAGCAGAAGAACCCCAACAGAGATCACTGCACATCAGGCAACAGCTTAACAAATCTACACTCTGCATGATTGGAAACTGCACGTACATTTCCCAGATTTGAATTAGCACCAGGCAGAGCTTAGATCAACTGATTCTTTGCAGATTTGAACTAACACTGGTGGAACAACACTGTAAAATTATTCCAACACAGAAGACCAGCTCACTCAGAATGAGTGCCAACACTCCAGTTTCTGCCGTGTACAGCAGGTGTTTATGGATGTAATGTGGAATAATTCTCTCACTATGTGCTGCTGTGCAGATAACAGAGGTTGAAAAAGTACAAGAGTGAGGAACTGAAGTAAAAAGTAAAGTTACTCTGATTAATCATTATCAAAACTTACTCAAGTGGAAGTAAAAGTACTGATTCAAAATTTACTGCTGTTCTTTGTTCTTCTTTTAATGAAGAAATGTCGTCAAGTTCTGCTAAAACTTACACTTTAGCAGCATCCACCCTAAGCTCTTCCACCATAACTGCACCGGCCTCCTGTTGCTGCTTGCTTGACTCCACCAAGCCTGAAATACTGCCCCTCATCACTGATTGGTCCTGTCACTTTCTAACTGGGCCCAAACAGTTCAGACAGGAGCTTTGCGAGATGGATTTGCCAGTGAGAAACACGGGAACGGGCGTATCCATCTGCTTTGCAAGGTTACTCTATTTCTGCATGCTCTAAAAAGATACAGTATTTATTTTAATCATTGTTGACCTAAATGTATTGAAATTTAAAAAGGAGAGAGTTATATTATTAACCAAGATCCTTCAGGGGCGAGCGAGAACAAGAAATGTCTAATTTGTTCAAATATTTTGGCAACATTTCAGTATACTGTTACAGATTTGTGCAAGGTGTGTGGGAGTAGGTGCCTGCATTTTTTTGGTAACTAACAACTAAACTAGATTTGAAGTGCTTAGGACTGTCATTTGATTTATACTTAAATTGTATCTAATTTTTAAATTCTGGTATCTCTACAACCCTTTTCCTTTAACTCAATTTTCAGTCATAGAAAACCCTGACATCTACATGCATCCTGAATGCAGGTGCATCGCCCTGCTACTAAGCTCAGAGGAAAATCTGTCCTCTCTCTGTGAATCTGCTCACTGATCTCTTGGCCATTTCATTATGCCAGTAGTGAGGATTACTATGCTGATTGCATCCCCGTCCCAACCCTTGCAAATGTACCGTTTGTGTGTATGTTTATGTGTGCATGTGTGGGTGACCTTTCTGTCCCTAATTCCAGCAGCATCCCTTTTCATCTTTGTAAATGTGTGGATTAAATTCAATCAGAGCATCAATACTAGTGAGGTTAGAATTCACTGATGGAGTTAAATGCAATAAGGATGACCTGGTTTAATTTAAAAACTGTCAAAATACATCTGGTTATCAAAAAATTAAAGTTTGTTGGATTTATATTTGAAATGTCTCAGTCACAAGTAATGCTTTCATAACCATGCAGCCAATGGACTGGCTAGATTCCACTTCTGTCATCAGGCGGATCAATCTTGGAAAACTTCAAGCTGAAACATTTGGTCCCAGCCAGATAACGACTAAACCAATCAGCATTATTTGAAGAGAACAAGGTGGTAATAATTACAGCATGGTTTATGCTGCAAGACTGTAAACATGGCAGCCAGTGAAGAGAAGGGTGGGTGTAGCTATGCTGCAGTTTTATCAGAATAGGGCATTTATTTATTAAAGGAAATGTGAAGAGCTGCTCTGAAAGTTTTTCTTGTTGTAAAAGATGTTTAGAGCTCCTCTCATGCATTCAAGCTTTTATCAGTTTTGTTTTGTTGCAGCCTGAATCATTCTTATTTTTATTAATTACACTCAGTACTCCATCATGACAAAGTGAAAACAGAATTGTAAATTCTTTCGCAAATTATTAAGAATAAAAAGATGAAAAATCATATTGACATTAGTATTCAGAGTCAGAGATGTTCCTGTATTTTGATAAGAGTCCCCAGGTTGGTAACCCATAATTTGGAAAGGCACACACCTCTCTATAGAAGGCCTCACAGCTGACAAGGCATATCAGAGCAAAAGCCAAGCCATGAGGTCAACGGAGCTGCGTGCAGAGACAGGACTGTTACATGGCACGGATCTGGAGAAGGCTATAAAAACAAGCACTGCTGCACTGAAGGTTCCCACAGCGGCCTCCATAATTCTCAAATGGAAGAAGTCTGGCACAACCAAGACTCTTTCAAGAGCTGGTCACCTGGTTTAACTGGTGCAGGTGTTTGGAGTTAATTAGCTGATTAGGGTGTGACACCATGACTTTCCAATATTGAACTTTATTCACAATTTTCTAATTTTCTGAGACACTGAATTTTGGTTTTTCATTATCTGTAAGCCATAATTATCATTTTAAGAAATAAAGGCTTGAAATATTTCACTCTACATGTGTGGAATGAGTCTATATAATATACATATGGGTTTCCTTTCTGAAATTAGTGACAAAAAATATTGAAGTTTTTCATGATATTCTAATTTTTTTTAGATGTACCTGTATCTCCCGCTTTGTGAAACTGCTGATGCTGCAGATTTTTATGCGTGTTATGGCACAGTTTGATTGTCCTGCTCTAACCATGTGACTGAAATTCTGCCTTCTGGCAGCAAAAATCCCCAAAGTTTGAATGTACAATGTCTTCCTGTTTCTGTGTGTTCTTATCCACCCAAATTTCCATCAAACATTTCACCTCTTCACTGCTCCACAGAGATCCCTTTGCAGCCATATTTGACACAAAAAAATACTATCATTAAGACACCATAGAGCTGCTGCAACTCTCTGTCTCATATTGGGTTTTGGTTGCATTCACATCTCTTGCATACTGTGCCAGAAAGCACTTAAATCGTACTCTAGACCAGTGGTTCTCAACTGGTTGAATCACTGGACCCACCATCAACTCCTCAAGGAGAACTGCGACCCAAATTTTGGAGATTTGTGTGGGTCAATCAGATGTATTTAATGAAAAATATTACAGCTCGGGCCTCAGACAGTACAAAAGGTGTAACAAAGCAATGAAACAGGACAAAACATGCATATTTTATAGAGTCTCATAGACAATTTGGTGCCTTTTTTTTCCCTGACTCACAGAAAAGGTCTTCGCGACCCACTTTTGGGTTCTGACCCACCAGCTGGGAAACACTGCTCTAGACCACCTCTCCAAACACATTCAGGCCTGGTGATGGTTGCGTTCAATCTGACCAAACAGAACCAAACTTTGGGCCCAAGTGTGCTCAGATCTGAGTCTGTGATTCTAGTGTTAAGCACCCTAAGAAAAGCCAAGCCCTCCCAAAACCGACATGAAAGACAATGATACACTGCCACAAAAATCTGCATCAATTTCAATTGTTTCATTGGTAAAATCCTGGAGAGAATACAGCTGATCTACACATTTTTTCTCACCAAAATGCCTGTTTATGGAGCTGTAAGTGTTTTATCATGATTTTAGCTAATATGTTCTAATCTGATTTTGACGACCTCAGCAGAAACTCGAGAAAGAATTATTATGATCAAGCTGACTGACGTCTCATGTTTACGTGCTATAAGAGGGCCATCGCCATCACTCGCCACATCCTGGATACAATCTTGGAAGGTTGGTCATTTTTGCAATACAATTTTTCTTGACATCATGCAGCCCTTTATCTTTTTAAAATGTTTTAATTTTGATGCCCTTGAAAAATTGAAATCTAAGTAACAAAAAGAAAAAAAGAGAAATGTGTGCAGTTGACCTTTCAAACTGCCTCTGACTCTTCCAGTTAATTCCCCTTTATGAAGCGACCCTCAGTCACCAGTAGATGGAGATAAAAAATCAGAAAAGCCTTCTATTGTTTTATAACAAGGAAAGAGGGCAGACTGGACTGATTTTGAAAACTGTAGAGAAGAAACGGAAGTTCACACAGTAGATGACAGAAAGTGAAACCTCCATCATAAATCTCAGTCACATAATCTCTCTGTTACAGCCAGATGTCGTCAAACTCAGCATCGGCTCATCTGGATGAGGATGATTCCGATTAGGAAGGTGATGGGCACCAGGAGGAGAAATCCATACAGGAGCCATGGCTCTGGAAACGCCTCTTCAGCTGCTTCTGAAACTAGAGAACAACTTCACTCACATGCAGCCCTAAAATCTAATCACTCAAAACTGACCAGATATGAAGCCAAAATACTGCCTGATACATGTCAAATGTCTTTCATTTTTGTTGTTAATTAGTCTTTTCACAGAGAATAAAATACATTTGTGCTTGCAACCTGTAGGAGAGACTCACCAGTGACCACCAGAGCTGGAGTTAGATCTGAAACATTTTTAACAGAATCCAGCATTTCTTCAGTCCCTGAGTGGAAAAAATAGATGATTTGAGACTTTATTAGAAAGAAGATGAAGCAGAGTGTACGGGTGTCTATAGGACATGTTTGGCCAAAAAACCTGAACTTTTACAACAGAGCGTTTATATATCGAGTTCCAACATGACTGGGCACCGGGGCCTAGTCATGTTGGAACAGAAAAGAGCCTTCCCCAAACTGTTGCCACAAAGTTGGAAGCATGGTATTGTCCAGAATGTCCTGGTATGCTGAAGCATTAAGATGTCCCTTCACTGGAGATAAAGGGTCTAGCCCAGACCCTGAAAAACAGCCCCATACCTTTATCTGTCCACCAAACTTCACAGTTGGCACAATGCAGCAGGGCAGGTAACATTCCCAGCCATCTGCCAAACCCAGATTGGACTTGGGGATGTGAGGTTTGCATGCAGCTGCTTGGACATGGAGACCCACACCATGAAACTTCGAGGCACAGTTTTTGAGCTTACATAAATGCCAGTGGAAGTTTAAAACTCTTCAGCTATTGAATCAACAGAGTGTTGGTAACTTTTAGCAGTCGTTTACCCCACTCTGTGGTTTTACATGGTCTTCCACTTCATGGCTGAGTTGCTGTTGTTCCTAAATGCTTCCACTTTCTAATAGTGTCACTTACAGTTGACCTTGGAATATAATGTCACGAACCATGTTATGGTAAAGGTGCCATCCATCACAGTACTGCACTTGGAGTCACTGAGCTCTTCAGAATGAACCATTTTGTATCACGAATGTTTTCAAATGGAGACTGCATGGCTAGGTGTTTGATTTTATACACCTGTGTTCAGTTAAAAACCCCTTAATCAATCCAGTAATAACAGATGTGGCCAAATACTTTTGTCCAAATGGTGAACATGAAAATCTTCATGCTAGCCATTAAAATATTTCCTTCCTAATTTACTGCAGATCTATGTGGGAAGAGAGTTGCATCTGGGTTCATGAAAATAAATCCAAATTTATCTGAAAGCTATGCAAGTCAAAGACAGATTATTTTAGGTGACAGTTTTCATCTGTGATCTACAGTGCTGGTGCATTTACACAATTATAGGATTTAACATAACAAAGAGAGCAGAATGCTTGGCAAAATAAACAATACCCTTTTATCCTGTTTGAAGTGCACAGCAGGAAATATGTCGTGAGAAACACGAGCAGATCAGGATGGAGATATTTACCAGGTTGATTGTACTGGAAGCTGCTTTTTGTTATCAGGTCTGAGTTCAGGTGTAGCTGACACTCGTAGTTTCCTCTGTCCCTCACAGATACCCTCTCAGACAGCATGACGTACGGCAGATCTGAAGCTGCACCTTTTGGAGTGGAGTCCTTGCTTTGGAGTTTGACTCCATTGTAAGAAATGGACAGAAGCAGCGCAGGATCCCAGGTCATGTTTACTTCACAGGAGAGCAGGGAGTCATTGTGAACGGTGGGTTTAAAGATCATGGTGTCTGAAAATAGTCACAAACAAAGACATGTAGAAACACAAGTTAGGTCCAGAGGGGAATATTTCTCATTTTTGAAAAAGGCTACCATGAAGACTGTTGATTTATCTACATACAGAAACAAACTGCAAAATAATAATAGTTTTTTTCTATTTCTACTATTATGTATGTTTAACAATTAATTTATGGATGCCTTTAACTGCTTATTTCATCTAGGCTAGGGAATTGCAGGGGAAGTCACAATATGAAACAACACAATACGACATGATACATCTTGCAGATGAAGAATGTGCTGGTGTATTTTTCAGTCTTTACAGCAAAGCATTGGAAACAAAGTATATGAAACATTTTATTTACCATGAACCATCAGTAAAGTTTGTTCTCCCTGCTTTCTGAACCTTTGGTTTTCTTTGACTAAAGACATTTTGCACAGGTACTTCCCGCTGTCAGCCCACTGGACGTTCTTGAGCAGAATGGACTTGTTGAAGGAGTTTGTGTTATTGTCCATTAGTTCTACACGGCCCTGGTATTTCTCAGATTGGGGCCAAAGACTGGCATCGGTAGTGCCTCCTTTCACGTGGTACCAATACAGAATTGGGCTGGCCGTCAAGTTCTCATTGGTGGATAGAATGAGCTGACACTGCAGTGCAACATCACGACCCAGAGCAGAGGGAATCACAGGAGGCTGGTGGACTGAGACCAGGGACAAACTACCTGAAAAACAGCCAGAAATAAAACAATGACGTTGGTTAACCGTTGTTATTTCCTGTTTAAAGTTACCATCACTTTGTCTTCAACAGAGATACTCAGCCACTGGGTTTGCCCCGTTTGGGATCACATGTGACTGAAGCCAATCCACAGTCCCAGCTGCCACTTGGAGAAGGTACATCCTGGTCTGGTCACCATTTAACCAAACCATGACTTTGGACTTTGGGAGTAAGCCTTAGCAGCCAGAAAGACCCCACACTTGCAAACTCAACATAGAAAAGATCTGTCCAACCAGGATGTGAACCAGAAAACTGCAAGGCAAGTATTTCCTTCAGTCGATGAAATGAGCATTCCTTTATTTGTGGGCGGTGTCAATACAGGATGAGGGAGAAAAGCTGTTAAAAGTGGCTTTCCTGGATGCCAGTCTAGCTCAATTGGTAGAGCAGACCCCGCACTGGTTGCGGGTTTAATTCCTTGTTTTTGCGCTGTTCCGTGTCTTCCCCTATTCTCTCTCCTAGTATTTCCTGTCCTTCCTCAGCTATCCTTGAGGAATAAAAGCACAAAGTCCAAAAATTATCTTTAAAATACTGTGTGCATCTAACAAAGCATCCTGGGTAAGCATTAACCAGGAAGGGCACTTTTAACAGCTTTTCTCTCTTTTTGTGTAAAATGTGTAAAATTCCTTTTTGAAACCATGTTTTGGTTTGTACATACACTTTCAGGAGTGCCATTTTTAATGAACAGTCCTCAGTTCAAAACAAGAAGTTACCCACTGAGGTTTGTGTGTTGAGCAGCATGCCTGGTCCCTGTTCAACCTGGAAATGCATAGAAAGGCCACAGTGCTTTATGTATGGGGGGGGGGGGCTGGAGTTCCACAATATAGGGGTCAAGCTGGGAGATTGAACTCAGTAGGGCTTGCTCATCTCAAGTCAAATCTCTGTATATCATCTAAAGTTTAAAGAAAGATTCATAAATTGCATTTCAGACAGAGCTGTGTACCTTTTCAGCCAATATAATACGATTCTGCTTCCTGATTGGTTGTAGTTTCCAAAGAAACTTAAATAATGAACTGAGAATTCCCAGTATCAAAAAAATGATTTTAAAGAAGCCCAGAGAAGAAGTGAAATTAGACTGTTTTGGACTGGGGGTTTTCTTTAGCTTCAGTGGAGTTTTAGCCACGAGGATCTGTGTCTTATATACTGGATTTCAGCATTAGTTGTTGAGCTCTCTCTTCTGAGAACACATGTTTTGATGAGCTGAGAATTTACCATCAAAGGTCATCACAAGACAGGTTCCTTTCATTTCAACAGGTTAGCGTAGTAGAGTAACAATCATTTAATTTTGTAAAAAAAGAAAAGAATCATTACAAAGAAAGCTGTTTACAGATAAAGAATTAAAACTGTTGAAAATATTGATGTTTTGCATTTGAGTTTTTATCACTGAATCATGTGGATTTTGAAAAAACAGGATTATGATGTAAGTTGGTACAAAATATCTGCAAAATTCACCGGTTTCTGACAGCTGTCCCAAAGAATGTTGCATAAGAACATTCAGTACCACATTACAACCAAACAATAGATGGTGCACTGACCTCCAGTGCTGTGGACTACAAGAGTTTCAAAGATGCTACAAATAATGATGATCTAAATTTCTATGAACATTTTTGAGTTGTCAGAATAACTATGACACCCGGAGAACTGAAGCGTCTGTTCAGCCAGAAGTGCCCCAAACATGATAAACAACTGGTTAATATTCAAAGATTGACCACTATGGGATGATCTTAAGGTCTCGCTCTCCTTGGTTTTATCATGGACCAAATGGAGAATTTGTTTCTCAGCTTAAGATCAGATTCATCTGCAAAACTTGTTGCCTGAAGCTGTTTGTTATGAAATAATAAGAAAATACACCATGAGTGTGTTCAAACACACTAATGTCCATGGAACATGTGTAACACCTGTATGAAACTCCATCACTTTCAGAAATAAGATCAAAAGTCTGTTCTTAAAAGTAGATTTGATAAAAACCATGCGAGGGGAAGCTGCAAAACTTACTGTCAAATGAAATATAAGCTTAATGTGCCTTGAAAGAATATACATACAGTACTTAACAAATTTATTAGACCACCCTAACCCTAACCAAAGTAAGGTTTATGCCACAGCTGCCCTAAATTAACAGCATTGGTAAATAACAAATCATTTTTTATTTTTCTGCAATGGTTAATACACCAATATGTAGAAGCTCTTTAACCCAAATGATATTTTTAATGCTAAAATATAATTATTATTGTTATACATGAATTTTCAAATTGACTGATTTACAAGAAAACTGAAAAAATAGTAAAGCACATTCTTGATTAATATGCCGAATTATGAGTTTTAGTGGTTGAATGTTATGCTTGATTAATTTCTGACTTCTCAGAGAAGCCCAGTGAGCGGCTCAAATTTGGGTGAATTCAGTTTGAAATCCCTCATTCCTGTTCAAAATGGTAAAAACGTGGAGAGCTCACTGAAAACGAAAGAGTCTGCATTGAAGCACTTCATGATGCCAGATGGTCTTCAAGACAAATATGACAGGCCATCTAATAAATTTGTTAAGCACTGTACATTCATTCTAATATCCAAATTTAAAATGTCTTACCTGTGACCATCAGGCAGAGAAACACCTGTGCTGTCTGCACCCATCTTGTCGGTTTGAAGCTGCGATACATCTCGCACACTTTTAAAACACCATGCACCACCTGCTCTGAGTGCAGTTAAGTCAAGTACAAGAATATATACCACCCACCACCACCACCACCACCACAAACCCCACTTCCTCTGAAATCTTTAAAAAAAAGTTATTCAACAGTAACACGTGCAAAATAAGACTCTCATCTACCTCTGCTTCATCACTTATGTCATGAAAACACTACCTACCCTCTGCAAATGATGATTATTATTTTATTTAGTGAGATTCATATTCTTCTTTGTCAGTTTGAAAAAATACTTTGGAAAATCAGAGTCTTGTATGAATAGCACCTTCACAGGATGTGGTCCTTAGAATAGTAATAATAAAAGATGTAACTATTATATTTCAGTATGCTTAACTTTGCCCAATAAAGACAACAGTGCAAAGGAAGACTACAAAATGGGAGAGATTTTTGTACGTGTTCTTTAGTGAAAAATAAAATATAACTTTTGTGTAGTCTGTCGAAATGTTTGTTTTGGAGTCCTTGGTATCAAAAGAAGTTGCCTGACTATTTTCTTTCTGTTATTGTGATTTCAGTTTTACCTCATCTTAAACTTTTCAGCATTGATTACTAATAAAGAAGCAGACCAGGACTTACTGTCACTCTCTGACACACTGTTACCCTCACAGAGACAGACTTAGAGGCCTGCTTATTCAGCTAAACACTGAGAGATAATGATGCATATTTTCCAAGTCCCCCACTCCCACATTGGAAAATAGATAACTTCATACATTCTTATATTTTCGATTTTTAGTTAAATCGAAAGCACTCAAGGGTGAATTTTAAGCCCATGCATTTCACACTGGCACTGCAGAGGTGTAAAGACCCGTTGCTCTGCGGCAGAATACATGACACTTCCTGTATCCCTCTTGCACATGTTTAAGATTTTTTTCCACGTGCAGGGATGGACTTGATTCACCATTTTGTCCTGTAAATCACAGAAAACTTGTGTCACAGATTTTGGCATGTATTCTTTTTTTAACTCATGGACTTTAATAAATTTTAATACACATGTGACACCCATAAAATATGTGGTCACAACCTTTGGTTTTTAAAATGTTTCTGTCTTTTATTTTAATTATTTTAAAATTGTTACAATATTGTAAACTGATACAGACCTCCAATTTGGTTCTCTGTAACTTTAGAGGCTAAAATGTTGTGTGCCACACCCACCACTAGATGGCAGCAGAGCGCTTGCAGCAAAAGGACTGTCTCCTGTTTTACAGGATCTCAAATCCGCATGCATGCCCCATGCGTGGGGTCTGTTACACACACGTGGACAAAATTGTTGGTACCCCTCAGAAAAACCCACAATGGTCACTGAAATACCTTGAAACTGAAAATAGTAATGATCAATAGAAAGTAACTGAAAATCAAGTCATGAAAATCAGACATTGCTTTTGAATTGTGGTTCAACAGAATTGTTAAAAAGGAAAAAAAGAAAAAAAAATAAGGAAACTGTCCTGGACAAAAATGATGGTACCCTTAATATTTTGCGGCTCAACCTTTTGAGGCAATCACTGCAATCAAACGACTGTCCACAGGTATTTTGGTCCACTCCTTGTGAGTCAAACTGCTCCAGCTGTCACAGATTTAAGGCTGCATGTTTCAGCTTCTTCCACAGATGTTCAATAGGATTTATATCAGGGCTCACAGAAAGCCACTTCAGAGGAGTCCATGTTTTGTTCAAAGCCATTCTTGAGTATTCAGAAGTTTTGTTTTTTTTTGAGTAATTTATTGAGCATATTGATTAGATAGAGGCATCATAAAAGTATGTATCAAATATGCGACAACAGGCGTTAAGGGGTTAAAGTTTGTACCAAATATGGAACAAAATATGACCAACAAGGTTATTTCTTGATATTTTAATACATTAGCACATGATGTTCTGGGGCTGCTTTTCTGCATCTGCCATCTGCTTGAATCTGTGCAGGGTACAACGAAATCTTAAAGTATTAAGGCATTCTGGTGCAAAATGTGCTGCCCACTGTCAGAAAGCTTGGTCTCAGTCTCAGGTCATGGGACCTCTAATGGAATAATGACCCAAAAAACACAGCTAAAAAAATCTGATAAATGATTAAAAAAAATGCCCTAAAGTGGCTAATCAGTTACCAAAAACACCTAATAAATGAAATGAGATACTAAAAATATATTTGTTTCATTTTATAGATTTTTTTTTTTCAATAGAGAGTGTGATTGCTCATTCAGGACCTGGTGGTGGGTCCTGAGGCTAGACCAGTTAAGAACCACTGCTCTAGGCTGCCTAAACAAGCACTCTAGCACAGAGCCCTGCCTTGAACTCCATTACCCACAATCTTCTTGCTACGTTGTGCGTCATCACGTCATTCGGTAGGCATATTTCAACATGGAGGATACCGTAGCTGTAGAAAAGAGCCCGGTATGAATCAGTGACATTGTTTCCTGTTTTCTACTTAAAATTGTCAAAGTTTCTGTGGTAGGCGTTTGAGGATCTATATTTCAAAGTCTTTGTTGTTGATATTTTGTCGTAATCTTTAATTATTAGTTAGCTCGTGTAAACAGTTGATCCGTAAACCTGCCTATTCATTCTCTGCTCTGTGAGGTTGCTATGTCATGCAAGTAAGCTAGCTTTTAGCATTAGCATAATTTGTGCTCAAGTAGTTCTTCGATATAGGGTTTTAGAAAATTAAACGAATTAGTTTTTAATCCTGTGGTGAATGGTTTTATTGCACCCCAGTCCGTCGCATTTCTCTTTAAATATCCAGATATTCCTTACGTGAACGGTTATAGTCAGCTAGTTGTTCACGAGCTAAGGTTAGCTAAACCACTGTTTGTCTCTGATAGACTAGCTGTTGTACTAACTGTCACTGTAAACTCGTGTTGTTGTTTTAATCGAAGAGTTGGATTCGATTTTTTTTTCTTTGTTCCTGGACTAAAGCATCTTTCCACACATATATTTCTTCTCTATTTGGGTGAGATGAGCTTGGTGAAGGTTGTCAACATACCTGCTTTTCGATACCTTGCTCGTTTGTTATACAAGTAGAAGATGAGATTCATCAAAAACAAGCAGAAAAAACGCCTGAGCACTATTTAGATAGCGCGAATGGGTAGGGAATTTTGTTGACATCAAGAATGGGCCTAATATTTGATGTTCAAGACTTCTGTTTTTGTTGCTGTGGTAGCTAGATTATTTGATTTTACTAGTACTTCTATTATTGCAACCCTTGTTTGTTTTATTGTGAAGATATTGATATATTTTCAAACACTATATAGGTTTAGAAGATATTGTTTATACCGTCTAATATATATATTAAGAGCTTGTTGATTTTCAGAAATGACAGATTCTAGATCTATTGCTCAGTAAAGACCAATGACATTAAGAAAAACCACAATAATGTGCTTTTTTATCTCTACATAATCTTTTGAAAATATGGGGAATTTTCATAGTATGGGGCACTTTAGATCATTTTTACTTCGAGTTACAATATTATATCTTTGTAAACAACATGTTGACATTGTGAATCTGGTCGTTTATATAAGTCGAAGTTAAAAGACAAATGTCAACATTTTGTCACTTGGTTCATGTTCATTTAACTTAGAAATGGCTTTTTTTTCCCACTTTAATTATTTTTGTGTTTTTGTCATTTTAACAGGAAGATATGCCAGCAGTGCTGATCTCCAGACCCCAGACGGGGCTTTCCTTTCTGGCCCCAGAACCAGAAGATCTCGAGGACCTTTACAGCAGATACAAGGTCTGAAACCTGGTTATAAATTTATATTGAACATTTTAGCTGTACCTCAGCAAACATATTTAAATGTATTACTAGACTACACAGTGTTTTTGGCATGACACTGGCACTGGCAGATATTAGCTTGAAAAAAAATAAATACCATATCAATATATATATTAGTATGAATGTAGGTGTAGATTGATAAAAATATATATTTATGCTTATGATCAGATGAAGTTGGGAAGCCCATTATGACCCTTGAACATTTGCAGTGAAGCTACTACTTCCCTTCTCCTCTCTCCTCTACAATAGAAATTTGTGTTTATGTATCTGTAATGGCCAAATTGAGTTAGGAAATTTGAGCATATCTGATATGGGCAAAAATCCAATATCATGCATCCCTACACACTTATTGTTGAATATGTGTGTAAATCTATGGTTTGATTTCTAAAAGTGGTAAAATATTTTAGATATTTCACATTGATGACATTAGATATGTTAAATGCATAAAAAGTTATTTCTGTTTTAGTATTTGAAGTTTGTAGAAAGCTACATCATCATCTAAACGAAAAATTGTTTGCTATTTCAACTTTACTGTATACTGCACTGTTGATCTGCATCTCGCCTGGTTGTTCTTTCTTTGAAGTTTTATTGTTCTCACAGACTTTTACTTTGGTCGTATCTCAGATATTTGATGTTTCATTTAGAACATCTGCTCATCCTCCTTTGTGCTGTCATTTTATTGTGTGTTTTTAGAAGCTGCAGCAGGAGCTGGAGTTCCTGGAGGTGCAGGAGGAGTATATCAAAGATGAACAGAAGAACTTGAAGAAAGAGTTCCTCCACGCCCAGGAGGAGGTGAAGAGGATACAGAGCATCCCACTGGTCATTGGCCAGTTCTTGGAAGCTGTTGACCAGAATACAGCCATTGTTGGTTCCACTACAGGTAAGGAAGAATTCATATATACAGCCTCCATATGATGAGAATAATGTGCTCTAAATTCTAATTTTGATCAAAATTAATTTGGGCATCTAGTCGTGTTGGGTTGGCTAGAAATCCCAAAAAGCATCACTTGCAGTTCACGTTGTCACAAGAGGAATGTTTGGAAGATATGTTGGGGATGGAAAGCCTTTTCTTTGCTCTAGATCTTTTCACAAGTTGGAAAAGTCCACCCTATGTCAGTGGCTTGGCATTTGATTCACATATTCCATAGGTGGAGGCTGTGGTCCAGGGGCAGGTGGCTGTGGTTTCAATCTGACTTACCTGCATGTCATTCCTCATTCAATCTCTTCTTGATTTCTGACTCATCCATTTTCTTAGCAGTCAAACAATGGCACAAAAAAACCTATTATAAATCTAAAAAAGTGCACCATATTTAAAATAAACCTGAGGATGTTTCACAAAGAAAATTTTGATCTCAAAAAATAAATGAACAGAGAATAGAATAGAGAACACAATAACTGCATAGTTTTAAATGTCTTAAGAGATGTGAGATGTCTTTTCCTCTGCAGCGTCATGCATAGTGGCTTCAGTTTATGTTGGCAGCTACAGCTGTCTATGGGGATGGGTAATGAATTTGGCACAACTTGGCACAGCTTGTGCAGTGTGGGGATTTTTTAAGGAGTGTTGAAGCCATAGGCTCACCCCACTGCATGACGGACAACATGCATTCAGTTGATGGGGGGGAAACACCGATGATTTTTAAAATGCATTCCTATAAAATTCTTAATCAATTATTTGATTTGAGGGTTATTTGATGATCATCAGATTTTGAACAGTATTGATAAACATAGATCTCTCATGGAGTTTCAGACGCAATGGAAATGATTTTGTTAATTGTAAGTTTAGAAAAATATTTAAATCGTAACAATGATGAACCTGATGCTCACTGACTTAATTGTTGTTTATAGTTCATTAACAACACACACTCCCACTCTGTCAGGCTTTAATGCTCCTCATGATCCAATAAACGTAGAAAATAACTGTCACTGAAAGGAAATGCTTTTAAGATTCTTCTCATTTTTAGAGCTACAATTTTTGGTTTGTTTAAAAGTGAATCAGAAAACAAATTAATTAATAATACACTCCAGTGAAATACTGTTGTATTGATTTGATTAAACCTATGCTGAATATTTTGTTGTGAATACTCATTTGAAATGTTTTTTATATCCCACCTTATCAAATATAGACTCTTTTGAAATTTGGGACGTTTATAATCAGTTCAGTATTTTAACGTCCATTTCTCCTTTTTATTATGAACTTCTCTGGTTTTGTAAATTTTCACTGAAGTTTGCTTTGCAATGCCGTCCAATCAGTGCGTGATATTCAGTAAGAAGGCGTCTTCTTTAGTGCAAAGATTTCCTCTCATCGGTCCTCATATCATGATCCTTGATCCTCCATGAAGTGTAAGTGCTGGGACAGTCCTGAAGATTACAGTTTAGAAACTGCTACATGTTCAGCTGAGGACTGACCATTTAAGAGACTTGAGTGTGCTGATGGTCTAGTCTTAAGTGGTTTGTTCCCCATGCACGGAAGTCATTGGCAATCCAATGGCAATCCCCAGTCTCTCTCCCTGATTTCCTACTCTATCTACTGCTTAAAACCCCCAGTAAATCCTGAAATAAAATTAATGTTGCCTTGGGTCTTTTAAAAGAATTTTCAAAGATGTCTTATTTGAGTCAATTGAAGTTTGTAAAAATCAATATTGTGGTGACATCCTCTGTGCCAATACAATTTTTCTCCTGCTGCATTAAATTTCCAAGAGATGGATAGAAAATAATGTAGTATGCAATAAAACACAGAAATACTGACTGTGAAAATAAATAAATGAATAGATAAATCTAATTAAAAATGAATGAAAAGGCAGATGATGCATACAAACTGTATATTTAAAGCTTTACCATGCACAGCCTTTTAGCGTCTTTAAAGAAAACCTGGGAGAAATGTCCTGTGCACTGTCAAATTTTAATTATTCAGCATGTGGTACATGTTTTAAATGTGTAATGAGTTCTGTCCTTGTGTTCTCACTTCAGGATCCAACTACTATGTGCGCATCCTGAGCACCATCGACAGAGAGCTGCTGAAGCCGAATGCCTCGGTGGCTTTGCACAAGCACAGCAATGCCCTGGTGGATGTTCTCCCTCCTGAAGCTGACAGCAGCATCATGATGCTGACTTCTGGTAAGACACTCAGAGCCACTGTCCTCCCGAGGGTTTCCAGTCCTTGTTAGGAGCCCCTCAACTGAGACACCCGTGGTCCTTTCTATTAGTGTCACAAAGGATGTATTCATAGTTTGTACACACGTCTTGAGTCCTATCAAACATTAATACCTTTCAATTCTTGATCAGATCATATACATTAAAAATACATAGGTAGAGTGCTGGTTTAGTTTTGTCAGAAGAGGTGTTTCTCTATATTCCATTTAAATGTGTTTTAGTTTACTCCTATTATGATTAACATTCTACACATTTCTCCTTATAGCTCTACCTTCATGCTTATATTCATGCTTAAATTCTGTTTAGGGGTAATTACAATGCCTACAGTTCCTTGTAGGAATTGTTACACAGCAGCAAATTTTTTAATGCACTTTTCACTGGCCCAGCTCCCCTTTAGTGACCATTTGTGCATACCACCCCCACTCTCTTTTGCCTACTAAGGCAAAAGCCAATAAAGATATAAATAATAAATAATAGTATGTATATAATTTTTGTGAAATCATCAAAAATGGGCAGATTTGGCAAAGCTGTAATAATTGTTATTTCTTTTCTCTTTTCAGACCAGAAGCCTGATGTAATGTATGCTGACATTGGTGGTATGGATATTCAGAAGCAGGAAGTCAGAGAAGCTGTTGAGCTTCCGCTCACACATTTTGAGCTTTACAAACAGGTCTGACATTCAAGATAATGAGACTTTTTACTAACCAGAATATATCTTAACAGTTTTTTCATTCTCACTTTTTACAGTGAATGGAATTACATGTTTTTGCTCTCCAAAAATGTCGACAGTCTATACTAGATACCAATTCTGGTCTGTTTTCTTTCTTAGATTGGCATCGACCCACCCAGGGGTGTCCTTATGTATGGACCTCCAGGATGTGGAAAGACCATGTTGGCCAAGGCAGTGGCACACCACACGACAGGCAAGTCCCCCTTATAGACCAAAATGTGTTTGACTTAGTGAGACTCCAATCATCATGAGGGAATTATCAGTGCACCTGCTGCTGTCCAACAATAGAGAATAAGGCAAATACAAGGTGCCATTGTAAAAACTGTCTCCTGGTTAGTGTCAACATTCTGAGTATAGACTGGATAATGTGATATCCAAATATTCTCAGTGCCAGAGTACACAACTTTACAGTAGGGATAAAAAATTAAGAGGTTAATAATAAATAAATTCTCAGATATTTCCCACCTAATTCGATTTATTATTTTTTTTAATTGAGGTCTATTTATTTATTTTATCAGTTGCATTTTACAAACGTGAATTTAATTTCCTTTTGTGGGTGAAACTCTGAGGCTGTGCCACAGCGTCCCGAGTTGGGGTTCATTGGAAACGATTGTCAAAATAATAGTCAGGTGTGTGATGCCCACACAGTTGGTTTACTGCTCTCTACAGCACTGTAGTCTCCCCAGCCTCAAATCCTAAATATCAAACAGGTCAGACCTTCGATGGAATACCCGCCATAACTAATGAGAGCAAGCAGTGGGTAGAGTCACCATATTGGTGGCACAACTATACCTTCATCTCAGCCAGGATTTCACCATTATTCTTTCCTATTATTTTTTTTCTTTTTTTGCTGCAACTGTAACACACTCCAGGACAGCCATTTAGATCATCGTCCATGTTTGTTTTTCTTCTGAAGTCCCGTTCACTCGTTTTTGTGAGATCTCGTGTGGGGAATATTTACCGTGAAACCATCACCACAGGCAGCAGGTGTGGGGTCTCACAGTCTGGCGGTGTCATCTAGTGTGTGCATTCAGAGGATTATGGAATGGAAAGCAATTTCAAATAATCTTCATGTCTGTGATTTCATGTGTGTGGCCAGCCTTAGCTGCAAAGTTGTCTTAAAAATTGCACTACGTAGTTTGTTTACAGTAACACTCAGTTTGACATAGTCTTATCTGCATAAGAAACTAACTGAAATGAATGTCTCTGAGGCCTAAAAGCAAATCAGACTATCAGAAGAATATTGATTATCTCTGTATTTGTATTTAATTCTTTTCATCTCTTCCACTGGATCAGTGTCAAAAGAAAATTCATGGCTCTTGGACGAAAAGTATACTTTGAATTATGTTTTCTACAAAGAGGTTTAGAGTGAGTGAAATTGATTATTGAAAGACAGCAGGATATTTTTCTTTTAGTTTGCAAACTCTGGCTTAACATGAGCAGTGTCTAAATAAAAGACCTAAAAATATTGTTTACAAGTGCTATCAAAACTAACAGAATCACATAGAGATGTGTGATATTATCAGCATGATGTCTTTATTGGCAGATCTTGGCTCAAAAAGTTAAATACTGGTATCATATTTACTGCTGATATATTGGCTGAATGAAGCAGCTGGATATCATACATTGGCCGAAAATGTTGGTAAAATATATAGGAGCATCATCGGGTAAGGGTAATTGCTTTGAGTGCTACACTGTCAAAGAGGCCGGCCGTGATCCCTGAACATTTAGACTAAGCCCCAAACTTAACACAACTACCAGACTGTTGACTTTCCCGCTTCTCGCTCAGCTCTGTTTGACTCAGCCTCTCTTTGAATCACAGACACTTTTTACATTTAAAAAAGGTGTGAATATATCAGTGTTGGTATCAGCTAAAATAAGATTGGAAATATTGGCAAAATCCAATATCACGCATCTCTATCGCCCAGGCTTTAAGAAACAGGTCAATGATTGTGTCCATATAACTAGACAGTAAGGGAAGGTTTGTATTGTACTCAGTGTTGAGACATAAAAGTCAACTAATGTTCATAAAATTGTATGTTATGGGACTTTTTTAGGTAGAATGACCCATCCAAAGAACTGATATAATCTTTGAGATATTCATTGATTTCTATTTTAAAAAGACTGATTTTTATACTAAAAGGGACTTATACTGTATAGAATTTTGTGATAGATTTCTGCAACAGACAATGAGTAAAAATAAATAATCTTTTTATCTATTGTTTTTTTCTCCAGCGGCATTCATTCGTGTGGTGGGCTCTGAGTTTGTTCAGAAGTATTTGGGTGAGGGCCCTCGTATGGTGCGTGACGTCTTCAGGCTGGCAAAGGAAAATGCTCCAGCCATCATCTTCATCGATGAGATTGATGCCATCGCCACAAAGCGTTTTGATGCACAGACTGGAGGTATGCACATGTGCTGCTAACTGAATACTGTCCAGATCAAAAACTAAGTTAAACTGTTAGGAGAGTTCAGGGATTGCTTTTTTAAAAACTGAACTCATAATTACCTTTTTAAGATGTTTGCTTGTACATTTTTAGACATTAGTATGTACCCCCTGATCTTCCTTTTTTTTATTTCTGCAGCTGACAGAGAGGTGCAGAGAATCTTACTCGAGCTGCTCAATCAAATGGACGGCTTTGACCAGAATGTTAATGTCAAGGTGAGTGGAGTCGTACCTGTGTAGGAAAGCTCTTAACTGTTCCCCAGTGACTGCACTTTCTTTGTATTTGCTGACTTGGTGTGGCACTGATGGAGCCTGAGCCACGTCAGCGGGACATAACCAGCCTTTTTTCACTTTGTCGTTGTTGCTATGCCTCATGGCGGTTCATTCAGCTTAGAAAGCACCCAGAAGGTTCATGTTGTCAGTTTTCAGAACCTCAAATGCACATTTTGCCCTTGAGCTTTATGCGAGCACAGCTCACAAAGAGAGCCATGGGTATTTCAAGAGAGTGGCTGCTTATTTCTAGGAACTAAGGTTTTTCTGTGAAGTATTAAATTTCCTAAGGGGTTTCTGAGGCAGGGCACTTCTACAAATCGTGTTAACTGTACAACTGTGGCTTTGTATCTTTTATCTTTTTACTCTTGTCTGCTATAAAATGGCAATTACTGCTGCTTTCCACTATTTTTCTAACTTAATTTTGTAGTAGCACACTAGCAATGACAATGTGAAGTTTAACATTTAATCAACATTTTTTTGAATTGAAATCATTTTTACCACTCAAAGTTTTACATGCACCTTTTTGCAGGGAAAATTAGTCACAGGAAATGATGCATTGCCACATACTCCGTCTTAAATCATAGCTTCAACTGCTATTAATCATCTTGCCTACATGAGGTGCCATATTTCTGGCTACAAGCTCCAAACCATTACCCTAGATCCTAAATTTAACCCCATTTTCTTCACATCAGCAAAACAGAAGCAGGTTTTTAAAATGTACAGTTTACCATCATGTAATCACTGACATTTCAACCACCCCTTCAGGTGATCATGGCCACCAACAGAGCCGACACCTTGGACCCAGCTCTGCTGCGTCCTGGTCGTCTGGACAGAAAGATTGAGTTCCCCCTCCCTGACCGCAGGCAGAAACGTCTCATTTTCTCCACCATCACCAGTAAAATGAATCTCTCTGAGGAGGTCGACCTGGAGGACTGTATCCTTTTGGTTCAATAAGAGTGTGTCTTGACTATACCACACAACATAACACACCATCTTCACACACAGGAAATAAAATTTCAGTAGGTGCCATTAAGATACTCATTTTTCCACAGCAGGAAATAATCAGCAGGGCAAAACAAGAATACTTCATACTACTTTTCTTGGCCACATGTTCAGAGTTAACCTGCTCTTGTTTTGCCTCCTTTGTTGTGCAAATGTTTGCCTTGTTGTTTGTTTGGTGCTTGCGGACTCACACTACATGAAGGATAATTCCCTTGTACCAAGCATAGACTGTTTGAAATATGGACATACTCTGTAACTCCACCCATCGATGTCCAAAGAAGGATTCAGAAGTCCCACGATGGCAGTCTTCATATTTCATTGCTGATTCTAATCAACTTTTAGTTAGTTATGTTTTAGAAAAAGCAGCAGATTTAAGCAGGGTTTAACACCATGTCCTAACAGCCTGTGAGATGAGTTGAAATCATGAGAGAAAGTATTGAAGGACCATTTTTTATAACACTATAACTGGGCCTTTAACATGGGATCTTAGTGGAATTTCCTTTGCCTTTACAATCAACCTCAAGTGGACACTCAACCTGCGGTTTTTCCACATAGTCTTCATTTTTCAGCTTTGGAGGTTCTAAACCATATGTATTTTATTCTCTGGTTTACATGCACTCACACATCTGTGTGATCAGGGTATTTGGGTGGGTTTCAGTTCAAGACTAGGAGTCTGTCAAATACTCAAGTGCTGCAGTCATTGTGTTTCCAGTCTAAACAATGCAACAGGGTAGTGATCTAGTGAAGGAAAGCCTGTTTGTACCACTCTAAATGAAATATCCACAAACTAAGATTTTTTTATAGACAGTTTTCCCTATTTTATAGCTGAACTTCTTGTCATTTGAGTATGGACTTGAACACTTTATGGTCTTTAAAACAAATCCTGACCATCCTAGTTGTAGTTGTCTTTCTGCTCTGTTGCTGCACATTTTCTTTTTTCTATTGACTCTGTGAGCTGTCATGTCTGACAGTCTCTTTCTCATTGCACTGGCACAGAGAGATGCATTTTCCCTGTGACTAGTGATAAAGGCTGTCTCTTGAGTATATTTTATGTGTGCAGGTATACATCCTATTTGATTTACTTGCTTTGCAGGATAAAGTGAGGTTGTTCTGGACTGTAAATATTTCATGCAAAACAACAAATATGCAAAAACAAAGAATCTCAAAGACACACTGAACACTAATGACAACAGCTGGTTCATTTGCAATTTAAACAGCGCTGAAGATAAGAGACTGCAGCTCCTTTATGCTTAAATAATACTCAGATACACAGATGTTTGTACTTTGCTGTGTTCAGTCTTCCTTAACTGATGAACAGATGTGGCTCGACCGGACAAGATCTCTGGAGCTGACATCAACTCTATCTGCCAGGAGGTGAGCTTGAACTTCATCTGTTTGTTTATACATTCTCTTGGAGCATGGCTAAACAAAAGCTAGTAGAAATGTAAATAATCTTTGTGTATAATACAACTAATCACCTTTTAATTTGTTGTTTGGCTTCCTCCTGCTGTTTATTTTTTCCCTCAGGCTGGCATGCTGGCTGTGCGGGAGAACAGGTATATCGTCTTGGCTAAAGACTTCGAAAAGGCTTACAAGACAGTCATTAAAAAGGACGAGCAGGAGCACGAGTTCTACAAGTAGAGAGAAAATATTTCCTGAAAAAAAAAAAAAAGGTGTCCAGACACTCAAGTTGAATATTGATTTGTGTTAGTGTGTCTGTAACTACAGTGTGTCTTTTATGGATTTGCAGTCCCTGACTGACATTGATTTTGGTCTAAATTTACTCACTGCAGCACAAGGCCTAATGTCAGCTTTGGCCCTGTGTCTCCAGCCTTTAAGAGACACACCACCATGAGATGTTTTTTTTGTACAGGCACTCTGCTGGTTCCCTAAAATATCTGGCCCAACTGTAGCTAGGATAGAACATTTGTATCTATATGTACTCACTTCACAAGGCATAACTTTAAAGATTCATTAAAGATGTTTTCCATAAAAAACAAACCATGGTCATTGCTTTTTGTGCTTTGAGGTGTATTTTTGTATACCATTAAAGTGGTAGTGAGGTATTTTTAAAGTATGAGATGTCAATAGTAGGTTTATTAGCCATGAGAGCTGCCTGTCAGCAAGTTCGTTTTAAAGAGAATCTGGCCCCTATGCATGCACAGTAGCTAGGCTACATGGCTATGCAGATGGGGTCATTTGCTCCACGTGATTTCACTGATTTAAAAAAAAACAAGCCAAAACACTTTTTAAAGCACATGGGCAGAGGATCATGTTAAGTATCTGCTGATAAAGCATGACAACTAAGTGAAAAAAGTAAAAAGCTGAAAACTGAACTGGCACTATTTTGCTCTGGCAGTGTCCATTTACTTTACAAAACCAGAACATTCTGTTGAGCATTTACAGGACTAGATGTACTGCTTAGGAAACTGTGCTCACAACACATTTAATTAAAAATAGTTTAACTTTTTGGAACCTCTAACCTGCCCTCTTCAGTGTAGGCTCTCCTTTATCAACCAACCTAATTAAGAAGGTCTTGTACTCCTGATTTTTAAGTTAAATCTTTATTTGAAGGGCTAGGCTATGTGCGCCCCCATACTTCATTTTTGACCTGTACAATAACCCCTGTTATCAAAGCAAAAAAAAAAAGACTTTCATTTATTAATGCTGCACTAAAATACAGCCTTTTCAGAATTATCTTTTTGTTGGTAATGTTAACGATGTGACTGGGCACATTGCCTTAAACATTTGGAAAGTAATGTCAGGCTTCATAGCTAAGCCATGACCTGCAGAAATATCAGGATACCAGAAAATAAAGTTGAAGAATTTAAAAAAAACCTCAAGGGAAAATAATGAATGAACTGCATTTTAAAAAAAGACAAAAAATCTGTAAAATGGATTGAAGGGGGCAAAAATTGGGAATATATTGAAAAGCAGTTAAAAAGTAGCAAAAATAACAATACACGCAGGGAAAAGTGATGAAAAGGGGTTAAAACATGGCACAAATCATAGGAATTAGAATATCAGAACCTAATAATGGCATTTTTTATCTCCAAAATTAAGTAACTGTTGGCCAGGACGCTAGCACCAACACGCCAACCCATCCATCACACATACATTGATATATAATCAATAAATCACAACTAGAAAGGGCCCATCCTCTGGGTTTTTCAGGGGTCCAGCTAATTCTGTGGGCAGGCCTACATAAGACTGACATGACACTGTCATAATCATGTCAATACACCTGTCCTCACATGAAAAAGGCTTTATGAATGTTGTAATTTGGTCTACACTCACAGACATCCCAAATCAAGAGTGGAAGTTTTTAGTGCACTGTGCGCTCTGCCTGGTTGCCCTGCAGCTTTTTTCCATTCCTGAAAAACCACATAAGTAAAAACTGGATCTTACCCCTATTGTTTCCTGTCTTTGGCTAGGACATCTGGTTACAGCCTTACCTTTCTGCACTTACCGCCTGTTGAGCATACACTCTAAGTGATGTTTTGTCCCTCGGATTGGACAGACAACATTGGTCCAGTCGACCTTCAAGTTGTTTTTTGAAGGTTCTGCTCTTCCCAGACACTGTGTATGGGGAGCAGCCCAGATGATTATAAAGTAGACACCATGCCATTCATATGTGAAACTGTCTCTCTAGTGTGGCAGGTTACGAGAAACAAATTCAACTCATCTTTTTATGGGCATAATTCCCACGTCTAAAGGTGCCAAGACACAGCTGTTTAAATGGTTTTCATTGTGAAATTTCCCTCAATATAAGAAAATTTTAGGCTTACAGAAAAATTTAAAATTGTCTTCAAAGTCATGAATTAGTTCTCTGAAATTTAGATCAGAGTGCTGCAATAGCAAGAGACTGTTGCATAGCATTAAATATTTATAAAACTCTTCATTTTTATTTTTTTCATGAGTTTATTCAGGGTTTACCTTGTCTAGAGGGTGGAGATTCAGGAGGATCTATAGAACAAGACTGTATAATTTGATTTAAGAAACAAGCTCTAAAGAAAATAATTTCTGCAAGTGGAGAGACAGATATAGAAACCTGTTTTCAGTTTATTACAACTTCCATTACTCTTACAAACTGGTCCTTTAAAGGAGAATTGACTATTGAAATTATTTATATAATCATAATAAGACAACTGCCTGAAAAAATTAAACAAAGAGCATGTTGTTAAATCTGATATCTAAATTGCTATTATCAGAGGAATGCATAGCATTATTATCTTTGATGAGTCAAAATGATACAAAAACATAATTATTTTTTTTAGATCACTATTAGCAGCATTTAGCGACAGCCATACATCAGATAAATATACTGCTTTGTGGATAAACTTTTGCCAGTCTTTGAATCTTGGAGTTGACATAGATGACTCAGGTAAATGCCAGTTTTGGGTTGGACTTCCTGGGTCTTCCTGAGATAGCATCTTCCTCCCAGCTCAGCAGCTCTCTTCTTCTCTTGATCTAAATCTGACCATGAGTTGAACCAGGGCAGCCTGAGGTTGTAGCTCTCCCTTTAGGCCACAAGTGGGAGAAAATGGTTCATTACATTGTGCAAGCTACAGTATCATGATAAACAGTATAAATCCAGTACTGGTGATTTGCATGAACAGACTGAGGAGTAAAGGAGAACTTGAGTTTACTTTTAATTATTAAGTCAGAATATCAGATGCAGGTGCAGATTTAACCTGATCAAACCAGAATTAGCTTTAAACTAGGAATGTGACTCCAATTAGCTTTGCTCTTAATGCACAGGAAATAAATGAACCAATGCATACAAGCTCATGTGTGTTACTATTATATTTGCACGGATGGGAAAGAAGCAAATGTTCATTTGAGGTGAAGGGTTACTGCAAAATGACTCCCTCTTACAGTGTATTAATTAAAAGTCAACAGAAAGAGTGCAAATCAGTTAGTCTGAGGGTTCGGTTGAGTCTAGCTTCTGATTGCAGCTGTATGAAGGCCTTACAGTAAAAAAAAAAAAAAAAAAGAATAATTACTCACATGTGCCTCACTTGCTCCCTGGTAGGAAGGCTGTAAGTGACCTGGTCAAAGTAGTAAGGGCAGAGCAACAGGGCTGCCACATCTGGCTGGTAAGACATCCTGGCAAAGTTTTGATCCAAGTAGTGGTTTGGTCCCCAGAGATGTCCAGGGAAGATTTGAAACCAGAGGGCTGAGACCAATGCTTTCATGCTGCTTTGAGCTGTTGAAGGTATGAGGGGGAACAACTGGTACAGGGGCTGATGGACAGCCATTTTGAAAACTCTGTTCCCATAAAAAAATCATGGACAATAACAAATTCAGTGTGATGGCTACAGCAGAAAAAAAAAGATAAAGAGCTAACTGCTTTATTTCCATGTAAAAACCCGTACAGCAGGGTTGGAAATGAACTTTCTTACCTACCTGCCACTGTGACAGGTGGATTACGTTTTTTCCTTTTTCCCAGACACTATATTAACTTTCAACATAATGTAAAGAGGTATGATATAATAAATTGAAATGAAAGGCTATTCAGTGAAGTGAAATGTTTCAGATTTGCAAAGTTAAATATTTTATTCACGATTCCTGCGATCTCACATTGGAATTCAGACCTTGTTTAACCATCTTGCACTTAAGATGAACAAAATATTGGTTCAGACACACTTTTAGCAGACATGCCAGCTACAGTACTATTCAGATTATGTAGAGTCGATGTCTGTAAGTGTTTGACAGCAGGACTGACACGCAGGGAGGAGAAGGCAGGGTCCTGTGTTCAGTGAGCATGTAGGTCTGCTCGCTTCTGATCATAAAGTCGCTAAGAACAAGGAGAAAACCTGAACTCAGTTTATGCCATTTACCAGCACAGAATCATTCTGTTACTTTTCTTTTATTTAGCCACTCTAGTAGCCGGTAGGTTAAGCAAATTCACCTGACACTGCTCAAAAATACCCACATTTGGCTGGTGTTGGGTGCTAATTTCCCACCCTGCTGTACAGTAGTGCTGTTTATTTTATTGACAAGAACTACAAAGGAGTAATGCCTTTTTGAAACAAAAAGACACATGACTTGAGTCATAAAAATCAAATGTAAAATACAGTTACCTACCTTATATACCGCGTTGTGTAACCTCCTGTATCAAATATGAAATCTTTATTTTCTTTTAAACTTCATCCTAGTTTAGAACATGGAGCTTTATTTAAACAATGCCCAACAACAAAAACATCTGTTCAGTCAAGATATATTTCATAAACACAAGGCACAATTGCTACTTATGAAGAAAGAAATTCCCTTGTTATTTTTTTATTATTAATGTCTGTTTCACGATTTCACAAGGCATCGTGTAAAATTGAGAGTATCTGCCGCACATGACAACCAGATTTTCTAGTGCAGCCCTCACTTCTGGTGGTAAATGAGTGAAATTTTAAAAACTCAGAACTGTTATTTGGTCTCTTTTGTGGTACTGTAGAAACATAGCGGTGAAAGATGTAGAGAATTTATGTGGTCAGGCACTGATTTTGAACGAGAAGGCTTGGCTTGAAATCTCTGTTCCAGTTCATCCCAAAGTTGCTTCGTGCTGGCCAGTCCAGTTCTTCCACACCATACCATTATCCCTTCACCAAAGTTCACAGTTCGCACAATGCAGTCAGGCAGGTAACGTCATCCCAGCATTAGCCGAACCCAGACTCGCCCATCTGACTTCCACTGTGGGTGTGATTCATCACTCCACAGAACACGTTTCCACTGCTCCACAGTCCAGTGTCAGTGGGCTTTACACCACTTCATCCAACACTTGGCATCGGACTTGGTGATGTGAGGCTTGCATGCAGCTGCTCGGCCATTACCTGAAACCCCTTCCCTTAAGTTTGCACTGCACCGTTTTGTGATTACATTAATGCCAGTGGAAGTTCTGAGCGCTTCAGCTATGGAATCAGCAGCGCTGGCGACTTTTATGCACCATGTTCCTAAGCAGTCGCTGACCCCCCATGTGTTCTTATGTGGTCTGTTGCTAATGTTTCCTAAATGCTTCCATTTTAATTTTCTTTCGTCTTATTGCAAAGGTGGCATCCATCACGGTACCACACTTGAAGCCTCATAGCTCTTCAGAACGACCTATTTTGTATCACAAATGTTTGCAAATGGAGACTGCATGATTAAATGCTTTTTATACACCTGTGGCAACAGGTCTGATTGAAACACCTTAATTTGATAATTAACAGGCATGACCAAACACATGTCCTAGTGTATTATTAGTCCCTCCACCCCTTACCATGCACATCAACACATTATCATCTGTCTATATGCACTAAAAAACCCATTTCACTCAGGTAGTGAAGGTTAAAAGATTGAATTAAGCTTACATTTTAATACTCATCATCATTCAGGGGAAGTTGAGGGTGGGATATGACTCAGGAAGTCGTTTCACTAAATTTGTTGTGCCTTGTTAGCAATACAAAATGGCACACACTGTTCTTCTTTAGCCTTGCCAAGCACCCCGTCATTGCTACTGGCCTCCCTGAGGGGCTATGGGCCCCACTTTGGCAATCACAGACTTGAACTTTATTGTGTTGCATCAGTTAGGTTATGTTTTGTAGGCATGCAAGTTCATTGTAATGAATAGTTTTCATGTGATGTCACAGTTATAGAATGGCAGGCAAGAAAAGCCTGCTTCTGCTGTATGCTACAACAGAGAGGTCTCAGACGTAACTTACGTGTTTTAACTAGTTTTATCTTTTAAACTAAATATGGTTGTTGGTCGCGCAATCAACGTTGAGGAGACAAGCCCGGGTTTTGCCTCCACAGTCTCACTTGAAAAAGAAAATGCAGAGAAGAGAAAGTTGTGGGTTGAGAGACACCCTGCTGTTCATCTAAAAACTTAAGAAAGGACTTCTTCTGATCCAACCATAAAATGTTGTGTTAACTTGAGAAAAATATTAGAATTTTTTGCCCTCCACCACCCAAGTGGCAGCTTTATTCATTCACCCTCAGGTAAAATACATAAAGCTGTCTGTTTTTTGAAAGACTTTCATCCTATCACTTGTGGAACAGGAAGGATTCTCCACTATGTTTAACATCACCTAAGTGAACTTACAGTTAGGACACTGACATTTTTTAGTGTTACAGGTGCTTTATAAGGGTTGCAGATATCCAAAGCCAACAGTTTCTCTTGGTATCTCTGTTTTCATGAATTTGCCAGGGGGTCTACAGCTTTTTGACATGGAGGGAGATAACAAGCTTGTGCTGAAGCGCCACATAGTATTCAACGGTAGCCACTATGTTTTTTTTTAGTTCTTTTTGTCTGCCAGTGGCCTGTTGTAACAGCTGTGCACAAGTTATGTCTAAGTTCATGGTGTAAGGTCCACACTAAAACCTATGTTAAAGCTAGTTAAGTTGTTACTTCAGTTGTGCCATTGTTAAGTTGCACCAGGGATACACGAGGTTCATCTCAATATGATGAGCATAACTTTCAAGCTGACCAAAATTTTGTTGTTGAAATGACTTTTCACGTTAATATGACCAGTTACTGAAAAGAATTTTTATGTCAGATGAAATAACACCTGACAATAACTTCAGTGTGCAAAATATGCCAAAGCACTGTGATTAAGTGTCAGCTAAAGCCAGTGTAAAATTAAAGGGACAGCAATTTGCAGTGCAGACTTAGTAATTTTGGGGCCCAAGGCAAACACAAGCATTGGGGGCCCTCCACATCCATTGCTCCATTTTTAAAATTCTTATCTATGAGAGAAAAGGAAAAAGAGTTAAACAAATGCACTCACTATAGAAACTCTAAAATGTAGTTTTCTCCATTTCATTTGAGCGTATCGACTTTATTCCTGGGGGGTCTACTGTAGCTACAAATGTGGGTGGAACTTCTGGTACAATGACAATAATAACAAAAATGTGATTTTTCCAAGAGCTTAACAGCAGTTGTTCTAAAAGAAACAAATATTTGCTGTTGTAAATACTGCTTCTTTTTTTTTTTAATGAAACATCTTGCTAGATTTATTATAAGCTGGCAGTAATAAATGATGTTTTCTGTATTGCTCAGTGCCTGTGCTCCATTTGGGGTGCTAATAATGTGACAAAGATGACTTCAGTAAGTGTTTTACACATGCTGTTGACTGTGTAAAGGCATCAGGGATTTCATTTATCATTCATTCTTGATACAAAATTTGAGATTTACCAAATGGAAGGGTTGACAACTTGATTCATGGATAGTAATATCAATATGTGACCAAAGCTGGTAAAAAGTCCTGCAAGTCGTCCGAGGTCATTTTTGAGTTTTTTACACATTATGAAAGTGTAGATTCCAAGCTTTCAAATGGTGTATCATACACCTTAATCTGATCATATTTTACAAAGATAGGCTCATATGAATGTTAACTTCTAGTTCCTGTTTGTTCAGAGAAAAACAGGCTCAAAGTTTCAGGACTTCAGGCAGGCCGGGAGATGGGCGTGAACAATGGAGCCACATTTACATAAAGTCCACCCAAACCAAGCTTCTGAATCAGACTGGTGACGCTCATCAAAATATTCCCACAGGAAATCAGCCGTTATCAAACTTGCCCTGTCGAGTGATCCTGAAGTTGTCCGAAGTCTGGTGATAATTCTTGCTGCTTCTTCATCGTCTCTTCTACTTTTCTTCGCTGCAGGGTGCATCTTAAGGCTTATTGTTAAAGGTGATAACTAGAAACAGCTGTAGTTACGTGCCGAGGGGGGTGGCATTTGAGCCATTTGGTGTTTGTTATTGTCCATCTCAATGGGCAAAACTGGGAACAATGGCAGACTGTGCGGCCAATTATCACCTGCAGTTTCGCTTTCCCTTCCCCTCAATATTCTTGCAGCAACTGCGAGAATAGGGCATTTTAAAACAGAAAATTAACGCTTTTAAATATCACATTTGTGTTTCTTTTTTCATCAAATGAGTAGTTTAAATGTTGGACTTGCATAAAATGAGAAAAAAATGAAAAATGATCATTTTGAAGAAAACTAATTTGTATCCATTTTTCTCAACCACCGGAATGCCGACTTGCAGGAACTTTATCTAGCTTCGGTCACATATAATTCCCACATTTAAAAAAAAGATTAGCTGGTCATTACATTTCAATGTCATTTAGCAGACGCTTTTATCCAAAGTGACGTACATTTGAGAGCAAGAACAACACAAGCAAAGATCTAGACAAGAAGAAACAACATCAGTAAGTGCCACAAGGTGGACGCAGGTGCTGCCATGCAGTGTTAAAGGTAAGGCACATAATGTAAATAAGGTTTTTTTAAATAAGAATCACCAATAAAACAACCAAAATGTGAGATTTGTCATCATCACCACCTTCACAACACTAATGACCAAAGTACCAAGTGCTGGATCACTCACAGAGAGCTGGGAGAAAAATCCCAGAAGTAGAGCAGGACAGTGCAAGCCAGCTGTAGTTGGGAGACTCATTCTACCACTGGGGACAGCAGTGGAGAATAGTCTAGCTAAATGCATAGTGTTCTCTAAAGAGCTGGGTCTTTAGCTTACTCTTGAAAGTAGAGAGGGACTCTGCAGATCGAATGGAGTTGGGTAATTCATTCCACCATTTAGACAACTGAAGAGAAGAGTCGAGCGAGTGACTCAGGACCCTGATATCCTGGAAGTGCCAGGCGCCTTTCGCTGGCTGAGCGTAGTGGGCAAGAAGGAGTGTAGACCTGGATGAGGGACTCCAGGTAAACAGGAGCAGTTTTGATTACTGTTTTGTAAGCAATGATCAGAGTTTTGAGCTGGTGAAATAAGAATTTTAGCAACCCCACTAATTAAATAGAAAAAATGTTTTTGAAGGTTGTGTCCAAAGTCCTCCAACAAAATGTGGTCGTCTATTACTATACTGATACGAAGCTAATAAAGTTAGCTAAATATGCTGGTCTAGGTCATCTGAGGCAATTTCTTTACTTTGTCCTTTCTAATAATATTATCCTGTGTGAGGTATAACAGACTAGGAATAAGGTGGATAGTCTAATATATTGTCTAATATATTTCATTTTTAATTTCATTTCGTGTTCTTCTAATGCTTTCAAAATGTTGTTTATATCTGTATTAAGCCCTTTGATTGTTTTTGATAATTCATTATTGTCAATAAATAATATTAATAATTATATTAGACATTTTTTTTCCTAAATGGATATAAAATAAAAATATATATATAATGTAAAGATATTATGAAACATGGTATTCATTTTATTGACATTACATTTAATTTTTTTTTTCCATACGTTAGTTACCTTATGTCCCACTCACCCGTCCTGAAATGTGGAAGAGGCTGCTCTACTGGATTTCTCTGCATGTTTTTGGAATGGGCCACCTTTCACTGGGTGCCCTGCCCCACCATAAAAATGTGCAGATCCACCCCTGTCAGTTGAACTACTAATTATCTTAAGCTGTCTGTAACAATTCTACTGTTAGATCAGCTGCTACCAGAATGGTCACAAAGGACACTATACTGGCTACTTTCCATCGTAAATATGACTGGTAAACAGGCACTTAATGAAATGTGGGATTTCCATTGAAGGGGAGGGGAAAATGCTGTGCGACATCGGCTCTGCTCATTCGCTTTCAGAGACTCCCGCACATCACAGCGTCTACACAACAGCAACTTCAAAACATATCGTTTGTCCGGTGGAGAGAGGGTATTGTTGTGGATAACAACGCTTAACAGCCTCTAAACCGTCCAAGGGATTCCCGCAGTCTCTCTGGTAAGGAAAAAGCCTTGAAATATATCGCAAACTGACACTGAAAGGAGCACAGTGTATGTATGTGTATGGCTGCTAGCTGGCTAGGTAGCTAACTAAATAACGTCAGTTAACCCGCAGTGGCTAGCTCGGCTTTCTGTGGCTCGTGTTTCCCATCACAGCTGGTGAGGGTCGGCTGGAGTTGGAGATTTGGTGAGAATAGTTTCCTCGGTAGAGTTTAAAAGGATTATGGGCTTTAAAGTGTGGTCCATTATCCTCTGCTTTGAGTAAACGTTTAAACGGTAACACAACAGTTGAAAGACAGTTAAGTTTAGATAAACTAGCTTCTTGTAAAAGTAGAGACCATAGGTAGAGACGCTCGTGAACAAAAATAGAAAAACCGTTGATAAACGGTTCAAGCTTCGATGTTTTGCTAACACTGTGACTCAACTAAAGAAGATACATGTTGTCTTTATTTTAGTGTTCAAAGTTGGACTGAGTTTACCTACAAAGCGAACATTGAGTTAGGTTGAGCTGATGTCAGTGTTCCCCAAGACGCTTACACAACTTTAACTTTACTTTACTTTCCATGTGAATCAGCATCGCCGCTAAACGACTCAGGACTAAGGACGACTCAAATAAAAGTTTCGTCAACAAGTTTCATGACAAAACAGAAAGGTAATAACTGTTTATTAATAGATGACTGCTCAAAGGCAGCTACTGTGATGGCATTATCACTCTTGAAATGCGTCATGCTTGCGCCATTTCATGCGACTTTCTCACATGAATCGCTTATTTCCTGCTAAAAGATTTCATATCCTCTCATCCTTCCTTTATTTTCATTTTTACCCTCCTCTGCAGAACAAAAGGCTCTGCATGGCGCCCCCTCCCCCTCTGAACTGTCAGATTGATTGAGTCCATACTTGAGGTATGAGAGGACCAGTGCAGGAGGAAGGCATGCAGAAACACTACTCTCCACTACAGATTGACCGATAGTTAAACCTGCGTGGGCATTATAACTGTTTGTGTGGTTATTTTGATTCTTTCTGCATCAAGTCCTTTTTATTTGATGTACTTAGGTGTGAGCCGTAACACTTTACTTGACAGGAATCTGGCACGCTGACAACTGATAAGCTTACTCTCTTGAAGAACTGGGCCCAGCATAGATATGAGTGAAACAACTAACTTTGATCTAAGGATAAGCAATCCATCTTTTTAAGATCTTTTTTGCTTTTATGCCTACATTTTAGACACAGGACAGCGGGAAGAGTTGGAAACGGGGGAGAGAATGTGGGGAAGAATCCACAAGCTGGGGTTGAACCCAGGCTGCCTGTCACCAGCCTCTCAGTTTATCCACATTTATACAAGTCTGCTGCTGCACACCATTTGTTCAAGGCAGAAACGTGTGATAGAAGTGTGTCAGACATGTTAAATAGTTAGCAGCAGATAAGCCTATATGTCATATACAAAGTCCCAGGTAAAGACCTTTGTTTGGTAAAGATCCCCAAAAGTCTCATAATAATAATAGAAATATTCTGTTAAAAAGAGAATGCAGTGTAAAAAATGATTGTTGCATCACAGTTGTACCTTTTCTGTATTCATTTTTGCCAGTTTAATGGTTTATTATAGTATTGCAGCTTTAATTGTTCACACATGTTAAGTATATATCCCCAGATATCCCCTGTTTAAAGATTTTGATGACCTTGTATCAATATCCGTTCTGTTTTTAGTTCTTTAATTTATTGAGTATAACTAAAGGTTGATAAATTGATTAAATTGCATTTTGTCAAAATTATTGAATATGGTTACTTTGTAAGTATTAAAGCCCTTCATAAAATCTCTGTTTTGCAATAAATAAAAAATTCACACGATAAGTAGCCTTTCAATTAAGTCTGAACTGTGTTGAAAAAATTGAATTGCGATTATTTTGACTTAAACAGCGATTTCAAATGATTTGTGGTATTTAAGAGTGACGATATTACATCATTATTCTCTTTTTGATTGGAAAAATACATTTTTAAATGACTATTGAAAATGTATGAAACATGCGCTACAACATCTCTACTGCAAAATATATATTTCTTACTTTTTACTTAGTTTTAGCAGCCACCATGTGACTTTTTGCTGTAGCGGATGTGTTTTTTTTTTAATTAACATTTCATTTTTTTCTATGAAGACTCACCAAATCAGAATGTTACACCAGCTCCTTACTGATCTCTTTGTCAAAGGGAACAATATCAGTTTCAGTCATTGGTATCAGAATCAAGTCTGACAGGATTTTTGAAGTAGTTTTGGTCTGCCATGAATGCTTTCAACTACCAGGAATGGCTAAAGACCAGTGTCAGTTTTGTGCATTTTCACCATGGTTTGTACAAAGCATGTTATAGGATCTGCAGTGTTTACGCTCTTCTTTCCTGTCTGACTTGTTGGCCCAGCTTTGTTGTTGGTTTCAGGTCTCATGGGGGGTTTCCTTGTCTCCATGGTTGTCATTGCTAAGTTTGTAAAGCACTGCAGGTTTCTGCGTTTGTCCCTGGTGGGCTGGTTATAGCTGGAGGTGAAGATTATTCCACTGAAACAGCATGAGAAACCAAAAGCAGAAAGATGAGGGGGAAAAGGGTGGGAATAATAGGGAGGGATGTTGCGTTTTTTCCCCCCCTTCTCTCCTCAGCAGTCTGTCCCAGCAGTCGTACTTGAGGGAACAGCTACAGAGACGTGTACCAGCTGCACCCACGATGAATGGCGAGGGCTCAGGAGGGGTTGCCATGACAAGGACGCTGGCACGCGTTGTTATGCAGACACTTCTTTTCTGAGGGCATGTTTGCACATTATTTCATTGCCTGGTCTTGCTCGGTTGGTGCTTCAGAGAAAAAGGCCTGCTTTGTGTACGGAACCTGAATAATGGTTTTATGTTAAGCCTGTTGTTATTTTTTGAGTGATAGTGCTTTGTGTAAAAGATATTTTCTTACTGTCTTGGAAGCCTAGTGAATAAAAAAGATGAGGTTGTGTAAGAGCTGTGTTGTGGTCTGCTGGCTGCATCTGTCCAGATCCTTTCTCCAATTTCTCCCACTTGTGTACATATTGTTGAACAGCAGACATCTAAATCATTTGAAATCCTTACGTTTGCTATCTTAAACTCACATGTTTAGTTTAAGCTTTGGTACAGGTTAAAGTGTATAGTTTAGAAATCTGCCCGATACTCATGCCTTGCTTTGCCCTCTCTTTAAATGTAAACCCATGATTAAAGTCAGACCAGAAGTCCCACGACATTCTTTGGCTGTTTTAGCTTCAGCCTTTGCCTTTTTTTTTGGAACAATCAAAAATCCCGCCTACGACTTACGACTGTATTTTTAAAAATATGTGTTACATTTTAGTGAGTACAACATGTTCCTACAAAATAGATACCATTATTCAATAATAAACAATAAAAAAGATCTAAGAAATGAGTGCTATTTAATATTCATCGTTAGTCAACTTAATGAAAGGTAAATGACGTTGTTTCTTGCAGCACTTTGTAGTAATGCTGGCCACTTTAACAACATATACCGTCAGCCTCAATGTACTATACTGTCGCTGTCATATGAAGAAGAAACCCCAAACTGATTAATATTCTCCTGCATCTGTATGTGAAATCCCTCTAGAACCCTACATGGGATCATTTTCTTTATCTTGCTCTTGCTGGATTTCATAGTATCAAAAACAGATGAATTAAATACTTGTGTGTTAACCACAAATCACAAAAAATGCACTCAATAAATTGAAGTTTTCTCCCTGTGTGGAGCAAGAACGAACAACTCAGAGAAAAACGAGAGCACTCTTATTGTCAGCATTTGAATGGCTTCACTCTGTCTCCACACATTTGGATGAAGTGTGGTGCCTCTGACAGCCCTGGACTGATTTCACCTCTTGTTGTTCCAATTATAGTAATGTCAAAGTGATAATTGCAAACTGAATTTACACGTAACTTCCTCTTAAGTCATGCAGAGGTGTAATTGCTTTCCTAATTACTGCAAAGTTTGAGTGTGACAGCTCTTAGAAATATAGCCAGCTCTCAACAGAGGGTCATTTTGTCATTCAGCACCACTGTATTTGTGCTCTTTTGAAGGACACTGATCTGTTTCACTTATCCATTGTGCGGGATCTTAAAAAAATCTTGCAGGATGATTGGATGAATGTTCTGCCTGTTACATTCATTACTGGCCAATCAGAGCAAATAAACATATGACACAGGAGGCATGCTCAACAGGCAGCTGTTGTCGTTCACTATCAGTGGAGCCAGCTGGCAAATCCAATCCTGAAGCCTGTCAGGAGAAGAAAATAAAACGTCTTTTCCATCAGGAAATGCTTTCACTGCGGTTCTTTGCTCTTTTTGAATGGAAATGTTATCCTGTTCTGATAAAACTGCAGCCATAGCTACGTCCACACTAACCTCTCCACTGGTTGCCGTTGTTAGTTACTTAGTTAGTTAGTTCTATACAAAACAATTTTTTTTAAAAAAGGAGAAAGTGAGACAATAGGAACAGAAAAACAAGACCTCAGCTCATCCCCTCAAACTCTGTCATTCTCAAGGACTGATGGCCGTGAAATTGAGATCTCCAAAGCTCCAGGATGGATGTTAGCATCACACTGAGCTTAAAAAACGGCACTTAATGGAGGCAGTGAGGGAGCAGGAGGACAGAGGAGGAAAGAAATGAAAAAGGGAAAGTGTACAGATGTGTCTCTTTGAAGGTGTTGACGGACTTGCAAGCAGTAAAACTAAACTCTTCTGCCTCTTTTTCTGCAAATGGTGCTGATTGTTCTGTTCATTTTCACACCGGGAACAAGTTAGGTTGAGGCCTTGCAAGATAGATCTTCCATAAACAAAACATGATCATTTCGTATGCTCCAAGACCCCCCCCCCAAACAAAACAAAACAAAACAAAACAAAAAACAAGCCAGCCACCTTGACTGGCAGATTTCTGGCTTGAAACACTGAATTATGTTATAATTAGAAAAAAGCATATGAAATGAGATGGAGTGTTTCAACTGTATGATTGGCAGAATATACCTTTTGGTAACAAATATCCAGCAGAGCAGAAAACTAGATTTCAGTCACTGAAAATTAAATTTACTTAAAATTTCCTGTGTGAAATTACCATGAAGTCAGATGTTCTCATTATGTTACATAGCACTCTTGCTACTTCTCTGCCATTCTTTTTATGCCAGGTCCTGCCTCACGTGTGTGAACACCTTAAGAGTGGTTCAAACAAAGCTCCCATATTTTATGACGTAAAGCACGACCAATGACCATTGTAAGAATTTAACCTTGTAGTCAAAAAACCAAGATCTAGATTCCTGAAACTTGCATCCATTTTTGAAAAGAATGAGTAACTGATTACGTAATGCATTGATTTATTCCTGGTAATACCACATAGCTTAGTAAAGGAAGGCACAATAGACAGAGCTTACTATGGCAGGTCTGCTGAAAAGAAGTCTTTCCTGGGATTAATTTACTGCAGCACATATTGTGATGTGTTCTCTTAGCTCTACGAATGGAAACGGTCTTTTCTTAACCCAGTGAAAACAATCAACTTCTGTACACATTTGTAACACTGAGATATTATTTCAACAGCACAAAGGATGTGACACAATACTGTTTGCAGAGCTGAATGGTTGCCAGTAAAGCAAAACACTGAGGGCAAAGTTAAATCTACTGGGAAAATAATGAACGCCTAATTCTAGACTGTATTGCAGCTCTGCTGGAGGCTGATGGGATGCCATGCATGCTTCTGAGGGCATAGGATCGTTCATGTCAGGTCAGGATGAACAAAGTGGCATGTTATTGCTATCTGGCCTGCACAGATTTTTGTGCTGGAAATATTCAGAGAGCTTTTAACTGGAAACTCTGGAGTGCATTATTATACCAAAGTAACCTTTTAAATATATTTTCTTTAAAGACTTCACTTACGCAAAATAATTTTACAGGAACACTTCCTCCTCTTACAGTGCCTTGTTGTCTCTGGTGTCTTCCTTTGTCTGCATTCATTATGGTCCCTCGCTATCTAGCTAATGGTTTTTCGTTGCTGATTTGTCTATAAAGATCTACATTTTTCATCCCCTGTGTATGAACTTAGAGGTCAGGTCAGCTCTGGCCTCCTGATGGCCATCCTCCAGGTCTGCACCAGGCCCATGCCGCATCTCTCCAGATATCCCCCCAGCTGACCCCTCCACAATGCATGCCCCTGTCACCCCTGGTGACTGGACCAGCCCATTGGGTCCTGGGCACCCAGTATGCAGTGAGCTGGATCAGGCACGGGAAAGCAAGCAGGTGCCTGTAAAAGCACAGCTGCTGTTCTCATATCAGTCACAACGGAATCCAGTCAGCACCTCTGGCCATCAGTCATCGTCCAGGCCGCGTAAAAGTATAGTATAGCCCAGAGGCCAGGACTGAAAGACTCTGACTTGCATCCGCATGCTCGTATATTGGATGCGCCACGCCATGTTGCTCAGCGAACGCATCACCCCATATGTGAGTCCAAGTCTGTGGCTCAATACAACACATTCATAAAGTATAACAGCTAAAAAGACAGCTGTCACTATCACTGGTGTGAACAAACAGCTTTTTGCCTCAAGGTTAGTGTTGAGTAATGCTACCAAGATTTTTCATTCCCAGCAGCACTGTTTCTTTGTGGTTTGATTTCTTTGCTCAGTTGACAAAGAGGAGGTTTGGTTTACTCTTGTCTTTAAGTCATTGATGTGATGTATTGAAGTTAGAGCTTATTAAAGATCAAATTACAGCACTAAATTGTAGGCATCAAAGCTTCTACTGTTGCAATCATAAGTAGAAGTACAAATACCCAATGCTGAATTCACATTTTAATTTTAATTGGGACCAGTATTTGTAGCTAAATTACACAGAAGAACCTTTTTTGCATTCCTAAGTCATGAGCTTCAATGAAAGAGAAGCAAACAAGCAAATGATGAATCCAAGTTTGTGGAAAGTTGCTTCACTTATTGCTTTTTTCTATCTCCTGTCTGTCACCCATGCTGCCTTTTCAATCCAACAAATGTTAATGATTACCAGGAAGAAGCTGAGTTGTCACTCATTTTTTATTTGAAATGTAGTCCAATCTCTTTCTGGATTTTCGATTTCCATTGACTTTGATGTTTATTTTCGATCAGGCAGCAATATTGACGCCTAAATGACAGCTAACTTTGAATATAACAGTATGACATGTTAACAAAAGCTTGGAGCATATTCAGGAGCTTTGGATCCTGAGAATGATGTCTTAAACATTGCCACTGTGTGAATATGGTCTACTTTAGCTTCCACAGATGACGTGGAGATCATTCCTGCTATTTCAAAATAAAGAGATTTCTCTTTAACTTTGTCTGACTTTACTGCTAAGGTACTTTTAGACCAGAGAAATACTTCCTGTTAACTAAGTGCTCACATGTTGGCTTCTAGAGGCCCCTTGTGTTGATTTGACATGTCAACTGTGCATGTGCTAAAAAATGTGAAAGCACCCCCCCGCCCAAAAAAAAAAACACTACCTATGGATTAGTCATGTATGGATGTAATTTCAGTCAAACAAGTTTTTCTTTGCTTTGCCCTCATGCAAACCCAACATGTAGTATATGCACGACTGGTAAAGATAATGTAGACAGCCAGGAGGTGTGACGGTCAGCATAGCTGCTGAGACAACAAAGGGTGAAAGTTTTAAAGACAAGTTTTAAAGAAAAAAAACAACACTCCTCATACGTTTGTGTTGTCTTTGTCACTGCACTAAAATGTATATGTCAGTCAGACCAGCAGACGACAGATAACTTGTGTTTTAAAGGTGCCATCTTAATATTTAGCTTAGCAGAACAAACTTGGTTAAAATGAAACATTAATAATTAGGCCTTTATAAGTTATAGTTTAACTAAATTCACAACTAAATAGTCCTTTTTCACACATAATAACCAAAAAAACTTCATATTTTGTATGGCCTCCTTTGGCTTGCATTCTTGCTGCCATTGTTTTTATGTACCTTTCCACAGTCTCTTTTGTTTTTGAGTTCCAAATAGTTTCTAGCTGTTCCCACAGACTTGCTTTAGATGAAACTTTTGTGTGATCAATCTTTGAATCTACTAAATCCCAAATTTGTTCAATAGGATTCAAATCCGGACTTTGACTTGGCCAGTTCATCAGTTCCAGTACTCCAGATTCCTTTTTCTTAGTCTCTGCACAGTCTTGAAGTATGCTTGGGGTCATTGTCTTGTTGGTATATGAACCTACGACCAATCAGATTCAGTCTAGAAGGGACTCCATGATGCACTAAGATGTTGTGGTAGATGTTTCTGTTCATGATACCGTCCATTTTCACTCATTTGCCCACGCCGTATCCACAAATGGAATCCCATACCATAATGGAATCTCCACCGTGTTTCACTGTGGGTGCAATGCATCTGCCATCAAAACGTTCTCCAGCTTTTCTGCGGACATAAACATGACTGAATGCTGACCGAAGAGTTCAAACTTGGACTCATCTGTCCAGAGTACCTTCTTCCAGTCTTCAACAGTCCAGTGTTTGTGCTCCCTGGTTAATCTGAGGCGTTTCTGGATGTTTGCAGGCCTCCATAATGGCTTCTTAGCAGCTATTCTTCCCTTTAAGCCGTGTTCCGTCAGCCGTCTGCTTATGGTCATTCTGGAGACTTTCTCAGACTCTGACCTAGAAGCATTCATCTCTGCCTGAAGATCAGCAGTGGTCTTCCTTCTGTCTCTAGTACTTCAAATCTTGAGATGTCTGACATCTGCTTCAGTTAACTTTGGTTTCCTGCCTCTTCCTTGGTGCATTTTTTAAGTACCAGTCTCGGCAATTGACTCCAAAGCATACTTGACCACACTGTGAGAACAATTTATGTCTCTCCCTATTTGTCTCAGAGACCATCCAGCATCATGAAGTGCTTTAATGCGGACTCTTTCATTTTCAGTGAGCTCTCCATGTTTTACCATTTTGAACAGGAATGAGGAATTTCAAACTGAATTCACCTTTTTATACCCAAATTTGAGCCGGATCACTGGGCTTCTCTGAGAAGTCAGAAATGAATCAAACATAACATTCAACCACTAAAACTAATTTTTCTGTTCAGGAAAGCAAGTAAATAACTATAATTTGACATATTAATCAAGAAATATTAATGTGCTTTAATATTTTTTCAGTTTTTTGTAATTCAGTACGTTTGAAATTCATGGATAACAATAATAATTATAATTTAGCATTAAAAATATCATTTGTGTTAAAGAGTTTCTACATATTGGTGTATTAACCATTGCAGAAACATAAAAAAAATGATTTTGGTAATTACAAATGCTGTTAATTTAGGGCAGCCGTGGCATAAACCTTACCTTGGGTGGTGGTCTAATAAATTTGTTAAGCACGGTATATATATTTCATACATAGGGAGGATCCCCACCATGGACTCTACCATCTGGATATTTGCATTTTGCACATGTCTACAGTACTACAGAAGGAACCAAGTAACAGAAATTTACTTGTAACACACCACACACCACAATATAATGTGATCAATTATCAATCTGAGCTAACCTTGCAAAGCAGATGGATACACCCATTTCCGTGTTTCTCACTGGTGAATCCATCTTGCAAAGCTCCCATCTGAACAGTGTGGGCCCGGTTAGAAAGGGACAGGACCAATCAGCGTTGAGGGGCAGTACTTTTGGGTGCGGTGGAGTCGTGACGTAAGCAAGCAGCGACAAAGAGTCTGGTGCCATTATGGCAGAAGAGATTAGCGTAGATGCTGCTAAAGCACCAGTTTTATCAGAGCTTGATGACATTTCTTTGTTAAAAGAAGAACAAAGAACAAAATTGAGTTGCTCTCTTTTCAAAAACGACAATAGTCTACTGTCGCCATGGTTAGCGTTATGCAGTCTATGGAGTTTACTCCTCGGTAGTGGCGCAACCCTGAAGGGGCTATGTCCCCTGTTTTGTTGCTCTGACTGGCCCGTGAAGGTATGACAAACAGAACGTTCATCCAATTACCCTCTGAGTTTTTTTCAAAGCCTCTGCCTTTTCCCAAACACTGTTTATGGAAGTTTTCCCAGATGGATGTGTGAAACAAATCAATCTGGCGTGTCAGATTAAATCTGAGCTGCTTTGATGCTACTATTAATTATTGTTGATAAATATTGTTTTAGTTCTTTAAAATCGTAGTAGCCTCCTCTAGTGTTTACATCTCACACATCAGGTAGTTGTCTACAGCCTGAGCTCTCTGGTGTGTCCTCTAGAGGTATCCTCCAGTAAAATGCATCGTGTGCAGGAATGTGTATTTACCAAGCACTCATGATGTAGCTGGACCCATACATGAACGCAAGGTGAAACAGAAAGTATATATCCTAATTTGGTAATGCACCAATGTATCAGTTGAACATGAAATCTGTGCTGTTGACAGACATCAGCAAATAATGTGACATGCACCAATGCCAGAAACCCTTGACTTGTGGTTCCACAAGTCCAAGATCCATTTATTTTTCTCCATAGTGGATTTGATTATCTGCCACAGTGTCAGAAATAGCAAAGGTGAACTAACCACAAGCTACCTGAGTGTAACCAATAGTATAAGCTCCTGTAGAAAACGTAGTTAGCAAGATGTCACCCTCTTTTAGAGAAAAACATTTTTTATTTGAAATCAGACAAAAATTCAACATAACCCACAATCCTGGATTGTTGCAGTGACATCTTTAAATTGTGGGGTCCCTTGTCTTTAGCAAACAATGACTGCCAATGTTTAAAATACAGGCCATCGTAGTATGAAGCATTGTATACACAAACTATGACATTTTAATTTCAAACATAAACAGTACAATAAAGACATAGAAGAATCACAGTGGGTTATGGGATACGTGGTTCCCTCATCCTCATTTAAAAACACTTTTTACTTAGTTTTCAAAAGCCATTTTGGTGCAGAATCAAATTTTTTATGTATGCAGGTAGCTAGTTAGCTTGGTTCATGCATTTATGTATTGATTTAAGGATTTTGCAAAATGTCTAAGATTTGAATGGCAAATTTTACTTCCAGAACCAGAGCTGCCGAAAAAGTGAGAGTGCAGCTTTGAGCTCTACACTTGCATGCTCATGCAGAGAAGACTATTTGATCTTTTCTTTGGGTTGTTGCTTTGTTCTTCTGCTTGCTTCTGCACTTGTCAAAACACTTTGTAAACCCATGTTTTTAAAAGTGCTATACAAATAAAGTTATTATTATTATTATTATTATTATTGGCCAGAAGTCACTTGGTGTGAAATCACTTGATTTATTTTCATTATTGAGGAGGCACTACTAACAACAGTTTAAATGCATAAAACCTCAAAGCTCCTGAAAATAAGAAATATAAGAAGTGATAAAAAACACATCAATATTGGAATTGGCAATCAGCTACATTGATTCGTTTTTAATATATCAGCATGGGCCTCAATTTTCACAATCAGCAAATACATCTGTAGTAATTTTTTCTGAGTGCATGCATGCTGATTAAATCAGCTGTTTTTGTGTCTGGTTTAAACTACAATAGACAGAAAGTATGTAATCAGGCATCAATGAGCTCTGCACTTTGCTTTTACTCAAGTAATTTAGTAAGTCAACATAACTATTTCTAGATTGGCATTTTTTCTTTTTTTTTTCTTCTGCATGCATCATGTTGAAGTAGCTTTCTCACTGTGAGACACCCATAGGACTTTAACCTCTGCACAGACTAAGATCTTTTTCAGCCGTTAATTTGTCATGAGATATTTTAATTGTTCATCCTGTCATTCAACCTTGACTGGTTTTCAGTATTTCGTTATATGATGGATAACAAGTCGTTAAAGCCTGCTCTAGTCTCAAAGCTTTAAGTGATATTTATGCCAAAGTAAGAGGGATTTGATGGCCATTCGCCCCCTGTAACAGTAGTTAGAGATTTATCAGGAAGGTCGTACACTGAAGACAAGAGAGCCCTCGCTCGTCCTCAATTCGCCTGTCCATATAGATCTGATGACAGTCTGGCAGATGTGAAGCTTCATCCTCTAATGCAGAGCTCTGCTGTGTGCTTCATCAGGGTTAAAAGGTTAAAGTATTTACCAGACCACACAGTCTAGTCTGGGGTTTTTTCTGTAAAGCTTTTCTACTTTCTAAGTAAAACCTTCAAGTGTTAGCATTTATATTTACTGCATATACTCATATACTCAAAAGCTGCCTGTTTGATTTATTATCATTAGCTTTTATAATAATAGATATGTAGTAGAAACATCTACCTTTCACTCATCTCTGTCCAGAAATGTTGAATGCTTTGAGTTGTAGACAAACAAGAAACCATCTTAGACTTTGAAAACAAAACATTTTTTCCACTTACTGACATTTTACAAAATAGATAAATTGATTAATGAGAAAATGATCGAAGCATTCATGTAATATCAAACATTTATTTGGAAGACTTACAAAACAAAATCCTTAAGGCTGGCCACACACTACAGGATTTCCAACCTGATTTGAGGCAAGATTTGACTCTCCCCCCATAATCGTGGAGGTGTATCCTGACTAGAGCCTAGTCCTGAAGGATTATTTGTCTGAGTAATCCTTGTGTGTGGTGTCAACACAAGTGTTTTACTGCTCCAAATCATTTTACAGCCCCCAGAAATATTTCATATTTATGATTCTAGGTCGCAGTTCCTCTGACAGAGTACCAACAACATCCAATGAGCGAGCAGACAGGGTAGCATCACCAGATGGATCAAACGTACTTTCACCCCTCACAAGCATAAACACAACTGTGCCTTCATTCCAGCCAGGATTGCATCCTCAATTCTTTTCCTTGTTTTTTGACTTTTGCTGCACCTGTTACACATGCTAGGACAGCTTGTGGTAGAGAGACAGCAATTCGATAGACATGTGTTTGTTTTTCTTCAGAAGTCACGCGATCACACATCGTTTGAAGGTCGGCGGGTGTGTGGTCTCCAGTGATCTGACAGTCTGGTTGAGTCTTTTAGTGTGTGCGCTCAGAGGATTTAAGATGAAAAATTGTTTGCAATTGTCCTTATGTTTGTGGTCTCCCACATTTTTAAAACTGTTTAAAATTTTAAAATCTTTTAGCATGTGACCAGTCTAAGAGCAACACTTGTCAGACACGCCACTTTGTAGGCAGTTAAAGCCACCTTTCATTTATGCAGGGTTGGGTCATCTTTACTCTGTTTTGCTTATTTGAAGTGAACCAGCTGGAATATCTGGCTCTAACAGGCTTTTAAAAGAAATATTAAAAGCCTGTTTTTACAGGGCAAAAAAGGGTGAGATGGGTTCCTGCTGCTCCATAAAATCTTCTGAGAAGTTGTACTTTTGAGACCTCTTACATTTTTGATGACACTTTTAATTGATGCATGTTTGAAAACTTAACTAATCTACTCTGCCTGTTTGCACTGTATAAATCTTGTAGGGGTGTAATGGTCCACAGATGTAACAGCTCGGTTCAAACCTTGGCGTTGGGGTCACGGTTTGGGACAGGTTTGGTTAAGTCCTGGGTTTGTAGTTCTGTGTTTTCCTCATTTATTTCTATTCAACATAAAATTAAAATGTTTCATGATGTTGGCTGTCCTGCAGATTGTGCTCTGACTGTGTGGTTTATAGAACTCTCAACACTGCCTGCAGCAGCACATAAGCAGAGCAGATGCTGTCCGCAGTAAAATTAGTTTACTATTGATTTAATATATGTTCTCATAAAAAGGATTCTGTTTATGAAAGCAGATTTCTGAGTAAATTTTGAAAGTCATGTTGCAGAACCTGTACACAGTCCACCTGGAGAAGCTATATTTGTTCCTCAAGTTGTCTCAAGATTGGTGTGTTTTATTGAATATATGTTGTCTTGTGAAGGTGATCTGTTGTAGGTGATGGAATTGGCTGCCTTGTTCGGGGAGTGAACATGGAGGAGTGACTCAGGTGTTTTTGGCTGATAGAGACTCAGTAGAAATGTCTGATTTGGTGAACCTCTCTGCTGTCACCCTCATTGCACTGTGACTTAGTCTGGCTGCCTGTTTGTCTCCCTCTGGAGCTGCTGTTGCTGCCAGTGGACTGTGCATGAGTTCTCTGCTGCCCCTCAAGGATTTGAACAGCAGCGCTGACCGTAAGCTATAGTCCCTAGATGATGAGCTAAATATATAACTCCCATACCCCCATCTCCTTTAATGTTCTTGTCTCCTCTTCATTCTCACCATGCTTGCCATCTCTTACATTCAGCCATGTGTGTTCAAGCATGCCTGTGGAGTCGGACATACCATATACTGTATATGTAATATTAATGGCCTAGGGGTAGAAAAAATGCCCTATTTGTCAGCTGTTATGTGCCATCATGGTTGCTGCACAGAGAGGTGAAAAAGCTTAAAAGGAGAGAGCAGAGGAGGCTTGCTTTAATGTGCTAATGGTACATTTTGCGACTCCAGACTTGCCTGTTTTTTAAAATTCTAATAAGGACAGAGCGGATATCCATGCAGGAGAGACAATGAAGTCAAGAGAACATAGTGTAACCAGACTGCTGGCTGCATTTCCCTTTCCCCCTCCAGCTCCTCTTAGTTTGCTTTGTCCTTCCCTCTCTGTGGTTCATTCCTCCTCATCCTCGGCCCTTTTAGCTCACGCAGAAAGATTTGTCTAAATCTAGTCACTGGATCTCTTTTATATGCGTGTTAAGTCAGTGCCTGAGCTTTGTTGAAGGAGGTGCCTGCTGCCAAGATCTGTCACCGTATTAGCCAGCTCAAGCACAATATGGCCCTCAAGCACTAAAGCTAACCAGACCTATCAGTTCTCTCCTTTGTAAGGACCTTTCTGTATCTCATTACATGAATATGATGCTGGAATATGAGCAAACACTGAGGGGGGTGTCATAAGAAGTTTGAATCACATCCCAAGGGGTTTTCCCCACAACACATTTATCTGATCTGCCGTGTTTTCTCCACGAGAGGTAGTAATCGTTTGCATTAATCTATAGTGCTCCACAGACCATGAACCAGCTTGTAAGTCTTTGTCTTACGTTGAATGAAGATTACTGTTTTCCAGGTCGTTTGTTATTGTGTTCTAGATGGAGTTGGATTTCCGTGCTGTGGGATTAACCCCAGTCTTTATAGCATGATCTGTACAAACCATATCTATAATCTATGGGGTTATTATAGGGGCCAGGCAAAGTGAAGAGGGGTCATACTTCCATCTGCTCACAGTTCTACATGCAGATAAAAATCATCTGCAGCGGGAAGCAGAGGCTTTCCTCTCCGTCTTGATCCACATATCCCCTCAAAGAACAAACCTTTATTATACTTGATCCGAAAATCCTCTGTGAGGCGCTGAAGCAGAATGCAAAAATACACCACAGTTCAGTTAGCGTGAGTCATCAGATGTCTTCAATATGTCTGATGGTTTGCTACTCTGATAGTTTGCAAAGTTAAAGAGTGTAGTCATCTCCTTTTTTCAACCTAATATAGAGGCTTAACCTTTTCCTCTTGGTTATGAAATATTTAGAGCTCATGTGAGGGCTTTTTAGCTGGTTATGAAACACTGAAATGAATACTGATGCTTCCATGTAGCCCACAAAAATAAACCAGAGAACAAGTGAAAGGATTAACTATTTCTGTACTGTTATTTTGTAAAGCAGGTAACCACTGCCACCAGGTAGTTGTCAGAAAAAACAGGGTTTTTGTTTCCACTGTGAAGCTTTGAAGTGACTGATCTATTTAGCGTTCAGAAAAATTCAGGATTAAAGTATTTGTTGAGGATGCTCAAGCATGATATCAGTTTAACAGATACTAGCTTAAAAAAGAAATAAAAACATTTCAGCAGATATTTAAAACAATGTATTGGCTGTATAGATCAGCTGTACGTACAGATAAGTTTGGGGAGTTTTAGGCAGAGCCAACAGACCTACAGGTGCATCTCAAATAATAAAAATATGAAAAAAAAAGGTTGTGTTTTTGCTGTGATTTAGTTATCGTTTAAATCACTGTTTCTGGGTGGTACAAAGATCTGTTGTCAGATGAAAGTAAATTTGCCATTTCATTTTGGAAATCAAGGTCCTAGAGTCTGGCAGAAGATCAGATAATCCGCTTCAATTTCCACAGTCAGTGATGGTTTGGAGTACCATGTCATCGGCACACACTGGTCCACTGTGCTTCATCAAGTCCAGAGCCGACCCTGTCAGCCATCTACCAGGAGAGTTTAGAGCACTCCATGCCTCCATCTGCTGAGAAGCTAAATAAAAGATTCTGATTTCTTTTTCCAGCAGGACTTGGCACCTGCCCACAGGGAAACCGAAACTATCAGAAAGTGGCTTTCTGACATTACTGTGTTTGATTGGCTAACTCACCTGACCTGAACCTCATAGAGATTCTCTGGGCTACTGCCAAAAGGAAGATGAGAGATAGCAGGCTCAACAATACAGATGAGCTGAAGGCTATCAGAGCAACCTGGGCTTCATAACACCCCAGCAATGCCATGGACTGAGTGGCTTCATGCCACATCACATTGATGGAGCAATACTTACTTCTCTTTAAGCTGTAATCTTCAAGATTAAAGCGACAAAAGTTTTTCACACGGTATGAGATGAATCTAGAATATATGGACTTTTAGCTTTTTGAATTAAGTCACAGAATAATATGATTTTTTTCCATGATATTCTAATTTTTTGAGATGCACTTGTATGTCAGCTGAAGTCTTTTTTTTGTTCATCCTCATTCCTTAAACTTCTAAGTGTCTTTTAAGGAAGATCAGATCTGAACTACATCTATATATCACATCATGAAAAAATCCGGTATCAACACTTAAACAACACTGCTTTCTAATTTGCAGAGCAAGACAAAGAGTTTAGATGTATTTCTTTGTTTATAAGGGTCGCCAAAATAGACAAACAAAAAGTTTCCTCTTAGGAGAGGAAACATAAATTTGGTGTGCTCCTGGACTAGTCCCATTTAAGTCCATTGTATTGATGTTTAAAAGGATGATTTTGGTCACAGATGAATACGTTGTGTATATTTTCCTGATTTATAGATACATTATTAGATTTCAAGAAATGGAAAAGGCTCATTCTAATTTTCCAAAAAAAAAAAAAAACTAAGTTGGTTGTTAAAGAGACAGTTTGTCAGAATTTGGTACAGTGCTTATGATATGCAAGTGCAACTGCCCTATTATAAAATGCACATAGTGCTGTTACGCCGCCTGTCTATAATGTGCATTTGCTGGCATTTGTCAGCTAACCTTGCAAAGCAGATGGACACGCCCATTTCCTTGTTTCTCACTGGTGAATCCATCTTGTTAAGCTCCCATCTGAACCGTTTGGGCCCTGTTAGAAAGTAACAGGATTAATCAGCGATGAGGGGCAGTACTATCATGCACGGCAGAGTCATGACGTAAACAAGCAGCAGCAAGAGGCCGGTGCAATTATGGCGGAAGAGCTTAGTGTGGATTCTGCTAAAGCGTAAGTTTTATCAGAACTTGACATTTCTTCATTTAAAGAAGAACAAAGAACAGCAGTGAGTTTTCTTTTCTAAACGACTAAAGTCGAGTACTTACATGTCTGTAGTTGCCATAGTTTGTGTTATTCCTGCGCAGGCGCAGCTCAATAGCTGCTACATCCTGTGTTTTGTTGCTCTTATTTGCCCGTAGAGATGTGACAGACAGAACGTTCATCCAATCACAGTGAGTTTTTTTCAAATCATCTGCCTTTTCTCAAACGTTTTCTATTGAAGCTTTCCCATCTGGCATGTCAGGTTAGTCTACAGCCTGTTGTTTGCAAATTGTTTAAATCAATCAGTCTTTGTTTGTTTAGCACCAATTCATACCTAAAGTTATCTCCACACACTTTACGAAGAGGGCAGGTATAGACCATACTCTCTGATTTGGCCTATTGTTATTAGGACCTGCACTAATCACTGTGAACTTAGCATTAGCAGTATTAAGCCTTGTTAAGGTGGCAAGAAAAACCTTCCCTTTAATGGGCAGGAACCTTAAACAGAACCAGACTCATTTTGACAGCCATCTGCCATAGCTGCACTGGGGCTGGAAAGGGGTGAGGGAAAGCAGGAAGAGAGAAAAGGGTGCTGCAGAAAGAGGGTCAAGAGATGCAACAAAATAGCAACTGAAAGACAAATGTATGGCTGTTATGGTCATAAACTTCTCTCCTATTTGAAGGATATGGCTATTGTGTCAATAACGATGATAGCAGCTTGTGAAGCATTAGCAACAACTGCGTGACTGAAAGAAAGAAAAATAATGTAATACAGGCATTTGCAGATAAGATGAGATAGAGAGAGCTATTAATGATTATGTTAGTTAAAGTAGAATTGCTCTTAGATTCATGCATGTGAAGTATGTGTATAAACTTAGCTGCTGCTGTGATGTCTTTGTCTAGGATTGTAAGGTTACAAACTAAAAAGCCTACTTGTACAGGGCTCTCCACAGCCATATGGAGTAGTCAGCCAGTGGGCATAAGTATATCCCAGTGAGTCTGGAAGCATGAGCACTCCTGCATCTATCACTCTAAGCAGGCAGGGTTGACACAGACAGACAGGCACCTCTCTTATAAACATAATGGTGTTAGTGGAAGTGAATGCATTTAAAATGTACAGCACCACAACTTGTTAGTTAAACTATGTTAATTCAGCAATATTCAGCTGTGACTGAGTGAGTTGTAAGCTGTTTCGCTGACAGCTACATGTGAAAAGAGACAGCTTTTTGGCATAAGAGTTATTTATTTTGTTTGTTTGCATGCAGGCCAGAGACATAACTTGAGTTAGATGAGTGGTTCCAATAGAGTTGCCAGGCATGAGACAAGAATGACAGAGATAATGATAAAGCCTAACATTGTGTGGTAATTTTAGAATTAATATCTGCCTTTTGGCTGGTTTCTTGCATGGACTCTCTCATTTTCCTCTTCTTGGCTTCTTCTTCAGCCTTTTAGCTGCAACCATTGAATCAAACATTACTAAGATGACAACTGGCTTCTTGTTAGCAGCCTGTTGTGTGAACTTGTGCCCTAATGCCTCCTAAAGACTGGGCTTCTGTAGCATTCTTATATGTTTCTGGCATGCTACACTGTGCTGATATGAATCTCAAGCAACCTGAGTTTGATATGTTCACCAATATGCAAGAAATAAACGCCATCAGTTGTGTATCACCCATCTACACTGCCAGTGCCGTTGTAACTAATGAAGCAAAGCAACACAAAACCGTTGTAAATGTATTATTCATATGCTAAGAAAAATATGTTGGATCAAGATTTTCCTCCTTGTTGGAATCCGACAAACTTCTAAGTTTATGCATTACTCCATTCTAATGCTAACTTGTTTGTTTGTTAAAGCCAGTCAGTGTTTTGATTATTGTTGCATCATTTCTTCCTGTATTCCTATCAGCTGGTTAGTTGGCGTAGATCGTTGCAACAGTCATTTTGAGATAGTCACTTTAAATTAGAGCTGAATGATTCATGAAAACGATCTAATTGCATTTTTTTCACCCAATATTGCCAATGCGATTTAATATGCAATTATTTTTATATATTTTTTGATGAATACAAGCATTTAATTATTCCATATTATAACCTACACAATATTAGATAGAATAACATATAGGGATAAAAAATGTAAAACAAACAAATATTGCAATTTTCTTGGCTCATATTGCAAATTTGATATCAACTGAAGGGATGATCATTTTTATGCCATCTTGTTTTAAATAAGAAAAACATACATAAGTAAAGCAGAACTTTTAATTAAAAGAATCTTGAACGTTTGTATAATGTGCATAAAATATCTGCTGCTGCAAAGAATATTAAACTTATATTTTGACACATTTCAAGTTTAAGAAATATTGCAACTTTTGGGATTTGTAATTTGCGACAGGACATATTGCGATTTAATCTAATGTGCAATAATTTTGCCCAGCCCAACTCTAAATTTATGACACTGTCTGAATTTTATCCCAGGCTATCTTTAGTCGCAAGACCAGGACAATGGCTGTCTGTCTCACAGTTCAAGCAAAGGTAATGTCACAGTTGGTCATCTTTCATCTGGGACAGCCCAGAATCACACAATGTATACCAGGCTATGCAATGGCACAGTTTTCACATCGGAATGGATGCCACTTTCCCTGTTAAAAGTTATCATATTATCAGATCAACTTTGAAAATGTGAGGTTGCAGTGGGAAGAGTAGATACTGTTGCTTTAAATACATGACTTACTGTTTGCTTAGAATAGTACGGAATGAAAAGTCCTTTTCATTTAAAACCAGAACAAGAAAGGCAAAAATGTATTGTTTTGAAGAAAAAGGAATCAGTAAACTAACAAGTAGCTGAAATTGTTGTCATTTGTCTTTTCTGGTGACTAATTAACCCAACGTTGTAGTTCTTGTATAAACTGAAGGATCATCTTTAAAAGTATGTGATGGTTTTATGGTAATTTCTAAAAGAACTGTGCTTAATGCATTGAAAATAGTGACAGCGTGTACTTCTTAAATTTTAAGATGTGTACTTGTACAAATTACCTGCATGAAAATATTCTGCAAGGGAACCAAGAGCAGAATATTGCTATCTCTCTGTTTTTCTCAGTTGTCTTGCTTTTGCTGTTTCTTTGTTCCTTCTTCTCCGTCGTTCTCCCTTAACAAGCTCTGTGTGATCTACCTCTTTTCTGTAGATTGTTGCTTGACTGACAGACCAGACACAAGAAAAAGGCAGGCGCAAGAGGGCTGCCTCTGAAATCTAATGTACTCTGCCCTCATTTGAGTGCTTGTAATGTTTCCCCTGTGTAATTAGCGTAACAGGCTCTGAGGGCTGAATATGTCTACGCAAGTCTGATTATTCAGTAGGACTGAACCAAACAGCAGGGTTTATTAGCAACTCAACAGATTACCATTGTTCATTTCTCCTTTTTTGGCTGCTTTGTGGCACTGATTCACCACTCTTGCATATTTTTCCATCTAGGTACCAAATGACACCACACTGCAATTTCAGTTTTTATCATAAAATTCTTAAATATTCACTTTGCAAATAGCTACAAAATGTGCAGCAAATGTACATTAAATGTGTTCAAAATCTTTCTATTGTGGCAGATTTTTAGGAATGAGTGTGCACTGCAAAAATCAGCGATAATAACGTGTAGGTGAGAGGTTGGCAGCTGCTCTGGCTGTTTTGAACTATTTTTTCCTATCCGTCTCTCTCAATCTCTTCACCAGTCTTGTAGCGTTCGCTGGGATTAGGATTAGTGGTCTGAGGCTGACTACTTTAACAAGAACTAATTGATTTGCGACTAAGAATGTGTTTGATACTGCAGCAGACAAATCCAAGGTATCTGTTGGGGTTACACAAGGCCTGCAAACATTACAGCAACCTACGTCAGCAGGGCCGTTGAGTTTTTTTGGCTCTTGAACATGGAAGTTTTCATCTACACTGCGCTGCACAGCTTTTCGTCTGCCATCAGCTGTGGGCAGCAGGCCTCTCTTTGGGGAGGCTTGTGCGCTCGAGCCCACGCTGGGCCTGATTAGTCAAGGCTTTCCAACTGTGCTGTTGGGTCTCCATGTAAACAAACACAATCCATTTGTTGAGCCTGTACAGCACACAATTAGTCATTGTTTGCATGGGAAAGTCATTCTGCTGTAACTACAAAATCGCTGATGTAAACAGTTTGAACCAAAGGTTGTCAGTCCATGTAAATGTCCCTCCCCCTCTTCTGTGTCTTTCAGAGCTGTGCTGCTGCCACTGGTCCAGTTCCTGTGCTTCCAGTGAAACCAGTGGCTGTCAGCCCAGTGAGCTGTTTGAGCTGTCTCCTGGCTGTGGATTGCATCATTATGGAACAATAGCAGCGAGGATCAAAACTCTCCCTCCTCCTTCTCCTCCTTCTCCTCCTCCTCCATCGCTCCCCCTTTTCTTTTTCCTCTCGGCCTGACCCTCCACTGAATCCCTCCCCCCTAACAAACACATTGCCGCCCACATACACACATGCAAACCTCTGACCACTCCTCCCACGCTGGTCATGGTCCACTCCCCCCTGTCTCTACAGCAAGCCAGACAGTGAGTCGGTGGACACTGCGTGTAATCCTGTGTAAAGCATAGGCCCTATACGGCTGCATATGCTCCCTTTTGTCATGGCTGCTGTTGTTGTTGTGGAGGCCTCCCTCAGGAGAGAGCATGAGGGAGAACAGACGGCAGCGTAAAACTCACAAAGAGAGGAAGCGAGAGCGAGTGAGAGACACTGGCGCTGCCGTTTATTTGACCAGAGGAGAATGAGCTTCACATGGAAACACGTGGAATTCAATGGGGGTGAGACCACATGATGTGGGACTGGCATTACCACCCCACGCCAACAACACATTGGACCAGCAGTCTACTTTGGAGATATTTGCCACATAGTGGGCTGCAACAAGTAATGCAGTGAACTAGAGAAAAGTAAACAAGACTTTGTTTTTTGTTTTTGGATGAGGATATTTTTTCCTTTTTTCTGCTTCTTGGTGTTTATTTTTAATATCAGCCTACCAAAAGTGCCTTTTTGCCATTTTGATTTTCATCTCACTTTTTATAGTAATACTCCATATTGCCACAAGTCACCTACATACTTTGACACTGTCACATACAGCGTGTGTTACCCTATTTTGGTAAAGGTACATAGAATATTTGATGTAGTGTTTGGGTGTTAACAGCCTCTACAGCAGCCTCATTCTAATACAGAATTGACAATCCTCCATTTTTTTTCTTATCTTTGGGAAAGTCCTAGCACAGAGATTTGTATTGCTGCACACCAGCAAGACTTTCCGCACTGCCACCTCCCAGCCTCCGTTACTCTTGCGACGCAAAGTTATCGCCATGGTTAGTATCCACTCAAAATGGCGCTACTTATTCATGTTCCTGGGCATCCAGCTGGTGGTCATGGCGCTGCTGTCCCGAGAGGGATACCAGAAGCGAGTCAGCTACTTCATCCGCATCTTTCGCAAACCAGACACCACTGCTTTGTCAGGCCGAAACCACACGCCTGCGAGCATCAGCATCGGGGGTGATGTCTATGCCAACCTCTCCCACCTATCCAAAGGTCATAGCCATGGAAGCGACATGCCATACTGCCCCAAGACGTCCCCTCTTATAGGTGAGTGAAACTTGCCTCAGAGTCACTTCATTCTGAGTTTGTCACAACTTTTGACACTGTCAGTCGTTTCAAAAAGCTTTAGAGAACTGCCAGTCTTCAGAATTTTAACCCAAGGCTGCCATGAGCAGAGGAAAGAAAGTAGGGGTGGTCCATTCAGATTCAGTAAGGTTTTGCTGGAAGTCATATTTGAGATACTACTGTAGATTATGCCTTCAGTATATTCTATATCAGGCACAACTGATGACACTGTCTCATTTGTATGAATACACTGGTTGCCAGAATATTGCCAAATTTGTACAATTCAGACAACATGCAAGAGTTTTCTTGCAACTTTTATCATTAAAAAAACAAAATAATCCAATGTGGGATATCTATTTCCATCTATGGTATTGATATTATTTGATGTCATATGTATCAAGTTTGAATTTATTTAACTGTGACCGCCTTATTTCTTAGCACCTGACGACTGTACAAAAGAAAAGTCATTGTCTCTTTTACATGCGTGAATCACGACTACATAAATAAATTGTGAAAAATCTAGCACACTGGTTGAGCTGGATTGAGTGACAAAGAGCCAAACTGGTGGAATTGGAAAAGTTAGAAAAATCATGAAATTCATTTATACGATACCTCAGATAAGTAAAACAAGTGCAAATAATGCATGACTAGCTTTAACTTAATAACATTATTAGATAGCTGAAACTTTGTCATTCATATGAAATTAATAAAATAAAAATCTAATATATTTCATTGTGTTTGATAGAGTTGACAAAAATCCAGATGTGATTGGTAAAAAAGTTGTATTTTGAAAAAAGTGTTGATTTAAAAATCTGTTCCTACACACATCTGCTAGTTTAGACTTCAGTGTGTACAAATATCAACTTCAAATGAATGTAGCAAAAAAAACCTACAAATTTAAGTTCAGAACATGTTTTGTCCCTTATCTTGAGAATCAGTGATATTTATCTCTCATGTTCTCTCATGCGCTTGTTTTTGCTTCAAGAGGAAACCATCTGATTCTTCTGATTCTTGGAGTTCTGTTTTCACAGTCTCATAGAAGGCTTTACTTCAAGATGTTGTGTCCCAAACTTTCATTAACTTCAATGAAGTTAAACCAAACTTTGTGATACAACAGAAGAAAGACATTCAAATTCATATGTGCTGAAATAGATCTATATTCAGTGGTGCACTGGTGCCTTGTATACTCAATACTTACCCTTACATTTTAAAGCATGTCATCTAGTAAAATATATCTGATCTGTGTTATAGACAAAAACATGTTATTTTACATATTTAGTTCACCACAAATGGGACTTCAGTATCTGTAACTTAGCCTAACTTCTGCTTCTTCAGGAACATTATATTTATATTTCAGGCAATCCCATACCTATTCTCAGTCAGTGACCTTGCAGTAGTTTGTTCAGAGTTTTTGCATGGATTCACTGCCTTGACATGGCTGCTTATTTCAGCAGAAAACAGGCAGTGGCACTACTTGGACTAGGGTTGTTGAAAAAATGAGGCTCAAATGAAAATGATTTTGCACAATACAGAATGTTAACATTACACTGGCAGCATCCACAAAACCTATGTAGCTGATCTTTTTTAGCACTCATTGTCTTGAGTGTAAAAACTGGGGGTGCACAGTTTAACACTGGTATTAACCAATATCAGCTCTGGCACAACTAACTAGCTGAATCCAATCAGATATTTTTACTTGGCAGGATGAGTGACCTGTAAGAATACCTCTGGTCTGTGTTCATGGTTAATTATTTGGGAAAATGTTGTCATAGTGGTATTGTTTCACCAAAAAATGCTGTAAAAAATATAAGTACTGGCTATCGGCTATATTGCTGTTGTAAACATCAGCCTGAATCTTTGTATGTGCCTCATCTCTGGAAAAACAACCTCAACATTAAATGTTTTTGTTGCTCTCCTTAAAAGTTCAGCATTTGGGACACTGCCACACTTGCCAATGTTCCTTCTTCCTTCCTTCCTTAGTTTAGTCACCAGCTGTGGTGAGAAACTGACCTGACTTTTTGAGGGTTTAGTGTCTAGGTCTAGAACTGCTGCTATCACCAGGATAGGATTGTTTTACATTATTTTCTACATTCTTAGTGATTTTTCCTCAGGAGGGAAATAAGCACGCAGTAGAACAGATCTTAAGGATAGTACTGAGGAAAGCAGAAGTCAAATTTTGTAACCGAAGCAGCAATAAGCTCTTGTGAAACAACTCTAAGACTGAGGTTGTGAGTGGTGTCAGCATTAAAGAGGAGCCTTTAACACACGCTAACGCCACATCAGTGGTTCTCAACTGGTGGGGCTGGGGCCCAAAAGTGGACCTGGAAGCTCTTTCCAATGGTTTGTGAGTGTGGGCCAAGAAAAAAAAGTGTATGAGTTATGGTAAAGTAATGCGACTGCACTTATGAGGGTAAAAGCACGTGGTTCACAGTCAATGAGTGTTATATATTAAAGGTTAGGTGTTCACCCACAAATGCTGTATGTTTCTAGTAAGTGGCATCAGAAAATAAGAGTTAAGAATGTCAGTTTCTAAATGTCTCGAAAAAATTTGCTTGCGTTTTTCCTTTTGAACAGGAGTCAGAAGTTTTGGGACAGCTTTGGCACACACTTTTGACATGTTCAAATTTTCATATTCTATTTGCAAAACTTGATCTTTATGAATGGAGACGAGGGATCGGTTTAACTAATAACTTGTTTTTTAAAATAAAAACAGGCTTAAAATCCCAGTCTATAAAGCTTTTTTAAACTATGATGAACCTCCCACCACTAGAAGCCGCTGTAGCTTCAGTTAATGGCCACTGCCTTCCTGTCTGAGCTTTCCCCCAGCACTTCACTGGATGTAAATGTGAGAAGCATAGCAGTCAGCTTCAGCACATTAATCTGCAAAAAGGAACGAAGGCCTGGGGAGCTAGCTGCTAATTTTAACCACACTATACAGAGCATATCAGACTCACATCACATCCACCAACGTAGTGACCCTATGAAGAATGTGACTGTTTTCTAAGTATTTTCTTCTTATAAGATTAGTCGGTTAAATGCAATTTAAATGGCTGATTAGCCAAATGGAGAAATAGATGCCTAGGAACATACCTAATAGAGACCATTTCTGCTGTCATTCTTATACAGAGTCATTGATCATTTCAAATGATTTGTTAAATTTGTTGAATGTTTTCAGAAGTTTTTGATGTGCATGGCTGAGCAGCATTGTCTTGGACATCCTCTCTGCCTTCACAAAATCTTGAATGTCCTTCAAACACATGTGCACGTGACATGAAGTGTTCCCCATACACTCCAGTTAATGTACCAAAAGATTCAGCTGCCTTAGTGAAAATAATATCTAGCAGTGAACTAAAGACGGCACTTATTGGAAACTTACAGCAGTTGTGCTTGAATACCTTAAAATTTAATAAACACTAGGTGTAACTGTGAACCATGTGGTTTGATCCTCATAAGCACAGTGTCATATTTTAATAGCCATACCTCGAATTTATGGAAGCCCCAAACTAATTAAAGTAAGTGTCTTGAGTGAACTCAAACATGTATTTTAAGCTCTTCCAATGATGACAAGCAAATGTAAGTATTTGCATCAAGATTTTTGCTTACTTTTCTCAGTTTGCTTGGGTAATAAATCTGATTTTCCCAAGATAATGGGGGAATTCTTCAAGAAATTACCAAATATCCATGCTATCTCAGGAAAATGTTTGCATCTATGTGCTTTGGTTAAGTGTGAATTTTAATCATGTCATTTTTCTTTTGTGCCGTCTCTGTGTTCAATTATGTTTTGTTTTTGGTCCAAACTGCAACAGTCTTCGTTTAAAAATTCTGAGTAGTGGGAAATTTTTTAAAAATTGGGTCACAATTTCTCTTCAGGAGGTGATGGTTGATCCTGAAGCTGGACTGGCTGAGAACCATTGCTCTAAATAATGTTAGGAACACCATTTGTCCATTAGCAAAACTATACTTTTAGTACCAAACCATGTTTCTGGATGCCCATCAGTAATATTGGCTTAAGTGTTTAAGGTACAGAGAGTATGTATTTTCTATCACTGATCCCATAAATGTATTCTTGGATGCAGAAGTGAGAACTAGTCTCACCAATTTGCTCTGTGAAGTATGAAGGTTGCACAAAAGAGTTGAATATCTCAATACTCACCCCTTTCACTTTGTATTAAACAAGCCTTTGACAGGAGTGTCAAACTGATGTAGACAGCTGAGTGAAAGGGTGTCCACCACTTTTGTATTTCTTCTTAGAAAGGAAGAAGTGGAAAGGTCATGTAGGTTTTCCTGGGTATTGTTTAGAAAGTAAACAGAAACCTTTAGTAGTTTCTCTGAAACTGTTTTTAACAAAGTGACTAGTAGACTGCAACAAGGTAAGGTAGATCATTAATGTGAGCTTAACAGGACTTATGCAGGAAGCACCTTTAAAAATTTCACTTAAAATACTTTACATCAGAGGTAGTGTAGAAACCCCTGTTATGTGAGGTACACTGTGTTAACTTCAGCTTAAATCAGCACTCCAGGGTATTAAATAATATTCATCAGCGGACCAGAGGAGCTTAAAAATAGCTGCCTAATGCCACCTACTCATTACAGGGAGGCTGATGGATCAGATTGGATTTTTTTCAGTTAAAAGAATTGTTAAATGTCTGTGATTAATGTCAGTAGTAACGCTGCATCCAGATTTGGCCAAATTAACAGAATGCCCAGAAGAAAAGCCATGATCAGGAACTTGAGGTTTGTGGGGGGTTGGAGTGTTATACATGGTATGTTTTGAAATCTGACATTTTATCAGGTTTTTGTACAGAATTAATGATAACTTTGTTTTAATTTGATGGTAACATAACTGTGTTATTTAAGAGGGGAAATAAATGTAAAAAACATCCCCCTCTAAGTTGAAATTCTTCCTTGCTCACTCCTTTTAACCACACCTCTCGTCTCAATGACAACTGAGCAAACTGTGCTTACAAAGAGAGTGAGAATTGATTACAACTTTTAGGAAACAAAAGGTTGTAAGTGGAGAATAAATCCTTCTCTGTTTGTCTTCTATGTGCCACACACTCCTTAAACATCACCAAGACATCCAGATCCTGCTGAATGTTTGTTCAGTTTACGGGGCAAAGACAGTCAAAGAAGGCTCAGTTTTCTGTTTCCAGGCTGTAATCTTTGAATAAACCTTAAAGCCTTGTTCTCACGTAACTGACGGTCACTCTACACTACTTGACTGATAACTGAGCCATGAGGTGTTGACTAGTTTCCTGGAGTAACAGAATGGATATAAAGGTAACTGAAGTACCTGTGGATATTCTGTCCAGTGACAGGAAGTCAACAGAAACCACCAGGGAATAAGTAAAGCTGGTTTAAGGGTGGGTGAAATGAGTGAAGGATGCACAAAGAGAGTTGGAAATTATAACCAAATCCTGTAAGTTGATACTTAGCTTGTGTTCAGAAAACCCTGATAGTGCCGCAACACGTGACACCAACTCCTCTCTGATTTTCTTTATTATTTAGTTGAGGAACCTTTGTTTATTTAAAGTGACATATTCTAATTGCTTGTTGGAACTATGAAATCAAAACCTTGGATAAACTGTAAGTGAAACATCTTTAACAGCAGTATTTAAAGCAAAAACGTATATGTTTGAACTAATGTCAAACATTTTACCTGTTTGAATTTGTTTGTCATTAAGGATGCATGATACAGGAATTTTGCTAATATCCAATATTCTTATATTGCAGTATTTCTAATCTTATTTTAGCTGGTCCCAGTATCAGTACTGATATTCAAACAGTTTGCTTTTTGAATTATAGGGCACCACATGTTTAGGGCAGTAGAAATGAGCTGTTCCTCTTAAGTGCAGCATGAATCAATGTCGTTAGATTAGACATAGCATTTAGAATTTATTTAACATTGAACCAAACCTCTAACAGTCCATGTGAGCAACATATCTTAGATAAACAAACCTTCCTTTATCGATTTATGAAATAAATTAAACATCCTGCATTCATTAAGGATTGAAATTATGTTGTACACCTTAATATAATTTGGAAAATATCCTAGGAGATTAAAGCAGGGAAACCTGCAGTTATTCGGGGGAGAAAAAAGAAGAAACTCAAGACACATTAAATATTTAATGTCTTAAATAGGAAATATTTTTAAACTACTGTGATTGGGTTAAGGGAGATATTTAATCCAAACTGTACAAATCCTGAGAGTGTTAAAGAGCTGAAAACAAACATGAAAAACAACTTTACATATAATCAGTCAGCATGTCTTTGGACTTGAATAATCAATCTAATCCGCTCCTGTGTGTGCAAGTGCGCACAGACAAATGACTGAAGGTTGTAAGAGACGGCTTCTCATCCAGCCCTCTAAAATGTAAGAATTACAGCTGATATGTTTGGCAAGAAACTCAGAAATGATAAAACACACTTCATTTGTTTTAAAGGCTAGTGGACATTTCAGGCTTTCTTTAATCCCCTTTAACAGTCAGAACAAAGCAGTTTATATTCTTGGTACTTTTAATTAGCCTCCATTAGTCTATTAGTGATTAACTCTGGTCTACTATAATAGACCATAACGGAGAGTACGGTTTAGACCTGCCCTCTTTGTAAGGTGTTTTCAGATAACTTTGGTTATGAATTGGCACCACACAAACAAAGACTGATTGATTGACTGAGGTCTCACAGCCACTCTTCTCTCACTCTGCAGCAGGTTCAGGCTGGCCTCCCTCTGTTTGCGTGCTGCTTTTTAAGAGCTAAAACATGCTTTTATGTCCCCATCTTGAAAGCTGATAATATCATATTCATTTAATATATCATTGATGTATGGATAACACACAGTGAGCTCTGCAGAGCAACAAATAAAACTTTGATCCTCATTTTTACCATCTTTATTTAGATTAATTCTCCTAATTAAAGTAAAGCTTTTCATGTTGGTTCTCTGAGACAATCCTGCCAAAGTGCGTAAATAACACAAGCATTCTTCAAGTGAGAAAAAAAATTCAACTAGCTGTAGCTCAACCCTGAAATGCCAGTCCTTGAAAAAAAACTTTAGTCTGTTGGTTCTGCTTAAATCTTCACAGATTTTTTGTACATACTACCGATATTTAAAGCCAATATATTGGCTGAAAACAAATGAAATTTACATATGTGCCAATATCACACCGATAATGCTGTGCATCCCCTTAAATAATTCAATGTTATGTGTCTGATTTGGGGCATTTAAGGTCGACATATGAACTACAACTGGAAGCTGTGCCAGTGGACTGTGCTACAGGGGGGCTTTAATTCTCAGACCCTCAGTAGTTCGCCAGAGTTTGGACTGATTTTAAAAATTATTTGACATTTAAATAGCGGCCATTTTCCTTAAGCCAGAAAATGGTTATTGAAAAAACCTGATCCATGTTACCTCAAGCGCTACATGAACAACTCAAATGACTCCCATAAAGGAGTGGGCGAAAAAGAAAACAATTGGGATGCACAACTTTTGCAGCTGCCTGCATCAGTACATATTAGCTTAAAACATAAATGAATGATATTAGCAGATATTACAATTCCTGCCAACATATATAACCAATATTTTGGCTGCTTTCCTCATTGGCAAGAACATGAGAATAGATCTCCAACCAGGTTGTTCAAGTAAAGTCAACTCAATAAACAAGCTTAAATTGACAGCATTAATTGAGCTAAAGAGTTACATTTAAAACTTTGTAAGTGTCTATTTAGTTAAACTACACTTTTGAAAGTGTATTATTTTACTGTACAACAGAGCCGCCACACTTCTACAAGCTCAACTTCCCCTCCACCACCCCAGCCTCCTCCTCTATAGCATTAAGCTTGTTGCACCCTCATTTTCAGATTTATGCTACTATGGATTAATTGCTTCTGAACTAATTTTATTGTATTCAACACACATTGTCATAAATGTATCTATTCATATGGGAGTTTCTAGCCAGGCACTCCCAGGAGAGTCAATGCATGGTGCTTGGCTAACCCAGGAGGCATCTTTTCTGGGCAGAGACTTCTCAACCAAGTGTATATCCACTTTACAATAAACAGTTAAATGTATGACAAGTGTTCCTGACTGAACTCTTCAAAAACATAAAATCACAGACTTTAACTAGGCACAGCTTATCATCCTTATTCCATTAAATATAAATTATTTTAGAAGCAGTTGATTTTTTTCTTTTAATTCTTTGCTTTCTTTGTTCTTTGTTAATCTTTCTGTTTTTGGTGTTGCCCCTGTGCATGTTTGGTAAGGAATCATGCCTTCTTTGTATGAGAGTAAAGAGTTATTCTGCCAATTTAAACCTTGATTAAAGGCCAGAATTTTTATTTCTTTGCATTCCAGTGAGATGAAAAGAAGGCATGCAAGGAAATAAGTTATTTAACAAAATTCACATTCCTAACACATTCAGCTTTTTCTGCCTTTGAGGGAGAGAAGATGTCACTTTCAGCCATGAAGTTCCATTCAAATCATGGTCTTTCATACACCAACCACATGATTTGCTTTTGCTCCATCGGCACGTAATGTTTCCTCCTGATAATGACAGCAGACTCATTTCTGCCCTGCAGGTGGGCCGATCCACGTCAGCTTCCCGTCAGGACTCACTCTGGCAGAGGTTCAGAGAAAAAATCCTCTGGTGGTGCGTGGAGGACGCTACAGGCCGCCCGACTGTGAGGCCAGACACAAAACAGCCATCATCATTCCCCACAGACACAGAGAGCACCACCTCAAGTTCCTCCTGTACTATCTACATCCTTTTCTACAGCGACAACAGCTGCATTATGGGATATATGTCATTCACCAGGTGATGCACACACAGCCGAAGAGTCAAAGAAGTTTGATTGATTTGTTAGATATTTACAGCTCACATGTCAATAACTTGGTCTGTGTGCTGAGTGTAGCCATTGTTTCCAGTCCACTTCACTTCAGACTTGATAAAAGGCGCCCTCTTGTGTGCTGTAGCTGCATGTGCAAGTTACAGGTTAATGCCCAAGTGGCTTAGAGGGTTTAATCTCCTTAGCTTCAGCTGTAACAATACATTCATATTAACACCTCAGCAGTTTATCTCTTGCATGTCTTCTGCTGGCATTCTGTTGTTAAATCTGTCTTTCTGTCTCTGCTCAGCGGACACCTAGAAATTATGTGTTCACAAAGAATGCTGCAGAGGCTGCAGTGTGTTAGATTTCAGGCCAAATCAGGGAATTGACATCTAAATAAGGCCTGAAAAATATGATGCAATGTTGTGGTAGAGATGAGCAATAAGTCTTTCATTTCCTAGTGAGTCAAATCGAGGCTTTTTCCTTAGTGTGAATCATGGCTGTCGGATTTGTGCATTACAGCTAAAAAGCTAAAAGGATTTCCCACAAATGGCTAAAAATGGACTTTTCCCACAGGGCTATACTGCTGAAATAATTTCTTCAGCAAAGACTAAGTGGCTCTTCAGCAGGGTATCTGGTATAAGCTCCCATTTTATGTTCCATTTTTATATTGCACCCGATTTATCCAGATTAACATGAGGCGGAAAGAACTGGGGTGCTCTGTACTTATTCTTTAGGCATATTACTTTAACATCTGAAATTTGCCTTATATGGAAGCTCAGTATTTGGGTGCTTGAAGGTGCAGTTGTGTTCCAATGCTGAATACTTGATGGGCAAATTTTCACAAGCACTGTCTTGCTTATTCTGTAAACCCTCACAAAAAAATGTCCTGTTATGAATTAGCAGCCAGGCTCTTATGTTATGGCTTGGGTCATGGCCATCATCCCTGTAATTGGTGGGTCAAGGGGGGTACCCCACCCTTTGCCCAGTGACATCTGGGATCAGCTACAGCCCTGAACAGGATAAGCAGTATAGATAATGGATAGGGATGGGAACAGAGAACCGGTTCCCGTTGAGAACCGGTTCCAATCGGCTCGATCCATCAACATCATTTACATTTAATCTTAACGACTCCCTTATCGATGCCTCACCTCTGTGTGCCATAAAAAACAGGCCTCGCATGTGGCAGTCAGCAAACATGAATAGAGAAAATAAACATTTACGGGGCTGTACAGTATCGCCACAAGGTGTTTAAAAAACACATTAAACACTTGTCGGCATGCATGTGTAAGCACAACGAGTGGAGCACACACCTCTGAAGCGCTTCATCTAAGCCTTTATCTAATTGCTTTGAGTCTAAAATAAAACACTTTTATAAGGAGACGTTTACAGGAGCACGAAAAGTGAATTATTTAAGTAAAACAGTTTGAATCAGGGCAGGGGATCAAATGAAGTTTCTCTTTTTCAATGACACAGACGTGTCCTCTTTTTCCTTCCTCCCCTCCCCACCTCCCAGAGCTAAGATGAGAGGTAATAATCCAAATCTAATATCATAGAATCTTTGAATGTGAAGTAATGTTCAGTCTGCTTTTAAACAGATTAAGATTGGACTTTATTATTGTTTATGTCCACTTTTTGCTTCAATGGTGAGCCCCCTCCTGCCAAGTGTTTACTTTACGATGGTCTTAAAAAAAGTCACAGAATACTCAAGCACATAAAAAGACCAACAAGCATGGATTAATTTCATCTTCATTTTACATTAAACTGGTAAAGATGAGTTTAAACATTTTTAAAACCCTCAGTGGTTTTGATTGTACATGGCATGGCATGGCTGCCACAGGACGCAGCACCTGTGGGCATGCATAATAATATTTCATCACTGATCTATGCCTAGAAAGAAGAATTAGAGCATTTTTAAACTCATGTTGTCTTAGATCACATTGGAGCCAGTGGTGCACCTCTAACAGTTTGACTGTAGAGAATACTACCGAGGTGCCAGAACTGTGCCCGCTCCGTGCCTGTGCCATGGCACACGAGTATCTGTGCGCTAGTATGTATGTGAGTGTTCGTCCTTTGCAAAACTGTCCCGACATCATTAACAGGAGTTCAGTCATTACTTTTAAAGCGTCATCATACACAGGCAGCGGTGCTGCGGGTGGAAAAGTATACATATTCTCGAGGAATTGATTATTAATATGCGCTCATTGCACATTACCATCTTCATGATGGTAATAAAAGCAACACCGTAGCTATTTTTAATTCCCTTAGGATATAGTATTACCCTATTACCACCCATTTCTAGTGAACTGTCACAAAAACAGACTAAAGTGGTCAAAACTGGCTTCATTTCTCCAAAAATGACTCACACAGGTCAATGTGAAACGTTGAAACAAACATTGATGTCTAATGCATGATATGCATCTTTTGCCCAATAACTGTTAATTTTGCACAAGAGCTCAATTTATTTTGATGCTTACGGAGATCTAGGATCCAGAGACTAGTTTTAGATTTATTTTAAGGTTTTATTTTTTAAAGAAAATGAGTGGTAATACTGTATTCTTATTCAAGTTCAGAGATAAAAGATCCAGAGAGCGGTTTTGTTTTTACTGAGACATTTCCAACAAAAAAGATTTTTTGTATATTTTAGAATGTTCTCCTCTCAAACGCTTGATTTTTAACATTTTTCAATCAAAAAAAGAAAATTCACAGGGAGGAATCAATAAGAGAATCGATAATGAATCAAATCGATGAGAAGAATCAATAATGGCATCAGTATCGATAAAATTCTATCGATTCCAATCCCTAATAATGGATCGATTGTTCCCTGTTTTGACACCATCTCTTTTTTCACAGGCGGGAAACTACACTTTTAATCGGGCCAAGCTGATGAATATTGGTTTTCGTGAAGCCATGAGGGAGGAAGACTGGGACTGTCTTTTCTTCCACGATGTTGACCTCATCCCTGAAGACGATCGCAACACCTACATCTGTGACTCAAACCCCAAACACTCGGCCATCGCCATGGACAAGTTTGGCTACAAGTAAGACTTTTCTTTCTGGACTGTGCCCCCTACTAATAACACTAAAACCTGGTTTTTACTTCTCTGTTGAATCTATGCTGTAGCTGTACAGCAGTGGATTATGCCATTGTGATTACACTACTTGGAAGTGCTTTTTCACCTCAGTTCCCAGTCCTGCTATTACATCCTAGTTGTTTGAGTACAGGAAACCATGGAAATTTAAACCAACATTATTATGTTGGAGTTGATAAATATGAGTCTGCAGTTGATAGTGGAAAGAAGAAAGGAGGGGAGACATCAAGGGAGATGGAAAATACAGTCACTAAATCAGCTGAGAAGAACATTTTTGTCCTCGTTGAGACAGAGAGAGATGCATGGATGAGGAAACGCATGTTTGCTTAGATTACATAGCCATCTGCAGCCATTTATTTCACCTGCAGTCATTATTCAGAGACTCAGAGACTGGCAGCCACCCAGTGCTACCCAGCAGACCAGTCACAGGGCGTCCTGTCTGCATTGATTCAGGCCCTGCCCACATGGAGATGAAAACAATATACTACCGTTCTGTTTTGAAAAAGTTTTCCGTAAAGACGTAATCATTTCAGGAAATATCAGCGTAAGCACGGAAATGCTGAAAACGACTGAAAACACTGTAGTATATATGCCAAGCCTATATGTGATGCTGTAACACGCCAAACTAGAGAAGATCACAGAAAACTGACACAAAGTTTCTTCTAGTTGCCCTTCTGGTTGTTCTCTGTGTTGGATTTAAGAACATATGGTGTGTGCGTTTCGTGGTGGTGGTAAAGTAGCATCAGATTTTGCTGTAAAAGCCATAACAAGCCCAGTAGCTTCTGCAGCACAAACACAAATCTGTAATCCGCCATGTTTGTTTTGGTCGGATGCGCAGGCGCCTTACGAGAGCTTTGCTGTGTGTGATGTAATTGTTTCAAGAAAGATGCGGATAGCCATCCACACGGAGACAAAACGTTAGTCGTTTACGGATTTATGCACTCTGGAACTCGTTTCCAAAAAGTATCGTTTACAGTCACTGGAAACGCCGTTTCCGTGTGGATGAAACGCCGATCAGACAAAAAACTTTTGCACATACTCCTGATTTTGTTTCCTTGTGGACGGGGCCTCAATGATGGGTTATATTTTTGTGGAGGTGCATGTCAGCTACATATGCAGGTGTCTGCAGAGGGTTCAATGCTACATGGACTTGAGAGAGAATCAAAAGTTAGGCGTAAGGCTTCCAATTTTATTTCATTTTTCTATTTTGAGTTGAAAAACATGTGCCTACACTGGTGAAATGTTCTCTAATTCTGGTTTTCAATCACCCAAACCAATGCAATGATCAAGCTTAAGAGTGCCAATGAGTGAGGGATATCCTGGTCTTTATTTCAAGACATGAGACGACAAGTAGTTAAACTTCAATTATATCATTTTATTAATCAAAGTATCTATATTTCTTTTGCATTCATGTAGTGGCTTGAGATCAAGAACTGGAAGAAAATATCTAAAGCAACTTTTTTAACTTGACTTCTTTTCAAAAAAACACTAGATTAAATAAGTCTTTAAATGATAGATTTTTTGAAGTGTTTGTTCAGAATTAGATCCTTTCAACACCATGCAAATGTTAACTGCAAAATAACTCTGAATCTGTTAGATCAAGCGTGTTAATTTCAGCTTTGTGCAACACTCATTGAACCACTAGAGATGGGGGTTCTTCTTTTGGCTAATTCATTTGTACTTGTGGTTGCAGAATATGAGCTTAGTGACTGGTAAACAGTGATATAACATTTTAGCAGTAATAACGTAAACTTTTCTCATAATAATACCCACAAATGTACCTTCTTTTTCAGGAGGCTTGACTAATTATTCTACTGTTACTTCTAAAAAAGACTTAGACCAAAGCAAAGGCGAATCTCCTGGACAAAATAAGACCTTTTTTTTTCTATGAAGCTTGATGAAGTTAGGGTCTGCTCATCGGCGAATAACTAGTAAACTTTATTGAAAGCAGCCCTGCAGAGCAGGGGTTAAAAGATATGGGTTTTTCAGGGAAATGATCAATAGTTCATGAGGCTGATAACCGCTATTTATAACCGATATGCATTTATTAAGACGTACAAAATGTACTTAATGTGGCAAAAGTAAGATTTCACAATCAAACTGAGGTAAACTAATTAATTTAGCCACAGCTTTATCAGCATGAGAAACGGCACAGAACAATACAGTAGAGGAAAGCAGGAAAACAGGAAGTGATGTCACTATATACTATATGCTCACTATATCAGTGGTACCTAGGCTTAAGTGTTGATTGGCTAGTACTCATGTTATCGCTAGCCAATCAGATTGTGTTGTTTAAAGAACATTAGTTGAGACTGTGGAGTTTGAAAATTAAGCCAGAGGGGAAGACACGTTTTGCATTGGAACCAAAATAGTAATTAATTGACTTTATAGAATACTGATATTTATAATCACCTAAAAGCCAAATATCTGCCTGAATAATCAGTCAGACTGATAATAGGTCGACCCCACTGTTATTCGAAACACTTATCTTTGTCCATTTAATCTTTTAACCCCCACCAGGCTTCCGTACAAGATGTACTTCGGAGGAGTGTCAGCTCTGACACCACTGCACTACCTCAAAATGAATGGTTTTCCCAACAACTACTGGGGCTGGGGTGGAGAGGATGACGATATCGGAGTCAGGTAAGAAAAGCTGAGTTAAATGAGCCAAAAGATGAGAACCCAGCTGGACTGTTGGAATAATGCAGATTTATTCATTAATTTGTTTATTATGTTGTCCTTTCAGAGTGTCTTTGGCGGGGATGTATATCACTCGTCCGTCGTTAAAGGTCGGCCGATACAAGATGATAAAACACAAGCTGGACAAAGGCAACGATGTGAACCCAAAGAGGTATCGTCACTTGTGTTCAGTTTGACCCAGACATTTTAACAAATCTTAATTCAGTGTGCACAGATTTAAAATTTCTGAAGTGTGTAAGGGTCATAGACTACATAAGACATTCTATTTAGATTTATTTACCCCCCTAAGAAACTTAGATGAGATCAAGAACCTAACTGATGAGATTCCTGACCAAAAGAAAGTCCTGTTCTTTGCCCACTGGCTTCTGAATAGGCTTGTTAAAGTCCAGCCATAGCAGCCATGTAGGCTCTTTGCAGATGACGTCACACAGCAGCAGAGAACTCCGGATGGGGGACAATGTCTCATTGACATAGAGAAACGCTAGTAAAAGGTCATGTTTTGAACTGTTAACAACCATGCCAAGCATTCAGAGTGAGAAAATAAAACCAATCCACTGGTTAAACCTAGGTAAATATCACTTTTTTGTGAAGTTTAGGGATCATACTCTATGTATGTAGAAAATTTCTGATGATAATTGCAACATACAGGTCCAGTTAGAGTTTGAAAGTACCACTATTCCTTCGTTTCCCATTCATTCCCAAATGCTGCCCCCCTTTCCTGCTGCCCATGGAGCGTTCAGGGTCATATGATTGCAAACAACCTTTTTGAAAGCTTACCTCTATCCTTGCCTTTGCCTTTATTTGGAGTGACAGGACAGTGGATTGTGTGAGAGATCAGGGAAAGAGAATTGTAATGACGTATGAGAAAGATACCTTTAACCTGGACTGCCTGCTTGGAAGAGTACTTTCTGTAAATGGAGCCCAAGCCAACCACTAGGCCATTGGTACACCTAGTAACTTTGCAAAGCCAGTGGATTGGCCAGATTCCATGGCTGTCATCAAGTAGAACTAGAGCTGTGAGCTGAAATGATTGTTCCCAGTCAGAGAATGAAGCAACCAGTCAGCATCATTTGGGGAGAATAAGGTGGGGGGAAGACATTACTGTAGATGCAGCTCTTGCAGAAGTTTTATCAGAAGTGGAAAACATTTCTTTATTAAAAGAAGAACATAGAACCACACTGAAAGCTTTCCCAAGTGGAAAAGATGTTTTTGCTCTTCTCCTGACCAGCTTCAGCGAGAGCTTTATTTACCCACTGGCTCCAGTGATGATGATGATGTTGGCGGCCTGCCGAGGTCACATTATAAAGGGGCACATGCAGACTGCATATGTTCTGGTTCCCTGATTGGCCCATAAAGAATGTGACACACACAACACTGGTCCAGTAAACCTCCCAGTCTCTTTTTGAAAGGTTATGCCCTTCTGCGTACAACTTGTTATGCAAATTAATGAATAACTTATAGGCTTAATAAAATAAAAACACAATTTCTATCTTAGCTTTTGAAACCAAATGCTTTCTGAATCAAACTATAACATTTTTATTCTTGCAGTAAATATGAGCATTTTGATTTTGGACCTAATGAAAATTCATCGGTTTTTGCAGCCACCCTTGTTTTTTCACTTCCTTTGGCTTTATTTTTAAACACTAGAGGTCTCAGCGTAGTTCAGGCTAACAGGCTCTGCACTGTTCTGTCACAGATTGAAACAGCTGAAAAAAAACTGCTGTTTTGTAAAACATTGTAAAATACACTCTTCGATACTCACTGCTCTCTCTGTCTCTGCATCTAAAGGTTCAACATGCTGGCAAAGACACGCACCACTTGGAAGTTGGACGGGATGAACACAGTTGAATACGAGACAATCTCACGGCAGTATCTGCCGCTCTACACCAACATCACTGTCAACATCGGCACTGAGGCCGGCCTGCACCCTCCTTCCCCGACTCCACCTCCTCCTGCCAAAGCTGTAGGCAAACCTGCAGACAAAGCACCTGCCGAAGGCCCAGCTAAAGGCCAAGCCAAAACCCCCGCCAAACTCAAAAAAGCCCCCTCTTTATAAATGATCTACCCTGACAGATGCTAATGATGTTTCAGTCCGTAGAATGGTGTTTTTTCTCCTTCGCGGCCTGATTATTTTTGCTCATATTAGCATTTTTGTGTTGGATTTTGGAGAATCAACATCATGCTGCATGCAGACAGATGACTCATGCGAGGATAAAAACTATAGACATGAATTCTTGGACCTGGAGGTGACGGCTCTCCGCCTCGGTTTCTGTTACATCACTTATTCTTCTTCCAGGGAGCCACGGTGAAGAGTGAAAGGTTAAAGTTGGACTCTATGAGTTTATGTATCTACAGCGCTGTGGTCGCTGCTTAAACCTTATGATGCCTTAGAAACGTTTTTGTTCTTGTTCCTTCACTCGTTACTTTCATTATCTACAGCATGCATTTAATGGAGCAGTAGCTGCAGAAACCAGCAGCCACACTGTGCCACATGATAGTCTTTTTTTTTTCTCTATTCAACGCCAATGAAATCAGGAGCGAGGGACATGTTTTTTGTTTCCAGTTGAGCGTGTGAAGCTGCTACAAAGAGTGAAGGAACTTGACAGATTTGTCTACAACTGTTGATATCATTACCGCCTCAAAAAATGACGCACATATCCCGTCAAATATCTGGGCTGATGTTTATCTGTTTGATTAGCATATACAAAGATCAAGTAAATCTTCCTGTTTTCAAAGGATGCTGTACACGTATTTTGCCTTTTATCATGTTTAGTACGAATGAGGATAAAATGAAAGCATTTTAGCTCTGTACATGCAAAAACAAAGAGCAGATTCCTATGTGTAGCGCTTTCACTTCTCAGCATATCAGATATCTTGGTTTTATTTTCATTTTTGGGTGTTTTTGCCTTTTTCACACAGAGCAGGTTTTGGTGATGGTGATCAGCCTCTGCCTTCATATGAGCTTGTGATTCACATCAAAATGGAGTCTCTTTTGGTTACTGTATTTTTGAAAGATTATATTGATTATGAACAGTGTGTGATTTCTATTTTTCTATGTGAATTTATCCTTTAAGAGTGCTGGCTTGCCCCCTCAACATCTTAAATGCAGTTTATCTACATTAGTGCTTCTTTTTGTGTCTATTGCCCCTGTTTCTCCAGTTTTATTAACCAGATTTTCCCACGTAGACATAAAAATTAGTTTAGTAGCTTTAGCCAAAAGAACAACCTTAAAAATCGTTATAATCTCTACCAAGTAGAAGTGTAAGGTACTGTGCTTTTAAAACAAGCCAACCATGTGCTTTTGCATGCTGTTTTTTGAAAGGTTGTCTGACTTTTGCGGCAATCTCTTGACAAACCTAGAATGTCACAGTAAAAAAAAACAACTAATTCTCATGCAAGAAATATCAAACATTTCTCTAACCAGCTTCACAAGTATCAGGACTTGATGTCTTTGTCTGAATTGAAGCCAGCAAACAGGAATGTTTTTGGATTATTAATTGGGGAAAAGAAGCAGTTTAAATGTCTCATGGATGAGCATTCTTGACCTTGCTGCTGAATTAATGCTTGATCATTAATTCTGAACATCTTGGATTGCAGATACTGGACTAAGAGACAAATTATGTGAGATTTTCCTACAAAAATCAAGAGTATGGCGCACCGGTAGTCGAGTGGTTAAGGCGCATGCCATATACGCAGGCGACCTGGGTTCAAATCTGGCCTGTGGCACTATTTCCTGCATGTCTCTCCCCGCTCTCTCCCCTGTTTCCGACTCTATCCACTGCCCTATCAAAATAAAGGCAAAAAGGCCAAAAATAAATCTTTAAAAAAAAAAAAAAAAATCAAGAGTATAATGTTGTTCAAATAAGATGGAAATGAAGACAGAATATCCTTGGCAAAGCTTACCTGTAAACAGTCAATTTTCTTATTTTTGACATAAAATCCCTGAGTATAATCACCCCGACTTAAATTTTAACCACTTCTGTTGTGTCTTTTCCACTTGCACCCGTATACTGCATGCCGACTCCCTCCCCTTCTTGCTGACAGATTTGATTGTTTACTCATAAAAATAAGAATAAAAACAGTCCCTTTACCCTGTGAGTCTGGGCGTAATGACAGATGAAAACCAAAGATGACTGCACTGAAATCTGTTGATGAAGGATAAATAATGATGTGTGTGTGATTATGAATGAACTGAATGAACCATTATCATGATTTTCTGTATCATTATGGGCCTATCGCTGCTTTTTATAGTTATTTTTTGTCATGTTCTCAGTTTAAACCACATCATAAAAACTATTGAAAGGGACAGGATGCTTATTTTTATTAAAGCTCTTCTAGAAGTTATTTTTATCTTGTGATATTTCTCTGCTGAGTAAGATGAGCGCTGAGAGTGGTTGCCTGTGATTTTCATGAATAGATGACTGTATTATTACCACTAAGGTGAATTCATATTTAAATCCTATGGCCTTAGCAGCAAACACAATGCTAGTATTTACCTAATAAAACCATCATATCAGACTTTATATGCATGTGCAAAACTTATTAGTAAGGGAATGTACCGAGCACAAAGTGGAGATGAAACATATCAGTGCTCGCCAAGGAAACATGAAACACGCTGCGGCGTCCGTGTTGTAACCTAGAAACTGTACTTTTGTGACTTTATCTGTATGAAGTTTTAAGATGAGAGTTGAATTTCTTTGAGTTGAAATGTGTAGAAAAATACTGAGGTCACAATGTACAGCCTTCATAGCTTACTGTGCTTCTCTCTGTTTGATTTGACTCCGTTCTGATGTGGATGTTTAAGCTCAGCAGCAATAGGAAACAGTCACCACAGGGTAGTACTGGAGCAACCAAGGGCAGTGTGACTTTGTGAGTTATTTCTGCTCTCTTTATGAATTCTGCACAGTCCAGAGTGGCCTTACATTCATTAATAAACTGATTATCTAAACAGATGTGTTCATCTTTTCTGTCTATCTTAAGAAACCATCTTTTAGTCTGATTCCTTCAAGTGAAAGTGGATCAAAAGGACATCTTGTGATTTTAAATGTATTGAAAACTTCCCCCTTGTGTCAGTATGCAACAGGCAGGCACATACAAAATCATACGATGAAAAATTAAATGCATATTTGACCATTTTCATCCATGGCACCTTGTTGTGAATGAACCTCTTTAGGCAGCGGTTCTCAGCTGGGACCCAAAAGTGGATTGCAGAGCTGTTTTGATGGGTCGAGCATCAGTGCTGAGGAAAAAATTGTGGCAAAGTATCCAGGATGAATTGAAATCCTATACAGACATGGATCCATGTATTTCATTGTACTCCTTTGCTGTACAAGGAATACTGTAATAAGCCACAAGTTTATTTGTAAAGTTTATGAATAATGTGTCGCTTCATGGATGGAGAAACCCTTTTCTCATCCACATGTTCCTCCACATGTGTGTGTCTGTCAGAGTTGATGTCAGAGGGCTGTGTTTCATGAAAGTAGGAGAGGGCCCAAAATGTGATCTGATAATGATTTAAAACTTAAGTAAGACAAAAAATATTTTTGATGAATACTTTAGTTCATCTATATAAAAAGATATTGCATTATTCTGGTTGTGCTGTTCCAATGATCCTATCCATTCCTTAAAACTCGCAGAATATTTTCTAAAGAGCCTAGATCTTGGGTGACTTTCTGGCGTCTTTAAAGATTAAATCCACATCAGTAACCCTGATATTAAAGTTTTTGCTTTTTTTTATCCATGTATAATCAGTTTCTCAACCGTTTCTGTAGTTAGTGGCTAAGGCTGTCCCCATATTGTCTGTTTGTATCCCAGAATGCATTGTGACAGGCTGTGACAACTAATGGCAGGCTTTTCCACAGTCATGTCATGCTTTGCCAAACAGTGCATGTGCATAGACTTTTGAACTGGAGGAGAGAGCCTGAATGACTCATGATAAAGAGAAAGAGACACAGGGAGGCTGTAATTTGTCCTTCAGAGTCACTGCAGGCAGGAATTGCTTTAAATAATGACCCAGATTTTCAAAAGTGCAAGGATTTCTTTTGTAAAAATGTTAATATTTTGAAGACTGTTACAGAATGATTTTTTTTTTGGTCCAAAAGAGATTGTAATTTTGTTTGTTTTATTTGTCTTTATAGTCCCATAACTTAGAAACAAAAATCAAGTGACATACTGCAGCACACTTATTCTTAAAACCCAGGTGGTCCTGAACAAAAGGATGCTTAGAGCATGACTGTGCATCACAGGGTTGATGTTTTACAAGCTTTTTTCAGACAAAAAGTCCAGGAGAGACTATGGGTTAAAAAAATAGCATAGGGTTCAGAGGTTTAATCTCTCAAAACATAAACAAAATCCACATTATCACAGGAAAATGTTTGCATTCCTATGATTTGACAGTTGTTTTCTACTCTGTTGTGCAGCCCTAATTTTTTTTTTTTTTTTTTTTTTTTACTATCCAGAGCCCAAACGGCAACATTTTCACCAAATCTTTGTTCTGGATTTTTTAAAATTACATTAAGGAGGAGTGGTGGGTCCTGACACCACTGTCTTAAGGATACAGTTTTGATTAATTTTATGTTCAATTGCAAGGCATACAGCTGTGTTCAAATTATAGCAGTGTGTTTAGAAAGGTGAGTAAAGCTCAGTATCCTTATAATAGCTTTTATTTCACTGAACTGATATTTAGTTCAATCAGGAGAGATATAATACGAGTTTAACGATGAATCATTTTACAAGTTTGGAGATGTTTGGCAATCTTTGAAATTGTGAAATGTCTTTGGTGTATATCAGTATTGTTTTGGCTAAATAATACTGATATAACATCAGCACTTCCGAAGAGAAACTCTAGGTCGTAGTGCCTCTGACGGAGTACCCACAACAACCAGTGAGAGCCAGCAGACGGAGCAGCCTCACCAGCTGGATCATACGCACTTTCACCGCTCAAATAAACACAGCTACATTCAGCAAGGATTTCATCCTTGATCTTTCCCTTGTTTTATGAATTTTGCTGCACCTGGAACGCATGCCAGGGTAGCTGAAGTCATGAGACCCCCTTAAAGTTGTGGCAGGTCGGCAGGTGTGTGTTTTCCAGTAATCTGACAGTCTGGCTGAGTTTTCTAATGTGTGTGTTCAGAGAATTAAAGATTAAAAAAAATCATTTTAAATTTTGTCCCAGTGTCTGTGGTCTCCCTCATTTCAGATTCAAAAATTGTGTGTGATCGGCCTTGGTCAACAAAATTAACAGTCCTACAATGTTGTTAAATATTAAAAAAATAAAATTAGATAGATAAAATATACATTTCAGATAGTGAATATTGCATATCCATCACAAGGTAGATAACCAAAGTTTTTGGGGTTGTTGAATTTTGCTAAAATGAAGATTTCCTGAAGGGGAAAGGTCTTGAGAATTTCGCCTACCTAGCAAACATTTATCATGATATTGTTCTATCAGCTTTAAAATGTAAGCTATTTGGTACAAATGACCCTGTCAATGTAACAAAATTAAAACCCACATTTATATAATAAATTATGTTTCCATAAATGTTTTAGAATTGTATTAAATTTCCATCTGTTTGCTGAGTATTTGAGTATATGTGAATTCTGAACTCAGTAAGTATTTACTGAATCCTTTAAATCAATGTTTCTTTTGAACTTACCTTTTGTTGCCCTTTGTGACTTTGTACCTCTGGGGTTTCCGTTGTTCCTGCTGTTATTCCCTCAGTTTTATAGAAACATTTTGCTGTGCTTCTCAACTGTTTGCTGTGGAAAAATACGCCATTGAAGTCCAAATTATAAGTGTAAGTTGTTTAATAATTATTTTATTACATTAACCAGCCATTTGATTTAATTTTTAATGGTAAGATATCACTTTAAAAACTGTTTTACCGTAGTGTGATAAGCGCCACGCCCTGGTACATGAGGCTGATACCCTCGTGCCTTGTGTTTAATGTTGCGTTTGCAGTCATTACAAAGTTTAAACTTTTATATCTTGCAGGTTTAGGAGCAGAGGTGCTGAAAACAGATACGAGAATGCACATTAAGAGTTTTTATTGTCGTCTGCAGGTAGGTTTGTTTTTTAGGGGTGTCATAGATATACACGCGTCTGTTTGCTGTCTGGTCACATGTGCTTCTTTATTTTGACCACTAGGTGTCACTGCTGGACAATTTCATGTACTGTTTTTGAGGTCATATATTGTCAGATTCGAAGGAAAACAGGTATTTATCCAGCGAAAATAACAAGATCTTTGCTATTAATGTATACACTGGGTTGAATGCATACGTTGAATTTATTTGAATGTATTTTTATGGATTTTACGTCCACGTTGCCTTCTTCTGTGCCCTGTATACACCTGTGAAATCTGCAGCAACATGTAGTGTGACTTTTGTTCTGGCACTCTGGTCATTTTTTCCATAAACGTGCCCCACTGATCAGCATCTGTTGACAAGTACCTGATATACTGTAAGTCTGCTTTAAAGGAAGAATTAGACCTTAAATTAGTGTCTTTTAGAGGAATGACAGGATGGATATCTTCTGTGCTAAGTATTTTTTTTTTTTAAGAGTTTTTCTCTCTGTTTTTTCCATTTCTACCCCTAAGCGCCACACAGAAAACCACAATAGCCACTTCCTCTTAGTGGTCGTCTTCATACACTTAAGGTTTACCTGCTTCAAATACAGAGATCATAAATCATTAGTGGCACCAAGGAACTGTTGGTTTTGAACCTAAAATGTCACTGGTCTTTTTCCAGTCAGCGTTTTTAGGGTGAAATAGTTCATTTAACTTTAGTCCTGATCAAAATGACCAAACATTTAAACATTTTCAGGATTTTTACAAGAGATTTAACGGTGTCTCAATGTTGTTGTGGACATGCGACACTTTCAAACCATAGGAAGTGGTAACCACAGTTACTGTTGGCCCTTGGGTGCTTCTCATCTTTTGCGCTCCACTCGCTGGTCTGGTCAAACAGCATGAAAATGGTGGATGCTGTGAGTAGTGAGGGAGCATGTAGTGCCCATTGTGTTTTGTGGAGGTTATCAGAAACTTTAAAATCTGACATGCGGAACCATTTTGGTCTCCTGGTGTCAAGAAATGAGAAGGAGAAAAGGTGGCAGGCAAATAAAAAGTAGTCTGCAGACATTGCCAAACTGCAGGGACACACTGCAGGGAATACAAGTAACATAAGGAGTCACTTGGCATATCATCACCCCGAAAAGATTTGCGAAGATGTAAGGGGCAGAATCCAGTCTGGTCTAAGGACTCTTATGGAAGTGTTTACAAGTCCACTTCCCCACAACAGCGCAAGGGCTCAACAGATCACAAGATACACTATATTGCCAAAAGTATTCACTCACCTATTCAAATCATTGTAATCAGGTGTTCCAATCACTTCCATGGCCACAGGTGTATAAAATCAAGCACCTAGGCATGCAGACTGTTTCTACAAACATTTGTGAAAGAATGGGTCGCTCTCAGGAGCTCAGTGAATTCCAGCGTGGTACTGTGATAGGATGCCACCTGTGCAACAAGTCCAGTCGTGATATTCCCTTGCTCCTAAATATTCCACAGTCAGCTGTCAGTGGTATTATAACAAAGTGGAAGCGTTTGGGAATGACAGCAACTCAGCCTCGAAGTGGAAGGCCACATAAAATGACGGAGCGGGGTCAACGGATGCTGAGGCACATAGTGCACAGAGGTCACCAACTTTCTGCAGAGTCAATTGCTATAGACCTCCAAACTTCATGTGGCCTTCAGATTAGCTCAAGAACAGTGCATATAGAGTTTCATGGAATGGGTTTCCATGGCCGAGCAGCTGCATCCAAGCCATACATCACCAAGTGCAATGCAAAACGTCTGATGCAGTGGTGTAAAGCACGCCGCCACTGGACTCTAGAGCAGTGGAGACACGTTCTCTGGAGTGAGGAATGGCACTTCTCCATCTAGCAATCTGATGGATGAGTCTGGGTTTGGCGGTTGCCAGGAGAACGCTACTTGTCTGACTGCATTGTGCCAAGTGTAAAGTTTGGTGGAGGGGGGATTATGGTGTGGGGTTGTTTTTCAGGAGCTGGGCTTGGCCCCTTAGTTCCAGTGAAAGGAACTCTGAATGCTTCAGCATACCAAGAGATTTTGGACAATTCCATGCTCCCAACTTTGTGGGAACAGTTTGGGGATGGCCCTTCCTGTTCCAACATGGCTGTGCACCAGTGCACAAAGCAAGGTCCATAAAGGTATGAATGAGAGAGTTTGGTATGGATGGCCTTGACTGGCGTGCACAGAGTCCTGACCTTAACCTGATAGAACACCTTTGGGATGAATTAGAGCGGAGACTGAGAGCCAGGCCTTCTCATCCAGCATCAGTGTGACCTCACAAACGCGCTTCTGGAAGAATGGTCAAAAATTCCCATAAACACACTCCTAAACCTTGTGGAAAGGCTACTCAGAAGAGTTGAAGCTGTTATAGCTGCAAAGGGTGGACCGACATCATATTAAACCCTATGGATTAAGAATGGGATTTCACTAAAGCGGGGTACACACATGAGGATTTTCTAAATCTTAAGAGATTTTTTATCTGTTAGAGACCCCACACATGAAGATAAAAAACAATCACGCAGTAAACAGTTTTTATCATACTGTGTGTGGTGTGTTTTGATAATGTCAATACAGCACACCACACACATCATGATTCTGTCCCACCACCGATCTAGAATCTTGTCCTCCAAGCCAGAAATCTTGCATGATCACACGTGATCTAACAAAAACAAAGAAGAAGAAACATAGCAACAACCGGAAAAAACAACACGCAACATGGAAGAGGACATACAAGAAAAGGGAATGATGGTGTTCTTGGGACTATTTTTAACGGAAAAATGCCGCTAAAAAAAAGAAGTCCACTGAACTTTATGATGCTTCAGCAGGTCAGCCATGCTTGTTTTTATTTACGCCAACTTCCATGTTCCTCAGCCAGCTCGCTTCTTGATTGGCTACATTCCGTTCCACATCACAATTCACTGATTCATGACTCAGGATTCAGCTTTCCCCACACATGAAGATTTTTGGTCGTGAACATTGAACGATTGTCGGCCCTGACCGTTTTCGGAGCCGATCATCAGGACAAATCCACTCTCAACACACCTCAGACCACAGGATAACCTTCTAGGATAATCTTATAAGATATAAGATAGTCGGGCGTTTGCCGTCCTTGGTCAGGAAGGGGGAAAATTGGGACAAAAACAGCCCAATTATCTTTATGTGTACCCTGCTTTAAGTTCATATGTGAGTCAAGGCAGGTGAGAAAATACTTTTGGCAATATAGTGTATGTCTCAAGACTTAAAGCTATTTTAAGTACAACAAAGGTTTTAGAAGGTCTGTAAGCAAACTGGAGCCAAAGTATATGTGTATATTCTAAGCCTAATGCACATATTGTAATAATTAAAGTAAAATTATTAAATAAATGCCAACATCACTTTTCTAAGTCTTCTTTTGCTGTGAAAAAAAAAAGTTAGGTACTAGAATGAATACTGTCCAGTGGACTTGTGTACGAGGCGTTATCGTATCGGGAGATTTTGATACCATTAATCCCACATTTTTACCCCTTAAATGCCAGTTTGATTACATGTTGTCCCTAGTGTTCTATGTGGGGGGAAAAATGAAAACATAAATGAGAAGAAGTTATTTTTGATATGATAAATGGTAGGGGTCTTTTGAATCATTATCAGTATTTTTCCTGATGATGATTGTATATAAGAAGCTTGGCATTAGTTCATGCAGGACAAGGAAGTCATGTATCCAGCTGTGATCAGCTCACAGCCAGCAGATCCTCATTATTGCCTCCCAGCTCCCACAGCCAATCACAACGCTTTCTCTCAACACAGCAGTCCATACAAGTATGATGCTCTTTTTACTAATATCTGCTTGCATTAATGCTGCTGCACCATGCTCCTGCTGGGAAAGCTGAACCTCCTCCACCCCAGCCTCCTCCTTTTGAAGCATAAAGCTCTTGCGCTTATGCTTCAAAAGGAGGAGGCATATTCAGATTCATGCTACTTTAGATTGTTGCTTTCAAACTTATTTTATCTATATGGAGGTTTCTAGCTATGCACCCCCTGGAAAGTCAAGCATGCTGCTTGACTAACCCAGGGAACATCTTTTGAGCAGCGCCTTCTCCACCAAGTTAAACTGCATATCCATTTTACAATAAAATGGTTAAATGTATTACAACAGTGTTCCTGACTGAATTGATCATTTTTAATCAGGACTGAAGTTGATAGAAGGATTTATTCCCAAACAGTAATTAAAAAACACATTTTATTTGCATTTTTTTCTCTTGAAAACTTTAACAAATTTAAGAAAAATCTTAAGAATATATTGATGAATGAGTCCTATTGATCCTAAAGAAAAGAAAACAAATCTATGTAGTGCAACAGATTTCAGAATTTATGTACATATGTACAGATACATAATAATGTTCACAGTGTTATAAAATCAGAAGTTGAAACATTCACAGATGGTTGTTTATACCTGCAGATATAACTTTCTCTTAATCAAATACTTACACAACTGAAAACATTTTGAGACATTCCCTTATTACAGCTTCAAACTGGGAAGCTATATTCCAAACTTTAACAGGTTTTAAGTCCAAAAACAGGTGCATACTGTAGCTTTGTATAAGTTTACTCACAAGTGTAATTGCACATGCTTTCCTGCAAAGAAACCAAAAGTTGGACTCTTTTGTAGATAAAGTATATGCCAAATCTGTAAACTCCTACTTTTATTTGCTGTTATACTTGACATTGTTGAACTTCACTATCTTCCCATCTTGAGTCACCACCTCCTTCTGCTCCCATCTTCCCACCTCGCCGTCTTTCTTTTCAAAGTGCTGCACCACCACCCTCCCTGTCGTAGGCAGGCTGCAGGGCAGGTCCTTTGCAACTGCTTGGTGCAGTTGCATGTCCATGAAGTCCTTGGTGATGTCAGCTCTGCCTACTGGTACCAGAGCATCGTTTTTGTTCTTGACTTCTGTCCTCTGAGGTGAAGGAAGAAGGTGGGGTGAGACTTGACGATGCACATTCTTCAAGTCTGGTCTGGGGGAGCGCTCCCATAATAGCGGTGATTTAGTCCTATCAAGTGCGGACAGATCTTTGTTGAACGGGGATCGACCTCTGTTATGGGGCATTTGGTCTCTTTTGAGCGGTGATCGACCTCTGTTTTGGGGCGATTGATCTCTGTTGAATGGTGATGGAGCTCTGTGATTGGGTGATGGAGCTCTGTTCCTTGGAGATGGATCATTGATAAATGGTGATCGAGCCCTGTTCATTGGCGAATGAGCTCTGTTCATTGGTGATGGAGACTGATTTCTGGCATTCATTTTTGGTGAGCCTGGCTTAAGGAGATCTTTTTGAACAGGATTACTCACAACGATTCCTGCTCCTCCAGCCCTTCTTATCTCACTCATAACCCCACCCATGGAGGCCCTTAAAGAAGGGTTAGGCTCCACCATCCGACACACAGCATGGCAGTATGGCTGATCGTGAAGCATCTCCTTGATCTTCTCAGGACAAACGCTTGGAGTGTACAGTCGGATACGGGCACAGAGCTCTGCGATGATCTTCCCCATGGCCCAAACGTCTGAACGCTGGTCCCGCTGGCTACCTCTCTTCAGCACCTCAGGGGCCGAGTATGCCTCGTTTCCCATGTCGATGGCAGAGTTAAGACCATGACGGAAGAACTTGGCCAAACCTAGGTCGATGATGACGGCTCGGTTTGTTTTGTGCTCCACCTAGAAGACACGTTTAGTGAAATTTTAGATTAGGTTTTGACTAGGTATAACATACTTGTCTAACCTTGTCTTAGGCAATTGCATGAGAGAAGCATAAAGCTCAATGCAACATGATGTAAAGCACACAACTCTCAAGACAAGCAACCATCTGTGTTTTACTTGTGCAGCTGCATGAAAGTCTCACTTTGCCAAGCCAAACGCCATTCATTGGGTGGAGTTGGCTGAGGCACTCTGGCACTGGACTGTGGAGCAAAGGAGGCTTGTTCTGTGGAATGATTAATCATCCTTCTCTGTTTGGCAGTCACAAGGGCAAGTCTGGGTTTGGTGCATGCTGGGACAATGTTACCTGTCTGACTGCATTGTGCCAACTGTAAAGTTTGGTGAAGGGATGATGGTATGGGGCTGTTTATCAGGGTTTGGACTAGACCCCTTATCTCCAGACAAGGCCAGTCTTAATGCTTCAGCATATGACATTTTGGACAATTCTATGCTTCCAACTTTGTGGCAACAATTTGGGGAAGGTCCTTTTCTTTTCCACCATGACTGTACCCCAGTGCACAAAGCAAGGACTATGAGACTTGATTGATGAGTTTTGTGTTGAAGAACTTGACTGGCCTGCACAGAACCCTGACTTCAATCCCATTGAGCACTTTTGGGATGAACTGTAACAGAGATTGTGAGCCAGGCCCTCTTGTCCAATATCAATGCCTGACCTCATAAATGCTCTACAGAATGAATGGACACAAATTCCCACAAAAAACACACCAAAATCTTGTGGAAAGCCTTTCAAGAAAAATAGAAGATTTTATAGGTCCAAAAGGGGGCCAACTCCATATTAACGTACACGTCTCTGTTTATATAGTGTATCAACGTTATGTGATAGAAATAACCGACAGAATTAGCAGCCGTGCACTCACCATGATGTTTTCAGGCTTGAGGTCTTGATGGACGATATCTTTGGAGTGGAGGTGAAGCAGCCCTTCACACATGCCGATAATGATAGTTCCTTTCACAGATGGAGTCAACTGTGAAGAACAACATTTGAGATCAAGTTTAGTCAGACTGGGATCAGATATTCTTCAAATTATATTTGAAATAACTTAATAATAGTTCATTAAGAAACATTTCCCTTTATGTCTTCATTTAAGTGCCCTGTCAGGGGTTTTCAGGGAGCAATGTGTAATCAGTGAGGCAGTTATTATGTATAATCCCACTGAGTCTTTGTTGTGGTCAGTATATTAATGAAGCTTATCTAAAATTAATGTGTCAAAAATGTCTTTATTAACCTGTCTTACATCATGGCCAAATTGAGCCTCATCTTGAACGTGTTCCATATTTTAAAAAGTGAATGTAAAATGATATTTCTGTATTGCAATTAATTTATTAATTCATATAAAACTATGTGTTTTTATTTTAACTGTCATGATGCCTTTACCTGTATTTTAGACTTTGCTGCTTGGAAGATGGTGGTCTCTAAGTCTTCTCCAAAGATAAACTCCAAAGGAATAATCCATTTTCCATCCTGCAGATTAATGTTGCCCAGAAGTTTTACTATGTTGGGGTGATTGGCCTTGCTGCATAGCAGTTTTCAGTCATGGAGAGAAGGGGAGATGATATATTAGGTTTTAAACTAACAAGAAAAGAAAAATCGTGCCCACATCATGCACACATGTTTAAAAACATTTTTGTTAAGCTTTAAAAAGGTAAACAAAATCTTGGGTATAATTAGAGATGTAACTATTTACCCAGCTAATGATAGGATAGGGTAGCAATTACGATATTGGTCTAACAATACAATTTGATCTGCGAGGTATTATGTTCCTAGTATAAATCCTTCAAAGGTCTGCTTATCTATTACATCTACTATGGATGCAGTTAAATGTATGAAGAGGAGACTAGGGCTGCAACAATTAGTCACCATAATTGATTATGTCGACTATAAAAATTTGTCGATACGGAAATTCAAGTGTCGACGCATCGTATTATTGTTTTTGATATTGGTAAAATCAAATACCGGCCGGTAGAAACTCATCTGTCCTTGAAGTTCACAACTCAAAGAAGAGAGCCAGCCTCACACCAGAACATGTTGACATATTATTCTTGCACTGCAATTTAAAGAAATTATAATCTATTGTTCAGTCACTTGGGCTTGAAGTTTGATTTGTTTACATTAAGTTTTATTTGTACTTTGTGACTTTGGATGGGCAATTTGCTTTATTTACTTTTATGGACATACCGGTCACTTTAAAGAAAGCCATCCTTTAGTTATTTGTAACCTGCAAGGCAGGTGATCTGCTACTATTTAAATTGCTACTATTTACGTACAATGGGGATCCAAAATAGTATGCCAAACAACAGCGATTAATCGACTAATCGGGAAATTTATGGATAGATTAGTCGACATAATAAATAATCATTAGTTGCAGCCCTAGAGGAAACAATTTTTCCTTTTCATATTTTCTTGTTTGGTTGTGCTCCCATGAAACACATAGTATCCCCTTATTTTCCCATGTATTGTGTAGTATCCCATTGTTTTCCCATGTGTTATATAGAAGCCCCTTGTATTCCTAGGTGTTGTTAAGTATCCCCCTTTCTGACTTCATACTTGTCTTCATATTTTTACTTCACTTCATATTTTTCTGTGAACTCCAGTCTGAATCTTTCCAATAGTTGTCATGAATGAGATACAGCATATCAATACCAAACTGGTTGCTATCTCTCAAACCTGACTGCTGGCATGGCTTAACTACAGACTAGCCTATTATCATGAAGATGCCTCAGACCTTGAACTCTGCATGTTTATCTGTATAGAACTACTAACACAGTGCAGTACCATCAATTCTAACATTTATGTCTAAGTGAGAGATAACGTATTTTACTGTGTGGGACAGGAGATAAGTGTGTTGGAGACCCCCACCATTCGCACATATTTGAGTTATTTATAATCCACACAGGAGCTATTATGTTATCTCTGCAATGGTTCCATGTTAATTTTTTCCTACTTAAACTGTACTGAATAAAGTCTAGTATTTCTTTCTTTTGTTTTGTTTTGTTTTTTTTTTTGCTCATTGCAGATAGAGGCTTATGCTGGATAATTTTTGTCTTAATTCCTCAAGATGATTTTTACCAGAAATGTAATGTTTCTGTGTTTTTGACGAAAGGAAAATAGAGGGGGAAAAATCAAACTGAAGAACTAGATATGGTCAAACATGAAGTTTTGAGGAGATCTGAGGCACTCAGAGGGACTGTAGATAAAAAGCCTTTATGAATCATAAACATGTTTTTATGATTCTGTAGCCCTCATGCAATAAAGACTTTTTATCTACAGTCCCTCTGAGCGCCTCAGATCTCCTCAAAACTTTAAGTTGGATCCCCACACTGAAGAGCACCAGAGAGACACTACATTTTTTCAAGCATTTTTAAACTTCTCAAAACCCATGCAGCACTCCATGCAGCTGTTTTTGACTATGGTCAAACATGTTTTGTGAAATTTCTGAAAAACTTGTAAGATTTTGAGAAACCAGCCTAACCAGTCTGAGCCTTTCCTTTAATATGACTTAAACTTACTTGTAGACTTCACACTCTCTCTCCAGGTCCTTCTTGCTGATGAGATTGTGGGGGACTTTCTTTACTGCAGCCCAGGTGTCATTATACTTCTGTTTGTAGACTTTCCCAAAGCAGCCCTGTGCCAGAGTGCTCGTCGAATACGCCATCTAGAAGATAGGAGTGAGGCTTTGTCATTTTTAGAGTCACGTTTAAGCTAACAAACCGTTTTAATACAGAGACAACATCAGTGGAAGAAAATATAATTTCCACAATGTTTGTTCATTGTTTTTGACTCACAGGTTTGTTTAATGCTGTTTTTCATGCTGTGATTTTTCATCCTGCTCATACAGTATCTGGTCAGTTTTTCCCCAGGCTTTTACTGATGTCCTATATTTTCTAAATGGGGTTTATGGGACTTTCCTGTTTGTCATCTTGTATGAGAGTGTTTGTGACCGTTGTGCGAGAGCAATTACTAACCAGAGTAATTACTAAACTCATTGTTATGCAATGGAGATGACTCATAAAGCTGAACTCCTATTAGCACTGTGAATCATTGGGAATTTTTAAGCGCAAGGTTATTTAGAGCACGTCCAAAGTCACCTGACAGCAGAGATCGGCACAAGTCACTAACAGTAAGTCCAGGGTAAGTCTCAAGTCTGTGAGGGCAGCCACAAGTTCAAGTGAGGTCTTGTTTGGCTTAATCCTAAGTAATAGTTATAATGTACTGTCAGTGAACAAACCCCTCTTGCCCCTCAGACACAAAGCGGTAGTTACCTAATAAGTTGATAACATCAAAGTTGGATAATCATTTGTAAACTGGCAACCTAAAACAGTCGTAGGACACTGTCAGTAGTTAATGAAGCAGTTGTTTTGGTTTCACCACTTTAGCACTAACCCAAACAGGAGGAAGGAGAAGATGCAAAGCATCCAGTCAACATCAAAATACAGCCCAATTCTCCTGATAGTAGGTTGTCTCTATATCAACAGCAACTGAACTCCAGAAAGGCAAAGTAACCTGCTGATTTTATACTTCTTTCTGCATGAGCTCGTACTTTGCCTGGGATCTGACGTGTGGAGCTAACCCTGCAGTGAAGATGTATTAGCCAGACTGTCATCAGCCAAATCCATCTTGCAAAGCTACAGTCGACAATGTTTATGACAAACAAAAACAGTTTGGACCAATCAGCATCATTTGAAGAAAATGAGGCGGTAGCAACAAGTGGGGTTAATTTGTTCTGTGAGCCATTTGCAACGGCTGCCTCCAGTGTAGCAGTTAGCTTGAATGTAGCTGTAGTATAGAGGCAGTTTTATCAAAACTGGACAACATTTCTGTATTAAAAAAACAAGAGCAACGGGCCACACTGAAAGCCTGTCATGATGGAAGAGATGTTTTCACTCTTCTGCTGACGTATCAGCATGAGTTATACATTAAACCGGTGTATACAATGGCTATCACCACGGTAGCGATTAGCTTGGATGTAGCTGTAGAAAATCAACAATATTTCTTTAAGCAAGAGCAAAAACCATTTTTCTCTTTGCAGAAAAGTTTTTTTTTTCTTTTTTTTAAAGCATGTCTCCTAATAGGCTTCGACATGAATTTTAGCCTCTGGTTAGCTTCACCATTCATGGTAACGCTAGCCTGTATTGCTGCGGTTTGCAGTGGAGCTGCGCATGTGTACAGCCTCATTTTGTCTTGTCACTCTGATTAGCCCATAATGGATGTAACAGACAGAATCTTCATTCAATAACATTCTGAGGACTTTTTTAAAAGTCCTCAGATGCTTAGTATGGGCGCTTTCCCAGATGAATGTGAAATCTACCCACGTAGTGGAGATATGAAACAGTCTATCTGGCATGTCAGGCTAGTCAATAGTTGCTCTGAGTTGTTTTGCTAAAGTGCTCACTGATCCAGTGGACAAGGACCCATGGCATAGGTCAAAACAATCATCGAACATGATCATGATTTATAAAACCCTGATTAATAAAGACAAAAGGATTACAACAGCACTCCAATCTGCTCTGCCTCAAGGTATGAAGCATATTCAAGTTATCTTCAGCCCCTTGACATCTGGCAGCATGGTGCAGTTGACTCTTGTATCTGAATGTGAAGATTAGCTGTGAGCACCTCCCCTCTCTGCTGCATGGAGTGCTGTTCTCATCCTGACCAGGGTAGAGCTGGAGGTATTCACCTTTATCTTAACATTAGGGATGCAACAAAAGAGCAATTTTCACCTACTCTGACAGCCTGGGCTATTGGAGTGTTATATTTGTTGTTGTGTTCCATTCTGAAGTATTTTAGATGAATTTTGCAGTAAGGGGTTAAGGAGAATATTGAATCAGTTCATGTACAGCATGTATTTGGCTGCAGACCTTCACACACATAAACTTACACAGACTTTTTTGTATGTGTAGGTGGAAAACCTCAGCTTGCTCGTCTGGTGAAGACTGCCATAAACATCGTAGGGAGGGCTGAAAACCTCCACCTACAGTCCACACGTGAGCAGTCTGTTCTCAGGTCTGTCTCACATGATCTCTGAGTTATAAAGTACTACTGTCAGATAATTCAGAGGACCCAGTTGATATGCATTCTTTATTAGTATGTGCAACTATATGTACAAGAGTATTGTTCCAAACCAACCCAATCCACTTTATTCATATAGCACATTTTAAAAACATTCAAGTTTACCAAAGTGCTGCACAGTAACAACACAGAAATAGACAACAAACACTGCTGAAGCACAAACATTAAGAGGAAATAAATAAAAGCAGGCAAGAACACCATAAAAACCTTTAAAATTAAATTAAAACACTTAAAAACAAACAAAAAAAAGCCATGAAAAACACAGGGATTAGGACCATAAAAGACAAAAAAGGACAGAGATCACACAACTCTCATGCTGAATTAAAAGCCAAAGAATAAAAATGAGTTTTAAGATGTGATTTAAAAGTCGGTAGGGTGGGGGACGTTTTGATTTCGAGTGGCAATTCATCCCACAATTTTGTAGCCACCGCACAGAAGGCTCGATCACCTCTGGTTTTTAATCAGGTTTTTGAGACAACAAGGTAGAGCTGATCAGCTGACCTCAAGGACCATGTAAACATTTAAGAGGTCAGAAATGTACTGGGGTGCTGTTGTTGCTTATTGTTCTGATTTATTACTGTGGAGACAGCTGTGTGCAGCACTTGGAGTGCAGAAAAATTTCCCCTAGGGAAAAATTAAATATATCGTATCTAGCGATGGAGATTGTTCATTGTTATCGACAAGAATATCCTTATCAATCTGAATCCTTATCAATACAACAATCGATCATTTTCCATCGTTTGTTGGAAAGACAAAATGATGATGTATTTTTGTACACAAGTAGTAAAAGCTGAATAGAGTTTGAGTTAAAAAAAGTCAGAAATTCATGATTCCATCTTTTATATCTATTTCAAGGACCACAGCCTCCTCAGCAAAGTCTGGGTCAGTGATCTGGACATCACCAAATAACACTCCACAGTTCGCTGCCCCTGTTACCCACTCATCATACAGTCCATACAGGTACCTCACCTCAAAAAAAAAATAGTTTACATTTTTGAAGTTAGTCTGGCCCTTTTGGTGTCTTCCAAGAAAAAAGCTGGCCCTTGTACAAAAGTAGTTGATGACCCCTGACATAGGGGCTAAGATGCATCCTTGCCTCACCCCGAAGTATCAGATATTACCAGTATTAATAATCAAAAATGCCCATCCCTAATACAAAGATAATTATAATGTCATCTGCATAGTTTATAGAATTGTCCACATGGCTTATAAACCACAGAGCTACTGTGTTATATTGTTTCTGCACATATCTTTCATTCAGCGTGAATGATCCTGTTGATGACTTGTCGGAGCTAAGAACAAATAGATCCAAATCAAATGAGAATTCCCGTGAAGGGAGTGTCAGCTCTGGTGAGTAAGACTTTCTCAAGGTTTCCTCGTAAAACAAGACGATGACACAGCGTGAAAATTTACAGAGCTGTCTTTTAGTTACACTTCATTCTAATCATTTTATGTGCAGGTTTACCCACAGACCTTGTAGGTAAAAAATGTCACCAAACAGGATATCCTGAATCCTGAAGTTACCCCTAAAAGCGTAAAGATAAATAAAAAAACACTGCTCACCTCAGTGACCAGATAAATGAACCAGAATGGAGTCTGTTGTGTAAATAAAATCTCCCATGTACTGATCTAAACTGACAGGTTTTTGCTGTAAGATTTCGGACAGAAGATAACCTCTAGTGTGCAGCTCGTCTAACGCACATAAATGCTGCTCTGTGTTATTTAAGACGAGGATTGAAAAGCTGACGAACAGGTAAGTCCACAGGAGGGAAAAAAGTTTACTTTGGCTGGAGCCCAAAATTTAAAGCTGGTTTTATGAGTACATAAAGAAGAACCCACTCTTCTGTTTAATCAAGAGCCACTAATAGCTAACGTCTGTCAGTCACCTCACAGCAAATAATGTTCACAAAAACAGACTTAGCAGTAATAAAGCTCAAAAACAAGGGAACACATGCTCACAATAGCATAAAGACTTGAAACAGGCATTTTTACTGCAACATCGTTCAAGTACTGTAGTCTAGTTGATCAAAAAAACCAGTGGGCTGACAAGATTCATAAAATAAAAATCAGCATAAAAAGAGAACTTGAATATCTCCTTCTTCTGAGATTTGGATTAAAGTAGATAGATCTTTGTGAAAAACTTAAATATTTTAGAGCTCCTACCTTTGCTGTAGAGGGAAAGCAGCAGCGTCAGGTCTGAACACGAGTTAACATAGTTTTTCTTCTTTATACCTGCTCCACGCCCCTTTCTTGTATCTGATCCATGGCCCTGAGCGAAGCACCACACCTGAGTGGGGATCGGGAAGAGTGAGTAACACACTGCAATAAACTAACGCACTTCAGAACCAATGAAAACAGGAAATGTCCGTCCAAACAGAAAGACCATGTGAATGTGGAGGAACTGGCAATGAGGGGGAGGGGAGATTCCCAATCTGATGATTGTGTGGAAAATACTGGAAAAACACCTGAGATACAATCTCAGGTACTCATAAGGCTACGGGCACACCATCTAAAGGACTTACCCCCTGAAAACTTTAAAAATAAGATTGACTTTATTATTCCTGTGATAGTTTGTATTAAAGTCAGTATGTAAATGGGGGGCAATTCTTTATTAGGGATTAACAATCCGTTTTGGCTAGTGGATGTCAAGTTACTGCACTTTGGTGAGTGGGTCCATGTGATATAAATACATTAACAATGCATCTTCAGCAAAGACCTGATGTAAGAACTCAATTGCCTCCCTCTTATGCAAACAACATCCCATACATAAAGATTTGCCACAAGAGGCTAGTGGAGCTGCTTTTCTCCCTCTTGAACATGCTTTCAAAGGAGACGGTGATATATCATTTAGCAAATCCTGTAAAGTACTGGTGACACTGAAATGTCAACTCACTTCAAAATGACAAGTAACAAGGGAGTGATGATGTGTCATGAACAGATAGAACTCGATCAATCAATCTTTGTTTGTATCGTGCTAATTCATAACCAAAGTTATCTCAAGACACTTTACAGAGAGGGCAGGTCTTCAATGACAAAATGGTGCATTCCTCTTTATGTGACAGTTTCCTTTTTTTTTTTTTTTTTTTTTTTTAAATTTCTGCTGATTTTTAAAGATATAAAAAAGGAAAGTGGTACCAAATGAAGAGCTGGACTTAACTCCTCGTCTCAACTCCCAGGTTATCCCATCTCCTGACACATTCTCACTAGGCTACATACGAACATACACACAGCTAGTGCAACCCATAGCTGGTTCTATTCCGGATTCTGGACTTAAACCCAGATGGTTTCTGACTGGGTCTTGAACTATTGACCCTCTAATACTTAACCCAGGTCCTGACTGTGCTGTATTGCTGCTGCCAGACTGTAAAAAAGGCTTTTCTCTGCTCTAAAAATGGCCTTTTTCTGTAAGAGAAGATGTGACTTCTGGGGCTCATATTATCATAACTGATTAAACACAGCTACTTACAGTGCATTCATAAATTTTTCACACCCCCCCCCCCCCCCCCGCCAGCTTTTTGCATAAAGACCAAGTGCAATCAGAATTTTTGAAATTTCTGCATATGCATCAAAAAGAAAAAACTGGAATATCACATTGACATAAGTATTTAGACCCTTTACTCAGTACTTTGTTGAAGCACCTTTGGCAGCAATTACAGCCTTGAGTCTTTTTGTACATGACGCAGCCAGTTTTGCACACCTGGATTGTTTTTTTTTTTTTTTTTTTGCCATTCCTGGTAAATCCTCTCAAACTCAGTCAGGTTGGACAGAGACCATCATTGAACCGACATTTTCAGGTCTCTCCAGAGATGTTTGATAAGGTTCAAGTCAGGGCTCTGACTGGGCCACTCTAGGACATTAACAGAGTTGTAACTGGGCCACTCCTGTGTTGTCTTGGCTGTGGGCTTTGGGTCATTTTCATTTTGTAAGTTGAACCTTTGGCCCAGTCTGAGGTCCTGAGCACTGCAGAACAGGTTTTCATTGAGGATATCTCTGTTCTTTGTTCAATTTAGCTTTCCCTCAACTCTGACCACTCTCCCAGTCCCTACTGCTGAAAAGCACCCCCACAGCATGATGTTGCCACCACCATGCTTCACTGTTGGGATGGTATTGGGCAGGTGATGAGCAGTGCCTGATTTCCTCCAGAAACAACATTTAGAACTAATGCAAAACAGTTTAATCTTGCTTTCATCAGACCAGAGAATCTTGTTTCTCACAGTCTGAGAGTCCTTTTGGTGCATTTTTGCAAACTCCAAGCAGGCTTTCGTGCGTTTTGCACTGAGGAGAGGCTTCTGCATTGTATTTCTGCCATAAACCAAGATCGGTGGAGGGCTGCTGTGATGTTTGTCCTTTGTCCCATTTCCACACAGGATCTCTGGAGTCCAGAGTGACCATCGAGTTGTTGGTCACCTCTCTTGCTGAGGACCTTCTACCTCAATTACTCAGTTGGCTCTTGGATGAGTCCAGGTTGTGCCAGACTTCGTCCTTTTGGGAACTATTGAGGCCACTGTGCTCTAGAGAACCTTCAGTATAACAGAATGTTTTTTGTAGCATTCCCCAGATCTGTGCCTTGCAGTAATTCTGTCTCTGAGCTCTGCAGGCAGTTCCTTTGACCTTATGGCTTGGCTTTTGCTCTGATATGCATTGTCAACTTGAAGCCTTCTATAGAGAGATGTGTGCCTTTCCAAATCATGCCCAGTCAATATGGTTTAGCACTGGTGGACTCCAATCAAGGTGAAACATCTCAGCAACAATCCAGAGAAATGGGAGAAACCTGAGCTAAATTTCAAGTGTTTCTGCTAAGGGTCTGAATGCTTATGTCAATGTGATATTTCACTTTTTTGGTTTTTCATTAATTTGCAAAAAATGAAATAAAATAAAATATTTATTAAAATTCTGTTTTCAATTTGTTATGATTGGGTACTGAGTGTAGATTAAGAAGTGTGTCAGACTACTTGCTGTATGCACTGTATTTTGCTGCACAGATTTAAATGTCTTATCTGAGGAAACAGTTGAGATGAATGTTGTATTTTTCCTGATATCTACAATCATTTTGTTGGACTTAGACACATTAATATCTAGGGAGGAAGACCTGCTCCTGAGAGTCAGTCAGAATCAGTCAAACTGGGTCATTATCAGAGGTACTGATGCTGAGCAGGAACATGATTTCTGAATCACCAACAGACTCACTGATTTACACCTTTTCTGTCTCTTAATGTCATTGTTTCAAATGTAAATATCTTTTATGCTGTTGTTGAGCTTTTATGAGATTAAGTAAATAAACAGTATTAAATAGCCGCTCATAAATTACTCAAATATTTTTTTAAAATTTTATATCTTTGTATTTCTCTAGTAATGCTCTTGCTTATTTTCTGTTTTTCCGTTTGTTGCTTTTGCTCTGTTATTACCAAGGAGGTAATAATAGAGCAATTACGCCAAGGAGGTTATGTGATCGGGTGGGTTTGTTCATTTGTTTGTTAACAACATAATTAAAAAGTCAGGGACGTATTTTCATGGTATTTTCAGGAAATGTCAGAAATGGCATGAGGAAGAACTGATTAGATTTTGGGAGTGATCCGGATCACCGTCTGGATCCAGGAGTTTTTAAAGGGTTCTGTACTATTGGGAGATAGGGCTAATGGCAGAGGTCTGCGCTGTTACCACTTTACACCAGGAGATGGCAGACATGATTCACTTATTCAAAGTTTTGGCGTTTATAGAGTTTGAAAGACACATGCCTGGTCGAGGAGACGAGTCGGAGCGTAACAGAGAGAAAGACAGAGAATTGTAGCGAGAATACTCACAATGCTGGGAGGAATAGAGGAATATTCACCCTCTGCCATGACTTACACACGTAGCGAAGCCAATGCTTTGCCTCACCGTGTCTCTATCCCACCAGGGAGGGGAATTAGATTTTGGGAGTGATCCAGATCACCGTCTGGATCCAGGAATATTTTTAAAGGATTCTTCACTATTGGGAGATAGGGCTATTGGCGGAGGTCTGCACTCTCTCAGTGCTTTTCTAGTCTTATTTATCAAATAGAATTTTATGTCTTAAAAGTGTTTAATTATAAGTTTCCTCCTGTCAACACATTATAAACATTTCAGCTGGAGAAGTATAAAAACTGTGGGGATAGTCCACCATCATAGCACCCCTGCAGGGGTTTTCGAGGCAGCTTTGGGCTGTCCCAACAGAGACAGAGCAAACTGACAGCCTACATGTGTGTGGTCGTACATCTTTGTGCAGGGCAATGATGAGTCATTAAATGCTTTGTTGTTATTATGAATTAAATTGTTTTTTTGTTTTTTTTGTAACAAAATTTGTAGATACATATTAGGTTTAACAGATTATGTAGGATCCCCTGAAACACATTAAAATGCTTAGATACCGTTGTATGGAGGGGAAATTGAAACAGAGTGAGGGAGGGAAATTAAATGAAAACTGTTAATAGAACCTGCACTGACGTACTTGGAAATTCCAAAAGGTGGAGCGCTGTGTCAAATCAGCACAGCAGCCCAGCTGAGAGATACAATGCCCCGTGACACACACTAACTGTGTTTCTTTCACCTTTTCAAAATTGTTGTCTCCACTCTAATTGTCACAACTGAATTTTTATGATGCAGTTTTCTGATCACGTTTCCACTTTAAACCACGAATCTGAGCCGTTAACTTAGACTGCAGTCACTTCCTGGCAAGTGCATACACACGATGAGGAATCAACTCTATAACAGTAAAATGGGTTAGATAAGATAAACCAGGATGTGCTGCAAAAACCACAGCTTTGCTGATAGGGTTTGTGAAAAAATCCTTGTCTTCTGTGGGGTTGCAGCAACCATCCTGCAAGGAGTGTGACTGCAGTTCTTTAATTACAACTGAAGTCAGACTCTATAACACTGCTATGTAAATACCTTACTGCATCTCATAGGCAAATATGTATGTGAATGATTGTATTTACTCCCATAGTCCCAGAGATGTCACATCCACCTACCCAAAGTGTGTCTTCTGCACACCTTAACTACATGTCAGTTACTAATGTTGCTACAGTTATTTTCATATTTGTAATTTTACCCATAATATAGCTTCTGTGAGCAAAATAGTATATATGTTTATATGTAAATACTATTATTGCTATTTTTTGTCTTTTATTTAAATATTGAAGGTGTACTCTTTCTTCTCTTTGTGTTGAGGTTATGGTGCACGTTTTGGCATTTCCCTTTTACCATTGGCTAAAATCAGGACAGATGCTGTTCCCATATAGGACATATTGGTGTTTTATTGATTTTTGTCTGGACATTGGACACAAAGCCTGAAAAAAGGACTGCACCAGGAAAATCAGGATGTATGGTCACCCTATCTATGTAGCTAGTGAAGCTACATTAGCTTAAACTGCATTTCCTGAAGCACATTTTGCTAAAGCTTACTTTTCTACAATGGCTTACAGAGTACCATTAACTTAGCTAGTGTAGCTATGTAGCTTCATCTCCTATAGCTCCCGTTGCTAAAGCTAAATGGCTACATAAGCTTGTGTATTAATGTGGGTAATATGTGGGTAATATTTAATCAGTCTGTAGTGGTTAAGTGTTCTGTTTTATGCTGCAGTCTGCTGGGGAGGCAGTGTAAAACACAAGGATGCAAGGCGTCTGAACAAACTGGTTAAAAAAGCTGGCTCTATGGTAGGAATAAAATTGAACTCATTGGAGGATGAGGTGGAGAGAGATGCGCACTGAGCAAGGTGGAGGCCATTCTGAGAAACATGGATCATCCACTTCATATCTCCCTTAGTAAGCAAAGAAAATAACGGTGGTGAACGGCTCCTATCCCTGCGCTGCATAACAGAAAGATTTAGAAAATCTTTCATACCATCAGCTATTAGAATTTATAATTCTACAGTAAACAGATGAGAATCCCAGATGATTGAATTTCCCTTCGGAGATAAATAAAGTTCTTGTATTGTGTTGTATTGTATTGTATTGTAAATTACATAGCTAGTATGGCTATGTTAGCTGTAGTTAAGTTCCCTAACACTCATTATGCTAAAGCTTACTTAGCTATATAAGCTTGTTTGGTAATGGTAATTACATAGCTAGTTTGGCTTTATTAGCTTTAGCTACATTTCCTAAAGCTCATTTTGCTAAAGCTTACTTAGCTACATTAGCCTGTGTAGTAATGATAATGACACAACTAGTGTGGCTATGCTAGCTTTAGCTATGTTTCCTAAAGCCCATGTTGCTAAATTTTACTTAGCTACATAAGCTTGTGTAGTAATGTTAATGACATAGCTAGTGTGGCTGTTAACTTTAGCTGAGTTCCCGAAAGCTCATTATGCTAAATCTTACTTAGCTTGTGTCAGCTTTAGTTACGTTTTAGCTATGTATCCTAAAGCTTATTTTGTAAAGCTTACTTAGCTATATTAGCTTGCTACATTGGCTTGTGTAGTAATGTTAATTACATAGCTAGTGTGGCTATTCTAGCTTTAGGTAAGGTTCTTAAAGCTTGTGTTGCTAAAGCTTACTGATCTACATTAGCTTGTGTAATAGTGTTAATTACATATCTAGTGTTGCTGTTAGCTTTAGCTAAGTTTCCTATAGCTATTGTTGCTAAAGCTTACTTAGCTACATTAGCGTGTGTAGTAATGTTAATTACATACATAGTGTGACTATGTTAGCTTAGCTTTGTATGACCACTTTTCACTCTGTTTGTATCTAAAATAAATTTCTATCCATCTAGCCATGTTCCCTAAAGCTCATGTTGCTAAAGCTTACAAGGCTACATTGGCTTATGTAGTAATGTTAATTACATAGCTATTGTGGCTATGTTAGTTTTAGCTACGTTTTCTAAAGCTCATATTGCTAAAGCTTATATAGCTGCATAAGCTTGTGTAGTAATGGTAATTATATAGCTAGTTTCGCATGTTAGCTTTAGCTGAATTTCCTAAAGTTTATTTTTGCTGAAGCCAACTTAGCTACATTGGCTTGTGTAGTAATGTTAATTACATTGCTAGTGGGGCTATGTTAGCTTTAGCTAAGTTTCCTACAGCTCATGTTGCTAAAGCTTACTGAGCTTCGTTAGCTTGTGTAGTAATGGTAATTACATAGCTAGTGGAGCAATGTTAGCTTTAGCCAAGTTTCCTACAGCTCATGTTGCTAAAGCTTACTGAGCTACATTAGCTTGTGTAGGCATGTTAATTACATAGCTATTGGGGCTATGTTAGCTTTAGCTTAGTTTTCTAAAGTTCATGTTGCTAAAGCTTACTGAGCTACGTTAGCTTGTGTAGTAATGGTAATTACATAGCTAGTGGAGCAATGTTAGCTTTAGCAAAGTTTCCTAAAGCTCATGTTGCTAAAGCTTACTATGCTTCGTTAGCTTGTGTAGTAATGGTAATTACGTAGCTAGTGGAGCAATGTTAGCTTTAGCTAAGTTTCCTAAAGCTCATGTTGCTAAAGCTTACTGAGCTATGTTAGCTTGTGTAGTAATGGTAATTACATAGCTAGTGGAGCAATGTTAGCTTTAGCTACATTTTCTAAAGCTCTTGTTGCTAAAGCTTACTGAGCTACGTTAGCTTGTGTAGTAATGGTAATAACATAGCTAGTGGAGCAATGTTAGCTTTAGCTTAGTTTCCTAAAGCTCATGTTGCTGAAGCTTACTGAGCTTCGTTAGCTTGTGTAGTAATGGTAATTACATAGCTAGTGGAGCAATGTTAGCTTTAGCTAAGTTTCCTAAAGCTCATGTTGCTAAAGCTTACTGAGCTACGTTAGCTTGTGTAGTAATGGTAATTAAATAGCTGGTGGAGCTATGTTAGCTTTAGCCAAGTTTCCTAAAGCTCTTGTTGCTAAAGCTTACTGAGTTACGTTAGCTTGTGTAGTAATGGTAATCACATAGCTAGTGGAGCAATGTTAGCTTTAGCTAAGTTTCCTACAGCTCATGTTGCTAAAGCTAACTGAGCTATGTTAGCTTGTGTAGTAATGGTAATTACATAGCTAGTGGAGCAATGTAAGCTTTAGCTTAGTTTCCTACAGCTCTTGTTGCTAAAGCTTACTGAGCTACATTAGCTTGTGTAGTAATGGTAATTACATAGCTAGTGGAGCAATGTTAGCTTTAGCTAAGTTTCCTACAGCTCTTGTTGCTAAAGCTTACTGAGCTATGTTAGCTTTTGTAGTAATGGTAATTACATAGCTGGTGGAGCTATGTTAGCTTTAGCAAAGTTTCCTAAAGCTCATGTTGCTAAAGCTTACTGAGCCACGTTAGCTTGTGTAGTAATGGTAATTACATAGCTAGTGGAGCAATGTTAGCTTTAGCAAAGTTTCTTAAAGCTCATGTTGCTAAAGCTTACTATGCTTCATTAGCTTGTGTAGTAATGGTTATTACATATCTAGTGGAGCAATGTTAGCTTTAGCTTAGTTTCCTAAAGCTCATGTTGCTAAAGCTTACTGAGCTACGTTAGCTTGTGTAGTAATGGTAATTACATAGCTAGTGGAGCAATGTTAGCTTTAGCAAAGTTTCCTAAAGCTCATGTTGCTAAAGCTTACTGAGCTACGTTAGCTTGTGTAGTAATGGTAATTACATAGCTAGTGGAGCAATGTTAGCTTTAGCTTAGTTTCCTAAAGCTCATGTTGCTGAAGCTTACTGAGCTTTGTTAGCTTGTGTAGTAATGGTAATTACATAGCTAGTGGAGCAATGTTAGCTTTAGCTAAGTTTCCTAAAACTCATGTTGCTAAAGCTTACTGAGCTACATTAGCATGTGTAGTAATGGTAATTAAATAGCTGGTGGAGCTATGGTAGCTTTAGCCAAGTTTCCTACAGCTCTTGTTGCTAAAGCTTACTGAGTTACGTTAGCTTGTGTAGTAATGGTAATCACATAGCTAGTGGAGCAATGTTAGCTTTAGCTTAGTTTCCTACAGCTCATGTTGCTAAAGCTTACTGAGCTACATTAGCTTGTGTAGTAATGGTAATTACAAAGCTAGTGGAGCAATGTTAGCTTTAGCTTAGTTTCCTACAGCTCATGTTGCTAAAGCTTACTGAGCTACATTAGCTTGTGTAGTAATGGTAATTACAAAGCTAGTGGAGCAATGTTAGCTTTAGCTAAGTGTCCTAAAGCTCATGTTGCTAAAGCTTACTGAGCTATGTTAGCTTTTGTAGTAATGGTTATTACATAGCTGGTGGAGCTATGTTAGCTTTAGCTAAGTTTCCTACAGCTCTTGTTGCTAAAGCTTACTGAGCTATGTTAGCTTTTGTAGTAATGGAAATTACATAGCTGGTGGAGCAATGTTAGCTTTAGCTAAGTTTCCTACAGCTCTTGTTGCTAAAGCTTACTGAGCTATGTTAGCTTGTGTAGTAATGGTAATTACATAGCTGGTGGAGCTATGTTAGCTTTAGCTAAGTTTCCTACAGCTCTTGTTGCTAAAGCTTACTGAGCTACGTTAGCTTGTGTAGTAATGGTAATTACATAGCTAGTGGAGCAATGTTAGCTTTAGCTTAGTTTCCTACAGCTCATGTTGCTAAAGCTTACTGAGCTATGTTAGCTTGTGTAGTAATGGTAATTACATAGCTAGTGGAGCAATGTTAGCTTTAGCTTAGTTTCCTAAAGCTCATGTTGCTAAAGCTTACTGAGCTACATAAGCTTGTGTAGTCATGTTAATTACATAGCTATTGTCGCTATGTTAGCTTTAGCTAAGTTTCTAAAGCTCATGTTGCTAAAGCTTACTGAGCTACATTAGCTTGTGTAGTAATGGTAATTACATAGCTAGTGGAGCTATGTTAGCTTTAGCTAAGTTTCCTACAGCTCTTGTTGCTAAAGCTTACTGAGCTACGTTAGCTTGTGTAGTAATGGTAATTACATAGCTAGTGGAGCAATGTTAGCTTTAACCTAGTTTCCTACAGCTCATGTTGCTAAAGCTTACTGAGCTATGTTAGCTTGTGTAGTAATGGTAATTACATAGCTAGTGGAGCAATGTTAGCTTTAGCTAAGTTTCCTAAAGCTCATGTTGCTAAAGCTTACTGAGCTATGTTAGCTTGTGTAGTAATGGTAATTACATAGCTAGTGGAGCAATGTAAGCTTTAGCTTAGTTTCCTAAAGCCCATGTTGCCAAAGCTTACTGAGCTACATAAGCTTGTGTAGTCATGTTAATTACATAGCTATTGTCGCTATGTTAGCTTTAGCTAAGTTTCTAAAGCTCATGTTGCTAAAGCTACTGAGCTACGTTAGCTTGTGTAGTAATGGTAATTACATAGCTAGTGGAGCAATGTTAGCTTTAGCTTAGTTTCCTAAAGCTCATGTTGCTAAAGCTTACTGAGCTACGTTAGCTTGTGTAGTAATGTTAATTACATAGCTATTTGGGCTGTTACTTTAGCTTAGTTTCCTAAAGCTCATGTTGCTAAAGCTTACTGAGCTATCTTAGCTTGTGTAGTAATGGTAATTACATAGCTAGTGGAGCAATGTTAGCTTTAGCTTAGTTTCCTAAAGCTCATGTTGCCAAAGCTTACTTAACTACACTAATTTGTGTTGGATTCACCAGAGATGCAATCTTCAAAGAGCTACAGCTGATGGGGTTTCTTTAGTGAAGGTTTATATAACTCTTCCTTTCATTAACACAGTATCTAAAACAATAGTATTACACATCACAATTTTCTCATATAGTAAAAAAATTGTAGACTAACCCCAAAATAATTAAATTATAATACATGTCATCACAATGACAGTTCTAATGAAGCTCAGCTTTCTCTGCACTGTTATTTGTTTAATACATTGTCAGATGTAATGTTTCTATTTGTGGTGTCTGCTTGAATGGACAATTAGTTAGCATCCCTGCTCATTATTAGTTCTCATTTTTAAACTGCATTTTGTTTTCTCTGTTTTTGTGCTGATATACATAATGCATTGTATAGTCCTTCCTATCATGGTGAGGTTAGATTAACTTTTGTACCTGTCAATGTAAAATAGGAGTCTATTATAAAAGTCAAATGCTTCAAAGCATAGTAAATACTGAGTCTTTTGTTGGAATAACACAAGAAGTAAAGGAAGGCTAAGATGAAGAAAAAAATTTTTTCTTCTGCTCAGTCAACTGTATGTATCAGTCTGACGGAGATTACCTCTTTATCACATACAGTCATCGGTGATATTGGCACCCCTGGAATTTTTCCAGAAAATACACCATTTCTCCCAGAAATTATTGCAATAACAAAAGTTTTTGGTATACACATGATTATTTTTTTATTTGCATTGGAACAACACACAAAAGCAGAAGAAACAAGCCAAAATTGACATAATTTTACACAAAAGTCAAAAATTAGCCAGACAAAACTGTTGGCACCCTCAAGTTAAAACTGTGGGTAAGTCATTTTAATTCAAACATGTGATGCTCATTTAAACTAGCGGTTTTTAAACCTGGCGGTAACAGGTGCTGGCAATCTAGAAATCACACCTGAAGCCAGTTAGAACGTATAAAAGTTGACTCAGCCTTTGTGTTGTGTGCCTGTGTGTGTCACACCAAGCATTGAGAAGAGAAAGAAGAGCCCAGAATTCCCTGAGGACTTAAGAAGCAAAATAGTGGAAAAATATGAACAATCTCAAGGTTCCAAGACCAGAGATCTTGAAATTCCTTTGTCCACTGTGCATAATATAATCAAGAACTTTATAACCCGTGGAACTGTGGCTAATCACCCTAGATGTGGACAGAAGAGAAACATTGACAAAAGAATGCAATGCAGGATGGTTGGAATGGTGGATAAACATCCTCAGTCAACTTCCACACAAATTCATGCTGTCCTGCAGACTCAGGGGGCAAAAGTGTCAGCTCGGACCATACGTTGTCATCTGAATGAGATGAAGCGCTATGGCAGGAGACCAAGGAGAACCCCACTGCTGACAAAGAGACATAAAAAAAGCCAGACTGGAGTTAGCAAAAATGTACCTGAGTAAGCCTCAATCCTTCTGGGAGAACATTTTGCGGACAGATGAGACTAAGGTAGAGCTTTTTTGGAAAAGCATGTCATTCTACTGTTTACAGAAAACAGAATGAGGCCTACAAAGAAAAGAACACAGCACCTACAGTCAAACATGGTGGAGGTTCAAAGATGTTTTGGGGTTGTTTTGCTGCCTCTGGCGCTGGGTGCCTGACTGTGTGCAAGGAATCATGAAATCTGGAGACTATGAAAAGATTTTGGGCCGCAATGTAGGGCCTAGTGTCAGACAGCTGGGTCTGGGTCAGAGGTCATGGGTGTTCCAGCAGGACAATGACCCCAAACATACCTCAAAAAGCACCAAGAAATGGTTGGAGACAAAGCGCTGGAGAGTTCTGAAGTGGCCAGCAATGAGTCCGGATCTAAATCCCATTGAACACCTATGGAGAGAGATCTCAAAATTGCTGTTGCAAGAAGGCACCCGTCAAATCTGAGAGACCTGGAGCAGTTTGCAAAAGAAGAGTGGTCCAAAATTCCAGCTGAGAGGTGTAAGAAGCTTGTTGATGGTAAGAGGAAGCCATTCGTTTCAGTTATTTTTTTCCCAAGAGTGTGCAACCAAAGAGGGTGCCAACAATTTTGTCTGGCCCATTTTTTGAGTTTCGTGTAAAATTATGTCAATTTTGGCTTTTTCTTCTGCTTTTTTGTGTTGTTCCAATGCACATAAAGGAAATTGACGTGTATACCAAAAACATTTGTAATTGCAACCATTTCTGGGAGAAATGGTGTATTTTCTGGGAAAATTCCAGAGGTGCCAATACTTTTGTTCATGACTGTAACATTACACTTTTTAAACACTAGATGGCGGTCAACTCTAAGAAGGAAGTATTTGTGTGTGTTTTAAAAAAAAACAGGAAATCATCAAAGCTTCTCAACAGCGGCAACTCGGCTTGTTTTTCCTACACTGGACTACAATGACTTTTCCAACTGATAAATATTTGCTTTTGCAGCCAGAAAGTAAGTTTGTCTCATTATATTACCAACTTTCTGCCTCTGAAGAGGAGTACTAGGCTGTCTGCATGTCATTTCATTCATTCGTGTGCCTCATTTCACTCTGTGCAACAATGTGAAGAGAAAGGTAGTCTTTTTGATACTTATGTCTTATCAGTGCTAAAGATTATTTGTAGTTCTACTATTTTTTGTTTTACCCTCAAGGTGGTGGAGGTCAGCACTGTCAGGAAAGTGGGTAGGTACCTGTATCTTTTTTATTTTTAAAGCTTCTGTATGAGACCCATCTGAAAGTCATGTTGTCCATTGATCTATAGTGACAGGAGTCAGCATAATTTTAAGCTTTTTGCTGTTTTTTTAATGTAGTTTTAAGTGATTATTAAACACGGTGTGTTTTCTTATTTATTTGACTCAAAGTACCAGATCTGCTGGAGGAAAAGAAAGGGAAATGTTTGCATCTCATTTCTTTTACAGTGAAAGTGGCTTCTCCTCTGCTGTGGAGTATTCATTTGATGACACTGATGTGGAGAAATGCAGCAGTGTTCGAGTGATTCCTAAAGAGGAACTAGACATTGAGTTCTGTGGAGTGGCGGGAAAACTCTGCTCTAAACCTGCGTCTGCTGAGGAGAGCCACCCTGAACCGTCCCCTGAACCTCAAAAAAACTCTACTCCACCAGATGCCTCATCGATGATGATGAGAGAGACGAGCACAGAACAGGAAATGGTCACCACTCCTTTCATTTTTGGTGAGAAGCTTGTGCAGGGAACAAAACCCAGCCTCAGGGACATCAAAATGGGGGCCAAACCAAAATGTCCACTGCCGGGTCCTCGTAGACAAAGAAACCTCAACCGACGCAAGAGAACTGCTGCTACTTCTACTGGGAAGAATCGCAAATGTATGTAATTCATTTTATTATTAATCCTGGATATTTTTTAAATAACATGTAGACCTGTCTATTGACAAAGACGTAATATACACTCAGGCCCATTCTTTAGGTGTTAAGGCTGTGCGGTTAAGCATGTTTTTTTAGTGATAGCACTGCCATATTAAACTCATCATGAAAAAGAAAAATGATAGATAGATAGATAGATAGATAGATAGACTGATTGATTGATTGATTGATACTTTAGAAATTCAAAGTAACCAGAAGAAGCTTACAAACACATGACATGGAACTTCTCTTTGATTATAACCAAAAATAGAATTTACAATTAAAACTGAAAATTTAAAGACTTTTGCAGACGAACACAAATTAACTTCTATGCAGCTTAAAGCAAAACACGCAAAATTCAGCAGTGTTTAATGGAGAAAAAAAAAGCTCTTGTTGGTGTGCATTGTTAATATAGTTGCAAGATGCGGAAATGGTGCAAGAATGCTGACTTGACATGATCAGAAACATACAATATGCAAGATTTACATGAGGAAGATAAGACAATTTAAGATGGCTGATTAGTGCAAATGTGCATATGAGGTGAGGCGTTTTACCGCAGAGTGCCCTCTTACAGTAATTGATTTTGGGAATAGATTAATTACTTGCAGCATTTGAGTAAAGTAAAAAGATTAAATTAGAAGTTAGTAAAAGTAAATAGATTAGATATGTAATTAGTGTGCTAAATTGATTAATCAATGACGTGCATATCAGGTAAGGTATTTTACAGCAGTGATTTAAATTAAAGTTAAAAAATATAAAAGTGCAAATGTGCATATGGGAAAGAGCAGAATATTTTACATTAGAATGGGCTAAGATGCTTGTTAAATCAGTTCTATTTTCATGCTCTCTGTGACTGATGGTTGGTCATTGGAGTCATTCTGGTACCATACTACAAAAATACACCACAAAATTAAAACCTTACCCCCTGTTTTAAGAGTTATTTTGTCTAAACTAGCAATACTCTTTCACTCAGCATGTGTATATTTAATGGGTGGAGGCCTGGTTTCAATGATCATGCCTTAATACCATTTTAATGCAGTCCAGTGAAGTCAAGTCAAGCTGTCTTAAAAATTCCAAACTCAGTTTAGTCCATACTGATAAATACACCCATTTATAATTATTTATTGCAGAGAAAGCCAAATGTCTCTTGTATAAATAATTTTCCTGTTTGTAACGGTCTACTTAATTTAGAAACAGACAAAATCAAGACAACATTTAATTCTATCATAAATGATAAATGCATGCTTGTTAAAATATAAACATTCAGTTATGAAAAAGTGAATGTCATCTATTGGAAAACGTGCTTTATATCTAAAATGTACCATGTGCCTAGTTGAGAGCTATAGACAGCACTGTAACAACCTGCTGACACAGTGAGCTGTGGGGAGCGCTTCACAAAAATAGAACCCTTTTTTATTCAGTTTATGCTTTACTATTAAAATCAGTTCTCTTACCTATGTGCATGTCAGTATGTAAGGATGATGTATTGGCTGCAAATATTAGCAGAAATATGTACAAAAAATGAGAAATGAATTGTACTGATGATTCATTTGGAACATGTCTGCTAATACTGATATTTAGACAGTACTAATAATGTGCATGTGCATGTGTACTTTAGACTATTGATGCTAATTTTGCGCATTAAAAACAGCTTTTAGGAATGATTCCAGTTTATGTTCAATGCATGAAGAGGAGATGAAAAAAAAAGAACAGTTCCAGAAAAGTTGGGGCATCGTGTAAAATGTGAATGAAAAACAGAATGTATTGAGATGCAAATCCTTGTCAACCCAGATCTAATTAAATACAGTAAAGAGATAAGATATGTGATGTTAAACTGATAAAATTTATTATTATTATAGAAATGTTAACAAGTTCTGAATTTTGTACCACTTTATTTTAGATGGGCCTAGTTATTCTATGGTAATTAGTGAAATTATCTAGTAGTTTCTCAAGAATAAAGTACGAATTTGTTTGATTTCACAACTAATAAAACAGACATATGGTTTAATAGTTTAGTTTATTGGTTTATTTGACAGGGGCCATGCACAACAAAACTACTGAGCCAGAGTTAGCTATGAAGCTGATTTTCATCTGTGGTCCCTTGGCAGGCCAGGACAATGTAAAAACAAACACTACAAATGATCAAAACAAACATGCAATCAATTTAAACAATACAAGCTCAACAACAGTCCATCACTAAAAACAACATATTTAAGATAACATGTCATTCTCTTTAAGACCAGTGCAATGTTTAAATTAGTGATCAGGTGATTGTTTTTTCTTGAACCATGACTGCAGTGTACTTTTAAAAACACAGGCTTGTGCAGTCTCTGATTTTTGGAGGAATTGAGTTCCACTTTTCTGCTGCTCTGACTGAAAATGAAATTTCCTGCGGTGGTGGCTGCAGAACTTCTACATTAAGAGGAATTTACTTGAAAATGTTTACATTTTTACCAGGTAAATACTTTCTTATCAAAAAAACAAGGAACTACCACTACTGTATCATCATTAAGAAATATAACTAAACTTTGACCGTTTTCTTTGTTATGTAGAAATGTGTCTGGTGTATAAATTAAGATACTTGTATGGGATGGCTCTTCTCAGTTGTCTATGTATACTGTATACGTCCCTAACAAATAAACTATGTAAATGAACGAGAGTCTTCAGTCCACAGACACTGTTGTCAGAAGAAATGATGATTTAACACAGTCCTATCTCAACTTTTGCAATGTATTGCAGGCATCAAAGGGAAAATATATTTGAATATAAGTTGAAAAGGATTTGCAAACCACTTTATTCTGTTTTTATTCACATTTGCACAATGTCCCAGAATTAAAAGAAGAATGAGTTACAGCTAATGTGCGCTCAACATTTATTAACACCCTTCATATCTTTATCACAGCAATGAACAAAGAGCTCTTATGTTGCATATTTTTCCACCTCATTCTGCCTTGTGGGTTCTGTGACAGCAGTCTACCAGCAGAGCACGCCCAGTCGTTGCTCCTTGTGTTTGTCTCTGTGCCTGCATGTTAATGTGTTTTATTTGCATTTGCCACACCTTGGCAGACCTGGTCAGTCCCCCGGGTATATAAGGCCTGGTAGTGTGCTTCCATCTCTCTCTGTTCTGTGTGCTTGGCCTCTAAGCATTCAGGCATAATCCTCGCTGCGGCATGGTTGGTGGGTGTTTCCTCTGTTAGTTTTAATTTACATCTCATTTGCTTTATTAAACATTCCTCTTTATTATCAAATACCAAAAAATCAGTCATGTGTTAGCTTATGGATATTATCTCACAGACTCTGTGAAGGTAACGTCATTTAAAGATATAACTGGAGTAAAAACATACAAGGAGAACATAAACTGAAAGGACATCAGCATTGTGTATCACATCAAACCAGACTGTGATACCTCAGGGGCTTGAGGAGACTCCGCCTGCGGATTGCATACCATCATATACGCCTGCACTGCCATAATTACCCACGCCGATGGACTCGGCAGGGGGTTATGTAAAGGGTAAAGGGTTGTTTGTTTACAAGATAAATCGAGAACGGAAAGTCGGATCTTCACCAAACTTTCAGGGAATATTGGGATAGTGACAGGGAAGAAACGATCAGAATTTGGTGATGATCCGCGCACCCGTTCGGTTTTTCTCGGACTTCGAAATTTTGAACACCATAGTAACCAATGGGAGCGTGAGTTCCTCTGTGGTGCTGCTTAGGTGTGGGTCTGCCGCCTCAGCCGGCCATTCTAGTTTTCTCATTCTTTTGTCTGTATTTCCAGGTTACCTTCTTTGGTTGATGGCAGCTTCTATTTTCATCCACAGGGCTGATGCAGGTATGTAGTGATTGTTTATATATATATATATATATATATATACAGTGCTTAACAAATTTATTAGACCACCTGTCATAAAAATGAGAAAACGTAAATATTTTAGAAATCTTTCAAAAACTTGTTTAAAACTGAAAATGTTAATGTTTTTTATTTGGCAAATAACAAAGTGAAACAACTAAATAGTCCCTTTTCACACATAATAACCAAAAAACTTCATATTTTGTATGGCCTCCTTTGGCTTGCATTCTTGCTGGCATTATTTTTATCTACTTTTCCACAGTCTCTTTTGTTTTTGAGTTCCAAATAGTTTCTAGCTGTTCCCACAGACTTGCTTTAGATGAAACTTTTGTGCGATCAATCTTTGAATCTACTAAATCCCAAATGTGTTCAATAGGATTCAAAGCCGGACTTTGACTTGGCCAGTCCATCAGTTCCAGTACTCCAGATTCCTTTTTCTTGGTCAAATAGTCTCTGCCAGCTTTGAAGTATGCTTGGGGGTCATTGTCTTGTTGGTATATGAACCCACGACCAATCAAATTCAGTCTAGAAGGGATTCCATGATGCACTAAGATGTGTGGTAGACGTTCTTGTTCATGATGCTGTGGATTTTCACTCATTTGCCCACGCCGTATCCACAAATGGAATCCCATACCATAATGGAATCTCCACCGTGTTTCACTGTGGGTGCAATGCATCTGCCATCAAAACGTTCTCCAGCTTTTCTGCGAACATAAACACGACCATGCTGACTGAAGAGTTCAAACTTGGACTCATCTGTCCAGAGTACCTTCTTCCAGTCATCAACAGTCCAGTGTTTGTGCTCCCTGACTAATCTGAGGCGTTTCTGGATGTTTGCAGGCATCAATAATGGCTTCTTAGCAGCTTTTCTTCCCTTTAAGCCTTGTTCCGTCAGCCGTCTGCTTATGGTCATTCTGGAGACTTTCTCAGACTCTGATCTAGAAGCATTCATCTCTGCCTGAAGATCAGCAGTGGTCTTCCTTCTGTCTCTAGTACTTCAAATCTTGAGGTGTCTGACATCTGCTTCAGTTAACTTTGGTTTCCTGTCTCTTCCTTGGCACATTTTGTAAGCACCAGTCTCAGCAATTGACTCCAAAGCATACTTGACCACACTGTGAGAACAATTTATGTCTTTCTCTATTTGTCTCAGAGACCATCCAGCATCATGAAGTGCTTTAATGCAGACTCTCTCATTTTCAGTGAGCTCTCCATGTTTTACCATTTTGAACAGGAATGAGGAATTTCAAACTGAATTCACCTTTTTATACTCAAATTTGAGCCGGATCACTGGGCTTCTCTGAGAAGTCAGAAATTAATCAAGCATAACATTCAACCACTAAAACTCATTTTTCTGTTCAGGAATGCAAGTAAATAACTATCATCTGACATATTAATCAATAAATATTAATGTGCTTTAATATTATTCATTTTTTCATTTTTTTTGTAAATCAGTAAATTTGAAAATTCATGGATAACAATAATAATTATATTTTAGCATTAAAATATCATTTGTGTTAAAGACCTTCTACATATTGGTGTATTAACCATTGCAGAAACATAAAAAATAATTTTGGTAATTACCAATGCTGTTAATTTAGGGCAGCTGTGGCATAAACCTTACTTTGGGTGATGGTCTAATAAATTTGTTAAGCACTATATATATATATATATATATATATATATATATATATATATTTTTTTTTTTTTTTTTTTTTTTTTTCAATATGCTGTGTTCTGTATTTTTATTCTTTGTCTTTAGGAACTTGAAACTGTTTAGTAGATACAGTCTAACACTGTAGACTGTGCAGTGGTAAGACTCTGTATTTTCTTGAATTTCCTTTGGGATTAATAAAGTATCTATGTATCTATATTATTTTCTAAGAATGATATTTATCTTTTTTATTGTATCTTTTAAATGATCTATTAGTTCCAACCCAATGAAAGCATTCTTTCAGTTACATTTCATCTTAAGCACATTTATAAATGAAAGCACTTAGGCTGTTTAAATCTAACCCATTAATGTTTTCCTTTATTTTTCCTGCAGTGAAGTGTTTCACCTGCATGGACAAAGTCAACTGTCCAAACCTGTTCACCATATACAGCACAAAAAACATTCCTCTGTACCAACGGGAGCTCAATGAAAAACTCCCAGCATGTTGTGGTGTCTCCCCACCTACTGGCAATGAGAGCTGCACTGTTTGCAAGGACCCATTCGACATCCAAATCCTCTGCACCGATGATGTTGACGAGGTGGAGGTGGAAACACTTGAATATCCCATCAAGAACATCACCCCTGTCTGTAAGTATAACATGAGGGAATTAGTATGGTTGAGAGATGTCTTCAACCCTGAGTTAAATTGAGCTTAATCTAACTAAATGTATTTTTTAGGTTAAGGGACTACATGTAAAGGTAGTTTCAACATCAGTGTCATCCAACTATAAAATGAAATTAAATTGTTTTATTGATTTTTTAAAAAACAATTTATAAGGGTTTTCCTTCTTTAAAGACTTTGGCTCATCTGTCATCAGATTTCAAACACTTTGATTGTTACACATAGGTATAACAAATGCTTACTAGAGTCCTAAGGTACGTAAGTTGTACTATCATGGTTGTTACAATATTAAAAAATAACTAAAAAAATGCTGATTTGGTCGGAGAAAAATGTTGATGTTCTCTATTTAAGCCTTCATGTTAATTCTTCAAAAACAGGAAAAGCCTGATCTAACATAAGGTTGATGATAACCTGTTAAATGTGATGGAACACCAGTTCACAAATACATTATCATGCATTTATAGTGAAATAGTCAGAAACACTGGGTTGGATTAAACCCACCAAGCCTGTGACATGAACACGAGGAATAATGAACCATTCAGCCATGTACTTCACAATAATTCATGAGTGTGGATGTCAGTGAAAATAAACTTTATACCCAGGGGCGTAGCTAGGGACTCTGGGCCCCCAGAAAGCCTCCCATAACCAGCTAGCTAACCAACAAATGTTGCTTCACTTTTACAAATACCTATGCATTTAATTTAATGGATTTTTTAACCATTATGAGTAATATTTTTACTATGGTTGAGTCAAATTTACTTGCATTATTTCACAGAGATGGACTACACCATTTTGACATTATTAAAGGGAGCCCCCAGTATTTTATTTTACTCCATTTGATACAAATTTCAGTCTATTGACCAATTCATTTAGTTGCTTTTGATTAAATAATAACACCAACAACTAAGAAAAAATAAATAAAAACACTTTTCATTGCAAGCTTCTCAAGGGCCCCTCCCTACTGTGGGCCGGGGCAATCAGTACTCTTTTCCCCACTGTGCTACACCCATGTTTATACCAAAGTGCTTAGTCAGGGTAGGATTCATCGAGGGGCTGGGATCAAGGCAGAATTCTGCTTTTGGACATGTATTTGAAGATATCAGTGAGAGAGAGTGTGTCTTACCCACATCTGTTCCTGGGTTGCATTTTGATCAGATCAGATTGGAAAACAGCGGCTCTACTGAAGCAGTAGACCGCTCTAGTTGTGGCTGGTGATGTGGCATGTACTGTATTTTGAGGAGCTTGGTCAGGGTATAGGAAATTGTCTTTTACCATGTTTTATCTAGGGGATAGCACTGTTGCCTCATAGCACGAATGTCCCTGGTTTACTTCCCTCGGGGCTTTTTTGTGCATGTTCTCCTGTGCACGCGTGGGTTCTCTCCAAGGCTTCCTCCCATAGACCAAAGACTTGCGTCTTAGGTGAATTTGTGACTCTAAATTGGCCGTAGGTGGGAGTGTGAGCGTGCCTGGTATTTTGTTTCCATATGTTAACCCTGCAATTGACCAGTCCAGGGTGTACCCTGCCTCTCGCCCACTGACAGCTGGGATGGGCTAACCGCAAACGGGATAAGTGGTGTCGAAAATGGGTGAATGTTTTATCTACAGTGAGGGTGCTCTACAAGGCACTCAACCAAGTTTTATCCAATGGAAAGACACTCCAGAAAGCACTCTATCACATAATGCCCACTGGCAGGGCACCCTGGAGGGCAGTTGATCATGCCATGTACACTATAGGGGGCATTTAAAAGGCTACTTTTGCTGAGGTTTTTTTACAAATATTAAGCTGTAGTAAGCGATTTATTTTTAGAATCGTATGCTCACAAAAACAAAACAGCCCGTCAGGGTCTTGTTATTAAAGCCATATAACAGAATAACACACTTCTGCAATGCCTCCTCACGCTGCACTCTCACTTGAGGAAAACCAGCAAGGGACAATGCTCCAGCCAATGAGGAGGCTAGCACTAGCAGCCAATCACGGCTCAGGTCAGAGGGAGCATTCCTATTGGCCGCTGTAGTAAGTGCTCTTCCGCCTTTCAGCTCGGTGAGAGGTTGATACAGTGGCAGAGTTACCAGCGGTGTTCGGTCCTATGTAGAATTTGTTCATGCTGAAGTGTTTTCTAACCTGTAATCCAGCCATTGATTTCAGTGGAAAGCAGAGCAAAATCATTCTACGAGAGCTTTGCCACCATCAGTATTGGATTTAGCGGACATGCACATCCGCAAGGAGGTATATGAGAAGAGGGGCGGAGCTACGGAGTTCAATCACGGAGAAGAACAGGAAGGGAGGGGGAGTAGAGTTGATTCTTCATGGTTCTCATCGGATGTTATATACTCAAGCTTTAGAGCAGCAGGCCCACTGCCCCACTGTGGGTTTAAGCACCAAATGGCTTTGCTGAATGTATGGGATAAATCAGTGCTCTGATTAAATTAAGTTGCATAGTTGGGTCTGAAAAAAAGAGAAGCCCCTGACTGCAGTGTGCAGTTCCGGCGGTGCTCAACGTCTGGGGCGGGTCCAATGTTTGACTCCACTCATCTCAACGTTCCATAAACCAATCACGTTCAGTCTTGTTACATACAACTTCACTTCATTTTGCAACATTTTGGTAGCAATCAAATCGTTATACATCAGCACTGAAATATGAACGATGGAGATAAGTTAGACCTTATTTCTCTCATAGTTGTGAATACTTTGAATACTTTCCAGTATTAACGATAGGGCAATGCTGACACTGTTTGTTACTTAATACTACTGTACTGGAGTCTCCCGCTTTTTAACCTGCTTCCCGCTCTACTCCTGGCTTGTAATTTCTCCCGATTATCCCCCATTTTTAAGTATGGTCCTGTCATCTGTAATATTTTTCAAGTCAAAGTAAGTTCTCTACTTGTGCCTCATATCCAAACCTCAAAAACATCCACCCCTCTCCCTGGAGTTGGTTTGATCGAGCTCCACCTCAGCCAATAGTATGCTGACTTTGAGCGTCATTGAGCTCCTCCCCAAACTGCACACTGCAGTCAGGGTTTCTTTGAAAAAAAGGAAATAATGTGAAGTATTAAAAACTACAGTTTCTCGAATGGCCACTTGAGGCTGACTCTGAAAGTAATGCACACTCCATTGAGCTCCATTTAGAGTAACTCAACTTCACAGTTCAAAAATTTCTGTGGTCTCAATTGCGTGTTTCTTTGTTTATGACAACCATTTTGGGTCGACTTCTTTGTGTTACTTAGGAATTTTCCTAACGTTTGTGTAAACATCAATAAGACTGTATTCATAGAGCACGGCTTGTTAGCTTGTTTAGTGTTTGTCATAAATTGAACTGTATTGCTGGGCCATTGGACTCTGTTTTGGTGTTGACTTTTCCCTGCACAGATGATGTTGGTGCTAGTGATGATAATGATTTGCGCAACAAGCTATCTTCTTTTCCCACAGAAAAAAAGAGGGGGGAAAGAGGGTGGTGGCCTATATTAACCACCCACTACTAAATCTGCTGTAAGATTTGAAAACATCTTGTTTGCCAACCTCTTGCTCCAGTTTTTCCCTCTTATCCAACATGGTAACTTTGGTGAGGTAAACTTGTCACCAAGCCTAATCTAGCAGTTTGAAGCCTCGCCCACTTTGTTAACAGTCTCTGGTCAAACAAACAAACAAACAAACAGGCACTATTTTGCAGTACAAACACTGAAAAAAAAAACCCAGATAAAAATACTTCTTGTCTAATTTCTTATGTATTTAATATTACTACATTTTTCAGGGCTGTTATATGTTTTAGTTGTGTTAACTGTAGTCTTTATATACAGCTGGCTCTTGGCGATTACTCTGTCAAAGTGTACAAAAAATATGTGTGACTGCCACTTTTTGTCTCCAATCATTTCAGGTTCAGGCACTCAGCAGGAGACTCATCATGGCCGTGGACACTATGGATTGATTGCAGCCTTTGGCAAGTCTTTCACATGAGAAATAAGTGTTGATTTACTACTAGCAGTGTTGAACTTTAAATAAAGCCAGATTTATTTTATCTTGCCATCACATTATGATCACATGTGTTTATTTTCAGCTCTCTTTGCTTTTGTTCTGGTGGTGCTGATGGTGGTGTTGCTGAACCACTGTGTAAGTATGACTCAATTATATCACCTATTAAAGTTTTGTCTCAAATCAGATTTCTGAATGGGTCGGTGATTTAAAAAGGTTTTTGATTGATCTCGGGTTGTCATGATACCAGACTGTTAAACTTAGGATAATATAGAAATTAAACAATATTGATATCTGTTTCAGTACAACTGCAAGAAAAACAGAAGCCCTAGGCACCAAATATTGCGAAAGAGTTTGTTCGGTAATGTGAGCATGGAGAAGTGCTTTAAAGAGAGCTGACTTTAACCAGGGAGCGTGGAGCAGATGTATCATCATATCTAGGCGTGCCAAATACGTTTCCTTGTGGGTGTGTTTCCAAAATTTCTGTTGTTTTCCAGCTCTGTCACTTTCTCTCTTAGTTCTAAAGAAAAAACAGACTCATGAGCCTGTCATAGATTCTGTCTTTAAGCATGTGTGTTTGTGTGTGAAGGCCGTCTCCTCTTTGGCATTGTGGCGAGATGAGCGTGTGTTATACAGGGGAATTGATATAAAGGGGGATGGGGATGGAGAGGGAGGCAAACTGAAGCTAAGTTAAATTGCAAATTTAAAACAAAGCACACATTGTACCTTGACAAGATTCCTAGAAAGTTTTAGCCCAAACTTTATCTTATTACTACAATATACATTATACGTTTCATATATTAATTAAAAATAACAGCACCGAGTTCATGCTTTTTTTCTTATTCTGTCTTTTTTAAAAATTTGAATAGGGCTGATAATGGTGAGCAGTGGAGGGTATGACCAAGAAGACAGTAGTTTGCAGAGACCATTTTTAGCTGACAAATGATACCATCCATCATCAATAAAAATTATAAAGTGAAGCCTCTCCGTCTTTCATTTGTTTTTGGCTTAACTGGGTTTTCTGGAAAAAACTGTCTGTGTGACTATACAATGAAGCCACTGACTTCATTAGGAATTATTTAAGCAATTTAATGGTATGCTGTGTTAAAATAACATAGCATTTATAACATAGCATAACAATTCATTTATAAAACAAAATGGCTAAGGTACTTCAGTTAAAGTGCTCTAAAAATCAGTCAGTGTAATGGGTTAAAGACCTGCATTTAAATTTGAATATTATTTGAGGTACAAAGTTGGGCATTACTCAGAAGTACTAAAAGTGAAACCAACAAAATGAGAATTTTCCAACTGTCGTGGTGTTATACCCATCACTTTGATGTGGTAGTTGGCAGTGGTTTAACTTCTTGGCTTATTTTTGTTTTTTTCTTTGATAGTTTATTGAAGCCTGAAAACACAAATTATGGTCAGAAAATTCTCATTTTTTGGAACTGAAATGTTTATTTCACTTTCTACTGAAATTTTAAAATTCCAAATTTCCATAAAATTAACCATATACATTTTTTGTACTCATTTGATACATTAGGTGTTTTTGGTAACTGATAATCCACTTGAGGGCATTTGTATCATTTATCAGATTGTGTTCAGAATTTATTTTTAGTAATTTATGATCATATTGGTTAGATAGAGGTATCATAAAAGTATGTATCAAATATGATACAACAGGCTTTAAGGGGTTAATAGATAGTTTTATTGATCCAAAGCTTCAAAGGAGCTCTACAAGTAGACTTGTTTTGACATATAGATGAAATAGACCAAAAGATAGGATTAAATGAAAAAGTAAAATCATGATTCAAAATTGTGTTCAACAAATGCAAATAAGTGAAGTTATACCTGCTATACTATAATGATACTAATACTAATACTAATACTAATAATAATAATGTGATTTGTAGATTTTGGTTCTTGTATTTAGTATGGGATTACAATACTTGTTTACTGTATATTGATAAAATAATCTGGTTGATTTTCACCAAAATAGCACTGTTACCTTGAGATAAGTCAAAATTGTAAGCAATCTTTACATGTTGCCAACCCAAGAAAAATTTAAATGTGTGGATGTACCCCTACTTAAGGCTTCTATTTTCTAGATGAAAAAGTCATCAAATTTTTTAAAGCAAAATGCAGTGCAGAACTCCTGGTAAGATTGCTTAAATAATAATAATATATATCAAAAAATAAAACATTAATGCACTGCTTAAAAAATATAAACCGTTGTTTTCATTGCTTTCCTTCCATTGCTTTTACTACTCAACAAAATAACCCAATTTTATTGAAATATTGTATTAAAAACTGGTAGGAGATCCATATTCTCATGTTGTTATTGCCAATAAGGAAAGATCATATTTTGAATTGAATAATTTTACTTTAACTTGAGTAAATGGGCATTGTGGTCAATACCTACCTTTATACTGAGTGACTTTCAAAATCATATAAAAATGATCATATAAAGAAAAAAACAGCAATGAGATGACTTTAAAAAAATGCATATTCTATCAATTTCCTTAAACACATTTTATTAGTTAAGCACCCGTAAAGGTGCCATCCATAAAACCCCCCTGGCTTCCGAACAAAAAAGGTTTATTACCACTATTTTCCCCCAGTACCACAACACTGGAAATACTCCTTAGCCTACTGTGAAAAAACGGGGGCTTTTTTGAGTTCAGTGAAGCGGGTTACTTTCAGTGTTTATGAGCATACAGGCCTTTAGTCATAAAAAGAATATGTAGGCTATCCCTCAACATCTTCACCGAAACGTCGAGATGCCGACAGAACTGATTCATGTGGTTAGTTGGTTACTCATAGATTAACCCCAGGTATTTTCATCTCAACAAACACTATCCCATACAGGTTGAACATTAACAAACAGAGCTTTGATAGCGTTATCTGTGGCTGGAACGTACCATCAAGCGGGGGGATTTACACGATAATTTACGGCTAACTACCCGCCTTAGCCAGCGAATATACTTAACAAATTTTTTTTATAGTTTCACATCTTCTACGGCTTTAAAAACTAGTGTTTTTAGATCAAAGTCATCACATTTGACATAGAAAGAGACCGACAATATTATCACACCCCTGTTTTTTTTTATAACCTGTTTTCAACGCTTCACCTGTTGTCTGCGCGGCTGACGTAGGGCGGGCAGGTACTCCTTTAACCTACAGCGTAGAAGACACAAAATGGAGTTGGAACTACCTGGTTGAGCAAAGTGCGGTTACGTTTAATAAAATATGTAACTTGTAGTATTGTTAGCATAGTTAGCGAAATAGTGAAATTTACAAGACTGAGACTCCGACGAAAAAGGATAAAGGATGTTTTGGACGTTATTCATCGCCGCCTTGATGGCGACAGGTAAGTTTGTATTTTTTCTCAAACAGGGTGGGCCCTCTTCCGTATATCTGTTGGTAGATTTTTCCCCATGACATCTAGATATCGTTACAATTTTGACTCTTTTCGATGTACTTTCTTTTGTAAGCTAGTTGTTAGTTGTTAATATCAGTGCAAGATTTAGTTTATTTATCATGTGAAATCGCATTTATGGTGAATTTCCTTGTGACAAAGCAGTTGACCCTAAAACATTAATGAACCATACAAGTGCTGTTAGAATTTTATTCTACAGTTGGACTGCTTCTTTTGTTCCAGCAACATACGACTTCAAAACATCGCGAGAAAACAATACATGAATATATTCTGACATTATTTAGCGAAATTGGGTATAATTAGAAACCGCTATGATCCAGGGCGTTATCCGTATGCCGTTTTCTTTCCGAGAATCAAACGGTTCCCTGTGCTGTATGCTTGTTCAAACTTAGTAATAGGGCTTTTACATTGTACAGGGAAACTTTGAAGTTTGACTCACAGCAGGTACTGAGGGGTGGGGGATGTTTGATAGAAACCCCCTCAGTAAAGCAGATCCTTAAGGAGAAAGGCATGAAATTGAGATAAACAACACCAAAACCCCTCAAATTTAGCCTAGATACTGAATTTTTTATTCTTGAATAATAAAAATATTAAGGGTACTCTTATCATTATGACCTCTACAATCCCACCGATCATTATAGCAATATCATATTTTTATGGTGCTAAACATACTAGCACACCGAAAACATTAGGTGTTTTTGGTGACTGATAATCCACTTGAGGGCGATCATTTATAAGATTGTATTCAGAATTTTTTTTTAGTTTTTTTTATCATATTGATAAGAGGTATCATAAAAGTGTGTATCAAATATGGAACAACAGGCTGTAAGTTAGGGGTTAACGGGATGGAAGTACATGTATTATGAAATGTGTCAGTGTCGTCGTTTCATTTGTGGTTGATATTATTAGTCATGGTCATGGTTTGGATTTGTGTGCAGCCTTGTCATGTATAAATGCTTAGTCTAAAAAACTACCATTAAGCTTAATTTCTTGTTAATTCTTTATGTTAATAGATAAAGCCATTGCTGAATGACAACAGAAGCCCAATTCCTGTAAGATAGTCAGTATTGAAATAAGTACTTGGAGAAAAGTCCTCTTAAGTCAGAGGAAACGACTGTCTCTGCAGACAACATGCAGACATATCCAGTAATGTCTGACTGAAAATTACTTCCTATGAAAAGCAAAGACTTTTGAAAAGACCAAACAATGAGTCTTATTGTGAAATGCAAGCCAGGTAAAGAAAATTCATCATCAGCATTCAAGGTATGCGTATCGACCGTAATTAGCCCACTTGTAATGGTAGGGTCAGAAACAGAGAGCATGTCTGAGGTGACTCATCACACCCACTCAGTGATACCAGCGGTGGGGAAATAGTGTTTGTTATGTACCACACCCACATCGGTAATTCAAACTAATTTGAAAATCTTACTCAATATCACAAAATCTGAGTACCATTTCAGAATGACATTTGTTATAATTGTAGTTTAATTCTCAGTGTCTCCAGGTTATAACTTTTTGTTTTTTCTCTGTAGAGTCCATCCTGGCCATTTCAGTCCAGACCACTACAAAGAGACACATTGTCATCCTCTTCCAGCCAGTCACACTCACCTGTACCTACCAGACAAGTTCCACCCAGCCTCCTGTTGTTCAATGGAAGTACAAATCATATTGCAGGGACCCCATCCAGGCTGCACTGAATCCCAGCAGCGCAGAGAACATCTTATCCCAGAACAACCCCAACTATGACCCCAACATTGAGTGTGCCGACAGCCAGAGGACGGTGCGTATAGTGGCCTCCAAGCAAGGCACTGCTACCACTCTCGGAAAGGAATACCAGGGTCGCCAGATCAGCATCCTGAATGGTGAGTTGACTTTTTCTATGTGTGTGAATGTCATTTTAATCCCTTGAGCCCCTTTTACACTTGAAATACAGTTTGAGGACACAAGAGTTTCTAACTGCCTTTTACACATTTCACATTAATCTCACAGGGGAGGATTGACAGTGTCTTTTGCAAATCCATAAATTCTAGTTTTCCATTTGAATTAGATAAGGAAAGATGTTTCCAGTTTTTTAAACACAAACAAACATGCCGCCTTTGTTGTTTGTCTGCTTTTTTGTTTGTTTTCCCTCTGTCTTTTTGTCTTTCTTTCTTCATCATGGTCAGCAGGGTAGCCCTCAGAAATGATCAGGCCGTGGACAATCCAAGTGAATGAGCCGTTTGGAGCTTAAAATCATAACAGATCATTGTTGTGATCATATGTTCCATAGAAAGTTGCCTCAGTTTCTGTTCTTCTCTTTCTCGGCATGCTGATGTATGTAGGTCATTACTAGGCTATGAAGCCTGATATTTCTAGCCAGATGGTTTAGTTCTATTGGCTCATCCACATTGTGAATATTACAAAAAGGCTAACTCAGTCTTAAAAATAAATGGTTTACAATTTTAAACAGGCTACATTTCACTGAAGAAATAATTAATAAAATCTGTATTTATGTTGCTTTCATAAGAATGACGATTATTTAGGTTAAAAATAAGTTACGGTTGTTGTAGCTAAATTTACATGGACTATGCTTTAACTGAACCATGGGCCCACAGTGTGGGTGGGCACCAGAAAGCTCTTAAGCCTGAGCCTCAGTACTATTTAAATATTATTTATTTCATAATCTACACCTTCATAACATGGTTATAGTATTTTTGTGTGTGATTAAGAGTTAGAAGTGTTTTAGAATAAGGTACACCATGATAATAAAAAGATACAAGGCCTGTCTACTCTTTAGTCACTAAGGCAGAGAGAGACAAATATATAGATATAGAAATTTTGTGATGATAACTACAGTGTACAGGTCCATATGGAGCTGTTAAGTACAAATTTTCCTCTGTTGCCATCATTCCTTTCATTCCAACCCCAACTACCTGACCCAACAGACATTTGTGATCACTTTATTGCAAATAATCTGTAAAGCACAAACTTGGCCATGGCTAAACTTAAACCTCTGTTATACTTATTACCTCTTAATATTTCTTAACAAGTATGTCGAGTCAGTTGAACTAATCAAGTTTAAGTATAATAGTTTAAATAGTGCTGAAACAGTTTAAAATTTGCAGCTGAAGACTGTGTGTGCAAGTAATGAAATATTATTTGAAGAAGTAAGGCCACATTGAGCACTCGTACCCATCCAGTAAAAAGCAAATCTAAATATTATCTGTAACACATGATGTGACCATTCTAAATATTACCTCTGACCATTCTGTGACACATGGCTGTGCAGGAATTGACCTCATTCTGGTTTTACTGTTGTCCTGATTAATATTTAACTTTTATTGACAGACAAAGCAGTGATCTTTGTAGGCTATTCCTACTCAGACCTGTATGCTACACCCTGAAAGAGAGAGTGAGGGGGTCTGACTGTGGATCTTAACTGTCAGGTTTAGATCAGGTGTGGCAGATCTGAAACCTGTACCGTTATACCATAGTTAATGGTGACAATGTGCCAGACCTTTGTTTTTGCAATATGGATAAAATGCAATAAGGAACATAAGTAGGGCTGCAAAAATTTTGAAATGTTTTAATCCGGAATAATCTCAAGATTTCTGTTGTCAATCACAATAAAATGCATCCTATGCATAGCATTTTAAAAAAATGCGCTATCTTGCATTATAAACTGTTTTGTGCCCCCTTGGATTTTTCTACCGTCTTAAACTAACAGCAGTTGACTTCCTGTTTTGATACAGACCTGCTTTTGGCTTGATTGAAGATTTTCATATGAACTTAACCATGGAAAAAGGAACGTATGGACAGAAAAGGAAATAAGTGAACAGTAAATAGGTAAATGTTTGATAATACAAGATTCAGCTTCCTTTTGACTTGTTCACTGAGCTGTCAGTGAGTTTTTTAAATGAAGAATGTGACATTAAGGAGCAGTAGTGGACTTACTTGATATCATTGTAGCAGCAGGGAGACGCTGACCTGGCTTAACCAGTGTTTTTGGAAAGCAGCAATAAAATGGGATTAATCTCCATTACAAAAAAATGAATGCAATAATTGTGGCTCATAGTTAACCGTCATTAATGCAATTAATCTCGACAGCCCTAAATCTAAGTATTTAAATAAACAGTGGTTCACAGTGAAACTGTGAAAATGCATAAAGTATGTGCAACTACTTTATCATTTTGAAAAAAAGGTCATCATGTTAGCACAAGGTAAGAAATTAGTACACATTTTTATAGCTAATGTTATAATCATAATTATGCTAATAAACAAATATTTTTGAGCCCCTAATAATGGCTGTACTCTGAATAAAATGACTAATTTATAAATAGTACATCATATTTTTGTTAAACTCTTGAAGCTGAAAGTCCCCTATTTAGTCCATGATGATTGTTTCATTTCTAATCCTTAAGATAGAGGTAAAATGCTGAAAATAGAGTGATTGCTCAAATAACTACTGCCCTGACTATGGGTCTCTACTGAGTGTGTTAGCTGAGTTTTAACAGATGTCAGAGAAGCTGCCATCCTTATTTCCTCCTAAAAATAATTCCTTAAATGTAGGGTTTTAATGACAAAAATACATATACAATATGCAAAATGTTTTTTTTTCTGTTGTTGTTTGCTTGTTTTAAGATACAGCTGGTAAAGAAAACCGAAAATGTTCAACATTTTAAAAAGTTGCATTCACATAGACTGAAAAATGTCACAGGTTTAGTTAGGAAACTGTTATGTGTCTCTCTCTTGGAACTTGTGTGAGTCAGCATGCCCATTTCTGGTTTTCTTTGTTAGTACTGACTGAAACCAGTAGTGGATCATCTGACAGGAAAGTGTCGACCACATGCTGCATAAAACTTCGTTTGTGTAACGCTTTATTGTAATTGTTGTTGCTGTAATGGAACTGTTTTTGCAACACATATTTAAACATATTAAAACAGCTGTGTATCAGCATTGCTCCACACTAATCATACAATGACTTGCATAAAACCTGGCCCATTTTGCAATGTTACAGCCTCACATAGATGAATCTTGGCTAAGTTTTCTATGACATTAAAAAATCAAGACAAGATCTGCAGTATGTAGGCTTGTTTTGTGTTGGTTCAACTATATACCACAGTTGGGCTCCAATCAAGGTGTAAAAACATCTCAGCAAAGACAGAGAGAAATGGAAGGCACCTGAGCTAAATTTTAAGTGTTGCTGCAAATGGTCTGAATGCTTATGTCCATTGGTGTAGCACAGGGGGGAAAAGGGTACTAATTACCCTGGTCCACAGTATGGAGGGCCCTTGAGGAGCCTGCAATGAAAACTGTGTTTTTATTTTTTCTTAGCTGGGTGGGGTGGGCGATATATTGAGTATACACTATATACCCATCAAGAAAACCTTCCTCCACAAATGCGCGTTTTTGTATCAGCAGAGGAGAGAGGAGGTAAACACTATAGGTAAACGGAGCAGCGTGGCAAGTTAACTGCTAGTTATCTGTGTTCAGAGACGGACAACGAGAAACAGCGCTGGGTTTGTCATCTGCCAGTTGTTCAGCTTTAAAAAGGAAGAGGTTGAACTCACGCAATATTAATTAAAATACGCTGCAAGATGACTCCAAAAGCAGTAACACAACACGTTGCTAAAGACATGAGCCCAGTGTTGTTGAAAAGCCAGGATCTAAAAATTTCATTAAGACATTTCATCCAGAATACGAGATTTTCCTGGGCCCAAGGATTGTGCTAAAAACTTTCTGCCAGAGGCATACATGTCAGAGAGACGATGGCCCAGCAGCGGACAAATGTGATCCACTTCTTCACAACCTTATCTCAGCCTAACAGCTCAAAACACCGACTATGCAGAGTTAAAAAGTTCCTGCCTCCAGACAAGCTTTTTCCCCCCATGATCACACAAGAGAGCTTCTTAAATAAGCTCTAAAGATGCTCCCATGTTATGAACATGTCAGAAACTGGTCCAGCGTTCATCAGCACATATAACAGACTAATATGATCACAGCTGTGAGCCTGAATGATGGACTAGACTGCAGGGTTTTAGCCATCGGCTGCATGCAGGATTGGTGAGTTTTGTGTAGGTTTGCTTCACCCTTAATGAGGAAAATAATCATTTTATAGTCAGCAATAGTAAACATAACACAGAAAATATTTCAGGACTGTCCATACACTGTAAAATACAGAGAATTTCATGATTTATGTATTTTTGATTTATTAGTAAAAGTTTGAATGAAGCCCTTTCTTTAAAAAAAAAGAGAGTGTTCAATTTGAATTTATATTGATTTTGGCCCTTTCTGCATAAAATTTTATTAAAAATCCAATAGAGCAGTCTATTTTAATCACCAAACTAGTGTCATTTGAAGCTGAATTAAACATTATTCAGACACCTAGAGGACATTTCAAAGTATTGCGATAGGTATATATCATTTATCAGGATATAGTAAAAATATATCAGGATATCAATTTTAGGCCATATAGTACAGCTCTAGTTGTTAGTGTCATTATTGAATCAAAAGCGACTAAATGAATCGGTCAACAGACTGAAATTTGTGTCAAATAGAGTAAAACCCTACCCTGACTAAGCACTTTGGTATAAACATGCGTGTAGCACAGAGGGGAAAAGAGTACTAATTACCCCGGCCCACAGTATGGAGGGGCCCTTGAGAAGCCTGTTATACCAGGTTTTTTTTTTTTTTTTTTTTTTTTAGTTGTTGGTGTCATTATTGAATCAAAAGAGACTAAATGAATCGGTCAATAGACTGAAATTTGTATCAAACAGAGTAAAATAAAATACTGGGGGCCCCTACTCTTCAAAAATGTCAAAACAGTGTAGTCCAGCTTTGTTAAATAATGCAAGTAAATTTAATTCAAACATTGTAAAGAATATTGTTCATAGTGGTTCAAAAATCCATTTACATGCATAGGTATTTGTGAAAATGAAGCATTTGTTGGTTAGCTAGCCGATTAAGGCGGGCCCTGTGTAATATTCTTTCTCGGTGCTCAAAATCCCTAGATACACCCCTGAGATATTTCTGGGGTTTTTTTTGTTTTGTTTTTTTTTGGTGAATTGACAAAACTTTCCAAAATTCTATTTTCTCTTTGTCATGATGGGGTACTAAGTGTAGACCAATGAGAATATATAAATATATATATATATATATATACATATATATATATATATATATATTTTTTTTTTTTCCAACTGTAGCGCTGGGCTGTAACAAAAAAAAGTGTGGAGGGTCTGAATACTTTTTAAATGTGCTGTAGCCTATATCGTAGTGCATTTATCGCTTTATATTTATTTATTTATTTATTAAGTTTATTTGATAGGGAAAATGCAAATTACATAGTAAAACTTCAGCCTGTTACAAACAAGCTAAAAATAACTGATGTTTCACATATAGAGATTATAGCTTTTACTAGTTTCCATTTCCTGTTCCTAGTTGGGCTTTTAGAAAATGAAAATGAAAGAAGGTAAAAGTAAAGATATCAAGTTTACATAGAGATTGCATAAAGACTATGGTGGCATGTGTTGTTGTCATCAACAGTTTTTATAAGATCAGGCATTTTACTTAAATATATTTTGGGGGAAGTATTGTACCTCACTACATTTTGAAAAGCATCAAGTACAGAATTAAAAACTACTAAAAGGACATCCAAGCTTTTTGGCTACAGAATGAAACTAGCCAGTGGATGAGCTTTGACAACATATGAAGGTCAGCAGCACATACAGGCAGAAGGAATCCACATTTCATCCCAAAACAATGTTTACATTTTACTTTAGGTTAATTCACTCCTTTGAATAAACAACCTGGTTGGAGATTCATATCCCCTTGTTGTTATTGCACATCAAGGAAACGTCATATTTTACTGTACAAGTCCCAGTGGGATCAAGTAGCTACTCAGTTCTTAGTATTTTGAGTAAACTTTGTATCATCTACTTTTGACTCGAGGAGATTTATAGACTAGTCAGGGCTGTACACTGCACCATATATGTTGCACCATTGCATTAGCTACAACAAAATTGGTATGTGTGACAAGTTTATGGTTTCTGTATAAAATTAGATATATCTTTGTTGATATTGCAAGTGCTGTTGTCTAAGTCCACTGTTACCCATGGCGCGGGCGGCCCGGGTTCAAATCCGGCCTGTGGCCCTTTGCCCCATGTCTCTCCCCACTCTCTTCCCTGTTTCCAAGTCTATTTTTCATTTGGTTTCAAGATGTCTTATTTAGAGTTTCTGAAATGACATTTTAAAATCCACCTGGACATTTTACACAGACACAAAACAGTCATTTTTAAAATTTTTTATATAATATTAAAACTTGAAATTGTGTATGCATGTGGACATGGCTCCATTACATTTTAAAGCTAAAATATCACAGCCATAACTACATAATTTATAATTAATATATAATAATCTTTTTAGGCAAGAATAAAATTGACATTTTGATTAAGATAGATAGTATGAAATGTGCTACAAGTTTTTTGTCTTGTGCTGTAGCACCAGAGCTATAATCTAAAACAGCTCTGCTAGTACTTTCACTAGTACTTTAAAGTAAATGCTCTCTCACTTGAGTGCAGTAGTTTTGTACTTTTTTCCACCTCTGTATTTCTGAAACTATTGTTTACAATCAAATGCACACTGTAGAAAATAAAAGGGAATTGTAATTGTCCAGCACCGCACTATTGAGCTCTGTTAGCTCATCCAATAATCGAGTCCTGCCTCGACAAGCTGACATCAGAGGTTTGCAGCATTTACCGTAGTTCATTCATTAATTTTATAGCATCTTCAAACACAGACAGTGGTGCTGCTGCAGAAAACAGACACACACTCTTGTTGCATTTAGCATCAGTAATACACAGCAGATTTTTTTCCATATCAGTGAAAAACAAAAACAAAACTTAGATTTATTTTGCCTTCAAAAAATGAATGTGGATACACAGATGGTGTGTGAAACATGAAAACAGCAGAAAGATTGAGAAACTTTCTTTTTGAAGCCTTAAGGCAATACATTTTGTTTACCTACCATACTTTGCTATGTTAACGAACATTAATTTCACACAAACTCACAAATTTTCTTTTACTGCGCAGACTTGATTGTTGACTTTTTGCAATTTGCTGATTGTTTCTTATCTTCAAGATGCTGAGTTGCACTTTGGGCAGACAGCGTGGGGTGACAGTGGTGTGTACATCTGCTCTGTGATCTCGCCCACGGACGTTTCAGGAAACAATGAAGACTACACAGAGCTAATTGTTCTTGGTGAGTAACCTGTGAAACGTATGTGGTTAGGCCTTGTTTTGTCCTCTCCTCTCGCTTTCCTTCTCTTCACTTTTGTCTCTTGATTAACCGAGGGTATTCAGGCTTACAGCACTTACTCATATTGGTAAATCTTGATGAGCAGGCAAATGTACAGTTTAGGAAAATACTTCCCACAAACCCTAACAAATACTTCGTTTTTTAAAAATTGTAGGCTGAAAACGTAGATGAACAGCACTTTAAAGTAATTGTGGCTTTATCTTTCTTTCACAGAGAGAAAGTCAGATACTACTGACCTCCTGCCTGAGATTGACTTACTGGTTATGGAAGGTAGTACAAGCCACTTTATGTAGTTCAGTAATGTTCTAAAGCCAATAATAATAATAATATTGACAGAGCTAATTACAACTGAAATGTTTGACAAGAAATCTGTTCAGATTAGAAATATAAATTATGGAGATTCTTCTTTTGTTTTATTTTCAAATCTCATGAACAGTCAGAACAGAGCAGTTTACCTTTGCAGTTTTAAACCGGCATAACACGGTCTGACACTAAAAAATAGCCTACATTGCTAATACCTGAAACTGAGGTATGGTAGCCACTCTCCTCTCTGTCTGGACAAATTTTAGGCTGGCCTCCTCCTGCTTGCATGCTGCTTCTTTAAATAGCCGAAAAAACACCTTTATCTCCCCCATCTTAAGAGCTGATGTATTTTATTCAAGACATGGTGTTCCAGATTCAATTTAATACCACTTTTTAGGCTTAAAATCTTTAAATATTTAATTTCTGTCACTTCTCTGGTCTCAGGTATTTTGCCGTATTGCGTTTCTCTGTGAGGGAGCGGCTGGGGCCTGTTACTTGATCACAGTTGTTTTCAGATTCATGTTTATCAACACCTGCTTGTTCATGCGCTGTTATTGGCCAGCTACACACGTTTTAACAATTACATTTGGACCTTGTCATGAAATAATTTCTACAACCAAATTTGCACTTGTTTCTATGCTAGTTTATTAACTTATGGCCAGTGAGCGTATGCTCCTCCTACAGTCTGAGTTTTTTTTTTTTTTTTTGTCAAGCCGTCAGTCAAAGATAGGCTAGGTACTACATTTTGGTTGAATTTGATTAATGATGCTGATGTGTTTTGATTAGACTTTGTCCGCTTTAGGCCTCTTGCCTGTGTCCCTGAACTCTGGCAGACAGTGACAGTGAGTAACACAGGCAGGCGAGAGAGGAGGCACAGGAATGTCTCCTTCTCTTTGACATCTCTTCTGTTGACCCATGATTGGTTCTCCCCAGTCACCTCAGTGAATACCAAGCATGCTGTCTGGAGGTTATTTTCTGTGATACTAAAGCACGGTCATCACTAACAGTTATCATGATACTTAAAGATAAGAATGTTATGATAACTCTGGGGAAATTTGATCATCGTTAATACCCGTAACCATTTCATCTCTACTTTGGACCTACCACAACCTCTTTCTGGAGAAATCTCAACTTAAATTTTCAAAATTGTTCAAAACCACAGCATTGAATGAGATGTTGCAGTTTGGCACATCTGTGACAAAAGACTAAAGAAAGAGACAGGACAAATCAAGTATGTTTAAAAAGTGCATTATTGCAGAAAACCTGTGAGGAAATCCATGCATACATTATAGTTAACTCACTTTCCTGTGACAATATGTAAATACTGACTGCTTTCTAGTGAGGCCAAGAAATTATCACATTATCATGAGAAAAAAAAGCCTTTTTATCCAAAGATGATGAGATAAATAGCTTGAGCTCTCTAGTACACAATTGAAATGTACTTTGAAGTAAAACGGCCCACTGCTCGAGGTTATTCAGGTACTGTGCTTTTTGAAATGTTTTTCTTTGTTAAAAAGTTAGAATGTTTAGTTAAGCTTCTAAAATACAAAAGAATCTCCACTTAAGATCAAAATTTGAATGTGCAAAGCATAAAATAAAGCAGCAGCAATTACTCATTTGGATCACATCCCTGTTGTCAAACTTCCTGTTCTTGAGAAAAAGCTCAAAGCAACATAAACTCTGCAGGTTAGGTAGGCTACATACTCTTCTTGTATTTCTCTCCTTTCCTGTATATGCCACTGGTTTTCTTTTAAGCATGGCTGAATACCTTAAACTTTCTATTCTGCAGCTGCCTGTTTACCACAAAATTAGACTATGCACAAATTTCCTCATCAATGACAAACTTAATAATGTTTTCTCATTGTGGTCTGTCAGTTCAGCTGTTGTTGTCTTTTCTTCATGGCATGTGCTGCTTGATCTGACATGCAGAGATGAAATAATGCCCGAGGCACAAAGACAAACCGGCTTTACTAGTTTAACAAAAACTTTAAAAACACTCCATTTAACTCTGTAGACAGCATGTTTTCTTGATCTCAGTGACAGAAATTAAATCTGAGAATCTCACACTGATTTTAAGAGAGTTGCTGCTAAGAGAGTTGAAATTTAAACTCTATGATTCTAGCACTAATCCAACTATAGAGTTGTCTGTTTAGATAATGAGAAGAAAAGTAGAAGGCCCTGGTACTGAACTTTGCTTCATTTGTTGTTTTAATTGCCACAAGTTGCTAGCAACGGTCTGGAGACAGTCTAAAAGTGAAAATGGTTTATTAAACTGATAGTGTTGTTTGCTATTTTTATCAAGAACTCAGCTGAACTGTTCTGTTGAAAACCTACATGCACCATGTGTCAAAGCCTCATCCTGTCTCCACTCCACCTTCATATTTCAGTTTAACTCTGGCTGAAGGTTCTGAATTCTCATAATGAAGAGCTTTGACATACAATGCAATCTTCCCACAAGAGCGACATTAAACATGCAAAACAAACATTAAAGTGACCCAAATATTTAGCATTGTCTTTATTTAATTATAAACTCCTTCACGCTGTCAAAAGTTTACAAATATGATGGTTATATTTCAGTAACAAAATGTGTCCAGCATATTTCTCAAATTTTGAAAGTGTCTCCTCTTTTATTGTGGCAGTTGACGCACTTGAGTCATCAACTGTATTTGTAGAAGGGCCAGCTTTTCCTAAACAGGCACTTTGGGGGCCAAATTTTAAAATATAAGAAAAATTTTTTAAATGGTTTTGTTAACACATTTTGGTTTAAATATTTTTATTTTCTTTCAAATCTATGTATTTTTAGTCTCTAAGGCCGGCCACACACTACAGGATTTTTAGCCCGATTTGGGGCAAGATTTGCCTCCCCCTGATGATCGTGGGGGCGTATACCGACTAGAGCCTCGTCGCAAACGATTATTTGTCTGAGTAGTCTGCATGTGTGTGGTGTCAACACGATTAATTTACTGCTCCAAATCGTGTTGTAGCCTCCCAAACCCTGAATCGTAAATATCAAACATGTCTGATATTTACAATTCTAGGTCGTAGTGCCGCTGACAGAGTACCCACAACAACCAATGAGAGCGAGCAGACCAGGTAGCATCACCAGACAAATCATAGTACTTTCACCGCTCATAACCATGAACACAACTGTACTTTAATTCCAGCCAGGATTTCGTCCTGAGTCTTTCCCCTGTTTTATGATTGTTGCTGCACTTGTAACGCATGCCAGGACACTCTGTTGTGGAGAGACAGCAAGACAGTATCAACAGACATCTGTGGGTTTTTTTCTGAAGTCACGTGATCACGCGAGGTCGTAGGCAGGTTGGCAGGTGTGTGGTCTCCAGTGATCTGACAATCTGGCTGAGTCGTCTAGTGTGTGCGTTCAGAGGATTAAAGATGAAAAATCTTTGGAAATTGTCTTAAAGTCTGTGGTCTCCCACGGTTTTAAAATCATTTCAAATTAAAAAATCATTTAGTGTGTGGCCAGCCTAACAATGAGTTCAGTCTCTATATCACAATCAGCCACAAGGGGGTGATCAAGATATTTTAGCTATTTGCAGACGTGTCAAGTAACGACGTACAAATACTTTGTTACCTTACTTAAGTAGAAATTTTGAGCATCTATAATTTACTGGAGTAATTATTTTTCAGCTGACTTTTTACTTCTACTCCTTACATTTTAAAAATAGCCTCATTACTCCTATTTCATTTCAGCTTGTTTTCATTCCGGCTTGTCATTGTTCAAAAAAACACACAAAAAACAACAAAAACCTATCCAGATAAATCACACCATCCAGATAGAGTAAACTTGATTGTGGTTGGATGAAAAGTATAAACATAATACCATTCCAACACCCTATTGGTTTGTACATGATCCATCGCACCTGTGCACATGACACAAATCTGTCACGCTCCAGCAAGGAAATAGCAGACGTATGTAGCCTAGTATGAAAATGTCCGTGGCAGAAACTCAAGATAACTTGAGCAAAATGTCCCAACCAAGCACCAGCGAGGAGGTTGGTAGCCAGGAAGACCAATACTTAAAGGCAACTAGTCATTATATCTTCCGCTCCATGAAACACATGTTAATGTTCAGTAATACACATACTGTATATGGTTCTTGAATGTATTTGCGTTGTACTAAGATATGTTCATTTTCAATGGGCATAAATGCGGCTGAAACAGGTGCATCCCAAATTTTTCAACATTAACATTTTACTGTAACATTATAGTCATTATGGCCTTTAGAATAATGTTTTTTTGGGGGAGGTGGGGTAGTGCATTATAGGCCCCTTTGGCGCGGCCTAAGCTTTTGTCCTTAATGGCATTTCCCCCCCCTTACATTACTTTTACTTTTATACTTTAAGTAGCTTTGAAACCAGTACTTTTACGCTTTTACTTGAGTAAAAAGCTTAAACCCTAGTATCTATACTTCAACTTGAGTAATGAATGTGAATACTTTTGGCACCTCTGGCTATTTGTGTGGCTGTCATGTTGTCTATCTGGGTTTAATGCTAATATGCTGTATAGTAAGTGAAAAAACACAAGCAGGAAAATTGCACTGACTCCCAAAATGCCTGAAGCCAAAATTTACCACAGAAAACAGCAGGGGTTTTTTTGGTTTGCTTTTTTAAAAATCAAGAATGGACTGATAAATACGCGTTTTACATGCATTATATTGGCTAATAATGGCTGACAGGTGGATTTAGGAAAAATGTATGACATATAAAATCATTCCTGATTAAATTGTTTCAATCGCAGGTTTTTTTGTTTGTTTTTGAGTCTTTTTAATAACTGTAGGGAGTTAATATATGTATTGAAAAAATGAACCCAAAACACCAAAACAGATTTTTCCTCTGCACAAGTTTTGAATTTGATAATGTTCCTGGGGCTGGATGGGAAGATTTGGGGGGATAATGTGGCCCTGGGCTGCCAGTTGATGATCACTGGTTGAAGAGCAGATGCTCCTTTTGAAAGTGTCAGTACTTTGTTATACTAGTTTATATTAGTTAAAATAACAGATCAATAACATCAGTTTTGACCATAATTTTTGGCGCATCTCTACTTTATATAACCATGTGCTTAATGCACTCCCCTGTTTTCCACACAGACTGGCTCCTTGTTGTTCTGGTTGTTTTCGGCTTCCTGCTGTTGCTGCTACTGATCGGGATCTGCTGGTGTCAGTGCTGTCCACACACCTGCTGCTGCTACATCAGCTGCCCCTGCTGCCCCGAACGCTGCTGCTGCCCACGAGCATGTAAGTTTTAAGGGGTTGCCCTAGGTTTTTGAATTATAGGTTGTTTTATGGGGTATGTGCAATGTTGGGTGCATTGCAAGTTAACTAATATAAGTCAACTGGCTGAGGCTCCTTATTTTACAGGCAGGGAAGAGGATGATATCAATCTCTATCTTACTAAAAACCAGACATTAACAATATTAACACAAAAACTCACACGGGATATACTTAGAGTAATTATATGTATCTCTTGTGTTAGTTTTGTTCAATCTGAAATTAATATTTTTGTGATCCACCACTTTAACCAACTTTGTCTCATTCCTTGTTAGTGTACGAGGCAGGAAAAGCAGTGAAGAAAGGTGTTCCCAGTCAGTATGCACCCACCCTTTATGCTCCCAGTATGTATGCTCAGCCACCATATGGTGGCTCTGCGGTGAACCAGCCTGCTATACCCCTTCTTCCCCTACCAAACGGCGTTGGCCCTGCACCACCACAAAATGGTTACGGACGTGAATATGACGGTGCCAGCTCAAGTGAGTGATACTTCCAATATGACCACACATTTTCAGTGTTGATGTAAAATAAGGTTGAGGTTTCTCTAAAGGCAGAACTGAAAAGGTTTCACAAGTTTCAATTTTGTTTAAATCAGTTAAAACTTTTTGCTTTATTGTGTCTGTGCAGTCGGACAGGGCTCCCAGGTGCCACTGCTGCATGACCAGGACACTGGAGGAGACCACAGTGAGTATAAGAGAGGGAACAAAACAGACCTCTGTGTGACAATTTGGTTTCTTGCTTCCCCATCAGCACCATATAATCTAATAACTTTGTAAGTTCCCACACTCAGATACTGTATGAGACACTCTTAATGTTTTTCACTGTGGTTTTTGCATGACTCAGATCATCAAACGTGAGAACCACCAAGCTGCAAAGCCATGATTATTTCCTCTATTTTTTGTGTTAACATCTATCATGTTCACACACCATTAAAATCTGTTAAATTCCCTATAAAATGTTAAAAAGCAATCTGTATTTTAGGTTTGTTGTGAGATGTGTGGCTGTGTTATTCAACATGAGGTCAAATTTCTGTAATGAAAACCATCACTAAGGATATATAATTAAGTTTTAAAATCATCAGTAATGAGACAGTAGTATCAAGTCGATGATTCTGTTGTACCTTTGAGTGTTAAAAAGTCTCTGTTTTAATTTTCTAATCCTGCAGTTTAATGCCTTAGGATCCTCATGTCTATATCTCCGTCCCTCTCTTAACCAGTGCTCCTTAATATCAAATAAATTGGTATTTAGCTTGTAATATTTTATAGAAAAAGTGATCTGACATAAACAAAAAAACCCAGCATTTTCAGCGTTATAGTAAAACTCAGACCACGTGCCATGAGACACGTCACCGTGCACATTATAGACCAATTAATAAAACATAATTGGAGCGTGAAAATAGGACAAATTATCTGAAAAGCTATTAAACCAGGAAAACAGGCAGTAGCGTTTTCAAAAAGTTTTCAAACTTGAAAGTGTATAAATAAAAAAACATTTTTTAAAGACATCTTGTGCAACATCAACAAGGTAATCCCCTTAGTTCAGGTTATAAAGTTCTTAAAAAGTCGTAAATGTCATGTTTAAAAGTGTGACACAACCCTGCAGTCACAGTTCAAACTGACTTATTCCCTGCTTCCTTTCACCAGCTCGGAGTGGCTACCGTATCCAAGTGGACCCTGAAGGAAACGCAACACGTGCCATTTACTACATGGAGAAGGAGCTGTCAAAACTAGACCCATCCAGACCGGCCAACTACAACCGCTGTGAGTGACTGTTCACTTCCTGGTTTAACTCTGCCGAATGAGCCCTAGACTTCTGTGGGAGAAAGTAAATCAACTTTGTTAAATGTGTTTAGAATTTCCTCTTTACTGCTGCCTGTTTGTTTACATTTTATCTTTAATATTCAGAATTCTCACACGGTGTCAAATGTCTAAACGTAATTAAATATTGACTACCTATGTTATATTTCAGAAACTACGTTACAATTTTTATTTTCAGCGCCTGAGAAATCCCTAATTTTTTTGTAGTTGAAACAGGCTGTGTCTTGTCATAGCAGCTTGTTTAAAGTTATCTTCAGGGATGCACAGATGCATGGGTTTAACATTGTTATCGGACAATATCAGCCTTTTTGACAACGTGGGCAAAAACTGATGTCAGTAACGGATCTTAATCTGTTTTGTTGTATCAATCAATTTCTGGAATCAAACCTAACTGCTGATTTCGAGATAGATTTAATAAAGGGCAGAAGATGTGACCAGTTGGACAAACTCTAATCTGTTTCATGGTCAAAGAAGAGAAAATGCTGGTATTTTTGGAGTGTTACATCAGAAGAATTAATGACTAGAGCATTAGCTTTGAAATCAGCACTATTTTTTTTACATTTGGCTAAATTATTATTTTAAACATTGGTATGTGCATTGGCACTAATTTTTACATTTGATGCATCTATAATTTTTATTTATATAAAAAAAGTCCTTCACTAATATTAAGGTACAGTTATTAAGGTAAATTAAGGTAACAAAGCCCAACTACATGTTAAAAAAAAGTCACAGATGGAGTCTCAGATGTATAAATTGATGTAACCAGATGTTTTGAATCATAAAAATAGCATTTACCAATCCCTCCATGATTCCTGATCTTCTTTTTCTTTGTTGAAGAAAGTTTAGACGCAACTTTAGCAAGACTTAAGCCACACATGAAGATTTGTAAAATCTTTACCAATTTTTCCAGCGTGAGAGACCCCACACATCGAGATAATCATTGATTTTCCAGTTTTGTTCGTATAGTGTGTGGTGTAGAACGAGAGGATCATCTCAGCACACCACACACTAACAGATTCTGTTCACAGACTAGCAGAGTCTCAGCCTGCTGTCATCTCTCAAAAGGCCAAATCTTGCGCAGTTACATGCGATTTTAGAGTGAGGAAGCTACTGTGGTTAGCTGTTAGCTACATACCAAGTCCATTGTGGTTGCCTGCTTGGTGTATATCCTCTCCTTGTCAGTTTATCTGTGGTATGTTTTACAGCACTCATTTTGGTGCTTCAAATCAACAAGTTTCTTCTCATTTTCTGACATCTGTCCAACTTACTGCTTCCTGTCTTGCCATCACCATCAGTGTTTTGGGTACTTCCTCCTTCAGTCAGCCTGTTTACCGGTTGTGTTTAGGAGGGGTCCAAAATGCATCTTTTACCACATCCTAGCACATGTTTGAATACATATCTGAAAGCATACCATAAAAGGAAATGTCAAGACACCTGATAGGAACTTCCAGTATATGATTTCCCCTGTTATGTTTTAGAGGGGAATACCGGTATTTTTTTGAACCTGAGAACTTTTTAACATAACTTGTATGAATGACTAAACAGCACAGGGTACAATAAAATACACAAGCAAAAGTTCAAAGTTGCATCCATTACATGTAAATGTAAATCTGCCAATGTAATCCTACTCTAACGCTACAGCTATTTGTGCAAGTGTCATTTCATCTGGCAGAATGCAATTAAGAGTTGCTGCTGGTCCTGTGCTCCCCAGTTTCTCAGGTTTATTAACTTTTAGTCTAGTACCACACAGTAACACAAAAACTAAGCCAGCAAATACAGTTTTTTATGTTGATCTTACTTCATAAGAAAAAATACTACAGTATGTCTGTAGAACTCAGCCAGCAGCAAAAGAAGAGTATGACTATCAAATGTCTGTCTGATCACTATTATTATCACAGTTTTGTATTAATAAAGTTATCACCTGTAGTTTGTGTACATGGTAGGTTAAATAAAATATTAAAATGAAGAAAGATGATTTTGATTTTCAGTTGTACTAATAATGACCCATGGGGAACATGCACTGCACTGCCAAAAATGTATGCAAGTGCATTTGTCTGTTTTTTTGTGTGTCAAGTATCTCATTGTTTTTATTTTAAGCAACATTGACTGACAACTTAAATGTGCATTTTACTTTAATGTATAAGGCCTGGTTAAAAAAAACGGTGATGGTGCAGATATTTGGTCATTTATGAGCAGACCAAAATGTGTAATGTGCAGGGAAAATGCTCTTCAACAAAATAAAGAAAAAGACCTCACCTGACATAGGTCTGTTGGTTCAGCCTAACACTCCACTAATTTATTAGTATATATGGACAAAATTTACAGTCGATGTATGCTGGAATACACAGGCAAAATATCGAATGTAAATACTGGCATAAATTTTGACATCTGCCGATTACAGTATTTGCCTTTTTAAGATAATATAGCCACCACCGATACCAGACCGATAATATCGTGCATCCCTAAATATTGTCATATCTGTAATTGGCAATGCCTTTCAAATGTTACCAGCTTTTTTTGCAATCTAGTCAGTGCTCTTTCTCTCTCTCTCTCTTAAAATGTCACACCAAAACATTTTGTACTGAAAATTTGATTACCTGAATAATAGCTGAAAATTTAAAGCTTTTAGCAAAGCAAGACCCATATGAGCCCATTGAAGGGGCTGCTGAAATGTCATACAGAAGTAGCTTATAACCTGTTTAGTTCTTCCTCTTTAGTTCTCAGTTTTAAAGCTTGTATTTAATGTAATACATACAAAGCAGTGGCAATTTTAGTAAACTGTGAGCTCTTGCTCTTTGCATTTATCTGATGGTTAAAAAACAATCATTGGATTACTAAAAGTCTCAACAAAACTTAAAAATCTGATACCCTAAGCCAAGTTCTGAAGCATCTTTTTCCTATTTTAAGATGGTTTTTTTTATGAAAGTTTAATCATGATTAAACATAGATTTGTAAAGGAAACAGAGATGGATGCTATTTGTAGTGGTTGTGCTAAGAGAAACACTAAACTTCCTTTAAACAGTTTTTGATAATACTGGTTGGGCAATCCTCTGAAAGTATTTTAACTCCTAATTACTTTTTGAACATTCAAGACAGAATAATATTTTTGTTTTCATCTATCCATCCTGCGTGTGTTCTTTATGTGTTTGCCAGTTGAGGAGATGACATTCTGAATTGATGTTTCATTTGAGTGTACCTGAATGAATCAGTTATCAACTGTACATTCACTTGTTTCTATCACACTGATGTTCTCTGGAACTGAAAGTTTCACCAAGTGAAATCTAAATGTTTGTGTGTGTGTATGTTCAGATTGAAATAGGTCTTAAACCTAAATGACTTTTTAGACTGTATTTGAGTCTTGTGCCCTATAGAGGCCTTTGCTCATCTTTATCACAATTTCTTAAAAAAAATCCACAATACAAATTGAATTAATGCTAACCAATGTAAATATCTATTTGTCAGATCTCTGACTGTGCCTGTTTTCTACCAAAGGCCATAACTCTGTTGTACCATCCACCAACTCTTCTCTGTATTTTTTCTTTTCAGTGGATAACATGAGTGAAGTCAGCTCTCTGCACGATGCCTTGGACCCTCGAGGTCGGGGGGGTCGATCCCAGCCACCACCTCTGGCTACAGTCTATGACCAAGATGAAGCCATGAGCACCATCAGCAGTGTTTCCCAGCAGGGACGCCGGCGTGATGACTACCCACGCCGAGGCTACATGGGGGACCGTGCACGAGCTCGCTCCATGGACAACCTGGACGACATCGGACGCCGCTACGGCCGAGATGACTATGCACCGAGACGTCCTGGTGAACCGAGAGGCAGGAGAGGGTGAGTCTCATTTTAAGTATAATTAAATATTTTTTGAATACGATTTCACTCTGTTCAGCAGAAAGGTGTTTACCGTGGCAGAGCTGTTAGCACCTTACTAGTTTCAATGCTATTAGCTACAAAACAGACTGTAATCACCAGTTTCTTCTTTTGTTCTGATATTAAAAATATTAAAGTCCTGTGTTATTAACAAACATACAATTGAAAATATGCAGCTCAACATCATTTGAATTCTTACAGCCTGTTGCTTCTTTGGCAGGTAAAGCTGTACAATATTTACCAAACTACACACATTTATAATTAGGAAATGTAAGTGTTTTCTAAAAAAAAAAAAAAAAAAAAAAAAAAGAAAGAAAATCATTTTTAAAACGGTATCCACCTAAAAAATTATTGCACCACATCAATGTTTCAAAGAGAAGAGACTGAAGAGATTTGTCAAACCTTTAGTTGCAACACATTTTTAGCACTCTCTACAGAAAACATTGTTCTGCTCCTCGTCTGAAACTTTAAAACCTGAATCATTTCCAAATAATGGAGCCAGAGTTTTTCTTTTTGCCAGCTAGCTCCTCTTCTCCTGAGTTACTCCTGTCTGTCTCTGCATACATGTTGCCTTGCTCACCGCATACAGATATTATTGATAATGAGCAGTAGAGAGATGTGTTTTACGTTTGGATTTTATTCAGACAGAGAGAGAGGAGGGGCAGGGTTACGGGGGGACTTTTCCACTTAGTCTTGTGGCCATGCCAAGCCAAACCAAGCCGTGCTGATTTGCATTTCCATCACCAGTTTGCCCGCACTGAGCCACACTCCAGTGGCCCTGCAGCCCCACCTTCAAGCGCACTGCTCTGACACTGACTTCCTGGGGTCCGATTTGCTAGGGGGGGATTTACCCCCTCTGCCACTGATATCCCTTCCATGATACATTTTCACTCCACATGGAGACGGGGGAGATACATTTTTATCCCTGCAATGTCAGCGTTCACTGTATGACTTAAATGCTTATGAAAAAAAAACCAAAACTCGAGATTTTTGTGCATACTACGGTCCAGTAGTTGTGCACAGCTTCTCAAACTGACGATTAAGATCAGGAAGGACCAGGCACAGATAACAAAAGTTTGACCCTGTCCCTTCTTATAGAAAAAATAATTCTAGACGTTTAAAAAATAAAATGCTGGAGATGTTTGAAACATTTTGTCCATGACGGAGCCTGTCTTTAATTTATGCTGGCACTAGTAAAGCATGCTGTTCTCACTGAGTAATCCAAAATTATGACTGTGTTTATTTTCTGCTCTTTAGAGACCCACAAATCAAAAATAAGGAGGCTGTTCTTTAACTTATATGCAGGAAAATCCTCTCCTTTTGGTGATAAGTGTGAATTGCTGTTTGTTTACTGATCGCGGATAGAGAGAGAAAGGGAGAGAGACAGGGGAGAGGGAGAATGTAAAAAAAGCAGTTTGCAGCGCTGTCAGTCTACAGTTTGATTTTTGCTTTAACATGATGTAAAGTCTTTCAGATCAGACAGAGTAGAGAGATCGAGGAGGGCTCAAAACACTGCGTCATCAGCTCTAGACGCACCCTCAAACAGGTAGCTTGGTTGTGGTAGAAAAGCAAATCCCCTGCTGCGCTGGGCTGCTGTGCAGAGTCAAGCCGGTCCGCACCATGTAATGGAAAAGCCCCAAAACAGTGACAAGAGAAGAAGAGCCAGCAGCTATATGGAAGCATTCTATTGCATAATTTTAACTATAGCAATTTAAAAGATACTGTCTTATACTATATCTTGTTTAAAGATATATCGATATATTTGAAAAACTTGATATATAGCGCCCAGCCCTAGTAAAACTATTTCATCAGATCATATCAGCAGTGTTTTTATATGGATATAGATGAACCTAGGTGTATAATTAAGGCATTGATTTTTATTTGGATGATAATTGTTTACATGACTTGCAATTAATTCCTTTTTTTACACTAGTTTGATGATAACTGTTTTATTTTTCTTAAGGATTTCATGTTCAGACTATGCGTGTATAAAAATTTACGTTTGTGCTACTTATACCAAATATGAACATCTATATTGCCTCATCTCGTTTTCAGATTACACATACAAATCTTTCATCTGTGTCATAGCTGTAGTTGGGGAAATCCCATGACAGAAGGCAACTGGTCTTCTGAGATTTCTAGTGATGCCTCTGTTCCATCTAAGCTCTTGTTAGGAAACTCCCACTACAACTGTGAGAGTGGTCAACACCTTAGAGTACATCACATTTATACTGACGTGCCTGTATTCTGACAGTGGTGGCAACCAATTTGTGTATGGTTTCAAAAGTTTTTTCTTTTTTCTTTTAAGACTGATTTTATTTAAAGCCAGCCTGACCTTTCCCAAGCCTGTGATCATTCTCTCTGAGTCTGGCCTGGCTCATTGACAAGGGGTGAGAGAAAAAATCGATAAAGCATAGTATTGCGATATTTTGCACGGCTATATATATTGTATCGTCCGCCAAGTATTAATTTTTTTCAACTTGATTGCTAATATGATCTGAAGTCTAGGATACTGGATGAATAGCATCAGTTGCTTTTCTGTCTGGATGATGCTGTTGGGCCCTTTGTCCGGTGAGGTCAGCAGAGGTGATGCTCATACAGCAGGGGAAAGTTAGTACATCCAATACAGCAGCACCAAACAATATAGGCATGACACATGAGGTTTGCAAAGAGTGCGGCATGAAAACAAAATACTGCAGTAATACAGTAAAAATGAAGGTAAAACTAATGCTAAATCAGCTAAACAGTTGAAAAATTGGTATAGCAAGCAATATATCGCAATGTATGGTAATGCAATACTCTGTGTATTGCAATATGTTTAAACTCCCAATAACATTGAATCATGGCATAAGTATCTTCTTAATATTGTATCTTGGGGCAACTAGTGATTATTAAATGTATTTAAGGTGTTTAGCCTGATTCAAACCTGACATATTTAATGAAATAGCTGTTAGAATGAAAGTGTTAAACTACAATTCTGAGTTTTTTTTTTTAATATAATATATTTTATTATATTATAATATAACAAAAAATCATCCCTCATGTGGTAGTGAAAAGGTCAGCAACCCAACTCTTAGTTAAACCTGTGATGTAGATCGAGGGCTGTAGCCTCTAGATATGAGGTGCCTTCTCCATTGACCCATCTGAACCAGCACTCCTTTGTTCACTTTTTACTTTCTTGAAACATAATGTGGCTTTATGAAGCATAATTTTTGTTTGTCTGACCTTATTTTAGAGTTTCTGGATATCTGTATGGGCTAACAGTTTCTGCAAACCATGTATTAGCAAAGGCTCTAATTGTCTTGTTTATTACTGTAGTAGTTTTTTAGCACTGAAATGATCTTACCTTCTGCAGCGTAGCAGCTCATATATCACACAGGTTGTGTAGTTAACCTCAGATGCTGTCTAGTCTTTAAAAAAAGCAGCCTTTGTGTCAATACAGAATCTCAGGGCAAATTAAGATACATATAAATTTTCTGGTTTCTGTTTCCTCAGTTCTGATGACGGCTGGAGCAGCAGTGCCCGCAGTGGCTACGACCGAGACTTTGACGACCGAAGACGGCGTGACTACTCCCCTGATGATCGCAGGAGAGATGACAGAGGAGGCTACGGAGGCCTTCCAGGGAGACGCAGCCGTAGCCGTGACGATCTGATGGACCTGGAGAGGGATCAGCGGTTTGGTGGTGCAAGGGGTCGGCGAGATGATTATGATGACAGCTTCCTGCGAGAAGCAATGGAGAGGAAGAAGCTTGGGGAGCAGCAGAGGTCACGAAGCCGTGATCGGCTCGAGAGTGAGAGTGACCGCTCGGATCGGGGTAGGGCGCCACGTGGACCTCCCCCACTTCCTCAAAACCCACCTGCTGGATACCCTGGTCGCCGTGATGATTACCCACCACCTCCTCCTCCCCCGTACAGCGATGATGAGAGTGTGTCGTCTTCTAAGAAAAGCAACCTGCGCAAGGTGAGTCCCCTGACCACCATGGTTGTCATGTAACGGTGTTGTGGTTTCGGAGAGACTTTGTTGGTACAGTTTTCTCAGAATTGTTTTTCAAACAGAATCGGTGCTCACAGAATCATCAAGCAGGTTTTCTCACAGTAAGGATTCCCCTAAAAACCTGAACAGACAGGAAGAGTGGTGGTGTAAGGCTTACTTCTTCAGCTGGTTTTTGCTTTAAGAGACAAGAGAGACAAAACTCTTACTGTGAGTCTTTCCTATAAATAGGAAACTTCTAGTGTCTGATAAGGATAATTTTAAATCAAGTTGTCCGAATAAAAAGCTCAGACAGTCCACAAGGAAGCTGTTCATTGGCTCAAAGATTTTGAGAAAAATATGGTCAGAGTCTTTGTTGTTGATTTGTTTTAACTAGGATGTTGTGGCACACATTTTCAAAATATCCAAAATACACATCAATCTAAATATGCCAGAATTATCACAGCAGTAACATTTCATATGTTGTCCTAAGGCAAGTCATAATACAATGCAAAAAACACAAAACTAAACTACAGGACATCCACTAGACCAGTGTTTCCCAACCATTTTTCCTTGAAGCCCCCCCTACATGCACCTAAGAAAAGTGGAGCCCCCCCAGGACCCAAGAGTGAAGAAAAAGTGATACACTGACACCAAAAATCAACAAAGATTTGAATTGTTTCATTGATAAAACCTAAAAAGAGGCCTGTGAATGCTTTTTATTATCTAAAGACCTTTGCATAAACTACTTACTACCTGTTTTATCATGGTTTTAGTCAATATTTGCACATCTATTTTTGGCAGCCTCAAAGCAGACAAAGCCTCACACCCCCCCTTGAGATCTTTGGCACCCCCCCTGGGGGGTTAGTGCCAGGGTATAAGGGTTTCAAAATAAAAAATAAGTAAATTGCCCTTTAAATGGAAAAAGTATTGTGATGAATAATCATGATCTCAATATTTATCAAAATAATTGTGATTATCATTTCATCTAAAATTGTGCATCCCCATTTTCCATCATCATAAAATGACAAATGAATGAGTGATTCATTTACAGTAGAAGTTTCTACATAAATAACTGACTTGGATAAACCAGTAAATTTAAATTTGGGATCCATGGATCTCCTGCTGTAATGTGTGCCCCCTTTTTTCTCTTAATCTTTTCTTGCAATATAAAGCTGTTCTTCCCTCCATGACAGACTGATGTATCTCACATTCTTGAGACAACAAAGCGTGTTTTCTTGGGATAATTTTCTGGTGATCCAGAAAAAAAAAATTAGCTGGTCTCTGTGATCAGCCAAACACGACATGAGACAACCGTCTTTTGGTTGATTCTTGAGAAAACAACAGGAATTTACAAAACAAGCTATATAGAAGGTAGTTGTGCAAGCCTGCTCAGGGCCTTTGTAGATTCAGACATAAAATATGACTACATTTAAATTAAAGTTTGTTTTCTCTTATTTTACAGAATGGAGCTGTGAGTCGAGAGAGCCTGGTTGTTTAAAACCAATCATTACAGGAGCCGCCTGTCCAACCCTGCAGCTTTTTTTTACTAACCATAAGACTGTAAATACAACTAATTCACTGAGCTAATTTGGATTTATATAGAATTATTTTACTGAACTTTTCATGATGAATGTGTTTGAAAGCTTTTCTTACAGGGAAGAGGTGCACTGATGAAATGTTGCATCTTCTCGTGTATAAAAACATTGTGGCTGCCACAAGTGCCTTAAATTTGTATAGAATTTTGTTTTAGACGTGAAAGTTGACTAGATTAATGATCATGTCTAGATCTTAAGTCATATTCACATTAGTTTAAAGTTTCATGTTTTTTTTTTTTTTTACTTTGTACTTTTAGTCAGCTGATTTACTCATGTTGTTTTGTCTGGGTCTTTAGATTTCCTGCTTTTTATTTGTGTAAAACATAATTTTTTTTAAGAATATAAAAAAACTATGTACATTTAAATGACCTGATTTTAACTTTGCTTTTAGGTGTGTTAGAGTGCTCAGTGTTTTTAAAAACATATACCCTCAGTTAAAATTTGTGTTTGAGTATTTTCATTTATTTTGGTGCCTTTTTAACACAGTTTCAGCTTTAACCAGCATTATGTTGTACAGCCGACCTGATATATGCCCAACATACAAATGTTTATTGTGATGTGATAAAAGTAATTTTTACAATAAATGTCTCTGTTGTCAGACTGTTTTTCTTGACTGTTTTAGTTTCAGAAGCAGTTTTTTCAGCCATGGATGTGCTAACTTTGCCCTCATACTGTAACATAGAACCACCAGGACAGCACCACTAGATGGAGCCATTACCTCAGTTCAGGACTACAGATTGTAGCTTGTGATTTTGAACATAATCTGCATCTCTCTGGTTCTTGTGACATATTATTTATACAAATTATTCACTTCTGTTTAATTTGGAAGAAAAAAGTGGAAAAAAGAGCAAAATGAACCAGTGATGTAAAACATTTACACTGCTGCTCCTTAATCAAATCAAATTAAACATCTGGCCTGGGACTGCAGATAGAAACTAGCTTTTTGGCATATTTACAGAAATGTTGATATATATGCATTTAAAAATGCCAAAAGTGGATTTTAAATTGTGACAAAGGGTGAGATTAACTTTGATTAACTGCAGAAATTCTGAGATAAATTGCAAGTAAAAGTTTAAATCCTTTTTTAGCCCTTGTAGTAAGAATTGACTACATGAAATGACTGTCTTGTTTTTATGTCTTCTGTTCCCTGTGTCCTGATTTCTAGAAGTTTGGTAGTTCCCTTCTCTTCCTGTCAACCGGTACCTTCAGGTGTCCTGATGATGCTCTCTAACAAGACTAAGGTTGGAAATGCGTTGTAACAATTACACACTATTAAGCATTATAAAACACTAGTAATGGTTAGTATATCGTTAACTCATCATTTGTAAAGCATTATTAACTCACTTCTGTTATTTACAAGCAGTTATATAGCTTTATTGATCCTTTAGTAAAGGGGTACATTAAGGGTTAAAGTGCAAGTCTACAATGGCATCAATAGCTCTCTTTGTTATTACATATAAATAACTTAATAATGCTTTATAATTGATGTGTTAGCTCTTTACTAATGCTTCATTAATGTTTAAAGTTTGTAGTTATTGTGAGGTTTGCAAAAAAATCCCATACCATTAAGGCTGTGTTTGTTCGGAATTAATCCACTGAAATCCAAATTTGTCTATCAGTTTCAGTTTGAAAGCAGTTCCCCATTCAGGCAACCATTTAATAACAACCGCCATGAACAAGCAACCGCAGAAACAACTCTAGAAAGCAGGCCGGTAGTAGACGGTGTGACTATGTAATAAAACAATCCAAACATGCACTTCCTTCAAAAGAGCCACGAGATGTAAACGTGCAACAACACATGAGATTATGAAGCAGGGTCATTACTCCAAGTGATCCCACATTACAAAATGTGAAAATGTGAAGAAAATGTCAAGTGGTAAATGTCGCTGACTTTGTTACAGGAGATAGGGGGTTCGAATCCCAGTCAGGGCTAAAAGAATAACGCCATGAAAACCAGATGTCCGATGCTTTGGACATTAGTGTCTGCTAAATGGTACTGAAATGACATTGTAACATGCACCAAAGGTTTCTGTGTTTTTTAGAGGGAACTCAAAAACTGTGGTGGCTTTACATGTTGTCATTTTTAGATTGATTCTTGGGCCTTGTAGCTTTGATTTTGATATGAGAGTGGATAGAGAAGGAAATTGGGATGTAGAGCTGGGCATGATTTGAACTCTGACCATCTGCTTGGAGGAACGTTGATGCAAACCATCTGATTACATTGTCCAAATGATGCTGACTCATTCCTCAGTCAAAATGGGAAAGATGGGGTCTTTAGTGATCTAAAACTCAGAACACAAAAACGTTAAGTTTAAAAATGATTAGAAGCCCAGTTCCAATGACATGGGAGGTAAACATAAAAACAATGACTCTTCTGAACAGGGGGTATCTGTCAAAAAATTACAAATTAAACTAAAATATAGGTGTATAGTGTCTGTTCTGACTCTCCATCAAACTTGATAAAATCTATTTAACAGGCAGACGGACTCCTGCTGTCACAGAGCGATCGCTGTCTTAAAGTCAGCAGGAACAACACCAATCCCACATTTCAGCACTTTACTCCTTTCTAGTTTCATCCCAAAGCCACAGAGCTCCTCTATAACACTCCTCTAGTTTCATCCCAAAGCCACAGAGCTCCTCTATAACACTCCTCCGCCCTTTAAGAATGAAAACATGTTGAAAAAATGATTTGAAGCACAAAAATGTAGGTATTGAGCTTAATCACACTGGTATCACTGTTTTTCTAATCTACTGCCATTCGGTCATTGGGTTTGCTTTCATGATAATGAGGGTGTTGTCATTCTGGAGAGGCGTTGGAATTTCCCCCATAAATGATGTGCAAACATAACTTCTCTCCACAAATAAAGTCCCCTTTGCAATCTGTTGTGTCAGAATGGAAACTTGAGTCTTCTGCCCTGGCAGAAACTTTTAATTGTTGGACAAGTTTTGTAGAATATCTTCAATGTGCACTTGATACAGAAAGGAGCAAAGTACTTCTGCTTTTTGCTGTCTGATTTCTGCTTTTTATACTCATGAAGGTAGCTTTTGGAAATACTAAACTTTCTGTGATTGCGTGATGAAATCATTACATAAAAAGCCTGCAAGTGTAAACAAAGGCCTGCTGCACAGATGACTCCTGACTATAAACTACTGTAGCTTGATTTAAACTCTACTTGTTACACAACTGTTACTGGGAATAAAAAAGGGTGTTGACATGACATGTTCATAGTTTGACATGGATAATGCTGATTCTAATAAAAACAAGCGGAAATGTCATAAACAAGTACATGTAATAAGCATACAGATTTAATGTCTGATAAAAACAGAAGTACATGAGGTCTCTCAAAGCTACTTTTGTAATATCAAGCTCCAAAACTGTTAAAAAACATAATTTCTCTAACTGTTGGTTAACAGGTGACGCCATAGAGATCCGTATTAAAGCTAAAGTTTGAGGTTAAATTTCCCATTGAACTAAGATTCCTCATCAACAAAATCCCAGGAATGATTAATATTGATCTCAGAGAGTCTGAAAAATTACATGGATAGATATTTATCCAAGAAAAATCCTGTTGTAGCCTGGCAACAATACACAAGCTGCTCTGCTGAAGTCTGCAGGCCCCCAGTAGAGGGCGCTCATGTTACACAAAGTACCAGTCCAAATGAAAACCCATGAGAACTCATGTAGGAGAGTATTTGCACGTTCACTGTCAAGTAATGTTCAAGCTGAACCAGCAAAACACAACAAAGTAGGGATGTACTACACTGATTTTTGTTACATCCAGAATGCTTATAATCACAAATTCATTTTGGCCCATACTAATATTGTTACATTATATAAATGTGGTTCAGACCTAAAACTTCAGTGCATCTACTAGCTAAAATACAGTAGCTGAGCCCTCGGCCTGTGGTGACTGTAGTGCTGTCACTTGTTCTTACCAACCAGTGTTTCCAGTCAAGCCAGCATGCCACAAGGTTTGTTTACTTCACAGTACACGTCCTATTTTCTTTAAATGCAGAACTTTGACCCAACGAGGAAGAAAAGCAGTTAAAAAGTGGCACCAACCCCTACTGATGTCTGTGCCATTATCAGTTCCAGCTCATTCTGAGCAGTGACGCAGACACGTGGGAAACACAATGAATATGGTGAATTTTTGATTGCATTAGATCTCAGGCAGTGTTTGAGAGTACTAGTGGAAAGGACGTCACGTCTCAGCTCTTTATGCTGCTTTTTGAGTCATTTGTAAGCCACAGCCAATTTTAAATATGATGGATTTGTCAGACTGTTATCATATATGAAACAATCTGGTGTGTAAGGACCACTTTGTCAAGATTCACACATGATCTGTTGCTATAAGTATTATTTTTTAGCAGCTTTTAATTAGCATTTGTGCTGTTATTTATGTTTAATGCTGTGGCTGTTCTGGGATCCCCTTCCTTTGCACAAGCCTATGTAGAAAACATCAAGCAGGAACAGCCCACGTTCCTCCTCTTCCTACCTACATAGGAAAAGCCTAAGGCAGGGAGAGAAGCAGCAAAAAGCCCAGAGCAGAGCAGGCACCAATGATAACAGAATGACACTGATTAAGTCAGAAGCAGAATGAAGGAGGAGCTGGGGTGGAGGAGGCCTGCAGTAGCGGCTTGCAGAGAGAGCAGCAGAGTGTAGGCAGGCAAGAGCAGTCTAAATAAGGCAGACTGAGTGCAATTAGCCAATAGCGTGCTTAGAGAAAATCAGCTGGCCCTCGCTGAGGAGGGCTTATATAAGATCAGCTGATCTCAGTTATGGCCTGAACTAACGCTCGATGCATCCCTACAACGAAAAAGAAGATTACTGTGTGGAGAAATTCTAGAGAGAAGAAGGTGATAAAAACAGTAACATATATAAAGTAAAGGATGTGTTTTAGTATGTGGGTAGTGACTGTTGTCATGGTTGTATCACACAGATTGATTTTTTTTACATACAGGGAGCAGATCTAAGTCTTTACAGTGATGCTGTTAAGTGATCAACATATCTGTGTTTATAGGCAGATCCAAGGATTTTATTTCTAACCATTTAAGAGTTAAAAAAAAACATGTTATTGGGGAAATATTGCAGCAACAACTGAAAGCATATAAGGGCTGGATAAATCAGAATTTATGTTCAGATTTAAAAGAATTGGTAAGTGCCTTCTAACAATCACAACACCCCTGTGTGCTGAATTTTGAAGACTAGACTTACAGATTACATCAAACATAATTTATTCAGTAAGTTTTGGGTAGCAGAGATGAAACAGTACAGAACAGTTCCTAAGTGAAATTATAACCTTCTTTAATTGTGTTTTCCCTCAGGTGCTGTGAAATCCTTTGAAAGTCTTCTTGTGGTGCTCTGGCCCAGATTCAGGTACAAGCTTTGACAGCACGGTTACATAAAAGCTCCTTTAACCACCAAGATGCATGAACTGATGTCTGTAATCTAAGGACAACACTGTCCCTGTATACTTGGACCACTTAAGGATTTATAACCTTACTTTTATAACTTTCACAGACTCACAGGAGCTGGAATTAGCAGAATGAGCACAACTGAAGGCACAAAGGCAGAGACGTTCAAAGAATATCACATCCTTGAGTTTCCACAGTTCTTTGAGTAAGACACACTTAAACCTTCACTGCTTCAGCCTTTTCCTTACATACTTGAATATTCTACGTGATACTGTTTATAGAAAAGTCTGTGGACTAAAGTCACTTAAACTTTGAACCAGTGAAAATCAAGAGGAAAAAATCTAAGCTTGAATGAAAGTCTTCAGCTGGAGTTTGCTAAATGCATGATGGCTGCCACTTGTCCTTGACATCTGTTTGACGCGTCGACTGTGTACGTCCTCAAAAGTCACTGTGAGGAGATGTAGCATACATGTGGCAAAGGTGCTGCAGAGGACGAGGAGGTCAACATAGCAGCAACTATGGAAACTTTTAAAGGTAAAATAAGCCCTCAGGTCTCCTTGTGTCTGATTTGTTATTGTCACTACCCAGAGAAAAACATGTCTATCAAACTAGCTGGCGACAGATACGTCCAAATGTATGAGTCAACATTTAAACCTGAATGAAGGAAAAATCCAGAAAACAACCACAACACTTACATCCTCGTCATGCATGACAATGCTACACATAGATTAAAAAACAGCTGAGAGCCTCAGTCTGAGGAAACTGTTTCCTAATTTCTTGAAAGTTAAAAATGGCAGCACACTTCCATCAGCTCTCAATACCATGCTGCTGCCTTCCTCATCATCAAATGCTTAGCACAAAAAGACCAATTTGCATGGAGACAGTGTTTTTCTCTGCTTTAATAACCGCATAATGGCTCAGCATCTCTGCACATCGACACATATTGGCAGCGGCTGACCTATAACACAATAAGAGGAGCATTAAAACTGTGCCTTTTGACTTTTTACAAATTATCTTGTTTAATATGAGCATGGAGAAGAGCTTTAAAGAAAGCTTACTTTGATCAGGGATTGTGGAGCAGGTGTATTATTACATACAGGAGTGCCATATAATCTGCCTTGTGGACGCCTTAGTAAAAGCAATGTCAAAGTAATATTTGCAGACTATATTAACACATCATTTAAAAATATTTATTTTTAAGTCATACGGAGGGGAAATTGTTTCCTGATCTCTGAAGCAAAAGGTGCAATGATTTTGGATTTTATATAAAATCTGTACATATTTATGATTTTGTTATAGCGCCATTTTTAAACAGGCACACCCAAACAGTCTTCTGGGAGGTATCAAGGACAATTGGAACAACGATGTTGTGTGCAAATCCACACAAACAGACTGACATGCTGCCAATTATTGTAGTCAGATAAGGTCAGTGTTTGAGTTCAACTTGTGACCGTGTAAACTGGTGACTTTCAGCTGAGTGCTCCTGTTTTTATTGAAGTTTCCATTGAGCACATATCTAATGTGATTATGACATTATAATGAAAAACCAAGTGGAAAGACATTCAGAAGGACTCATTTTATAGAGTCCTTGTGAATATTTCTATAGAGCAGTTGCTTTTAACAACTGCTCTGAAGAATTCCAGATAAAACTAGAAAAGCACTCGGAGACCGCAGACCTCCGCCATTAGCCCTATCTCCCAAGATAGGATACAGAATTCTTAAAAAAATTCCTGGATCCAGACGGTTATCCGGATCACTCCCAAAATCTAATCAGTTCTTCCTAATGCCATTTCTCACATTTCCTGAAAATTTCATCAAAATCCATCCATAAATTTTTGAGTTATGTTGCTAACAATCTAACATAACCTCCTTGGCGGAGGTTGTTAGTCAAAAACTTCTATTCAGGATTACCTGAATTACATTGAATGCTGTGTTTGAACCATTTGGAGTGCAAACACAAACAATGTGTCTTTACAAAGGTAACATTCTGAAGTTTCCCCCCAAGTCACTCTAGGAGTTACTGGTTTTGAGTTATACAATGGAAAACAATACTTTGTTCAGTGGAACAGAGGCCTTTAGATGACCATAGCTGAGCGGTATTAGCTAAAACACCCACCTGGACCAAAGCATGAAGTTTTAGCTTGGTCAGGTTCAAAGATGATAACAATAGAACAAAAAAAATGAAGATTTCACACCTGTTTTTATGAGGAAAAGTCCAGGTGTTTACAAACCACAGACCCCTTGGAAGAACCCTTGGTAACCAAAGTCATATACCTGCCTAAAACAAAAAGGCTGCTAACTCCTGAAGTCTTCAACATACAGACATGATCTTAGACTTGGTGGAAAGAATCCTGTTCACTGTACAGAATCACTATCAGTATTCCTGGCACAGAAACAGAGGGATAAATACATTCAAGTGCATTTTTGACCCTATTTTCATAATTAATGAGCTTGGCAAAAAGTTCAAGCAACTGTTACTGTGGAGAAATAGAAATTTTACATTAACATATCATCTATCTATTAACATATCACATTGCTGCAGTCATTATTTACACATTTTACTATTTTCATGTCACTAACAGCACGCCAGTCCTTCTATGGCTGCAGCTGGTGACATCACAGGAGAGGCCCTCATTGGTCAAATAAGGTGTCAATCTAAAGATAAGAGGTTGGAAGCCATTTTGCTATGTGCATAAACTGGCGGCCCGAGGGCCACATCAGGCCCCCCATAGTTAGACTAATTAGACCAAAGTGTCTATATTAGCTCCTTTGTAAGTCCGGCCCCCCAAGCGTGTGTCAATGTGTGAATGAGCTGGCTGAAAACCACCAGTCAACACGGTCACTATAACCAAACAAGTTTCAGTGTAAGGCCTAATGTGGAAACCATAGTTAAGGAATGTCCAAACTTTTTCAGCTGAGGGCCACATAAAGAAATTCATAAGAATGGTTGGGGCACTTTCATGCACCACACCTTGAGGAGATTAGAGTTAGAAAACAATCTAATGTAGATATAAGATATTCTCAGTGACTGAGTGTGCTCACATGGCTTGTTAGTGGTTGACAAGGTGAATAGTCAATTAATTCAAAGATTTTGGGGAGACCCAATAAGATCTCAGGGGGCCCTGGCTACCACTTGCTGCGCACCTGGAATGCTATTGGTGCTGCTATTGGCTGCAGTGATGAATTAGTGCAATAAAGATCAAAATAACATTATTGCTGTGGTTGCCAATATGTTTACCGTTTACAGTGTTGTCTCTGTTTAGTCACAAATTTAAAAATGCGTCTAAATTATTTTTCTCAAAATGTCTGTCTACAGATGTAGCGTGGTAGCACCACCTTTGGCTGAAACTAATAAACACAACACAGTCAAGCAAAAGCTTCATGTACAAACGTGGGCTATATTTCATTTCATTTTCTTAATTTGCTGCAGGCCATGCAAAAGTGGACCGTGGGCTGCATTTGGACCCCGGGTCATAGTTTGGACACCCCTGCTATAGTTTATGACCTAACTGACACAAAGTTGGTGCAACAAGCAACAGGAAAGATCTCTAAATGCTTCTGTGTAGTAAGAAAGTTATTTGTTGGGCAGTTCTTTCAGCACAAACACTGAGCTTTAACATCAGATGTGTATTAGTAGAGCCTTAATTCTATATTCAGCGGTGACTGGTCATTCTGCATGGCTACATTTAGATACTCAATACAGGCTAACAAGTCTTATTTTGCAAATCATGATGAGGAATGAGAAAGGATTTTAATCATTTTCATGCAAAATCATTAAATTGAAGATTAACCTAATGGTCCAGAATGATGACCAGTTTAATTTTGATTCTCACTTTGAAGAGAAAATCTAAGGCAAAGTATAAATAGCTCCTCGGCACGTCTGATCACTGCGGTTTAAAGACTTCAAAATAGAAATATGACCTCTACCTCCAAAAGAAGAGTTCTAAGTGTCCCTAAAGGTGAGTTCGTTTTCATATTTATCTCAGAATGAAGCCATTTAGATAATCTGACAAAGCTTTTTCCTTGTTTGACTTTTGTCTTCCTCGCCCAGTTGGACTTTACACTGGTGATGCTGCCCAGGTCTCAGCCATCACTTCAGTGACTACAGCATTTCCATGATGTCAGAAATGATGGCCAAAACTGCAAAAATAAGACGTAAGTCATTAAAAAATGAACATCCTTTGATTATACCAAATTTTGAGTGAAAATGAAACCTGAAATCCCCCTACCTCCCCATCACAGGTTGTGTTTGCCAATCTGCTGACAGAGAGAGGAAGAGGAGGGAGGAGGGAGAGACAGCGAACACACCGAGAGGAGAGACGACTCTCTGAGCTCCTCACTGGCTTCAGATCAGCTGATAAGGTAAGAGCTCTGCCTGTCTCTAACCTACTCTCATCATTTTCACTCTTTCTCTCACTGAGTCATATCTGTTTCTCCCTGCTGTGTTTGGATTTCAGTGTTTTCTTTGCTGCAGAACTTGTTTAATTTGGGGCTTTAAAGTTGAAAATATCAATGAGGCAGATATGCCAGAGTGGTGTGATGCAAGCATGAAGTAAACTGCTCTTTTACACAGATTTATGATTAAAATATATCCGTGCATGTTTGCTTTGGGAAAACAGATGGGAATAATAATCTAACTGTACTCTCTAATAATTGAATGATACATAATGGGCACTTCTGTGTTTACCTGAGTGTCTGTGTGGAGACTGGGGATTCAATAATGTGAATTTTTCCAACATTTGACCAAAGTAAGAAGCAAAAATTGATTTTGCTTTATTCTCTACATAATGCATTCTTCTGTAGTTAATATGTCCAACGTTTTGGTAATCACCGCCATTATTGCTGTCATTTTGTGCAAATATATGTCAGTCATTGCTCTCTTTGGCTTTTCAATTCAACAATGTAGGGAAAAACTTCAATACAGTGATTTAACCTGCATTTCAGGTTTTAAGATGTTGAAATTATACAAAATAATCATCATTTATGCTGCAATGGAAAGATCCAGAACAAATGACACTTATATCAACGGTTGTCATCTAAGCCTCATTATGACATTTGGAGCAGAATGTGGGAACTCCAGCCAAATAGGACAAATTAGAGATTAGTCGCACCTTTGGGAATAAAAATCCCAAATAACATAGGGTCAGCGGCGTATCAGGGTCATGGGTATAAAGTCCTGAAACGGGTCATTAATGCAATATTCCAATACAGAATGCATTCATACATTAAGCACATTAATTAGAGGCTCTTTTCCTAAAATGTCATTCTTTTAAAGTGCCAAATTTTGAATTTATTCAGAATAACAGAAAAAAACTACACTCTGATCTAATTTGATGGAAGTGAAAAGCTTTATTTAGCCCAAGACTGCCCCATCACCAAAAACATGGACCAACCTACTTTTAATTAATTCCAACAAAATGTGTTTTTTAAGCTAATATCTCACAATTTTTTGTGGCAGCAAAATGCTAACTGTATTTCTTGTTGCTTCAGTTAAAATATATCACTTTTAAAATGTGAACTTATAATCTACACCTTTAGTGTCCCTGTTGAGCTTAACTGTTAGGTCAGTAATAGGTTCCTTGCAGATGACGTAGCAAAGCAGAGGAGAACTCTCAATGGGAATTCCTTTATTGAGGCCAGGAGGTGCCCATGACTCTACACTAACTAAATCATTTGTGCAGGTGTTTACTATCAGAGATAACAGGTTAGGACGACTATGGCTTAGTTGGTAGACCCATTCAGGTTCTTTGCCCCAACAATGCCAGCATGTAAAGAATACATGGTAAACAGCTATTGAGATCCAAAATCTGATGGCCAGTATGATAGACATTATGCAGGGCATTTATGAAAAAATACTTGCATCTTAACAATATGAAATAAACAAAATAATTGATGCACACTTGAGAATAACCAAACATGCTGTAAAATATGGCTTTTTAATCGTTTAACAACAAACAATGAAATAGCTTTTAATTGCATCGTTATGCTGTTTTCTAATCGGCCATTCAGTCTGAGGTTTTTTTTGTTTTCACCCAAATGAAGGCACGGCCACATTGGACAGTGGGAAGTGAAGTTGCAGTGCTCTTATTTTTTGGCTGTCTTGCAATTGGATGGTCGTGGGTTCGATCCCCAGTAATGGTGTGTATGAATGGTATTAGCTAACACTGATGCCAAACCCTACATAGCAACCTCTGCCATCAGTGTGTGAATGTGGAGTGAATGGGAGTTAATGGGTAGGTGTGACCGGCTGTGGAAGTGCTTTGAGTAGTCAAACAACTAGAAAAGTGCTATTCAAGCTCCTTTGCCATTTACCAGTGGAGGACAAGAAGTGATTTCTACAAATATAAAGGCTACCATGTTTTGTGACTATGCCAAGCATTTAAAGTGCAAAAATAAGAACATTCTCATGCTTCTTTTGTGTCCTGAAAGTAGTGACACAAAAAAGTAGTAAAAAATTTTTAAGAAGCTCACAGAGAAACAACAGAGGCTAAAAAAAGCCTCGGTCTAAAAGCCTAGATGAGCAGTGACATATAACAATCGTGGATGATCTGTTTCCATGAAGTGGTCCAGTTTGGTTCAGTCCAGTTGTGCCATGATTTAGCTCATTAAACTCAGATCTTTCCCTGTGTTTTCTTAGCTGATGTCGATGCAGTCTTGCTTGTTGTGAGGGGAAATCTGACACTTTTAAGACATGTGGGTCATTAGGCTCAGCTCAGTAGAGCTGGTTGTTTGGCCAAGGATGGGGGAACGGAAACTGGTACTCAAAACATGATAACAGCATGAATGAGCCATTTTGTACATGCTCAATCGTGACCGGCACATCTTCACTTGGTTGCTAGACGATGCTTGGAAGTCTGTAGGACAGAGTATTTGCGATATCGACCACCAGGTAAATTGGTCAAACTGCGGTAAAAAAAATCAAAATTTTTTCAAAGTGTATAATCGTACTAAATGCATGTAGACATTTTCTGATGATAATTGTAGCGTAGAGATCCAGTCAGAACTTTAAAGTATTAGCTCTCCTCCGTTCCCATTCATTTTTAATTGCTGTCACCCACTTTCTGCCCCCCATCTGGCATTTGTGCGTCATTTGTTGCATGTGACTACAAACAACCCACCTATTGCCACATAAAGACCTTAAAAATATCAGGATGCCATTTCAAAAAGAAAGATGAAGAAGGGGAGGGAGCTGACTCATGTTTTACCACAAAAATAACTTGGTAACTTTTTTTTTTTTTTCAGCTCCAAAATCTAATCTGAGCCTGACAAGAGAGACATGTTAGACAAAAGGCTAGCAACACACGGCTGATCTAATAGTCATTGTTGGTTTTATTCATTCACATTTTGTTAAAGAACAATCCACAGGACATTGCAGGGACCCAGCCATTTCTTTGGGCCTGATTTAGCCGAAAATTTCATAAAATCATGGCATCATTTGGCCTAGCTGTCAGTCCCCCTCTTTATGAAGCCTTGGTTTGACCCTCAGCCCCTGTTCTGCATGTCATTCTCCATTTCTCCCCCGGTTGCTACTCCATTGACTATCCTGTCTTTAAGATAAAGGCAAAAAAGGCCAAATAAATTCATCATCAGAAAAGTGTGGGTTAGATCACGTTACTTTCCTCTTTTTTCCAGCTAAGTTGAAACAGCTTTAAAATCTACAGATCCTAACAACAAGAATCTTGCCTTTATGAGTTTAGAACCTGCTATAGGTAATATGCTTCCATCTATTCCTGCAGTAGAAGCCAAACTATAAAATGATTTTAGTGAAACATTTCCAGTTGGAGGATAAAAGCAGAAAAAGCACGCATTACAAGCAGAGCGTTAAATGGCAGCCATCCTCTGCCTCTGTCTTGTAAAGTGGCCGAAGGGACAATGGATCCATTCTCAGTGTGAGGTTCTGTCAGCTGCCTCCGTCCAGCACAATCCCAACAACACCATCACCCACCCACCCACAGACTCCATCCTCCACACCAGCCTCTGTGTCTACACCATGACACTGTACGAGCGTGTGCGAGCGTCTGTGTGTTTACTCTGGTGGGCTTAGTCTCAGCGCAGTGACAGGAATCATCACCAACTGTTGCAGAATTTAAGAGTATTTTTGACTCTCTCAGTAAGTAACACTGTCCTCCTGATGTCCACAAAGCGACTGAATTCTTCGCTCTTCATATTTTGAGCTTTTTATAAAACTGTGTCGTGTTTGGGACTGAATTTAATGAGGAGAGGATCGAGAATAACCCTGTGCTGAGCTGTTTGATGATGTATTTTTGAGATATTTTGTTGGAAATAAAAAACACGGGGTGACCTTTTCAGGTGTTTGAATTGTTTTGAATGCTAATCTGAGCTCAGTTTAAAGGTAGGCAGAATAATGCTGCGAGTACCATGGGGCTCCGGAGCAAAATATCAAACAGTGGAAGCAGAGAGCTGTCAATCAAACCTGAAATGTACCTGTTCAAACAGCACCAGGGAAATATCTGACCTGCAAAAACAATTAGAAACAGTCATGTGGGTTAAACACAGGCACCCTGGACCTTCGCACTGCTGTATTAACTGTAAAAGTCAGAGTCTTTGAAGCTTTTCTTTATGTTTGATTTTTGTTGAAGACTTTAACACATTCCTTTATTTATATCCTTTATTATAATTACAATGAAAAAGGGGCTGCACAGTGGTGCAGGGGTTAGCGCTGTTAACCCCTGTTGAGGGGGTTCTGAGTTCGCTTCCCGGTGAGGGCCTTTCTGTGCTGAGTTTGCATATTCTCCCTGTGCATGCGTGGGTTCTCTCCAGGTACTCCGGCTTCCTCCCGCCACTAAAACCATGCTCATTAGGTTAAATGGTGACTCTAAATTGGCCATAGGTATGAATGTGAGTGTGCCTGGTTGTCTGTCTCTATATGTCAGCCCTGTGATTGACTGGCGACCAGTCCAGGGTGTACCCTGCCTCTTGCCCAGTGACAGCTGGGATAGGCTCCAGCTGTCACCCACAACCCCAAATGGGATAAGTGGAATAGAAAATGGATGGACAATGAAAAGGAAAAACTTCTCTACAACAGGCAGAAACCTTGGACTAACTGACCTACTGTATGTTGAAGAGCCAGCTGCAAAGGCTTTGTTTGGAATAGAGGAATAGAGAGAGATGCAAAAGAAGACAAAAACAGGATGTATAAAAGAGTCAAAACTGGGGATTCAAGAGAAAAGAAGGATGCAAAAAGAGAGAAGAGGGACATACAGAAAAAATAGAAGAGGAAGATGCAGAAAGAGAGAAACAGGCGATGCAGGAAGAAAGAGGAGGGAGAAACAGAAGAGAGGGGAAAGGAGAGATAAGGGAGACTGGAGGAAGATTCAGAACAGAGAAGAGGGTAATGCAGGAAGAAAAAAGAGGGAGATGCAGATAAAGAAAAGAGGTAGATGCAGAAAGAGAAAAAAGGGAGATGCAGAAACAGAAAAGCGGCAGATGCAGAAACAAAAAAGACCAATTGCAGAACAGAGAGAAATGCAGACATGGAAAGGATTGATTTTAAAAAGGCATATAGAGAAGCAGGCAAGCAAGAAACGCTTTCATTTCAGATCTTTCCCCTCATTTGATAAAGAAACTGCCTCCATAGCTGCATTCATGACATCTCTTCACTAGCCACCATGTTTAAATGCTTGTATAGCAACTAAACACGCCTGTAGCTCCCGCCTCGTTCTCCTCAAATGATGCTCGGCCTCTCTCTGACTGGGAACCAGCAGTTCAGATTGAAACTTTGCACGCATTAAGGTCCTATCAATGGAAGTCAGGTTTATTGATTCCTCAACTAAGCAGGTTTTCTTTAATGCTTTCCTTTTCCCATGATTGAGATCATCAAATACTTTGATACTTTTAATAGTAAATGTTTTTTATTTTGATAAATAGAATTATGGAAATGAATACATCAACCTAATCTTTACTTTTTTTAACTTTATTTTTAAGTACAGAGTTTTAAAATTTTGTAAAGAACATAACATATAAACCAGACTATACAGAACATTCAGGTCACTGAGGGAGATAAAGTATGGTGTATCAAAGACAAACAATAATATTGTTCTGTGTAGCATAGGGTTACAGCAATCCATGGGATGGAGATAATGTACAAATAAATAAATAAATGAATAAGGGAAAAGTGTGTATGTGTGCGTGTGCATGTGCTGTGAGCCGGCCAGGCCTGAGTGGGAGTCTCTCCAGTGAAAGTCCATCCAATCTACTTAGGGAATGGGGAAGTTGTCTTTCAGACAGAACCATAAGGCACAAATATGAAAGAGGAAGGAAACTGCTGACAGGTTTGTGAGCAATGATATCGAAAAGGGAGTTCCCAATGCCAGAGTGACTTACTGCCAGACTTAAAACACTAGTTGGCATTAAACTCCAGTCATACAGAGAGTAGATACAGGAAAAACAAAAAAGCATTATTCTATACCATTTTCTCATTTACATATGATAGCCACTTCAACCAATACTTCTGGGCTTTATGACCATAGAATCTGAGGGACAAAGTCAGCATTTCCATTTTGTGTATTTCTTTTACAGTGGCTGTCCACTCTCTCACTGTCGGTGGTTCCCTCTTAATCCATTTCCTTGTTATTGATTTCTTGCTGGCTATCAGCAGTATTTTCAGAAGGTACTTGTCCTGGGGACTGAGTTCAATTGGTAAATTACACAAATATACAGTTTTTAAGTAATACTCAATTTCGAAACAGAGAATTGATTTTGTTTCTTTAAGTACTTCTAGCCAGTAAGGTTGGATTACTGGGCAACCCCAAAAGATATGACAGTGGTCAGCCGTCACATTATTACATTTTCTCCAACAGAATCCAGATTCAGTTCTGCTGCTTTGTAAACATGTTCGTCATGGGGTTGTGAAAAATCTGATAATATTTCTCCATTCAAATTCCCTCACTGTGCTGAATTGGAGGAGGAGGAGTTAATTTGACGTATGTTTAGCCACTCGTCCTCTGTCAGTGTTATATTTGCTTCCTTCTCCCAATTACGTTTAACATAGGATGTTGATAGTTTTTTGAAGGATTGTAGGCATAAATATATTCTACAAACCACTTTCGTATGAATTTAATCTTTACTTTCAAAGCACAAATTCATAACCAAACATGTTTTTAAGACACTTTACAAAGAGGGTAGGTAGACTGTACACTCTGGAGTCTGATTTATAAAGACCAAACATTCATCTATCATGAGCTCAGCACTAAGCGACATTAGCAAAGTTTTAGTATTCAGGAAAACTTCCCTTTAACGGGAAGATGTCTCAAGCAGAACCAGACTCATGTTGAATAGCCAGGAGGAAAAAGAGGAAGATTCAGGAAAAGAGAGAAGAGGGGTGTGCATCAAGCCAGAAAACAAGCCAACCAACAACAATGACTAAGATCATTTTATGGCTGTCCTGGGCATAAATCTATCTGAAGTTTTTTTCTTGGATATGGTTCAAATGTCAGCTAAGAATGTAACAATATGTTAAGTGTTTACAGTGATAGTCATATGTGATGGAGATGACAGATATCAGTAACGTACAAGTCAGGAGTCGGAGTCAGGATTCGATCCTCAAGAACTATAGCCTCTGTACATGGCCACCTGCTCTACCCACTGAGCCAAACCAGCAAATTCACATTTCTAACGCTAGTAACAGAGGTAAGGCTGATATGGTAAATTAACTTTACAAGGCGACATCTCTTTCATCAGAAGGGGTCTCAGTAAAAGAAGGAATCCATTAAGTTTCCAAGTAATGTGTGGGTTCAGGCAGTGGTTCTCAACTGATGGGTCAGGATCCAAAGTGGGCCAAGGAGCTGTTTTCAGTGGGTCACAACCAGGTGTCTGAAAAAAAGGGTTGCAAAAATCCTGACGTCTTTATTTGACATGCATCGATACCTTTTTTTTCACCTTTTTACTGTGAAATTGGGTAAATTTAAATATATGCTTCAACTAATTTATCTCCTCTTCCTGTAATAAAAAGCTACTTTTCCCATGATAATGAAGAAATTTCACAAGTTCTTTGAAAAATTTGCAAAAATGTACACATAATGATGGGAGAAGAGGATATAAAATTTGTCTGTTTTGTCCCTTTTCCTTTTTATGTCAGGTGTTTCGGTTTCAATTAACTAAACATACACTGTTGACTTTTTTTTTGGAAACTTGTGTTGCAATCTGTCATAACACATACTGGGTGGTCCTGAGGTCGGACCAGTTGAGAACCACTGATCTAGGGGTACTCTGGCTTCCACCAAAAGCATTGGTGCTTGTTAGGTAAACTTGTGACTATAGATGTGAGTGTCAGCCCTGTGACTGACTGGTGACTAATACAAGATGTGCCCTCATTCCCAATGACAGTCAGGACTGGTTCCAGCCCCAGAGACGCTGAAAGGGATAGGCGTTACACATAATGGACAACTGGATGAGTGCATGAAACTTGGGGCGGTGTAAATTTGTTGCTGTGGATTGAAACAGGTAGCAGTATCACTTGATTATAACTATCATCAGCCATTGAGTCATACTGAGTCTTAGAAATCACAGTATTGATGTAAATGTGACTTTTTCTACCTTTTTAATGTATCATGACAGCAAAATTAACAAAATAAGTGATTTAAAGCCTTAAATCTACACAGAAAAGGCCAATCTGGCATCAAATAATACAAAAATTGCAACAAAAAAAAAAAAAAGATAAGTATGATGGAGTTTTACTTTCTGCTGTACCCTGTGGAAAACAATTTTAACAGTATGTTGAAGTTGAACAGCCATTAAGCAATTTTGCCTTTGTGACAGAGTGATAATTTGCACAATCACAATGCTGCATAATGGAAATCTTAAGTGCAATGTGCATTCAGCCTTTTAAAGAACATCTGTTGGCGTTTTTCCTGTGATGTGTTGGCTCCTGGAGGTGTTTTCGGGGGATTATGGAGAACCTAGCTAAAGACAGATAAGAAGAAGGCTGAAGAGATTTTCAGCTTTGGAAAGTTTGGTTGTTTAATTCACACTTTACAAAATGAGACATTGACTACACTTTTAAGGTGCTGTGCTCATAAAGACGCTGTAGTCCTTTCTCTTTGTGTTGTCTGTCGTTTTTAGTATCAGCACAAAAGCTTTAGCTCACGAGCTCAGCGTGGCCGGTCGAACTCGCCAAAAGCCACAAGAGTAACAACCAAGAGAGGAAGGTCGAACAAGAGACAGAAACAATCGAGCGAGGCCAGAGAAAAGGGGATTGTTGTGATTAAAAGACAATTATCTGTGCACATCGACTTCCCAGTGTTGTGCGGTGTCAGGCTCGAGCTGAGCTGTTCTGCCCCAGAAGGCCTCTGGAAACAAAGGCCACTGTGTCAGGAGGAGGAGGAGGAGGGAGAAGGAGGGGTGTTAACAAGTCTTGGGGTTTCATGACACTGTCACACATGCAACAGTGTGGACACCCTTAATGCCACATTAACAACATGGAGTGTTAGAGATGGTAGAAGAGGGGTGCTGGCAGTAGAAACAGACATATTTCTCTGCTTGAAGTGGAGCTGCTTTAAAACACCCAAATGGTAGCATAAGCCTTTTTCACACATGCACTCATGGCATCTTATAGATAATTTTGGGACATTCAGGCTCTGATATTTTCAGGAAGTTGCCACATAGCAGGAGATTATCTGTGTCAGACAGGATCTCAGATTTCAAAATAGTCTGGTGGAGTTCAGGCGAGGAATGATGGTTAGGTAGGAGGAGTCTTATGTAACGGTGACTTGCCTTTTTTATATATATACCTTTGATGGTGTTTCCACAAATGTACAAAATACCCGATTTTTTATTGTGGTGAACCAACACGGTCAAATTTCTCACCCCAGCTTTACCTGGAATCTTTACTGCTGGTGGTGTAGTAAAATGACTGTGTGAAATTTGAGATAGCTGATGTGAAAATGGAGCATAGCAGAAAAAATTTAGTAAAATTCACCACAAACCAGTGAGCAGGTGGGGCTCAGGCTGGTGACATTTCTGTCCTGGGACCAGAGGGCAACCAGCATGATCTTTATACACATAATGGAGCTAAATTCTGATCTTTATATCCAGAACCTTAGCTTTGACATGAAGACATCGTAGTTTCAGCTTGTTTTGCTTTGTCCACCTATCTGCAGCATCCTTTTTAAAATCGTGTCCTGCTTCCTGACACTTTTTCTCCGATCTGCAGGGACAGTCTCCCGCATCTAGTGTGGCTTTTCCGTTACATTAAGCAGTTTGGCTCTACTTTGTTTGACTCGGCATGGCAGTCCCAGCGTAGCAGGGGGGTTTGCTTTTCCACCACAACTGAGCTACCTGATAGAGGGTGCATCTAGAGCTGATGACGCAGCATTTCGTGTGTGGATTACGTTAAATAGCTGTGCTTCAGTAAGTTGCTTTAAGCAACCATGGCACAGCTTGACTTAGCCTGATGCCAAACTGGTATTGGGAAAGGAAATTAGCACAGCTTGGTTTGGATCGGTGTGGCCAAAAGTCATGGTGGAAAACCCCCAGTGAATACATAGTTGTTCATGTCACACTACTAGAGTGTCTATAGTCCTGTTGTTTGACATTTAACTGTGAGGACAAATGGGTCAAGATCTGGTTGATTTCATGTAGTCTGATCAGGCCTTAAGATAGGACAAGATGATACAAGATGAGACTATAGAAGTTGGGACCTGTTGACCCTGAAAATCAAGGACACCTCTGTGACGCCTCATGACCCCCCAACATAAAGTCTAGCACATCTGAGTTTTGTCTTTCCCTCTGATTTGTTTCTTGCCGTCAGTGATGCTGGCCAATGCTCTGCATTCAGCCGTCACAGATGTAAACAAACCAAACAGCAGAGGGAAAGATGAAGTTGTGAGATGTAACTATGTGACAGAGGAAAGAGAAAGAGAAATGTTTGTGAGAAACAGCAGCCAGTGTGGCACTGCTGTTAGCATTAGCATCGAGATAGCGTATCCTTCATCTTAAGGTTTGGATAGACAAACAGTACAGTAAATACAGGGTGTTTGTTTACAGTCTTCTTTCCAGATTTAATCTAGCCCAGCCCATATTCCTTCCAATATCACAACAATCACAATAACTGGTTCTGTACCTCTGTGTTGTCTGTCATGTCTGTAGGTCAAGTCACAGCACAGATTTATAGCTCTGTATGGACACCATTTACTTATGACTGCTATGTTGGGTGAAAGAGCTATAACTGGCTGTTGGAGACAATAATTGTGCTCAACAGTATAGTTCTGAAAGTAAAAATCCCATTCATTTTCTCCATAGTGGGTTTGATTATTTGCCATATTATTTTAAATATCCAATCTAAACTCACCATGAGCAACCTGAGTGTCAAATGAAAGTATGAGCTCCTTTAGAGGACAAAAGTTTGCAAGATTTCAACCTTGTTTTAAGAAAAACAGTTAATTCACCATCTCAGCCAATGATACTACAACACCCACAACAATCCTTGAGTGTTACAGCAGCGTTTGTGATTGGTGGGGTTTCCTGTTACCATGGAAATGTCTAGTATGATTTGATATGAAGAGATACGACATACAACATTATCATTTCAAATTTAATCTCTAGAATAAAGATTAAATAAACAAGCTAATGACATGGTTTCAAAACTTGAAAAGCTATCACTGACAACAAATAAAATGAATCACAATGGACTGTAGGTAGCTCCTTCCATCTTGTAAAGAATTATATGTACACAATCTTGCAGCTTTGCCTTTTTCTACATTTTTGAACGTTGTTTTTGTGCTGAATCGAATGTTTTATAGTCATGAGTACTCAGGTAGCTGGTTAGTTTCATTCATACATTAAAAATGTTCTAACAAGGATCTTATAAAATGCCTATGGGGGATTTGAAGGGTGAATTTTGCTTCTGAAATCAGCTAGCCATAAGCTTCATTAATATTTTGATCCTCAAACTTTAAATTATGTGTTTTAAGGCCTGAAGTTTTAACTTTGAATTGTATTTAGATATCCATGTTGATATCGGTCAGCTGAAATAATTTTATTGGATATCTGCTAAAATCCAATATCATGGATCCCTTGTAAAAACCAAATTGTCTGCTTATGATGACATGGATTGTGGAATAAAGTTTGTATTTCGTGAAATCAGTTGTTGCAGATGAATTAATAGATACATTGGCCTCAATTCACCACCTCACCATATTAGTTGCCAGGTTCTCTCTGCCTTCAAAATGTTCATATGCATGGGTCACATTTTACATAAGGTTTGTTTTTTATAGATGACATACTTCGTGTAGCAAGTGGCGTACGCCAACTTCAAACCATGTTTTGTGCGTACGCCACATTTAGAAATGAACAAGCTGGTTCAAATAGTTGGTACTTTTACGTGAAAGATAGGACCCAGATCCCATTTGAGAATTGTGTTATATAGCTATTACCGTTCTTATAAGTTATTTATCTATATGTTGTGTGTCTGAGGGTTATGTGATTGATTAGTAGGGATGAGGACTCATACATGATGGTGTAACATTAATATTTTATATCAGGTGTCATACAACCCAGCCAGTGAGCAAATTTATCTGACCTGCAAGGTGTTTTGGGAGGACAGTATATCTTGTAGTGTTGTAGTCAACACCACACTATTCACGACCAAGACAAGTTAGAGACTTTTGGGGGTTGAGATTGAGTCAAGACGAAGACTGAGGCAATACCATAAAAATCAACTTTAAAAAGCATCACAAAGTTGAACAGTAAAAGAGCACTCTCTCTTTAATTTTGGTTTGCTTCTAAATGGGCTCTATGCATGAACTGCTTCTGCATTGGGCATTAGACCGCTCCCACACTTCCAGTCGGGAGAAGAGAAAGGCGCATGATGGCAAATTCAATGCGGTTTACTCTCTGTTTTCGTGAGTTACCTGAGCTGACTGTCAATGACGAGTTAAATTTAGCTGAAGATGTACATTGCAGCACGCAGCAACGATGTCCAGAAGTGCTTTTAACCATTTTATGAAACATCATTTTAGCATGTTTGGATGCCAAGCAATGATGGTAAACACAAACAACAACCGAAACAAAAAAAAAACGCAACGAAACGGACAAATTAAAGCAGTATAGGAGGGTTTAGATTCCGTTTTGGCTTAGCACTTATCGTTGGGCAGAAGTTGTGAAATGGTCTTATTTTCCACCGGATATACGCCACCCCCTGTTGGCATAGAGCCCATAAATTTAACATTAAAAAAAATGTGTGTGGAACTCTGTTTTCAAAGTACCACAATGCAAACATCTCAATCCTTGAAAATTTGTTCAACTAATTTGTCAAAATAAATCCTTTATTGTTTTAAAGAACAACTGACAAGTCTGGGATTGTTTTAAATAACTGAAAATTAGACGTTTATCTAGATTTGACAGGGGAATGAGGCCAAAAGTAAGTGTTAAGAGGCAGATGGACTGGTTTTCTAAAATCTAAGTTTTTGCAGGTGACTGAAACATAAGGCACGTGAATGGATTTCCAAGGAGGCACACAGTCAATGACCTAACTGACCTTACTACAGCTGTTTTAAGTCAAATCACAACATTAATTAATCAGGAACATTTCAGCGGAAAAAGACATTATATACCCAGCCTAAACAAAATTCAGAAACAAAATACTAAAAAAATCCGACCTCACCCCCATGAGTAACTCGACTGGTCTTGATGGAAAATCAGCCAAACAAGTTTAAATGCTATCAGTTCCAAGACAAGACCAAGATAAATGGAGCCAAAAGAGAAGAGCTATTCTGGAGCCGAGAAAGCCGGCTCTTTTGCTGAACTGAGCTAAATGATCCAGATCACTAAAAAGATTTGTAATTCCCATCACTAATAAATGAGCCCCCTGGTGATTATGTTTCAGCTGCACACATCCCTACAACTGATTCATTTCACTGAATGGTTTAGGGTTGACTTTGCACCCTAGGTTAGGACAGAACAGCCAAACTGCTGGTGCAACAGGTCTCTGATCTTATTTCTATGTAGTCTGTAGTGTTTGGATTTGACTTACAGACAAATTAAAGCTTCCTTGCTTCCATCTCTCATACTGGCCCTGACCATCTCATCGTCTGCCTCAGCCCCTCCCAGCCTCACTTCCTGCCTTCTGTCACACTGACCTCCAAAACAAAAAAAAAAAATGTGGATCTGTTCTCTATCAAACCAAAATGATCGAATGTGCTCTGCTCCTTCCAGCGTAACCACACAAGCCCAGTCGAACAGAAAGGCCTCGGAGCTCAAAGCCTCACCCATATTTGTTGGGACGAGGGTGAACAGTGTGGCCCTTTGTGGTCCCCCGAGTGTATTTATGAATGGCTGAGCCTTGGGGCGAAGGCTTCAGAACAATGCTGCTACACTGAGGGACTCATTTTCATACGGGAGGGGTGATGGTTGGTGATGATGGTGGAGGCGGTGGGGAGGGCAGTTTATTCTCCACCGTTGGGGCTTGGTACAGAGAGTGGCGAGAGGTCTTGCAGTGACGCTTTGCATGTGAGTGTCAGAGGGAAAAGGCTGCTGAAACAGGAGCTGCTGAATGCTTGGAGGTCGGCCACGGTCACCTGCACAGGTGAGCAGCAAGACTTGTCTTCAGATCTCAACTTTAAAACTTCAGGTGCTTCAGGAACTGGAGACTTTTTGCAGGAAAAAGCAAGAGGAAGAAAATTTGTGCAGATACAAGAGTATCTATCTATCTATCTATCTATCTATCTATCTATCTATCTATCTATTTTTGATTTTTAAGCTCAAACACCCACAGTCTGGATGAGCGTTTGCTTGTTTGCGTGAGCGTTCAAAGATGAAGTGACGAGTGAGTGAGTGAAAAGATTGTTGGATGAGTCACAAGTTAGACTCAGTTAGGTAATGAATGAGTGTGTGTTTGTGCCTGCTTTAATGAATGCATGCGTGAGTGAGCGTGTTAGTGATGATGGGTAACCGTGCACACAGGAATGATTGAGTGTGTTTTGTGAGTGTGAGTGCAGATCAGTGTTAGCGGGGGCTGCTGAAAGCTCAGACAATTATTATCGGACTGATTTGGCTGCCTGTGCCATTAGCACTGGGCCGTTTGTGTAATTGCCAGAGCGTATTAAAACATCTAAACAGACATCAGACGCCAGGTAGAAGAGCCTCCGATTACATCGCCAACCAAAACAGTTTTACAAGTAATTTAAAATTTGTCTGCTCCGTTCAGACGAGACAGAGATATGTTTTCTTTGATGATTTGTCAGAAGCGGTGATGTTTCTCTAGACTGAGAAGGTTCAAAGAGAAAACATTCAGCAGTGCTGTTTTTATGAGAAACACGAGCATTATTCAAAATCAGGACACCAGTACGGAGGAGTGATTTAATTTGTTATAACAAGGCTGTTTAAGGCTGTGAAAGTAAAAAAAATACTTTGTTTTACATGCCAGTTTCAGCTACAGACATTGTTTCCCATTGCAGCTCCCTCTTCAGGCCAGTTAAAGTATTTTATAAGAATAAGTGGAAGTTTGTGCATCAATATTTAGTCTTTCTGTAAGATTTTTTTTAAACCTTGACATTATAATGGACTGAGTTTGGCTGTTGTTAGCATGTTGCCTCACAGAAAGAAGTTTCTGATTGCAAATCCCTTTCTGTGTAGAGTTCACATATTCCTCCCAGTGCATGTGTGGATTCTTTCCCAGTTCTCCAGCCAGACATGCTCATTAGCTTCAAGCCACCATGGGATTTTCAGCCGATCCAAACATAGTTTAGAGTTGCACAGCTCACTTGGAAGTCTGGCTGACTTTCAACATTACCATGCATCGTTTGATGTACAGTGAAAAGGAGAACATGATGGCTGACCCATCAGCTGCTGCAAACAATCCTACAGTAAGGGCAGAGCCATGAGCAGATTCTCTTCACTGGGGCCTTTTTTTCCTTTGCAAACTGCCAGACGGCATCTGAAGTCACCATAAAAACAGGAGAAATACATTTTCAGTGTGTCTTCCTTAAAGAAATATTTAGCAAGTAGGCCTATCTGCAGACCTCCAGCTTCTGCGGAATTTTTATTATTTAGCTGCTAGTTGTGTTTGCTGGTGTTTGTGTCAGTGGAAGATAGGGAGGTGGTTTCCTCATTTGAAGCTTTGTGAGCCATGCAAATAGGAACACAGATATGACCTCAACCTCTGTGTGGGATTTGTTTTAAGGACACTCCAATGACATTTGTTACAGCCCGTCTGGGTTTCACTTGTACAATGCGAAACCTCCGGTCATACATGACCATTGGACTTTCCAGTGCCAGCGCATAAACCGTGTGCAACTGTCGTGCCGTTTGAACTGACTTTCCACCATGACTGGTATAAAACGGGTGCAAAATCGCAGTGTACACCTGGCGAAACTGGTGAATGTGGCTCCAGAATTTTTACTAAATTTCTGCAACAACTCCATCAAAAAGCTTTGCTGTCATTATGTCTTGAAGACGTCTGGATACCCAGACAGTAAGATTTATGTGTCCCCATCTGTAAATTCAGTGTATTTTGACTTTTTGGGAAAGCTAGAGCGCTTGACACAGCTGGAGCCTCACATTCAGTGAGACATGCACACAAACACAATAACTGGGCTTCTATGTCAGCCCTGCGGCTGACTCTGCCTCTCACAGAGGATTGATGGATTTATGTTTCTCCAATCAGACAAACTTCACACAGTTGTTGGCATTTTTCAAAAGTCAAACACAATTATTTCATAAAAAAAACTTGTAGAAAAGTAAGGGGTTATATTAGTAGTTCAATCTCACCAAATCATCACATTTTTGGGTTGGCTTGCAGTTTCTCACAGATGGACCATCTTTAGTTGAGCTTAGTTTAGCTTAGCTTAAATCAGTTTAGCTTAACTGAGCTAACGCTCTGAATTGGCAAAATTTCACATTTTTATGGTATCAGTTATGAATGTCTGAAAGGGTAAAGACAGCAACGCTTTATTACAGCAATGATGAGAAATGTGGCACCAATAGAGACAAACATACGGTCACACTCAAACTTAACACTGCAATGGCTCAGTCACCAGTTAAGCTAACATGCATGTCTTTAGACTACAACAGGAAGCTAAACCCATACATGAACAAGGAGAACATACAAACGTTATAGAGAGGCCCTGTTTGATGGGGTTTCACGATAGAAAACCTGCTTGCTGGCTTGGTTTAGTTCAGTTTAGTACATCTAAGCTTAGCTTACTTTAGCTCAGCTTAGCTTAGTTCAGTTAATTGAATTCAGTTAGTTTATCCTAGCTTGGCTTACTTTAGTTCCAACTTAGCTTTGTTTGGTTTCATATAATTTGGTTTATCTTAGCTTAGTTTAATTTCATTTAGTTTGGTTTCGTTTAGTTAAGCCTGGTTCAGTTTAATTTAGCTCAGTTTAGCCTAGCCTTTTAGCTTGTCTTATTTTAATTTAGTTTGTTAACTATAGTCCGGGTTGGTTTAGTTTAGCCTAGTTTATCTTAGTTTAAGTTAACTTAGCTTAGTTTTACTTTGTTTGATTTAGTTTAATTTTGGTTTAGCTTAGCCTTGCTTAGTTTAGTTTTACTTAGCTTGGTTTATTTAGTTTGTCTTGGCTTAGTTTAGTTTATTTTTGGTTTAAACGAGTCTGGCTTAGCGTAGTTAAGTTTAACTTAGCTTAGTTTAGTTTAAATAGTTTAGTTTTTTTAGTTTACCCTAGCTTAGCTTAGTGTTGCTTACTTTGGTAATTTGACAGGGACTATGCTCAACACAACTTTGGACCCAGATTTAGCTATAATGCAATGTTACATCTTTGGTCACTGTGCAGGAAGATTTAAGAAAAACAAACAATTTAAAATGTAAACAGTTCAAACTTCACGAACTGTACATCACATCAAAACAGCATATTTCATACACATAGTGCATGTTTTGTTAGCATAATGCTAACACATGGCAACGTAATGAATCAAATTAGTGGATTTTGAGGAAGACTTTCAAGAAACAGTCATCGTGACAGTTTTGGTGACGAATTTCAGAAGCGCCCCCTCAGTTTGTCGTACAAATAAACATGCAGCAAGTAACTGAATCACACTTGACCCCTTGGGTAAGATTTAGGGGATTTTACAAAGCTTGGCATCATGCTGAGTTTAACCCTTTCAAGCCTTTTGTATCATTTTTGATACATACTTTTCTGATACCTCTAGCTAATCAAAATGATCAAAAAAAATTTTTGAGTTTCAGTAGAAAGTTAAATAAATATTTCAGTTCCAAAATATGAGAACTTTCTGGCCATAATTTGTGTTTTAAGGCTTTAATGGGTTAAACTGTGTAATGCAACTATTATTTAATTTGTCTTCTTTTTAGATTTATAGATAAAAACATGGTTAATAATTCAATTCTGAGATAAAATTAAAATAAAACAAAGGGTTACAGCAACAGTTTTGGATGTAATGCAGCATTTACTGCATTATATAATAATATGTAGCAAGTCAGTGTTTAATTTTTGACTTTTAGGGAATTTTCTAAAGCTTAGCGTCATGATGAAACAAAGATTCCTTGTATGAAATTGAATAAATCAAAACCTGTATTCTTCTTTTTATATATATGTTTTTTCTTTTTTGTAACGATGAATCTCTATACTCAAATCTGACCAGATTTCTGGCAGATTTGGGCCCTCTCTTCTGGGTAGAAGACGGCAAGTCAAGTGGGTGGTTATAGGGAGCGTTGGGATGGGGCCACAGTTGATTTGTCTGTGTTACTGAACAGGTGACGGCTCTGTTTGTCGCCCCCTTTTGTTCAAAGCGGAAGGGGGAGCGTTCAAATGAGAGAGGAGGCCTGTGGTTTACCATCTGCCCAATGGGCCGGGGATTCACCAGGTTTGCCAGGTAGAAAAAAATGGATCTGCCAAGTGGAGTGTAGTCTAGAGTCATGCTTACTAATGTGATCTTAGACAAATGAACCCAATATGGGATCTATGTTAGTAGGTTTGCTGGTAACTTTTGTGTGTTGAGTTCAAAACCTCCAAAGATGAGGTAGAAATCTTCATAAAGCTGCAAAAAAGTTCAAAAACAGATGCATTGTGAAGAGAAAATGTTGCCTTCAAGCTCTGAAACACTGCCTTAATTTTGGTGAAGAAAAGGAATAATTAATGCACCTTGGATTCTCTTTGTAGTACTCGCTCAAGAGGCGAGCAGCAGTGGTTTTATTTTCTTTGACTACCTCAAAGTCCAGTGTGAATCTGTCTGGACGCCAGCTCTCTGTGCAGAACCTTGGACAGACTGTGTGACTGGATACTGGCACATCTCCGTGTTTATGTTTGTATCTGGTGTGCTTGAGTGTGTACGCGGCGCACTGCGCTCATCGCAGCTCAGCTCGCCATGTGTGGGAGGAGGGGAGCAGTCATGTTTTAAGACCATCTGCTCCTCTGAGTATTTTCGCTTGTGGTGGACCAACTCGCGTCACAGGCAAACAGCAAAGCACAAGCTGTGAGCGGGCCTGTTCCGGAAAAATTCCTCCAGTTTCTCCCTCGCACAATGGGCAGTGTTCTGCACACAAGGTTGCTATTCTTTTTATCCATGAGCCACGGCGAAGCTCTTATACACAGGGAGGCCGCAGACGATATTCACAATGAAAATGTTCTTCTTGGCACAGACGCTTGTTTGTGTGAGCCTTTAGGGTTTGTGTGAGCAATTTCAATAATGTAAAATGACTCATAAAAGGTGTCGTGGCCTGATTTAGCACAAATGATTGTTCATAAAGCGTGTGTATCTCTGAAGTGTGGTGGGGAATAAGCGATTGTGTTGAGGCTTAATTACCTTTTAGAAGAGAAGCAACAACACAAGGTAGAAAAAAGATGCACTGTTGTATTTTTAGATTTGATTTCTTTATAATAAAACAGAGCAAAGCTTTTATTAATCTTTAACCATTTTCAACATGCTCTTTCTTTTTCCCCTCTTGCTTTTGTGTTTAAAGCACCCTGACATGAATGTTATACTACCTTTTCCATGAGAAAGCCGAGACTAAGACTAGCTTAAAAAAAAGACTGTTAGTTATAAAAACTTTGACAAAAAGTAGTTTTTATTAGAGACTAAGACAAGACTAAAATGTTTGTGCTGGACTGCTGAACATTAAAAATCCATGATTTTTCCCCACTGCACATATACTCTGTAAAAACACAAGCAAAGATGATGTGAGAGAGCATAGGTCAGTTTGTTCTTCTGTAAATTTTAAGAGCAGTTAAAGTCCTAACGGTGAATTAATGAAAGTATTTTACATAATGTTAATTTCACAAAATGGTGTATTAAACTAGTTCACAGAGTTGTTTTTATATATCTTACACTGTATATCAAATACAAAGGCCCAATGAAATAAAGGTAAGTAACTAGTTTAACTATTTTTTGAGTTGAGGTGCCCAACTTGATGCTTAATTTTTCCATTTAGTTGACATGACATACTCAGTTATAAATGCTGAGTTGGTAGAAAATTTTCCAATAGAAATATATATTTTAGTTGGCTAAAGAAGTTGAGCCAACTATTTAAGTTGAGCCCCTGGAAAATGTTGGCTCAACTTAAATCTTTATGTCCACTATACCTTTAATATTTTAAGAAACTCAGTGGTGTTGTATCAGCTAGTTAAGTTTTCAAAAGTGCAACCAATGCTTCATAATATGTTCACTCAGCATTAATCAAGATCATTTTTATTTTACAATGTAAGGACTTTTTATAAAATGAAACTGGACTAAACTGTGACTTAAGCCTACAGACATTTAATTCTAAAGACTAAAGGCCTGTGCCCACTGAGTCCATTTGATTTGTTTGTATTTTTCACGCGTTAAAGTCCCTGTAAAGTGATTAAAAAAAAATTGCTGTATGACAGACTACTGTGTTATGAACCGCTATGCCAAATACGAGTCATGTAAAAACATCTTTATGTTTATATGACTGAGCTTCAAATTCAGGAAAATGAAGCTGTAAAATCTGCTCTAGAATGGAGTGGGCATGTCAGTTAAATGAGCTGAAGCCACGCCCACTCACAAGAAACACAATCCTCTCAAATTAGTAAAAATGCTTCTGATCAGAGAAGCTGCTTGCTCTGTGCCAGAGCAGAGAGACAGAAGTTGGGGATTAAATTTACTGTTTTCCGGTACAAATCTGGTAGGCCACCGTGGCTGATCGATTTGGGAAATCTACCTCACAATGAACAAAAACACAGCAGGTGGTCAGCTGTTAACTTTCAGTGAAGGCAGTGAAATCAGCATGTTTGCACAGTGATTGCCGAAACTTTCGTCTGTCCTAATTTTTTTTTCAGAACTGGTTCAACTTTATGTGAATTTTCGCATCACTTCAAGTCATTTAGATGTGACTGACAATTCAAAACAGCTACTGCTGCTTCTCTCGCTCTCTCACCCCTCCTTCCTTTCTCTCTCCCTCTACCGTACCGAAACCTCACTTTAAACACCGTGGCTTGTATCATGTGGATATCAACCATGGTAAAGGCATAAGTCTTTTCTCACAGCCACCTAACAATAACTGAACTAAATTGGCAGAGCTGTGACGTCAGTGCTGATACCATATAAAGATCTCTGTCAGTATGGATGGATCCAGAGTGATTTTAAAGAGGTGACAGAGCCACAGGCTCATCCTCACTGCTTCTTTGCCCCAGTACAAATCAGTTTGCCACAGTCTATGAATTTTGGCAGTGAAAACAAATGAAACTTAACAGACTCGGTGTGCAGGGTTCGAGTGAGTGGCGTTTTGTTTTTGCCTAGCATGCAGTGCCGGACTGGCCATCTCAAATTTGGACAAATGCTAGAAAGGCTGTGCAACTATGGGCTGTTTTAGGCATCAAAAATGTCCATCATTTCCCTGATTTAAAATAAATACACGTGAAATAAAGCCTATCACAAATATAAGATTTTTTTCCATGAAGGTTTCTTGATTAGAAACAGTTGCTGATGAAGCAAAAACATTTGAGATCAGCCTGACTTTGAATTCTAAAAAGACATTTTCTCCCAGGATCTCCTCATGATCTGTGACTTGTTTTCAATGCATCAAAAAAGCAATAGGAAGACAGATTGGAGTACTAAATGGCTTAAAAGAGAAGAAAAGGGAAAAAGAGAGGGGGTTTTGTTGGCTGATGGTGATAGCTAATTTAGATTTAGTCTTAATCTTACCTTCAAATTCCACATACTCCGCCTGTGCCCTGAACAGCTTGTAAAGCACACTGTAGAGCAAATCTTGAATTCATGAATTTCCCTCAGGATTAATAAAGTATCTATCTATCTATCTATCTATCTGTCTGTCTGTCTGTCTGTCTGTCTGTCTGTCTGTTTCATCCTTTCGCACATGCAACAGGTTCCCAGTCGGTGAGAGTATCACAGAGCCATACTGCGCTACTGATGCAGAAAAGTTAACTTTGAGTTGTTAAACCACATAATTTTGATGAATGAAATCATACATCCTTTGTAGCAAATAACTTAAACCTTTTAACTTCATAATGTACTCGACCATGGCAGAAAAAATGGATGGCAAAATCAACCCCAGAAAGACAAATGTTCAGCTGTATACCTAATTTTCCCACGTGACCTCGTGGTTCTCCTGTGATCTTGAATCTAAAGCTGCTCAGGGCAGCGTGGCGCTGTGGCTGCAGACACTCTTCCAGTGTGCAAGGTTGCTCGCTGTTGGTCAGAGCAAAGTGCTCCACACACGGATCATTGCAAGACAGGGTTTGTGGAAATTGGAGGTTAGTCTAAAGATTAAAATGTTTTTGTAGGCAAAAACTCAAATACATTTTGGTCCAGTTTTCAGGTCCTTGTACACCGGATCTGTTATTTTCACATGCTACTCCCGAGCCTGTAGTTCAATGAAAGATGGCATGCACTTGAACCTTGCACATTGAGTGGGATGCATTTTATTTAAAAATCATAGAATGTGGTGAATGTTTTTGTACTCTAAAGAGGAAAAAGTAGTGAAGATGATTCTGTGGCTCTTTTTCTCCTTGAAAAAACACACCGGATCCATCCATCCTGACAGAAGGCTTCATATAGAACAAGCTCATGAGTCATATAGCGCTGTGCCAAATCGGAGAAGACTGAGAGTAACTTTTTAATTCAGTCTGTTACAAGGCACACTGTAAATGATGTTCCATAGTTAATATCCACAAAATACACAAGCAAACCACAGTGTTTAAAGTGAGGTTTCAGTGCAAAGGAGACAGAGAGCAGGGTTGAGTCAGTGAGTGAGACGGGAGCCGCTGCTCTGAGTGATAAATCACCCATGTAAATGAATTGCACAGCTGAAAAAAACACAAAAATATTCAACTAGTTCTGGAAAAATCGAAGGTTTTGGTGTCATGCAAACATGAGTAACATAGCTTGAGATTGTGTCTCTTTTTTGACGTGCAGAAACTTCATACAGAAAAAAAACGACTCAGTGCGCAGAAGTCTTTAGTTGGTAATAATTCGGGTGTGTTCTATGCATCATGCAGATCCTGGGAGGCTTACCTAAATGGCTAAGTGGAGGAAGAGCAACAGATTCATCATACCTAACTGCTTATACTTTCTCTGTCAACCTGCTTCACATAGGAACAACATGTCCCCGATTATATGTATAGACATCCAGAGCATGACCAAGCTTGTGTCAGTCCTCCTTCCAGCCTGATGATGACGCCCCCAGGCAGCTTACTTGCCACAGCTATGCCTTACTTCAGCCTCAGTTTTTGGCCCAAACATGCGACAGTATTGTATGTGTTTACACTTGACCATTTTGGTCATAAGTGATTTTAGCAACAGGCTGTGTTAAAACGAGCTAGAAAACCAGAGATGTTCCAAGATGTATAATTTTTTAAATTTTAAATACATTCTGCAAACTAACCTCACAATGCATCAGAAAAACAATGTCATAATGTGACAGTCAGAAGTTGGTTTTCAGAATGTGACTAGTGTTAGCAGTTAGCACCACGGTCTTCAACCCTCTTTGCAGATTAACGTCCACATTCCTGAGCTGAACATTGTCACTAAATGCTTTAGTTACATGTGAGTAGAATCTGACAGCCTCTGGTAGTGTTGTAGTTATGACCACAGAATCCGAGACCAAGACAAGACCAAGACCAGAGTGCACTGAGACTAAGACAAGACTTCAGGGGTCGAGACCGAGTCTGAGAAAAATGGAGACCAAGACCATAAAAATCTATTTTAAAAAATCATCACAAGGTTGAACAGTAAGAGAGCACTCTCTCTTTCATGTTGATTAGCTTTTGTATAAATTTGACAGCAAAAAACAAGGAGTCTGCTACTCAGTTTTCAAAGCACCACAGTGGAAAAATCTCAACTCAAAGCAAATTTGTTCAACAAACTTCTTGTAAAAAAAACTCCTTGTATGTATTAAAAGGCCACTGACAAGTCAGGAATTGTTTTAAATATATGAAAACCAGATGCTTATCTACAATTGTCAGATCGATGAGGTCAAAAATAAATGTTCAGAGATATTTCTGACTAAAAATAAGATGGACTGGTTGGTTAAGAGAGTTTTGCAGGTGTCATGCCCACTTGTGTGCACAGTGAGGTATCACTCATTCACACACCAGGAAGGTTGCCGTCGTTATAACTGAAGCTATTATTATTATCACATTAATAACATCGAAGAATAGCACATCAGTGGTGGTCTCAACCTGTCTTGATGGAAAATCACAGGTCTGATTAAAAATGCTCTTTATTCTGAAATAAGACCAAGGCATTCAAAACGTGTTCTTAAGACCAGTCTGGAGACAAGGATCGTTCTCGAGTACTCTGGAGAAGACAGGATCAAGATCATGGCTAAACTGCACTGTTCCTACAACATGCTCTCCATGCTATAGCAGTTGATAGCCGTTTATATCGGGGTAAAGAGCATTGTGGGAGCAAAGCAGCTGTCATCAAGAACGACTACAGTGGCTGCTAGTGCCGGGCAGCTGTGTTACAGTTTACACAGAGCATTTGATTGGTAATGTTGGCCTGAACTGATTAGAAAATCTTCAACTTCAACTTTATATTCCCCAGGGGGACATTTGCCTTGCTGTCAGGTAAAAACATAAAACATGACAAACACAACCTCACAAATTTAGACACAACACTGAAATGAATAAATACACAAATACCTTGAAGAACAACTGAAGGCAGAACCATCATTACATTGTAGTGGAAATAAATGCATCATAACTGATCAAATGTTAATAATTAGTTAAACTGAATTTAAATTCTACTGCAGATGAAAAAAGACTCTGGATTGAACCTTTTAGCCAGATAAAACCATAGACTGTGGCTTTGCAGCGCTCTTGTCTTGACTTTATAGAGCTGACTTTTTATTACACTTTCCTAAAAACAGTATTTGAGTAAAATACTGTTGTTGAACTCTTGCGTTTGTGCCAAGTGTTAGCTTTTAGTGTAGAATATCATGTTTTTGCTAACTCTCTTTGGTTATGTTGAATTATTGTCAGTATACATCATTGACGAGTGATGATAATGTGTGTTTTGCTTGTTTGTGTTGCATATTTATCTGTTCTAGTCAGCCTGTGAGGTTTTAGCCCAAGTTTTTTTTGTGTGAACAGCTGAATTGGTGTTGGTGCTGCAAATGCCAGTGCTGTTTGTTTTTAAACTCAGTCCATCACCGCTGACATGTTTCTGTTGAACTGGACTCTCTCTCTTTGTCTGTTGTTGCACATGTAATGCACACACATCCAAAGACTAGTGTACAAGCAGGAAAATGAGGCCGGATGAGTTTTCAAGCATCCCAGAGGGGATGCAGAGGAGGGTCACATAACTGCACACCCCACACTCAGGAGTGTGCTGGCATGACTTATGCTGCGTGTGTGGGGGGGTTATGGCATGCCACATTTAAAGACGGCTCCACGACGTCAATGCAGCTTTCTTTTCTTCAGCTGCTGTCTACGGAGGGATTCCCTTGAGGTTATCCACGGCTCGGGCGATGCCATCACTTGGCTGGTGGCCTAAGGGCTTTTGAACGCAGTGACTCATGCTACATGTAACAGTGAGAGAGTGGGGGAAATGTACCACTGGGACAGACAAGATGCCTTTGTTACTTTTATATGTAAACTAGGTGGACCTCTGATTGGATGCATGCTCCTCGCCTACAGACATTCCTCTGCAGGGAAAATATTTGATCTGCATATGGCTGGAGAGATCAATGATCGTGCCTTTGAGGTTCTTTTTAAATCCTGATTTTGAAAGTAATCCAAATATTGCTTCTAATTCAGATTTTTGAGTTTAATTCTTTGATTGAAGCTCTTTATGGTAAACAAATGATCGTTTCAAAGATCAAAATCAGCATCCAACTAATGTTAATGTGCAATTTACATAACCATATTCATCTCACAAGTTCTATATTCCTCCCACTCTCCGTATGTTGCTCTAACACAGACGTACTCAAAGTGATATTGAGTCATCCCTCCTTCAGCGTTTGCCCTTGTGTCTTCTGCATCACTAGCATGAAAAAGTTCAGCACATGTCAACATGTTTTGATTTGACCTCAACTGGAAGTACGATCAAGGCCCCGAGTTCAAAGGCCCTGAGACACACGGGACAGCTCGAGGAGACGGTGGAATAGAGGAAAGGAATTCTGAGTGGGCCAAAAGATCAGCTCCAGAAATGCCTGAACGCATATTCAGAGCTGCCCACGACGCATGTAAACCAGAGCGCACACAGACTCCCTCTTTTCCCCTTGTCTCCCTCTCACATCTCTCTTTATCTCCCTTTTTCTGTGATTTCTCATAGATTCAGACGTCCAGGATCCAGAGCGAGAACTCAAGGAGGACAAGAAGACGAAGGAGTCAGGACTGAGAGGGAGCAGGAGCCTGGTGCCGAGGCTGGTATGAGGCAAGTGTTTTGTGAGTGGAGCGTGTAAGTGTGCACACGTATGCTGAGTGCTCGGTGCCAGCCGTTTGTCTGCTCCATCAATGAGGACCTTGTTGTAGTCGATGGTGGTTGGTCAGTGGTGGTGTCAGTGCTCCTGCCTGGCTGCCTCGCTCTATTCTCTGCTGATGTACTGATGTACGGCCTGACCACACACACGCACTGCTTTTGGCCTTTTGTTCGCGTGCAGATGGTGAAGCTTGACACAACAAAGGAGAAAAAGTTAGGGTTGTCTAAGCTCAGAGACAGCTGAGAATTACTGACTCTAATGTCTCAAATATAATGTTTCAAGGCTGCAAACCACAAGATATTTCAGACACTTTTAAGAAAATGTTTCTAGAAAAGTCTTCACCCTCTTGGATGTTTTACCGTTTTATTGGTTTTATAAGTCAATGGTCAGTATAACCTGACGTTTTTGACAAAAAATACAATACAACTCTTCAATGTTCAAAGAAACAGATTTCTACAAAGTAATGCCATTTAAACAAAATATGTAATGCTAAATAAGTGACTGCTTAATATTCACCCCTTTCAAGTCAGTATTTAGTAGATGTAGACTCAGTCTGTGTGGATAGGTCTTGATCAGGCTTTCACATCTGGACACTGAGATTTTACTTCATTCTTCTTTGCAAAACTGCTCAAGCTCTGTCAGGTTGCCTGGGGATCAGGCGTCAACAGCTCTTTTTAAGTCCAGCCACAAATTCTCTTATGGATTAAAGTCTGGGCTTTGACTCGTACACGCCAGGACATTCACTTTGCTGTCTTCAAACCATTTTGTGTAGCTTTCCCAGTATGCTTCGGGTTCTTGTGTTGCTGGAAAATAAATCCTTTCTTGCAGGCTGAATAAGATGTTCCCCCAGGATTTTCCTATATTTACCTCCGCCAATGAGGTTATGTGATTGGCAAGGGTTTGCTTGTTTGTTTGTTAGTTTGTTAGCAATATAACTCAAAAAGTTATGGACGGATTTTGATGAAATTTTCAGGAAATGTCAGAAAAGGCATAAGGAAGAACTGATTAGATTTTGGGAGTGATCTGGATCACCGTCTGGATCCAGGAATTTTTTTAAGGATTCTTTGCTAATGGCAGAGGTCTGCGCTCTCCGAGTGTTTTTATAGTTTGCCTTCGTTTTACTCTCTACCTTTACAAGCCTGCCAGGGCTGGCTGCTGAGGAGTAACCCCACAGCATGATGTGGCCACCACCATGTTTCACTGTGGGGATGGTGTGTTTGTGGTGCAGTGTTTGGTGTCCCCCAAACATAGCGTCTTGTCTGATGGCCTAAAAGCACCATTTTGGTTTCTCCCACATGCCTTTTGGCATGGGAACTCTAGTCCAGAATTGATCTAAGGTTTCTTTGACGGTGTCTTTCTCTATGCCACTCTCCCATAAATTTTTGACTGGTGAAGAACCAGCTGAAGAGTTGTTGTATACAGAGTCTCTCCCATCGCAGCTGCCTTCTTGCACGGTCACTCAGTTTGTGAGGGCAGTCTGATCTAGGCAGATTTACACATGTGCCATATTCCTTCCATTTCCATTGATGATGGATTTAACTGAACTCTGGGGGATGTTCAGTGTCTTGGACTTTTTTGTACCGTCCTTTTACTTAAACTCTTCAATAACCTTTTCTCTGAGTTGCTTGGAGTGTTCTTTTGTCTTCATGGTGTAATGGTAGCCAGGAATACTGATTAACCAGAGACTGGACCTTCCAGACACAGGTATCTTTAAACTAAAATCACTTGAGACACTTTCACTGCACTCAGGTGATCCCCATTTCACTAATTGTGAGACTCCTAATTTGCTGGAGCTCTGTTGTCTTAGGCCAGTCACTTTAAAAGGGATGCATATTTTTTTGCAGCAGTTTATTTTACCTTACATGTCTTCATGTCTGCCAAACAGAGGAGCATGATTCATCATTTCAGAGAACATGTTTCCACTTCTCCACAGTCCAGTGTCAGTGTGCTGTACACCACTCGAGATGACACTAGGCATTGGACTTGATGATGTGAGTCTTTCATGCAGCCTCTCGGCCCGTTCCATGAAGCTCCTGCCGCCCAGTCTTTGTGCTTACAGAAGTTCAAACCCTTTAGCTACAGATTCAGCAGAGTGTTGGAGACTTCAACAAAACATGCACCTTGGCAGTTGTTGACCCCACTCTATGATTTTTACGTGGTCTTCCTCTTTGTGGCTGAGTTGCTGTTGTTCCTAAACACTTCCACTTTCTAATCTCACTTACAGTTGACTGTGATTGCATCCATCACGATGCCATGCTTGAAGTCACTGAGCTCTTCAGAACAACCCATTTTATTTTACAAATGTTTGCAAAGTGAGACTGCATAACTAGATGCTTCATTTTGTGCACCTGACTGAAACTTCTGAATAGTTAACAGTTGTGGCCAAATGCATTTATCTGTATACTTAATTTGTGTTTAATGAGATGTGAAATTCTCACTAACCTTTAGCTTAACTTTACCATGCATATTAATGTACTGAGTGTTTTATTTTCACTCTTACTGCTAGACATTGAAGGCAGCCGACAGTCAACTTCTGTAAACTTAGTTTTACTGCTGAAATGTGTACATTTCTGAATTTTTGTTGGTTGGACAGCATGACGAGCAGCATGATAAATCTGCAGCCATGTTGCAAAGCAGACTAAACAGAATTATTTACATTTTTCATACACAGGGCTATATGTTGGTCATGGATTTTCCGGGGGATGTTGGGACATGTAAATCACGAAGCTCTCAAACACGCAATCCACTCTAAGGCCTGCCATCTGCACACACCGGCTGCTGCAGCATGAGGCTAAGTCCTCTGCTCATACGTCTGCATGTGTTTGTTCTACATCCAAGTAACTGTCATTAGGATCTCATATCATATAATTGCACTTGAATAGTCTCAGAATAGTTAAAAAAATATAGTATTACTGTGTAGAACTGAAAAGCAAACCTTAACGGTAAAATGGATGTCTTTACATTATACTTTAAATAGTAAGGGTGCAAAAAGCTGTGAGCCAACCTCAAAGAGAAAAACAGAAAAAAATAGGTCACTATTTCTTTGGATTCAAGAGAGCATACCTAACCAAAGCATAGAACGCTCAAAAAGCACTGGATGTAGTATATAAATAATACAATCAAAGCAGTTGATGCTTAGTAAAAATGGATAAAAGTAATGATAAAAGTTAATGTAGGAGTGACAATGCAGTGCATATTGAAACAAGTCTAGTCAGGGCCACTTTGTCAGGAAATAAACAGAGTTTGCAGCTGTGAATATTTTTGTAAATTAGTAGTTATTAATTTGCACTTTTTGCCATTATTCATATCTGATAGTGTGGCTGTTCTAGGATCATTCCGTCCCTCCATGAGCCTCCGTGGAAAGCATCAAGCAGGAATAGCACACATTCCTGCCTTTCTTGCGCCTACAAGCAAAACCTGAGGCAGGGAGAGAAGCAACAATCAAAAGAATGGCAAGAGAAGGACATTAAGTCAGATGAAGAATAAAGGAGGAGCTGGGGTGGAGGAGGGTTGCAGAAAGTGGCTTACAGAGGGAGCAGCGAAGAGAAGCGAGGCTTGAGCAGTTTAAATATGGCAGCATGAGTGAAATTATCCAACAGTGTGCTTAGAGCGAATCAGCTGGTCATCAGCTGATCAAGGCTTGTGTGAGAAAAGCTGATTTCAGTTATGTGGCAGTGCTTGACTCCATGGCCTGCCTGAACTAACGCTGTGCGCTAGAACACTTTAGAACACTTTAAAAGCTAGGGATATTTAGTCATGTGTTTTAATTTGAGTTTTTTTAGTTGACAGAGGAAATATACCTGTGTAAAGTTCTTTAAATTGTTTCTTATGCCTCAATCTTAACTCTTTGGCAGTTGTTATCTATCTTCTGACAAGTGTTGTATTCCTTTGTGAACAGATTTGAATTTCTCCTTACCTCCAGTGAAACCAAAGGGTTATCATTTAAATGATTTCCAAGCAGGATTTCCTTTTTCTGTGTGGCATTTATGTCTGCAGTGTAAGTGTAATTGAGATGTTGTGATTATCTGCTTGCTGTGTCAGAGGTCTGACTTAAAGTTAAATAATTTTTCAGGGTGTATTGTTGGCTGCTTCTAGTTCTCTTTGCATTCCAACATGACACAGTTGATTTTATCATAACTTTAGGTTTTGAGTTCTGACATCTTCTCTTTAAGTCATTAAGAATAAGGCAAAGAGGACTTAGAGAAACTAAGTCCCTGTAGCATCTTCCTGCTACAGTGATGAAACCACTGCTCCTTAATGCCTCATTTCAGTCCAAAAACCCTACAGACAGCTCAGTGGACAAGTCAGAAGTCATCTGCACCTTGTGATAACAAACATTTACCTTTTACTTTCCCCCTAGTTCTTTCTCTATCCATGACAAATTATTTTTTTCTGTTAGGCTTATGTCATAATTTTAGAGTGACACAAATGACCTTATTTTCTCTCAAAATAAAAGCAGGTCTGCATCGAAGCAGGAAGTCAACTACTGTTAAAAACAGTGCACAAATCCACAATAAAATAAAACAGTTTTAAATGAAATTTCAAAAAGCAACAAAAATGGAGATTGATCACAATTAACTACGGAAATACTAATATTAACCCCTTAAAGCCTGAAAATGCAAATTATAGCCAGAAAATTCTAATTTTTTGGAACTGAAATGTTTATTTCACTTTCTACTGAAATCCAGAAAACATCCAAATTTCCTTAAAATCTAACGTATATATTTTTTGTATCTCATTTGATACATAAGGTGTTTTTTGGTAACTGATAATCCACTTGAGGGCATTTTTTTTAAATCATTTTTTAGATTATATTCAGAAGTTTTTTTTTAGGCATTTAGGATCATATTGATAAGATTGAGCTATCATAAAAGTATGTATCAAACATGATACAACAGGTTTTAAAGGGTTAATTGCAATTAGAAATCTTAATTGTTCGAAAGCCATAATATAAATATATTTCCTTGTGTTAGTTCTTAAACTGTATTTGTGAAGTGAAATATACTAACCTTGCAAATCTTGGGCAGATTCAGAGTCCATCATCAGGCAAATCCATCTTGCAAAGCTTCGATCTGAAACGATTTTGCCAGGTCTGCAGACAGACCTGACCAGTCAGCGTCATTTGAGGAGAACGAGGCAGTAGCTCGTTAGCTCGTAGAGATAAGCTTGGATGTAGCTCTGGTATAACAGTAGTTTTATCAGATCTGGACCACATTTCTTTATTTATTAAAGAGCAAAGAACCAACAAATTCTAGTGTTCATAAACTACAGCAGTAGCTACCGCTGATTGTCAAGCTCAGGTTACTACCGGAGCTGTGCATGCCTACTACTTCATTTATTCTTGTCGCTCTGATTGGCCTGTAATGAATGTGACAAACAGAATGTTCATCCAAAGAACATTCCCATATGCTTGAATGTGAGATTTCCCTAATGGATGTGAAATGTGTCCTTTACAAGCATATATGAAACAGTCCATCTGGTGTGCCAGGTTAGAAATACACAAGGGTCAATGAATGTTATCCATTCTTGCATGTGAGCACATTTCAGCGTGAGTCACTTCAGCATTTGGGCCACTCCAGTCAAAAATGTCTGATCACTAACCATATTGGACAGTTCACTTTCACAGAGATGATAAATCATTATAAGAACACCACTGAACACAGTTGGTGTGCCCTTGGTGTGGATGAGTTTCCACCTGTTTACTGTTGTCATTCAGTGTGTTTTAGCTGTATACACCAAAGCCTACTGGTACGTGATTGGTCAGTACAGGTTGGACTACAATTGCACTACTTACGATAACCAGAACACTTCCGGAGTGAAGAAACAGGACCACTGTTTAACATTTAAAAACAAAACAAAACTGTAAATTGTGAAAAATCAGGCTTCACAAATGCTAGGCTTCATTTGTAGCCTAGCATTATTTCATGCAGGACACAGTAGTCATATGCCCTGCCTTGATCAGCTGACAGCCAGCTGATCCTGATTATTAGCTCCCACAGCCAATCACAGCTCTTTCTCTCAACACAGTGGGGCATTAAAATATGACATACTTCTCACTAATCCCAGCTTGATGCACCACACTGCTCTGCTGTTAAAGCTTCACCTCCTCCACCCCAGCCTCCTCATTCATAGCATAAAGCTTGCTGCACCTTCATATTCAGACTCATGCTCCTATGGATTATTGTTTGTTGCATCTTTTGAGCTGACCCCTCTCTGCCAAGTAAAACTGTATATCCATTTTGCAATAAAAAAGTTAAATGAATGACACAAGTGTTTTCCATATTAAACAATAGTTCTATAATCACTGTGACTGAATTAACATTACTCTTTTTTTATTCAATACTGTAACATGTATGTAACTGCACACATTTAACCTGAAAGAGTGACTTAAATTGTTGTTATTGATAATTAGGATGGATTATGTCATTCAAAAACCAATTCAACATCAGAAACAAAGTCAGAATCAGCCAGGTTTATGTAGATATACAATGAATGAGACAGTTAAGTCTGCCCTGTAATTTAAAAAAAAAAGGGGAATTCTGATTATTTTGACTTATACTGTAATTTGAATATTATTTGTGGTATGCAAGGAAAGTGCAGTTTTTACCGTATTATTCTCATTTTCATCAAAAAGCTTAAAATGATGGTCAAACACTGTTAAAATGATGGGCTTATTGCTTTTTCTTGTGTGCTTTATAAAGTGGCAAATAAGCAAAAAAAAAAATCAGCAGCAGGATTTGCAGCCAAATGCAAAGCTGATGTGATAATTGGATTTCTTTCTCTTTTGCAGCAATTTCTAGTTTTCTCTGTGAACAAACGCAGTGGCATTTGTTTACATGTGGAGTCGTCACTGCATATTGTTACACCGGTGTATTTCTTGCACAGTAAACACACAGTGTCAGTGCAGAGCTGGTGACATGATGTGTGGTGACTGGGGTCTGGCGTTGTGTCAGAGCTCGGCTAACACTGAGTGTCATTGAGTGAGCCAGCTTACGTACAGAGAGCATCATGAGGGAGGGTACTGAGGGGCAGCTAACAGGTGCTGACTGACGCTCAGTTCGTGTGCGAGTGAGAAGACTGTGAGCGATGTCATCGCCTGATGGTGCTGATGTCATCGTTTCTCTTTCTCTGTTACAGAGAAGAAGGCTGCCAGGCTGTCTGGGTGTGAGTGAGCACCCTCTAGTGGAGCTGCTGACCAGCTGTCCTGCAGAGTGTCTGTGTTTCTAACCATCAGAGTTTTCAAGGTAAAATCACACATACTAGTAATAACTTTATTCAGCAACACCCTAAACTGCAACATATAATGATTAAAGGAACACATTTTCACCCTAGCACACCTGATCTTCTGTACTAGGGTGATTTTGGGAAGTTAGATGATGTTTTGTGTAAGATTTGTAATTGCTTGACAACAAACAAATGTGAACATTTCTCTTATTTTGGGTGGATAACTGTTCTGTGGTCAGATGAATCCAAATCTGAAAAAAGTCTGAAAAACTGTTGGCACCATGTCCTGCAGGGTAAAGAGGAGAAAGACCATCTAGCTTGTTATCAGCACACAGTTCAAAAGCCTGCATCTCTGATGGTATGGGGTTGCATTAGTGCCTATGGCGTGGGCATCTTACACATCTGGAAAGGCACTACCAATGCTGAAAAGTAGATAGAGAGTTTAGTGCAACATATGCTCCCATTCAGATAATGTTTTTTTTTTTTTTTTTGGGAAAGGCCTTCAATATTTCAGCAAGATGATGCTAAACCACATACCGCATCCATCACAACAGCATGGCTTTATCGTAGAGGAGTCCAGGTGCTGAGCTGGCCTGCCTGCAATCCAGACTGTTTACCAATAGAAAACATAGGATGCATTATAAAAGGAAAAATCCAGCAAAGAAGAGAATGGGACAACATTACTCTCCTAAAACTTCAGTAACTGGTCTGCTCACTTGTCAGATGTTTGCAGACTTTTGTTAAAGAAGGAGGGGATGCTATGCAATGGTCTAAGTGGCCCTGCCCTACTCTTTGAGATGTGATGCTACCATCAAATTCAAAATGAGCTAATATTTCTCATGAGATGGTAAAATGTCACAGTTTCGACATCTGATGTGGTGTTTATGTTCATTTGTGAGTAAAATAGGGGTTTATGAGATTTGCAAATCATTGCATTCTGTTTCATCTACACTTTCAAAAGTGCTCCAACTTTTTTGGAATTTGGGTTGTAAACATTTTTGATCTAATTGCCAAGAAATAAAAGGTTTGGTTTGAAGTTTTTTTTTTTGTTTGTTTGTTTGTTTTTTTTAAATGTAGTGATGTTTGGTGGGTCAAAACCAACCAGATGTGCTCTGATCATGACTGCAGCCAAATTAATTTGATTTATGACAAATTTAAAACTTCAAAAGCTGTATTGTCATGTTAATGATGCATATTAACTATGCATTGCAAAAGGAAGTGTTAAAATTGCATAAATGATGAAATAAAGATGCTGTAACACAAAACAGTGCCGTAAATTCTAGATAAGATAAGATGGGGTCAATTAAAGGACGACAACATGTGATTATGTGCTGCTATCAGAAAAATTATATGGCATAGTTGTGATAATCTTTCATCAAATACTCCTCTGATCACAGCTGCACTTAAAAAGCTCAATATTGTTGTTTTAAACTAAAAAACCACAGGGAATAATCTCAAATAATAGGACATATTGACCATACAAAGTATAAAACATCTCAAAAACTGAGCTTACAGACACAAGCACTGGATTTGGTTGAAAAATTTGTAATATAAGATTTTCCTTCATTCTTCTTTTCCAGTATTTAAGTTAAAGCTTTGAATGTTTTGAAATATGTCACATATTTGTCTGATTATTTATATAGGGATAGTAAACAGTGATTATTGAACCACTTGTGCAGTTTAAACTTGATGTCAGTCCCATGGAAAATATGCAGCAATCTATCGAATCTTTATTTTTCTACCGTGATGTTTAAGGACTCGCAGTGTCTTATCTTCCATCTTACATGTTTTTAAATGATCTGATACAGACAGTTGAAATGTTTATTCCTGTCACGTCTTTCTCTGATAATCTCCTCTGTTTTTCTTCCTGTTGTTACGTTTGCACAGAGAGAAAGTTGGTGCATCACAGTGTTTCTGTAAACAAGTCTGACTGGTGTGTGTGTGTGTGTGTATGTGTGTGACTCATGGCTGCAGTTATATCAGCGTTGTCTCATCTGGGGGATGAAATGTTCATAAATTCAAAAAAAAGGAAAATAAAAAATGTTTTGGAAAGGAACTCTAAAAACATTTTTAATGTCATGACAACAGCTATCTCATGTTTGATCGTTAATGATTCAGTATTTCTGGGTATTTTTCTCTTTAGGCCAACTAAACCTTTAGTATTTTTGAAGCATATTCCTCTAAAATATTTTGGTAAAGTTTGAAAATGGTGCTTTTCTCTCTTTGACCTCTGATGGAGGTTTTTGGCAGTGCTGGTTTTAGTCATTTGGAGGCCCCAGGCAAAGACCATTATGTGGCTCTTCCCCATGTAGCTAAAAACAATCGCAGCAAGCGAACGAAAATATTTTCATGCACCTGTTTTCAGGTAACAAATCCAGAGTACAGCAGGACATACTTAAATCTTAAACGTAAATACCCATCAGCACTTTCTCATCAGCTATTAGAAGAGCATCATAACTCAAACTCACCACATTTCACTATTTTGAACTGATGGCTGGGGTCAGCCCTACACATAGGTCTGTATGTGACTGGTTGACTGAGTGAGTGAGGATACCTTCAGAAAAACCCAAAGCCAACTGTATTGGCTGCCTCCAGTGCAGTGATCACCTCAGATGTAGCTTTAGCCTAGCGTCAGTTTTACTAGAACTAAACCACGTTTCTGTATGACATAAAGAACTAAAACAACACTGACAAAGCTTTTAATGATGTGAAAGATGTTATGGCTCTTGTTTGGCATGAGTATGTAATAGTTACGGGGGAAAGGGTTAGTTGTTGTGGGTGGTTGTAAACAATGGCTGCCTGTGTAGTGTTTAGCTCAGCGGCAGTTTTGTCAGAATTTGACAGTGTGTCTTTATCAAAACAAGGGCAGAGAGCCACACTGAAAGCTTTTTGTGACAGAAACTATGTTTTTGCTCTTCTCTTCTCTTCTCTTCTTGCTTCAGCATGGGTTTGCGATCATTATGGATGGGGTTTTCCGGTGTATCTAATGGCAGGTGTCACCGTATTTGTTAGCTCGGATTTCGCTGTAGGAAAGCGTCAGTTTAATCAGAAATGGACCACATTTCTTTTTAGAACAAGAGCAAAGCCAAATCGAATGCTTGTCTTGGCAGGGAAGATGTTTTTACGCGCCTCCTGACAGGCCTTTGGATCAAGTTTTGGGTAGTGGTAGTCTGTCAGCTCAAGAGTAGCACATGCAAACAATGTGTTTTTTTCTTGTCCCTCTAATTGGCCTGTGACAGACAGATTGTTCCTCCAATCACCTTCTGAGAATCTTTTAAAAAGCCCTAAATTCACCTGACGCTGTTAAAAAAAGACTTGCATTTGGCTGCTGGCTACTGCTTATTTGTAGAGTGAATGGGTGTGACCTGTGCTGATAAAACAGCTTTATAAAAGCTCAGGTTTATCCCCTATTTTACCATTTACTATCCCCTATTTTTAATGCACACCTACATGACAACTTATTGAGGGCCCTTGGAGCACGAGGCCCTGGGAAATTGCTTACATTTGTCTGTAAAACAGCCTAGGGTTTCTGCTAAAGTCCCGTACTTCAAACTTGGAGACTGAACTATTAAATCTCAGAAATATTTGAGTTTTTTAAGGATTCTTGGATATAATCTCAGTGTGAGTCATGTAGCAGCGTCAGTGCTGTAAATAAGACATTTTAAAGTTATTTTTTGCCTTGATGATGCATGTGCTATTACCGACAGGATGTCATGTGTTTCAGAGGTCTATGGTCCAGCGTTGAGCAGAGACCATGTGGTGTTTGGAGCTGCTCTTACCACTGCTGTTGATCATCAATGGTAATAAAATGTTCCCTTTTTTCATTTCATGGTGAACACAGTTAGTTGATAATCGTCCTTGGTAATTTGATACTTTTGGACAGTATGTGTTTTAAAATGATGAAGTCTTTTGACTTTGATGTCAGTAGTATTGAAAAGTCCTGAAGCTTTGGATAAATATATATTTTAACCATATTTTTAACCAAAAGCTGCATGAAAAAGTAAAAGAGTACTGTCTGATTTCTCTCAGATGCCAGTTGTCAGTGGAACGTTTGGGTACCTCGGGACATCTCGGCAATGACGAACTCCTGCGTGGTCATCCCGTGCACCTTCATGTATCCATCCGGTATCAGGCCGTACCGTGGCATTCATGGCATCTGGTACTTTGGCCAGCCCTACCCTCAGCTCTTCCCCCCTGTTGTGTTCAAATCAAGAACGGACGTCGTGCACGAGAGCTACAAAGGCCGCACGAAGCTGCTGGGCGACCTGCACCAGAGGAACTGCACTCTACTCATTAACAACATCGGCTCAGAGCACTCAGGGAGGTACTACTTTCGTGCTGACCTCGGCGGAGCCAACATGTACACGTTTCCAGACTTCGCTGAGCTCAAAGTTCTTGGTAAGCCGTCTGTCAGTACACAGTAAAAACAGTCAAATCAGCAGTATAACGTTACTTGATTCAGAAGCTGTTAGCTATTAGATAACTATTATGACTTAATTCATTCTAACTGAAAGGGGAAACAGTTAGAAATTAGCAATGCCGTTTGCATTATAAACATGCATAAACGCATCATTTTAGCAGCACAGTAGATTTAGTGTTACTATATTACCTTACTTGAGGAAGTGTTTGTGTTCCTTCCCATCAGATCAACCCAGCATTGACGTCCCAGAGGAGATTGTCAGTGATGAGAGTCTGGAGCTGACATGCTACGCTCCTGACAACTGCCCTGACATGACTCCTGAGATCCAGTGGATGTACACCGACTACCTGCCTGACCCTGAGTTCAGCTCTGACTACATGGAGGAGAGCAACACAGCCGTCCTCTCCAGCACCCTCACCTTCACACCCAGACCCATGCACAACGGCCAGCTCCTGGGCTGCAGGGTCTACTACCCAAACACCACACTGGTCTATGAGAGGCTCGTCTCTCTGGACATCAAGTGTAAGTTAAAATGACAGCAATTACAGTTTCACACTGTTTGACATCCTCCTCTGTGTTTGTGTCATGCAACTTACAGTTTTATAGTTTTAGTTCTGTGATCAAATGTAGAAGAGGATGAACATCTCGGTTAGAGAGATACTTCAAGATTAAAGGGGACATATTATGCAAAAATCACTTTTTCAGGCTTTTCTAACAAAAACATGTGCCCCTGGCCTGTCCACAAAAAAAGTATCAGAAAAATCCATTCCCTCTCTCCCTCTCTTTCTACACCTTTCAGAAAATGTGTGTTGAAACAAGCCATTCTCAGATATTAATCGGTGTGACCTCACAGTAAGCACCCGCCCCCAGGTTTGGTTGGCCCTCCCCCACTTGGAGGAAAGTTCTGCCCTCCTCTCCTGATCTTCCTCTCAGCTGCCAGCTGAAATGCTGGATAGCTCAGTGGGTTACTCTGCTGACTATGGTCTGGGAGAGTGATGGTTCAAATCCCAGTCAAGCCCTGAACTTTGGATAAAAGTGTCTGTTACATTGTAACATCCATTTCCTGAGAGGGGTGTGGTCAGGGGCGGAGTCAGACAGCTTAGTAACATCTACAGCCACAGACAGAAAGGGCTCGTTCTGAGAAGGGCTGAAACAGAGGGCTTTTTAGACATGCAAAAATCCAATTCTGGAGTGTTTTTTCAGCATCACACTTCACAGGCATGTTTTGGGAATCTCTGAGAACAATATAAACTTGTCTTAAAAGGGTAAAATATGTGCCCTTTAAGTTCTCTGTCTTATTTTTCCTCCCAGACGCTCCACGCTCAGTGTGGGTGAATGTATCCTCAGAAGTGATGGAGGGCAGCTCTGTGACGCTTCACTGTGAGGTGGACAGTAACCCTCCTCCTAGGATCTCCTGGATGTTTGGAGACCAGGAACTTCTGTGGGACACAGCATCCAACATCTCCCTCTCTCTAGACGATGTGACGCCTGCACAGGAAGGAATCTACACCTGCGTCGGGGACAACGGCTACGGCATCATGAACACTTCACTGTACCTCTCTGTCAAGTGTAAGTCTCTGAGAGAACAGCCAGTTAAACACATTTAGCTTGTTTTAGCAGAATAAGAGACAAATCAAACTGCATTTATCATGATTTTAAGATGATAACACAAAAATGTGTATTATATGAACTCTTCCATTAGGCCGCTGAAATAATCTTTATCATAAAGACTTGCATTGTGGTTCTTAAATCTTTGCAACTGGTGTCTGGACGATGGACTGCTAGTGTTGTTGACCCAGATTTACAAAAATTGCAGTAGATTTAAAGAAGGAATAGCCTCAAACATTAAAAGAGCCCTCTTGGATCAACTCTGTAGCTGCTGTTGAGAGAAATGCTCTTTACTTTTCAAAGAATCTCAGCTTTGAAAGGAAATCATTATGCATTTCAGAGGTTTAGAGCCAAGAGGAGGCAATAACTAAACTGTAAGAATTTTAAGCAAGAAAATGGAAAAATAAATATATAGAGAAAAAATATTTTTAAAAATCTCACTTGTTCCCATAATACTTAAATCAAAGTGCAGCTTCTCATCTGAGGGAATACCAAATAAAACATGAGTGTATCTTAGAATTTCACTGCCTTTCTGTTGGTTAAAGTTTCAGGGTGCATTCACACCTGAGCTGTTTGGTCCATGTGAAACAAACTCTGGTGCACTTTGTCAGATAGTTTGTTTAATTTGAGGAGGGGGATGCTAAAACAAACTCTGGTGCAGACTCGATGAGAAAGTGATCTGAACCAAACAAGGAAAGGGACCCTAAAAGCAGCACGTTGTGGGTGGAATTTCAACAGCAAGCACCTGTAATCAATATCAAAAAGGTTTGCATAATGTGGTTTACTTTAGCATGGCTAGTACAGGCAGCCTTTAGTCCTCTTAGCAGGTTAATGTCCAGATGCCTGTGCTGAATGTGATTATACATTGTTCTGGTCAATACTTGGCAGTTTAACATGGCACAGCCTACATCTAACTTTATTTCTGTTTTATACATCAAATAATTGAAACTGCTGCATGCTATGAAACCATTCCCTGCTGTGTATTTGCATATTTCTAGGTTATAGTGCATAATCTCTATTCACAGATTCTATATATATATAAAGAGGGATGATCTGTACAAAGGGGTGGTGAATTTTACTATGTTGCGTGTTCTGGTTTAGTCTGAAGTACAGTTGTAGTCTGAGCTGTATTGACCAATCACACATCAACAGGCTTTGGTGTATACACTCTGCGTTAGCAACAACAAACCTTTAGGACTTTGCCTGTGCTAACCAGCTCCCTTTGACAATATTCTAATGATTTGTTTACCACTGTTAACAAATATAAGCATAAAAGTAAAGCTAACAAGCCATTGAAAGTCAAATATTTCAACCTGGGCCCCAAACTTGCTTGACAGTGCTTATAAAGCCAACAAGTGGGTAAATTCTCTCACTACTTGAAAAGCCCCAGAAGGATTAAATCAAATGCCACTGAACAAACATGTTCAGAAGTTGTTTTCTTCTACTTATAAGAACTGGCATGTTAAAGCTTGACTTTCTGCTTTTACCTTGAATGTGAGAAAAGTAAGATTAAAATTAGTTTTCTTCTTTTGGGGTTAAAGAGCTGAAATAGGAGTGAGCACCTGTGGTATCTTACATAAATTCTGCTGTGGACTTGTCAGATGAATGCTGCTACTACAGGGCAGCCTTTACACTTCAGATACACTTCACAAGTTTGAATTTTTGGCAATATACTATCTGGACAAAAGTATTTAGCCACCTGCCCGTTACACTAATAAGGACTGTACTGGCTTTGTATTTAAATACTTGTATTTTAATATGGAGTTGCCTCCCTTTTGCAGCTCCTCCAGGAAGACTTTCCACAATATTTTGGAGTGTTTCTGTGGGAATGTGTGCCCATTCATTCTGTAGAGCAATCATGAGGTCAGGCAGTGACGTTGGATGAAAAGACCTGGCTCGCAATCTCTGTTCGAGTTCACCCCAAAGGTGCTCAAAGGGGGGGTTGAGGTCAGGGCTCTGTCTTTATAGTCCTTGCTTTGTGCACTGGGGCTCAGTCATGTTGGAAATGAAAAGGGCTTTCAAACTTTTGCCACCAAGTTGGAAACATAGTATTTTCCAAATCAGCATTAAGATTAGCCTTCACTGGAGATTAGAGGGCTAGCCCAAACTCCGAGAAACAGCCACATACCATTATCCCTCCTCCATCAAAATTAATGCGGTCAGGCAGGTAACATTTTCCTGGCATCCGCCAAACCCATACCCACCCATCTTACTGCCAAACAGAGAAGTGTGACTCATCACTCCACAGAACACATTTCCACTTTGCTTGGCTCATGGGAGCCCATTCCATAAAGCTCCTGTCACAGTTTTTGTGGTTCCATTAATGCCAGTGAAAGTTCTGAATTCTTCAGCTATGGAATCAGCAGAGTGTGCCTCATTGACCCTGCTCGGTGATTTTACATGGTCTTCCACTTCATGGCTGGGTTACTGCTGTTCCTAAACGCCCTCAGTTTCAAATAATATCACTTATAGTTGACTGTGGAATATCCAGCAGGGAGGAAATTTCACGAACTGTCTTATTGCAAAGCTGGCATCAATCACAGTACCACACTAGAAGTCACTGAGTTCTAACAAGCATTTGCCAGATAATGGATGATGATTGCCAGTGGGCTTGACGACTGAGCAGTAGATGGCAGTAACCACTGACCAGAACTGAAGCCCCAACTAGCTGACTATATTACACAACATTTGACCTGCTCCGGTGTGCTCGACAAAGTGAAAGTTAATCAATTCAAATGAAAAATGCAACAATGGGTCCACCAAACTTTATATTTGAAGGTGATCTTATTATACAGAATGCTTTTTTAGCCTGAAATCTCCCTAAAGCTGCAAATCCAGATAATGTAATGTCGAATTTTTTGTAGCAGATATTTTTAAAATTTATTTTTACATTATAATGTGATCAAACCTGCTGATTGATAATCAGTTTGTAACAGGGGCATTGTCTTTTGAATGGCTTTCCTCCTGTGTTTTAAATAAAAGAGTAGGCTGTGGTTCTGCAGCCAATCATAATGGCCGAAATTGATTTCAGAAAATGTTTGTATCAAAATTTCATGCAAGATTTTAGCAAAACTCCTAACTATTGGAAAGGGGTTGTACATGTTGTCTCACAAAAGTAAAGCATCAGGGAAGAGAATCTGCAGCTCCCCTCACTGCTGCAGAACTTAATAACAAGTGTTGTCTCATTTTTGAGCCATTTGGCCCTCAACTTTATTGTCCTGGCTCACTCTCAAGCTCTCTCAGAGGTACTTTTAGCAGCAGCATGTTGCTTTTATCATTACAACAGCTCTAAAAGAGCAAAGTAGACTTTTGTTATGAACCAAATAGCACATAAAGGCAATTTGCAGCCAGTTGGTGAACATGAAGGAGCATTCAGCAGCTTTTGACTGAGTTATTTCCCTCAGGAATTAGCAGAAAGAGAAAAGAAATGCAAATGACTCTGGTTGAATTATAATGTTGGTCCATAACTGCTGAATGACTGCCTTGTTGTGTTCCTAACTTGTTTCTGCTGCTTCACACTGACTAGAAAAACTTTGGTAGTTGTAACTAATACCATTGTTAGCAATAGAGATGTTATCCAAATCCAAATAGAAATTTTCTCTTTATTTTGTTGCAGATCCTCCACGTGAGCCCCAAGTTAATGAGTCCATGACGGTACAAGAGGGAACCACACTGGCTCTGCACTGCAGCACCCAGGGCAGCCCGGCTCCCACCCTCACCTGGCTGAAGGATGGAGAACTGGTGGGCACCATCACTGCCGACGAGCTCTCTGTGTTGGAGATCGTGGAAATCACACCGCAGGGAGATGGACAGTACCGCTGCCTGGCTGAGAACGAGCATGGAAGAGCCAGCAGCTCCCTCAACATCACTGTAGAGTGTGAGTGCTTCACTGTCCTACAGTACCAAGCTCAAAATGAGAATTTTCACTGATTTCAAGATTCAAGTACCCTTAACTGTATTATACTTTTAAATGTAAAAAGTAAACACTAGGGACATGAGCCCTCCAGGTAATCATCAGTTTTGCATGGCTGTTGGAAAACACTCATCAAATTAGAGTTTAAAGCTTCAGTATGTAACATTCATGAGAGCCGTGTAGAACCAACTCTACTCCCCCTCCTTCCTGTTCTTCTCCCTAGTTGAGCTCCGTAGCTCCGCCCCTCTTCTCACATACCTCCTCGCGAATGTGCATGTCCGCTGACTCGAATACTGATGGTGGCAAAGCTCTTGTGGAGTGATCTTGCTCTGCTTTTCCACTGAAATCAATGGCCAGATTACAGGCAAGAAAACACTTCATCTCAGCATGAACAAATTCTACGTAGGACCGAACACTGCTGGTAACTCCGCCACTGTATCAACTTCTCACTGAGCTGAGAGGCAAAAGTGCACCTACTACAGCAGCCAGTGATTGACTGCGAGTGCTAGCCTCCTCGTTGGCTGGAGCATCGTCCCTTGCTGGTTTTCCTCAAGTTGCAGCACAAGGAGGCGTTGCAGAAGTGTGTTATTCTCTTAGATGGCTTTAATAACAAGACCCTGACGGGTTGTGTTGTTTTTGTGGGCATACCATACTAAAAATAAATCGCTTACTACAGCTTTAAAAGCCCTCAATCCTGCCATATTTTCCTCATACATCTTTTCACTCTCGTAGATGTTGTTTGCTGTGATGGGGGTTTGGTCTCTGGCTGGATGAATGCCGTTGGCTCATGGAAGCTTTCTTTGACATATCTTAATAGAAGCATATCTTCAGTCACACAGTTTTCATAAGTAGCAGACTAATCTCCACTTTTGTATTATCATAATGATGTCTGCTAACAGGAAAAGAAACTGTCTTTACTAGTTTCTCCTTCTGTTTTAAGTGCATGTGGTTATTCATTAGCCTGAAACACCAGATAGACAGTTTCAAATGTGTGCACTAATTGCATGGATTTATTTCACATTCATCTAGGAAACCTCCCTTAAAAAGTGTTTGAGAAGGGAGAAACGTTCCTGAAAAAATTCTTGGAAATTTCTTGGGACGAATGTCCAGTCTGTCACATTCATTTCAAGCCAACCAGAGTGACAAGACAAAATTAGGTCGTTGTCATCCACAGCTCCAGTAGTGACCTGAGCTTTCGGACACTGGAGCTTGTTATAAAACTCAGAAGAAGTGCAAGAAGTCTTCTTCCCCAAGAATGGTGTTCAGTGTGTCTCTTGGCTCTTATTTTAATAAAGAATTTTAGCCCAGTTCTGTTTAAACTGGTGCTATACTATTAACTACATCTGAGCTAATCGCTACACTGGCAGCAGCCATTGTATATACTGGTGTACTTAACAACTAAACCCCACCTGTCACTATTGCAAACTCATGCCTAATGAAAAGCTTTCAGTGCTGTTCTTGCTCTTTATTTAATAAAGAAATGTGGTCCAGTTCTGATAAAAACTGCTGTTATATTATAGTTACATCTGAGCTAAAAGCTACACAAGTGGCAGCCATTGCTATTGGCTTCCAGTAAAGAATGCTATTGCCTCATTCTCCTCAAATGTCCCCAGCTGGTTTGGTCTAATGTCAGACCAGGCACAATTAGTTCAGATTGGAGCTTTGCAAGAGGGATTTGCCTGATGACAGATATGGAATCTGGTTTGAAACATCTGCTTTGCAAGGTTAGCTCTGCATTAACCAGGAAGGCTACTTTTAACTCTTTCTCACCCTCATTATTTGAGATTCATCCATAAAACCAGAACAGTGGATTATGGTGTAAATACACCTTATGAAGTGTAGTTTTTAATGAAGACTCCTCTATTTAAAAAGACAAAAGTGGGGAAGGTGTGCAGTACACCTGGTCTCTACTTGAGCTGGAAATGTCCTGAGGCGCCACAACATAATGTGGGTTGAGTTTCACATTACCATGAGTGCATGGGCGGGAGTACACAGCTGTTTACAGAGAATAACTGTGGTCCATTTCATATAAGCAGCATAAAACATGAATGAGACCCAGCAACAGAACTGCAGCTTCCAGTTGCAGTTCCTTATGTTGAGGTCTTTGATGTAAGAAAATTATCCAACTTACATTAAAGTAACACATATCAACTGACAAATTTTCAAAATAAGTAGTTGCCCAGACAAACATCATTTTGGGAGAAAAACAAGGTTTTATCACCGTATTTAAGCCTTTTCCTGTGTCTTTTTTCTATAGATGCCCCGGTGCTTCTTGAGGAGTCAAAGTGCACAGTTGTCAGGGAGGGAGTCCAGTGTGTGTGCATGGCCACAGGAAACCCTGAACCCACCATTGAGTTCTACCTGCCAGACCTGAATATCACAATCAATGAAACAGACGGCCGGTTCAACTTCTACACGCACACAGATGGACACACCTCCACGGGCATGATCAAGCTTCGGGAGAAAGGCGAGCGGGTAGACAATGGCGGCCCCGCCGTTAACGTCCACTGCAGCATCTACAACATGTACGGGAGAGAGAGCGTACTTCTGGAGCTTCAGCAGGAGAGTGAGTAGAGGGTGGGATTTAGACTAATATTTGATAGAATCATACATAAATAATAATACATACTATGAATGCAAGAAGTCCAGTGATGTTTTCGTTAAGTAATCCCCTTATCAATATTTGATTCCTCTTACCTATTGAGGTTGCAAAATAATTCACTATTTTATCGTTATCATGATTTGATCATTGAAAATGTGATTTTAACTTCATTTTGAGACATGTTGCAGTTATTTGAAAGTGTTGATCCATCGCCTTTAGATCTACTCTGTAAAGAGTCAGTTGATCTAAGCTCTACAACTTTTAAATTTTCCAATCATGCCCTTGGGCAGAGTGTTTAGATGTGTTTATTATGTGTCTAGTTGTGTTTGGATGTTGCCTGTTGTGCAGTGATCCCTGCTGGGGTTATTTTGGTCGTGTTTATGGTGGATTGTTGTTTCTGATGTGAGACACATTTGCACCATGTGTGAAGCTACCCACCTAGTTAGTGTTTTGATTTAGGTTTTCCTGAAGTCCCAGCATATTTTTCGTCAATATGCTTCACCATGCTATGAGGTTGACTCTCTGCTTTGTTCTTAGTAGAGGAGACCCACCTTGCCACAGATTTGTATAAAGAGTTACTGCAGCTCTGTCCAACTGTAAAATATTTAACTCTTTAAAGGTGTATTTTAATTGTGTCTATTGTGGCCCAATGTAGATACATTCAAAGGGTTGAAATTAAACTCTACATGAGTTTAACAATGCCAGTTTTGCTGGCATTTCACTTTATTATAGAAGTGTGACTTTATCTTAACAGCCTGGTTAGAGATCTATTCTCTTGTTGTTCTTACCAATAAGGAAAGATCATATTTTACTGCTACTTAGTACTTAAAATAAAATCTAGTGCCGTCAGGTAAAAAAATGGGATTAAAAATTGTATGCTGAGTATCCGCACTCTGATGCTACCAAACAACCAGCTAAAGTAGCTTTGTAAATTTAATATTAACACATGGAAAAATTCTCAGTGCTCTTATTTTGTATAACTTAATGGATAAAATCCATATTCTACACATCAGCATCATCCTAGGTTGGCTAGGATCTGCTCTTGGTCTCTACTTCTCCTGTTGCAAAAGCTGGTAGAAAGTTTGATGGCATTTAGAAATATGTCCTTTCTGATTATTTTCTTAATATTCGTATTAAATCTAACAGTAATGCAATCTCAAATTATCAACATTTGTGATTAATTGCAATTTATTAATTACAAAGACTGTAATTGAATACTTTTACTTGACTAGATTTATAAACCATTGCTTTGAATTCTTCTTCAGTGAAATTTAACCAGAGTAACTGTACTTTTCCTTTGGTACAATGGTCATGTACTTTATCCACATCTGCCGATTACCCAGTAAAGGCTAATCAATAATCAGATCTTAAACTGACATCTTTATTTGGGGAGTGCTAAAACAGAGAGAGCTCAGTTAACCAAATAAAGAAAAAATGTTTAAAAGATAGGTACACTAATTTGATGCATGAAAGGTTTATTTTTTGCATCTCTCTTTTCCAAGTGCAACTCTACTCTGTAATCCAACCAGGCCCAAATTATGAGTCTTTAGCAGAAATATCAGGTTTAATGTAGAGGTAGCTAATCAGGATGTATTCCAGTTACATTCAGAAACAAACACCAATGGCATTGCCAACTGGTGCAACTAGAATATCGGTATCTTTCCCATGAAAACTGTGACTACTGGACTGTAGAAGCCTGGATTCAAGCTGCCAGTGTTTCTGCTTAGGGAGCATTCTCTCCAGACAGTACACTACGATACTAGTAACAATCCAGCAACATTTCAACCTGTTTTAATACTACAGTGACAAAAATATAAGTCCCAGTTACCCAGTATGGAGGGATGTTTTCTTAACTCCAAAAAATGCAGGAAAACTCTGTATAAAGTGCACAGAAGCATTGACAGTGTGCTGCTCTCATTCTTTCACAGCAACTTTTAGTTCAAAATATGACTGAAGATCAGACGTTTTTTTGCTTTGTTTTTTGTGCTGTTAGATACCAGAAAAATGCCTGATATAAATCTTTATGGGATAATGTGCTCATATTCATTGCTCTCATTTTCAGAAAAATACATGATGGCAGTTATTGTCGGCACTATTGGAGGGGTTGCTGTCATAGCCTTCATCATCGCAGCAGTGAGATACGTTGGCCACAACAACAAGAAGTGAGTATAAAGGACATACTAATTGAGAAGCCGATGCGAGGCAGAAGTAGTAATTTTTCCTTACTAAGCATTTTCTGATATCCAAGGAAACACTTAAGCCTTGCCATCCATTCTAAAACACTTTGATGCACTTTGTAAATGAGTGAATGTGGGATTGATGTGGCAGAGCAATTTTGAGTTTATTTGCCAGGACAAGTCCCAGTAGAAATCCTTGGAGATCCACATTGGCTTCCTTTTGGAGTGGGTTAGCAGGCTGGACTAACCTTATATTTTGCAGGCACAATTCCCCTTCTCTGACACTGCTTCTGTATCCTGTATCCTTGACCTGCTATGCTAAATACAACCCAGGTAGCCCTCTTGTGACACCTGCCAACGTAATAAAAGCCTACAAATGGAAGAAACCATAAATGTGTACAGATCTGCAGCTTTTAAAGTAATAGTTCCACAAATGTAAGAGCAGTTTACACCTTTAAAGGTTGTATGACGTTTAACTTAAAGACTTGTAGGGTGAATCAACATACAAATAACAGTTCCAAAAAAGCTGGTACACTGTTTGAAATATAAATAAAAACAGTGGACAGTGATTTGCAAATCCTTTTCAGCCTTCATTCAATTGAATACAGCACAGAGACAAGGTATTCAATGTTAAAGTGGGGACGACGTTAACATTTTAAAGATATATAAACATTCTGAATTTGATGCCTGCAGTATGTTCCGAAAAAGATGGGACAGGAGCATGTTCACCACTTTGTTGCATCTCCTTTTCTTCTAATAACATGCAAGGAATGTCTGGGGCTTGACCATTCAACAACTTTCCCAGTCTTTTCTTGCTCCTGTCCCAACTTTTTTGGATTATGTGGCAAGTTTCACAGTTGAAAAGTGTGTATAAATATAAAACAGTAGGTTTAACATTATATACCGTGTCTTTGTGCGCTATTCACATGAATGTGCTGAAAAAGACTCACAAATCACTGTATTCTGCTCCATACACATTTTACAAAGCGTCCCAGCTTTTTTAGAATTAGGGTTTGTATACACTGATAAAAGAAAATTGTAGACCAACTTAAAAGAACCTGCTTTATCTTGTCACAACCAATTTATTCAAGTTTCTCAGCTCAAAAAAATAAGTTGTAACTTAAGTTTACTTCATGCAACTTGTTGAACAAACTTAAATAAATTGCTTGTGACAAACTGAAGCATTTTTAAGTAGGTGTACAATTCTCCTTTTTGCAGTTCACTCTGTCCTCTCCTTTTGTCAGCAAATTTTTCAGGGAGGTGAATAGGAAGCATAAAAAAATACATTTTCAGTAGCAGACACCTGCTACAAACAGAATACATACGGATTACTACTTGAAAAGCTGCAGAGCTGTATAATATTTGTGATTTATTACATTTATGAGCTGTTATTACATTGGCGGTTGTCACACTTCTTAACCTAGGTGCTTTATTTTAGCCTTGAGGCATATTTGGACCCCAAAATTTGCAAGCTTTCTCTGGCAATTCACCCCTGAAGTGGGTGTGAGCTCAGCGACTAAACCCATGAAATAACCACATCACTCACAGCCATAGTTGGCCTCCAGCATAACCTTACAGAGCTTGTTGTTTTAAAATGGATGCCCAGGCTTGGCGTGTCACCCTGCGTTAGTGGCAGTCACGACCGAGTCTGATTATGTGACTCCGTCCCCCAGAGAGAATGGCAACCCTAGGCAGGACGTGGTCCTGGAGAACCCAGCTTTGTACTACAGCGCAGTCAAGAAGGACAAACAAAATCTGAGGAAGAAAGTGGTGAGACATGCTGATGTCAATAATCATGAATATGACGGAGATTGGCTTGGATGACCATTCTCTGATTTTGTGGGGTTACAGTTTTGTGTAATGCAACAATTTGTATTAAATCCAACCCCATTTTGACCTCTGAAAACGAGGTATTAAAGGAAACCTCTCCCACTAGCAGTCCAGTAGCTCCATTCATGACCTTTCCAAACACTGTTTTCTCCTGCTTTCATCGCTTCTCTGCGTTTTTCTGTCTGTTTTTCTCTCCCCTAACTCTTGCACAGCTTAAGACAGAGCTGTTGGGCTCAAAGTTTAACTCCATTCTAGAGGAGACTACGGTAAGGTTCAAAATCAAACCCCCCATAAAAAACACAAGCTCAATGATGGACGCATCTCCTCGCATACCAGCTTCTGTGTTGCGTACACTGCTGATTGTTTCTGAACCTGCCCTCTGCATGGCTGCCTCATTACTAACACAAACAGCCAGACTAACAGGAAACATCTCAATCTCCCTGTCAGTTGTCAACCAGTAACCACTAACGTCTTTTTTATGGTGTCTGTCCAATCTACCGTCACCTGAGGTGTCGCCAGTGATTTGTATCACCGACTGGTTTTTCCGTCTGCAGGGAGAAGACGGGGATTATCAGCCTGTGGGCTCTTTGGCAGGACTGGAGAGGCAAGAGTTGAATTATGCTGCTTTGGAGTTTATCGGGGCCAGGCCCAGGGAGGGGGCCTCAGGGAGGGGGGATGATGGCAGCAACTACTCGGAAATCAAAGCCAAATGAATCGCGATCCTTCCCTGATCCCTCGGCTATTCGAGACGCAGTGGCAGTCCCAAAGCACCCTCTGCCCCATGAACTGTTTAGTAACCACCTTCCTCTACTCTACGTCCCCTACATATGACGACTCCTGGTTTCTCATTTCTTCAGATTTGTCACATATAATGTACCACGCCGGCACCTCCCCCTCATGCTGCCCCCCCTTCACCCCATGGGACACCCCTTCCCTTTCCTTCATTTGGAAAAACTGGTACTCATTTTGGTCAGTGAATGACCCATGGGACAATGTAATAGAAATTCTTTCAATTTCTAGTCTCATTTGTAGTTCATGGGCTCTTAAACATGCATTGTTAACCAGCGGCCATGTTTTTGTTGCTTTGTTCATGTTTTCCATTGTGATTGTTGATGTAATGGTCAAACGATTGATACAGCCTATGAGTGTTCACATCAGTTTCAGTTTTTGCTCTTCATCTGTCCTTTCTGTCACTGTGTCTGCTGCAAGTCGAAGCGTCAGGGCAAGGAGTAACTGTGCTTTTTGTTCTGTTATATTTATAGCGGGGTTTCCATCCAGCAGTTTTTATACACATTTCAGTTTGCACTGAAAAATAATGTGCAAATTTGAAAGAAAAGACCTGAAATATCACAAAAACTTTTCATGCTTGGAGATGTAGTAAATTTGACAAATTGATAAAGGGAAAGTGCAACTTTTGGGCTGAAAAACACCACTCTGGACGTTTTTTTTATTCAAAACACTCCATTATCACAGACAAAATCCTACTTTGTGTTGTTGGTCTTTTCCCTACTTTCTACAGTTCTACATAGATGCTACTCTGTTAGCCATTAGCTGAAATATTAATTACCTCTGGTCCCCAAGATCAGAAATCAGCTAAACCAAACCTCTCCTTTCCATAATATTGTCATCTATAATGTGCTGCAAGTATGTTAAATAGTCGAGCTTTAGTGGAGGATTTTAGACTAAATATGATAGCTAAGCAAACAAGCTGCTAACTAGCTAACAGGCTATGGTGGGTCATCAGTTTTATATAAAATATAGCCAGATGAACTAGTTTGATATATATATATAGCTTGATTTATCAGTTGATATGAAGTGCAGCTAGGTCTTATAAACAGTTTAAAATATATTCATACATTTAAGTAAAAATTTTGAAATCACATTTAGCAAAAAAAATTTAAAAATTAAAATGTTAGTTAACATACAAACAAACATTTAAATGGCTAATCGAATTAGCGTTGTTTAGCTTAGCTTAGCTTGTTCAGGACAGGTCAAGTCAGGTTTGGGGGTATATACCATTCCTCTGAGAGGGGTCTGGGTGCATTTTGATTCAAATTTACTCATAAACAATGGCTGGGTGTTACATTATTAAACAACAGTATTGCGAATATTGCAGATGAAGCAACATCTCAGAGAGGAAACAGGAAAAAAGGTCTGTTTTCTAATCTGGGTTTGAATAATGTATAGACACATTTTAGAAGAAGTTACATGAACAGTGGCTCACTTTAGCTTTATTTGTTAGCTTTAGCTAAAGCTAATAAACCTTCTCTAGCTACTTAGGTAATGTCACTACCTAAGCCAATATAGCTATGATAGCTTGAACTAAAGCTAATTAAGCTAAAGTTAGCCAACATTTGCAAAAGTACTTCTAAAATGGGTTACTATTTAGCAAACATAGTAGAAGCTAACAAGCTAACATAGCTTTGTTTGCTTTAGATGTTGCTACTTCATTACCTACTTGGCGAATATAGCTTTGTTAGCTTTAGTCTGAGCTACATTAGCTGCATTTGAGAGTCTTCTTGGACTTCTTTGAAAATTTTCTAATGAGATTTTGTTTGCAAGGTTTTTGACTTTTAACTTTTCAAAAGCCTAACCCTTATCTCAGCCCTTACCTTGACCCGACCCCTACCAGAGGTTTAATCTGATTGCATTTTGAAAGCTTTAGCAAGTATTTCTGTTCTGATGTGGTCTGCCACCATAGTGATCTGCAAAGAGGTGGGGCGTCTGATAGCTGTGGCCTACAGTCAGGCTGTCTTTGATTCCCCCAGCTATCTGGAAAAAGGGGCATGGACCTGGGGCTATCTGGAGGTATTTGATAGTCCTTCTGGAGAGAAGTCACGCTGGATGCATCGACCTTTTTGGCGGTTCATGTGTCTCATAATAAAATCTTTCTCAGAATATGCAACATTCCTAGCAGGCCAACTTCTTCAATTATTTATTGACATGCAGTTTTAGGTCTGTTTTTGTCTTTGTAATTCTCCAAACACATATTCCATATTTCTCTCACTCTTCACTGCAGTGTTTTATAATTTTTCAGGACTAGCACCACCCACTGCTACCTGTTGACCTCTATTACTGGCATAACTGTGGTGGATTGAAACGCACAAAGTCGCATTTTATTTTTATCAAATTTTTACAAATTCTTGAAAGTTTTGTGGTACATTTGGATGGAAATCCCACTTGTGTTTGTTTGTCCACTGAGAGTGAACGTCTGCTCCCTTTCTTTTTGGTTAATTTCCAGAAAAGTTAACCAACTGAGGCAAGGGATGAAAGCCATCTCTGCATCTTGTTTCCAAATAATTATGTTTAATGTTTGCTGTGACCTTGTAGCCACTCATAATAAATGGTAAAAAAAAAAAAAATCCAACATCACTTTTTATAATTGAGGAGGTTTTGTAAATTCATTTGGTACCCTGCTCAGTGTTTAAAAAACGTCATAGCTTCTTTCCAGCCTTTTCCACTTAGCTGCAGAATGTGTCGAGATTTTTCGGGGGGGATTTTCTGCACTGTGGCCAAACGCAAAATGTCTCACTCCCTCCTCTGTAGAGCAGGGGTTCTAGTTTTTTAAATGGCCTGGAAAATGCAGACGTGAAGAACAACATATTTGCAAGTGAGTGGCCAAGGTGCAACTCTTTTTGACAATGTGTGTGAGTGTTTGTGTGTTCAAATCGTGCTGAAAGATTCATAGGACACTGATCACTGGGGTCTTTGGGAAGCTTGAGCAGCACTTCACTGGAGGAGTTGATGCTTTTTTCTCACAGGATTGCATCACGTTTGAATGACGAAGAGCGATGCTGACCAGCCAGTTGGTTGTGCCTCTCAAAGACATTTGATCAACCTGAGATGTAATATCAAAAAAGACTAATATTCTAACTTTATAATAATTTTATCAATAATATTTATTTAAAAAGATGTATATTGATAGGGGAAAGGTTGCCAGTATGTAGAGTAAACACCCTGCATGACTGTTTTGACAGCAGGCATCAATAGAAGTTATAAATCATGGATAAAAGCCATGAAATCAAAAGTCTCGTCCACTCTTGATCAGATATTTCAGACTGAACTCTGTCTTAATATGAGCTTAATGAATAACATCCACACTTAAACTAGTATGCATAATAGCTTGAGTCAGATCAAAGGCTTGAGTTACATGCAAGTAGAAGGAGAAATTGTATTTTAATCCATCTTTATTGATAATATTTTGGACCAAATTCCAGCAGTTTTAGTTTAACACCTCTGTTAAAATGACTATATAACACTTATTTTCAATTTATCTATTCACTCTGTTGAACCTCTTCTGCAGTTTTGTATCATTTACAATTAAATTCATTCTTTTAAATGTCACCCTTAATTCAGCCTTTGGGTGATTTTAGCACTGTCTCTTTAAGTGAGAGGGGTCATGCTGCAGACTGTTCCTCTCTGAAGGCTACTCTCACAGATGGTTCATGTGAAACACCATATATATCAGAAAGGGTGCGTCATAATTTGCTGTAATAGTTACACGAACAGTGCCTTGCTTTAGTTTCATTGGCTTTAGCTAAAGCTAACATAGCTTTGCTAGCAGCTTATGTTTCTACATAAGCCAATGTAGCTAAGCTAGCTTTTGCAATGTCAGCTTTGGCAAATGTAGCTTTGTATCTATTAAGATAACATGTCTACAAAACTTAAATAGCTGCTTTTGGAGCTAAGCTTTAGCTATATAACCCCATTATCTATAGCTAAGTTATCTGAAGCAGTGTGAGCTTTAGGAAACATAGTTAAAGGTTTTTTTTCTGCCTTTATTGGTTGATGAGGACAGTGGATAGATTTAGAAACAGAGATGAGAGAGAGACATGCAGGAAAGGAGCCACAGGCCAGAACCTCAAGACCACCTGCACCCCTGGCAATCATAGTCAAAGCTATCTTAGCTATTTAGATATGAAGCTTTTGTGGCTCCTTCGTGAGCTTAGCTTTAGCTACTTAGCTAGGTTAGCTAGATACCTACTTTGGCCATATTGCTCAATTATCTGTGTAGCTTACAAAGCAAACAGAGCTATGTCAGCTGGAGGACAAGCTTTTTAACTATGAGCAGACAGAAATTTATTTTGATTTTAATTTTGAAAATTTTGGCTTGTATTTCCTCTCTCAGATACACGGCGTCTCAGATAAACAGTCTGTGAGAGTGGCTGTCAGAGATTAACATTCTGCAGCCAGACTGTCTTGGCTTTAGGTCTCCCCTTCTTACAGGCTGGCTTTTTTTTCTGATTGGCCGCTCTCCAGAACCCAGGAAACATTGGCTATACCCAAAACAGCACACATACTGCAATACTAAGATTAATGTGAGATTTATTATAAATTATGTTCCAGTTTTATAGTGTGCAATTTTTTGTATATGAGAAGTCCCTGCATGCACACTAGATCCCTGCATTAGTCTATTTCTTCTGCTGTCTGGTGTTAGGTCAGAGTGGCAGCAGGCTAAGCAACTCGGCCCAGACATCCCTCCCCCAAACAACATTTTCCAGCTCCTCTTTGAGGATTCAGAGTCAATACCTGGCCAGGTGGGATATGTAATTCCTCCGGTAAGTTCGGTGTCTCCTCTGGAGTGTCCTTCTAGTTGGACATGCCAGGAAACCTCCAGAAGGTGGCGACCAGGAGTCCTAACCTCCATTAGTGCCAGTCATATTTTTCATTTTCATTTCAAACACAGCACTCAACCCTCTTTAGAACTATTTGGATCTAAGTGGTTTTACACTAAGAATTCAGAGCATGACTGTCTTTTTGGTTAATTCTAATTTGGTTATTACTGACTTCTCTTCTCAATCCTGTGTGCCTTCTGTGTTTGCACACTGCCCTGCAGTCTTATGCCCTTATATGGGCATTAAAAGGGCGTATCTCTATGCTGAAAAGGAAAAGTGTGGGTAAGCTCTAGCTTTTGAGCACATGGCATTCATCAGTTGGCTAGCACAGGAGCAAAACATTCAGCAGTTTAAGAATATGGCCTTAAGCAACTTTCTTAAGAACAAATGTAAGAACATTCTGTAAATGAGGCCCATTTTTTCAAAGTTATAACTGTATATATATTTGAATTTAACCATAGAAAATTCAAAATGTCTAATGCTTTTCTATGGAGGCCTATGAGCCGGATCCCAAAGTACATTGTGTGATTACAAGAAATAGGATTGGCCTGCAGTGTTGGAAGAGAGCTAAACAATAAGTAAATCCTTCCAACAACTTCACAGGATACATAGATATCTTAAGAATAACCCTCCTTAAAAAACAACCATAACAGTGAATTTGAGACATGAACTCCTTCTAGAAACATCAATAATTATTAAAAAAAGGCATCTTTTCAAAAGGTTTAAGTTTATTTGTGTGTTGTGTAACAGCCATAACCTTTAGGGTCTGTTTTCTTCGAATGAGTGATTGTTTGTATCAAATGTGAGAAAAGAGAGGCTGCCATGTTGGTGGTAATGCACAACATGGTCTTGCATCGTCACATTTCTTTTACCAGCACTGCCAATGTTTGTCACACAACAGTAACTGTTATAACAGATGAGTTGCTGAACGTTTATCCTCGATAAACACCTTTTAACTTTTAATTTCCAAACTTTGTAAGAAGTAACTCCTTTGCATTTCCTGCCTCAAGTAAAATTTGAAATATTAAAACGAATCTTTTGAACTGCAGACAAATGAGCCGACATTGTGTTTGATTAACTGAAAGTTAAAAATTTCTATTCAAGGTTTTCTTGTAGAAAACACTCAGAAAATCCCAGGTATCAAGACTGTTACAATGTTGTTAGTTTTCTGTGCATGTATAAAAAGGTCCGCCTTGTGTTAAGACATTGTTCTGTTAACTAAATAATGGATGTATTGGATGGCATTCCTACATTTTCTGTACACTCAAGGGCAATAACAAGTTCCTGTCTTTGAACATCTCACGATGGGGTTTCATTTTTACAGAGTAGAAATATGAAATATGTCTGACTTAATATTTGTGTTGTAAAGCAAACTGTATGTCCTATACTTTGTGGTGATCATAATTATCATTATGGAGAGTTTTTTTTTTATTAATTGACACAGTAATTCAGAACAGGGTTTTGCAATCTCTGCAAATAGCACTGTTATTTAATGGAATTAGGACTTCTGCAATGATGTAGTTTGCTTCTCTTTTTTATTTTACACATGCCGCAAGCAACTTCATCTGTCTTCAGTTTCATGCAAACATAAATAAAATAAAAACAAAATGCCATGGAAACAGTTGATTATTTTGAGAAAACAAACTGTGGACTGTGCTTTACCTTGTGTGTTTTTTTTAATTGTGTCCTTGTTTCACTTCTTCAAGCAAACAAGACAGAACAACATATACAAACATCAGTTTTACTATCGAGGCTTTTTTTGTGATGTAACTTAGATGATGTGAATGGATTAGTTACCTCCAGCGTGAAAGGTCATTCGGATGTCGTTCAGTCAGCAAGTTATCATCTGAACAGCTGCTGTAGAGGTCTGGCTTGTATGCATGTACACACTGGATGAAAAAGAATGAACCCTTACAATGCTGAGTTTGAACACACTTTACAGACTGCTACACTAATTAGCATTCACATTGTGAGAAATCAGGCTTTACTTAGTATTTTTTTCTAGTATGTCTTTGCTGTCTCAAGAACCAGCCTACTTGTGAGTAGTTTGACAGTAAGGCTGAAAACATGACAAGCAATTCGAATCCAATACAAATTTTCCTATGGGAACAATCCACTTTTTCCACACAGGGCCAGATAGGTTTGGGTTTTTTCCCCCTAATAAATATTACCATCATTTACAAACTGCATTTTGTATTAACTTTGGTTGTCTTTGTAAGATATTGAAATTGGTCTGATGATCCGAAACATTTAAGTGTGATAAATATGCAAAAAAAAATCAGGAATTAGAAACGGGCCAAATACGTTTTCACAGCACTGTATGGTATGGTATTATATCACAACCTGCCATATAACATCATATCCTATTCTAGTTTACCATAATACATGGTACCATACTATATCATATTGTGTCATGTCATATCATATCTTATTGAAGATATGGTATGGTATTGAAACATATTGTATCTTATCATATCATCAAATTACCATGTTAAATTGTAACGTATCTCCTTGTATTGTATCGTATAGAAGATATGGTATGTACTGAATTGTATTGTTTCCTATCATCAGGTATCATCACATATCAAACTGTGCCGTATGGTGTCATATCCTGTCTTTTCCTATCTTATCATAATGTGTCATATTGCATCATATCACATCATCATCATATTATTATTATCATAAGTACCATATTAAATATATAGTATAGTATTGAATCATACTCTATCTTATTAGATTGTACTGTATTATATCAATCAGTGATATGGTATGGTACTGTATCATATTGTGCCCTATCATATCATAGGCCTATATCATATCATATCGTAAGGGGCTGAAAATGTGACTAGAATTCGACATGAAATGGGGTCTTAAGGTATCATATTGTAAATCGTATCATACAGTATTTAGCTAATGGTATAGTATGGTACAGTATAGTATGACGTGGTATGGTATGGAGTCTTTCTACTTATACCATGGTCTTTGTGAATACTCGATTCTGGATGGCTCTGGAAATTCCATTGGTGTCAATTAACTTCTGATATACGGACACCTTTCGAACTTCTCAAGTAGTCCCGGTCAAAGAACCTTTTCAATGTTCCAAATTAATGCGCAGCAGCCGTTAGCCGTTACTCCATTATAGCAACCTGAGACAGTCATATTTCTGAGCAGGGAGTACAGCGCTGCCAGCCTGAGGTGAGTGTCGCAAAAAAACTCACTTCTCTCTTGTTCTACTGTCATAAGCTATTGTCAGAAGATTCAAATAAACAGTAGAAAAGAAGCCATTTTCTTTGTAGAGCCAAAGGAAACGCTTCTGATAAACCGGCATGATAATATTTGATGAATATTGACGTGTCTGACGGAGAACCAGCTCCCGCAGGGCGCGGACAGCTCTGTTTCACCTCTGTGACCTCGTGCTGAAGACGGTATTATTCTATGTATTTAAACAGCTGGTCTGCTAAAACTAAGATTTTTATCAGATGACTGTTCATGTTAACTTACAGGTTTATAGTCTGATCACAGAAGACTCTCCGTCTCACTCGTCTCCATGTCTCTTCATTTATAAATCCGTTCAGAAAGTGCGCTGAGCGGACTAGTTTTTTTGTTCCATTGTGACTTCGTATCTATGGCCCGCCTATTTACCGGAGTACTGAATAACGTTTACATTCCCTTAGAACGTTATGGGATTGGAATGGCTATTCCAGTTATTAGTTAAGCCCTTAGACGTTGCCAGGGGAAAGAAGCTGTTGTTGTTTAAAACTTTCTACTTTGATCACAAAACGTAAGGCATTAACCCTTACATGACTGTATCTTAAGGTATGATATCACAATACATCATATCTTTTGAAATTATATTGTACTGTATGGCATGGTATTATATCACAGCCTGTCATATTGCATTACTGTACCATAGCCTATTGTACCATACCGTATGATATCTTATAGTTTCATTTTGTGTCGTGTCATATCGTATCACACTGTATCAAAGATATGGTATTGTATTGATCATACTGTATTTTATCATATTGTCAGGCACCATATCAATCATTTTGTATTGTATCTTAATTTTTCGTATCGTATCCTGTCCTATCCTGTCCTATCAAATAATTTCTAGTGAAGATTTATGTATTGAATCATAATGTATCTTATATCATCGGGTACATATTGCACCATGCCACATTATAACATATCAGATCCTGTCCATTTACATCCTATCTTCATATCATATAGCATCTTAATCACATCGTGTCAAAACAGTATGGAATCATATTGTATTTTCTCATATAACTTGTTGTCTTAACTCAGTATATCCTATCATGTTGTACCAATGATATGGTATTGTACTGTATCTTATTATACCTTATCAGATGCCTATCGTATTATATATTATAATTTCGTATCATTGCATATGGCATCAGTGGAATGACGTGGCATGGCATGGCACTGTTATGGCATGATATGCAATGAGATGGTTTGGTATGACATGGTATGGTATAGTATGGCATGGTATGGTATGGTTTGGTATGGTATAATATGACGTGACATGGTGTGGCAGACAGGTGATTCCTGCTGCACAGCAGAGTAGTGGGGGGGGGGCAGCAGAGGAGAGGGTGTTAATTGTAGACACCTGTGAGCTGAGTGAGGAGAGGAAGAGAGACAATGGATTTCTGGAGGAAGGGTGAAAGAACAGGAGTGCAAATACAGAAAACTGGTAAAAAGAAGTGATTTATCTGCTAAAAACCAGAAACCCTCCAGTCTTGGATGTTAAGACTCTTCTAACCGCAAGTTACCCGTTACCTTCTCTCCCGCATCTATCTTTCACTTGTATTTCCCATATACCCTGACTTTCACACACATACACCATTTTGGTTTTGGCTGAAGAGGCCTTGACCAGTGGACATTGGGTTTTGATTTTGTTTGAACTTGGGGAATATTTTATTTGACTTTGCTTGAACCTTGGGGGGGGCGTTTGAATCATGGACTGTTTTCACTTGAGAACTGCTTGAATTATGGACTGTTTGTGCTGAAGGAATGTTTCATTTATGGACTGTTTGCGTTTGAGGAACGTTACATTTAATTTTGCATGAACTTTTAGGGGGAGGGACGTTTGATTTATGGTCTGATGAACCTTTGGGAGCCCTGAAATAATTTTGTTTGTGGTGTGGGGCATTTGAATTATATTGAACTGTTGGGACAATTGGGGTCATTCCCTGAATGAACTGATTTATGTTGTAAATTGGTGAAATGCAATGAGAAATCTGCCTTAATTGAAAAGTGTTGTGTTGTTGTACTGTTAATCATGTCCTTAAAGGATTTTTGAGTTCTGTTGCCCTGAAATTTGGTTAAAAGCAAAGACAAAAGAGACATAACTGATTCTTGGCCTTCATTCCTTTTTTAGTGGAATTGGTTTTTTTTTTGGCCTTAAATATCTTTTCTCCACCCTGAGATATTAAATGACAGACTTAATTGTCTGTCTGGCGGCCAGTTAAATTAACATATTATATATATTTCTGACCTTTAGTTACGCTACAATGGCATGGCATGGTATAGTTTGGTATCTCATTATATAGTTTTGTATCTTACAGAATGACAGTACGTTTGGGCATGTTGTATTGTACAGGAAACTATGGTGTGGTGTCATATGGTGTAATTTCATATCTGCTTCAGTAGGTTTCTGTCAACATGAGTCTGGTTCTATGTGAGTTTAAACTGAAGCATTTTGTCTCCTCTAGGCCAAATAGCCGAGCTCATGGTGATTATCACTGGTCTTTATGTACGGCCTGGACTGTCCCTCTTTTAAAAGCGTCTTGGGATAACTTAAGTTATGAATTGGTGCTGTACAAACAAATATTGATTGATCACGTCTTATAACCCTCTGCTCAAAAGGGATAGGCTTGAAGAGCCGATAGACTGATGTCACATGGGAAATGATCCTGTGTTTTTGGAATCTGAAGGAATAACACTCTTCATCAGAGACAGAAACAACTATCATCTTGATTACCAGTGTTGTGAACTAGTCACAGAAAAAACAGTTTGCTGTTACTCAGGTGTTTTAGATTTCAAGAAAACTTGTTCCTTGTATTTACCGATACAGACCTGAAACTGAGAAGAAAAAAGGAGAAGTAGGAGAGCTTAATCTGAGGATGAGTTCAGCCCAGATGAGAGCACAAAAAAGGTAAGAAGCAACATTCCCATCTCTAAAAATTAATGAAGGTCTCATTTTTTCCTGAACAGTAGCATTTATTTGTGCCAGTGCTGGTGCATTTTCATTATACAGTTGTTATGTTTCTGTTGAATTATTGAGAAAATTTACAGATGTCAATGAGTTTACAGTAAAGGTGTTGTCAGGATGATCACATGATGATGTGTCTAAAATGGTTGTTCCTTCTGCTTTCACCAGCTGTTTGTGAACCCGTTTTATGAGACGATGGTGTTCTCTTTTTTCTACGACTTTTTTGAAAAGACGATTGATTCAGTGGAATGAGGCTGACTGAAACATCTATTCAGGATGTTTGTTCTCATCTGGTTAACTCTGCTGTTCTCTGTTGGAAGCAGCCCTGCAGACACAGGTAAATGTCTCTTGTTTATGTTATTGTACAAACACATTTTCTTAAAAGTCAAGACAGTCAGTAAAACATAGAGAATACGATGATTTTAGACCAATGAAACTGAGTTAGCCATTGTGTTGTCTTGATAATGACTTTACTTTGCATGAAGAATCAACCAATCAGTCATAAGAAACTTAGTTGATAACAGGGTCTTCTCTCCTTAAGCAGAAAGGTTGCATTTAATCACTGATATTTTTTAAGAACAGCACACCTGTCACGGGTGTTTTCGTTACTTAATCAGGGGTTTATTATACTTTTAGCATTATTGCTCAAATGACTACCTTGTTATAAACATGCCTTTTGTTTGGTGAAGATACATGTACAGTATAGTTGCAAACAACTGCAGGAGTTATTTGTTTGTAAAGTGATTTAAAAAATCTGTATTCAAGGTTTGTGTGAAAGGCAACTGTGTTATGAACCACCAGTTTCAATTTTAGTCCTGAAAAACATCTCTAAAATTGTAACACAAGCTTTATAATGATTAAAAAATGAGGCAGTAGAATCTGCTTTACGATGGTGTGGGCATGTCAGTTAAATGAGCTGAAGCCGCACCCATTGTGAAATGAAGTGATATTATATATTTTAACTAGTGAATGCAATTTCTGAAGAAATTGAATTGTGCGGATGCCCAACTGCTGAGGCTGCGTTTGAAAATAGTGTCATAAATTTTCTGTGAATTAAAGATGTTGAATATTTGGCGGAAAAGCTGATGCTAAACTTTTAATGCAGCATGTTTAATTTCTGCAAACATAGTCTGTGCATTAATCACTGTTTCTGTTTGTGCATGTTATTGATCACTTACTAACTCAACTGTAACAGTTAGTACAGTAACTTTGGCTCAGTAGTTAGAGTCGGTCGTCCTGTAATTGAAAGGTTGTGGATTCAATCCCCAGCTTCTGTAGTCACAAGTTGAGGCATCGTTGGGCAAGACAATTAACCCCAATTTCCTCCCACTGCTTTGTTGATGGCATGTAAATAGAAATGGGTTAGCTAAAGCTGATGGCCAATCTCCAAAGAAACCTCTGCCATCAATGAATGAATGTGAAGTGAATTGGTGTTAAATGGGTAAGAATGACCTGCGATGTAGAAGGTCTTTGAGTAGTCAGGTGACCAGGAAAGCGCAACACAAGCTGAAGTCCATTTAGCCATTCTAACTGTTGTGTAACTGCCAGTAGGCTCAGTTGATTCCAAAATGATTTCACACAGAGTGTCAAAACTGTTACTGCTATCACCAAGCAGTTTGCACTGTGAGAATTAAAAGGCTCAATGAAGCAGTCATGATAAATTTATATTGTCATTGCGAGAAATGTAGCCAGGGCAGTGATGTAAAGAAATTCTCTTTTCTGAAGTTTCTCCCAAAATATTACTCTGACGTAGATGGAGGAGTTTGTGGATTTCCTTTGAAAAGTCTTTGATTTCTGGATAAAAGTTCTTTCTATTAATTTGGCCTTCTGGTTTTAAGAAAGCAAGAAAACATATCCTCCATTTTTAGGCATTTTTTATGTGTGTGGTGTTAGATTTGTCGATTCAGTCCCAATTTGTTTGGGCTGGTTACTGCTCATCCAAACTAGCCTCTACACTATAAGGAGTCCATGCCCCATTCTGGCCTCTAAACATCCTATCCCATCTAAGTGAATGTGAAATGGTCTGAAAGAGTGAGAAAGGTATATCGACTTTGCAAGGTTGCTGTGAAAAAACAATGAAAGATATGAAGAAGCTGAATCACACCTAAATAACCTAACTTCTTGTGAATATTTCAGGGTTTGAATGGCATTTCTAAGTGGAAGTATGAATGACTTTTAAGGGTTTGAATGTGGGTGAAAAATTTCAAAATGTGCCAGTTTGAACATTCTACCCATTCATTTTAATAGTCCCTGCTTTTTGGAAAAAGTTGAATATCTCTTCAAGTTTGAATCAATGGTTGTAAAAAAGTCATATTGCCCTAATTTGGCTGAGTATTTTAAAGTGTGAATTGGTTGATTTTTGTTGAAAAAGCCAGAAAAAATTGTTGTCAGAAGAAAAATAATGAAGATTTTATTGCGCAGAATAACAATAACTGTGAATGCTGACTCAGCTTTCACAGCAACAACTGTACAATGAGAAATTCAGTTACAAAAACTGCTGTCACTCATCCAAAATTTAGTCACACAAAGTTCTCAGCCTTTTCACATTTTTAGAGTAACTGTATTCCAACATACACTCAACAGCCACTTTATCAGATGCTTGTTAACACAATAGGTAATCAATCACATGGCAGCAACTCAATGCATTTAGTCATGCAGACATGGTCAAGACGGCTTACCAAAGTTCAAACCAGCATCAGAATGGGGAAGAAAGGGGATTTAAATGATTTAAATGTTGCATGACGGGCTGATCTGAGTATTTCAGAAAATGTTTACAACACCTTGTTGAATCTATGCCATGAAGAATTAAGCCAGTTCCAAAGGCCAAAGGGAGTCAAACCTGATACTAGCAAGGTGTACCTAATAAAGTGGCCAGTGAGTTTTTTTTGTGTGTTTAGAGATGTTTGGGGTTTTTTTTAGTTTTCTGTACTGACTTCAATGCTCTTTCTGTGAAAAGAAGCACTCTTTATTCACTTTGTGTTGAACATTACAGTGTATTGTCTTATTTTTGAATATCCTTTTTTGTGTCTCACTTTTTTGCATCAACAGGTGCATCACTGATAAGAAGTACATCATGCCAAGATAACTTTTGCATCACTTTAACTGAGAGAAACATAACAGCAGAGGCTGGACTCTGTGTTTTAATACCGTGTTCTTTCACAACCAGTCCTGCCTTTACTCCCCATGCCATGGTTTGGTTCAAATGTGAAACACAACACGAAAAATACTGTAAGGATTCAGACATGATTTTCAGCACCAACAGAGATGTAAAGTCTGGGTTCAGAGGTAGAGTGTCAGTGTTGGAGCCTGATGTGAGTAAGAAGAGCTGCAGCATCATCATCAACGACCTGATGGCATCTGACTCTGGATCTTATCAGTTTAGAGTTATTAGTAAGGACTTCCTTTGGATACTCGGAGATGGATTTTCATTTCTCTCAAAAGCAACTGTTGCTGTTCAAGGTATGGAAAGCTATAGCAAACTTTTTAAATATTGATTTTGGGCCTTTCTGCCCTTCTATTAAAGAGAGAAGACAGTTGACAGAGTCAGAAACAGGTATGAGAGAGTGGGGAATGACCTGCAATGAAAAAATTACATTGGGACTTGAACCATTGCAGGCTGCACACATGGGGCACCTTACCCTAAAACCGTAGTGCCTTTTAAGTAAAATGAGAGTTTTCAATAGGAAAACATAGCCCAACACATTGTGCCTTTTTAATCCTCATAGGAAATGAAGTAATTAGTGGCAGGATCAGCCTCTGTCAAGTAAAACCCTGGGGCAATTCTTGATGTAACACCTTTGACAAAATGTTACATTTTTTCTAGATCTGACCCAGAAGCCCACAGTGATGGTTCCTCCTCTGATAGAGGGACAGCAGACCACAGTGAGCTGCACTGCTCCTGGTCTCTGCTCCGGATCTGCTCCTGAGATCACCTGGATGTGGAGCAGAGGAGGAGGAGACAATGATTCCCACATCACAAGAAACATAACTGATTTCAAGACTGAGCGTTTGGATGCTGTATCACAAAGGCACAGCTCGATGATGACCTTTGACCCTTCATTGTCCTGACACCACCAAACTGAGCTCACCTGTAGGGTCAGCTTTAGGAACAACATCACAACAGAGGAGACAGTGACTCTGAAAGTCAGCTGTGAGTATGGAGCACTGTGAAAATGTAGAGATCACTTTTAACCTGGAAAGTTTGTCAAACTGTAAATTTACTATTGGGACTATTAATATTCATGCTACTTTTTAACCCATTTTCAACATGTTTTCTGCCCATTTTTGCTACTTCGTTGTCCACCTCTAAAAACACCCTTTTCCATCCACTACTCACTTTTGCCACTGTTTTGCCACTTTTTACCCATTTTTGCTGGGTTTTTTACCCTTTTAACCAACCTTTATGCCGCTCTTTAGCCAGTTTATTCCCAGTTTTGGCACCATTTTGCAACTTACTGCACATTTGCCGCTTTTTTTGTCTCAACCCATTTTTAGTGTTCGTCACCCCTTTTTGCCACTTTTCCTTTAACACATTTTTGCCACTCTACATATTTGCCATTGTTTAGCCACTTTGTGCCAGTTTTAGATTTTTCTCCCTCTTAAACAATTTTTCATGCTGTTTTTCCCATTTCCACCCATAACTATTGCGACTTCACACCTATTTTTGCCACTCTTCTTTTGCTCCCATTTTTTTGCAACTTTAAGTCTATCTTTGAACCTCCTTGACCATTTTTCCTGCTTTCTGCCCATATTACCCCCTGTTGCAAACTTAATGTTTCCTGCTTTTTGCTAATTTTTGCCACTGTTTTGCAACTCGTAACCCATTTTTACTTCTTTCCCAATTTTGCCACTGCTAACTCATTTTTGCTACAATTTTGGGACCTAATGCCTATTTTAGTCCTCTTCACTAATTTTTTTTTTTTTTTTTTTTTGCTGCTTTTTGCCACCATTTTGTAACTTTACTCCCCTTTTTTGCAACTTATTGGCACTTTTATCAATTTTTTTCTGTTTTTTTTTGCCAATATTTGCCACCTTTGACAATCTTTGGCCATTTTTCTGCTTTTTTACCCATTTTTGCCACATCTAACCCATTTTTTCCCCCATTATTTTGCAAGTTTACACCTATTTTTGAAGCTCTTAAACCATTTTTGCATATGTCAGCCCATTTTACCCCCTTTTTGCCACACTTAACCAATTTTTCTTGCTTTTGTCTCATTTTTTCCACTCATTTGCCATCTTAACCCTTTTACCCCCAATTATTGTGAAATATGGTATTTCCCCAGATCATTGTGAAATACTGCATATCCATGAAACAGATATACAGTACAGTGCAGAACCTTTGTGCATGTTTGGGCCAAAATTTGAGGCTGAAGTAGGGCGTAGATTTAGTCAGTAAGACACCTGAGGGCACCATCGGACAGGAAGGGGGATTGACACAACCCCTGTCATGCTCTGGATGTCTTTGCACATTACCAGGGGCATGGGAAAAAGATCTTTTGGAAAAATTAAAAAGTCCCTAACTTTAGGGTGAGGTAAGGGGTGTGAGGAGTAAGCACAGCCAAGGGTACTGGCTGGGCGGGTAGTAGGGTTACCACTAGCCTCTGGTCACACTATGGATGACCCAGGGCCCCAAAACCATTTGCCCTCTCTGGGTGTATTACAGAAGGTGAAAAGGCTCAGACAAAAGAGATGCCGTCGAGCTTGACCTTGGCTGCCAAGTGACACCAGTGTTGTTATGTGTCCAACCTGACTCTGCCCCCGTTCACCTCTCTCCAGCCCCAGGTTGTGGCACATCAGGCCCCTGATGAATCCTTACATGGAAAAACATATGCATATGACTGTTTGAAACAGTCTATCGGGTTCAGAAACATATTTATATGAAATACTCTGTAAAAATAATGATCTGAAATACTTTCTGTGTCCACAGTGTATCCAAAGATCCTAAACCGCTCTAAATGTGAGGTCCAGTTGGGGGTCCTGACCTGTTTGTGTGTCAATGAGGGGTTTCCTTCACCTAGCATCAAATGGCCGCTGTTGGAGAACCACACCCAATACTCTGTCACTAACACTGTCACAAACAACACATCCATCAGCAGGCTTTCCCTGACTGTGAAGGACCACAGTGACAGTGTGATCAAGTGTGTCAGCAGAAATGGAGTAGGGGAAGTGAACCAGAGCCTCATTGTGTTAACATCAGAGAGGTCTGAAGGTGAGTAAACAGTTTGATAAGATTAATCTGAGATCATTGTTTCAGCTGGAGCTGCAGTGGGAAATATCAATGTTGATCACTGCCTTTCACTACCATTGTGTCATCAGCTCCTTCTTTCTCTTTCCTCTCTGAGGGTACAGGGACGGTGTGGCATATACCTGTTGATAAGTTTTAACTAATTACGGCTCATTAATACTGATGCATGGGGCTGGTGTCAATATAAGGCTCTCTCTTCAGACATGAAAGTGCATTTATCTTCACAGCATAGTTGTATAGACATTAAAACACACTCTGACAGGTTTTGGCATTAGGCCATCATCAAGAAGTCAAACAAACAGGTGATGGGAAGCAGTAGGTTCTTTTAAAGTGGTACTCTACTCCTTGGAGGGTGTGACTCAGGCATTCAGCCTGCAGAGGGTGTCATCGCACACACCCTCCAGCAGATGGTGTTATACAGCTACTAATGCCCACAAAACTACGTACATACACATCACAGATATATCACGACTAAATTACTGATTACAAGAGGTTCAGCAAGACAGTCAACACTTAGAATTCTTTGATAAAAATACAGTGAAACCTAAGTCATCATTTAGCCCAAGAGAAATGATGAGGAATGTTTTTTTATTTTCTGTTTTATGCAGCACCTATGAAAAGTATTCACCCCCTTGGATGTTTTATCCTTTTATTAATTTTGAAATGAATCATGGTGGATATAATTTAGCCTTTTGACCAAAAAAAATACAAAAAAAAACCCTTGAATGTCAAAGTGAAAACAGATTTTTACAAGAGATGTGAGTTAAAAAAAAATGTAATGCAAAAACAGTGATTGCATAGATATACACCCCTTTTAGAGTGACTTACCTAATTCAACAGCACCAACTGGTGCTAGCAGTCTCACAGTGAAATGGGGGTCACCTGATTTTACATCAGTACTGACTTACTGATGCTGTGTTGATGATGAAAGAGTATATACTGTCTATAATGAAACTTCAATGTGAATTCTCACAAATGTCACATGGGTGCAGGCCTGCTCACAGATTTGGCTCGGCCCTGAATGTTCCCTCCCTAGCTGTAAATTATTGATTGTATCAATACACGTGTGTTGGATCAGCAGGATTGCTAACAGTCACTTCATTTTAGACCTGAAAAGTGTGTCAAACAATTATTGGGTTCTTATGCTGAAATTATTTATGTGTGACACTATTTAATCACTTTTCCCACCCATTTTTGCAACTATTATTTGCCACTTGTCTTCAATTTTGAACATATTTTGCCCATTTTGCCTCTTTTAATCCATTTTTGACACATTTCAACCCCTCTTAATCACCTTTTTCCTCCTCCCATTTTTCCACTTTAAACATATTGCCACTTTAAACTAATTTTGCTACTCTTAAAATCCAGTTTCAACACCTTCTCCAACCATTTCTGCCACTTTTAATCCCTTTCAACTATTTTTTCCCCATATTTGCAACTTCCGCTTATTGCTGCCTCAGTTTAAATTTTGGCCACTGTGATCCCCTTTTCAACCCCTTCTCCCATTTATGCCAATTTAAACTGCATTTCACTATTTTTCATGCCTATTTTTGCCACATTAAACCCTTTCACACCATTTTTCTGCACTCTGAAGCTATTTCTGCTACTTTTAAAACACCATTTCACCAGCTTTCCAACTTTTTTGACACTTTTTTTTACCCTTACCTTTACACTTTTTTTTTACTCTGTTTTAAAAAAAGGAGCTTACATTTTTAAGAAGGCTACATACGATGGCATGAATAAATAAACAATAAATAAACTATGATTTTGCTGACCTGCATGACTTACAATTGGGCTGGGCCCAGGCTGGCCCAGAAAGCTCTCCCCTTTATCCCTCCTTATTGGTGGCCTTGCATGTGTGTAGCTTATTAGTCATAGTAAGAATCTGTAGCACCACAGAGTAGCTCATAGACTAGATGGTGGTAATAACTGTAACTATACAGCCTACATAATATCTAATTTTTGTCATCTAGGTACAGATCCACACAGACTTGGTTTACTGCTTCCCTGGGTTGTGGCTGCTGTGTCTCTCATTGTGAATGTCATCCTCATAATCAGTCTGATCCTCCTGTGGTATGTAACACCATCATAACATACTCTGAAGGCTCTGTTAATGCTGTGAAGACTTTCAGATATCACATCATATCTCACTTTTTCTCCTCTTCAAGGAACAAAATAAAACAAATGAAACCAAAACAAGTGAAACCAAACCAGGAGGACAACATATACGTGTCACTGCAGAGAAATGTCCTGTCACCAGAGTACGACGTGATCTGTCGACCTCTGAACCAACATGAATTAGATAGTCAGTGAGAGGGGGTTTTCAGAAACCATAGCATTAAAATATCATTTTGGTTAAAGAGCTTCTACATATTGGTGTATTAACCATTTCAAAAACATAAAAATTTATTTTGTTATTTACCAATGCTGTTAATTTAGGGCAGCTGTGACATAAACCTTACTTTGGTTAGGGTTAGGGTGGTCTAATGAATTTGTTCAGCACTGCATGTGTGCCAATTTTCTTTTGTTTCTGAGCGTGTTAAAGGGCCCAAAAATGACAAACCCGACAATTTCATCAGGACTCTTTCAACCTTGGTGCTTGGGCCCTAGAGAAAATGTTAAATAAGTGACTGCATAAATATTTACCCCCTTAAGTCAGTTTTTAGCAGGTGCACCTTTGGCTGCAATCACAGCACTGAGTCTGTGTAGATAAGTCTCAATCAGGTTGCACATCTGGACACTGCATTACACTGCACATGTAACTCTATTCTTCTTTGCAAACCTTCTCAGGGTTGCATGGGGATCAGGTGTGAACAATCTTTTTTTAAGTCCAGCCACAAATTCTCTTTTGGATTGAGGCCTGAGCTTTGACTTAGCCACTCCAGAACATTCACCATTTCTGTGTAGCTTTCTCTGTATGCTTCAGGTCATTGTCTTGCTGGAAATACATTTTCTCCCAGGTCATAGTTCTTCTGCAGACTGAATAAGACTGCCCTCCAGGAAGTGCATTCACTTTACCCTCTACCTTTACAAGCCTTCCAGAGCTGGCTGATAAGAAGCATCCCCACAGCATGGCGCTGCCACCACCGTACTTCACAGAGGGGATGGTGTGTTTGTGGTAAAGTGCAGTGTTTAGTAGCATCTTGTCTAATGGCCTAAAAGCACCATTTTGGTCTCATCAGACTAAAGGACTTTCTCTCACAGGCCTTTTGGTGAACTCTAATTGAGATTCAGTGGGTTTTCTTCAACAGTGGCTTCTCTTTTCCACTCTTGTAAAGCTTTGACTGATGAAGAACCCAAGAAAAAGCTCCCTGTCATGGTTTATATTATTTGTAGAAATGAAGCCACGAAGTAAGAACACATTATCAAAGGGGAGAAAAATTTGGAGCTATGGAAACATTACTTTGTACAAATATGAACTCTGAACAGTTTAATGAAATGAAAGCGTTTTTGTTTCTTGTAGCAGAGTCAAGTGGATTATGAATGTTGTCTTAAAAACCACTGTCATCCTCTTGTGGTTTGTTACAACGCTGCAATGGAGAGACTATTAGACATCACATTACAACTTTGTTTTTTTTCTTCAAAGGAACAAAAGAAAAAAGGTGAAACCAAACTATGAGAATAAAATTTACATATCACTGCAGAAAACAGACCCATCAGGAGAGTATGATGTGATCTATCAACATGTGAACTAACACCAGTCAGCCTCCTCTGAATGGGCATAATGGTTGTACAGCATGTCCAGTTTTAGTCATATTCTCAACATATATAATAAGACAAAATATGTTACTGATAAGTTATCTTGAATAGAGAACTTTCTGCACAGGTTTGTTTGATTTTGTTTTATGAAATCAGCCTTTATTGAAGCAGACACGGCTGGTATACAATAACTGATGTGGTCACAGAGGCTGTTATTTTAGTGCTATGAGGATTCATCAACCAGTCTAGACATAAGGAGCTGTTTTTCAGTCAGACGGTTTCAGATTTTTACAGCGTCTGCCTCTACAGGTTGAAACCATCTAGAGCATCTGATTTTTGGTAGTAAATTTCTGCTGATGAAGTGATGCGAAGGGAGTACATAGTGCTGTCAGTCGTCACTGTACAGAGAGCTGTTACTCTCTAGGATTGTGGGTAATGTAGTGTTTTTGCCAGAGATCAGAAATAAAACATATTTTTCTTAGAATGAGGTCCATAACATTTAACATGGTGTCTTCTACATGAGCATACAGTATATCATCACTTCACTGTGTCTGCCTGGAGAGGTTATGATATTGTGTCTAATATCCAAATCTGAATAGCAGCACAAACTGAATGACTCAGCAGGTTTCTGGCAGTAATCAGGCCTTGGGGTGGCAGTGAAATTTAACTCAGCTTTCTAAAAACAATGTGGCTAATCATTCCTAGTTCATGATGTAACAAAGGGGCAAAACGTATTTTTTCATAAAGGACCAGGTAAATTTTGATGGCTTTTCCCACTTAATAAATGAAATCAATATTTAAATGCATTTTTTTTTTTTCAAATTTAATCAGTCATCTATGTTTAATTTAGTTATTTTCTTTGTGATGATCTGACACATTCAAGTGTGAAAAACATGCAAAAAATAAGAAACGAGGGGGGAAATACTTTTCTACAGCACTGTACATCACCAGACCTTTAAATGATATTACATTTATTAACTAGTAGTTTAGATCAGATACATTCATGCTTCTGTTATGTCTGGTACATTGTGTGGCATTGACGGTTTCAAGGTTGGTTATCAACTTGGCATGTCAGAACTACTGATAAAGCCAGGACGGTTACTCACATCTAAATCTTGCACCCTACAGTGTGAAGAGGAAGTTGTTAGACACTGTGATGCCATTTAAGGCAATGTTTAGATCAATAATCAGGACTTAGTGCAGACATGACTTAAAGATTTAGGCCAATGAATTACTGTTAAATTTTGATTTAAAACCTGCAGCTTAACAATGCAGAGTTGACTATTTTAAACATAAAATAATCAAAGTTGGCACTGGCTTTCAATGTCAAGAAGACAATACTTATTTTGTTGAACTGAGCTGCGATGCTCATCTTCTTCTGTGTGTGATATTTGTGGCTTTTAACTGGTCATTGGGCAGCTTGAGGACACTTCCTAGAAATGTTTGTCAGTGCAAAGAGGTTAGAAATAAGAGGAGAAAAAGAGGAAGAATCATAACAAAGTCACGCACACAGGACAGATAACTGCAGACAGATGAGAGCAGAAAAAAAAGGTAAAACCTTCATTTTTGTTCTTTTCTATTTGAAAGGAAACCGTTTTTCTGACTTTTTCTACTGAGCCCTATTGCCGAGAAACTAACAAAAACTCTGTAAATCAGTTCCCACAGTAGGGTTTCTGAAACTGTACAAATACTTGTAAAATATATTTGTGATTGGTTTGTGAGCCGTTAAAGTAGAGGCTTTATGGAGCAGATTAAAAAGTAATATCAGCTGATGAACATTTCAACTATGGTTAAGTTTCTACTTGAGTTTTATTAACTGAAACATTTTACTGTTGACAAAGTTTGTACCTCTTTAAAGAAAAATCTTCCTGTGGATGGAGACACTGACCACCTCAGGATGTTTGCCCTCATCTTGACTACCGTGCTTTTCTCTGTCAGAGTCACCAGAGCATACACAGGTCTGTATCTTTATTGTATTGTATTGTTTTGATTATTGCCAGGCCAAAAATTGATATGAATTGTCATGAGACACATACCAATCATGTCTTCTTTTTACGTCAGTCAAGAAGTTTAGTTGCCATTACACACAGCTTCTACAATGAGAAACCTCTGATTTGTTGTTTCTTATATGAGCTGTTGGTTTAACATATTAAGGATCAAGTAAAATTAGTTTCTGAGATGTGACGTCTGCTGACTACAGCTGTTTAAAGTTACACTGACTACTACCAGGAGCAGCAGCTAACCTTATGACTGTCATATAACCAAGATTTATCAAACCATGTGTTCTTATTCCTGCATTTATCTCTGTTTTTACAGGTGCATTAGAGAGACGAAGTACATGCCAAACTAGTGACTTCTGTATCAATCTGAGTAAAGAAACCGTGACAGCAGAGGCTGGACTCTGTGTTGTGATACCGTGTTCTGTTAATACCAGTTCTTCCTTTAAGACCAAACATATTATTTGGTATAAATGTGAATCAGCTACAAGAAAATGTGGTGTCTCAGATGTGATACTCAATAATACTGAGCCTGGAATAGAAGTTAAGTCTGGGTACGAAGGTAGAGTGTCACTGTTGGAGCCTGATGTGACCAAGAAGGACTGCAGCATCATCATCAACCACCTGACTGAGTCAGACTCTGGATTTTATCAGTTTAGAGTTGAGGGGACCATGACTGGTGGAAAAAAAGGTGGATTTACATTCCATCACAAAACCCATGTGGCTGTCAAAGGTATGACGCACAAAAACAATTCATCGAGACATACATCGATTTGTTAAATTATTAAGTGAGACCAAAATATTTTAGCATGTATTGATCTCTGTAAGCATCATATCTGATTCCAGCATTTCCTGTTGTGAATTCAACTCATAAGCCCATCAAAATCTCAGATTATATTATTTTATCCTGAATCAAAGTAAATGTTGGGTCTCTTCTCCATCAGCTCTGACCCAGAAGCCCTCAGTGACGGTTCCTCCTCTGACAGAGGGACAGCAGTCCACACTGATCTGCACCGCTCCTGGTCTCTGCTCTGGATCTGCTCCTGAGATCACCTGGAGGATTGGACGAGGAGAGAAGAACTCCCACATCACAGGAAACATCACTGCTTTCACTGAGACTGGGACTGCTGTCACAAAGAGATACAAGTCAACTTTGAGTTTTACACCCTCTGCAGAGCATCATGGCACTGATGTCACCTGTAAAGTCATCTTCAAAAACAACATCACAACAGAGAAGACAGAGACTCTGAGTGTGGCCTGTGAGTAACAATATTTATACTGATCAGTTATTTTTACTCTGAAGAATCTATATTATCATCATCTAGCTCTGTTTAGCAGTCATCTAAATCATCTGAATATGAGGTCCTGCTTTTAAGCATCTTATAGCACTTTAAAGGTAGTAGGTCCTTACATTTTTAGATGAGGAAAAAGTGAGCCTCTTTCCTCTGTGTTTAAAATAATCCATTTTAAAATAAGAGTGACAGAGCGTCCAGTCTCAACAGCAGATCTGTTGTTACTTTTAGTTTATCTCATCTGTTTCATCCTTTTCAGCAGTGTTTTTCCTCTTCTCTGCTGATGGTGTTTGATCTGATTGGTGCTTTTGTTTAGGATTCTTTAATATCCCTAGGATGATACATTTCTATCATTATTCATCCAGAAATGGGAATGTTTGCAGTAAGCAGTTATGGTTGTTTAAACTGATTGAACTGGGCTTCATCTCTGTAATTTCTCTGCTTCACCTGTCAAATTTAGAATTAGACATGTTGGGGGAGTCTCTTCCACCATCCATAATCTAACAGTGAAGATTCTGCACAATACAACAAAAGACACTTAAAGAGACATCATGGGGTTTACCCCCTCCTCTCAGGTGGGAGATTGTGCAGAATCAGGCCAGGGCCACCAAACTCAGAAAAGCCCAGGACACCACCTTAGAGGCAGAGAAATAAACTTGTTGAAGTTTTGAATTATGCTACTTCCTCTGACTGACTTCATGTACAGCGCTGTAAAAAACGCCCTTCTCCTTCCTGATTTTTTTCTTTTATATTTTTCACAGTTAAATGTTTCAGATAATCAAACAAATTTAACTCTCTGTTGTCAAGGGTATAATTTTTTAAGTACTTTTGATTTTTACCTTTATATTCACCTTAAAAACTGTTTACCTTGCATTGTTTGGTATTATTTTCTTCCCCACATGTGTGATTTACAGTTATTTTTTCATTTTGAAATACTGTATTAACACCTTTGAAAAAAAATCACACCAAAAAACCCATTAAATCACAGAAGGAAAAAGTTGGATTTTTTTTATGTGAAAACCACAAAAATGTTTGATGAACCACTTTTATAACTTAGAATGCAAATAAAAATGGTAAATTTTTTAAAACGCATTAACGAATTAAGCAAAAAAAGATGTATACAACATTGCATGGCGTAAATTATTTAACATAAGTCTGGTTTTACTTGGTCTGTCAACATAATTTAAAAACTGGTATATAGTTTGAAATCCTCGTTTTCAACACAAGTTGAAACAGAGACTTTTTGAAGCTGCATCTTTCTTCTATGTCATCTTAAATAGGTCACAAGATTTGGATGCACCAACACGTCCATAGACTCCAGAGGGTTGAATATGGACAGAAATAAAAAATACAGTTTTAAATGATTATTTCATTTATTAAAGTGAAAAAGCCATCCTGGCCCTATGTGATAAAGTAATTGCCCTCTAAATCTAATAACTGTTTGTGTCGCCCTTAGATGTCAAGACCCTCATCATCACTGGAAAGAGAGCTGTTCAAGAGGGTGGTGGCCTAAATCTGGCCTGCAGTGTTGACAGTTTCCCTCCATCTGTTATCACATGGACCAAAGAGGGCTCAAATAAAATCCTGAGCCGTGGCACTGGAACTGCAAACCTCTCCATCACCAGCATGTCAGCAGAACATTATGGAAAATACATCTGTACAGCATCACACCAGATCTCTACTCTGACAGCAGAGACTGAAGTGATTCTGGCTTGTAAGTAGTTTCCTTTCGAGAAAACTTGTGTTTTTATCACCTTACTCTGCTTGCTAGGATGTTGAGATATTTCTCATGTGTTGCAGTTTCACCAAAGATCTTTAACAGCTCGACGTGTGTGCTTCAGTCAAAGAAGCTGACCTGTGTGTGCATCAGTGAGGGGTTTCCTTTACCAACCATCAGATGGCCGCTGGTGAAGAACCACCCCAAGTACTGGGGCAAGACTAGCCAGTCCAACAACACAGTCAACGTCAGCATTACTGTGACTCTAAAAGATCACAACTACACCACTTTTGAATGCATCAGCAGCAATGACATTGGAAAAGTAAAAAAGAACATGACAGTCATCATTAACAATTCATCAAATAAAGAAGGTAAGTGATGACAGCCTTACAGTCCAATGAAGATCAGGCTGACATTTTAGATATTCCATTTTCAAGGTTTCATCCATTTTTGATTGATTTTTCTTAGATCAGAATCACCAATAATTTCTACTAATCAATAGGTCTTAGCTATTAATTGGTCAATGCAGTAATGTCATGAATTTCCCATTAAATTTGGGGATCAGCACATTTGTTTGGAGAAGCTATGTGGAATACCATGAAATCCAGTGTTAACTATCACATGTCAGTGTGGAGGAAAATTAAGCAAATTAAGTTAGTTACAGTCAGAGTCAACAGTAGTGTTATTGGTACAAAATCTCACTCAGTGTTCAAAAATCAATCAATCAAAAAGAAATAATTGATATTGTGCACAAAAATAAATAATAAATCAACTGACTGGAATGGTTTTGATTTTATAAAAAATAGATTGTATTGTTACGACTTTAACTTACTGTATATTTGTAATTGATCTGTCATGCCTGGAAAATTTCCTATAGAAATGAAAACAGCTAAATCACTTACATGTCAGGTGATAAACACATGCACTAATAGGTTTCATAGAACAAATTACAAATGCCACAGAGAGAAATGAATTCACTGTCGGGATATTTCTAGATTAACAAAAAGCATATGACACCTTTGACCACAAGTTATTATTGCTTAAATTACAGAAATATGGTATCCGAGGGCTGGCTCATGGTATTTGGAGGACAGGCATCAATGCGTCCACATTGAGAGCACAAACTCCAACCTTTTTGAAGGTTATGTGTGGTGTGCCACAGGGTTCAATACTTGGACCCGTGTTGTTCATACTGTATATTAATGATTTATTTGGTTTCTTGGTCACTTAAGTGTATTTTTTTTACTGATGATACAACGATCTGTTATACTGGGGAACGAATAAATTATCCCTTCACCTTGGTTAAACAAAATGCATTACTATTGGAAACCAGGCATCAGACCTTGGCTATAAAATTAGAATAAATGAAGCTGAAATCAAACAGTGTTGAAAATACATTTTTAGGTGTAATCATTGACAATAAACTTAATAGGAAATGTCATGTAAATCATGTCAGAGCAAAAATGCCAAGATCTATTACAATTCTGTAAAAAGCTGAAGATTTCTTAAACCAGAAATCTTTGTACACTCTCGATTACTCACTCATCATCCCATACATGATGTACTGTGTAGAGCAGGGGTCATCAAGTCCATTTGCACAAGGGCCAGATTTAGTCTCAACAGAAACTCGGGGGGGCAGACTTTCAAATACACAAAAATTAAATAGTTTGGTGTGATTGAAGTATTATTGTAGTAGTATTTGTATTTTCTTTCAAAACGCAGGACATTTTTAGACATTACCAGTGAGATCTATCCCTATTATCTGTAATGCAGAAGGCCACAAGGAGACAGGCCTGACAACAGAACTTTCTGGGCCCCTGACAGTCACAGAGAATTGGCCCTACACAACTGTGATTTTGTACTAGTTTTTGACAAAAAAACTATCGTGAACCAACTAATCTTCTATTTCTGCAACAAAATATACAAAAATGTACAGACTTAGTTGAATACAATACAGTACAAACGGTGTATACAGCTAAAACTGGACAATTACCACAAAGTATCAAAAAAACAGTCTTTCATTCACACCTTTTATGGTCTAAAATGTTGGATGTGGTGTATACACCAAGTTACTCTATAGATTTTTTTCTTAAATCAACTATAAAATATTACAAAAAATGTATCCACAGTTTTAGAAATGCCTAATTATTATTTGCAGTGTTTAATGGATCAACATGAGTTCCACACTGCAACAAAATGATTATCCTGCTGTTAGAAAATTAAATTTAAATTAACCCATTTTTGATTCTTTTTGCCTCTTTAACCCAATCTTGCAAGATTTAACCCCTTTTGAACCACTTTTCCTGCATGTTTTAACCCATTTTTGCCACTCCTATCCATTTTGTCCCTTGTCTATTTTTGCCACTTTTTAACCCGTTTTTATTACTTTTTAAAAACATTTTTTGCAACTTTAAACCCAATTTTTGCCCCTTTTAACCCATTTTTGATTCTTTTTGCCTCTTTACCCCAATTTTTGCCATTCTTTAACCCCTTTGAACCATTTTTCCTGCATGTCTTTTATCCCCTTTGTGCCACTCTTTTATCCATTTTTGTCACTTTTCTTCTATTTAACCACTTTTCATTCCTATTGTTGCACTATTTTTCGTCATTTGTAACAAATTTTTGATACTCTTTGCCTCTTTTTTTCCTCTATCTACTCATTTTGACAGTAAATTTCTGTAAAAACAGATCAAATGTGAAGTCATTTTAAAACTATTTTAATATTGTTTGTGGGATGGATTTAACAGCTGCAGACATTTAAAGCCAAAGGATACTCTTAAAACCATTTTCTATTTCAAAAGAAAGCCATACAAATTTTAAGTAAAAAACCCTATTGTGAACCAACTAATCTTCTATTTCTGCAACTAAATATACAAAAATGTACAGACTTAGTTGAATACAATACAGTACAAATGGTGTATACAGCTAAAACTGGACAATTACTACAAAGTTTTAAAAATACAGTCTTTCATTCACACCTTTTATGGTCTAAAATGTTGGATGTGGTGTATACACCAAGTTACTCTATAGATTTTTTTCTTAAATCAGCTATAAAATATTACAAAAAATGTATCCACAGTTTTAGAAATGCCTAATTATTATTTGCAGTGTTTAATGGATCAACATGAGTTCCACATTGCAACAAAATGATTATCCTGCTGTTAGAAAATTAAATGAGGTGTCACAAACTAATGAAAGAATGAAAAATTTTAATAATTTTACTTTTGGTGATATTATGGCAATACATGATGTATTATGGTGAGTTTGGGTCCCTTGGAGAGAGCAAACTTTTCATTTTGGTCTTGAGCTGAAAAGTCCAGAAACCCTTGTTCTAAACTCCTAACCTAAGCAGCTCACTGACACAGTTTGCAGCATTTGTGGAAATACAGCCACAAAGTAAAAATTCATTATCAAAGGAAAGAAAATATGGATAAATGAAAACTGGTCTTTGTACAAATATGAACTCACAGCAGTTTAATATCTTGAAAACAGTGTCTTTTCTTGCAGCAGAGTCGGGTGGACTACATGAACTTCTTCCCTGGGTTGTGGCTGCTGTGTCTCTCATCGTGAATCTGGTCTTAGTAATCAGCCTGATCCTCCTGTGGTATGTTAGAACACCATCTCTTTATGCTCTGCAGTCTTTTTAATGTAGGAGAAGCTAACACATGTTTCATTACACGTAACTTTTTTTTCTCTTCAAAGGAATAAAAGAGAAAATGTGAAACCAAACCAGGAGGATAAAACTTACATGTCACTGCAGAAAACAGACCCATCAGGAGAGTACGATGTGATCTGTCAACGTGTGAACTAACAGCAGTCAGCCTCCACTGTGCAAAGTGGGAGACGGTGGTTGGACAGTGCGACTGATAAGTGAAGTCTTATTTTCTACTTGTTTACGGTAATATTATTCTAACATTTCTAAGTTCTCTTCAAAACAGCACATTCTTTATTACACAGCTTTATCAGTTTCAGCTTACAACAAATCCACCTTTATTGGAGTAGTTTAAGGTCACCTAGGCTATTTTGTTTTACTGTAAGTTTGTCACATTTGTTGACCAGACCCTACATACTTACCGATGTAGTCATAGTCAGCTATTTTAGCCGTGGTTTTGATGCTGTGGTTCTAGACTCAATGATAGACTACGTGATCTTATTTATTAGTGCTCCCTCTCATGCACATCATAAAAGGATCAGACAACAGCTAATAGGAAAGAAAAGTAAGCTGACATGTACAAGTCTTAGTGTGACCTGCAGAGGTTCACAAATCTGGGACAAGTTTGAAAGCACAGTAGAAATGCCATCATCTTCTGATCCTTTCTTGATAGCTTCCCATATGAAAAATATTGTCCAATTATTTTAGATTGCTATTTTCTTAGTGCCATTGTCTACAGGTAATGTATTAGTGTCACATTTAGGATCTTAAGAATGATTTTTAGGGTGTTTTAGAGTCATGAGTTAATGTTAGGATTGCTGGTTGTATTACATTTGTAATAAATTATTGTGTATTATTATTATCTATGTTATTTGTAAATTGTATTATCATGTATGGGCCTCACTCTATGAACTAGTTATAGCTAAAGCTTCACCAACTATCACAATGGATTATATTGCATTTTTATTGGTTTATGAATGAACTGATTGATTGATTGATTGATTGATTTCTTAACCAGTACAGACATACTTAACTGGATTTTCCAGTCAGCTTGTATTTTACAACCAAATCAAAACAAAATTGCAGTAAACAGTTAAATGTTTGACATTGTTTCTGTTTTTAATCTATAACAAAAATAGTTGTATTCCTGTTTTTAACAACAAAGAACATTTAAATTTGTATTTTAGTGTCTCCATTAATTGATTTGTCAAGTATCCCACAAAAAAGAAAGTCAGTTTACTGACAGAATAATAATGATTAATCTTGGAATTTCTGTAACTCTTTATGATCAATCACAACTTTTTAAGATTTTTTTTTTTTTTTTAAATTTCCAACTGTTTTTGTGTCAGTTTGTTTATGGATTGAAAATGAAATTTTATGCAATTGATAGTCAATGAACAGATTTAACAGCTGAAGTGGCTTATTTCATCACCCAAATAAAACTTGGAAAATCAGAAATGCATTAACACTTACATTCTTATGTTTTTTTTTTAAGTTTTAAGAATAGTTCTTCCTCCAAGCCTAATCAAGAGAAAAAGATAATATTAAAAAAATAAAATAATAATATTACTACTACTACTACTACTACTACTACTACTACTACTACTAATAATAATAATAATGTTGATGATAATGATAATATTCGAATTTAATTTCCTTGGGTGCATTTATCACCACTATTTAGCATTTTATTAAATTCCTCAAGTTTCAATACGTAACCTAGAACTATGAAAATATATGTATTTTCCACAATGTTGACAGTGTTATAAAACCTGTCAATTGATTTTGAAGATCAAAATATCACAAATGGATTTTTCAGAAAGGTTCCTTGTTAAAAAAAAAAAAAAAAAGTTCACACGTTATTGGCACTATATTGGCCCAACCACAGGTTTTAAAGGGATTTTTGTCCTAATTCTCCATTATTTATTTTGTAGAGGTAGTTTTATCCAGAAGTGAAAGAGCGCCCCCCTTGATTGCGTCAGAGTGGCTGTCACTTTGTGCGGTGAAAATGGGTATTGCACTCTCATGAAGGTATGGCAAGCCGTTTTAACATTTAAAAGTTAAGTTTGACTATCTGGAATTCAAACTGTAGATACCTGTAATTCAATTTCGCCTAGTCAAAAAGAACATTTCAGATGTCCGAAAATATCTTCTGCCTATCCAAAATTGTCATTTAAGATATCTTCCAATTTCAGCAAATAGCTCCAAGTTCAGTTCACACATCTTAAAATGGGTATTTGTTTATAGTTCATAAAATAGATATATCAGGGTATCCGCAGGGTCTGTTGATAAATCAATTCAGTGAAAATTAGGGTTTTAAAAAGTATTGAAGCATCTGAAATGCAATGCTCTAAGGTCTTAGCTGTCCAGTTTTTAAGTTTTAATTACAGTGCAAAACTTGTAAATAGGTGCTTCAAGATTACAGTATGACTGTTTTCTGTCTATTTCAGTAAAAGAAATCAGATTTTGGATTGCCTGCTCATTTATGGTATCAAATCCATGTCTATTCTCTCAGTCTCGTCTCAAAATGCTCCATGAAAGCTTCATTAATTTGGGTACAACAATAAGAAATACTACCAATATTTTCTTTATATGTTGTCACATTTTATCTTGCAATCAGAACAAAAACACAAATGTAAATGTGTTGCTTATGTAATGGGTTAGAGTCAAAATGCGATAGGGTATTAAAATGTACGAAGAGGTTCTTGGAAAAGGTTTTAAAAACATTACATTTCATTTCAGAATTACAAGAAGTATATTTATATACATATATAAGCACATCTATTATATCTATCATGATGAGCTGTGTGCCTAAATGAAATCTAATCAACACACATCAATAAACCAGAAAATATTGATCATTTTTATTTTTACAGGCTGTTCTGTCTTACCTGTACAGATGTGGTTTCAGGCTTTTTCCACACAGAGACAAAATGTTCCATTTCTGTTTCATTTTGAAAACGTCTCAGCAAAAATGGATAGTTTCAAGAAATGTCCTCGTAAGCAAGAGACCATTCAAAATGGATTGCATGAATGCATGAATGAAAACTCTGTAGTAAGCAAGAGCACCTAAAACTTTTCTCATACCAAAAACTTTCTCCTGGCTGCTCCACTCTGTGGTGGATCTAATAACGTGGCAGATGCAGGTCTCCATGACCATTTGTTGCTCACAGTGATAGAACAGGAGCAGAAGATTTTGCTGTCAGAGCAATAATGGGCTGAGTAGCCTCTGCGCCATGAACACAATCATGTAATCTGCCATTATTATTGTTCACAGCTGGGCTCACACATGCATGTTAAGTGGGATATGGCATAATCGTTTCAGGAAAGATCAAGCGGAAACCTCCGGCCCTGAAAAATGAAGCCAATGCTGAAGTGCAAAAAATTGCAATACGGTGAGTGTCCACTTGAGGCTGGCTGCAGGAACACCAGAAGTCCCATCTTAACACATATTAAAAAGCCGTTAATTTACACAAGAAATAAAGCGGTTTACAGCCTGGTTCAAGAAACCCAATGTGTCTCATTAGCTAATGTCTTCACGTGCTCTCACTGTACAGGGGTGAGTTTTTTGTACCACAATTGTTTGAAATTACATTTAGGAAAAACCTCACTGCGCACTGATTGGCGCATCTCATTTGATTGACAGAGAGCTTGACCGGCAGAAGCTACGTTTCTGTCAACCAGATTTCTAGCTAGCTAGCTGACAGGAAGTTGAGCTTAGTGGGCGGGTCACTAGGTTGATCCAAATTTCAAAGAAGCCTCTCTGCAGCTCTCAGTGCATAAAACTTTCTGCATCTCTTCGAGTTATGAACATCGTATTCCGACTGAACTATATTCACAATTTCTGTAACTCCTTTACGTTTAAACAGGTAATAATCCTGTATTTTGTTCAAATGTAAGGACTCAAAGTAAAAAAGTTGTATGAAAAATAAATTCTGAAGTACAAATACCTGAAAAATCTACATACAGTTGAAACCAGAAGTTTACATACACTACAGAAAAAGGCACATGAACTTTTTTTTCTCACCGTCTAACATTAAATCAGATTAAACTTTTCCTGTTTTTGGTCAATTAGGATTACCAAAATTATTTCTATTTGCTAAATGCCAGAATAATGACAGAGATCATTTTTTAGACAATTTTTTATTATTTTCTTGAGAGTCAGAAGTTTACATACATTTCATTAGTATTTGGTAGCATTGCCTTTAAACTGTATGACTTGGGTCAAATGTTTTGTGTATGCTTCCACAAGCTTCTCACAATAGTTTGCAAGAATTTTGGCCCATTCCTCCTGGCAGAACTGGTGTAACTGAGCCAAGTTTGTAGGCCGCCTTGCTCGCACATGCCTTTTCAGCTCTGCCCATAAATTTTCAATGGGATTGAGATCAGGGCTTTGTGAAGGCCACTCCAAAACATTGACTTTGTTATCCTTAAGCCACTTTGTAACCAGTTTGGCAGTATGCTTAGGGTCATTGTCCATTTGGAAAACCCATTTGTGCCCAAGCTTTAACTTCCTGACTGATGTCTTGAGATGTTGCTTCAGTATTTCCACATAATGTTCTTTCCTCATGATGCCATCTATTTTGTGAAGTGCACCAGTCCCTCCTGCAGCAAAACAACCCCACAACATGATGCTGCCACCCCCATGTTTCACAGTTGGGATGATGTTCTCAGGCTTGCAAGCTTCCCCCTTTTTTCTCCAAATGTAACGATGGTCATTATGGCCAAAAAGTTCAATTTTAGTTTCGTCAGACCACAGAACATGTCTCCAAAAATTAAGGTCTTTGTCCCTGTGTGCATTTGCAAACTGTAATCTGTCTTTTTTATGTTTCTTTTGGAGTAATGGCTTCTTCCTGGGAGAGTGGCCTTTCAGCCCATGTCAGTACAGGACTCGTTTGACTGTTGATAATGACACACTCTTACCAGCTTCAGCCAGCATCTTCACAAGGTCTTTTGCTTTTGTTCTTGGGTTGAGATGCACCTTTCAGACCAAAGCACGTTCATCTCTGGGACACAGAACCTGTCTCCTTCCTGAGCGGTATGATGGCTGGACATTCCCATGGTGTTTATACTTGCGTATAATTGTTTGAACAGATGAACGTGGCACCTTCAGGCATCTTAAAAATTGCACCCAAGGATGAACCAGACTTGTGCAAGTCCACAATTCTCTTCCTGATATCTTGGCTGATTTCTTTTGATTTTCCCATGATGTTACACAAAGAAGCAGTGTGTTTCAGGTGTGCCTTAAAATACATCCACAGGTGTGCCTCTAATTAACTCAAATGTTGTTAATAAACCTATCAGAGGCTTCCAAAGACATGACATCATCATCTGGGCTTTCCCAAATTGTTTAAAGGCATAGTAATCTTAGTGTATGTAAACTTCTGACTTTAAAGAACGTAATAAAAATTGTCTAAAGAAAAGTCCTTTTCTCATTATTCTGGCATTTAGCAAATAGAAATAATTTTGGTAATCCTAACTGACCAAAAACAGGAAAAGTTTAATCTGATTTAATGTCAGACGGTGAGAAAAAAAAGTTCATGTGCCTTTTTATATAGTGTATGTAATCTTCTGGTTTCAACTGTATGTACAATAATGAGGTATTTGTACTTTACTTCCCCCCTCTATGAAGAACCCTAACTGTATGTCAGTATTATGATGAATGTATTGAATAGTGTTATGATAAATGTGCTAAAATTGAGTTAATATTTAACACTCAAATGCAGTAGGAAAGACATTTATGTTGACCAAAATGGGAAAAACTGCAATAAAAATTGAATCAGTGGTACTTTGATATAGGACTATACTGCAGTATTTCTACAGATAATAAATTAAATTGTCCTCAGTGTTCATATATCAAGTAATCTCTTCAACTTTTTTAAATAGCCAGATGTGTGTTTCATGAGGGATTATGTCTCATCATTTGTTGTGCTGTATTATGTGCAAATGACTGATACAATGCATCAGTATGTTAGCTGACTTTATGTCAAGGTTGCTTTCATTTGCATTTATGAGAATTTGGTTTTGATCTTGTTTAAAGTAATCTCCTCTGCATGTTGATGTCTGAGCTCATGTTTTTAGTCAGTACAATCACCAATGAAAATCTGTGTTTAAATGTTTCTCACTTCTGCCATGAGCCCGTGTAGAGTTTGATAGTCACTTGTGCTAAACTGTTTGGAGTCGATCACAAATTACTGAAACTGTTTTGGCATTGATTGGAACTAAAACTACAGAAATCGCACAGTATGAAGCATAAAAAATGCACAAATACACAGAAGTACTTCCTGAGCTGATACCTGCATTTAGTAAGAGGAAATACAGTCATAACATACAGAATGTTTCATTTATCTTTGTGATGAATGACATTAAGTTTTGTTAGATTATCCACTAAACTTATGCTGCTTGCATTGCCAAAAAACTCTTGTTACAGTTAAAAAGAAGGAAACGTGTCTGATAATGTTACTCATGATGACAGAGTTAAAATTACTCTATTAGAACCTGACAGGGACCCATCATGTCCATTGTACTCAGGGACAGCAACCCTGAGGCACATTTTTAAAGGGTGTGACATCAGTTTGTCACAAGATAGATAAACATGGTGGCATAACAGGGTTTGAAAAGTCTAACTGCAGGAATTAGGACAGTTCAGTTCGTTTAGGAGGGAGAGAAAGTTAAAGGAGGCAGGTTTCTAGGCAGGCACCAGTCAGGCCAGCTTAAGGGTGCAAAGGGTGAAATGTGAGATATCTGCTGCGGAGGGCTCCGGGCTGCAGGAGCTCTGCCGGTAGAGAGATGCAGAGCAGCGGAGCTGATGGAAGCACTCTCTTTGACTAAAACTAAAACCTATCTGCTCTGTAGCTGTGCTGGAGCGGAGACGGACCAGACACGTATCTGGTGTATTTTAGGGGTTCCAGAGCTGGGGGTGCAGGGACAGAATTTGCGAAAGACAGTTAAGGAGATGTCAGATGGAGCAGTTCAGGCCAGTCACTGGATTTGGTTGAGGAGGAATAATGCCAGCTGGGGGCAAAAATAAAGTTTGATGAAACCCCTTAACTCTTCTTGTAGGGGAGTATGGGGAGTTAGAGCATCCTCCCCCCAACTGCGAAGCTCGCTCTCTCTTCCATTCTTTCTAATTTTCTCATTTTTACTTTTTTAAGTTTTATATGTAATGTTTGTACCAGAAAAAATTGTCTTCCTGTCGTTCTAATTATGAGTGGCATTAGGGAAAGTAGCATCAGCATTGTCACTATCTGGAGCTGGCATGTACAGAGCCTGGGTCTGCTGAAGGTGGTAGTGCTGTTTAGACTGTGTGGGCCATGTGGTAAGGTAGGTAAGATAATGAGGTCTCTGTGTTGGCATGGTGGATGGTGGGAGCTGGCACTGAGGGAGGGGGTAGACTCTGGGATGCTGGAGATCACTGGTCAGTCCTCTGGAGGTGTCGTGGGACTAATCTGACAAAACACAGACAAAGGAGGGTTCCCACTTGACAACCTTGGTGAAGTGCTGGTTTCTTGCTACCCATCAGTCTGCACGGTTGATTTGTGGAGGCAATAAGAAATAGATTTGGGATTTGTTCACTGAGGACTGATCCTCTCTGTAGGACACAAGTATTGTGTGTTTATTCAGAATCTAGGTAAACAGAGCAGGACTACTCAATTAGTTTTGGAAATGGGCCAAGTTCCTGAAAAAGATCACATCCTTCATCACGAAGGGTCTGAGGGACATGGCAGGACACAAGAGTCTGTTTAATAATTCTATAGCTACAGTCAATCAATCAAACTGTTTTAATTTTCTCATCCTTAACTTCCTCAGTTGACACAAACATACACACCTTGACGGCCTTTGCCATCATTAAAGGCATTTTATTTTCTTTTTGCCTAAAATCCATGTACCTAGTAGTGGTGCTGATCTAGCTCTCTTGTTGTGCACAAGCCTGTAAGGCTGCTGTGTCCTAAATGCCGCATAAATGAACAACGACAACCAGGTGGCCAATGATCATACAAGTATCATAAACTTATTAAGTTTTATAAACTAACTTGTATGGATCATCTTCAGGAATAAGTAGTCTACTTAAAGGACCACAAAAATGACCTTGGGGGCCTGACCTGGCCCCAGGGCCTCCAGTTGAATGGCCTGGCCTTAGAGAGTTCATATTTTTTGCTTTTTGGTAATGTCATTAAGAGGGTTCAAAAGAACAGGAAACTTAGGGAGTATTCTTTGAGGACTTGAAGATTAAAAATACAAATTTGTTACTGGATAAAATAAACACTTAACAATCTTTAACAGTTTATTTATTATTTCATGAAGCACAGCCAGTCTTCTGAGGGTCCATGTTAAAAAAGCACATCTGCAGATGTAGAAACTGCTCATTTGAAAAAATATATTTAGTATTATAGTTCAAACAAGCCATCAACTTTGGAAGAAGGCATTGAAATGACATTTTAAAAAATTAATAAAAAAATCACAATCATGTGAAACATAATGTCAACCACAGGACGTGTATTTTAAGCATGCATGTGGAAGGAATGAAGAAGTAACACATAGCTGGGTCTGAGGAAACTTCCTGAAATCTTGTCAGAAAAAGGAGAAATAGATAAGTGAAAAGGGTCAGATGGGAGCGGACACTTCAGGAGGGAAGACAGGAGAACAAGACACAAAAAGGTAAAATTTAACATTTAAGTTTGTTTGATGGTACACCGACACTGAGTAAAGTGACTTTTGTCACTGATTTATGTTTAATAAACTTGATTTGTATTTTTTATGATTTGTTGGTAAAGTGAGTGTGGAGAATGCGTGAGAGATTTTGTAATCTGTAGACTTCAGTAAATTCTTCACTTCTGACAGTCAACAGTTTTAGCTAATATTTACAGGAACCAGAGCTGATGTATGAATTAATGTAGTTAAATATATGAGTGGTGTAAAGGCTTTACTGTGAACTTGTCAGTGTAGTCACTCTCCTGGGGTAGAGTGTGTTAAACATGCAACTTTGGAATAACTGAATATGCAACATCCTGTACTCAGGGCTGTGATTACAGCTGTATGCTTCCCTTTTGTTCAGTTCCTTCATGTTTAATGTGCTTTCACTGTGAAATCTTTTCTTTTAGAGGGAAAGGCTGACAGTCTCAACATTCAAATCAGGATGTTTGTTCTCATATGGATGACTCTGCTTTTCTCTGTGAGTGGCAGCAATGCAGACACAGGTATGTAAATTTATTTTAATCTTATGATGCAAACAAAAAAAACATTAACAAAACACCTAACATTAATGCACAGTTCACAAGGATTTGCTTTCTCCAAGCCTAGATTAAGCAGCTATTTTAGCAGAGCTCTACAGAGCACCTTAGTGCCTTTGATAGTGCCAAAGATTTTAGGGGAGGTTTGGGACCTTGTCTGCTCTGATGTTGTCAAATAAAGATGTACATATATTGTTTTGTTTTGTTTTTTAAATTATGACTAGAAGCATAATGTACAGCAGTGTATTAGGGCCACCCTAAGAGAAAAATTAAGAGGATCTGTTCATTTTTAGGCAACAAAAGTGAAAAAATCAAAAGGAGTTTAAAAGGTTGCAAATTTACAGGACACAAACTCAACATATCAGAGTTTAAAACACTTTAAATTTTGACATTAAGATTTGAAAAAGTTGAAGTTTTTAAAATGCTTTAAATTTACAATATTTTTAAAAGAAATTTACAGGAGACCAAACTTAAAATAGTGGTTGGATTTTCAGCTTTTTAGTCTCAGAAAATTCAATTTTCTGGTTGACATACCTTTATGGATTTTATAGTTTTATAGTTCTTGTAAATGAAAGACTTTTTAAATAATTGTTTTTGATAACACATTTACGGTCAGTTATGTCATTACAAATTGTTATAAAATGTTATAAAATGTACATTAATTCACAGCCTGCTCAGTTATGCATCTTTTTTTTTAACCAACACAACAGAAAGTCCATCTTTTAGCAATAATGCTCAACTTAAGCCAGAATGGACAAAGAAACAAAAACATGAACAGGAACAACAACATATACTCCTGGAAATCTAAGCAGACAATACCATATATTCTTGTTCTTAAATAGATGAAACAGCTCAGTCCTTGGTATCCATCCAATGAGTTAGGAAAGGGCCCCACACATCGAGAAAGAGATAATTAAAGACTTAATAAACATAAGATTTTTGAGTTTATTCTTGAAAATGAACAGATCCTCTATGTTGTTGTTATTTTAGTGTCCCTAATACACTGTCATAATAACAAATAATTTATGCATTGATCCTTTTTCTAGAACATGTGTCTGTAGATTTGTTGGGATTTTGTCAGTGAAAATAATTTAAATTGATGTGCACTTTTTCCAAGTGGGTCCTGGGGCGCTTAGCTCTTCTTAGCTCTTAGAAGTAGGGTCCTGATGAAAAAAGGTTGGGCACCACTGATCCACTGGCTCTTTTGTGACTTGTGGCTTTTTTAGGTCTTAGTTATTTATTTCCATCTGATGTGCGCAAGAGGGAGCAAGCAAGGTTTTTTTTATGATTATGTGAAATAGATATTTTTGTAGGTTTAAGTCTCAACTAGCAGTTGTGTGAAGGAACAGATTTTTAATTCAAACCCCCCCCCCCCAAAAAACATGACTTTTTTGCCGATCATATCTTGATTTTTGGCAACTCTGTTAATTTTTATTTTATTAATTTAATATGAATAAAGAAATATCAATAATATCAATATATCTAAAGGAATATCAGCGTATCTGCATTCTCAGGCAGAAGCTGAGACCAACAGTCAGATTTCCCTCTGTAGTTTAAAAAACTGTCACTTGGGACAGAAGTAGCTGGTATGAGTGATATAGTTTTGCTAGAGAAGAAAGCAGTGTTTACTGTTGGAAGAAAGCTGCAACTCGCCTACCCATGCATGATTTTGTGTCTCACTTTTTGCCTTTTCAGGTGTATCAATGAAAAGTGAAACTTCCTGTAAAGAAGACAACTTCTGTATCACTCTCAGTGATGGAGAAATAACAGCAGAGGCTGGTCTCTGTGTTGTGATTCCATGTTCTTTTACTACAAGTTCTAGCTTTGCTCCCCAGAATATTGTATGGTTCAAATGTGAACCATCAAAACAAAGATGTGGTGATTTAGATGTGATATTCAGCAGAAACTCTTATAAGATTCAGCACGAGTTCAGAGGTAGAGTGTCACAGTTGGAGCCCGACATTTTTCATAGGAACTGCAGCATCATCATCAACGACCTGACTGCATCTGACTCTGGATCTTATCAGCTTCGAGTTAATGGTCTTAATTGGCGAGGATACTCTGACAGATTTCAGTATAACACCAGATCAACTGTCTATGTTAAAGGTAAGCCAGGGTCTTTATTGTTTAGCAAATGAACCACAAACACATATTGAAGCTGTTTACATTTTCTGTGGAGTATGAAGTAATTTTTGACATTTGTTGACATCTATTAGCAGCCTGTAAAAGCTGTAGCTTTTCCCAAATAAAACTCCTACATTTGATTTGAACTTCTCTTTGTTTTTAGATCTGACCCAGAAGCCTGCAGTGATGGTTCCTCCTCTGATAGAGGGGCAGCAGGCCTCACTGACCTGTACTGCTCCTGGTCTCTGCTCTGGATCTCCACCTGAGATCACCTGGATGTGGAGTGGAGGAGAAAGAGAGATTGATTCCTACATTACAGGAAACATTACTGATTTCAAGACTGAGCGCCTTACTGCTTTCACACAAAGACACAGCTCAACTTTGACTTTTACACCCTCTGCACAGCATCATGGCGCCAATATCACCTGTAAGGTCAGCTTTACAGAAGGGGCGTCTACAGAGGAGACGGTGACAATAAATGTGACCTGTGAGTAGCACAAGCTCATCATTTCTTTCATTTTCTTTCCAGCATTTAGCATCTAAAGTGTTTGTGAGCATAAAGGTGTAAATGAGTGTTGTCTTTTCATTGTGTTGCATTACATTTGTCTGACAGATGTGAAGGAAGCTGAAATCACTGGAAATACAAGTGTAAGGGAGGGTGAGCCGCTACATCTAACCTGCAAGGTGGAAAGTATTCCTCCATCTTTTGTCACATGGGCTACATTTTCCAACAATACTATGCTAAATGGATCAGAGGCAGATGTCCAAGTTGACACTCCAGCTCACCTGGCAAAGAGAACTGACACATATCTGCAGGAAGGAGTTCGAGAGGCGGCTTTGTCCATATTAAATATGACAGCAAATGATTCAGGATGGTACATCTGCACAGCAAAACACCTGAACAACACCCTGATTAAAAAGGTCAACGTAGAAGTGATATGTAAGTGTAAAGCAAATTCCTTTTTATCATTAATTAACTGGCATGGTGTGTTTATAGCTGACAACAGCTACAGCTTACCTAGCAGCCTCAGTTCTGCAGTTATTTTGACCACCAGACTTCAGCCAATGAACAGTCTGTGCTTTGGTGTTAAACTGAAATAGAAATTAAATCCTCTTGCCAATAGAAGCTTTTTTTTTTTCTTGAAAACGTACAGTCCTAATGACTATAAGCCTCACAGGTGCCAGATGTGAAGCATAAAAAATATGTTGTCTGTTTAAGCTGATAACTACAGTTTGAGTGTGTTTTGGCTTTGGTGCCATCTAGTGGTGAGGTAAAAATGCTTAAGATAATGAATGCATGTAAAAACCTTCATACATTTTCTAACTGATAAGACATTGAGCACTTATTTCATACTGATTATGCAAATGATATAGTACTATGTATATCATGCTGCTTTAATATTTTTAGTTGAAATATGTCTGTTATGTAGAGGCATACCACATATTTCTTTTCATTTGTGCATAACATATACAATATTATTTTTTTCTCATAAAGCCCAACCCCTTCTGCAAGGCAAGATCCTTTTATTTATAGAGCACCAATGCATGATAGTTCTGAAAAAAGTATGTACACAATTTCTTCTTGCCTGAATGTTTTTTGAAAGCATAAACACAGCAGCACAGCCTAGTTTCAAATACAAGAAGTGTAGTATAGCCAAGATCAAGCTTCAAAGACCCTGTAAAGTGAAATCCAAAGTTTTTGTCTTAACATTCTAGAAATGTTGGCCATTTCATCTCTTTCCTGGCTTGGTTTCATGTGGGCGGGGGCCAATATGTGGGCTCACGATGTCATGAGCCCACAGTAGAGAATGTCCCCGCCCCTCTAACACTACAATATTGTGGAAGGAAGCAGTCACCTGGAGCAGGGACTTCTGGTCCATTTTGTGCAAAGGAATTCAGTCTTGTACTCTTGTACCGTTCTATAATGTTCATTTTTCATTGCAAAGTTATAGTTATGCATTTTTTGTTTATTGGTTCATGTTCTTAGGGGAAAATATTTTTCCAAGTATGACACCATGAGTGAGGGGGTTAATGCTGCAGACTACCTGTGTCCTGAGTGGGCGTGGTTTCAGCTGGGCGTGGAGATGCTTTATGTGACTGAAATTTGACCTGGGGGTTCATAACACAGTGATCTATCATACAACAAACCTAAATACAGATTTATTTTTACTTTACAGGGTCTTTAAGTTTAATGCTGGCTAAATTTCATTTCAAATTTTAACTCTTGCTGCAGGTCATTTAAAAAAGCTCCTCATTTGGACACCCTTCTACAGTCAACGATTTCTGAAAATTCAACTTCCTCCCTTTTTGTTAAAACATGTCAAATTAAGTTTTAAACTTTCTTCACAGATATGAGAGCACCTGTAATCACTGGAAATACTACTCTGACTAAAGGAGACACACTGAATCTGACCTGCAGTGTTGAAAGTTTTCCTCCGTCTCATATCACATGGTCTATTCTTGGTTCCGACACTGACCAGCAGAACGACACTGAATCAGCCGAACTTGTCATCCCTAATGTACAGACAGAAAACTCTGGAAAGTACATCTGTACGGCAAAACACCAGAACACAACTGTCACTGTGTTCACTGATGTTACTGTGACTTGTAAGTAGTCGCACTTATATTTTTTAGAGAGACTGCAAATCAGATATGACACTAGTAGCATTTGTTTGTGATGTTTTTATGTTCGCAGTGTTTCGCAGCATCTTTGAAAACTCTGGATGTGAGATTCGGTCCGGGGTTTTGACTTGTGTGTGCATCAGTGAGGGTTTCCCTTTACCCACCATGAAATGGCCACTTTTAAGCAACTATACTGAGTACTCTGTTATGACAACAGTGAAAAACCACACTGTCAACAGCACCATAACACTTACTGTAAAAGATCTCATCACTTCTGCTGAGTGTATCAGCAGCAACGGAAACAGAGAAGCTAAAGGAAATCTCATTATCCAAAATAACACTTCAAAAGCAGAAGGTAGATGTTCTGTACTTCGCCATTTCTGCTACTGAAAACTACAGACTAATTTAACCTTTGTGTATAAGAAACTGTATTTTATATTTTGAATTTCACTAGCATGATCACTTTAACTCAAAGTGATTTTGACGTTTTTCTTATTTATCTCTTGATTGCAGAAAAATCCAGAGTATTGAAAATGTTTTCACAGCTTGAGGTCATCCTTGCCTTTTTGATTGGTGTACTTCTTTCAGCTGTCCTTTGCTTGTTGGCAACAAAGTGCCACAGGTACACTTCCAATAAATGTTTCTTGAAGTTTTTTTTTTTTTAATTTGGATGATAGTCAAATATAAATTGACATTCTTTGTTCTATTTCTTTTGGAAGAAGACAGAGGAGAAATTTGGATCACACTTTGGAGATGGTGACCAATCAGGAGGGTCCACTGGTAATAAAAATTCATTCAGCAATCAAGTTTAACAGTTAAAGCATTTAATTTGCTGCAAAATGCATGGTGTGAATGGAAATAATGAATGTGGCTTTCATTGTTCATTGTCCTCACTCAGTTGGCCATCAAGAGACAGTGGTTACACAGTGAGGTTAAGGAAAAATCAGAATCCTTGATCCTAACTGTTACATGCATGATTTTTGCAATATTTAAAAGAGGCTGAGATCCACTGATAACAGAGTCTGCTACAGTCTTTACTAGGGCTGTCCAAATCATGTGTTGATTTTGATGAATAACACAAAAACAAACATCAAAAAAGTAACCCAATTATGGTTCACACTCTGGTGCCTTCCAATCACATTTCAGTCTGGAACACTCATCATACATTTGACCTTTTTATTGCAAAATGGATATACAGCTTTGTTCAAAAGCTCTGTTCAAAAAGATGCATACTTTGATATATATTATATATACACTATATACTAAATTCATTTTGCACCTGTAAGGAATTAATGCATTTGTCAGACTGTTCATTATTTTATCAATGCCTTGTTTGGCACAATGAGATAACCCCAATTAAAAAAAAAATGCACACTTTGACTTTCCAGGGAGTGCATGGATACATTTATAAAAATGCAAACTGAATACAGTAAACTGAGTTCAGAAGCAATTACTCCATAATAGCATGAATCTGAAACTGACTGAGGGTGCAACAAGCTTTATGCTATAAAGGAGGAGGCTGGGGTGGAGGAAGTTAAGCTTTGCTAGCAGCAGCAGGGTGCATTATAAATGCAAGCAGATAATAGCTATCCTCAGCCTTTCTACTGGCTTCATCCTTTTTTAGAGAAACACATTTTTTAGGGGTGTAGTGTCTTAACCATCTTTCAGTGCTACTCTAAGCTTTTTGAAAAGAATGCTTGAGTTTTAGAAACTAATGATTGTCTTCTGAATTGTCTTGAAATTCTCTTGAACTTTACAGATCGATGCAAACCAAGAGGTGGAAGATGATCAGACATATGAACAAGAGGTGACAGAAGCAGGAGGAGCAGTGGCAGAGGAGGAAGCAGCCCTTCATCTGGATGGTGGACCAAATGAAGTGGAGTATGCCAGTATTGATTTCTCTGTGTTGAAAAGGAAGGCACCAAAGAAGAAAGAGACCACAACTACAGAGTACGCTGAAATAAAGAGAGGCATAAATCCACAAGGAAACGACAATGGTGGAGAAGAGGATGGAGTGTTGGAGGCCAAAGAAGAGGAGATGGTAGAGGAGGTTGAGGATTATGGTCCAGAAGAGGAGGAAGGGGAGGAAATGGCAGTGTACTCTAACATGAAGGATCTAATTAATGACATTTGAAGACAGTGCTGGATTATGAGTTTGAGATAAGGTTTCTGGATCTGATCATCTTGCTATGATGGTCTGATGATGGATTGTTTTTTCCAGTGAGTGAATAACAACCCAGGAAAGCATTTGTACCAAACTACTGTGACCTTCTAATGCCAAATATAGACTAGGAAGACCTGAAGTACCTGAGAAACTTCTCCACATTGCCATAGCTGTTGAAATCAGTTCGCTGAAGTAACAATGTTCCTTTAATGTGACTTTGGATAAACTGTGTGGATAAGTTGAGACATCCATGAAAGAGCTGATGTTGAGAAGGGTCCAAAGGATGTCAGAAGAGTACCACCACTGTCCTTTCTACTATAACTTAACTGTATTTTTGTTGAAGATGCTCTTTTTTAATTTTTTTTTTTTTTAATTTTATGTTTAACTAGAATGAGCATTTGTTGCTGGATTTCTGCCTAATGAAGACTTTAATTATCAGCTGTAATTGCCTTTGTATGGAAAAACGGGAACCCCAAAGTGGGTCATGGGGGCATGATGTCATGATGGGGGGGTTTGACAATCTAAAGCAAAGCAACACCAGCTGATGGCCAAGCCCTGAAGGGTGGGAGCAGTTCAGTGATGTTTACTAGGATGCAATGATGTGGTTGCAGCTCTAGGCCAAGACATTGCCTACACTTTGGAAGCGGATCTGGCTGTAGACCTCTACAACTGGGGGACCTTGACTGTGGGGTTGGATGTGACATATATTACCCAAGCTGGAACTAGAGTGATGTACTGAATGACGTATGTTTTCTGCTCTCTGTCAGAGGTTATGGTAAAAGGATGTTTTTCACAACAGTAGAATTTTATAGATTAAAATTGAAAATTTACTGAGGGGGATAAATTTAGATTTAACACAGCACAAACTAAAGGAAACCCAAAGAGGGTTAGGGTTAGGCACCTGAACCATAAAGGTTAGGGTTAGGGTACGGGGGAGGGAGATATGATGAAATATAACACACCACAAACTAAAATAAAACAAGGGGTTAGTACAGCACTTCCTGCCTCAAGGTCGAGGTTGCCCCATTGTAGAGGTCTGCAACAAATGAGCCCGAAACACCCACCGTAGAGGTCTTCAGCAGGGTGCCTCTCCCTTTTTAAATAGGATTGGAAAAGGAGTTGCCCCTGCTAGAAATTAGAGCCTCGGCCAAACTCGGCACTTTTGCAGCATCCTCCCAGTGTGAGATAGTTTTTTTCTGCTTTAACCTACAAATAATATATAAATGTAAAATATGTAATATACGTAATATGTAATATAAAAATACAGATCAAAGCTGGACATTGAAAATGAACTGAGAGTGGCGGTCTCACAACTGCACCCAGGCCCCCAGAAGATCTGTGGCACAAAACGAGACGACAGTCATCACTGAAATTATTGCAGGACTTTAATAAATCATGACAAATGTTCACTAACCTTTCATTTTCAGGGAATTATTCATCTACTGAAAATTATATTTTTGTCTTGGGCAATGGTTGTTGGTATTTCGACAAATTTTGAGGTTCTATGTTGTAGTAAATTAAAAAATTTGAAATTATTGCCAAATATACTGACTGATGGTGTGTTTGCTGCACATTCACATATTTTTACATGTTTATTTGTACAGTTGGGGGTGGGCTGAAAATATTTTCATCTGCCAAAGGGGGGGCCTGGCAGAAAAAGTTTAGGAACCACTGTTCTAACTTTAGAAGATTACTGAGAGATTATGCAGACTTTGTTCATCTTCTTTTTTTTCCATAAATGAGTTCAGGTGTGTTCTGAGTGAAATCCCTAAAGATTGCAATAAAATTTAGTACCTTTATGTCTGCCCTAAAACTTTGATAGGTGTTTACCAACTTTGCTGAAGTTGGCATGCCTAAATGTTTTACCAAAGAGGTGAAGATGGTAAATGTAATACCTGCTAAAAATCGGCATGTTAGCATTACGACTGTGTGGAGGTTACCATGCTGAGGTTAGCAGTTAGCTTACTGCACTGCTGTACTCATTATAACAATGGTACTGATTGTTTCTGGGGATGTCTGTGGCTAGAAAAGTGTGAGCATGTGTTCAGATCTTTGTTTTCATGTCTTTCTCGATACCATAATACAGCGTTCTCAGATGTAAGTCAGTAAGTATTTGAAATTTGTTCAACCATACGTTATCACTACAACTGTGCAACAACTAAAGATACTGTATCATGCATTACAGCGGCTGATTTGCACTGATATAAATGTGGTATGGCTTGAGATTTTGGCTTGCTATTATGTGTTCCTTGGGCAAAAACTGTTTGAAAACCACTGCCAATAATACATGGATGAATGAACACTGAAAGAGTTACGCTACTTCCTAGAGGATATCCAACGAAAAAAGGGCAAAATCTTTAAGACTGTGTCCCACATCACCCCCTATTCAGTCTGATTTCTGAGTGAGCATTGTTAAACACTATATAGTGTACTCAATCTATCCCACAATGCATTGCAAAAGTAGTGAACAACTGATGGCCCTGCAATATTTACCACTGTGCATTGCGGTTACTGCTCTCAAATGTGACAGGCAAACAAGAGGACTACAGGAACACAGATCAGTACATTTTTTAAAGCTTTTTTGTTTGGTTTTAACTGAAGTACATATCTGTTTGAAAATGTTAAGGATTTAGAACAATTCAACAGATGCTTTTCTTCCACTATGATGATTACAGGAGATGAGACCATCATCTTTATGTAAACATAAGAGACAGTACACAGAAACATATGCAACTATTTGCCACTAATTTTTGATCTTTTAGTGTTTTATTTTTTGGTGAAAATTTGTCACATTTAATCCAGTTTCAGTGATATTCTACCATTGATTTCTCTCAGCCGTTGCCATGGACATCTACGAGACGTTGTTGCTCCGTCCTAGAGCAGATTCCTGATATACAGAAACTACAGTCCTATATACGACTGCTTTGACTCCCAGCCTCAGCCCTTCGATAAAATAAAAACAAAAGAAAAATGTTATCCAGAAAATGAAAAGAACAAAAACCCTTTTAAGTAAGTCTATTCCTTTCCTCCTCACATTTACCATCTATCTTTAAATTCCCTGTCAACAAAATAAGGCACAAAAATCTGGAAAAGGACAAAATACAGTGGCATTTTAGAAATCTGTGTAAGGCTTCAGTGGAACTAAGAACCAAATATAGATTTTGTCTTCCATGGTGCATTTGTATAGCATTTTGAGCCCTGCAGATAAAGATGTTTACATATCTTCAGTCCAATGGTGGATTTGACAATAAGAATCAAGTTTCCAGTGGAGCCATGTTAAAGCATTAAAATCAGACATACATAATTCATTCAAACTATCTATTTAAACTTAACAAATCCTGAACATGATCTGTTTTATTAAATGAAGAGGATGCCCTGGTTTCCTTAATTCCAAAATTCTGCAAATGTTTATCTCCATAACCAGTCAAAGCTTACTCCATTTTAACTTTTTAAACCTCATTACAGTTCGCAATTGAAGCAGTATGAAACCATATATGTTTGTAACATTAATGGTTTGATGACTTCTGATGCATTCTGCACTTCTGAGTGTTTAACTGGCCTGTGGGAACTAACTGGTCTTGACAAAAACTTGTGGCCTGTCAGAAATAGCTGCAATCTTGTAGCTTAAAGTGTGAAGAGGAAGTTTTTATAAAAATAACTGATACCATTTAAGGCAATGTTTTGGCTGACATTCACCCAGGACTTTGTTGAAACGTGACATGAAGAATTTTGACACTACACTCTTCAAACATCAGAAAGAGATGTGCAATGAATAGCATGGAAATTTAAACCAAATACACCCAAATATGCACATTATATACAGTGCTTAACAAATTTATTAGACCACCCCAACCAAAGTAAGTTTGATGCCACAGCTGCCCTAAATTAACAGCATTGGTAATTACCAAAATCTTTTTTTATGTTTCTGCAATGGTTAATACACCAATATGTAGAAGCTCTTTAACCCAGATGATATTTTTAATGCTAAAATATAATTATTATTGTTATCCATGAATTTTCAAATGTACTGATTTACCAGAAGTTTTGATTTGAACAGAAAATTTAGTTTTTGTGGTTGAATGTTATGCTTGATTAATTTCCGACTTCTCAGAGAAGCCCAGTGAGCCGGCTCAAATTTGGGTGAATTCAGTTTGAAATCCCTCATTCCTGTTCAAAATGGTAAAACGTGGAGAGCTGACTGAAAATGACAGAGTCCGCATTAAAGCATTTCATGATGCTGGATGGTCTCTGAGACAAATATGACAGGTGGTCTAATAAATTTGTTAAGCACTGTACAAAAATTAAAGTTAAAAGAATGATTGGTAGATTACAGCATGACTGTTTTTTAATCATGTTCAGAGATTTATCTTTCTCAAAGTTCCTCACTCAAAAGTGGGATTGAAAGATATAAAAAGATTAACTCTATTTTGTCACATCATATGTGATACTTGTAGACTGTAGCTGTTTTGCATGGCACCAAGAGCCAGCAGTGTGATACTTCCTGGAAACTCATTGAAGTGCACAGAGAGAAGAACAAGAAGAAGAGAACGAGAGGAAGAATCAGTTTGATGCAGAGACTCTCAGCAGAGATCACTGTAGACTCAGAGGAGAATAAGAAGAGAGGTAAAACAGAATTCACCCTTTTTATTATCATTTTTATGTAATAATAAACAGTCGTACAGTGTTTGTGATACACAATGTGGGAATATCTGGTATGTTGAGGTTTGTTAATATTTATTTTGAGAATCTTGCGAGCTGTTAAATCCAAAGCTTCTAGTACAGATGAAAAAAATTCTAAGAAAATGTGTGCAGCATTTGTAGCTTGAAGAAGTTTGACCAGAAAATACGACTGCCTGGGCTGTTTTTAAAACTGTACTTAAATCTGGAATTCACCTTTGATGGAGTTTCTGGGTGAGTTTTAGTAACTGAAGGATATTTTTGTCTTCAAAGTTTGTACTGCTGAGAAGAAAAGTTCTTCCTGTGGAGGGAGAGACTCAGTCTCTCAGGATGTTTGCTCTCATCTTGGCGACTGTGCTTTTCTCTGTGAGAGGCATCAATGCAAATACAGGTCTGTATGTTTATGAAAGACATGTTGACCATTATATTAATTAGGATACGACAGACAAATACTTGGAATGACAAAAATGTAGATCATGTGTTCTTTTTTAACATGCCAAACAAAAATTTTAAATGTCATTATACATAGTAACTCTTGTGTTTAATGGTTAAACTTTTATGATTAACTGGTTTAAATGAAACACATTTTGGATAAAATGATAGGATAGCTGCTGAGATGTTGTGACATTTGCTGAGAGCTGCTGACTACAGCTGTTTAAAACAAAGTTTTACTGATGCACTACCAGGAGCAGCATCCAACCTTATAACTAACCAAGATTTATCAAACCCTGTGTTTTTATTTCTGCATTTCTCTCTGTTTTTACAGGTGCATTAGAGAGGCAATGGACATGCCAAACGACTGACTTCTGTATCAATCTGAGTAAAGAAACCGTGACAGCAGAGGCTGGACTCTGTGTTGTGATACCGTGTTCTTTTAATACCAGTTCTACCTTTACGGCCAAACATATTGTTTGGTATAAATGTGAACCAGCTACAACAAAATGTGGTGTCTCAGACGTGATATTCAATAATACTGTGCCTGGAATAAAAGTTAAGTCTGGGTTCAAAGGTAGAGTGTCACTGTTGGAGCCTGATGTGACCAAGAAGGACTGCAGCATCATCATCAACCACCTGACTGAGTCAGACTCTGGATATTATCAGTTTAGAGCTGAGGGGACCATGACTGGTGGAAAAAAAGATGGATGGATGTTTACTAAAAAAACCGCCGTGTCTGTCAAAGGTATGACACACAAAAACAGTTCACCTACACATACTGTACATCATTATGTTAAATTCTTAAGTGAGACCAAAATGTTTTAGCATGTATTGATCTCTGTAAGCATCATATCTGAATTCCAGCATTTCCTGTTGTTAATTCAACTCATAAGCTCATCAAAATCTCAGATTATATTATTTTATCCTGAATCAAAGTAAATGTTGGGTCTCTTCTCCATCAGCTCTGACCCAGAAGCCCTCAGTGATGGTTCCTCCTCTGACAGAGGGACAGCAGTCCACACTGATCTGCACCGCTCCTGGTCTCTGCTCTGGATCTGCTCCTGAGATCACCTGGAGGATTGGACGAGGAGAGAAGAACTCCCACATCACAGGAAACATCACTGCTTTCACTGAGACTGTGACTGCTGTCACAAAGAGATACAACTCAACTTTGAGTTTTACACCCTCTGCAGAGCATCATGGCACTGATGTAACCTGTAAAGTCATCTTCAAAAACAACATCACAACAGAGAAGACAGAGACTCTGAGTGTGGCCTGTGAGTAACAATATTTATACTGATCAGTTATTTTTACTCTGAAGAATCTATATTATCATCATCTAGCTCTGTTTAGCAGTCATCTAAATCAGTGGTTCTCAACCTTGGGGTCGGGACCCCATTGGGGGTCGCGAAACACTGAGAGGGGGTCACCAGATGCCTTTAAAATAACACTGTTGCCACTTTAAACCAAATGTAACAAATTTTAACATCTTTTAATCACCTTTTAACACCAATGTTGCCAATTTTAGCACATTATTGCCACTTAAAACCCAATTGTGTTAATCTTATACCCTTTCCACCACTTTTTTCTGCCTGATTTTGTCACTTCTGATCCAATTCTTGCCACTTTCTGCCAATTGTTGCCTCAATATTGCCACTATTAACCACTTTTTACACCCTTTTTTGCCTATTTTAACCCCAGTTATCCCATTTTTGCCAGTTTATATCAATGTTTCATCCCAGTCCACCTAATTGCACTTTGAAGCCATTTAAGCCACTTTTTAATCCACTTTTACCACTTTTTTTTTTTGCATGTTTTTGTCAATTTAATCAATTTCTGGTTATTTTTTGCCACTTTTATCTAGTTTTTGCCACTTTTAGCCAATTTGTGTTCTTTAACAATACAATTTTAACACCTTTTCCACCACTGTTTTGCCATTACTAACTAATTTAAGCAGTTTTTACCCATTTTGAATATGTTTTTACTAAAGTTATTTTCATTTTAAGAAGGCTATTTACTACACACATTACTAGATTTGTTTCTTTGATTAGAGTGGTTATTATTTAGGTCAAATATAAAATATGGTTTTCACAGCTTAACTTCACAATGGGCCATGATTTATCTGACTTCCATGGGGCCACAGTTTGGCTGGGTCCCAGAAACCTTCCCCTTTAACCCCCCTTATGGGCAGCACTGTCTGCACATGACTATTCTTAATTGGCATGGCTGTTCAACCACCTTTAGGTACAGTGGGGGTTCCCCGGTCTCTGGCACCTTTGTTTTGGGGGTCGCAGGCTGAAAAGGTTGAGAACCCCTGCTGTAAATCATCTGAATATGAGGTCCTGCTTTTAAGCATCTTATAGCACTTTAAAGTAGCTGGTCCTTACATTTTTAAATGAGTAAAAAGAGAGCCTCTTTCCTCTGTGTTTGAAATAATCCCTTTTAAAATAAGAGTGACAGAGCATCCAGTCCCAACAGCAGATCTATTGTTACTTTTAGTTTATTATCTCATCTGTTTCATCCTTTTCAGCAGTGTTTTTCCTCTTCTCTGCTGATGGTGTTTGATCAGATTGGTGCTTTTGTTTAGGATTCTTTAATATCCCTAGGATGATACATTTCTATCATTATTCATCCAGAATGTTTGCAGTAAGCAGTTATGGTTGTTTAAACTGATTGAACTGGGCTTCATCTCTGTAATTTCTCTGCTTCACCTGTCAAATTTAGAATTAGACATGTTGGGGGAGTCTCTTCCACCATCCATAATCTAACAGTGAAGATTCTGCACAATACAACAAAAGACATTTAAAGAGACATCATGGGGGTTTACCCCCTCCTCTCAGGTGGGAGATTGTGCAGAATCAGGCCAGGGCCACCAAACTCAGAAAAGTCCAGGACACCACCTTAGAGGCAGAGAGATAAACTTGTTGAAGTTTTGAATTATGCTGCTTCCTCTGACTGACTTCATATACAGTGCTGTAAAAAACGCCCTTCTCCTTCCTGATTTTTTTCTTTTATATTTTTCACAGTTAAATGTTTCAGATCATCAAACAAATTTAACCCTCTGGGGTCAAGGGTATAATTTTTTAAGTACTTTTGATGTTTCCCTTTATATTCACCTTAAAAACTGTTTACCTTGCATTGTTTGGTATTAGCTTTAAGTACATCCCCACATGTGCGATTTTACAGTCATTTTTTCCATTTTGAAATACTGTATTAACACCTTTGACCAAAAATCACAAAAAAATTAAATCCGATTAGGAAAAAGTTGGATTTTTTTAAATGTAAAAAAAACACAAACATGTTTGATGAACCACTTTTATAACTTAGAATGCAAAAAAAAAGTTACATTTTAAATAATGAATGAAAAAAAGTTATATTTAACATTGCATGGCGTAAATTATTTAACATAAGTCTGGTTTTCCTTGGCCTATCAGCGTCATTTGAAAACTGGTATATAGTTTGAAACAGAGACTTTTTGAAGCTGCATCTTTCTTCTATGTCATCTTAAATAGGTCACAAGATTTGGATGCACCAACACGTCCATAGACTCCAGAGGGTTTAATATGGACAGAAATAAAAATACAGTTTTAAATGATTATTTCATATATTAAAGTGAAAAAGCCATCCTGGCCCTATGTGATAAAGTAATTGCCCTCTAAATCTAATAACTGTTTGTGTCGCCCTTAGATGTCAAGACCCTCGTCATCACTGGAAAGAGAGCTGTTCAAGAGGGTGGTGACCTAAATCTGACCTGCAGTGTTGACAGTTTCCCTCCATCTGTTATCACATGGACCAAAGAGGGCTCAAATAAAATCCTGAAGCGTGGCACTGGAACTGCAAACCTCTCCATCACCAGCATGTCAGCAGAACATTATGGAAAATACATCTGCACAGCATCACATCAGATCTCTAATCTGACAGCAGAGACTGAAGTGATTCTGGCTTGTAAGTAGTTTCCTTTCGAGAAAACTTGTGTTTTTATCACCTTACTCTGCTTGCTAGGATGTTGAGATATTTCTCATGTGTTGCAGTTTCACCAAGGATCTTTAACAGCTCAACGTGTGTGCTTCAGTCAAAGAAGCTGACCTGTGTGTGCATCAGTGAGGGGTTTCCTTTACCAACCATCAGATGGCCGCTGGTGAAGAACCACCCCAAGTACTGTCTCACAACTAGCCAGTCCAACAACACAGTCAACGTCAGCATTACTGTGACTCTAGAAGATCAGAACTACACCACTTTAGAGTGCATCAGCAGCAATGACATTGAAAATGTAAAAAAGAACCTGACAGTCAATGTACACAATGTGACCAAAGATGTGCTAAAACCAGAGTGTAAGTGCTGACAACCAATCTTTCCACAGAAGATCAGCTATTCATGTTATTTTCTGTATTTCAAAATAAATATGAATATAAATATATATGTATATGAATTCAAAGTAGTAGGTATCACAGCTTTTGAACTGTTTATTTTAAAGAAACTGTTCCCTTTCATTGCAGATCCACTCGAGACAGTTTTGAAAACTGTTAAATGGCTACAAGTCATCACTGGGTTTTTGATTGGTGTCATTCTTTCAGCAACCATCTGCTGTTTGGTCCAAAAGTACTGCAGGTAAACTTTCAAATTAATTTTCCTGGCAAATCTGGGCTTCTTTTTATCATCCATACACCTCTGTCCGTCAGAAAGTACCACACCTGTGTTTTTGTATTCTATTCATTTTACATACTAAAACAGTGAATTCTTTTCTATTTTCCAAAATATATCTGGAGGGTTTTTGTATCTGATAGTTTGTTGTGGTTGCTGTTTTATTTTGGCCGTCAGAGTGAACATTCTGTCCTCTTTTCCCCTTTTATTATAACATCTGTTTGTGTTAAACCCAAGAAAATCCCACAAATCACTCTGAAACCACTTACACTGAAACACTAAATTGAGTCTTTACATAGGTTTGGGATGATGAGGCAGGACAGAAAATAAATCAGTATTGTGTCAGCTTCAGTGGAGTTTAAACCCAGGCTGGTGATTCTGTGAAGCATCACTTAGGCTGGCCAAACACTACAAGATTTTAAGACCAGTTTGAGGCCAGATTTTCCTCCCCTGATGATCTTGGGGGCGTATCCCGAGTGGGGGCTTGCCACAAATGAATATTTGTCTGAATAATCCTCAAGTATGTCAACATGATAATTTTACTGTTCCAAATTGTGTCATAAATCCTGAATCATAAATATGAAACATGTTTTATTTGAGGTCAAAATGCCTCAGACAGAATCCCCACAACAACCAATGAGAGTGAGCTGACTGGTTAGCATCACCAACCGGCTCTTATGCATTTTCACCGCACAAGCTAAACAAAAGTGTACCTTCATTCCAGCCAGGATTTCATCCTGATTCTGCTGTCCTGATTTTTGCTGCTACGCATGCCAGGACAGCTTATTGTGTAGGGACAGCAAGACCATATAACCTGACACGCCAGATGGATGTGTTTCACACATCCATCTGGGAAAGCTTCAATAGGAAACGTTTGAGAAAAGGCAGAGGATTTGAAAAAAACTCGGAGTGTGACTGGATGAACGTTTTGTCTGTCACATCTCTACAGGCCAATCAGAGCAACAAAACGTGATGTACCTGCAATCGAGCTGCACGTGCGCAGCTACTGTGGAATAACACAAAACATGGTGACTATAGACATGTTAGTACTCGACTTTTGTCGTTTTTGAAAAGAAAACAACTCACTGCTGTTCTTTGTTCTTCTTTTAACAAAGAAATGTTGTCAAGTTCTGATAGAACTGGCGCTTTAGCAGCATCCACGCTAAGCTCTTCCACCATAAGTGCACCAGCTCTTACTGCTGCTTGTTTACATCACAACTCTGCTGCGCCTGAAATACCCCTCGTCACTGATTGGTCCTGTCACTTTCTAACCGGGCCCAAACGGTTTAGATGGGAGCTTAACAAGATGAATTCGCCAGTGAAAAACAAGGAAATGGGCGTATCCATCTGCTTTGCAAGGTTAAAGCCAATAGACATCCATGTTTGATTTTCTTTTAAAGTCAAGTAATCAGGCAAGATCGTTGGCAGGTCAGCAGGTGTGTGGTCTCAGTGGTCTCAGTCTGGCTGAGTCGTCTAGTGTGCATGCTCAGAAGATTACAAGATGAAAAATTGTTTTCTCCTTATATCTGTTGTCTCATGTTTTTAGGATTTGGAAATTGTCTTCTGTGCTGCGAGCCTAGAGACGAAATACAGTTTATATCTGTTATATCTTAAACAATATAATAGGTCATTTTCTTCTTAGTAGGAAGGATTACGATTAAAAAAATCTTTTGTGATAGACCACTTACATTAAAGATGAAAATGCAGTGGTTCCCAAAATTCTTCTGCCTGGCCTCTCTTTAGCTGATGAAAATATTTCAGCCTGCCACCCACTCATCCTCACACTCATCAACATATGACCCTTTCATAAATGTACACAGAGAAAATATTGGTTGGACAGTATGTGGCTTATCATACTGAGCCCACTGTCATAGCTGTGTGCCCTCCTAGTGGCCATATGACCCACCATGGGACCAACTGTGTCAATGCAAAGTTCATGAATAATCAAAAATTCTTAATTGTGTCCTTGTAGAAAAAAAAACCCTCTTTATGGTGTCTTTTATTTTGAATTGTTTACTAATAAATTATTGTGTGTCTGAATTTTCTTTGCAGGAAAAAAGACAACAGGTCTGGAAATGTGGAACAAGAGAATCTGGAGATGATGACTACTCAACCCATTTCAATCCTAAACAAGGTAACTGTTACTTTTTATTCTTAAACTTCCTGTAAAGTGAAATCCAATCTTTGTGTCTTAACACTCTTGGGCCTTGATCACACAGAGATGAAAACAATATATTTCTGTCTCGTTTTGAAAAAGTATCTTGTAAACACAGGGTCGTTTCAGGAAATGTCTGCAGAAGCAAAACAGTGACAACAACACAGAGGCTTTGTGGGTAAAAAATAAAATGCTACAAAAGTGTTCAGTAGTGCATATGTTTGAGTCAACATTGTTTTGTGGCCCATTTTGACCAAAAAACACACTAAATTCTACAGAGAAACTGGACCCATCTGTTACACTGTCTAGCCCAACTTCCTTGCTGGTACAACCAATTTGACTTCAAAACATCCACATTTATCTTCAGGGAACATGTCCCCAGACCTCCATAGATTGTTCGAGTCCCCCCACCATAGTCTCCTAAATTCCTGCGGGAAACACTGGCTCCATCGCTCTGTATTTCAGTTGGAATTTATGAAAACTGCTCAACATATCAAACAAAGACAATCTTTACAAAAAACCAGGATAAAATCAGGCTTGGTCAGTTTGATGAATTAACAGCAGTTTTGTGATTTTCAGACTTAAGCCAATTAAGAAACAGGATTTCTGTTATTAAAGTCTCAGCATTTGGTTGGTTTAAATCATAAAGATGAATACTATAGAAATAGCCATTAACCCTTGTTACAAAAACAAACTGTAGTGTCTTTGTTGTGTTTGACAGATGGATGTTGGTCCAGCAATGGGAAACCATGAGACTCACAGCCAAGATGAAGCAAACGGAGGAGCTCAAGCTGCTCAAGCTGCTTTGCAATCAGCCTCTGGTGCTGATGTTGAACCAAGAGATGTGGAATATTCAGACCTTGACTTCTCTCTGATGGCAAGGAGGAGCCCTGCAAGGGCAGGGCGTTTTCAAGAGTCAACAGAGACAGAGTATGCCGAAATTAAGAGAGACAAAACAGAGGAGAGTCAGGGTAATGACAGCGCTGAGCAAGATGAAATGTTGGAGGGAATTGAAGTAGAGGAGGGGATGATGGGAGAGGAGAAGGATGATTGCAGCCCACAAAAGGAGGAGGAGGAGGCGTTGTATTCCAATGTGAAGGATTTAATGGGGTAACAACGTAGCACAGAAAGTAAGGAAATTTGGGTTTGTTAGATTCTTTCTTTGTTCTATCAATGCTTCCTGGCAGTAAATCTTATACAGTTGTAAAGTTTGTTCATTTCTCTTCTTGATAAATTGTAAAATGGCCAATATATCTTGTATCTTCAGACTTCAATCATCCAACCTACTTGATGAAACCAAACAGGAGTCAATGGCAGAATAAGCTGTTTGGCAAATTTTACGTTTATACTCAGCTCTGCTGCTCATCCCACAAATGCGTGTTCCTAACAAATGTGGCACCATTTAAAGGGAAATAAACAGGCTTTCCAACAGTATAAGATTTATTGCCAAGAAGCATTGTTACAACAAAGAAATAACCTACCAAACACAAATTTCCTCTCTTTGGGCGCTAAGTTTATGTCGACTGCAGAGACTAACTTTCAAATAAATTTTGAAGTTGAGGCAAAACAATTTGAAAAATATGTGACGAAACGTACACACAAGCTTTTAGGCCACGATTTTATCAAACATGAGTGCAAGTTTGTTGTTCATTAAGTGCCATTCATGCATGCCTGTTTTTTTGTTTTATTTGATATTGACAATTTTATGCATGTGCAAGAATGTCTTTATTTCTTTTTCATTTTGCATTTTCATTTTTAAAGATCTTCTTGATGAATAAATGTAGCAAATTTAAATGCACTCAACCAGTGGTTTTCAAGTGGGACCTTAAATTGGATGACGAATCTAAGTGACAATGAGAAGTAATAACTAATTATCTCCTTTTCTTGTGATATAAAGTGATCTTCCAGAGAAAACACTGAATTTCTTCAAACAATTCCATCTTTCAAAACTGTCTTGGGAAAATGGAGTACATAAGATGCATGTATGTTCTTCTGTAATGATGTACTTTTTTAACATTTGTCTCTTTGTTCGAGTATGTTGTGTTCCATTTTGAGTCCAAACTGCAAAATATTTCATCAGTGGTTGGATATCTTAAAAGTTGGGGTTGTGGTTTCTCTTAAAGGGTAGTGGGTGAGTCCTGATGGCAGACCAGTTGAGAACCACTGTACTAAACTCAGATCCAGTTTGTTTGAGCTCAGTTTTAAGGCTTGCTTGTGATATTACACCAGCTTCCAGTGTTTTATCTATTGTCTTTTTAGGATTGCTTTTATAATTTTCTTGTTATTAAGCTGTTTTAAAGTTTTTGTGGGTTTTAAAATAGAGCTATAAATAAAATGTTTTTACTTTCTTCAAAACCACAAGGGCTTTTTAACATACATGTCATTGTTTAAACATAAGTAAGTATCTTACAGTTTGAAATCTATTCAACCAATAGCAGAGGAGACACCCACACAACAATTCATCTGGGCCAAAAGCAACAACAAAAAGCCTTTCCTTTGCACCTGTTGTTTTTCCATTCAGGACTTTTTGTGGCTTTTTAGCTTGCTTTGATTGACATTTGGGTATCTCTGTCATTCTTTCTTTCAAGATTTCCTTTATTACTAACACATCCAAATGCAACTTTTTTAATGCTCCAAGTAGGCCCAGTTTCACAGCACCCTGAAATCATCTTAGATTCAATATCCACTATTTCACTGAGCCATAGTTTCTGAAAGGGAGGTGATATGATTGAAAGCTAAGCATGCTAACATGGCTCAGAAAGGGAATAGTGGCAGATACTGTCTACAAAAGAATCTCAGAGCTTCTCCGGGAGCTTCTTTGCAGTTTAATATTCTGCCATGCCTGTTCATTCTGGGTCTAGTGCTGTCATCAAGTGGATTTTGTTAGCACTGAAAGTAATAGATGCAATATGCCTGCTATTCAAGTAAGCTGTGAGAACAGAGTTGCTTTACAGGTTAAGTGAAGGTAGGAAATCAAAAGACTACAGTTAAGCAGGAATGCAGGAATATCAGTGTATGTAGTTTGATACTGAGCTGTAGGAAATTTAGCTTGCAGAGTATTTGACTCAAACATCACGGTGTCATTTACATGATCTGTTCTTGTACAGACATGACAACAGCATTCAGAGGCAGAAAAATGCCTCTACAGCAGCACCCACTGGTTAATCTGGGTTCTTGATTGCATGTTGAAACCATCAGAGTGAAAATGTTGAGGAGAGACAAATCACCTCTACTGGTAATAAAAAGAACAATGAAAATATGTGAGGTATGGCCGTTAAAAAGCAAGACTAATGCTCTGATACAGTTTTATTGAATGTAAACATTTTTCGGTGTATGTCTCCTTCAATATCCTCCTCCTCTGCATCAACTGACACAGAATGTAAATGTGTTCCTTTGAGCACAAATGTGATCTTAGGACAGGAGTTCTCAACCTTTTCAGCCTGGGACCCCCAAAATAAAGGTGCCAGAGACCGGGGACCTCCACTGTACCTGAAGGTGGTTGAACGAGGCCATGATCATCCTAGAATAGTCATGTGGAGACAAGGCTGCCCATAAGAGGGGATAAACAGGAAGGTTTTGGGGATCCAGCCAAACTGGGGGCCTGCAAAATCATGGTCCATTGGGAAGTTAAGCTTAAAATGGAATAACTTTTGTTAAATATATATTTAAAATGGGTAAAAGATGTTGCTTAAGTCAGTGAATAATGGCAAAAAATGGTGGAAAATGTGTTGAAATTGGATTTTTAAAGAACATAAATGGGTTAAAAGTGGCCAAAATGGATTAGACTGGCAAGAAAAGTGGATTAAAAAGTGGCTGAAACGGCTTTAAAGTGCAAAAAAATTGAGGGAAATTAGGTGGACTGGGATGAAAAATTGATATGAACTGGCAAAAATAGGTTAACTGTGGTTAAAATGGGCAAAAAGGGGTGTCAAAAGTGGTTAATAGTGGCAATAATGAGGCAACAGTTGCAGAAAATGGCCAGAATTGGTTTAGAAGTGACAAAAACAGGCAGATAAAATGGTGGAAAGGGTATAAAATGGGTTTTAAGTGGCAAAAATGTGCTAAAATTAGCAACATTGATGTTTAATAGTGATGAAAAAGGATTAAAAATTGGTCAAATTGGTATAAAGTGGCAACAGTGTAATAAAAAAAATAGGGGAGCAGGTGGCCTTGTGGTTAAAGGCGCTCCCATGTACGCAGGCGGCCCGGGTTCGAATCTGGCCTGAGGCCCTTTACCGCATGTCTCTCCCCCACTCTTGACCTGTTTCCGACTCTATCCACTGTCCTCCTCCATCTTATAAATGCCCAAAATTAAATCTTAAAAAAAAGAAAGCACAGTGTAAGCTGGTGTGTTGTCTTGGTGAATGAAACCATTTTTACCTCCGCCAAGGAGGTCATGTGAGCGGTTGGGTTTGTTAGTTTGTTAGCAACATATCTCAAAAAGTTGTGGATGGATTTTGATGACATTTTCAGGAAATGGCAGAAGTGGCATAAGGAGGAGCTGATTAGATTTTGGGAGTGGTCCGGATTACCGTATGGATTCAAGAATTTTTTAAAGGATTCTGGAGGTCTGCGCTGTTACCACTTTACACCAGGAGATGGCGGACATGAGCAACTTCAATCTCAGCAGCATTTTGGGTGTGTTTCTATTCAAAGTTTTGGAGTTTATAGAGTTTGAATTTTTTGAATTTTGTTCTCATTCTGTTTTTGAAAGGACAGATCCAGATAAACAGCTGACCAAAGGACAATGATGCACCGATCTCTGTATGGACAGAGGAGCTGACCTCACTGATCTACTCGGACTTTTTATCTCCTGCCTTGAACGTTTTTTTAATCATGACTTTTTTCCTTGTTTAATATCACGTCCCACCTTGTTAAGGTTAACTCAGTATTCTTGCATAGTCAAGTGTTAAATTTATTACTATCATCATTATGTAAGCTTTTGCTTTATTGAGTAAGAGCTAAACACTTCATGTGTACCTGTTTCTGATAAAATAAACATTTGAACTCGTTTAATTGTTTCTTACTTGTATGAGAGTATCTATCCTACCAACAACTATCTTACACGACATCTATGTTAGGCGACTAAAGTTGGCAACAACTATCTAAGAATCTTTGTGGTCAAGCAGAAGAGAGGTCTGTCTGGGAGTCTGAAGGTTGCAGGTTCAAAGCTTTCTTTGGTTTGGTCATGTTTTTAAGAGCTGGATCTGAAGAAAGAAAGGAAAGGCTTTAGGAGATGATAGGTGTCTGTCTATCTGAGCTTGGGAGGTAGAGCTCTGTCTGGGAGTCTGAAGGTGGCAGGTTCAAATCTTACTTTGGCTTGGTCAAATTTCAAGCTTTGACTCCAAATAAAGAAGAGACACCCCTGGAAGACCACTGCAAGTGTCCGTTTCTGTAGTCTAGTGAGATAAAGGATTGCTTGGGAGTCTGAAGGTTGTGGGTTCAAGTCTTACCATGGTTAGGTCAGTTTTCAAGATTTGAGTCTACAGGTAGAATGTAAAAACCTTTGGACTTCCACAAATGTCTTTCTCTGTGGCCTTGGGAGAGAGCGGGATGCCTGGTAAGCAGGAGAATCGGGAGGTTGCTGGTTCAAGTCTTCCCATGGCTTGGTGAGTCTAGGGGTGGAGGTTGTGAATTTTAAAGTCCTACATCCCAAATGAAGAGGATAAAAGCGCCAGGAGAAGATCCCCCAGTGTGAAAGGTACTGGTGGCGCAGTGGGTTTAGCGCACTCTCAAGCACCCAAGCAGGCACGAGCACATGTGGCGGGAGAGGCTGGGGTTCGGAACTCAGTGCAGCCGGCACCTGGATCAAACAGTGCCCTGTGGGATGGGGTCAGGGGGGGCCGTTTCCCCCCTGGCGTTTCAAGACATGTATCAGCAGGGGTTATGAAAAAAAATTTTAAATAAAAAGTTGTTGATATTCATTGCCAACTTTAGTCACCACCTACTATACATGTCTTCATTGGTGTAGTTACCTTGGAATATAGTCGTCGCCTGCTATTATTGGTGATGACAAATACTTGTTTTCATTGGCGACAACTGTTGTTGCCACCTATGAAAGTTATTACCATCAGTAATTGTTGTCAACTTTGGCCACCTACTTTAGTCATAGAAGAAAGATGTTGCCTACTATAGTCATCACCAACAATAGCAAGCAACTACAGTTGTCACCAATGAAGACATGTGTAGTAGGTGATAACTAAAGTTGGCAATGACTATCAATAAACAACTTTTTATTTTAAAAATTTTTTCATAACCCCTGCTGATACATGTCTTGGAACACCAGGGGGGACACGGCCCCCCCTGACCCCATCCCACAGGGCACTGCTTGATCCAGGTACCGACTGCACTGAGTTCCGAACCCCAGCCTCTCCCACCACAGGTGCTCGTGCCTGCTTGGGTGCTTGAGAGTGCGCTAAACCCACTGCGCCACCGGTACCTTTCACACTGGGGGATCTTCTCCTGGCGCTTTTATCCTCTTCATTTGGGATGTAGGACTTTAAAATTCACAACCTCTCCCCTAGACTTCCAGAGGTTTTCCCCTTCTCACTTTGAACTCAAGTTCTCACCAAGCCATGGGAAGACTTGAACCAGCAACCCTCCTGTTTACCAGGCAGCCCATTTTCTCCCAAGGCCACAGAGAAAGACATTTGCTGAAGTCCTCCAAAGGTTTTTACATTCTCCCTGTAGACTCAAATCTTGAAAACTGACCTAACCATGGTAAGACTTGAACCCACAACCTTCAGACTCCCAAGCAATCATTTATCTCACTAGACTACAGAAACAGTCACTTGCAGTAGTCTTCCAGGGGTGTCTCTTCTTTATTTGGAGTCAAAGCTTGAAATTTGACCAAGCCAAAGTAAGATTTGAACCTGCCACCTTCAGACAGTCCTCTCTTCCTCTTGGCCACATAGACTGACATCTCTAGAAGCCCAGAATGATTCTCCTTTCTTTCTTTGGATTCAATCTTGAAAACTGACAAAGTGTTAAGATTTGAACCTGGACCCTGCAGTCTCCCTGGCAGTCCTGGATCACTCTAGACTACAGAAAGAGTAACAGATGAACGTCTGAGGTTTTCATTACTTCCTTTGGACAATGGACTTCAAAATCAACCAGCCCCACCTGGATTAGTTTTGAACCAGGAACCTTTGGACTGCCAGTCAGTTTTCAATCACCTTCAGCCACAGGATTACAGACTTTCTCAAGTTTCTCCAAGGCTTTCAGTGTTTTATTTGGATGATTGGAAGTAGCATTGAAGGGATGCAGGATTCACGGAGGAGCTTGACCTGGACACTGATGAGATGTAATGGAGGTGGCTGGGGAGGAGGGTTGCAGCAGTCGCACTGAAACAATAGACCGACTGTGGAGGAAAGAAAAACAGATTTGAAAATATGACAGATGCAGGGTGATCGGATTGAGAGAGGTTGTGGCTGAAAGGAACTGGCTCAGAACTTATGGGAGTACGTCCATGCCAACATTACTAGAGTAGGAACAGGTGTGGGAAAAGGCAGGCAGGTGAGTGAAATGGTCTCACTGCTTGAACGTGTGCTAAGCTTCATTTGTCTGAAAAAAAGGAAAAAAAAAATCATCAACATAAGAAAACAAGATGAATTTACTCAATCTAAGTCGTTGATTGTTTGGAACAGTTTGTTCAGTTTGTTAAATCATCTTTTTGATGAGCTCAGGCACCCAGAACATTCATGGTCTTGGACATCTTCTCTTCCTTCACTAAATCTTTTGTGCCATTCAACACATGTGCACGTGGCATGCAGTGTTCCCGTACACTTCAGTTAATGTACAGAAAGATTCAGCTGCTCTTTTGTTTTATTTCACCAAAAATTTCCGGTTAATGCGTTGCTTAACTTTTAAGCTTATTTTCCAATGACTTAGCAGAAACGCATGCACTTCACTCAGCAGTGAACTAAAGACGTCACTTATTGGAAACTGACAGCATTTGAACACCCAACCTTTATTATCTAACACTCAGTGTGACTGTGAACCACGTGGTTTAATCCTCATAGTGATCCTCGCAGTATCACTATTTAATAGCCATGAGTTTGTTTAATTTTTTTCTTACTGTGACCAGATTTTTTTCTTGTATTTGTGCAGTCACCAAACTTCTTCCTTTCGAAGCCTTTGCATCCACCTTTTATTTATTTATTTTTTCAATAGCACCAACACTCGGAAAACATCACCTCTCTCAGAAGTAAAAATTTCAAAGAATACCTGCAGATCTGTAAAATGAGATGACAGAAGAAAACTGCAGCTGTATGTAAAGAAACGCATCAACTCTGCATGAAAAAAAAAATGAACAAAGCAGGAAAAGGAAGAAAGTGAGGAGAGGAAGAATCGGTTTAGAGCTGTGACTCTGCAGACACTGAAGAGAGGAAGAGAAAAACAGGTACCATGCATCATTTGCCCTCTTTGAAAAATATGTTTGACTCTAAGTTTTGAAAAGCCTGAGTATCATGTTGAGTAATTTTAAAAGTCCAGGCTGGTCAAAAAAAGCTTTTTCTGAAAGTAGAAGGGGGAGTAGGTGTGAAATGTAGTGACCGAGTGTTTGAACAATTGTGATTATTAGTCTGAGCTTAAGCTTGTCAAAGTCAGAGATCAATTATTAAAGGCAGGCAGAGCTTGGTGGCTCTTGAAAATATTAGCTCAGAAGGGAAGTGGTAGCTAAATTTAAATGAAGCAACTATGGAATAACCAAATGTGCAACATCCTGTTTTAAGGTCTGTGTGAAACAGTTTGAGTTCACAACAGTTTGACTGTAGTGAAAATTCTTGAATCTACCGGCTAACATGCGTTGACTCTTACAGCATCCTTAAAGTTTTATTTCATTTAAGTCTGGTAATAAGACTGGTTACAACCTCTAATAATCTACGAAGGAGAAGATTGATATGCAAAGATCTGTGACTTATATTGCTGATCTCTTGCTGAGCTGCCATCATTCACCCATGCTGTGGCCTCTGGGGAAAGCAGTATTCAAATACTTTCACATATAAAAATAGTGAACATGAAACATCCTGTATTGACGCTGCACTCTCAGCTCTGACGACTCTCTGTGCCCAGTTCAGTAAACCAAACTTCCCCTTTGTCTGTTAAACATTTTTCAAGTGTTATCGAGAGCTTAAGGAGTGAGTTTTTGGAATCAGCTGTCTAAAACACCCGAAAAGGATGTTTATTCTTCTTTGGACGACCCTGCTCTTCAGTGTGAGGAGACACCATGCTTATGGAGGTACAGTATGAAGCTTTAATGCACCTTTTGAAAATTTGCTCAGATAAGACGAGCTGATGTGTTTCTTTCTTGCAACAAAATTGCATGACTTGCAAAACTAAAAATGTTTAATACATTTCTGAATACATTTTATTGTTTTTTTTAACAATAATACTCTGTTAAGTCATTATAAAACATGCATTACTGGTTGTTGTAATAAGAGGGGAAGAAGACACTATGACTGGCTAAAGCCATATCAGCCTCATGCATCAGGAAACAGTTGATGAAAACAGTTATTTAACCTTAGAGTTTAGCCACATGCCAGTTTTGTTTCTTGTACAAGTAGTTGTTCTTAGTCAGTACTGTATCACGAGGCGCAAACATTATCTATGCACATCTGTTTGTAATCTCCCTTCTTGCTTTACTTTCAGGTGCATCGCCAGAAAAAACAAAAGAAATAACAGCAGAGGCTGGACTCTGTGCTGTGATACCGTGTTATCTATCTGATGATTCTGGCTTCACTCTGGGATCTGCAGTTTGGTACAAATGTGAACAGAACTGCACTGATTCCGATGCGATTCTCCGCTTAAACAACTCCAGTCCAGAGACTCGGCCTGGGTTCAGAGGACGAGTGTCACTGCTGGAGCGTGATCTGAGTCGGAGGAATTGCAGCATTGTTATCAATGACCTCAGAAAGTCTGACTCTGGATCATATCAGCTCATACCGCTGAATGGAACAACAAACATTTGCAGAGCAACTCTCACTGTTAAAGGTATGAAGCACCACTGCAGCATGCTTTTCTCATTGCTATAATGTTTGGCTCTTTGGTTGACCTGTGGAAATTTAAACAAGGCTGAAAACAGGCAAAACATAAATTACTCTGTTGCACTTTCCCGCATGTTTCTCCCAACTCTGTCACCCGTTTACGATTCTGTCCAATGTCCTCCTCTGTCAAGAAAGGCATAAAATGCCCAAAATAAGTCTTTAAAAAAAACATAAATTACTCTGAGTAGACAGCTGAGTTACAGGCATACAACACAAACATATAGAGCAGGGGTGTCAAAACTATGGCGACCAGTAGTCAATTTTTGATTGGGATTTATTGATGTTTTGTTTGTTATCTAAATTGAGACAATGCGGTATATGGCTAACCCATTGGCAACCAAAATGATAGAGATCTCTTGATTTATAATGCTTTTATTACTTACGGCAGCAAATAACAGTACCAGTAGTATTACAGAGGCAGAGCCAGAGGTAGCCAGGGCTGAACATGGCATCCCCACAGTCCTAAAAATGATCAGCTTTTTGTCTTGCCAACCATTAACTAAATATCTCAACCTACCATAGACTGGTTTTACTAACTCTAATATACAGTACTCAAGGTGAGGTATATGAAAGTGGCCCCACCACCCGTATATGAATAGCCTCCTAACATAATTGCCTAAGTCTTTTTTTTTTTCTGCCAAATTGTGCCATCTGGCTAACTCCATCCTCCTTACACTGCTGATTCATTGTACATTCTTGCCCATATATCCTCTTCCAACCAGAGTGCATGTTACTGTCCATTGTTACTATAGGCCTAAATCTTCTATTAACCATTATCTTTATTATCTGTTAAGTCATTTTTATTTGTTATGCAGTCCTTGTTGTGGCTTTTCTTTTTAAGGAACTTGTTTGCACATCTGGTAAAACTTACTGTTACAGTATAAAAATGTCCTATTTGTTTGCCAAAATATGTTTTTTTTTTTTTCTAATACCCTGAAATATGACTAAGGTATTTGTGCTGTGAGGCTAATGATATATTTCTGTATGTGGCCCTCACTGAAAAAAGTTTGGACTCCCCTTACATAGAAAACATCTGAAAACAACATCGCACTAAATCCATGTCTACCTCCTACTCTCAAGTCAGGGCTCTTGGCCGGGCCGCTCCAGGATATTCACAGAGTTGTCCCTAAGCCACTCCTGTGTTGTCTTGGCTGTGTGGTTAAGCTCATTGTCATGTTTGGGAGGAGAACGTTCAGCCCTGTCTGAGGTCCTGTGTGCTGCAGAACAGGTTTTCATTGAAGATCTCTGTACATTGCTCCATTCAGCTCTCCCTCAACCCTAACTAGTCTCCCGGCCCGTGAGCGTAGTTCACTTTGAATCCACTGAACACCCATTCATAATCTGACAGGTACAGAAAATCGTCTGTGTGCTGGAGTCAGATTTTACAGCGCTGGAGTGTGTTATGCCTGTCAGTTCATCAAAAGCTGTGTTTTTCAAAGTAAAAGCTTTAATAGTTTGTTTATTTGGAGACTCTAATCCCATTTTCACACAATGCTTTTATTGTGACAGTGTTCAGGGACAATTCTTAAGTCACTGAACTTGCAAGGTTGTCTTTTGTTTTCTTGGCATCTCTGTTTTTAATTCTTATTCAATTATTTTTACTCTATTAACAATTAAACGTCAGATTATAAGTAATGGTAACTGATGTGCAGTCTTCATAATGTAAATCCAAAATGTAGAGAGGTGTAAAATTGTCCATGTTTCCACTGTTTGCTAGTTGTAGCTGTTTGCATGGTCGGCCAGAAGACGTCCAATCATAACTAGCTGAAAGGGTGTGCCTCCTACTGTATTGGCGTCAGACATACTTGCATTGATAAATCAGTTTTCCCCAGTGCTTGTATAATGGGACAAGGACAGTAGTCCAGTTAGATATCCAGAGAGTTGTAACAGTAGCTCTACTAATGTCTGCTAACCATCCACATGAGTCACGGATATTAAAAAACAAATGTCAAATCATCCAAAGGGAGATGGAAGAGAAGAATCTAAATCTAGCAGGACTGGCTTTTCTAGACTAAACCTTGGCCATGATGGCTACAAACTTGAAGTAAACAGTCATCCTAAAGTCTACTTTACTCATTCCCCTTAGAATTAATATCACACTGATGTAAATTCTTCAGTATGCTTCATCATCTTCATTGTAGATCTGAGTCAGCGGCCCAGCCTGAAGATTCCTCCTTTGACAGAGGGACAACAAACAACATTGACCTGCACCGCTCCTGGCCTCTGCTCTGGATCTGCTCCTAAATTTACCTGGACATGGGAAGGATCAGGAAAAAATGACACTCCAATCACAGGAAACACATCCAATACGCGTTATAGCTCAAAACTAACATTTAACTCTTCAGCTACGCACCACGGCGGGAGGATCACCTGTCAGGTCAGCTTCACAAATGAAACAACCACAGCGGAAACGCAGACTCTCAATGTGACCTGTGAGTAAAAATCAATATTTCATGACTTTTCATAAGTCAAATTTTTATTTTATTGTCTTAGACTTGATCTAGGTTAGAGCTTTCTGTGACTGGATCAGTTTTTGCCCACATTTTTAGGGGTGTTTTATTCTTCTGGTTTCATAACCTCTGCTTGTGACACATAAAACACAAAACTCTACAAATAAAACAAAACTGCCCGATATCAACTACTATCAGGTTCATTGCCGGTTGTGATTGCAAAATAAATATACACTAAATATTTCAGGGGAAAACATGCTTACACTTTATAAAGTAGAATAATTTTTACTGTAGTCTTTACTACAGTTTATGACCTTTTAGATTTGGTACAAAAAACTGAAATCTGTTTTTTCAGTTTTCGACCCAATGATCTGATCTACAAATCATTTGAGGAAACATAACAGTAATTATGTCATGTATGAAAATAATCTAAATATATGTCATAACGTTACCAAAATTACATAATATATAAAGTTAAAATTTAAAGAAAAAGAAAAAGAAAGAAGATGACATTTAACTGGAAAAATCCCAAAACAACCAGTTTGTTTATAAGAGGGCTGCACTGAGTGTGGTCCGCAGTAATGCGTTTTTGTCACAGAGAGAGCAAAAGTCCACTTATCAACTGATGTTTTCTCCTAAATGAACAAATTAATATACTGTTCATGAAGGCATACCTGAGAGTGGTAAAATCTACTTATGTGTGGGAAATGCAGGAAGGTCTTTACTTTTGCAATATTTTCATATAAACAGCGGCTCGATATATGACAATAAAAGTAACACTTATGATATTGTTTATGAGGATCCTTGAAGGAACCCTGCAGTATCAGACAAGTTCATCTTATTAGATAGATATTTATAACTCTTATATGTAAATTGAACCAATTTACTCACTAGATATCTGCATTTGAGTAAATTTGAACTTAAAAACTCACCAAGACACCATCTGGTAGTGTGATGTCATCTGGCCACTGCTGTATTTTTGTAGTTTCAGCTGTTTCACGCCTGTTTCAGCCTAGCAGCGCGTTTTGCTGCAGTGTTGGGTAGCATTACTTTTGAAATTAACTTGTTAGATTACTGCGTTAATGCGAAAATTGATTGGTTATGTTACTGCATTACCGTTCTCTAAAACTCACACGTTAGAGTACTTTTACTAAATATCAAAACTCTTTAACCACTCTTTCCACTTGTTGGTTGTAAAAAAGGACATATTTTTCTTTTAGTAACAGATTACTTTCATAACTAGAAAAGCACCAGAGAGCACAGACTTCCGCCATTAGCCCTATCTCCCAATAGTAAAGAATCCTTTAAAAAATTCCTAGATCTAGACGGTGACCCTGATCATTCCTAAAATCTAATCAGTTCTTCTTATGCCATTTATGACATTTCCTGAAAATTTCATCAAAATTCGTAACAGCATAACTTTTTGAGTTACGCTGCTAACAAACTAACTAAGTAACAAACCGTGCCAATCACATGACCTCCTTGGTGGAGGTAATAAAAGTGACTAATAACTGATTATTTAAAATGTAAAACAAACACGTTACATTACTCGTTATAACGAAAAAAGTAATGAGTACTGGAGCCCCCCTACACGTACCTAAAAAAGCAGAGCCCACCCAGAACCCAAGAGAGAAGAAAAAGTGACAAACTGCAATCAAGTCCTCAAGAGGACCTACGCATGCTTTTCTTATCAAAAGACCTTTGGAAAAACTACTTAAGAACTGCTTTATCATGTTTTTGCAAATATAATTTTGGCTGCCTCAGAGCAGACAAAACCTATTTTACTAATTTGCTTAAAATGCAGACATCTAGAGAGTTACTTGGTTGAATATACATATAAGAGATACACATATCTATCTGATAAGATGAACTTGTCTGATCATGCAGGGTTCCTTTAAGGTCTGCCTGTGGATTTTAACACATTTCACTGGCTAAAGCAGCTGCTTTTATTGCCGTGCAAATTAAATGCACCAGAGTCTGAATAAAGGCAGACAGAGACCCAGCTTTTCAAGTAATCTTTGTGTGGCTGTTCAGTTGGTATCAGGGTTCACAAACAAACCAACTTGGTTTGACAGAAAGACTCAATTTAGCATCAACTAAACCAAACAGGTTGTGAAAGAGTGCTAACTTTCAGTCAGTCTAGTAACAGAAAGGAAATGGTGCTGAAGTTGGCCTTCAGTCTCCTTTAAAATAGCTACTATGCATTTACATGCCAGTCACTCAGCCACATCCCAGTTTTGCTATTTGGTTCAAAACTCTCAGCTCTGATGTCATCATGGATGAGCTTTTAAAAAGCCAACCCTGTACATTAATTATCAAAATACATGAGCTGCAGGGACTTTATTCATATCAAGCTGTAAACATAAGGCGACATTTTTGACTGCAAAAAGCAGAAGTTATCATACAGGACATCAAGGGAAGGCCTTATCTTATGCAGAAACGCTCACATACTGTACATTTTTGCACCTTTTCTTGGCTTTGTTTCCTACCATAGACACAGCTTGGTCACAGCTTTCAACAGATGACCATGTGCTTATAACATTTTGTCTTTATTAGACACCCTCTTTGAACTTCTGGTCCTGTCATGCTGACTTAAATACCTTGAAGAATAAACCTGTATAATAAAACTAATGTATACCAGCAGAGAGTCAATGAGAAGGCTCTTATTCTCTGACTTATTAAGGCGGTGTGTGAATAATGATTCTACAAATGTTTTCTCTCTAAGATGTCAAGAAACTTGAAATCACTGGAGAGAGAGATGTGAGTACGGGTGATACTCTGAACCTGGCCTGCAGTGTCGACAGTTTCCCTCTGTCTAATGTTGCATGGACTAAAAACGGCTCAACCAAACACCTGGCCAACGACACTAGATCAGCCACACTCGTCATCTCTTCAGTGAAACCCGAACAATCTGGACTGTACATTTGTACAGCAAAACACCTCAAAAAAATCCTGAAGGAGGAAGTAAAGGTAACAGTGAACCGTAAGTACACAGCACCAAGAATCTGCACAGACAATTTGCATCTAAGGAACTGAAAGTCGTTGTTCTGTAAACAGAGAGCTCTAGATAAGAGACCTGTTCTTGATCTCTAACAAAATGTCATCTAACTTTATCAACCCTGATTTTGTACAGGGAGCTCTGACATTTCCTGGTGGGTATTCTTTAATTTAATGCAATTGAGATGAATAAGATGAAGACTAAAGGCACTATAGGTGGTTGTTCTGCTTTTCAGCAAAATCTATTTACCTTTCTGTCTACAGGGCCGGTTTTGCTCCTGAAGAAAATGAATCTTCAACTTTAAAAAGAATGAAATATTATTGGTTGAATGAGTTTAAAATGAGAGCTCTGGAGGAACTTAGTGTATATTGTTTTGTTCAACCTTAAACAAACAAAAACTATTGTTATTTTCTATCAACTCCATCTTAATGTATGTATGATTTTGTGCTTTTTGCAGCCCGTCCAAAGATCTTGCAAAGCTCTAGCTGCAAAAATGACCTAAAGGTCCTGACCTGCATGTGCATCAGCAAAGGGGATCCCTTGCCGTTTATCAAATGGCCTCTTTTAGAGAACCACACACACTTCACTGTCATTACCACCAAGTTAAACCACACAGTCAACAGCACCTTCATCCTGCCTGTTAAAAACCAGAATGGCAATGGGACTGACTGTGTTAGCAGAAATAAATATGGAGAAGTAAAAAAGACACTCTTCATAATGAAAGCAACACAAGAAGATGAAGGTACCTGCACAACTTCTGCATGCTCTGTCCTTAAACCTCTTTTTTATTTAGACACCCATAGTTCAGAAAGTACAGTGCTGTCATAGACTGACCCTGTTTGGCATATTTTTTGATCTCGTCTCCAGAACTATACAAGAGATTGATCAGAGCTGTGACACGGCTAGAGATTGTCATCGCCTTTTTGATCGGCGCTCTCCTCTCTGCAATCACCTGCTGTTTGGTGAGAAAATGCCACAGGTATGCTCATGTTGCATTCATGCTTTGTCCTTTTTTGATGTTGTATATCTTAATTTCAAGGCTTTCTCCATGCATAATAGTTAGAAAATATGTTTGAAGCTGTACACCTTGCTTTATGATTTATTATTAGTATTGTAAAATGTTAAAAAAAAATGTTTGAATGTGATTTTATCATCTTTGGCTGATATTTGGATGTTAATGTTGCTGCTTCTACTCTGCAGGAGAAAAACAAAGATCTATGGGAATTTTGCTGAAGATCTGGAGATGGTGACAAGTCAAGAAGATCCACTGGTAACCTTTTCATACAACAGAGCTTACAACACAACCGTTCAGTGGGTCCCAGACTTTTTCTGTCAGGTCCCCTCCATTCCCCACACACCACCATACACATCAATACATAAGCACATCAGTACACAAAGAAACACCTATCTCACATTATAGGATTGACTAAAGGAGAGAGTGTGGCTCTCTTTAATATCCATTATAAAGCTAAGGGCGAGCTATGACTCATATTTTTGTCTTTGTTTGAGAAGTAATGAGGTGTAGATTCAATGTAAGCCCTATACTGAAACAGAAGTCTACAAATTTCCCCATAATTTGGTAGCAAGGTTATTGTTGTTTAGTAAAACTAAAAACCAACTAAAACTTAAATGTTCAGATACTTTTAGTTAAGTAAAACTATTCCAATCCCACTCAACTTTTTTATATGGCACATTTTAAAAACATAACTTAAACCAAAGTGCTTCACAGGAACTAAACACTTTTATAAAAACACAAAACTATACAAGACATAAAAACTCCATCGAATACATAAAAACTTAGAAGCGACTGAAATAATATAAAACACAGAAGCAATAAAAACAAATGAAAGCAAGTTTTGAGAAAATAAAATACACATGCTGCTCTCAAGCTGATGAATAGGAAGATGTTTAAAGATGCGATTTAAAAGTGGGTAGGGTGGGGGACATTCTGAATTCCAGACGCAGCTATTCCACAGTTTAGGAGACAGAACAGAAAACACCCAATCCCTTCAGGTTTTTAATCTGGTCTTTGGGAGAACAAGGTGGAGCTGATGAGCAGATCTCAAAGGTGTGGACAGGGTGTAAACTGCTAAAGGGTCAGAAATGTACTGGGGGGCTGATCTGTTGAACAGTTTCAGAACAATCCATGAAATTTTAAAGTGAATTCTAAAATGAACATTGAGCTGTGGAGGGAGGCGAGAATGGGGCTGACTCCACACTGTCCACACTGTCCCATCTCTCAAAAAAGGCCATCTTTTAAAAGGCATTTTAGCTTTACGACTAATTGTAAACTAAAAATGAAATGAGGCATAAACACAAACTTTATTGTGTGTTTACAATACTAACTAAAATAAAACAAAGCTAAGGAAAAAATCTCCTTAGTTTTTGTCTTTGACAGCAGCACACTGACTGACATGTTCAAATAAGTGAGGAGTGAAAAGTAGCTTATTTGAGTGTATTTAATTAATAGATGATGTTTCCTGCCCCTTATGGTTCATATTATTGAAAAAACAAACACTAAAAACTGATTAAAATTGAACTAAAACAAAGCATTTTTGCAAAATCAAAACTAACCTAGCAAACCAGAGGAAAAACTAAACTAAAATTGAAAACAAAAAGAGAAAACAGAATAAAAATAAAAACTAATGAAATTCAAAACTATTCTATCGTTCTTTGGTAGAGAAAGACAAACCATGGTGCATTTTTATTCAGACTTTCTGATGCCCCTGTCATTGTTTTGGTCGTCCTCTAGGGGTCACGAGCCCCACTTTAGGGATCGCTGCATTAGTTAGAGCTGTGAAATATAGGAGCTGAAACTTTAGTGACACCTAGTGGTGAAACTGAAACATTGCACTGAGATAAAAAGCAGTGCAGCTATAATGGCAAACACCGGTTCCTCTATGGGCTAAAATCAGCCATAAAATATGGTTGTTACATTTAGATTCAGATAACTTTACTGCCACAGCAGGGCTTTCCACTGACCCGTCTCTTCATCATGGCTGGCTCTTTAAAATAAAAAAATTATAGTTTTAAAATAGTTTGACCAATAAGCTGCAACTTGTTTTTCTTGTACATTTTAGATTCATTTCAACAGTAGTTAAATTTAAAACCTGTTTCCTTGAACATGAAAATAATGTCATTAATATGGTGAAATTACTCAGATAATAATACATTTTTAATGAGTTTTTTCAAGCAGTAAAAAAAAGTTGATCATGAAACCGTCTTTAACATTAAGCCACTCAATTTTGATATGAGCGTGTGAAATAAAACAAATAAAATATTGCAACATCATTGGTGAAGTAGCCATGTTTTGTTGATAACCAGTTATCAAATCTACATTTTAGTTTTACACAACTAAATAAAACACAATATTGTTTGGTAAATATAAACTTTGCACATAAAGTAAGTAAATTTGTGTTTGGTAGATTATTTCTTTGTTGTAACAATTCTTCCTGTCAGTAAATTGTATATCATTTGATGCCTTTTTATTTCTCTTTAAAATGGTGCCACATTTGTAAGGAACATGTCTTTGTGGGATGAGCAGCAGAGCTGAGAGTGTGGGTTGTGCCCATGAAAATTTTCCTAATTTTTTTCTGCCAATGCCAAACAGGAAACAGGATATTAACAGGCTTTCAGACCGTATAAGATTTACTGCCAATCTACCAAACACAAATTTACTCACTTTTTGTGCTAAATTTATATCAGATTTCTGTGAATTCAGTGTTGGATGCTAAATTATTGTTGGATGCTAATTTCCCCTGCAGTCGGCACAGACGGTGTATAAATAAATGCTTATCAATGTAATAGCGGCTGATAAACCTTTGTTAACATTTCTGTGTTGTATCTGACAGATAGAGGTTGGTCAAGCAGTGGAAAATCATCACGCCATCGACCATGAGGCCCCAGAAGGAGGAGGAGAAGGCGAGGCAGCAGGGAAAGCAGATGTGGATTATTCCAACCTGGATTTCTCCAGGATCAAAAGGAGAAGTTCCGAAGAGGCAGGGGCGCCACAAGAAAGCACAGACACAGATTACGCTGAAATCAAAAGAGGAGATGCAAAGGTCAGACAAGGTGAAGAGGGTAAAGAGGAAGAGGAGATGACAGGAGAGAGAATGAAGGAGTGTGTGATAGATGATGGGGAAGGTGAGGATGTAGCGTTGTATTCCAACATCAAAGATATACTGGCTCAGAGTGAAGAGAACATTGCTTAGGAGCTTGACTATTTTCAACTTCTGTGATTTGTTCTTTTTTATCCATTTGTATGTTTTATGTTTGCAGTGTGGGGTTTGTTTGGGGTTTGCATTGCTGTATGCAGCATTCTTAAATCCCCAGGTAAAAAAAACATGTAGTTATTGTTTTAACAGTTAAAGACTTTTGCTGAATGCGCAAAGCTGTACTCAGTAGTTTAACAAAGGCCATCAGAATCTTTACATTAGTAATCCTTCAACAAATCTTAATGCCATAATGTATAAGTCTTATGTTATCAACATAATTATAACTCCTGGATACTTCAAATATAAAACCTCGAGTGCAGCTAAATGCCATATTCTATCACAATCTCACTTTTATTTTTTGTTTGCCAACTGTTTTTATGATTTTATTGATGCAATACATTTTATGTCATATGATGTATCTACTTCTGCATGTAAAAAGTAAAGCTTGATATTTTTTTATTTTTCATATTACATAGATTATTGAAACTGTGTAGTTACATGGGACCATAGGGCCTAAATTGCATTTATTTACCAAGAATTAAATGTGTTTTTTATTGCTTTTGAGGCACTGTATGAAGGTAGAAAATTCACATGATGTTTACAGAAAATTAAAGCGATACAGCAGGTAAATATTTGCTGATTTCTTAATTCCTTTATTTCTTAGAAGTGGACGAGAGGGCTGATACCATTCACAAGTCAGATTTGATATGAATTCAGCTTAAACTTTATTCACACTTGCACAAAACTCTTGAAAATGTCCTGAATTTTACCAGGTGAGCTGCAGGTGTGAATGCAAATAGCAGGGCTTTTCATCTTAATTACCCATGCCGGTGAAATCGGCAGGGGGTTATGTAAAGGGTTCTGTATCTTTGTTTGTTCGTTTGTTTGTTTGTATGTGTACAAGATAACTCGAGAATGGAAAGTTGTATTTTCACCAAACTTTCAGGGAATATTGGGATAATGAAAGGGAAGAATCTGTTAGATTTTGGTGATGATCTGTGCACCCTTTCATTTTTTTGTCGGACTTCGAAATTTTGAACACCATAGTAATCAATGGGAGTGTGAGTTCCTCGGTGGCGCTGCTTAGGCGTGGGTCTGCCGCCTCAGACAGCCATTTTAGTTTTTTTTCCCTCCTACCCTGGTTGACTGGCAGACAAACTACAGGAAAACTTCCTATTGCAAGGATCAGGAGTGAACAAGCAGGTCTGGAAATTTTCTTAACCTTCACAGAAGTCTTCTGTTGTTTTATGCTTTATTTTTTAAACTGGACCTGATTTGAAAAGGTGCACACCTCTCTATAGAGGGCCTCCTATCTGTCAATGCATATCAGAGCAAAAGCCAAGCCATGAGGTCAAAGGAAGAGCACAGTGGCCTCCAGAACTCTCAAATGGAAGAAGTTTGGTACAACCAGGACTCATCCAAGAGCTGGTTGTCTGACCAATGGGGGGAGAAGGGCTTTAGTAAGACAGGTGACCAAGAACCTGATGGTCACTGAGCTGCAGAGATCTGGGTGGAGATGAGACAAAGTTCCTGAAAGGACAACCATCACTGCGGCCCTCCACTGATCTGGGCTTTATGGCACAGCGGCCAGATAGAAGTGCAAAATACATGAAAGCCTGCTTGGCTTTCACTTGAGTTCTTTGCAAACTCCAAGTGGGCTTTCTTTTTATTGCAGGACATTATGTCTATGTAGTTATCAAATTCTTCGTCAAGAACCTCAACCGAGTCCAGGTGCCCTTTTGACAAAGAATTGGATGCAAGACATATTTCGCAACATTTCCTCAGACAGTTCTGCCATTATTTTGTTGCTTGAACTGTTGACTACATTGCTCAACGCTGCTTCCATGATTAGCTGTGTTTTTGCAATGTTTGGTCTGCATCTGTAAGCTGTGTCTGCATGTGTTTCAGATGAAGAGCATAAATGAGCCTTAAGGGTACAGATGTCTGTAGAAACACATGCAATATCAGGGTTTACTGAGCTGAACTGCACCAAACTGGACTGCTTGGTAAAAATGAATCTTTAGAGCTCTTTCTACCTCACCTTATCTTCTCATATTGATGTATAAAAGCAGGCAGCCCATCCTTCTCTACTGCTCACCATGTTTATTCACCATTCCTAGTTACAAACAGAAATAAACTCATCTGTAGCATACATAATGCCTTAAAAACAATCAAGGGATTGTCCAAAAAAAACCTGAATATCAACAACAAAGGACTGGCGTGCTTCAAAAAAAGAGCTTTTAAAGCCTTTGTGGTAGAACAGTGCACCTTTGGCTGATTTACTAACACATCTGCAGGACCAACAAATTTAGATATTTTATAAATAATCAGCCACTGAATTTAAGTCCCAGTATTTTACTCTTTGATTGAGCTCACACACTGTTTATTAGTGTCAAAATGGCATGATTCTACAGCACTGTTTCCACTGTCAAACAGGAAGCCATCTTTAAGGGTACATGCACCAAAATAACTTCTGAAACCCCAACCAAGTTTCGGGTGATTTGTATGCTGGCTTCCTCTAAAATGAAAAAAAAAAAAAAAAAATTACACCTTGGCTCATTTTTCTCAAACAGTATGCATTCCCCTTCAGCTCTGCACTACTTTGTTCCTCTTTATTAGTAAAGGAAGTGATTGTGAGAACTTTTATAACATTTTTTTATAGGGAAAAGAAAATGAAACAGGGAAACTGGGCTTTCTTTATGTCAACACAGAAGGAGGGAGGTAACCACATTAGGAAAATAAAAATCTCTGAAGGTTCAGTTTAGAGTCTGATTAGGAAGACGTCATGTCAGAGAACTCCAGATTAGGGAGAGGAAGTGATTCTGTACCAAAATACAAGTTATCTGCTGTGTACAGTTGTGCCAGCCGTTCAAAATGAAAAAAAAAAAAAAAAAAAAAAAAAAAAAGTTAGAAAAGCACACAGAGAAACAATGACACACCTAGGTCAGGTCTGGGTGGTTTTTATCACAGTTTGGCACGGGAACCCCTGACATAGCTTTTGCACAGCTGCTGCCTATTTGACCTCACTCATTGTGATGATCCAGATCAGGATCATTTAGCTCAGCTCTGTACTAAGTGCTGGTTTTAAGCTCTCAAACGGCTCTTTATTTGCTCCCAGATTGGCTCTATAAATGTGTGGTAAAAAAAACAACAAAACTAGAAGAAAGGAAACTGGCTCTTAAACTGAAAGTAGCTTCTGTGATTCATGTAAAAAAAAAAAAAAAATCATAAAACAGGCTTGTTTGTGACATTACTCCTGCTCACCCCTTAAGGTATGCTATATTTGCTGACTAGTTTTAATTAAAAGCAGGTTTGTGACAAAACGAGGGTAAAAGTTGTTAAAGGGGCGCTGCTAGCCTCCAAGCTCAGTGTCAGACTCAGTACTCTTACTTAGATGAGTAGAAGGATGTCTGCAAGACTAAATTGTTCGTGATATTGATCGTCTGCATACCAGGCAAATTGGTTAATCACTTTATTATGCAAGTGTAAAATCACTGTTGCAATTTTGCTGTTTTTAATATTATCTTTGTCATTTTACGTCGTACGAATGCAAGTTTAAACACTTCTGTGAATGGGAGAATCTCATCTTTCACTTCCTCCCTCACTTGCCATTTCACGTGATTCACAGCCGGAGTTACAGGGCCATTAAGAAAGCAATGGGCACATGTGGTTGCCTCTCACTGTGCGTCATTGAAGGAATCTTTTGTCCATCAACTTGCACATCCAAATTTGTTGAATCCTTTGTCCGTTAACCTTCTCAACCAGTTAAACTCTTGAATCCCCAATGCCCTCCCTCCCACAGTTTTTGCTGGAGAGGTAAGGCAAGAGACAGGGGAGAGCGGAGAGAGTTCAAAATGAAAATGGCGGCGAAGCGTTTAAATGTTGCAGAAGCCTTTAAACAAATGCAGAGAAGCAGTGATTATGGTGAAAATAGAATGACAGACAACATTTATGCTCAATAACAATATGACAAAATGTTATTTCAGACTTGTTTTCTGCACTTACCTATTATTTTATTCATATTTTCCACTAATTTTGTGAAGCTATGACTTTGGTCAACCTATTTTAAGCACCAAAACAATTCGTGCGTGAAGGTGTTTTCACAAGAGATTCACCATTTTCAAAGATTGCATTTACATAAATAAATCTTCACACTCCTCTGGGACAAAAATGGGCTCCAGTTTTCATAAAGCTGAGACTGTCCTGAACACTTTGATGTAAAACACTTGGGTATTGTCTTATTTGCAAGTACCTTAAAAAGGTGAACATCAGCCATATGGTTACCTCGTCTTTAAGGCCAACCTGTGGCTGTTACGATGAAATCACAGCCTCAAACTAATTTTTTCAGACACCACTGGTGAAGCTTACCGTAAAACACCAAATAATCGCCGGGTGTGGCACTACATTTTAACAAATAAACGCCTGTTCCAAATAAATGCCGGGTGTTATTTATTTACAGCTCCGATATGTGACTGAAATGAGATGAGAACCGTATAAAATCAACTCAAAACTCCCCCTCCTGTTCTTCTCCCTGTTTGAGCTCCGTAGCTCCGCCCCTTTCTTTACGTGTCTCCTCACGCGTGAAAATGTCCGCTGAATAGTATACTCACGTTGGAAAAGCGGTGTGGAGGGATTTTGCTCTGCTTTTCCACTGAAATCAACGGCCGAATCACAGGCAAGAAAACACTTCATCTCATCATGAACAAATCCTACACGGGACCGAACACCGCGAGAAGGGTCTAGCTGCAGCTGCAGCCGCAGCCGCTCCGTACAATCCACGCCTACCCCAATGAGCCACCCCAAAACCTAACCAGACAAGTGGGCGTGTTTTGTAGGTGGCGTGTTTTGTACGGTGGCCGCGGCTGCAGATGGGTATTACTGAACACCGCCGTAATTCCGCCATTGAATCAACTTCTCACAGAGCTGAGATACGGAAGCTACAGCGGCCAATAGGAACGCTTCCTCTGACCTGAGCCTGATTGGCTGCGAGTACTAGCCTCCTCATTGGCTGGGGCACCCCCGTCCCTTGCTCGTTTTCTCAAGTGAGATAGCAGCGCCATACCCCGGTGCAGCTAAAAAATGAAAAAGTACGACATTAACTTTAAACTGTCTGTCGTCAACTTTGTGTTTGTTTAGTTCCTTACCAGTATTTAAAGTGTTTAGAGAGTGTTGAGTAGACAGAGGAAGACAAAAGTATAACTATGATACTGTAATCTTGTCTTAAAAATGTAAAAGTGATATTCATACTGGTGTAAATAAATCGTTTGATTACATTTACCATATTTTTCCAATTTTTGCTAAGCAAGATTTTTGTGAGAAAGGAATTAAATGCTTGTTCCAAATAGCAGCCTGGTCCCAAATAAACACCTGGTCTGCTCAGTGATTGAGACAAATAAATGCCTGGGCTATTATTTGGTGTTTTACGGTAACCTGGCACGATGTGTTTCACACATCCATCTGATGAACGACTCACAGACAGCATTTGGGAAAGGGCAGAGCCTTTGAAAAAAAAAAAAACTCGGAGGGTGATTGGACGCTCTGTCACATCTTTACGGGTCAATCAGAGCAACAAAACACATTGTAGCCCCAAACCGAGGTGCGCTCCTACCGAAGGAGTAAACTCCTTAGAGAACTGCATAAGATAAACAATGCAGACATGTCAGTACATGACTTTAGTCGTTTTAAAAAAGAAAACAACGCACTGCGGTTCTTTGTTCTTCTTTTAACAAAGAAATGTTATAAAGTTCTGATAAAACTGGTGCTTTAGCAGCATCCACGCTAATCTCTTCCGCCATAATTTCACAGGTCTCTTGTTGCTGCTTGCTTACGTCACAACTCCACCGCACCTGAAAGCACTGCCCCTCGTCGCTGATTGGCCCTGTCACTTTCTAACCGGGCCCAAACGGTTCAGATGGGAGCTTTGCAAGATGGATTCGGCAGTGAGAAACCCAGAAACAGGCGTATCCATGTGCTTTGCAATGTAAGGTGAAGCTGAAGTGGGCACAAACCGGGGCTGGCTATACGCAGGGGCAAGAGGGGGCAACGCCCCCTCAAACAAATGCCTTGCCCCCTCAAACCAAATCCGCCGAAAAGGGCACAAGCTTCCTCATCGCTCTCTCCACTCCGCTCCGTGCTGTGGCACACAGCCGTCCGGGGATCTACTGTCTGCAGTCAGCATAGACCCTCCTCCCAGGAAACACCCAGCGCTTCTGTAACCTGTCAGTCACTCTGAGTATCCTGTAGAGTTCACTGGAGGGAGCGCGGGCGCGAGCGAGAGATGGTTGTGCATGTCGTGCCGTGCGTGTTTATATGTGTGTGCGTGTGTGTCTGCAAGAGAGCTAAACTCTCGGAGACCGATAAAGACGATAAAGAAGCTGGAAAACATCCTGTTGTGTAGGAAGAGTGGGGGTCCTGATAAAGTAAACAAAAAGTCGAACGCTTCAGTGTTTTACATTATAGCTAGCAACACATTCTGGTGAGAGGAGTTATGCATTAGCCTCATGTTATTGAACTGCACACCCAGCTGCCACATACGCTGATGTAGACAGATGTTATGATCAGATGTTTCTGTGCTCTTCATCAGTGTTAAAGGAGCAACCCCCAACTCTAAAGGTGAGATAATACAGTCATGTCTGTCTCCTGTAAATTATAATAATTGTGATAAGTGTATTTATCTCTCTGAAAGTGGAGTGTGTGTTTAACCCTAACCAGTTACTGTATTGATGATATGAAATATACAGATTAATTCTGTTATGTTGTTGAGCTTCATAAGATCTGCCGTTTTTTGGAGGAATAGAGATGCAGGTGGTGGTCATGCACCTGAAATCAGTATGTTGTGATGGTTGACTGTTGTTGCTTGTCATTATAGGAGTTATTTTTGGTGTACTTAAGCTGTCAGTGGACTTTTATGGAGTTTTGTTCGTTCATCAAAAGAAAAGCACTAAATATTGATTATTGGGCTGTTTTGTGCACTCTGGCGGTTTTTGGACAAGTTTTGGGCTGGAAACTATCAGCTGTATCTGGCAACACTGATTGCGCAGTGAGCTGTGTATGGAGAGGCTTGGCTGGTTAGCATATACAGCCTGTCATACATAAATGTGGTCTGAGGCTTGTCATTGTCAGGGTCTGTATTTGATGATAATACTGACAGGCCATTTGCACATCTGAGCGACTAAATTAAAGTTGTTCTGTTGCGCATTTCATGAGAGAAGTTGTCAGTCTCATTTTTTATAAAGCATAATGTGACCATGTATAGATAGATACTTTATTATACATTCATACTGTCTTGTAATTCTGCTTGATTTTTCTCTCAAAATGCACCAGATTGACACTTTTAAATATGAAATATTCAAAATTTTCTTACAGGGGAGAATTCCCCCGGACCCCCCTAGAGGGGTTGTATCCTTCTCACGTTTTTCACCCCTGACCCGTTTTCATGCCTGCTACAGAAAGCCCCACCCAGTCTCTAGTTCTGCATGCTGGTTTGAGGTGGTTTGATGATGATAATAATAATAATAATAGTAATGATAATAATAATCACAGTAATTTTTACAAAACTTTTACTCTCATCCATTCCCACTGCTTTCAGCAGCTCATAAAGAGCTTCATGTGCGTTTCTGCATCTATTTTCTACAAACTCAAACTGATCATGACAGCGAAGCATGAAACACAATTTTGCCATTGGACTTAAAGTTTCCTTCAGTTCTGCACGATGCATCCATTTTTCAGAGCTTTTAAAAGTGCTGCTCCTGCCTGTACCAGTAGCAGTGATGCTGCTGGTACCTCACAGACAACAACAACAAAAAATATGCTGGAGCATGATGTGTACGCATGCTGCCCCCTTCACATTTCTACCTGCCCCCTCATGTATGCATGCCTAGAACCGGCCCTGGCACAAACCCTCCTGCTGGCCTGATGTCATATCAGCCATGCCCTCAGTTATATATAATCTATATCCTTAAAATCAAAGTTAAAAAAATTCAGTCCTCTTCAGAGTGTGCTCATAAAGACATTCTGACCAAAGCCATTTTTCAAATTATGCTGTAGTATGTTTTTTCCAGCTGTAAAAATGTTATTATGGGTGTTTATGTGACTCGCAGTTGTTCAGCCTCTGCTGGACACTCTGCATTGGCCTCAGTTTTTAACAATGGATGCCTCCACTTGATATTGAAAATTTAAAATCAGTGTTTCAGTTACATCAGTGTAAATCAGTTTAAATGCCTGGTCCTTTTCAGATCATGAAGCAATATTTTGGTGACGTCTAAGTAATCGACTTTTTTGGTTGGTGTGGGTTGCCATCATAGAGCCGAAGGCTGTCATATATTTTATCAAAAAATCCCATTATTGAATTATAATGATAGGATGGTGTGAACTTTACTTTTTCAGCAGTCAGTTTCTTTATAAACTACTTCATGGCCACACTGGCTGGTATTGGCTTCTCTTTTTTTATGTGATTTTTTTTACATCAAGGTTCAAGGTTGTCTTTATTATCTCTTTAAAGAGCATTTTTCTTTGCAGAAACAAAACTATCCAACCCCATACATCCATCAGTCCAACTATAAATAAAGCAAAACATTTTAAAACATTTAAAAGAATAATGTTTAAATAAATTCCCATAGCATAAGTTGAGTCTCTATACTAGTTGGTGGTGGCTACTCTTTTTGTCGTTAAGACTATTTACACTGTCTGAGGCAGATGATCATTGTCAAAATTAAAATGAAAAAAATCCCTCAATTAAATTGTGTGTTCATATTTTCTGTCTTGTAAACACATGCCTTTTTATACGCTGCTGCACAAGCAGTGCTCATGCATGTATGCGCTGAAAGTGAACGTGGATTAAGGCTAAGCTAACAGGATTACAATGTTCCACTGGCAGAGCAAACACTTTAAATAGATCAAGCTGACACTGCCGGGGCTGCAGGACCACAGAAGGATCTGCGTCTGGCAACTGAGACGAAACATTTTCATCACATTGCTGCCTTTTCTCCAGATCTGTGGGTAAGTGTGCAGGATTTAGATTAGATAAGTTTATAAAAATGCAAATTCTTTAAGTAAAATAAATTAATCTTTAACCTGATCATGTTAAGGTAGGATACAGGATATTGATTGCTTTCTTTTTGTGGGAAACATCTTGTAACAGACTTGATAAATGGACTATAGAAACCAGCAGTTTACTAGTAAACATGATGTACATTACTGCTGACTAGGCAGGTTTTTACTCCTATTCTAAGTATGATTTAGTCAAGTGTTTTCAAGTGCCATGTAAAAGTATTTTTCCCCTTCCTGGTTTATGTTTAACATGTTTGCTCATCAAACTAATTTTTATATTAGAAAAAGATCACCCGAGTAAATACAGAATGCAGTTTTATGATCATGATTTAATTTATAAAGGACAAAAAAGCCGTCCGAACCTACCTGGCCCTATGTGAAATTGTAATTGCCTAAACCTAATAACTGGTTGTGCCCCTCTCTGCAGCAAAAACTGCAAGCTAGTGTTTGCAATAACTGGCAGTGAGTCTTTCACATCACTGTGGGGGATTTTTGGCCCACTCTTCTTGCAGAATTGTTTTATTTCAGTCATGTTGGAGGGTTTTCCAGCATCTCAATCAGTTTTAAGTCCAGACTTGACCACTTGAAAACCTGTTTTATTTTTTTATGCCATTCAGAGGTGGACTTGCTGGTGTGTTTGGGATCATTGTGGTTATAAACTGATGGCTGCACATTCTCCATCAGGATTTTCTGTTAGAGACCGGAACTCATGGTTCCATCAATTACAGCAAGTCATCCAGGCCCTGAAGCAGCAAGCAGCCCCAGACCATCACACTACCAGCACCATGTTTGACTGTTGGTATGATGATCTTTTTAAGAAATTCTTTGTAAGTCTAATGGAGAGGAAAAGTCCAACTTTCGTCTCATTAGTCCACCAAATATTTTCCCTAAAGTCTTGAGGATCATCAAGATGTCATTTAGCAAATGTGAGAAGAGCCTTTGTGTTCTTTTTGGTCAGCACTGGTTTTGGCCTTGGAACTCTCCCATGGATGCCATTTTTGCCCGGTCTCTTTCTTACTGTTAAATCCTGAACTCTGCCTTTAACTAAGCCAAGTGAGGCCTGCAGGTCTGACAATGTTCTGGGTTCTTTTGTGACCTTCTGGATGAGTTCACTCTTGGAGTAATTTTGGTAGGCCGGCCACTCCTGGGGGGGAACACCACTGTTCCAAGTTTTCTCCATTTGTGGGCAATGATTCTCACCGTAGTTTGCTGGAGAAATGGAAATGGCTTTGTTAACCTTTCTAGACTAATAGAAATCAGTGACTTTTTCCTCATTTGTTCTTGAATTTCTTTAGGTGGTGGCATGATGTGTTGTTGTTTGAGATATCTAAACCAACTTCACTGTCAGACAGGCTTTATTTAAGGGATTCGACAGGTCTGGCAGTAATCAGGCCTGGGTGTGGATAGTGAAATTGAGCTCAGCTTTCCAACAATGTGGTTGATTACAGTTAATTCATGATTTAACAAGGGTGGGCAATTTCTTTTTCACATAGGACCGGGTGGGTTTGGATGGCTTTTCCCCTGCAATCATCATTTAAAAACTACATTTTATATGTGATCAGGCTATCTTTGTCTAATATCAAAATTAGAGGATATTTAAGAACAAAGCATCAAAAGTGAGCTTCTCTGACATACGTTTGTGTCTTTTTGCAGGAATGGCGGATGTTTTCAGAGGCCTGAACCTCCTTGAGACCCTAAAAGAGTCCATAGATAACAATAAGTTATCAGAGGTTAAGGACACAGTGGAAGATCTCCTGATCAGCAGAATCAACTTAGCTGTTTTGGGAGACCGTGAGGTTGGAAAAGCCACCCTCATAAACTCCCTCTGTGGCCTTGGTCCTGGGGACGATGGAGCCGCACCGTCTCCATCCCCCGTTTCCCCAGAAGAACTGGCAAGCTACCCCAACCCTAAACACCCTGATTTCCGTTTGTGGGATCTTCCTCCTGTTCCTTTAAATTCCCCGTTTGAACCTGAGGGATACATAGAGAGAGTCAAGTTCCTCCGTTACAACGCTGTCTTCATGACTTTTACACAGACGCCCCATCCCAATGCTGTGAAGGTGTTTCTGGAGGCCCGTTCATTACAGCGACAGACTGTGTATTTTATTCTCCTAGCTTCAGATAAAGACACAGAAAAAAGCCTAGAAGAACAAAGAAAGGCCAGCGTGGAGGCGTTGAAATCACAGGATGTGGCTCAGCCTAAAATCTACCTGGTGAGACCCTCAACTCTGGAGAAATTTGACTTTCCCGGCCTGCTGGAGGACATAGGAAGAGACCTCCCTGAGATCCGAGCCCACGCCCTTCTCTTGGCTCTCCCAACACTCACCTCCACGCTTGTCACTCAGAAAAAGGACGCATTCAAAGCCCTTGTATGGGCAGCTGCGTCGTTATCAGGTGGGGTTTCAGCTATCCCTGTTCCCTTTGTGGCCTCCATGGTGGACTCGAGTGTAGCAATGCGGATTCTGACTAAAGCACAATTATCTCTGTGCCTGGACAATGAATCAGTCGAGCGTTTGGCCCGACAGCGAGGTATAGAACCCTCACGACTCAAGGGGCTGCGGACTTGCGAACTGTCAGTGGAAGTCACAAAAGGTGAAGTGAAGAAGCGTCTAGCAGCAGCAGAGAAGGAGTTGGCGACAATTTCTTCAAAGTTTGTACAGATGGCGATGCCGAGACATGCCCGTTCTGTCAGCCGCTCCTTCGCTGCTATGCTGCAAGCTTTAAATGGCGCCATCGATGAAATGGCGGGGGATGCTGAGAAGATAGTAGCTGCTGCTCTTGGGGAGGAGAAGTGAACGGTTCTTTTGCTGTTTCCTGTTCATGTGTGGTTCACCCTAACTTTGGTGTTTGGGGTATTAACAAACATGATCTATTCAGTGTTTGGAAAATCTTTTAACAAGCATTAAAGGATGTGGTTAATGTGTGATGTTTAGCTGCCTGCTTTCTCAAAGTATTTGAACTATGAGCTGCAAGTAAAAACACAAATCTTGAACAGTTGCTTTCACTATTTGCAAAAACGTCGAATTAGAGGAAGTGAGAGGGAGCTCAGCCTCATGGTTACCACAGCAGGCAAGTTGAAGCCAATAATTTATCATCAGTAGGAGAATAAAAGATTGTGTTCTCTGGCTTGCATGATTGGATATGCAAATTTACAAGACTGTGTGTCAGCTGTGAAAACTTCCCTTTTAAATCTTACTTTAGAAGGAATGGAGTAAGCAATGAGCTGCTAGAAGAGAATCCTGTGAGGTAAGAATGAGCTTATTTTAACTATTTGGCTGCCTTATCAGACAGAAATGCTGTTTTCTCTCTTTGAAAAGTCATCTGAATTACCGAGGTGGTTAAAAAAAAGATTTCTATAGACTTTATATTGGGTGGTAAAAAGGGTGGTTCAAATTCAGTCTTCCTTTGGTTAAAGGTCGTCTCATTGCACTTGGAACTTGGAACTTAGATTCAACCAAATTATCAAACCTGTAAAATTAAAAAATGTTCAATATACCTCTATGAAATTGTATATTTGATACACAGTTTCATTTGAACTCTGTCTAATCAACATGATCAATAACTTCTTAAAAACTTTGTCTTGCTACCGGGTACCCCCTTGTCCCTTGAGACTGAGCCACAAGGGTTAGCAGTGAAATCAAATTACAAAACGGGATGACCCTTCAAACTTCTGATACGTCATCAGTAGTCATTTGTACACAGACGCACCTTTTTAAAATGCTCTTTCAAAATCAAACGGACCATAACGCATTGAAAAAAATAAAATAACGATGTTGGATTGTTGCTGTAATTTTCAAATTTTACTGGTGAGTCGCGAGGCTCTGTATGAGATTTACCATAACACTCAGGTTGAAGTGTGCCTCTGGAGAAAACTCAGTTTGACAGGTCATGTACCCCAAGAACTTCTCCCTGCCCATCCATTACAACAACAATCAGGACTCTCTAACCTAGTGGGACCTCCAGGGGCACGCAGCAAGGCAAGGCTAAGCAACACCAGCCCTGCAGAAGAGGAGCATTTCATTGATGTCACCTCAGATTCAACAATGTTATTGTGGTCCAGTCCTACACATTGTCTGCATTTTGGACTGGAGTAGAAAGGAGTATCTTCTGATAGGCAGGAGAAGCAGGGCCACTTTCTTCCTTTTTGTTACATACTTGCTATGGGAGATGAGGTTTTCTGCTGTTGCCTAATTCAAGACACACAAAAAAGGTTAAATTTGGACATTGAAAATTATCTGAGAGGCCGTTTCACAGCTGGAACAGATCTGTAGCACCACATAAGCCCACAATAGTCACTGAAATTGTTGCAGGACTGGGAGTATCTTCAAGATGTTCATCATGACTAACAGTGTGTTTGTCGTACGTTAACACATTTTTACTTGTTGGTATGGAAGAGGAGAGGTGGAGGGGCCTGAAAATATTTTCACTTGCCAAAGGGGGACTCAATGGAAAAAGTTTGGGAACCACTGCTCTAACTTAATATGAGGAATGGATTTTAAAATGAGACAGATGCTATAATACAATTCAAATGAGCATACAAATTATTCTCCTTCAATATCCTCCCTTCTGCATCAACACAGAGGTGCATTCAGGTCTTCCACCGATCACAGTAGTGCAGTAGTAGGTCTTCTTCAGACAGTTGTCTCGGAACCTCTGTCGTTCATTTCTTGATTTCTGACACAGACTGCAAACATGTTCCTTTGAGCACAGATTTGATCTTAGGAAAAAGGAAAAAGTCACAGTGCTAGATCAGGTGAATAGGGAGGGTGATCAAGCACTGTGATTTATTTTTGGGCCAGAAAATGCTTTACTGAGAGCGTAGTGTGAGCTGCTGCGCTGTCTTGATTTTTCCACACTTCAGTCAGGACTACTTTGTCAAGAAACACACATGGTTTGCAGTTATTAATTTTGCTCTCATTGCTGTTATTTATATTTGGGGGTGTGACAGTTCTGGGATCCCCCCTGCCCTTCCACAAGCCTGTGTGGAGAGCATAAAGAAGTGACAGCACATGTTCCTGCTCTCCCTGTGCCGACAAGGAAAGCCTGAGGCAGAGAGAGAAGCAGCAATAAACCCAGAGCTGGCATCAGTGACAACAGAATGATATTGATTAAGTCAGATATAGCGTAGAGGAGGAGCTGGGGTGAAGAAGGGTTGCAAAAAACACCCTGCGGAGGGAGTAGTAAAGCATAGCCAGGCTAGAGCAATTAGATATGGCAGCGCTGGATTCGGTGGCCTGCCTGAACCAAAACTATACATTCGAATGTGGTCTCTTTCTACAGACTTTTTCTCTCAGTTTTTCTAGCACTTGTTTGTAATTGTGTTGATTCACATTGACCTTGAACCCACTCCTCCAAAATCACACCCTCAGTGTCAAAGACAACAATCAACATGGTGTCGAAATTGGACTTGCTTTAATGTGCTTTTTTCATTCTTACTGATAATGGTGTTTTCTAATGCACTGACTGCTGTTTTGTCCCAGGATGGTTTTGGAAAATCCAAGTTTGCCATCACTTCTAAAAAATGGTGTGTTTCTTTCAATTTGATCCAAAACATTTCCACAATTTTGACACAAACTTTTGTCATGTTGAAATTCTCATGCAAAATTTGCCAAACTGTGTCTTCATCAATGGAGACCATTTCTGCTGTCATTCTTAAACTGAGTCGTTGATCTTTTCCAAAAATTTGTTTAATTTGTTGAATGTTTTCAGAACTTTTCGATGTGCTTGGGCACCCAGAATGTTCATGGTCTTGGAGATCCTCCCTGCCTTTACTAAATCTTTTGTGCCATAAAAAAACACGTGCACGTGACATGCCCCCGTACACCTCAGATTCAGCTGCTGTTTTGTTCAATTTCACCAAATATTTCAAGTTATTGTGCTGCATAACTCTTAAGCTAATCTGACACCTTAGCAAAAACACGTGGCGACTATGGCTCAGTCGTCCCCGATCGGAAGGTTGTGGGTTCAATTGTTGATGTCCTTGGGCAAGACACTTAACCCACTGCTTCGTCAGTGGTGTGTAAATGGGTTTGGAAGCATATGGGTGGGATTAGGTAACACTAATGGCTAGTTCTCCACGGCAAATTCTGCCATCAGTGAATGAATGTGTGAGTGGATGGGTGTGGATGGGTAGGTGTGTAAAAGCACTTTGAGTAGAAAGGTGCTCTACAAACTGAAGCCCATTTACCATTTACGTGCACTTCAGTCAGAAGCTAGCAGTGAAAGCAGTTGTGTGTGAAAACTCAACCTTTATTATTACTGTGTGTGACTGTGAACCAAGTGGTTTTATCCTTATGAGCACAGTCTCATTATCTAATAGACATACCTGAAAACATATGGGTAGGGCTTATAATGGTAGAGATAAGAGGTGAGGTGGGACTGAACCTATCTCTATGTGCTTCTGAACACCATAAAACAAAAAAACTGTCCAGTTTCACATAGTAAATGTTACACCTAAGATCTCCTCTTTTGGCTTTTTTAACTTAAAGACAAACACTACTTTAAAATGTAAGCACAAAACTTCCCTAAAAGTGAGTAAAAGTAGAATATCTAATTTTAAAAAGCAAAAAGTACCTCTATGTAATCAGGCAACTTAATTACAGAAACATGAGTTATTTTGTTACTTCCAGCTCTGGTTGTGGAGTTGTTTTCAGTGAGTTGCAGACGCGTGCCTTGAAAAAAAAAAAAGACAAAAATTATGACAAAACCCTACAATATTCTGGAGCCCTTCGTGTATAACAATGCTGGCTTTCTCATCGTAAACTGTTTATTTCTTGAAATCTCACATTTAAAAAAAAAATTTGTACATATCACTGGAACCAGAGTAAAATAAATAAGATACACGCATGCATGTCCTCCCAGAGTGTTCGTAATATGCTTTACACATGTTTTTGTTGCTTTTTGCTATGTACTGTTTTGTTCCATCTAAGGTCCAAAATGTGCCATTTAATTAATGTGAGTAGCTGCAGGAGTTTTAGATTGTTTCATTTCTCATAAAGGGGGCAATGGTGCTTCCTAAGGTCAGCTGTGAACTTCAAAGTGTATCATAAAAATATCCTCTAACTATGGCATTATTACACGGCTGATGCAGTATTAAACTTCAGTTTTCTGTACAAAACATTATTCTTCTTTTAATCAGTAAATCTAAATGACAAACTCTGCTGGCTGTGTTTAAAATAAGATGTCTATTTTCTTTTCTCTGATAATCTCTAAACATCTGTATGTGAAATAGGATTCAGAATACTGTAGCAAGAAAGAGGAAGAATCTTGACTCAGTGATTTGCATCGAAAATAACCTTCCTGTTAAAAACCTAAACTTACTGTAAAAAGAACAGCTGAGATTTAACAGTGATGTTATACGGAGAACTACAAAAACCTGCTGTTATATTTGTGCTTCATTAAACAGACTGCAGTCCTAGTTAACAATGAAGACGCAGACAGTGGGGTGGCTGATATTTCTGGCAATAATAAAAGGTAAGATTGTATTATTCCAGCTTCATAATCACTGTTAAGTTTACTAATAACATTTACTTTTAACTCAAACAACCCTGACTTTTTAATTTGTGTTTTCAACACCATAGGTTTCCATTTTAGCAAAGCGAGCTCTTCTATCCCCTTCATACATCAGGAACGCTCCCTGACAGCGAAAGAGGGGTCCTGCATTGAGCTCAAGTGCAAGGTCATTCAGGATGTCACTGGTTCTGGTGCACGCTGGTTTTGGCTAAAGAATCCAAAATACAGTGATGAGAAAAGAGACTATAATGGCATTGTAGTTTACAGCTCAGGACAACAAAGCCCCCCTGTAGATCCGTTCTATGAACACAGAGTAAGTTATAAAGGTTCTCCAACAAAGAGTTGGGAGTATGCCTCAAAGCAGACAACACTGTGCAGCATTTTAATCTGCAACCTGAACAAGTCTGACAGTGGAAACTACTCTGTCAGATATGATGGAGGCACTGGTTCTAGGAAATGGTTGACTAAAGCTGATGTTGCCTTAAAAGTGACAGGTGAGTTGAATATATTCATACTTTTCTGAAACATTCTGAAAAAATACCAAGCAGTAGTTACAGAATCAAGCGATGAACTCTGCTGGAAGCAGAAATGATACCATTAGCTGAGTTCAGATTCAGCTGATATGTTGAGTACATTTTATGAAAACATTATCTGTTGTTGGTGCCACTGTCAGAGGGTGAGGTGAATTAATCTGAACTGTAAATGTCACACTGCTAGTCTTGGTGGAAATTCAGATATCAAATTTGGATTACTTAAAGATAAGTCACAATGATACGGTGGACATAAAAGTCTACACACCTCTGTTTATGATACCAAGATATAAGTCAAGTATCAAAAGTCTTGAATAGTCTTTAATTAGACATTTGAAATTAAGGCCTTAGAAAGTCTTAAAAAGTCTGATATTTACCAGTGAGAGTTGTGGAATTTCAGACAGCACTTTCACTAAGACATGTCTCTATCCAGGCTTTGTTTTCTAGCCAACCTAATGAGGTTTTAACAATCTTTTTCCTCAAATTGTTGCATAAATCTTCTCCTTAATTTAGGGAATTCAGAGCTGGATGTTCTACATTTCCTTGGGGAGGACCCCAGACCCCTCAACTGTTACTACTGGTTCAAAACACTAGTCCAGTGCTCTAACATCTGGGCTACCATGTTGCCCACTGAAAAACCCTTTCAGCCCACCTTTATTTTAACAGGTCTCCCTGAAAAAAAGGAATATTCTGCTTTTAAAGAATTAAACTGCTCAAGATCAGATTAGCACACCTGCAATATGATAGATATCAATATCCTGTATACTAATAGAATAGAGGTGTTGAATGTGCCAGCAGTCATCAAATTTTGTGTTTATTACAAAGAAAACAGAAATCATCCAGCAACACTTGAAGTTTAGAAAACAACCTTATTAGACCAATGCATTTCGCCTTGTAGCCTTCATGACCCTGACGAAGACTGCAAGCCGAAATTATAAAGTTGTTCTCTTAACTACTAGTGTTGCTGGAGATGTCTGTTTCCTTAAAGTCCTTCTTCATCCTCCATACACCTTAGAAATTGGTGATGTTGTGCCAGAAATACCTGCTTCAGCTCTGCGGAGCCTTATACCATTTGACATTTTAGAAATAGTTCATTAAACCAGCAAACTCAGCCCTGGTCTGGTGTACCGAGAATCTCAAATACCTTTCATTTTTGACCATTTACCATGCAAAAGATAGTATTACATTTTCTCAATTCAGGTCTTAAAAAGGTCTTAAAACGTCTTAAATCTGATTTTTAAAAAGTTTAGTAACCCTATTGAAGAACTTTTTCCAACTTTAAGCAAATCTGTAACATATGTAATTAAAGCAGGTTGAAAAACAACCAACATCTTTTAAAAGGACATTTAAAATGACTAAAACCTGTTTACATAAATATGCACACCCCTAGACTAATACTTTATTGAAGCACGTTTTAATTAAATTCCGGGCTATCACAACTAAAGTCTTCAATAGTGATTAATCTCAGAATTTCTGTAATTAATCAAAATTAATCTTCCCATGGACTGTGTTAAACTAAGGGTGATTGACTTCCTGTTTGGAAGTAGACCTGATTTTATTTTGAACAAGAAAAGGATTTTTTTTTTTAAAGATTATGACATGAACTTTACTTGTAATGGATTGTAAAGGAAATCAGTGAACAGTAAAAAAGTAAATATTGAAGGTGCAGGTAATGTTTGACTTGTCCACTGAGCTACTGGTGGGGTTTTAAAAGTGAAATGAGACTTTAAGGAGCAGTGGCGGACTTATTTTACATCACTGTGGCTGCAGGGAGATGCTGCAGTGGCTTGACTAAAGTGTGAAAAATTAAGGGGCATTAACTAATGCACACTTAGAGACTTTAATTAATAGTGAAAAAAGCATGAATGCTGACAGCCCTAATTTCATAACAGCATTCAATCTTTTTTTGTAGGAGTCTGTAAGAGTAGCCTCTATCTTGACCTGGGTTTGTAGACTTTTATAGCCACTTCATGAAAATATTACAGGAAAAACTGTGCCCTTAAATTTTTGTTTTACATAGAATCCAATCTTACTTGCAATGTGACCTCATTTGTAAAACAGTTATCTACAAGGATGGATGTCATAGAAATCAACTGTTAATGCATGTCTTAAAGTCTATAACAAACAGTTGAGTTAAAATTCATCTGACCTAGCAACACGAAACACAAGCGCCCTTTCTGTTGGAAAATATGGGGCTAACATCCTCATGAGATCAACCTAAAGAAAAAGTATCAAAAGGCCAATATGAGCAATAAGACTATTAAAAGCCAAGGGTCCTGCCTTCATCTGAGGTTGTAAAAACCTGGCACAGTCTTGGATCCTCAATCACCTTGCTGAACATCAGCCTCAAGCCTTTAATAACCATTTAACTGTCAGTCTCAGCTATCTGCCTGCCAATGGTCTCTCTGCTGAGTATCTCTCACTACGGCAGAGTTTAGCTCAGCTAATATGTCACTATTTAGCCTTCAAACACAGCTCGCTTTTTTGGCCAGTCAACCAACAAGTTTCCCAAGATTTATCTTAAAGTTTAGTCCACAGCAGTATCATAAACAACATCAAAACAGCTTTTTCAAAATGTATATATTTCAGGGAGAAAAACTATTTCCATGTGAAGAAAAGTCAGAAACTTAAAAAAACTGAATGTGACAGACTGAAAAATGTTAGAATGAAATATGGGTTTAGACTTAATGATTTACTGAGAATTAATTCAATTTCAATGTGTGGTGAAACTGGTGATATTTTGCTTTCACTTACTGTGCTGTAAATTCTGAATTATATTTCTGATAATATTATCTCTTTTTTTTTCTTTCAGACAATCTATGTCCGATCACTTTTGTAAAACCAGGGGTTGTAAAAGAAAACAACACAATCTCACTTACATGCTCCACTGTAAGTACATGTAACTCAAACCTTAAAATTGAAGGCCTGGCAGAGGAGCACGTCACACAACTTCCACAGAGAAGCATCTCTGCCAGTTTCCAAGCGACCTGGCAGGACGATGGAAGAGTGATTTCATGTCAAACGCTCGATAACAAAGATCCATATCTGATTAAGAACGTCACTCTGACTGTTGAATGTAAGTGCATGATTGGAAACTTGAGTCTTCTATCCCACTGCTGATGTTTACTGAAGATTTCAGATATATAGAGGTAGGATTCACTGGATATGCAGCATGTGACACACAACAGTGCTAATGTTATAATAGAATAACATTAGATAACAATGATGCACCATGATATCTAAGAAACCACATATAAAGTGTAGGATTGATGCTCTTATTTACTTTAATTTGGCGTCAATTTCCTTCTTATCTCTTGACTTCCTTTTCTGCTGTCCAACATTAGGGTCTGTGTCCACAACTACTGCATTTAAAGCTAGCAGTGCTCATTTTCATTACGACTCTAGCATTTTCAGTGCTCAGCATCCTTTGGCATCAGCTGTTTTCATCATAATTCTCACAGCGCTCTCAGTTTAAAACAGTTTAAAACAGTTTAACATGTGGAACAGCACCATGCTTGTCATCGTCATCATTCCCTCACTGGCCAATAAAATTCAAGATAGGTGGGACTTCTGTCACTGGTGGAAGAGAAACTGACCTGACCTGTCTTTTCAAGAGTACAGTTTCCAGGGCTGTAACTGTCAGGATAGGATACCTTTACAATGTTTTCATGTTTTCTTGGTGATAATTCCTTCAAAAGAAAAAATGAAGCTATAATATCTTTACAGGTACTATAGAGAAGAAAGCAGAAGCTGACTTTTTATAAACAAGCAACAACAAACTAGTGTTAAAGCTCACATATTTTACCCCTTTAAGACAAGTTTATATTGGTCCCAGGGGTCACCAAAACATGCCTTTAAAGTTTGTTGCTGAAAAAAACTCCAGTGTTGGATTTTACATGTCTAAAACTCCTCTGTTTCAGCCCTGCTCAGAACCAGCTGTTTCTGTGGCTTTAAATGTTACTGAGCTGTCTGACTCCGCCCCTCACAGGAAATGGATGTGGGTCTCCTGATCCTCCTCTCAGATGAGAGGAGGATCAGGAGAGGAGGGTGGAACTTTCTTCCAAGCTGGCAGGGCCAAACGAACCTGGGGGCGGTGCTAACGCCCCACATGACATCACGAGGGGAAAATCTGAGAATGGCCTGTTTCAGCACACATTTTCTGAAAGATGGAGAAAGAGAGGGAGGGAGGGAATGGATTTTTCTGATTCTTGGGGGGGATTGTGGACAGGCCAGGGGCACATGTTTTTGTTAGACAAGCCTGAAAAGAGTATTTTGCATAATATGTGACCTTTGATTTTGGCAGCTATTTTACATTCAGTTTTAGTCAAATTTTAGTTATATATAGTTGTAGAGGCCAGCTCTTTGTGGCAGCTATAGCCTTAGTAGTCTGTTTTGTGAATGGTATGGTCACGTACGGGGATGCGAGTCACATGGTGGTGGTGGTGGCACGTCAGCACCACAAGTAGTAAAGTCAGCTCTTCACCTGGTGGGTTTTGTGTTTGAACTGAGAGAGGGTGAACGGGGAAGTTCTACTTTTTGCTGACCACTTTGATTTAGCTGTATATTGAATCACTGCCTTTCCCTATGTAAGTGCTTCGTTTCATCATCAGTAAATCTACAAAAGCAGTACTTTGGAGCAGTGTTCATTGATGCTTCAAGAGCCAACGCGTCGGGCAAGGTATTGTTTTCCCCTATTCAGCCTCTCGGTGGCTAAATTGCTTAGGGTAGTCGCCTACAATAGTTATATAGTATAGTATATGTAGTTATAGTCTCCATACTCTGGGATATGAAAGGAAATACAAATAATACAATAATATGTAAATTTGGCCAAATTATTTACTTTTGTTTTTTTGAAAGTCCCCAGAGTCACTGTCACCTGGCCCTTATGCATATGTACTAGATGACCCCTGCTCTAGACTCTACTCTTGTCTTCCTCATGGAAAAAAAAGCTTGTCAATTAGCATTTTAAACACAGTTTTAGTCAACAAAACAAACACTGTAACAAACGCTCAGTAACAGAGCTTGCTGCCAGAGTTAAAAATGCCGGCCGTGAACACAGACCCTCATCCCACTGTCGTTTTCTTCTTCTTTCTCTTTTATTCTATCACCAGCTTCTTCTTTGGTCAGAAGTTCCTTCCATGCGACCTTCATTTTCGTTGTGAAGCAGTGATACTACTTGGGAATCTGCTTGGGGTGTCAAATTGTTTTAACTGAAATATCAATATTTCCAAGTCAATATCCCACCAGCCAGGACGGCAGTGTTATTGTATTATTAATTTCAAATATTTCTTTTTAGTTGTGCTAAAGTAATTATTTTTGTTGTATTAGATGAGATAGAAGTTTGTGGCTGCTACAATCAAAGACAATGCAGCATGGCTTGTTTGTTCATTTGGATTCCTCAGTTTGCCCGTTCTCTGTATGTGTTCAGATTTCTTCTTCTCATAATGAATTTGTTGGCACAGATCCTCCAAGGGACATAAGGGCAACAACAACTCCTACAGACAGCAGCATGATCAAGGAAGGACGATCTGTTACTTTCACTTGCTCTGCAAAAGGACAACCTGAACCCACCTTTACCTGGTCAAAAAATGGTGGGTGGGAGCAGTCAGGAGCAGAATGGAAGTTATCGTCCATACAGGCCTCAGACAGTGGAGTGTACACCTGTAAAGCTCAAAACAAACACAGCAGTCTGTCAGCATCTGTCAGCATTAATGTCACATGTGAGTCTTCATATGTTCGTACTCTATCCCACTTTGTTTTAACTATAAATCCTGTGATAATGGTGTTCTTTTTAGTATTCTGCTGTGGTATTTGTAAGAAATGTATATTTATATCTGTACCTTAATGTTATTTATAGATTGTCATTGTAGATTAATCTAAAGAACTGATTAAATCTTCTGTTACAGATGCCCCCATGGTTCAGGTGACAACCTCATCTTCATCCTACACTGTTACACAAAATCAGAGGATAACTTTAACATGTAAAGTCATAAAAAGCAATCCAACCCCTCATACCTATAAATGGTTCAAAAATGGTAAATTTAAAAGTACAGGTAAGACATATGTTATTGATAGAGCCACACATGAGGACAAAGGCAACTACACATGTAGAGCTAATAACGGAGTGGACTGGGGAACATCAGAGCAACGCTACATTGCAGTAAGATGTAAGTTTCACATATCCTTGTACTACATGTACACTCCCCTCCAAAAGTACTTGGAACAGTGAGGCCAATTCTTTTATTTTTGCTGTAGACTGAAATCATTTGATATGAAAAGATGAATATGAGACAAGAGAACAACATTTCAGCTTTTATATTCATGTATTTACATATAGCTCTGATACACGACTTTAGACGCTAGCATTATTTGTAACTGAACACCAAACATTTAGGTGAGCAAAAGTATTAGAACAGCTGGACCTAAAATAGATTAAAGTGAATAAGAATTAATATTTAGTTGCAGATCCTTTGCTTGCATAACTGCATCAAGCCTGTGACCCACTGACATCACTAAACTTTAACAGTCTTCTTTTGTGATGCTTTTCCAGGCTTTCACTGCAGCCTCTTTCAGTTCTTTGTTTGTTTTGGGTGGTTACTCCCTTCAGTCCCCTCTTTAGCAGCTAAAATGCTCTATAGGGTTTAAGCCTGGAGATTGACTTGGCCAGTCTAAAAACGTCCACTTCTTGGCCTGACTGTTCTGGTACTTTTGGAGGGGAATGTATGCTTACTGATGGGTTAAATAGAAAAAAGCATACTTAACATTCATTTCTCTCTTCCAGATACCCCAAGGGCCACACGTATTTCCATCAATGAAAAAAACAAAGTAAGAGTTGATACCTCTATCACATTCACCTGCACCGCTGATGCCAATCCTCAGCCTACACGCTACTCCTGGTATCGGTACAGTGAAGTCATACAGGTTGTTTCATCACAGTGGAAGCCCCTTATGTATGACAGGAACTTCCTCACACTAGAGCACGTGCAAAGAACAGATGAGGCTTGCTATATGTGTAATGCCACCAACGACATCGGAACAGGAGACAACAGTGATCCTCTGTGCATTACAGTTCTCTGTGAGTACTTCTGGTATTTGGTAAAATGTTTCATTTGATTTTAGTTTGTTTTTTTTGTTTTTTTTACTTTTCCTATTATAAATAGTATATTCTCTTGTCAGCTTGTCAATGTTTTATAAGGTGAATAGTCTAACATTAGAGAAATACTCTTATGAAGCCTGAGAGTTTAATAAAAAGAGCAAAACTCAGTATAAGGAAAGACGCAAGCTACTTGCTGATCAGCCGGGCTACTGGTTGTCTAAATCAATATTTCTCATCTTTTTTTCTCTCACGACACCACTGAAAGAGTCATGTTTGAGTAAATGCATCTCTGAGGTTTCCAGATGTTGGCAGGTAGATTTCACTAGTTGTATCGCTGTCTGCAGCTGTTAATCTCACACCAGAGTTAACAGTTGTTTGCAAATGCATGATCCCGAATGCCCGTTCAAGGTCAGGAAATGGGGGAAAGCCATTACGAATGAGTGGGAATGGAGGGAAATTAGTACTTTAAAGCTCCAAATGGATCTCTACGCTGCAATTATTATCTGAAATTTTCTACGCACATTGAATATGCTTCCTAAACTACAAAAAAGTAATTTTTACCACATTTTAACAGATTCATCTAGCGTGGATGCGATCAGTATCACTGATACTTAGTCCTGCAGAACTTGTAGGGTTTTTCTGAGCTGAGGCAAGCTGAGCCACTTTCATATAAAATACTCCTCTCATCCCACCCCCTCTTGTATCTAAGAAAAACTTCAGTCCTACAATTTTGGGAAAAAATACATGCCGGCAATTTAACCATGGGTCAAAAATGCTTAATTTGTCTGATCTATTAAAAGGCAAAGTCTATTAAATAAAGAGCCATTTGGGAGCCGAAAGAACCGGCTCTTCTCGCTGAACAGCCAAACTATTTGGATCTCTAAAAAGCTGGAATTCCCATCACTACCCAAATGAACAAGAACTACACGTCACTTTCAGACACTAAAATCAGTTCAAACTGTTTCTTCGAAGGTGTTTATTATGATTGTACTGATATGTGCAGATCTAATGTTGACAACCTCAGAGCAGACAGAGCCTCGCCATCCCTCCAGATCTTTGGCGCCAGCCCTAGGGAATCCCAGACCTCAGGTTGGGAACCATTTTTGAGGAGGTGCATGCTGGCTATGCATGGGCATCTGCAGGACTTGGAGCGTAGATAAGATATAATGTATTAATAGCTAACCTGATGCTGATCACATAACCAGTGGACAAACATGAGATCAGTATTGTTCTTTTCATCCATCTCTCCAACAAACAAGCTCCTCTGCTAACACTTCAGCTGTCTCAGGACACACATGTTGTTAATGGACTGCTGTTTTATTGTCAAAGTATTTTTTAACGAATAAATCCCAGCTGCTTCCTGTCTACAGATCCTCCAACTAAACCAACACTGACTATGGATAGCCTGGTAAAGGAAGGTCAGCACACCACCATCTACTGCAGCGTGGAAAGCTCCCCACCGTCTAAGCTCACCTTGACCAGGACCACTGCATCAAATTCTGATTCTCAAGAATTAGTTTTTACTCATCCCAGTACTCAACAGCCCAATAATCTTCAATACACATTTAATGTAAGTTCAGCCAACAGAGGCTTCTACACCTGCAACACCAACAACGACATCGGTTCAAGCAAAAGTGATTCCAAAGAGATGGTGGTGAAATGTGAGTGATAAAGCATTGTCTTCTGTTTGTGCATCTGCGGACTTCTCCTTTAAGTTAACACAATTCTTCACAAGGAATAAGAAATAAGAATATGATTTTAGATGAGAGGGTAGTTCTTAATCTACTCATTTAAGGGGAAACTGAACTACTTTGATTAGATGTTTGACTTCCTTTTTCTCTCTCATGTTGAAGTTATTTTTACAGTAAAACACAGTGCAGGCCTGCCTCAGAATAGTCTGTGCCCCTGAAAAGCCCAGAGAGCAGCCCTCCCCAGCTGTGATTTACTGGTGATATCAGTGCATGTGTTTTGGTTCAGTAGCATTGAGGCTAAAGTCCTGGCTAACAGTTAGTTCATTTTGGAGCTTAAAATTGTGTCAAGCTTTTATTGGGGCTGATGTTGGAATTGTTCATTTGTACTACTTTTAAACCAAACCCACCACTTTTTCTTCCCATTTCATTGTTTTATCCCAGTTTTTTGCAACTTTCTGCCAATTTTTTGCTCTCTTTGTTGCCACTTTTAACTCATTTCTGCCACTTTTTTGTTGCCCATTCTTGATACTTCTTTATGCCACTTTTAACCAAAAGTTCCCGTTTTTTGCCCTTGTTTTCGCCTTGTTAACCAATTTCTGCCACTTTGTCAATTTTTGCAACTTTTAGCTCCTTGTTGCCAATTTATGATATTTCCTTTTTGCCACTTTTAACCAATTTTTGCTGCTTGTTGCTCTTGTTTTCCATTCTTTTTTTCTTGAAACTTTTAACTAACTTTTGCCACTTTGAGCCCTTTTTTTTTCACATTTTTGCCAATTGTGGCCAATTTTTCTACTTCCTTTGGGGACGTTTAATGCATTTCCCCACTCAGATCTATAGCTTTTTACAGAATTCAACAATATATTTTTCCAAAACCTTTTTCTATCTTTTTGTCTTTTTGTCACATTTAACCCACTTTGACACTTTTATCTCATTTTGACACTTTTTGAAAGTTCTTTGTTGTGGCTGTTAACTATTTTCCCAATTTTGCCCCCATTCTTTTTTTTTTTTTTTTTTTTTTTTTTTTTTTACATTTTTTGCCACCTTTAACCCATGTTAGCTAATTTAACTCTATGGCTCAATAACCCATTTTTGCTGGTTTTTGTTTGTTTTTGTTTTTTTTTGCCAATTTTTTCCACTTTGAACCCATTTTTGACACTTTTTTGCCAATCATGGCCAACTTTCGTGACTTCTTTTTATCATTTTAATGATTTTTTTTACTATATGCCAATTTTGTCACTTTTAATCAAATACAGCAATGTTACAAATCTGTCTCTTTTTTTGACCATGTTAACCCCTTGTTGCCACTTTTCCTGTTTTCCAACTTTTTGCCACTTTTAACCATTTTTTCTACTTTTTGCTTGTTTTTTGTCTCTTTTCACAATTATTCAGCTCTTTCTATCAATGTTGTCTTTGTTTCTCCCTTTTTTAAAAATATTTTTACCTTTTTGTCAAACTTTTGTAAATCATCGTTTGGATAGAGGATGTTTTTGAAGAGTTTTAGTTTATGATTTTCCTGTTTTGAAACAAAAACCTTGATAAACAGTTTAACACAATCATAGATAATAGCCTGAAAATGAGTGCAGTGCTTCCTTTTATATCAATTTGAGAACAATTTGCCATTAAACTGTATTATATCTAATAAATGAGCCTTTCTCTGTATTCCCCTAATTTTAGACCATGACAGCCAAAGATTCAGTTTTACCTTTCATTAATCGCTCTTCAATAAAGTGAATATCGTGTTCTTTCGTTCAGTACATTATAACCAGATGTTTGGACGTGTGAAATCATAAAAGCGATGGTCTATATATATTTATAAGCAACATAAGACAATATGAAGATCTTTCTTTCCACTTTTTGCAGACTCACCCAAAGACGTGAAAGTCCAGGCTGATCCTAGCGTTACTATTGATGAATACACGCAGCTGACCCTGTGCTGCAGTGCCAACTCCTACCCACCAACAATGTCTTTCACCTGGGTGAAGACTAAAGATGGGAAGAGTGAAACCGTCGGGAAGACTCAGACCTTCACTGTACGGTCTGTGAGCCCCTCTGATAGAGGATCTTACAGCTGTGCTGCCAGTAATGAGATGGGTACTGGAAAATCACAGGAGGCTGAAATCAAAGTCAGGTGTAAGTACAAAACATAAACAAGGAGAAAATTCACAACATTTAAAAAAAACAAAACAAAACACTGATCTACAATAACCAGTCATTTCATTAACACTTTTTCTTTTATTCCCTGAAAGTGTTGGTTTTAGAGACAGGATGTTTTGGCCTGATGGCAGTGATATTTTGCGTGGTTATGAACATGGTGTGGCTTTAGAGTTTGGCTTGTTCTTAGGTGTGCCTTCGGCAAATAAAGAGTGAAAACCACTTTTAGAGAGGTGTAGGAATGAGTCCTAAAACATCAAGTGAGCTAGGATTTCATCACTTCTGGTTCCTTCGTCTGAAAGTCTATGGCATTTTTGACTGAGTTCTGGATTAAATGCCTGAAACAAGGTCTGTGGTGAACACAAGCTTAAGAGATTCTAATGTTTTCTTCTACGAAATAAAATATGTCTGTAAATTAACCCACTTTAGAATTTGATATCTTTTCTCGTCTTAATAAAGGCGGTTGCTAAAGCCCTAACTCGTATTCTTACAGGAGACACGCTGGTGAAGATGCTGGTAATCGACTGTGTTGTAGTTCAACAAAGCCTCATATTAGCTTTTTATTTTCATCAGTTATATCTGCAAACCAAATATGATGCATATATTATGAATTTATGAAGATTATCTTTATCAACTAAACATGTAAGTTTCATAGACTTTCATTGGACACAGATCTTATTTTCAGCAATGATCCAAAAACCCATTGAAAAAAATCCACAGGCTTGCAGTAGAGGGAACCCATGCAACGCTAACTTCTGGGTTTTACCAACAAAATCAAGTCAACACTGCACCACTCTATAGCAGTAGCACATTTCTAGAGGCTCACAGGCAGCAGTTACAGGACCACAGATTCAGGACTATAGCTCTAGGACCCAATGTTTTTCACTTGAGTTGGCACAACTTTGATAGGCAGAAATTTGAAGTTCACTTGAAGTTCTTTTTAATGTTATTACTATTTTCCCTTAATTTTATATAACTGTTTTATGCATTTTTAGTTGTGTTAGCCATAATTTTTCCCACTAACATTATGAGTGCTCGCTAAGTAAGAACCTTTTTTGAGTACTGACTCTCAAATTCCTGTATTATATAATTTTACTTGTTTTAGTTTAACAAGTTTCTGTACCAACAGCTGTATATTTTTCTTATTGAAACACCTCATACTTGTCTCATTAAGTATTACGCCCTTGTCGTCCATCAATGTTGTGAGTAGTCTGTAGTTAAAAGAGTGCCCATAGACAACGCTCATGTGTGCCAGCAGGATCCTAGATCTATGGTCCTGAATCTGCGGTCCTCAAACTCCTGCCTGCGAGCGTACAGATACACTCTTCTCCTCTATAGGGCTGGATGTGAGTTATATCCCATGCCATTGATATGTTAAACATTCAATCTGGTGTGTCATTTTAAGACTTTCATGTTTTTCACACTAAATTCTGACCTAAACACTGAGTGATCTAACATGCATTTTAACACGGTATCTGGTCTGATCTCTGGATTTTTGGGAATCTTTTCAGTGGATTTTTTATTTGGGAAATAATGACAAAATAAACAGTGAGGTTTTGGGAGTTTAAATGACAACTGGAATATGAGAGAACAACATGACTACAGCATTTGAGCTTCCCCTCATAAGCATGATTTCACAGGAACATGGCAGCCGTGTGATTTATCTCTTAGTCGTACTTTTGTGCCACATTAAAGGTTTTAATCAGTTTCTCTATTAAACAACCAAAAGGTAATAGAAAACAGTATTTTCATTACATTCTAAAATGTGAAGTATTTTGTTTGCAGGTATTTCATTATTGATGGATAAATATGCCGTCTTGATGCTCACCCTCGATTTTCCTGCCTAGATGCTCCAAAACACACAAAGATCACAAAAGGAGAAGAACAGCTGCATTCTGATGGGAGGAAGTCGCTGACGCTGAGCTGCAGCAGTGACGGCAACCCTGCACCACATTATTCATGGCACAAGAAGACCGACAATACAGACCCTAAGGGAACGGACCAAAAAGTGTCTAACCATCAGATCTACACGGTGTTCTCAGACCGGCCCGGGGTCTACTACTGCATCGCACAAAACTATTTAAATCAAACGTCTTCTGAGCCCATCCCAGTGTTTGCTGACCGTGAGTGAATTCAACACTATGTGTGTATTCACTGGAGAATTTTTGGAATAAGATTTCTAAAAGCATCTTTTTGTTCATTTTATTAAATCACAACAGTTTTAAAAAGCTACCTGTAGGTGAATCTGTCCTTTAAGTGAGGCTCTCTTTTCCAACCACAGGAAGCTTAATGACGATCTTGATCATCATTTTCCTTGTGATCATGCTCCTTACTCTTCTTGTTTTCTTTGTCTACAGGTAAAGCATAAAATTTTGATTTATATCAGGCAGATTTCACAGGTAACCTATCATGTATTTACACAAATATGCTCCTTTGTTTTCAGGCACAAACGGAACAAAGCCGCCCGGCGAAGACCCTCAAGAAATCAATCCTTCCTTGGTTCTCTGGTGATTTGTGAAACCTTTTCGTCCTTTTACTAACCAAATGTTGACAACACTTTCATATCTTACCTTGTATGTATAAACCAATTCAGGCTTGGTGGACTGGCACCAGAAGGAGTCGTTTGACAAATGAACAGCCTTTCAGGAGCAGAGACGACCTCTTGCCAGACCAGCCGTGCCACTCAAGACAGCAGCCTCGTCGAGACAGCACGTAATTAACAGCAGATGCACACAATCTCAGCACAGGACAAGGCTCACACTGTGTCTGTGAGACAGTACGCAGGAAGCTGCTGCTCATGCTGGAGTCAAAGAATCCATTTAGGATCCTTTAGAAGAGAGACACACATTGACAGTTCACTCAGTCATAAATCATTTAACTCATTTGCTTTTTTAAAATTCACATCATCATTATTGTTCCACAGACCGGCACCCAACATCAATTCGGTTTACTGCACTGTGACTCATTCTGCCAAAGCACAGGTGAGGAAAGTGGTCCATCACTACTTCTTTAAGATAGAATTAACAAAAGCAGCTGTATATGTGGACTTTGGTTAAAATCACCATTGAAGACAAACCTGCATTAATATTTAAGCTCTGAATGCAAGAGCTACCCATCAAATTTACACAATAATAACATCAGTGTTGGGTAGCATTAGTTGATTTATGCTTGAAAAAATTGTGGAAGAAAACAGATGTCTCTATCTCTTTGTTCCATATCAAGGCCAACCAGCCCAATTTCTAATAACAACAAAAAAAGACAAAACAGAACATATAGTTATGTCATATAGTTGAAAATTTTTATATTTTAGGTAAAGATTTGTCATTAAGGAGGTGGTGGTGAATCCTGATGCTAGACCAGTTCAGAACCACTGCTTTAGAGTACTTTTGCCTCACCAACAATAAAACCCTTTACCTACTGTATTTATTTCACTTGTTGTTGTTTCGATACTCTTCCTCCATCTGTGTCTTTTCTTTCTGTTGTCTTAACATCCTGTTTTAATTTAGTTTCTTTTTATCAGTACTTTTTTGCTTTTAAACCTCTTGTTCTTGTTTTATCTCTAACAATTGATGTTGCCTTCATGTTGCCTTTCCTCGACCTTTCGTGCCGTTCCTATTCCCTTCAATTATGTTAATTTTGTAGACTGTGCTGTAGTTTGTTCTGTTTGATTTTTTTTTAAGGTTTTGTTTGGCTCATTCTTAATTGTTTTTTAATAATCCTTGAGTTTATGCCTTTGCTATCACTGTTGAAGCACTTTGTAACATCTGTTTATAAGGTTGTACATGAATTGAGTTACTATTATTATAGTATTGCACACAGCCTGTGTGTAATACTGTATGTCTCATTGGAAAAGCTGCATAGCTGTTTCAAAGAAAACAATATAAAGTAAGCTCTAAACCTTATGTTTCATCATGATGTTTTTGTCCTTTTTGTGTAAAATTCAACATGAAGGGAAAAATCTCACAGCGCTATATTCACACTGCTGTTTTGCTATCTTAATCGACTAGCTACATGCAAGCATTAGCATCACTTTCCATTGGCATGCAGCTACATGCCAACTGGTAGGAGAGAAACAGAAACAGTGCAGCTTTTCCATCTTTATTCTTTTGTTTGTGGCCACAAAAAAAAGAAAATATCTTAGGGTTTTCTTTTTATCATATTAGCGCTTATGAAATAAACTTATAATGGATAGTTTGTGTAGCACGTCTAAATTGCTACATTTCTTTGTGACATGAAAGTAATCTGAGTACTCCAACAGGTCACTTCATAACACATTACTCCCAACATTGATGAACATTTCCATACTTTTGAAATATCTTATTAACAAGACAGGGGAGAAACTGCAGTTTTCAACATGAGCTCAACTTTTGCTGGACATGGAAATTTCAAACTTAAAGTCTGAATTAAATGTTTAGCATAGACAGTTGAGAGCTTTGAGATAAAGAAAGACTGGGCAGAGAGGCATGCAGCTTTACTAGCGTATCGTCTATATGTACTGTATGTTGTACAAAGAGACATTATTTCATTTGAAATTTTTCTTTATTAAAATTTCAATGATGGCAGCAATTGCTGTATTCTGGGTTTTGATGTCAAATGGTTGCGTTATAATTTGGAGTGTCATCTTGTGGGCCTTTTTAATTTCACCCTGATGGCCGTTTTAGTGACAAGGACAATACAGAAAACGTGACTGTAATGTAGACAGAGGTGAGTACAACTGAAGAGATGTCAGAAATACATTTTAGCCATACAACATCACTATTTAGAGTGCATGTGAATCTTTTTCTAAATTTTCTCAAAATTTAGAAATCTTGTGGGTTTGTTTGTACAATGCATGGTAAATATAAAAGACACCAAAGTTAATCTGATAAGATCTGTATTCCTTATTACACAGGGACCCAGTGGAGGTTTATGGAGGTTAACTCATCTAGGCTCACAAACGATCGCAGCCTCAGTTTACATGTTAATCCAATCTTTATGTCCATTTTAATATGCTGAAGAAAGGACAGGACATTACACAATACTTTTTATAATTGTTAATTTAATCAAATTTCAGAGTATCCCAGTGGTCAGTGTATCCCATAGTTCCCTTTTTAAAATCCAGATAAACAAGAAGGTTTCAACTTAAGCAGAAATACTGAATAATTTTATGCCCATTACAAAGATATCTATCCAGAATGTTTTCTTGTGCCTACAACATTAAAAAAGTGGTTTTTAGTTTAATGTACAAAAAACAGTACCAGTTCCCTACACTATAAATTAAACATCTAAACAACCTCATTCATCTAAAAGTCAATGTGAATGTAGCTGGACTTAAAGCAGGCGGATGTGTCGTTCAATCATCAAGCCGTTGCTTTGCTTGCTCTGTCCTCACTGTCTGTCAGAACACTAATCTTTCAGTGTTCCATGTTCTGGAGCAATGAATCACCGGACGACCACTCAGCTTTCATTTAAGGCATGAATGAACTGATTCAGTTGCTACTGTACATTCACTGATGTCGTCTGTCTGCATCTATTTAGGCTCCGTCTAGAGAGATGCCAATCAAACACAAAGCTGGATCCACACAGGATGAATCTCTGAACTATGCCTCTATACACTTTGGAATGAAGCAGAAGTGAGAAACTATGCTTTCTTTATCATCACAGGAAAATCTATAATTATTATGGATATTGATTTTTTAAATATTTGTTTTAGAAACAAACAAGCAAAAGGAGAAACTGAAACTGATGTTGTTTATGCTATGGTGTCCAAGAAAAAGCCACCTAAAAAGGTCAGAAAATAAACCACTGTCTTTTTGTGTCATGTTTAGTATATCACATTAAAGCACTGTGCTTAGGCTTATTTCTTATACTTCATGTTAATGGTCGATCTATATTTTGGTATTGGATATACTAAAGCTACTTTTACGTAAAAATGTCCTATATGGTGCCTGTGTGCCAATTATACATTAGAAAACATATTTGCTACTCGTTTTAATGCACTGACAAACTAAAGACTCTCTGTCCTCACAAGCACCAGATGTGTTTATATGCATGATTCTGTGCATCCAATCCTGAAATAATCTAATTTCTATCTTTGGCTTTTCCTAGACTGAGCAAGAAAATTTTGAAGACTATGAGAATATAAGCAAAGCACCTGCAGCAAAATCTCCAAATCCGGTCGACGACTCAGACACCAGTGAGGACGAAGTGGAGCTTAATTATACTCAAGTGAATTTCAAGGCAAAGCCTGGACATCAGCGAGCACGCAGAGGCTCCAGCAGCTCTGAAGATGAGATCGAGTACTCTGATGTCAAAATCTAATTCTTCTTATTGTACCTTACTGGTACAAATCCTTATATCATTGCCATAAAAAATCCTTAATAATCATTGACTTTGTTTCTTAAATGAGGCTTCATCGCTGTGCTATAAATAATTTGCTGTTTAAATATTATTATTAAATGTGATTTTTTTGTTTTTATGTTGAAAACTGAAGAAAGAATCTGATGCAAATAGTTCAGAGCCAGTTTAATCTGTTTTATCAAACTCAATTTATTGAAGTTTTTGTGCCGACATGGCTGTAATGTGCAGCTCTTGCTTGACTGAGACCAGTGTCTGAATTATGTAAGTTCAAACTGTGTTGATGCTTACTGATTCATTTCATCGCCATTGAGCTGAACACTTTATGGCAGCCACATAACTTGCAGGAAAAAGAAAAAAAAAAAGATTTTTGTAATATAAATAAAAACATTAAGACAAATTGATCATTGAGTGACACATTTCACTTTTAATCTATCTCACCCTGTACATCTGTATGTTTTGATTAAAAATGGCAGATAAATGTGGCATAATTTCTCTTTGAAAGTGAATCCAAACATTCAAAGTCTATAGGGATTAATTAATGGTTAATCCATTGAATGCAGATAGGCTCTGATATATTTGTCTTTAGCTACAGATCTACTATATGCATTGCAAATACATTTTATGGGGTGTTCGTTTAGTTTTGTTAGTCTCACTTTTTCTCAGTAAAGATGAAGGATTAACAAAAATCAGATCATTAAAAGCTGAGAGCTAACACCGTGTCCTAACAGCATTTGAGCATCAGATATTGTGTCACATGATGTTTGCTGTCCACACTGGATCTGACCTATAAATTTAGATGCTTCTTGGAAAAAAATATGTTATCTAGCACTTTATTTTCAAAGTGGAGAACATACCTGTGACGATTTGTATTGACAGGCATTTGACAGCCAAACAGTTTTGCCTTCGTGTTGACACAAGCCAGCTGCATTTTAAACATGCAGATAAATAGTATTAACGCACAACAGTATCCACTTTGAGGAAATAAAAGAAAATCAAGTAAATATTCCTGACAGACCTTCTGATATCTTCACCCATCTTGGCTTGAGCAACAGAGGGAGAAATGGGAATGGGGCGATGGGGGAAACGTCACTGCTTGATTTTGTAGTTGACGCTTGCCCTTATCCCACCCAGTTAGGACACGGTGTAAATGTGTGGCACCAGTCTTTTTAAATAAAGTTGCCTGCAGTGTAGTAGCTACCCCCATTGATGCAGACTCAAGGTTTTTTTCTCAGCTTTGCTACCTGCTGAAAACCAAAGCAAGACATGGTAAGTCCTACAGCTCTCTGTAGCCCAGAATCTTGTTTTTCATTAATCTATTTCACTGGCATGTTCTATGAGACCCTCGGTATCGTTCTCTTGTCCCGAAACACCATCTGTTACTGTCTGATCCGACTTTGCATCTCCTTCATTGTTTTCTTCGATGCGCGGGCGAATCTCTGCATAATCAGTCTTGTAGAACAAATCTCCTTCTCCAAGCTGATCTTCTGAGTTTGCCTGGAGTTTGTCAAAGTCCAGATCAGCATTGAGAAGAGGGTTCTCCTTCACCACTCCTTCTTCCTCCATCATAGCATTATTGACATAAATTACATCCACTTGTAAAGAGTTGTTCTGCAAGAAAACAAAGACCGACTTTAGTAATGGAGAGACTATTTTTTTCCATCAGTAGGAGAGGAAGATCGCATTAACATCAGTGAAAATTCAGTTTTTACTGTGTTATCAGACATCTATTCCAGGATTACAAAACACAATCAGGATCCTAAGGACATGCACTAATGGAGATGCCAGAAGCAAAGGGGTGCACATGAATGAGAACCCAAGCAGGTTGGGGTTCAGGGCCCTGCTCAAGGGCACTTTAACAGTGAACTGGCACTTCTCTATCAGCCAGACCAACTTCTGTTCTTTGGTCTATACTGGGACTTGAAACCATGACTCTCCAGTTTCCACCTTAGAGACTGAGCTACTGCTGTCCTCAGAACATCCTTCCATGCATTTCCTGGATGGTTCACAGAGGCAGCAGTCAAAGCGAGGCAGTTCAAATATCTCTACTTAATCTAGTCAGCTCCTTCTTTGGGATCCTATGAGCATTCTGAAGTTCCAAGGCCAGCTAAGGTAAATAACTTCTGAGGAAATCTGGATTTCTTCTTTGTAAGAGAGGTATTCTATTTAGATTGTGGAAAAAACTTTATCAGAACATTTTTCTGGAGAGGAGTGGTGGCTTTACTCAAAGCTTCTCCTACTGTCTGGGCTCCTTCACCAATCTCTAAGACTCAGTACATCTACAATCTAAAGATTCTGGTTGCTACCTAAGCTCTTGACCTTTGGTGAATCTTTGAACAAAGAATGTCAGGAAAATTGAAGGATTTACCTCTAGGGTCTAATCTCTTCATTGCAACAAGTTGCAACAACCCCTGCAATTCTACTGAGGCGCCACCAACCTGTCTGCCAATCTAAATCTCTAGTTTCTTTATTTGGTTGGCCTGTTGAGGTCAGGTGTCAGGGCTTTGTAGGCCAGTCACTCTGGACAGCTCTTACAGCACTCGGCATCACAGAGAAAAGGCAGAGAAAAGCCATTACCAACATCACAGACACTGCTGAAATAGCATCTAGATAGCTCTGGTTAAAGAGAACTGACATGTGGGTGGCGACTAGGGCACAGACTGGGGTCTGATCAGCCCTGGCCGAGTGTCAAGAGAGTTTATGATGTGCAAAAGACCTTAAAACACCTGATGACTCTTGGTAACGTCACTGATAATGTGTCCCAGGTTTGCATCTCAAGGATGTATTCCTAAAGACAATTCATGAACAAGACCATGAGATAATTAAACTACAAGTGGGCAGTAACTGACTCCCCACACAGAGGCAGTTTCAAGTTTACAAATGGTTCAGACTTGGAGGTTCTGTGCCTCAGCAAAACTACTTTTAACTTTCCTCTAAAAGACCCAATGCCTGCTGGAAGTCACATATTAATAATGCTAAAAGACCACCAACACACTTGTTTCCTCTCGCTACATCTTGTAATCCTATTTGGGGAAAATCCCAAACAGCATAGGGGACATGCACAACAATAAGGTAAGTGTTTGACTTTTTTATACCAGGATGATGGACCCAGCTTTCACTTTGGCTTTTCAGGGACTAAATGATACATAATACATGGACCTGCCAGAGGAAATAAATGTAGGCCTTCTCCAGGTCCATCAAAATGGTTAACCCCTGACACCCTTGGTGACCCTTCTTGGCCCACTGCTCCACGGACAGGACAAAGTGTGAATTGTTCCTCTTGTATCAGAGTTTCCACTACTGGTTGAAGCCTTATTTTCAGGACCTCCGAGTAACTTTTCCCAGGGTCTAAGTGGTTGCCCACATAGTTAGAGCACACCCTCTGATGCCCTTTTTAAAAGTGGAACAAAGGCCTGTCCTTCCATCAGCACTGTAGCACAGCCAAAACTACCCAAAAATGACTTCCTCTCTCCAACTGGGGAAGTTTTTGACGATTTTGTCAACCTCTGCCTAAAATACTGTATTTGTTACTGTTTCCCATAATACATTTTCAACTGTTAATTGAAATCAATCTTGGAGATGTGCTTCATCTGATCTCGTTACCCTACAAGCACGAGGGCCCCCATCATGAACTGTAGTTCCTAAGAGTATACATCCTTTTACTTGCAGATTTAACAGCAAATGTAGTCAAATTTAGAGCCTTCCAAACTTGACTGAAACATGTGAGCATCCCCTTTCTGATGCTAGCATATGGTGTTGCTCACATATACATGTAGTTTTGCAATGATAAACACTTACCTCATTATTGCTCATCAAGTTTGAAGTTTCCACAAATCCCTTCCCTGACAAAAATCCGTCTTTCCTTTTCCTGCAACCAACAAAAAATATTGGTGATATAAACAGCCACTGGTTCACATGTGTCTGATTTCATTTTCCTGTTTAGAAGTTTTAGGGTAACCATGGTTGCCCTCTGAAATTTACACCTAGCATGTCCATGATCACCATTCAAGTCAAACCTCTGTGGTATAAAACAGCATGTTAACAGTACTGTATGCAGCATGGACTGCTTTTGTCTCAGCTGTTTTTTATGTCCCTCACCTGACCAAGAATAGCACCAATGGGACACAAAACAGCAGCATTCCCAGTGCTCCTGCAGCAGAGCCGATCAAAAGAGAGAAAGTATGGAGGCCTGTAAAGTACCCCAAAACATGAGTCAGTAACACCAGAGAGATAAATCCTTTTACAGAAAAAACTGTCAAACAACAGACTTACCCAGCTCCATTTCGCTGGAGGACACGTTGAATGCAAACCTATCAGAGCCCAGAGAATTGCTGCTGAGGCAGATGAGGGACGGCAACTCTTTGCGTACATTGTACAGTGTGATGAGACTGGACACCCCCTGGTCCCCCCGGGAAGTTTCTCTGATTGGGATGTCAGCAGAGTGATTAATAGGCACCCCTGCTAATTCCCAAACCACAGACGGCGTGGGGTTCCCCTGGCTGTCGCATGTACATCGAATCTGAGACAAAACTTTGACGCAGCGAGAAGAGGGCAGGATCTCTGCAGCAACTGTGACAGAAGACAAAAAACGATGTAACTTGTCTGGAAAAAGAAAAGATTACAGTCAATAAAGAAGTGAAATGAAACTCACATGTGACATCGATGTTGGCATGCTCTGAGTTTCCAGCTCCGTGTTCATTGCGAGCTTCACAGTAGTACCGATTCTCTGTGAGTTTGGTCACATTAAAGATGAAATCTTGGTCTGAGCCCACCAGCTCTTTCCTTCTCCCAGACACTTTAAACCAGGTGAAGTTCAGCACTGCTGGATTTGCAGTGCTTGTGCAGTTTAAAGTTACAGGGCTGCCGTCCAGCACTGGACCAGATGGATCCACTGAAACTGAGGTGTTCTTAGGAGGATCTGGAAAAGAAATTGTTACTCTGGCACTTAATGGGATTGCCTTTGTGTTGGGAACAGATTTTTTGACTTGGAACCGATTTTTGGTTCATTCATTGTTTTGGCTTATCTGGGTTGTTGGACCTTGCAGATTTTATAACCCTAGTTGCTGCCACTTTGCCCCATTTTGATTGCCTTCATATGTGAAGGATTTCACATCTTTTCCATGATGGATAGAATAAAAAAAAAACCTGATATTTGTCGGGCTTTTCTCATTTAATTCAATGTTAACTTTTAACTTCTACAATTCTTATTGGACCTCAACACTTGTTAAGTCCCTGAATCAAAGGTCAGGACTGAACTTTAAAGCTTACTGAGTACAAAACCTGATTTCATAAAAGAGACTTTGTGTTAAATATGAATAAAAACAATACAGTGATTTGCAAATAATTTCAAACTATATTCAACTGAATAGAACACAAAGACAAAATATTTTATATTTAAACTGACAAACTACGTTTTTGTTTTTGTTTTTTTTTTTTAAATACACAGATATTCTGACAGGGGAAAGGCTCAAAACCAACACTGAATGGCCATGACCTTTGAACCCTACAGTGGCTCTGCATTACAAACTGGCATCACTTTGTGCTACAATGGTTTTCTTAAGCTCAGTAGCACCTAAGAAAACCATCAGCAGTTAACCCAGTATGTCGTACGTCTATCATGCCAAGCAAAAGCCATTTATCAACAACATCCAGAAGCACCGCCAACCTCTCTGGGCCCAGAGAGCTCATCTGAGATGGACTGTCCTAAAGTGGAAAAGTCTGCTGTGGTCTGACGAGTCCACATTTCAAATTATTTTTGGAAAGAGTGGTTGTCAAGTCCTCTGGACTAAAGACAAAAAGGACCATCCAGATTGTTATCAACACAAAGTTTAAAATCCAGCATCTGTGATGGTGTAGGGATGTATTAGTGCCCGTGCCATGGGTAACTTGCACATCTGTAAAGGCACCATTATTACTGAGAGGTTGTTAAAGTTTAGGAGCAGCACGTGCTTCTATCCAGATGATTTCTTTAAAAGATGTTCCTGCATATTTCCTGTGTATGCCAAGCCACATTCTGCAGGAGTTACAACAGCATGGCTTTACAACAGTCCAGACTTTTCTCATATTGAAAATGTGTGGCACATTATGAAGAAAACAATACAACAATGGAAACCAAGAATGACTGAGCAACCTCAGATGTACATTAATTACATTACGCAAAGAGAATTCCACTTTCAAAATATTATCAATTAGTCTTCAGGCACTTAGACAGTGTTGTTAGAAGAAATGTGATGCAACTTTTTGGGAAACTGTGGCAGGTATTAAATTCAGAAAGTGTATATTTGAAAAATATACCAGTTTGAACATTTAATGTTGGTCTTTCTGCTCTATTCAATCAAAAATATGTTGAGAAAAGATTTGCACATCATTTTGTTTAAAATTAGATATTTAAGTGTTGGTATTTATGGCCTTGCTACTAAATTTAGTTAATCAAACAGTTTCCTTTTGGGGTTTAAGGTTCAGTAATCCACATCATGCCTTTCCAACAAACTTTACATAACACTTTCTTCTTTACTAGGGGTGAACAAGCTATGGATCTACTGTTTAGAAAATGAGTGTTCCTCATTGGTAGTTGTTTAAGGAATATGAATTTCGGGTTGCCTCATCAGTAAATCAAACCAGCCTGAGGTTGAAAACAATGTCTTCATGAAGACAAACCAAACAAAACATGCACACATGTCAGAACACTGGAACACATGTGGACACAACAGAGCTCAGTCATGATGAACCACTGACATAGAAAAGGATTTAGGGGTTGTCACGCCATATGACAATGGGCTACTGTCCCGCATTCAGACACCCAAGGGTTGCCTGTGACAAAGTTTTGGCGTCAGATTGTTTGGATGGCCACAGTGGGGACATATTCAGCATGGAAAAACACTAGAAACACACAGTTGTGTTGTGTAATCAGTGTAACAATGTCTTGACTGTGTAAAATGAACTTACACTGGATGTCCAGCTGTATTTCTGCTGACGTTTCCTCTCCAAGCTCATTTCTGGCTGTACAGCGGTAGCTGCCACTATGGCTTGTGTCAGCACCATGTATAACCAAGGTCGATCCATGCTCTTTATCCTCCTCATCGTCTTTGTGCCAGGTGTAGTTTGCCACAGCTGGGTTCGCACGGCTGCTACAGGACAGAGTAATAGATCTGCCCTCCAGTATTGGACCAGTAGGTTTGACGAGGATCATGGTTTCCTTTGGAGCAACTTCAGATAGAAACACAATTTTTGATTCAGTGCATGTTCCAACATATTATTTATCATTTATGTTTCTGATCATCTCTGACTTACACTGTACATCTATCTGAATGATGGATGAGTTCTGGGTTCCCACTTTGTTGCTGACTTTGCAGTAAAACTGACTATCGACTTCTGTGACTGTAGTTGTAAGCGTCTTCTTAGAGCCCACTGCTGTCACCTGATCCCCATCCACTCTGTACCAGGTGTAGCTGTCTGCAGCTGGGTTTGCACTCGTGTTACAAGTCAGAGTCGCTGAGCTGCCCTCTTTTACAGGACCAGAGAAACTGACCGAGGTGTTATCTGGAGGATCTAGAAGAAAGATTTGAAATTTCCATCTGTTAAAGCCAAGCAGTGACTTCTGGTATTTAAAACGCCAGTTTAGATGTGCGAAATACTTTCAGAATGTAATGCTTTTCTTAGAGAGACAGGACAGCGGATAGAGATGAATCTGGGTAAAGAGAGTGGGGAATGATATGGAAAAGGAGCCCCTTCAGAAACAATGACAAAGTTTTGGATGGTGAAGAACTCGGGCAACAGCTGTTGTATGCAGAGTCTCTCCCATCTCAGCTGGAGAAGTTTGCTCACTTAGTTTGTGAGGACGACCTGATCTAAGCTGATTACACGCGTGCCATATTCCTTCCATTTCTTGATGATGGATTTAACTGAACTCTGGGGGATGTTCAGGGCCTTGGAATTTTTTTTGTATCCCCCCACCTATATTTTCAATAACCTTTTCTTTGAGTTGCTTGGTGTGTTCTTTTGTTTTCATGGTGTAATGGTAGCCAGGAATACTGATTAACCAGAGACTGGATCTTCCAGACACAGGTATCTTTATACTACAATCACTTGAGGCACATTCAATGCACTCGGGTGATCCCCATTTCAAAAATCGTGAGACTATTAGCACAAGGGAGTAGGGGTGGGGTATGTATGCAGTCACTTATTTTACAGTATATATGTTTGTTAAATTAACATTACTTTGTGGAAATTTCGAACCATCCAAGGGGGGGAACACTTTTTATAGGAACTGTAATATGAGCAGAAAAGTTTTTCTTATCTTAAAAGATACAGCCATGGTCAGGAAACATTTAAGTAAGATGGTGGCAGTGTATCTTCACAGATTTATCAATTAAAAGGCATAAAAATGGGAGAGACAGAATCATTTGTGATTGGTGAGCCACCCACATGTCAGTGCTGGAAGTTTTTTTCACGGTTTTAGGTAATCTACCAATCCTTCCTTGATCATCATTCTTGTAAGGTTACTTCCTAGAATCCAGTGGCTACTAGATAAGCTGCAAAGACTATACGACAGATTAAACAAAGGTATACAAGATAGTCTTTAACATGTTAAGTAATGAGCTTTAGGGGTGCTGGAAGGTGGACTCGTGTATTTGGATGGAGGTAGGAAAGCAGTTTCATTGTTTCCAGTCTTTTGACTGAGCTCTGCCAAGCAAGAACCTGGCAGTTAGCAGAAACATGCCTCATAAATGTTAACTTACTCTCTGATATATCAACTGCAAAGATGAAAATGCACCATGCTGTGGGACAAGTGTTCTTTTGGCTTCAACGGCCCCTTTGCAGTCAATTGAACTTGAGTAAATCATAAAATATACTGTAAAAGGTGCATCAGACTCCTGATGTACAGAGGCTATTGCTCTTTACGTGGCAGCCCTGGGTTAGACTCCCAACCTTGTATCATCCCCAACACTCTTGTCCTTTCTTCTGGTATTATTCACTGTCCTGTACTCTAACTTAAGGCATGAAAAAATAAAATAAATAAAAAAAGACAAAGGAATAAACAGCTATAATGTGTGTAAAAGATGTGTAATTACTTTTGTTGCTTTCTACTAAAAATCAAGTGTAGATTTGTAAAGGTGAGTGACTTGTTTATTAATATACTTTAAGAAGGGATAGAGGTAAAACTATCTTCTTTGCAAAAGCAAACAAGGCTAAAGAAGAATAAACAATCACACCAAAAGAAGCATCATATTTTCTAATAGAAGGGTTCAGATGTAATACCGAACACAAGTACAACAAATCTGAATGCCCAAACAAAAACTTACAAAGAACGTTGAGGGTCAAACTTTGCTCGTACTGAAGGTCACTTTTGCCAGCTTGTCGGTTGTAGAGAACGATGCAGAAGATTTTTTGACCGTTTTGGTGGTAAGAAGCGGTGAAGTTGATGATGGAGGTTGCAACATTGCCTTCTATGTGCTCCTCAATGTCACCTAGATGTGGGGCCCATGTCAGGGTTGGCGGAAGAGCTAAACAGGGAGCTAAAGCCGAGCAGTTGAGCCTCACCTGACCCCCTTCTTCTACCTCCAGCCTGGGTGGAGTTATGGTAGGTTTGGGCATTAAATCTGAGGAATAAAAACAATAATAACAAGCTATGAGTGATGCAAAAGGATGCAGAACATCTATAAGAGCAGAGAGAAGTTAAACCTACCATGAGCAGTGATAAGGACACTTGTTTGGAAGTTGAATTTCAGATCATTGTCACACTGCAGCCTGAAGTAGTAGTTGTCATAATGGTTGGATGGCAAGTTGTTGAAGATGGTGGTGCAGTCTTTCTCACGCAGGATCCCCGTCAGGTTTCCCTGTAGGATGTTTAAGCCCGCATTGACTCCAGTGAGGCCTGAATCAAACACCTGCGTCCGACTCCAGCTGCCTCTCTTCCAGATGGCTCTACATGTGTCATCCAGGTACTGATCCCAAACTTGGGGCATGGTGAATGTGCAGGGGATCGTCACACAGGATCCACTAAGACCGTCCACTGCCTGAGGCATGAAGGCATCCCACTGCTGGCATAAGCTACCTGAAGTGAAAGGACAGAAACAAAACACATTTAGCTAAGGATAAAACACAGAAATATTCTAACAATTATATTCCATAAACTAGCAATATTTTATCAGGATACTGTATGGCTTGTAACTCATAAATCTTTTTTCATCTTCCTAATGATGGAAAAATCTGGAACTCTTTGCCTCTAAATGATGCAGAAAATCTTCTGCCAGTCACAGCAGATGGCTGTGAGGTTTTTGCCTAGTCAAAGGGGTTTATGATTGCAGCAGTTAAATACTCACTCATTGATGGGTTAATGCTCTGTCTCAGTAGGATACTTAAGAGTGCAGTCAGGACTCTAAATGTACACAGTAATATGTGGGGCTGTCAAACAATCAAAATCTCATGCTTGCTGAATTTTGATAGGTGATTGTGATAAATCACAGCAATAATGGTATGTTTAACATATTGCTATTTGCATTTCAAAGCATTTTTAAAGTCATGCCGACAACACGAAGCAATTGACCCATCGCTAAGCCCCACCCACTAATACCACAAACCAATCACATTTCATACATGCAAAGCACTCAGACACCCAGCTCAGAGACCCCCATAGAAAAGCATTAGTAGTTTCGTTGAAACTCAAATAGTTATAACTTGGTCAAATGTGTGCATGGGGTAAAAGCACAACATAATACAAAGAAACCTGAGAGATGAAGTGCATTTTATCCCGTTCCGTAAAGCTCATGTAAAAACAGCAAAGTTTCTCCATTGGATTAGCTGTGTTGCACACTCCACAGGCAGCTTCTCTACACAGTCTTCCTTATCAGGCGTTTATTCTGTATTTTGTACTGCCTTTAGCTGTTTTACTTCCTGTTAGGTATTCATTTTGGAAGAAAATAAAGCTGATTAGCTTAACCGTGAAAAAAGCATGTGCTATGGATTGAAAAGATGAATGATAATAGCTAAAGGGAACAGTAAAGTGTGAAATGTCTGATTTTATTTTTGACTTGTCTACTGAGGTGTCTCAGTGGTGTTCTTATGTTCCTTTACTATGAGAGCACTGATACACTACAGTGACTAACAACAAGCTGCTGCCCTGCGACAAGGTGTTAAGAAAATTTCCAATATTGCTGATATTCCTTCATAGATGTTCTGTTAAGCTAATTCAAGGTCCCAGGTCACAATGTACAGTCAGGAGTGGAGACTTTATGTGTCTCTCCTCTTCTCCTGGGTTGATATTCTAAACTCACATTCTTGAGTTAGATAAAATGCTGTTTGTTCCTATAGTCAAGGATTGTGTCCAGTACATCAGAGTCTGTAGAATCATATTTTGAGTTATGATCAAGGTTAAGGTTGACCAAAAGGCATAAGAGGATGAACTACTTTGGGCTCCGTTAGAAATCTGGCTTCAACCTCACACTGCGTTGATGTCACTGTTTCTCCTTGGCCAAGACTAGTAAACAGCTCAACTTAAGTCATCTCGTTTCTCGTGTCTTTCTCTCACCTCAGTTTTGGAGTATTCATGAAATATTTCTTTATCACAAGGCACACAATTTGTTGCACTTAATATACGGTAAAGACTTTAATGTGTAAATAACCAAATTAACGATAAAATCTACAAAGAAATTAATTTCATATTTAAAAAAAACTATTTTTAAATAACTATAAGTGAATATGAACATTTGAACTACATTTAACAAGCACTGGTGTTGCACATCTTACCTTGTAGTAGAAAACATATGAGGAAAATCCTAACAGCACCTTTCATTCTTTACTGTCAGGCTGATGATCCTACAGAGAGGGACAAGACAAACAGATCTATTATCATTGATTATCCATGTTAACACAGAACTAATATGTTCTTGATCTGTCAAACAAGTATAACATTAAAATCAACAGGTATATAAAAATTTCAACCACTGAAAAATGAATACCACAGTGATTCTCTCCACTGATTGAAAATCTTTCTTTTAGTCAACATATTGATTGTCTTAAAAAGAAACTGAAGGTGTCCTCAACTGAAACAAATGGTGTTTATCTTTTGATGCAAGGAAGAAACTTTTCAAAACAAAATTTCTGTCTGTGATTTATTATAGTTATGTTCTTTACATGTAGCATCATCTTATCTACAAATGTTGGACTCTGTGTACCATGCTGCCTTGCGATTTGTCTGGTCTGGGTTTCTGCACCCACCATTGTGCTTTGTATGAGAAAGATGGTTGGTCTTCCTCGTACAATAGAAGGAAGGAACATTGATTTATTATTCTTTAGATGGCCATTTTACATGAATTACCTTCTTATCAATGTTCTCTACTAAGTTCTAAAACTGTTATTAGTTGTAACCTTTGTACTCATGGATTCATCATGCATGAGATTCCTTGGATGCTACAGGGTCATCTTAAGCCTGAGCGTTGCATTAGTTTAAGAGATTTTAAAGCTGAAAATAGGAATCATTTGAGCAGTGTATGAACATGAACAAGCTGCTAACTTGCTGATTGATGTAACCTTGTTATGCTCTTTTTTTGTCATGTGTGTGGAACTTATTATGTTGCTGTGTTAGCCAGGATTATCCGTAAAAGAGATGTTTGTAACTCAATGGGAATAGTCCTGGTTGAACAAAATTTAATACAAAAAAAGATAAATAATTTAACAAAGACATTAGACACGTATTTAACCATCTTACCCTGCACAGAGAGTAAGATTTAAAGAATGAATATAAAGATGTAAATCTCCAACCATAAACCTGCAGTTACACAGAAAGAGACTTTTCTAATGAAGCCAATATATTTGATTGCAAGCTTTGTTTGAGGTCTTAAATTATAAGACTATTTTTGTGCAAAACTAGAGCTGCTGGATATGAACTAAAATCATTTCTCTCTTTTTTGTCACAACGGCAGAATAATAAACTTTGATATTATTCAAGTAAAAGCCAACCTGTTTGCCTGTTTGATACCATAGCTGTAAATATTAATGTCCAAGACATGCTTTTTTCTTCTTTTTTTTTTTTTTTGCACAAAAACACTGGAAACATTTCTTTATTTAAAAGTTGTAAAATTTTTCTTTTCTCTATAACACCATGTGCAAAAAGCAGCGGCAACCACCATCAGTTTAGCAACAAATAATCAGTGCAATTAATAAAGCATGGAAGAGTAAACGTGTTTAAAGTTTCAAGGTCAATAAAGAACTATATTAAAAGTTATTAGAAAAGTCTTGAAAATAAAATCTTCTTACCTTACAGTGAACAATGATGCTCAGCATACAGCGTCTTTGCCGCCTGGAGAAGAAAAAAAGAGCATATTTGAAATTTACAACCACAGCTCTTGTCTTTGTTTTAAGCCACAGTTCAGTACAAAATCACTCAGGTTTTTTCAGTGATTTGAAATTGGTAAACAAGAAAATAAATGTTTTACCAGCATTGAAAGATCAGGATGGTAATCCAATTACTCAGTCATGTCAGACAGGCGCTGTGTTCGGATGCCTCACTCAGCTGTTGGAGGATCTGTCTGGGGAGTGGCGCTACACACAAGAACAAACGTCCGATTCTCTCTCTAATACAGCAAGTCCACATTTTAGTCAAGAGGAAAGAAAGGCACATTTCACGAGCCAGAAAAATGAATAATGCAGTTTTAACTTGGTTAATCAATTATTCACCCATAAAGTTTAACACCGAAAGAAATCTATAGATATATATAACTATCCCTGTTTCAGTCCTTCTTTTATCTAAACATCCCTTTATTTATGATTAAAGGGGAAGGGAGTTGAATTGGTTGTGCAACTAGAGAAAAACATTGCCAAAGTGAGGACTTCTGCATGTCAGTAATCTTATTAAAATGATCTGATTACTTAAATGGACAGTTGAGAGCAGTTCAGTGACAAGGTGAAAGTACAAATATTCAACTGTCTCTATTTATTATAGAAATGCTGGTTTAAATCACTGTGATAGACATGCCATCATCAGCACAGAGGCCAGCGGCAATGCTGGGGTACATTTCTAAGAAAAAAAAGTTGATTTGTGAGCAATCATGGATGTGGTCAACAGACAAACACAAGAAAATAAGATTAGCATAGTAGATAAGATCAAGTGAAACTGGTTGCTCCTTATCTTAAAAGACTTTGGTGCGACAACAGTGAAACTCTAACTACATTACTGACTAGAAAAGGCTGTATTGATTAAAACACTGGAAGTTATGATCTGTTATTTAAAGCAAACTAGCCAAATATGACAATGAGTTGTACACAATGCTGCACAAAGAGGACATATGCTATGTGATCCTGTTTTGCAGTCAATTTCACTCTAACAACTATAATTTTAAGTGAATCTTAACATTTCATGAGGCAAAATACTGAAGTTTGCAAGACCTGTGGTAGAAGGGTACCTCGCACCTTTTTTTAGGTGTAAAAAGGAGAAAAAGTCAAAGTAACATGCTCTATGGATTTGGATTTTTTGTTCAAAATGACATCAGGAGGGAGAAAAATGGAAAAAAATGTAATGACTTTGCACTGGGCCTAAACATGAATGAACCAGGATGCCTGATATAATCCAAAGGACAAACATACAATTTCCTACTTTTGTAATTTTTGTTGTTTTGAAGCCTCAAATAACCATAACACTTAAAAAATGAGAACAAACTTGAATTTTTGATGAATACAAATTTAATAGTGCATTCCATAGTGTATGCCTTCATTTATTTGCATATCAAACCCATATAAATTTTCAAAAAATAACTTAATTCATGAAAATTAAACCTATAATGACAAAGATATAAGGTATGGACATAATAGCAGAAAAATGAACAATGCAAAGCAACCAAACACAGAAGCAAAACTGCTCCAGCAGAAAGCCCCCTCTCTGTCTCATGGGGAATATTACAGCTAGACTGTATGTTTGATTGCATTTTATTGTTGAAGTGTATCCATTATTTTGTCCATATCCGTTTGTAGTGTGCAGGGATTAAAGTAAAAATAGTCCTTTTAAAGAAGAGCTCAATGAGTCGACAGTTGTGGCTGATTTCAACAAATCTGTGGTTGTAAAGTTAAGCATGAGAAAAATGACTTACTGCGAAGAGCAAACGGAGGGTTTTGGGACTTCTTTTTGACTGTCACTGACATACAAATACATTATCTATAGTGGCAGAAGTACCCTGAGACTTAAATAAAGGTGTCCTCATGTAGCAAAACCACACTGGAGGGATTTCCTGTTACAAGTAAAAGTCATATGATTATTTTAAGTACCATTTTTTATTGAATAGCTGCAAAAATCAATCAACCAAATTTAACTTGTTTGTTGTTTTGATTGAGGCAATGGCAGAAAACCCCATCTCACATAGTAAGGATGTTACAAAGAGGAAGAGAGTGGCCATCCTCTGCCTATCAGAAGGTTCTTTAATCTACTCCAATCCAAAATATAGACAATGCGTTAGACTTGACTGCAATAACATTGTTTGATCTGAGGTGACATCAATGAACTGCTCCTCTTCTGCAGTGCTGAAAATATTAGCTGGTGTTGCTTAGCCTCTAACCTGCTGACTGCAGAAGATATAAGTAGCATGCAGATATTCAGTAAAATAGCACTCTCTTGTGGGAAACTGTTTTAATCAATGAGTGCTGTAATGCCAAATATCAACACAACTGTGATTTAATAATGCACATAAATGCACCTTTCAAGTGCATGAGATATTAGTAGCATGCAGATATTGAGTACAACAGCACTCCCTCTAATGGGATATTGCCATTATCAAACGAGTGCTATAATACAGTATAATAGCACAGCTGTGATTCAGTAATACACAGCACACCTGCCAGGAGCATCAGATACTAATAGTGTGCAGAAATTCAGGACAACAGCACTCCCTTTTGAGGGATCTTGCTTTTATCCAACAGTTGTACATTCAGTTGTTAATTACAATAAAACATTTTCTTTCACCAACACAACCAGTTCCAAAACTTAACTGGAACTGGACTGCATCTCATTAGCAATTTCCTGAAGTCTCTACTTATGCTGCCTATGTTTCTGTGTACATAAATTTTGCATGTGGCCTGTTAAGTTATCATTGTTTTTTCTGCCTTCTTGGATGTGGGATAAGAGCTTCTTTAAGACATAAGACTGTTCGCTGAAAAGTCACTTAAACTCCCAGAGCTGTTGTACTGTATATCAGCACTCATGGAATGCCTCTTGTCCAATAGAATTATTCAGGAGTTTACTATTATATCAAATTATAAGACCAATGTAGTGGTGTTGTTCAGACAAGTATCAAGTAGCTGCCGTAGTGTTTTACATGGCAAATATTGTAGTAATAACGTACAATATTTCCTTTTGAGACAACTTGAGCAAGCAGAAAATAGAAATGTACTAGTAAAAGTCTCGTGATTTGTATTTAACTACAGTACTTCGGTTAATGTACTTAGTTACCTTACACCACAGAGTTGAAAACACGCCAAAAAGTAAGCTATTGATAGTTCAGCTGATTCAACGTCTGAAGGGTGGCTGCTAACGGTCGATATTCAACCGTTATTTGATATCGCGCTGTTTCGTTGTCGCTATGCTGAAGACTTGTAGTGTGAGGACGTGCATACAGCCGTGTTTAGTGTTTCCAGAAGCTGCTATTTACTCAGGGCGCCACCGGCAAACTACCGTGTCACAAACAATCATTCACATGTGATTCACTTTACACGGAGCCAGCAGAGTGCTGTCTCCCAACATGAAGCTAGCAATGCGCGTTACTGTGAGCTACAGAAATAAAAGTTGACTATTTACCGAGGGCAGACGAAGTCTTCCAGCGGACGTCACGATGAAGACGAGATGAAGGATCTGATTGGCACATCGACATCAACAGACATTAAAAACTACATCTAAACTACTGGATTCACTTGAAGGACCTGGCTGACAGTAAAATAACAGCGATTTGCAGGCAATGTTATAACACTCTGCTCCCTTTGATTTATGTTGTCCCGCCGGATAGACAATGATCAAAACATCAATCCAATTATCAAATTGAAGAACTTTAATCCCTGCACAGTTAGCTGTAGTGAAGTCTACTCATCCCCGGCATGTAATAGCATTACAGGCTGTTATAGCGGACTGTGACCAGCAAGGGGAGGTAAAGCTCAAAGTGTGCATCAGACCTCCCAGTAACAGGCTCCCAGTATTCAGGCTGACAGTGGTCAACCTCTGTCATCACTGGGGCTGGGCAAAATGGACCAAAAATCATATTCTGATCATTCTTAGAGTGAAAAAATAACAAATAGTTGTCACAATACCTTAATTGTAAACTTTGATGTCATTCTAGTCAAAATTAATGATACTGAAACCTGTTTGATACCACAGCAACAAAAACAGAAGACCTTGACACCCAATATTGGAGAATGGGTCATTTATGATGATCAAGAATCGCAGACAAACTCCTTTACGTTGTCTAAATTGTACAGAAAGATAGGTGACTTTCTATTTATTGAGGCTTTGTATAGCTACTCTTAAGTCCAGTTCAGACAAAAGACTAGTGATGTAAACAAGGCGTTTTTATACTGTCACCTTCAACAGTCGCAGCAGTCTAAACCCAGCTGTTGCAGCTCAAATCAAGCCGTCTAATGCTATTGCCTACAATTCAGCTTGTCAAGTTGCAAACAGCTGGTTGCAGTATTGCAAGCAGCAAATATTGAAAAAGGGGATTATAAATATTGTTTTGATCGGCTATAAAAGCCAATTTTGAATGATAAAGTCATGCAATGAAGTTTGGAAGTTTTCACATGGAAATTTCAGGCCGTAAACACCCCCGTCTCCTCCATCGGCTACATATAAGGCTGAAAGGCACTGCTAATGGAGCTGTCTTGGGTGTTAATGCGCTGAAGTTTCTATATGGAAACTAAGGAAAAAAGATCGATGTAATCATTTTCAGAGTCAGATAAATGTGAAAGAGAGAAGTAGAAATAAACCTTGAAAAGGTTCTTGTTTTTCTGGCTGTGCCCAAAAGCAGGATGTGCAGTGCTATACTAGATAATACATGAGAAATTAGGAGCTAAATTTGTCAGTGGAAAATTAATTATTCTCAGCAGATATCTTTGTTATGACAAGGTCCAGGTTCAAGTCCAGCCTGTGGCTCTTTCACTGCATGTCATTCCCCAATCTCTCATCTGTATCCAACTTTTTAGACTGTCCTATCTCTCCAATAAAAGTAAAAAAGACTTATAATAAATCTTAATGAAAAAAAAAGAAAACAACATTGGGCTGCCCCACTGCGCACGATCATGACAACAGAAAACCGATGAAAAAACGTTAATGTGCAGAATTATCCCTCTTCTTTTTCAGCACATTTCACTGCTGAAATTCTACATACTGTATCTTTAAAGTACCATATGTTTTAGAGTGACTATTTCAACGATCCATGGCACTAGAAAGTACAGAACTTTAACTATCTTCAGTCATGTTTTTAACCAAAAGAGAGAGCACTGACCAGGTCTATCCACTGACATTGTGCAGGAGTTTGCCTTCAATTTAAAGCAATAAAAATAAAAAAAATATCCAAAATTGGGTGTCTAGAACTTCTATTATTGCTGCCATGGTATCACTCATTTGATTTTTATCTAATATAAATGCCCCTTAATTTAAATAAAATAAACAATATGGAAACTCCCTGTTCGGACTTAACAAAGCACAGATTATTGTGTGATCAATAAGCATATTACTGTGAGTGGTCCTGTCTGTAAACAATCTTTTTACTGAGCATTTGGCCTGCATTGGAGTCAACATCAACATACACTATATTATTATGTATAAAAACATTATATTAGCCTTTCTCTCATTTAAAAAATGTTCAGATATGTCTCAAAACCGTGATATATTGCCCAGCCCCAGTCATCACTTCAGCAACACTCCTTCAGTAACCGTTTCCTCCACTGTGTTTGAGCCACTTGAACCACTGTACCTCCGTGTCTCAGATCTACAGCTTCCTGAGTCCAGGTACAGAGTCAGTCCCTGAGGTGTTTCTCAGCCACACCAGCCCCTCACACAGGGCAAAGGAAAAAACTATTTAATGTCTCAACAGTGTCCCTGAAGGATTACACAGTCACAGTAGCCAGGTGTCAATACCGGCTGTGCTCGTCTGTTGCAGTGACGATGACATCCATCCAAATCCTCATGGATACTGCATTAGAAGCCACCAGAAAGAAAAGACGGTCGTATGTCTTCACGCAGAAGGTAAGACTGGGCCGTGGAGACTGAAAAGAAGGGACAGACAGTGAAAATGTGTAGTTTTTATGACAGGACAACACCCTTTGCTTATTTCATTTATCTAACAAAAACAAAATAAATGTCAGACCTACAGGTGAGTGCATTACAGAACATTTTAGCAGAGCTGCTTTTACTAAAGGTTTTAAGGTATCTTTATACTAATTCTTCTTGCACAGTATTTAAGTGGTTACTTTCCACAGCTTGGTCATATCCATTAATGAGCAAATAGTGTTGAAAGGGTTTCTCCAGGTAATGGCAATGTAATAGTAAACCCATAGTGTCATGTGACATGTTATTTAACACCTGAGACCAATTAACCTCCACCTGGTAGAGCTTGTGTAACGGGACGCTTGCCTTTGATTTCTAATTCAATAATTACAGAGATCGTCTGTGTCTTTAATCCCACACAAATCTGCCAGGGCTATAATCTGTCCACTGACCTGTTTGGAGAGTTTGACCAACCTCAAGTCATTAAAGTGATCTTTAAAAACACAATAAACACAGACATGGGAAGTCCAAAAGCTGCAAATTCACGAGATTCAAACTAACTTCAACATCCAAAAGACTTCCAACATGAAAAGGCTACATGTCAAGCTTTATTTATACAAACTACATCTTTTACAATATATTAACAAGATATTAATGGAGTATAGACCATGCACATTAGTCCTTTAGTTAAACAGATAAATCCACCTTTAATTGATAACTTACATGGTTGCCTGGACTAAATTTGTCTGTTCATTATGATTAAAAAGACAAGGTTACAGGTAGTTATTATCATGATATAGAGATAATACCCAGGCCTGCCCACAGATTTGACTGGGCCCCTAATAAACCCCAGAGAATGGGCCCTCCCCACTTGATCATATCAATGTGTGTGCGTGTGTGTGTTTGTTAGATGAGTAGCATTGAAGCTTGTCCTGGTGCCACTTTTCATCAATTTTGAGCGCTTTTTCTACCTCTCTTTACCACTTTCTTCCCATTTTTTGCCTCTGCTAATCCAATTTTTGCCACTAATTAAAATCACCTTATAGGCCCATTTTTGCCATTACCTGCCCATTGCTGCCTCTGCCAACCAATTTTTTCACTATTAACCCCTTTTTAGCAATTTTTCTGGCTGTTTTTGCCACTTCAACCCATTAACCCATTATTGGCTCTTTTGACCCACTTTTTTCACCGAATTTTTTCCATTTTTTCCACTTAAAACTCATTTTGCCACTTTTTAATCCTATCTCAGCCCCTTTACTGCCCATTTTTGCAATTTTAAACTATTCTCATTCTGTTTCAAGACAGGAAAAGGGATTTAATTTTTGAATCCTATATACTACAGCGTAAATGAAACAAAAACCTGTTACTTTGATTTCAATCACTGTTATGCCCATTTTTGCCAGTTAAAGCTATTTTTGCCAGTTTAAACCACTTTCTTGCACTTTAAATCCCATTTTACCACCTTTTCCACCCACTGATGCCACTTTAAATCTCATTGTGCCACTTTTTAATCCACTTTTATGCCAATTTTTGCCACTTTAACCAATTTCTGCTACTTTTAAAATCTGACTTCACAACATTTTCTACCAATGTTTGCTATTTTAATCCAATTTAGCCATTTTAACCCATTTTACAGGGATTTACATATTCAAGATGGCTATATACTAAGGCACGAATGAATGAAAATATATATTTGTTGCTTTGATCAGAGCGGTTATTATTCAGGTAGAAGATAAAATATGGTTATCCCAGCTAAATTTTACTTTGGACCATGATTTTCCTGACCTCTATGGGCCCCCAGTTTTGCTGGACCCCAGAAAGCTCTTCCATTTACCCCCCTTATGGGTGGCCTTGATGATACCACCACATGCAACTAAATTTACAGTATCAAATTGTTCCCCTACTGATTTCATTTGTGGATATTTGTAATTATAAAGCATTGATGGTTTGTGCTTGACTGGTGCAGCATAAGAACTCACAGAAGTGGCTGTTCGTAGATGGTCGTAGTAAACTTCTTCAATGGCCTGGAAATAAATGACTCCCTTTAGCTTCCTCTCATCACATTCTGCAGAAAAGAAACAGAAAGTTAGGAAAAAATATCTATTACATACTCATTAACACCAGGAGGACCTCATTTCAAAATGGCAAGCAATATATTAAATATTCTGCCTTCAGAATAGCCAGGTACAGTGTTGTGCAGAAGTCTTGGACCACTATTAAATTTGTTGTTTCAAAGGGTAACTACACCTTCCAGACCACGTTTCTCAGCTGAAACCTACAGTTTAGGGCTGTCATATTAACACCTTCTTCTTGATTATTGAAAAAAATCTAACAAATTTATCAAGCTCTGATGTCAAAGGTCATTTATCATATATCCGTCCACCATAGCTTTGTAAACTCAGTGAAAACATGCTGAATTTTCCACTGCCTTTAGTATTTTATTATTATATTCATCTTAAGAGATCAACACAATCCAGGATTGACTAATAAGACAGTCTGCCTCAATCTCTCCTCCTCCCACGCCTGTAGCCTAACTCTACTTGGCAAACACAGACACTCACCTACATACAGAAGTGGCTGACTAACTCAGCACGTTTCTGTGAGTAGGTGAGTCTGTCTAAACAATGAACACTCCTATTAAAGCGTCATCTTTCCTGTTTGATATGAATCAACTCCTGTCCCTGCTTCAAAAGTCTGTGGAAAGTTCAGATGCCGTTCAGAAACTTTTCCCCTGCACTATATGGTTATGGCATTGACAAGAGGCTTCCCCAGCATGTGCTGCTGGTGTGCGATAAACCAGTGGTTTTCAACTGGTCTAGCCTCAGGACCAACCACCACCTACTTCAGGAGAAATCAGGACTCCAATTTACAACAAAATCTACTAAAACAAAAATGCTGCAGTTTGAATCTTAGATGGGTCAAAGAGACAGGATGAAGCAAACACGTTCAAAAAGTGCATCATTACAGAAGGCCTGGGAGGACATAAATTAATTTAATGCATTGTATTTAACTCCATTTTCCTGTGATGTCATGTGAAATTTGAATTTTTTCTTTAAATCTTTAGAACTTATCACATTATCATGGGAAAGCCAGCTGTTATCCCAAAATAATGAGCTAAAAAAGTTAGGATAACAAGAAACAACTTAAATTCACTCATTTCCTCAGTAAATGGTGTAAAAAAGTATAAATGTATGTCCACTAGGGCCCCCATTACCTTGCAAAGCAGATGGATTTGCCTGTCTGTCATCAGGCAAATCTATCTTGAAAAGCTCCACAACATTTTTGAGGTACAGGAAACAATTCACACCAATCAGCATTATTTGAGGAGAATGAGGCGGTAGCTACAGGTAGGGTTTAGTTGTACTGAAAGCTAATAGCAATGGCTTCCACCCATGCAGTGATTAGCTCAGATGTAGCCAACTATAGCAGTAGTTTTGATCAGAACTAGACCATGTTTCCATTTGATATAAAGAGAAAAAAGCAACACTGAAGGCTTTCCATGGCTTTCCATATTCTTGCTCTTCTCCTGGCCTGCTTTGGCGTGACTTTTGCAATCATTACTGGTGGGATTTGCCAGTGTATACAATGGCTAATGTCATGCCTATTACCTTGGATGTAGCTGTAATATAGCAGCAGTTTAATCAGAACTGGACAACATTTCTTAGTTTAAAAAAAGAGACGGAAGAGTCAAACTAAAAGCTCATCTTGGCTGAGAAGATGTTTTTACATGTCTCATGACCAGCTTTGCGAGAAACTCTCTTCATAAATTACGGCAGCACCGGCCTGTAGAGCTCAGGTTTAACCGCAGCTGAGCATATCCACCTACCTCATTCTGTCTCGTCACTCTTATTGAATTTTAATGAATGTGACAGACAGAACCTTCTTCCAATCACCTTCTAAGAATATTTTGAAAGGTCCCGCCCATCTCAAACGGTTTCCCAGATGAACATGAAAAATATCAATTAAGTGGATAACAGTCTATCTGGCATGTCAGGTAAGGGCCTCCATACACCAAAGACTTTTCAACCACAGTTTTTCCCAAGTACAGACTCACTAACGACCAAAAGAGCACCACAACTTACTTTGGGTCAAAGCCCAATGTTATTATTCATCATTTCATTTCTTTGGAAGCCCCTGAAAGGGAGTGGTTGTATTTTTCTAGCATGGCAATGATCCCAAACGTGTCTGATGCAGTGAAATCATATTTGGAGAGGAAAAACAGCTCATAATCACTGTCATGGACCGGCCCTTATAGAGTCCAGCCCTGAATATAAAAGAGACAGAATGGCATCACCTTCATATTTGGAGAGAAAAGACAGCCTGTATTTGACTAATGTCTCTGAAAAGTTCTCTCTAAGAGAAGCCTGGCATTTAACGCTAGAAGAAGTCTTTGAAGTCTCTGCAAGAGTTCAAGATAGTGCAGAGGGTGGTCACACTAAAAACTCACTTTTCCTGCAGCTATTTTTATCTGATACGGATTAAAAGTTTGCAAAAACAACTAAGTTAGCAGTGGTCTTAACTGTACTTTAAAGGCATATCAAGCTGAATACATTATCATCAAAAAACACCTGTCTTCCTTTAGGGATGTAGTGACACACATGAGGCTTTCATATGCAAACACACAATCAGTTTGCACACGCACCACTCTCCCAGCCTGTCTAACCTGTATAGTAAGCTAGTCGCCTGTGATCCATGTCAAACAGGAACCATCTTTTCTTCCAGGTCTTCACCCTCCCCCCTCGTTTGGTCAGGAAGCCTGCACAGCGTCGAGACGTCAGTCGCAGGTCGGTGCAGCCAGCTACACCGTGACCCAGAGACTCCAGGTGTGCCCGCAGGTCGAAGTTAGGGGAGAGGAAGAGCGGCAGGCTGCGAGGCTGGAGAGACAAACTGAGATTCAGTGGAAAATTTCCGCTTCAGATTTCATTTTGATAAGGAAACACTAAAAGCATTCTTCTCTTTTTATCATGGAAACTTTTCTTCCTTGAAAGTTTGAGATGTAGCCTTGTAAGATACGCATAATGATACTGAAAAGAGCTGTTGTGCTTCTTTTGCACATATACCGAAATGCCAGATTTACTTTATCTTAGTTCAAGAGCAGAAACAACACTCTGAAAACTAATTCTTGTGATTCATATACTGAATCTGAATATTTTCCTTGTGTGAACAGCATTAAAATAGATGATTAAACAAGCTATTAAATGTTTATTGAAAGCCCCATCCCCTTTTCCCCCAAGGGGTGTTGTAAACTACTTCAACAAAGTCATTTGAGATCTAAATTTAGTATTTTTCTTAACCTTTTATTTGTTATTCCCTGCATTTTAACCTTGAAAACTTCTTGATTTGTCTAGTCCAGTGGATTTCAAAGGGTGGGGAAAGCCTTCCAAGAAGGAGGATTTAAGAAAAGGCTCCATATAAGAAAATATGACTGGGAAAAAAAAAGTGATCGGCTTTGTTAACTTCTGCAGTGCATGGATCGATTTTAGTAACTACCAAGGGAGAAGAGAGATTCAGGAGTTAAAAAATAACCATGGCTATTTAAAGTGGGGATTTGCTCCTGGTGATGCTCCTGATGACAGCATGAAGTCCAAGTTTGGTGACCAAAGGCTGGGTCAGACCACAGGTTTTCAGCACTATTAAAAGCGACCCAACAGTCGTAGCGTTCTGGGGGCCAATTGGCCCTTAAAAACTGTCGATTCATCTCATGTAGTGAGTCATAGTGAACAGCAATCAAATACATGTCTCAAAATCACCGGAAAAGGGTCTAGCATGTTTGTCATAAATGTAAACAAACTAAATGGCAAAGTGAAAGAAGAGTGATGAAGCTGGTGCTTTGAGATGAAACTATGAAATAGAGGAATGTTTGTTTAGCTCTGGAAACAACATCCTTGCCTTAAGGATATTTCCTAGGGACTACCACAACAGACTGAAAAAAAGAGCAATGCTGGCAAGAATTAGCAGCAGCCTGGGGAGTAACTGCAGTTAGCATCAAGCTAGCTTATCATTCATCATAGCATATGGATAGACAAACAAACACAGTAAATATATTGTTTACAGTGTAGTGTATCCCAGCTCCTCTTCCTTCTAATTATTTTGGTCATGAGGACTAGTTGTGTAGCACTGTCTAGCCTGACAGTAAGGTCACAGCACAAGTCTCTGGATCTGTGATGGTCTAATCTGAGTGCCATCCTAACAGACAAAAAAAGTGCAGTCTGACCTGGCCTTTAGTCAGGGGAGTATTTTTGAAAGGAAGCTAAAGGAATTGTGATCAATGAAAAGACCATCTGAGACATTTAGCACAGTAAATACCACAGCAAAGCCATTTGGCTACATTGATCTGCAGTTTTTTCTTTCCACAGTAAAACTGCTGCATAAACCGCATAGCAGACCGATCATTCCCACTACATAAGAGCCGAGCAGAATAATAAAGCATTATTGGCTTTATTATGCCTCAGAAAAATGAGTGTTAAAAAAATATTTGGATGGATTTGTTTTTTAAATGTTTTTTAATGATTGTTTTTTTTTTAAATGTTTACGCTCTACACTGAAAACTATAGGGTTGTTTTAAGTAAAAATACTACAATATGTTCTTATAGAGGAGGCTTACCTCCTCACAATTTGAAACTTCTGGTCTGGTCAAAACACAACAGCTTCCAGACAAGACTTAAGAAAAAAAGAAACGACCTGACTCTCAAAGAGCCGAAAAGAAAAACTACTTAAGCAGGATAATCTTTCTAACACACTTTCTTTTTGATTCAGTAAACAGGCTAGGAACAGAAGACTTGCCTGGAATTTTTGGTCCTTATGTTTTCCTATTTGCTTTTTTAAATGCAGATGGGGAAACACATTTTAGAGCAAGAAAAAATAAGGATATATACCCAGCAAGGAATTCATTAAGTACACCTGTTCAACTGTTTATTAATGCAGATATCTAACCAGCCAATCACAGGGCAGCGACCAAAGCATTAAGGCATGCAGACATGAAGAAGATCTGCAGAAGTTCAAATTAAGCATCAGAATGGGGACACAAGGGGTTTAAGAGACATTTTTATGGGGGTTTGGAGTTTTAAAAACTTTCAACCCTCCTCCTCTGTTTGAGACTTGCAGATTCATCCAATCTCTAACTAACAGTCTGAGCAGAGATTTCCATAAGGGTCCAATTTTAGAAGGATATTTCACATTAATAACCCAATAACCCAAGCTATATTTTTGATCATCATTTATTCATTTTGACTGTCAATCTCAGAAGGAAGCTGAGTAAAGGAACATATTTCAGGCCTTTAAACACAGCTTCATATTATCATTTTGACAAACCTCTGGGGACCTAAGGGGAGAACAGGCCTTTGGTTCCTCCTTTGGTTCTGGCTCTCGACTGGGTGAGGGTTCAGGCTCGACTGGTTCTGTTCTAGGAGAGTTTAGTTCCCTCTGCCTCCTCTCCTCCAACAACAAACGCCGTCGCTCTTCCTTTATTGCAAAGGAAGGAAGGAAAAACAAAAAACTTGTTGATTCATTTGAGGCAACTAATTTCAGAGTTCATGATGCTATTTCTGTTATAAAGGTGTATTTTTAATATTGATTCTTCAACGTTTATGTCCCAAAAAGAAAACCTTTTCACTGAACAGCTGAAAGTGTCCACTCATATGCTTTCACATTTTCTAGTCTTGGGATTTAACCATGCTTCAAACACGCATCACAAACATTCAAACATCTGGTGGCTGTTTTCTCGGACCGTCATGGGTGAGCTGGGTGGGTGTCAGTGATCTGACAGCCGTGTCTAATGCAGGGTGTCGCGGGTGATTAGAGGTGTCAGCGAGTGTTTTTCCCACAGCAGGTGACTCACCCGCTCTCTGAGCAGCCTCTCTCTTTCGGCTTTAGCTTCTCTCAGTTTCTTCTCGATCTCCACCAGGTCCAAGAGAGACGGGCTGTGAGAGAAACGGGAGTTAGAATAATGAGGATCTAATAATCAGCATGTGTGAAAAGGTCTAAAAACCTTCAAAAGCAAAAATATCAAGAGCAGCAATGCAGTTAAAGAGCTTAAACTGTGCTTTTCTGAAAAAAAAAAGTTTATCTTAATCTCTCTGTTAATGTATTATTCGTTAAATTATTTTCAGTAATTTTAACAACATACACTGCTCTGTAGGAAAAATCAACCCTACTATACATACCTACTATCTTGTTTATCATAAACTCAGTAAGTTCCCACAGAATTAGTGCAGCTGTGTATCAATACCTTTGTTAAGAAGGCCTGGTAGACTATGACTCTCATTGCACTGGATCTAAATCATCTTGTGCCATAGATGGCTTTCTTACATTCTCAGAGTCATCATCCTCACTGAGTTATTGATAATATACAATATTATAGGTGACAAGAAGATTTCAATGAATTCTTATTCTACATGCCCCTGGCTCTGTCTCCTGTTATGTTAAAATGATTTTAATATTGGGCTAACAGCATTAATACATTAGTTGTGATGCATTAAGGTCTATAATTGGTGCATTAATTATTTTTAATTGCACGCTCCCTTTCAGCAAAGTTTTTTTAAGCCACTGTAGCATCTACCTGCAGCTACAGGGATGTCAAATAAGTCCACCACTGCTTCTTGATGTCTCATTTCAGTTCAAAAAACTCACAGACAGTTCAGTGGACAAGTCAAGAGTCAGCTACACTTCATTTCCTATTCTCTTATTCCCTTTTTAATAAAAAAAAAAAAAAATAGCTCATTTTTGGTAAGTTCTTTTCAATGATGTACCCATAGCTCCTTATTTTCTTTCATATTGCTGGTCTGTATCTATACAGGAAGTCAGTCCTCCTAAGTTCAAATCAACTAAAATCTAGAATGAAACCATGACAGCTTCGAAATTCGAATAGCATTTCGAAAGACAACACAAAAAGGGAGTGGAGGGAGATTAACTGTGATTGCAGTCCTACTTTACTGCATTATTTTAGAGAATCAGAGGTACATTCTGCTCAAACTGTGATGAAATGCTTTGATAAATTCATATTAGAGAGTAGGGTCAAACACAAAGCACTGATAGCAGCTTTAAAAGAAAATCACCAACCAATTAATCAATCCAAAGTCCTAGGCATCCATCATTGGGTGATTCCTTGTTTTAACCACCTGGCAATTTGGGCAAATTCCTGCACACCATCAGCATTGCACTGATGCATTGTGGTCTTTTTATCTGTGGAAGCTTGCTGGTGAAAATATGACTGAAGTTCTGAAGTTGTGTAAAGTCTTAGTGCTTTTAAGGACTATATCATTAAGATAGGTAAGTAAGTAAGATAAGTAAAATAAAAACTGCTGGCACACGCATTGTACTTTTAACATGTGCATATAGAACTAGGACCAGCAACTGATACTTTACAACACCGCATTGGCTGGCACACCAACAGACATTTGGGACATTATTAATACTGTGAAATGATCCCATCTCAATAGCATGACAAATTGCACCATGCACCTTTTAGGAACTTCACATTGCACAGGTGTCTTTTTCATCTGCACTAATATTTTTATGTTTCAGACTTTTATAATTTTATATAATCTTTCTCCTTTTCATACCTTGCCCTTACCACATTCTCAATCTCAGAGCTGTTTCTCTGTTTTTTGTCTGTCTGATGCATTTCAGCAAAATGGACAAAAAGGACATTACTGTGTGCCAGCTGTTTATCTGTAAATCTCCATTTGGCTGTTCACCTGAGGAGAATCAGGTTTTAAGTGTGCTCCTATTAGAATAACAAAGAATACATCATTTCAAAGCACATAGTTAAAAGTATTCTCCACATCCTTAGTAAAGAGAAATTTATCATTCATGCTAGTCAGTTAAATCTATACATATCTTTAAACATCAGTGAAAAAAACTGTTTAGACAGGTGTTTCAATCACCCTTAATATTCAGTGTTAATATCTGAGGACTGTGCTTTAAATTCTTATTGTGTGGCTCATGTGGCCACTGAACTTTTCTTGGATGTAAATCTAAATGTGCATGTAAAGCACAATGTAACCCATATTATTAAAATGATAAGACATAAATTTTATTTACTAGTGTTTTACTTACTATGCAGGTCATTTACAATGCCTGTCCTGTCTATCTGAAAAAAAGTTAACTGTGATAAAAAGACTTCTGATTGGATGATGAGTATGAAAAGTCAAATGATGCCAGGTCAAAACTCCAAACTTATAAAGAGAGAAACTGAAAGCAAAGGTAGAATTATTACCCAGTGTTCGATGTTTGACCTACTTTACACAACATTTACTCTGACCTTTGTCCACTTGTACACACATCTGTTACCCTCTTTCCAGTGTTATCACTTCTAATTTTAACTCCAAATAAAATTCACTTGATCAAACTCTTCAGCTGTTATTTTACTCCTTCTGTTTATTGTCCAATTAGAATTTATTTGGGTGAAATGTAATCCCATTACCAGATGAATTGTTGGCCAAAATGCTCAGGTGACCAAAAGGATTTGTGTCAATATACTAAAATAAGAGTTAAGATTATAGGAACCGAAACATTTTCTATGGTTTCTACACCTGACGTAAAAACTAATCCTGCTCATGCTAAAATAAAACCCTTCACCCTCGCCATCTTGAGAGCAAAGCTATGAACTACAGGAACACATCCTTGCCTTGACTGCTGCATGTAAATGCCAAGAGTAACACATAAACTTCTTTGAGAGTGTTCATCAAACCAGCAGCATAGTAACTGACCTGGCAGCTCGAGAGCTTGTCGTACTGTTGCAGGGAGTGACAAGTCCTCCGCCGTTGGTGGTCGGGGGTCTGTGCATGCTGCTGTGCCCGTTGCTGAGCCTGAGGGAGGGGAGTGGGGAGGTAAAAGCCTCAGGATTGTCTGGGAGCGTCCTAACCAGCCCTGAAAGAGGAAGATGATAGGGAAAGACAGATAAGGATATCAGCATGAAAGGCTTTTTGTAAAATGTGGCGTGAGAATTTGTGCAAATAGAAGGCATGAATCAAGATATGTTTGAAAATATTAAAAAAATCAGGCCACAAAACCTTAGCACTTATAAATCAAGATTTAGAGGTGGTTTTTATTTCTTCTAAGTTGAGTTATTTCTTCTAAGTTATTTTTTTGATAACTTAATTTCCAGATTTTTTCTGTCTAATAAAGTTTTTTGTCTCTTTTGTGTGCATGCTTTTTTCTGTTGTAATTCCTACATTTAAACTTAACTGAACACATTTTTAAACTTCCAATAAGGTTTGATATCACAGCAAGGAAAATAATAGTCCTTTAGACCCATAATTTGATAATTTCTTGTTTCTACTGACCAAATAATGCAGGCAAACTCCTGCACACTGTCTTAACTGTAGGAGAAACACTTGCAGACTTTCTTAATTTTAGGGTTGATTTTTGGGGGGATGATTTTTTGCTTTTACTGGGCTTTATTGGACAGCTGCAGAGACAGGAAATATAGGGAGAGAGTGGGGAAAGACATGCACCAAACAGGGCCCAGACTGGAACTCAATCCCACGACCAGTGCGTTGAGGACTACAGCCTTTGCATATGGGTGCCTGCTCTACCTAGTGAGATAAACCAACACCCACATTGGCAGATTTTCAACAGGACTTAAGAAACAAGAGCAGTTGTAAATTTGTAAATCTGAACAGGCCACCACTTGCTTGCAGCTGCTTTTTTGAAGTATTACCACAGATTTGTAGTCTTTGCTTTATTAATACTGTCCTTGATTGAAATAGCACCAACTATCTAACTTTTTTGCACCTTATTTCACTGTGCATCACTTTGTTAACTTTGATTTTGTTTTTTACAAATTCTCTGTTGAGTGGACTGAAAAAGTATAGAACAAAAAAAGGAGGGCACACGCATGACAAGACTTGACTTGACCTTGTAGATCAGGCTCCTCATATTTGTGACAGAAAGGGGTCTACGTGAGTGAAAAACAGCTACTGAAGAGACTTTAGCCTTCAGTCAGTGTGTTCTCCTCTGGTTCGTCTGGTCCATACAGGTAAATCCAGCTTTCCACCAACGTAATAACAACCTGCAGTCTCTAGTGACACACCTTTGATTTGACTAAAAGGGAGGGAACTGAGCAAACACTCGGACAAAATGAGGACACGAGCGCAGAGAGAGAGGGTTTATTGTTCTGCATGGTGGTGATCTCAGCTTGAACAATAAAGAACACAATAAGAAATAGAAAAACGGGTTAGTCAGAGCTCACCCTGTGCAGACAGTGGCCGGTCACTCAGTCGGTTTCGATTTGAACTCCGTCTTCTGGGCAAACTGGCCGACTCTTTGGATGGCTCCTACAAAACAAATGAAAACAGATTTATGAGCTGCTGGATAAACACTTCAAATGCGTTCAGAATATCCTTTGTATTTAATCTGCTTGAATCTGTCCTTGAGATAATTAAAAATCAAAGTCTTTGCTTATCTAAAGCTCCTTTCAGGAGTTTTAGCTAGTTATTAGGAACACTAGTATTTAAGCTGATGAGTCCCAATGAATCATAAATGCTTTTGAGACCATAAAAAATTACAAAATTTCATATAACATTACATTTAATGCTTTAGACATTCAAAGGAAAAAATGGGAAAGAGTTACAAGATGCTGCTTTGTCTACAGGGGACGCCACAATACAGTGGGTACGGAAAGTATTCAGACCCCCTTAAAATTTTCACTCCTTGTTTTCAGACCCTTTGCTCCATATCGAGTAGAAGCACCCTTTTGAGCTAATACAGCCATGAGTCTTCTTGGGAATGATGCCACAAGTTTTTCACTCCTGGAGTTTGGGATGCTCTGCCATTCCTCCTTGCAGATCATCTCCAGTTCTGTCAGGTTGGATGGTGAACGTTGATTGACAGCCATTTTCAGGTCTCTCCAGAGATGCTCAATTGGGTTGAAGTCAGGGCTCTGGCTGGGACACTCAAGAACAGTCACGGAGTTGTTCCTAAGCCACTCCTTTGTTATTTTAGCTGTGTGTTTAGGGTCATCATGTTGTTGGAAAGTGAACCTCCGGCCCAGTCTGAGGTCCTAAGCACTCTGAAAAAGGTTTTCTTCCAGGATATCTCTGTACTTGGCTGCATTCATCTTTACTTCAATTGCAACCAGTCGTCCTGTCTCTACTGCTGAAAACATCCCCACAGCATGATGATGCCACCACCATGCTTCACTGTTGGGTGTGTATTGGGCAGGTGATGAGAAATGCCTGTTTTTCCACACACAACACTTAGAATTAAGGCCAAAATCTTCAATCTTGGTCTCATCAGACCAGAGAATCTTATTGCTCATAGTCTGGGAGTCCTTTATGTGTTTTTTGGCAAACTCTGTATGGGCTTTCATATGTCTTGCACTGAGGAGAGGCTTCTGTCGGGCCACTCTGCCATAAAGCCCTGATTGGTGGAGGGCTGCAGTGATGGTTGACTTTCTAGAACTTTCTCCCATCTCCCCACGCCATCTCTGGAGCTCAGCCACAGTGATCTTTGGGTTCTTCTTTACCTCTCTCACCAAGGCTTTTCTCCCCCTATTGCTCAGTTTGGCTGGACAGCCAGCTCTAAGAAGAGTTCTAGTCGTCCCAAACTTCTTCCATTTAAGGATTATGGAGGCCACTGTGCTCTTAGGAACCTTAAGTGCAGCAGGAATTCTTTTGTAACCTTGGCCAGATCTGTGCCATGCCACAGTTCTGTCTCTGAGCTCTTCAGGCAGTTCCTTCGACCTCATGATTCTCATTTGCTCTGACGTGCAAAGTGAGCTGTAAGGTCTTAAAGAGACAGGTGTGCGCCTTTCCTAATCAAGTCCAATCAATTTAACTAAACACAGCTCAACTCCAATAAAGGTGTAGAACCATCTCAAGGATGATCAGAAGAAATGGACATCACCTAAGTTAAATATACGAGTGTCACAGCAAAGGGTCTGAATACTTATGACCATGTGATATTCAGTTTTTCTTTTTTAATGAATTTGCAAAAATGTCTACAATTCTGTGTTTTCTGTTAAAATGGGCTGCTGTGTGCACATTAATGAGGAAAAAAAAATCAACTTAAAGAATTTTAGCAAATGGCTGCAAATTAACAAAGAGTGAAAAATTAAAGGGGGTCTGAATACTTTCCGTACCCACTGTAAATGAATAAATCAACAAAATCTGGTTTTCCAAAAGTAGAATGGTATAGTGACTAAACAATTTTCCCCCTTCATATCAACTTAAAAACTGTTTTGATTTGCACATATTTAAGTAAATTAAAGCCCTAAAACTAGATATTTAAAGGTTAACTTCTCTCCTTAGTGAATATTTGTGGGTATGAGTAATGTTCTGAGTTTTGCACCCTCAGTGGACAATGTGGTATCTCTTTTTTATTGCCAATTTTGTCCTGTAAAAGTGTAGCCCAAAACAATAAAATCCTGATTCTTTTAACAAAACACTACGTATATCACCCATCAACAATCTTTGTTACTGATAATTTTTTTAAATGGCTGTTTTGGAAGCATAGAGTAAAGGCTGGCCCTTGGTCTTTCACGACATCTCCATGTCAGACTATTCAGCAAGACTTGTCTTGGCTGACAGCCTGACCACACTACTATTGGGATCCCGACTGCTCATTGTACGCTGATGTCACCACTGTCAAACAGCAAATGTCAAACAGAGTGTATCATAGAAGTGCTCTGTGTGATGCTAGCAGTTTTTTGCTCTACCAAGAAGAAAACACAAAATAAGGAACAATTATGGACTCCTCCAAAAGTATCGAGAGGAGGAGAATATTGACTGGCTCTCCTTCAAATAGAGCATGAGATTTAAATGTGAAAAAATGTCAAGGAAATCCCTGTATGTACACAAAAAATCTCTGGAGGCAGACTGTAGTATAAAGACACCTGTGTCTGGAAGCTCCAGTAACAGGTTAATCATTATTCCTGGCTACCATTACACCACAAAGACAAAAGAAAACCACAAGCAACTCAGAGAAACTCAGTCTGCAGGAGAACTACAGCTTGGGAGAAGATTTATTTCCCTGCAAGACAATGACTCAAAGCATATAGTGAAAGCTAAACAGAAATGGTTTTAGAGACAACAAGGTGAATGTTCTGGAGTGGCCAAGTCAAGCCAAGACCTCATCCAACAGAAAATTTGTGGCTGGACTTGAAAAGGGCTGTTCACACCTGATCCCCATGCAACCTGACAGAGTTTGAGCAGTTCATCAAAGAAGAATGGAGTAAAATTGCAGACTCAGTGCTGTGATTGAAGCCAAAGGTGCATCTACTCAAAACTGACTTGAAAGCAGTAAATTTTTATTCAGTCAATCATTTTATATTGCATATTTTTATTTAATTGACATTACTTTGTAGAAATCTATTTTCACTTTGACATTAAAGAGGTTTTAATCAGGTTTTTGCCTAAAAAGCAACGACTAATTTTTAAAAATTATAAAAGGTTAAAACATTCAAGGGGGTGAATACTCTTTATAGGCACCGCAAAAACTTAGCATTATAGCTTTAAGTAATTTTGAAGCCCTACAGCTAAATATTTACTTCAATACTGAACAAGTGACCACATGTTTACAAAAAGAAATATCAAAAGTGGATTTTTAAGAGTTTAAATGGGCAGCCCTTTGAGACTGTATCTTTAATTATTTATTTATTATCATATTTGATCATCTATATATTATTATTATTATTATTTTTCATTTTAAAATATTGATTTATTTTCATGTATCTTTAAATCTTTACTGGCAGTCAGACTAAGAACTTAAAGCGAAAATTGACGACAAACGGTTCAATTAAACAACTAGTCTTGGTTCGTGTCATTCATTCTGTATCCATGGCAACATGCTGCTTACCTGAGGAGGCTTATGAACAGTGAGAGGAGAAAGTGACATCATGCAGGGGGTGGAGCCAGTGACGTTTGACCAATCAGCAAGAGGCTTCTTCTCTTTGAGAACCTGTAGGACCAGATTAGGTTTACATTTGAAATTTAGTAACACATATATAGAAAGTGATGACAGTTTAAATGGTTAGATACACAACAAGTTTAACAAATTAAATGACAAAAAGCAGCAGAAAAGATAACAAATTCAGTGACTGATGAGAGCTGCAGCGTTTGACATACCACATCTGACTGAGAATGAAAAGTGCTGCTGCCTGGAGGGATCCTAATGAGTTAAAAAATTATCATTCCCTCTCTATCTTTCCTCCCTCCCTGCTTGACTCACAAACACATGAGCAATTCAGTCGCCTCATGCTGTCCACAGTTTAACCCTTATCTCTCCTCAGAGCTCCACACTCACTCATGCTGATGAGGAATGTGTGAACAGTGAAGATTTAAGCCTGTTTCTGACCTTTGGGTCTTGCTCTCCTTGCCATGTAGTGGTAGCATCAGTGACAAAGTCTTCCTTTACTCAAGCTTCAGACAATCAGACTCATTTTTCATAAGCTGCCTCTGTCACAAAGTTCACTCAAAATCTGACAAAAGTTAATCACATCCCACACGCAGTCATATTGTAGTCATGCTGTCTGAACTGTCTCGTCCGTCTCTCCTCCTCTGTGCTGCCACTCCCTTCTGCCCTCCCTCCAGCTGTTCCTGTTCTCTCATTCAGACCACCGTATGATCTTAACACTACACTGAAAAAACACAATTTAACGGCTGTCAGCTGTGAGAATTGATTCTAGTATTTTTAAGGGGGGGCTTACCGCTTGTTGCTGTGATGTGAAGTTCTCCCAGCCTCTCTCTTCTCCCTCTCTCACTCATCCACGCTCACTCACATGTACACACATTCACAAACACAGCAGCACACTCCCTCCTCTGCTTACTCCTCCCTCTATCCTTCCCTCTCCTCCCTCCAGCCTGAATGAGCTCTCTCACCCTATCTCTCTCCGTGTCTCTGTATCTGATTTGATTTTTCCTCATCCACATGTCGTCTCCTCCTCGGTTTAACTGCTGCTGCCATCAGTCTGATCAAAGTCAAACAACTGCCTGTGTGATAATGTCAAAGTTAGCGGCTGAGTAAATCACATAAGTTAGAGGACAAGCATTTATAATAAACACTGATAACACATGACAGGATGGGCTGTCCAACAATTATCAGTGGTGGTTTTTGAAAACACAAGCAAAATAAAAAGAAAGTTAGCATGCAATTCAGTTACTTTATTAGTTTATTCAGATGATTATACTTTAAAAAAATGATATTTTCTGCATAATTATTTTTGTAACTTCCTCTAACTCAACAGAGATTTCATATTGTTTACACCGGGGGGGACAGGGGGTTGCTCTGACCTTCCGAGTTGGAATTCCGAGTTCAGGTTGCATTTTTGAAGCTGTATGTGACTGGTGGCTAGGAATTTCCGAGATCAAATGAATCGCACCATATCTGCCACAATGCCGAAGAGGAGACGGCCTTTTGCTCTCAAACTCATACTAAAAGACAAAAACTAAACCAGGCCCATGCATCGGGTTTTTCTTTTTAACTGAGAGAGAAAGTAGCAGGGCAGGTAAATAACTGGACTTAGTTGAAACACGCCCACAAGGTAACGTATTTGGCATGCCTGGATGTGATGATACATCCCTCACTAAAGTCAACTCTCCTTAAATACTTCTCCACGCTCTTAGTAAACACAATAACACAGGAGATGTCACATGCTGCAGTTAGAAATCATGGTCTGATTGCTGTTATTTGTCGGTTATAGATGCCGGTGCTGTGTAAACACGTTTGACTATGTGTTCGTCTCCATGCAGCCAAATAATTTGTTAAAGCTCCACAATAAACTAAAACTTTGTAAAGAAGTCAAAAGGCACAGCTTTCATGGTCCTCTTATTTTGTTGGCCAGTCACCACAAATATGCACCGGCGCACAGAGACCCTAAGCCATTATGCAGCTATTTTGGGAAAAAAACACCACTTTCTGTGCAAATCGACCCTACTTCTTTAATCATCTAATGACGAGGCTGGTAACAGCACAGTCCTAATAAAGATTGGTCTACTGTCTGCAATAGCTGGAGGAAGTGCACTTCAGTTTTTTATGATGCACAAACTTTCCACAGAGTTCAGGAAAAAATTCTCACCTCTATATTACTTAGAAATAAATGATATGTAAATGATGTGTAAATAAGCTTGGTAAATAATACTTTGACATTGTTATTACTAAGCTCTGACCAGAAGTTAAATCAGTCTGAGACTTTCAGCTACTCCTTTATCCATGTGTGGCACTGTTACACGTGGTAACAATGTGAGAGTTTGTGTTGTTTGAGTTATTCGTCATTTAGGGAGGAAACTTTGTCAAGCTGGTGCTAAAGTGAACACACTGATATTACCATTTCTTTAATTAAATGCACAGTAGCGGGACTGGACACAGCTGTTGCTGGTACGGGCTGGAGTGGACAGCATTCGCTAAGAAAGCCAGTGCTAACGGTCAAAAACCTAGTAGGTGCGATTAAGAAAAGAGTCCCAGCACAGGGCTCTAGTTTCATATAAATTTGCAATATGAGTCAAAATAATAAGTCAATAATAATTAAATTGCAATTGTTATATTGTAAACAAAAATGCTCAGCCCTTCTTGGAGCCTGAGCCTGTGTCATGTGCCAGTGCACAGAGGACACAAGAGCCATGGTCTCACCAGCAGCTGGCTAGGCAATGGTTGGTTGTTGGGACAGTGGGGCTGGTGGGATGGACTGCTGGCATGTTTGATATTTTGGATGCAGAACTGCAGACACTTGCATCTTGAGTGCAAAACCACATGCATATTCTCTAACTAAGAGCAAGTTTTTCTTTGTAAACTAAATGATGACTTCTTTAATAATCAGTGGGCATGTTAGTTGGATGTGCACTGCCTTTATGTCAATAAAGATGCAAACGAGCAGGAAATAAGCCTACCATTTGAGCTGATGCTGAGGGAAATTATGTGTCATTTATGAGAGAGGCAGTGTTAATGGCCGACTTTTATGTGAATAATGGGAGCCTTTTTCCTTTTTTCCTCCGACACCTCCAAGTAAATTTCACTTAAGGACAATTTAGTTGAAGTTGACCTTACTTTGTTGCTATTAAATACTCCTCAGAATAAAGTTGCACATTCAGTCATGCAGCATCAGTGACTTTTCACCAGGACTATTACTGGGTCAGCTTGAAATCACACACCTGGCTTAAAGGATACACATTGCACCAGTATCAGCCAATATCAACCCTGCTGATGTGGCATAAACAGATATCAGTACCCAATGTTAATTTGTTGTGTCAAATCAATCCAAGAGTAAATAAGAAACACATTTTAGGCATTAATATCCCAGTTTTCATAAATAACATGTGAACTGCATGTATTTGGTAGTAATTATGAGGTTTTTAGGATAAAAATGAGATTGCAGAAGTACCAAAAATGAATCTGTTAATTCTGACTTATTCAGCTTTTTGGACCAGTTACTTCTAACAAGGAGTGCATGAACCAGGAGAGCTAACCAGAGCTATCCTCCTGAGAACATCTTTGTACTGAGGTTCAAAAAGGCTGATGAGCATAAAAAGTAGAGTGTCATTTATGCGTTGAAAGATGTGAGAGGGGGAAAGATTTCTGACCAGATAATCTATTTTTATGGTATCACTGAAAAAGCCTTCCTTAAAAAATATTACTTTTAGTTATAGAAGTTGTGAAACTAATAACTAATATTATGAATCTTTTTCCTACCGTCTGACTGGTGTGGACGAGTTCCCTCTTCTCCTTCCTCAGGGCGTTCAGCTCCCTCTCCTTCTGCCTCTCCATCTCCTTCAGCTGTCGCTCCAAGTGCTGGACTCGCTCCTGAAAATTAAAAACATTACTCCCTTCAGCACTGACTGCCATCTGGTTCCTTCTCCTCAAAGGAAGCGTCATTTGTCGCCTATGATTGAGTTCTTGAAATTAGTTAAAATATTCTGAAGTAATACTGAGTAAGTATCTCTAATGTGATGCTTGTGTTGTGTGAAAGAGTCCAGAGCTGATCTACGACGAGACACAATGCAAATCAAACCTCTGTTTTGCAAGTTAATGAGATGAGACACGTGACATGAGGGCAGAGAGAGTGACTCAAAGAATTAATGGGCTGTAGGCCTGCCCAGTAAGAGAACAATATGAGATCTGCAACAACATCAGGGTCATCATGATACCAGAATTATAAACTTAAATATGATACAAGTAAAAATCAAATGATAAAGATGTACGTTTCCATAGCACAGCAACAAGAATAGATAATACGGAGTAATCATTTATTTCTGTTCATAAACAGAAATTGCAGACAAGCTCCTGCACGAAGTCTAAATTGCAAAAATATGGCAGCAATTTCGGGGTTCAAAAAAGTTGTCAATATATTTGCATCATTATGTCAATGCCATCTCTCTCTCTCTTTTTTTCTATGTGTCAATTTTATGGCTAATATCTGAAGTTTTTCTAAAGATTCATTAATTTAATGCATATTATTGTGATGATTGCAATAATTCAAACATACATAAAGACTGTTAAATAGCTTTAATGCTCAGTTCTTCCTGTTGTTATTCATGTTTTTACATAACTCATGCTTTTGTAAAATGTTTCTTCTATAAGAAAATAAATGTAAAACATCACTTGCATTCAAATCAAATCTGAGGGTAGCTCATTCATGGCCTAAATTTAATCTGAGAGCATCAAAATGGTGTGAAAGCATTGAACCAAAGTCTACAGTCAGTGGTTAAAATGGGCACATCCTGAGTGAGAAAGCACTGCTTGATTCCATAAAAACATTCTTATTTATATGGATAAAGTCTAAAGTTTTTAGAAAGTGTTTATTGCAAACGCACATGCAAAGAAAACATGACATGGGGAATGCTAACCAGCTGTATGACAGACAGACAGACAGAGATCAGCTGTTATCTGCAGCTGAGTCGATTACAACATCCCCTTCAAACAATCACTCTCTTTATCTGAACCAAACTCCTCCTCTTACATACTCCAGCTGATTGAGGAACAACCCAACATCACTTTCACTTTCAATCATCTATATTCAAATACACCATTAGAAACTGGCACATAAATGGAAATTCAGCATTTTGAAACGTCTTTCAGAATGTAAAGAAAAAATCTGAACTCTGAACAAAATCCAAAAATACTTACTCTTTTTCCTACAAACCCCCCCAAAAAACAAATTTATAATCATTGAAGGCTAAGAAAAATTCAGATACTAGTCCAAGGGCTCACCAGCAGATTTTATTTAAATGTTTTTTTAAACTATTCAGTTATTCACAAAATGTAAATATAATAAACACCAGCAGAAATCTCTGATATTTAGAATTCTGCTCAAGTGAACCATTCCAGGATTAAAACACTACAGCAGCCATAATTAATGCATTTGTATTTGCAACAAACAATAATAAAGGTGACAAATCTTACCATTGGGAGCTCCCTCGTACTCTCTTGATTTAAGGCTGAATGATTTCGGAAAACAATCTAATAGCGTTTTTTTTCCCCCCCAATATTGTAATTATGATTTAATTTGAAGATCCTCACCTCATGTAAGCAATAAATCGTTTTTTAAACAACACAAAACTACATTAAAAAAGGGCTGAACAATTTTGAAAAAATTATCTAATTGTGATGATTTTGACTCATATTGCAACATGAATATGAATTGTTATATTGAAGGGAGAGATAATTCTCATATTTAATAAGAAAAAAAAGTACAAAAATAAAGAAAGAATTTTTCTGTAGACTATCCAAAAAAGTGGCACTTGAATGATTGCATGATATGCAATGCACAACATCTCTACTGCAATAAAAAGTTTTAAACTGGTATTTTGACCAAAATTTTACTTTAGAGAAATACTGCACCTTCTGCAATTTGAAAATTGCAGTAGTCCATATTGCGACTTAATCTAATTTTCAATTAAATGCCCAGCCCTACTCCTAATAATAATATTTCTTTAAGGATATGCCTGCTGCATCAGAAAGATACCTCACAATCTAAATCCGGTCACATTTTTAGTCCAAAATCAGGATTAAATCAATAATTTCAAATTTGCCGTTTATTTTCTTCATAGTCTGCTGTATTTGTATTTACGGAATAATGCATTTTCCGGTTAATTATTACAATGCTTTACAGAAAAATTTCTCCCAACCTCAATCCTTTTTTAGAGTTTGAAAACTTCTCTACTTTCCCTCATAAAAACAGGTGTAAAATCTTCATTTTCTGTTCTATTGGTGTCAGCTTAGAACCTGAACTAGCTAAGGCTTTATGCTTTGTTCCAGTTGAGTTTTCCAGCTAATTCCTGCCAGCTTACAGTCGTCTACAGGCCTCTGTTACACATTCAGATGGGGAACAATTTTTTGTTGTTGTTGTTGTTGTATTACTCAATACCAGTAGCAGCTACAGTGAGTCTGGAAATAAACTTAAGTGTTACCTTTCTGAAGACACTTATACTCCAGATGGCTCAAAAACGGCATTCAGCTTAATTTGGACATTTGCTGGACAGGCAGTTTGGACTAATTTTACCTGGAATCCCCAGAGGTTAACTTTCGAGTCATCACAGAAGAGAATAAATTGCTTTTAGGTATCATAAAAAGTGTTAAAAAGCAATAATTGGCTTAATTTAACACAAATTTTCGCAAGCATGAGAGATAATTGGGGGGACAGAGCTTTCTCCATCGCAGCCCCCTCCCTCTGGAACTCACTCCCAACACACAATCAAAACTGCATGGACTTACCTACATTTAAATCACTATTGAAAACTCACCTTTTTAGAATGGCTTTTAATCTGTGATTGTGATGTTCTGTCTTTTGTGTTTGTCTGTCTGTTTATGTGGGCTTTATCTACTTTATTGTTCATTTATAAGTGTTCTGCATTGTTTTTCTGCATTGTACAGTGTCTTTGAGTTTTATGAAAAGTACTTTATAGTAAAATGTATTATTTGTCAGTCTGTTCCAGACAAAAATGTAGCAGCAAATGCTGCCATTAAATCAAGTGAAAACATTTGTAGAAGTCCCCTTTACTTTCACTGAAGTGTTGGTGAGCTTATTTGTGATTTTAGAGATGATGTCATGACATCTTTTTTTTTTTTAATACTGTAAATGTATGTGTTCTGGCTGTGTGAATTGTGTTATTGTTAGCTCAGGAAGAGATCTAGGGAAGTACAGATGCTTCATTTTACATTGGCCAATACCGACCCTTTTTGACAAACATCGGCCATTGACAGGAACTGATATCAGTAGCAGATGTTTATCTGTTGTTGAGTACCAACTTCATGCTGGTATTTAACACATCCAAGAGTTGATTCAGAAAAAAAATTTATTATTGGACACAAGATGTGACTTGTTGGACACACTCTGAACTGTTTTTGTGGTCAAACATGAAAGAACATGTAAGCATTGTGGGAGTGTTGCACCAAAAGAAGTAAGGGAAAAAACTACCATCAGTATCGACCATTGGTTAAGTTGTTATATTAAACAGAAAAAACAAGATATGAAGGTGCAGCATGGTTCATTAAAGGATAGTTGGTTGTAATCACTCTGAACTTCTTGCACAGCATCTATCTTGGTGGGAGCTCTGCAAAACTATGTTCAAAAGTATGTTCCTCTCATCCAGAGCAAAACTTTAACAACCACCTGGCTGTTACATGCCACCAGAAGTACACAGCTGCTGGACAGTACAGTGGTGGGTCAAGAAGAAGGGCTGTGGTGTTTGACCTTTGAACTACAATCACTTCATCCTTGATTTAGAGCGGGCTTTAGTGCAAATTTCCCTCAAAGCATTCTTGAGATATCATGTTCACAAGAATGACCAGAGACACAGGAAGACAGATGGAAAACAAAAGCCTTCGTCAGCTCTCTAATGAAGAGGAATTTATTCACTTTCTAACTTTCTGGTGGTTAGATTGCGCCACATGAGCTACTGCGGCCCAGGTTCAAGTCTGGCCTGTGGCTACTTTTCTGCATGTATTTCCCCCACCCTCCTTATCCCTGTTTCTGATTCTGTCCACTGTCCTCCACAGTCAATAAAGGCACAAAAAGGCACACAGATGTCCCAACAGTTATGTCCTCCCCATGTATGTGGGCGGCCGAGGTTCAGGTACAGCCTGCAGCTCCTTTTCCACGTCTTTTCTCCACTCTATCTACTGTCCTTCTCTCTGAAGAAAGGCATAAAGAGACCAAAATGTATCTTCACAAATAAAGGCATATAAAGTCCAAAGATGTAGCTAAAATAGCTTTCTTGTAGTCCAAGCTCAGATGGTTAACACTGTAAACAATACACCTGTTAAGATCAGCATGTTAGCATTTTTATGGTTAGCATATTAGCATACTGACATTAACATGCAACTCTTAGCACTAATGATTTGTGATTAAAAACAGTTTTTTTGTGATTAAAAACAGGCCAAAAGCAGATGAAACAGATGTATAATCTTTTTATGCTGTAAATGATTAAAGTTACAGTCAAAGAAATGAAGACAATCATCAAAACCAAGTGTTCAAGACAATAGCTCACTAAGTGAACAACACTTGGGTATGAATGTCTCAACAGTCCCGAGTCTCTGTGCAGTTATAAATTAAGGATTTATCACGTAAGTGCCAACATGTTCCAGAGCTCTTTTAATGACCGTGTGAATCCAAACCTAAAATAAAGTTCATGACCATCGCTGTCCAAAGCTGCAGGAGTTGTTTAAAATATCTCCAATCCCCCAATAGGTTGGACTTTATTCTGAGTTTAATTGTGTACATGAATTTAGAGTGACTGTTAGGGTGTGACAAACTAAGCCCGCTCTTTTCAAAAGTAAACTGTCAGGCCAAGGACAGGATCTTTTCATGCACCTCACCTCTAAAAACAGGTTTAAAGCTTCAAGTGATGACTGGAATAAATCTTCCCTATTTAACTTAATGGCAGGATGTTATTATCGTTTAAATCATTGACTGTTTTTGGACTCATCTCAACGCTGATTTCAGGTCAAGAATGATCTTTGAAGTAAAGCATTTTTATCAACTGGTGATGCATCATTACAGAGGCCCTGAGAGGAGATGCATGCATACAGTTTTTACTCAAATTTTCTGAGATATCATGTACATTTTGGTTCTTTTCTTAAGAAATTTACTCATCATCAATGGTAAAAGAAGTATAAGATACATTGAGCTATGTCTGATTAGGGGCTCCATACATCATAGATTTTTCATGTGCACAAATAGCCAGCGCAGTGGTTAAATTCATATCCCTTGGTAGTTGGCAAGGTTATGAGTTGTTTAAACTGAATCTTAATATATTTTCTAATAAGTTTAGTCCACAACACTGCTAAAAAGCTTCATCTAAACTATAACACAACACCTACCACTACCAGCCACCGTAGCTGCTCTTAATGACTACTGTCTTACTGCCACAGCGCTCTACAACAGGGTTTCTCAACTTTTTCAGCCCACGACCCCAAAATAAAGGTGCTAGAGACCGGGGACCCCCACTGTACCTGAAGGTGGTTGAACAGCCATGAACATTCAAGACAGTCATGTGCTGACAAGGCCGCCCATAAGGGGGGAAGAAGGGGAAAATTTTCTAGGACCCAGCCAAATGGGGGCCCATCAAGGTCAGCAAAACCATGGTCCATTGTAAAGTTAAGCTCTGATACCTATATTTCATATTCAACTTGAATAATAATCACTCTGATCAAAGCAACAAATACATATTTCTTTCATTTGTGCCCTTTAAAATGGGTTAAAAATAGCAAACATTGGTGGAAAAGGTTGTTAAGTGGGATTTTAAAAGAAGCAGAAATGGGTTAGAAGTAGCAAAAATTAGAAAAATGGCCACCAAAAAAGGTGCAAAAATGGGGTTTACAGTGGCATCAATGGTAAAAAAAGGTGATGAAATTGGATTTAAAGTGCAAGAAAGCGGTGTAAACAGGCAAAAAGGGGTTTAACTTGCAAAAAATGTTATATTAAACAGTGAAATGTGGTTAAAATGGGTAAAAAGCGGTTAATAGTGGCAATAATGGGTCAACAGATGCAACAATAGGTGGAAAGCAGCAAGAATTAGTTTAGAAGTGGTAAAAACAGTCAAAAAAGCGATGGGAAGGGTTTACAATTGGCAAAAATTGTATTAAAGTGGCAAAATGTGTTAAAATTGCTTAAGATTAGTCGGAAAAGTGATGAAAACTGGTTAAAATGTGGCAAAATTGGTGTAAAGTTGCAAAAAGTGGGTAGAAAGAGGCAAAAATGGGTCCAAATTGTGCACCCCCCGGGTGTCTCGTACCCCCCACATTGAGAACCACAGCTCTACAATCTAATGTAAACAATGTAGGATCGGCTTTTATAAGCAGTTTGCCTGTGCCTATGCCTTTTCAGTCATTATTCGACACATGACTATTGTTTTTGTGTGAAATGTCTATACTGTGTAAAATGTTTGGTGTTGTGTAACGATTGAATAAACTAAACTTATGTAATGTGGTATCGATAGCATCTTGTAGGAACAGCTCTGTCTAGCTCTATTTTGAGTTAGAAAATGAGATAAAGTTGTCCAGAGGCTGTCAGGGTAATCTTACATATAACAAAAGAAACGAGTGATTAAGCACAGGGATGTGGACATTAACCTGTAAAGAGGACTGGGTGATGCTAGCGCTGCCAGTGTTAGCCACAGTATATAAATCAACTTTGCACTGTCATGGTGAGAAGCTGGTTTACAGAATGTGTTTACTTGTCTCTAGACTAATTGGCTGAAGGCAATTACAATTGTTGTAATCAGATGGGAAATTACTTGCCAGGGAACATCCCAACTTTTACCACTATTTTCTTTCTAAATACATATTCTTCACCCACTAAAAACAGCTTAGTGTCCTTCTTTAGAGTACCTACCCATCAGCTGAGACCTAATGATAGTAATTCAAGTAACACAAATTTTGGATTCCACTTAAGAAAATAAAGGGTTAAAAACTACAGTAGTCAGAATACCATACTTTAATGATAAGGCTCATAAATATTTAAGTAATGACATTTTAGCCATGCTCAACACAAACTCTTTCCAGATCCCTTCATGTGTTTAACTATCTCCTCCTCTGTTGTTGTTGTTGTTGTTGTTGTTGTTGTTGTGCTCTCCTCTGTCCTTTAACCCTCTCTCATGGTGGCCTCTGATGTAATTAAGCCTACAGAGCCACATGACAAAGTCAGGGTGATGCTGGTGTGAGTAAGGTAAAGAGTTCATGCTTGTGTCAAGCCTTACCCTGACCACTGCAACCACCAACAGAGACAGGATATGAGACTGTGTATGTTAGAGTGTGCTGTAAACACAAATAGGCTATCTAAAATGGTAGTGACCTCCACAGGACTTCTTAAAATACTCGGCAGCGTTGTATCTAAAGATAACTCATGACCTGATGTACCCGCTCGATTAATCTGGAGAACAATGTGATTATTGAGGAGGTCAAATTTATAGCCTTTAAGTTCACCTCCTTACTTTGTCTGCTAACTGATAAACACCACTTGACTTGTTTAAATTAGGACTCAAAGATACCCAGAGACTGTCATTTAAGTAGTTTCAAAATCTGCAAACCTTTATCCAAAGACAAATCAGTTACCACTAAAACTGTTTAAATTATTAAAAGAAATACAACTACCACCTGGTGGTTAAATGCCCCCACAAGGATTACAATTTACTTTGAAAGTAAAGTGGTGGGTGAAGAAGAAAGATGAGGGTAGTCTCTGTGGCAGTGATTCAAAGATCTCTCTCCAGTTATTTAAGGTCCAGTGTCCTCACCCTATGTGCTTATGGATGGACAACCAAAAAAATGCATCTGGCCTCAGCCTTCACCTGCACAGAGACTTAAAAAAATGTTATATCACAACTTGAATTTTTAAACTATGCACTAACTTCAAAAGTTTGAAGAGATGAGAAAATATTTAAAAAATGAGAGATTCTGGGCACTGGTTTAGTTCAGTGGGTTGAGCAGGCCATTGCACTGGAGGCTGGATGGATTCCCGGTTATTCCCGGTCTCAGCGCAGTTGGGTGCATGTCCTTCCCCACTCACTCAACCCATATTTCCTGTCTATCGTCAGCTATTTTGTCAAAATAAAGGCAAAAAAGCCCTAAAAATAGCTTTAAAAAAACAACTGTGAATAAAATTACTACAAGAAAAAACAGAATGTAAGCTTCTGTTATAAAACTTTCTTCTGAACCTTGACTCCATGTATGTTTTTGAATTGATTTTATTTAAAAGGGTTGATGTGATGCAACAAACTTCCAACAGAGCATTAACTCTTATTAGTCTCTAGTTCAGGGGTCATCAACTACATTTATACAAGGACCAGCTTATGTCTATGACACTGTTGGGGCCAGCGTATTAAACAAACTAAATAAAAGAAACATTCTTGTCTAAATATTGTTTCTTCTTTGAAATGTACCTTTCTTTTAGCCTTTAACAGTGAACTCAGTCTCTATTCACACAGTTGAATCCCTATACTGCAGCCAGCCACAAGGGGTCGATTGATATATTTAAGCCACATACTTCTGGCAGTAAAAAATAAACTCAAACCCATGAATTGTTAAATTTCCAAAGAAATCTGCTGCTTTAATGAAGAATGTACTTATGATTAACTTTGTCATGCATCTTATTTGCTAATATTGATTAATAATGGTTGCATTTTTGTAAAACTAATAAACACTCAGTCCATCTTTAAAAAAGTTTAACTTTTCACAATTTTACTTATTTTTGGAGTTACTTAAATATCTGTAGGGATCATAAAAGGAAATAAAGAAAAGAAACCCAAATTACAGCAATATATAGGGCTGGGTTCAAAAAGTGGATTTTCCGATTCAGATCGATTTTTTGTTGGAATTTTTGATATCGATTCATTTTTTCCAAAGATTGATCTTTTATTGCTGACTGTTAAGTCTCTGTTGCACTTTATTATGTTGATTGATCAAATGTGTTGGTCAATAAAAAGTATTTTTCAGGAAACAAGTTTGGGGTCAGTTTTTAGTGTGAACTTTAATATTTAAAATATTGGGCCTAGTTAGAAGGTTTCTTATTAATAATTCAAACGAAAGTATAATTTCTGCCATTAGTTCTCTAAGACCCACTTGCCTATTCAAGCAAATTGGAAATTGAAACAAATCGGGACCTTGTGAATCGAAATCAACACTTTCTAAGGCACCCCACATTTTGAGGAGGAGACTCTAAATGACATACTCAAATTAAAATGGATTATTAGATATGGCAGATATTCTAGCCTAGAAACTTCATGGAGCTATTGCCACATGCCTGATCAAATTCAAGTTAAAATTTATTGTAAAAGTTACCAAAAAGGATTGTATAGCAGTGGTTTCAGTATGGAAATGTCCAGACAGATTTCAAAATGACCACTTTGAGACTCTACATTCTGAATTTTGGACAAGTCTGGGTTCATAAATCTGTGTGTAGGTTGATCCCTCATCAGCCTTCCTGTGTAAACACTGCAGTGAATCACATGACCCACAGATAAACCATAAACCCTTAAAAAACACCAGGAGCAGCTGCGAAATTCTGAATGAAACTCAGATACGTTGTGTACCTGTGCTTTGTTGACTGCACTCTGCTGACATGAGATCTCCTTCTCCATCTCTCCGTCACTCTCTGCCTCCTTCTCTTTAGCTGTCGAGCTCTCGTCCTCCTCGTCGATGCCGCTCTCCTGCTCCAGAACACGAAACTCCCAGTCCTCGAAGGCGCGGACTGCTGCTTCCATCGTCTCCTTCTCCTGAATTAAAAACTGAGAAATCAGTCTCGTATAACAGATTCTGATGGTTCAGACTGATGAAAATGCTGGTTGATAGATTTAAAACACTTCCCAGTTTGTTCCACATGCACATAATCTTTGCCCTAATTTTTGGCATTAAAACTGACGTGCAATAGGTTAAGAATAACGATCTGCATAACTCATCATCACCCTTCAGAAGTCTTCATCTATCATCATGATAGATGCTTTATGCCTCAGCATATGAAGGTGAATATCTCTATACTTCCAGTGAGGCCAGGGAGGCTAAAATTAAACACCTTCCTGGGAAGACTTCCTTTCCATGGGAACTTTTAAATCTGCAGTGTGGTTTTTGTTGATTAATGCTTCAATGCCAGGAATATTAAAGTGTGCATGCAGGTGAGAGTAAAACCTGTACACCCTCATTGTCTCTCAACTGAAATACCTCTGTGCTCTGGTTTTTTCTGCAGGTGTTCTCTATGTGCAGGTGTTTGTGTACTTTCAGTGGCGCAATTTTAGACGAACCAGTCCGTGGAGATATTTCCACATAAATCTGACATGTCACAACACAAACTAACTACCTGCTGCTGAATGTAGTAAAACAAGGCGGTCTTTTATCCTGCTCTGTCACATTCACAAAGACTAGTGGACATCCCACGTACACGTTGTGTATTTAAAATCAAACAACTACTTATCAGGTTCAACATACCCTTAACAGCTACACTCTTTGACAGGAAAAACTATATCTATAAGAACCTGATACTAACTCTATATGTCACACTGTCATCTAATAAATCACACATTATGTATATGTTCAATTTTTCATCTATTGCAGCACACAAAGTCCATAGTTAGATTGTCTCTTTTCAAATTACCAGCTGATATTTCGTATTTTCAAACATCGTTATGGACAGTTGGTTATATTTCCAAATGAACAATAAGCTTGATCCCTCTAAAAGTAGAGGACTTGTTATTTAAGTGCTTGTTTTGACTGCTACCTGAATCACTGCAAATCTAATAGATAGAGCATTGAGATAGAATTACCTTGATAGATTGCTTATCAAGAAATCTTGGCAGCTCATCAGTCAGACTGTAGCTGCATTGATCGGTTTCATTTACCAGATTTAGGATATCTGGTACTACTTTATATATTTACTTCCCTTCACACAGACAGAGAAAAACTGAAGAAAAAATTATCAGAGTGATGCATTTGAATAGTAGCAGTGAAAACGTGATCAGATGGATCAGCTTGCATTCGATACACAGATTTGGAACATGTTTTTCTACTGTTTAACAGAAATATATCAATCAAAATATCAATGGGATACTGCCTATCCGCTGAAAATTTCATTTGGGTGTCTTCAACCAAAATTACAGCTCGTTTGTGTGAAAGGATGCTAACTTTGACAGGTTTGTGATTTCTATATCTATGTTAAAGCTTAAGTTCAGATGTGTGAAAGCAATATGAAAATGTTCATGGTCAGATTGTGGTGGCCAGTGTGATTCTTAGATATCAGACCAAACAGCAATCTCTGGTGTTAAGAAATGAAGCAAATGCAGGAGTGCAAACACATGCAATTCCTTGAGTGTCCACGAGAGGTATTTTGTCCTCTCTCCTCCTGAATATTTAAAAAGGCCTTATCATCAATATATCCGATTCTTATCTTAATTCTTCGTTCTGAAGATGTTTTGTTCAGTTCAGTCGCTCACCTGCTGCAGTTGCAGAGTCAGCTGTTCCCTCTGGCTCTCTGGCTGACTGGGGATCAGTTTCTCCTTCTCCTCACACCTCCTCTTCAGCTCCTCCACCCTGCTCCTCTCCTCCTCCAGCCTCTCTCGCTCCTGTGGTCAGTCATAGAAAAAAAAAAAATCAAAATCATCAGTCATCATCTGACTCCTTAAAGCAGAACAAAAACAAATTCTGATCAGACAGAAAGAACAGACTGGCAAATCAATTTCACATCCATGTTTTTCTTGTTTGTACTGAAAAAGTCCAATACTTCAATTCAACTCTTGTCAAGCTTGGGAAATAACTCTTCAATGACCGCATCTAGTGTTTATGGAATATAACGGAGAACATTTTAATGTCATTTTCCTCCAGACACTGTAACCATATCAACACTACATCAGCACTTTAAGACTTAACTGCCTATAAAACCTATTTCTAAAGAAAATGAAACTTTTTATATATTTCCTGTCATGTTACCTTCGGCCTGCCCTTCTGTCTGAGCTCCTCTCTTTGTCTAGCCTCCTGCTGTAGACTCTGCAGCTTCTGTGTGTGTTTGAGCAGCTGGTTCTTCTCCGTCTGCAGTTCGCCCTGCAGCAGAGCGATCTCCAACTGCAGCTGAAAGGACAGCAGACATAACCAAAGTGAATCATACTGACCAGAGGTTGAGAAAGTCACAGATATGCATTCCTCTGCAGTGACTGTGATTGTGTTTAGAAAAAGGCCCGGAGGTTAAAATGTGCAGATGTCAGCAGGGAAGGTTTGCAGATTATAATTATTTTATAAATCCATCATTTAACATCATTTAACAAAATGACAAAAACATGAAAAGAAAGCCTCTCAGAGCACAAAATAAGCTCTAGGGTTTTCTTTTTGGTCAAACCAGCAGATTGGATGTTAACAATATTCCATTTACCCATTATCTACACTGCTTGTCTCATTTGGTTGTAAATTCAGGCAGTTATGAACATTTCCGCCAAAACTTTAAACTGATATATCAGCTGTAAACATCAGCCGTATGAATGATTATGTTTGTGAGTTTTACGTAGGACAAACAGACCAGCAGCATAAATTTTCTTTGTTCATTCTTAAACTTAAATTGTGTTTTAAGCTAAAATATCTTCGCATCGCATATCGGATATTGTCAAAATCCTGCATGCCTACAAATAACCGACTTTGACCAGGCTAGAACCAACAAATGTTTGCAATTTCTACTTCTAAAAACACAGAAAAATACAGAAATTGATTTCATCGTACAAAAAAAATTAAACCTGCTTTGTTTTACTAATTCAGTGGAAAACAGGAGGAAATTAATGAAAACATGATCGATCTAAACAAAAATCTGACAGATATCTGTCTCTACAGATTTGCTCGTAATTTTTTTTTTATTTCTGTTTTAAATACATTAAAATCTAGTCAGTCATCAATAAAACAACACCAGTGCCTTCATAAAGCACAACAACTGCTGTTGGGCTGACATGCTCGAATAGTGGCTGGTTACTTTCTCTACAAGCACCACAGAGCAGTGGTCCCAAACTTTTCAATTTTGCTGCATGGACCTTTTTCATGAAAGACAACATTTTCATGGACCAGCCATCAATGTGCGAGGGATACATACGCCAAAATAAAACAACACAAGCAACATAAAAACAAAGTGCAGAAAAAACTACAACCAACAATAATGCAAAATCAGTGGGCGTGTGAGAATCAACTGTCACACTAAACCCCTATTTTAAGTGGGACTCCTGGTAGAGTCTTTCAAATGCAGTTTTGCCTTTCGTGGCAATCATACGCTCTACTTTTGTCTCCTCATTGAGCCTTTTCCCCTTTTCAAAGAAGCTCTCCAACTACGATGGATGATGGCTGAAATTACGAAGGGGAATCTGGACAAAAATCTTTCAGACTCTGATAGAAAATAAGTTGTTTATTCTTTCTGTGTACTGGTACAGGTCCGGTTGTTTAGGACTGCTGCCACAGAGGCCATCATGGCACAAACATCTGGGAAAGCTCTTTAGTGAATGTCTCCAGCCCACAGCCATCAGCCACCACTCACTCACAGAGCCTCTCCTGTGTGCACCTCTTCACCGAGGAACACTTTCATCCCTAGCCCCATTGCACCTCCAGCCAGTACTCAAGACGACCTTCATAATTATTCTGACTTGCAGAATCGCACATTTGCACACTAATTAGTTTGTCCCTTAAAACCGATCACTGCTCAGTTTCTCGTATTCCTTAGGTTAGGAGTTTAGGTGTTATCCTCATTTTTTTCTTTTTTTCTAGACTTGAATGTAAAAGGATTAAATTAAACATCTTTAGAAGCATGCACTCTGCTTGCTGTGCATGTATATGCACTCTGGCAAGTGCTTGGTCAGGTCCACTTCCTGAATAATGTGGTTTTAATCACCTTGTGGTGATACTGTATATCATGGGAAAGTTTGGGCAAAGTTTAACGGTATCAAAGTTCTGCTGTTTTGTGAAGGCCACACCTTTTTGTGCTAAATCTAACCAAATCATTTGTCTTTGCTAGGATGTACTGAGTCAGTTTAATGTTAAATTTGTTGTCCATCACTGGACAACAATCATCCCACATGCTCACCTCGATCTTCAGTTCCTCCTTGTGCTGGTCAATCTCTGTGATTCGCCGCTGGATCATTGAGGGTGATTGCAGGATCCTTAAGGAGCCTCCTTCCAGCTTTTTAGCACAAGACTGGCATAAAGAAAGAAAAGACAAAGTCATCACATCAAAGCTTAAATCAATTAACAGTTAAATCTAGGCACGTGTAATACTCGACTTAATTGCTAGCTGCTTTTTCTTTCTTCTGCCATGCAGGAGCTACAAAGATAAGTTCAAGTCATGCATCTCTAACAGCTTCATCTCACCCGCTCACTCTCCGTGCTGCTACTCTCTGTGTCTGACTCCGCCCCCGAGGAGGCGGGGCTCTGACCGCCGGCCACTCTGGTGATCCACGGCGGCCGCAGTCCCTGCTGCCACTGACTCCTGGTGCTCTCCATGTTGTGCTGGGGCATTTCTAAAAGGAAAAAAGGACGTTAATGAGAGCTACAGAGCAGGAGGAGGCGGTGGAGGGGTCTTTCTGGCTTTGAAGAATATTGTGGTAATCTAATCTGCTGCACGGTTGCAGGCGTGTCAGCTGACAGCTCACAAAGGGGATATCACAGCTGAGTAGTACTGCATAAGCACTTTAAAAAACACTGAAAATCCCCCCTCGGGTTTCAGGAACCAGTGTGTGAAGGAGAAAACACATAGGAGTGAAAAAGGAAGTAATAGTGAAAGAGAGAGAGGAGGTTTCAGGATGTGGGCGATGGTCTGTGGCTGCGTTTCAGGGTCTCTTTCACAGTGAAGGACTCTGGTGATTGTGCAACGATAAATAGTCTTTTCTTTTTGGAGGTCTTTGATGTGTCCGACGGCGAGAGAGTTTATGAATGGAGCTGGAACAATCAATGAAAACTACAAGGAGAGATCACCCACAAAAATGCTGGAGCACATCAGAAAAGACTTTGAAGCTCTTTTAAGTTGTACTTTTTTTGTCACATTTGCTTGAGCAAATATTACAGAGTGTTTACATTGTTTTACATCAAAGTGTTCCCATCATTAGGGAATTTTTCAACCTATATACCTTCATTCTTGCCTCTTTGTTCTTTTTTAGCCTTTATCCTGTCACAATATGGTTTCTCTTTACGCTGCACACCAAAAGCAATTTGTGGGAAAATACTTTTGAATTCCTGTTGTCAAACCTTTTCCCACCATATTCCCTGGCCTTCTGTGCCCTCCCTCTCCTCTTGAATCCAGACCTTATTAGGCTGCAGTGGATGAAGGCAGACTGGGAGCACAGAGATAAATATACAGCCAAGAAATGAGTGAGGGCTTCCAAACAACGACTGGCACACTGACATGGAGAGAGAGAGATCAGACAGGGTGAGAGAAGGACAGAGAGAGTGGAGAGAAAAAAGCAGGAAATGTGGTTTCAGGAGGGTAAACATCAGTGTCTTGTTTCTGAGGATAAACTGAAGTCAGAACATAAGCTTTAAACCCGTGTCCATAAAAATAGCTTCCAATAACGCTCTCAGAGGTAAACTAAACATTTCTCATCATAGAGATAGTTGTGTAGGGGTAATTTTATGCTTACTGGTCTATATCATAACCAGCTTTGGTGTTGTGCAACAAGGCATATCATTGCTGTTGCATGGGTCATAACAGAGAAGCAAATCCACCATTCTGCATGAATGCGCTAATGCACAGTTCGATCATTGACCATGCTCATATTTTTGGTTTATGGCGAGCTGAATGAGTACATTTGCAGCTCATGAATGAGAATGTCAGCATAGCTCACAGTGAAGACAGTGAACGACTGTTTATATTTTGACATTACCAAGCAGACTGAGTCAAAGTTGGATGTGTGGCCCCAAAATATTTAGTTTGCTCCCAGAAAATCTCAGTTTGAAGAGCCATGTAGCCCTAGCAGTTCACCCAACCCCTCCATTCCTACGTGTGTTAATTTCACTGTCTAAAACTATGACTAAAAAATTTCATCGACAGCCTTTTTCCATGAGAAGAACTCGACTGAGACTAACCAAATAAGATCTTTGATGACTAAAACTAAATAAAAGTAAGAATAATTTCCATCAGCATGACTAAAACTACACTAAAAATGTAATTCGGTTTTTGTTGGACATTCAGAGTCCATGATATTTCTCCACTGTGGGAAAATCTGTCCAAATACATCTATAGCTATGCTGCCTCTCAGCTGTAGAAAGAAGGGATCCCAGGTTTGGCATGGTGCATACACTACCATGATTTAGTACCAGATTCAGGCTAGAGAATGAATGCTTGGACTAAAACTTTAGACTTAAATGTGAGGACTTTTTATGGACTAAAACAAGACTAAAATTTTTATGAGTTTCGTCGACTAAAGCTTGACTTAGGGCTGGGCAATTAATCCCAAATTAGATTAAATCGCAATATATCCAGCTTCTATTTTCAAATCACAGAAGGTGCAATATTTCTTTAACCTGAAATTTGTGTCAAAATACCAGTTTAAAACTTTTTTTGCAGCAAAGACACTATGCATTACATATCATGTGGCATTTTTTTCGAAAAGTGTACAATAAAAAAACTTTTTTCTTCATTTTTGTATGTTTTTCTTGTTAAATATTGTAATTTTATTAAAAAATATCTTATCCTTTAATAAAGCAGTTGATATCCAATCTGCAAAATGAGTCAAAATCATCTCAACTAGATAGTTAGATCAGCCATAATCACTGACAGGATGAGATTGTGGAAACAAGTGGAAATGAGTGCTTAGAAAGAGCGTAAGGAGTTCAGACAACCAGAGGGAACTAGGAGTAGAGCCGCTGCTCCACATTAAAACGAGCTGGTTGAAGTGGATCAGGTATCTGATCAGGACGCTTCCTGGGCGCTTTCTTTTGGAAGTCTTCTGGGCACGTCCAACTTGAAGACCTCAGGGCAGACACAGAAATAGCTGGAGGATCACATACAGGGATGATCATCTCTCATATTATTCTCATTTTAATGAAGAAAAATAAATACATGAGCAAGAAAAGTAGGATTTTTGTTTAAAAATAAAAATAAAAAAGCCACTTGAATGTTTAAATAATTTGCAAAGCTTAACAAAAGAAAAATGATTGTATCAAACTGGTATTTTGACACTTCCAGGAATATTGCACTGTCTGTGATTTGAAAATTGCAGGATGCAATATTGCGATATAAAGTAATTTGTGATTAATTGTCCAGCCCTACCGACACATAAATTTTGCAAATTTGATATCCGAACATGACTGTTAACTGGCTAACAAGCGCCTCCTGTTGTATATTACTTGTTTTTTATGGAAATGAGATTGTTTTCTGAAGACCCGTGTAATGAACGTTTGTACAGTCACCACAAACAGCTTATGAAATAAAGGGTGATTTATATGTCTAATTTATTGATATGCATTAATTATAATTTAATTATGAACCCAGCTCTTCAACCTCTTCTGTATAGAATCAGCCCTTATAAAATTGTGTTTTGTTGTAATTCCTGAAAAAGCAATTATTGATAAAATTTACTCTATGTGCACGGAGCAAAAAAATGCAAAAAAAAAAAAAAACAGAATTTGTCACAACTCAACCGTTTATTTAAAATTGATGCACAGATGAAAATCACTGTCATCTGGCCAAAACCCTGTATCTCCATTTTTCATGGTTTTAATGTTTTTCATAAATCAGCCCCTCTACATCTGTCAGTGAGTTTGAACAAGTTTTAAAGCAATCAAAACTTTTAAAAAGATGCTGACTATGACCTTTCATTGTTAAATTCTTTGAAAAGTTATCATTTTCTTTCCCCCTGAAAAATGGTGGTAGGAAGTTTTTGGCCCTACGCCAACAAAAAGCTCTGTCCCGTACCCCTGCTGAGCATATAAACTCTCTTCGACTGACTCTGTGTGTTATAGTGAGTCAGCTGTTTCTGGTTATTGCTTATCTGCGGTTGATGATTAGCGCTGCAGAGTCCTGAAGCCTTCTGGGATCAGACTGGGAGCTGCAGAGTTATGTCTTGTGTTACCTCTGAGTTTTTATTACATAATACACTCACACATAAACACATGCCTAACTGTGTCTCTGTTCTGTTATCTTTCTCTCCAGAGAAATCTTTCCCCTCCCTACAATCAAGCCTAATTATTTTGGGCACAAAACTCTGTTTTGTTCTTTGCTCCATCTCTCAGCCTGACCTTTGGCTTCTTTTTTCTCTTTTTCTCTACCAGCTGATTTTGAAATTTACAGTCACTGCTCTTCTGTCTCACTCGTTCTTGTTTTGTTAGTGTATTGTGTTTGTTTAACCTTTTGTTAGCTGCATTAGACAAACCCTTGTGTTAACATGAAAGTATGGACTTTCCTCCTGAATACCTCTCTCTCTCTCTGCTCTGGGCTGTTGATAGTGTATCTGAGTGGACTTTAGCTTGAGGTCAGACTGCAAGTTTGCCCTTATGTTTGTTTTATGAGTTATATGAGTCACTGTAAGCTCTCTCTGCGTGTTTTCTCTGATCATTGACTGCTCTTACTGGAAAGCAGAGGGTCACAGAGGAAGTTATTAAAAGTGGGGCAAGTGATCATTAAAGTGATAAACGATGTGGGCAAAAGTATGTGGACACTCTCCTTTTCACAGGATTTTTACTTATTCATGGGAATTGTGTTTATTCAAACAAAACAGCATTTTGAGTGCGACATATCCCTACATATCAGATTCCTCCCGTAGATATTAAATGGGTATGAGGTTTTGGCCTCTGTGCTGACCAATTTACTTCGTCGATCTATCAATTGATTTTCTTTAGCTTATCTGGGGCTGGGCTGCAGTGGCAGCAGGCTAAGCAAGTCAACCCAGAAATCCCTCTCCCAACATCTTCCAACTCCTTCTTGGGGATCCGGAGGCATTGCCACACCAGACAGGATATATTTAACTAGAAAAGCACTCAGAGAGCGCAGCCATCAGCCTTATCTCCCAATAGTGAAGAATCCTTTAAAACCATTCCTGGATCCAGACGGTGATCTGGATCACTCCCAAATTCTAATTCGCCGATTAATCCCTCCCTGGTGGAGTGGTGACACGGTGAGGCAAAGCATTGGCTTCGCTACGTGTGGACCGTCATGGCGGAAGCACCCATGGTCTCACCGGACCACTGAAAGTCATGGCAGAGGGTGAATATTCCTCTGTTCCTCCCAGCATTGTGAGTATTCTCGTTACAATTCGCTGTCTTTCTCTCTGTTTGCTCCGACTCGTCGCCTCAACTGGGCGTGCGTCTTTCAAACTCAATAAACTCCAAAACTTTGAATAGAAACACACCAAAAAATGCTGCTGGTATTGAAGTTACTCATGTCTGCCATCTCCTGGTGTAAAGTTGTAACAGCACAGACCACTGCCATTAGCCCTATCTCCCAATTGTAAAGGATCCTTTAAAAAAATTCCTGGATCCAGACGGTGATCTTAATCACTCCCAAAATCTAATCAGCTCTTCCTTATGCCATTTCTGACATTTCCTGAAAATTTCATCAAAATCCATCCATGACTTTTTGAGCTATCGTGCTAACAAACGAACAAACCCACCCGTTCACATAACCTCCTTGGTGGAGGTAATTAGGGATGCAAGATATTATCGGCCTGAAATCAGTATCGGCAGATTTTAGCTTACAAAGTCAAATATCGTATCAGCAGATATCAAAATTTTGCCGATATTTCCAGCCAATATTTTGGCTGTGAAGATCAGCATACATGTATATCAACTGTAGATTTTTGCCAGATACACTAATAAATACATGGAGTTTTAGGCCAGACCAATGGACCTGTGTCAGTTAAGGACTTTTTTCTTTATTTATCCTCTTTCTTTAAACATTAAAGAGTGATTTAAGGACTAAATTGCATTTCTTTGTTCATTCTTGAACCTTAAAGTGTGTTCAAAGGACTGAAGTTTTAGGTCTGAGAAACATATTTAAATATTGGTGAAAGCCAAAATGAATCTGTAAATACTGACATACTGGCAAAAATCCAATATCTTGCATCCCCTTTAATATAGCAATTGATATCAAAATTGGCTATACGAGCCAAAATTGCATTAAGATATCTTTAAATTTTTTTTTTTTTTTTAACCCTAGTTAAACTTATTTAATATTGTGCTTGTTATAATATTGAATGATTTCTTGCTTATGCTTGCCAAACAACACAAAACGAGGAACCTAAATAATCACATATTAAATCTCAATCACAATATTGAGGGAAAAAATTGCAATTAGATTATTTCCACAAATTGTTCAGCCCTATGTGTCGGTTCAACTAATCATCTTTTTTTAAGAAACACAGCCCTGATATCCCAGCCAAATGCTCGCTCGAATAATAATGAAGCCCTTCACCACTAGTAGCCACTGTTAGAAATGCTCAATTATGGCAAAGATGACGATCAGGATTATTTAAAGTTACACTGACGTCACAATCATTGAACACAATTATTCACTGATTTTACAACAGCTACATCAAATGCATTTATTGAACTTTAACATTTAGACCACTCTGAAAACAAACATGAAAATAAATCATCAAAAATATAAATATTAATATGAAAATTGATTGTTATGAAAAAAAAGAATAATGCTTGTTGCAAAAAAAACACAAAAACACTAAAACTTTTACTTGTTGGAAGCCAAAATTGTAACTTGACATTGATAATTAATAAATTGCCCAGCACTAGCTACTGTAGCTTCAAATAATGGCCAGAGCTTCTCTTTGTCAACTGTAAACATGAGAAGCTAATTGTTTAGCATCTCGTAGGAACAGTGCAGTCAAGCAGTTTTTTACCTAAAAAAATGGAAATTAAGTTGTATGTAGGCTGTTGAGGGTTAAACTGAAACTCATAAAGTGATGAGCAACCACATTAAGCCCGACATTAATCTGCAAAAAGAAAAAAAAGACAGCAAAGCTAGTTGCTAACTTTAGCCATACTCTGCTTGGCTCAACAGCCTCACACACCCACTGACACATAGACCATGTAATTTGGCTGTTTTTTGAGCTTTTTCTCCTATGTAGACTAGTCAGTTAAATGTAGTTTAAAAGCATAGGAAGAGAAAAAGCCATCCTTCATAAACAAACACAGATATTTAGTCAGAGAGGGAGGCAGAGGATGAGATCTTCAATAAACAAATATGACTCCTGATGTCTAACAGGTTGTTAAGTGCGCATAAACAGCATGTACAAATTACAACCATCTACGTGAAGTTTAGCAGAGACCTGCAGACAGATCTGTAGAGCCAGCTCATGGTTTGCTAGTTCAGTCAGAATAACAAACAACACTACCAATAGCTGCTTCATCTCCGTCTCTCTGAATGGAAGCCGAGTCTGTATGCTGACTCATGATTCACATAATAATACTCAGGTGGACCTCAGCCAGAAAATCTTATTAGCTGCCCTTTTCAACAGCTGTCTGTGATTCAAGAGGCACGGTAAGGTTTTGTAAGATGATATCTGTTCTCTCTGGTATATCATCAACAGTTTAGCTTTGGAAAAGTCAATGTGCATTTTAAATGTCAACATCTACTGAGCATAATAGAGAGAATAAATAAAAAATGATTTGTCAAATCTGTTCTCATGATTAAAAATCAACATTTTTGCAATTTCTAATGCAGTTAAGAAACTGTCCCCACAGACTGAAAATCAATGTACACATTGACACAACTATGCCATAGCCCTAAATCATGGGAACATAATCACAAATAGTTTTTTATTTCTTTTTTTTTTTTTAAGAAGATATCATGTGCTAAAGAGTGAACCCAGACTGAACAGGTGTTGTGCTTGGATTATGTTCAGGTAAGTTCTCCATGTTAGGGGAAACAAAAGTGGGCTTTTAAAAAAATAAAAAAACTTATGAAGGACTGTAAAGGGGTATTGTTAATCCCGGCACTTGTGTGAATTTTAAAACAAATTCATGTATTCTGAGTTTTCATCTTAATTTACATCATCTACATAGGGCTGGAAAATAAATAGATTAAATCCATAATCAAGATTTTGAAAATTGAAATCGAGAATTCCTATAAAACTTTGCTGCAGTAATACCAAAAGTAAAAGCCACAGTAAGAAGCTTTAATTTTATGTTCATTCTGGCAACCCTGTAAACAAAATTAGACATTTTTTCTTACATATCACTCGTGTAACCACAGTGTTCAAATACAAATAATGAAACGATCACTGTTCCTCTGATGGTCTTGCTTACTTGCATAGATCATGGAGAGACATTAGCAAATCTTTCAGTCTGTTTTTCAAGCGGATAAAAACTTTCAAAGCCTGAGTGTTAATGGATATAACCCTCCATATTGCACTTTTAAAGATAAGTTTACAGCTACCTCTTTGACCTTTAAAGGAACATTCAGTTCAATTTTGTTACATATTGTTAAGAAAAATAAAAGAAACCTTTCTGAGTAGTTTCTTTTTCAAAACAAAACAAATAAATAAAATCGTAAATCGAGTTCGGAGTGAAAAAAATCAGATATTCAATTTTTTAACCATATCGCCCTGCCCTACATCAACACCACTATTTTCTTAAACAATAATGCCAGAGTGCCAGTGAGACAGCAACAAATGTGAACATAATAGGCCCTGGGTGTAAACATATTTAGAAATTATCTAATACGTCCCTGAAACTAGAGCTGCATGCACGCCAGCTTCCAAACTGTGAATGAAATCCGCAGTAGCTCTGTGAAATGACCTTATCCCCGTTCTGACCCCTAGTTGGTGGCTGACAAAAAGAAAAGTGTGGCTAGGCATTGTGTACACAAAACCATAAAGTCAACACGGACAACAGCCATATTCCACCGGCAACACGCAGGACAAAAGAGCTGTGACAGTGGCATTCAGTGTGTGGGTGTGAATGCTGATTACAGCCTGTCAGAATGCTTTCAATGCAGTGTACTATATGGAAAACATGTCACAGGAAAAGCATGTGAGCTTAAATGCCCTGTAAAGAGGGGGCAATGTACAATGACGGATTAATCCACAGAGGCCCGACTTAGAGGTCAGGTCACTTGTGGTTCTCTCAAATCCATGACAAAGCAAACGATTGAATGTATATTTCTGACTTCTTTGTAGATGTCAGGAGCAGAGTGTTGTAGTATAAGATCGATCTTTGTGACACAGATGCATCAAAATCAGGACAGTTTTTGTTGTGGTTAAGTACAAAAAAGGATCATACAGGCATTTAGACAGGACCATCAATAAAAACTAAAAATCAACACTTCAGGAGCAATGTTTGGCTTTGGGCCTATAGCTGTATCTGTGGTTTATGTTATAGATCACTGATTATTTAATTCATGTATGGAAAAAGTGCACAATTTTGACTCTGCTGCAAGGTGCATCTTTCCAACTAGCTCTCTCCTCAGTCTCAATTCAAATCAGCCAATCAGAATGAATCAGTCTAAATCCGCTCCGCCTTCCTGCCTGCAACATTTCCATGATGATCACATTGATACATCACTAGATAGAACCTGGGTTAGTAGTATAATATTTTAAATGTCATTTTTCTCTTGTAACATTAAGTACATTTTCCTTGCCTGTTGAAACATGAGTAATTGTTTTTTTTTTTTTTCCAAAGATTTATTTTCGGGACTTTTCATGCCTTTATTTGATAGAGGAAGGACAGTGGATAGGCTCAGAAACAGGGAAGAGAGTGGGGAAGGACATGCGGTACAGGGCCTCAGGCTAAATTCGAACCCGGGCCGCCTGCGTGCATGGGTAGCGCCTTAAACCACTCGACCATCTGTGCTCCCAAAACATGAGTAAGTTTTGAATGCAAAACTTAAGACTTGTGTCCGAGTATTTTTAACTTAAGTAAAGAATCAAAGCACCTGCACAGCTGGTTATTAAATACCTCAGCTTTTAAAAGGTGTACATTTATTAAAACTCGGCTTTCAAGCTCTTGTGCACGTTCATCTTTAGAAATTAGTAATGTAGCCAAGCATTTTTAAATGGTTAATGTTCTATTATGCTATAAATCTAAAATCTAAACTACTAAGACTTATTGGAGGATAATGGTTTACCATAAACACATATCAGTTCCAAATATCAGTCTCATAATCTACTTATAACTGCCACTGGTGTCAGCCGTGACAAACCAGTATCAGTCAGCCTCTAATATTTAGATCTCCTGTTGTAATCTACAACTGCAAAAAACAGGAAATTGATTTTTCTTAATGGTGAGCCAAGTGCCCCAGCTTTAACAAAGACCACTATCTGGGTCACTGTGCTCTGCAATGTAAACTTTGCAGAGGTGAAGGGTGTAAGCTCTGCAGAATGAAGCAGAATTCAGATTTCATTTAAGAAAAAAAAAGCTGAGGTTGGAGTTTGATTGGAAATGGACAATGTTAGTCAAATATCCGAACAGTAAGTACTTTATAAGTTAAAATAATGAATATTTCATGCAATTCAAAAACTTTTTTCCCTATTTTTACAGGCATCTGGTTGTAATGTGGTACTCCTACCAGACAGTGGATGTAGTTCACCTAAAAGCAGTTTGCATACCACCATTAAAAACAATCAGTTGCAGACGGTGGAGTTGCTAAGGAACTAACCTTATTTATATACGGTATCATCTTCATATTAGCAGATTTACGCTTATTGATATTACCCAACTGACATATTATCTGTATTATTAGCTGTATATTAGCTGTAGGTACAAATAAGTTTGTGGATTTTCAGGCAGGAGTGTGTGAACAACGTTTACATTATTAGGGATTGACTGATACTGTTTTTTTATGACTGATACTGATCATTAGTTCATGAAAATGATAACTGATGTTTGGAAATCGATGTGCGATGTGTGTTTAGGATTTATGATGTATAAAATGTATTTAATGAGGCAAAAGTAAAACTGCATGATCAAAAAACTGAAGGAAAATCAACAAACTGGCCCCAGCTCTATCACCATGAGAAACGGCATAAAGCAACACAGCTGAATCAGGAAGACAGGAAGTGATGTCATACGCTGTGTCAGTGGCACCCAGGTTTAAGTGGTGATTGGCTTGTACTCATGTGACATCTAGCCAATCATATGATGTTGTCTAAAATACATTTAGTGATGTAAAGAGTGAAAATAAAGCAAAGAGGGCAGGAAGGAATGGGTATGAGGAGTTTCAGGTACAGGCATTGCCTGGGATCTTCTGCAGGGAAATGTATGTCTTGCAGAGCTGGTCTCTTTAAATTGTTTAAAGTAGACTGAAGTCAGTGTTGTATGTTTAATGTTTTATGTCTGCAACTCTGTTAGTTGGGCTGCTGCCTTTCTAGCTTGGACCTGCTTCCCAAGCTACCTCCATCATCATTTGTTACACATTTGTTGACAAGATTCTCACCTATGCAGAATAACAGGAAACAAACTCTGGAGCACTTTGAAGCCCCTTGGTTTAACTATTTTCAGGACACTAGAAAGACAACAACTTTCTTTTAAAAAACTAAAAACTAACTGCATTATGATTTCTGCTGAGTAGAAGAGTAAAAAGGTCAAACATTCATCATTGCTGTCTATGTCGTATCATAATCCTATATTTAAATCAGTTAAATCTCTGGTTCTATCCACAGTTACATTAAATTGCAATGTGCTGCACAGGGGCTTACTTGTGAAACAATGGTACGACATACACCAGAGGGGCATATACTGCACAATCCAGATGATATTTTCCCCTTTAGTCCGTGTAAGTGGTATCCTCTCATCTGCTACAGGCATAAAACCAAAACCAGTTATTAAGCTTATGAAATAGTAGGACAAATAACATGTTCTTTTTATTTTCCACAATTACAGGCTGTGGCTTCAATCAAACAGACCAAATCAGCACTCTTTGAAAGTCTGTGTTCAACAGCAGGCCTGACATCATCACATTACTGTCTTATGTACACAGTGTTTCCAGAGAGTTCAAATATTTCTCCTGATTTGATGGTGAAAGCAGAGCTACTGAAGCAACTCTTTAACCACTGTCTTACTCTGACTCTGCTATACTTTGGGTCTGAAACACATAAAGTTGGTCTCTCACTACAGAAGACTGAAATCTGTGCTCTATAAGGTTGACAAAATTTGGATACTTGAAACTTTTCACTATCATGTGTCCTTAAACAATAAAATATCAGTTATTTTAATGATTGATGGTATTGTAAAGGTAAAGAAACAGACACCAAAACTGCTCTGAGAGAGTAGAAGTGGTGTTTATCAAGTCACATGCACTTGATTAAGGTGCAAAAGTTGTGTTAAAGTCTACAAATAAAGAGCAGAGGGTGTTATACTGTCTAAATTGCATAAATAAATTGCATTTGTGCAATCTAGTTAGCGTGCTTTGCAACATTAGGCAAGAAAAACAAGAAATTATACAATACATGGCAGTTGGGATCTCCATTTTTGTTGCTGTGGTATTAAAACAGATCTAAATGTTTTTTTTACTTTTACTAGTTTTGTGTCAGTGATTGTTATTCTGGAATTATAAAACTCCTAGAACTTTATTAACAAAATAGTTTGCCTTGTGCCACTAATTGGTTTGTTCTAGATTCTTTTAAAAGGTAAATATTGGCTCCACCCTCCATGTGTGCAAAAGCTACGTCAGCAATCATTTGATTAAAAACATTAAACAAATTACTTTGCTTCCTAAAAACCTTAAAAGAAAGACATACTTAAGTCTGCCCAATACTGATGTTGTCATTTGACAAATTAATATTCCCTGTGGACACCCCAGCCGTGACCTCGGGACCTGCTGCACGTGGCTCCTGCTGGCTCAGCACCAAAGATCAGGGCGCTGTCATCACAGCACAAGGTTGTGAGTCAGAAAAGCAGGTGAGAGGAGGGTGTTTTGGCTCTCACGCAGCTGTCAAAGTACGTCTGTGAGACAAAAGCGGCAAGTCCTGGATGACACCTGGGCAGCAATGAATATAAAAGGCACAAATACAGCTCAGCATTTCAAGCAAAAAGCTGTTAAAGGCATTCTGGATCATGCACATAAGCCACATAAAGCTAATCTGACTATTTAATGAAACAGACAACCTAAATCTAGACAAACAGATGTTTTTGTATCATTTCTGCACTCTCTCGTTTTGCAGAGTAATTTTCTACATTCCTGTGTAAAACTGTCTGACAAGCTGCTGTCAGTTTGAAATGCTGTGACAAAGACAGCTTTATGTGTCAGAGTGTTTTTTTTTTTTGTCGTTTCAATCAGCAGCTGTAAATGTCAGGTTCTGGCATGAGTCCCAAACAATCAAGAATCATACAGATCATACTCAAGAACTAAGCCTGGAGATTAAGACAAATTTAGGTTAGAGGAAGCAGACATACTGGTTTTGTACCAACGAAAGCAATAGGTAAGATTTGTTCAAACTGTCTGCAACATAATACATGTTTTGATAGCAATGCAGAGGGATGCTGATTTCAATACCATGGTTTGTGACAGTGAAGCCTCTTTTTTCAGTTATAAGAAACTACTTTCTCAAGAGTTAAATACAAAAATCTGTGCAGATGTTCGGTGACGCTGCTCTGGTAGTAACCTGAGCTCAACAGGATGGCACTGAAAGTTTTTAGCCGTGTAGCTTGCTGATGGATAAAACTCATGCCAAGCCTGGTCGGAAGAAGTGCAAAAAAAAACATCTCAGCCAAGAGAAGCTTTCAGTGTGGCTTTTTGCTTGGTTTCAAAAAAGAAAATGTGGCCCAGCTCTGATAAAACTGCTGCTATACTATAGCTCCATCAGAGCTGGTGGCAGCCATTGTGCATACCATCTAACAGTACAATGAAACCCCCTGCAAACTCACGCCGAAGCAGGTCAGCAAAGCAGGAAACATCTTTCCATCATGAAAGGCTTTCAGTGCTCTGCTTTGCTCTTTATTTCATAAAGAAATGGCCAGTTCTGATAATACTGCTGCTATATTGTAGCTACATCCAAGCTAAAAACTGCACGGGTAGCAGCCATTGCTATCAACATCCAGTACAACTAAACTCTGTCCGTAGCTACAGCCTTGTTCTCCTCAAATGGTGTTGACTGGTTAGGGCCGCTTTCAGACCTGGAACAATTATTTCAAATTTGAGCTTTTCAAGATGGGTCAGCCTGATGACACACATGGAATCTGGCCAGTTCATCCGGTTAATACAGTCACAGGTCACTGCAACAGCAGCAGGAGCTCAGCGGCTTGTTTAAGAGAAAAAAACAGAAAGACAAAAACATAACATATGACTGCAGGAGCTGGAAATCAAACGTCCAACCCTCTGGTTGAGAGAGACAGTTGACTGTAGCACTGTGCCACAACCCTGCAAAACACTTTTTTCTTTAAATCATTGCCAGCTTAAAAGAGCAGTTTGAAGACCTTCCCCTAGTTCAAGGAAACTGTTATCAATCTTTTATTTCAGTATTCCAGACATTGAATGGATTGATTAGATAAATGATACGTATTCACTGACTAAAGACACAGGTGAACATCATAATCTTAATCATGACTAAATTCAGTTTCTACTTTTTATCATCTGTACCTTCTGAGGGGTGGATACAGGGGGCAGCCAGGGGTGACCTTGGTCCCCCTTGAAATCTGATTGGCTGACACAGGAACCAAATACCGACTGGCTATTGGCCAAAAGAGACAAGGCTGATGTTAAAATGATCTGTCTGGGATGTGTTCCAACAGGCTGCTAAATGCTTATTTGAAGCTCAGAGTGCTATATTTATTAATTTAAATGTACCAAAATTATGTCTGTGACAACACATCTTCTGTCTGCAGAACTACATTAGGAGGTACATGTTGATGAATATATATTTCTCTACCTGTGCAACTTTTTCTGCCTTTGAAATGTATATATTTCTGCTGTAAGTAAAGCCAGATTTATACTTCTGCTTCAAATCTACACTGTAGTTCCATGTTGCCCTAAACCCTACACAGAGGTCTATGCACGTAATCGATGTCCACCTCCTCAACAATGTAACTGCTGATAAAAACAACATAGACAGTATGCCCTGTGACTGGTCTGCTAGTTGGCAGTCCCTATAGGGGAAGTCTACAGGCACAGTGCATGCTCTCTTGAGTGAGAGACATTGGTTTCAGATAGCAATACAAGTCAAATAAACTAACAATAACAGACGTGCATTTCCTCATCCATTTTCCTTCTGGTGGCTGAATAAGTGCAAAAAGTTCCCCAACCCTTGCCTCAGCTGATTTAGCAGCAGAACTTTCCATCTCCTCTCTAGTCTCCCATCTTTTCACTTTTACAAAAACTGCAGTATCATCACCTGCTGCTTGATATTTATCAGCTACAACTCCATGATAATACTCTTCTGTTTCAGTTGCCATAGTTTTTGTGTACACAAGCAGGAATTGTGTCAGCAGGACCAGGAACTGTCATAAAAATTGCACTGCTGAGTATTTTGGCAGAGTACTGCAGAGCAACTCAGAAACACCAATGTACAAGTCTGTAGTGTTCAAAACAGCCACTTCCATGTAGGACACTGCAAATGGCATAAATATGGCACAGAAGTATGAACCAGGAAAAACTCTTTACTATGTAATATACATCATCTGCTGTGACACACTGATTCTTAATTTATACAGCATGAACAATTACACAATGTGTGTCTTTTGCATTGACTGAGTGCTGTGTGTAACAGATATGTATATTTAGAAACAAATATTAAATTACAAATTAAAGTTATTAAAGATTACTTCTGGGGTTCCACAAGGATCAATGCAAGGCCCACAACTATTATTACTATGTCAAATAGCTAAAGATTTGTAAGCTGTTAAAATGTGTTTTCATACACTGACGATTCCAGTGTTTACTGCTTTCTTGCTAATTTTGGGGCTCCACAAGGATCAATGCAAAGCCCACAACTTTTTTTAAAGTGTACAATATCTAATGGTTTCTAAGCTATAAAATTTGTTTTCATATGCTGATGACTCCAATATTAACTGGTTACTTGCTTAATTTGGGGGTTCCACAAGGATTAATGCTAGGCCCACAACTCTTTTAAATGTCAAACAGCCAAGGATTTGTGGGTTGTAAATTTTTTTATATGCTGGTGACTTGAATATTACTACTTATTTGCTAAATCCATTTCAAATGGCAATCCTTAATTTAATTTATTTTTAATTTATACAAAACAAGGCAGTTTTGAGTCTGTGGTGGGTAGACACTGTTTAAACTACTGTAAAAATTACCATTACTGTAAAAAAAAAGCCTGGATTTATAGCACCACTAATGTAATCAGAATTTAAATTATCTTTTAAAATGAAACATTAAAATTATTCATGTATTATTTATTTATTTACTTACAGTGGATGCTTAAATGATGTGCACTTTAAGGTGAGCCATTTTTAATGTCATTGTACATTTGTATAATAAGGATAAAGGCCTTTCTATTTCTAAAAAATCATGGTCAAAGTAATGACAGGTGTGCGCATGCACAAACCTAATGCACCCCTGCATAAGTCAGTGACAAAGTTAGATCACCACAGACAAAAGTCTGGATTCATCCCTGTATCCTGCATGCTGGCTCAGTGTCACACACATCATGGCAAACAGGGACACTTATAAAATAGAACTGAGCCATTATTGATGTTATTAGTAACACTTGTGAGTTTCTTTCACTGGGACATGTGGAAAAACTGCTGTGAAATAGGCTGCAGAACTTTAAAAATTCATTGGATATGCATCCAAATACAGACTTAAAATGGTGTATTAAGAAACCTCAAGGTAAAGTGTAATATAAGAAAGGGCGGTTATCAGGCTTCTGTCTGGAGGTTCAACTGCACTGTCAGAGATTCCTTTGGCATGACTAAATCCCTGGGAATCATGATGCAAGTAGAAGAATGATCCATTAATGACAGCCCGGGATGCAGGGCTCAGACAGATTTGACCGAAGGGCGGGCGAAACAAGGCGTGTGTGATTGTGCATGCAAGACAGAACAACTAAAGACACAAGTCCCCAGACAGCAGACCCTCCCAACACAACCCAATCTCTCCTCACAATCCTGCCTCCACCTTCACTCCCACCCACTCTGTTTACCATGTGAGAGCTGATGGAGGGATAAAAAAACACGATATCCCAGGGTCACTGTAAACAAAAGAGGAGTTTATGTAAACTAAGGTTATTGTCATGGGACAAGTTTGGACTAAGAAACAGCAGCTTAGTTCAGAGAAAGTTTTAACAGATAAGGTATAAATAATCTTAATTATATCAGGTCTGAGTTGAGTTCAAAGGCTGGGAGGAAGCATTATGAAATATGAATCATAAACAAGGACTGTTTTACATCACAGGCGGCCAAAACTTGGTAGTTTTAAACTAAAGTGCTTTGTGTCAGGAAAGAAGCTATAAATAACCTTTTCGTCCATGCCTAAATGGATTTTTAAAAAGATGTTGAGCAGGTATGCTAAGATAACTTTTCCTAACAGTTCAAAACAAAGTGAAACTATAGCTAAAAGTTTAGCATACTTTGACATTTTGTCTCGCGTGGGGAAGTTGAATTTCCCTGATATTTACAACAGGAACTGCACGAGCAGCTTGTTTGTAGGTGGAAACCCTTTCGACTAAAACAATGTATGAAAATACAACTCTTACCTGAAAAACCTGCTCCAACCTTGACGATAGCAGCTGTAGCTCCTCTGATTATAACATACTAAAAATGAAAGACGAGAAATGCGGGAAAAAGTCGTGAGAGGCACTATAATAATAAAGTTTTACGCGCTTTCACTTTGAGAAAAAAACACGAACCAGGAGCGCGTGAAGTTCCCTCACGCTCTCCAAATGTTTTCTGTGACGCTGACAGGCACGTTATCTCCAGTTTCCTGCTTGTTTTATCTCCACCTGGTTTGATTCAAGCCCTCCCCGGGGATTTGACAGCTCGTTCCGTGTAAAGCTGCTGCTGTCGGCGTCAACAGGTGAGACTGAAGTGAGAGCACGCGGAGGAGGGCGATGACGGAGGCTGGTGTGGACAAATAAAGTTGGCTCACTGTTTTCTAGGAGTAAATCAAAGAGCTCGATTCGTTTTGGTACGAATCAGAACTCCCTCGTTTGTCTCTCCTCTGTGCTGAACTCTCAAACGGTGTGAGTCCCGTTAAACTCCAGCAGCGAAATGGGGTTTCTATTCTGGGAAGTGACGGGGCTTTCTCATTGTGGAGTGCTGAACCAAAGAGTCATCCAGGCATATTGCCAGTACACTGAGAAGTTAAAGGCCCCTTAAATGCTTTTCATGTCAGCCTCCCAAGGGAAGACTAAAATATTACTTAGCTATAAGAGAAGATAGGTAAAATCAAGAAGGGGAGACCAGGGTCTGCTTTAACATTTTAGGATCTTCTCATGTTAAAGCTCCAAAAAAAAAACAATTGACATCTCCTTACAGATTTGCATGCAAGCTAGACCATCACTAAAGAGCTAGACTACTTGTAGACAGTTTTTTATACCTGAAACTGCAATAGCTAAGGGGGTAAGTGTCAACATGGCAGTTGGCAGCGTGTAGAAAAATCAGGCTTTCTTGGATGTAAATTTTTTCTTCAATCAAAATCACAAGCTACACATACAGTTAACCTGACATGCCAGATGGACTGTTTCAAATATCCATTGCATGGGATATGTTTAGGCCTACATTTATCTGGGAAACCTCCCATACAAAGCATTCAGGGAGGGCAGGACTTTTCAAAAAATCTTGGAAGGTGATTCGACGAACATTCTTATCCCTCCCATTGGCCATTCAGAGCGACAAGGCAAATTAAGGTAGGCATGTGCAGCTCTGGTAAGTGGCTTGAGCAGTAAGGTCTGACTATAGTTTACAAATGTTGGAGCATGTTGTTAGATAAAACTCATGCCGAGGCTGGTAATAGAAGTTCAAAAACATCTTCCCTGCCAAGAAAAGCTTTCATTGTGTCGCTTTGCCTCTCTTTAAATAAATGCTGTCCAGCTCAAGAGGGGTCTGGCTGCAGGCCATACATTTCTACTTGCCATTCATCTAAAACATTGTATATCTCAGAAAGGAAGTACCATAATTTGCCAGTGCAACGTATTTTTTAGTTAAAGATTTTCTTAAACTTGGCAGTTTTATTCATGAAATAACCACATTGCAAACAATACTTGTTTGCGTGTAAGCACTTTTTGCTACATTGTTTTGTATGAAAAGTGCTATACATATAATTGATAGCTATATACAACATAATTAACATTACTATATGAGCCAATGTAACTATGTGAGCTTTAGTAAACTGAACCTTAGCAAATGAAGGGAAAGCTAAGGTAGCTACATAGATAACATACATTTTTAGCCTGTGTAGCTGCTTTGTGATCTTAGCTTTAGCTACATTAGCTACATATCTCCTTTATCTAAAGCTAGATTAGCTTTAGCATCGTGAGCTTGGCAAATATAGCTAAAGCTAACTTAGCTACATTTGCTAACAGTAGATATGTAGCTCATGTTGCTGCTTTGTGAGCATAGCATTAGCTAAATTAGCTACTTAAATTCATTATATTAGCTTACTTAGCTTGCAGGGCTATGAAAGCTACACTTGCTATGCAAGAATGTTTCCATGGAGGACAAGCCTTTTTGCATTATGCAGGCTGTTTTCCTCAGCTTTATTAAATGTTTTTGATCAGGTTTTGCAGGTCAGGTTTTTAAGTTGTAACCTTTGGTAAAAATTACCCTAACCCTAAATGGAAGTTTAATGAGATTTTATTTCAATGTTTTAGAGTGTATTTCCATTCTGAGATAGATGGTGTATTTGATTAACCGTCTGCAGCCATACTGTCTTTTCCAGATCTGATACAACTGTCGCTAAAGCTACATCTGAGCTAATAGCTTCACTTGCAGCAGTCATTACTATTGGCTTGCGATACAACCAAACCCCACCATAACTATCACTTACTCATGCCAAAGCAAGTCGGGAAAGAGTGGCTACAGCTTTTCCACCATGAAAAGCTTTCTACACTGCATTTCTTAACTGTAGGCTAAATATCACACATATATGGAAGCATTTCTTCCATGTGAGTACTTCAAAGTAAAATCTGGACATAACCATTATTTTTTCTTTTTTGTCCTCAGCCTTCTCTAAAATGAGAACTTTATCAACCTACCATTAAACACAAGGCCCCCTCTGAGGTCTTGGACTCCTCTGTCTTTGCCTGACAGCAACTTAGTTCTCCAACCATGTGACTAGTGAGTAAAATCAGTTTTTCATTGTTTAAACTGGTGCTGTGTTACACAACAAAAACATATGGGGCTGATTATGCAGTAGCATGGTGTGGGATGAATATCAAATTTGAAATGCTGCAAATACCAAAGTTACCACCAGAATCAATGTTGTCTAATCCAATATATGTAAAGATTTAAGTCTAGTGAACCTCACACTGTGTGTTTTACAGTAAAATCTTTGGACATACTCCATCTTCAAATGGAACAGAAAAAGACAATATAACATGATAAAAAGCCAAGAATATAAAGCCATGTTTACACCTTGCAGTTATGTGTACAATGTGATTTATTTCAATGAATGAGCATTATATTGCTTCTGAGTTCAACAGGATTGCTTCAAGTTAGTGCAGAATGTACTGTAATTATGTGTCACATGACCCAATATTCTACATCCATAATGGAATTTTTACTTGACTTGACTTGGATTATCATTAGTTTGGCTGAGAGTGTGCAAACACATACATATTTCTTTAAGACCACTTGTTATTGAATACTCCAACCAGGTAGTAGGTCCCTTTACAGTGGTCTTACATTTTTCCCAGTAGAGATTAGCATGCCATAAAGTATTACACGGTCACTGTAAACATACCACTGTGTATCACAGCAGAGGGAATTCCTTTACTATTTGTTTGTGGTAGCTTATGGAACACCACAAACTTCACACTTAAACTTCCAATAGTAGCACTTTCTTGAGGGTCTGTTGCTCTTCACTTGGAGGTTTTTATCACCCTGGCTGGCCTCTTTACGGCTCTGAATGAATGAGCTGATAGTGTAATAGATTCTTTCCCTTGACATGTGGTCGGTGCGAGAGAGAATGGGCAGCAGGTTTCAGTGTGGCACTGTGTAAGTGGGCTGAGGGGAGAGACTAAAAGAGAGCTGGCAGATGGGTGACAGAGAGTGGGTGAAAGGACAGCTGGCACCTTCCCTTCCCGCCAGTAAAACAGCCGAAGAGAAAGGGACTATTTTACGTGGAAAAACTTTGTGCCTCTAAAGCAGCATATCTTCAGCTGCACACACCTCGTCTGAAATAAAAAAAACAATGCAGGTGTTTGTTGGCGAGGACATAAAGTGAGGAGAAGCTGCCTGATAATGTTGTTTGTCTCTAGTGCTGACATGGACATCTGGTGGATGGTGTGACTGCATACTATAATAGCATTAGTTTGCATGTGACCAGGCGACCACCAACCACAAATAACCTCTTTGCTCCAACCTTAACTTTTTACTTAGCTGTTTCAAACAGGACCTATTCATCAAAAGTTTCTGTACACCTTTTTATACAGAATATAACCCTGCAGGCCAGAACATCAAAGATATCCATACAAAGACCTGAGATATAACAATAAATGCAGATGAAAGAAAGTGGATCAGATTAACTACAGGGAGGATAATATGTTGAGCATGAGGACACTATAGGCTTTCTATTGAAGGGGACAAATATCAGGATGGTAATACCTTAACTTAGTGCGTCTGCAGATGAAAAATACCAAAATGATGCACATCTTAAAATTTGAACAATGTTATAAACAACAAAAACACGTTTGTGTTAGGTGGAAAAAGGCAGGAATTGACTCTAAATACTGTGACATATCTTTGATGAAGTTACTGCATTGTAGGTATACTAGTCACATCAATCCTATCTGTGAAGTCCATATCAGTATGATTTTTGTGGCTCTTCGGTAGGGATATTTAGTAGGGATATTTTATCCATTTTATTCCCTAGGGGTCAACTGTACAAATGTGGGTGGAACTTTCGGTACAGTGACAACAATAGCAAAATCACAATTCTTCCAATGACTTACTAATGAGATTTACAACCAGCTGCAGTTGTTTTGGGATTCTTTCCATATTATTAGATTTAATACAAATTTTAAGATTTATCAAACTTCAGAGTTAATAAGTTGAGTCATGGATATCAATATCAATATAATTTCCACATTTTAAGAGGGATTAGTTGGTGAAATAAAAATTTCAGCAACCCCTACAAATAAATAGAGAAACATTAAAGCTCTGACTGGGCTCCACATTTTATCTGAAGGTCATGTCCCAACTCCTCTATCTGCTTTGCAAGGTTAGGAATGCCTTGTACAAGGCATGAAAACATTAGATATTTCACGAAAACTTAAGCGGGATCATTGCACTGTGAAGGAGTGTGTGGCTGATTCAGAGCACAGACGGGTTCGTGCAGATAAGGCATAATAAGGAAGGTTGCTGCCACACAAATTCATTGGAGTTCGCCATTACAAAGCAGCAAACGGGTATTTGAAGTTGCTGGTGCCTCTGGAGTCCCACAAACCTCAAGGTGTAGGATCCTCCAGAGGCTTGCAGTCGTGCATAAACCTATTCGCCCACACCTAACCAATGCTCACAAGTAGAAACAGTTGAAGTGGGCCCAAAGATACATGAAGACTAATTTTCAGTCTTGTTTACTGATAAGTGCCGTGCAACCCTGGATTGGTTGGTGGATGGCCACCGTGTATAAACAAGGGTGCAACGTCAGCAAGGAGGAGGTGGAGTCATGTTTGGGCCGGAATCATGGGGAGAGGGCTGGTAGGCCCCTTTAGGGTCCCTTAAGGTGTGAAAATGATCTCGGTAAAGTATATAGAGTTTCTGACAGACCACTTTCTCCCATGGTACAAAAGGAAGAACCATGCCTTCTGTAGCAAAATTATCTTCATGCATGACAATGCACCATCTCATGCTGCAAAGAATACCTCTGAGTCATTGGCTGCTATGGGCATAAAAGGAGAGAAACTCATGTTGTGGCCCCATCCTCCATGACCTCAACCCTACTGAGAACCTTTAGAGCATCCTCAAGCTAAAGATCTCTGAGGGTGGGAGGCAGTTCACATCAAAATTGGTCTCTTCAACTTCTATAACTGGTATCGGTATCTGTGCTGAAAAATCATTATCCATCAACCTGTTCATGAAACCAGCACAAATTAAACTGGCCCTTATAGTTCGTGATCATAGTACCACATGTGCGTGTTTCCTTGGAAGAAGTAAATAGTTGACACCATCACTCCCAAACAAACCTGTCCAACTGGTTTACAAGCTGTTTAATCAAAGAAACAAAGAACATCCAGGCTGTGTTGTGCTGGTGTCTATGTTGATTATCTTTCTTCATATCTTTAGCCTTTATTATTGAAGCATTTGTGGATCAAAAATGAGGAGAAAAAGCAGACACGAGGAAAGATAAAACGTACTTCAACATCTGTCCAAGACTCTATACTACTAGTGTGTGTACCAAAGTGAGAAGGAAACATGAAGACTGGTTGAAGCTGTATGTTTGTGTGCATCTATAGAATAGAAGCACGGCCTCTTTGAGTTTTTGCATGATGACCTGGACTAAAATTTAAACTTAAATGAGTGACAGGGAGGACTCTGCTAAGCATGCTGGCTTTAAAAATAGAAATAATAGTTGCAATTATGAAAACAACCTTTCCATCTCTCAATATAACTTTTTTAAAGCTATGACATTCACTTTTAACAACTAAAGTGATATTAATGTTTACACAGCTGCACAGCACTAACAGCAGAGCTTTTCCCCTTTCACCCACTATGCAGCCAGTTGGCATAGATGGGCCATCTTACAAAGCAAGATCAATCTTTAATTTAATTTGACTGATAATTGATATTCTTTAGGCTGTACATTTACAAGTTATAGATGTTCTTATCTTTACAATGCTGGAGTTTTGATTACAAATAGATAAAGGCAGGATAATTTTAAAGAATGAAGTAAATAAAGCCTGAGCTATTCACTGAAGTTCTGCAATAGTGACCAACTTCTCCCTTGTGCAATTATCAAATAGAGGAACAGATGATGTATAAGAGCACAGACACAGACGCTAGCTCTCAGACTCCACATGCAAATAGGGTAGTTTCATTTTCCTGCCATGCAAAGAATAAAGTGGTAGATGGGATTGTGAATGGAGCGAGTGAGATTGAGTCTAAGTATGTGTGAAGGCCTTGGCTTAAGAAGTCCGGAATCACTGGAAAAGGCCATGTGGTAGAACTCAATTGTCCCAGTCCAGCATTCATGAATACTAAACCAAACCTTGAATGGAACATTTCTGTTAAAGCCAACTTTCCTTTGTCCTTCTTATTTCATAATAACACAGCTGAAAACACAGGGATACTCTCATTTATATTTATTTAATTAAAAATAAAATTCAGTATATTTCAACATGTTCAAATCTTTTAAACTTTTTAAGTATTAAAATTAAACTGATTGCATTTTTCCATTCAAGCATCATTACACAATGATTAATACTTGCAGCTTGGCTACTCTGCAGTTTTGTAGTGCAACTCATTTTCTTGTCAATGCCCTTTGACCCAGTTTCAAGATTTACTGTTGTCCAGTATTTTTCTCATCTTTGACTACACAACCAATCATGATCTTGGTTTCTTTGTCTCAGCCATGATTTTAACTAAGATTAACAATGGTAAGAAACTGGAGTTCATGGCGTGGAGAGGTGGAATGGAAAAAGTTGCTGTTAAAAGTTTTGAATGTTGCTGTGAGCTGGATCACAATGACATGTAGCTGCACTGCAGACACAGATTCTACAACTTTTCTAATATACATCTTTATATTTACATAAATACACACGATAATGCACTTAATGGTTTTGGTTAATCTCGATCAGAGGCATGAATGTAAATGTTAATCATACTATTATTATAATGTAGGTGCTCTGATTAGTTTTCCCTTCAGCAAGACATTCAGACTTGATGCACTCCACAAACCAGATTAGCAGGCACAGCGATATCTGCAAAGAGAGAAGAAAAACAGAACAGAAGTGCAGTGAGTAAATAAATTCTATTAACCAATGCCAGAGTCAGACTACACAATCTTCTCTGTGTTATGATGGTCACAGTGTTGGATTAGGTGGTCACAGAGCCATAAATTCATATTGACCGTCTTGACCTTCAGACATGAAAGACAACACGATGGTACCCAAACAATCATCATGACCAAGGTAGAAGAAGGAAGAGGGTCTGGGCTAGATGACACCAGCAAAAACACGGTAAACCAACTTACTGTCCTATACTACAACTGTTAGTCTATTCAAATATTTTGATGACTGACTCATTGGCTCGATGCCAGAGTGATACCAGCAGTTACTAACCGGGTTGCTGAAGCATGTCAGCTATTTATCACCAACATCTCTTTTTCTCAGTTCGCCATGGATGTCCCTCTACAAAAATCCAGGGCAATAAATCATTTTTAGTGATTTATCATATTTGTTGAAACAATCTGGATTTTGAAAAATTTAAATCTAGATGTTTTCTCGAGCTTTCTCTACTGCTCCCTGTGGGCTTTGCCTGGTGGGGTACATGCAAACTGGTTGGAAAAGCTTCTTCAGAATGAGAATCATTTGTTCACTAGCTCACTTTTTCTCTCCATTTCTAAAAACACACATAAATACACACATGCACTGAGCAGGTGTGCACTGAAGAGCAAAGGCTTCTCTGACAACATGGTGTTCCCTTCACAGACCATAGCTGGAAGCCCACTTAGAATACCTGCTGACCATTTAAGCCTTTTTTATTTTCCATAACCACTCAAGATCATCTTTATGATCAGAACACTGGTTGATAACATCTGATTTCTCTGCTATCCATGAGTACTTGGTTTAATTTTAAGCAGGAGAGAAAAAATATTAAATTGTACATCAGTTGGTGTTAAAAACCTGAGATTTTATATTGAGGCCATATCACCCAGATATCACAAAGACAGGGATGTTGTATTCAGAACTAGACAAACGTTTCCTCTGTCTCATAGTTATATCTCGCAGCACCAACTTCATCATTCTTCTTTCACTTCACTATTTGGTTTGTTTATGCTTATGACTTTGTCACGATCTGAGTTCTTCATGCTCTATGGACAGATATACCTGCTGCTAATTATGCATATGCATGATGGCAGCCACATCCCCTGATCTCATCGCATCAGTTGAGCAAGTCCTTAAAAAAAAGCAATGTGGACACAAGACGCCATATGCAGGTGTTGGTAGAGGAAGTGTAGAGTCAGAGGGGGTGTAACAGTCAGCATAGAGGGTGACACAACAAAACTTTTAGACAAACTGATAAACCAGTCCACAATTCTCCACATGTGTATGTGCCATTGTCACTGCACAGAGATAAGCATGGCTGTCAAACGAGCTGATGACAGATAAGTTCAGTTTTAAAAGTCAGTGTTTATACCTATAAAATACTGAAAATAAGATCGAGTGACTTTCACTGGAATGCATTTGTGACTGGTTGTATTAGCTTTGTTTTTTCCATATAAAGTCAATGAGTATATTTGATATATTAATCTAAAACTACACAAAGAGACATTTGCAAGGAATCCTGCTTTTATCAGCATCTGTAACAAACACAATAGTTTGAAAGTCACCAGTTAACACAATCGCCAATAAAACCAATAAAGCAGGAGCGTTACATCTATGCATAAAGGAAAATAATGGAGAAACTATATCACCAAAAATAATATCACCTTAACCACATTGAGCGTCTATGGGACATTTCGAAAAGTTCAAAAAATTGCTCCCTATGTCCTTTTCTATTCACTTTTCCTTTACCCCAATGAAAAGCATCACAGGGTCAAGGAAAGGTAGGAGTATGAGGATAGGAAAGGAGAAATGCGGTGAAAAAGGAATCTGACTGTACTTACACGAAGCAGATGTTAAGGAGATGACATGGATTAATGTGTAAAAAGCTACAATTTAACAATGATGGACTACAAAAACGCACATCTTTAACTCTGTGTTGTTTAATGCAGTGAATGAATTGTGAAAACCTGTGATAAATATACAACCATTAAGGTTTTAAAATGGAAGAGATGTATTATTTTTCATCATACTAACTTTAATATTTCAAAATGCAGTTTCAATTATTAACTGATTGACTGATTAAATGTTAAATGAAAAGAAAAGATGTTTAGACTGATAGCCTAAAGTTGTCTTGTCTATCCTCTTCTCATCATTATTTCCTCCCGTTCATCACATGAATTATCAGTCTGACAAAGAAATGCACTGTTTAGTTAAGGGCGAGTGACATCACAGTCGCATTGATTGTTTTTTGTTTGTTTGTTTGTTTTTTTTAAGTGGTGCTTCACTTTAAATGAAGCTGACACAAAGAATTGTGGGTCAACTTTTCTTCTCTCATTTAGTAAAGGATGTGTATCCTATGCTAAAGGAGATACTAAAGGAAGCAATGAAGCTTATCATTTAAAAAAATTTGGACAGCCCTTTTCGTGCCCTATGCTAAAATACTTCTGGATCATTTCACTCAGTTGGGAACCTTCCTTAAAAAAAAGGACTATTGGAACATGCCCAGAGTCTTAAGTTTCCATCCCACTCATCAGCTTGTTGTATACAGCCCTCTACAGGTGTGCTCCAGTAACACGCTGATTAAGTGCAAGTGTATATACAAGAACAAAAGAAAAATGTGCAAATGCGAGGTGAAACAGCAAGTACATCTCCGGGCTAATTAGTCAACTGATTTAACAAAAACAATCACAGAGGGCAGAACAAAAAATCAAACAAGCTAAACTCTCCATCAGGAGGTTGTGGAGCGTCCCAGGTGCGGCTTTGATTTACTTTCTCTTATAAGCCGACTAACATGGTATAAACACGGCCAATGGGTCCCAAAACATTCTGAATAGTGGATAAGGCTATAATCATGCTTTTAATGTGTAGTCTTGTCATAGTCTTGGCATGGTCAAGTCTCTAAAAAATGTTGTTCTCAAATGTGTTGTTTAGGCTCATGACCTAGAATTATAGCTACAAACAGAGTTTAAGATTAGGTTGTAATACATAGGAAGCAAAAAAAAAAAAAAACAGATTTTGATACCTATTTTCTTTGGTTTGGGGAGATTCAGGTTGTTCATGATGTGAACAAACTCGTCCAGGCTTTTGGTTAAGCGTGGGTTAAATTTGCGCTCCTCACCGACTGTTGACACCGTCTGACCTGATAAACAAAGACAGACACAGACAAATATGTCATCTATGGAAATTGCAGTGTTGATGTGTTTTAACTGCAGAGAAATTACATGTTGCTGGCAGATACTGAGCACACTTCATGACAAATGTAGAGAGATAAAACAGCTTAAACACTGTGCTATGAGATAAAAACATTTTCATGCATCAAAGATGATTCTGAATAACATATTAGCCTATTTTTTGAATGACAGTTTTCTAATCCTTCTTTCCACAATACATTTAAAATTAGAAACAAAATCAAAATAATGTAAAAAAAATGTCTGAAAAGCCTTAACAGTCTGCACTTACTGTACATTCTTTACAAAAATGCTTGTAATAATAGTTTAATGATACATAACTGGTCACTAAAGGACAGCACTACGTAATACTTTACAGGTTTATCAGGTTTGCCAATGTATATAACTGAGATTTTACAGCAGTCTCTGCATGAGAGATGAAATAAGTGCACAGATGTGTGGAGTTTAAGCTGACCTAAGTAGTCATGCGCTGGGTAGATGAGGCACTGGTCAGGCAGAGAAAAGATCTTCTGATGGACCGACTGATAGAGCTTCTTAGGGCAGCCTGAATTAGAGAGACAACTATTAGAAGGTTAAGTAAGTCCATAGAAAACATGTGCCATACTGCCCTCTTGTGTTTCTGGAGCAGCATCACGAAAACAAAGCATCCTTCTCAAGTAGCCTTTCAGGAAGGGTAGTTCAGAGTAAAAAATCTCTAATCTGAGATTACTAGGACAAAATAAAGTGTCTGTTCACCCTGCTGGAAGTCAGTCCTGCCACAGCCTCTGATGAGCAGAGCGTCTCCTGTAAAAGCCATGCTGTGATCATCTGTAACCAGCGTTGTGCACCCATCTGTGTGTCCTGGGGTCTCTCTCACTGTCAGATGCTAGAAGAGAAAGAGCAGTTTGTTTTGTTTGTTTTCATAATCATCATGTAATTTGATTTTCGCTGCATTGTACAGTGTCTATGAGTTTGTATGAAAAGCGCTTTATAGATGAAATTTTTTATTATTATCATAAAGCACTTTCAATTTTTAAGTTTTAGCTTTTACAAACCAACATATAACTCTGATCTAGAATGCAACAACCAAAACACTGATGATAAAATACTGAAATTAAAATATGGTACCAAATTTAATTAATAGCAGCTTACATTTTGAAAAGCTGATGTATCCATAACAGAATTTCAGCTAAGATGAGTTTTTGTAGCTATATATTAGACAGTAAAATTAAAAAAAAAAAAAACATTTTTCTCACATGTTTTCCAAAGGTGATCTTGTCTCCCTCTGATAGGAGGATATCTGCAGAAGCACCGCTGAATTTAGAGATTGCACTCTTCAGCCCAGCAAGTCTTTTCTTCATCAGCCCGGTGCTTGTGATGTGGTCTGCATGGCAGTGTGTGTTTACTGTCAGAAAAAAAGAAATGACAACAATTACATAATGTTATTCTAGAAAAGCCTTTTTTTTCTGGCATGAGTGATTCAACATTTTTCAAATCTTCTTTAGTTGTGACCGTTGTAACACTGGAATAGAGGTCACTGTATTGAGCACTGGCTTCATCATTTCATGGGTATTTCTGATACATTTTGCATCTAAAATACATGGAACAAAATTGTCAGAATTCACTGTATGTTATTATTTTCATATGAGCTGTTAAGCTCAATCTAATCTCAAATAATATTGAAGATTTATGGTTTCAAAATAGCAAATAGCATATGTAAATAGCAGCACTTTCAAATCATTTATCATTATAAATAACAGAAATCAATCAATGTGGAAAATATTAGAGAACTGATCTGAATGTTTCAAGTCTTAGATTTTGTTGTACTTGTACATTCTGTGTGTATAAACTTTCTGAGCAGATGTCTGACTGTTTTAAAGTATATCAGAATGTATCTGCATGAACATTAAGGAGATACCTGCCAATGTTAGATTGAGTCCTAGCTCATTTATGAGTTTCAGGTCCCTGTCAATGGTCTCCAGAACAGGATCGATGATGATTGCCTCCTTGGTGTCTCTGTCTGCCAGCAGGTAGGTGTAGGTACTGCTCTCCTTCTCAAACAGCTGATAGAAAAGGACAAGAGAGAAGTGAATAACCTTTACTTAAAAATGCAAAGCAACAAATGTTGGGTCATGATAATGTCCTTATAATCTAGTATTTTTTAATACATGTTTGAAGGTGTGATAGGGAGAGAGAAACAAAATATTTAAAAGATCATCACGTGTAGCTACATGTTGTTAAAGTAGCAGTTAACATTACTGGTTAATATAATTGATTGAATGATTGATTTTCTTTATTGGAAATCAGACACTCAACAGTCTGATGAAGACGAGCAGTTTTGTTTCTGTTCTTTTGACCCCTAGTACAAAAATCAATATTCATCGGAAAATTAGCTGCATCACTCAGTATTATTAAAAAGATAGCACCATGTATCATTACCCATTTATTATGGATTACTCTAACAGTATAGGTACACCGTAATAGATAACACTGTCATATTGAGCTTATTTACATTACAACTTGTTGACTTTGCAGCTGATAGTTATACTACTTTATTACTCTGTGTGACAGTGCTGTATGCTCACTATATTTACTTGTAAAATACATTCATTTAATTTGCAAACACCTTTAAAAGGTATCCTTTTTTATCTCATACATTGATACTTTATCTTATTTAAGTTTCTCTCTGTATAAGTAGCTATGTTGTACTCCTTTATGTCTCTGTGCTGCTGTAACACCTAAAATTAACCCCTGGGAATGACTAGTGGGTCACTTTATCTTATCTTATGTTGCATAACCCTAGGATAGGTGTAGTAACAACTAAACAAGGCTTTACATTTTTTCTCTTTGCAAACTTTCCATTATTATAGGCATAATAAGACCTACCTGTTGTGCCTTTTATTTTTGTTGATCTAATCTGTTTTCATCTTGTTCAGGCTTTTGATGTTTACTGTTCTCTTCCTCCTTTGTTTTTAATAGTGCTATATAAGTACAGTTATTTCCTTTGTGATATTACATTGGTAACTGGGTATTCTCAGCTTAAGACTATCTCACATATGTTCTTGCTGGTGGGTTACAAAAATGTATCCTAGAAATTCTAAATTGCATATTATTTTAGATATCACCATCATAATACTATTATGCATATCATACTACTGTTATGTATTCAAACTTGCAGTATAAAAGATGGAGATAAGGCTGAAAGTTGCAGAAAGGGAATGTTAGGGACCCTGAGTGGAGGTTGTTTCAGTTTTATTTTCAAGGTCAATAATAAATAACACACCAAACATTGCTTCTCCACTATATTGAGCTGGACAAGAGGCATACCTTTATGTCAAAGAAATGTCACCATGTTGCAGCTATAACATTACAGTACATACAGTCTTCAGGGTTCAAACGTTATAGCACAAACATTACCGCTTATAGCAGATATAAATAAAATATTGTGCCAAAATACAACTGTTATGTACCTCCACATGCCCTGCAATTGAGTTGTTAACGTTCATATAAATGCGCAGATACAACTGGGCTAACGGCTAACTCCTATCTCTCTTCCCACTAGAGCTAACGTTAGCTTCTGTTAGCTGGTAGCATAAATATTTACAAACTTTTCTGCTTTACATCACCGTTTGATAATTAAAAATAACCCAAACTAGGGCGTGAAATGTGTATAAATTTGAGGCTACCTGTCTGAAGAAGAGACCTTCCTTCAGCGCCATCCTGGAGCAGAAAGATCTCCTTGGAGCTCGTAGGGACTCAAAGCCGTAACTTCCGCCGGGGCACAGGCGCCTGCTCTCGGCTGTTGCGAAGCTGTTTGCTTTGAGGCGGAGCGGGACAGCCAGAGTCCGGTGAACTGAAGTCAACCTGTTTAACGTTATTACCGAGCACATGGTCGTTAATCAGAGCTTTCCTGAATGTACTACTGGCGCTTAAACGGGGCAATTATGTTGAAACTGAGTAGTTCACGCCACGGGTTGCACGTCTTGAAGTGACGATGTGAATCTTCGTCTTCCTGCAGGATACGTCAAACTACTTCACAGAAACCGACACTTCTGAGTCGTCTGAGGCTGAACTTGGATGAACCCAGAGATAAAAGTTACACTGTCACTCGCTTTTACAACTGCTGTAAACTGTGCCATAACCAGTTTTGTTATTGAGCAACATACCGCGGGTTATTCCCAGGTTTCGTCCACAAGATACACTCATGTCAAAGGCAGGTCAACTGGAGTGCATGAAGTGAACGTGTACTGAACACGTCATCACGTAAACACCGCAGTGAACATAACGGTACCTGGCTGTGTTTTCTTGACAACTTCACTTTTCTCTATATAACTAAACGTGGTTAATAGTTAAGAAAGTTTTGCATTATCAGAAAGGAATGTAAATGTATCCCTGAAACTCGTGCATCCCAAGATTAACTGAAATTACAAATAGGTGTGACTTTCGTGCAGCCGGTGTTCTGCCATTTTTTGCTACCCATCAAAAATTGCTACTTTGTGGTTCCGCCCATGCGCCCTACGCCATCAGCGTCACGCCCGGAAGGGTTAGGGTTAGGATAGTCCATAGGGGTAGTCGATAGGTAGCAAAATCTGACAAGGACGCAAAATATGTCAGAACACCGGCCATACAAGGGGGCAGCGACACTTAATTGCTATGAAATACAAACATTTTATTTAGTGGTGCTTTAGTAACATGTGCCATCAAAAAATGTTAAACCAATTTGAGTGACCCTTTTTCCCCTTTCCTTTTTAGTAATATTAACAGTATGGGAGGGCCAAATGAACAAAACTATTTGGCATGTGATGTCAGACTTTATAGCCAAGCCACAGCCTGCAAAAAAAAAGGTCAGAAAAGAAAGAAGGAACTGAGGCAGCTTTCAAGGAAATGTGTGAACCCAGCAATACGTTGCTGGACTTGCATACTTCCTTTTTCATACTTTTCAGCTCCAAAAGGATGTGAAACTTAGCCAGAAAGCTAACACAAACCCTACTGATTCACCTTACATGCAGAGATATTTATGAATTACACCTGTGGAGGCGTTTTAACACTCAGCTTTTCTGGGGCCCAGCCATTTCTGTGGACTAGCCTGTTTGTGCAAAAGAAGTTCACAATGAAGCACTTTATTATGATTTATCAAATAACCAGATTATTCATGGAAGCTGTAGAAAATAATGTTGAAAATGTTGTTGATGATATAATTAATCTGGGCAGCAGTCTAGCTCAATGGGTAATTACAGAGGCTAGTCCTCATGCACTGCTCGTGAAACAGTACCCTGTACATGTACACATTCTGTTGTAACGATAGTTTTTGTTCAGTAATCGTTATACTGATGTCAAGCCTGTTTATTTCCCTTTTAAATGGTACCCCTTTTGTAAGGTAGTGTTCTTAACCCACAAGCAAGCCATGTCATCTTGGAGGATAGAGTTTGGTCCCAGACTGTGTAGATATAGGATTATCACTGGTTGCAGAATCCCATCTCTCTGCATTGAGATTGCTTCCAATGATGACAAGCTTCATTTTTCCAGTGAGGGAGATGCCACCCACACACCAAATGATGTACCATTGGTGCAGAAGTCATAGCGTTCCTCATGTCTTCTCCACACTTTCACCCTATGATCCAGTTGCCATAGGCAGAACCTGGACTCATCGCTGAACAGAATGTTCCTCCACATGTTCAGGTTCCAGTGCACCACCTTTGCTTCAAAGAAATCAGCACTGAATATAAAAGTTGAGACAATCAAAATTGTCTAAAACAAGAAATGGAAACACTTTTTTGATCTCTTTATTCTGTATTGTTCTATTTATTCTCAGTTTGTTTTCCTTCCATAACATTTAGAGTTTTATTTTAATTTATTTTGAGTTCTTTTAATACTGATTAAGACACTTTTATCTGGGTATAATCAGTTTTTTAGGAATAATTAACTCTGAAATTTTTTTTGTTTTCTAAGTCAAATAAATTATCTTGTGACACTCGTATCATAGTGTAAAAAATGTTCTTAATAAAGTTTTTTAGAAAAAAAAAGTATCTGGCTACAGCACAAGGCCTACGTGACTGTTGACAGATAGTCTGTTTAATCAGGTGATCTAACACCACCACATTAAAAACAGATTATGATGCAATATAAAAGTGCTGTTCCAAGGAAACAAAGCAGCCAAAGAATTTGTAAAAAAAAAAAGAAATCAATTGTGAGTGTATTTCACTGCTTGAAGCCTGTGGGGAGTTTTAGCTGGTTTTGAAGCACACTGAAATAAATACTGATGCATCTTAATGGCCCATAAAAGCGAAAAAGCAGGTAGGTGTCAAATTAAGCTTTTAGCAGCACACTGAAGAGGAAATCGTTTTGAAGAAATTACTTAAGGGGGGGCTTTTTGTCTTTATTCTGATAGGACAGGAGGAAAGTCAGGCATTATGTGGAGAAAGAGAGAGGGGAGACATACACCGAACAGCACTGGGATCAGAATTTGATCCTGGGGCCAGTGTCTAGAACTTTAGACTTTTTTTTTCTTTTTTTACATTTATTAGATGTGAATAGTTGCAGTCAAGATTAATACTGACTATATTTACATTAAAGCCTGCATAAAAACTCACAAGAGAGTGTATTTATGGGATTTATTCCCAAAAATACACTCAAAAGTATCCCAAAATGACAAATCATTGAAATCTTTATGGCTTTTTGTGAAACTCACAGCAACTCAGAGCTTCCATCAGCCTCATAATTAATAAATGAATAAAGAGAGAAAAAATAAAGCGTTGCTGTAAGTGACATATACCATCTACTTTTCATGATGGGCTACAAAAGTATGCAAGAGGGCAATGGTTCCTTTTTGTTTAAAAAGGACACAGATTTGGGAGCACAGATGGTCGAGTGGTTTAAGGCACTACCCATGTACGCAAGCGGCCTGGGTTCGAATCTGGCTTGTGGCCCTTTACCGCATGTCTCTCCCCACTCTCTTCCCTGTTTCCGAGTCTATCCACTGTCCTTACTCTATCAAGTAAAGGCATGAAAGGCCCAAAAATAAATCTTTAAAAAAAAAAGGACAGGGATTTGTAGATTGATTAGCAACAAGATTCAACTGAGTGGGATGTTTCAAAAGCATATTATCATGATATTATTATGTGTGTATTCTATTTGCTTCATAATAACCAACAGAAACAGGTTGTTGTTTCTTTAGTGTTTATTAAGTTTCAGGTCATAGTGAGGTATCAGTCATGGCTGTGGTGGTCTTCTGCAGTTCTTCTGGGTTGTCCTTAGCAAAATAAAGACAAGAAAAGATCAGTGTCAGTGTAAAGCATGTTGAATAAAATGTATCGTTTGGTTAGAGTCCCTTTTGAATATTTATGAAAGAATACAGGTGCTGTGTCAGTATCTTGGTTAGTTTTTCTTACTGATGTTTATACATTTGTTCCCCTATTTGAGCGTTACACAGGAAACATGAAAATAATACTGACCGGTTTAATAAAATGAGACATAGCTGTAGTGCAGGTGAAACACTTGATTCCAGTAGAACAGAGCAAATAAAATAAACTTTCCTAACTTCTTAAAAGGTATATAAAGTGCATTTATGCCACTTTATTCTCAAAATAACTCCTTTTATGGACGAGGATCAAATTGTGGTTTATGATAAGAATGAAGCATTCTTAGACTACTTATAACTCTCCAAGGTCTGATATCTGTTCAATCTGATTTTGAGAGCAAACAATCTTATCAGAGTGCCACAGCTATGCCTGAACTATAAAATAAAGTTGAAAATGTCGACTGAGTGACAATGAAACACCCATATAATAAACAGCAGATAGAGACAGAGAGGGATATCACTTTATAAGGCACCTCTGTGTATCTTTGGACCCAGTGGATTAGTTTGGTCACTCTGCTGTAGACGCCAGGTTTATTGGGTCGGCCACAGCCCTTTCCCCAGCTCACCACGCCGGCCAGCCTCCAGTCCCCATTGGCCGTTTGACAAACCAAGGGGCCACCACTGTCGCCCTTAAAACAAGACCAAATCATAAAGCAGACATTATATGGACCAAATATTTGGACTATGTTAGCTCATTAAGTGGTGACTTGCATTAAATGGATTCTACAATGCAAAAAAAAGAGCTATATATTTGTTTGATGAGATAAAATCAGATTCTTATCTCATTTAAAGAGACCTAAGTTATTTTTCTTGCTGCACTGGGATCTATTCTTATTTAATTCCAAGTTAAGAATTTCTACACTTAAAGGAGTCCTTATGTATTTTTGAAGTGGAGTTGTGTGAGGTACTTGTCAGTAGTAATTACCTAGAGGAGATGCAGGTGCAGGAATACCAATATGATGTGTTGAAGTAATGCTAAAGCAAAGTGACTTGCTAGTGAGAAAGTAAAGAGCCAATAATGTATTCCATACAGCAAACATTACCCCAATGGTTTTTTTTTTAAATAAGGTAATTTATGTGGAGCAAAACTCCATCTATAAGCACTACAGCCTACAGCTGTGCAGACTCTCTGACTGGTCTCTCCTTAAAGGGGCCACGCTGACTAAGATTACCTGTGGTTAATTTAATTATTATTGAAAACTCCTAGTTACAACACCACTTCAACAAATAAACTATTCCTTTAATGTGAGCCATAGTCATTTGACAAGTTTGGCAAAAAAAAAAAAAAAAAAAAAACCCAAAGCCTGAATTGCTTCTTATGAGTAAATAAGGCTGCCAGGGAAGCAAGGACATGTTTTTCTCCTTGAAACTAGATATAAGTACTCCACACCAAGGAAAAAAATTGGGAACCATTCAATAAGATTACTTATTACAATCAATTTAGGTCTATTTTGAAATATCTTGTTTTAAGATTTTTTTTTGGACTTGCCATGTGGCGGTGGTGTTTAACCTATATGGACAACAGTCTTTGGTCACACCTGTTAGTTATTAAATTCATGTGTTTCAATCAGACCCGTTGATACAGGTGTATAAAATCAAGCATCTAGCCATGCAGACAACATTTGTGACACTAAATCCGTTGTTCTGAAGACTTCAAGCCTGGTACTGTAATGGATACCACTTTTGCAATAAAACGGTTTGTGAAATTTCATCCCTGCTAGATATTCCACAGTCAGCTGTAAGTGATATACTAGAGAGCAGAAGCATTTAGGAACAACAGTAACTCAGCTACAAAGCGGAAGACCATGTAAAATCACAAAGTAGGATCAGTGACTGCCATGGTGTATGGTGCGTTAAAGTAGCAAACGCTCTGCTGATTCCATGGCTGGAGAGTTCTGAACTTCCACTGGCATTAATGTACGCACGAAAACTGTGTGACAAGAGCTTCATAAATGGGTTTCCATGACCAAGCAGCTACATGCAAGCCTCAGATCAACAAGTCCAACACCAAGTGTCAGATGGAGTGTTGTAAAGCACACTGACACTGGACTGTGGAGCAGTGGAAACCTGTTATGCAGAGAGATGAATCACGTTTCTCTGATTGGCAGTCAGATAGACGAGTCTGGGTTTGGCAGATGCTGGGAGAACGTTACCTGCCTGGCTGCACTGTGCCAGCTGTGAAGTTTGGTGGATGAGGGATAATGGTATGGGGCTGTTTTTCAGGGTTTGGGCCAGTGCACAAAGCAAGGATCATAAAGACATGGTTTGATGTTTTGGTGTGGAAGAACTTGACTGGCCCACACAGACCCCAGACCTCAACCCTGTACATTTGAGATGAATTGGATTGTGTGCTAGGCCTTCTCATCCAACATCAGTGCCTGACCTCATAATGAATGAGCACAAATTCCCACATAAATGCTCCAAAATATTGTGTAAAGCCTTCCAAAAAGAGCGGAGGTTGTTATAGCTGCAAAAGGGGGGCTAACGCCATATTAAAGCACATGTTTTTGAATACAATGTCATTACAATCCCTGTTGGTGTAGCAGTCAGGCATCTGAATACTTTTGTCTATGTAGTGTATGAAGCATAATGTAATCTCTAACTGGAAATCATAGTTAGTTAGTTAGTGAAGTTTATTTCGAACATGTAAAAAGCAAACAATGAAAAATGGTCATGTACCTTCTGAAGACATACAAATTTTGAAGAGAGAGATGAAACAAAACAATTACAAGAACACTTAATGATCAAGATTACATGTTCGAAAAGGAGTGGAAAGAAGTGCAAACTTATTTACAAAACACTTCCTGAGATATGATCTTCAGCTGTGCATCCTGAGCTTTTTAAACAGTCATACATTCTTAAAAAGGTTGCTTTAAAAGAAGGTTTTCTGGATATGAACGAGCCTATACCTGACAGGAGTCCACTCCTCCATCCAAGGATCCAGCACACATCATTTGAGGTGTTAGAGATGAGCCATAAACACTGGAGCGGGAGCAATCTGACTGAGAGATTAACCTGACCTGAGCCTGCCGCAGCTCGTCTGTCACAAAACCTGAAGAATGAATGAAGACACAAAATTATAAAGAAAAACAGACAGTTATGATGATGTCAGCTCAGTGAATCAAATGAGGTTAAGAATAATTTGTTGTTGTCCTTTTTGTTGTTGTTGTTATCTTAAATAACTAAGACAGATGGCAGGAAGTAAGCTTAATATGATTTTCTTTAAAACGGCTTCAGGCTGGGAGGGGAGCTAAAGAATGATACTTCATACCTGCATACATTTTAATCTCTATCACGACGTTTCACAATCATCAAAGAAAATGTATTAAATTTATCTTTTTAAAAAGATAGATTCAATTGTTGTTTTTTAAATTTTTGTCAAAATTTTAGTGAGTTATGAAGTTTTTAATTATCTTTAGGAAGTTTAGATTGATATGAAACAGATTTAGGTTAAAAGTAATGCCTCTTTATGTCCTACATAAGCTAACCAGCCTATCAGAAAACAGATGTAATATTTCAACAAAGCTTTTCTAATAGTCTGTTAATTCTGCCAGTACATTAGCAATGGAAAATTAATACCAGAATGCAAAAACTGACTTTCCTTACTTTTTCCACATCACAGGTTCACATAGGTTTATATGTTTACATGGTTAAAAAAAAAAAAAAAAAAAAAAAAAAAGGAGGAGTTTTTTCATCAGAAAACTTCTGCACATACAAGGAGCAATCATCAAATATAAAAGATGTGCTTTCTCAGTCAGGGGGTGAGAGAATCAATGCAATATCTAAAGCCTCTCACATGAGCTTTAAATAGCTCAGGGTTAATGGTGGATCCTAATAGAGTTTAATTTAGCTGTAAATACCACATGATAGATTGTCTGAGAATTTAAACTAAAACAAGTTCATTATCAAATAAAATAAGGACCAAAGTAAGGGATCAAAAACTGAGAACTTGAATAAAAGAGCACCAGTGTTTCAGTCAGTGTGTCCCACCTCCTTCATGAATGTATCCCCATCCTGTGATCCAGCAGGCCGCTCCAGAAGGAAAGGACTCACTGGGTCTGGGTAAACAAACCGGCCTCACCCCACCTACAAACAGAGGGCAGTAAAGTCATTGACACACATATATTACATTTACAGGTGAAATAAAGACAGCTAGGTTATGAAACATGTGACGCATATTCTCATTTTTTCCTGCCAAGTTCCTCCATCATATACTGATAAACATTTGCAACATCTCTCATTTCCATAACAAGAATGTTGTCTTTGTAAAACAGTAAAAAACTATCATATTGGTTTTACTTTGTATTTGAATTTGACTCTCAAAACTGCCAGGCAAACTGTAGCCCTCTGTAATGTTAGGAGTGTGCATGCTTTTACACAAAACAGTTTTACAAGGAATTATTCAGTAAAACAGATCTATTAGTCATATAACTGAAATAGAAATTCTTTTTCTGAACAGTTTTGGACACAGGTTTTTGAAGTGTATTTGCATCAAGGAACTTTGTGTTCCAAAATAATCCATTTATGTATGTAATGTCAATGTGAAGACTGATGCTACATTTATGTCAGGGGTTTCTTATTTTCATGTTTCTGTCATCAAACAGATTTTTTTCTGCAAGTGCACTTTTTAGAGTAGTTTTAAAATTAGTAATTTTACTTCTACTTAAGGCATTTTGGGAGAAGTGTTATATTTCACTACATTCTAACCAGCATCTGTTACTGAGTAAAAAGTCCATGTTTGAACAGTCTGTTCTCAGGCAAGCACTGAGACTTTTGTCTGACCCGCCTCACATCCTATGACCTGAGTATTTACTTTTACCATCAGGTGGACAAAACAGTCCCTAGTCCCAAATTGCAAACTGAACCGGTTTTAAAACTTGTTTGTGCCTGACTCAATTAAAATTTTGAAACATTTTTCATCAGACTGAAGGGTTTGTGCAATAACTTAATGGTGTCTTCTCCTTTACCTTTTTATAATTTTATACTTATATTTTTAATGGTTTATTTTTCCTCATTGTGACTTGACATTACTACTTTTTTAAATAAATATAATTCTATCCTATCTTGTGGAATATGTGCAATATATGTGGGCTGTTGGTTCTCATTGGTACCTTCTTCTTTAATGGCACGTGCTAATCCATGTACCTGTGGATCGTGTGTATATGTGGATTGTTGTGATATTATTCTGATTTATTATCATGATTATTATGATGGCAGATGAATATGTGCAACACTTGGAGACCAAGACAAATTTCCCCAAGAAGGACAATAAAGAGTATCGAATCATAAATCCAACCTCTCTGCCAATTACATGAAACTGGTCAGTTGTTTGGCTTATGTATCCAAATGACGGGCAGTAGCAGTTAGAAAGAGAACGACTCCTCATTACAACCAAAATGTGATTATCTATTGGCTTTTATTATAAACAAGTTCGTTAAGCAAAACAAAGTTGAAGATTAACTTGTTCATTTGTTTTTGTTGTGGAAAAATCCTGTTTCAATTTCCAAACATAACCACTTGATACTTGGAACTTTGAGTAAATTTTAAAGCATCTACTTTTACTGGAGCAGATTTGTAAACTAGTGACTTTATTTTATTCTTATAGATTTCAATCACAGTAATTGTACTTTTACTTGAGGTGCCATAGTCTTTTACTCTTTCGACCCTGACTAATGGACAAACAAAGTGATGTAAGTAAATATTAACACTAGCCCCAAACTTTCCCTGGAGGGGCCTAAGTAGACGAGAATAATATTTTGAAATTTCCTTCCCTACCCAAAATAATTGGAAAAAACTGTCTGTTGCAATTTCAACAGACAGTGGATCAACAGAGATCTGTACATTTACTTGTCATGTGCTTTAGTCATCTAGTGAGATGTTTGTTGACCTACATTTGGTTTTGGCACAAGCACAGAGCTCCAACCTTAGACTCTACTGCTCCTAAATTAACTTTTAGGGAAAAGACTGAACTCAGTCAGTTGTTTTAAAAGTAACGTTTTTATACCATCAACTCTCATTGGTAGAAAAAAAAAGCAAAATAAACTGTTAAAAACGCACAAGCTTGCACATGCCCTCAATGCCTTTTACTTTTCAGGGGGCTTTTTGCCTTTGAGAGATTGGACAGTACATAGAGCCAGAAACAGGGATAACAGAGTGGGGAATGACAGGCAGTGAACCTAAACAAATGTTCTCTTAAATTTCTGAACATGTAAAATAATTCTGATCTTTTGCATTTAGGAGTTGTAGCTCTGCATATGATGTGTTTCTCCCATCTCTACCTACAGATGGAGCTGTCCCCTCTCACCTGTCATGTCTATATCAGTGATGGTGCGCAGCAGACCCAGGTCATAGTCATTGTTGTATTTGTTAAAGCGAGGGTGGGGGAGGACCTGCAGGGCTCTGTACCGTTTCCCCAGAGAGCTATCCGCGATGCTGACGGTGTCCACCACCACCAACCAGTCAGACACCTCCAACATATTCTTCCTGCATGAACAAATGAATGACATGAGTGCAAGTAAAGGAGTTACAGTAAACACATAACTGACTGTTCATAGATTACTGTGACTATGGATTATTTTTCTGAGTGTTTAGACTCCTTTTTATCAGCTTTTGGTCACTTTTAATCTTTAAGCAACTTAGAGCCACAAAAAGTACTGAATAAAGCCAAGAAAATTGCAATGCAACTCCTGTTATCTCTTACTTTGCATGCTCAGACCTATTTCAGAAAACAAATACAAATGCAAAACAAAAGAAGACCCTCATAATCCTAAAACATGAAAAAATTAAAACACTCCAACATACTGTCACAACAACTTGTATGAAAGCTTTACTTTACAGCTAGCTGCTCAGTCTGGCCAAACTGCATACAAATCAGATATTTTTTCATCATCCCTCCAAAAACAATTTAAGGATCTGCTTTTATTTTGAAGTGGTGCTCGAGAAATCTGATTGTTGGAAATCCATTTAAGTGTTCAAGGGTAGTAAAGCACCACAGACAGAAACTCTGCTGTTTTAGATGCTGTGGAAAATAATCTGCTAGAGGTCCTGAATTGCCTTCAATTAGTCTTGTTCCTTCTTGACTTGAACCTGATTAGATCACAACACAAAATTGACATTTATTTGACTAATTTAATTTTGATTATAGGCCTCCTCCTCCTCCTCTTCCAACAGTCTCTCTGAGGACTTGCTGAGAGGGGCTGTGCCTTGGCAGGAACCTGCAGAGCATACTTGTTTATAGTCCTTTTTGTCAGGAAACAGTAACTGCATACACACAACACCACACAGGTAGTGTGTAAGAAAATGTTTTATTGTGATAAGAACACTGGAAGCTTCATTTGTCCTTATCTCAGTCCCTGTAACATCAAAGACTGAATAAGATTGTCCTCTAGAATTTTTCTATATTTTGCTGTATCCATTCTACCCTCTACCTTTACAAGCCTTCCAGGACCGGCTGCTAAGGAGCATCCCCATAGCATGATGCTGCCACCACCGTACTTCACAGTGGGGATGGTGGGTTTGTGGTAAAATGAAGTGTTTGTATTCTGCCAAACATAGCGTCTTGTCTGATGGACAAAAAGCACCATCTTGGTCTCGGCAGACTAAAGAACTTTCTCCCATGTGACCATGGGGTCCCCCACATGCCTCTTGGCAAACTCTAGTCGAGATTTACTCTTAGTTTTTTCAACAGTGGCTTTCTCTTTGCCACTCTGCCATAAAGCTTTGACTGGTGAAGAACCTGGGCAATAGTTGTTGTATGCAGAGAGTGCCAATACATCCAACATCTACCCCAAATGAAAAGCAAGCAGTACATTATGGAACTTGTGTGATTTATGTGTACAATTATGCCGATTTCCATTTCTTATCCCATGTCCAATCAGCATTTTATAAAGATAATTATGTAAATCCAAAACAGCTTTTAGTCCACCCCTGACTTTCAAAAGTATTGATTCAGGCACCATCATTTCTTAAAGATGGATGAACTGAAACCCAGGTATCCATTCTCTGACTTATCCTTTCTTAATAACCTTTTCTCTGAGTTGCTTGGAGTATTCTTTTGTCTTCGTGGTGTAATGGTAACTAGGAATACTGATTAACCTGTGACTGGGCCTTCCAGACACAGGTGTTGTTATAGTGCAATCACTTGAGCCACATTTCCTGCACTCAGGTAATTAGTCTAGGCATTGTAAATGGAGCAGAATATTTATGCAGTCATTTTCTTTTACACATTTTTATCTAATTGACTTTACTTTGAAGAAATCTGTTTACACTTTGATATCAAAGATGTTTTGTTGTAAAATGTTTGTGTCAAAAAGTAAAATTATATTGACCATGATTGATTTATAAAAATCAATAAAAGTGCAAAACATCTAAGGGGTGAATACTTTTTGTAGGCACTGTATCTGTCATTCACAAACTTAATGGAAATAAAGAACCCTAAGTCTTCTTCTAGAGGGTAAAAGCTACTTCTGTGTTTGCCTGACAACTGCCTGCTAATAGAGTTCTGGACAGATTGAACTCCCTAACTACCTATATTTGTTTTTTCCCCCACCAATGACCCATTTATCTGACTTCACCCCATATGTCCCTCTCTTACTCCACAAAGCAGTGAGCTGCAGTGATGATCCAGTGTGGGGAGATGATGGCACCTCCACAGACGTGTCGCCCCCTCCAGTGCATGCTGACCTGCCAGCCCCACTTGTCTACAGCTGCTAAAGTCCCACCAACAATACGACGGCCATCACTGACAGGGACCGGGCAGCCTGGGTAAGGACAGAAAAGATAGTGCATAAAGCATTGACTGCTGTAAGAAAGCCTGAAGATTAAACTCAGTAAAAGAATATTAGCAGTTTAATTTGGGGAAATGATTTCAGTAATATTCCATCGAAGACTCCTTCATGATAAGGCTATTAAACTTCTGTCCATGACCGATGGACTAATGAATATCTAATCATCTTTGAGATAAGCAGAGAATTATAATTACTTTAATATTAAAGTCTCTGAAACAGTCCCTCTATTAAATTTTGACTTCTCTTTTTTTTTACCTGCTGTGATGTTCCCTGTCTCATTCACCAAGTCCGTCAGTGTAAAAGGAAGCTGTGTTGGGATGCTGCAGTTCCTCCTCTCACCACAAGACGGAGGCGATTCACTCAAGTCAGAGGGAAATACCAGGAACTTCACTTATAAGGAAAAGCAGTGACATTAAAATGATTCACTTCATTAGTAAAGAATCCAATCAAAGCCTAATGACTTATAAGAATCACAAAATTTCTGCAAACATTCATAACTAAACAACTTTTTAAAAATAAGCATTCTGTTTCTTTAAATAAAGAAATTAACCTGTAATTTCAAACTTAAAGAACACTGTTTTGACCCTAAGACATTCCAAACTCTGTATTTGCTCTGTAGTTGCTCCATCATGTCTCTTATATCTTTTAAAATATACAGATATGAAAATATTTTTCCTGTGATTAGTCAATGTCAGGCACTTCACCACTTTAAAACAAGATTTTCTATCTCTACAAAACAACATAAGTCAACATCCTGAGAAATCAACCAGAAATGACTAATTTCCCCAGGAAAGTGGGGTGGAATTAAATATTTGCATATACAGTGCTGTGAAAAGTACTTTCCCCATTACGACGTTGTATTATAACTATCTATTTTTACATACTTGTTACACTTATATGTTTTAGATCATCAAAAAAAATTTAATATTAGACATAGATGACCCATGTAAATAAAAAAAATGCCATTTGTAAATAAAAATTCCATTCAAGGGAAAAAGCCATCCAAACATATCTGGTCCTATGTGAAAAAGTAATTGTACTGTAAACCTAATACCTGGTTGTGCTACCCTTAATGGTCACAACTGTGAGCAAGCATTTGTGATAACTGGCAATCGATCTTTAAGATCACCATGGAGGACTTCTGTCCTACTCTTCTTGCAAAGTTGTTTTAATTTAGCCACATTGGAGAGTATAAACAGTCTGTTTAAGTTCATGCCACAACATCTCAATTGGGCCTAAGTCCAGACCTTGACTAGGCCACTCCAAAACCATAATTTTAATTTTTTTGAGCCATTCAGAAATGGACTTGCTGGTATGTATGGATCATTGTCCTGCTGCATAACCCAAGTGCCCTTGAGCTTGAAAGTTTAACTTTTGTCTCATAAGGCCACACAATATTTTCCCTAAAGTCTTACGGATCATCAAGAGGTTTTTGTCAAATGTCAGACAAGCCTTTGTGTTCTTTTAGGTCAGCAGCGGTTTTGGTCTTAGAACTCTCCCGTGAATGCCATTGTTGAATCATGAACACTGACTCCCAACTGAGTCAAGTGAGGCCTGCAGGTCTTTAGATGTTGTTCTGGGTTCTTTTGTGAACTCCTGGATGAGTTGTTGATGCAGTAAGAGTAATTTTGATAGGCTGCCCTCACCAGAGAAGGTTCACCATTGTTCACAGTTTTCTCCATTTGTGGACAATGGCCCACACCATGATTTGCTGGAAATTCAAAGCCTTACAAATGGCTTTGTAATGCTTTTCAGGCTAATAGATGTCAATGGCCTCATTTCTCATTTATTTGTAAATTTCTTGTATTTTGGTTTTACTTGGGTTATTTTTGTCCAATACAAAAATGTTTAAATATTGAAACATTTAATTGTGACAAATATGCAAAAAAATGAAATACCAGGAAGGGTGCAAATACTTTTTTCACAGCACTGTAAATGTCACTGGGTCACTAGCCCATCATATGGGTCATTTCCATACTGAAACTACAAGTTTACAAGCAGACAGCCTGGTGTTCAAGTCAGGATCCTTTCCTGCATCTTATTCCCTACCCTCTCTCCCCAGTTACCTACTCTATCCTCTGACCTGTCACTAAAGACCCAAAAAGCCCAAAATAAATCTTGAAGAAATGGATGCTATCCATATTTTATAATTACAGAAAACTCCATACAAGATTAGGTTTGGCTGGAGTCCCAGAGTCAGCGATAAACTGCAGCTTCTCTATTACACCACTCTATTAAACAGCCATAAACCTCCCACTATATTATGCATGCTCACTGGGGTCTATTAAAAATCCATTTAGCACCAAATCAAATTAATATGGGCCCAAAATATTAAGGTCAGATTCTAAAGATTATAATACAGAGGTGACGCAATCTAAAGATAACAGTGTTAATGAGGAAAAGAGTAGAAACTTTGCGACCTTCATGCAAGTTAGATTGTTTTTTAATCTCCCTACAGACTGTGACTGCTGAATACCTGCTGTCTTACACTGAACATATTTATGTCAGACCATTTTGGCAACAGAAAGATTCAAATAATGTCTGTGACTTTCATTTTTTTCAAGAAGTCTTTGTGTTTTTTCTTGCAGCCTGAGGACATTTTAAAACATCAACACTGGATTAGAGTGATAAGAAATAAAAATTGTTTTACAAACCAAACATAACTTCAGCATACTATATAGTGAGTCCGTATCTGCAGTTGTGTAAAAGTTGAATATACCTTACCTAACAGAGCAGCAGTGATTACCAGTGTAGTGGTGATAGGAATGCTCAGCATCAGGAACAGCTCACAAGAAGAACAGGCTTTTGGTTCTGAAACTACAAATGTGGAGAAACAAATTATTAATGATAATAAAACCATAATATTACCTCTACTTAAACACAATGTTTGGGTTTCAGATTGTGTTGCAGCAGCTTGTGGGAAATTCAGTACTCTCCCCAGGTTCTTCCACTTTTCTTGTAACTTAATTTCAAACTAGTGATTGCAAACATCTGGTCACACTGCTGGATCTTTAGAAATGTCTTAGCAAGTGAACATCTGACTGTCTAAATGATAGAAATGCATTGTTTGGGTCTCCTCTAATCAGAAAAAATTATGTTAAAATGACACATTAACTGCACAAACTGTTATATAATGACAACTTCAATTGGGGGTGGCAAATGTTGGTCTTGTTTTTTTTTTATTATTATTATTTCAATACACAACCAAATAAAGCTACTTCAAAAAGTTATGCAGTTTGGAAATGGTTGAAATGATCAGATTATTCTGATTCAACTCATTTTATTTACTCATTGAGTCTTAGTTATGCCATTTTTGTGGCAACTTATTTTGTCAGGACATTCACTTTTCCAAGCACTTAACTTTTTGCTAGCTAAGCTAACATTAGTTTCCTAGCTGCCAAAGTTAGCTAGTGTACAACGGTTAGCCATTAAGCCAGCACTGTTGAACTGTTAACAAGCCGGCTAACATTAATATTACATCTGCTGGACAATAAGCAAACACTACTGAATTGTTAGAAAGCTAAGTTAACATTAATTTTTCAGCTGTCTTAATTATACAGAAGTTAACCTATGGAATAATTAGCCAATACTATTAAATTGTTAGCAAGCAGAGATAATATTATTTTTTCCAGGTGCCAAAGTAGGCTAGTATACACCATTTAGCCTACAGAACAATGGGCCAACACTACTAAATTGTTAGCAAGCAAAGCTAACCTTAGTTTTCCAGCTGCCAAAGTAAGCTAGTATACACCAGTTAGCCTACTGAATAATTAGCCAACATTATTACATTGTTAGCAAGCAAAGCTGTACTTTTCCAGCTGCTAAAGTAAGCTAGTATACACCAGTTAGCCTACAGAACAGTCAACACTATTAAAAACTGACATCAGTTTCAGTGCACAACGCGACTGCTCAGTCTGGCTGAGTGGCAAAATGGTCTGAAACACACCTGGCTGCTCAGTAGGAAACTGGGGAAACCAGACTAGCATCCGCTTCAAGTAGGGATATTTGGACTCGACAGCTATCCATACCATTTCCTTCAGACACGGTAGACCATGAACAATTATATGAGGCCATAAATCGAGTTCCCTGACCTTATATAGACCTGGTTTCAAGTACACACTGCAGACCATGAAGGCACACATCACTCCTGTTCTTCAGTCATTGATGTGAAACTGAATTAGCTTTGAAAAGTTTGTACCCACTGAACAATAAATCAACAAGCTAACAATAGTAAACAATAGCTACACAAAAGTAACAGCCAGCATTTTGAAATCGTTAGTGACCTTTGCTAACATTAGTTTTCTTTTGCTGAGTATACTAGCCAGTTAGAACAAGCATTCTAGTACAACTGCTGAGCTGTGTTTACATTGGTTTACAGCCTAGAGCAGTTCAAAAAAAACTATAACCTTACATTATTAAACTGCTTTCATGCTAAGCTAACATTAGTGTTATTATCTCAACAGTAATCTCCGTAGAGTGAGACAACTTTAGCTAAATTGTTTGCAGGGTAGAGCTACTTGCTAAATTAGTGGTGATTAACTTCAGTTTGAATTTAGCCTACAAGTTGAAAATATAAACCTGTCAAACAGTCTCATTTAACTAGCAAAAGGTGAAAGAAATTCAAGAGCAGTGATATTGTTCAGATATTTTGCCATGTCATAAGGGTGGGAAGCGACATTAGCATCCACTTGTCTTTCTTAGACTTTTATGAAAATTAAATTCAGTCTTTTTTTGCTGTACCTCCGTAGTTGGTCTCTTTCAACTCCTGTGGCAAAAAATTCAGTGAGTTTCTGATTTGTTTAGCCAGGTCTCCTCAGCAAACTTGAAAAACCAAGAGAGCTATGAACCAAAAGAGTTGATTTATACATGGAAAGGGAAATAATTAAATGAAATTTCTGGGAGTAAAGCTTCAGATATGGGAAGAAAATATCTCTAAGTTGGTAGATCAAAATTAGCAACTCCTTCCCAAGTATAACATTGCTTGTAGTCCGGCATTTCTGGTGTGTTATTTATTTGAAACATTTCACAGAAAATTTGAAGTATTTTCTGCATACAAACGACTGAGTTTGTTGTGTGGAAGCAAACTGCCTGAGGGTCTTTTGGCTGACACTTTTCAAGCTTGATCATAAATGGGCTGTGTTCAAAGGATAGAAGTGTATTGGGGACACAGCATCCATATTATGAGGTAAAGCATGAGTTGTCTGTATGCCTTAAAGGTTAAAAAAAACTGAAATCAATTTTATGCTTGACTGATGGCAACCTGAGGCAGAGACCTGAGACGAACTGCGGACCTACTTTTTGATAAAAAGCCTCACGGCAGTATTCTGCAGCAGCGCGGGGTCTGATGGTGATGTGGTAAATGGTGCCTTGAACTCTGGGAGGTAATTTAATCCTTTCTTTAAAGGTTGTGCAACATATATTAATTTGACTCTTCATACCATGTGGTGCACAATATGCCAACGTAGCCTTGAGCAGAATGATGGAGGAAAGCTAATCAGCTGGATTTATCCTCCCTTAAACTCTCCTGCAGCTGAGACAGAGCCAATCAGTGATATAAATGCATTCAACTCTCTCCAAATAAGCAAATAAACAGCCTGGAAAGGGCTAATTTTTTTTATTTTAAGGAAAAAGGGAAAGAAGTGATTACAGGTCAGTGCAAGATTGGATTACTAAGTGGTGCGGACCAAACTCCATTTCAAAAGTACAACCACAATTCCAAAAAAGTTGGGGCACTTTGAATGCAATGACATGCATATCTCATATTCCCATATTTACAGTGGAACATAGACAACACATCAGATGTTGAAATTGATAAGATTTAACATTTCATGAAGAATATTAGCCTTTTTTGAATTTGATAGGTGCAACACATCTCAAAAAAGTAGTGACAGGGCAACAAAAGGCTGGAAAAGTAAGTGGTACTAATGAAAAACAGCTTGAAGAGAATATTGCAACTAGTTCGGTCAATTGGAAGAGGCAGTCACTTGACTGGGTATGAAAAGAGTTTTTCAGAGATGCAGAAATTCATCAATTTGCAAAAAACTGCATCTACAAACTTTAAAACAATTTATGAAAAATGTTACTCAATTTAAAATTGCAAAGACTTTAAATAAATATCCCACCATCTACAGTTCATAATAGCATCTAAAGATTTAGAGAATCTGGAAAAATCTCTGTGCTGAAGAGGGGGCAAGGCCATAGATCAGAGTAGGATGCTCCTGATCTTTTTGCCTTCAGGTGGTGCTGCATTAAAAACAGATACTGGAAATCACCATGGGCTCAGAAAACATTGTCATCACAGTTGGCTGTGCCATCCACAAATTCAAGATAGAGCTGAATCTAGCAAAGAAAAAGCCATATGTGAACAAAACTGAGAAATTCTGCATCTTCTCTGGGCCAAAGCTAATTTAAAATGGATTGAGGCAAATGGAAAACTGTTCTGTGGTCAGATGAATCAAAATTTGAAATTCTTTTAGGAAACCCCAGATGCTGTATCCTTTGGACTAAAGAGGAAGAGTGACCATCTGGCTTGTTATCAGAGCACAATTCAAAAGCCTCTCTGATGGTATGGGGTTGCATTAGTGCCCATGGTGTGGGCAGTTTACACATCTGGAAAGGAACTATCAATGCTGAAAAGTCTATAAAGCGATATATGCTCCCATCCAGAGAATATATCTTTCAGGAAATGCCTTGCATATTTCACCAAGACACTGCTTAGCCACATACCACATCCATCATCCAGCATGGCTTCACAGTAGAAGAGTCCTGATGCTGGACTGGCCACCTGCAGTCCAGACCTTTCACCAACAGAAAACATTTGGTGCATAAAAAAACACAGGCAAAGAGGACTGAGAACTGTTGAGTAGCTAGAATCCCTAATCTAACAAGAATGGGACAACATTCCTCTCCCGAACTCCAGCAACAGGTCTCCTCACTCTCCTGACATTTACTGACTGTTGTTAAAAGAAGAGGGGATGCTACACAATGGTAAACATGGCCCTGTCCCTACTTTTTTGAGATGTGTCGCTGCCATAGTTAAATTTCCTGGTTTATGTCTGATATGTTGTTAATATTGGGAATAAAATTTGGGTTTATGAGATTTGCAAATCATTCAATATGTTTTTAATTACATCTTACACAGTGCCCAAACGTTTTTGGAACTGGGGTTGGAAAACACAACTAAGTGTTCTGCAACTTTTCCATAACTTAATCTTCCAAAAATGATTACTTATAAACATGCCTGGATTTCAAATATTATATTGGTAAAAACACATTAAAAAGGAAAAAGGTCTCTCCTGTGGGAAATAATTAATATGATTGCCGTGAGAATAGGCCTCAGGGAAATGATGACGAATCTTCTCCAATGGAAAATCAATTCTGTCCCATTTCTCAGATGAATGCCGTCCAATCTATTGTAACGGGAGTAATCCATCACCTAGTTGCCTTTAAAATATATTGTAGCCAATCGCAGTAAAAGGCCACTTGAAGGTCAAGCAGCTGTAAAAGAGATGGCACACTGACACTGTCCCATCTATCCCATATACTGCTGCATCAGCACTCTGTTTTTGGAGAAACTCTGAGAATTGATACTGTATCTATTTCAAAGAAGAGCTGATAAGAAACTGCTCTGGGGTTTTGGATAGAAGTGGGAATGGATGTCAGAGAGTTATAGATGGCTCTGCCGGATAGAGGAATAATGCAGCACATACAAATGATGAGGGACATGATAAGAGGGGAGAGAACAATAGAAGACAGTAGACACAGTGCAACCAGGGCAACTCTAGCATCAATTTTTGTGTAGAGGAAAAATGCTGGGAAGACACAATGAAAAATTAAGTCGGCATACAGGGCACTTTATCAATAGGATGGGAGAAGATGGATTAAAGTGTCTCTTCCTCCTGCGAAGAACCAGCAAAGAAGATAGCCAATGTGCTGCATAGAGGGTTGAGGCAATTGGGACAAAATGATGCTGTTTATAATTATAAGACTTTAAAAGTGTACGTCAACATAAATTTAAAAACAGGAAGTGCTAGTAGAGCAAAGTGTACACCTGGACAAAATTGTGGACAAAGAGGGTGCCTTCTCCAGACTGACCAAGCTTTCTTATATTCAGTCATTTTTTGCTCCAGAAAGCCTAGTCCTAGGGATAGTCTTGAGATTTTTATTGTACCCTGCACAGATTTAAGACATCCTGTGCTAGAGGCAGAAAAGCAGCCTCCTGGAGCCTCCTCCATATTTCACAGTAGCTAAAAGGACTTGCCAAAAAGCTCCAGTTTTGTCTCTTCTGTCCAAAGGAGGATGAGACAAAACTGGAGAAGCTTTGTTGCATTTTGACAAACTCAACTCGTCTTCCATGAAGTCCACTTTGGCTCAAACAGCATTGGATGGTGCGTTCTCACAATTCAAAAGCAATTCAAAAGCAAAGTCTGATTTTCTGAGTTCATTTCGAGTACATTATTATTTATTATTACTCGTTAGTCTTAAGTTAGAGAAGGATAACAACAATTTTGTCCACGTGTTTACAAGAGAAAACAGTACCTGCAAAACTTCTGTCTTATTTCTTGTCATGCATATCTGATCAGACTTAATGCAAGCCACATTGCCCTTGCAAGTATTGATAAATATTTTATTTTAAGATAGTACAAGCAAAAAGATGACATTGTATTGAGTAGATGCCAGTGCAGCAGGCAAAATTCACTTTGGTTTCTTGAGTAAAGTTGCAATCTAACATTTCTATTAAGTTCAAGAGATTTTTTGATGAGAAACTTGACAGATATACTGGGGGAGATTTGAGCTTTATTATTAATTGTAAAATTAAAGGAAACTGCAGAGTATTAGAGATGTAAAAACCACAGCAAGGAAGACAAGACTCATGCCTATTCGGCCTAAATCAGGACAGCAGTAGCTTTGTCTGTAAGGACTTGGGTTTGGAGCAGACTGTAGAAAACACCTGAGTAATATCAGCGATTTGATTACTAAAGGGGATTTTCTATGGGAGCTGCCATATTACAATGCTGCTAACTTTAGATAGACGTTATCACAGATAAGGAGAGGGAGCTTCATTCAGAAAAATATAAGGACAACCAGGCCACTTTGACATAGCACACCTTTACTGCATGTCAGAGTGTAAAAACAGCATTCTCCTCAAGGATTAATACTTAACACGTGATTCTTTTTTGAGAGGAATGACAGTGTTATTAGTCAGTACAACAGCATATGGCTTTGTGGGATTGTGTTTGGAGATTAAAAGCTCCAGTGGGGAGTTTTTATTGTTATGAAACAGGCTGAAATTAATGTTGATGTCGCTTTATAATCTACACACATTAAACAAGATCTTTAGGGATAAGATGGGCTCTTTTTTTATTTCTATTCCATTGCCTAGAAATGCTGCCCCAGGGAAGGTATCATACAAGGTGAATGAGAACTGCATGGAAACAGCCTTTTTGATATAATTTAAAGGTGACAAATTGTCCCTCTGTTCTACTTTTTAATGTGTTGTGACAATGCTGAAGAAGACCACGGGTCGAAACGCATCCCTTGTGCCCTAAGCCTTAATAAACTGCTCTAAAGGACATTTTGAGTGCTGACCTTCTCAGTTCCTGGCTACAAAGTTTTGGATACTTTTGACCCCATGTAGCACTCACCCACCCTTTTTTTCGGGCCTATTTTTTGGCCTACTTTGTGCAAGACACAAAGGCGACAAATCCATTAGCTGTTGCTAATAAATGTGACGTAAAATAAGAGTTTACCCAGTTCTGCAGGTACAACACCTCTGTTTACTACTCTCAGTCTGGCGTGTAGCTGAAAAAATGGGAAGTCGTTGAGTTTGGTGGGTGTGTTCATACCACAACTCATATTGAATAATTGATTTCATAACTGCACACATGTAATGTTTCAATTTAAAAACAAATCACAGCCATAAAACTCTCAGACTGAACTTGATTAGATCCAAACAGACCCAACAGATTCAAACAGTAATTCTTTTTCATTTCCCTCTGGTTTTACTAATCGTTTGCTTCCTTAATGAAAGAAAATGCAGAATGAGTTAATGAGAGGATATTTGCCCCCCAGCACTGCCAGGGCTCACACTAACATGTAACAGCCTGTGCAGGCATTACCACCAGGCTATTTGTACCCCATATTTACGTTTTTTGATTGGTGTATTCACAGCTTTCAGATAATCATGTAGATAAACGCTATATTGCCAAAAGTATTCACTCACCCATCCAAATAATTGAAATCAGGTGTTCCAATCACTTTCATGGCCACAGGTGTGGCACCTAGGCATGCAGACTGTTTCTACAAACATTTACATTTACTTGACCTCACAAATGTGCTTCAGGAAGAATGGTCAAAAATTCCAATGAACACCCTCCTGGGGGAGCGCAGATGGTCGAGTGGTTTAAGGCGCTACCCATGTTCGTGGTCGGCTCGGGTTCGAATCCAGCCTGTGGCCCTTTACCGCATGTCTGTCCCCACTCTCTTCCCTGTTTCTGAATCTATCCACTGTCCTTCCTCTATCAAATAAAGGCATGAAAAGGCCCAAAAATAAATCTTTAAAAAAAAAAAACACACACTCCTAAACCTTAACGGAAGCCTTCCCAGAAGAGTTGAAGCTGTTACAGCTGCAAAGGGTGGACCGACGTCATATTAAATCCTATGGATTAAGAATGGGATGTCACTTAAGATCATATGCGAGTCAAGGCAGGTGAGCAAAAATTTTTGGCAATATAGTGTACCACTGTTATATTCACGATAAAAGGCTGAGTGAGTGATGCGTCATTCCAATCATTAATATCACAAAGAGTTTTACTGAAATAATTTGGGTGACTAGGGATTTGGTGGAGGTTTTTGTAAGCTGGACAACAATAAATAGTTTTTGAGGTATCTGATTCTGACTCAGTTGGAGACGTCTTTGTGTGTTTTCACTTCAGTATTTTTCATCTGAGGTGTTTTTGGCCCAGAATTGGAAAAGCAAAGCCATCGTTAACTCTGAAGCACTTTTGACCCCTCTACACAAAACTTTAAATCAAAAAAGAGAGACAAGTACACCTTCCTTCAAGATAATTCTTCTTTTAAAAACATTACAAACAACAAAGGTGCTCCAAAGTATGTGGAAAACTCTGTCAAACTCTTTGGACCTCATAACACCACCATGAACCATCACCTTTAATTATTACCATACCTGGCTCTTCATCAGGGAGACTTTTAGGCAAGATTAGACCCACAGATCCCTCCTCCAGTGGGCCTCCTTCTGAGGGTTTCCTGTGCTGAACTTCAGAAGGAGAATCACTTAAAGGAGACGGTAATGTCAGGATGTTTTGATCTTCGGCTCCTGGGGATCCACAGGGAGGAGATGAAATTCCTGGAAGTTGCGTCTCTGATTTTCCTTCAGAGAATGATGGAAGCTCTGGATACAAGCGTCCTTCAACTGTGGGCTTGTAATGAGGCATGAGAGTGAGGACAGAGGAGGGGACCAGAGACGACACGCTCAATACTTCATGACTGGTTGGACTCTGTAAACGCGTTGATGACCAGTGCTCAAGGGTTGGATAAATTGATGCCACGACTGGCTGCTGTGCATCAGAGCTGCATGTTTGGGGCTGCAAATCCATACTTGTAAAATCATTGTTGGCTGTCCTGATCTGCAGGTTATGATGCAAGTCAGGATCCATGTTCTCAGAGGTCATTTTACTGCTTATGTGGGGTTCTGAAGCACAACCTTCACTTGTGTGCTGGAGTTCAGGCATGGTTCGTGAAGAAGGGGATGCTGCAACCAACAATTTGCCTGAAACTTCTGTTGAGTCCTGCAAAAACACCAAAACACTAGTTTGAAAATTTGTTCCTGCGAGTAAAATGGAGGCATATCATTAGCTTTATCACATAGGCAGCAACCAATGCATTTAGGCATGTCACATGGTTAAAACGATCTGCTTAGAAAAGGAGCATCACCATGGACAATAAAGGTGATTTATGTGGCTTTGATAATTCTTTGGAGTTTCTCTGGCTCATCTGAATATTTCAGAAACTGTTAATCTAGGATTTTCCACGTGTAGCCATGTAAAGTTTAAAAAGAAGGATGCACAACAAGTCAAGCCTTAAAGCAGATGAGTCTCAATTTCTGATACAACTTTCAAATGAAAAAAAAAAGAATACCTTAAGATGGATATATGGACAAAAAAGTAATAACTGTATCTTATTCACTGTTGCTGCTGTGCCTGTTTTCTCATTTCCGTCTCCCCTTCTCTCTCTCAGCAACCCTCTTCCTTCTTTCTGCATCTCCCTCATCTTTGATTCTGTATCTTTCTCTCTTCACTTTCGATATCACCCTCTTCTCTTTCTGAATCTCCTTAATCTTCTTCTTTCTCTATGTCCTTCTCCTCTTGTTCTCTCTGTATCTCCCTCTTCTCTTTCCACATCTCTCTCTTCTTATTTTCTGCAACTTCCTCCTCTCTTTCAGTATCTCCCTCTTCTTTCCTTCCACATCTTCCACTTTCTTCATCGCCCTCATCTTCATTTCTATGTCCCTCTTCTGTTTTTCTCTCCGCATCTTCCAGTTCTCTATTCCTGCATCTCCCTCTTCCTTCTTTCTGCATTTCCTTTTTCAGGATTTCTTCATCACCCTCTTCTCTCTTTCGCCTACTCACTCCTCTTTCTTTCTGCATCTCCCTCTTCTTCCTCTCTGCATCTGCCTCTTTTTTCTTTCTGTATCTTCCTTTCTCATCACCCTCTTCTCTTTTTGCTTCTCCCTCTTTCTCTTGCTGCCTGTCCCTAATCTCTCTTTCTCTGTGCATCTTCCTCTTCTTCTTTCGTTCTTCATCTCCATGTTCTTTCTTTCTGCTCCTATCTTCTGTCCTTCTGCATCTCCATGTTCTTTCTGCATCACCCTCTTCTCCTGCAGTATCTCTCTCCTCTCCCTGCATTTCCTTCTTCTTTCTTCTGTAGCCATCTTTTTTCTTTCGCCCTGCATATCCCTCCTGTCACATTATCTGCACTACCCCTATCTCATTCCCCTTACAGCCCAGATAAAGCTGGGGTTCTGCTTGATTTTTCGGCAGTAGGTAAAAGGACGGTAAAAGGATGTTTTCCCTGTCGGTTAAACTGCTATATGTTTCTCACTGCTGAGCTCATATTGGATCGTGGGCCTCTCTAGCACAGAGACCTACCATCCTTGTAAAGTGTCTTGTGATAACATTGCATCTGAATGGGTTCACACAAATATGGACTTATCAGTTAGTAGGGGCAGAATTAGGGATGACCAAAATGAAGGCCAGACCAACAACCGTGGCACGTTCTTCCCCATTCTCATGCTCAGTTTGAGCTTAAGCACGCACTAATATGTGATTGGCTGATTGGATATTTGCATAAATGAGCATTTAAATGGGTATAGCTAATGAAGTGATTGGATATTTTTAATCTATGGCTGAACAGATGTAATGTAAAGCATGCCACTGCTCATTTTAAGCGATTACCCTTCATTAAATCATTAGATTGCATTTAAAGGATTTCCTGAGAAGACCTTAAAAGCATAGGCATAATCTGAAACAGCTTGACAAACACTGATTAATCTTTAAAACATGATGAAGGAGAAAATGCAAAATAAGGCCAAAAATATTACTGTTGAATTATTCATAAGGTGAACCCTGAAGCTAAATTAACTTCTATTTATTACAACTACTCACGCCAAAAAGGACATCAGTGACGGAAGACTTCAATACATTTCAGCCTCTATGATTGGCTCATATCTAATCACAACAGTGTACTTCTCCTGACTCCAAACATACCTGAATGTCAGCTTAATTTGTATGCATTGGGTGATTTATCTGCATGTGTCTCCTCTTCTTATTAAAGCAGTTAGAAATACATCACAGCTGCAGTATCAGTGACAGACGTCCACTCTCTGCGGTGCATCTTTAATCCAAAGATATCTGCTCCGTTACTTTGCCTCCATCATCTTCAGCTCAGCGCAGCTTTCTGCAGTTTATCATGTCTTCTCTCGTGATTCCTCCTCTCTCCTCAGTTAACACATAATCATTTCATTTTGTCACCCTCTCTCTTCAACATCTTCCTCCTCCTCTGGCTTAATCTTTCTCCTCTGGTCAGAGCCGGTGAGGCTGCAGCAGTCGGGTCAGTAACGGATATGTGCACTCTTGTCACTGGGCCACTATGAAATATGCATGGAGATAATTGTGAGCTCAGGTCAGAGTTTAACAACAGAGGGTAATACACACCACACAGCTAAACTCCTACTCACAATTGCTGAGGAGCATAATGGTAGCAGCCATTGACACATACACAAAGTCAAGGGGTTGAATTTCTCATAGTGGGGAGAATTGAGTCCAATAATTATACTCCTATTATGAATCTGATGAGACATACTTGTGCATACTGGCCTGTGCTTTCCGTTGTCCAGTCTTCCCAAGAGTGTTTTGTTCATCCTATCACATTACGGCATCAGCCAGTGAGAGACGCTGGCACCAGGAAACATAGTCATGGTGTTACTCAGCATCTTCTAGGTTACAGCACTGAGTTCACTGAAAGGAGGCGTCACTTTACCACCTCTAGACTTCTTTGTTACTGGAACTGATGTGCAAAGTATCATTTACATAACAATAAAAATCAGCTAAAAAGAACAGCAACATTTTTATTAAGTTTTCAGTCTAAGGCCCAACATCTTCACTTTCCTTTAGTCATGCATTCTCTAATGGCTGCTTTTGGACAGGGTGCGTGTTAGCTGCGTGACAGCTGCATCCCACCTCATTTTTTTTTATTTTGGTGTACATGTTAACGAGTCATGGCTTTTTAGACTGCAGTTATGTTTAAGCATTTAAGTACAGTCATTTGTGTATGTTTTAAGCATTTAGGGCACTAAGGATTTATAACACGGTCAAATGTGCCACAACCTGGGGATGGGGGTGCATGTCAACACGTGTGTCACTCAGTAGCCAAGATCAAGCTAAATGGTATTTCTTTTGTCCTTGTCTTTACCCCCTGGTGAAATAGCAGGAGACCGTTGGGCCCTTGGGGCCCTTGGGACAGGGGCTTGCGGCAGCCCTACTGCCTGCCCAGATGGTAACCTTGTTTGTCAATCCTTCTTCCGACCTGATGGTACCCTCAGGATTCAAGGATTCTTTAATGTCATTCCAAACCACATGAGAAGGAAAAAAACTAAGCACTGAGGTCTAGATTAAACCAAATAAATAAATACTAAAATCAGTGGGCTTACCTTCCATTACACATTTTACTCAACTTTTGCCCTAAACAGCCCATAAGGGGTGAATGAAGAGAAAGCATTTTTGAAGCCCAGTTGAAGGAGGGGTCCAGTAGAAGTTTGTATAACATCCATCCATCTATCTGTCCATCCATCCATCTTCTTTCCCTTATCCAGGGTCCGGTCACAGTGGCAGCAGGCGAAGCAAGTCAACCCAGACGTCCCTCTCCCCCGCAACACTTTCCAGTTCCTCCTGAGGGATTCCAATGCACTCCCAGGCCAGAAGGGATATGTAATCCCTCAATCAAGTCCTGGGTCTGCCTCAGGGTCTCCTCCCAGTAGGACGTGCTGGAAGACCTCCAGAGGAAGGCGCCCATCCTGATCAGATACCCGAACCACCTCAGTTGGTTCCTTTCGACGTTAAGGAGCAGCAGCTCTACTTTGAGATCCTTCCAGATGTCAGAGCTCCTCACCCTATCTCTAAGGCTGAGCCCAGCCACCCTTCTAAGGAATCTCATTTTCACTGCTTGTATCAGCGATCTCATTCTTTCAGTCATTACCCAGAGTTCATGACCATAGGTGAGGGTTGGGACATAGATCAAGTGATACATTAAAAGCTTTGCCTTCCAGCTCAGCTCCCTCTTTACCACAACGGTACAGGACAGCGCCTGAAAAACTGCCAACACCTGTCCCATCCACCTGTCAGTCTCACTGTCCATTCTACCCTCACTCGTGATCCTGAGATACTTGAACTCCTTCACTTGGAGCAAAGACTAACCCCCCACTCAGAAGGGGTGTATAACATGGCTCAATCTAAATTGAAGTAATGCTAACCAAACTGCAATGCAAAACTGAAATATTCACCATTACTTATTAGAGCAACAAAACAACCTTTTTAAACAAGTAGGCCACTTCACTTCTTCTGAGTTTTTATTCTTTATATGCATAAAGGGTGCGCTGATTGCACAAACAAAAGAAAATCACTGGCTAAGGAACTAGAGCCCTACAATAAATTGTTTTCAGACTTGTTTATTACAAGTTCAAAAGCTAATCAGAGACAGGCCAAAGAATCAAAAGCCAGCAAGGAGCTGAGCACTATTCAGTTCAGATACGCATTCATTTATGTTTGTAAGTCATCAAGGGAGGGCCTGATTTCTTGGGCAAAGATCTCAGGGGGGGCACGGGGCTCTGTCTGCTCTGACATCGTCAAAATTAGATGTGCATGTATATTTTTTAAAACCATGATTACAAACATAATGTACGAGGGCCAACCTAAAAGATGAAAAATGAAGAGAATCTGTTAAATTTTATTCAAAAAGTCAACATTTTTTGGGGAAAAAATTACACATTTTGGATTATAAAAGTCTTATTTTTACAAGAAATCAAACTCAGAATTTCAGAGTTCAAAAAGTCTGAAATTTACAAGAAAAAGTTTTAAAATTTTGACATTCTTAAGTTTAAAAATACTCAAAAAATGTAGTCTATAAAGGCCTGTTGTGTTTGGATTTTGTCAATAAAAACAATTAAAATGTATGTTTTATTTTCCCATATGGGTCATGGGGGGCCCTAGCTTTTTGTAGATATGAGTGGGGGGTGGGGCACCAAGGAAAAAAAGGTTGGGAACCACTGGAATATTTCACAGGCAGAGCACATGTGCCTGGTATAAAAGTGTATGGTGAAAACGTGCCACAGCCGTCACACTGCAAACTCGCACCCCGTCTGAAACAGCCGTAAGACTGTTGAGTGTCCCAGTTCTCCAGTGTGTTCTCCATGGATGCCATCCTGAATCCTTAATGCAAAAAAGCTCATGGGCTCACTGAAGTCACAAGGATTCATCCTCTGCTGGGCGTATTTGTACCAAATTTCATTGCATTTCATCTGGAGCCTACTGAGATGTTGATGGAATTTTTTAATGTTTGATATTTTTCAACACAGAAATTTTCTGGCAATCACGATGCTCTCAGTCAAAGTAAACCTCCAGTGAGTTGCTGCTGAGCTGATTGCCTAAGTTACTTCAATGTTTCATGACATGTTGGGCTCAGACAAGCAGTCTATAAAAGACCCAGTCAAACATTTGTATGCTGAGGTTTTCAAACGTCTGAGTATTGCTGCCTGTTGTTTACAACATGAGCAAGGAGTGTCAGCCTCTCCACCTCCACATGACACTGACAGACTGAATGAATAAATAAAGCATGCAGAGGCTTCATTTGCTGCCGTATTGGTGTCAGAGTCCTTGTTTACTCCAGTCAGGCTCTAGCACTCCTCTAAACTCTTCAGGTAGCCTACATCCCTGCCAGCTTCTCCTCTCTGTAGTATCAATCAATATAAGTGAGAAGGACCTCTAATTTGGCTTCTCCCCTGAGGCCTGTAAGGTGCTGCAGCATTTTCAACTTAATAGAATCTGTTTTTTTTCTCATGTAGAGGTATGTCAGTGGGATTTACTCGCAGCAATATGCTGCCACAGCAAAGCAAGCTTATACAATCTTACAGTCAAGATTTCTTGAAATTGGATGCTCGACACTCTTTTACTAGATGCGCTGGTAGAGCTAAAAAGATAGCAAATGCAGATCACACTGATTCATGCGATGGTAGCATTTTCTGACAAGGTAGTATATTTCTACAGAACACTGGGATGGCTGTGAGGACTGTAGCCTAACAGCTGCTCTGTGTTTTCCATTTTTCACCCTTAGGTAAGTAAACTGTCTTTATATATGATCTAGAACAATAACTTGTTAGAACAATTACTTGGCATTATAAAAACCACTTTAAGTTGGCTGAGGGTGAATCATATCTGTCAGACTGGTCTTGGTCTCCTACACACGCTCCATACTTCCACAAGGTTCTGTTCTTGAAGCGATTCTTTTCAACTTGTGCTTCCTCTAGGTAGCATTTTGAAGAATCACTCTATTAAGTCCCATTGATATGCAGATGATACTCAAGTGTATGTATCAAAGAAGGCTTTCCCAGCTGTCATTGGGCAAGAGGTGGGGTACACCCTGGACTGTTCGCCAGTCAATCGCAGGGCTGACATATAGAGACAGACAACCAGGCATGCTCGCATTCACACCTACAGCCAATTTAGAGTGATCAATTAACCTAAGCAGCATGTTTTTGGTGGTGGGAGGAAGCCGGAGTACCTGGAGGGAACCCATGCATGCACAGGGAGAACATGCAAACTGCACAGAAAGGCCCTGACCGGGAAGCGAACCCTTGCTGTGAGGCAACAGTGCTAACCTTGGCTGCCGTGTATCCCTCTTGCCACTATAACTTTTCAAAATGTTTAGTGCTGTGCTCAGGAAAGATTTATGCTGGGTCTTGATAAATAATAGTGCACCAGGGTACAGTCATGTTGGAGTAGAAACGAGCCTTCCTCAAACTGTTGCCACACAGTAGGGAGCATAGCATTGTCCAAAATGTGGTGGTATGCTGAAGCACTAAGATTGCCCCTCACCAGAGATAAGAGGCCTCGGCTACACCTTGAGAAAAAGCCCCATACTATTATCCCTCCTCCACCAAACTTCACAATTGGCACGATACAAACAGGCTGGTAGTGTTCTCCAAAAATCTGCCAAACCTTGACTCATCCGTCTGACTGCCAAACAGATAACACTGATTTGTCAACCCGCAAAACCCATTTCCACTGTTCCATAGTCCAGTGTCAGGGTGCTTTACAAAACTCCATCCAGCACTTGGCATTGGACTTGGTGATGTGAGGCTTGCATTCAGCTTCTCTGCCATTAACTGTTACGCACCTTAGCAGCTGCTGACCCCACTCTGTGATTTGACGTGGTCTTCCGCTTCATGGTTGAGTTGCTGTTGTTCCTGATTGCTTCCGCTTGCTAGTATCACTTACAGTTAACCGTGGAGTATCCTGCACTGATGAAATTTCATTTCAGTCTTATTGCAAAGGTGGTTTCCATCACACAAACACAATTGAAGTTACTGAGCTTTTCAGAACGACCCATTTTGTATAGCAAATTTTTGCTAATGGTGTAGCCAAATACTTTTGTCTATATAGTGTCTCACTGGTTACAAACTAGAACTATACAAATAGAAATAAATGTATTTATTGATATTCTGTAAAGATCTTTTAACTCACTAACCACTGAACAGCAAGGTAAGCCAGCCAAGTTAAGTCAGCTATTTTCATTTATCTCACAGCACTGGAGACCGAGAGCTTAGCTACCATACTATAGCTAGTAGATGTGCAGACTGTATTCGTCAAAAGCAGAACACAGCTGCACAGACTGCAGCTTATACAGTGTACTGTGACTTATAATTAGGATTCTGTGGTAACTTAGCCTTAACATGACAGCTACAACATGGCAGAAAACACAGTTATACCAGGGTCACTGTAGCAAATGTTCAATGACAGGTAATGTTTTTAGGTACAAGTTAAAGATAATAATCAAAAAGTAATAGATTTGTTTTTTTATAAAAACCAATGTCACTTTAGATACTCAAGACGTTCACCTAAATCTTCTGGAAAACACATAGACATGCACTAATCTTGGTAATAAAAACAGGGATAGTGAAAAGACGATGGTGTGATTTGCACCATATTGATATGAGGACTGTGGGATTTGAAAAAAATAAAGCTTGTCCAAAATCCTCGGTGCTAACACAGACTCCTGTCTGAATACCAACTTTACCAACTGTCATTCATATTTAATACCAGCATGACCTTGGTACAACAGCAGACTGTGGGTAAAAAGAAACTCTGGTAAAACAGAGGGTTAGTAGAGGAGTATTTAGAAGGTTATTTCTTTACATATTACATGTTTATTTGATGTTTTCATATATGTTCATTAATTCTATCCTACTATTTCATTTGAGTAAGGATACAAAAGAAGTTAAATTCATTGTGGTTTCAGGGAATTCTAGTTTCATTTCTTTCATTTTGGTCAATTAACAGCAATAACAGTATTATTATCCTCAACATTATTGTCAGTGGCCATACATAACCCATGATTCCTCTTCTAAATCAGTAAAGTCACTGATTCCCATCTTGGGTCTAAGCCCCTCTAGAAGCTGGGCTTTGTCTGCTCTGAAATTTTGAATAAGATCTGCACAGATGAGTAATAGCCTTCAGAAATACTAGTAACACACTTTCTTCATAGCTTGTACAAATACCATTTGCTAGTAAAGAGGCATTTTCTGTTGGGATAGTCTCAAAACCCCCAAAATGTTATCAGTTTTTAAAAGCAGTGTATGATATTTGCATGTGCTCTGGAAGGGCTCAATTCTTGTTTGATACAAGTGAGGGGGGGCTTCAGGGGAAAAAGGCTGGGAACCACTGATTTAAATAAATACAGGTGTATGTCAAACATTAGAATATCATGAAAAGTTCATTTTCCCCGTGATTAAATTAAAGAAGTTAAACTTCCATATATTCTAGATTCACCTCATACAAAGTTAAATATTTCGCGATTTTTTTTGTCATAATGTTAATGATTACAGTTCACATGAATAAAAAATCCACTATCCCAAAATACTTGAATAAAACAAAACATCAGTGCATAAAGGACTTATAACACACGAATGATGACCTTCTGGACAACTCTGCTCATTTATGTGCTCAGTAATTGGCTAGAGCTCCTTTTGCACTGCATCAATGTGATGTGGCATGGAGCCATCAGTCTGTGGCACCGCTGAGGTGTTATGAAGCCCAGGTTGCTCTGGTAGCAGCCTTCTGCTCATCTGGTGTCGCTCACCTTCCTCTTGACATTTCCAAAAAGATTCGCTATGGGGTTCAGGTCAGGACAGTTGGCTGGCCAGTCAAACACGGTAATACCACGGTCAGAAAACCAGTTTCTGGTAGTTTTGGCTTCACTGTAGGCACTGTGGGTGCCAAGTCTCCTTAGCCCAGGTGAAAAGCCTATAACGTCTGTGGCTCAGGATTGGCTCGACTCTAAGAACATGACACTTGAAGTCCATTTCCTGGACCCGTCTACATGGTGGCTCTTGAGCCACTGACAATCCTCTTAAGGCTGAGCTTATCTGTTCCTTGTGCACCTTTTCTTACCACACTTTACTTTAATGGCCAACTCTCTATGAATCTGCTTTGATACAGCCTCTGAGAACAGCCCGCCCTTTCAGCTTGACATTCTGTGGCTTACCCTCCTTGTGGAGGATGACGATAATTGTCCTCTGGACAAAAGTCACATCAGCAGTCTTCCCCATGGTTGTGGTTGTGTGAACTGAGCTAGAGTGAGAGAATGAAGGCTCAGGAAACCTTTGCAAATTGGACTTTTCCAAAATATTATAATATTTTGAAATAAAAAGTGGATTTTTGATTTTCATGAGCTGTAATCCATGGAGATTAAAACATAAAGGAGCAGAGATGTTTAACTTTGTATGAGCTGAATCTAGAATATATGGAAATTTAACTTTTACTTTAAAATATATTCTATTTTTTGAGAGTCCTCTGTTTATACAGCACCAACATTTACACATAGAAACACTTATTAAAGTAACATGGAAATTACGATCAATAAAAGCTCTCTTAGCTGTGGATTTTGTCTGCATTATACAACCAAGTCAATAATTTCACCTTGACTTATCAAAAATTACTGATAATTGTGGATGACTCAAGCAAGGTTCTCAAGGTTCTGTTGTTTGTCTGGCTTTGCTTGTTTCAGTCCTCTGAAGGAAACAAGCACATGCGATCACATAATCATATGCTCTTTGTCAATATAATAAGAAAAAACTGCAAGTTTCTACCACAGTTCAATCTTTGGAAAACCAGTCACGTCTCCATGAGTCTCCAGAGTGCCGAGTCTTTCAGTTGTGCTGCTATGGAGAGATCCACAGTCCTCAAATATTCTCTTTTCATATTATATTTACACAAAAAAGTGCATTTCTTCTCACCCATAATTATCTCCAGCTTGTTTTTGGTTCTTGTAGCTGTCCATTACTCATCAAACAATGTTTACTGGTAGTTTTTTATTCCCTCGGTGTGTCATGTTTCTGTCTTCTTCAGTCTTGTCTGAGCTGCTGGTTATATTTCTCTTGCTTTCCATTGTTTCAGATTCTTGTATTAATTACCAACCCCATCATCGGATCCCCATCATCCCCAAACTCTTCACCTTTACTCTCTCGTGACTGACTCTAAACATGAGGCTGTTGACAGCAGACGTCTCCATCTCTCAGCAGTGCAGGATCTTTATGAAGGCTTTCCGAAACTCGATGTTAAAAGTGGTGTAGATGACAGGGTTGACAGCGCTGTTGAGGTATCCCAGCCAGGTGACAGCGCTATACAGTGAGGGGGAGATACAGCAGCTCCTGCAGTGAGCCTTCAGCACATGGGTGAGGAAGAAAGGCAGCCAGCAGATGATGAACACACCTTAGAAGCAAGGGAAAAAAATGGATTAGCAGCCACTGCAAAGATTACCCTTAAAGATGATGGCTGAATAGAGGAAATACAAAGTTTCTACTAAAGTTACCAACTAACTCTTACACCTGAGCACTATACTCTCACCAGTCCCTTCATTAGAGACTGAGACCCTGCATTTAGGCAGCTGAAGAAGTATACCTAGGTGGGTGAGTGTACAATTCGAAAAAAGTTGGTACACTGCATAAAATGTAAATAAAAACAGAATGCAATGATCTGCAAACTTAATCTAATCTAATCTCCTGTTTGTTAAATGAATAAATTGTTAAATTGTCAATATGTCTTGTTTCTTCAACCTTCAGTCATCCAATCCACCAAACACCAAACAAGAGTCAATGGCAGAATCAGCTGTTTGGCATTGGCAGAGAAGATTTGGCACATATTTCATGGGCGCAACCCACATACTCAGCTCTGCTGCTCATCCCACAAACGCATGTTCCTTACAAATGTGGCATCATTTAAAAGGGTAATAAACAGACTTTCCAACAGTATAAAATGTATTGCCAAGAAGCATTGTTACAACAAAGACATAATGTACCAAACACAAATTTCTTTACTTTTTGTGCTATGTTTAAGTAGAACTAAGACACTTTCATAAAAAAAAAAAAAAATTATTTGATGGCTGCACATCCCAAAAAAGTAGGAACAAGGCAACGAAAGGCTGAAGGATTAAGTGGTACTAATGACAAACAGCTGGAGGAGCATTGTGCAACTCCTTAGGTTAATTGTCAACAGGTCTGTAACATGACTGCGTATAAAATGGGCAATTTAGAGAGGCAGAGTCTCTCAGAAGTAATGATAGGCAAAGTGCATGATACCATCAAAACATTAAGAGAATCTGGGGAAATCTCTGTGAAAGGGACAAGGCCTAGTGTCATATTTTCTCTCTTAAAAAATAGCCATATTTTAAAAAATAAACACTCATTTTATACAATCAATAGCCTCCATGTAGTACCCTGAAATAAACTGATGAACATGCTAACATATATTGGATAATAGACTCCTGTGATGAGAATCATTGTACTGTTATTAATGCACCTTAATTATCAAACTCTTTATTGATAATTTTAGTAAAATAAGTAGAAATATTGGTGCATCTGGGGTGGTAAAAATGAGAAAATCTGTTTTTTTAACTGAACTCAGGCTTTATATCTATTTTATATTACCAATATTTCTCAATAAAAATTAAAATTCCAATTTCTCCATGTGACTTTGAACACATCACAATAAGTCAGTTTTATCCTCCTTGAATTGCCAGAGGTCTGAGCCTCTTTAGACACATCATAATGTGATGTAAGTCGCTTTCTTTGGCTCGCTAATTAGCATTTGTCTCTGATACAGATTTCAACTTTGCATACATTTTTTTAACTAACAGGTCCTTGTATAAGGTCTAGGAGTTTTTTTTATCACTGCAACTCTGACCAAGACTGAGGAGGATTACTGTACAGCAGCAGCAGAAGCTAATATTAGGTTGCTGCTAAACAGCTGGTGAAGATTTTCAGTGATTCAAGGGTAGGCTGGCTGCATTTTAGTTTAATTTCTTGTAAAGACTATTACTAGAATACAGAGAAGAGTCACATGTTTAATCTACCTACCAGCTCCTCTCTCTGTCAGGTTAGACTCAGTGGAGATATATCACAGAATCTTTATGTCCGTCAGTCCAGCACGAACATTTTAGTCTCATCACATCTTTGTAACGAAAAGTACTACTTTTACCTGAGTTTTTATCATCAGGAATCTATTTTTAGCCTGTTCTCCCGTCTTCCTTGTTGAAAAAAATGTAATTGTCTGTCATAGTTTTTGTTAATGAAATTAAAACTGCTATAGAGAGGTGTGCGCCTTTCTAAATTGTGTCCAATCAATTTAATTTACTGCAGGTGGATCTCAATCAAGGTGTAGAAACATTTCAGCAAAGATCAAGAGAAAAGGGAAGAAGCTGTGCTTAATTTCAAGTGTTTCTGCAAAGGGTCTGAATACTTATGTCAATGTGATATTCCAGTTATGAATTTCATAATTTTGCAAAACTTTCTATAATTCTGTTTTAACTTTGCAATAATGGGGTACTGAGTGTAGATTAATGAGAATACAAATGATTTTTTTTTTTAGCATCATACTGCAACACAAGAAAATTTCAAGTGAAGGAGGTCTGAATACTTTCTGAATGTAGTGTATTTTAAGACAGGGAAAGGATGATAAAATGTTGGAACATCAAGCTCCACTTTAAGTAGAATTACTGCCATTGCTAACAGAATCATACTGCAAGTCAGTTAAATTAAAAAAAAGAATTCAATATCCATGTTTAGAAAAACTCTAGTTTTATAAAGATTGAAATGTGAAAACCATGGAAGGGGAACATGAAATCACTTGAGAGCACCGTGGAGAAACTACAGGTCAAAAAAGGCTGCACAGCACTGGATTATTGGATTATATGCATGCTTTGTGCTGAGATTTTATCTAAACTGCTGTATTTGTCATTCAAGCTGAATCATAAAACTGCTGAAGCGACACACTGATAGCTAAACAGAGGATTTCATCAATCTCAATTGTAGTGTTGCATTAGCTGTGTCCCATAAATCACATATTTGATGAGGCAGGCAATAACAAAATGTCATTAGTTAAAGAAAAACAAATGCTTTAGATGTCAGGATGTAAGTGTCTTTTGCTGAAACATCCTAACGTGCATCTAAAACTACAAGCACCCCTAGGCAGATACGCATCCATACATTTAAAATCCTCAATTTTATCAAGAAAAAAACAAGTTTATGGTTGCTGACTTATTTATCTTGTTTCACTGAGCTGTAAAGCACAAAGCAGACAGAAAAATAGTCTGAGTTTACTTCAGCAGTGTGGGAAATGGCAGCATGGTAAAGTTTGTCTTGGGCCGGACTTTCACATTGACCTGAGTATTGTTTGTTTTCAAGATTATTAGAAATTATCCCCCTTTCATGATAAAACAAGCATTTTCTTTAGATAAAAGCGTAAATAACCTGTTAGAATGATGAAACCATCTTTGTTATTCTGAACACGAGTGGAGATCTGGGAAAAATAGCCCTGTTTTTAAAGAGTACTCACTTCATTTAACTTCAGATTTAAGGTCACTAAAGATAACTGTTTACAGGAAAGAAAATGCTCCTTGATAGGCATGGCTAACATATTCAAACAGAGCAGTTTATTTATGTGTGTAAAACGAGGCATTTTAATCAAGTGATAAATTTGTACCAAGTGTGGTTATTGGGTCAAAAGACAAACTCATTAAAATCACTTCCTTTCGCTCACCAAGAACGATGGCGAGCATCTGCGTCGCCTTCCTCTCCTTCTGCTGCGACAGCCTCCCTCTCACCCTCTCCTTTGTGATCCCCCACCTATCTCTGCCTCCGCTGCGCTCCCTCCATCCCTCCCGGCCCCTCATGCCGTCTTCTAGGGTCGGGGGCCGAGGCATCAGCGCCGATCTTGTCACCGTCGATGGAAGAACGGGGGCGGGTCCGACGGAGATGGCCAAGGAGATCCTGGCCCGTCCTGGATGGGAGGAAGTCTGTGGAGCAGGAGGAGGAGGAGGAGGCGCCAGGCTCTGCTCGGTCTGAGGCAGGAAGCGGCCTGGCTCCACTTCGAGGGGATGGACCACCGCTTCTTTTACCAGGGTCTGACACAAAGAGGAGGAAGACGGGAAGGAAAAGTCTGAAAGTTTGATTATAAAAACAAAACATCAGCTGATGATGGAAATTTTCACTCGCAGATGTTTTTTAACTTCAGTGCTTGAGCAGACGGGTGTCTTGTCCTGCTGGAGGTTTCTACCTGCTAAAAAATGTTTTTTTGCAGTTGCCAAGTATCTGCCTATGGCAGATTTCTCTGTAAACAGTACCACAAATGTATTCTCAAAGGTGCCTTGAGTCTCATGACTTGGGGCTAAGGGAATAAGAATTGAATTAAAGTAAACAGAGTATCGTCACAGAGGTGGGAGGTTGTGTGAGGGAGATAGGAGAATGCCAGTGAATATAAAGAGTTAGATTGTGTTTCTGCGTCCTTGCACTGAGTCAAATATTTACCACTTTCTTTCTCTGTGGGCCGGCTGTGGCAGGTCTCAGGATGAGGGTACACAGCTTCACATCCTCTGGTTGTGTGCACTTGTTCTGGAGAAGAGAAGGATGAAGGGCTGTTACAATATCAAAGTCTGGACAGCATACTACTAAAATTCCAAAATTATCAATCTCATTCCATGGCAGATGATAGAAGTCCTGTGCATTGAACACTGGGTAATATCTTGTTTCTAATTACCAACAGCACAAGAACAGTTCTGCACACTAAGCTGGAAAAATACTTCTGTAATTGAGCAATTTAGAAAATACTCTCTCTTTAAGGATGCATGGTAATATCAGTATCAGCAGATATTAGTAAAAGTGTGTTGTGACAACACAAAGGAAATCTTTTCGAAAGCATGGATATAAAGTGTATTTTATTTTGCAATATTTGCAAATATGTAAATGAGCTCATTCTGGTGGTTTGTGCTGTTGCCTCACAGCATGAAGTTTCCTGCTTTAATAATCATCAGTCAGGTTCTTTCTCTGTGGAGTTTACAAGTTCTCCTGTGCATGTGTGAATTTTTTTGGCTTCTCCCACATTTTAAAGACACGTTTTTAAGGATAATAGGTAATAGGTATGTGAGTGTCGGAGTAACTGTGTTTCACATTACAACAGTTTTATTTGATTTCCATTCCTCCATCATCGCGACTATTTGTGTTTGTTCTTTGTAATTCCTGCAATTTTAATGTGCTTGTATCGACAGCAGTGGCAGAGGGAAGCTTCAGTGTCTGTTTTGAGAATAAATAAAGGTTTGAATGAACTGGTAGTCTCCTCATGTCAGCCCTGTGATTGACTAGTGACCAGGGAGCACCCTGCTCCTCACCCAAATGTCAGCTAGGATTGGCTCCAGCCCCCCTCAAACTCAGAACAGGATAAGCAGTGTAGGAAGCCTCTCTTTAGTGCAAAACACAAAACTTTTGCACTGAGGAGAGGCCATCTGGTCACTCTGCCATATGTCCAGATGAGTGGAGGGCTGCAGTGAAGTCTGTACTTCTAAAACTTTTGTCCCATCTCCAAACAGGATTCTCTGCATCCTCATCTGTCAAAGCCTTCTGTAAAGAGGTGTGTGCCTGTCCAAATCATGTCCAATCATTTTAATTTACCACAGGTGGACCTCAATCAAGATTTAGAAAAATCTCAGCAAAGATCAAGACAACTGGGAGGAATCTGAGCTAAATTTCAAGTGTTGTTGCAAATACTCTGAATACTTGCATCGACGTGATATTTCAGTTTTTTAATTTTTTGCAAAATGCCTAAAATTCTGTTCTCATTTTGACCTTATGAGGTACTGAGTGTAGATTAATGAGGATAAAAATGAATTTAAAAAACTGTAGCATCAGGCTGCAACATAAAAAAACTGAAAAAGTGATGGGGGTCTGTATACTTTCTGAATGCCCCGTTTTCATACCCTACTACAAAGTAACCCACTTTTTCATGGATTTGATATTCTACCTTGCCTTAATGTGCTTGAATTAAGACACAGAGGGACTTTGTGTGGGTCTTGAATTGAGTAGTGAGTAATTTATTTTCTGTGAGCATCTTATTTACCTTCTAAACTCGCATCTAAATTATTTGCATCATTTTTGACGTATACCTCCCATTCGCCCGTGTCTCGAGGCTCCTTGGTGGACAAGGCTCCAGGTAACTGGCTCTCTTTGCCTAAAGTTAAGCCACCTAAAGCTGCACATATTAAGTTCTACATGGATCAGAAAATGCTGGTCAGTTCAAATGCTACCTTTGCTACTGCTTTTTCTAATTACTTTATGGAGATCTCTTATTTTCTCTCTTTTTACAAAGAAAATAAGAGATCTCATAAAATATACACATCCATGACTGAAGTAAGGGTTAAATAAATTAATCTCATGCAAATTTATAAAGCTCCAGGAAGGTCTGGAGCAAACTGACACTGTCAAACATGAATTTCTCTGTTAAGTTTTGCAGATCAGGAGGTCTATATAAATATTATTACGAAAAGGAAAAACTTCTGCAATCAGTGAAGCCCAGTTAGTAAAAATGTGTGGATTAAGAAATGAGTCTTCTCTGTAGAATTACAGTCTATAACTTTACCTTCCTGTGTCGATGACTTTCTCCAGCTTCTGGAGCGCTCACTGTTGGAGGCAGGGCCTGTCTGCGTGGCGGGGCGGTGCGTCTGCCTCGTTTTCGCAGAACCACACAGATCTGTGCATACACCAGCAGAGTAACAATGAAAGGAACGTAGAAGGAGGCCACGGATGAGTAAACCACGAAGGCTGGATCGGCAAAGCTGCATGTGGTGCCGTCCCTGCTCGCTAATGCAGAAAAGAAGAAAGGATAAAACAAAGAATCAATATTGGATTTTTCAGAAACTATTACAACACATGATTTATTCTGGTTACAAGTCTCTTTCTGATCAAAGTGCATCAGAATGATGGACTGAAATTTTGGTAAGTGTGCTTTTTCACACCAAATAGTGGACGAGAACTTTAGCGGTTAGCTTAGCATTAAGTCTGAGCAAATGCTTTATCTGAAAGTCAAAGAAACCCACCCTTTGGTTCCTCCAAGTCAAGACAAGGATCAACATCCAATCCTGAAAAGCTGTATACTAGATGGACAGCACAACAACAGCCTGGGATTGAAGCCTAAATATGTAGCGCTCCTCCTGCTGACTGGTTGCAATATAGGTCATAAACTCTGCCTCTGTGGTGTGAGGAAGAGTTTGCTATATAATTCCAAGCTCTAGAACTGTGCATGCCCATGCATTTCATCACAAGTGAGCAATCTCTTACTGAGTAGAGTGAATAATCTTCTGGGTTTGATCTTATGCTACCATTTTGCCACTGTGTTTGGACACGGCTGCAAGATGTCAACCCTCACATTGCTGTTGTGCTGCCTACTCATTCTGAAGTAGTTCTCTTTGAGCTCAACATAAGTACACCAAAGCTTAAGTCCCCCCTCACAGCTTCATTAAGTCAGAGGTTAGTCACAGAGCATCTTCACTGCTGCTCCTTTTGTGAGACAACAACCCGATGGAGGATTATGTGTGCCCACTTGTTTGCAGCACAGACGTCACCTGTTCCTGTCTCGACGAGAGCAGCATATGGAAATCTGTTACCCAGCGGTCTGTTTGTCTGTGCTGATGGGTATTTAGGTGTAATGTGGTAGGTGTGTGAGGCTTGTTGACTGAGCAGATGTACAGAATTTAACTTTCTAATCAAAAACTGAGAGCCTAATTCAAGGACAGATGGAGCAGGAGATTACAGTGTTGTGCTTGAATAAAAAAAAGTCTGCTTTTGGCTGTGGAAGTTAAACTATTTACTTATAATTACACTCAAAAATGATGAGGTGAAGAAACAGAAAGCAATAAAATGAAAAACAAAAACAGCTGTGGAGTAATTAAACTCAACTCTAATTTTACAAAACAGCATTAATTAAAAGGAGACTTTTCTTACATGCAACAGAGATAAGCTCTTTACTCTGAATTTTATGTTTTAAATTAGTGGTCTACTGGTCGATATGAATGCTTTTAATTATTTAAAAGAATAAAGGATCAAAAGCTTTGACTCTTTCTGTAACATTTCCCTGCTATAAAGTCAATATGTTAAGTAAGGATTAATGCCCGATGAGGCGTCCAATTATCAGGGATTAATGGATGACGTGGAGGCTCGAACCATAATCCCTGATAATTGGACACCTCATCAGGCATTAACCCGCTTATATTATGGTCACTTGCCAAAGAAAATAATTCAAAAAACCATTAATTAATCATTTTATACGTTTCACAATGAAAATACAAAGTTTTACTAAAACAACAAATCCTTTTTTCCTAGCAACGACTGAGGGCCTGACTGATACCTGGAATAGTCATCTCACTCCCATAACATTCTTAGGGAATGTTACTGTTATTCATTACTCCAGTACATAGGACAGGCCATAGACATGAAGTTGCACAGAACAAAAATCTACACAGTGCACTTTCTGATTGGATTTATCAATGAAAAGGTATGAAGACAGGGGAGACAGTCATTTGTGGTCAGACTATGAACCTGAAAGATAATGTGGACAGTCATCTGAAGGAAAGCTTTGTTTTAGTAGGACAGCTGTTTGAATAAACAGAATAATTCCTCCTTCTGCACTACAAGGTCACAGAGGTGAAACGAAGCTGTCCACACCCTGTAGGTGCTGATTCTCCGTTAGAGACACAATAATATTTACCAGATATTATCAGAAGCATTGTCTTTGACTGTACAAAGAAATTGTGGCTTCTTTTTTCTTGTTTTCTGTTATTTAAATCTTCTGACATTAGTTCAGAAAAGTTAGAACAGGAGGGAAGTGAGTTTTTCTGCCACACTCGCGTCTCAGTATTAAGGTTAGTCCAATCAAATCATACGTTGATAATAGGAGATCAGATCGTCTTGTGTTACTGGTCTTAAACCTGGAGTCTTACATTACATATGTCAGTTGAGTGATGGTGGATGCCGGTACGGGGGCCCTCAGGCTGGCGACGCTGTCATCCCTGCTCAGAAAGTATGACTGCCTCAGGTTGCTATGGTTACTCATCAACAGCTGCTGTGCATTAATTTGGAACAGTGTAATGATTTTTTTGACCGGAACTACTTGAGAAGTTCCATAGGTGTCAATATATCAAAAGTTAATGAACACAAATGGAATTTCCAAAGCCAATCCAAATAATGTATTTACCAAGACCATGGTATAAAATATCAATAACTACTGGTAAGATTAACAAAAGTCTATTAAACACTTTGTGATCAATCAATCTTAATTAAGTGTGCTTATAAACAATGTGAAAAAAATGCAGTACAGGTAGATACACTGTGTTATCATGTTTGTACAAGGTTATCTTGTCATACAAATCAGTATTCCTGGCTACCATTACACCAAGATGAAAAAAGAACACTCCAAGAAACTCAGAGAAAAGGTTATTGAGAAGTAAAAGTCAGGGGATGGATACAAAAAAATTCCATGGTACTGAAAATCCCCAGGAGTTCAGTTAAATGGAAGGAATATGGCACATGTGTAACTCAGATAAGGCCATCCTCACAGACTGAGTGACCGTGTAAGAAGGAGACTAGTAAGAAAGGCCACCAAGACACCTATGACTACTCTGAAGGAGTTACAAGCTTCAGCAGCTGAGATGGGAGAGACCCATGTATGTGAATGTTGTCCAGATTCTTCACCAGTCAAAACTTTATGAGAGAGTGGCAAAAAGACAGCCACTGTTGAAGAAAACTCAAATTAAATCTCTACCAGAGTTCACCGAAATACATGTGGGAGACTCCACAGTCAAGTGGAAGAAAATACTTTGGTCTGATGAGACCAAAATGGTGCGTTTTTGGCCATCATACAAGACACTATGTTTAGCAGACATCAAACACTCCACATCGCCACAAACACCGCGGCCACACTGAAGTACGGTGGTGGCAGCATCATGCTGTGAGGATGCTTCTTGGCAGCCGCCCCTGGAAGGCTCATAAAGCTAGAGGGATAAATGAATGTGGCAAAATCTATGAATACTAAAAATACGGATCCCTTTAAAAGAAGCTCCTGTGATAAAAGGTTACCTTGTAATTTGGTGGAAACCTCCCTTCAGATTAAACAACGCTTAAAAAGAAATCAGAGTGTAGCTTGAAAAAAAGGAGGGGGGAGAAAGTTGTTACCCGTGTTGTTGAGTCCAAACAGTAAAGGGCAGGAAATGGCAAAAGAGAGGAACCAGACCACAGCGATCATCACTGCCACCCTCCTCCTGGAGCTGTACCTGGTGTTGTAAAGCATCGGCATGGCCACGGCTGTGTACCTGGGATAGAAAAAAAGCAAAAATACACAGAACATACATCAGCATGACACATGTACTTCAAGTGCCTGTGTTTGGATATAGACACAGAGAGCAAACATTAATGCATCTTCACACCTATTATCCTGTTTTCATGTTCACACATATTTTAGAGTAAAAATAAAACACTTGAAGCACCAGACAAACGCAGTCACAGATGTCACTGCTTGTTTCACAATGAGAACACAAAACATTTACTTTGCCATGAGTCATAAGATATAAAGCTCATAAACTATAAGAAGAAAGTGTTTGGTCACACTCGTTAATTACTGAATTCAGGTATTTCAACCAGGCCAGTTGTCACATGTGTATAAAATCAAGAATCTAGACGCGCAATCTCCATAAAGGGGTTGTTCTGAAGAGCTCAGTGACATCAAGTTTGGTACTGTGATGGATGCCATTTGTGCAATAAGATGGTTCAAGATATTTTATCCCTGCAGGATATTCCACAGTCAACTGTAAGTAATAATATTAGAAAGTGGAAGCGTTTAGGGACAACAGCAACTCAGCCACAAAGCTACATCATCATGTGCTGGAAAGCCCACAGACACTGGACTGTGGAGCAGTGGAAACATGCTCTTTGGAGTGACAAATCCGCTTCCCTGTCAGTTAGTTTTATGTGTCTGGGTTTGACGGATGCCAAAGGGCGATCTTGTGTTTCAGCATACCAAGACATTTAGGACAATGCTATGCTTTCAACTGTGTGGCCAAGTGCACAAAACAAGGACATGGTTTGATGAGTTTTGTGTTGAAGAACTTGACTGGCCCTGACCACAACCCCATCGAGCCCCTTTGGGATGATCTGGAACGGACTTTGTAAACCAAGCCTTCTTGTCAAGCATCAGTGCCTGACCTCATAAATGCTCGAGAGAATGAACGGGAACAAATTCACACGAAAACACTCCAAGATCTTGTGGAAATTAAACATTTTTTACAGAAATTCAGGTGGCCAAATATCTATCCATCCATCCATCTTCTTCTGCTTATCGTAGGTCAGGTTGTGGTGGCAGCAGGTGAACTAAGTCAATACATGCATCATTCTACCCAACAACTTTTTCCAGTTCCTCCTGAGGGATTCTGAGACACTCCCAGGCAAGACAGGATATACAACCCCTACAGTAAATCCCTTCCGAGAATCAGCTCATCATTGTGGAGGGGTTTGTGTGGCCCTGTGATCCTGGAAGCCCAGTTTTTGCGGGAATTTGCCCCTGGTAGGGTCTACCAAGGCAAATCAGTCCCAAGTCTGGTGGCCAGGCTTCTCTCCATGGAGCCTGGTCAGACTCAGCCTGGCCCCGATCTCGAAAAGACAATATGGAGCTGCAAGCCTGTGGGCCCTCCACCTGCAGGGCTAAGCATCCTTTACAAAATAGGTTTTCATATTACCTTAAATGAGTCAAATGTTTCTAATCACAGCTGACAAATTTCTGCTGTTTCTTCATTGACGATGAAGCTTTCTGTTTTTCTGTCATGCTGATAATTGGACTGAACATTTTCAAATTTCTGAAAGTCCCAGCCTTTATATCAGGATTAAATCTGTAGTAATTAAACACCCAACACACTTAGTATGATAGTTTCTCTAGGATTATGCTAATTTATCAAATTGGCTTCTAACATCAACTTTGGCCATCTGTTCTAAAAAGTACCAGACATCTGCACTACTCTTCTAGGGAGGATTAAATGCTCCAAATTAAAGTTTTCAGAACAGTCACTATTGCAGTCACTATTTTATTATGAACCTTTCAAGGCATAAATCCAAGCTAGCTATCTGGCTGGAGGGTATTTTTGAGCTTGTAATGCTTTGACAAAGCAATTAGACTTCATCTGTAAGGTAATCATGCCAAATGTCAGGCAAAAGTTAAATAGCTGCAGCCTCAATGTGTCACTTTGACTAAGTTATTAGGACAAAGCTGCAGGCGCTCTGCCCACTCGGTGTCTGGTCACCTCCCTGCAGACCCATGAAGAGGACAACGGCTAGAACAACAAATCCTGGTCTCCTTTATTAAAAGAGAACAAACTTTAATGACAGCAGAGGGTAATGTGAACGATGGAGAGAAAGCCTGTCATCACCTGCTGTAAGAAAAACAGATGACTAAAGTGAGATGCTCCTGTCATGCTGCTCTGATGGCTGCATGATGGATACAGCTATGACGTTAAACTGCATGGTTTTTTTGCAGTTTGTTGCTTGTTTGGGGAGATTACGTTAGTCAAAATCAATGTAAGACATAATTCAGCAAGTATAGAAATGATGCATTTATTTACTGTCAGCTTTGAGTAACACCTAAAGTGAAGTAAAAGGAGCTTCACGTCTTGCTTTAAAGAAAAGGCTTTAAGTTTGAGAAACGAGAGAGACGAGGAAAGAATGTGCTTTCAGAAGAGAGAAAAACACCTAGTAAAAAGAACAGAATAAAGTCAGAGGGATAATCCACCTGTCGATGCTGATGGCACAGAGGTTGAGGATGCTGGCGGTGCACATCATGACGTCTAACGTGAGAAGGATGTCACAGTGGATTAGACTAAAGCGCCACTCTCCTACCACCTGCAACAAAACACAAACTCACATGAAAAAAGGTTTCACTTTAAGCATTTCAAGAACATTACTTTGTTTTCTTATGATTTACATCTTAATATTTAAAAAATAAGCTGTAAAACTCAAACTACTGCCTGGTGGTATACAAGATACACAGGTACACAGATACACAAGTTGTAAAAGGAAGGTGGTGGGGGAAGAAGAAGACGGTTTCTGTGGCAGTGTGATTGGCAGAAGACCTATATGTAAGGGTAAAACTGAGGCGAAATAACCCTGACCTTTGACCTTCAAAATTTAAATAATTTCATCATTAAGTTAGAGGGGACATTTGTGCAAAGTTGAGAGAAAATCTCTCAAAGTGTTCTTCTGCTATTGTGCACACAAACAAAGGAAAAAACATGACGCCCAAAGACTTTGACCTGTGACCTCCAAAATCATTTCAGTTCATTCATGATAGCTTTAAAAAATTCTCCTAACCAGTCATGGCCTCCAAAATTATTATTTCATCCTTTAATCAGGGTGGACATTTTAGATAACTGGACAATTCAGGAATATAATGCCTCCTACCTCATCTTTTGTCAGTGTGGAGACTTAACTAGACAATTAAATTGAGTTTGGCTTAAATAGATTGTAAGAGAAAAAATACATAATAGCAAAATAAAAAAAACAAATTACAGTATAAATATCACAAAGAGTATGTACCAAGAAACAAAAAGGAGAAACTGCACATGAAGTGTTTTTATAAAAAGTAGAGATAAAGTCCGGTGAGTGTTACTGTAATGCAGAGTCTGCAAAGATGCATTATTCAGTCTGCTGATTCTTTTCAGGTTCAGTGAGAGTCTGCAAGGGGGAGGGCCAGAGTACTGTTCAATTGACTGGCAGCAGAGAGGGAGAAACTGTTCTTGTGGCAGGAGGTTTTGGTCCTGATGGACCTCAGCCTCCTGCAAAAGAGGAGAGCCTCAAAAGGTCCATGTCCAGGGCGAGAGGGGTCGGCCGTAATTTTACCTGCACGCCTTACTTCTGACCCTCGCCGTGGCTGCAGCGTACCAGACAGTCATTGATGAGGTGAGGATGGACTTGATGATGGTGGTGTAGAAGTACACCGCCATCATCATCTTTGGCAGGTTGAATTTCTTCAGCTGTCACAGGAAGTACATCCTCTGTCAGGCTTTTTTGATGAGGGAGTTCCCACTTGAAGTCCTGGGTGATGAGGGTCCCCAGGAAGCAGAAAGAGTCCACAGTGGAAGTTAGGGAGTCACAGAGGGTTAATGGGGAAAGTATATGGGCGGGCATCCTTCCTAAAGTCTACAACCATCTCTGCTGTCTTCAGACCAGTAAGCTCAAGCTTGTTCTGGCTGCACCATCACCAAATGGTCCACCTCCCACCTGTAGGTGGACTCATCCCCACCAGAGATGAGTCTGATAAAGGTTGTGTCATCTGTGAACCTTAGGAACAGGACAGACTGGTAATAGGAGGTGCAGCTTTTGGTGTACAGGGAGAAGAACAGAGAAAGAACGCACGCTTTGGGGGATCTGGTGCTGATGGTTCTGCTGTCAGAGACATGTTTCCCCAGCTTCACCTGCTACTTCCTGTCAGACAGGAAGTCTGTGATCCATCTGCAGGTGGTGTCGGGCACGTTCAGCTGAGAGAGCTTGTCTAGGAGCAGAGCCGAGATTAAGAATACTATGTAAATATTACCCTGTGTTGACAATATTACCATGTTTTCATTATTTTCTCCAGAAATAACCCAATTTACCCACATAGAGTTTAACTGTGAAAATAAATCTCCATTATTGCATCTTAAAAATGAAAATGGGTTTTTGGTTGAATAAGATATAACTCATTATTCTCATACTTTTCCCCTTGGCCATTAAGATTAGCTGTTTCTAGTCATATTCAGGCTGATTTGCTGATTTGACTGTTCAAGGTTGTTTTAATTTATAAGTTTTTTGGATTACACTGAGACTGTTTTCATAATTACCGACACTGAAAGTACAGCCATGAAATTAAACAACTTGCCACAAATAATTTCAGCAATTTAGTTTGAATAAATCACATTATTTAATACAAATTAAAAGTTTGAAGATGCCAAACAGCTTTTTCTCATTCTATCACTGAAGATAAACTATTTATTGCTGATTAAACCTGAGCTATAAACCATTTGAGGTAGTGTTGTCCTCTATTACTACTCACTTTAAAGGATAAAGCTGCAGCAGGACTAGAATATGCAGGATACCTCCCATAGCAGAGAATGAAAAGGCAGAAAGCAAAGCATTATGCATCCTTATTAATACAGGATTTAAATAACTTGTTGATATGTGAAGAGTAATTTGTTCTTCAGCCTAACTTTGCTTCCCTGTGAATGTCTCAATTCATAATCTTCCTCCGGCTCGCTGTGCTCAGAAGTGCTGTTTTCTTTGTTTCAGTGCTGTGATAATTATTCAACTCATTTGTCAACTAATGATCCAGAAAAAAAAAATCAATTCACGACCCTTTGGTTAATTAATTTTTCAGGCACAAACAACAAAGACGAATATTCACTACCCCCAGCTTCTCAGCTTCAAATTTATGTATTGAACCACAAAAAGGATGATGCACACGTGTGCAAACAACAATACAAGCTCTATGTGTGAATGCAAACAGCAAACAACAATTTTTCTCTCTGACTTTAATCAGAATTCTGAGGTAACTATAGTAGTAAGTAGAAGTGGTTGTCTCTCAACTGGAAGGTTGGGGATTCGATCCACAGCTTCTGCAGTCAATGTCACTTATCAGTGTGTCCTTGGACAAGACAGTTAACCCTAAATTGTTCCAGCTGCAGTCGGTGGCAAATGAATGTCTTTAGACATAAATTCAATAGTTAGTAGATTAGTTAATAACCCTTGCAATTACTGTGAATGTGGTGTGAACAGGCAGGTGTGACCTGTGTTTACCACATGCAACAACAGATTATCTGTCAAAGAACCTGTGCAATCTCTGTCTTGATTTCTACCCATCAGTATGGTACTCTTTAGCTGACATTATCAATGTGTCAAACTACTTGTAGCACTTGTATAAAGGCAGAAATTGACATCATATCCTCAGATTTTTCCTCCATTTTAATGTGGCTCTTTATATGACGTGTATTGCCTCCTGAGTCTGTCCCATGTATGTGTGAACACGCAAACATAGAAGATTCCAAGGGCAGTTTGCCTGTCAGTGTGACTTTGAGACACGGGCTGGCCAGATTAGATCGATGGATGTCATCAGTCAGATCCTTTCAAAAAGCTTCAAGCTTCAAACTTTAGTTCCTGGTCTGAGAAGAAACTGAGAAAGACTGGTCCCTCTTGGTAAGGCTGTACTGCAAGCCTGTAAACAATGGCTGCCGTTGACGAGATTAGCCCAGGTGAAGCTATGTAGCGGCAGTTTTATCAGAATGAGACATTTCTTTTCTCAAATAGAGAAAAGAACCCCATTGAAAGTCTTTCTTGTTTTTTCAATTTATTTTAAGGCTTTTGCCTTTATTAGATAGGACAGCTGAGGGATGACAGGAAATATGGGGTGAAAGAGTGGGGGAAGACATGTACCAAACACGCACCAAGACCTGGTATTGATCCTGCGACCAGTGCGTTGAGGATTATAGCCTCAGCATACAGGCTTCAGCTAAAGCAGGGAAATTAATCATATCATATTGAATCACAATTGTCAAATGCCTCTTATCATTTCTATGCTGATGATACCATTATTTATTGTTGGTCATCCTCGATTATGCAGGCTTTTGAGTTTTGACAGTCTTCTTTTAATGTTGTTCAGTCTCGTCTGCAAAAACTTAAATTGGTTTTAAATGCAGACAAAACCAAACTCATTGTGTTTTCTAGTTCTAGTGAGTTACCTGGGAACATCCCTTCAATCTTGTACCCATTGAGCTAGTCTCTAACTACAAATATTTGGGTTTTCTTATTGGTCGTGAGCTCTCATCCAAGGCGAGTTTGGTCACCAAACTCAGAGTTAAAATAGGTTTCTTTTATAGAAATAAATCCTGCAACTTTTTTACCTTTGCTTGAAGTGATGGTGATCACTGTATATGACAGCTTCAGCTAAATGTCTACAGTCTTTGAATACTGTCTATCACTGTGCGCTGAGGTTTGTGACTGGTTGTAGCGGACTTATAACCTGACTGCAGGTTGATGTGTTTCACACATCCATCTGGAAAACCTCCAAGACTAAGCATTTGGGAAAGGGCAGAGGATTTGAAAAAAACTCGCAGTGTGATTGGATAAACGTTCTGTCTGTCAAATCTTTATGGGCCAATCAGAGCAACAAAACACGTGACATAGCTGCTATCGAGGTGCGCATGTGCAGCTACCAAGGAATAACGCGAACCATGGCGACTGTAGACATGTCAGTACATGACTTTTGACATTTTTGAAAAGAAAACAAATCACTGCTGTTCTTTGTTTTTCTTTTAAAAAAGAAATGTCATCAAGGTCTGATTAAACTGGCGCTTTAGCAGCATCCACACTAAGCTTTTCCACCATAATTGCGCCAGCCTCTTGTTGCTGCTTGCATATGTCACAACTCTGCCGTGCCTGAGAGTACTGCCCCTCGTCGCTGATTGGTCCTGTCACTTTCTAACCGGGCCCAGATGGTTCAGACCAGAGCTTTGCAAGATGGATTCACCAGCGAAAAATAAGGAAACAGGCGTATCCATCTGCTTTGCAAGGTTAGTGGACTCACTCATCACTGTGAACTCTATGCCAAATCTGGCTGGCCTTCTGCAGGTCCAGTCTCTGGCTGACTCTGATTTACAAGGCTTTTCTTGGCTTAGTTCTGTCTTATTTATGTACTCTTCTGTAAAGAACTAAAAGCCACTACGCCTTGTGCTCTAATGATATCATCTGCTTGTTCCTCGTGTCAGGACTGAACAGGGGAAAAGAGGGTTCAGTTTTGTTGCCCCCTAGGCATGGAATACTCTCCAGTCCGACTTGAAAATGTCTGAACTCATTTCATTGGAAAACTTTCGCTCTATCTTAATTGACAGACAATGCAAGACCTTGGAACAGTGCTTGTGTTTTTAAATTGTTTTTGTGATTCCTGCTGCTGCACTTTAAAATGTGATCTACCTCTAATTCTAATTTATTGTTTGTTCTAACATATTGTTTATTATTTGTCTCTTGAATATGTATTATTTATTATGACGTGTGCTGCTGACCTCTTGGTCAGGTCACCCTTGTAAAAGAGAGCTTGAGCTCAATGGGTTTTATCTTGTTAAATAAAGGTTAAATAAAATAAAATAATAACATGTCCTGCTGCAATTTTCAAATGGCCAAAGTTGCAATTTTTCATTGACCAGATATTTGTTTCAAAATACCAGTTCAACACATTTTTGAGGGGGAGAATGCATGATGTTGGATTGATCACACAAACATTCAAAGCTCATTTTTTCTGGAATTATTTGCAAAAAAATCATTAATTTCTTGCTTTAGTATATGTTTGTTGTATTGAAAATCCTAAAGTCATAAAATCATCATTCCCTTCAGTACAACAGTTGATATCAATATGGCTCAAAATAATTGCAATTAGATTAGTACTTAAAGTGTGCTGGCTAAGGAGAAAAGAACAACAGGAAAATGCAGACATATACCTCAAGGTAGACGCCCCAGGGCATGACCAGAGTGGCCAGCAGCAGGTCGGACACGGCCAGTGACACGATGAGGTAGTTGGTGGTGGTCTGCAGAGCGCGCTCTCGTGACACCGCCACACAAACGAGCACATTCCCAAACACCACGCAGAAGATGAGGAGCACCAGCAGCACGGCATAGAAGTTATACGTAGGAGAGGAAGAGGAGGGAGGGCTGGTGCAGTTAGAGGAGGTCAGGGAGGAGGAGGAGGTGGGGAAGGAAATAGGGGAGTATGAAGGGTCATGAGTGACAAGGAAGGAGAGATTGTGCTGCAGGGAGGAGAAGGAAAAAGAGGGAGGGGAGGTCTCAGAGTCATTGAGCACACTCATGTTGCTTCAGTTGACATGGTCCACCTGGAATGGATGATAAGAGAAAAAGAGAAACAATAAAGACAAATGGAGCTTTGAAGTCTGCTGTGCACCCAATTGAAGAGAGATTGGACAAAAATAAGCTCCTGAAAGTAAAGGTTATTGCGGAACAAGGACAGGAGATTTGTCTTTGGTTTCACTTCAGAAATGACACAAAGACTTAAGGTCAGAAACAGAGATAAATGCACTTTTAGATTTCGATCTCCCTGCTGTTCTTGGCCCCAGAGCTCTGAAACAACCTGTGTCCAACCAGGGGTCGCGAGGCTTTGTTTGCTCTCGATATCACATCTGCACCACCTTTACTAGTTTATACAAATGTCTATTGGTAAGAGCATGAAAGTGTAGGCCTATTCTTTAAGGATTTTGCCAATAAAAACCTATTTGCCAGCAATGTTTCACCCCTCTATTTCACTATTTCACATAAGTTGAGGTGCATCTCAGTTTTTCTTTGATACATGAGGGGAGCTTTGAGGAAAAAAAAATCAATTTCATAAACTTAAACTTTGGATTCTGTCATTGTTCTTGGACAGGTAAAATAAATTAAATTCAGAAGGTTATTGAAGAGAGGCAAACATTCTTTCAAGCATTTTTTGATATTTTTCCACACCCATGCAGCCCTCCATGCATCTGCTTTTCATTGAAATCTGAACTTTAACAAGTTACTTCCTGCCATCTTCGACAGAAAAAAAAAGTTACCCATGGGGAGGCCAGGGTCACCCCTGAAATCTGATTGGCCAACCCTGGTGCCACCTTGGCAATCCACCTTTATGGACAAAAGCATTTGAACTCCTGACGATTATACCAACAGGGACTGAATTGATAATGTATTCAAATAAACGTACTTCAATATGGAGGTGGTCCCCCTTTTATAACTGCTTCCACTCTTCTTGAAAGGCTTTCCGTAACATTTTTGAGGGTTTCTATGGGAATTTGTGTCCATTCATTCTGGAGAGCAATTCTGAGGTCAGGCACTGATATTGGATGAGAAAGCTTGGCTCACAATCTCTGTTCCAATTCATCCCAAAGGTGCTCTATGGGGTTGAGGTCAGGGCTCTGTGTGGCCAGTCTGTTGCCACAAAGTTGGAAGCATAGCATTGTCCAAAATGTCCTGGTATGCTGATGCATCAAGATTGGCCTTCACTTGAGAAAAACAGCCTAGCCGAAACCCCAAGAGAAAGCCCCATACTATTATCCCTCCTCCACCAAACTTCACAGTTGGCACAACGCCGTCAAGCAGGTAACATTCTCCGAGATTCAACAAACCCAGACTCGCCCATCTGACTGCCAAACAGAAAAACCTGATTTTTCCCTACATAGAACACGTTTCCACTGCTCCACAGTCCAGTGTTGGTGTGCTTTACACAGCAGAGAGATGGTGATTGTGATTTCACACAGCCTCACACTCTATTGCTGAAGTACTGTTGCTCCTTAATGCTTCCACTTTCTGAAAATATCACTCACAGTTGACTGTTGAATATCCAACAGGGATGAAATTTCACAAATCGTCTTATTGCAAAGGTGGCATCCATCACAGTACCACACTTAAAGTCACTGAGCTCTTCAGAACGACCCATGCTGTATCACAAATGTTTGCACATGGAGATTGCATGACTAGGTCTTTGATTTTTATACACCTGTGGCAACAGGTCTGAATCACTTGGATACAATAACTAACAGGTGTGGCTAAATTTTGGTCATATATATTGCCCTGCCCTAAGTTCAACTGCACTAAGAGACCTACCAAAGATGCTCTCTGGGCACCAAAGAGCATCAAATAGAATTCCTACACATCGCTGCATTTTCCAAACCCAAAAAACAGAGATAGACAATCCGCCACCTTAAATCAGTTCAGTTGAATAGAATCAACCATTTACAATTTCTACAGATGGCAGAGAATGCAAAACGAAGCACCCATCAACACTAATCCCCCTCATATATTAACATACGGCTGACTATTGCCAGTCTGAATTTGGGACTTGGTGTCTTGTCTGAGGTTACATAAAAATCTAGATTGCAGGAACTGGGATCAAACCACCAGCCTTTTGATTGAGACACGAGCCGAGCTACAGTGACTCCATTTGTATTTGTGGTTAAAGAAACCAGCTGGAGGCGTCATCTAAAAGAAATGTCTACACAGCATAAGAAGTATTTACCCAGTTATTCTTTAGGTAGATATTTCTGGATTCATCTGAGGCACTGGAATATTGCCCAAAAAAGCCTTCAAACAAAAGACCATTAGGCGTTGTAATTGGTCATGCATGTACAAATAAAACTGAAAACCACCGTTATGGCTTGTTGTCACTTGTCTCAATGGTCACTGGTGCAACATAAAAAGTTAATTTTCCTCACAAACCTTCATGAGAAAGACATCTTTCAGATTTTAAATTCACTGCTTTCATGACTATTTGCAAACAAGCCATCAGTTTACAGATATTTGAGAAATTTCTGCGAAGTAAAGCACTTGTGCTAACAGTTAAAACTGCAGGCAGGGAAAACTCCAAATCCCTCCAACCTTTATTCTAGTTATGCTTTTATTATTCATTGCTTTGCTAGTTTTAATTTATTATTCATTGACTGCTGTCGATGAGTCAAACTGTCCCTCTGGAAAATTAGACTTTAACTCCATTTAACCTCTAATCTGCAGCTCCAATGTGACCATTCCTCTTGAATAATTGCTTTAATTTGATTTGTAGAGTGAGCTGAGGACAGCACAGCTCTCTGTACATGTTTGAGTTGCTGCTTTCTGGGGTTTCAAACTGTCACAAACACCTGTGGTTTGTTTGACAGGGTCATGCTTGAGAAAATAAGACAGGCACGATAAATGCACCCACGGTCTGAGGGAAAAAAATGACTGGCATAAGGACTACTGAGAAAAGGATTATCCTGTAGAGCTGTTTGAAAATTGGATTTGTGTTTCATACTTATAATCTTATTTTTCCCCATACAAACAGTTCTGTACCATTGTAAGTGCCTCTTCTGTCAGGTCTGTTCTGCATGAGGGAGCTAACTACAAACACATCTGACATCTGAGGAGTGTGGGGGGTGCTTGAAAATCATGAGTTCAACAGAAGTTCCACCTCTGCTTTATCCAGGAGCACATTTCTGCAGTTTTTAGGGAGGAAGATGATTTTCAGGAATTGATGCTATCATTTTTTAAAGTTTCAGATTTATGAGTTAAATCCAAAACAGATGGACGGATGAACACACAGACAGATAGATGAACGGTTGGTTGATTGGATGGATGGATTGAATTGGTTGTAAAGATGGATGGATTATGAATGGATGGATGAACAGATAGATCAATAGACAGATGGACAGATTAATTGAATCTGATAAATTAATAGAAAGATTAATGGAAAGATGAAAATGATTGTTTGAATTATATGGATGGAATAATGAATACATGAACATGCTGAAAGAACTGATGAGTGATGGATGAATTGGTTTAATTGGATGGATGTAGGGATGGACTTAATGGATGGGTGTAAAAATGGATAGACGGAGAGATTTGTAAATCTGATAGACTGAATTTAGGGATGGATGGATGACAAATGGATAGATGGATGTAGGGATAGACTGGTTGGATGGCTGGGTCAGATGTAGGGCCAGGATGGATTGGTTGAATCCTATGAATAGATGACCAGAATGGTTGACTTGGATGGATGCAGGAATGGACTAAATGGATGGATGGTTTTATTAAATGATGGATGGATGGATTGGTTGAACTAGATGGATGTATAGATAGGATGATTGGATGGATGGGCAGGATGTAAGGACTGGATAAATCTGTTGAATCTTATGGATAGATGACTGGAAAAAGTGGAATTTGATGGATGAAGGAATGGACTAAATGTATGGATGGATGAATGGATGGATGGATTGGTTGAATCCTATGGATAGATGAATGTATTGGTTGAACTGCATGGTTAACATAGAGCAACTTGATTACTTTCACTCTGCATATTTGATGGTATTTTAGGCATTAAATAATGATGAAATTGAGAGAAGAGTGAGAGAAAGGGAGAGAGAGAAAGAGAGAGAGAGAACCTTGACGGTCCTGATGGCTTCCAGCGTTACTGGCATGACAAGGAGATCCCACTGGAGATGTTTTCTATGCGGCACAGTGGAGGGGGCGCCATCATGGTCTGGGGTGCTTTTTTCTTCAGTGGAACAATGGAGCTTCAGGTTGTGCGGGGGCGTCAAACGACGGCTGGCAATGAGGAGATTTCGCAGCGGCCATCCCTCATGACTGAGGGCCCTCGTCTGTGTGGAAATGACCGGGTTTTTTGACAGGACAACACTGCAGTTCACAATGCCCACCTGACAAAGGACTTCTTCCAGGAGAATAACGTCACTCTTTTGGACCATCCTGCGTGTTCCCCTGATCTAAATCCAATTGAGAACATTTGGGGATGGATGGTAAGGGAAGTTTACAAAAATGGACATCAGTTCCAGACAATGGATGCCCTTCATAAAGCCATCTTCACCACTTGGAGCAACGTTCCCACTAGCCTCCTGGAAACCCTCGCATCATGAATGCTGAAATGAATTTTTGAAGTGATCACCAAGAACAGTGGAGCTAGTCATCACTGAGTCCTTTTTGAAACTTTTATTTCTGTTTTGAGGGGGTTTTGGTTTTTTTTTGAGCTATGGTCTTAACCTTTTGATCAGCTGATTAACAGCCTATTTCAGTTTAATTATTGTTTTCAGTAATTGCATTTTGAAGCTCTACTTAGAACCTTTTAAAATCCAACAGTGCAAAATGTAAATTCTTGCAATTTTTCAACTGTTCTTAAAATTTTGATCAGGAGTATATAACAGGAGTCTAAGATTAAAAAAAAAAAATCTTCTATAGTTCATCATTAGAAAGCTGTTGCTGAAGGCTGGTGTTTTTCTTCAGAGAGGAGGCATGATGAAAATATATCTCTAATCCCCCTTCACTCTTTTTTAATTTATCTCAGCAACCAGGCTGTCTATTAGAATCCAAAAAGCTGCATTAATTATTCATCAGTGGCAGAAAGTTACAATCAAACCTCTGGCTTGACGTTTCCCTTCTGTTAAACTTTCCTGTCGGTCCCAAAGTCATGAAAGAATTCGGTGAGAATTTTTTCTTTCCAATCTAAGACCACCCGCCTGCACACAGGTGTCTCATTTACTTGCAGTGTCTTTGTAAGACCCTGACCTTTGATATATTTCACTAATCAACACATATCTCAGATCAGTGGATAGAACAATGATCCATCCCACCTACTGACATCACAGCTAAAATCACCTAAAGGACACGGCATCCTGTGAGGCAGTGGCACTGATGTGACTCAGTGGAGGGTTGATGAGGGGGAAATAAAGAACACAACCCTATGACAGAGGTCAGTCTGATCATTATGAGGGGCATAGGTGTGAAGGAGTGAAAAGCAGGAACAGCACTCCTGAGAATAACCCAGATCACAGCCTCCGTGGAGATAAAAGTGCCATGTGTTTAACTTTTTTATCTCCACAGAGGAGGAGGTCCGTGGTTGGGTGGCTACTGGTTTCTGCTAAAAAAAAGAGGTGAAAAACAGGGAAGAAAAAAAATCACAGCTTTTAAATTGTCTTTAGTAAATATCTAAATACTAGAAAATTAAAAGTACACTTTAGTTAAATATTTGCAGAAAGCTGAAGGATACAAAGCTGTTTTAATGGTCTGAACCTTAACTGTTCAACTGTTTCTCATTCTGCCCTGGAGAGGATTGCACAATGTGAACTGGTGGCAGAACTGAATCAAAAAACACTGATCGATAGACAATGAATCAACTAACCATCTCAGAGTTGCTTTATCGTAAACATATATTGGTAAGCAACATCTAGGATGGGCACATTTTTGTAATTTAGGACATTTTTAGAAAGAGGTCATTAAAAAAGAAATTAAAAAAACATTAAACTAGGTTAGAAAAATAGAAATAACTTGGTTGGAGTTCAGGTTTTGAAGTAAAATGTAAGACTTTATTAAACTTTTCGCCCTAAATTTCCGAAGTTTAAAGCTTTGTTGCATATTTTGCAAGTTCATGCTGACTGCTGTTTGCCCCCACTGACTATCCCCTGTATTTTCATCTTAAAAGAAAATTTCCTTTAACTGTCATGTCTTTATTCTCTTGTTCATCTTTCCCCCTTTCAGTTTGTGAATTAAAAAAAAGGCACTGATGTACAAGCTGCTATAAAAGCTGCCAAATCCAGCTAAAGAGAACTCATGCTGTCTGGACAGTGTAGATTTTATAATGACTCAATTATGTTAAAAAGTGTCATTTAATGGGGACATATTTCACCCTTTTAAGACAAGTCTATATTGGTCTCAGAGGTCCCCAAAACATGCTGGTGAAGTCTGTTGTTAAAAAAGAAAAAACATTCCAGTGTTGGATTTTTGCATGTCTAAAAACCCCTCTGTTTCAGCCCTGCTCAGAATGAGCTGTTTCTGTGTCTGTGGCTTTAAGTGTTACTTAGCTGTCTGACTCCGCCCCTGACCACACCCCTCTCAAGAAATGGATGTGGCTTACAGGATGTGGCTCCCCTCCTGAGAGATCCTCCTGATCAGGAGGGGAGGGCAGAACTTTCTTCCAAGCGAACTTGGGGGCGGTGCTAACTCCCCATATGACATCATGAGGGGAAAATATGAGAACGGCTTGTTTCAGCACACATTTTCTGAAAGGTGGAGAAAGAGAAGGGAAGGGAATGGATTTTTCTTGTACTTGAGGGGATTGTGGACATGCCAGGGGCTGTTAAAAAAGCCTAAAAAGGTGATTTTTGCACAATATGTGACCTTTAAAACTTAAGACATCTTACTTCTAAAAGTAGGGATTTATACAACTACCTAAATGTGCACAGTATATAAACTCTGCCACTAGAGGACTCTATTTCAAAACAAAAAAATATGATGAGTAGTGAAGTGCTGCTAAGCTCTGCCCAGCATTGCTATGTACTTCTTGTTTTGAATTTGAGGCAAATCTTGCCTCAAATAGGGCTTAAAATCCTGAAGTGTGTGGCCAGCCTCACTGTTGAGTAAATATGCCATGCGGAGGATCAGGTGAGTTGAACATTGCTGGTGGTGCTGAGGTGTCGTCTACCAGTTCTCATCTCTGCTAGCTGTGATGCTGAGATCAGACATGGCCTCGCACACAGGGTGATGGAGGTGGTGTGGCATCCCAGGCTCTGGGTGTGTGGACAGATGTTGGGGTCTTTCGGTGCTCGGTCCTCTAGGAAATACCATACTTGTACTTACTGCTACTCTTACTAAGCATACTGGGTGCCCAGGACCTTGTGGCCAGGACCAGACATCAAGGAGGGGGCTGCTGGGAGGACACCTGGAGTGATGGGGCATGGGCCTGGCTGATGCCTGGACAACAGACATCAGGAGGCCAGAGCAGTGCAGGACCAAGGTTGCAATGGTGAAGTGCAGAACTGGCGTATGCTCCCATACTTGACCTTATGGTGTGAGGTTTTTATTGAGCAGTCTTTATTTCACAAAAATATGTAAATTGCAGAGATTTGCAAGCTGAGCAGTATGTGCAGTCTCTAATCAGCCTGGAAATGTCTTTTGGGGCCACGACTTGGCAAAGGTGGAGGGAGGTAGATTTATGCATTACAGGGATGAGACTGGGTGATCTAACTTGCAACCAATACACAAACATATTCAGAGTTCTATATTTTTAAAAATGAGCACTTACTATTCACTTCATGTTATTTGAGTGAAAAAATCTACCAAGACTATTGTACTTTTAAAGTTTAAAAACTTAGCTCAGTCTTTTAAATCTTTTGAAGGAGCTGTGGTAACCCTGAAATAGCAGCAGCTCTAAAGTGTTTCACTTTCATAACTAGATCTTTCAGCATATTTAATTAAAAAGAAAACTGCAATTTAAGGTTTCAGAAATTCTTAACATTGAGGCAGATTAACAAAAGGAAGCCAAGCAAAAATCAAATATTACCAGAAGAAACACAAATGATAAACTTCTCATAAATCTGAAGTTTTCTCTTATTGCCAGGTTGAACTGGACACATTCTCACCTCAGCTGCCATCATAAACGGGTTCAGATACGTCAGAGAGAGACAGAGAGAGACAGAGTATCATGGCAGGAAGAGGCTGCAATGTGCTTCAATGGAGCGGCTGTGGACGGAGCAATCAGCTGTGGGGAAGATTAAGTGTTCACACAGTGACGATCCGAGTCTGACCTGAGCGGCATGTCTCTGTTTCTGAGCTGAGCTCAATCTTGTGTCCAAATAAAAAAAAAAAACAACTGGTGGTAAGATATCAAATTCAGAGCTAGTATTTTACTCAAAAAATCTCTGTGATTCAAACTATTAAAAGCTCAGACACCTAGGTAGAGGCAGAACAACACAAAAGCTGTGCTTTGTTTAGTTTTTGAATGCCAGAGACAGATTATTCTGTTGGCACAGACACAACACAGCAAAAAAGATTTGTGTCTGAAGTCATTTACTGCTTTTGGATTAAGAAAAAAGACATACTGAACAAGCCTGTCTGTTTTTAATCAACAACCTTCTTTTCTTTGTGCCATCTCCCAGTTAGAGACTAAATCCACTTAAACATATTCAACATTCAGTAGATCATAACCCTCTGTGAATTTTATGATGTTTTTAACCAGAAGCCTAATTCAAATGACTAGTCTGTAGATTTGTTGATATTTTTACAGCACATAACCCAACCTCAGTCTTGTCTTTAAAACATTAACTGTTGTTCTATAAACTCTAGACACTAATTCAATTTAAAATACTCCACAGGATTCACCATTCCTGCACACTCTTTCACCTGTCCTTCCCTCAGACCTGCCCAAAGAGTAGATCTGCAGAGGGCACTGATCTTGCCCTAAACTAAATAAATTCTGGTCAGATATTTTTAAGCAGGAGCACACTGGGCAGCAGCTACATGCTCAATAGACACTGTCCTAAAGAGAGAGGCTGATCGAGACCAGGATTTTTTCTAGAGAGATAGAAAGAGAACTACATATTTTTTTGTCTTATTGTATTTCAGCAAGTTACAAAGATTGTACCAGAGCTTAAGAATTTAACTTCGCAGAGCTCCACTATGACCTTGTTCTAATGAATCCCAGTTCATGTCTGAACAGTTTCTTGCAAAGTAAGGCTTTAATGACACTGAGAGGTTGTTTTGGTTTGTGAAATAAAGCTTCTTCCCTTGATTGAGCCACAACAAGCAGCTCACGGGATAACACACACCTTTCATCCTTTTGCCAAACTATAATCCACTGAATTCATTTACCTATGACTCTATTTCAAGTCATCAAGAAGTAAAATTGTGGTCTTGATGCTGACGTTTGATCGGCACAATGTTTATTAATCCTGTGGCATTCTCACCTCCAGCTCACATCAGATGGTTAAAATTGTTTTGAACAACTGAGGGGCTCTGATCAGGCACAAGATTATATGCTGTGAAGGGCTCTGTATGGCTAACGTAGCCTACTGATCCTAAAAAACAATACTTATGTATACTGAGACATCAACACGTATAAATCAATCAACAGTGGATGACTTCAGTGCATGAAGTATCTGTGCTCAGACCTGAATGCATTGAGCAGTGTGAGTGCAGGCCAAAGGGGGGCAGGGGAGGGGTACGAATACGGCACGGTACTGATGGCCTAGTGTGTGTACCCCCTAAGTGTCTCTCAGAAGTATTCAACTGCAACTTCTTACCAAATCCATGGCATTGTTGCAGCAAAAAGAAATATACTGGCTTTCTGGAAATCTGAGGTGTCCTTATTCAGAGATGCTTACAAAAAAAAACCAATCTGTTACATACTGAAAGAGTCAGAGTATCTCTCTCAGCTCTGCAAGCTTTGACATGTGGCAACCATTCTTATCCTATCTCTCAAAAACAACCTAAAATTGAAACTTGTTTATAGATTTGTATTGAGAGTCTGTGCTGATTGTTTGCTTTTGCTTTATTTTATCACTTTACTTTCATTTTTTTATGTGCCTTTTTTAATCTTTTTTGCTTTGTTTACCCTTTGAATATGAATTTTCCCTTTTGGGGTTGGCTATGGCTTTATCAGAGGCTGGATTTACATTCAGATAGATTTTATCTGCGCAGTTCTTACATTTTAATGTTCTTTTTCTTTTAAGTTTAAGCAGTGAATAAGTGGAGCTTTTTAAATGACTTTAAATTATGACTTTGGAAAAACACATGTCTATGCACATCCCCCCATAGGTCAGTCCCCAAGTTTTAAAAATACACTCCTTACCTCTGCATCCCCCTGACATTTCTGTACATTACTGCATTCAAGCAAAACACACCATGAACAAACCACCACCACAAAAAAATCACTGCAACGAATGTCAAAGCATAATCACAGTTGTATTTAACCTTCAGTACCAGATCAATGAACTGAACTGACTCTGAAGAATAACATTAGTAATCTTATCTCCTTCCACCAGTCAAATATGGCTTCTTTTAACCATGAATGTGACAGTTCTCAAGCCAGGATGTGTCATGCATCATAGAAAGCATTCTGATTTTGACCTTCAGACAGGAAGGCAGATTGATGTGTGTGCACAGTTTGACTCTCAGAGACTCAAATTCATCAGCTGCAGGGGGCATTCAGATGTTTTTGGAATGGATGGACCGAAATGGAGCTCTGCCCTAAAGTATGTGTGCAAACAAGATCTTGTGTTGTCCATCTTTTGTCTTTTCCAGCTTGTCGAAGTGAATCACATTCACTTTGATGACTACACAATAAAAATTCACATCCAAACAAAAGTATTTGTCTAATTCATCATCAAACATGTTCATTTGCTCTTATTTAAAGCTGCACTCAACCAACAAGATACAAATTAATGTTATTAAGGCCATTAAGGTTTACTGAAGATGATTTTATTGATACCAGTATTCAGGGACTTCTAGTAATAATAACACTCTGGTCAGTATAGGCCGTGTACAATAAAGGTTAAGAAAATTGTTCTACAAATAAATGATGACTGATTGCTGAACATTTTGGTAGAATATATAGTAATTGAACCCTATAGAGATGGCTGCAGAATTAACTGAATTTTAATCTCAATTTTGACTATCTCACAATCAAAAAAACACAATTTTTGGAGAACATTTATCTTTTAATTGCATGCTCCGCCCTTAGAAAACCATTTGTAGTTGTCAATCTAAAAATATACTGTCCTATTTAAACCAAGTTTGGTTTAATATCACATCTTGTGAATATTCTTTCATATTAATGTTTGTTTTGCAACTTTAATCTGCTAAACTCACCTCTCTTGTCTCATGTCTTCACACAGAAGCAGACACCAGTCTGCATCTCATACATCAGCCTCTACTCTGCCGCTCCTTTCTAAACTGTTGTGTTGGCAGAATTAATCGCAATTCACATTTAAACAGCTTCACTCATGATTCCACTGTAACATATGAATGAGATCAAACAATGAGACGAGAAGGTGAAAATAGGTGCGCCTTCATTTCTCAAAGCTCTCTACATGAGAACACATGTACCAGTACATGAGGCATGGTGCTCATGCAGGCAGTATGAAAGCCCTGACATGGCCCAGATGGCCCAGGTCCAAGTCTGACCCTTGGCATTTAGTGCTATGTCCTTGCCAGCTCTCTCATACCAATTTCAAAACCTTATGATTGCCCTCTAGCCCACAAATAAAGGGATGAAAGTCCCCCAAAGTCCTCTAGAGAATAAGGTTACTGCAACTGGGTGGAAATTCTGATAGATTGTTAACGGCAAGTGTGTTGGCATCAAACAAATGAATTGAGATATAAAACCTACATCTAGGATTTGCAATGTTTCCCTGGAGACTATCACACAAAAGAGAGAACCCTGGAGTGCTCTTCTCCTGGTATTCTAGAGCCAAGCAGTTCAAACTTAAAGAAAAGACTATTTTTGCATGAATAGACTGGAATTTTCAAGGTGAATGAGGGAATAAATCAGCTTTTTATTACACCTTTGACACAATAATTGAACATTACTTTGGGAAAATAATATACATTCATCCATTAGCCAAAGCACTTAACCTTAAAGAGTCCTGAGGTGGGGCAGGACTGGGCGGAGCAGATTCTGGCTGACATTGGAGGAGAGGTGGGAAACAATCTGGACAGATCCGACCTATGAGCAATGACGACTCATCTGTTAGACTGACTCCCATTCTTGTCTGCTTGAGGAAACGGGATCAGTAAAATTGTTGCTGTGATAAGAGTTGAGACATCTTCAAACATGTCTGTAGATGGTTAGTAGCTATAAACACTTAACAAACCTCCTGTTTAGAGCTAATGTGAGGAATTTTCACTTTAATGTGATGAATTTCTAAACTTCATAGTAAATTTATATGACTGAAGATGTCCTCCTCCTGTCGTTAAGTCAAATGTGTCAGTGGAAATATGAGCACATGCTGATGTTAATCACCACGTCTGGCTTTGCGGCCGCTGAAACAAGCCTTAATGAATGATGGAATAAGACACACCCACTCACTTCTTCATTTGTGTCAGCGTCAGCTGCAGCATCGAACAGTCCATGCGACAAAAACCCACAAAGACATAAACTGATAAACAAGTTTAGTGAGGTTAAGCCATGGGGGATATCTCTCCATAATGGTCATGACACATCTGTACCAGAAATGCTGTTTTAAGTCTCAGTCTTTCTCCTTTTTTGTCTTGAGCATGTTTTACCCACTTTTAATCCATTTTAATTCTGTTTTAAGGAAAGGGTTTTACAATTTAATAAGGCTAGGAATGAATAATTAAAAAAATAAATGTGTTGCTTTGATAAGAGGGGTTATTAGTCAGGTTAAAAAATGGATATCACAGCTTAACTTAACAACAGACCCTTACGGGCGACTATGGTATCCATTATGGACAATTTTAAGAGGTTTGAATCAGTTGGTGCCGACTTTTATTAGGTATTCTATATTTTAATTCTCCTCCTTGTTTAAATAACTTGTACACCTGGCTGCACCTTTTAAGTATAAGGGTTTACGTTTTAAACTTTGTGCTCACTGTTTGATTTTAAAGAAGCTTACACGTCATTTAAACAGTTGGTAAATTTTATTCATTTAATTGTTTTAATCCACATATCAAGTCTCACACTGGCCTACAGATTCATCCTAGATAGATGAGCTAAGTAATCTGGCCTAAAATCATCATGATCTGTATTGTGATATTTTGAAATCTCTTCTAAATTAATGTTTGGTGATTATAGTTGACCCTTCTTTTTCTTTTATATGGACTTTTATTGTGAATGGAAAGTTATACAATTTTTTTCTGTTGTGCTAATTATTGTTGATTAAAAATACATATTATTTTCCTCATTAAGGGTGAAACAAACAAACCTTGAAGTCTCTGTAAAGTGATTTAAAAAAACTCTATTTCAGGTCTGTCATATGATAGGTCAAATTTTAGTCATTATAAACATCTCTGAGTTTATAAAATCAAACTTCAATATCATGTAAAATGAGGCAGTAACATCTGCTCTAGGATGGTGTGGGCGTGTCTGTTGAATGAGCTGAAGCCACGCCCACTCATGATCGGAGGGCAGCTTCCTGGCTCTGTGCTAGAGCAGAGACAGAAGTTGGGGATCAAATTTACTGTTTTCTGGTACAAATCTCTCTGTTTTGCTACTTTTAATGACCCGTAGTCCACCACAGCTGATAGATTTGGGAAATTTACCTCACAATAAACAAACACAAACGTTCAATGAAGGCAGAGACATCTGCTAACAACAGACTGTATTGAGAAGAACTGCTTGGGGATTTTATATCGTTGTAGTCTTAGGGGGATGGTGTAATTCCCTTTCAGGACCAGTGATATCATGGGCTCATATATTTACCCTGGTCAAATTAAACCAAGCCAGGAAAGAGGTGAACAACTTTTTAACAGTCTAATCATATTAATCTGTTTGTTTATAACCAACTAAAGCTCCTCTGAGGAGCTTAAAAAGACTGTAAACAGGTAACCTTTATCTGCTTGAAATGCTACAAATGTGTCCTGTAGGATTATTAGTTTTTATTGATTGTTAAAAGGAAGGTCATCAGCGGCATCACTTCATTGGTTTCCTGCTCGAAACATGGGGCAATGATCCTTGATCTGTGAGGGCAATTTAATTTCACACATGGCCGCCAAAGTCAAGCTGTAGTGTACACAGGCAGGAACAGCAGCTGGTTCACTGAGGCCAGGGCTACAAATGTTATTGGATTATGTAAAATGTCTTTCTTAAGGTCATATTTTATGAAATCACTTTGCCTTAGGGACACAATCTGACTGCATTTGAGGGGGTGTCTGAGTGTGTCTCTGCTTTTTTGCGGCTCTGTGCCAGCCGGAGAACTTTGTTAGAAACTGAAAGTCAGTTTGAATAACTTTGAATAGCCCGAGTACGTCTACATTTCTGCCTGTGAGAGGAAGCAGAAAAGACATAATGGCGATAATGCTCCAGAACTTTTGTGAAATTAGTCAAAACTGTCAAAATTTAAATGTTTAAAAAGACAAACTTTTCGGGGGGTAATGTGGTGGAAAGTCAGAGGACAGCAGATGGAAACTTTTCCAGTGGTTTTAAATGGAATGTAGTTTTATTCCACTAAATTTGATTCAAGCTCCCAGACACTAACTGAAGTTGTTAAAACTTAACTGCATAAACAGCTGAAGAGGAATCGTCCAGTTAATGGGTGGAAATTGCATCAAACATGCTAAGAGTCAGAGAGGATTGGTCAAAATATTATGAGACTGTCATCCCACGTGTTCTCTGAGCCTCAGACTGTTGCACTTTTGTTTAAAAGGTTGTTTCACATGCCTGCTTCGGCTGTGAAGCTCATAGAGACGGCACTTTACTTCTATTCAATTTAAATTCAAGATGAGGAAAGAAAACAAACATGACTAGGTGCTGTGGAGTTAAAGAATCTCTCAGAAATTAACAGGAACAAGTTTAAAATGCAGCAGGTAAACAAGTTAGAGCCAAAAAGAGAGGCTTTATGAAAGCAAGGATGGCAGGAGAATATGCATGAAAAACAGACGCCTGTCAAATCCTACAATTAACCTCAAACTTGAAAAAAGTGATGAACACATTGGAAAATCTGCACATATTCTCCTCATGAAAAATCTAATTTACTCATTTTTTTGTGTATCCATTATTAACCATTGGAGCAAAAGTAAAGATGAAAGTCTACTGGAGTAAAACCAGACCCACACACACTGGAAAGAGCTGGCTGAGAAGCAACAGAGGTGAGTGATTTTTCATAATCAACCAGAGCTCTATAACAAAGCCGAAAGCCGGTTTGGGCCTCGCATAACCGGGTGAGTAGGAAAACATGGGAGTGGTCTTGGCATTTCACCAGCAGTTGAGGCCTCCCACTTATTCTCCACCTTGAAGAAAAGATGGCCCTAAATTTCTTTTTTTTTTTCTCTCTCAAACAGAGCTGCTACTACAGCAGCCAAGATAAACAAAACAGCCGTTCTCTCAGGTAAAAACTCCACCAGCCACAGCCGGCTGCAAAGGAATAAGGCAGTGGTGGAAAGTGTTGAATCCACACGCATCTGGCCATCACAGCTGTGGGTTTGTTCATAGAAAATTATGCTCGGACGAGCGGTGGTGTGTTACCAAGGTGCTGAGACACGCACCATAACTACTGCAAGTGCAGCCGCCACACATGGTGAGATTGAAATTCCTCTCCATCTATTTTGCTTCATCCTCAAATGGAGCTTGAGTACACAGCAATGCAGACAAGGCTGGCAGCACAACTTTTGAACAGCTTTTCTCCCTTATTAACAGGACTTGACATTTGCTATCTACTGTGGCCAGTAGTTTTCAATAGTTACTAGCCATTTTGAATTTTTCCTAGCCACAATTTTGTCTCTAGAAATTAAGTTTGCCTGCATTTGGCTGGTTAACAAGTGTTAATGTCCAGCCCTGCTTAGTAATTCATAACTGTGCTTAGAGAAAACAGTACTGTACTGTTAAGAAAATTAACCTTGGCAAGGACTTCACATTAAAGCAGGCTGAGAGCTCAGAGACTGTGCTGGTAACTAGCCGGAGTTTCATTGCACGTGGTTAAAATGGATGGTTCTAGAAAGAGCATGTTGTGGACTTTAACACTATAGAAATAATCTCACAGGAAGACGCTGAAACCCATCAGACAGCGTCTTATATGCCTATCTTCTATTCCAGATTTGATGGTAATATCTACTACTGTAAAACACAGCTGACTGATATTAATCACATTCCCCCTGTAAGGACGTCATAAAAACTCTGATTTACATTTTTCAGCCAATTCAGGACTAATTTTTTAATCATGAAATAATCAACACATCAGTCCATGCGGAGCATTATAACTAGCTTTCCCCTCAAATCTTTCCATTTCCTCGTGAGCTTGAGTAGTAATTTCCTCATGTTCTCTATAATTGAAACACAGCAGCTTTAATATTTCAGATTGTATGCGATGACCTATCACTCTTTCGGTCCTGAGTCGTCTGATGCCCTTTACGTCCTAAATCTCCCTTCAATAACATCCCTCCTCCTCCTCTTATCATCCTCTCCTGCCTGCCTCGTCTCCTCTTCCTCTCCCTCCGGAGATACTTGACAGGTCCATTTCATCTGTGGCCTTATTTGCCCCCAATGAACACCAGTGGGGTAAAGAACAACCAAAACAAACAAACAAAAAACAAAACAACCAAAAAACCCCAAAGACTCAGATTTCGCTCCAAGAACGGCAATGACCCAGCCAGCAATAAATCATTCACTTCATTCACAGAGAGGCTCGGCCACTGGGAATGGTGTGGATTTTTCAGCTGCAGTATAATCAGCTCTCTGCTGAGTTTGGGGCAGAAAATTTACTGTTGTCTCACACTACTATACCCACATCTCTGACCTAAAAGAGTCCCAGATCTCCTCTTTTTCATTCCTATATTCCCTCAACGAGCTTCCAGCTTCTTCTGCAAATCAATGAAATAAAAGCACCGGATAAGGCAGGGCAATACATCAAGTTTCAACATATAAATCTAAATATGTCTAAAGAAAATGTAGGGAAAGACAGTATTGTTTATATGAAAACAATTTGTTGATGATTTATATGCCTGGCCTAATGCTCAGTAAAAGAAGTTCCTAGCAGGACAGTAAATGTTTACTGACCACATGATAAAATATCTGAAATGCCCGTCTAAATGTTAGTACTGCTCAATAATGGCAAAAATCAGCACACAGTTTTTGTAAATATGGCAAAACCATCACCATGTTCACAGATTCATCTTCCTCATGTTCATTACTCAGCTGCGAAAACTGCATATGTATATAGTCATAGTCTCCATCTCCAAGCACCCTTTGCACCTTTTTCCTTTTGTTTGTACATATAAGTTCAAATGTTCAATGTTCATAGTGTATATTTATAGTGTATATTCTAAAGAGCAAAGTTTAACCAGAGTTAAATTCCTCGTATGTGCACATATACCTGGCCAATAAGCTGATTCTGATTCTTAATAATGTACATTCAGAACACTTTAAACAACAAGCAATATATATGGATGGATGGATAGATAGATACTGGTAACAGTAAAATGTTGAGCTTTATGCTGAAGCGGTAAAAGTGTGTTAACAAAGGCAGAAAGTTGCAAAAATGGGTCAAAATGCAGAAAAACAGGTAGAAAAAGTGATGAAAAGGAAGTGACAAAAATGGGTTTAAAGTAGAAAATAGATTATGTGTGTAACAGTGAAATGCAAAAAAAAAGTGGTGAAAGAGGTTAATAGTAGCAAAAATTGGTAAAAAGTGAGTGGAATGGGTTCAAAAATGCAACATGGCTTACAAGTTGCAAAAAATGGGAAGAAAATGTGGCAAAATACAATTATAAATTGGCAAAAATGGTTTGAAAGAGGCAAAAAATTGGTTTAAAGTTGCAATAATGGGTTACAAGAGGTAAAAATGTGCAAAAACTGTAAGAAAGGTGGTGAAAAGTGGTTAAAATAGGCAGAATAGTGAAATCAAATCTCAAAAGTAGCTTAACTATCAACATCAGAACTAGGGATGCACAATATTGGATTTTTGCCCATATCTCATAGGCCGATATTTAGCGATATTGATACTGATGTTTTAATATGCTTCTTGGACAAGAAATTTCAGTCCTTTTTGACACACTTTAAGGTTTGAGGATGACCAAGGAAACAAACTTTAGTCCTAATAAAACACTTAAAAGTTTAAAGAATCAGGATAAATAAAGAAAAAGACCTCAACTGACATACAGTGCTTGACAAATTTATTAGACCACCTGTCATATTTGTCTCAGAGACCATCCAGCATCATGAAGTGCTTTAATACGGACTCTTTCATTTTCAGTGAGCTCTCCACGTTTTACCATTTTGAACAGGAATGAGGGATTTCAAACTGAATTCACCCAAATTTGAGCCGGCTCACTGGGCTTCTCTGAGAAGTCAGAAATTAATCAAGCATAACATTCAACCACTAAAACTCATTTTTCTGTTCAGGAATGCAAGTAAATAACTATAATTTGACATATTAATCAAGAAATATTAATGTGCTTTACTATTTTTTCAGTTTTTTGTACATCAGTAAATTTGAAAATTCATGGATAACAATAATAATTATATTTTAGCATTAAAAATATCATTTTGGTTAAAGAGCTTCTACATACTGGTGTATTAACCATTTCAGAAACATAAAACATGATTTTGGTAATTACCAATGCTGTTAATTTAGGGCAGCTGTGGCATCAACCTTACTTTGGTTAGGGTTAGGGTCGTCTAATAAATTTGTTAAGCACTTAAGGTCTGCTGGTTCAGCCTAAAACTCCACTAATTTATTATTATATATGGATGGAATTTACAGTTGATGATGCTGAAATACACAGGCAAAGTATCGGATGTAAATATAGGCAGAAATGTTGATACCTGCCGATAGCGATACCAGACCAATAATATCGTGTATCCCTAATCAGAACCCAATAATAGTTTGGGACACTTTAGCTAACTGTTAGCCAGGACGCTAACACCAATGCTTCTGATGTTACACACATGCACAAATACTGTTAATGAATCTGAACTGGGGAGGGCCCATTCTCTGAGTTTTTCAGGGTCCAGTCTAATCTGTGGACAGGCCTGCTTGCCCATAGAATATGTGAAACAGTCTATCTGGTGTGCCAGGTTAGTGACAGTAAACATTTGATTTGTTCCTTCATCATTTAACGAACTGTGCATGCTTTTTAGATTATGTAACATGCATTTTAGTTCCTTACTGAGAATAGATAAAGCTTGTTTTTCTGTTGTTGTTTTGCTTGTATCAAAAACCCATGGCTCCTGCAAGAAACAATCCAGCCCCCCTTGGCTGCCTCTGTCATATTTCGCTGATGCCACTGCTGCTCATAAGTAAACTGTTTTCCTTCAAAGACAATCATGCAGCTATTTTCTGGAGCAATCAATCAAGCAGCGTGTCCTCATCACAGCTGACTTCTTTCAGAGGAAACTCCAGCAGAGATCTGAATGGAGAGCAGTCGTTCTCTCCTACAGCTGCCTCATTACAGGATTTTTTTTTTTTTAACCCTGCTGCTCTAGAGCCACACATCCACATGATGATGCACTCAATCAACGACCCAGGTACATCAGTAGCACCAATTATGGTGAAATCAGTCTTGCTGTGATTTGCCACACCTCGTATCACAGCTATAGAACAAGACCTTGAGTGTCAGAGAAGAGATGGAAAGAGAAATTGCACCTTTATATAGGTGTGTGTCCGTGGGGGGGGGGTGTCACTTCACTGTGCATCATACAATGGCAAGAGAGATGATTTAAGCCTTTCCTGTAATACTTCAATGAAATAATCAAAGAGATGAATCTGGAGTGCAGAGAGGGAGCGAAGGTCTAATTTTAAACCAATGCAAACGTAAGTGCACTGCAGCACTCAGATCCAGAGTGACTGATTGATAGATCATAGAGTGAGAGGAAACTTCCAGTCCAATAAGGAGACCTCTTAAAGGCAATATTTTGTACCTATTTTTGCACGGTCTCCATGTCTTATTCAGAGTGAAATGAAGTGACTTTGGTAGCCAGCTCTGAGTGATGCATGCTGGATGTGTGCAGACTTGTAATTAAACTCCAAACACAAACAAAACTGCTGCAATACCATTCAAAGTGGCTTTTCTGAGGAAAAACGGCTTCACTTTAGTGAGAGAGCAGAAAGATAACAGCAATGTATTGTACATCACCTGCTTTCCAGGAACATTTGGCAGATTTAAAGCCAGAATGTTATCATTTCCCTCTAAACACAGATGGTGCAAACATCTAAAAGTTGTTATTTGCACATCTAACCACATGTCTCACTATGCAGTTTGTTTTCCTTTTTTTTTTTTTTTTTAAATCTCACATTTCCTTACAATAGTGCTATCCTGGAAGAGAGGCTCCAAACCAAACATAATGGCCCTTACAGCCAGCAGAGGATATCAGGGTATAATAATAACGTCATTAAATTTTTTATATTATCCGTGTCTTCAACTCAAATTCAGAGCAAAATACTTTCATTTCACTGAGGCATCATTACGCCAGGCTGTAATAGACATAATAAATGCAATGAAATCATTAGGCGTGCAAAAAAAGGACAAGTAAATCTGAAATGATCCAGGAAAAGTGTAAGAAAGTCTAACGCAAGAAAACACAACCCCAAATCATAAAGTTTTGTTGCTTTTGCAGGAAAAAACACCACACTGCAAACCATAGCAAATATAAAATAATACTCTTTTCAGTGTGATTCTGAATATGATCTATGAACATATTCTCATTTATTAGACTTACTACTGGGAATACCTTCTTGTTAATTGTTCTGCCATTTTATAGTGGAATATTTTAAGGACTGTGATATTAAATCAGTGTTTCTCAGCTGGTCTAGTCTCAGGAGCCCTTAAGGAGAAATCATTAACCAATATGACTGTTTTCAACCATTCAGTTTTTTAAAGACATACTTTTGGATTTTTTGATGCCGTTATTGATAGAGGAGGACAGTGGGTAGTGTCAGAAACAGGGGATGAGAGCCTGGGGAATGACGTGGTTAAGGAGCCAAGGGCTAGACTTGAACCCTGTCTGCCCACAAACATGAGATGCATCCTAATTATGAGGCCATCTGTGCCTTCACACTCAAATTAATCAAATGAAAAAAATGCAATAGATGGTACCAAACATTTGACTGAACAGAGAGACAGAAGAAACATGTTTAACCCTCAAATTCCACATATTCTGTATGCATGGTAAACACACTCACAAGGGAGCAAATCACTCTCTCTGTAGCTGGCCTTTGCAGTTCACAGTGCACTCTGGTTAGTCTCTGGCATGTGCCCAAAGTGCTACCTAACTTTGCTATGCTCAAAAAATGTGCCGTCTACTAACGAGTCTATACTCAAAACCATCAATCCACAGGGACAGCATAAACGGGAACAGAAATGTACAAAGTATCTGGTCAGTTTCAAATCCAGTGCACCTTGGCGGTAAATCTCATCACTGTCAATATTACATCCCACGTGGCACAAGCCACAGGTCATCAGTTGGTCAGGGGGTTACAGAGGTTACAAGATTGATGAGAGAAGTTATTTTTGAGGTGTAAATAAATCAACAAGACACAGCCGACTGATTAAGAGATGCGCAGCAGGAGACAGAGAGGAGAAATGCAACACTTGGCAGATCAGTTAAAGCACATAAAGTGAAGCAGAATATGTTGTGTTCTGATTGTTCCACTGCAGTTACACTGTAAATAGCTTATATCATAACATTTCTTTAACTTGACACAAAGATGCAGGATATTTGTACTGAAGTGGTGTTGCTAAGTGTCTCTGCTGCCTTCTGTCAAAGCGTCACCTCTAGTGGCCTGTTAAAGTCACCAGTCAGAAAATACAAGTATTAAGTCCCTTTATCATCTCATTATAATGCACACGTCAGCGTTAGTGTCTGTTACAGACAGACAGAGGGCAGAGGAGAAAAAAGACGATGTCTCCTGGTCAAAAAGTCTGGTCACTCCACCTTGATAAATAAACACTGCATGCTGTCTGATGTATGCTTGGTAATGACAGCCCAGGATGGAACAAGCCAGTCCTGTTAGTAGTTGTTAGGATTTAATACAAACAGTGTTTTAAGGATATCTTCTAGTCTATACGATGATAAATAGTTATCGCACCGTGATCATGGAAATTGCTTGGTAAAAGCAGGTGCACACTGCTGGTCTCTGAGTCAGTTTTAATTTTAGCACAACAAAATGGGGAAAAAATATCAATGATTCATAAAACTTATGTTAATTCTTAAGGTCACTTAGACTACCAGAAGGACGCAATGAGGAGCTTGTCCCAGATTAAGCTGATTTTGAGATAAAGGTAAGGTTTTCTCTCTGACTATCTTTGTTTAATTTTTCTTTTTAACCTGAACAGCCAGTCAATTTGTGGGTGTAATTCAATCAAACCGGATTTTTCTTTAGTTGACTTCAAGCCTGGATTTCATATAACACCACACATTCTTGCCAGAAATCAACCCCTTTAATCTTTTAATGTACACACCCATGGCTGTAGCAAAAAATATCTGAGAATAACATCAAATCACCCTCAGAAAGAAAAATTAATCTGTTGTTTGAACTTTGTTATTTCTAATACTTTGCACTTCTTGCATGAACTCGTAATTCTCCCGTGATCTTGTTATCTCTCGCCTCAGGCTCCTCAGGGCTGGACTGTACTTTAGAAAGTGATAGGTGCATGCCTTCTGTTGGAGTAGAAACTGTGGCGTGCATGCAGTGAAGTTAAGAAGCAGATCATTACAAAAGCCCTGGAAGGACATGCATGCAAACATTTTATTTTACTGCATTTCCTTTGATGATTTTTTGTTGTTGTTTTCAAAGGATCTCAAGAAATAAGCAAATTATTAAGGGAATACTATCTTTGTAGCCACAGGATAGTAAGATAAAGAGGTCGAGATTTTGAGAAGTAAACCAAAATGTACACATTATCAAAGCAAATCAGAGCAAACTGTGATGTATGGATGTATGTCTGCCTAGGGCTTCCGTACATTTTGATAATTTGGCACATTTTTTTCTCCCAAACCCCCATTTGTGACCCATAGAAACAGCACATAGAGGAAGTTTTGACTGCAAAGCCACCAGTCGAGAACCACTGCTTCCAGGGATTTTTCATCAAATTCAGGAGCCAACATGTAAGCTACTTTTACAAATTTCTATTTTGTATTTTTTCAATCTTTTTCCTGCAGTACTTTAGTTCCACCAGTTACAACAATGAAACCGTACTCCAACCCCCTCGTCACTGCTCAGTGTTAAAAATGTGACTTTCTGAAATCGTTCAAACAACCAAAAATCCACATAAGCCCAAAGTTAAATTATCACACTCATTTCACCAGCATTGACTGCAGCAGAAACTTGTCAGCCAATGCGAAATTTCAAGCAAAAAAAGTTTTCAACATTAAATAAACGGTGGAAATTATCTCAATAAGGCTTAATAAACCCACAAAGGTCCCGCGTGGCGACATAACTGGATTCTTTAGCCCTTTTAGAAAGCGTTTGAGTCACTTACCCTCTCCCGGAAAAGCTGTTCACATTCAGGTCCGCTCTCTTCTCAGAAACATCGGGAGACAAATTGTCTGTCAGCCTGCAGCACCCACCTAACAATTTACGGCTCAGCCTCCCACCTTGACCTCAACCGGTCGGTGTTTGACCATCCCGCACGTGCACGCGAACACTAACAAGAGCACGAACGCTCATTGAGCCCCTGCTGCGCAGTAAAATAGTCCCTCCTCCCTCCGTCAGCCAGCGGAGTCTGATAGAGAGCAGCAGAGGAGGGCAGCGGGAATAGTTGGAGAGCAGGAAGGGATTATCACTATCAAATCATCACGCAGATTTTCAGGGTCAGTTTATTTTGTCGTACAGATAGAGCATAGAGGAAAAGCACACTAACAAGAGCACGTTTATGATCAAAAATTCAAATTTTGGGACATTGCTCACACTGATGTCTTTCTTAGTCTTCTTGAACAGCTGGTAAGCTTGACTTAGTTTAGCAAAAATACTATTCTAGATTGTTTATCCAGATGGACAGAGCCACTACTGCCTTGAAGTGAAGCCAAAATATCTAGAGTTCCCTTGCTGGCTGTAGGATGTAGTAAGTCATGGCTAGTGACAAAAAAAAATTATCTGCAAGAACAGAGTCTGGCTCAGGGATGTCACTAGGATTGAAAGACGGGGGGGGGGGGGGCAAACCCATAAGGGTTGCAGGTAAAGCTTGGCATATAGCACCAATTTTTTTATCCACACCTTAAAAACCTAATTAATTGATTCATTATTAGTTGTAGAGCATTTATCAGGACCTGTAATCTGGCTCACTCTCTTTCCTTAGAAGACTATTCTTTCTTGAGCCCTCAGGAGGTATTCCTTTTTTCTAATAACAGCCTGAGTAAGATAGAGAGGAGTTATGAAACTATGTATTTTTAGATATTAGGTATATATATATATATATATATATATATATATATATATATATATATATATATATATATACAGTGCTTAACAAATGTATTGGTCCATCTGTCATAAAAACGAGAAAACATAAATACTTAAGAAATCTTTCAAAAACTTGTTTAAAACTAAAAATGTTAATGTAATTTATTTGGCAAATAACAAAGTGAAACAACTAAATAGTCCTTTTTCACACATAATAATCAAAAAACTTCATATTTTGTATGGCCTCCTTTGGCTTGCATTCTTGCTGCCATTGTTTTTATCTACTTTTCCACAGTCTCTTTTGTTTTTGAGTTCCAAATAGTTTCTAGCTGTTCCCACAGACTTGCTTTAGATGAAACTTTTGTGCCATCAATCTTTGAATCTACTAAATCCCGAATTTGTTCAATAGGATTCAAATCCGGACTTTGACTTGGCCAGCCCATCAGTTCCAGTACTCCAGATTCCTTTTTCTTGGTCAAACAGTCACTGCCAGCTTTGAAGTATGCTTGGGGGTCATTGTCTTGTTGGTATATGAACCCACAGCCAATCAGATTCAGTCCAGAAAGGACTCCATGATGCACTAAGATGTTGTGGTAGATGTTCTTGTTAATGATACCGTCCATTTTCACTCATTTGCCCACGCCGTATCCACAAATGGAACCCCATACCATAATGGAATCTCCACCGTGTTTCACTGTGGGTGCAATGCATCTGGCATCAAAACATTCTCCAGCTTTTCTGCGGACATAAACACAACCATGCTGACCGAAGAGTTCAAACTTGGACTCGTCTGTCCAGAGTACCTTCTTCCAGTCATCAACAGTCCAGTGTTTGTGCTCCCTGGCAAATCTGAGGTGTTTCTGGATGTTTGCAGGCCTCAATAATGGCTTCTTAGCAGCTATTCTTCCCTTTAAGCCTTGTTCTGTCAGTCGTCTGCTTATGGTCATTCTAGAGACTTTCTCAGACTCTGATCTAGAAGCATTCATCTCTGTCTGAAGATCAGCAATGGTCTTCCTTCTGTCTCTAGTACTTCAGATCTTGAGGTGTCTGACATCTGCTTCAGTTAACTTTGGTTTCCTGTCTCTTCCTTGGTGCATTTTGTAAGTACCAGTCTCAGGAATTGACTCCAAAGCATACTTGACCACACTGTGAGAACACTTTATGTCTTTCCCTATTTGTCTCAGAGACCATTCAGCATCATGAAGTGCTTTAATTTGGACTCTTTTATTTTCAGTGAGCTCTCCACGTTTTACCATTTTGAACAGGAATGAGGAATTTCAAACTGAAGTCACCTTTTTATACCCAAATGCTGTTAATTTAGGGCAGCTGTGGCATAAACCTTACTTTGGGTGGTGATCTATTAAATTTGAAGGGGTAAATCTGCAAAAGGGTCCACATTTTGGGAAATAAGAACCCACCCTCCTGCATAAAAGATGACAGGCAGCGAGGAATAAGGAGGAAGAGGAGTGAAGGTCACAACTAAGAGGTTTTTACTTTGAAGGAATGACAAGCTATTTATTTCTGCATACTTAACTATTAAGGCAACAAAATGAAAGCATGACAAACTCTGTGAGTCCAGAGACACCACCTCCCATAATGAGGCTCCATTTGGCTTATTTCTGAGTTTTAAACTAAACAGATGCTGTATCCACCATTGGGACTGTAAGCCTGAGAAGGCAGCAGAAATAGCTTGACATTTGGACTGGACGTGTATGCAGTTTTCTTTATTTTAATAGATCAAGAATGACCAGAGGCACAACTGTCCTCCTTTAATATGTGTATTGAGTTTCTTTATATGCAGGTTTGATTAACCATGTCTTTTTCAATACTGACTTTGTACTGGAGTCAGGATCACTGTCAAAAATGCATTACTTATCATGGTTATGCTCTGATGCAATTTTCTGAAATGTGCTGTCACTTGATCATTTTCTGTGATGGATTACTTTTAATTGCAATATTGATCATAAATAAATAATTAAAGCTCTAGATTGTGTTCTATTTGGAGTTGTAAAGTGGCAAATGAGTCCATGTGTCAAAATGGATTTAAAGACATGCAAGTGAAGAATCAGAGCTGTCATAATTAACAAATAAGTGATGAAAAGAAATCATACTAGAGCCATTCATCAACATTGCAATGCTAAATATCAGTGACAGTAGGGCCAAAGGGAAAAAAAAGAAACTCTGATCAAATCAGCAGCAGCAGAGCAAAGCAGCTGTATATAAAGCTCCATGCCTGAGGGATGTCGTCTTCTCACCCCATTTTCACATCCAGTATATTTGTCACACTTACATTTTTCAGATCATCAAACACATTTTAATATTAGACAAAGATAACACAAGTAAAATGCAGTTTTTAAATGATGATTTCATTTATTAGGGAAAACATACTTTGTCCATATGTGAAAAAGTAACTACCCCTCATGAATTAACAATGATTAACCAATTTTTTTGTTAAAGTTGGGTTAAATTTCACTGGCCACAACCAGCCCAGATGACTGCCAGACTTGTTGAATCAAGAATTCACTAAAACAGAACCTGTCTGACAAAGTGAAGTCGGCTAAATGATCTCAAAGAGCAACACATCATGAAACGATCTGAAGAAATTCAAGAACGGATGAGAAACAGTCATTGACATTCATCAGTCTGGAAAGGGTTACGAAGCCATTTCAAAGGCTCTGGGACTCCAGTGAACCATGGCGAGAGCCATTAACCACAAATGTAGAAAACTTGGAACAGTGGTGAGCTTTCCTAGGAGAAGCCAACCTACTAGAATTACCCCAAGAGCTCATTGAAGACTCAGCCAGGAGGTCACAAAAGAACCCATCTAAAGACCTGCAGGCCTCACTTGATTAAAGTGTAAGTGAACCCCCACCTCAGAGCTAACTCCGCCCACTTCAAGATTTAAAAAAATACACAGAAAGTGAGCAGTTTGGTACTGAGAGGAGGGAGGGGCTAAGGCCGTTTTTTAAAATATTTTTTTTCAGGACGGGGGTTTCCAGATGAAGCGAAAGTGACAGTGGCTCCCCTTGCCAGAAAGTGACACAGAGTCCCGCAGCACTGCTGTCTCAGAGCGAGGATTTTTCCCCTCACTGAGTCCCCTGAAGCAGGCTGTTGTGTGGTGGACTGTGGTGGTCCTGAGCACTACCTGTTTGGGCCGTTTGCCCCAGCACCGGTGTTACTAAAGCTGGAGCTCTCAGAGCCGAAGCAGTGCAGGTGCAGGAGAGGATGGGAGTGATCTCTGAATAGTAAAGTCAGTTAGAGGCGGTAATGTTCTACCTTTTATATAGAGTTTGTGATGCTACGTTACATAAGCCCCACCTTTTCAGAAAAGATTTTTCGAAGCAGATGTCCATTTGAGCTAATCAGAAGCCGTAAAATGCAGATTTTTATCAGTTTGGTGCAAATATCAGAAATAACACCAGCATTGATGTGTTTTATCTTTTCAGTCAGGTACTTCAGTGTACAGCTGAAAAAAAAAATGCTAGTGTTCACTACTTCTTCAAGTTAACCCTCTGAGGATGGCTTTTTTGTATATACAAGAAAAGATGCATGTTATTCAAAGTTAAATAACTTCTGAACTGTAAATTGTAACCTCAGTAAATCTGGCAGCCCTCTTTTGTGCCATTCTAATGATGCTATCCACGTCTTCATAGCTCTTACAGAACATTTTCTAGTGAGCCTGGAACTTGGCTGACTTTCCGGCTGACATCTTTAAGTCCTTTTATAATCCTTTTTCTTTATTGTTCCTGCACTTCACCGGTTATGCATTAAAACTGGGCTGTGACAACCAATGGCAGGCTGTTCTGTCATCATGTCATGCTTCGCTGAACGGTGCATGTGCACAGACTTTGAAACTGTGGAAGAGAACATGAATGACTCACAACAGAGAGAAAAAGACAGATGCTGTAATTTGTCCTTCAGAGCCACTGCACTTTCAATTATCACTCAAATTCCCAAAAGCTCATGGACTTCTCTTTTTTAAATGTGAATATTTTGAAGACTTTTTGTCACTGAATGATAAGTTTCAAATTCTTTGGTCCCAAAGAGATGGGAGAACAAGTTTGATAAAGTTTGGTTAAAAATAGTTTAGGGCTCAGAGGTTTAAGGCCAGTCTTCATGATTCAACCATAAGAAAGAGGCTGGGCAAAAATGGCGTATATGGGAAAGTTCCAAGACTAAAACCACTGCTGACACAAAAGAACACAAAGGCTCACATTTACCAAAAACACCTTGATGATCCTAAAGACTTTATTCTGAGATATTCTGCTTATTCTGTGAGAGAAATATGAGAGAAAAGTTGAACTTTTTGAAAGGTGCTGCTACATCTGGTGTGAAACTCAAACAGCATTTCACCACACCAACAGTCAAACAAGGTGGTGGTAGTGTGATGGTCTGGTGGTCTGAAGTAAAATGGGACATTGACACTTAAGTTCTTCTAGATTGTCACAATCAGAATTCAGTCCATATTCCACCCTCACAGTAGTTTTATGAGCCATCTTCAGTTTGTCTTTTCTGCCACAGCTTTGTTCTTCTATCATTGCATTAGCCTCTTTTTGTCCCTTTTCCCTACAGTAAACACACTTACGTCACATAAACCAGACATCCTATGATTACAGTTAGGCCAAAAAGTCTGGTGGGAGCTGCATCCCTTGCAAGCATCTACCTTTCTTATTTACGCTGTTATTCTTAATGAGTTATCTACAGACGAATAGCAAGCTGTTGATATGTGTAGGTCATGCAGAGTCATGTGTGGAAGGATTAAAATAACAAGTATATATGATTATGGAAAACTATTACTGTCAAACTATAACGCAGCATATAGATCTCACAGTTTTTCCAAATTATTGGTGTTTTATAAATTCTGAAGCTTGTGCTCGGCATTTTTTCTCGTTTAAAGTTAAAAGAAGAAAATAGGAATCCAAATATTTTATTATGAATTAGTCAGCCAGTGTCTTATACATGTGGTAGATAGTCATAGCAGTCTCTAATCCCTTGAATAAGATTGTTTTGAACATTTGTATCTGAATGGGAAAGAAAAATTCACACATTTCATTTCAAACACTCTTTTCAGTACTCTTGCTGAGGAGGTGTAAGCTTGACATTTCTGAATAGCCTCTTCACAAAGAGTCCCTGTACTTGACCCTGCCCCCTTTTCTTAAAAAAGAAAAAAAACCTTATTTGAAGGCATGCTCAAAAGGCAGCAGGATGTATTTGACCTTTGGCCTAAATGAGTTTTAATATTGTTTTAATGTAGCCTGAAATAGTTTATGGCATGTGCAGTCTGCAGATCGTGAAACGTTACTCAAGCAATGACGGCAATATTGTACTCTTATCCATCCCTAATCAAACTCCTGCTAAAGTTAAGTCTTAACAGTAAAAACTCAGTCATGTCTGTCTGAAAGCAAGTAGAAAAAGAAAGAAGAAACACAAATTATCAGATTGAACACAGAACTCTAATCTCAGAATGATTAAAGGAAAACATTGCTGGGACGAAGACCACCAACATTGTGTGCCAGAGAATAATGAGGATTAAAACCACTCTGTCAAGTATTGTTTGCCCATAAAAAGTCATGTAAGGTCACTGCAGAGATTCACAGGACACATAAAAATGCTAAAAGCAAAGAATTAATCAGACTGGTGCCATGAATATGGTGGAGACTGCTGTTTAAACAAAGACAAACTGTCAGATGAGACCATCTGAAAGCAGCACATCGTCTCCTCCATCTGACAACAGAGCTGCATCCCAATGAAATATAACATCGTTTCAGTGTGATGCTGTTAGCTGCTGTAAATTTTCTGCATGTTTGAACATAAAATAAATCACCTTACACTCTTCCTTTCATGAAAAGCAAATCAGTGCTCGATACCGTCCCAGATAACCTGTAGTTAAGTTTGCATACAGTTCAACAAATCCTGATCTTTGGCCTCTTTAAAAACACATCCAAACTTCCTCCATCCTTTTCTTTCTACTGTAGCAACCCATTCCTCTCTGTCTCACGTCCACATTTCATCTTTTCTAATCCCCTTGACTGAAGAGCAGGAGAGCCAGTGGCTCCAGGGCGTAAAGCAGGATGAGAAGTAAATTAGAGAGGAGAGCGCGCTCGACACAAGAGAAGGAATGAAATGGAAAGAGAGTGGCTCTCTAGCTGCAAACAGAGGACGGACCGAGAGCGGATGAGTGCAAACGCAGTTTGATGAATAAAGATGAGATCAACCTTCATTAAAGTCCTTTTTTTTTATTTGGAAGAAATAATTAAGTAGATTAAAAAACTTTGAAATGTAGGCATATTTATTTTGAGGAGAAAGTAGCTGAGGCCATTGTTAACCAATCACCTAAATCAGTGGTTCCAGACCTGGGGTTCAGGCATCTCGGGGGGGGGGGCTGTCTGCTCCCACGTTGTCAAAATTACATCTACATATATTATTTTTAACCATGACAAGAAACATAATGTATTAGGGCCAATCTAAAAGATGGAAAAAAAATGAAGAGAAACCGCTAATTTTTGCGCAAAAGGTTGAATTTATTTTGGATTTTCTTTCTTTTATGAGATTAGGAAGTTGAATATTTACAAGAAATCAAACTCAGAATTTCAGTTTTAAAAGTCAGAAATTAACAAGGGAAAACTGGAAACTTTCAGTTTTAAAAAGTCTTAAAATTTGATGCCAGAAACTCAAAAATGTCAATTTTTTTAATTGTACATTTTTAACGGTATAAAGTTAAAAAATTACAAGAAACCAAAATGAAAACAGTAGTTGGATTTTCTACTTTATAGGCTCAAAAACACTATGCTTTGATTCATGTACATTTAAAACCTTTAAAGTAAGACATTTCTATTTTTTTCCTATAATTAACAACTTTTTAAACTTGAGAATTTTGAGTTTTTGTCTTAAAAATGAACAGATCCTCTTTATATTTTTTTCTAGAGAGGCCTTATACACGATCGTAATAATAGTTTATACATAGATGTTTTGTCAAAAACACCTGCATGTAAGCTTTATTATGTTGGGATTTTGTCAATGAAAACAATCAAATTTGACATTTAATTTTTCCAAGTGGGTCATGGGTGAGGGCTTAGCTTTCCATAGATGTGAGAGTAAGGGCATAAGGAAAAAAGGTAGGGAACCACTGCTTTAAATGAATGACACAAAAATATGGCGTCTTAAAGTCATTTCAATTTCAACACAAAAAAACATGAATAAAATCAAAAACTCATATTATTAAACTTTTAACAACCCACAGACATCCCTTTACCACTCAAGCCATGTAATAAAAATATGAAAACACACAAAAACAATCCCCAACAATTAATTTTCTGAAATGTCCAAAATTTTTTGCATTTAGTAGCTGTGTTTTTCAATAATTGGCACTTTTTTCACCTGACTTTGGGCTGTTCTTAAAACAGTCTGCCTGTTTACTCCAGTCATGGTCATATCAGTGCTGCTGGCATTCAGGACAAGGTGATAAGTCATTTTCAGACAGCCTGAGGTAGCCGAGGTGAGCAGCAAAGTGCAGCACAGGAACACAGAAATTTAAATAAGTCCTGAATCAGAGAGGCTGTGCTTTGTCCTTAAAATGCTCGAGCAGCATAGTGGTGATGATGTTGGTGCTCTGTGGAACTAACAACCCTTCAAATAAAAGCTAAAAACAAATCTAAGCTGAATCCTACCATTAACCTCTATAGATTCCCACTTGGCCAAAAGATAGAAACATCTCTGCCCAAGAAAAAGCAGACATTTCATGACTAGCAGTATAAAGAAATGCTGAAGTGTAAAGGGTTTATTGCTTTTATGTATGTCAGCAGAATCTGAAAGAGAGAAAAAACATTTTGTCTATGGCTTTGGCCGTTTCTTCATGTTCAGGATGTGAAGTGTCAGCGTGTTTGTTAGTTCAGGGGACGACAGTGTACGGCTGATAGGGCAGCATCTTTTGTCGTTGGTTGATGGCATAAATCCAGGCGGGTTTGACGAAGTTCAGATTGCTGTTTTCCATGAGCGCCTGTGATGAAAGAAAGAGTGAAAGAGAGAGGCACAGGGAGGTCATCAAGTGTTCCTGCATTATTATTCCATCTTCTTTTCATTCAGCTTTTACTACAGAAATACAGACAGAAAGATGAAGAAAGCCTCAAAGTGCTCAATTCAAACTGCTGTCAAGGTCTACAAATGGCTCGAGACCAATTCTGACCCACAATTCAGCAGATTTTCAACACTTCAGCTATTAGACAGAGAAGGTTAAATCAGTGGCTCCGACTTAGCTTTATTTTTTTTATTCGACTAAACATCAGAAAGAGACAAGCACAAACCTCTAAAATGACAAACTCTTCCTGCTTTTAGTGTTGATCACTCAATGCTGATATTATTATTATTATTATTGTTATTATTATTACAATCTTTAAAGATGGTATTTGGGCCTTTTTTGCCTTTATTTGATAGGATGACTAAGGAGGGAAGAAATATCAGAGGCAGGGGAAGACAGGCACCAAACAGCATGAGGATTGGGAATTGATAGACTTCAGCCTTTGCATGCTCTACTAACTGAGCTAAACTGGCACCAAAATGACTGTTTTATCCCCTGACTTTTTTAAGACATTTTTTGCAGGGTAATCAGTGAAACTGAGATCAAATTCTTTTCATAAGACTGAAAAGCAAAATCAAATGCAATCTCACACAAATATAGTGTTTTTAAAGCTTCTATAAGGAAGATGCGCAGAAGAATTCTACATTCAACCCAATTATTTGGTAACAATGAAGCAACGTGTCACTTTGATGGTGCTCTGATGGCCTGGTTGGGTCACGCCCCATGTACAAGGGCTGCCCAGGTTCAAGTCCAGCCTGTGGCTCATCCCTGTTTTCTGTCAACTGTCCTTCTCTTCAAGATAGAGGTATGAAAAGCCCCCATAAATATCTTTATAACAAGAAAGATCAGCAATGAAAGGGGGGGATTAAGTGAAGTGAGAAAGACAGCGAGACAGCATCCCTTTGCAGCTCTTTTAAGCCTTAGAGTTTTAAGATGTTTTGATTTACTTTTAAAGGAGCCACAGGAGCGCACACATGACTGTTGTGGTGGTTTCCCTATACAAAATAATCCAGAAAACTTCCTGAGCCTAAAGAGACAGTTTTTTTCACCTAAGCTTCAAAAAGACTTTTTCCCACCTGCTCCGTAGCAAAAGTCCCATGTGTAATCACATGAAAGTGCGAGTAGATGTGTGAACCCAGCAGGAAATATTCAGGAATAACTCCGCGGGTGAGAAGGAGTTAACATCTACAGCACATGTCTGGAGCACGACCAATCCCATTTTCTTTCCTTGTGATGAAACTGTCTGATTGTGTGATCTGTTTGCCTGAGTGTAAACAATTCAAACTAAATGCTGCATTAGTATATAGGCAAAGATTATCATTAAGAATTTCATTCTATGGCTTCATTCACCATATCTACATTAATTCTTTAAATGGTCCATCTGACAGAGATACTATCCCTTATGACAGGGGGGTCCAGACTTTTTCCAATGAGGGCCACATACAGAAATACAGAAGAATGGTGGGGCCACTTTCAAATTCCTTGCCTTGAGGATATTAAATAAGTAAGGCCAATCCAGTGTTAGTTAATACATGCTAAGTGATTGAATACATCTAAATGGCTTGTTAATGGCTGACAAGGCAAATAGACAGTAATTTTTTCAAGGATTTGGGGGGGCCAATCAAATTTCAGGGAGCCCTGTGTGGCCCTGGCTACCACTGGCTCTGCCCCTGAAATGCCATTGGTGCTGCAATAATCTATCAGGACATTATTACTCAAGACATCTTCTAGTCAAAAATTTTGTTTACAGAATCAACATGGTAGCACTGCCTAGTGGTGAGACTAAAAAGAACCATACAGTTGAGCACAAGCTTCATCATCTCATGTGGGCCATATATCATTTTATTTCTAGAATTTGCTGTGGGCCAATCAAGAATGGACTGCTGACCACATTTGGCCTCCCGGCCATAGTTTGGACACCTCTGCCTTATGAGGTGCAACTCAGAGAGGTTTTAGGGACAGCCTGACTGAAACTGTGTGTGTAGAAACAGTTTAAATTTGTGACTCCTTTTTATAACCTCAGTTAAAAACAATTAAAAGTCCATGCACTCACGTCAACTATGCGACTTTCCTTTAGCCGTTAACACAGGTTTATGAGTTTTCAGAAAACATCAACCTCAGCAATACCTGACTCTTCCACATATGTAAAAGTTCATAACTAGCAGCGCATTCGAAAATACGGTTAAATAGAAATGAACAAAACAGACAGCTAAATAAATGAAATCACTTCAAATGTCTTTTCTGAATAAAGTTCATCCGGAGGTTTTTTGAGGAATTAATGCATCCAAACTGATATTTTAGCATGCTGTTGACTGGACATTGATTTGGACAGAAGTGGATGATGATTTTTCAATTTTCCACCTTATTCGGAAGATCTGAGTGCAACCTGCAAATTTAATTTTGCTGTTATTGGAGAATAAATAATTCAATTTACTGGCTGCTGGAAGAACAACGTTGGCAAAGGTCAAACATAAACTATGTTTTCTTGCATGTTAATCAATGTTTGAGTTATTGACCTTAATCAGTCCGCACACATCAAATGTCAGTCTTATATGTGTGACCATTCAACTCAGACTCTTATTCTTTTTTACAATAAAAAATTTAATATGTACACATCGGCCTCCGCCAGAGTTGTTCCCTGTAGTCAGGATCTCAAAACAAGCTGAGTGGAGGGAGGGTTTCTCATTTAGGTGCCTAAGAACTCATACCTGCTTTTTCAGATGATGTTCTGTTCGCATATATGATTTTGTATGATGACTTGTTTATGAGTGAAGGTAAAATAGATCCAAATCTATGTTTCAGCCCTCATTTATGGACTGGGAAGTCACCGAAAGGATAAAATCAAGGATATAGTCAGTCAAAATGAGTTCCCTCAGGAGGGTGGCTGGACTCTGCCTAAGGGATGGGGGGAGGAGCTCAGATATCCAGAGGGGGCCTGGAATAGACCCTCACTGCTTTAGCACCAAGATGAGCCAGTTGACACACCAGATACTGTTTCACATGCACAGGATTTATTGCACATCCATCTGGGCGACAGTCATGGTGTTTTGGGAAGAGAAGCCCCTTAGAAAAAAAACCCAGAGGGTGATTAAATGGTCATATTAACTGCAGGCCAATCAGAACAACAAAACATATGACATTGTAGGCATGCACCAGGTGGTAAACCTAACACTTGCCACTCAAGGGAAAAATGATCTTTTCTGCCAAGAAAGGCATTCAGTGCTGTTCCTTGCTTTTTTTTTTTTTTTTTAATGTTTTTCAATTCTGATAAAGCTGCCACTATATCTGCATACAGACTAATCTCTTCACTAGCAGCCATTGTTTACAGGCTTGCAGTACAATTAAACCCAGCCTGCAGCTACTTCCCAGTTGGAATGGCACTGATTGGTCCAGTCATTCTAAGACCAGGAGCTAAAGTTTAAACTAGATGGATCTGCCTGGTGACACAGATGGAATCTGGCCAATTTATCAGCTTTGCAAGGTTAGGAGGACGCCTCCCTTTGGAGGTCTTCCAGACATGACCAACTGGGAGGAGGCACAGAGCAGACCCAGAGCTGGCTGAATGCATTCTCTTTACTTTCATATCTTTCTGAACTTCAGGTTTATTGTGCAAAGTTAGGCACAAACACATCCAAGTATTACTTCTTTGTGCTGTTATACAGAAATTCCCAAAACAGAGAAATAAAATAAAGTTAGTTCATTGTTTGCCAAATACATATGGAAAGACATTTACGTGAAAGACAAAGACAAAACAACCATGACAGAGAAAGGAATAAATTCCAGGCAAACAAACACATTTTTTTGAAACCACAATAATGCTTCTCATCCTCAGTACAAGATCCATGTTATAAAATTTGATTAGCTCCAGTTTACCCAGCAAGCTTAGGACCGTGAATCCTTGATCAGCATTCATAGATGAATACCATCTGCTGATGAATTGTGCATTTTTTAGTCTTAGCTGATGCATATTTTTCTCCAACATTTAAAGTCCTTTAAAGACTAATTTCCATGGCTTATAAGGTTGGGAATCTCTTTTAAGCCAGTTCAGTCTTAAAACCTTTTTTTTGGAGAACTACAGTACTGTGCAGATCTTTTAGGCATGTCTGGGAAAAAAGTATGTGGTAAGCAAGTTTCCTGAGGGTACCACTGCGCAGGAGGAGGATTGACACAACCCTAGAAATGCTCTGGATGTCTTTATATATGCCAGGGGCATGGGAAAATAGTGCCCTACATGCCTAAAACTCATGCACGGGAGTGTATGTTAGGAGCTGACTGATTATCAGCTTGGCTGATTATTGTTATCAGTCATTTAATTCAGCGGTAATTGATAGATGAATTGAAAAAAATTGTGCTACTTTGGCCTCACTGCAAGGTGCGTCTTCCCTTCTGGCCCTGTTTTCACTCTCAAAAGTCTCACCAAATGTCCTGCATACAACACAATCTGATTAGTCAGATGTCACATGAGTAACTGGCCACTCAACACTTCAGCCTAGGTGCCACTGACACAGTGAGCATGTGGAATCACTTCATGTTTTCCTGTGCCTTTTGTCATGCTGATAGAGCTGATTATTTTCCTTCATGTTTTCAATCATGCAGTTTTACTTTTGTCACATTAAGTACATTTTGTATGTCATAATAAATGCACATCAGTTCCAAATATCTGTTATCGGTCTCATGAACTACTAATAATCAGTATCAGCCCAGAATAACCAACCAGGTCTACCTTACTGTATATGTGATACATGCTTTTTATTCTGTTAGTCATTGTTACGAGGATGACCTGAGAAGGGACTCTGGGTAGATAAAAACCAAACATTTTGTCTGCTGAATCAATTTTCTCCCTCCAAAAGTTCTCCAAGATAATGAGCATTAGTTGCAGATTTTTCTCCATAATTATTCTTTTACTTCTGTACTAGGCTCTACTGCAGGAGGGTTTTTAAATCCCTTCTTGCCTAGGTATGCCTTGGATCCTCAGGAGGATCTGACAAATGTTGCAGAGGAGGGAGACCCCTGGGTGGACTTGATAAGCCTGATGCAACTGCAATCCCACCTTCCATCAGTTAAAGAAAATCAGTGGATAGAAAATAATTTGTTGTCTTCACAGCATGGGTAAAGTGCTGAGAAACAGTACTGCTTGGCAAAAGTTGAAGGTTAAATGTGAACAGTATCCAACCCTTTATTTTTTTGACAAAACTGTTACAAGAAAAAGAACTACTCACATCTTCAAAAGAGTCATGCCACCCCTCACTGGTCACCACAAACTGAACCTTTTCTGTCATGTAGTCCTCAACCGCTCTGGAGCAAAAACATTTTATTGCTTACATAAAAACATTTAATAGCAGTGTTATATATTTTTAAATAAAGGTTTTAAAGGTAACTTTCAGAAGCCTCTCTCACCCGTTAAATGCTACGATGTATCTCAACAGTATACGCCTCTCGTTGTTGGGGAATTGACCATAGAGGAAAAAGTGCTTTCCCCTCAGGAAGTCTGGAGAAAGAAATGAAAGAGGTAAATCATGACCAGCAGTATATAGAAAATTTTCTTTGTTAAAACGTAGAGGAAGCAAAGAAAAAAATGGCACAAGCTTTTATGTGCCGTTCCTGATAGGCAGAAAGCCATCCAATTAGTGTTTGTGATGTCTGATGAGGAAAGGAGGACACTTGTCCCTGTGAAAAAGCAGCTACAGATGAAGAGAAACAGGAGGACACAGAGATGGGAACAGAAAAAGACAGACCTGGGAGCTCTGGGATGGGATGATCCTGTTCAGCCTCAGCGTCTGTGTTTTCATCAGTTGACCCCCCGTATGGATCCTCCTCTTTCACTGCTGCTTTTTTCTGTCTGCTCTCGTTCTCAACCCTGTTGGAAGGACAGGACAAGAGTTGCTGTTATCTTAGATGGTCCAGGATTGGTGTCTCTAAAAGATGGCACCTCTCTGCTTGTGGCCCTCATTTCTTTGTCTTGCCTGGACAACTCTTCTACCAACAGCAGAACTCATGTCATTTTTTTCTCTGTCATCAGCAGGAGATTCTCTGAAAAATAACTTGGTAAAAGTGAAAAGTTTTTAAGTTTTTTAAAAAGTAGTTTTGAGTTCTGTTTATTAATGTTGTTGTAAAAGAGGCAGATTGAAAGATAGAAAAGAATTTAAGGGAATTCTGTGTTTGTTATGAACTACAAAAACCCAATTCCAAAAAAGTTTGGATATTCTGAAATTCTGATTACATCACAACTACAAGATATCTAATGTTCAACCTTTGTGTTTTTAGTATGCACACATTCTGAATTTGAGCCCTGCATCACACACCCAAACCTGGGACAGGAGCATGTTTATTGCTTTTTTACACCATTTGTTGTAACAACATTCTGTGAGCGTCTGCTACTGAAGACACTAAAAGAGTTTTCCATTTTTGATAAATTTACATCTTCAGTTGCTCAACAGTGCAGAATATCATTGGCATTTTTTTTTGCATTTCAATAATGCACCATACATTTTCAATGTGAGACAGGTATGGGCTGCATGCAGGCCAGTCTGGTACCTACACTATTATTGTCAAACCATGCTGTTGTAGCTAGTGCAGCATGTGGCTTTGCATTGTCTGGATGAGACATTCATTACTCTAAAACAACTGGTGTCTTCACTGATGTGCAAATTACCCACGTAATGGGCACTAATGCACCCCCACATCATCACAGATGCTGGCTTTCACATTAACATGATGCATACTATGTGAGTTTTTCTTAGATTCTGGTCTTGGTCCTTTTATAAGTGAAGGTGTACATATGTCAGTTTGTAAATACTATTATTTCTATTTTTTGTCTTCTGTACTGAAGTATTGTAGGCACACTTTTTCTTCACTTTTTATTTTGTTATGAACTTAGTAGAAAAAGTACATTTGTTTGGTAGATTATTTCTTTGTTGTAACAATACTTTTTGGCGATAACTTTTATACCGTTGGAAAGCCTGTTTATTTCCCCTTTAAATGGTGCCACATTTGTAAGCAGCATTTCTTTTTGGGATGAGCAGTAGAGCTGAGTATGTGGGTTGTGCCCATGAAAATTTTCAAATTCTTCTCTGCCAATGCCAAACACCTCATTATGCCTCATTGTGACAGGCTGCAAAGTGGGCATCCCAAGAAGACGACACCTCAAGAAGACCGTTTCCTCACCATTTTGGGACTTAGGAACCGTGGGCTGTCTTCTACAGATTTGCAGTCAAGGTTTGCAGGACGATATGGCTGACACTCTCTGCCCAGACAATCTGGTCTCATAGGGCCTGCCATGACTGCCCCTCACTGTCAGGGTTGTTTGTGCTGGTGTCAGCCACATGTGCACTGAAACCTGAACATGTGGAGGAACTTTATGTTCAGGGATGAGTCCAGATTCTGCCTGCAGTGGTTGGATCTTGTGGAGAAGACATGGAGAACACTATGCTGTTTGCTACATCAATAAAGTAACATCTTATGGTGGAGGCAGTGTGATGTGTGGGGCGGCATCTCCCTCACTGGAAAAACAAGTCTCGTCATCATTGGAGGCAGTCTCAATGCAGACATATTAATGAGATTCTGCAACCCCAGGCAATCCACAGTCTCAGTCTTATCAGAGATTACCTCCAGAATTTGGGAGTGGGGAAGAAGGAATGGCCTGCCAGCAGCCATGACTTCAACCCCATTGAACACTTGTGGGATCAGCTAGGGTGTGCCAGAGCGACCAACACAACCACGTTGAAATATCCATCACAGAATGTTTCAGATCTTTAAAGTCCTGTTGCCTGAAAAGTTGAACATCATAGGTAATCAGTGCTGGTTTGTTGCCTTTGCTTTTAAATCTAGATATTTCTTGATATTCTCTGAATCTTTTGATAATATTATGAGCTGTAGGAGGTAAAATCTCTAAATTTCTTGTATTAGGACATTGAGGAACGATGTTCATTTGGACTAGTTTACCACGCAGTCTTTCACAGAGTGGAGACACCTATTATTAATGAACCTACATACCTGAGGAATGTTCCAGCTGTTTTAGACATCTTCCTCTGTCTTTTTTTGTTCGTTCTTGTACTAACTTTTAGGAACGTTTATTTTTTAAAAGATGGGAATCCAGTTCTTCAGTTTGAATATTTATCATCTTTTTAGTGCTGTATTCAACTCAAACTAGGCTGAAAATTACCTGCAGAACACTGTTCTCAGTTTTTAATCACATTTTAACACTGTCTTAATGGCATTTTATGTTTTTTTTAATAAACATAACAGATTACTGATGAAACCTTCATCAAATTGTTTTTGTCTTTTCATAAAAGTTATCTTTGATTCAAAGTACTTTCTGAAAGGCTGTGCACAAAAAATTATTGGGGCCATATTTAAAAAGGAAAGTCAAACCAGTCTATCCCTCCAAGAAACAGGGATTTTTAAACCTTTTCTTTTTTAGTAAAATGGCTCTCATGTGGATCTTACACAAACAAACTGATTTGTTTGTTCTTCTATCAAGAATCCTTGAAGTCTGCAGCTGCATATATGAAGAGGTAGGGGTGTTGGAAAATATTGATACACTGATATATAGCGATATTTAGCGGCGCAATACTGTATCGATATTTTAAAATGCAGTATCGATATTTTTTAATAAATAATTTACTTTTATGGTGCGGTAGTTTGTGGTGTAATTTCAACCCCTGACCGCTAGTTGACAGCAAGCAGTTGACTGTTCCCTCTTCTCCTCTGCTTAGACAACGAGATCACAGAAGACTTACAGTCTAAGCGGTCTGGTTTTGTGCACACAACTGCAATAATGGGGAAGAGTGCTGACTAGATGAATGTCCAGAAGACAATCCCTGAAACCCTCCACAAGGATGGTAAGACACAGAAAGTCACTGCTGAAAGGGCAGGCTGCTCTTAGAGGCTGTCTTAAAGCATATTCATGGAAAGTTGACTGGAAGAGAAAAGTGTAGAAAGAAAAGGTGCACAAGCAACAGGGATGAGCTCAGCCTTCAGAGGACTGTCAAACTAAGCAGATTCAAGAACTGAAGGAAGATAAGAGAGGCACAGGTGCTTGCCATCCAGTGTTTTCAGTTTTCACACTCAGTGATGGTTTAAAGTGTCATGTCATCTGCTGCTTTTGGTCCACTGTGCTTCATCAGGTGCCGAGTCAAGGCTGTCATTAATCTACCAGAAGATTCTAGAGAACTCCATGCTTCCATCTGCTGAGAAACTTTATGGAGACACTGATTTCCTTCTCAACAAAACTAAAAGAAACTGGTTTGGTGACAATGGTATTACTGTGTTTGACTGGCCAGCCAACTACCCTGACCTCAACCCCAAAGAGAGTCTAAGGAGAAATGTCAAGAGGAAGATGAGAGACTCCAGACTCAACAATACAGATGAGCTTAGGGCTAAACAGCTTCCTAAAACCTGAGCAGAGCCATAGACTGATTGGCTCCATGACATGTCACACAGATGCAGTACAAAAGGAGCCTGACCAAGTGCTGAGTGTATAAAAAAGCATAATTTTCAACAATATCAACATTTCTGTATTATAAATCCTTTTTTTTTTTGGACTGATGTTTTGTCAAAGTCCAATATTTTAAGATAGTGGATTTTTATTTTCTACGCTGTAATCATCAAGATTTAAACAAAAAAAAAAGTCTTCATATATTTCACTTTATATTTGATTAATCTAGAATATATGGAAGTTTATCTACTTGAATTAAATCAAAGGGTAAAAAAAGAACTTCCTGATGTTCTAGTTTTGTGACATGCACCTGTATATGTATATATATTTTTAAAGGTTATTTTTCATTTACAGGTTATTGTGTACTAATGTGAATGAAAAGAGCAGAACTGGCGCTAAGGACAGAACCATAAACCAAGAAACAAATAGAACCAAGTCTTCCATATCAATATATTAAAAATCATTGGTATGTTCAGGATTGTTTACCTCTGAAGTTCGTCCTCTGTGTCCACGCCTGATCCATCATCCCCTCCTGCGAAAGGAAGTGCTTATTTGTCAATGTGGTTCAAATGACCTTAATTTGATTTATGTCGATGCCAGTAAAGGTTTTGAAAATGAAAAATGAAGGTTCAAGTTTCCAGCTGTGCATAGTCTTGCATGTTTACGTTTTATCAAACAAGTTCACTGAAACAACAAGGCTGTTAAATCCTTTTCACTTCAAGTAGCATCACTAGACTCTGGTCCTTAACAAGTATTTACGAAAATATAAGTTAAAGTTTAATTTTAAGGTTGTTTTTGAGGGATTACCCCTATTATTATTCGTTGTTACATGGTTATTTCTTTTTCTGTATAGCCGGCAGATAAAACAGCAGGTAAATCATGAGTTTAAAAGATGTAGCTTTGTTGCTAACACTTTCTATTACCATACAATAAACGCTGTGCTGAGAGGTAGCCCTTATTAAAATGCTGCCTCCCCCTTGCGTTTGTTGGATCCATGTTTGTTGTGTCTCCTCTCTGATGCACCCTGCCACTTTACTTCTGGCCTCGCATTAACATAGAAATGAGAATCATGCACAAGTCCCTTCACATTGATCAGGCTTCGCTTTCATTTTTGCATTTCCCTCCGACAGCATCTACAGTCTTGCTTTTTTTTTTTTCACGGTGGCGTCGTCAACTCATCCATTTCCAAGTGTTTCATAAAGGTGATCCCTTTTATCCAATCCTCTGGCTCTCACACCGTCCTCCTGCCCCTCTCGATTCATTCAGCCCTCTTCAGCTGCAGTGCTGCCCTCCCACCCTCTTTACCTATTCAAGCTAATGGACTGAACTGCTGCCTGTGGGCAACAGCAAACTACAACTCAGCTCTGACATCCTCAAAGCAGTAAAATAAGTAAAAAAAATGAAAAACCCTGTTTACAAGCTTATTTTCCACTTTAATTATCAACAGTACTTTATTTTAATTAAGAAGCATCCAAGGTTCTTTAGGTTTTGTTTCTTTTGTGTGTTTTCCTTCTTAGTCAAATATTGGGCTCTTGTCTCTTTAAATGTGGTTGCAATGGATACTTGTAGCAGAAGACTCTAAAGCAGAGAGATCTTTTAATGTGATTCAGCTTGTAAAGTGTGCACATAGAGAGAAAAAGATAAGCACTAATTTATAAACAAAAGAGGAGATACTCCAAACAAGAGGGTGAATCAGGAGGTCTTTGGTTTTTCAATCTGCTCTGGATTTTATCAGTATGACTGTAGTGTGTGCTGTTTTACAATAAGATGCTGTGCATGTTGATAATTGAAGCACACATGAAGTTTGACTGAATTTAAGTAGAAACATTACCAGGCTTTAGCCATGTTAGCAACTCTGCAGGGCTTTGCCAAGTCCCATGTTTCTCATATTTTATATGTAAACGTGTTTACTATGACCAGAGATGGAGAACTTTTTAATTCAGTTTCTGTTATGACCTGTGAGTAGGCTACAAACTTCTGCCCTTTTCTGTTATATTTCCATGGTTGATGTTCAAATAATACATGGACAAATCCCGATGTTTAAAGTGAGGATTCAACGTGAGAGAGGGAGACTGAGGGGAGGGGGCGAGCATTTGAGAAGGAAGCGCTGATCTGAATCGTCAATGACCAATTTAAGTGACTTTGACTGATGTGAAAATCCGTATAAAATCAAACCTGTTCTGGAAAAAAAAAAACAAAAAAAAAGAAACCAAAGGTTCGCCATCAGTGTGCAAACATGATTAGAACAATGTGAGATCGATTCATTTCTTCATATGCATAAAATTTGGAAGAAAAAAAACAACTCAGTGTGTAAAGGACATGAAAGTAAAAAGGCGTCCTGGTGGCAGAAATCTGTCAAAGTGCTGTTGCAAAACCACAAAATGTCTGTGGCTGGAGAACTTAAAGAGACAGAGGCGGAGTGAAGCTGGGAGAACTGAATGGTGCCGGGTGGGATTGAGTTTGCATGTGGAACTCCCAATGATGGGCCACACATCATGCCACTTTGATTCTGTAACCCTGTTATGCACGGAGAAATTGCACAGTGGATAGTAACAGTAACACACCACTGCTGTGTATCAGAACAAATGAAAAATGATGAAAGAATGTCATTACAACACGGTAGCACATTTGCAGTCTCTGAAATGAATAATGACAGATGTAGGCCTGTAGACAACCAAAGGAAAACTTAGTTGGCCAAAATCACACCCAGGCACCAACCAATCGATTGGTCGTTAAGGTAAAAAAAACAAAAACAAACAAAAAAAAACCCTTTTTTTTTTCTTAAATCAACTATTTTGGGACTAGTTTAATCCATACAGGTTCCTTACTGCATCTGTTGAAGCATTAATACATTTTAGGCTCATCATTTAAATTCATACTTTCAAAAAAAATTTTAATTGAGTGACAGCGTGCACCTGCCTTTGATTACATGATCTCTGTGATCCCAGCGTGGTAACTCTTCAAATTTAAATGGCCTATAAAATAACTTCAGATCATTCTTTGTCATTCATTATAATGATAACTACCAACAGGACCATTTGATCCAGCCCACACTGTGTCATTTATGAGCATAATGCAGACATCATGCAGCGTTTATTTACGGAGCTGAGAGTGAAAAAATTCTAGTTGGGACTTAATGACCCGCAGACATCATCTTTCATCTCCTCTGCTTTCTGTCTGAGAGAGAAGCTAATGGTAACGTGAACACTTTAAGGAGATTATAAAATCAGATGATAACACGCAGCCTATTTGCTTACAGGTGAATTAAACTGACTGCGGGATGTGACGCTGTGAGTGAGGGCAGAGCAGAGACACTCAATACAAACAGCTGGCAACTTTGTGACAAGTTGAAGATGCGTTGTTTCTGAGTTATTTTGAGCATTACTGCTATGCATTTATGTTTCTCCCCCTATCTGCCTACTGTGTGTTGGACAATGGGGGCACGACTGGCCGACCAGGGTGATCTTGGTCGGACAAAAGCTTTTCCACCAAACAATCGACCATTCGACTCAGAGCTGTCAGCCCTAGATGGATGATTATGATTTTTGCTTTTGAGCTAATCATTTTGTTCAAACACAATTCTTTCATAATATAAAATGTGTTGTAGCTCAAGCATCCCTATTATTTATATCCTGGCATCAGCTGTGCTTTCTATTGTCCAAGTGATCCCCATAACTCTATCAGCCTACCTCCTGGCAGTCCTAACAGGAGTAGAGACCAGATGTGGTGTTTGAGTTTACAAACTGTAGAGAAGTTTCATGCAAACCTGACTGATCCACATCAGTTGACCCTCCGTACTCGTCATCATCATCCATCTTTTCTGGGGTCTTCTTGGGCGTCACTTGTCTCTCCTGCTTCTGTGGCGTCTGTAAGAATCAAATCAGTTGTACATTTCATCTGTGTCTTACAAACAAGAAAAAGCCGCCTTCTTTGATGATATTTCTGTCAACTAATATAAAAATCAGATTTACCTTTGTGTTCATTTCCTCTTCACTCTCTTCGTCCACTTCCATTTCGCTTTCTGAGCTCGACTCGGCTCCATCCATCAAATACCTGCAGGAAGATGAAAAACAGGTCAACAGAAAGTGTCAGGATGATTAAGGGCCACTGAGAAAGAACGTCTGAGTCAGGTATCCGCTTCACTTGTACAATGTTTCACACAGACATGAACCTTTGTAAGGTAATAGAGGAATGAAAGCAACTTCAAAGTGACGGTAACATTTTTCACCAGACATTCAAAGTTTAAATTATTACCTGTGGCTGAAAATACCTCACATTTTTCACAAAGGGAGACAAGTGTGATCAATTGCAGGGGGAATAAAACACCAAAATGTGTCACTCAGCTAAAATCAGGAACAACTGAGTCACTGGTTAAGGCTTTGTCCCTGCATGCCCATAATTTCTCTTCCTTCAGTCAAAGTCAGTCATAGAGCTCAACAATGCCCATCCACATTTCAGGGGCTCTGATCCCCAAAGTAAATTGCTATTCATTCCTACATTGATATTTCTCAAAATTCATGGACTAAGCCAACCAGCCACCTGAATACTCGTAACACCAATCAGAAATGTTGACACTCTAGGATTGTGAGTACTGTCATGTTTTCAGCTGGGATTGTGGATAAACTATGCTCTCCAAACAAAGACATCAATATCTTAAGCACTTGTTTTCTACAGGTATCATGTGATAAGTCCATCCATCCTTATATTTTCTTCCTCTTATCTATGGTTGGGTCACGGGGAAATCAAGTAAGCCCAGATATCCCTCTCCCCAGCAACATTCTCCAGCTTTCCTGGGGGATTCCAAGGCATTCCCAGGCCAGATGACATGCATAATCCCTTCAACTAGTCTTCGGTCTACCTTCGGTCTCCTCCCAGTTGGAGGTGCCCAAAAGACCTCCACAGGAGACCAGGATGCATCCTCATCAGAAGCCCATACCACCTCAACTGGCTCCTTTTGAGATAAAGGAGCAGCGGTTCTACTTCAAGGTCCTGCCGGATGTACGAACTCCTCACCCCATTACTGAGGGCGCACTCACACTAGGCCATCCATACTGCGCCGTATTCTAACCGTACTAAAGCCCATTTGACCCCCTCCCCTGTCCCCCCTTTAGCCCGCACTCACACTGCTCAACGCATCCAGGCCTGAGCACGGATACGTCACATGCCGACGCCATCACACGAAGCATCCACCATTGATGAATTTATACATGTTGATGACTCAGTATACATAAGTATTGCTTTTTAGGCTAAAAAACAGCAACAAATTTATACGATATCTGATCTGACACCAGGGTTATTTCGACTGACCTGGGATCAGTAGGCTGCGTTAACTATACAGAGCCAGACTTTTTAACTTGTATGAGCCCCTACAGTCGTTCTTCTGCGTGTCTGTGTACTATCTAAATCCCCTGGCATTCCTTTTATGTGCCATGACCTGTGCCATCTCTCTGTGTAATTGTGGATGGCTTTCAGTGCTGCACCAAACAAGCTCTCATGTCCTAGGACAGCCTGTGTCCAGGATTAAATGTTCAGTTAAAAGATTTTTTTTACCGTGACCAGAGCAAATTAACCTTCTGATGAGAGCTGGACGTGAAAAAGCCACAGGATTAATAAACGATGTTCTGTTCAAACATCAGCGATCAGGATCACAGTTTCACTTCTAGATGACATGAAATCGAACTAAAGGTAAATTAATTCAGTGGATGATAGTTTAGCATTATAATTTCAACACTTGTCCTCGTATTTGGCAGACTCTCCTTTATGCACAGAGGATGAAAGCTGCTGTTTGCGACTCCATTAAGGGAAGAAGCTTTATTTCACCTACTGAAAAATCTTTCGAGCCATTAAAGCCTGACTTTACTAGAAATTGGTCAGACATGTGGACTGGACTGGGTTTCATTAGAACAAGGTCGTAGTGGAGCTGTGCAAAGTTAAATTCTTCAGCTCTGATTAAATCGTTGTAACTTGTTAAAATACAATGCGACTAAATATATAGTTCTCGCTATCTTTCTCGAAAAAATCCTTCTATCTCTAGCATGCAGCTGCTGCCTGGTGTGCTCTGTACACTCTGAAGCGGGTCCTTTTGTTGTTACTTCACGTTACATCTCATTCCTGTGCTTCTGCTCCTTCATTTGCATCCGTGCCAAGGCCCACCTTGTCCTTCTGTGCCGCACCCAAGCACACTGAGGAGGTGTGTCAGCCACGACAGCCCTACAATATCCAGGGCGAATCTCATCTACGTCAAGCACCTTACTACTGAAGAGGCTTTACTTGGTAAATCTAACTTGGATATTTATGGCATTATGGCTAATAATCAAATCCACCACAGAGAAAATAAACAGGATTTTTACCAACAAAAACCATGCTGTTGGTCTTAATCTAAAGCCAGGCCCCAGAACAAAATAATCTTAATCTGGTCAGTTTGATAACACTTGAGTTACTATCTGATTTTTGTCTCGAACCTCAAGATTTATATTAGCCATTTCCAAATATCAACTAGTTCTTGAGCCCATATCAAAAAGTCTGAATAAATTCATATAAAATCTCAACTTTAAACTCAAATAAATTAGAAAATAAATAAATAAGCCATTCCTATTCCGAAAATACTCCACATAATACACTGGAAGGCCTACTTTACATAAAAACCCTGGATGAAGCCCAAGCTTCATGTTAATTCAAGCTGGCAGGGTAAGTGGGTATAATGTCTGAGGTCTGAGAGAAGAGAGGATAAAATCAGGTCGGTGAAGACTGTGATTAAAAAATAAACAAACACACTTTTTACATTTTTCATGATTTAGAAGAGAGAACTCGTTAGGAATGGATAACAGAAAAAAAGACTGGAAATGCATAGTTAATGTGAACTCTAATGATATCTGCTATTAACTGCAAAGGTGTGCCTTGATTCTGAAATGGGAGTGCTGGCTGTTTTATTGATTGATTTCAGCAAGGTATACAGTATAACGACTTTAAAACCAAAACGAGTAGCAGAAAAGATGTGGAGTTGTAAGATGAAGAGCATGCACTGTTAGAACAGATATCCAGACTCAATCCTGTAATGTTTTCTGCAAAGGTTAGAAGTCAAATAAAAGCTAAATGATGTGACAGTAATACGGGCATACTGGTGTAAAATTTAGAGGAACATTAAAATATCAAACAGAAAACCTCAGTCCGTTCCTCACACTCACATAAACACGCACATGGGGGGGTACAACAAGGATGTGACATTTCTCCTTTACCTCTCCGTAGATTTCCCTGAAGTCACTATAAAGTCGCCCGGACATTATCAGATTAGAAGTGTGAAGTGTGGGGAGGTGGATATCAGGTTTTATCATTTCTGCTCACACCATGGGGAGACATTTTACTGACCTGCTTGTTTCATAATACTCAGGAAATTGGAAAATAAAATAGGACACTGCGGGCAAGGGGAGTAATTCAGTTGCTTATGACAATAAGTGTCCTTACCTCAAAGAACCAACAAGCTTGATCTGATTTTCCTTAAGTGAACTTGAAACGTGGTCTGCTTGAAACTGTGGGCTAAACTAGAGCAGAAATACCTTGAAACACTGATACAAAGTTCAGATTTTTACCATTTTCAGACTAAAGGAATTAACTTTTACTAACATGTTAGAGAATCAGCCATGAATTAAACGTACGACACATTGTAGCTGTCTTAACAGAGTTCATGAATTATTTGAAGTTATAACAAACTTTTTTTGCGTGTTAAATAAGCAACAAATCTTACAAGAGGACCACAACAATTTTTATCATAATAAAGCTTTTCTGTTCAAGGTGTTTCATGACTTTTTTCTTCCAGACTATGTTGATTTTCTATCAATAATTGGACTAAAACCAGCTCTTAACATTGCTATTAAATACCAGAAAACCACTCGGAGGGCGCAGACACCCTGCCAAGGCAGCTCAGTCCACTACTAAAAATTAGCCCTATCTCCCAACAGTAGAGAATCCTTTAAAAATTTCCTGGATCCAGACAGTGATCCGGATCACTCCCAAAATCTTATCAGTTCTTCCTTATGCCATTTCTGACATTTCCTGAAAATTTCATCAAAATCCGTCCGTGAGTTATGTTGCTAACAAACCGATAACATAACCTCCATGGCGGAGGTAATAATTGTTGTAATATCACTATGTGAGAAGGCCCAAACATGTAAAAAGGGACAATGCATTTCACAACATAAAAGATTTCCTGTGGCCCACTCGTTGCTCTGTGACACGGGAAAAAAAAGCAGGCTTAAGCTTCAAAGGCACCGACATATCATCTAGCAATGTAACGATATTACAATATCATATCATGACCAAAAATATCACGGTAACCAGTACTGCTTTAAATTGCTGAAAATCTAAAGAAGTATAGATTCATAATTTCATATAATTTCATCAGGTTTGACATTAAATATCACTGTATATCAAATTAGCAGCACAGGCACTATGAACATTTTGTTTTGTAAACATTTAAAGTAAACATGAAAACCATGTCAACTTCACATTAACATACTTTTTTAATAAGGTTGTCAAAATTTTGGTACTTTGATGCTGTTTTGTTACAACCTACTTTAAACATATTAGCCACTATTTTAGGTCTTATAGGGCAGAAAAGTAACGAAGTTACCGAAGAAAAACAGATACAAAAGTCCCATTTAAATCTAAAGCTCCTCATCTATCTGAGTGATAATCAAAAGGCTACAATTATCAATATTTTGGAAAGACAAATGACAATCTGGCTGTAACAGAAGTTGTACAAGATGAGTAGATTTTGAGTTATAAAGTTAAAATGGTTGTAGATCAACCTGCTATATCTATCCTATAATCCTGAAAAAGCATGTTCAGGTTCAGGATACTTTACTTGTACCCATAGGTGGATTTGTTTTGCAGCCAGTGACATTAAAACATCCATTTAAACAAACAGGTCATAATGCAGAGGTAAAATGAGACAAACAAGAAGAAAGAAAACAAAATAAAACCCACAAAGAAACGAACCCCTCACTCCTAAAAATGACAACATGATGAAAATAGATGTGAAAAACAAGAGATGAAAATGCTCAAGATTTCATCAACCAGTGTGTATAAGAAAGCGAGGTACTGTATCAGTCAATAAAATCAATAAAAATTTACAAATGAACAGATCTTAATTTAACCAGGGTGAAAAGAACTGAAAATCTCAAATGTACAAAAAGCAACTGCATTTTTCATCCTCATTACTGAGTTCATTCAAGTTTCCAATCAAAAACTTAACTTTTGTTTTCTTGATGTTAAATATTTTGTACACATTTGTTCAATGATTTTTTTTTCATACTGTCCTTAAATGCATCATGATAAGACAGTTGGTCTACCCCTAAGTAAGCTAATCAACAGCTGTTCTACCAATTTCAACACAAATTACAATATTGAACCGATTTCTTTTAAGTCCCTGCAAAGGGATAAAAAAACAAAACACAACATCTCTATTTTAGGTTTGTTATAAGACAAGCCACTATGTTATGAACCACCAGGCCAAATTTCAGTTATAAAAAACATTTAAGTTTGTAAAATTCAGTTTTAAAATCATGTAAAATTAGGCAGTAAAATGAGCTCAGAGACAGTAGTTTGGGACTAAATCTACTGATTTCTGGTACAAATCTACCTGCTATGATATTATCAATGACCTGTAGGCCACCGTGGCTGATAGATTTGGAAAATTTACCTCACAATGAACAAAAACACGGGGTGTAGCTGGCTCTTAACTTTCAATGAAGGCTGTAACATCAGCTAACAGACTATTGAGATGAACTGCTCAGTGATTTTCGGTTCTAGCTTGGGGGGGATCCCCATCAAGACCAGCGATGTCATGGACTAAGATATCTGCCCTGCTCAAATAAAACCAAGCCAGGAATGAGGTGAACGACTTTCTAACAGTGTTAATCAAAAATTAATTTAGATCCCAGTGTTTTCATGTTTATAGCAACCTTATTCCAACATATCTTGTGTTTAGACACAAAGTTTGAATTTACAGGGACTTTAACTAACAGGACCTACTCCAAAGTTAAGGACTGGTTTTCATGGACTTTTTGAGCAGAATAGGAGCTGCTAAAGCTAGCGAGTGTATGCTGCTCTGAGCTTTTTTGTTGTCAAGCGGTCAGTCTAAGGCAGGCTGCTGCATTTCATTTTATTTTGGTTTGACTAATAAAGCTGATGTGTTTTGAGCTTATGAATCGATTAACCTACCGCTAAAGTCCTCCTAAGACTACCTGTCTGTGTCGTTACACTCTAAGCTGAGGAGAGACACAGTGACGTCTCCCTCTTCGGTTGACCTGTGATCATTTTCCCATTCACCAGTATCACTGACTGTTTGAATGATGATTACAATATAAAAGGTATGATAACTGTGGGGGAATTTTATCACCATTATTCTTAATACTGGTGACCATTTCACCTCTGTTATGCTCATTTTACATGGATAGGCTATCCTTGATAAACAGACTCCTTCCCTAGGGTCTTGAAGCTGTTTCTAAAGGGATCAAGCTCGCTCCCTCTCCAGAGATACCTTAAGTGAACCCTCAGTGATTTATTACAAGAGAAAAATGTGAACCCAAAATTTATGACACACGATGGAGTACTTTCCTGTTTGACCTTGTTGTATTGCTGAGGACACAGCTCTCACTTTGGTGATCCTGGTCCATGTAGTCCTCAAAAACAGTGCCTTTACTATTCTCCAAGCCCACAGAACAAGTCCTGATTATATGAGTAACCTACAAGTAGTATTGATTGTCTGATATACTCAGGGTGAGGAGCGAGTCCCACTTTGGGAAGCAGCAGCTAGACTTTATGCAGATGATGTGATTCTGTTTGCTTCATCAAACTATGACCTCCAGCTCACACTGGAGCAGTGAACAGTGGATTCAAAAGCAGTCTGGATTAGACTGAGTCATGGTTCTCTGCCTAAAGTGTGGATTACCTTCTGAGTTGGAAATAAATTACTGCCTAAAGTGATGGAGTTTAGGAGCCACAAGTTTAACTACAGACTGGTGCAATGTAAGCAGAACCGAACTGTCTACATGTTGAGGTAAAGAGGGAGCAGAGCTGATGTTAAAGCCAACAATCTACCACTTCATCTTTATTCTAAGTCTCACTTTAGTCAGAGGTATTGGGTATTAACCAAAAGAGAGCCATGCCAGTTTTAAGTATCAGAAATAAATTTCCTCTGCGACATCTGGGAAAAGCCTTCAAGCACAAACAGCCAGAGGGAGTAGAAGTAAAGCCACTGCTGCTCTCCTCTATCAAAACAAGTCAGTTTTTCCTGGTTTTAGTATTCGATTATCATGCCTCCTGGGTGCCTTCCTTTGGGGTTTCCTGGGCAAGTCCATTTAGTCCACTGAGACCCAAGGTTACTCTCTAAATGCACTGGAGACAGGGCTTATCTAATGCGGATTTGGACCACTTCTGCATCCCCTACAGAGCTAAAACAATTTATTTACTTTCTTCCTTAGCCTACTGCCACAACAAGTGAGTGGCAGATAAGCAGAGAAATTGGACAGATGAAAATTTGGCAGATTAATAATTAAGGAAACAATCATAGCAGCCTGAAATTTCATGCATTTTTTATGTAGCAAGACTTCAGGATGAATTGCGGGACCAGAACTTTTGAACTTGACATACATTAAATATGTTTTAATTGGGCTGATACTTTGGCCAATTCCTCTCAAGTGTTGCGGGGCTCCATTTTTAATAAGATGTCTGATTATTCATTTAGGTTATTGTGATTGGACGTCACAGAACTGCTTGAGTGCTTTCTGCTCCTCTCCATTTATCTCTGGATCCTTGATTGGATAAAGAGAATGGGGAAAGCAAGTCTTAGTTGCTTTGCTGACGTCACACTTCCTTTACACAAGTATCTACGCATGTCATGAGCTGAATAAATCTAGATCTGCCTCAGTGATAAAGTGTGTGCGCATGATGGAGCAACAGTTTGAGAGTGTCAGTGTGCATATTTGTTTGGGTACTTGTCATCATCAAAGTAAGTGGTCCATTTAATTACCCATAGCAGATGCAGCTTTTAAATAAAGGATACATCATCAAAGCTGTACACTCAACAGGCTGCACAATAGCAGGGCTTACCGGGGGAATGGATTATTCTGGCAAAAAGAGAGGGGGGTGGTGTGGGTGAGAGATCTTTAGCTCAATCAGATATTGACAGAGACATGTGACCGTGAGCAGAATGATGACACAGACTGCAGTGAATATCTCATTTCAATTCACTTTTTGAGCATCAAATTTCATGAAACACAGCAGCGCGTGCCATCAATCACCAGCAGTAATTATTTTAAAAGCTTTACACGTCTCATATGAACACCTTTCTCTCAAGAACAATCCAATCTAAACTGATAGTGAAGTAAAAACAGATTTCTTAGCCACTTCACATCTCTTGACAGCAACAATTTCTTTGAAATGCCAGTCTTATCGCACTGACTATTTATGCTCAAAGGTTTGAGAATGTCCTCATTGTACTGAGTCAACAAAGTGTTGCAATTATCAAGTAATTTCAAAGTTATTTTACAACTTCATAAATTTGCCCCTGAGATGATAAAACCAAGATGAAGTTGAGAACAAAAGTGGCCAATTAAAATTGGCTGTTTGATGAAACCAACAGTCCAAAACTGAATTAGACTTTAACTATTCAAAGAGTCTCAGAGAATCTACTGCTCACATTTGAAAAAGCTGTAATCAGTGAATCATTGATCAAAACTTAGTCCATTGGAGGGATTTCCATAACAATCATTTGCCAAGTAACACAAAGAATTACAATCAGCCGGAGTTTGTATGGCATTCAAGTCATATTTTGGGGTTTTGTTTTGCCCTTTAAACTTCGTATGGCTTACAGTATCTGATTTACAAATACAAAACAGAACATCACATGAAAGTCTCATGGATCTACTCAAATGGTGGATTTTTCTATGCCTCATGACTGAAACTACTTTAACTATAAAATTTACATACATTTCTGTGAATCTTAACAATGAATCATCTCCAACAGACAAAGTATTACACCAACAGGGGCTGTAACGACATTGCATTTAAATACATGTACTTTGATAGGGAGTTGGCCTAAATTTGAAGCTATAACAGCCTCCATTCTTCTCAGGATGCTTTCCAAAAGATTTTGGAGTGTTTGAGGTCAGGCACTGATTTTGGATGAGAAGACCTGACTTGCAATCTCCATTCCAGTTCATCCCAAAGGTGCTCAATGGGGTTCAGATTGGGGCTCTGTGCGGGCCAGTCAAGTTCTTGCACACCAGACTCATCAAACCATGTCTTTATAACCACACAGACACAGGCATGTTAGAACAGAAAAGGGCCTTCCCAAAACGGGGACCACAAAGTTGGAATCATAGCATTGTCCAAAATGTCCTGGTATGGTGAAGTATGAAGATTGTCCTTCTCTGGAGATAAGGGGTCTCGCCCGAACCCTGAAAAACAGCCCCATACCATTATCCCTCCTTCACCAAACTTAACATTTGGCACAGTGCAGTCAGGCAGGTAACGTTCTTCTGGCATCCGCCAAACCCAGATTCACCCATTTGACTGCCAAACAGAGAAGTGTGATTTGTCACTCACAGGAACACTTGGCACTGGGCTTGGTGATGTGAGGCTTGCAGGCAGCTGAAAACCATCCATGAAGCTCAAGTCGCAGTTTTTTAACTTACATTAATGCCATTGAAATTCAGAATTCTTAAGCTATGAAATCAGAAGAGTACCACACTTGAAGTCACTGAGCTCTTCAGAATGATCCATTTTGCATCAAAAATGTTTGCAAATGGGGACTGCTTGACTACATGCTTGATTTTAAACACCAGTGGTGACCTTTTGATTAATAATAATAATGCATTTCATTTATAGGTGCCTTTCAAAGCACTCAAGGTCACCTTACAAGAAGAAGTTCACAAAATAAAGACATTACACAAGTATACAAGCTAGCAAGAAGTTAAAACAATTAATGAAACAGTACAGACTGGAAATGATGCGGGCCACAGAATAGCGGAATAACTGATGAAAACACCTGAATTCAATAATTGACTGGTGTGGTGGAATACTTTTATCCTTATCATGTATATTGATCGTGAAATTTGGGGTCCATGCCAATACAAATGAGAATTCTTTTGGTATAACACAGACCATGAAAACATACCAGTTTGTCCAGAGGAGCACAGCCTCTGCCCAATAATTAATCTCTTCTCTGAATCAGCCGTTAGACACGTTTCATGCCAGAAGTAAATTGTTTGGACACAACAAACAAACATCAGCTACTGACATCGGTCCCTGCCAATATTATTAGTCGATGTCTGTCAAAAGAGACAATGTTAAATCCATGAATCTGTGCATCCTTTGTTCATAAAATATTAAAATAATTCAAAACAATTAACCATTGCACCACAACGCTGTATCATTATTCCTGATGCCTGCCACTGCTTTCAAACGGCACAGAAACCAAGCTAGTTGAAACATCTGCATGGAAAAGAATATAAGCCCCATAAAGAGACACCAGATTTGTCTCCAGAGTACCACACAATTACACACATAGGGAGGGATCGGCAAAGAGAGCGAGAAAAAAAGACAAGAATTGACAGAAAAAATAAAAAGAAGAAAAAAAAACTTAATCTGAGAAATGTGAGCAAGGGAAAAAGAAACCACCGTTAGAAGCTCTGCTACTTAGTTTCTTTGCACCTTGGATGAACTCAACATTAGGGCCATTTTTTGCTGGAGGTATAATGAAGCACAACTGAAATCCTTTCAGGGGACTGAAAGATTCAAGCAGAAAATAATTCCTCACTTCTATTATGAACAAAACTTTGGAAAGGACAGTGGGAGATGAAACATCATTAAGTCCAAAAGTCACTCTTTTTTCTAGATGTTTCCTCAATATTTAATAAATCAGGCAACTCTTACTCTTTCCTTCAGTCATGCCCCTCTTGGAGAGAAGGTGTTTGTGTGAGGGGAATTTTAAGTTATACTTAATTAAGATTGTTTACTCTCATTTCACCATGATGTATGCTTGTATGCATGCAATCATGCAACTAAATAGCACATTTTTGCATCTATTTTCACAAGTTACACTTGAGTATTTTAGAAATAAAAACATATAGTTGTAACTTTAAAACCTATATTCCACTATGTCTTTAATATAAAATGTTATGTTTTTATTACTTTACTTTTATTTTGTCAATATCAAATCTTCACAAATTAATATTAGGACTTAAAGAGAAGAAGTTTGCTCAAAATCAATATTCAAATAAACAAAGAAAAGTAGATGTCATGGAAATACCACAATGAAATGTACAGCAAGCGTCTTACAGCCCTGCTGCAGCCCTTATTATTGATTTTAACAAAAGTGCCACCTCTGATAATGAAAATAGCCAAACATAGTTGTGGCATCTGTAATGGCCAATCAGATTTAAAGGAGGGCCCAGAGCACAGTCTGGCCAGTCCTCTACCCCCTAAATCATGTCTCCACAGCAGTTCAGGCCAAACTGAATTAATCTCACACTGATCAGTTTGGCAGTAAATGCAATCACAGATCATCAACTACTTTTACTAACTGCAAACATGAAGCGATGCTTCATCAGACCATGCATCTCTTTAGTCTAGTAAACCTGAACACACAGATTGTTTGACTTTTAGGAATAAGAGAAAAGTCTGAACTCTTTTGGCACTTTTGGCTCCATAAAAGTTGGATGTTGAGATGAACGTGTCAAGTCTAATAAATGCTAACATTGATGAAAAACTTGATGTATGATTTCCTCAGGGTTTGAATAGATATGAGTAAGGCAAAAACTCCTCCTGTGCTGATGACCATCGTCAATCATCAGTGCTGACGTATGACTGTTCAACTGCAAGATAAGCCTCCAAATCCATCACCACCAACGTCTGTAAGAGAAATGTGAACACTCCTCTTCCTGAGTGCCATTACTCTCAACATAAGAATTGAAACTGCTCTAAAGCTCTGGCTCACATGGCCTAATCACAATATCACAGGAGTATTAACACTGTAAGATGTACAACAAACTTTTCAGAATATTCATCAAACTCTTCTAAAAAGCTGAATTTCCATAATCTATTATTTATAATTACAAGTAGTGCTATCTGCTACTGTAGCTGCCTTTATTTCTTCATACTTAAAATATATATTTTTTTAAGTTATCGGTCTATTAACATCTGAAAGACAACTACTAAAAACAGATACATTCTTAAATTTTCAGGTAAGTAGATTAAAAAATGATTAGCTATTGTTATTGTTTCAGCCTCTTTATCTATTATATTATCAATACTCTAGTATTTAAAGGTTTCAATAGATTAGGGTCAGTTTCATATAGATAAGGACTTGTATTTTAGTAGCCAAAGTCCCTGAGCAGTTCGTACAATCTCCTCTCATTTCCACTTACCCATGTGTACAGAGGACAGTCAAGCAGATGTCCATTCACTCCTATGATAATCTACATAATATGATTATCAGATGTGGCTGCCAAACTCCTTGCTTCTTCAGTATTTTCATCTAGAATGTGCTTTGACTATGTTAAAAAATATTTCCTGAAGAAAACTACATTCCTTCACTAATTTGTTCCCATGCAATATTGGTCCTGTTTTCCTCCTGATAATTCTCTGAACACATATTTCAAACAACTAAATAGCAAAAAACATGCATATAACAATAGTCCCTCCCTCATGGCCGTAGGTATTTTCTATTGGGTCTCTTGACATCTGTTAAGAAATGCACGTCCTTTTGTTTGAAACTAATAGTGCCTCCAAGTAGGAGGAATCATGCGTGTATATTTACGGATCTGCAGACACCAGTCAGGTCAAAAAGTGGCAGAAAAGGGGAAAAAATAGCAAAAAGAGGCTGAAACAGGTTAAAGGAAAGTTGCAAAAATGTGTCACGGAACTGGGCGAAAACGTGCAAAAAAGGCAAAAAGGGCCAAAAATGTGCAAATTTTGATCTTTTCTTGCATTAATAATACATAAATACTACAATAATTAATCTAAATAAATAACTTTTTTATAATTAATACTTTCATTTCTTTTTCAGGACAGACAAAAAAACAACACGCTCATACACCACTTAAACAACATAAATCAACAAACTCATCACATAAGACAATATACACTAAACATACAATAAATAACATTTAAATTAGGAATAATGCTGCAACATCCTTCCAAAAGGTCTTCATCAATAAAAATACTGAAATTCATTTTTAAAATACAAGTTTACTCTAACTGATATCTTGACATACTTATGCCCTTTCCTACAACTCTCAAATTTCCCAGCCGACATCGAACATACCATCTTACAACCGTTACGTACCTCGTTACGTGAGCTAATTAACGTCTATCCTGCTGGTTTTAACACGGACTTCAGCTCTGAATTACGTTTTTTACCGTTGGGACCTACTACAAAGTTTGGGAGCGTTTTTCACAGCCCTTCAGAGCTGATAAGGAGAATGGAGTCTGTCTGGAACCTGAGGATGACTGTTACTACTGCTATGACACAGCTGCAGATATGACCCCCTCCCCTGAGGAAGACGGTGGGAGGTACCATATTTAGGTGTCATTTGATCCACAAAAGCAGAGGACCACTGTCCGCCACTTTATCATCAGCTTATATCGTTGTAGATCTGCCTTTTTAAAAATCATTTTTACCACTTATGTCATCAGAAATCAACAGAGAGAGGTGGTTAAACTTCCAAACTGAGCTGTGTTTGGTCTGTTTTCCTCCAAGTCACACTGACGTTCATGTTTGTTTGATACTATTTTGAGTCTTTTAACTGATCCGATAGATGTGCTGTCAGCGACACAGCTGCTGAATAATGTCTGCACTACTTCTGCCACGTCCTTGTCTCTGTCCACTGTTGTATTTTACTGGGAAATAAGTGTTCCCAAACTTTTATCTGGGAATATTCAGGCTGTTACCATATTGGTGTGGTTGTGTGGATGACATGATGGTGTGGGTTGTGCTCCTCGTCTGTGTGGGAGCTTTGCTCCACATGTATTTGTTTGGTACACTTTCACTAACAGCAGTTTTTGTTTGAAAATATCTTTCAAGAGTTGCAGTTATTTTTTTCAGTCACGCATCTTCACTTTTCAATACCTGTGATCATTGAAATGGCAGAGATTGAATCATTTCACAGTGAGTGGTTTCAAGAAGTATTGAAGTATCTTAACTTCTAACAACTTTATTACCTACAGGCAGTAATTTTATCTTCTGTTTGAAAAGTCTCTAGAGAGTTTAAAGTTGCTGAAAGAACTTATTTAATTAGAACCAATACTTTGACAGCTAATAGGACTCTTGTGTTATACCCCTTCATGAATATTGTCTGAATGAAACAGTTCATTGTCCTCAGATAACCCTGCACAGAGAGAGCCTGATGGGAAAAGGATTCATCTTCAAGTCAGACACAATCATTACAGGCGCCAAAAGTATGGAAAATTCCCTAAATGATAAATCTAGCCCTATACGGTATTGCACATGCACTGTACTGTTCTAATTTGGAGTTCCTGTTGCCCAGAATGAGAACTGTCCCCTACATTATTCAGAGGCAGGTTTTTGTGGAGTGCTGACAGAAGACCTTGATGTTGCAAAAGCTCCCCTTCGTAATGAGCCAGATAATTGGAGAGCTGCTGGATCCGGCTGGGTTGAATTTGTGATCACAGCAGGCATCAGCTGCTCAAGGTTACAATGTTCTCTGAAGCAAGTGGGCATCGCGGCGGTGAGAGGTGTATTTTTGGACGCTTCAATCAGTGGGAGTGCTGTGTGCAGATTGTACGACATCGAGGTACAGACGGGGCTTAGGTGAATGTATTAATCAGATGTGGATTCAAAACATTGGACACATGCTCAGCAGGCTGTCGTCATGTGAAAATGACCCTTTAACAAGGCACCAAATCCCATCCAGCTGTTTCTGAGGCTGAGCCGTAACCCAGGCCTGTAAGCTCTATGGTTATAACTTTGAATCACATCTTCTATCAACTTTTCCTTCTCTTACCGTTTATAGGAGATATTCTGTTTCCTCTTGTGGCAGTCCATCACCCACTCCTTGCGTACGATGATGCCTCCTGCTGATTTCACCTGGCTGTACTTGGGGGTGTTTGCAAAGGCACAGCTGGAGATTATTGTGTGGAGAGAAGCATGACAAAAAAAACACATGGTTACATCACTAAAAAGAGACTGACGATGGTGATAGTCTGTTCTGACAGCACAGATCAAAGTGAATTACTGTGACAGCTAACGGGGCTGTTGCACAATCCTGCTATCTGTTTCTATGATAAAAAATTAATTCTGATCAAAGTCTCTTATGGGGAATAACACAGATTTATTAAATCATATCTATTTTGTCAATAACAATAAAGTTATCTACACATTTATAACATATCAGTGACGCTGCAGAGATAATCAAATTTAAGATGTGATCGAGGTTCCCATCTTTTCCCTACAACTGAGATAATTCTCTGTAAAGAAACCTGTCCAAACTCATTTTATCTCCTCTGCTAAAGTAAAGTTATCATCTCTTTTTCAATCCCAACAGACACAGTCAAGTATTGATCTGTTGGCTCTTCTCCAGTCTGTTTTTCTTTTTTTTCATATTAATCTCTTATCTTGGTTTTTGAGAGGCTGATTTCTGAGCTATCCTTGCTGGCAGTGAATTATTACTTAAGCAACAATTATCAGGTGTGAGGGGAATAAAAAACTGTTATTACTGGAGTGGTTCTACTACTTCCACAACTGGCTCTTTCACTTGAAAGACCGGATCCATTCCCTCCTGACTAACCTGTACATGGGTTTTTGCATGAGCTTGTGCATCAAGATGTTTTGCCAAGTCTAACCTCCTTAGGCCTGAGCTTTTGTTTTGAATAGATTTTTAGTTTCTCTCACTTATTTGGGATCAGTAAGCCATAATACCTTTAAAAGCTCAGTCTTTTCTTTGAGCAGATTTTTATATACCCAAAAAGATGACTGCAGATCTCCTGAAGGTCTTTTAGCAATGGAGAGGGTTTAGAGCAGATGTTTGGCTATGTCAGAAATGTTCTTTTACAAAAAAAAACCCAAATTTCTGTAAAATTCCTAAAACATATTTTTAAAGTATCTCATAAAAGGTAAATCAAAGTTTATTCAAATACTCCTCAACTGTTTCAGAATCATTAAGAATAAACATTACAATATTACGTTCCCTAAATTCCAGGTAAATTCAAGCAAAATCCCAATAAAATTTCTTATCAAATTCCCAAGAATTTACAAAAACACTCCCAAAAATTCAATGAAAATGACAAACTAAATTTCGTAAAATATTATACCAGAAATATCAGTGAAAATACTTGAAAATTTCCAAGCAACTTTCCCAAAATATTTAAACTAATTCCCTAAAATTGCCATGAAAACTCCTGAATATATTTAGAAAAATTCAAACAATTGTGTTTTGGGGGGGGGGATCACTCACATAAAGCTTTCAATATCAACAATCAATAACCTTTCATAACAGAGCATCTGCCTGGAGCTTCATGCCGCTTTAAAATTGTGCTGTTGATATTCTTTATATTATTTTGTTTGATGCATTTCATTGGCTGTACTCTCGACATCATTGAAAATGAGGGAATACTCTCAATGATTTATTAAGATTGAATAAAGGTTGAATGAATTAATTTATGACGGCAGAGCGCCACCTGTAGCACAGACATTTTTACACCCTGGAGACACACAGACTTTGCATGTACAGTGATTGATCCTCTGACTGTTGATGGTGATATCAGACAGCCGTTTTTGTTTAAAGATTATTTTTGGGGGTTCTGCCCCCATCCAAGACAGCTATAAAGAGACAGTAAATGAAGAGAGAGAGAGAGCAGGGGGAAGACATGTAACAAACGGTGCTGGGACTAGAAATTGATCCCTTGATCAGTGCGCTGAGGACTTCAGCCTCATGGGTACCTGCTCCACCCAGGTCTTCTTCTCTGGTTAGAAGACTTTATTCACTCTATAATGATGGGACAATAGTGGCACAGTGAGATCTTCTTTGAACTCTCAACCAGAGAAAATGTGATGTAAATATTATATTAGTATTGTTAGACGGATATTTGAGCATCCTTTAAGCATCCTGCCCTCCCCCCACCTCCGTTTTGTGGTGAATATTTATGTTTTCTACATATTTGTAAGGTATGTTTATAATTTATGTCATGCCTGTTTTAATCAGAATAAAAATCATATTTTGGAGCACAACTATGGCTATAAAACTATTGTGTTCTGAATCCTACACTGAAGATATTTAAGAACAAGCTGCATTGTTCATTTATGTTCATGTAGTTTGACAACAGATGTCTGGTGTCACCTGTGTATTTACTGTTTCACTGCAAAGCTGTACAATGAGGCTACAGGAAACATATAAATGTTAAAGTAAGGACGGCTTAATTACACCTTTAATATCAAACTTACATGAGGTGTGTGGAGTCAGGTGTCCAGTCAGGTCTGTATTTGGCACCCATATCCAGAGCCTTTTCTCTCAGCTCCCCTCTGAAGGGGTTTTGGAAGCCGCTGAGAACAAACACCACCCCCTCCATGATGCGCTGGAATGGGACCTGCTGTGTGCTCTTGGATTTTGCTTTCGTTTGTTTGGGTTTAGGTTCAGGCTTGGGCTGACTTTCTCTCTTCTTCTCTGAAGACTTCTGAGCAGAAGAAGCTTTAGAAAACAGAGAAAGTCAGGCCGTGCTCATGGAAAAGAAATAAAATATGAGCAAAGGTTCACAAATGTTTTACCTTTGGCAGCTCTGGGGCTCGGTGTGCTGACCGGGGTCGGTTTCTGTTTTGGGGTTGCAGCTTTGCTCTCAGGTGAGCCAGCTGGGCTGAATTTCTTTGAGGGCGGTGGAGCAGAGGCAGACTGTCGCTCTTTGCTGAATTCAAATTTTCTTTTTGCTGGGGGCTAAAAAGAAAATATAAAAGTTAGTGACACAAAATAAACCTTTTCAGAAAAAAAATCATGGCATAAATCTGAAAAGACAGATTCAGTTTCGATGAAGATGAGTCATTTTCAAATGCAAAAACTTAAATGTGCAAAACCAATCATCCCTTTTTTGTTTTTCCTTTCCAAAGTCAAAAGGCCTTTCAAAAACGCTGACTATGACGCAGGTTGCTTCTGATTTAGTTTTCAAGGACACTGCAGAAAGAGGCACAGGGATAAATGTTATATCAGAGCAAGGTTGTTTCATCTTAAAATGTTTCGGTGAAGCTGAATCATGGTGCAAAATTAGTTTGTGCGTGCAGAACAATTAAATTCATGAATAATTTCTGAAGTGATTTTTATAGTTATGCTAAACTCCTGAAGTTGTCTGGGTGAGCTGCACGCATGAACACTAACAGCTGAATTTCTGACCCAGAACTCGATCTAGACTTTGAGTTAAATCGGAGTGAGTGTACACGAGAATGCATTTAATCAGAATTCACCAGAAGTGATTGTTAGAGGGTGGCAACCAAGAGACTGCACCAGAACTTTTTGCTGGGTCATAACAAGTTTGTCATACCATTTTATAGTCCATCTTTTTTTTTAATGTTTCAGAACCTTTATCCAGTAGTTCTCTATATAAAAAGTTCAGGAGGCAGCTGCCACTCTGCACAGACACCCTGCTTGAGTCTTAACAGATGAGCCGTGAACTCAAGGTAAGGAGACTTTGTGAAGAGGACCGTCTCCTTGCACAGATCAGGGGTCAGGTAGCTGTAAGCTTTGGAGATGGCATCAAAATTGACCTTGGCAAAGCTGCCGAGGGTGGCAGTGCAGTCCCTGTTGGATGTGTAGCACTCATCGATACCTGCCATCAAGAGCAGCTTCTTGGGAACGTGGTTAGACCAATACCAGTACCACGGGGGGCAGGAAAAAACCGCAATGACCAGTCACTGCGCAGGAGATTGTGTGGGGCTTTCTGATCTTGTTACCCCTTTAACCTCTCCTGATGGGACGATGGACAGCTTGGCCAGGATGATGGCTCCATGTATAGCTGCTCCACTTCTTTCGCCTTCACCCCCAGACTCACAAGGCCGTTGGTCACAAAGGTCTTGAGCCTGGTGCACCGACCGGACCTTGTCTGCTTCTGGACAGGCATGATCTTGAGCACCTCATGTTTCAGATCAGATCCAAGGAAGAAGTCAATGTTCTCACACTCCTTGATGTGCAGAGAGTACAGGTAGATCTCCTCCAGGGTTTTGATCTTCATGTCCTTAACAACACAGCCCAGCTTTGTGACTGGAACCCATTCCTTGTCCTCAAACTTGCCTCACTGAGTACTGCGAACCCTGCCACAACCTCTGTCGCGTCAGCTGCCACCAGCGCTGAAACCTCCACAAAAACCTCCTCTACCACTGCCATTTGGAGACTGTTAATACGCTCCATCATTTTACAACAAAAGTTAGTTTTCTTTAGAAACATAAATTCTACTCATTTTGTTAAGGGCCAAATGAGAACAACTTTAGATAAACACACTCTCAGCCATTATCAAAGACAGGAACATGTGTTATCTATTACAATAAAAATTTTTAACGTAAAAAAAATTGTTGAATGCGTCAACATTTTCCTTCTTTACTTTTGTTTTACTACTGCTCATGATGAGATAGGTATTCATAGTAGACTTTCTTACAGACTAAACTCTCCCTACAACAAACTTTCCTGCCTCTGCGTCATCTTCTCTCATTAACTTTTCTGGTGTCTAAAAATAAAGAAAAGTGTGCTCATTAAGAGAACAGCTGCTTGATGGCTGTGCTTCAGTGATAAAGTGACGGCGATGTTTAGTACCTGTGGTGAGGCAGAGCTGGAGGAGGCGGCTTGTCCTGATGAGTGGGAGCTGCCGCCAGCCTGCAGGGCAGCAGCGGCGTAACTCAGCTTCTGACTCTGAGGAGACACTGAAGAGAGAGAAGTGCTGGTGAGGGAATGAAATAGCTTGATCATAAAGAATGCCTTTGGATTTGTCTCTTGTCTCCTGGTTCCTTTAATGAAGCTTAAAGTGACGTGATTACTGCTTCATTGTTAGTGTGACCACAAAGACTTTCATTTGGCCGCATTGGCTGGTAAATGTGAATACCTTTAGGTGAAGTGTCGGACTTGGCTGCATTATCCCGACTAAAGAAGAGGCTGCCAGGCTGAAGGCTGGGCCCCGCTGAAGGAGACTCCTCCTTCACCCTGAACTGTCCCAGCTTTGTCAGTTTCTGAGGAAGAAGAAAGAGAAGTTTCAAAAGAAAAGATAGAAGCAGCACAAAAAAACTTGAGAGATGATTTCATAACTTTTAAAGGTTTTGAAGTTCACAGGATGGATTGAGTGCCTGACTTTACAGAAACGTCCCATTAAAGCAGGAGAAACCTTGTTCATGTCCAGGAAAATAAATGGGACGGATCAAAAATCCTTTATTGTACTTGTACATTTTAACCATAGAATTAGCAAAGCTACCTCTAAAAGTTCAAGCATCCACAGTTACATTTCACTACAGTGTATTTTTCAATTTTATTTTGTTGCAGCCTGATGCTGTAGTCATTTAAATGAATTCTTATTCTTATTAATCTACACTCTGACCCAATATGAGGAAGTGAAAACAGAATTTTAGAAATTTATGCAGATGTATTAAAAATCTCCCTGAACACTCTCGTAAATCAGATTCTTAATCTTACTGAGATTTTCCCACTTAAATAAATTTAAATACTTAAATAAATAACTGTAACATCCCACTGACATAGGTATTCAGACCCTTTGCAAAAACATTTGAGGTTCCTCATGAGTTTCCTGCTGCAATAGGTCTTAGATGTCATGTTTTGTTACATAATTGTTTTTTCTTACTTATTTGAAGAGTTCTGCTTCCATTTTTGTAAATAATTATCTCTATATTGTTATTTTTTATGTAGTTAAACACTTTTATTTTAAATTTTCAGTTTTCACCAGTGGCCCTGTGCCACTGTTGATTGTTTGCAGTTGTTGCTTCTGCTTCTACAGTGCACTGCAGATTCAAATATCTAATTCAAAAATATGAAATTTGTTGCTAGGACCTGTTTCCATGTAAAACCAGCACAAACTTGAAATAAAATTAATCCACCTTATTCCTGGGGGTCTACTGTAATTATGAATGTGGGTGGAACTTGCGGTACTATAAAAATAAAAGCAAAAACACGATTCTTCCAAGGTCTTACTAAAGTGATTTAGCATAAACAGCGGCTGTTTTTAAAGAAATAAAGATTTGCTCAAATAAATACTGCTTCATTTTTGTTAAATCAAACATCTTGCTAAAGGTATCATGAGCTGAAAGTTATAAATTATATTTTCTGTAATGCTTGGTGCCTGTTGCTGTTTGTGGTACTAATAATGTGACAGTGTTAAATATACGTCTTTAACAGCAGTGTTTTAAACATGCTGCTGTTTGATGTGGTGTGGTTCTATTCAGCCTGATCGACAACATTAGGAACAGAAGTTTAACCACACACAACAGCATTATTTTGTATTAACAGAGTACTAAACACTTTTGTACCCAGCTTTGATATGACTTAGATCAGTGCAGATTTGGATCTTTATGAAAAACATCAGCTCTCTTTTAGTCCCAACTTATGCAGTAAAAATTATCCAGCTGTCCCAAAACCTCACCATTTATAAATCATGAAGGACTGTTATCTTTTTGTGTTTCATCTGTGGAGTAATTAGCAGCAGGCTTTCAGTTTCTTAATTTCATATTGAGGAAAATATCCTATTATTTGAAAATAGCCTGTTTCAAATGGAAAACGTGTCTGTTTGGACATATGTCAGCCGAATTTTACATTTAGTTGATTAAAATGACAGATTTGACAGTTTGTCTGGTGATTTAAATTCATTTCATGGCAAAAGTGAAAAAAGAAAACTCTTAAAAACCAAAGTATGTCAGTGTTTGTTTTGTTGTATTTTGGTCGTAAATGTTCTAATTAAAATAAAAAATAGTAAGAGTTGTAAAAATCAAGAACTTATCTTTGTTTTTTGATGTAATCGTGAATGATGCCAGTCAGAATTAGTTATAAATATCGTTGCTCACTATATATCAACCCTTTTACCCCCAGATGTGCATAAATACCTAAAATAATCTTCTTTTTAAAATCAAAAATAAAATGTATATATTATCAGTTATTGGCCATCAGGAGTAGGAAATGATCGATTATTGGTTAAAAAAAACTTAGGCATCATTAAATAATATCCCGATTGTTTGCATTTTTTGTATTGTTTGGTCTGGAATAAGAAATCATGTTTCAAGTTTACAAGAGCTTTGTGTATCCTCAAACATAATACCACAAAAAAAAACAAACAAACAGAATTTCAATTTTTACTTATAAATTTTTTTGGAATTGATACCAGGTATGGAGTACATATGTATAGGAACTGAAAAAAGTGGATCAGCCCGTGTCTACACACGTCATCAATATACTTGGGTTTTAGACGTTAATTACTGAAATCACCCTCTATGCAACATTGTACTTTATGTTGTATTATTATTATATTTTTTGACAGAGTACTTTCTGATTCAATGTGACTGCTTCATGAAGTAAATTTCTTGTCTGGTTCTTATGTGAGGAGAACGTCTTATACTTCACCTTTTTTGTTTTATGAAAAACTGTTTTGAAATCTAAGATCTAAAACTTGGCAACAACACAGTCATGCTGATCAGAGCCCATCTCAAGGTCTCTTATGAAAAGAAGATTAATTAAAGACACATCTATGGGAGAAACTTACTGGAGAGGATGTTGGAGGATCATTTTTGTCAGGCGGTGAATGAAACTTAACAAAAGCCAGTCCATATGCGATGTTCTAAATGAGACAAACACAAAATCATTTCCCATTTAATGCAATGCTTACATAGTCTGTTTTTTTAAAGAGAAGTGTCCATTCATTCTCATCATAATATTCTGAGTTTGTCAACATTTTTGATAATTATCAGCACCATGTGTTTCCAAACAAACAATTTCAAAACTTAAAAAAAGCTACTTCTCTATCAGTCAAATACTCAACTCATAATAAATCCTGATTTTACCAAAAAAGTTCCCTCAAGAAAGACAGAACTCTGTCTATTTTTTTGTGCAAACACTGAACTGATATCAAAATAGCTATCATTCAGTAGCTGGCACCATCAGGTAAGAGGGCTTAGGGTCTCCTGAAAAGATTTTTCAACATGTCAGTGTTATGTACCAAACTGTATGATAACGAGCTAGTTTGTTGTTCTCTTTTGTGTCTTCTTTGAAATCTCTTTTAGTGCTATTCAGGCATATTTCACATCAATGACAAAATGTAATTAAAAAAGGGGCAGGGGCAAAGTTAGATCAGCACAGAGTTGTTACCACGGTAACTTGTGCCCACTGAACTAGAGGGGAGAGAAAAACTGTGCTAACTTACTGGAGCATGCACTGTGATGACAAATACTGTTAAAAATATACATGAAACTGGGATCATTTTGAAGACAAATATTGAAAATCCAAGTTAATTGCTTTAAAAGTGTATAATAAACCGACTATGGAGACTATATTGTGAATTGAGTGTACCATCGCATCCCTACTGTAAGGTGAGTGTTTCAGATTTTATTCACTCAGAGTTACCTGTCTGAGCTCTTACCTTGCTGTATGGTTGACTACACACAACTTTAACTCGGTCCCACTTCTCCTGTGCCGAGCTCTTCTGCAGCTGGGCTGGCCCGAAGAAACGCACCCTGTTCATGTTGGTGCCGTTACGGCTCTCCGTAGGGGACATGAAGGAAGACATAACCAAAAGAACCTTAAAGAGGGAGACAAAGAATGAGGGAAAATAGGAGAGATATTTTCATAAAAGTAAGGTGACGTGGCAAACTTAATCTGCCTTAATACCTCGTAGTCCTGATCTCTGACTGCTGAAGAATTCCCCACCAACACCTCGACGAATGCTGAGCCTTCATTTCCAATGTCGATGCTGTGCACCTGCTCCTCCTTCTCAAACTGAAACAATCAATGAAGCAAACATAAGAGAGAAAGATTTGAAAGGGGGCAGTTTTAAACAAGTTGTGCCACGTTTGTGAGGGAGAAAAACATAAAAAAAACATTTACAAACATAACAGAATTTTCACTCGCTTCAAACTTTTTGTTTAACTCTTTACCCACTCATGATCACAAATTCAAGGTACAGTGCTGTGAGAAAATAATTTCATCCCTTTCTGATTTATTTTTTTGCGTTTGTCACACTTGAATGTTTCTGATCATCAAACAACTTTTCACATTAAAACAGATAACGACCGGGTGTGCAGTTGGGGGGATAGGGCACCCCCTAATATAATGTTCAGGGAAAAACGGACTACAAAATAGATTAAGATATTTAAAGACATATTTTGATAAAGAAGCTCTCGAGCAACTCAGTGGAAATAAGCCATTTCAAAGTCAGATGAGATGACATCCAGCAACAAAGAATCTAAAATTACTAATTTATTTGGCACCTGACCTTAGAGTGGGTATTTCAAGGTATTCTATAAAAAACAATCAAAAGATTATTTCTTTTCACACAGGTGCTTATTGTCTGACAGGTGTTATTTGTTCAGCATATTTCTTGTTCAGTTTAATGTTTGTATGACCTCTTGATAAACCCTCCTAACCGCTTCTGAGAGAAGCAGTTTTGATAAAAAGAGTTAGAATAAAAGGCTGAGGAGCAGGGACAAGTTCTTCTCTAAACAAAAGTTCTACACCCACACTTTTTTTCAGATATACTGCCTAAAAATGGAAAATGAAGAGAAACAACGCTGTGTAGGATGTGTTTTTGGCTCCTGACTAAATTCTCTGTAGAAGCTGTACTGTGAATAGTCTGAAGACAAGCAAATGTCTTATAGCTGTAACTGTTTTCAAAATGCCTTGAAAAGAAAAAAAGGAAAAGTTTGTGTAAAAGTTCAGTAGAAGTCCAAGTCTTTTCGACCTGTGGCTGTCACACCTTAGAGCTCCTCCACTTTCTGCAGCAGGAAGAACGGGAAAACCTTTCATAGTATGTACAGCAATTCTTCTATACATGAAAACTCAAGTTCATATAACGTGAAGTTTAACGCTTCAGGTCTGGGCTACAATGGGTTAAATATTGTATGTGCTGATTACTTTCATACAGTGGGCAACATTATGATGATTTCCTATGCAATAAGACTGCACATACAGATATTACTGTTTTATTATCATTTGAGAAAATTACTTTTCCATGTTGGGCTTTCTCAATCTAAAACTGCATTTTTTTGTTTTACTTTCTGCTGATATTCAAATGCCCTTCATAACATTACACATTTCTACTGCATAGGTGTATGTCTTCCACATTTTTTATTCTTTGCATATTTTGTATATGCTTTTTAAAATGTTATGCCTTTGTACTTTCATTTAATACTTGAGCTGCAATATGTTTTCTAAATTTCCTTTGTCTTTCCTACCCTTACTCTGTGTGTAATGGAAGAGCTGAAACTGGAATTTCCTTTGGAATCAATAAAGTACCAATCAGGGGTGGAAAGTAACTAATTACATTTAGTCAAATTACTAAGCTTTTTTGTGTACTTGTCCTTTTTTGAGTAGTTTTTAAAATGACTACTTTTACTTTTACTCAAATATATTTTGAGTGAAGTATTGTACTTAATTGCATTTTAGAAAGCACCAAGAACTGAGTAAAAAAATAAACACTAAAAGCCACAACAAGGAGGTCCAAGCTTTCTGCCAACAACATGAAAAGGACCAGTGGTTTGGCTTTCACAACACATAATGGTCAGTACATGTACATGGCAAGAGAATGATTCTATATTTTCTCCTGAAACAGCTGTTGTATTGTACTTTAGGTTAGGTCAAACCTTATAACAAAAAAGCTGGTTGGAGGTCCATATTTTCTTGTTGTTATTGCAGATTAAGGACCGTCATATTTTACTGTGAAAGCCCCTTGGGTATCAAAAGGAGCTACTGGGTACTCAGCACTTTGAATACATTTTAAATGACTTACTTTTTACTTTTACTTGAGTAGATGTACCATACCTTACCTTTACTTGTACTCAAATAAATTTTAACCAGAGTAACCGTACTTTACTTGAGTACAATAGTCTGGTACTTTATCCACCTCTGGTATCAATCTAATCTAACCATGTGCAAAATTCTATTCAAAACATAAACATGAGATCATGAAAAGTATCAATTTTGATTTTAGAAAACAGTAAGGTGCAGTTTAAGTTGAATAGCTGGCACTATCACTACCTGGATGATGCATCAACAGAGCCTGTGTCTGACCTGTCAATTCTATTGTTAGTAATAATAATACTGTTTAAATACTATTTTTTACTATTTTTTATACGGTTTATTTTCACACGTTTTAAAGCGGTTATCATCAGTCCTATTTTTACCCTAAAGCTGCCTTCAAGAATAGAAGAACACTATAAATGGCACCAATATGTTGGCAATGTTTTTTTTTATCCATCGTTTTGTCGATGTTTAACATTTCAGTTTAACACAGTTGGAGGAAGAGTTTGCATTTCACCTCAATAAAGATTATCAGTGCTTTGCCTAAGCTTAAAAATTGTTCGAAAATTTAAAAAAAAAAGCCTGCATATCTCAAAATCCAAGTTATGAAGGACAAAGCACTAACATGTCCCGAATGAATTTGGCTTCAGAGGCTGTGATGAAGGCCCAAAACGCACAACTAACTTGTCCATGGCTCTCAAAAAACATGGTGGGGCTGAACAGCTCTACTTTGCTGTAGACACCACCAAATTTAAGAGAATATCAGGCTGCATTTTGAATTCAAAAACTAAAAAGACAGAGGCAGGCTGGAAGAAGGAAAGGCCCTTTGCAGAATGTGCTACATGGAAAATAATGTGGAAATATTAGTTTGGGGTAATTTTTTAAAGGTAAACTTTGATATTCTCAATATATTAGCAAGAAAGACACTCAATTCATCCAGACGGAAATTTCATTTCATTTCCTTTGGGATCAACAAAGCATCTATCTAATAATGTGCCTAGTTGGAAGGTTTCCTAAGAATCTCTTTCATAATGAAGCAAAGTGGGTTTTGTAACTAAAACATCCCCATATGAATCAATATTGAATTGTGAATCAAATAAAATCAGGATCTTGAGTATCAGAAGTGAATTAATTCAGGCAATCAGTAGCAATGTAATCATCTATTTATCTAATCTAATACCATCGTGTTGTGCGGTGGCATTGTTTCTCTTTTCTTTTTTTTTGTGCAGTAGAGGAGCACAGCTTTCCTTATATATACATTTTATTTGTTTTCTTCTTGCAGAGATTTGGAAGTATTAATACTATTGTTTATAAAATGACAGATATATCGTTTATAATTGCATGGCATCAAAAGAGTCTAAGTATTCACTTTAAGGAGAAATAGTTGGCAAAACGTACCTGCAGGATGACTGAGGTCTGCTTCTCTCCGGGTCTTGCTGCTTTCCATTTTCTGTAGGTGTCAGAGCTCAGCAGGTTGTCTGCTTTGTGAGTCTAATGGCCATTATGAGAAAACACAAAAGGTCTCACATATAAGGAAATGATTCAAATACAAACATATAACATATTTATGATATGAATGGCTGTTTAATTTTCATATTGGTATAAAATTATTTCAGAAGTGGACTTACAGTATCCTCGCTGCTGCAAGAGACGACGTGCTTGAGTTTGATTTCTGGCATGTTGTTGATGTTATGGTAAACAATCAGAGCCAGAAACAGAGAAAAAAAACAAGACTCAGGCTGGTCTTTTCAGGTCAAAACAACCAACACGGGGTACAAAATTTAGAAAGCTGGCGGCGTCCTGTCAGTATTAGTAAAACCGAGACTTGAATAATGATTAAAAAAGACTTTGTTGCTGTTTCGCGTCACAATAAGCGTTGGCTAAAGCGTTAGCATGCTAGCAAACAATAGATATGAGTGAACTTTTCCTGGTTAGCCGGCTGAGTTTTACACACTTCAAAGGCAGCTACGCACACGTCTCTGTATTTTTCTGTGCATAAATCAAGGCCGTTTAATTTCCTGTGTCATCAAATTTCAAAATCAGTTCTTAATCTTTTTAATTTTAGGTTAAATGTGCGTGGAGGCGAACTCATTTTCCCACCAAAAGCATGATGTGTATCATACTGTGACGTCGTTTCCGCCTTGCAGTAGTTCCAGCCAATGAGTGGCTTCTCTTCTTCTTCGGCAACGAAATAAATGTAGCGATCTGTCGCCATCTATCGTTCAGATTATATGCTGTAACCCCGTACTGAAACCAGTTCATACCCATTCCGTAATCAATGCATAAATACGATAAATACTGACTTTTAAGATCTTTCGAGTCGAAACTGGGATATTCATTTAAATATTGTTTTTTAAAAATACTTTCTATCATAATGTGATAATGGAGTCTACAGTGAAAGATCTAGTATCTTCAAACATGGAAGAATAGACTTAGTATCAGTAGATATCAGGTTGGTTATTGTCATTGCTTGGTTTTCACTGAAAGACAATAACCATGGAAATCTTGTACACAATTAAATGATACTTTGGGTGCATTTACCTGGTTAGTTGTATTAAAATGAAGGTGTTAACAAAAAAGAGTGATTAAATGTCAAAACAAAAAAGGCTATCATAAAAGGGGGAAGAAAAAAATGCATATTTGAGAATTTAAAGTTTGTACACAATTTAAACAGATAATTTTCAAAAGCCCATTTGTTTTCTTTTGAAGTGATCTAAATTTGATTACAAAATTAAAATTTCAAATATATCATACACTTTATTTTCAGTTATTTATCTTTTTTTTTCATAGAAACACAAGCTTTCAAACATGGTATGTCAAAAGCTCAATTTCTTGGGGTGCCAGTGATTGAGAAGGTAGAGTCGGTCGTCTTGCAATCGAAAGGTCTTGGGTTCAATCCCAAGCTCCTGCAGTCACATGCCAATGTGTCCTTGGACAAGACATTTAACCCCAATTTGCTCCACTGCTGCGTTGGTGGTGTGTAAATGGGTATGGATGCGTATGGATGAGACTAGAAAATACTGATGGGTAATTCTCCCAATCAACCTTTGCCATTAGTGTGTGAATGGGATGAGAATGTGTAGATGTGACCAGTGGTATAATACTTTGAGTAGTCAGACAAATAGAAAAGAGCTATAAAAGCTAGAGTCCTTTAACCATTCTTGCATTCCTGACTTGACGGCACTTGTAAATAAACAGGTCTTATTCTGACACGATAATCAAAGTAAGACTAGATAATTTTTAAATGTTCTTTTTCAGCATTTAATGCAAAAAAATAACACAAAGATTTCTCATTTCTATGGTGTCTTCAAACACTGGCCTCTGGCCTTCTGTTTAATACAATAAACAATAAATCAGAGATTGTAACAGTTTCACAATGCTGTCGTTCTTTCTGTCATTATTCTTAATATCACAGGATTGTTGTTCATGCACCTAAACTCTCACAGGAACATACACTACATGGACAAAATTATTTGTCCACACCTGTTAATTATTGAATTCAGGTGTTTCAATCACTCTTGTGTCCACAGGTGAATAAAATCAAACACCTAGCCATGCAGTCCCTATTTGAAAACATTTATGATACAAAATGGGTCGTTCTGGAGAGCTCAGTGATTTCAAGTGTGGTTCTGTGATGGATGCCACCTTTGCAATAAGACGGTTCATGAAATTTCATCCCTGCTGGATATTCCCCAGTCAGCTGTGTTATTATTAGAGAGTAGAAGCATCAGCTGCACAGGTGCATGGTGTTTAAAAGTCACCAACGCCCTGCTGATTCCATAACTGAAGAGTTCTGAACTTCCACTGGCATGTAAAACAACTTGCAAGCAGCTGCATGCAAGTTTCCCATCACCAAGTCAAATGCCAAGGGCTGGATGGAGTGGTGTAAAGCACACCGACACTGGACTGTGGAGCAGTGGAAATGTGTTCTGTGGAAATGTGTTCATGCTTCTCTGTCAGTCAGATGGGTGAGACTGGGTTTAATGGATGCCGGGAGAACATTAACCTGTCTGACTGCATTTTACCAACTGTGAAGTTTAGTGGAGGAGGGATTATGGTATGGGGCTGTTTTACAGGGGATGGGCTCATCTCCAGTGAAGGGCAATCTTAATGCTTCAGCATACCAAGACATTTTGGACAATATTATGCTTCCAACTTTGTGGCAACAGTTTGAAGGACCTATCTTTTCCAACATGACTGTGCCTCAGTGCACAAGGCAAGGACTATAAGACATGGTTTGATGAGTTTTGTGTGGAAGAACTTGACTGGCCCACAAAGAGCCCTGATCTAAACCCCATCAAGCACCTTTGGAATGAAGTGGAACATCAGAGCCTGACCTCATAGATGCTCTACAGCATGAATGGGCACAAATTTCCACAGAAACACTCCAAAATCGTATGAAGAGCCTTCCAAGAAGAATGGAAATTATAATAGCTGCAAAAGGAGGCCAACTCCATGTTAAAGTACATGTATTTGAATACAGTGTCATACAGGCCTTGATGGTGTAATGGTCAGGTGGCTGAATACTTTTGTCCATTTAGTGTATCTCAGGTCTCATTAGCATTTTGATACACTTCCTAACTCAGACGTAGGCTACTAACTCAGACTTAAGGGATCCGTTTACACTGAACATGTTTCAGCTGTTAACAATCCATGATATAAAGCCAATAAAGAGCCATTTATTTTGACATCTTTGTTTAATTTCTTGAAGTATGCTTTTATACATGGACTCTTGATCACTTTAGTTTGCCTTTTAATCTTTAATTATGAAGCACTTTGTGAAGTCTGTTCTTCAAAGTTGCTATATATAATAAACTTTGTAAACTTACATTTGGAGTGGCTGACAGGTAAGATTTAATAACAGCCAAGAGAATGTGCTTATGTACAATATACAACAGACCCATAATGAAATAACTAGCACTGTATCACATCTATTCATCCTTGAAAAATCAAGAGCACAAAGGCAGGTTGCAGGTAAACGCTTAAAAAGCCAGAAACCATTAAATATGGAGACTGTAAGGCAGAGTACCACTTACTAATCAAGACACCACATAGTGCACGGCTATGAAAAGCAGTAGCATATAATTACAGAATTAGAATATATACAGTAGCTGAATGTTACATTGGACAATGATTCTCAAGTTGTTAACTCTGCAGGTGAATCACTGAGCTCCTTCAAATGAAGCTCAGAGGATCTCCAAGTAGATAGCTGTCTCTGCATCGGCCACAGAATTACTCTGAACTTCTCTTGTGTGTCTGACTCCCAAACCCACTCGTCTGTCACGGCCTCCACCCTCTCCTCCTCTTCTTCTCTCTCCACCTCTTCTAGCCATCGGACGCATCTATGGAACAACAGCTCTTAATGTAAGAAATCAGAAACCAGGGATTTTTGACATTTGTAAATGTTGTCACTGAAATGAAGTACCTGTTTTGTATGGACAAAAAGAGGTGTGCAGTTCTGGTATACAAGCTGGTAGCTGCCATTAGTGTAGATATGAGTCACCTCTGTGCAGTTAATATAGAGGGGCATTTGGTCTTGATAAATTCCCATTCCTTCAGGGTACACAGCTGGGCGTCTGCTCAGGACATGCCTGACAAAGGAAGAGCAGGTACATAAAACGTCAGAATAATTATGTGTGAAAAATTTATGGTAAAATTTAAAGGTCTGCTTTGATTCACATACCTCTCTGCTCTTTTTCTGCAGCAGTACAAACAAAGAGACAGGAAGAATACGACCAGACAAGCACACACAGCAGGTATCACCAACCACAACCAAGCAGGTGTCTCTGTACGTGGATGAAAAGAACAGCAATGGATTACTATGTCATGTAAAACTGTCACTCAAGTTTGATGCAGTTGTTTCATGTTAATATCAAAACATGCAGCCCCCAGAAGCTTTTACTAAACCCGTTAAGATTCAACAACAGAAGCTTTTCTGCATTGCACATCCTAACTCATGCCTTATCATTTTCTTCTCTACTTTAAGTTTTCACGCTTCAGGCATGTTGCACAGATGTTTCAACACCAGCTCCAAATCAGCGTAAAAAAGAAAAAAGAGACAGAGCTGTTTATTAATGTGGAAAAAGCAGTGCTTAGAACACACCTTGTCCCCCCTGCAGCAACATCATTGAGTCATTCCCCAGCGCATTGAAAGCAAAGCAGATCACTGTCTGAGGTCTGTCCATGTGGCCCCTCAGAGTCGCTGTGAGCACGCCAGGCTCAGATGTCACCGACACGTTGTAATCGCGGGGAGGAACAGACCCGTTTACACTCCATGTGACGGCCGGTTTGGGGTTGGAGTCGACTGAACAGCGACAGAGTACCTCTAAACCTGTAGCATCACAGCTGGAGGTGAGCTGGAGGATGACTGGTTTATCTGTAAAAAAGAAAGAGCATATTAAAATGTTAAAACTCTTACAACACTTTCCAGATGTTATTCAATCTGATCAACATTTTTTTGTAATACTGCGACTCTGTTCCACAATAACTTTTTATTCTGTAGACGAGGAATGTTTTTTTGTCTTGTCTTAGGATAAAAAATAAATTTCACAGATTTTTTAAAGCTTTTGAGACAAGCTTATGAACTGACACTTTTAACAGAAAAACACTGGAAGATGTGAAAGAGCTTGTTGCATGAAAATAAAACCTTTAACATTTTAGATAAAATGCAATTACACTCTGCTCGCTCTACTTTTTTTTTTTTTACACTTGTATGATATGATCCCAGTAAGAATGAAAAAAAAATCTCAGCTGTGTAACTGACTATCATGGCAATGCAACAAAAAATTAAAGTCCCTGGAAAATAATGCAGAGTAGTTCCTTGTTTTAAACGACCAAAAAATGCAAGCTGACTCCGGAACAATGCGACAATTGCACAGATACGTTTGCAGCATGGAAACATCTTTCTCACGCTTTTTCTCTCCTCAGATTCTTGGTTAATATACTGCTGCACAATTAATCTAAACACAATTGCAAGTGTGATATCACATGTGATAGTAGATAGAAGTGTGATAGTTACATAATTGCATAAAGGCTGCTATTCTTTTGGAATTTTTTTTTTAAAGAATATTTTTCGCCTCTTTTGGTAGGAAAGTGGAAGAGAGACAGGAAATAAATTTGTACTGTTATTTTCCTCTTTCAAGATTTGTGTTTTAGAGTTTTATGCCATTATTACAGAGGATGATGGACAGAGACAGAGAGAGTAGGAATGACTTTTGTAGAAGACCTGCTGGTCAGACTTGAACCCAGGCCCCTTGCTTGGAGGACTACAGTCTCCATGCACCTATCTGCTAGTCCACTGGTGACCTAGCAATATCAATCTTTAATCTGCTACTGAATAATACAAGGTATACAAGGCCAGAGGGGTTAGGCCTGAAGTAAGAAGGATAATTACATTGTATATTCAGCGCTGTGGGCTGAGACTCTCCTCGACCGATCAGGTTCTGAGCAGAGCAGCGGACCTTCATGTCTCGGGTCACATTGAACACCCGGACTGTGTGCGTGCGCTGACGGAGATGCACCGTGTGGCCGTGTTGGGTGTAGGACCAGCGATACTCGGATGCAGGAGGGTCAGCTTTACATGAGCAGACCAACAAGGCGCTGCCCCCCTCATGCACCGTCAGGGACTGGACCTGAACCATCACATCTTTAGGAGAAACTAAGGAGACAAAACGACAAACAAATGTTTCAGTAAAAAAAAAAAGCCACCAAAACCCAAATAAACCAATCAAAACAATGCTTACATGTAACATGTAGCTCCCTAGAAGTGGTCAGTGTTTTTGCTCCTGGGTAGCTGACTTCACATCTGAGCTTTGGCTTCACCTTATGTGACACGATGAAGGACAGAGAGGCCAGCAGCATCAGTCTGTCAGGCTCAGGGTGGAGGTGGAGTGTCTCCCCGGGCTCAGTGCTGTTCAGTTGAGCTCCTCTCTCCCACCTCCACTGCAGGAGAGGAGGTCTGGAGGGGCAGTGGTACCTGACGGAGCAGTTCAGGGTGACCAGCTGTCCCTCTGTGGCTGATAACATGCCACTGATGAGCGGAGCCTCAGGAGTGTCTGTCATTGAAAAGAAAAAGCATCTTTACCGGGTTTCATAACTACTGTGTGGATTTATTAAGGCAGATGTCTTTCAAAGGACAGGAGTGGATTTCTGACGAAGTATTTTGATTATTTGCCCTTGGTTTACCAGTTTATCAAAAATCTGAACAAGTACATCCTCAGTAACAGTGCATATGATAGTTTATAAAAGGTGGAAAATCTCAATCTCAATGCCCACAAGGACAGAGTAAAGTAAATACTTGATGACTGTTTTGTCTCATTAAAGTAAAAAAAAAAGTACATTTCTGTTGATTTTTGTCAAGTTTTTGCTATGTTTAAGGCTAAGATGTTGTAAACAACATTGCACTCTTACACCATGATGACTCAAAATAACTTTTGTATCAGTTTGTTGACTTTTGTATGTGATCTGTCTCAGTGTTTGGCACAATAAACCGTGATTCCAAACCAACGCATTTCTACATTTTCAAGCCTGGACTCACGTTTGTAGAATTTTTGTGTGATATGAAAAGAGACAGCATACTTTTGAGAGAAGAAAGACACTGTAGAGTAAAAATGCTACTGCAGATGTCATTTCTTTAAAGAAAACATGACCATAAGTGTTGGAGACATTTTGAAATAAATCTAAAATGGTGACAAGTTTAAAATACATCACTGAAAGTAAAAACTCTGACAACATATGCTGCTTTCTGTTACCAAGACAAACAATCTGTATTGCCAATTCATAAACAATGTAAGCTCAAAAGGGCAGGTGTATACCGTATCCTTTGTCAGATCAGGCCGGACACACACTAGACGATTTTTAAATCTGAAACGATTTTTAAATTGTGGGAGCCCACAGACATCAGGACAATTTCAAACAGTTTTTCATCTTTAATCTTCTGTACGACACAGCCAGCGACCTCAGGTGATCATGTGACCACAGAAAAAACAAACGTGGATGTCCGTCGATACCGTCTTGCTGTCCCTCCACAATAGGCTGGCGTGGTATGCGTTACAGCAAAAATCATAAAAAATGGGAAAGACTAAAGATGTAATCCTGGCTGGAATTAAGTTAAAGCTGTGTTTATGGCTGTGAGCGTGGAAAGTATGTATGATCCGGCTGGTGACGCTACCTCATCTGCTCGCTGTCGTTGGTTATTGTGGGTACTGAGTCAGCGGCACTACGACCTAAAATCGTAAATATCAAACATGTTTGATATCTTCGATTCTGAGTCTGGGAGGCTACGACGTGATTTGGAGCAGTAAAATAATCGTAATAACACCACAAACGAGGATTATTCTGACAAATTATCTTTTGTGATGAGGCTCCACTCGGGATACGCCCCCATGATCGTCGGAGGAGGCAAATCTTGCCTCAAATTGGGCTTAAAATCCTGTAGTGTGTGGGCGGCCTTACTTATTCAGTCCAAACATGAATCCACCGTGAGCTCAGTGCTACGCAACATTTAGTAGATTCACATTAAACAGTCATCTACCAAAACTGTCTGTAAAGCGATAATGGGAGATGCAGAAAGAGAAAAGAAAGAAAGATCAAAAGGAGAGGGAGATGCAGGAGAAGAGAAGCAGTAGACACAGAAAGAGAGATAAGGGAGATGCAGAAATAGCAGAGAAGTTAATGCAGAAAAGAAAGGAGGAGGGGGATGCAGAGAGAGAAAAGAGAAAGATGCTGAAAGAGAGAAGAAGGAGATCCAGAAGAAAAGAAGAGGGAGATGCAGGAGAAGAGAAGGGGTAGACACAGAAAGGGACATGGAAAAAGAGAAGATGGAGAGGCAGAAAGAAAGAAGAGGGATTAGCATGCAAATTAGTCTAGCAGCATGTGACTCAGGTCAGTTGCTAAGATCTGTATGGTATTATATTAATAAGCTAATGAGGCTATAAGGTCTTAAGAAGTTATTATGAAGCCTAAGTTCTATAGCAAAAGTATTCTTACCACACTATACCCCGCTAAAAAGACAGCATCCTCCATTCAAAGTATAACCGTTTATTCATCAGTGTCCTTCTTGAAGTTCTAGTAGTGTAGTAATATGCTTCTTACAAATGTTTCAGAATTTTATGAAATTTATGGATGGCTTCAGCTGAAAGAGAGAACTCTTTGCAACTTAAGTGTAATCTTTACAATGCAAAGAAAAAGAATGAATAATATTTGTCCAAAGACTTGAACTGAAAAACAGCTTCCTTAAATAACACTGCGCCTTACCTGCAACATCCAGATTGAAGCTCCTAGGTTTCCCCCAGAGTAACTCATCCCCTCTCTTCAGAGCGATCTCAAACACCCGGGAGTCATCCTGGCTGATCCTTTCAATCTTCACCGAGCAGTCTCCATCTGCAATCCTCCCAAAGAGAGAAGTCCTGCCTTGGAAATCCCTGCTCACTTGGTCCCTGTCCTCACTGTTATAAGCAGTGCTGCGCAGGGGGAAGAAGTGACCACCACCTCTGAACCTCAGCCGGACGTCCACCCTCTCCTTTCTCCCCCTGGAAGGATGAGGACCTAGAGGAGAGAAAGAGCAGGGGACCACAACGCAGGAGCCTGCCACGGCTTGGACACGGTCAGGGACTGAGGGTACAGGAGAGACGGCCTGGACCACAGTCCATAAAGGTGCAGCTGGAATAAAGAGCAGAAAAACCATCAGAACAGTAAAAAAGATTTCAACAAGCTATCCAGCCACATCAGTCTGTTGGTGATATGTTATGTATTATTGATTTATTTTGGTTTTTCTTTAACCTGAACCCATAAAATCAATGAAAGTATCCCAAGCACTTTTAAATTTAAAAAGTTTCTGTTCCGAGCAACTTCCCACCGTACAGGTTCATCTAAAAAATTACAATATGATCAAAAAAAGTTCAGTTTTTCCACAAATTTAATTCAAAAAGTGAATATTCAGTGTATTCTAGATTAATCACAAATAAAGCCCCTTCATTCACTCCCTCTTGTTCAGTACACACAACCACAATTGTGAGGAATACTGCTGACTTTACAGTTGTCCAGAAGACAATCATTGGTCCTCCACAAGGAGGGTAAGCCACAGAAGGCCACCGCTGAAAGGGCAGGCTGCTCTCAGAGGCTGTATCAAAGCAGATTCATGGTAAGCAGACTGGGAAAGTTTGGTAAGAAAAGCAGCACAAGCAACAAGGGTGAGCTCAGTCTTCAGATGATTGTCAAACAAAGCAGATTCAAGAACTAAGAGGAGCTTCACAAGGAGCAGACTGAGGCTGGAGTCAGTGAATAAGAGCCACTATATAGACAGGTCCAGGAAAAGGACCATGAGTGTCGTCTTCCTAGTGTCGAGCCACTCCTGAGCTACAGACAGTGTCATCAGCATCTCACCTGGGCTAAGGAGAAAACAGACTCAACCATTGCTCAGTGGTCCAAAGTCCTGTTTTCAGATGAAAGAACAGTGTCAGCCATCCGCCAGGAGCTTTTAGAGAACTCCACGCTTCCATCTGCTGAGAAGCTTTATGAAGACGCTGATTTCATTTTCCAGCAGGACTTGGCACCTGCCCACAGTAAAGCCAAAACTACCAGAAACTGGTTTCCTGACTATGGTATTACTTTGCTTGATTGGCCAGCCAGCTGGTCTGACCTGAACCCCGTAGAGAATCTCTGAGAAAATGTCAAGAGGAAGGCGAGAGACACCAGACTCAATGATACAGATGAGCCAAAGGCTGCTATCAGAGCAACCTGGGTTTCATAGCACCCCAGCAGTGCCACGGACTGATGGGCTCCATGCCACGTCACACTGATGCAGTAATTTGGCCTAAAGGAGCCTCAACCAAGTAAATTGCTTAAATGAGCAGATTTTTCCAGAAGGTCACCATTTCTGTGTTATAAATCTTTTTTTGGTTGGTGTTTTTAGATATTCTAATATTTTGAGAAAGTGAATTTTATATTTTTTGTGAGCTGTAAGCCATAATCAACAAAATTATAATAAAAATAGTCTGAGAATATTTTCTTTGTGTAAGCGGAATCTAGAAAATATGGACATATGACTTCTTAAATGAAAAAATGAACTTATTATTCAAATTTTGGAGGAGAAAACACGGATCCACTGCAAAAATTTTATTTTCTCTACTTTGGCATTTTATAGGTTTGGCTTTGAATTGAATCAATATTTCTGCTTACTCAATATGTGAAATTAAAATGTTGAAACTGTGCAGAACGTTTGGAGTTTGTGTTGTGACTGAAAAAAACGACTGCTAGTGCTAAATTCAATAAAACAAATAGGAAAGCTAATTTTATTCAAACATATTTTCATGAACACTAGAAGCTGACAAACAAACTTTTTGTAGTTTTGGACTTGTAGGTTGAATTTATTCCTTGAGATTTTCTCGAGCAGTAATGTAAAGATCAATTTGATCAGATTCTGGGTTGAGACAGCTGTATTACGTTGCAACTCTGCAATGTCTGCATTAAATGACCCAGAAAGGTTTCACAACTGAATTAAATTTAGAAAGGGGAAGACGACAATCTGCCCTTTTAACTCTGGATATCTACTCCACTCCACTCCAGTTATTTTTTAAAAAACATCCATATCTGAATATTTTCATGTGCATTTTTTCCATATTTCTCTATTTCAAGACAAAAAGGATTTAAAGTTTAAGTAACAACCATTGAAAGTATCCTCATCTGCAAATTTGTTATCCTTAAAAACATATTCTACAAGAGACTTACTCAAGAAACAAAATTGCTGTGTGAGATAAAGCCATGATGCAGGGAATAACAACTTATACTCATACATAAATCAAAGAACAATGAGGTTTAAAAATTGATAAAACGAAATTAAATGCTTACCAAAAAGCAGAGGGAACAACAGAAAGCCAGTGTCCACATGCATGTCTGCAACCCTGCTGTCTCACTGCAGACAGAAAGAAGGATAGGTAGGAGGAAAAGATGGGGAAGTTGGGGTTTTCATTGTTCCTCTGCTAGTATGACTTCATTTTCATGCTTTCCCATACTGTTCCCTACTTCAGTGTCATCTACACCTATTCTATTAATTCACTTCTTAGAATTAATGTCTCAAAACATAACTTTGCTGGTTAATTATAGGTTTCAAACCTAGGTTATGTAAAAAACATCAGATGATCATTCAGGTGGTGGCAGTGTTGTTTGTCAGGGAAAGAAAGACTTCAGCAAGTATCAGAGAGACAACACATGACAGTGTGTGAGTCACTCTCATGCTGTTGGTCATTTCCTCAAAGTCCCAACAACCAAATGTGTTCATTTCTTTCTACCTCTGTGTGAAGTAAACCTCCAAACCAAACCTTTATTTCACAGCTACAGAAATAAGAGTTCCACAGAAAGTTGAATAAACAGGTAAATGATTGACTCCTGATACTGAGTTATCACTACTCCGTCACTTGAGTGTAAGTAGGTCATCACAAGTATGGAAAGATGAATAGTGGCAAAGGTAAAGTTATGCATGTTTATCTAAAACTGATTTCACTTAATGTTTGTTGAATATTTCTCTTCACATTATAATACAGAAAAGTCTCAGGGGGGAGTGGTCTGTTTTCTAATGATCAAACAAAGCCGACTCATTAGAGGTGGAGACAAACACTTGTATTCTTTGAACTATGGACCCTTTAAAGGAGTTTGAATTGCTGCAGAGGTCTTAGTGACCCGCCTCTTTGCACTTGAAGACAGAACAACACTAACATTTTCTGCAGACAGTCATGCCTGCATCAGCAAATCTAGATGAAGTGACAGGATTCAATAATAGAAAATTCCTCAAAGGTAAGGCATTTTAAACAATAAGCACGGAAGAAACCGTGCAGTCGCTCTTGTTTTCTCTAACTGTACGTGTGTTTACTGTGAAGTCACAAGAGTTTATAGTTTCACCTAACTGTTCTCCTGCAGCATTTCTGAAGCCATGACCTCTGCTCAGCATCTGATCCGGTCTCAGAGAGACTTGTTGCTGAGCTGGACTCGAGATCACCCAGCGCCCCTGCTGCGCTGGCTGCAGGATGAGAAGGTGCTGTCCTCGACCCATTACCTGTCGCTGCTGGAGAAGTCATCGTCCAATGCGGTGGCTCAGGCTCTGGATACGGTGTGTGCCACTGAGGAGAGCAGCGTGAAGTTCCTGCAGGTGCTGAAGGATGTGCAGGATTATTACTGCAAAGATCTGCAGGTGTGGGTGGAGAGACACTGCAGGAACGACAGTGTCAGTAAGCCAGCGCCAGCACCTGTAAGAGTTGAAGGTGAGGTTGAATTTACATTCATTTGACATTGTAAATAACTCTATTAACAGGTGCATTAAAAGGAATGGAAACCTGAATGTTTCCTGAGAGAGATAGGTTCCTCATTTAACATTGTCTTAGATTTTATCCTTATGAAGGTCTCTAAGAGACACCCATGCCAGATTCATGGCATATTCTTACAACCCAGTGGACCTCGACGGTGGGTCGGGACCCAAGAGTGGGTTGCAGGGCCCTTTTCAATGGCTTGTGAAGGTGTACTAGGACAGAAAATTGTGGCATAAACTCTATGAAACTCTTTTAAGCATGCGTGTTCTATCGTGTTTTTGATTTATTCAGGTTTTATATTTTCTGAGATCCAAATTGTGCTATTATTCATTCAATAATTCTGACTGGTCAAAATAGCAAAAATCTGGGTCGCAGTTTCTCATTGTGAAGCTGATGGAGGATCCTGAGGCTTGACCAGTTGAGAACCACTGTTTTAGCATGTGTTTGTAAACTGATGAATTCCATGTAAAAGCACATGCATGTTTTTCTAAATTAACTTAGAAAAAGAGTCACTTTCACGCCCTTATGATGGATTGAGACTGCAGTGCGGTGTGCAAACACAGAAGGCACACAGTGCAGAAGGGAACAGTGAAGACGCAAGATGTCAGTAATGTCCACATTACAACTATAAAAGATCAAGCACCAGAAATACTGTATTTATACTGTATCTGTATCTAAATATTCAGTGCCAGAAGGGGATATGAAATATGTAAGATCAAACATTGCATGGTTAAGTTGATAGTTGACCATATCCAAATCATATCATATCTTACTACTGTAATTGGCAGGGTATCTGTCTGTCTGTGTCGATTTGCTCCAACTGTAAACTTAATCAGTATGGTGCAAAAGCGAACAAATTAATATTGCCTTTAATTAAATGCACTGTCTGTTGTCTGAATATTTAACATGGATTGTCAGAATCTGTGTGTGATGTGTGTGGGATTTGACACACCTGTTGCAGGTACGGGTGGGTGTGGATGGCACAAGCAGTTATGATCAGAAATCAGGCAGGAGCAGAATTAAGAAAAATTTCCACATAGGGCTCTAGTGATAATAATAATTCAGTTAATATGTTTCTTAATTTTGCATTGTTGAGTGCTGTTAAGTACAAAATTACCCCTTTGACCCGGTCTATCCTCACTCAAACGTGCCCAAGAGTGTTACAAATTGTTCTCAAATTTAATTCCTAATGAAGAACAAATAAGGAAAACTTGACACATGGAGGAATATTCTCAAAAACAGTATAAGCTGGTTTTGGACTTTGTGTTTTTTTTTCTTAAGAAAGCTCGGTGGATAAAGTACATTGTGCTGTAAACAAAAGAACTAAAGCCTAAGACATTCAAGTTTTACTGCCTGGGTAATAGAGATGAGAGAAAATTATCACCAGGGTGCAATCATCTAAGATTGCTTTTGAAGTACATCTGCTGACTTTTCCTGTGAATACTGTAAATGATAATGCAACAATAAGTTCAGATAGAAACAGTTAAAGATTAATCCATCATGCTGGCTTCACTGATCTTGGGAGGATGATTTCTGTATGTGGGTCAGTTCACTTTCATTCAAACTGAAAATCTCATTTAAGTCAGGCAGGACTGATAACATTTTATTATTCACACCTTTTCATTTGAATGATATCCTGACTTTCCTTAGAGCACCAACAACTGGTTAAAATGTTTATATAATCTTTGGTCTATCATGGATGTTGTAGGGCTAGAGCTCTGGTAGAATGACTCAAAAAAGTCTCTAGTATTTGTAGATTTGAAGGAACTTAAGCAATTATACCTTTGGGATCCCAGGGACACTTCAATGCAGTAGGACAGTTTGTGTTGGTCAGGAAAGATTATACAGTAATTACAGATTGTGACAAGATACTTCTATGCAGCAGTTTTGAAAAGAAAAAATGTGGTAATGAGGAAAAGGACATGGATGACCCAGGGACAGACAGTCAGGCTTCCAACAGGTTTTAACTGGGGCTGTCATCATTAATGCATCAATCGTGATGTGATCAAGGTCCATAAGTAGTCCATAATGTTTTTTAAAATTACATTAATCACATACTTTATTGTCCCTTTTCAGCACGCTTTGATTTAGCCACTGCAACATCTCACTGCAGCCTCAGTGATGTTAATTGAGGACTGCACAGTTTAGTTTAAAAAACTCAAAGACAGCTCAGTGGATAAGTCAAAAGTCATCTGCACCTTGTATTATCAGCCATTTACCTTTTAACTGTTCCCTTATTTTATCTAAATCCAAAACAAATGTCTTTTTCTGTGGTTGAGTTTAAGCCACAACCTCTGATCTACCTTAAGCTCTTTATTTTCTTTCAAAATAAAAGCAATGTCTGTATCCAAATGGGAAGAGAACTACCCTTAATTTAAGACAGTGCAAGAACCCAAAGTGAAACAAATACAGTTTTAAATGCTAAGTAGTCGAATTTCAAAATGCAACATACTGTGGAAATTAATTGTGATTAATGAGATTAATCCCAATTACAAGTCATAATCATTTGGCAGTCTAGTTTGAACTTTAATGCTGAAGTTAACTTATGTTATTTTTTATTTCTATGTTCACATCTTAGCCACAAGATTAAGAGTTAATGAAGTAAAAATTTTGATTCCCAGTGCTCAGTTCTGTTAATAGTCATCACTCTCAGTTCAAGGTGTGATATATATAACCCCAAGATGAGCAAAGCCAAAGGCAAAGCAGCACCATGTATTTGAGCATTTCTGGCTCTTTTTATATCTGGAGATCCTGCTGTGTGTTTTCATGCCATGTCACACTTCTGCAATGCCATAACGCTAAATGAATGCTCCTGCTGGGAACACCAATATTACACTGATGAAGAATCAGTATAAACACAGAAAGGCATCATGACAGCTGAGCCTTCTTATGATACTGTGCAGAATTGCTCTCTGAAGGCTTTTCTAGTGTCCATAATTACTTAAGTGAGAAACATGCTCTGATGACACAGTTTATTGTGAATGTCATAAAATCTGCAATATAATAAAAAATCTACTCATAACAGAAAAGAAGTCTAAAGGCCCGATTGGTAAGCTATTCAAAGGAAAGACCAAGGGATTTACCCTAACCACAGATGTAAAAGGTATGATTTTATAACTATTAAACCTGATTCTTCAAACGTTTTCTCATGTTATATAAATGTATTTAAAGCACTATCATTTTAACATGCAGCCAAAGAAGATCTGAAACCTAGCAGGAGCATAAAGGCAGTCAACATCCAAGGTATGTTATCATCTTAGGAGAGCTAAAGAAAATAAGCCATAAAGTATGTCATTACTTATAGAATCTCCCTTCTTCCATTACAGCTTCTATTTCTGCACACAAAAAAACCTTGCTGCAGCGCACCGGGCAGTTAAAGTGCTATGCAGAGGGCGAGCAAGCGACCTCAAACTCTGCTTCTCACATTGAGATCCGCTACACGGACCTGTTTGTGACGGAAGATGATGAAATAGTTGACAACAACCAACACGAGTACTTTGACTTAGCCAGCAGGCGAGCTCGCATCTATGTCCATCAGGCTTGTCAGCGAATTAAACCATGCAATCTTTTGAGCTCCCAAGGACCAACTGGACGGACCCCCAAAAGGGTCAAAATGAAGGGTATTGCTGGTATTGGAAAGAGCGTAGCAGTCCAGAGATTACTCTATGAATGGGCGATTGGGAAGAACATGCGTGAATTCACTTGTGTTTTTGACCTGCGCTTCAGAGAGCTCAACTTGATTGAGGAACCACTGAGTTTACTGGAGCTCCTCGCAGAGCGGTTTCGCTACCTGAAGACGGCTCTGCCTGACCTTTTCTCCTCGCCCGGCTCTTTGCTCTTCATCCTTGATGGACTAGATGAGTTTAAATTCTCCTTGGACTGGAACACCCCTGACAAACACATCGACATTGGCATGAAGGTACCAATTTCTGAGATGATGGTGGCTTTAATCAAGGGAAGCCTTCTCCCTGAGGCATCGGTCATCATTACAACAAGACCGTCAACTGAGGCTCCAAAACGTTTCTTCCAGAAATGTTGCGTTGTCTTGGGTTTTGAGGAAGTCCAGGTGAAGGAGTACACCACCAAGTTCTTCAAAGACAGTGAAATTGCTGGAAGAGTCTATGAGTACATCTTGAACAATGACAGTCTTTTCGTATTGTCGTTCATCCCTCTTTATTGCTACATCATCTGCACAGCTATGGCTGAGTTCTTCTCTTCAGAAAACAAAGAAGAAAAAGACAAGTCTCTTGAGCTCAACCCACCAAGAACGGTCAGCGAGGTCTACTTCTGCTATCTGTTTACAGCCGTCAAGCACCATGCACTAAGGGGAGCTACAGAGAGAAGCACTCCCAGATCTGAGGTTCTGTCTTTAGTGAAGCAAGAGCTGACAAACCTGGGGAAACTGGCTTATGAGAGCCTTCTGCAGAAAAAGATCATCTTCAAAAGTTCTGATTTGGAGAGCTACGGTGTTACACCTGCAGACCTTCAGAGCACATTTCTCTGCCACATCCTTCAGCCACTCAAAGAAGAAACAGTGGAGATGTTTTCTTTCTTCCACCTTACTGTTCAAGAACATCTAGCAGCCCTTTACTGTGCTGTCAGTCTCTTCAGCCAGGATGACATAATTCAAGCTCTGGACTTCTGGTGCTTCGGGCAACATCCAGCGTCCTCCACAGCTGCACCTCTGCGTAACCCTGACCTCAACATGGACAAGCTGGAGAGCCTCCAGATGTTCACACGCTTCTTCATGGGAATGCTCCGAGCTCGGCTGGCAGGTCAGTTAGAAGGCCTAGTTCAGTCCCCTGTGGAGGAAGTGGAAGAGACTCCCATCAAGCTAGGTTTTTGGTTCCAAGAGCAGTTTAAAGGGAAGAAGCTGGAGAACCAAACAGCCCTGAATCTTCTCCACTGCCTGATGGAGTTCCACAACAAGGAAACAACCATCATGGTAGCACCAGAGATCAAAACACTTTACCTGTTTAAAATGAAGCTGAGTGTTGTGGACTGTGCAGCCATGCACTATGTGCTGCAGTTCTCTCCACACAAGCTGCAAGAGCTCAACGTAGGCTATTCAAACATTGGAAACAGAGGACTGACCAGGCTGGGGCCGATCCTACATCGATGTGAATCTCTCTAGTGAGTAATTGAGTTTAATAAACCTGTAACAGACATAAGAATTATCATTTTAATACCAGGCACTAAAAGAAATCAAAGTTCCAGTCTCCTCACTGGCTGATGACCTCTCTGGAGTTTGCATATTCTGTTAATGTAAGTGGTAACCTCTTGTGCTGAAAAGTAAAGCCAATTTTTAAGTACAAAACCCACAGTTCCTCAGATGGCCACATGAGAATGGCTCCATAAATAGCGGCATAAATAAACATGCTTATAACCTGAAAATGGCATTAGGCCCTGTAGCTTGTATCTCTATTGGAAAACAAGGGTGAACTGCAATGATGTAGTACAACAGGCATTACTAACCTGAGTTAGCCCGGTGCAGTGTAGCCATTCACTAAGCCACATTAGCTAAATCCTGTTACTGGCTTAAAGCGGTCTGTTTTGCTTGTGTTTTTTTTCTAGTTTGGAGTACAGTATGCTAGCTAGATGAGCTAGTAAAGCTAGCTGGATGTGCTCCAGAAACCAAGATATACATTTAGCCAATCACAGCTTCATTTCGTTGCCTGGTTCTTATTAACAGGAAGTTATTTGGGTCTGCATTTCCAGTTTTGCATGGAAGTTGAATTTTAAAACCATTTGGGTGTTGTCAGTAAAATGACATCCATGTTTTATAGTCTATGTAAGCGTGATTTTGATAAGCAGTTTAGAAGAATGAACAAATAAATGGTTAAATAATGTTTACTTTATTTTATTTTTTATTTTTTTGTTCTCTTTCAGTTTGAGATACAACTGCCTGGACAGGCAAGCAGCTCTCCTGGAATCTGCAGTTCTGAAATCCAATGAATGCCAAGTGAAAAAGCTCTTGTAAGTCATGAAATTATCTACAGTATTATGGCAATCGCAGCACTTTGAAATATGTACATTGAGGCTTAGAGTTGGGAGCTTATGAAATATTCAGCGATGAAGCTCATGACTGGAAATCACTCATAAAAAATGAGAAATACTTTTTTAATTGGTGCTTTTGTGAATTTCACAAAGAATTCTGTACTTACACTCAACAGATTATAGAACTATTCACCATGTATAGGTTTAACTGTAAAGGACTCAAATCTGATTTTATTCAATATTGTCACGTTTCGATGCCACAACATAAAAATAACCTCATGGACACCTAAAACTGGTAAATTTGTGATTTTTAATTCCAAATCTGCAAATAGGAGCAGTTTGACTTTCTGTTTAGAAAAATAAAAGGCTAAAAAGGATTTTGCTAAAAAAAAATGTGAAGGGCCTACCTGAATAATGCCCTCTTGATTGTGATAAAAAACAAGATTTGTGCAATGATTCTGCTCTTTAATTTATGAACGTTAGTGTTTGTGCAGGGATTTGATGCTGTCATCAGTCTGCAGGCTGGGATTTAAAGGAAAACTTTCAGGGACCAGGAGACATACCTGTGTCTGTCCTCTGCCCTCTATATGTCTGTAACAGACACTAACATTAGGACATGCATCTTTATGAGATGCAAAAGAGAACAGATAAAAAATATTGCAAACTGGTGATATAAACAGCTGGGATAGAGGCTGTGATAGAGGGCAGGAGGAGAAGCATAATAGGTCAAATTGTCTCCTGATCTCTGGAAAGCTTGTTTACCATAAAAACTGCAGTTTACTTTCATCAGCTCTTGCAGACAGTAGGCTAATATTTGCTGTATTAACGCAGTGCTATTACCGTCCTTGTTGTTAGATGCTTAATGCAATAAGGCCCATTTGCTTGGAAATGTTTTTTCCCCCAAAATAACTGCATAATGGCTCAGTGTCTCTGTGTATGGGCAGTGATAGGCCAATGACACAATAAAGGGAGCACTAGAGCTGTTTTGGTGTGTAGTTTCCCGTGGAGCTTTAACAAAGCATCAAACCGTTTGGCCGTTTGGACACAGACCCATATTCAAACATGTTTACACAGCTCAGATGACTACAACTGACCAGTAACAGCAAGTACACTGTGATTTTTCTGTAAATGATTTCAACAGCAATGTGTGACACATCTCCTGTATTGTTTTGTTCAACATGAGCATGGAGATGTGCTTTAAAGAAAGCTGACTTTGATCGGGGATTGTGGTGCAGGTGTATCATCACATCCAAGCATGCCAAATATGTTTCCTTGTGGGTGTGTTTTGACAAAGTACAGTCATTTTCCAGCTCTGTTCATTTTACTCTCAGTGGTAAACAGAAAATTCCCCCATAGACAGGCATTGCTGTGTTTGACTTGTGAATGGGAAGTTAAAATCCTCTTTTCTATGTTATTTGTTGAATTCTATCATAGTAAATGCTCTCAAAGACTTTAAATTGATGTTATGGGACCTGCAGCAATGTTTTTTGCCACTCCTGCCTGCAGCAGCCTCAAAACCACATGCTCCCACCAAGATTTCTGTTTGGTCCTGCAGGATCCACTTCCCAGTGCAGCCCTCTAAGGCACAAAACAGAGAGAGGCATGTCTTCAGCATCAGTCAAACAAAGCAAAGTTAAAACTTAGAAATGGGATAATAAGGCCAAAAATGATTTTTATTTATTTTCTAATTTTATGAATAAATTCAAGTCTTGAACACACTAAAGTACAGATCAACAGTAAACAACTTCAAACTTTCTATGTGTAAATTGTAGTTTTTTGAAGTTCTTTGCAAACAGGTTTATGCTGCTGACAGTGATTCTCCTGATCAAAAGTTAATTTACCTTTTCCTTTGCATACAGTATGTGTGGCAATAACTTGGGCCCAGAGGGAGTTTTAGAGCTGTGGAAGGCCCTTGAGCACAACACCACCGTGGAGGAACTTTATCTGGACATCACCGGCATCACAGAGCGAGGAACTGAAAACATTGTCAACTGTCTCAGCAAAAACACTTCTCTGAAGACGCTGACGTAAGATGACAACACATCTAACTCAGCTCAGCGGTGACCATGCTGCCATCTAGTGTAAATGAAAGCCCTAACACCTTTCCCCTGGGTCTTTTCTTCTTTTTCAGCATTGTTGGAAATGACATCGGCAAGGAAGGGAGAAAGCGGCTGAGGGAGCTGGAGCAACTTCGACCAGGACTACGGATTATTGCAAACTTCGTGGATGACCTTGGATTACTGCAGGCCTACCTGGACTGGGTGGAGGAGATCCGGGCAGACAGAGACCAGATGGACTCAGTGAAGAATGCAGATGCCCTGCAGTCAGTGTTGAAGGGCCTCCAGGTGGCAGGAGAACAGGTGGAGAAAGGAGAGAATGCAAAGAAAGCTAAGGAGCTTGAGACAAACATTTTAAATCTGTTGAAGTCTCACACAGATCTGAATGGAGGTCGATAGCTATGAGATATGTGACAAAATGTGTCCAAGGGCAGGACTCCATTGTAAGAGGTAGAAGCTTCTATAGCAGCAGCCTCAAAGTAAGGCATTTCTTAAGTGGAATTCACATTAATCTTAATATCTTACCCAAATCCTCATCAATAATACAGTAAAAAATGCTTGAAGTAAGAGGTTGATTCTTAATGACTTCAACAAAAACCTCACAACAGAAAATCCTTTTGTTTCAGAAAATAGCAAAAGAAGCAATCACGAGTGTTCTGTTTGTGATCACAGAGACCAGGTTTATGTAGTGAATGTAAATGATTTGAGCTCCAATCATCGATCCTCAAGCTCGATTTGTACTGGAAACCTGTATTTTATTGGTATTATGTATGTTTGGCAATAATTTGGGTTTTGAGGCTCTGGAACTTTCTGAACTAATGAAAATAAACCTACATAGAGAAAATAAAGCACAGTCTGTTTGTAGTCTCAGAGGCCCATCCAGTAAACAGTTAAATGCAAAGTTTTATATTCTATTATCTGTATCAGGTAGAGTTGCTCTGATTCTGATACCAGTATTGGAAATACGTCCGATACTGCTTTAACTACAACTATTGGTGTCAGCGAGTACACGCAACCGATCCGATACTGTTTGGTTTAATCTATATTTTGATTCATGCTAAATGTTAGTGCTATAAATTGGAAATCAACTCTCCTTCACTGCTGGAAAACACTGAATGCACGCGCTACCATTTATAGAGCACTGAAGAAGAACCAAAGGGCCCACTGCAGCAGCAAAGAATGGTGGCTGCATGACGGCTTTTCTCTGAATGTGATCGTTAAAACGCCTTCCAGACGGGTGCTGTTGTACACAAGATGTGACAAAGTTTATCAAAAGTAAATTAACTTCTGAACCATAAATTTCTGCTTCTTACTTGTTTGTCCCCTTGAAGCTAGAGCCGTTGTGCCTTCCCATTGACGCCATTGATGCCTTTTAATCCTTTGCAGCAGCATTTTCAGCGAGCCTGGAACTCGAGTGACTTTTCGGGACTTTAATAATTAAATCCACACCAGTAAACCCAATATTGAAAGCCTTTTTATCAATTTGAATCCAATTCGGATCATTATTTACAGCTAGCTTGAATGCTAACAATCACATGCTTCACCTTTTGTGGGGGTCTGTCTGCCTGAATAGAGCATAAAGGAGAGAGAGAGAGCCTGTGAGGCAGCCCTTGTATTATTGTTACTTTAAAATTTAGCAGTAAAACCCAATAATCAACAGAAAAACAACTTTAGGGTCACAGGGATGCTGTACATTATGATTCTATTTGTTGAGCCATGTTCTGAGTCAAATATAGGTCTAAAATAATTTGCTAGTCTGCCTGGTCCAGAAAGTTCAGACCACTATCAAATCAGTACTTGGTATCTGCGGATACCCAACACCTTGGTATCGGTATCGTGAAGGAAAAATGGTATCAGAACATGATAAGTTTTTCTTAAGCCATTGTTGGGAATATAATTTCATGTAACCTGTAATGTTATTCAGTCCAGTTCATAAAAAACATTGAAAACAACATTATTTTTTGAACTGGGTGTAATAACAAAACTATGTTAAAAAAATAAAACTCATAAAATAGACAAATATCTCCTTTGTTGCACGTAGAAGAGGCTTTGAAGGTTATTGAAATACGAATTAGGCGTCCCAAAGACAGCTCTTTAAAAGTGCCTAAATCAAATATAAGGTTAATTGTTAAAAAAAAACAAAAGGTGAAGTGTTGTTTCCCCACCTCTTGTTTTATAGATATTAATTTACAAAGCAATTTTTAATTAAAACACCTAAACATATTCAATTTGAACAGCTTTAATGCACTTTTCTCTTTCCCTCTATACTTTTCTTACATTTTGTGCGAGTTATGATTATCCTGTTAACATTTAAATCTGAGCTGATTCACACCAATATCAGACCACTCTGAGGGATTTACATGTTCACTTTAAGCCAAAACAACTTTAAGTGAACACTGTAGGTCAGAGAATGATTGTGTCATGGATCAGATCAGGCTTTAAGGTCTTTTGTTTTCTGTCCTCTGATCAGATGTCAGTTTGGCTGTTCAAAGATGTGTGCTTTGATGTGAAGCAATGTTTGACATTACTGCATTTAATAAACACAAGCATATTGAAACAATCAATGTATGTTGGATTTGATCTGCCCATTGGAAGAATGAACATATATGAGTCAGTCCATTTTCTATTAAAACATCTCTTTTTGGTTGTCATCTTTTCTAATTCAAGAGCTCAGCATCTCTACTCTTCTCTAACTCACTTTCTCTGCTTTATTTCTGAACCTTTCCCACTTCTCTGTGTGTCTGTGCAGCTGCAGACTGCTCACTCACTCAGCATCTTCACTCGCTTTTTCTGCTTCTGAGTGAAGCATCTGATTGGCTGAGTGCACATGTTGCTACCATTAAGATGGGAGAAGCTCCACAGGTCAATAAAGATCACTGTAAATGTAAAAACGCTGCACAGGTTGATATAGGAGCGCTCGTCATAATTGCTTGAATAACCAAATAATTTTTCCTCCTGTTCGATTTGGGCCCAGATTCAAACACCATACCCGGACCCACTCGAAAAGGTGACTGGCATGATTCATGGATACATGGGAGATGTGAACAGTGAGTAAAACAAAGTTACTGACTCATGAGGTTCCCAGTACTATATGCCAACAAACTGTAAAGGCAATTCCATGTGCCTCTTCTCTGTTCAAAAACGGTTCTATCCACATAACATGGGCCTGTCATGCTCCACACTGCACAGAAGATATGGAAGTAGGAGGAAGGTCATTGTTCACGTCATAGGGTAATAAATCAAAATCAAATCAAATCAAGTTTATTTATATAGCACATTTAAAAACAGCACGAGCTGACCAAAGTGCTTCACATAGAGAGGCAAGATGGAAATAACAATATATACAAAACAGCAAAGAACAATAGACAATAAACACAAAGAGTGAAGCGACGTTAATACCGGGAGTGTTGGTTTAACAGAAAAGGGATATGAGGGAGCGGTCTAATTTGAGTCAAAGGCCAAGGAGAAAAGATGTGTTTTAAGCTGTGATTTGAAGGAGCAATAGTAATAGTAATAAAAACATCCATAGAAGCCTGCAGCATGGACTCTAATATCTTAACAGAGCATAAAAATGTCAGAGAGGTTGCATGCATGGTTGTCTCTTCTTGGCAGATTTTCAAACCACCTATACGCATACCATTGCCTACTGATTCAGACAGAATACACACATAAGTGTGCTCAGGCATGGATCAATGTTGCTGATGTGAAAGCAGACCAAAGGGGGAGAGAGGAAGGCGGAGCAATCATGCCCTGGCACGGTACAGTACAAAACAACTGTGCCTTAAGTCCAGCTCAGACTGCAAGATTTTTGTGTTTTTTCAGAACAGCACCATGTCAGGCTACACAACAAAAAAATCTTGTCCTATCTTGGGCGACAGCCTGGCCACACAACAAGAATGATCCCGACCAGTCATCGCATGCTGACTTCAGCACTGTCTCTGCGACTGTGTGCGAGTTCACAGGTTGCTGGGGGGCCAGCTGAAAGGGAATGAATCCGAGCAATGACAGAAATGCTCTGTGTGATTCTAGGTCTTTTGCTCTGACAAGAAGAAAAAAAAAAACAAGACGCAATGATGGATTCCTCCTGATATATCAAGAAGAGGAAAATATGGACCAGCACTCCTTCAAATAAAACTTCAGGTATCAATGTGACAAAATATCAAGAAAATCACTGTATGTGCTTCCTGAAGTGAGAAAAAGTGTAAAGTGTTACTCTGATAAATGAAAAGTTATGGTTCAGGAATCTGTCAAACTTCCATGTCTTTTTTAATTAGATAAACTTCCAAAAAGATGAGCTTTTAAAGAATAATCTGTTCTTTCAAGGTGATAACATTGTTCCAGGAAATGCTTGAGTCAATTTAGCAAAAAAAAAAAAAAGATAAATTAAATTCAGAACTGCTAAAAGATATTTTTAGGGAAAATGCTGAACATCATATATAAGCACAAGTCTTTTACATCGACGAACATTGATTGGTACCTCAGACATGTAAAAACGGTTGATTCAAATACAGTGTTTTAGTTTCTAAAGGGGATTTAAATATACTTTTTTGATCAACAAGTTTCTAATTTCAAATACAACAAATGTTCAGACAGAGAATGAACCTTGTGCTAAAATGACCACCAGATGAGATAAACATGAGCAGACTGTCAAAGAGTCTTTCTAAAAAACCCCATCTGTGCCTGTTGTAACTCCAAGTTCACCTTTTTTACTTCCTCTTTTTTGGATCAGAAAACATCATTTCACTCTTTTATTTTACATCCAAGGCACTTCACTTCCTTTAATGGTCACTTCTCTACTGGAAATACCTGAAACAAGTAAGTAGGAACGTTTTTATTATAAAGAAGGTTAGAATTAAATACTGGTTAAAAGTAGAAATACAATTAAGTTGTATAATATTTTTTGATTTGTGGATAATTGCAAAGATAAAAGCAAAAAGATGACATTTTAGAAAGTGATCAACTCTCAACCTGGAACTCTAAAAATGTTAAAGCCTCATTATGTTTTCTTTTCATAAATCTGTGGACATTTCACATCATTACACAGTAAATCCACGTTTTAATGTATATTTTTGTAAGCATTTTATTTCTAAAAGCAGCATGTTGTAGCACTGAAGGCAAAATGCTTAAGGAAGCCTGTTTCTGATCATGATTTACAGCTTTTATGACTTATCACTTATTGACTGTCCTACAGATGTTTTATGTTGATTGGGTGGTTTGTTTATGGAGGCCTGAACCGCCCTCCGCTGCGCGTCAGACGGTTGCCTCCGCAAAGTCCACTAGTCCCTGATAACTGGACACCTAAAAGGGCATTAACCCGCTTATACCATGGTCACTTGCCAACGAAGATAATGAATAAAACTACCAATTTATAATTTCATACGTTTTGTGATCAAAATAGAAAGTTTTACTAAAACAAAAATTCCTTTCCAGTCATATGATAGAAAGCTTAGTTTTAGCAGACCTGCTGTGTTTGAATAGAATAATTCCCCCTTCGGCACTACGAGGTCACAGACATGAAACAGAGCTGTCCACGCCCTGCAGGTGCTCACTGTGTGTCAGACTCATCAATATTTATCAAATATTATCATGCCAGTTTATCAGAAGCGTTTCCTTTGGCTCTACAAAGAAATAATGGCTTCTTTTCTTTTGGTTGTGATATTTGAATCTTCTGACAACAGTTTATATCAGTTAGGACAGAAGGGAAGTGAGTTTTTTTGCGACACCTCTCAGAGTTAAGGTGAGCCTGGAAACAAGGCGTACATCGGATTTAGAGGATAAAACCGTCTTACGTCACTGGTCTCAAACCCAGAAATGGTTTCAATTACAAATGTTTCTGGTATACACATGTTTGTTTCTTTTATGTGCATTGGAACAACACAAAAAAGCAGAAGAAAAAAGCCACAATTTACATAATTTTACACAAAACTCAAAAAATGGGCTGGACAAAATTATTGGCACCCTCAACTTAATATTTGGTTGCACACTCTTGTGAAAAAATAACAGACCAGCAACAAGCTTCTTACAGAATCATGATCAGAATCATTTTTATTGCCATTGTACAGCGTACAACGAATTTACTCATTTATTTATTTTTTGCAGTACCATTTAGTGCTCGAGCAGTTTCTCATTTAATATTGAAACTGCTCTGGGATATGTGCTGTTTTTCAGTCTGTTAGCTTTGGTTCTTATTGTCCTGAACCGTCTTCCTGAGGGTAGCAGTTGGAGCAGGTGATTTGCTGGGTGGGATGAGTTCTTCAGGATGCCCAGAGCCTTCCTGTGGCAGCGGGACCTGAACAGCTCCTCTAAGGAGAGGAGAGCACAGCCTGTGATTTTCTGTGCTCTGTTGATGACCCTCTGGAGAGCTGTCTCCTCCTGAGCAGTGCAGCTGGAGAACCACTGGGATGCAGTATGCCAGTACACTTTCAATGGAGCATCTGTAAAAGGACACCAGCAGCTCCTTGGCCAGGGCGTTGCTCTTCAGGACCCTCAGGAAGTGGAGCTGCTGCGCTGCCTTTTTGATCAGTGATGTGGTGTTGGGTTTCCAGGTCAGGACATCATTCAGGTGCAAGCCCAGGAACTTGAAGTCCAAGACCCTCTCCACACAGTCCCTGATAATAATAATAATAATAATAATAATACTAATAATAATAATAATAATAATAATAATAACAACAACTTTATTTATATAGCACCTTTAAAAACAGAGGTTTGCAAAGTGCTTTGACAATAAGCAGAAACACACAAAAAAACCAAAGCATCATCATAACACAAGCAAAGAACATAATAAGACAAAACCGTATCAACAGGAGAGCCCATGAAAGATAAAGCCAGCAACAGAACTCCAACATCATAATCATCCTAGTGGACCCATTACAGAGCCTGAAAACATGACAGGTTGGAAATACATTATGAATCCAATCTGTTAATGTGTATGGACTGAGGGACAGCTATGTTTATCCTGAAGTCCACAACTATTTCTTTAGTCTAAGTTGTGTTGAGGACCAGGTTGTTGATGCTGCACCGTGACGACAGTTTTTTGACCTCATCCCTGAACGCAGATTCATCTCCCCCTGAGATGAGGCCGACCACTGTCGTGTCGTCTGCGCACTTCACGATGGAGTTTCCTGGGTAGGTGGGGTTGCAGTCATGTGTAGAGCAAGGTTATAATAGTTTTGGATTTTTCATTAGTTTTTATTTTTATTTCGTTTTCACCTTCTGTGTTTGATTTTAGTTTAGCTTTTATTAGTTTTGACTGCTGGTTTGTTAGTTTAGTTTTTATTTTGCAAAAATGCTTCATTTCAGTTTAGTTTTTATTAGTTTTAGTATTAGTTTTAGTTTAGTTTTTAGTAGTTTTAGTTTTAGTAATAGTCCCTGCTCTCTGTGTTCCCAGTAAATTGAGGCCTTGTCGGCTGTAGGAGATGTTTGCCTAAAAGACTGTGGTTGAAAGAAAAGATAAAACTAACAAAAACAGACAAAAAGAACACTGAATGGAGGAGCTCTGAGCCGCTGCATCCGTTCGCGCCGCCATCTTAGTCACCATCATTATCAAGCAGTGTTCTGTTGCAGTTACTAGCAGTTGTTTGCTTTTAAGCTAGCCAGAAGTTGTAGTTGAAACTGAGGTCTTCTTTTTCACCTTTTTTGGGGTTTTTCTTGATGGAAATTTGCTGTTCTTTCTCTGAAAGGTTTCCTGGACCATCCGTCCCCTTTGTTTTCACAGGTTTCAACAAACGTTGTCAACTTTATTGTGAAAAACACTACAAATCAAGATATAACTTCAGAGTGCATTTTTCTTGCTGCTAACAGCTCTGGTTGCCAGGCAACATCCTGGTTGCCAGGCAACATCTCATCAACATCATCATCATTTGCATAAGTCAACATTACACCTCTCAACTGGAATTTTAGACCACTCTTCAAACTGCTCCAGATTTCTCAGATTTGAATGGTGCTTCTTGCAACAGCAGTTTTGAGATCTCTCTCCATAGGTGTTCAATGGGATTTAGATCCGGACTCATTGCTGGCCACTTCAGAACTCTCCAGGGCTTTGTCTCCAACCATTTCTTGGTGCTTTTTGAGGTATGTTTGGGGTCACTGTCCTGCTGGAACATCCATGACCTCTGACCCAGACCCAGCTTTCTGACACTAGGCCCTACATTGTGGCCCAAAATCTTTTCATAGTCTCCAGATTTCATGATTCCTTGCATACAGTCAGGCACCCAGCGCCAGAGGCAGCAAAACAACCCCAAAACATCTTTGAACCTCCACCATGTTTGACTGTAGGTACTGTGTTCTTTTCTTTGTAGGCCTCATTCTGTTTTCTGTAGACAGCAGAATGACGTGCTTTTCCAAAAAGCTCTACCTTAGTCACATCTGTCCACAAATGTTCTCCCAGGAGGATTGAGGCAATGGGGTTCTCCTCGGTCTCCTGCCATAGCGCTTCATCTAATTCAGATGACCACGTATGGTCTGAGTTGACACTTTTGCATGCTGAGTCTGCAGGACAGCCTGAATTTGTGTGGAAGTTGACTGAGGATGTTTATTCACCATTCACGTCCAGGGAGATTAGCCACAGTTCTATGGGTTATAAACCTCTTGATTATATTACACACAGTGAACAAAGGAATTTCAAGATTTCTGGAAGATGGTCTTGAAACCTTGAGATTGTTCATATTTTTCCACAATTTTGCTTCTTAAGTCCTCAGACAGTTCTGGGCTCTTCTTTCTCTTCTCCATGCTTGGTGTGACACACACAGGCACACAACACAAAGGTTGAGTCAACTTTTAGACATTTGAACTGGCTTCAGGTGTGATTTCTAGATTGTCAGCACCTGTTACCGCCACAGGTGACTTTAAAAGAGCATTACATGCTTGAAATAAAATGATTTACCCACAGTTTTAAAAGGCTGACAGTAATTTTGTCCGGCCCATTTTTTGAGTTTTGTGTAAAATTATGTAAATTTTGGCATTTTTTTTCTGCTTTTTTGTGTTTATCAAATATACATAAAGGAAATAAACATGTGTATACCAAAAATATTTGTAACTGCAAAAACTTCTGGGAGAAATGGTGCATTTTCTGGAAAAATTCCAGGGGTGTCAATAATTTCGTCAATGACTGTATGTCAGTAAAGTGATGGTTGATGCCGGTCCGCAGTGAAAAGGTTTTTTGACCGAGACTACTTGAGAAGTTTGAAAGGTGCCCGTTTATCAGAAGTTAATTGACACCAATGAAATTTCCAGAGCCAATCAGAATCGAGTATTCATCAAGACCATGGTATAAAACATGTTATATTAACATAATATTAATAACTGAATAGTTCCAAAAAATCTTCTGGCCTGCCAGTAGGCCCTCAGGTTTTTATGGGGTTAAAATGGGCACTTTATTTGTTTTCACCATGCTGATGTTTTACATGTACTTGGAAGATTTACAGTTATGCAAGTAACGAGAAGCAAAAGGTGAAACAATTTTGGATTTTAGTTAAAATCTCTACATTTCTATATATATATTTTTAATGGCACCAGTTTTTGAACCAGTAAACCCAAAAAGTCTTCTGAGAGGTCTCAAGCAGATTTGGAGTGGCAGTGTGATGTGCAAATCCAGACAGACAAGCTGCCAATTACAGCTGTAATATTTGGGATAAATGTTTTAAACATGTAAATCTTCACTTTCCAGATGTTTTGTCTCCTCTGAACCACAAAGATGGCTACAGCTCTGGCTCTCTTTCTCTTTGGCTGTTTGCTACAAGGTAACCTGGTAGTTCACATTTACATTATACATATTAGAAGAAAGCTATTTAACACTGTGCCCACACAATAATGACAACAACAGCAGAATTTTATGACTCAAGACTCAGTCATACTGCTACCATTTTTATAAGGCAGCGAAACAGTTAATATTTTCTTAAACTGTGGCAAAATTGAGTGGTTCTGGTTCAAAGATTTGTTGTTTTGTTTGTGTTTTAGGTGCCCTGTGTGGAGAGTTTCAGTCCTTTATTCCACAAACTATAGAGGTTCTGAAGGGATCCTGTGTGACCATCCCCTGCTCCTTTGACGTAGAGGATCAATATATAGAAAACTTAGATAACACATGTAGAGCAATATGGCGGTATAAGGAGAATAATGTTTATAGTGCAATGTTTGACAGCAGTAATCAACAACAAAATAAAATAAAAGGAGAACTGATGGGGGACTTGTTGCAGAAAGACTGCACCACAACACTGAGAGACATGAAAACTCAGTACAGCGGAAAGTATCATTTAAGACTGCAGTGTGATGACCTGAAATACAGTTTCCTTGAATTAGTGGACATTTCAGTCAAAGGTGAGTTTTCAGAGTTCATTTCATCACTGTTCAGTCACATAGAAGTTATCTGATATTTTTTACACTGATAGTCTAAATTAGAATATATATAGAAATACAAAGATGATAAGCAACTGCTTATTTAGTTCATTTACCTTCTAGATGATCCTCACAGACCCACTCTGACCCCGCCCACACTGAAGGTGAAGGAGGGAACCTCAGTGAGTCTGGAGTGCTCTGCTCCAGCTACCTGTCTGTCCCTTCCTCCAAGCTTGATTTGGACATCTGGTCTGGGTAAAGCTCAGGAGATACTGCAGGACAACAAGGACAAAACAAAAGTCAAAATCTCAGTGTTGAACTTCACAGCATCACACCTCCATGATGGACAGGAAATCTCCTGCACTGCTGTCTACAGCAAACAAAATGGCAGCACTGAGTCATCTGTGAACACCAGTTTAACAGCTGAGATTACATGTGAGTTCATTTGTCCGGTTTTGAACAGATTGAAATCATCCCTTTTCTAAAAGATCTTAATTTTACATGATTGCAGTGAAATCTGTTATTCTATAATAATAATAATAATAATAATAATTATTATTATTATTATTATAACAACTTTATTTATGTAGCACCTTTAATAACATATGCTTCCAAAGTGCTTTAACAGACATAGTAGAGGCAAATTTTTCAACCATTTTTAACATTTTCCATTGAGTGTTATGGTAAGTGAAGCCAGTTAAGGGAACAAAACACCTCAGTTTGCATGTGTGCAAAAGCTAGCAGAACCAGACTATCAGTACTGCCCCTAGCTCCAGTGCAATTGTTTGAAGTATGTCCTCATAGAAACCATGTAATGGTTGTATTTTCTACGTTGCAATTATTGTTTGACACTTAAATTCAGAGTTGGTTTGAAACACAAGCATAGGAATACACTTAAAAATGAAAGGCAATGTTTAAGGGGACATATGCAAAAATCACTTTTTTAGGCTTTTCTAACAAACATATGTGCTCCTGGCCTGTACACAATCCCCTCAAGTACCAGAAAAATCCATTTCCTCCCCCCTCTCTCTCTCCACCTTTCAGAAAATGTGTGCTGAAACAAGCCGTTCTCAGATTTTCTCCTCATGATGTCACGTGGGGACTTAGCCCCCCTAAGCCTCGGTTAGCCCTTACCGCTTGGAAATAAGTTCCACCCTCAGGAAAGCCACATCCATTTCCTGAGAGGGGTGGAGTCAGGGGCGGAGTCAGACAGCTCAGTAACATTTAAAGCCACAGACACAGAAACAGCTCGTTCTGAGCAGGGCTGAAACAGAGGGGTTTTTAGACATGCAAAAATCCAATACTGGAGTGTTTTTTAAGCAACAAAACTTAATATCTGCAAAAACTACATTTTTTAAAAAAAATATCTAGCACAATTAAAGATAACTTTTAAGATTAACATGATTGCCTTAAATGCACAGAGAAATATACCACCCCAGTACTCTTTAGTCTACAGGACAGTGTCCATTGCTTTTTTCTTATTAGTACCACTTACTTTTTCAGCCTTTTGTTGACCTGTCCATCCTTTTATAAAAACTTGTTGCTGCATCAAATGTGACATGAGTTTATGTTTTTCATGAAATACTGAAATGTCTCTGTTTACTTCTCTGAAGTGTTGTTTATGTTCTATTACAAATAAAATATGTTTTTGGGGGGATTTGAATTCAGTTTACATTTACATTTTACAAAGCCCCAAACTTTGTTTAGAATCAGGGTTGTAATATTGAAAAACATTCTTTCAAGTCCAAATGTGCTTAATGAAGAGCTTAAAACAGTCAAACAGTTTAATGGAAGCCAAACAAGTGAGAAGTTTAGAATTTATTATCGATAACTTTATGAATTTTCAGAAGATTACTACTGAATCAGCAGTACCGCATTGGTCTATCATTTATTTACTAATCAGATTTTGCGATTTCAGATTCACCCAAAGACACCACAGTGTCAGTCAGTCCCTCTGGTCCAGTACAAGACGGCAGCATTGTGACTCTGACATGCAGCAGCAGAGCCAACCCAGCTGTAAAGAAATACACCTGGTACAGAGCAGATAAAGGGGACACTTTAGTGGAGACTGGAGCTGTTTTAAACATTACAGCTTCCAAGGAAAGTGGTCCTTTTTTCTGCCAGGCTGAAAATGAAGTGGGAGCTGGACGATCCCAAAACAAACAAATTATTATTGAAGGTATGTATAAAGTTTTCGATGTGTTTTAAACCTCGAAAAGTGAATTATGCAGTGTATTCAATTTTTTTTTTTCATTAACTGCTTCAATGAAAAGTTTAAAGACAGTGTTTAGGTCTCCTTACTTTTCAGCTTTAGGCCATCTTTAGACTTTAACATTAACCAGATAAAAACAATCACTAAATGACGGTTTAATTTCTCTAGGTCAACCTTGCTCTCTCTAAAGTCACTCTTCTTTTTTAAGATTCACTTTTGCTCAGCCTTATCTTGCACAGTATAAGGATACACCCGTTCCCGTGTTTCTCACTGGTGAATCCATCTTCCAAAGCTCCCATCTGAACCATTTGTGCCCGGTTAGAAAGTGACAGGACCAATCAGCGCCGAGGGGCAGTACTTTCGGGTGTGGCAGAGTCGTGACGTAAGCAAGCAGCAACAAGAGGCCGATGCAACTGTGGTGGGAGAAATTAGCGTGGATGCTGCTAAAGTGCCAGTTTTATCAGAACTTGATGACATTTCTTTGTTAAAAGAAGAACAAAGATCAGCAGTGAGCTGTTTTCTTTTCAAAAATGACGAAAGTCGTGACACGTCTATAGTTGCCATGGTTCACATTTTTCAGTTCTCTATGGAGTTTACTCCTCGGTAGGGGTGCAGCTCGATAGCGGCTACGTCATGTGTTTTGTTGCTCTGATTGGCTCGTAAAGATGTGACAGACTGAACATTCATCCAATCACCCTCTGAGTTTTTTTCAAAGGCTCTGCCCTTTCCCAAACGCTGTGTATGGCAGGTTTTCCAGATGGATGTGCATGCCAGGTTATGCTCAGCCACCACTGGTATCTTTTGCGCTCATTGTCGCTACATGTTGAAATTCAGATTATGGATAGATTTTGATACTCATTTATCCAGTTCTAATGATGTTGAACTGTTAGATTTCAGTCAAGATTAAAACACATACATGGGTTGAGAAGGCGGGCTTTTACATAGGCTATAGTCCTCGACGCACTGGTCGTGAGATCATTTCCCAGTCTGTGCGCTATTTGGCACGTCTTCCCCCAACTCTGATTCTCCACATATTTTCTGTCTCTCTTCAGCTGTCCTGTCTAAAAAAGGCAAAAAGCCCCCAAAAAAGTCTTAAAAATAGATTAAACCCCAGATAAGCATTCTTAATAAAAATGTTATTATTATTTATGTAAATGCCACTGAAATACAGCATGTCTCTTATGTTTCTGATGAAAGGTCTTGGGCATTGTGGACCAGATAGCAGAGTTCTTGCCTGGGTTGTTGCTGGAGTGTCTCTCACTGTAAACATCATCTTCATTGTCTGCATGGTGTTCCTTTGGTAAGTTATCACATTGTTAAACTGTTCGGTTTAAAAGCTCTGCTGTTGAACTACATAATCTTTTTTTATTTTTCTAAAGGAGACAAAGAAAGAATGTGAAGCCAAAAGAAGAGGACGATACATACATGAATATTGATGGCAGTAACAAATCTCCAGACTATGATGTCATTCACAAACGTCACACCTGATCCTGTGAATGCTTACTCCCAATACTGGCCACAGCATCATCTCTGTAAATTAACTTTCCTTCTTTGAAAATTTTCATTGGTGCCTGTAACGGTCACCGCAACACCGGCATAGCAACACTGTCATCCATACTCTCATTTCTTTAGTTTCATTCATTTATTTTGTAGTCAACCACACAAACACCTAACATACTTGTTTTGATATTTAATAAAACTATTCAGGCTTTTGTTTTACATTGTTTAAATTTTATGCACACAGTTTATATTCTTATTTCTGATGTAATAATGATTATTCCTTCCTCTTACGTTGTCTGGATGTAGGGGGTGAGAACTTTCTTGCTGGAGCTAAAAGGCCAAGGGCAGTTCCTATATGAAGTATTTACCCACTTGGATGTTTTACCCTTTTATTGAATTTATAAATTAATCATAATATAATTTGGCTTTTTTTTTTACAACAAAAATACAAAAAAAAAAAACCCTCTTCAATGTCAAAGTGAAAACAGAGTTCCACAAGGTAATGTCAATTAAATAAAAAAAAATGCCATGCAAAATATTTAGAATGCAGTAGATGCTCCTTTCAGTGAATCACAGCACTGAGTCTGTGTGGATAGGTCTCAGTTACGCTTGCACATCAGGACACTGCAGTTTTACTCCATTCCTCTTTGCAAAACTGGTCTAACTCTGTCGGCAATCGGGCTGAAAAGACCTTTTCAAGTCCAGCCACAAATTCTCTACTGCATTGAGGTCTGGGCTTTGACTCGGCTCCTCCAGAACATTCACCTTGTTGTCTTCAAAACATCTGTGTAGCTTTCACTGTATGCTTTGTGGTCATTGTCTCACTGGAAAAATAAATCCTCTCCTAAGGTGTAGCTCTCCTGCACACTGAGTAAGATTGTCCTCTTTTCCCTCATTTCTCTCACAGCTTTGATTATAATGTCTTAAATATGAAGTTAGCACAAAACTAAAAATAGCAAAAGTGGGGGATTGAAATGGCTGCAACAACACTACCTGGCACACCAACTGAAGAAGAGATCACCATCAGGGCCTGGACTGCAGCCTTAGGCCACCAGCACCTAAGCATGGGGACACAAGAAATGATTAAACAGGCCTGAAAGTGCTTGGATTAAAAATGATGTCTACAAATTAAGAGAAACTGATCATGCTAGGAATCAACCCCAAAGCAAGTAACCAAAACAAAATCTATACATCTAAAAATACTCAGGCGCCTTTTGCAGTGGTGAGCAAGGACTCAAAATTCAATCATCAAAACAAGGATTTACGTCATCTGATATTATCATTGAAGGGAAACAGAGGATTTTAAACTTTTCCATTGCTTTATGATACATAAACATGCTATTTTTAGTGATGTTAGGACTGTGGTCATGTGGCTTATTGAGGTCAGCTCAGCTCTTGGTAGTGGGGGTAAAACTTCTGTAGGAAGCCCAAAATCCAGAGGATCATCTGGCCTTAGACACTTTTATCTTGGGGTTCACCCAGTAGACCTCATCTGTTTCCCTGAGAATTTACTCTGCAGCTAAGGGTTGTAACTGCTGTCTATGGCAAACTTGACTGTATGGACATTGAAGTGTTTTGATTTCTTGCAGTAGACAAAGACAATCAAGTTCAAGAATATCAGTTTCCAGCAACAATATGCATTGATTTTTATAGTCATGATCTGTTGTGACAGAATCCACTGTGGAAGCTCTATATCAGGAGTAGCATCATTCTCAGGTGAACTTCTTAACTTCTCATAATGTCACAGGGTAGCAAAACTGTGCCTGCATTCTCTTCATTTGTTTGCAATTCATCTTCTAAGGCAGCTGACACTTACCACAGTGGTTTAAATACAAGAAGTGTATTTAACATGTTCTACATAGTCTTCAAAATAGGTAAGAGAGTTTCAATTTGAGGCTTTCTCATCGTTCAGGTCAACTGCTTTAATAAGCTCAGTAAGTTTCCTGTTTGACGAGTTTAACACTGGGGATGAGGTGTTGGCTACATGGTGGATTTGAGTGCTGTTACATATTAGTGGACCCTCACAGACACAGGCAGCAGATCATCTGGTAAGGGTGGTGCTCATCTCTGTATCACTTAAAAACAAATATGAATCTAAACTTTTAAGTTTTAAAAATTACATTCAAACAATGTGATGATAAAAATACAGAGTAAATAGAATCTTGGTGTAAACTGAAAGACTTTTACCTTTGTGTCTAAGGATATAAGGGTAATTAGACACAAAGGTAAAAGTCTTTCAGTTTACACCGAGATTCTATTTACTCTGTATATAAGGGTATATAAGGATATAAGGGTAATTTGAAATAAACCAAACTTGGCAAACCTGTTTGCCAAGTTTGTGTGGTTCATGTGTACTGGAAAAGCTTTTACCCAAACAGACCTACAAACCATACTGAGATGCAATGATTTGCAAATCTCATAACAACAGAACACAAACAACATATCAGATGTTGAAACTGAGACATTTCACCATTTCATGAAAAACATTTGTACATTTTAGATTTACTGGCAGCAACATCTCAGAATTGTCTGAGTGAAATATGCTTTGATGAAAGGGCATTTTCTGGATGGGAGCATACTGTATGTTGCTCTAATACTTCTACATATTTTCCAGCATTGATAGTTCCTTTCCAGATGTGTAGGATGTCCACACCATATGCACTAATGCAACCCCACACCATCAGAGATGCAGGCTTATGAACTGTGAACTGATCACTTTTGGTCTTCAATTGCAGTTTAGTTTTAATTTGTTTTTACTGTTTGTTTGTTAGTTTAGTTTTTATTTTGCAAAAAATGCTTCATTTTAGTTTAGTTTTTATGAGTTTTTTTATGTTAGTTTTAGGGTTTTTTTCGGATACATGTCAGGGCTTAGTGAACATCATACATTTTTAAAAACATATTCAAACAGGATACTCTTCACTTACCATTTTAATTATTTAAAGATGATGTTTTAATACAACTCCAGACATTAAACTACCCATGCTGTGAAGTCTTCAGCATTCACTTCAGGTAATTTCACATTTCCCAGGACTTGGGTGTAGGTGCCAGTGAGTCTGTTAAGGATATTTTGCCTCTATTTTTATTTTGTTTCAGTTAGTTTTTCTAAGTGCACAATATAGCTTAAGTTAGTTTCATTTTTTGGTAAGGCTTAGTTTTTATTTAGTTTCAGTTTTTGAATTTTTGTTTTAGTTAACTATAATAACCTTGCTGTGCTCTAATAACAAGCTCGATGGTCCCTCCCTTCATTAGTCCACTTTAGGACACGGAGTTGATGGTTCTCAACAAAGAATCTCACATTTTGATTCATCTGACCACAGAACAGTTTTCCATTTCACCTCAACCTTTTTAAATTAGCTTTGACACAGAGAAGATTGTAGCATTTCTAGATTGTGTGCAAATATGGCTTCTACTTTGCATGATACAGCTTTAACTCGCATTTGTTTTTGACACTGTGAATCTGTGAATTGTGTTGACAGACAATGATTTCTGGAAGTGTTCCTGAGCCCAGAATCTTTCCTTTTTTTTAAGGCAGGGTTTCCTGAGGGTCTGAGGATCACAGACATCCAATACTGATCTCTGGCCTTGCCCCTTGCACACAAAGATTTCTCCAGGTTTTCTGCATTGTTTAATGATAGTATGTAAAGTAGATGGTGGGATATTCAAGTCTTTACAATTTTGGATGCAGTTCTTCAAAGTGAACCTCTGCCCATCTTAACTTCTAGAAGACTCTGCCTGTCTAATATGCTCCTTTCATACAGAGTCATGTTACTAACCTGTTGACAATCAAAGAAAAAATGGTCCTCCAGCTGATTTTTCTAGTATCACTTACTTTTCTTGCCTTACATATGTGGAATAGGATCATGTTCTGTTACGGGGATGTTTACAAGCATGACTCATGAATGTAACTGTTCTGAGCTGTGGCCAGTTTTCCCTTCTTGTGAAATTTCCTGTTACTTGTAATTACTTCAGCTTTTGGTTTGTTGTTTATTGTTTGTATTTGCTCTGTTAAGGCTTTTGAAGTTATTGTAGAGATATAGCAAAGAATCATCAGCATATGTTAAAATAAATGTACTAGAGTTAGGTGTTTGTGTTATTGCATGTTTAAACTAATCTTATCTAACATGTTTTTATTGTATGATCTCTCCTCTGTTACTCATCCGCAGCCTACTGGAATGCCACTCGAGCCTTCATGATCCTCTCTGCCATGTCATGCTTTGCTGGCATCATCGCAGGAATCCTTTCCCTCATCCACTTCTCAGCCTTCGAGAGGTTCAGTCGCTCCTTTGCTGCTGGGATCATGTTCTTTGTTTCGAGTAAGTCATTCATACTTGAGCAAACACAAGGTATTTGTTTTCTTTCCTTGGTATCATCTTTTATAAATAATGTAATACAGGGTAAACTTGCATGCCATGTAAATATGCGATGGCACTGTTGCCACATCACTTCTATGGAAGATGACTTTTTTTTTATTACAGTTATTCATTCAAACCTCTGTCCCTCTCTACCAACCATGCCAGCTCTCTTTGTTCTGCTTGCAATGGCCATTTACACCGGCGTGACCGTGAACTTCCTGGGCAAGCGCTTTGGCGACTGGCGCTTCTCATGGTCCTACATACTAGGCTGGGTGGCTCTGCTCATGACCTTCTTTGCAGGTTTGTTCCAGTTAAGATGAGCAGGAGTGTATTAGAATAATAGTAGAATTAATCTGCCCGTAGCACAAGATCTTACAACAAAACTTCAATTCAAAAGATAAAATCACTACTATTCTGAAGTAGAAACATGTTTATTTACAGTGTTTAAGCTGTTAGCCGTTTGTAATGGATCAATGCAATCTCATCAGAGTAAAACTCATTAAAATGACAGCTGTATTTTACAAAACTAACAAGAACTATACACAAAAGACTCTAAAAGTATAGATAACCTTTATTTTTCTGCAGAATGGTCCCATATTGTCTTCTCTTTTTCAGGTATATTCTACATGTGTGCCTACAGAATGCATGAGTGCAGGAGAGTGGCAGGCCCTCGTTAAACAGGAAATAATGTGCAAAGGCTGCAAAGGATATCAATTCCCCTCTGAAAAATTGGAGAATAGTTTTCTGTAAAATAATAAAAATTGGAAATGTGCATATGCATAGACCATGTGTTGTTTATTATTGAATTATTTGTAATTTTTGATCTGAAAGCATATCAAACAGTTTTATAAATGAACATACATGTTAAAGTTTATAATATTCAATATATCATGATAATTAAATGGATATTTTTTAAGTTGGGCTGTATAACATACACTATATTGCCAAAAGTATTCACCCACCCATCCAAACAATTGAAATCAGGTGTTCCAATCACTTCCATGGCCACAGGTGTATAAAATCAAGCACCTAGGCATGTAGACTGTTTCTGCAAACATTTGTGAAAGAATGGGTCACTCTCAGGAGCTCAGTTCCAGCATGGTACTTTGTTAGGACGCCACCTGGGCAACAAGTCCAGTCGTGAAATGTCCTCGCTCCTAAATATTCCACAGTCAACTGTCAGTGGTATTATAACAAAGTGAAAGCGTTTGGGAATGACAGCAACTCATCCAGGAAGTGGTAGGCCATGTAAAATGACGGAGCGGGGTCATGTTCAGATTAGCTCAAGAACAGTGCGTAGAGAGCTTCATGGAATGGGTTTCCATGGCCGAGCAGCTGCATCCAAGCCATACGTCACCAAGTGCAATGCAAAGCGTCAGATGCAGTGGTGTAAAGCACGCTGCCACTGGACTCTAGAGCAGTGGAGATGCATTCTCTGGAGTGATGAATTGCACTTCTCCATCTGGCAATCTGATGGACGAGTCTGGGTTTTGCCAGGAGAACAGTACTTGTCTGACTGCATTGTGCCAAGTGTAAAGTTTGGTGGAGGGGGGATTATAGTGTGGGACTGTTCTTCAGGAGCCGGGCTTGGCCCCTTAGTTCCAGTGAAAGGAACTGTGAATGCTTCAGCATACCAAGAAATTTTGGACAATTCCATGCTCCCAAATTTGTGGGGACAATTTGGGGATGACCCCCTCCTGTTCCAACATGACTGTGCACCAGTGCACAAAGCAAGGTCCATAAAGACATGGATGAGCAAGTTTGGTGTGGATGAACTTGACTGGCCTGCACACAGTCCTGACCTCAACCTGACAGAACAACTTCGGGATGAATTAGAGCAGAGACTGAGAGCCAGGCCTCTTGTTCAACATCAGTGTGTGACCTCACAAATGCGCTTCTGAAAGAATGGTGAAAAATTCCCATAAACACACTCCTAAACCTTGTGGAAAGCCGTCCCAGGAGAGTTGAAGCTGTTATAGCTGCAAACAGTGGACCGACGTCATATTAAACCCTATGGATTAAGAATGGGATGTCACTTAAGTTCATATGCGAGTCAAGGCAGGTGAGCGAATACTTTTGGCAGTATAGTGTACTTAGAAAGAGAAGTGGCATTAGCCTCCAGTGATTTCAGTAAGAGCATGCTGGGGGCACTGGCAAGGAAGCCAAGCTTCACAGCAAAAACTAGAGTGCTGAATTCTCAGTGTCAAGCATTTAAGAGTTGATTTTACCTCCATTCAGAGTCAGCGGCCCTCAGTGCTGGAGTTTTTTTTAACAGTGTTGATCCATTCAGTGTTAATCTAACCTGTAGAGGATCAATTGACCTAAGATCTGTCCACTGCTATTTCATATCTGGTACTAGAGTTTTCCCATCATGCTTTGTGCAGAGATGTGCTTTAGATGTTTTCAGATGTATCTGTATGTGTTTAGATGTTGCCTGTCATACAGTGATCACCACCGGGATTCCTTTGCTCATGTTTCTGGTGGATTATTGTTGTTTTTGAAGTTTGACACTTTTGCACCATGAGTGACGTTATCTACTAAGTTGGTCACTTCCTGACTGTGGTAATAGAGGGTCTAAAACAATGGAGAGAGTGCAGATTATCAACTCAGGGCAAATTTTAGCTCTGTATCTGTCTCATTGCTCCATGGCTGCAGTAGGAAATTTCACATGGCCAGAGGTGGCATTCAATATTTATCAAGAATGTGAAATGCTTTGCATTGTTTAATCCCAATTAATCAAGGTACACAACTATTGCACTAATCTTTTTAAAATTGTGATTAATCTCATGCTTTATTACCCCTTTCAGCACATTTTGGTTAAGGCATGTCAGCGTCTTCCTGCAGCCACAATCATGTTAAAGAAGTCAGCCTCTGTTCCTAAATCTCATTTCACTTTGAAATATTTAAGACGGCTTAGTAGACAGTTCAAAATTATGGGAACTTTTTAACACCCTTCTGACCGAGGATAGCAACTCACAAATGCCTGCAACCTGCATTACTCTCCCTACAGAGTTCCCTCCCTTACTGAAGACTAGTGTTTTATGGACCTTCTTCTTTTTTTTTGTCTTTGTCAAAGCCAGTATACCCAAACAGCTGATCAGAAGATAACCATACACTGTGGTGGAAGAAAATGTAGCCGAATGTTGCATTGCAAAATAGTGCCTAATGGTGTGTTTCTGAAGCACGCCTCCTGAAAACGGACTTTTCACTTGTGCAGCGGAAGGCGGAGGAGGAAAAATAGTAGATGATGGGATCAATGCAGGTGTTGAAGGTGCTAAGCAGTAAAGTGTAATATCTCCATTCTGGACTCTTGCCCTGAAAATAGCCCACTAAATGGGAAGTATTATAAGGCAGTACACAAATTACAAACACAGCTAGAGTCCCAAGAGCCATGCCGATGGCCTTCTGCTTCTGCATAACAGATATATTTGGGCGGCTGTACAGGATCAGGATGCAGCACACATAACAGAAGATACAAACTAGAAAAGGTACAAGGAAGAGCACGAAGAAGAACTCCAAACGCACAGGAAGGACGACCTCCAGCTGCTTCTCTGTGAATTTCTCATAGCAACTGGAGCTGTTTCCCTCAGACAGAGCTGGGTGGTGCTGGATGATGATTGTAATGCTGCAGTGTGCCGCTGATATGAGCCAAATCAAAACACAGGTAACTATTGCATATGCAGGTTTGCGCAGTTGTTGATAGGTGATGGGGTAAGCTACTGCGATGTAACGAACCACACTGACGGCCATCAGCAGCAAAGAGCTGGTGTAGATAGTGGAGAAGAAGGTGAAGGCGGTGATGGAGCACACAAAGTTAGGTAGATTCCATTCCATCTCTGAAGCAGCTTCGTGCATCTTTAAAGGAAGGATGATCAGGAAGAGAAGGTCAGAGATGGTCAGGTTGAGGAGCAGGATGTCACCAGGGAGAGGCTTGGAGCGGATCTTCACTCTGAAGGCGTAGAGAGCCAGGACGTTGAGAGGTAGGCCGATGAGGAAGGTAATAATGTCAACTGAGAGAAGAACATTACTCTCTAACGTCATTTTGGCCCTACAACAAATAAAAGAATTATAGATTAAAAGAGATACATTGGCAGGCGATGTTTTTAAAAAGACTATATCCTATTTTATCCTATAAAAATGGTAATAAGTTTGTGACATCTATATAATAATAATAATAATAATAATAATATTTTGTATTAATATAGCACCTTTCAAAACACTGTTACTAAGTGCTTTACATCATAAAATCAAATAAAACGCACACCAATTAAAAACAACATAATAAGGTAAAATTGAATAAAGAATATTAAAAACATTGAAGCACAGGAGCACAATTTTAGAAGCGTGAGATTAATACTGTCAGGTTATACAGACAAAAAGAAAGTAAACAGGAAACTATAAATTGGTCAGAGAGTCTAAACAGAGAATAAAACAACAAAACTATTAGCATAATACACAGAGGAGGGGTAAAAATATTAAAACAGATGTACTATAAAAAAGCCTGTCTGTAAAAGTAGGTTTTAAGGAGTGATTTAAGGAATTAGCCAGCCTCAGTTCCTCAGGTAGGGAGTTCCATAGTAGTTGAGCTCTTACAGAAAACACTCTGTCACCCTTAGTGACAAGACGAGTTGGCGGAACATAAAAGGAGGCTGCTACCTGAGGAACGAAGACAGAGGCTAGGCTCATAGGGTGTTAGTAAGTCTGTGATGTACTGTATGTTGGGGCTAGTCTGTGCAACACTTTAGAAGTAATAAGTAAAAGTTTAAAATCATTCCTAAACAGGACCGATAGCCAGTGGAGAGAAGCGAGAGTAGGGGTGATATGAGTCTTGTCTCTTAGAGTTTGTTAAGAGTTTGGCTGCTGAGTTTTGAATGAATTGGAGAAGGAAAATAGATTTTTGGGAGATTCCAGAATAAAGAGAGTTGCAACAGTAAACTAAAATGCACTAATTTAGGACACCTCATAGACAGGGATGATGGGAAATTTTTAAAAAGTTGAACCAAGCAAGTTAAAATAACTAAATATGGCTGAAATGGTGCTAGTTCTGATATTTTATCAAAATGGGAGTCTAATCGAGTTTAAACAAACATATTGGTAAAAATACATCTTCATTACTACAAACCCCAATTCCAAAAAGTTGGTAGATTGTCATATGTGAATGTAAAGGATCACTTAAAAGGCCTAGGGTTGGTGTTCAATTTGTTTGTTTTTTGTGTGGGCTTTTATTTTGAATGTGGGTCATGGCTAAACAGGATATAAAGAGACCAGCAGGTGGTCAGAGTGAACTGATTGAAGGAAAAATCATGCCACTTTAGAAACCAGCTGGAAGGTGCACAAGGTATGCTGTGTAATCTTTAAAATGTGTGGCATTCTGTGATTATTTTCCTTATATATCCATGTGCATGTATAGCTGTTGTAGCACTGCACGTTGTTTCTAGGCTTGTACGTTTGCCTGTGCATTTTGATTTGTTTGCCAACTTACTGAACATAAGTAGTTAGGCCTTTTAATGTTTTTTATTCACTTGTTGTATATAGATTTGATTATTGTATGTTTTCATTATTGTTTTTAACAGATAATTGTGTAAATGTATCTTTTGTAAATCCTTTAATGATTGGAAATATGACTTTTTGCTTGCCTTATGTGTAATTGTTGTTCAGTTTTATAATGTCAGTTTTTTCTGTTTCCCACAGCTCTTACGGTGTGTTTTTGACAATTTTCACTGCTAAAAAGGAAAATAAAAGGTGTCTTAAACCATCAGTTTGAGAGTCTTCCATTGCTCCAGCTGGGGATGCTACAGTGAATAATAAAAAACAATGAATTTTAAACATTCAAGTGAGTACAGTGCAAAGAAGAGACAATGAATATTTAAACTTAGAAATGTTGTTGTTTTTTGGACATATATACTCGTATCTTCATTTCATGCATCTTACACTGTAAAAAAGTGTATGGATAAAAATCTGGATGATCTTTTTCCTCTTTAGCACAAAGGACTCAACAGCATTTATTTCTAAAAACAATTTGAAATGTGGAATCATCAGATCAAAGCACACTTTTCACTTTAGGTCAATCCATCTCTGCTAAGCTCTGGCCCACCACTTTTCTGGGTGTTGCTGGTGTATAACTCATTTGTAGATGCAGTGACGTACTGTGTAAACTAAAAATGGTTTTCTGAAGTGTTCCCAAGCTTGTTTGATGCAGTGCTGCCTAAACGATCCCAGCACTCGATGTTGGTTTTTAGCCTTGCCTCTGACAGATTTCTCTGGATTTTTTGAATCTTTTGATGATATTTTGGACTGTAGATGGTGAAATTTTGTAATTCCTTGCAACTGTGGATTGATTAATGTTTCTAAACTGTTTATTTTGGAGCTGAATAGTGTGCCAGGCATTTAATGGGTTCTGATGTCCAAATTATTCATTCATGCCACTTTTCATGCCTTTTTTCATTCTTTACACCCAATATTGCCACATTTTTCTCCACTTTGGATCAATTTCTTGCCTCTATTTGCCCATTTTTGCCACTGTAAACTTTTTAAACCCCTTTTGATTACAGTAGTGACCCATTTTTGTGATTTTTATAAACGTTTGGCCTATTTTTGCCACTAACACCCCAGTCTTTAACTTTATTTCACATTTTTTACCACCCATTTATGCCTATTTTGCCTTTCTTAACCCACATCTGCTGCTTTCATCCCATGTTTGCACATTTCACCAGTTATAACCAGCAGTTATGGCCACTTTGAACCCATTTTACAAATTCTTGCCTTTATTTCTTAAATATTCCATATGGTTTACTAAAAATGTAATGTAAAGCGATAATTTTGAAGTAAGACTGTATAAGGTACTTGGCAATCATAGTGCCATTAGCCGTCAGATTTCAGTGAGCACTGCCCTGTCAAATAGGACTTACCATGGGAAGCTCAGCTAAAAGCACTACAGATGGGTACAGTGTCTTTGCTTAACATTTTAGGTAAAAATGGACTCAGCAAGAAGAAAGAGAGGAGACTAGCAAGCAGGAGAGACACCGAGTTACTAATAGGTCGTTTCCACCGAGTGGTCCGGCTCAGTTTGGTGCGGTACAGCACGCATTTTTTGCCGTTTCCATAGAGAAAGGGTCCCAAAAAACCAATCTGTACCGTCCCACTTTTCGGCACCCTTCTGTAGGGGTGCCTATCTCACCTAATCGTACCAAAAAGGTGGAGCTACACACACAACAATAGGGGCTGCACTGACGTCACGTCAGTGCATGACTCAGCTGCTCACCTCCGGGCTTCATACACGGAAGTCTGTGCTGTGAGAAGCGGGTGAAAAACGGCAGCAAAATGGACTATTATCTGCCAAAATGGGAAATATTTGGACTCGAGGGAGATCCAAACTGTTTCCTAGTCTATGGATATTGGTATATAGCCACAGATCAAGTTTCCTGACATTTATCTGGATGATTTTAAGTACACAAAGCAGAGCCCAAAGGCTCACATCAGCCTGATCCATCCGCGATGGATGAGAAACTAAATCAGTGCTTAAGTTTTGTGAATACAAGCCTTAGAACAGTTCATTCTCTTCTGTAACTAGTTATTAATCTACTTCTTAAGTTAGATAACCTGTGAAAACATCGCTCTGTAGTTGTTGAACGGGCTCGTAAAACTTCAGGCTGCAGCTTATTTTAAAACGAGATCAGCGCACCCCAGACTTAATCTAGCTTGATTTTAACACCAGCTGAACTTTTACTTTATTTTTACTGCGGCGAATTCTCACAGTACAGTTCTAAACTTTTATATTTTGTCATATGAACTGTTCTAGACTAGATATATTCACATATTAACGTAGTGTTACGACTTAAACCGTCTCTGTACACGTATTCCATCAGCTGAGGATCTTTACTGACAGCGGTTAAAATCATTACGATTTAGTTATTTTTTTAAAAAGCATCACAGGTCCCATCACAGAAAAGCTACTGGACACAGCCAGTTTTGTTGACCCCAGATTCAAGACGACATATATTTCAGTCCGCCGTGTCCCCACCGTTCAGAAAAAGGTGAAAATGAAATGGAGTCAGCAGCTGCAGTCCAAAGTGGAAGCACTAGAGAGAGAGTGGAGCCCTGTACGTCTTTGTCAGAGGCAAAGAAGCCAAGGAAGTCATTGAGAAGTTTTTTCAAAGGAAGTGAGTCAACCCCTCCATCTGCACCCACTTTGTCACTTCAGCAAACTCTAGAAGCAGAGCTGAGTAGCCACCTGGTGTCTCCAGTCCTGGATAGTGAGGAAAATCCTCTAGAATGGTGGAGAGAACACCATGAACATTGTCCCACTCTAAGCAAGGTGGCAAAAAAGTATCTCTGTATGCCAGCCACTAGCTCCCCATCTGAGCGGCTTTTCAGTTCAGCAGGAAACACTGTTACATGCCTCAGGTCCTGCTTGAAACCTGAAATGACAAACATGCTTGATAATTCTGCCATTCTTGTTCATCTGTGCATGTTCATTTCAGTTACTTGTTTCAAAATTATACAGTTGTTTACAGAATAAACCAGTTGAGGGTGGGATAATCATGCATTAACCGTAATCGAGGTAGAAGGTTCAACTAACCGTGACTTTGATTTTTGCCATAATCGCCCAGCCCTACCACTGTGTTAAAAGCACACTTTGGACCTTATATCTTCCACCAAGTTCAATATGAGGTCTTTCCTAGCAGCATATAAACAGCCAGCCAATCACATCCAAGCTATATGATTTTAATCTATTTTACTCTTTCTTTACTCTGAAACCTTGTATATACACTGTTAAAACTTCAGCTGTGTGTTTAGCCTCCTCTCCTTGGCAAAAGAGTGGTGAAGCTCATTACACATGTGGCTCCAGTTGCACCACAATTACCAAACAGTTGCACAAAGATCAGCTCTCAAGCTCCATTCCCCAACAAAAGGTGCTGACATCAATTCATAAAAAGGATATGCAATGTGAGAACTGATAAGATAAACACAGTAACTTACCCAGCAGGATGTAGATGTTTCAAAAAAGGCTTTAAAAGTATCTAAAGCTTCTTTGTTGTTTGTCTTTCAGTGGCTTTCCAACCACTTTATAACGTGTGAGTTCAAAGATGAGCTGACATAAAATGTGATGAGTGGGAAACAGCGAGTCATATTCAAGTCCTGCGTAATGCACTGCTTTATCTCTTCTTTACTGGCCAGAAAAGCAAACACCAGCGGGTTAATTATGAATAAAATGCAAAACTGAAGCTATATTAGGTTAATAAAGGACCTCCTCCCACTAGATCTCTGCCGGAGGACACTCCAAACATGATAATCAGGTTTGGATTGGGCCTGTTTTCTCTGCAAAGTTTCCTCTGCACAATAAGATAGTCATTGATTCAGAGGAATGTTTTCATTCAGTTAAGCACTTCCTCTTCAAAGCTAGATCCCACAATGGCCTTACTGCTAGAATTCACTCAGCACAGCATGTTTGCAGTGTTTATCAGTGTATCCAGCAAAAGAGCAATGAACAGCAACACACAGTCCACAGTAGATCTCTTTTCTGTAACCTAGAAACATTGTTAACATTGTTTGCCTTCCTACCTCGATTTACAGTGGCATTTGTTTACACTTAGTCAGGATAAAAATATTGACTGCCATATTTAAAATAGCACAGGCTGCACTTTAATGCTGTTTATCTTATTTTGATATCTCAGGATTATATGAAAAATTGCATGCAACTGATCAAGAATGGAATAAACTTACACAATCTGCTCAAGAAATGAACATGGTTCAAACATGCATTCATTTAAAGACTACTTTAATAAACTTACCTCTTCCTGTTACCAGTAGTTTAGATAATCCTTCATGTAGCTGGGCACATTCTGTGGGAAGTAAACATTTACTTTCATCAATATTTTTATTTAATGTTAGCACCATAAAACACAGCTTTAACATTAATATGCATATTAATATAAAGCAGTATTTCTGTCTTCATATGAAGACAGAAATACTGCTTATACCCACAAAACAGCAGAAAAAAAAAACAAACAAAACAAAAGATGCCTCTCTACTCATAAAAAATGTTAAAATGTAGAATATACTGTATAACTGCAATAAATGCTAAAAATAGAAGTTATGCGTACTATCCAAGGATCAAATAAAAATGTGTTCAGAAACTGCATTGTAAGGCATTCACTTGAAAATCTGTCAGCTTTAGATCCTCCATATACGCTCATACATCTAGAGGAAACAGGTAAGTAACATGTCTGCAGACACAACACACCCCAGACACTTTTCTTTTTCCTGCTGTGCATTGTAAGCAGGACCTGTGAGGGTTTATGAGATGATGTATTAGAAATTCAAGACTATAGGAGCTAAATTTGTCAGTGGAAAATAAAATTTTCTCAGTAGATACCTTTGTTTTAGCAAGACTGATCTAGCAATGCATTTTTGTGTGTATGTGTCATGAAATTTTGCTGCCGTGCCACGATGTTGACAAGGGGGAGGATAAATAATTAATTACTTTCAAGTACCATATGTGGGGACCATTTTGAGGAAGAGACGCAGATGTCAGACAAGACACAGCTCAGGGAGGACTGTTGTGTAAACCTTGTTTGTAGTCTTCACTGCATATCTCAAAAAACAAACACATTCAGTCATCTACAGCGAGACGGGCAAAAATCTCATCCTCTTTGATTACAAACAAAGAATATCGAGACAGCTTCTGGTACACCGACAACAGTGTGTGAGGATTGCCACTGCTAGTGAAACCTGGCTTTTCCTTAGCACTTGAGCTAACAACTTGGGGAACCACAAGAAAGGGGAAAAAGGCATGCCACCACTAACCTCACCGTCCGGATGCCACAGCTGTGTCCGCTTGACACAAAAAATCTCCGAACTAGAGGGAAGATTATCCTTTACCAGATCCGAGATGAAGAAAGGACAACAGACTCAGTAGTTGCAATGGGCCCTGCTACTTGCATGGCTCAAGCTGCAGGGGATCTGCATGGGATCTTGACTACCTGGCCTCGTACACTGATGTACGAGGCCAGGTACAACTGATGTACTGCCTCCTAAATTTTTCATGGAACTTATGGATGTGTCAGCTCCTTGGTTACTTAAAATAATTAACAGCTCCTTATCATCTGGTGGTGTTCCACAGTATCTAAAAACAGCCAGTGTCCATCCACTCATCAAAAAACCTGGTCTTGACCCATCTGACTGCAGACCGATTTCTAGGTTACCTTTTATTGCAAAAATTCTTCAAAAAAACTGTCTGCAAGCAATTACTAAAAGTACTAAAACAAAATGACATCTATGAGAAGTTCCAATCAGGTTTTAGGGAAAAGTCATAGTACTGAAACTGTGCTTATTAGGGCAAAAAATTATCTTTTTAGAATGGCTGATGCTGCTGTGTGCTTTGTCCTTGTTTTAATAGATTTAAATGCTGCCTTTGATACTGATGACTACAGAATTATTATTGAAATGCTGCAGAACTGGGTCAGTTTATCAGGGACAGCTCTGAAATGGTTTCATTCATATTTATCAGATAGAAAGTTTTTTGCACTGATTTCTGAAAATGTGTCCCTTCATTCTGGACTGAGCTGTGGAATCCAACAGGGTTCAATTTTAGGACCAATTCTATTTTCATTATATATGTTACCACCTGGCCAAATTATACAGAGACACAATGTTTTATTCTAGGACTGGGTTAAAAAAAATCATTTCAATCTCAACTACTCCTCTTCCACTAAAGGTCAAATTATCTGAAGTGAACTCCAATTTGGTGGTCCAAAATTCGATTAAGATCTGATGCCAGTTCAGAAAGCATTTTAATCTGACAAATTCAGTTGTGCTCCTAAGTTTACATATCCTGGCAGAATTTGTGATTTTTTGGCCATTTTTCAGAGAAAATTAATGATAACACAAAAACTTTTCTTTCACTCATGGTTAGTGGTTGGGTGAAGCCATTTATTGTCAAACAGCTGTGTTTACTCTTTTTAAATCATAATGACAACAGAAACTACCCAAATGACCCTGATCAAAAGTTTACATACCCTAGTTCTTAATACTGTGTGTTTCCCCCTTTAACATGAATGACAGCTTGAAGTCTTTTGTGGTAGTTGTGGATGAGGCTCTTTATTTTCTCAGATGGTAAAGCTGCCCATTCTTCTTGGCAAAAAGCCTCCAGTTCCTGTAAATTCTTGGGCTGTCTTGCATGGACTGCACGTTTGAGATCTCCCCAGAGTGGCTCAATGATATTGAGGTCAGGAGACTGAGATGGCCACTCCAGAACCTTCACTTTATTCTGCTGTAGCCAATGACAGGTCGACTTGGCCTTGTGTTTTGGATCGTTGTCATGTTGGAACATCCAAGTACGTCCCATGCGCAGCTTCTGGGCTGATGAGTGCAAATTTTCCTCCAGTATTTTCTGATAACATGCTGCATTCATCTTGCCATCAACTTTGACCAAGTTTCCTGTGCCTCTGTAGCTTACACATCCCCAAAACATCAGCGACCCACCTCCGTGTTTCACAGTTGGAATGGTGTACCTTTCATCATAGGCCTTGTTGACTCCTCACCAAATGTAACGTTTATGGTTGTGGCCAAAAAGTTCAATTTTGGTCTCATCACTCCAAATGACTTTGTTCCAGAAGTTCTGAGGCTTGTCTCTGTGCCGTTTGGCGTATTGTAAGCGGGATGCTTTGTGGCATTTGCGTAGAAATGGCTTTCTTCTGGCGACTCGACCATGCAGCCCATTTTTCTTCAAGTGCCTTCTTATTGTGCATCTTGAAACAGCCACACCACTTTTTTCCAGAGAGTCCTGTATTTCAGCTGAAGTTATTTGTGGGTTTTTCTTTGCATCCCGAACAATTTTCCTAGGTGTTGTGGCTGAAATTTTTGTTGGTCTACCTGGCCGTGGGTTGGTTTCAACAGAGCCCCTCATTTTCCAATTCTTAATTAGAGTTTGAACACGGTTGATTGGCATCTTCAATTCCTTGGATATCTTTTTATATCCCTTTCCTGTTTTATACAGTTCAATTATCTTTTCCAGAAGATCCTTTGACAATTCTTTTGCTTTCCCCATGACTCAGAATCCAGAAACATCCGTGCAACACTGGATGATAAATGCAAGGGTCTGTCAGGACCCTAGAAACTCACTGACCTTTTATACACACACACTGATTACAAGCAAACAGATCACAGGTGAGGATGGTTACCTTTATTAGCCATTCAAACCTATTTGTGTCAACTTGTGTGCCTGTTATCAGGCCAAAATCTCCAGGGTATGTAAACTTTTGATCAGGGTCAATGGGGAGGTTTCTGTTGTCATGATTTAAAAAGAGTAAACACAGTTGTTTGACAATAAATGGCTTCACCCAACCACTAACCATGAGTGAAAGAAAAGTTTTTGTGTTATTATTCATATTCTCTGAAAAATGGCCAAAAAATCACAAATTCTGCCAGGGTATGTAAACTTAGGAGCACAACTGTATATGTAGCTTCAGTCCAATTATGTTTAATCATCTTTTTACACCATTTCAAATAGATCAGGCATTTGCAGTCTGACATAGAAATGGCTTGGTTTACTTTCAAGATCTTTTTACAGATGATAGTTTTGCATCATTTAATTTTTTGAGTGAGGACCATAACTTACCGAAGTCTCACTACTACAGATATCTTAAGGTTCGCAGTTTTGCCTCTAAATACTTCCCTGGGAATCCATCTTCACCCCCTAAAGACTTACTATATTCAGTCCTTAATGTATACCCACTTATTAAAGGAGCAATATCAAAAACATATGCATTAATTCTGAATAGTTGTCCTTTTACGTGGGACAAAGTTAGGACAGTATGGGAAGGAGAAGTTGGAGAAGCTATACCAGAAGATACCTGGAAAAATACTATACAACGTATACATGCATCATCTCTCTGTGTCAGACATGGCTTGATTCAGTTTAAGGTTGTCCACAGGTTGCATTACTCTAATGATAAATTGTCTAAATTATACCCTAATGTTGCACTAACCTGCCCAAGGTGTCAATCTCCTGTCTCTTTAGGACACATGTTTTGGTCATGTCCATCTTTGCAAGGTTTTCGATCTTCAATCTTTCAATTACTTTCAGCAATATCTGGCAAATCATTACAACCTGATCGCCTAATAGCTGTCTTTGGTGTAGTCAGAGATGAACTGACGTTGTCCCGCCTCAATAAAAATGCAATTGCTTATGTTTTGTTGCATGCCCACCGTCTGATATTGTGGAACTGGAAGGGAAAGAACTCCCCTGCCTCAACCATTGGATTAGAGAGGTGATATTGGGATTAGCTTTGGAAAAAAATAGGTGTACAGTATGTGGGTTAGAGGATGAATATGAAAAAACCTGTCACAGTTCATTACTCACATCAGGGGCCTGCCTTTTGCCTGACCCTTATCTTAATTTTCCTACCCTTTCCCCTTTTTTTCTCTTCTCTTTATTTTTCTTTGACAATTGTTCTGTTTTTTTTTTTTTTACGCACTAACTGTGATTGTCTCTTTCATGTCAGAGGTCCAGAGTGTTGGCATTATGGATATAATGATGAAGGAGGATTGGTTTGGGTCTTTTTGTAGGTGTCTGTCTCTTTTCTTACTAACTTCTGTTATTATTGTTATTTGTCGTTTCTTTCCAGTCTGGGTTTTTGTTTTGTGGATGTTTGACTGTGTGGGTGTGCTTTGGGTATGCCACCTGGAGGGGGGGTGTTTACCACTACGTTTGTAAAGAAGTGCTTTATCATTGATAACTGTATTTTTGATATGGAAAAATGATAAACAAAGTTTGAAAAAAACAAAAACATAAACTTCGGTCTGTGCAGCAGTAGAGGAACTCTGCAGGGGAAGGTGGAGAGTGCTAAAGCTGCCGCTGTCACAGGCTGACTCACACACAATACAGGTGATTGTCCAGCGTGCTACATTCAAGAGGAGCAGTGCCTCAAAACCCAAGTGTTTTGTGAGTGTCTATGACACTCTTTTTTAGTTTTTTAGACAGATATGAGGAATTTGACCAGGTCTCCCTTGAAAAAGAAATCTTTGGGCTCGGTGGGACTAGCCTGATTAAATAAAGGTTTAATAATAAACTCGCATTTCATGTAGATTGTCTATAAAGTTAGCATAATATGATATTCACGACAAGATACAATGCATGCAATATAAAAGATCACATGATGCACATTTCTTTTTTTTATCAGTGCAGTGGGTTTTGTAACTTGATTAATGATCTTATAGTCTGCCTGAAGCACATATGGCCCAGACAGATGGGAGACAGTAGTATCTGATGGAGGGACAGATAAACAACAGTTTACAACAGCTAATCATTAGAGCACTACAAGGCATGACCTATATCTGAAAATGTGCAGTGATGACCTATTTTAGTGACTATTACTACTACCACATTATAAACATTATAAGCTTCAGCGTAATTATACACCATGGACTTACTCAAACTAAGTTGCAATTAATTATCAAATTGACCTGTTTTTTTTAAATCTTTATTCATTTAACAATAAGAGTTTCAACTTGGACTTGCAATAGATGAATTATCTCAACCTTAAAACAAACAGGTACAAACCTGGCAGCTCTGCTCCACTGATTGCACAGCCAAACTTACAAGAGGATATCAGGCTGTACTTTGTATTTAAAAACTAGAAAGACAGAGGAAAGCTGGATGAAAGAAAGACAAGAATATAAAAAAATGTGCCACTGGGAGGTAAAATAGAAATGAAATAAATTTAAATACACATTGTACACAACCTTGCATTCATTGAACGGCAAAGATATAATCATCAAAAGTATCAATCCTCTGGGTGATCATATCAATTTCCAAGCAGAGTAGAATAACGATAAAACATGAGCTTACCTTTTTTATTTTGCTCAAATAGCTCTCTATTGATCCCTTTGCCTCCTTTCTCTCTGTCTTTACCTGACTGATGCTGTTAAGTGTGAACTTGTCTTAGTTTTTCACGCTGTTATTAACATTATCAACGTTCACATTCTCCGCTGACACTACTTTAGTCCTCTTAGGGTCCGACGGATGCACCAGCTTAGTATTAAACTTATCAAAGTTTATCATCATTTTCACATACCAACCTTCCCTCTTGCTGTGCTAAACCAGATTTCAGAAATTCAAAACTTAACTTGCATGATGAGCAAAACTCCTGCTTCAGGTGTCATTTGTGACAAGACCGTGTCTAGACCTTTGTTCCCAAGGCAGGAAATAGTCAGTATGCACTGCGCCACAGAGGCATGATATGATGCTACATTTTTTGGATAAGATATACAAAACTATTTCTATATAGCATTACAAAAAACATTTGTCTAATTTAAAAAAAAGTTTCCTTTATTTTAATTTGGCTCAGTTTGGTCCGAACCAAAATGTTAGGTATGAAACCTCCCCTGGACCATGGTCCGGACCAAACAGCTGGACCTTGGTCCGACCAAAAGAGGTGGTCTCGGTCCGGACCAAACGGAACCACAGTCCGGTTCGTGCCCAGTGTGAAAGCATTATTTTGAAAAGTTCTGACCTTCGTATCAATGACAGGAAATTACGACATGACTACCAGTAAAGGAAATCCATCACCATAACGAAATGAGCCGTGGAAGAGCCCACAACAATCTCACGGACCGAAATTAACCACCAGCCTGGACGAGGTGGGCTAACGGTAGCTGCTTTACATTATGCGAGGAGCAGAAGAGTCCGTTATTATGTTAAATGGGGATTGTCCAAACACAGAAAATTTCATAAAATTGTAGATAAAGTTATACCTCACCACTGACAGCTCATCTTTTCAAGAGTTTCACAACACATAACCTCTCTCCCGAGTCGGTGTTGCAATGGCTCGCAGGATTGCATACTTTCTTCTCCTTTCCTGTCGTCGAGGATAAAGTTGTCGTCTAATGATAAAACTCATAAGGCGAACTCGGACCAGCCTTATTTACAGCTCTTCAAGTTGTTGCTTTTGGTAGTAGAAAATCAACAATAATATGATGGTGGTAATGATGATTTCATCATCATTCATCTCGCGTTATTCAACATGTTGACGTCAGACGCCCGCTGGCCGAATGGCCAATCAATGTAAACTACAGAGACACGCAAACCACGTAGTTGATGACAATATCACGTAGGTTTTTCATGTAAAGTCTGTTAGTCCGGTTGCAGTAAAGACAGCGTGAAACTCAAACAGACCAAACCAAATGTATACAATGTAACAAAAACACGGACCTTGGTCCAGACTGTCAGGTGTGAAAACGACCTTACTCTCTCTGCAATGCCTTGAATCAGGAGTGACTGAATATTCTAATATTTAACATCATTTTCTGAAAAATGATTAAAGAATCAGAGGGCAGTCCATCTTTTCTACTAAACCTATGCAAAAATTCACAATAAAGGCCACCACATTTATCACTTTTCCTCCCTTGAAAAATGGTTTGGTGCCTGTGATGGCCACGGCCGCACAAGGGTAACATCAACAACAATCTCACCTCATTGGTTTACAACCATGACCTGTTTACTTTGTAGTCAACTGGACAAATATTTTACTATTTATATTTTACTATTTAATCCAGCGTGTAGGAACAGACCATGTGCACTTATGTCACAGGGGGTTAGCTAGTGTGCTTTGTATTATCTTCTGTTTGGTTCCAATTTTATGTAATCTTTATGTTTCATTTAGTTTAACTGGATGAAAGTATTCATTCCTTTTTCTCTCACTGTGTTATGTTGTTTTTTTTAAGATCACGCCTTACTTTTCAACTTGTATACTTTTTTAGTAGACAGGTGATTCCTGCTGCACAACAGAGTAGTGAGAGGGAGGGGTTGTGGTGAAGCAGAGGAGAGTGTGTTAATTGTAGACACCTGGGAGCTGAATGAGGAGAAGAAAGGAGACAATGGGTGCGTTCGAAAAGTCCAAAAAATTACCTCCTAAGTCCTTTCCTATTCACTTTTCCTTAACCCCGACGAGAAACGTCACAAGGTTAAGGAAAGGTGGGAGTAGGAGGATAGGAAAGGAGAACTGTGGTGAGTAAGGAATCTGACTGTACTTCCCCTAGGCAGATGCTACGGCCGTGACGTGTGTTTTTTGTGTAAAAACTACAATTTAACGTTGATGGACTACAAAACTACAAAACAACTTCCTCTCGGTGCGTTCTCTGTGTTGTTATGTAATGTAATATTTTATTTGATTTTGCTGGAACTATGGGGGGAGGGGGGACATTTGAATTATGTACTGTTTGCGCTTGAGGAACGTTTGAATCATGGACTGTTTGCGCTTGAGGAACGTTTGATTTATGGGCTGTTTGCGCTTGAGGAACGTTTGATTTATAGACTGATGAATCTTGGGAAACACTGAAATTGTTTTGTTTGTGCTGTGGGACATTTGAGTTATATTGAACTGTTGGGACAATGTGGGTCATTACCTGAGTGAACTGATTTATGTTGTAAATTGATGAAATGCATAGAGAAATTTGCCTTAATTCAAAGAGTTTGGTTGTGGTACTGTTATTCATGTCCTTAAAGGATTAATGTGTTATCCTGAATTTTGGTTAAAAGAAAGACAAAAGAAGCATAACTGATTCTTGGCCTTCATTCCTTTTGTAGCGGAGTTATTATTTTCTGTAGGCCTTAAATATCTTTTCTCCACCCTGAGATTTTAAATTATGGACTTAGTTGTCTGTCTGGCGCCCATTTAAATTAAAATATTATACATATTTCTGGCCTTTAGTTACGCTCAATTTGATTTTCTTTCTTTCTTTAGAAACAATTAAAGGTTAAATAACTCCTGTTTGTCATTCCTTATAACTTGGACCCTTACTGTACCCTTCTCAAAAATCCCATATACAGAAGGTCTGGCTCATCTTTTCTTATCGCTAATCTTGAATGCATGATTTTGTTGTCTACCTGGATTTATTAAAAGATTTCATTGGCACGCAATGGGTATGGACCTTTTTCAAACCAGTCTTAACACACTTCTACTACATCTGCATGCCCTCATGGAGTGTATGCCACATCATTGTCTTCAAAATCCCTGTAGTGTAGAATGGGAATGATGTTAAACCCTCCAACAATGAGCAGAATCATACTGATGTCAAATCAAAATGTTTACAGTAAAATTAGGATCTAAAACAGTCATTGTTCTATTTTATTCTATTTTTATAGAAAATTTTAAATCTTAATTATAGGGTTTTTAGGCTTTTATTCAACCATAGTTATGATCATCTATGTTTTAATGTCCAGATTTATAGCCTTTGAATTATTTGGAATGTTAAATTTTTCTATCATTGTTTTATTAATGTTAACGTTTACTGTTTTTATGCAAATTTTAATGTTTCTTATTTCATAATTTCTTCCCTTTTCTGCTTTGTCTTTTATCTCTGTCTCTCTTCTTATCATTTATCTTTTTGATTGTTTTAGTCAACTACTTTTGTGTGCAATAGTCCCTAAACCTTTTTACCATTATACCTTTTTGTCAATCACTTTTGTACAATCCTGGAAAGCACTTTGAACTGCAATTGGATTTGTTTGAAAGAGTTTTAAAATGGTGAATGTGTTTGACAGTAAAGTGTTCTATGTTTACAACGACTTGTTACACTTATAAGATAAAACTATAATATGTACGGTGCATTTCAGACGCCCTTCACTGTCTTGATTTTGTTATGTTAAAGTCTGATGCCATAGTCGAAAACAATCATTTTATCCTCATCAAGCTACACTCAGTACCCCATCATGGCAAAGTAGAAACAGAATTTTAGAAATGTTGGCAAATTCATACAATAAAAAAAAAAGTTACATTACATAAGTATTTTAACTCTTTGCAACACTTGAAATTCCACCCAGGCCCTCCCATTTCTCTTGATCCTTGCTAAGATGTTTCTACACCTTCACTGGAGTCCACCTGTGCTAAATTTAATGAACTAGACCTGATTTGGAAGGCATACACCTCTATAGAAGGCCTCTCAGCTGACAATGCATATCAGAGCAAAAACCAAGCCATGAGGTCAAAGGAACTGCCTGTGGAGCTCAGAGACAGGATTGGTGCAAGGCACGGATCTGGGGAAGGCTATAAAAAACATTTCTGTTGCACCGAACGGTCCCAAAAGCACAGCGGCTCTCTTAACTGTGAAGCTTTGCACCATGCCATATTATTCACCCCCCTTTCTTATTCCTAATGTTTAACCATAGCTGGCACTGCAAGAAGTCCTTCCATAATGAGCTGCATTTTATTTGAAAGGTTTTGTTATATCTTAATAATGCAGTGCAGGTCGGATGGGATTGTCTGCTTTGCTTTAACCTTGTTTGAAAATATCCACTTTAAAAGAAGGTTTACTGTCAGTTTGTGGTGACAATGTTGTCTTTGGATTTTCAGTGGAAGCGTTTTTACCAAACTGATGGGTTGTGAAAATTCCACAGCAATTCTGGCCTCTTACACATTTACTGCTGTGATTCTGATCATTTTCAGACATTCTCATTACCCAATGGTTTCTGTCAGGTAAAAGAAAAATGACCTTTAAAACAGGAAGAATATAAGTGGTCAACTGTGAATCAATCTTGGATCAGGATTGATGAGGCACTGTATGAAAACCCTGCCTGATAACATTACACTTCATTAAATGGAATAGGCATGTTTACTTTTGTAACTTCCTCACTTGAACTCTAAAATTACATGCTGTGTGGAAACACAGAACAAACAAAGAGGAACTTCACACCTCTGAACACCTCTCACCGCTCTGCTTGACAAGACCTGACAAAAATGTAAGTTTGTTTAACTTTTATCTAAATCACATCAAATCAGATGTAATGATTATTTTCATGTGCTATGAAGTCATTCTAAAAAAGACACTTCTTTTAAAGACAATAAAATGTGAAAAAGGAAAAACCTCATCAGCTCTGAAAAGGGAAAAAGTCCTTTAACAATTTAAAGTTGTCCTTCAGTTGTACTTTTGGATGTTGTTATGGGTCAAAATAACTCCTCCAGACAGATTACAGAGTTGTGAATAATTTGGAACAGAAAAAAACTCATTTATCCTCCTGTTCTTTTGTAAAAACCTGTAAAGTGAAATCCAAAACTCGTGTCTGAACACACTAGATATGTTGGAAAACAGCTGATGTGAACATGTGAAAACACTGACATCTACATGTGACTGAATTTTGGATTCAGACTGTAAAAAAGTTCTTCACCACTTTCCTGGCTGGGTTGTAATTTGGGTGGGTCAAATATGTGCACTGGTGATGTCACCAGCCCACAGTGGGGAATAACCCCGCCCCTTTAACACTATGATAGAAAACCACATCTCACTACAGTCTGTTGTTAGTTGATGTCACTGCCTTGATTGAAAGTTGAGTCAGTTAAATGCTGTTTATTCTCTTCATTGAGAGGTAAATTTGCAATATCTATCAGCCACAGTGGTCTATGGATCATTTAAATCATCATAACAGAGATTTGAGCCGGAGCTTTATCTCTTCTTTGGCACCGAGCCAGGCAGCTACACTCTGATCATAAGGTAGATGTAAGGTCAAGGGGCAGGTTAATGGCATGAGTCATTTCCTCAATTCAAATTGTAGTATTTTTTAAATTTGAGAGGATTGTATTTCTCCTGAGTGGGCGTGGCTTCAGCTCAACAGACACGCCCACACCTTCCTGTAGTGGATTTTACCGCCTCATTTTTCACAATTTTGTAGCTGAGTTTTATAAACCTAGAGATGTTTTATTTGACTGAAATTTGACCTGGGAGTTCATAACACAGTGACCTGTCACACGACAAACGTAAATACAGATTTATTTTCACTTTACAGGGTCTTTAAGTTCATCTTATATTCCTAATAAAAGGGCATCAGCATTTTAGAGATAAGGAACATTGGAAGAATTCTTTACTTGCAGAAAGAGATCTATTTTTCCACTTTAAATGAGACATGGCATGCTTTTATTCTTCTTGGGATAAGAAGTTAACTGGATTAGTGTTCCTTACAGTTTTTTAACCTTCTCCAATAGCGATCAAGAGAATAAAAAGGTGTCAAAAAAATGTTTCAGGAGCGCAGGTGGTCGGGTGGTTTGGTGTGCTGCCCATGTGCGCGGGCAGCCGAGTCTATCCACTGTCCTTACTCCATCAAATAAAGGCATGAAAAGGCCCAAAAATAAATCTTTAAAAAAAAAAAAAAGTTTCAATCTGAAACAAAAAATACTGCAATCAATTGTTACCTCCAAATAGGGATGGGATTGTTAAATTATATTGATATTAATACCCTTGTTGATCCTCCTTATTCATCTGAGTCCTTGTAATACCACTATTGATACTTTCTATAGTTTGGTGGAAAGACAAAATGAGGACAAATATTTAAACTATACGTGGTGTTAGCTGAGAAGTGTTTTTAGTTAAAATGCTAGGATTCAGTCAGTCACATCTATTTTATATCCCTCAAATACAAACACATTATTCACATTCGCAACTGTATTTATTGAAGTTTCTTGTAAAAACTAAATTTTTCCCATTTCTATGTGACATTTGAACACATCATAACATCTAGAATACAGTCGTCTAATTTACTGAGGTTACCTGAGCACATCGTTAAGTTCACTAATTAACTTCAATTTTGCCGATTCCACTGCCGATATCTACACTAGATTAGTACTTTTAACAAACAGGGCTAGCTAAAAAAGTTTTGGAGCACTTTTCAGCATTTATCTAAGCAGCTGAAGAAGAAAACTGTCCTGAAGCTGCTGAAGAGAGTGATATGAGTACATGTTACTCCCAGCGCAAGCGGATATGATTGTATGTGACTCACAGGCGGAGTCTCTTTTCCTCAAGCTGACAGTTTAAGGAACCACATTCTGGCACAATGTGATGCACAATATTGATGCGCTATTATGGTCCCTTTCCAAGAACTGATGTATTTTCTAAATCAGTTATATCTTAAAATGACCTAACGTCATAGAGCCTGTGAGACTCGATAAGCTAACATGTTATTGATTTTCGGGTATTTCAAAAACACAGAATCCCAATCCCCACTTCCAAATAAGCTCACTCTTAAAAACAAGGCAACTAGAAATAAAAAAATCCTAAATGTTGTCATGTCTAATCTCCAGATTATTTCTGCCTTAAAGCTGAGATGGCTGCAGCGCTGACTCTTCTCCATACAGTCTGTCTGCTGACAGGTGAGTCGTTCACTCATGTTTACAAGTTTTATCAAAAACATATTTTTGTTAAATAAATTAAACTAATGGTACAAAATGCTTACTGAGAAATTCTCACCGCAGCAACAAAGTATCAGATGTTTCTGATACATGATGCAAAAGGCTATGAACTACAATCTGTGTTCTGTGTTCTTTGATTAAATCATTTAGCTGAAATTTGAGATTAATTTCACAAGTTTTATCTAGAAAACAGTGCTCTAGAAAGCTTTACCTGATATCATTTTATCAGTAAAAGTATCTTGCTCAGGGTATTTTTGTATTGATCAAACAATAACATTTATCATGATGATATAAAAGTGAGCACTGGATCTCATTCACAGATTTGTTTCTTGTGTTTCAGGTGCTCTGTGTGGACAGTTTCAGGTCTTTCTCCCACAGACTATAGAGGTTCTGAAGGGATCCTGTGTGACCATCCCCTGCTCCTTTGACATAGAGGATCGATTTAACGAACACTTAGATAACACGTGTAAAGCAGTATGGACTTCCAATAAAAAAGTCCTGTTTGATAGCAGCCATCCACACAAGAGTAAAATAAATGGAAATTTAAGTGGTAACTTGTTGAGAAAAGACTGCACCACAACCCTGAATGACATGCAACCTCAACACAGTGGAAGATATTCCTTCAGAGTGCAATGCAACAACAACCTGAAAGAGACTTTTAAACAACAAATGCAGAAGGTAAGCCACACAGCTACAGAGAGGTCTGAAGATTTAGCAACATATTTAACACAAGGCAAAAAAAGGAGGCTGGTGCTGCAGATAAAGCTGCTACTACGGTGAGTCAGTTTATTGTAGAGTTCCATAACAGCAGGTGATAAAATTATGTTTTGTTTATTTTTGTTTTACTTTTCTTTGCAAGCTGAAAGCTCGATTTGTGTTATTTTAAAGCTATTTAAAGGATAATAAAATCAAAACTCAATATTGCAGACTTCTTTAACTATACTGTGCTCTCTTTCAGGACAATTTGGAGTCTTTGATCACTTAGATTATGTTGAAAACCTCTGAAACACTTAGATGTGTGTAAAATAACAGGGAACTTAGACGTGCTGTGGGCTTCTCAATCAGCAGGATGTCTTAGAACCACATTACATGTTGCAAGTTGTTGATAAAAGTTTACCCAAGAATATGTGTACACATTAAAAGCTGATTACAATATTAAAACAGACTTTAATGTTGGAAAAAAGGATTTTTTTAATGTAGTCAGATTAGGATTTTCTCTGAATATTCACTGAGGCAAACTCACATGTTCAGCTAAGCATTGTTATCAGGGGTTTGGTGAGTGATAGATGCTGATGCATGATTTACTTAATCTATATAAAAATTAAAGGTGATTTCTTTTCAAAGATCAAAAACATATATTTGAAATACTAGTTTAAACAAATGCATGTTAACATGTCATCAAACTGCTGATTGATTTGGTTTGAATTGAAATGAATATGGTTCTTTCTGTAGCAACTTAAAGTTAAAGGTGCCCTCTTTCATAACCAAAATGGTCCCAAATCACTCTGACTTTTGCACCTCTGGTTTATTTAATTCATGTACCTTCCATCCAGATGATCCTCACAGACCCACTCTGACTCCGCCCACACTGAAGGTGAAGGAGGGAACCTCAGTGAGTCTGAAGTGCTCTGCTCCAGCTACCTGTCTGTTCCTTCCTCCAAACCTGACATGGACCCCCGGTCTGGGTGAAGCTGAGGAGACGCTGCAGGAGAACCAGGACAAAACTAAATTCAAGATCTCTGTGCTGAACTTCACAGCATCACACCTCCATGATGGACAGGAAATCTCCTGCACTGCTGTCTACAGCAAACAAAATGGCAGCACTGAGTCATCTGTGAACACCAGTTTAACAGCTGAGATTACATGTGAGTTCATTTGTCCTGATTTTGAAATGTGTGAGGTAAACATTATAATTGAGGTTCATGTCTGTAGGCATGTTAAAAATTTTACTTAAAACAAATACATTGTGAAGACTTGTGCCATACACTGATGTTACATCTCTGATGCCTAGTTAGATTACATAATCAGTGTTTACTGATACAGGATTGCACAATTATTTTACTTTATAACAAACTGTCGGAGGATGGCTGAAAAGTGAAACCTCTATTTCACCGCAAATACCACAGAGAAAAATGATAAAAATCCTTTTAAATTAGTTCTGAAATAAAACCTTTGAAATGGTTAAATGAATTGTGCAGCATGAAAGCTATAGTTGTTGAGGTTTACCTTGTCATAGCGTACCATTGGGTCACTCATGATAAACCCACCCCCAACAAAGGGTCAGCAGCTCTGTAACGTGTGAGGGAAAGCATGGCTGAAGTTGGCGGAAGTGGTTTCATTTTAGAAGCAGTTCACAGAAGCTATAAAAACAATGATTTACTCCTGGGCCAACAAACAAATGACACTGACAAAAAAAACTCAGCCTGCTGCTATTTATTTTACTGCAGTGTGCCTCTCTTTTACTTTTATAAATTCCATAAATTCAATTAGTGCTTTACTTTTCACTCTTCTCTACATTCAACACAGTTGCTCCACAGATCCTGTCCTCATCTGACTGCACCAGAACTGTGAACCAGGTTAAATGTTCCTGTGAGGCTATAGGGAATCCTGCTCCCTCTCTGCAATGGACTTTGGACGGGTTTCCTGTCAATCACTCAGACAAATTTGCGACCAGTCATGATCATCGAAATGGCACAAACATGACCTTCATCACCATGAGTCGAACACAATGCAAGGACCAGTTCACCTTGTTTTGCCACAGTTCAAACTCTCTGGGATCTGCTTCTCAGCAAATTCTTTTCCTCAGTCTTGTAGCTAAAACATCTGCAGGAAGTCAAGGTTGGTCTCTGAGCTGTGTAGTTTTTTTTTGATAGGCAGCACAATAATAATACCTGATGTAATCCATATCTATATTACAGATTTGATCATAATCCCATGCTGACTTTTATATGTTTCAGGCCGTGTAACCTTGACAGTCTTCATCGCCACAATTGTCCCACTGCTAGTGCTAGTATGTGCACTACTAGTGCTAATATGTGCTCTTCTATATGTTATCAGGTAGAGTAACAATACTGAACACCACAGTGTTACAACATCATGTATAATGTTGTTACAAACCCTCCTTCTTGAACTATTTATTTTTGAGTTAAGATATTCATTATGTGCGCTGCTTCTTTGGCTTTGAAGATAAAATTTTTTAAATATTAATTCGTTTTTGGTTTTATGGGCAGACTAGGTCTTATCCATACTAATGTAATTGATTTGTCATGACAAAATCCCATCTTTTAATACTGATTATTTGTAGCGACTAGACACATCATAGCACTCTACAATGATCCCCTCTTTTGTGTTTCACTAAAAACACTGGTGGGTAAGATAAGGTTTTAGAACTTTTTTATTATTATTATTTTGGATTTTAACACCATTCTAAGCACTAACATGATTTGGACGATTTTGTTCAAAGGGATATTTCAGTCTTTTTAAAGTTGGGCCACATGACGTACCTAGCAGTAGAAGTGTTAATGGCCTCCAGTGATTCAGTGAGCATTGCTCCTTTAATAACGGCTCACTGGTTGGACCGACCAGGAAGTTAGGGTATACTGCGTAACAGATGGGTGTAGTTTCTCCCAGGAGTTTAGTGACTTTTTGGTTAAAATGGGCCACAAAACAATGTTGGGTCAAATGTATGCACTATCAAAAATTATTGAAGCATTTTATTTTGTACCCAGAGAGCCTCTGTGTTTCTGTCACTAGTGTGCAATGCAAGAGCACGTACCAATAGTCAAAGCCTACACTGCAAACCAGTGGCAAAAACACAGAGGCTTTCTGGGTAAAAAATACCATGCTCAAATGTTTTCAATAGTTCATACATTTGAGCCAACATTGTTTTGTGTAAAATTTTTCCCGAAAAACTCATGAAATTCCAAATAGAAACTGTACCCATTTGTTACACTGAATAGTTGAGCTTCTAGGCTGGTACAACCAGCAAGTCTTTCTTGACGGCGCAATGCGCACAGAAATCCATGGAGGCTAATACCACAACTACTGCTGGGTACCTCAGACAAGTAACAATGAACCACGGTGGATTTCCCTTTCAGGCAGCTTTCGTATGAGTTGGAAAGTTTCAGTTAATTCAAACGATAACTTGAGCTACTCCATCCATTCATTCATTTTCTGTTGTATTTTTCAGGGCTCAGAAGCTTCACCACACTCTGCCTCAGAACTCAGATAACACCAACTCAGTGGCCACGAACCAGCTACTACCAAGTGGAGAAGGAAATGAGATATTTTATCTAGGAGTCAGGCAGTTTTCTATTTTAGGTGACATCAGTAGAGATCATTCTTAACACCAACATGGTTTGTCAGTCTGCTTGTAATGTATATTTCTGTTTCAAAGACCCCCTCGAAAACAAGATGGCACATGTCAAAGGGTTATTCCTGATTGAGAATAGCAACATTTTTCTTTCTATTGTAGGAACCCATCAAAACAAATGAAGCCATTTACGCCAACTCTAACATGCTGAAGGAGCCAGAAGCCACCCAGCCTCCAACTATCTCAACAGATAGCACCAATGTAAAAAATAGCACAGAAGATGCCAGTGAGAGCTCAGAGGAAAAACGAGGAAGCAAGGATGTGATTTATGCTGATGTGAGGAGCAAAGGACAGAAGGAGGGAGAAAATCCTGGGAACACAGATCTGTTCAAGTAGCTCTGATCCACTGGATGAGAAGCGCACAGAGGGAGAATTTTACAGAGACAGTGTAAGCCATGCAGCTGAGATTGAAAACCTATACAGTACAGAGGGGTGTGGGGACTCTGAATGTGAACATGCCCAGGGTAATTTTGAAGACAAAGGTGACATGGAGAAAGAGATTTTGTTTTGCTGAAAGGTAGATTTTACATATGCCATGCTTTCTTAGATATGGATGATTTCTAATTCCAGTTTGATTGTTGCTCTTAATACATTCATGATTTTTATTCTGTGTCTTTAAAAACAGACTGTTGCTACCTGACATTAATGATCAGCCTCCATTAAACTTTATTTGCTTGACTATGAAGGTCATTGACAGACAGACTTCTCCCTTCCCAGACTTTAACTCATGTTGTCAATGAACAGGGAATTCACTGATCATACAAAATTAAACTTCCACTACAATAATGAAGGAGTTGTCTGTGCTCATTTTGATTTTGTGACCTAAAATCAACCATTTCTTTTGTTCATGAACCAGAAAACCTTACAACATGTGATAGTAAATAACTCCGGTCTTCACAGCTGATGCAGAGCAGCAGATCTAGTCAATCAACCAGTAAAAAAATATTAAAAGGATATTTTCAATTTATACATGACAGTGTTTCCTAAACACCTTGTTCTGCATTTACTTTTGTCTCAACACTAAAAACAGACAGCTGAAAGTGAATTTGCTGAAGGGACCTGCTGATTTCGACTATGTTTGACATTAATAAATATGGATCTAAACGCCAGGCTTATCTATGAAGAGGAAGCAAACATTAAAGAAGTAGTTAACACTTCAACATTTCTTTTTGATAAAACGCATCATTGCTCAAACGGACATCTGCTTTGAAAAATCTTGAAAAGCGTGGCTTATGTGTAGGTTTCTACATCTATGTAAACTCAAAGAAGTAGTGGGCTCTGTTTTTCAGTTTTTCTTGAAGATTTTTATATCAACTTGACTTTCATAATCTCTAAAATTTTCTGTACAAATGTCACAGGATGCTTAATATTGAACAACTTTTCAACAACCTCATCCACATTTAGAATCAAATGGGTGAACAGTTCTCAGATACCCTTTGGGTCATATGTAAAAATGTCAAATATATATTCAATTGTGTGTAACTCCAGAATTACAATTTAAATGTCACACTATTTCTTTTGATCTTGGCATTTTAACACTGCAAGAAAACTTCCGTCTGTGAAAGAGAAGTGAGGAAAACAAGTCTGGAAAATGTCTGGGAAAGTCATCCAAAAACTATTCAGAAAATATCAGGGCTACATGTGAGAAAAAGACTTCTGACTAAGATAAAAGTGTTTGTTTCATGACAGGGAGCCTGCCTTTTACTGTTTCACATTAAGACTGATTGCCCTCACAACAAAGCTGATCAGAGTTAATCAAAACACACCACACTTCCTCCTTTATAAGTAAAATATTACACACTGTTTGGAAATGCAGCACAAACATTAAGGAACATCTCTCAACATCTCTCACCTCTCTGCTCAACAACACCTGTCAAAGATGTAAGTGTTCATAAGTTTTATCTAAATTGAATCAAAATACAAACATTGCTTTTATGTTGTATCATCTCATCAAAAATGAGTAATTTACAGAAGTTGATTGAATGGGAGAAAGGCAAAAAACATTGGCTTGTAAAAACTGAAAATGTAATCTTTGAAAAGCTGTAATTCAGTTGCACTTTTGGATTTTAGTGGTTAACATCACTCCCTCGAATAAATTATATTTTAGTTAATAATCTTTAAAAGAGCAATTTGAATCAATGTGTCCCTTTTGCCTTTCACAGCTTCCTTTTTCCCTTTATCCTCAATTCATTTTGTACATCTCTTAAAGAACAATGGCATGTTTAAGTGATAAGCAACTACAGAAATCTTTACATGTGAACTCTCCAGACTTTCAGCCTCTTCTGAAACTCAAAGATGACTGCAGCTTTGACTCTCTTCCTCACTGTCGGTCTACTGCGAGGTGAGACGTTCCCTCACATTTAACACTGTAAAACAACTCACCTTTGTTTTAAAAACAAAACAACTGAACTATAGTTGCAAAGTTTTAAGTAAAAAAATTCACTCCATTGTACAAAAGTATCTGTATTAGAGTATATGATGTAACAAATAAATGCAATGAGCAACAAAAAGTGCTTTGCTTCCTTAAAATCTGAACATCATGCTGCTGGAGGTTTTTTGATCGAAAATTTGTACTTGAAACAATGCTGTAAAGAAGCTGAATCCTCTAAGTTTCATTTTAGATTATTTTAACTGTTAAAGTACACAGTTCAGTTTTTTCTTCATTTGAACACAACTGGACAGAACTGAGCACTGGATCTCATGCACAGATTTGTTTCTTCTGTTTCAGGCGCTCTGTGTCAACAGTTTCAGGCCTTTATGCCTCCAACGTTAAAGGTTCTGAAGGGATCCTGTGTGACCATCCCCTGCTCCTTTCAAATACCAAATAATGAAAACCAAAACTTAAATGACACATGTATAGCAAAATGGCAATATAAGGGAAAATACGTGTTTAGTAGCAGTGATCCACAAAACAGTGAAATAAAGGGAAATTTTACAGGTAACTTGTTGAAAAAAGACTGCACCACAACCCTGTATAACCTGCAATCTCAACACAGTGGTGAATTTAGGTTTAGAGTGCAATGTGACAACAAACTGAAATATAATTTTCCCTGTCAAACATCTGAAATTTCAGTTGAAGGTAGGTTTGAAAGTCCTATAATTTACTGTTCAGTCTCAAAGTGGTTATCTGACCTTGTCTTCAAATCATTTCTTAAAATCAATCAACAATCCTCTGATTAAAGAGAGAACTGACTGTTTATAGTATACCTGTCCACCAGATAATCCTCAAAGACCCACTCTGACTCCGCCCACACTGAAGGTGAAAGAGGGAACCTCAGTGAGTCTGGAGTGCTCTGCTCCAGCTACCTGTCTGTTCCTTCCTCCAAACTTGATATGGACCCCCGGTCTGGGTGAAGCTCAGGAGACGCTGCAGGAGAACCAGGACAAAACTAAAGTCAAGATCTCAGTGCTGAAATTCTCAGCATCACACCTCCATGATGCACAGGAAATCTCCTGTACTGCTGTCTACAGCAAACAAGATGGCAGCACTGAGTCATCTGTGAACACCAGTTTAACAGCTGAGATTACATGTGAGTTCATTTGTCCTGAGTTGGATTCTTTTAAAATAACATTTTAATTGATTGCGACAGACACAGACTGTCTTTTATACTTTTATGAATAAAAATATCCATCAGCTGCTTCAAGTAGAAAAAAAAAAAAAGTTCTCAAAAGTTATAAAGTTGTTAAGAACTGTACAATCAAGAGTGTTTCGCTACTCATACCTCGCCACATGGTCAGTGTTTTTATGGAGTCAGTGATACCACTGACTTCTCAATTAAATTTCTTGAGCTCAAAGGTAAAGATATGATGATCTGTCCCTTTAAATAGTAGTTCAGTAATGGCTCTAAAATGTTATATTATTGCAATATTACCTAACCTAATCAAAAACTGTCCTCTTTTATCAGATTCACCCAAAGACACCACTGTGTCAGTCAGTCCCTCTGGTCCAGTACAAGAAGGCAGCAATGTGACTCTGACATGCAGCAGCAGAGCCAACCCGGATATAAATAACTACACCTGGTACAGAGCTGATGAATGCCAGGAGACTTTAGTGGGGACTGGACCTGTCTTACACATTAAAGCCTCGAAAGACAGCGGTCCTTTTTTCTGCCAAGCTGAAAATGAAGAGGGAGCAGGACGATCCCACAACAAACAAATTATTGTTCAGGGTAGGTCAAAAGTTTTAAATTGTTTTTTAAACCTTAAAAAGTAAAGAATTAAGACAATGTATTCATGATAAGATTATTTTCTCCAGTAACTGCTTTATTGCATATGCAGAAAGGAATTTGACTCTGGTTAGCTTTTCTCCCAATGTACAGGTACTATACATTAAATACAAAATAAAATAAACTTACAAAAGTATTAAAATGAGGACATAGATATGTACACACCTTTGTTGGAATTATTTCTACTATATGCAAGTCTGTGAGCATTGATAGAATTGTTGCAGGATGAGCAAAGCGAGCAAGGATGCTGACTAGACATGATCAGAGTATAAAAATATGAAAGGATGTGGGCAGATTTACACAAGGATAATTTAGGATAGTTGATTAGTGCAATGTAAATGAGGGGAGGCATTTTACCACCAAAGGCTTCCTGCAGCATTTGAGTTACAGTGGATAGACTAACTACTTGCAGTGATTGTTTACGGTAAATAGATGTAAAAAGTTATCTACAGAAAGTAGATTCATCAGTGTAATATAGATATGAAGTGAGGAATTTCACTTCAGTGAACTTTCTCACAGTATTAGAGATACAATAAAGCAGTCAGGGACAGTGCTGATTGTTTTACATTAAGCAGGGCTAATAAGCTTGTTAAATCAAAGTTCTATTTTCTGACACTCTGTGACTGTTGAATGGGTATCATAGTGATTCTGTGACTCTGTGACTGTTATGCATTCACCAGAGTGTCAGCCTGTAGGAAGAAACGGTTTCTGTGTCAGGCTGTTTTGGTGTGCAGTCCCCTGTCCTGCCTACCAGAAGGGAGGAGTTTAAACAGTTTGTGAACAGGTTGTGTGGTGTCTGCAGCAATGTTACCTATCCATCTCCTGTACCTAGACTAGTATAAGTCATGGACTGGTGGTAGGTCAGTCCTGATATTTCACTCTACAGACCTGATAATCCGTCGCAGACTCTTGTCCTGTTTGGTGGCTGAGGTCCACCTCAGGTCCCTGGAGATTGTGGATCCCAGAAACTTGAAGTTGTCCCCACTCTTCTGTTCAGGATGTTGAGGGGGGTAGAGTAGGGGGGCTCCTCTTAAAGTCCACTGTCATCTCCACAGTCTTCAGCAGGTTCAGCTCCAGGTGGTTCTAGCCCCACCAGAGGACCTTCTGTTCCACCCCGTGTCTGTATGCAGACTCATCACCGCCACAGATGAGACCGAAGACAGTGGTGTTATCTGCAAACTTCAGGAATTTCACAGAGGTGTCCCTGAGGTGCAGTCATTGGAGTAGAGGGAGAAGAGCAGTGGGGAGAGGACACACCCCTGGGGTGCACCAGTGCTGGATGTGACGTTCCCCAGCCTGACCTGCTGCCTCTTGTCAGTCAGGAAGCTGTAGATCCACTGACAAGTGGAAGCTGGCATTGTGAGCTGGGTGAGCTGCTGGTGGAGGATTTCAGGAACGATGGTGCTGAGCGCTGAAATGAAGTCCACAGGATCCTGGCATAGTTCCCTGGGGAGTAGTGATGTGCAGGATGTACCACCATGTTGACTGCATCATCCACCAACCTGTTCGCCCCATAGACAAACTGCAGAGGATCCAGGGGGCCTGTAATGTCTTTCAGGTGGCTCAATACCAGCCTCTCAAAGGATTTCATGACCACAGATGTCAGGGCAAAAGGCCTGTAGTCATTTAATCTGGTGACAGATTCATTACTCTTTAGGTAACAATGTCAAGTTGGTTGGCTGTCACTAAGAATGGCTGTGCCATTACTAGGTTAATGTCTACATGCCTGTAGTTACGATACTGTTTTGAAGGAAGTAAAACACACAATCTGTAGGAGGCATAAGAATGCTGATCATGTTTAACCATTCAGTCAGCTTACTGAGAGCATATTTCATATGCAGGACTACTATAACAATAATTAACATTAACAATTTAACACTGATCAGTCAGTGGAGGGATTTTTTTTATCATAACCAAAAAACAAAAACAGTTGATTTGCAACTGAGTCACTGCTGAATTGATGACACTACAACATGGATATCAGAGATTTATACTGTTTCTTATTAAAGGTCTTGAGCATGGTGGAGTTCTTGCCTGGGCTGTTGCTGGAGTGTCTCTCACTGTGAATGTCCTCCTCAGTGTCTGCATGGTATTCCTTTGGTAAGTTATCACACTGTTAAACTGTTCAGTTTAAAAACTCTGCTGATGAAATACATAATCATTTTGTTCTCTTTTCTCTAAAGGAGACACAGAAAGAATGTGAAGCCAAAAGAAGAGGACAATATATATATGAATATTGATCGCAGTAACATATCTCCAGACTATGATGTCATTGACAAACGTCACACCTGATCCTGTGATCAAAAGTGCTTACTCTCACTCTGCTCTCACTGCACTCTCCCCATCTTAAATTGGGGTCATACACTTTTAAAAACTATAATTAGAAAATAAGAAGGCTGTTTATAATTAAGCCTACTAAGCCTCCAAAAAATCACAAAATCAGCCACCATATCATCTATATGTATTAATTTTCTGTTGTTGCAAAATTGTATCAGTGCCTGCAAATACAGCCACACATATAGCATCACTCTCATCCATACTCTCACTTCCTCAGTTTCCCATGGACATGGGTTTATTTTTTAATCAACCACACAAACAATCCACATACTTATTTTAATTTGATACCAATCTTTTCTGTATTCAGTCTTACATTATTTAAATTTCATGTGCACAATTTATGCACTAATTTCTTTTGTAATAATCATTGTTTCTTTTTTGTTTGAGTTGTCTGGATGTTAGGTGTGGGAACTTTCCGGTAAGAGCCAAAAAGCCAAGGGCAGACAATGCTCATATATGAGTCAGCTCACAGGAACAGACAGAGAGGTTTTTTTTGCTTTCCATTTTCTATATTTTTTTTATTTGTATTTTGCAATCTTTGTGTTTTATTTGGTTAATAAAACCGGTGGCTGTAAATCACTATTTCTCTCAAGGTGTTAGCTTCTATTTTTGAGATCACACCTACTACTTTTCTGCATAATTAATAAGAATTAAATTAATTTCACCTCTTTTCAAGAACTTGTTCTTCTACTTTGGTTTGCAATTTGTTATTCTTGGTTTGGGTAAATTACAGGCTTCTTTGTGATAAAATAGATCCCGTGTCTTGTGCCTTTTTGCTTGTTCCCTTTCTGCCACATTGTAAGAATTACAGCGGTAGTTCTCTCAAAGTACTGTCAATCATGCCCCTGTCCAGACAGTGATGAGTGTGCATGACAAATTAGATATTAGATTGTCTTGTCGTATCTTTGATCTCATGTGCATGGCTTTGTTGTCTACTTGTATTTAGCATTGGCAGGTAATGGGTGCAGGCTTCTCACTAAGTTATGGCAACTTCCTGTCAACTGGCATGGTATGGATATGGTCACTATTGCTGCTAACGCGCCCGTTCATCAAACATGTCAGTGTTATGGGGCCTTTATTTGAAAATCTGACCTTCACTGGTTGAACAGAGCCAGAGAAGTAAGGAAACTGTCTGACTGTACAACTTTCTCTTGGCAGTAAGGGTTGCTTTATTGAGATGTTTGCATGTCGGTGTTTTTAGTGTGGTGCTGAAGTGTAGTAAGAAAATGTAGAAGAACACAAGAGCACAACATTACAATTTCAAAATAAATGCTTCATCGGCTTTAGCAGATGACGCTGGAATGTGACTGATTTCTTTAGATACGTAATATTTGCAGATGATACAAATTTATTTTAGTCTGGTAAGAATTTAAAAGAACTTTTGTGTAGTGTAGAAAGAGAGCTGGGAAATCTCAAAACTTGGTTTGATGTCAATAAATTATCTTTAAATATTAAGAAAACGAAATTTATGGTTTTTGGGAATCTAAAGGAAAGTGATGGTAATATTAAACTAAAAATCTGTAATGTTGATATTGAAAGAGTTTATGAGACCAAATTCCTTGGGGTTGTGATCGACCAACAGTTAACATGGAAGCAACATATTGAATACATTCAAAGGAAAATTTCAAAGTCAGTTGCAATTCTATATAAATCTAGAAATGTATTAAATTCTAAGGCCTTGCATTTAATCTATTACTCATTAATTGTTCCCTATATATCTTATTGTGTGGAATTGTGGGGATCCACCTTTAAAACGACCATAAATTCTATAATAAAACTATAAAAACGAGCCGTACGCATCATCAATAAGGCTGATTACTATGCTCACACGGATCCACTTTTTCTAAATTCTCATGTTATGAAATTTTATGATTTGTTTTATTATAAAATAATGCAAATGATGTTTAGAGCAAAGTCAAAATGCTCCCTGACTCAGTACAGAGGTTATTTTCAATTCAGGAGAGTCCGTATAATCTCAGAGGTGTTTGTAAATTTATTGTACAAAAAGCTAAAAAAGGTATGAAAAGGAGATGTGCTTCCATTGTTGGAGTTCAATTCTGGAATGATGCCAGTATAAATGCAAAAACATGTAATTCTCTTTTGGTTTTCTAGTAAATGGTTTGTAAAGCTATCTTTGAAGCGTATAAGTGTGACTGATTATCTGTTGTTGTTTCTTTGCATTGCTGGAAGTTGGTAGCTTAAAAAGTTGAAAATGTAGGATAGGCTTTTATATGCAGTTTGCTTCTGCCTATGCCTTTTCATTCATTATTCAACACATGACTATTGATTTTGTTTGAAATGTCTATACTGTGCAAAATGTTTGGTGTTGTGTTATGATTGAATAAACTAAACTAACTACTAAACTAACTAACTACACTGGAACAACAATGAGCAATGAGCAAAGTGTTTTAACTTGGACACAGGCCATGTACCCCAGGACTCATACCCTTGAGAATACCAACAACTTCACTGTTAAACTGGAAAGAATATTTGGTTTTGAAAATTCCTAGCTGTATCCTTAGGCAGTCTGAATTCAGCACTGGATACTCTTGCACATCATCTACCTCTCCAGTTAAGAAGACTTACTCCAGATTTCTTATCATTCTCATCCTTCCTGTTGGAACCATTCTTTGATCTGTGCATCTACAACGTAAAGGGCGTTATGAAACTCTGCTCTGTAGTTCTCAGAAGAGGATGCATGTACATGTGCAGGAGAAGAGCCAGTAAAACACTGAGGTGGCTCATAGACATGAGGCGCAGCAACAGGAGTTAAATTAAGGCATTCACACAGTCATGATACTTTGGTGTAAACCTTTTGGAAGGCATCACGGTTTCATCTTTTCCCCACAAAATATCTTTCACACAAGCAACAGCAGAGAGCATGACATCTATGGTCTGTGTTCTGCACTGGAGGAAAACATTGACAGTCTCTAACTCCTCTGTTACTGTTACTAGGGCAAGCAAACAACCAAGAGCAGAATTTCCCTGCTGAACTTTATCATACAAGCCCTGTGCCCTTTTGCATCAAAGTTGCATGCTGCAGTCTCACTCAAAGCAGACAATACATGCTCATATTGGCTAAGAACAGCATGTATGGCACTTGATCAAACTGTTCATCTTGTGGGGCAAAGATTGCCTACTGTAGCCCCTCCCCAGGTGTCACAATTCCCTTAATGATATCCTTTAGTTTGCCTGACTGTCCAAATAAAACTCCCAGCTCATGACCCCATTCCATGGAGTGACGAATAACAGCTCAGATGAAACAGGGTTGCTGGGCAGCAAGGCTCACACAATGCACATATTGAGTGGCTGATCTCTCTGAATGATGGCTGATGTCCCTGAACATTTGCCAGCCACGTTTGCAGCTCCATCATATGCATGGCTGTGCAAACCTGTGATGGGCAAATTAAGATGCAGCAGAACATCCTTTACCACCAAGATTTTTCTCCAGTGGTCACAACCTCATACAAGCCAATGAATTCTTCATGTTACACCAACTCATGGTCAAAATACCTGATGCACAACGCCTGCTGCTCTTTTACAGACTGATCCCTTGTGCCATCCATCAATATAGAGAGCTGCTAATGTGGAAGTGATGGAATCTTGTCAAAAACATCCTTAACAGCTGAGTTGCTCACCAAACTAATCAAATCATTTTGAATAACTCCAGATGTGTAAACATCCTGTTTGCTCTCTAATCAGCTGGCATGGCATGAGTCTTTCTCTGCCTTGTACTTCAGCAAATGATCAAGATTTCCTTCACTTGAATCATGGCCCCAATAGTTAGATGTGGTAGTTGGGAGGATGGTGGTAGTTGGATGGTGGTAAACCAGATGTTTAAGGGTTTTTTTTTTTTTTTTTATGTGCGTGTGAAATGAAGTTGCAGATGGGCATGATGTCCAGGAGAGGGAAACATATTTGGTATATATTGTATAAAGATCTGAGGCAGTTATAGCCGGTTAGGGAAGCAGAGTGTTGAAAGAGCTAGGTCTGCATCTTGTTAGACTTGGGAGAGGTTCATTAGCTCTGGGGCTAATTGAAGATTGTGGCTGAAAACCGCAGGACTGGAACAGGAAGAGGATGGGACTCTGGGACCAATTGCCAGAATTTCTGAAAAGAGGAAACGAGATAGAGAGCATAAGCTGTGCAGTGTAGATAGGCTGGAATTAGGGGTGGGCGATATGGGAAAAAAAATAACATCCCGATTTGGTTTTAGGGCCAGATCAGGATCTCGATTTTATCATTTAATTTCTAAGACAAATTTATTTGTTAAAAACCAGAAAAACAACATTTTTCTCTGTATGATTTTTCAAATACTATGTCAACAACTCAGGTTTTTCTCTTTTTCTTCTGCACCAACCTGTTGGCCAATGCACTAAATATAAATATGTACATAGAAAATTTAAAATAAACCCCCACTTTGGTTTTCATTTCAAAGCATGTGGACTATAAATAGAATCTCTACAGCTGAAGCTTAAAACAAGTATCCTGTTCATACGCAATTTAATATCACATTTACTTCAGCCTTGTTTACAGACTGCAAGAGAAAGAAAATATAAATATGACACACAATTTGATGAATTTTGAAACACATGATTATGCAGGAAAGTAGAGACTGTATGGTATTTTAACGCAATCTTGATTTTATTTAAAAAAAGGTCGTGAATACATTAATTTACAGCATTGAATTAGGCTGTGATGAGCAGTGACATATACCAGTCATGCTGGCCCCATGATTGTATTAGAGACTCTTGGTGTCCATTACAGGGGCACTGGAAGTCATTTATAGATGCAGTGTTGTTCACACACTTCAATGGTAAACTGAGTTACATAAGCAAAACTGATCAAATAAAGATGTTTCTTGCTCTGAGTACAAAACACATGGACTCTTTTCCTCTCAACTTTAGAAGTTTTGTAAAACTTTTATCAGCCAGTATCTGAGATTGTAAAGTAATATTCTGTGTTCTTTGAGTCAGACAGTCTGTTCATATTTATCGACTAATATTTTACTGATGGCTACTTTCTGTTACTGTGTCTAATGAACGCTGGACTGAGTCAAGGAAATTCTGCTGTGTTTGTATGACAGACCCATCTTGTTATCATTCTCTGTCCAGAAGGATGATCTGACTGTTTCAGCTATTTCAGTTAACTATATTTAGATTATTTTCAATTTGAAAACCAACAGAACCGTTCCATAGATGTGCAACAATAGCAAGCTCCATCCAGCTTTGAGTTCAATCAGCAGGCAGTTTTATAAACAAGTAACAGAATATTTCAGTGCCTAAAATAACCTACTACCTCTATCAATGTCATTTATATATCCCATTGAAGGAATTAATATCAAGTTTAAGCATCTTTATAATCTGATGGTTTAAATGTGCACCCAGCAAATATGGTTTATGAACAATAACTTTCAGATCATTTCTCATCACTGATTTGCCAATGAAGAACTGAAGCATTTTCCAGCTGTACACTGCAACAGATTGCATTACAATGAGCTGTGTACATTACAGTCTTATATTAGGGAACAAAATAGCACTGTGTCATCAAGAGGTAAATATCGAAATCTGGTACCGACATGGAACCGGTACCAACACATCTGATACCGACTGGATCCAATTACAACACAGATATCGATACTTCATTTCAATACCCCGCCACCCCAAGTGTGAGGCAAGAAAATTGCTACAGAATTTGTGTGACTATGTGTGTAAAGTTACCCATATACATCTGGCATCTTCTACAGAGATTTCTGTGAATCATTTACGATACCCAGACAACTTTTAATCTCCAGCTGATGTTCAACCAACTTCTGTCCTCTCAAAAGTATCAATTCAGTCACCGCTCAGGCCCCATATAGAAATACCAATTTGGCACCGGTATCAGAAAACTGAAAAAAAAAAAAAAAAAAAAAAAGATAGTGTCTTCACACATGAGCGTGAGTGAGTCTTAAAGGGGAGATCTTTGTTAACAAGCTCTTCGTTAACAAAGCCTAAATCAATTACCAGGGTTCTCCCATCACTTTTAGAGCATCTTCAAACAGACAATGGTGCTGCTGCTGGAAATGGAACCACACTCTTAAGGCATTCATAATAACAATGAGCAGATAACACAGCAGATTTTTTCATGATGCAAATTAAAGGGATCCAACCTTAAAGGTCATCAGTGCAAAATTGAAAAATGATCACAACAAAGCTTGATACCTGCCTTAAAAGTGATTTTGTGTCTATTCAGTCAGTTTTATGTTCATTTTCCTGGCTAACACTGGTATTGTAATCATCTCAGCAATTCTTAGCTTCTGTTTGGTTAACAAGGTCAGCTATTTGCCATTATTATCTGGAAAATGTTTCCTTTTTTACTTCAAATGTTAAAACTCTATCCAGCAATACAAGAACACTTCCTCCTGTCATCAGACCTCTTGTTTCATCCAGGACCCCAAAGAGGCCTATTTTCAAATTCATGTGATCTTGCTCTGGAGTGGTTGGTGTTAATACAATGGCTGCAGAGATATGTGTGGATGAATCTGACAGTAGTACAGGAGATCACTGGTTAAGAACAGATCTAAACCAAAAGATAAACAATTTTTCATGCTTAATTTTTTGGTTTTATGTTTTACATTAACATAATGTTTTATGACTATGATCAGACCCACATTAAAGAAGTGGTGGTGTCTGTTGTTGATTCAGTTTTTCTTAAAGATGTTTCTGTCAACTTGAGGTTTTTCATGAGAGAGTCCCTTGCGCTTCAGCCACTCCACAAAATGGAGATTGGGGCTCACAGAAGGACCAGCAACAAACAGAAGTGTTTCAAAGGATCTAGCAGGTAAACCCAAAGAAGAAACTGGAGCACACAAATCACTTGATGATGTTTAATCAGGTGCAGAGGGCTAACGTTTTGACACGTACTGCATCTTCATCAGAGTCAAACAGTAATGGTGCAGTTTGAAAACCTTAAATACCCTCCTGAATAAAGAGTTACAACACTGACTGGTTGTTTAGAGTGGGACATCTGCCTGCAGTGGACCAATACTGGGAGAGCACTCATGTCTAGCCATCTATTCCACACAGGAATATGTGAACATAATTCACAACAAATATATACAATACATACAATATGTACAAAACACACAGACCGACAGTTAAAGACAGTAAAATGAAGCCTACTCAGTGAACAAATCCATATATTTTAAACAACTTTTCAACAACTTCTTCCACATTTAGAATCAAATTAGTGAATAGTTCTCAGACACCCTGTGGTTCATATGTAAAATCAGAATGAATACCATGACAAATACATACGTGTGTTTAAATGTAAGTGTGTGTACCTCCGAAATTACATTTGAATATGTCACTTGATGTCTATTCACTTCTAATTGCTGATCTTAGCATGTTGACACTGCAGGAAAACTTCCTTATGTGAAAGAGAAGTGAGGAAAACAAGTCAGGAAAATGTCTGGGCAGGTCATCCATAAACTATCTAGAAAATTTATGGCTACATGTGGAAAAGGGACTTCTGACTAAGATAAAAGTGCTTGTGTCATGACAGGGAGCCTGCTTTTTACTGTTTCACATTTAGACTGGTTGCCGTCACCATAAAGCTGATCAAAGCTTATCAAAACACACTAAGATGTTAATGCATTATTGTCCAATGCTGACTGTATACATCACATGACAAGCCTTATGTGTATATACAGTTGCAAGAAAAAGTATGTGAACCCTTTGGGATTTCTTGGATTTCTGCATAAAAATGCGTCATAAAATGTGTTATGATCTTCATGTAAGTCACAACAATAGACTAACACAGTCTGCTTAAATTAATACCGCACAAAAAATGCTATGTTTTCATGTTTTTATTGAACAAAACATGTAAACATTAACAGTGCAGAGTGGAAAAAGTATTGCAGACATCCCCATTACCTGAATGGTTTATGTAATTTAAAGATTCTTTAAATAAAGTAAATATTGGAGATCAATGGTTAATGAATCATGCCACTGAGGTCACTGATGGATAAAACCCCCTCTGATAGAAAGAGGTATACAGTATATTTCATGATTACATGACTGTTTACTTTCATGACTTCCCCATTTACAAGTCAAATATTACACTCTGTTTAGAAATACAGCACAAACAATGAGGAACTTCACGTCCTTCAACATTTCTCACCTCTCTGCTCAACAACACCTGACAAAGATGTAAGTGTTTATTACTTTAATCTTATTACAATCAAAATATATTATTTTTTATTTATGTTGTATGGCTGCATCAAAAAATTATTTAAAAAAAATACAAGTATTTACATGCTGAGAAAGATCTACATTTATCTCTTTGAATTAGCGGCTGGCACACCTAAAAGGCTTTTTGTTGCATTAGGACAGGTTGAGCCCTTATGAAATTTCCCAAGTATGTTTCTGTTGCAAATATTGCATTCAATTACTACCTTCAAATGGACTCACTCTTTAAAGCAGAGGTTATATGGAGATAGAATACTAAACATGTAAATCTTTCCATGTGAACTCTCCAGACTTTCAGCCACTTCTGAAATTCAAAGATGACTGCAGCTTTGACCCTCCTCCTCACTGTCGGTCTACTGCAAGGTGAAACATTCACTCACATTTAATACTTAAAAACAACTCATTTTTGTTGTAAAAACAAAACAACTGAACTATAGTTGCAAAGTGTAAAGTCAAAAAATTCACTCCATGGTACAAAAGTATCTATAATAGAGTATATGATGTAACAAATAAATGCAATGAGCAACAAAAAGTGCTTTGCTTCCTTAAAATTTGAACATCATGCTGGAATTTTGTTTAAAACATAAAATTTGTACTTAAACAATGCTGTAAAGAAGCTGAATCCTCTAAGTAGGGATGTAATGATAACCAGTATCACTATAAACCGTGGTAAAATTCGAGACGGTTAGTATTACCGTTTCAAATTTTAATTACCGTTAAAACTGTGTTTGATTACCGCACTTCTAAAACTCACGGTGATACTATTCCTGGAGAAACCGCAGCGCTCTGTGGCAGTAATGCAACTTCATGGATGCCAGCTGCCGTTGAACTCCATAGAAGAAGAAGGAGCAGCGCTCTCTGACGCCCTTTCAGACCAGGAGCGTGACGTGCGTGTCTCGACCGCGACACGCGTGGATTTTCAATTTGGTTGCATGTTAACAAGTCAGGGCTTTCAGACTGCCTGCATGTGCGCCGCGTCTGGTGCTGCTGGTATGCCCGGCACAGGCGCGGAGGGTTGAGAGATTCGAAGTCTCGCCTATTTTTTCCGTGCACCGCATGTGGCCGTGGACCATATTAGACAGGAAAATGATAAATGGAGAGCCATATTTTCATCGTTGTGGCAAATATGCACATAAAATATGTTTACAATGTGTTTCTTGATAACCCTGAGGAAGGTCACAAGCTTAAATGTGCCTGTTTCATAAAGTTGTTCCCTAAAGAGCAACTATTAATGAAACTTTATGTCCCCACACTGGTTGAATATGTCACAGGAAAGATAAACACCTATGAATGCTTTTCTGGTTTGTGCTTTTCAAATTAAAATCCTGGTCTAGTATTTCTGTAGAGAAACTCCATTCATGTCGTGATCCAGGTTCTGATTTATGTTTTTGAGATTCTCTAGTGTTTTCCTGTGTTTATTCTGTATAGTTAAGTTTAGTTCTTGAGTCCTCGTGTTTTCCTTGTTCTGTGATTTCCATGTTTAGTAATTCCCTGTGTTCCATGTTTAGTTTATTCCGTGTCTTATGTTTAGTTACTCCTTGTATTTCATGTCTAGTTTATTCCTTGTTTCATGTCTAGTTTTACTCCTCGTGTTTCATGTTTAGTTGATTCCTGTGCCTCATTTTTAGTTTTACTCCCTGTGTTTCTTGTGTAGTTTATTCCCTGTGCTTCTTGTTTAGTTATTCCATGTTTAGAATTACTCCCTGTGTTTCATGTTCACTTGTCCTCCCTGGTTCTTGGTTCTTTGTATCCTCCTGTGTTTCTTTTGTTCAGCTTCTAGTGTTTAGTTTTGTCATTCAGTCCTCGTGTGCTTCTTGTGTTAGGTTCCATGTTTCCTGTTTTACTTTGTAGTTTGCCTTCCCTTGTGTGTGATTCCAGTTTTGCTTCCTGCCTCAGTTTCCATCCACTGTGATTACCTTCACCAGTTCCACCTGTGTCTGATTGTCCACACTTGTCCTCCATTGTTAATCACTCCCTGTGCATTTAAGCTCTGTCTCCCTGTGTCTGTGTCAGTTCATCTATATGTCATTCCCCGTGTTACTCCTCATGCTCCTCGTGCCTCCTGTGCCTTTTGCTTTGTTTCATGGACTTTTGGTTTTGTGGATTAGTTTAAGTAAGTTCTTTTGTTTGTTTAATGAAATCAGTTTCTTTGAGTTATCTGCAATTTGGGTCCTTCTCCTTTTGTTTTTGGATTTTGCCTGCCTGAACTCTGTGACAATTCACTTGTACAGAATGCTTTTATTTGTAAAAGTTCCCGACATACTTCCTCTAAACACTGAATCAATAAGCTTGTAGGGGGGTTTGTTCAGTTAAAACTCGTGAAGAAGGACTGGCAGGAGCCAGGGCTGACACGCACGATATACATAAGCAGCAAAACACACTCCCAGTCTGAAACGGGCATGAGACTCTGGTGTGCGTGTGCAGTTTGAAAACATGGCGAGAGAGAGCGCGCGAGAGCGAAAAAGCGAGAGAGCGAGAGCGACAGAGTGAGAGATTGTACACAAAGGTACATGAAACAGTGAAAGTGTTCTTTTCTGTACCAGTTTTTCTTAGATCTGTAAGACTAGATCTAGTCTTGAGCACTGAATGTAAAGAAAAGTATTCTTGGATCTAATATACAATTTGCACAAAGTGCAGCTACCTCTCATGGCCATAAGGTGCCATCTTTAATGCACATTTGTATGTTTGATAATATTTTAATGTTCTGCCAACAAAGTACATTGTGTGTGTTACTTTATTTTATTTTCAAAAACTTGGTTAAATGATTTCAGTGTGTGTATAAGTACTTTCTGAGCATTTTGAGCACATTTCAACAATACCGTGATAATAATAACCATGATAATTTTGGCCACAATAACCATTATATGAAATTTTCATATCGTTACATCCCTACCTCTAAGTTTCATTTTAAATTATTTTAAGTACACAGCTGAGTTTTTGGCTTCATTTGAACATGGCTGAACAGAACTGAGCACTGGATCTCATGCACAGATTTGTTTCTTGTGTTTCAGGCGCTCTGTGTCAAGAGCATCAGACCTTTATGCCATCAACGTTAAAAGTTCTGAAGGGATCCTGTGTGACCATCCCCTGCTCCTTTCAAATACCAAATAATGAAAATCCAGACTTAGATGGCACATGTATAGCAATATGGTATTACAGGAAGAATGGCGCTTTTACAGAAGTGTTTCGTAGCAGTGATCCACAAAACAGTGAAATAAAGGGAAATTTTACAGGTAACTTGTTGAAAAAAGACTGCACCACAACCCTGTATAACCTGCAATCTCAAAACAGCAGAGGTTATAGGTTCAGACTGAACTGTGATGTGCTGAGATGGAATTTTGACCATCAAACATCTGAAATTTCAGTTGAAGGTAGGTTTGAAAGTCCTATATTTTACTGTTGATCTGACCTTGTCTTCAAATCATTTAAAATCAATCAATGATCCTCTGATTAAAGAGAGAACTGACGTCTTATAGTATACCTTTCCATCCAGATAATCCTCACAGACCCACTCTGACTCCGCCCACACTGAAGGTGAAAGAGGGAACCTCAGTGAGTCTGGAGTGCTCTGCTCCAGCTACCTGTCTGTTCCTTCCTCCAAACCTGACATGGACCCCCGGTCTGGGTGAAGCTCAGGAGACGCTGCAGGAGAACCAGGACAAAACTAAAGTCAAGATCTCAGTGCTGAACTTCACAGCATCACACCTCCATGATGGACAGGAAATCTCCTGTACTGCTGTCTACGGCAAACAAGATGGCAGCACTGAGTCATCTGTGAACACCAGTTTAACAGCTGAGATTACATGTGAGTCTTGAGTTGAACTCTTTCTTTTTTTCTAAGATTTATTTTGGGTTTTTTGTGCCTTTATTCTATAGAGGAGGACAGTGGATAGAGTCGGAAACGGGACAGAGAGTGGGGAGAGACCCGCGGCAAAGGGCCACAGGCTGGATTTGAACCGCATACATGGGTAGCGCCTTAGACCGCTAGGCTATCTGCGTGCCGAAGTTGGATTCTTTTAAGTTAACATTTAAATTGATTTCTCTAGTCTTGATGACTTTGGTTTGGTGAGAATTTCAACAGACACAGACGGTCTTTAATACAGACTAGCTAAAAGGTAAAGATATGATGATCTGTCCCTTTAAATAGTAGATCAGTAATGGCTTTCAAAATGTTACATTATTGCAATATTACCTAACCTTACATTCCAGGTATGGTCAGAGGTTGTAAATATCACAGGGTAAAATCAGAACAAATCATTTCTATGACTTCTGGAATAAACCTGAATGAAAGCTAGAAGTTATTGATGTTTAGCCTGTCTGCCGCCTGCGCTCAATGATCAACATAACCTCCAAAGGCATCCATTCACCTACAAATGGTCAGCAACTCTATATATGACAATTGAAAACATGTTAAATTCACATATCTTAATACAATTACACATTGAAATAATAAAAAAAACTGTCCTCTGTTTTCAGATTCACCCAAAGACACCACTGTGTCAGTCAGTCCCTCTGGTCCAGTACAAGAAGACAGCAATGTGACTCTGACATGCAGCAGCAGAGCCAACCCAGCTGTAAAGAACTACACCTGGTACAGAGCTGATGAAGGCCAGGAGACTTTAGTGGGGACTGGACCTGTCTTACACTTTAAAGCTTCGAAAGACAGCGGTCCTTTTGTCTGCCAGGCTGAAAATGAAGAGGGAGCAGGATGTTCAAACAGCACACAGATAGATGTTCAGTGTAGGTATCTTTGCACACATTTGCATCAGCGCAGGTATGTCAAGCTTCCTTTGTGCAGTGTTCTACATATAATAAAACAATGTAACTCATAAGAGTTAATAATTAACAACTTCAGTCTTTACAGAAGCTCCATGTCACTTCACTGATGGTTTTACATTTTCAACACTGAATCTTATAGTTAAAGCTAAATCAATGAAAGGCATAGCAAAAATCAGTTGTCGCAGATGCAAAAAATGGAGTGTGTCATGATAGATAAACTTTTTTGATAGATTACAACAGACAACTGGTGTTTTCATGAATGCATTCTTGAAACTTGCAAAAGAATTTCAGCAGTCTGCTACTAAAATCCCCCTGATTGTTGTTCACACAGGTATCTCACAGTGGGAGGTTACCTCCTGTGGGAGTCTTCTGAGGCTAGATGTGACATCATAAAAAAGAAGAGGCAGCTAAAGCAAGAACATCAGCAATACAATGCTGCAATTTGAATACTTGCCCTTTTTTCAGTGCATTATCTATTTCAACAGATACATAAAATCAGAAAGAGCAGAGAAGAACATGCTGATAAACAGAAAAAGTAATACAGAAGTTGAGTTGCATACAAGGGGGTCACACCAGTTGCATGCATTCTTTCTGTAGTCTTGCTCTGATCGCAGGGAATAAACATCACCACCCCTCCCACTTGCTCACAGCTTTTTCTCAAATCAGCTCAGTTGGACTACAAATGGAAATTTTATCATGACTAAGAAGAAACTCTAGATTTACGTCAGCTGGCTAGTTTAAGAGAAGGATCATACTTATAGTTTAAATAATGCACAGATATTGCATTGTAGGGTTGATGCAGATGTTCCTGGGTATAGGCCTGCCCACAGATTTGGCTGGGCCTCTGACAAACCCAGAGAATGGGCCCTCCCCAGTTTTGTTTTGATGATGGTATCAATGCATGTTAAGTTGGATCAGTAGCATTAATGCAAATATTGGTGCAACTTTTTTGATAATCCATTTGAGGGCATTTTTTACCGTTTATCGGATTGTAATTTTAATTTTGATCAGATAAAGGTATCATAAAAGTATGTAGCAAATTTGCGAAAAACAGCAAAAAAGGGTTAAACCCATTTTCGCCACCTTTTCTGCCATCTTTGCCCATGAAAGTCATTTTGCCACTTTTCAAAACCTTGCCACCACTTTTTTGCCCATTAATGCCACTTTTATCCAATTTTGGCCACATTTTGACTATTTTTTGCCTATGTGAATCTATTTCGCACTTTTAAAATATTTTTGCCACTTTCAAATCCTAATTCACCTCCTTTCCTGCCCACTTTTACCCCCTTAAACATATTTTTGCCTCTTTTAAAACATTTTTGCCACTCTCTGCCTATTTTGTTAGCCTCTGTTAACTAATTTCTTCCACTTTAAAGACATTTTTGCCATTTTTACCAACTTTTGCCTCTTTCTATCCATTTTAAATCTGTTTCAAGAAAAGGGTTACATTTTGAAGAAGGCTATATATTACGACATGAATAAATACAAATAAATGTCACTGATCAGAGTTTTTGTTATTCAGGTAAAAATAAATATGGTTAGCACAGCTTAACTTTAGAATAGGCCCCCCATTTGGTGGGGCCCCAGAAAGCCCTCCTCTTTATCTCCCATAGGTGGTTTTGCCTACGGATTACATAGAATTATTCCCTTAGGATGATGAAGGCAATCACCAGAGTGGGTTAGCTGTCATTATAGTTCATTGAAGCTAAGAACTGTGTTTAACTGTGCACATATAACCATGCAAAGCAGATACTTGCCAGTTTCCATGTCTGTCATCAGACAAATCAATCTTGCAAAGCTTCAATCAGAAATGTTTGTGTTCAGTCTGAAATATTACTGGACCAAATTAGCAGTGTTTGAGGAGAACAAGGCAGTAGCCACAGGCATGGTTTAGATTTACTGAAAAGCAATTAGCAATGGCTGCTGCCAGTGAAACGATGAGCTCAGATGAAGCTATTCACCTTATGTAGCTCTGCCCACTTCACACACTCCTGTTCTTATGCAATTGTCTTCGACTTCTGCGCTGCAAATGCCGCCAACATTTTATGTCTTCTTAGTCTGATTTGCCTGTAGTGTATAGACAGAACATTCTGCCAAGAACCTTTCAAGAATTTTTTTGAAAGGTGGCAGTGAAAGCTTAGTATAAGGCACAAAGAAAACAGTCGTACTTGCAGAATCACAGTCCAAATCAACAACCAAATCTTGAAAAGTCTGACATCTGAAGATAGCATTTCATCTGGGACAGTCTATCAATAACATTTATGTTGTGTACTATTTTTTCAGATTCACCCAAAGACACCACTGTGTCAGTCAGTCCCACTGGTCCAGTTCAAGAAGGCAGCATTCTGACTCTGGCATGCAGTAGTAGTGCAAACCCAGCTGTAAAGAACTACACCTGGTACAGAGCTCATGGGGGGCAGGAGTCTTTTATTGGAACTGGACGTGTTTTAAACATGAAAGCCTCTAGAGACAGTCCCTCTTTTTTCTGCAAGGCTGAAAATGAGATGGGATCTGGGCAATCAAACATTAGTCAAATTGAAGTACAATGTAGGTATCATTTATGTGTTCTTCTTTCAGAAGAGAGAAAAGTTCTAAATTTGGTCATCTTACCTGCCTCATTAACTTAAACATGCACTATGAATTAAAGTGTTATCTCCCGATACTTTTCTATTAAAAGACAAGAAATATTCTGTCCACCACAGAGGGGTTTGTCTAACTCACAATCACAAGCATGCACATTACTGATCAAGTATAGTCTTGTCTGATATGAATGAGTGCATAATCTCTCTACATCATTTTGCTGACTTAAGACAATAATTTTTTACCTATTCCCAATCCAGGCTGTGATCATAGCCTCTTTCATCAAGTCTTTTGATACCATTTTTAATATTGACTGATATGCGTTGCCACATTCGGTTCATGTCAGAAAAATATCTCATCCCAACAGAGGGTGAAAAAATTAGAAATTCGCAAAAAAAAAAAAAAAAAAAGCTACTGATTTACCTACAGTGGATTCAAAATTCATTGATGAAAGAGCATCTTTTACTCACAGCCTGTTGCCATTTATTTTACAGCAGTGTTCCTCTCTTAATGTTTTTTTGCAGATTTGATAACGCATGGCTTCAGTTGACACGTTACTTTTCAATCTCCTCTACCCCCAAAACAGTTGCTCCGCAGATCCTGTCCTCATCTGACTGCACCAGAACTGTGAACCAGGTTAACTGTTCCTGTGAGGCTATAGGGAATCCTGCACCATCTTTACAATGGACTTTGGATGGGTTACCCATCAATCACTCAGATAAATCTACAATCAAAAATGGACATCTTAATGGCATATGCGTGAGCTTCATTACCATGAGTCAAACACAATGGAAGGATCAGTTCACTTTGCTTTGTGGCAGCTCAAACTCTCTGGGATCTGATTCTCAGAGATTTCTCTTCTATAGTCTTGAAGCTGAAACAGCCGTGGAAAGTCAAGGTTGGTCTCTCTGAGATAAATAGTGAAAATACGTCCTATGTAGTAGGGATGCACAGATACCAATACTAGTGTCAGGTATCGGTGCCAATATCAAATCAGAGTACTCCTACTTGTACTCATAAACAGTGCATATTCTGTACTTGGTATAATTTAAAGCGTGATTTTAGTCTCTCATTAAGTGAGTTGGTAGTTTAAGTCAGAGCCATAACTGAGGAAGAGGAAAGTAGAGAGGGATGAATACATGCACTCATAAATCTTCAAGGACACAGATCAAGCACATCTGATGAAAAAAATTTATGTTAAAATAATTTAAGTTATTAAAGTTATTATCAAAAGTTATGGTATCATTAATTATCCATATTTGTACCTTTTATCAGGGACCATCCAAATCTAAATACTTGTACGTACTTGGTCTGGAAAAATGTGGCATCTGTGCACCCCTATTGTCTTGTTATTTATGGTCTTGTTTGCTTTTAAATGTTTTGAAGAGAAATATTTATCATATTTACCTAATGTTAATAACCAAATAAAATTCCTAAATGGAGCTGGGTGCTGGTTCAGCCTAATGGACAGAGCAAGCATCCATATACAGAGACTATAGTCCTCGACATACTGGTTGCAGGACCGATTCCTGGTCCCAAAGAAATCCTCAAAGGAGCTTTATATGATCATCTCCTCTGAATAACAGATTTAACAATGAGCCCACATTGTCTTTTCTATGTTTCAGGGCATGTAATCTTGCCAGTCTTCATTGCCACGATTGTTGGACTACTAGTGCTAGTATGTGCACTACTAGTGCTAGTGTGTATTCTTCTCCGTGTAATCAGGTAGGGTAACAGCACTGTGTGTTTCAACATTGTTTCACTGCTGCAGCGTGAAAGTGGTTTACATGATGAGTTTATTTTATTAAAAACTAGTCAGCTAAATGCAAGTGTGTTTTGTGTCTGATCAGATAGGAAATAATACACTAGAAGCATCAGTAATTGCTGCAATAGTACCAATCAGGTTTTCAAACTTTTTTTTTTTTTTTTTTTTTTTTGCTAGACATCATACACACATCAGCTGGTTTCGGTATTCAACCTCTGCTCAATTTGGCATTTTGCATTCGTTGTTTTTGTTCCTAGAACCACTATAAGCAGGCTTTTGGTGGTGGTAGGGGTACTGCTGTTTCCTTATTAGTGATTTTAACTTGCTGATTGATAAACTGGCACTGGAAAAAAATACACAAATGTGTTTTAAGTATATCCATGTTAGTTAAATATTTTTCCATATTTTCAGGGCTCAGAAGATTCCTCACAATCTGCTTCAGGCCTCAGATAACACCAGCACAGTGGCTGAAGACCAGCTTCCACCTAGTGGAGAAGGAAATGAGGTATTTTATCTTGGAGTCAGGCAGTTTTCTATTTATATGACTTCAGTGCAAATCATTCTTACCACCACCATTTTCCTTTAAATTGTAGGAGCCTATCAAAGCAGAAGAGGCCATTTACGCTAACTCCAACATGCTGAAGAAGCCACATGTCACTAAACCTTCAAACACCTCTGCAACAAACAGCACCAACCTACCAAGCTCTGCCAAAAACGGGAAAGAAGATGCCGGTAAAAGCTCAGAAGAGAAAAACGAGAAAAGCAAAGATCTGGTTTATACAACCGTAACTTGGAGAGGCAAGGGACAGAAGGAAATAAAAGACCCTGGGGACACAAATCTGTCCGGTAGTTCCAAACAGCAAGAGGTGAAGTGCACAGAGGGGGGGATATGCAGAGATTCTGTGAGCAACGCAGTGGAGATGGGAAATATTTATGACAACGTGGAGCCTGGGAGTATTAGAAAGGAAACTCAATGTGAATATGCCCAGGTCAAATTTAAAGACAAAGGTGATTTACAGAAATAGTTAACTGGTGTATTACTTTGCTGAATCCAGAAAAGTGTTTTAATGCCATTTTCTGTTGTACATACAAATTCTACATGTCTTCTTGTTTGTAATTGGGGCTCAGATTATACGTTTTCAGCATAGTCACAACTCAAAATTAAGGCCCATCGGCCCCAAACACCTGTAATTTTTATCTCGTGTAGTATGTCAGAGTGAATGACAAGAACATGTCTGGGACACCTCACTACAACCCAACATCAGTAACATTTACATAGCAGTCATAAATTTAAACAAACAAAATGGCTAAGGAAAAAAAGGTGATGAAGATGGTGCTGTTAGATGGCACTACTACTATTTATATTAGCCCTACCAGTTTATAGTGCACAGCCAACATTTTAAACAAAAGTTGAGTCTTACTGACAGGACTTAATGAAAAGTTCCAAGTCACTTCATTATCAACAAAAATTAAGACATTCCTGGAGATGCTAATGGCACATGACATATAAGATAAGGATATGTTTTATTGTTGAGGGCTCAAATTTTGGTTTATTCTAAGACTAAGGTTAACTGCTGTGCATTTTACTCTTCCTGGGTCTGCAAGAGCTGTAGTTTGTCTCTTATAGGATACTGTGCTTAATGTGCTTAATAATATACTGACAAATAAACACTGCAGCACAGAGCTAAAGCCAACATGTTTCTCAATGCTTTTACTCTCAAATCCCCTTGCATCTATAAACCAACTCTAAAATACAAATCTTTTTATTATAAACATTATAAGCACATAAAGTTATGACAAGAAATTGACAAAAGTCTGTGTTACCAAGCTTTCTTAAGTGCTATTGGAACACAGAAAAGGTCTTGGGTTCAAGTTTTTTAAGATCATGAAAAAATCTTTGAAACACAGGAATTTAGTTGTAAGTCTATTGTTATAATAACTTTAACATTGCTCACATTTTACTTCCCAGGCTGTACACTGTAAAAAGCAACATCCATTTTACTCATAAACATTGAGTTGAAATTACTCAGTTCTTCTTAACCTGTTCTAAATACTTATTATAAACAAGTTAATTGTACTTCTTGGCCATAACAGCAAAAGGGCTCAATTTACTTAAGTTTACTTAGTTTAAAAAAATTAAGTAAAAAGGGGGTATAATTAAGTTGTGTTAACTTAAAAATCCAAAACAGCGATTTGAACTCTATTTTTATGAGCTGATAGAACTTATTTCAATTTTAAGTGAACAGTACTCAAACAATTTAAGTTTTTTTTGTTATAACTCATATTATTTGAGTTATGGCAAATCTGCAGTTTTCCCAGAATGCCTTTGGGCACTAAGCCTTTATGCACTCTATTTACTGCAGCTGTCTTGGCCAGGACACTTTTGAAAAAGAGATTTTTAATCTCAAAGAGGTTTTCTCCTGGTTAAAAAAAGGTGAAATAAGATGAATAAATAAAATGCACCACGAGTGAAGTTACTGTCTCAATTAAAGACGTCCCGTCCATAGGAGGCATTGTCACTGTTATCAGCATCAATAAAAGTTGTATAGCACACTGTCATTAATGAAGTGGATCACCAACAGCCATTGCTGCAATTGGTGGCACAAGATAATCCACCTTAGGTGGAATGATAACATACAAAACTTTTACAGAGAGTACTAGCTGATGTTCTAAGGTAAACAGTTGCCTACGATGTTTTGAGTGCTATGAACTTATCAGTGTTTACAATGCACTAAAAATGTTAAGTATTGCACACTCTAAGTAGATGATTTAGGCTAAGTCCTGCAAACTTAAATTAACATTAGAATCTCAGTTGTGAGAACTTAAAATAATTGATTTTAAACTATTAGTGAATACCTAAATAGTTCAAGTAGAACAAGTACTGCACACTACTAACAAACAAGTTTGTTAAACTCACAAAAGTCAAGTGTAGTTTACTTGTTATTTTTGAGGCAACGACTTTCCATATTTTTTTTAGTAAGCTCAACTAATTTTTTCTTACAGTGTATTATCAATCAATAAATGTCAAATAAAGTCATAATTTGCACTCTGAAAGACAAATACTGCATACTCTCAGTTTTTGCCTGGTTTTGGGAATGTAAACTTGAAAAGATTCTGTTTTTTAATCCTCATTTCCAATTATGTATAATAACTGAACTGTCTAAGCTTAGTTTGAAAAAGTAATAACCTCTACATTCTTCCTGTTGTTAATAAAAGCTGGATTATTCTTTCAAGCCAAGTGCAGAACAGTTTTCTCTTTATTCTTAATTTATATCTTAATGCATCTTACACTTACCACAGTAGTTAAAATAGTGGGTTTGTGTTCACGTAAACCTGCTTTTAAAAATAGGCAAGACACTCTCTCTTTGAGGCTTTCTCATCGTTCAGGTCAATCGCTTTACATAAGCTCAGCAAGTTTCCTGTGTCAGACTGAATAGAACAAAAGGGGTGTCGAGGGGATGAGGTATTGGTTAAGTGGTGGACTTGAGTGCTGTAACAGATCAGTGGATCCTCACAGACACATTCAGGCAGCAGCTCCTCTGGTAAGGTAAGCCCTCACCTCTTTATCACTCAAAACAATATATAAATCTACAGAATATTTTCTGTTCATGTTCCTAGAATGACATTTAAACAATGTGATGATGAAAACATTTATAAGTTCTGTTAATAGGATCTCCCTGCACACTGATAAACTACTACTTCAGGTATTTAAGGATCTAATGTACACATTATGCAGTCTTCAGCTGACTTACATTCATGGTGGAATGCCAGCTCATGCTGTGTGACTACATTGTTTATGACACATGATCATCATGCACAATTTATGTGCTGACACCTCATGGTCCAATGGCTGTGCACAACCTCAGTCCTCACACTGTACGGCTGATGGAGTTTCCTGAAAGCTGAGAAGCATGACTTCCAGGAGTGTCGTGCATTTCAAAATTTGAGTCTGAATTGCCTGAAAATTGCACAGTGTATGCTCATCTTCGGGGTGCTTTCATATCTGACTTGTTTGATTTGGTGTAAACACACTAGAGTCTGTTTGCAAAGTTATTTCGGCTTGTTTTCGCTGGAGTAAAAGTGTTCAACCAAACCCTGGTGCAGACTTAACAGCTGAAATGAGACTGACTGAAAAGGTGTGTCAGTCTCCTTTAATTCAGACTCTAGTGTTATTGGTTTGTAGTTAGAACATGAACCAATCTCTGTCCACCCTAACAGCTGGAAGCATTGCCCTTTGTTTTTGAATTCAACCAGCTACTGCTGACAGAATGTCACAAACTGCAGGAATAGCTGAGTGAGCTTCAGAAACAAATGCAAAAGTCTTTATTGTCATTCACTCATCAGGATGCTGTGTAAATACCCATACATTTTCTACACTGCTTATCCCGTAAGGGGTCACAGGGAGTTGAAGCCTATCCCAGCTGTCACTGGGCAAGAGACAGGGCACACCTTGGACTGGTCGCCAGTCAATTGTAGACCCAGACTCAAAAGCAACGCAGAAATTCTACGATAAAACTGTTACTCACCCTGTGACTGTGAAGCTTGCGCTTCTCCTTCCTCTCTCCATGAGGAAAATATCATGGATTAGATGAACGCCTGACAGTCAATTGCTATTGTTTTTGTCCAGTCTTGTCTTGTAACAGAAATGGAACGAAAGTTCGGAGTTTTTACAACAACAAGCTATTTTTATATCACTAGTGTCTCATCTTCATCATGAGACAAAGTTGATGATGAATAAACTACTCTAGTTTACTGCTAATCATCATCATTATTATCATTATATTATTATAATCAGGGAAGTACTAAACTAAACAAAATTCATATAGTATAATATACATTTTTAACATCTGATTGAAAAGATTATAATCCTGAAGGCATGGCAGCCATTATTTTCAATTGCAGAAACCCTGCACAATTTGATTCAGTTTTCATCACATCAAATATTTAGGTTTGCTTATAAATGCCCCTATGTGAACACTGAACAAACTTGATGAAATTTTTCGATAAAGTAACATATTGCTCTGAGATTCAGACAAGAGCAACAAGACTCATCAGTAAAAAATTATCATTTTCAATACTGTTTACTTTGATGTCATTTAAATTGTTTCATATTAAAAGGTTTCTATATAAACATTTAATCTCATATTATTGAAATTACTGCTGTGTTTCAGAAATCAAAAAGGTCAAAAGGTGGCTCACTGAATGATGCACAGTGATGGCTTTCATCATGGGCACTGCCTACCTGCTTAAACTTCTTAGCTTGATAACAGGTAATACACAGCTTGTGGTGTTTATTTTGTATTGAATATTTTACTTTGTGGTACTTCCGGTTTCCGGAGCTGGTTGCTGGCTGTTAACTTGACTCTGTTTCTCCTGAGGCGTTCACCCTGCCCCCCTGGTGCTGTGGAGAGGCACACCTGCAGCGAATCCTCTAATCACACCTGCTATTTAAGACTGGCTGCAGCTCTCTACAGCGCCTGAGTCTTGTCTACATTACCTCACGGTAAACGTCGTCTCCGGGCTCCTTCTCGTGATCCTTCAGAGAAGTTCTTTGTGCTTTTGATGATTCCCGTGATCTCTAGTGTTTGCATTTTGTGTACATTGTCGCTAACGTGCCTCTCCTCCTTTTTTCCAGTGCCTCCTGCTCAATTCACCACAGCCAGCTCCAGCACTCCCTCACTCCCTCCTGGACTCTTGGAATCCCCTTCCCTGGTGCACTTATCCTCACAATAAAACTGTTAAAACTGCTTCCGTCTCCGCACCTGAGTTCAACCCTTACACAAAACATCACAGAAGACTCAGGCCAGAAATGGACTCAGCGGAATCAGACACCCTCAAAACGGCCATCACCCACCAAGGACAACGCCTAGGACATCACGAGTCCATGTTAAAAGGTATCATGCAATCTCTTCAGACTCTCAACACCCAGGTCTCCACCATATCCGAGCAGTTACTCTCAGCCACTCAGCCTCACCACCCCACTCCTGAGCCTCCACCTGTCAGTGTTCAGCCACCCTCAGTAGATCCCTCACCTTCTCCTCCCCTCCCCCACTATAGAGAGCCTCATGTACCTCACCCTGATTTCTTCTCAGGAGAAATAGGTAGCGCTAGTGGGTTTTTGTTAAGATGTTCCCTTGTGTTTGACCAGCAGCCCCTGAGTTACCCCACGGACAGGGCCAAGATAGCTTTTGTAATTAATTTGTTACGTGGGAAAGCCTCCCGCTGGGCCACTTCTGTTTGGGAGAGAGAATCCCCAGTGTTAGCTTCTTACTCGTTATTTTCTAGTGAACTATGTCGGATTTTTGATCATCCCCTCCAGGGCCAAGAAGCAGCCAAACGTTTATTTTCCCTCTACCAAGGTAACCAATCAGTAGCTGATTTCTCCATTGATTTTTCATTGTAGCCTCTGAGAGCGGGTGGGGGGAGACCGAGCTCAAAGGGGTTTTTCTTAAGAGTCTTTCTAGTGAGCTTAAGGATGAACTCGCTTCCCGGGATGAACCTGACTCCCTTGAGGGTTTAATTTCACTAGCCATTCGCATTGACAACCGTTTGAGAGAAAGACGCGAGAGAGGAGTCAGCAAAGGCCCTCCAGCTCCGTCCGTAGCTCCCCCTCTGGTCAGTCTGCTCTTCAGTCTCCTGAACACACTAGGTCTTCCCGTGACTTTTCCCCACTCCTGTTGATGAACCCATGCAGTTAGGCCGCACCGACTAACCCCAGTGAGCGCCAAAGACGCTTTAACCTTAGACTGTGTATCTACTGTGGTCAGACAGGTCACTTTCTCGCTACTTGTCCCCAGGACGCCAAAAGACAGGGCTCACCCGTGAGCAGGGCACTCGGGTGAGCCAGACCTCTTCCTCCTCTAGCCCTCCCCTGCGCATAGCCGTTCCGCTAGTGTCCTCTGGGGGCGCGATTCCGTGCCCATTAGTGCGCTTGTTGACTCCGGAGCTGACGACAACTTTATTCAGGACACGTTAGCTCAACAGCTCCAACTCCCCCTTGAACCCTTACCGACTCCTAAGAACGTTACGGCCTTAGACGGCAGGTTGCTTGCTAAGGTTACTCACCGGACAGCCCCCATAACCCTCATTATCTCGGGTAATCACAGTGAAAAAATTCAGCTGTTTGTTATTCCGTCCCCTCACGCTCCCGTTGTTTTAGGTCTCCCCTGGCTCCAATTACATAATCCTCAGATCAATTGGAAAACCACTACCATAACCAATTGGAGCGTACACTGCCACTCTCACTGCTTGCGTTCAGCCAATCCACCGGTCAGTCGTCCTTCCGTCACTCCCACTCCTCCTGATTTATCCAATGTCCCTCAGGAATACCATGATTTAGCCCCGGTCTTCAGCAAGGACCTAGCCGTCTCTCTCCCTCCTCACCGTCCCTATGACTGTGCGATCGATTTGCTCCCTGGCGCGTCCCTGCCCAGTAGTCGCCTATACAACCTCTCCGCCCCGGAGAGGGAGGCCATGGAGACTTACATCCATGATTCGTTAGCCACAGGTCTCATCCGTCCCTCCTCGTCTCCTCTAGGAGCTGGTTTTTTTTTTGTCAAAAGAAAGACTCCACCTCCGCCCCTGTATCGATTTCAGAGGACTTAATGACATCACGGTAAAAAACAAATACTCACTTCCCCTCATTGACCCCTCTTTCGAGCCTCTCTGTTCAGCCCAGGTCTTCTCCAAGCTAGATTTAAGAAATGCCTATCACCTCATCAGAGTTAAAGAGAGACGAATGGACAACAGCCTTGAAGACCCCCATTGGCCACTTCGAATACCAGGTCATGCCTTTTGGTCTCACTAACGCCCCTGCAGTTTTTCAGGCTCTCATTAATGATGTGCTCAGGGACATGCTCAATCGCTTCGTGTTCGTATATCTTGATGATATACTTATCTTCTCCAGGTCACTCCAGGAACACCAGCAACATGTTCGTTTAGTCCTCCAGAGGCTACTAGAGAACAGACTTTATGTCAAACCCGAGAAATGTGAGTTTCACACCCCATCAGTCAGTTTTCTAGGTTTTATCATTGCCCAGGGCCAATTACAACCCGATCCTGCTAAGATCAGAGCAGTCACTGATTGGCCCGTCCCAGGTAACCGTAAGGAACTCCAGCGATTTCTAGGCTTCGCAAACTTTTATAGAAGGTTCATTAGAGATTACAGTAGGGTGGCTGCTCCCCTCACTAGGCTCACCTCCCCTAGTTCCCCCTACCGGTGGTCACCTGAGGCTGCTGAGGCATTCACCAGGCTCAAGACTCTGTTCACGTCAGCTCCCGTCCTCAAGCACCCTGACTCCTCCCTCCAATTCGTGGTGGAGGTGGACGCCTCGGAGACCGGAGCCGGGGCTGTTCTGTCGCAAAGAGACCCCGTTACGAAGAAGCTTCACCCTTGTGCCTTCTTCTCTCGTCGTTTGTCCCCGTCGGAGAGCAATTACGACGTGGGAAACCGAGCTGCTGGCTGTGGTGTGGGCACTACAAGAATGGAGGCACTGGCTGGAGGGCACGCGACAGCCCTTCATCATTTGGACTGACCACAAGAACCTCGCCTATCTGCGCGGCGCGCAGACTCAACTCCGTCAAGCCCGGTGGGCTCTTTTTCTCAGTCGTTTCCACTTCACCCTCTCCTACAGGCCAGGCTCCAGAAACACTAAACCTGATGCCCTTTCTCGTTTGGACTCCCCTTCTCGTGAGAGTGTTGAGCCGGACCTGATTCTTCCCCCCCTCCTGTATCGTCGGTGCTGCCACATGGGACATCATCCAGGCAGTCAAAGACGCCCAGAAAGCCCAACCGGACCCCGGAACTGGACCCCCAGACCGTCTCTTCGTCCCGGACTCAGCTCGCTCTCCAGTGCTCCATTGGGCTCACGCATCAAAACTCACCTGCCACCCCGGTTTCCAGAGGACCCTCGGGTTCCTACAGCAGAGTTTCTGGTGGCCGGGCATGACCAGAGACACCCGTGAATTCGTGGCTGCTTGCTCCACCTGTGCCAGAGGAAAATCCTCTCATCAACCCCCTGCTGGCCTTCTGCGTCCCCTGTCCACTCCTGGTCGTCCCTGGTCGCACATAGCCTTGGACTTCGTCACCGGTCTCCCACCTTCTGAGGGAAACACAGTCATCCTGACTATAGTGGACCGGTTCTCCAAAGCGTCCATTACGTCCTCTCCCCAAGCTCCTCTGCCTTGGAGACGGCTCACCTGTTGGTCCTCCATGTCTTCCGTATCCATGGAATTCCTAGCGACCTCGTGTCGGACCGCGGACCCCAGTTTGTATCACGTGTATGGAAAGAGTTCTGCAAGGAGCTGGGGGCCACAGTCAGCCTATCCTCGGGGTACCACCCACAGAGCAACGGCCAGACTGAAAGGGCCAATCAGAGTCTGGAGGCGGCCTTACGTTGTGTTGCTGCCCATCATCCCTCTACCTGGAGCTCTCACCTCCCCTGGATTGAATATGCCCACAACTCTCTCACCTGCGCTGCTACCGGCATGTCTCCGTTCATGTGTTGCCTCGGGTATCAACCCCCCCTGTTTCCCGAACAGGAGATCTCGGTCTCCGTCCCTTCCGTGCAGCACCATCTCCAGCGCGTCAGAGAGGTGTGGCGGACAGCCAAGGCGGCACTCTCGCGCACGGCCGAGCGCAATAAAAGACTGGCTGACGCCCACCGCACTCCTGCCCCGGAATATCTCCCTGGCCAGAAGGTCTGGCTCTCCTCCAGAGATCTACCCCTCGAGACAGAATCCAAGAAATTGACCCCCCGCTACGTTGGACCTTTTGAGATCACCAAAATCATCAACCCCTCGGCAGTACAGCTCAAACTTCCTGAATCCATGAAGATCCATCCCACCTTTCATGTGTCACTACTCAAGCCGGTCTCCTCCAGTGATCTGAGCCCTCCTACCGTCGCCCCTCCTCCCCCCCGGATCATCGATGACCATCCCGCCTTCACCGTTTCCAAGATCCTGGACGTTAGACCTCGAGGCCGGGGTTACCAGTTTCTGGTAGATTGGGAGGGGTACGGCCCGGAGGAGCGCTCCTGGATTTCCAGAAAACTAATTTTAGACGACAACCTTCTTCGGGATTTCTACAAGGCGCACCCGGACAAGCCTGGCAGGACGCCAGGAGGCGTCCGTTGAGAGGGGGGTACTGTGGTGTTTATTTTGTATTGAATATTTTACTTTGTGGTACTTCCGGTTTCCGGAGCTGGTTGCTGGCTGTTAACTTGACTCTGTTTCTCCTGAGGCGTTCACCCTGCCCCCCTGGTGCTGTGGAGAGGCACACCTGCAGCGAATCCTCTAATCACACCTGCTATTTAAGACTGGCTGCAGCTCTCTACAGCGCCTGAGTCTTGTCTACATTACCTCACGGTAAACGTCGTCTCCGGGCTCCTTCTCGTGATCCTTCAGAGAAGTTCTTTGTGCTTTTGATGATTCCCGTGATCTCTAGTGTTTGCATTTTGTGTACATTGTCGCTAACGTGCCTCTCCTCCTTTTTTCCAGTGCCTCCTGCTCAATTCACCACAGCCAGCTCCAGCACTCCCTCACTCCCTCCTGGACTCTTGGAATCCCCTTCCCTGGTGCACTTATCCTCACAATAAAACTGTTAAAACTGCTTCCGTCTCCGCACCTGAGTTCAACCCTTACACAAAACATCACACAGCTCTGTCCTTTTGTGCATTTTGGTTGTCTTACAAATTAAATTTAAATATATGATGCTGATCGCTTTTCACTTTTATTCTGTTTACACTGATGTGTACTATGCAAAGACCCTATGGAACAGCAAGCATTAAGTTAAAATATGGATTTGACCTCAAACCCCATAATGCTGTAAAAAGGATTTACACCCTTCCTGATTTCTTTTTTTTTTTTTTTTTTTTTGCCTACTTGTCACACTTAAATGTGCCAGATCAGTGAAAAAATGTTAATATTAGACCACGGAAATCCAAGCTAATACAAACTGAGGTTTTAAAATGTGCTTGGCCAGCAACTGGTACGGGGTATTTAAGACTCTATAACCTCCTGTTAACTCAGTTCGTGCCAGCAGGACAAGACAATCAAGAGATAAGACAATTTATAGGCCTACTTTCTACTGCAGCAAACATGGGGATGAGGTCAATGAACTTTCATTTTAAGATGTCTTTGTGCATAAGTTTCCTGTTAAATGTCACATACTCTCTAAATCATTACTAAAAACAGCACTATCTAAAATAACATTTCTGTCAGGTACAGGCATGAAATCACATTTGTTCTGATTTGGGCTAACCCGTTCACACCTCCTTTCTTTTCCTACTCTTCCTCCCTAAAGGCCTCTCCGTGCTGCAGATGGTGAGAAGCTGGGACATCCGTGTACCTAAAACAGTAACTGCAGTGGAGGGGAGCTGTGTTATGGTGCCATGTCAGACACAGCCTCATGTTCGGGTCACTTGGTATCAATATCATAAGACGAACTGGCCTGTTGTATATGACAAAAATTCTCGTATAGTGGAACAACGGTTCAGAGAACGCACCTCAGTGCCAGGTAAAGCTGAAGAGGGTAACTGCACCCTTTTAATCCAAAATGTGAGAAGAGCTGACAACAACCTTAAAGTTTATGTTTGGATCGACCCAGACTCAAAAGCAACCCAGAGATTCTACGATAAAACCGTTACTATCCATGTTGGTAAGTGTGAACTTTACCTTATTCAAATTTTTCTTTCTCTTTAAAAAGGTCATCAGTAAGACAGCACAGAGGAGAACAGTGGCATCCAAATAGTGTTAATGTGTCCAATCATTAGAATCAGCATGGTACCACAGTCATCAAAGGACTGACACAAACTACAAGATAATCAGGCTGATTTTGGGCTCGATTTTCCCAGGGATGCAGAGGCGCATTGGTTTAATACTGGTATTGGCCAGTATCGGCTGTTTAGATAAACATCAACCATCTGCAACTTCCCAACGTGCAAAGCTGGGCCGGAGTTTTGATGATAAGCTGCAAAGTTGCAGTCAGGACAAAAATCTAGCTGAAATTGTGTAGTCTGAGCCATCCTTCAGGCTATCATGAAATTAGCTTGTTTTACTTTTTTTTTGCCCAGTTTTATTAAAGCAAACAGTTATTTGGATTCCATAATCAGTCGCCAGATCAAACTAAAACCAACTGAATGGAATCGGATCAGACTGGATCATTCTGTATTTTACTAAATCGTATCATAGCCTGTGACTCGAGATTCAAATCCATTCATCTTGAGAAAGAGAGAGTTACACCCCTACAAACCAGTTTTTCTTGTAGTGTGTGTGTCTGATCTGCTCAGAGGACAATTAGAGATGCTTATATTGAACATTAGATTTTTTTGTTAATACATTAAAACCTGTATATCAAAATGAAAAAATGCCATTTATTTTTTTGTTTTTTTTCCTCAGAGAAAAAAGCTCCAATAATCTCCATTCAGACTCACATAGAAGCAGGGATGGTTTTCCAGGCCAACTGCAGCATTAGCCACTCCTGTCCTTCGTCAACTCCATCCTTGAGATGGACCAGAAGTCCACTTCTTATAAACTCCACTTTGACGGCTAACAACAAGAAAGACAACTCACTATGGATGTACAAAGAAACACTTGAATCACTAGCAACATATGAAATGCATAAGAGCAAAATAAGCTGTTCTGCACTGTTCAGCAGTTCCACTGTAGACAGTCAACCAACAACTCTCCATGTTTTTTGTAAGAGATACAATTAGCCTGTTAAAACTACTGTGCTTGATGCAGATTATTATTCTAATTACATGATGATCTTTTTTATCTACAGATAAACCTGTGACTGTAACACTGGTAGTGGAAAATGAGTCTGTCATAGAAGGGGGCAGTGTCTTCATGAAGTGTGCTGCCAACTCTAACCCACAACCACACACGTACTCATGGTTCAGCAGACAGAGGGGTCAGATCACCAAGATTAATACAACAGAGGGAAAACTGCTCTTCAACAACATCGCACAACAAACGTCTTTCTCCTGCATCGCTCACAATGACATCGGAGCACAGCAGTCTGTCTGGATCGACCTGGATGTTCTGTGTATAAAAACAAATTCTATATCCTTTTGTGCATTTGACACTAGTTTTCAAGAGAAAACAGAGCTAAATATAAAGCCTATAACGTTTCTAAAGCGTCTTCATAGCAACACCTTAAGCCTACACGTATGTCAGTTATTACAGTTTCTTGTTTTACAGTCAAAACCTGTTTAAGCCTATAAAATTTAACGTGATATATTTGTAGACATACCATTTTTCAAAGATAAATACATTGAAAAGTCATGCCAGGATTAAGCTTTAAGAAATGTGTCAGTTATAAGCCTGAATAATGGAGATGTAATAATATCATCAATTTCACAGCATCACAGTGACAGAAGCAACTCAGTACTGTCGTGGACATGTGACTGTATCAAATGATAGGCCTTCAAGGCAGAAAGTGTAGTTTTTAGTGGAGCAGAGCCAAGGAAAGTGGGAACTACAATTAACATTGGCCCTTGCATACCCATCATCCTTTGCACTCCTCTCACTGGCTTAATCAAACTGTGCATAAGTAGTGAATGCTATAAGGGCTGAGGGAGAGTGACTAAGATTCTGAGAGTGTGAGGGCTCCAGCAACTTTTAATTCTGACGTGTGAAAGCAGTTTGGTTTCCCGCTGTCAAGAAATGAGAGCGGAGAAAAGGTGACGGACAAACAAAAACAATATGCAGACACTGCCAGACCTCGGTGACACACTTGATGGGGGATACGAGAAACATACAGAGCCATTTTGCAAATCATCACTTTGAAAAGATGTGCGAAGATGCAAGGAGCAGAATCCTTCCAGGCCAACAGACTCTAAAGAAAGCGTTCACATTCTCACTTCCCCCATAACAGTGCGAGGGCTCAACAGATCACAAGGTTTATCTACAACTAGCTATATTACCAAACATCCACACCTGTTTTCAGTGGTGGACAACAAGGTTTAAAGGGCAGTTCAGACCAAAGATTCATGATGAAACAGCTGAAACTCACGGCTGCTTGCAACATTCCACTCTGCAACATTCTGAACACCTTTTTGTTCACACTGCTGTGACCAGGTGAGACAGACAGGGATGATGCATTGTTTCCATGGCAAAGACTCACTGTCACTTAGGCTACTTTAAAGTGATTTATTTCTGAAGTTACAAGGGCTGGGTATTGCCACTGATTGCCTGAATCGGTTCTATTCCGATTCACAACAAACAGCGTGAGGCCCCAGTGCCTGTGTTTACCTAACCACAGCGCTGATATTTCTCATGTATGCAGCACAGACGAGAGATGATAGTGGTTAAGATAAAAATAAACTTGACTTACAAAGACGTGCAGTCAGCCTTGGTAAGCATTCCTCTGCTCGTATCTGATTTGATATCAAGTCATTTTAGGATACTTTTGTAACAAAACCTGTGTTGTTTCAACATTTAAGAGATTCTTAGAACTAAAATTGGCAATACAACAAAGACTGTTCCGACCAGGCACATTTTTAAAAATATCAGCGTTTGCATTGAAGATTGGCCCCAAACTATTATTATTATTATCATTAGTAGTATTTACATTACTATTTTACCTCCCTGTGGCATGTTTTGCATATGGCCTTTCTTTCATCCAGCTTTCCTCTGTCTTTATAGTTTTTAAATCCAAAGTACAGCCCGATATCCTCTTGTAAGTTTGGCTGTGCCATCAGTGGAGCAGAGCTGCCCGGCTTGTACCTGTTTGTTTTAAGGTTGAGATAAGTCACCTATTGCTAGTCCAAGATGAAACTTTTATTGTTAAAGTAATAAAGATTAAAAAAAAAAAAACAGGTCAATTTGACAACTCATAGCTATTTAGTTTGAGTAAGTCCATGTTGTCCGCACCAGAGTTCGTGTGAGCTTTCACATCACTCCAAACGAACCAGACTATCCGGGAAAATGGATCAGAGTTCGTTCAAAGTGGATCAAACTGCTCTGGTGTGAATGCGCTCTGAAAGATCAATCTTTGGATAATATGAATCAATATGATAATATTTTAAAAAGAATCTCCCTGAATCAAAGAAACAATTTTTTTAACCTAGTCCTAGAAGTTACTGCACAATAAATCTGTCTCCTCAACAGGGACAGTACTGCACATTTACTGTTTTCATGCATTTCTATTGCCATGATAATGTGTAAACTTATATCACATATGGTACATGAAAGTAATTCATCATTAATCCTCCCCTTGTCAACATCGAGGCTCGGCAGCAAATTTCATGACACATACTCACAAAAATGCATTGCTAGATCAGTCTTGCTAAAACAAAGGTATCTGCTGAGAAAATTCAATTTTCCACTGACAAATTTAGCTCCTACAGCCTTGAATTTCTAATACATCATCTCACATAGCTTCACACAGCAGGAAAAAGGAAAACCTTTTCAAAACTGTATGGAGGAGATCGGGGGCACAAGAGTTTGACGGGCAGAAGTTTCTGTGTTAAAACTTAAGAAAGATAGATGTAGGCCTAATCATTTCCAAGAGGCAGATAAATGTATATCCTGTGAAATTCTTCTGCCACACCGCAATGGTAATGACAAGTGATTATCATGAGGATAGATGAGAAAAGAGATGTAATTATATCCAAAATTATTGGCATGACATTATCGAACAAAATTAGCCTTTCAAAATGAGATTTACATTTCCTTTTTTAATACTTATGTGCTGGCAATATTCTAATACCAGCTGTCTGCAGCTTGACAGGCTGAATCACTGGTGACTACATCAGACGACTTGAGCTGCAACGGCTCAGGTCAGACTGCTGTGACGTTTGCCAGCGATGTTTTAAGACTGTTACGTCGCGAATCTTGGGCCTGAACTGGGATAGCAAACACTTGAGCCAAAGTGTATATTTTCAAGCCTAATGCACACCTATGGTCCTTTTTTAAACATATTGCAATATTCAAAGTATACTTGATGTTTGTTAAATGACGTCACTTTTTGAACAACAGCAAACAGAGAAAATTTAGTCTTTTTACCTACATGAGTTGGCCTGAATGATGTTGTGGCAAATAAAAATACACTTGACAAGACTAGGAAAATTTATTCAAAATGGACTTTTCTTATCTGTTGTTATGCATTCAATCATGAAAAAAACTGTTATTACTTCATGGAAATACCCATCTATCTGGCAATGAAGGGCATGATTGTGTTGCTGTATGAGCAGCTAATTATCATAAACTAATTTTCATTCTTATTTATGAAGTAAGGACAGGACAGTACAGAAATATAGGTGACCCAAAGAACTTGAAATTATGTCTGTAACAACAGCAAAGAAAACTGAAAAATGAAACAGCAGTACAACACTGACATTCAACAAGCCCAGTTATAACTGTTACTTTCATAAATAGCTAGGCACAAACACAACAAACAGCGTGAGGCCCCAGTGCCTGTGTTTACCTAACCACAGCGCTGATATTTCTCATGTATGCAGCACAGACGAGAGATGATAGTGGTTAAGATAAAAATAAACTTGACTTACAAAGACGTGCAGTCAGCCTTGGTAAGCATTCCTCTGCTCGTTCGCCTGCTCAGGTCATTCAAAGGTCGGTGGTTGCTATGTGCTTCTGCGCAGAAAGAAGCTAGCTGGCTAGCCACCTTCAGAAAGAAAACTATATCCAGTCCTTCTTCTTACTCTACGGCTTAAAACATTTTTTTTTCTTGCAAGTGAAAGGAAATTGCTCTAAACATTTAAATTTAGTCGAGCAGCTTACCCAGGAAATCTTAAATGTGATGTTTCCATGGAGAATTACCTTTAGTTTATAAAAATGGCGGTCGAGCCAGTAGCTCTAGTAAGTGCCGACGTTCAAAGCGCGGTCTGTTTACGCATCCCGGTCGATTTTCTTCACTGATACACCTGTTCAGGTGTTATTTTGGCTTTAAACCTGGCATTCCTATCAGAGGTAAACACTTCAGCTCTGTAATAATGATTTGAAAGTCTTCTACTGATGTCTGGCCAATTTAAGCAAAGTGTGTCCAATTTAAAATCTGTTTAACAGACTTAGAGCATTGGACTGTATCCTTCCGCTCCCGTGATAGGTTAGTGCCCTCTGCAGGAGTATTGACTTTTTGTTGTTTCTCCGTTTTTTTTCTTTTTGGCAGAATATTTATTCACCTGGAATATTAAACAGTAGATACAAACAAATCAGATTCCAAATTTCTTTTATGATGGCGTCTGTTGTTTAGAGTTTGTTGGAATTTCTAAGGGGCTAATCTACAAATCAGAAGGGTTTGCAAACCATAATCCTGAGCAAAAGGGTAGGCTTAAACTGTATTTCTGCCATTTTATTTAGTGGACTGCAGTGCAATATAACAACTGCACTATATTTCAGAAAACAAACTTGTACAAATTAGGCAATGGGCAGTAAGAAACATCACATTGGCTTACAAACATATTCTGGTAAAATTTTAGTGAAGCTTTTTTGCTCTGAATAGGAAAAACTATGTACACAAAGCATCATTATTTGGCTTGACCACTATTTATCTTTACTGTGAAACTCATGCAATAAATCAAAGACATCATCCAGGTGTTTTACTTGCTGAATGATATATTTTTCCCCATTTAGATGCCCCCAAAATCCTGCCTGAGTCCTCCTGCCACCTGACACCAGAGGCTCTGAAGTGCATCTGTCGGGCCAAGTCGTCCCCTGATGCCTCAATCCACTGGAGCATTGATGGCAATGACACTCTCTCACCTCTCTTCAGCTTAGTTTACACAACAAAGAAACATGAAATCACTGGGGAAATGAGTTGGCCTACTCAAAGTCAGGCTAATGTAACTTGCACAGCCTCAAACTCCCTGGGCAATGACACCAGACAACTTTATGAAGATATGTTGCAAAAATCATGTAAGTCAGGCCCACTGAAGAGTCTTGGTGATCTTTAATTTTCTTTAACTGCACCCATTAGCTGATCAGTAGTTGATTTTATTAATTATATGTACTAATGCATTCATTTTCGTTTTAAAGCTTTTGTGGCCATGTGGTGGGTTGCTCCGATGCTTCTTGGAATTGCCTTGGTATTAGGATTTGCAGTGTTAATATACAGAAAATACTATCGACGCAGGTTAGTAAAATACATTTCTTGTTATATGTTTTGACTATGCTGCTTTTAATACCCTTGTTACGGTGGTTATATATCACCCACAGATCTTCACAAGGCTACGTGTGCAATACTACAATTTGTTTAAGGTATGAAACTTAAAAATTTAGGTCTAAACTTGAATGTTTTTGATTCTAAATGTACAAAATTCAAATGATATTCATGCATCTTTTGGCAGACCAATGAGTTTAGAGGAGCACATTGAAGAAGAACAACGATATAACAGTCCTGAAAGGTACAGAAAACTTTAGTCATTATTTTTGACATCACAGTTGCAAAATTAATCTCTGTCTCCAAAATAAGCCATGCTTTGGGGTGAAAACAATTTTACAAGTGTCCAAATGACGTGTCTCATTTTACATCTGAATGGATCCCTTCGTATCCCACACTTCTCCCTCCCTTTTTCTTAGAGTACAAGTCAGTAATAATGACCCACAATTAAGTGCATCCCGACCAGGAAGTGACCCAGAGGAGGACAGACTTTCCTGCGTTTATGACAATGATATAGTTGAAGAAGTTCGACAGGCCAAAGCTGAGCAGCACCAGAACAAAACAACAGCCCCCCAAGAAGAAAGTGAAGAAGAGCGACTGGGAAAAGTGAGAAGTGTTTACCCTTAAAATATAGGATTGTAATTATAGAGTATAAATCATCATTGTAGAATCAAATACCTTTTTGTAACAGTGTCAGAGATTGTTATGCTATTTGCATTTTAAGTCATGTATCAGAAAATTTGTAAAAAAATACAATTTTAAGTGTAACCATACTTGGAAAAACCTCTTTTAGTACTGTAATTTCAACTCAGAAGTTCAGTCAGTCAATCAAATCAATGCATTAGACAAATAAACTGTCTTGAGCTCCTACACTATAAATAGTTAATGTAGACCTGTATGACACCAAGTATTCTACATCACTACCACAAAAACATATCAGACATCTGCATCAGATTTACAGATATTAAAAAATGTTGTACCTTGCATTTTTATTTAGTTTTCATTTTATAGAGTTTTATTCAGCACATGCATCCTGTTAGTGACGTGCCCCTTTTTGCCGCCAAGGCCAGATGCTTTATCGGAAGTTTCCTTACACAACAAGAAATTATACGCCAGTTAGCTTTGCTCAAAGTGTACAGGAATTTAACATTTAATACAAAAATATGAATAAACAAAAAAGTACAAAAATTAAGATTTAGAGATGTACAAACTGTTGAAGTTTTTATTTCTAGTATATTAAATTCTGTGTGCATAGATAGTATGGTTGCAAGATATGGAAAGGGTGCAAGGTGCTGACTAGACATGATCAGAGTATAGAACATGCAAGTATGTCGGCAGATTTACATGAAATAATAATTTAGATAAGATAATATAAGATAGTTGATCAGTGCAATGTGCATATGAGATGAGTCAGTTTACCCCAGAGAGCCTTCTTACAGCATTTACTTACAGAAAATAGATTTATTATTTCCAGCATTTGAGTATGGTAAATAGAGGAAATTAGTTATTAGTGGGGTAAGTAGATTTGTTTGTGCAAATACGCATTTGAGGTAAGGCATTTAACCACAGCAATTTAAGTTATAGTAGATAGATTATTCAGTACAAATTTGCTTTTGAGGCAAGGCTTTTTACACAGTGAGCCTTCTTACAGTATTTGAGATACTGTAAAGGAGTAAGAGACAGTGCAGAATATTTTACAGTAAGCAGGACTAAGATGCTTGTTTTCTGACACTGTGACTGTTGAGTGGACATCAGAGTGACTCTGTGACTGCTAAGTGGTGATGTGAGTGACTCTGTGACCTTTGACTGGTCATCAGATTAAATCTGTGGCTGTTGAGTGGCTATCAGAGTAACTGCGACTGCTAAGGGTCATCAGAGTAACTCAGTGACTGTTGAGTGGTCATCACAGGGACAATCTAGGGAAAGAAACTGTTTAGAGCAGATGGCCACAACAATTTCTCTGTTGAATTGTGTTGTCATGCAGTGTCCTGTAATGCCTACCAGAATGAAGGAGTTTTAACAGTTTGTGTCTGGGGTGTGTTGTGTCTGCAGACATGTTACCTGCCTGTTTCCTCTAGATGTATAAGCATATATGGAGGATCTAAAGCTGACAGATTTTCAAGTGAATGCCTTATTGTTTTTTGGCAATACAGTTTTTGAAACAGTTTTTATGTAATCATTTTTTCATGACTAGTATAACTTTTATTTTTAGCATTTATTGCAGTTAAACAGTATATTCCACATTTTACCATTTTGTATGAGTAGAGAGACATATTTTGTTTTGTTTATTGATTTTTTGTTCTGTTTTGTGGGTATAAGCAGTATTTCTATCTTCATATAAATGTTTAAAGCTGTGTTTTATGGTGCTAGGATTAAATAAAAATATTGATGAAAGTAAATGTTGACTTCCCACAGAATGTGCCCAGCTACATGAAGGATTATCAAAACTACTGATAACAGGAAGAGGTAAGTTTATTAAAGTAGTCTTTAAATGTTAATTTCTTGAGCAGATTGTGTAAGATTATTCCATTCTTGGTCAGTCGCATGCAGTCTTTCATGTAATCCTGAGATATCAAAATAAGATAAACTGCGTTAAAGTGCAGCCTGTGCTATTTTAAATATGGCAGTCAATATTTTTATCCTGACTAAGTGTAAACAAATGCCAATGCAAATTGAGGTACGAAGGCACACAATGTTAACAATGTCTCCAGTTTACAGAGAAGAGATCTACTGTGGACTGTGTGTTGCTGTTCTTTGCTCTTTTGCTGGATACACTGATAAACACTGCAAACATGCTGTGCTGAGTGAATTCTACCAATAAAACCACTCTGGGATCAAGCTTGGATGAGGAAGTGCTAAATCGAATGAAAACATTATTATTGTGCAGAGGAAACTTTGCAGAGAAAACAGACCCAATCCAATCCTGATTATCATGTTTGGAGTGTCCTCCAGCAGAAATCTAGTGGCAGGGGGTCCTTTATTAACTTAATATAGCTTCAGTTTTGCATTTTATTCATAATGAACCCGCTGGTGTTTGCTTTTCTGGCCAGTAAAGAAGAGATAAAGCAGTGCATTATGCAGGACTTGAATATGACTTGCTGTTTCCGGCTTGTCACATTTTATATCAGCTCATCTTTGAACTCACACGTTATAAAGTGGTTGGAAAGCCACTGAAAGACAAACAACAAAGAAGCTTTAGATACTTTTGAAGCCTTTTTCAAAACATCTACATCCTGCTGGGTAAGTTACTGTGTTTATCTTATCAGTTCTCACATTGCATATCCTTTTTATGAATTGATGTCAGCATCCTTTGTTGGGGAATGGAGCTTGAGAGCTGATCTTTGTGCAGCTGTTTGGTAATTGTGGTGCAACTGGAGCCACATGTGTAATGAGCTTCACCACTCTTTTGCCAAGGAGAGGAGGCTAAACACACAGCTGAAGTTTTAACAGTGTATATACAAGGTTTCAGAGTAAAGAAAGAGTAAAATAGATTAAAATTATATAGCTTGGCTGGCTGTTTATGTGCTGCTAGGAAAGACCTCATGTTGAAATTGATGGAAGGTAGAAGGTCCAAAGTGTGCTTTTAACACAGTGGCACATGTGGCTTATATTAAGATGTCTTTAAAGTCTTTGGGAAGCCAAATCCAACAAAGCTATCAGAATATAAAGTCAACAGCTTATGAACATGGTAAGCATTGAGAGGCTTCTTTAGCTGATTGTAATCTGCAACCAGATCATCATTTACTTTCTTGCTGTTAGATCAATGTATCGTGGTTATACTCAGCTGTTTGTACCTAATTTAACAAGAGGATCTGGCTTCAGACCTCTATAGAAAGGCATTTTGGGCTCATCTGTTGCTGACAGCTACAATGGGGTGACCTCACTCATGGGGCAGGAAGTGATGTACATTACTCAAGTCAGAACCGGAGTGGCACCTTGAATGACCCATGTTTGGAATACAATTAAAGAATGGGCAAAAATAGGTCTACAGTTGATAAGCCACAAAAATGTGCAGCTAATGTAATGAAAATGGGATAAAAAAAAAAAGTTTTAAGTTGCAAAAATGGGAAAATAAAGGCAACAAATGAACCTAAAGTGGGGAAAAAATGTGGCAAAATTGGGTGGAAAAAAATGGAAAAAAGTCATGAAAAGTGGCATGAATAAAAAATTTGGACAGAACCCATTAAATGCCCGGCACACTATTCAGCTCCAAAATGAAGTCACCGTAAGCCATGACATGAGTCTAACAGTTTAGGAACATTAATCAATCTGCAGTTGCAAGGAATTACAAAATTTCACCATATAGTCCAATATATCATCAAAAGATTCAGAAAATCCGGAGAAATCTGTCAGAGGCAAGGCTAAAACCAACATCGAATGCCTGTGAGCTGGGATTCTTTAGGCAGCACTGCATCAAAACAAGCTTGGGAACACTTCAGAAACCACTGTCAGTTTACACAGTACGTCACTGCATCTACAAAAAAGTATTTAGATTCTAAAATGCAAAGAAAAGTTACACAGCCTAAACACCCAGAAAAGTGGTGGGCCAGAGCTCATCGGAGATGGACTGAACTAAAGTGAAAAGTGTGCTTTGATCTGATGATTCCACATTTCAAATTGTGTTTGAAATGATGGCTGTTGAGTCCTTTGTGCTAAAGAGGAAAAACACCATCCAAATCTTTTAAATGCAAAGTTCAAAAAGCCACCGTCTGTGATGGCATGGGGTGTATTTGTGGTCATGGCATGTGTGACTCACATATCTGTGGAGTCGCCATTAATGTTGAGAGGCACATGCAAGTTTTGGAGCAACATAATATGCTTCCATCCAGATGTGTGATAGTTCAGCTTCACAGTAATAGAGGGTGGGCACTAGACTGGCTTGCATGTACTCCAGACTTATACCATTGAAAATGTGTGCTGCATTTTAAATGTGCAAAATACAACAATAGAAATCCTGCACTGTTTGGAAATTTCCGATGTACATTTACCAGAAATGGGAGAGAGTTCTACTTTAAAAACATCAACAATTAGTGCCTCAGACGTCGACAGAGTGTCGTTAGAGTAGAAGTTGTTGTAACACTGCAGTTATCACCCCCGTCCCATTTTTTTGTCTAAATATTCATTGTCTCTTCTTTGTGCTGTGTTCAGTTGAATATTTTAAAGTCACTGTTTTTTTCTATTCACATTTGACAGTGTATCAACTTTTTGGAATTGGGGTTCGTAGTTATGAAGATGTATTTTTACTAATGTCTGTTTCAACTCCATTCAACTCATTTTGATAAAATACCAGAACTGGCAACATTTCAGCCACATTTAGTTACTGTAGCTTGTTTGGTTCAACTTTTTAAAAAATTTCCCATCATCCCTGCCTATGAGGTATCCTAAATTAGTTCATTTTTGTCTGTCCATTTGTTTGGACCACTACCTATAGAAGTCATAAACTTATTACCATTTTTATAGGATAGAATAGGATATAGTCTTTTTTAAACACAAATCACCTGCCTATGTATTTCTTTTAATCTATAATTCTTTTATTTGTTTTAGGGCCAAAATGACGTTAGAGAGTAATGTTCTTCTCTCAGTTGACATTATTACCTTCCTCATCGGCCTACCTCTCAACGTCCTGGCTCTCTACGCCTTCAGTGTGAAGATCCGCTCCAAGCCTCTCCCTGGTGACATCCTGCTCCTCAACCTGACCATCTCTGACCTTCTCTTCCTGATCATCCTTCCTTTAAAGATGCACGAAGCTGCTTCAAAGATGGAATGGGATCTACCTAACTTTGTGTGCTCCATCACCGCCTTCACCTTCTTCTCCACTATCTACACCAGCTCTTTGCTGCTGATGGCCGTCAGTGTGGTTCGTTACGTTGCAGTAGCTTACCCCATCACCTATCAACAACTACGCAAACCTGCATATGCGATAGTTACCTGTGTTTTGATTTGGCTCATATCAGCGGCACACTGCAGCATTACAATCATCATCCAGCACCACCCAGTTCTGTCTGAGGGGAACAGCTCCAGGTGCTATGAGAAATTCACAGAGAAGCAGCTGGAGGTCGTCCTTCCTGTGCGTTTGGAGTTCTTCTTCGTGCTCTTCCTTGTACCTTTTCTAGTTTGTATCTTCTGTTATGTGCGCTGCATCCTGATCCTGTACAGCCGCCCAAATATATCCGTTATGCAGAAGCAGAAGGCCATCGGCATGGCCCTTGGGACTCTAGCTGTGTTTGTAATTTGTGAACTGCCTTATAATACTTCCCATTTAGTGGGCTATATTCAGGGTAAGAGTCCAGAATGGAGATATTACACTTTACTGCTTTGCACCTTCAACACCTGCATTGATCCCATCATCTACTATTTTTCCTCCTCCGCCTTCCGCTGCACAAGTGAAAAATCCGTTTTCAGGAGGCATGCTTCAAAAAAACACCATCAGCCTACAAGCTCCAGCTAAGAGTTGCATTTTTTATGCAATATGCATACCAAGCCTTAAAGGGATAATTTGGTAATAGTTGTGGCATTAGCCTCTATGATTTCAGTCTGTGTTGTCCCTTTAAGCAGACTGAGCTAAGGGTACCTGCAGGGATGCTAGGCTATGCAGCAGTGCAGATTGGTAAAGTTGCCATGCATCACTTACTAAGTTTAGGTTAAAATGTTGGCTAAAATTTGCACTTTATCAAAATTTTTGAAGCCTTAGAAATCCTGTGTCTGGCATTATTTTGCAATGCAACACTCAGCTACGTTTTCTTCCACCACAGTGTATGGTCATCTCCTGATCAGCTGTTTGGGCATGCTGGCTTCGATGAAGTCAAACTTAAGAAGGTCCGTAAAACATTAGTGTTCAGGGAGGGAACTCTGTAGGGAGAGTGATGCAGGCTGCAGGCATTTGTGAGCTGCTTATCTCGATAAGAAATGTCCCATAGAAGACCCATTCATAACAGTAATCGCTCTCTGGGTTTATCCGCAGGAGCTAATGGTTTTCTCACCTACACCAGAAAACTTGGGATCTCTCCAGCCAACTATTCTCTTATGGCAACTTAGTCTCTATCTGTAGAAGTTGTTCCCTTATCTACGCCAAGTCATAAAAGTATTCCCTCGTATCCTCAGTAAATGGCATGTCATCGCCACCTGAGTTGTAATCGCTTTTTTAGTTTCATTTTAGTTTAGTTTTGTCGTTGTTTCCTCTGACAAAGCCCCTAACAGCTGAACAGGAGATAGCGCTACAGGCTTCAAAAAAGTGCAAAACACAGAGGCTTTCTGGGTGAAAAATAAAACACTTTACAAATTTTCAATACAGAGTTGAACTGAGCACTATAAAAGTGTCTATGTTGGTCCAAACAACATAAAGTTAAAACATAAAACAGTTTACACTATGACAGAGTTAAATCAGATTTAAAATAGCAATGGACAGAGCTTCGGTCAGCTGACACTCTGTAGAGTTAGATTAACACTGAATGGACTGACACTTTTAAATAACTTCAGCACTGAATGGAGTTAAAATTACACTTTGAGTGTTAAAATCAACTCTTAAACTTTGACACAGAGAGTTTAACACTCTGGTTTTTGCTGTGAAGCTTGGCTTCCTTGCCAATGCCCCATCACCCTCTTACTGAAATCACTGGAGGCTAATGCCACTTCTCTTCCCAAGTACGTTATATGACTCAACTTAAAAAATATCTAAATATCCCTTTAATTATCATGATATGTTGAATATTATAAACTTTAGCATGTATGTTCATTTATAAAACTGTTTGACATGCTTTTAGATCAAAATTTAAAAATACTTCAGTAATAAACAACAACACATGGTCTATGCATATGCAAATTTCCAATTTTTATTATTTTACAGAAAACTATTCTCCAATTTTTCAGAGGGGAATTGATATCCTTTGCAGCCTTTGCACATTATTTCCTGTTTAACGAGGGCCTGCCACTCTCCTGCACTCATGCATTCTGTAGGCACACATGTAGAATATACCTGAAAAAGAGAAGACAATATGGGGCATTAACCAACCATTCTGCAGAAAAATAAAGGTTATATATACTTTTAGATTATTTTGTGTATAGTTCTTGTTAGTTTTGTAACATGAAGCTGTCATTTTAATGAGTTTTACTCTGATGAGATTGCATTGATCCATTACAAACGGCTAACAGTTTAAACACTGTAAATAAACATGTTTCTACTTCAGAATAGTAGTGATTTTATCTTTTGAATTGAAGTTTTGACTGAGCTGTTGTAAGATCTTGTGCTAAGGGCAGATTTATTCTACTATTATTCTACTACAGAGTATTAACACTCCTGCTCATCTTAACTGGAACAAACCTGCAAAGAAGGTCATGAGCAGAGCCACCCAGCCTAGTATGTAGGACCATGAGAAGCGCCAGTCGCCAAAACGCTTGCCCAGGAAGTTCACGGTCACTCCGGTGTAAATGGCCATTGCAAGCAGAACAAAGAGAGCTGGCATGGTTGGTAGAGAGGGACAGAGGTTTGAATGAATAACTGTAATAAAAAAAAGTCATCTTCCATAGAAGTGATGTGGCAACAGTGTCATCACATATTTACATGGCATGCAAATTTACCCTGTATTACATCATTTAAAAAAGATGATACCAAGGAAAGAAAACAAATACTCGTGTTTGCTCAAGTATGAATGACTTACTCGAAACAAAGAACATGATCCCAGCAGCAAAGGAGCGGTTGAACCTCTCGAAGGCCGAGAAGTGGGCGAAGGAGAGGATTCCTGCGATGATGCCAGCAAAGCATGACATGGCAGAGAGGATCATGAAGGCTCGAGTGGCATTCCAGTAGGCTGTGGATGAGTAACAGAGGAGAGATCATACAATATAAACATGTTAGTTAAGATTAGTTTAAACATGCAATAACACAAAAACCTAAATCTAGTACATTTATTTTAACATATGCTGATGATTCTTTGCTATATCTCTACAATAACTTCAAAAGCCTTAACAGAGCAAATACAAACAATAAACAACAAACCAAAAGCTGAAGTAATTACAAGTAACAGGAAATTTCACAAGAAGGGAAAACCAGCCACAGCTCAGAACAGTTACATTCAGGAGTCATGCTTGTAAACATACCATTGGTGATAACAGAACATGTTCCTGTTTCACATGTGTTGCTCCCTTCATTTAAATTAATTTCTCTGTTTTTTATTCCTGTTTGGTCGCCACAGCAACAGAAACAGCTCAATAGTCCTACAACCTGGCCTTTTATTCCTGGAGGGACTCTAATATAGCAGAGCAGATTAGCTGCTGTCTGTTTGACATTACATAGTAATTCTGCACACAGAGAAATAGGAAATGAGGACTTAAAGGGAGCTTGAATCATAGCAGTTACTTAAACTTACTGGAAAGATGAACATTTTCCTATTGTAAGCTTTGCCTTGTTTTCATTTTGTCAGCCATGTTTGCAAAAAGGTAGGGATGGTTTTCACATCAATCAGCCCACAAGCCAAAGTATCTGTGCAGCAGGATAGATCTCCGTGGAGTGTTGTTTTATGTTTTTTTTTTTCATCTCTTGACTTGTGTTCTGGTGTCACAGTCAGGCTAGCTTGGCACATGTCAACACACACGTGTTGGTCTATAGCTAAGGTCAATCTCAACAGCTTTTCTTTTATCTGGGTCTTTTCACCCCTGGTGATATGCCAGGAGACTGGCAGCTGTTTTCAGGCCCTTAGGACATCCTCGGCATGACTAGGGGCTCTTGGCAACCCTACTACTGACCTGGAAGGTACCTAAGATCTAGGCCCCCTGCACGTCAGAGATTTCAGGAGGAGTGTGAGGCTTTCTTTGCTCTGAGGTTGTCAAAATTAGATTTGCATGAACTAAAATCAATGTAGCGCGTTCCTGGATGGTTCATAAAAAGATTTGTTGGTGCTGAACAAACGTGTATGGGCCTGTTTTGTTAGGATTTTACCACTGAAAACAATCAAAGTTGAAATCTTTGATAGCAATGCATTATTCTCTTTCTGTGTTGGACCTGGAGGGACTCCCCATTTTTTATGATACAAGAAGAGGGTGCTCCAAGAAAAAAGGTGTGGAACCGCTGCTCTAGGCCAGTGTTCCTTGAAGCCCCCCCTTCATGTACCTAAGAAAAGCCAAGCCCCCCTCAAAACCCAAGAGAGAAAAAAAAGTAAGACATTGCCATCTAAAATCAATATAGATTGTAATTGTTTCACTGCTAACACCCTAAAAAGGCCTGTGCATGTTTTTCTCATCAAATGACCAAAGATCCCCCCCCCCAAGGGGGTTCCCAGACCCCGGGTTGGGAAACAATGCTCTAGGCCATGCTTACTCACCACATCCACCCCTTACTGCTACCTGAAAGTGTGGACTTTTTTATTTTTTCAACAGATTTTTAAACCATGCCCCTGGTAATATGCAAGGACATCCAGACCATGACTGGGGTTGCATTAATCCCCCTCCCAACTGATGGTGCTCTCAGGTGGACTTATTCGCCACATCTACCCCTTACTTCAGCCTCAAACATGCCTTAAAGATCTTAGTACTGTACAATAGTTGTAAAAGTTGTGATGTTTACATATCTGCCAATACAGTATGACATTTAACTTTTAAGACGATATATGCTGATACCAATATCATGCATCCCTACCATCAGTGTCTTGTGTTTCTGAAAGGCTGATTGGAAAATAATAAATATACACAATGGTACTCTCATCAGTTTCAGCTGTGTTTTGTGCTCAATCCAAACAAGCAACCTTAAGGAAGCTCACATGCCTTTATTGTGATGAACAGTTTTAATTGCTTTTCAGTCACAAATACAACTTCCCCTCATACTGATACTGTAGGTATTAGGGAGGGGAACACATACACGACCAGTCTTGATTGTAAGCCTTATTGATTTGTCATCTTCCCCATTGGACACATATTAAAGTTTAATTATAAGGAAAAAAATCTTAAGATGTCACTTCAAAATCTAGGAAACGCTAACTCCATACATGTCATTGTCTATCAAGAAACTATACACTCCAACATAGATGTGAAGGTGCATCACCCTATAATATAGGCGGAACATTTTCCCCACCTTTCAAATTATATGACATCTTTTCAAATGCTGCAACTCAGACAACTTCAGCAGTCCATTCATGGAGTGAGGGTACCTCCTTATTCTTTTAAACTCTAAGGCAGGGGTCGTCAACTACATTTGCACAAGGGCCATATTTAGTCTTGGCAGAAACTCTGGGGCTGGACTTTCAAATAAACAAAAGTTAAGTAAATATTTACAGGCCTGCCTACAGAATAGGCTTGGCTCCTGAAAATCCTAGAGAATTAGCCCTCCCCAGTTGTGATTTAGCACCAGCATTAACACATTTTTTTGTACTTTTTGCCCCTTTTGCCTCTTCAACCCATTTTATGATGATCTTTAACCCCTTTTGAACCACCTTTCCTGCATGTTTTATCCCCTCTGTTGCTCTTTTATCCATTTTGCTACTTTTAAACCCCTTTTCATCACTTTTTTTGCACCATTTTGCCACTTTTAAACCAATTTTTGCCACTTTTCACCCATTTTGCCACTCATTAAACCCTTTTTTGAAACTTTCTTGCAAATGGTTGGCCCTGTGTGCCACTCTTTAACCTCTTTTCACTATTTTGCTGGGCTATTTTTGCTATATGTTTGCCACTTTTTGCCCCTTTTTGACACATCAACCAAATTTTTGCCATTCTTTAACCCCTTTTAAACCACTTTTCCTGCACATTTTTTTGCACTTTGTGCAACTCTTTTGTCCATTTTTGCAACGTTTCTTGTATTTTTTCCAGTTTTAACCCATTTTTGATACTTCTTTCCCTTTTACCAATCAATGTTTTGCCCCTTTTTAACCTCTTTTCACCACTTTTCCTGTCAATTTTTTGTCCCTTTGTGCCACTCTGCAATTTGTTTGCCACTTATCACCCACTTTTGCCACTCTCTAACCCCTTTTCATCTCCTCATCTGTCCATTTTTGGAACATTTCTGCCACCTTTACCCTATTTTAAACATGTTTTACTAATAATGGCTGGCGAGCAAATTTCTATAAAAAACGATGAAATATCAAGTCATTGTAAAACTATTTCAATATTGATCGTTTTTGGGGTGGATTTAACGGCTACAGGCACTGAAAGCCAACATCTTCTTTTCCTCCTTTTTTGAATTTAATGATCTTCTAGGGGCCAGACAGAAAGCTTTGGGGGGCCTGACTTGGCCCCCAGGCCGCCAGTTGATGATCAGTGCTCCTAAGGCCTAGTCCACTCTTGGGTTGGTGAAAATGCACCTTTAGGAAAACTCACCACAGTGAAGATTTTTAGAAACTCCATTTACAGAGTTAATAAGTGGATGAGGAAATCACAGTTTTAGGGCTTGTAACGTCACACCATGCAGCAGTTTCTGCTCTGTTGTGCCACGTTATCACCTTTGTTTACATGCAGTGGTGTACAGTAAACTTGTGCTGGTGTTAGCATTGCTAACTGGGCTCTTTACATGCGTACACACAGCTGCTCTTCCACTGTAATGATGAACAGAGATAACTCAGTGGCTTACACACAGGCCTGAAAAGAATCAGTCTGCCTCTCATGATACTTATTTGGATCCAACTTTAGCATGCTCACATGGTTCACTTCATGTTAGCATTGTAAGTGTGAACATCTTAGCATGCTAGCATTGCTATTTGGTCTTAGGCACAGTTGTAAATACATACAGGTACTGCAATGTCAGCAGACTGATGGAGAGAGAGATTTCAGTGTATTTCTATGATTTTTTTCTGCCATTTTAACACCACCATGAGGCAATTTTACTTTTTATGAAACAGGCTGAAATGAACACTGATGTTTCTAAATGACTACAAAAGCAGTCATGATTATCAGTGAAAAACTCATTCAATCCTCACTGTTATTTTTTGCCTGTAACACCTACAGGATAGGTAGAAAGTAAATCGCTGCAAACTACTAAAACAGTTCAAGTTTACACTGCAAATACTCTAAGTGAGGGTTTCACTCGACTATTTGAAGACGTTTGTGTTTGTCAAAAAATGCAGCTTTGGAGCAGATCACCTAGAGGTTAGGTAGCACCCTGCATACTGAGGTCATAGTCCTAGCAGGGGGCCTGGGTTCAAGCCTTGCCTGTGAAATATATTTTCTTTCTGTGCTATGCTGTGTATTGCAATGTGATAAAGGAAGTTACTCCAGATACACGCAGTCACATTTCTATAGGCTTAAACACAGTGCCTATAACCTGTTGCCTGGGTTCTTCATGAGCCAAAGCTTTATGGGAGAGTGGCAAAGATACGCCCACTGCTGAAGAAAACTCAGATTAAACCCTGACTAGAGTTTGCAAAACGGCATGTAGGAGACTCTGTGGTCAAGTGGAAGAAAATCCTCTGGTCTGATGAGACTGAAATGGTGCTTTCAGGTCATCAGATAAGATGCTATGTTTGGTGAGCACCAAACACTGCACATCACCACAAACACACCATCCTCCAATGTGAAGTACCATGGTGGCAGCATCATGCTGTGGGGATGCTCCTAGGCAGCTGGCCCTTGTAAAAGTAAAGGATGAAATGAATACAACAAAATATAGAAAAATCCTGGAGGATAATCTCATTCAGGCTGTAAGACAACTACAGCATTGGAGAAGATTTATTTTCCAGCAAGACAATGACCCGAGGCATACAGCGAAAGCTATACAGAAATGGTTTAAAGACAACAAGGTGAATGTTCTGAAGTGGCCAAGCAGACAGCAATCCAACAGGGCAGTAATCTAGATCTAGACTTCAGGGGAACTGTGTTTCAGGGACATATTCACCCGTCTTTCCACTTACCAATGCTGTCAGTCTGCATGTAGCACTTTCCGGACATGCAGTACCTCCACAGGCCCTGATGGGCAAAGCTCCCCGACAGACGGTACTGCATCCAGTAGTCTGTGGCTGTGGAGACCACCAGCAGGATGTTCCCCACGATGGCACAGAATAGGCCCCCTCCCATGAAGCTGTACATCATGAGTGACACTATGACTGCAGCTTAGGCTTTATGCACTGTGCAGAAAGACAAGAAAAAGGGAGTCAGATTTTTGAGTAAAAGAGAGTAGGAGCAGTCATACTGTGTATACATGGTTCAGGTTGTATTAAGGGCATAGCTAAAGGAGATCAGTTCAGGCAGTCTGCCTTGTTGGCAAACATCAGCTCAAGCTGAAACATAGCTTCACTGTGCTAAAGTTAGGGAACGATGATTTCGTCATCTGATGATTCTTGACACTTCCTTTTCAGACTAAAAGACTAACGTTACACCACTACTTAGAGAAAAAACTTTGAAACTACAATTTCCCATAAACAAAGGCAACTTCTCTTTTAGCCTCTTTGAACCAGGAAACCTGTAGTTCCTCTTCTGAGGAAGGAGACATCTGAATGTACATGAGGCTGCAACAGTCACTGTTTTTATGAATTCATACAAATCATTTAGTAGGTGAAGTTGAGCTTCTGCTGCAGCGAGCTCTTTAACTGGACTGCTGTCCTTGTCCTATTAAACAAGCATCAGGGGGAATCAATGTATCAATGCAAACTCTGGTTTGTACATTTTGTACATGCACTTTACTTTTTGTGCAAATATGAAGCATGTTATCCCTCTGGTTTATGTGAATATCCAAATGAAACCAACAGCCCAGTCCACATCAGATTAGTATTACCTAGGGACCTCTGGTCATTTGTAATAATCGCGCAGGGATTCTGTGTTTTTAATCCCATGTGAATCGACCACGTCTGTAATTTGCAGAGTAAAAATTCCAGGGCAAATTACCTACCATATGTCAGTGCACACAGAGGTCCACAGGTAATAGTAATCCCATGCGAATAGTAATAATGACATCTTCTTCTATACAGCAGTTTCACTGTTTAGACTTTTGGGCCAGCACAAAGGCTGTAGAGCATGTGCAGAACACCTTGTTTTAAGGTCCAACTGAGGTGCATATGTGTGAGAGAAAATTAAACTCTAACAGCATTATCTAGATATTACAACATGAAGAAATTGGATTTAGCACGGTTTCAGTCAGGCATTTTAAAATTCCAGTTACAGTTGGACCCCTGTGTTTCCCAACCCTTTTTCCTTGGAACCCCTCCTACATGTACCGAAAAGCAAAGACCCCCAGGGCCCAAGAGAGGAGAAAAAGTGGCACCCTGTCATCAAAAATTAACAAAGATTTTAATTGTTTCACTGATAAAACCCCAAAAAGGCCTATGCATGCTTTACTTAACAAAAGACCATTGTATAAACTGCTTAATAACTGCTTTATCATGGTTTAAGTTAATAGTTGCAAATCTAACTTTGCCAGCCTCAGGGCAGACAAAGCGTCACGCCACCCCCCTAAGTTCTTTGGCAACCCCCTGGGGGTTCGGGAACCAGTGGTATAGACAATACTTTTGTGGGCTGACTCCCAGGTATATTTATGGACACCATGCTTTGTCCTGACCACCGCTTAAAAAGACATGACAAAAAAAAAGGCAGACGTACGCTTTCAACTAAAAAGTGAACAGGTTTTGTTACAAAACAAAAGCGGAGTGAGGGGTGGCTTATGAGGCTTAAGCCCTGAAAGCTTTCTTAAAGCTCCAAATCTTTCAGGTTTATTAGAGTTGTGTTACTGATGAGTGTTAGCGTAGATAAATGCAGAAAGAAACAAGCAAATAACTGCACAGCCTTTGTGATCGCAGCATAAAGACCTTATTCTTAAAGCCAAGCTAAAAAATCTGATCTTTTTACCTGTCAGAACTTATTTACTTTTTCACTGCAGTATAAAAAGTGTTTTTACATTGTTCTGAAAATACAATTTTCAGCATTTTGTAAACATATCCGTATCTGTAATCCCAAATGTTGCTTTCATTTTTTTGTTTGAAAATGCATAGACTCAACCATAAACTAGTCTTCAGGAATTTTTAAAGGCAAAAGTGAAAATCATTGAACTTCAACATGTTCTATCATGATTATAAGACAATAATGACACTTTCAGTGGATTTAAATCATGGAAAAAAAAAAAGATTTCAGTAATTATTTTTTTAGGTGGAAGAGCATCACTTTGTAGGATTGTATGGATTTGTAGGCATTTTAAATTCATTTTTTCTTTAAAATTGGGTAAAAAAAAAGAAGTGTCCTATAAGCAAAAGATTCTAGGGGAGTGGGCCCCTGGGCCAAACTTTGTTTGGGCTCAGCCCTGGATATTTAAAACATCTGGCTCTGCCCTTGTTATGAATGAAAGGATTAACAAGTAAATAAAATAGAGACTCAACAAACATAAAACATGAAAAAATAAAAACATTGTGTAACAAGAAATTGGGATTAGAGCAGCCCAGAGCAGAGAGAGTGTAGAGATCGATTGCCAGGCCTCTTGCCACTGGTGGATTGGCCAGATCTGCCCAGGTTTGGTAAAAACCAACTACTAACCTGCAGGGAAAGACAAGACAAACCTGACACCAGCACAGGGGCAACACACACCACAACAGCAAGCCCTAAAGATAGATGGCCATCACAGGTGGCAAGCAAGAGACATCTCCTAGCACGTCCCTCCTGTAAATGCACTGTTGATGGTGCTATATCTCATGTTAAAGAGGCTTCACAGGCTGTATTAACATTTTTCTGCAGCTTCTTGCTGCTGATGTTCTCTTGCACTCAAGCATGAAGGCTGTGTTACCTTACCTTATCAATAAGCCAAAGCAAATACAACTCACATGCTATGATAACAGAATCAAGTGAAATATTTCAAAAGGCGTTGATGTTTTTAGATCGTGATTATGCAGCATGCCGCTGATGAACAGTGGTGTGATGCATGAAAAAGCCTGTGCCACACTGCTCTTGCACATAAATCCTCCACACTCACTGCCAATTTCTACATCTTGACTTAAGGTAGTAAGGGTTGATTTGAAATGTTGATAAAGCTGACTGAAAACAGTGCCATCAGCTCTGTATGCAACGCTAGATATCCCAGAGATCAGCAAATTATGATGAGCCCTGCTCTGCCTCTGGTTGGCTTCTCCTGATGATCTTATTCAGCCAGTCAATGAAAGCACTGATGAATGAGTCCTAGCCAGTTAGAAGCAGAGTGAGGTGTTCATGCTTTCTCCATCCAAAGAAGAAAAATGCAGCATGCTGAATCTGAATCAAAGAAACGGGGATACTATATGGAGGCAAAAAAATAAATGGGTATTCTCCATACTTCTGCATAAACCCTGCACTACACCACTGCTGATGAATACTACAAAAAGAGCAGCAAAGTTACAAATACATAATGAGGCATTCAACTTACTGACTGCCTGTAAATGCTTTCTTGCTATTAGCTGCAAATGCAAAGCGCATGATTCAACATGAAAGCTACTGGACCCAACAGATACCTCAACGACCTCATACTAACCACAGTATGATCAGATGATAGCGACAAATGCTATCTCTCCATTTGAACATGTCTGTTTATCTGCTGCTAATAAATGAGTAGCCCATGAACCCATGAGTGCATTTGCTAACCTGACCACACACCTATGTTTAAAAATAACCTTCAACACAACAGCGATGTGTACTAATACAGATATAGACATGTCATTTCAAGACACAAGCAAATCCTGCATGCTCTATAAGCATGTACACAAGGCTGCCCATAAGGGGGGAAATAGGGTAAAGCTTTAAGGTGCTCAAAGTCATGGAGGGGTCCATAGAGATCAGCAAAGACATGGTCCATAGCAAATATAGAAAGGATTACCTTTAACTTTGACCTAAACGGCCTTATTACTGACCAAAACATCAACAATTACACATTTTACACACTGTTGCTCATTTCAAAATGTCAAACACTTCTCCCTAAAATGGTATGATCCTTTATTCTTGCCATATCAGCATTGTAGTGGGCCAATTGGACTAGAACAGCAATGTCATTGTATATAGCCATGCAAAGACTGTAAATGGGGTGATTTTTAACATTTAATTCAATTATCCTTTGTTTTTTTTCTTTGCATTAACCCAACAGCTGCTGAAGCCAGGTCCAGACAGCAAATGTTGACCAAGAAGCTAGAGCTAACACAGCAGATCAAATGTCCATGTGTTGATTTTCTTAAATGACATCAGGGAGGGCTTATTTACTGAGACTTTCAGGGGCCCAGCTTGCATATAAACACATTTTAACTCAGCCTGTCAGCATTAACCCTCTGAGCCATCAGCAATTTTCTAACCTTTTAGTCTTGCCTGGACTTACTGTATTAAAAAGCTTGTAAAACATCATCCCTGTGTTGCACAGTCACACACAGTCTAAACGTCTGTTTTGTTTTTTTTTTCAGGACAGTCTGGACTTTAAGTATTTGTTTGCCGCAGTAATGTCACTTGAGTAAAAAAAAAAAGTTATTGGACTATAAAAACAAAAGTAAATGGAAATGAAAATTCAAAGATTTTAACCTTTAAAGCCTGTTGTTTCATATTTAATACATACTTTTATGATACCTCTATCCAATCAATATGCTTAATAAATTACTCAATAAAAAACTTCTGAATACAATCTGATCTGCCTTTAAGGGGCTAATGGGTGGCACACAGGAAACAATAAAGACTAAGTTTTTTGGATAAACTTGTTTGCCCATCTCTTGGGGACCAAAAATTGAAAAAAAGGATCATTCTGTGACAAAAAGTCTTCAAAGTATTTGCAAATTCACAAAAATCATTGTGCTTTTTGTCTTTGCTCTTTTTGTGCTAGTATTCAAAGCAGTTCCTGTCTGCAGTGACACAGAGGGCCACATTGCAGGCTCCCATCTCTCTTTCTCTCCATTATGAGCTATTCAGGACATCTCCTGCATGATCTGTGCAGTCGGACAAACTATGACGTGACACACAGCCTGCAATCGGTTGTCGCAGTTCATTCACAAAGCATTTTGGGATACAAAATACACAAAATACTGCTTATCAAAGCTGCAAGTAGCAGAAACAATTTTAGACAATGATTAAAGTGCATTAAAATATGTCAAGTATCAGACTTAATGGTGTGAATTTAATCTACAGAGACCCCAGAAAGCCACCAAACCACCAGGCTCCCTAAAAAGCTTAGATAAGGGCTACAAAGGCATGGATACCATCATTAGAACGGCACAATGTTGACCCCCAATGGAAAAAAGTAAGAGGCTATAGTTCAAAAGTTATTCCAGTGTTATAAACCGGGTCACCTCTTGTTGTATACAACAACATCAGTCTCAGAGGGTTTATGCATTAATCTTCACCAGCTAAGATCTACTTGAGTGCATTCAGTTTTTAAATCTTGATTAATCGCATGCTTTAATGTACCTTTCAGCACACTTTGAGCCACTGCAGCGTCTCCCTGCAGCCACAGTGATGAACAAGAAGTCCACCACTGCTCCTTAATGTCTCATTACAGTTTAAAAAACTCAGACAGCTCACAAACATCATCTGCACACTGTGTTATAAAAAAAAAAAATGCTCCCTTTCCAATCCATAACAAGTTCCTTTTTCTTGGTTCAGTTCATGCCAGAATCTTCGATCTAGGTCTGTATCCAAACAGGAAGTGAATTGCCCTTAGTTTATGATGGTAGAAAAATCCAAAATGACAAAAAAAAAAGAAAAAAAACAGTTTTGAATGCAAAATAGAGGAATTTCAAAGTGCAATAAAAGGGATGCAATTAATTGTGATTGTCTAGATCAGTGGTCCTTAATTGGTCAAGGCATCAAGACCCACCACCACTCTCTTAAGAGAAATGGCAACCCAAATTTTTGGAAATGTTCAACCATTTAATAAAAAATGTTGCAGTTTGGGTCCTTCAGAAAAAAATTGATAATTTACACAAAGAGACAGGAGAAACAGACATGTCATTACAGAAAGACATGCTTGTATTTTCACCGTTTTTTTCTCAGACTGCATGGAGACTAGGAAATTTCTCAAGGAATGTTCTAGTTATCTTAGAAATAACAGCTGTGTTATCCAAAGAAAATCACATTAATAAGAAGAAATCGCAAGACAAATAGTGAAATTTACTGTATGTCCAATTAGGGCTTTTGTACAGACCTTTTGCTACTTTTGGGTCCCAACCCACCTGTTGAGAACCACTGATCTAGACACTCTGAAACTGATTGAAAATTCTAATTATTTAAGTGACCTACTTTGAACCAAAACTCAGCAAGTCAGGCCTCATTTTTGCATGCAATATCTTAAGATAAGATTTATATTTTGACTTGTAGCTTAAGATGAGTGGTTTAAGATCATTTAGACATGCAATCAAACAAATACAGATGCCAAGATTTTAATTTTAACCGCGTTTCTGGTGGAAAAGTGTGTAATCAGCCGCAATCTGCTTTCCCTGACAAAAAATTGATAGAAAGTTACCAGCATGTCAGCGTAGAGCATGCAAAGCAAGCAGAGTAAATGCTGCTGTAAGCACATCATACTCTTTCAGGTGGAGACTGAGCAACACACTTTTCATGCACATATGACAGGAAGCTGACAAAGCCTGAATCTAGAGTTTAGCTAGAAATCTTCTGAGATGGTGATACATATTTTTCTGTGAAGTGAAAACCAGTACACGGTAGAGCTGTGATAAAAGAGAAAAAACTACAAAGACATTTGCTTGAGAAAGTTAAGATGATTCCACTGACCTATGACAGACTGGGGCCTTGGAAGTACTACAACTTTAGCTTGACATTGTTGATTTGCAGTCACATTGGTCCAAACGATAGGTTAAAATGCTAAAAGCTTCAGCAGGGCCTCCTCGATCCAGCTGTGAGATGGTTTGGTTACCACACCATGATATGCATGCCAACACAACCATTTTTACCACTAAGCCCTTCGCTCTGAGTGGCATCAGCAATTACCAAAAGCTCTGACATCATCTTACCTGAATTCCTCAGGACAGGTCAACCCTCTTAAGTATCAAGCTTTCCTCAGGGAAAGAGTGAGAGAGAGTGCAAGCCAGGAGTGAGCGTCAAAGAGGAAGCCCTAGGCTGAATTCCAAAAAGTTATCCCCTCCACTTTTCTGTCGATGGAGGCAAAATCCTTTAAAACAATCGACACAGAACAAATGAACTTGAGCTGGTGGGCAACAAGCCACGTGATTCTTTCACACTGGGCTGCATGGGAGTATTTTTGGGGGGTCAGGGGAGAGCGCAGGGAGGGGTGATGGTGTTGGGGGATGGGGATGAGAGGCCGCTGCGCTACAGTCCACGTCTGTTGTTCTATGAGGCGTTCTGGAACTGTGGATGTGCAAAGGCTTGCAGTACTGCCGCGGTCAATGGAACATGCTGAAGCGCACACTTTCTTTCAGTATGGCTGGGGTGTGGTTGGGGGGGGCACTCACTCACAGACAGACGCACATGCTCAGAGCAGACACTTAACCATAGAGATGCCTAATAAAATTAAACCCTGCATACACAGAGAGCTATAGATGTTCAGCTTTTAATAGGTAATGACACCGTGAGACACTGCAGTGAAGGCTGTCTGATAGAACACAAGAGAAAATAAGTGTTCAGAATATTAGGTACGGCAAATATGGAGGATGCTTTCATAATGTGCACAAGGGTTAGACATTTTGTCTGAATATTCCCAGCTGCAACAAAACATTGATAAATTAAGGGAAAAATACTGAAGTCCATATTTCAGCACACTTTGGTTAAACCACTGCAGCCACAGTCATGAAAAATAAGTCCACCATTGTGCCTTAACATCCCATTTCACTCTAAAATACTCACAGACAGCTCAGAGGACAAGTCAAAAGAAAGGATGGAGATTGTTAAGCTTTATTGATAATAATATCTTAATCTATACTCTTTATTGATCTGAGTCCTTATTGGTACTTTTTGTTGGAAAGACAAAACACATTTTTTAACAGGAGTGGTAGAAGCTGAGTAGAACTTGAGTTAAAAAGTTCAAAAGGTCACTGTCATGGTACGGAAGCATGCTGGTTTGGTACTTCACCACATCAACCTTGGCCCTGTCTTGCTCTGGCCTCCTGATGACTATCCCCCATCTCTTCAGGTATCCCCACAGGTTGCCCCTTCATGAGGCACACGCCCAACCCCCATTAGGACCATAAAAGTGTTTATTTGAAACGAAATTGCCTTTATCTTATATTTGATTACCCATTTCTGGATTGACCTCAGTTCAACCTGCCCCTTCACAAGATAAAAAACCCCAAAGTTTCCATTTTGAATATCTTGTGTCACTATGATTTTATCAGCATTGCCTTCAAACCTCACATAGATGTTGAGGTTTCCATTAACACTGTAGTGGTAGCAAACCTGAAGAAATACGCTGACATGTCACTATGTTTATCTGGTTGCTATTTACACAATCAAATTTCAGGAAAGCCTTCACTTCAGCTTTCTCGTTTGTGTTATCGAGACTTCCTACAATGAAGAGATCAGAGATATTACAAAGACTGTTTTGTAACCGGTGAAGCTGAAAGTGGCAGGCGATGGTTGAACATCTTTTACTGCCTGTTGACCTCATGAGACCCTGCATGCACATGAGGACTTTACATTTTGGCATTCTCACAATTCTGCTATTAAAATTCTTAAATTTGATTTATTAAAAATGGGTGGGGGGGGGCTTTTAAAGTTGAGGTACTTTTGGGGCGCAGGTGACCTAGTGGTTTAAGGGACGCCCCATGTTCGCAGTCTGTCCACAATCGAATCCAGCCTGTGGCACTTTCCCGCATGTCTCTCCCCAGCTCTCTCATCCCTGTTTCTGATTCTATCCACCATCCTCCTCTGCCAATAACGACATAAGAAGCCCAAAAATAAAAATAAAAAATCATGGCAATTTGGGTAATCTGTAAATTTTAGGGAAACTGATTGAAAATTGGGGTGAGGAATTACCTTAGATTTTTTTCAGAATTTTCATGGATTTTTTTAGGATTGTTTAGAAGTTTGGGGGGAAGTTTTTTGGAATTTTTCCATAATTTTCATAGGAATTTATTTCTCATTTTTGGGGAATTTGACTAGAAATATTGGTGGTAATTTGCTCTGAAATTTAATCAAATTTTGTTACCCAGACCTTTAGGCTTTTTTTAGAAAGGCTTTTCAGGAAGGGTTAAGGAATACTTTTGGGAAACACAAACCCATATGCACAGCCGAGACCCTATGGGCATGCGCTGATGGAGAGTCAGTGAGGTGGTTGTGAGTTCAGTCCTCGTATAAAGTCACATGAAGTGAATTGGCACCTCACAGGCAATCCTTTACATTCTAGCTACCCCAAGGTTCCCAACCCAAGTCCTCACAGGCTGAGCAACTGTCCTCCAGGTAGGAAAGCCCTAAAGCAGAGGTCAGACCATATGTTTCAGAATGATTATGGTCTATTCATAAACCTGTTGGCCCCAAAAATCTGTAGTTTCACCTCATCTAGTGCATCATAATGAACAACATGTCTGAGACACCACACACCACCTACAGACACAAAGTCTGGCATGCTTGATCTTAGTCCTGACCTCTACAGTTTGCTCTGTGATGTCAGAGGAGTTGACCAATAAGAGCACAGTGCTCTGCACACGCAGCAGTCACATTTAAACAAAGCAGATGTGAAAGAAAGGAAGAATGATGAAGCTGGCGTTGAAAGATAAGACGATGAGACAGAAAAGTTTTATGAGCTCTGACAACATCCCCCGGCTTTGTGATGCATCAAACAACCACAACAGATGGATAAAAGATAAAAGTCGTGAGAAAAAGCAACAAATGAGTCACTTCTTTCAGTTTAGCATCAAGCTAAAGGATCATCCATCGTAACATTTGGACATAACACATCATACCTTATGCAACCACAATGGTTCTCAGCGTGGGGGTCATGTGACACTGAAATGGGGTCGCAGATGCCTTCGAAAAGAACATTTTTAAATGATTTTAAATAGCATATTTTACCCATTTTTACAAAGATACATAGAAATAGATTTGAATGTGCACAACTGTGTTAAAGTATACTTAAACCACTTCTAGGTACAGTGGGGGTCCACAGTCTCTGGCACCATATTTTGGGGGGGGGTCGCAGGCTGAAAAGTTTGAGAACCCCTGTCCTATCATACCATAACATTTGGGCAACATACCAGACAGTTGCGGTGAAGAATGAGCTGAGCTGGAAGGCAAAGCTTTCAATTTACCGGTCAATCTACGTCTAGACCCTCACCTCTGGTCATGAGATCTGGATTAAGATCAAAAGAATGAGATAGCGGATTCAAGAGGTCAATATTAGATTCCTTAGGAGGGTCACTGGGCTCAGCCTTAGAGATAAGGTGAGGAGCTCAGACAACTTGAGGGATCTTGAAGTGGAGCCGTTGAGTTGAAGTGGTTTGAGCTTTTGCCTCTGGGCACTTCCAACTTGGAGTACACCCCAGGGAAGACTAAAAACTTGCTGGAGGGGTTATATGTCACATCTGACCTGGGAGTACCTTGGAATCCCTCAGGAGGACCTGGAAAACGTTGCTTGGAATGGGATGTCTGAGTTGACTTACTTTGCCTTCTGCCACTGCAACCCAACCTCGGATAAGCGGAAGAAGATGGATGGATAGATGGATGTATGTATGGATGGATGGGCTTTTGGAAAAACAGTTTACAGTCTTCTTTCTGGGTGTCATCTAGCTCAGCCCCTCACACTTCAGCAAATTGCCAAATCTGATACAGTGGGCATCTTTGAAAAAAAGTTATGTTGTGTGACCTCAGCATACAGAGTATTTGTGCGCTGTCCGCTGTCTCTGGCATTAGTTTAATCTACCATAAATGTGCTATGAGTCTCAATCAAAGCTATAACCAAAAATGAGCTTGTCTCTTCAACAATACTGGGCATCTACACCAGAGAGTATAGAGATAAATATTAATGTACAAAACTCTTCCATTTAAGGCTTAATACCTCAACATCAGCAGCTTATAGGAAGTGTAACAAACTTACATGAAGTACTAAAGATGCTCGTCTCTGAGTGAGACTGTGTCAAAAGATAGAAAGAGAGAGAGAGAGCTGCATTTAGACATTCAGAGCTACATTGTCAGAGCTAGAGCACTCACACATGCAGAAATGTTACATAATCTACAATAGCTTGGGTGTGCATTTAAATATGGAAACATGCAATGAGCTTTACATAAAGGCTCATAAAGTCAATAAGAGAGTATTCATACTCTGCACTGTCTACCCTGTTGAGGCTCTTCCCTAATGTGCAGCATGTATCAGAGGGATGAAAGAGGAAAAAATAACCCAAATGGTGCAAAAGCAATGATAACATATCCTGCAGAGAAGGTTAGCATTTTTTTGCGGGGTATTCAACTCTTTATCTGTTACTTCACACCTTGCTCCATGCATACGTGAGCTTCTTCTTTTCATCATGATAAGGCCGCTTCCTCAAAGTGGAAGCTGAACAGAAGATGACCTTTTGTTGAGCTTTTGTCCACAGTTACCTTTAAACCAATCAGTTTGAATGTTAGGGGACCATTCTCCAGTCCTGTGTCTTTTCATCTCTGATAGGAGGGAAATTCTGCATTTGAAGGAAGACAGAAAAACAGACTCTTTCATTGCAGTGTGACTCTAAGATACTCCTTGCTTACATTGTATCAACCACTGGTCAAAATCTTCATGCCACCTGCTGCACAGTAGCACCATCTGCTGCACCAGTATACACTAAACAGGTCCATGTTAGTCTTAAACATTTTATTTAATTTTCTCTTTGACTCTATTCCACTGGATTTACTTGCTTGCTTATCTACACTTTACACTCCTCTATGTCAGGGGTGTCCAAACTATGGCCTGGGGGCCAGATTATACAGGGTTGATTGGACTGCAGCAAATTCTGAAAACAAAATGAAATATGGCCCACATTAGTGCATGAAGCTTGTGCTTTATTGTATTGTACCTCTTATGCTAATTCTGTAAATAAACAAGTATAACTCAGAGCCTTGTCTTTTTAAATCTTGCTGCTGATTTTATTGCTGAACCTTTAACATGTCTACTTGATCTGTCTTTGATCTCAAATTTAATTCTACAAGTTTGGAAATCTTTCTTCATGCTGCCTCTGTTTACAGGAGACCCCATTCTTTCAAACAGCTTTGAACCAGAACTGTCCGCCTTTGCCAAGATACTTTGATCACTCATGAGTGACCAAATTTAAGAATTTTTGATGACCAACTATATTTTATCTGATTATCAGTCAGGTTTTAGAAAAAAGCACACTTGTAGTTTACAAACTGAAGGCTTCACTTCTACATATTTAAGTTAAAAATGGACTGCCTCAAGGCTCAGTCATGGGACTGCTGTTATTTATATCAACAGTATATGTCAAAATTTTCCAAATGCAAAATTTTATTCATATGCGGATGCTGCTGTCATTTACTGTGCTGCTCCTATACAGCATCAAGCACTTTGCAGGATAATGGTGAGCTCCGATCAGCAGCAGATTCACATTGTTTGAAGAATGAGGAAAAAAAACTAAAGGACATCAGGTATACCGTAGTAATGTGTGAACTTCACTGGAAAACCACCTCTTAGGGCCCTTTCATCTTTGAAGACACCCTGGGTGGCAGTCGTGCACATCTTCACTGCCACCTAGAGGGACAACTGTACACTACTTTCAAACAATGCACCACAACAACCCAGGGAAAACAGGGCTTCATGTGTGTTTAAACAACTTTATAGAGCTCTCACAGACACTATTAGAAATTGTTTGTCTTGGATTTATTATGAATAAATAGTCTTGTAAAATGATGGAGTAATAAGATATAGATCATCAGGGAAAGTGATAAAGTTTAAATAAATATGACACCAAACTAGTAGTTGAAACTGGTAAAAATATAGAAATCTCATTAAAATAAAACACCAAAACAGAGAATATAATTTATCAAACATCAAATCAGATTTAGACAGTTGTAGCGACTCTGGTTGGTGGTGGAGGGACGAAGGATGGGAGAGCCACTGATCTTTCAGAGGGAGTCTGAAATAAAACACGAACAAGGGAAATAATTTGATGTAGGTTATCAAAGAAGTAGTCCTTATTAAAGGTATGGTTTTAAAGAAAGAATACCAGATTTAATTTGTTGTAGTCTGGTGGGGACTTCAGCCTTCCTGTCAGCAGGTTCTGGGGAGTTGAATCTATCTGGGTTGTTATTGCCTGTGACAAGAAAAAGCTAAAACCATCAACCTCATGTATATATCTGTGAAATATAAGGAATAAGATACACTTTATCTGAAGGATGGTATGACAATTATGTTGTTTAATTTTCTCAGTAAGCTATTTATCAACTATAAACAGCACAACCACTCTGAAAATTCACTAACATTTATTTTATTACCTTTTCAACAGCTCTGGAAACAGGATATCTGGTCTGTCGACCTACAAAACAAAATTAAAATGTTAAAACTGCTACTGGTAGTGAAAAATACACTTGCCATCCTTTACAACCACTTAACCATAACGCTACATTTATAATGATCAACTAGAGTGAAAACATCAAGTTCATGTTTGTCCTGCATGATTATTGCCTACTACCAGAAGTTCCCAGGTAACCACATGTGAAAAAGGCTTAAATTAGGTGCCATGAATAGTAAACAGACTTAAACTTGCATAGACTGCTGACTACTCACATCCATTCGCACCACATTCACACACTGATGGCAGAAGCCTTAGTATTAAGTCCCAGACAGTATCAGATTTCTTCAACTGTGATGTGGTGCCAGTTAAACTAGAATTGACTGAACTGATCCAACAAGTATGCTTCACTTACTTCTCTTTCTGTGCCAGTCGACACAGAGGTAGATCAAGACAGCCAGCAGGATCAGGAAGAGGATGCTGCAGGGAATTCCTGCTGCAATTCCAGCAATAGCCGGACCACTCAGCCCTTCACCTGGTATGACAAAGACAAGCAGTATGGTCTTGTTTTAAGGCTGTGGCACCATAACTGACCCTAAAATAAAATAACACTCCTTCTCACGTAATCCAGGAATTGACCTTACCTGGACCGATCCTGTGGACTTCTGATGGCTCTCCTTCAGTCAAACGAGCTTTAGGGATTACCCGAAACCTGTAGGTCAACTTGGGATCGAGGACGAAGATGTCGGCACTCCGGGCAGGGCCAGGTTTCTGCTGAATGGTTTTAAATCTGTCTGAGTTTCCTTTAGTTCTTGTGCCATTTTGGTTTTCACTCAGGAGGTCTGGTCCTTTCATCTGGATATCAAACCCTTCACAAAATTTACTGAGTCAAACAATGGCAAAATACACAAGATTTTTAAGCTATACTGTTTTATTTTCAGTGAGATAAAGGGTGAAGATAGTCTCTTATTCTGATTTCATTGTTTAGTAAGGCAAGTTGTGTTTTCTTAAGCACAACACTTAGTTTTAAGTGTTCCACCTGTTCCACCCACTAACATTTACAAGCACAGCATCAAGCATTGCCTCTCGTACAGCACTTCTCCTCTGCCTCCTGCAGCTTCTTGTCTACTGTGCCTGATCTTGTATCAGTATTATTTAGCTGAGCATTTCATGCATAAAACAATTTATGTTTTTGGTTTTGTTTTTGGTGTGTAATGATCTCAAATTAATAGGGTGCAGAATAACATCAACAGCGTCAACTGCAGAAAACGTTTTACAAGAGCAGTTCATATTTAACATGAGACGTCTCACTCTCTTATGCAGTAACATTAGGGATGTTAATTCGCTCTTTTTGAGTCCTCTTCCTGCAGATACACACAGGTAAATGACGTGACATCAATGCAAAATGGGAGAGCAAGGAGAGATTGTTTAGTGCATATGTACAGCTAATAAAAAATATTTTCAAAAACAGCATTTGTATAAGCTAAATGAGGGAAACGTCCCCTATAAAACATAATGTAAACAACACTGCATTTTTGTATAGAATTTAGAAATAAAAAAGTATTGTGCCTTTTCATTGCTGCTGATGTTTTCCTGTACATATAGACTTCTCTTATCCTGTGCGAATGCACTGCACCGGCTCTTTGGATCGCTGAAATCAAACTCTGACACCTGTGATAATTAGCTTGCCAGGTGATCCTGTTCCACATTATGAAGCAGGCCACAGGTTTCAAGCAATATGGGAAAGAAAAAGGATCTCTCTGCTGCATCAAAGCATCAAATAGTGCAATGCCTTGGACAAGGTATGAAAACATAAGAAATTAAGTGTGATCATTGTACTGTGAAGAAATCTGTGGCTGATTCAGAGCAAGACTGTCTCATGCACATAAAGGCACAATGAGGAAGGTTTCTGCCAGACAAATTCATCAGATTAAGAGATAAGCTACTAAAATGCCATTACGAAGCAGCAAACAGGTATTTGAAGCTGCTGGTGCCTCTGGAGTCCCACGAACCTCAAGGTGTAGGATCCTCCAGATGTTTGCAGTTGTGCATAAACCTACTCATCATAAGGAGATGGAGCTGGTAGGCCCTTTTAGGGTCCCTGAAGGTATGAAAAAGACCTCCCCAAAGTATACAGAATTTCTGACTGACCACTTTCTTCCATGGTACAAAAAGAAGAACTGTGCCTTCCGCAGCAAAATTATCTTCATGCATGACAACACACAAAAGGAGAGAAACTCATGGTGTGGCCCCCATCTTCCCCTGACCTTAACCCCGTTAAGAACGTTTAGAGCGAAGAAATTCCAGCAGAAACTCTTCAAAAACTCACAAGATCAATAGATGCAAAAATAGTGAAGGTGATATCAAAGAAGAGGTACTTTGTTAACATGTAACTTGGCCTGTTAAGATGTTTTTGATTGAAATAGCTTTTGATTTCGGTAAATATGACCTCCTAATACTGCAAATTCAACAAATGACCATTTTCAGTTCTTTACAACCTATAAAATGTTTTGAAACTCTGTTGTGCATAATAATTTGGAACAGTGCATTTTGAGTTTGTTTTATTTTGTTTTGTTCTTTTTAAAGAAAATATTTATCATTTGGAGGTTTGTTCAATAACATCTTAATTATGCTCTAATGGTTGATGACTTGAAAATTATACTGACCGTCATTTGCATCGACTCTTTAGGAAAATCGGAGAAAAATATCATTTGCATAATAATTTGGAACGCGGTGTACTCCCGTGCAAATTGTACTCAAGTTTCATTAACTTTTTTCAAACAACAGATCATCTAAATAGTGGAGATGTTATCATTTTGAAGTGCAATGCATTTAAGAGTAAAGACAAATTTGACAACAGTAATATACAGAAATGTTGTCAGTGTTTTTGTACAATTCAGACACTGTGTGAGTCTGTCTGCAAATTTGTGACAACTGGAGACAAAAAAATCCCAGCATTGGGTGTCTAGGACTCCTATTTTTGTTGTTGTGGTATGATACAGCTCTCAGTGCAGCTCTAGATGTCTTATTAAGACTGATCATATTATGGTCAAGCTGGATTATGAATTCAGAAAATGACAAAAGAAACATAACAGCAAAACATTTACATTTCAATAAACTCTACCATCTATTTTGCAAAACACAGTGGTGCTGACCTACAGAGTCTACATATTACACAATATTTACGCCCCTATCTGCTGAGCTGAGTTTCTGTTTTCAACACGGTCCGCTTTCTGCTGAGACGTCAAATTCAAAACAAGACGGTTGGGTGTGATCTTTAAAAACATTCTTGTGATAATAGAATAACCCAACCAGGAGTTCTGCAGAGCGTTTGTTAATGTCTTTTTTTACCTGTAACGAGAGAGTAAGGCGGGACCTCCCAGGTCAACGTGACGATGGTTCCATCTTGATTAGGGAACAAACTGGAATCTGAGATGGATGGTCCTGGAAAGAGAGGGATTGGGAGTGAGGGAGAGATCAAGAGAAGGCCAGGGGGGCGAGAGTACACCAAGACTGGAGAGCTTTGTTTAAAGGGAAAGTAGGCATAGGCATACTTAACTCTGTGTCTAAAGGGCCAGTTATTTTAGGTAATGCTAGCAGAGCCCAGAGGGGTTACAAGAAGGCAAAAATAATCACAGTACTGTACTGTAGGGCTGATGGATACCACATATTCTGATGAGTAAGTATTAAGAGCCTGTTAAAATATTTCTAATGAAAAAGTGTCTTTGTTAATTCATATTTAATATGGAAATAAACAAAGAAAAGTGGTTACTTAAAAGTTACTTAAATCAAAGAACTCCCTCTAAATTGGTTAAGTGAGAAAATGGATGATATCAGTAAAAAAAGGAGCTCCTGATTTTTCATATATAAGCAGACGTCAAAGATGCTAACCTTAAATTCAAAAGCGTATCCCAGCACTTCTCAAAGTTTCATGTTGTGACTTAAAAAGGACCCAAACACAAAGTAAAAACAGATAAATGCACTGGATAATAAAGGATATGAGGAGAGAAATCCTCACTGTTGATAGGACAAATCAGGAGGTAACTGTTTAATTGATTATACAAATACTAAATTAATTAATAGTTATCCCATTCAGGGTAACAGGTTATTATCTATCAGCAGTATTTTAATCATAAAGCTAGAGCATATGAATGATCCTTTAAAATCAGAACGCTCTCTAATTGAATTGTATGAAATTATATTTGGGCTACTCTAAAAAACAAACAAAAATCTGAGATGGAGTTCTCATAATTTTAATACATTATAAAGTATTGTAACTTTTTCATAAAACTTCATGGATTCTTTCCGTTTACTTTACGGGTCTGCTATAAATTTGTCTCAAGTTGTTTTTTTGTTGTTTCTCCTGTCCCTCTTCTCTTCCTGATTCTAATGAAAGTTGTGCTCTTCAGCAAAATAATTGCTCTGTATTGGTTTAAAATTTTTCATGTTCACCTTAGAATAAATCCTTATTGTGGAGAAAAATTAAATAGTTAAATTTACTAAAACATTATGGAAATAATCTATCTTATTGCTGATGGGCAAAATACATTTGACGGCTAGCAAATTCCACCTCTGCTTCATGGTTTTATACCTGTTAACTGAACTTCTCTCCTCTGGCTGCCCAGGGGGTTTCTGCTGGTACAGGTGTAGTTTTCAGAGATTAAGTTGCTGACGTTGAAATCACGTGTCTGGATTTGTGATGTGTCATTGCTGATCTGGTGTGTCGTCCCGTTGGTGACACCCTGGCTGCCTCTGAACCACGACACCACAGCTTTAGGAGACGCCTCACTGACGCAGTGGATGCTTACCACTATTTTGCCCTCAGAGCCAACCATGGTTCTCACAGAGGGGAGGAACTTCCTGGGACTGCCTGGGAAAGAAAACTTCAGCATTATGAGGTTTTAAAGGACAGGTTAATGAGAATTCACAAGTCCCTTTGTTATAAAATAATTCGTGAAAGTTCTTAACCTTACTTGCAGTGATGTTGCATTTATTCTTTTCAATTGGGTGCTCAGCTAAACATGTGACAGTTTTTCCATCAAGGTTTTCTGAAGCACTGACAGTCAGGCTGAAGTTTTCTGATCCACTGCTGCTATTGCTGAGCACAGGGAAATAAAGATTTGCTTGTGGAGTCCCCCCTGACCACTGGCAGAGGTACTGCAGGCCATTGTTGTTATTCACAGACTGGACAGAGCACACCGGGCTACCTGATGGCCTCTCTGTTCAAAAAGAAGATCAGTCAGAAATTAAGAAACAAGCAGACTGCTCAGTTATTAATAATGGACCTATATTATTACCTCCGCCAAGGAGGTTATGTGCTCGGCAGGTTTTGCTAGTTTGTTGGTTTGTTTGTTTGCAACATAATGCAAATCGTTATGGACGGATTTTCCTGAAATTTTCAGGAAATGTCAGAAATGGCATAAGGAAGAACTGATTAGATTTTGGGAGTGATCTGGATCACCGTCTGGATCCAGGAATTTTTTAAAGGATTCTTTACTATTGGGAGATAGGGCTAATGGCGGAGGTCTGTGCTCTCTGAGTGCTTTTCGAGTTCATATTTAATATTCAGAAAAATGTGTGGGAGGAAAAGCATTCATGCGGCTATTTTTAGCTTTTACAGCTGCACAGGGCTGCACTGACTGTAATGCCTCTACATGTTTTACAAACATGTATGGAAGAAGGTTGGGGAGTATACAGAGACATTTTTGGATTTTTTTACAAAAAGATCTTTTAAAAAGGAGATAAAAAGGTTGGTCAAAGCAGAGACTTAAAAACCCACTGACCTTCAAATTGCAACCTGTGACATTTCTGCTTAATGGACAACTTCCAGTGACCTCCTGTGTAATTTTGTAAGATGTTTCTATAAATCTATTTTGCTTCTTTGATTTTGTTTCCACTTGTTTTGCTTCAATAATTTGGTTGATTCATTAAAATTTTGGTATAAATAAAAAGAAAAAAAATCAATCAACAAATTGATTAAAAAATCCTTTGGCATATCCCCATGAAGAACACCCCGGCTTTCTACTTACTATAAATATTTAAAGTGATGTTCTTCTGCTGCTCTTTCTTGGTCTGCTCATTAAGCAGCCTGCATGTATAAACACCTCCTTGAGTAGTCCGTACATTTGTCAGATTTAGGACTTCTGAGCCTGAAATGTTCTGACCACCAAAGAGCCACTGAGCAACTGGCTTTGGGAACCCCTCGCCCTGACAGGAGAGGTTCAGAGAGTCTCCTGAGACGTAGAATGGCTGAGCAGGATGGGCCACGACCTTGGGTTCATCTGGTCCATCTATTACAGACAACAACAAAAATCAAACAAGGAAAAAATGCAAAAGATAAAGCCTGCAAAAATTATTTTAGACTTACACAGAACTCTGATGTTGATGTGAGTTGTCACATTACTGAAGGGATTGGTCAGTAGCACCGAGTACTGCCCTGTGTCTCCTCTGGTCGGACCCCAAATAACAAGACTGTTGTTCACTGCAGAGTAGTGTGAATTAGTTTTTATCTCTCTGCCATTGAAGAGCCATGTCTGCTGCTCAACCACTCCCTGCAGCATGTTGTACTCCAGTGTGAAGCGATCGGTCCCCTCAATGACCGGATCTCTATCTGCACTGAGAGTCACATTCTGGATGATTTCTGTGAGGGAAGAGGACATGGTGTGAGAGGACAGCAGAATTAACAACATAAGCCATGATGTTATTTACCTAATTTACCATAAAAATTAATTTTGAGGGTTTTTTTTTCATAGGACAGCAGAAGAGAGACCAGAAATGTCTAAAAATTAGAGTGTGGGGGAAAACCCAATTGCCCAGTTTACCTACTAAATGCACTCATTTTCTTATACAGAAAAGCTGAGATGTACAAATGAAGTTTTCTCCCTCTGAATAATTCAACATTGGTTTTGAAAAATAACAGTAAACCTTCAGACAATGCTGAAATTAAAAAGATGCATAATATTTGTAGCTGCTAAGGTTTTTGCTTTCTTTCCAACAGTGCTCTTACTGATAGAATCAAAATTCTAGTTTGGTTACTGTCACATATTGACTTTGTCTTATATTTAATGGCTAGCTGGTTAATGTGTCAGATTGGTGAATTAACTTCTTGTTGATATCTGGCACCAATAGAGGAACATGGATCAGAACAACTCTACATGAAAGATGCCAAAGTAATTTATTTTGCCTTTTTTAACCCATGTTACTCAGGACTGAAGCGACAACTGTGTAACTGGTTTATGGATGGTTCCTGTAGACATCAGAAAACAGTAAGGCATCATCTTGAGATTATCACGTTTCCTATTTTTCTTTATGCTCTCACTCAATATAAAGAAACTGCAATGCCTGAATTCCTAATAACAGTTAAAGGATTTCTGATGAATAATGCCAAATCATTGTTTGAATCTATGTACTCTGAAGAGGATGTCCTCCTTAAACATCTTCTTAATGTTTCCCAAAAATATTTCATAAGTCCATTACATGTGAATTGTCTTCACAGTTTAGACAAACTCTTTTCAAACTCCATCTCTATTTTGTAGACACGATGTAATATTTACAGTATCTAGAGGAAATTACAGGGTAACCAGAGGGTGGAAAGTAACTAATTACATTTACTCAAATTACTGAATATGAGTAGCTTTTTGGGTACTTGCACATTTTTTTGTACATTTTGAAATTAGTACTTTCACTTCTTCTTAAGTAAGCTCCAACCAGAGTCACTGTACTTTCACCTGAGTACAATACTCTTGTAACCTTGCAAAGCAGGTGGATACGCCCGTTTCCTTGTTTTTCACTGGCGAATTTATCTCGCAAAGCTCCCATCTGAACCGTTTGGGCCCGGTAAGAAAGTGACAGGACCAATCAGCGACAAGGGGCAGTACTTTTAGGCACAGCAGAGTCCTGACGTAAACAAGCAGCAGCAAGAGCTGGTGCAGTTATGGAGGAAGAGATTGGCGTGGATGCTGCTAAAGCGCCAGTTCTATCAGAACTTGACGACATTTCTTCGTTAAAAGAAGAACAAAGATCAGCAGTGAGATGTTTTCCTTTCAAAAACGACAAAAGTCAAGTACTTACATGTCTGTAGTCGCCATGTGTCGCGTTATTTGTCAGTAGCTGCGCACACGCAGCTTGATAACTGCTACGTCACGTGTTTTGTTGCTCTGATTGGCCCATAGAGATGTGACAGACAGAACGTTCACCCAATCATACTCCGAGTTTTTTTCAAAGCCTCTGCCTTTTTTCAAACGTTTCCGATTGAAGCTTTCCCAGATGGATGTGTGAAACAAATCCATCTGGTGTGTCAGGTTAACACTCTTGTACTTTTTCCAGCTCTTTTGACAACACAGTAGCGCATTGAGAGAATGACTCTGCATCACATCCCAAAACAGCAGAAACTGGAGTGTTGATATCCCAGGGTTAAAAATTTCAGAGGTGATCTTAACTCCCAAAGTGTACCTTTAACTGAGAGAAATGGTTGTCTGTTATGGAGTTATAGACAGCATTGCTCCACCAGTGTTAGATCAACTTCTGAAAGAGTCGATCGATCAAAGGTTTGACCACTGTGATTTCAATCTGCTGTGATATGTGGGTGGAGTTTCCCATCATGCCCTTGGGCAGAATGTTAAGATGTGGTTGAATGTTGCCTGTTGTGCAGGGACCCTTGTTGGGGTTCTTCCCCTCATGTTTCCAGTGGATTGTTGTTGTTTTTGATGTGAGATACATTTGCACCATGAGTAAAGTTATCCACCGAGTTAGAGCACCCAACTGTGACTTTAGGTGCTCCTAAAAGATACATAGGACATATTCTTCATCTGTATGCAATGCTGTGCAATATGGTTGACCCTCTGCTTTGTTCTTGCCAGAGGAAATCCATCTTGACACAGATTTTGCAGAGTTACTGCAGCTCTGTCATATCGTGTCATATCAAAATGGCATGATGTTGATATGTGGATATTTTAGCCCTGATCCCACAATACAAAATTCAGCTATTGTTTTCCAATTTTGCACCAGTGTGCTCAAAAATACAAAGCAAAAAGATGCAGTATGAAAATGTATAATTTTAAGAAGCCATAAATCCAGAGTTCTACAACAATAAACCATCATATTCACAGCTTGCCCAGGAACTTACCAAATACCCTCAGAATAAAGGTAGTCGAGACTCTTCCCACTCCAGACTTTGTGATTTCAAAGGTGTAGTTAGTGGTGTATTCCAGTGGCACCTTCATAAATGTAAGAGATCCATCTTGCTCAAGCTTCAGCACATTCCTTCTGCTTTCTGGGATGTCTGGAGGAAAAGTTGAGTTTATAACCCATGTGACAACCTGTAGATTGTTCTGCTGGTTTATCATGGACCAAGCAACTGCAGGGTCAGAGGCCCCAGTGAAGGACACAGCCAGAGTCACATTTCTGCCAGCAATGGCATTCACCAGAGTGGGACCAGCAGGAGAGACAGTCAGCTGAGAGTGTGCACCTATCAGTGTGGAGAAGGGAAATTAAAGAGGAAATAACATGTCTTAAAACTCTGTTATTAATGGGTATTTGTGACAAATGCTGTAATGGGACAGGGTAAATTCAGCTTGATTGGGACAGGTAAACAAAATGGGATGGTTTTCCCAATTTCCTTAATAAATGAGGATGTAAACTGTTTAACCCCAAAACTCTAGCTGAGATATAACATCATAAAAATTACAGAACCTTATTCATGGGAATTATTAGTGGATGGAGCAAGGATCTAGCTTTAAACGGATGTAGTTCTGCAGCAAAACCATTAAAAAATGTTCATGTCCATGTTTATTTTTGCATTAAGGTTGCTTTAATAATGTCCCATCCAGCCAAATATGGCATAGGTGAATGGGACAGCATCATTTTGACTAATTTGGGACAGCACTAAAATCTTTATCATATGAATAAAATTATCAACATTGAATTAAAAAACATTTGTGTTTGCTTGTTATTCTCCTAATAAGTGGTTCCAAACATCTAAAGCGAGACCCTTTAATAACTACGAAACAGTGATGGAAACCCTGGATTTTGCCTTTTTGCTTGCTGCTAGCTTGCATTAAAATGTTGCATAAAATCTTGTCTATTTTCACAATACAGCTTGTTATAATACAGGAACCTGGCTTTGCCTCAGTGGCATACAGTATCTTATATGAGGCTTAAAATAGCCTTCATCAGTATTTAACTGTGTCCCAACCAACTGAATATTACCAGAAAAATATTACACCAGTTTCCTCAAAAGTGTTGGCAATTCCTCTTAATAACAGATGGAATTTTCCTTTCTCTTGAAATAGATAACCCTATCTTTGACGGTGTTACAGAAACGTGTTGGACCTTTTCTCAAGTTCATAGCATGAGAGCTAATGGAAGATAAACATTCAGAAGATCCCCAATATACCTAAATTCATCCTAAACAACACAAAGCACAATAGGAGACGTTTATCTCACTTAAACCCAGATATGAGGCGTATATCTTACCTTGAAAAGCAGAGGCAAATAAAGTTAGCAGAAAAATAGCGTTTAATCGCTTATTTTCATGAAGCCACGTCATTTTAGTGAGACAGAGCGACAGACGAATTGTTCGTCAGAGTACAGGAGCTGATTTTAAATTGCTGTCCTTGCCTGTGTATCCTCCTCTCCTCTCTCCAGCAGTCTGCCCACTGTCAGCAGGGCGCGTGAGTAGCTCACCTGTGCCGGCTTTGGTTGTGCACGTGAGGCCGCGCCCCTCATCTTATTTCACAGAACAGTGCCTGCTTTATTTGTGTCCTAAGAAGGCAAAAATACCTTTAAAGGGGCATATGAAGAGAGGTTTTAAAAACAATACTATTTCTAAAGTCCCGTTATCTTATTTTAATAAAACAAAGCACCATGCGATGTAGACAGTTGTCCTGTCAGTCCACCGCTAATTTTCTGATAATTATTAATCCTCACTTTGTCCGTCATGCTTGGAGACTTGAAGTATTGTTTATTATATATAAATAATTAGTGAATAAAAAGGACAGTGTGAGGATATTTATTTTAAACCTGTAGAAAACTACATCGTAAATTAACTGAAACAAGGTTGAAAACGGGACAGAGCTAGAAGTGTTTGATATCCGGGGCTATAAGCTCAAACTTAAGAGGGTCCAGGGTTTGGTTTATTTGCTCATTAGGAAGTAGCATGCGCTATTTTCAAGCAATCTGAATACAAGTTTAGATTTAAAACTTCAACAAATCTGTACACAATGCTGGGAAAATGATGCAGCTCCAGCTTTTAAAAACGCTTTCTTTACAGCCAAAACAATTTATTTTAAATGCCATGGTTCTCACAGCCATAATACACTGTACTGAAGATCAAACAAATTTGCATCTTCTGCCTAGAAACATACAGAAACTGATATATATTTTTTAATTTACACACTATGGATAGGGTGTGAATTTATAGTAAACGTTTACAATTGGCCATATTCTTTTTTTAAGTGTATAAAAAGCAAAATGCATGGTTCTAGATTTAGATATACTTTCAAAATACTGACAATTTTAATCATGAGAGTTTTTGACCTGTTAATACCCCCAGTTCGCCACTGCTAATGGTTACAGGAGGCCTCAGTTACCATCCATAGGCAGTCTCACCCTTAGACAAAAGTAGGCCTCATGCTAAGGAGCCTCAAAGTGTAGGCAAAGGTGTTCATCAAATCTGAGCTATTCATTATTTCATTATTTCAGTAATTCAGTAATTAACATAACAGCATCAAAATAGTCAGATTGTGTTAAAAAATACCCTGGCAAGGATCCTTGGACATTCAACTGATTTCAAGCTCCAAAAAAAGCTCCACAACTTTACCTCAAGCAATAAACAGTAAGGTAAATATAAAATATCAGATATGTGAAATAGAGGATTACTAAATGGTAAAACAGCATAAAACAAAATGAATAAATCATGATGTTTGGCAGAAGAACTGATAGTACACAGGTAGTCTTCATGTACTGTTTATTTCTTTTAGCTAGCTACAGCTTCGCTGCCCTCTAGAGGGCAAGGTGTGCATTACTTCAACCAAAACAACCTGAGGAAATGTAGGATGCATCCATGCATTCTCAGGAGTTTTTACAGACACTATTAAAATATGCTTATCTTGGATAAATACACTTACTTTCCCTTATGATCTGCAACTTAAAACTCCATCCCTTGCAGCAATTTTCTTCTTAGGAATAAATTATTTTATTTAAAACTGTGGTACAAATCTAGAGGTCTCATTCAAATAAAACGCAAAACTCTAGAGTATAAAATAATGAAATGCATGCAAAATCAAATTTTAGACGGGTGTTGCGGCTCTGATGGGTGGTAGAGGGGGGCAGGCGGGAGAGCCACTGATCTTTCAGAGGGAGTCTGCAATGAAACACAAACAAGGCAAATCATTGAAATGACCAAAGAAGCAGTCCTTATTTCAGATGTGGTTTTAAGAAAGCGTACCGGATATAACTGGTTGTAGTTTGGTGGTGGCTCTTTCAGCTGTCCTGTTAGGATATGAGGAGTTGAATCTATCTGGATTGTTATTACCTGTGAGTGATGAGAAAGAAGCTAAAACCATCGACTTCAGGCAGAGATATTTTCATATCTGATGGAGGATAAGAAGGGTTTGTTGTTTTTTCTTTTATCAGCTCTCAGCTAACATTTACAGTATATTATATTACCTTGTAATTATTGTCTTCAATAGGTCTGGAAACAGAAGTCTGTCGACCTAAAAAGCAAAAACAAAATGTGAAAAACTTGTAATGATGGTGAAAAACACATTTGTCCCCCTGTAAAACAACTTAACCACAATGCTATGTTTATCATTATCAACCAGAATCAAAACCTAGTTAGTAAAGTTTGCTAAATGAATGAAAATCACAATTTTTAACTATTATTTCTTGGCATTCCTAAGATAAGCTTACATGTACTTTAATGTCTGTGTAGGGGAATTTGTCTTAACTCTGTCCTGAAATTACAAGGAGAATAAGATACATACACAGACATCAGGCCAATCCTTAAACTGCCTCTTCTGTTTAAAGCACTGGGGAAAATGTCTTGTTCCAGTTGCAGGATTTTTTTTAACTCATCATGACTTACGTGAAAAGTTTCAGTCAGGTTTTAAACCTCCTCATAGAAAGGAAACTGCTCTTGTGAGATTTGATTTGAACTGTAGACATGGGAGATGCTATTTTGTTACTTTTCAACTTAACTGCTGCCTTTAACACTGTTGATCATGTGACCTTGCACATATGATCAAGGAGACTGCATTTGAGTAGTTTCAGTCCTACTTAACAGATTGGACCTTCTCTGTTCATCTTGGGAATTTCCCCCCTGTGAAGTGGCCACACTTACAAGTGGTGTTACAAGTTTGCTGATGATGTCCAATCTACTTGCCTTTGAAATTTAAGAATAGGGGTACCCTACAGCCTCTGTCTTAAGATGTTGAAACATGGATGACCTTGAATTTTCTGAATCTGAATGACAGACACAAAGAGGTCATCGTGGCTGGTCAGCCTGGGCTGTCAGAAGTGAGCACTCTTGGCCCTCCTGCTTGTTTGCATCCCTCAGTTAAAAGTCTTGATGTTTATTTATTTATTTTTTTGAACATTTATTAAAACATGTTCCTTGACACAAAGTCTCACATACAGCGTACATATAGTATGGAGCTAAGAATCTTGACGTCATTTCCAAGCAAGCTAACTGGCCTGTAAGAGCCACATTCAAGCAGGTCTTTTTCCTTCTCTATGAAAAACTGATATAATAGCCTCAGACCAACTTCTGGGTGGGTCATTTTCATTTAAGGCATAATTAAAGACCTCACAGAGTACAGGTGTAGGCTCCTTCACAAAAACCTTATTAAAATCACAATGAAACCTGTCAGTCCCAGGGGATTTGTTGTTTTTTAATGATTTGTTTTTTTTCAACCTCCGCCTCTGTCTCAGTTAACTTTGCTAATCTAATCCCTTTAAACATCTCCTCCATTATTGCCATATTTTGAGCCTCATCTGTTGTATCATATAGGTTTTTGTAAAATGTTTTAAATGCTACTGCCACATCCATTGGGTGTGAATCCTCCCTTAGAGAGGTGGGATGTCTTAATTTGGGTTTGACTGTTACTTTTTTAACTGAAAAGATAGTAGGTGGCTGGCTTGGTTTGCTTTTTCATAATATTTTTGCCTTGTAAATCGGAGTGCCCCTTCCGTCTTACATGTAATGATCTTATTTAAAGCTGTTTTACATTCTTGGAGGTGCTTTAATATGTCTTGATGTTTATTTTGATGATGTTTTTAAATTTGATCAGCAGATCTCTTCTTTTGTAAAGTCAAGACTTTTTTTAAATTGAGGCTAAAAGCCTCAGTTGAAAAAGATTTAGAGAGGGTGATACATGCATTTTTCTAGACTTCTGACCACTCAAAGAGCTTTATAGATGTTTCATTCATCCATTCACATCACATTTTACAGTAATGGCAGAGGCTGTTACTTTAAGTCCCAGACTGCACAGATGACCTGTATTGTGATTTGGTGTTAGATAACTTAGAACTGACTGAATTGCTCAATCAACTGTACTTCACTTACTTCTGTTCCTGCAACAATGAGAAGGCAGAAGGGTGCAAAAGATGCACAGAAGGCCGACCAGCATTAGAAAGGCTACGGTTATAGGAATTCCAACTGCGATTCCAAAGACGACTCGGCAAAGCGCCTCATCACCTGGAAGCACAGAGAAAAGCAATGCAATGTTTCCCACAGGGTTTTAGCAGACTATTATGGTGGGGGGTGGGACTCAAAATTTTCTAGGAGGGTCTGGAGGCATGCTCCCCCAGGAGAAAGATTTGTACATTTTAAGGTTAAAAAAAAATCTGTGTGGTGCACTTTGAGAGCAAAGTTAAGAAGCTAAATTTTGAATTTTGTTCTGTTTAAGCAATTTTGTGCCCTTGTTGTACTTCAACCAGAGATACACTGATTCCAAAACAATTCTAATTTCCAATTGTATCCTGCTCTGACATCCAGATAAAGACTTTGAAAACTAATTTTTAACACCACATAGGACATTATTTTTTAAATTCAATGTTTTTCCCCATAGACCACAATAGGGGAAATGCCACCATCTGGTGGAAAAAGTAAACATTACAATTTTCACAAAAATACTAAAGAAAAATCCCCAACATTTATTGTGTGTTTTTTATGTTCTGATGCTCAAGGACAATATATATATATATATATATATATATATATATATATATATATATATATATATATGTATAATAGAAGGAGTCGTGCAGAGAATCCACACTGACACAAGCATCAGGATTTTTGGTCAAAGTGCTTTATAGGCATGGGGTATGAGCTGAAATTAAATTTTTCAAAATGCCATAAAGATAAAAAACAATGCCAAAGCTCATGCCTTAGGCCTGAAAACTCATAAAATGGTGTTTAGAGGAATATGAAAGTGTCTGATAATCATACTAAGAGACCCATGAAGGTTCATTTCTGGGTTAAGTTCACCTTCCAGAAGGTTAACACTGTTTATCTCTCTTTAATTTAACTCTTTGATAAATAAAGTTGTAGAGTATGAAACGTTTACTGCAGCTGCAGTTTCGGACTCCTGGAGAAAATATGAAAGGCTATTTCCCAGTTTGATGTCTTTTGTAGTGTGTTGTGGTAAGGCAAGATTTGGCATGTAAACATTGCTGCTGTTGTTATGTCACCACATGCACCTGGGCACAGGTATTAATCACAGCCAGAAAAGGGAGTCACAGGGTGCAGGGAATCATGAATTATCACTATTGATCTATATTTCTGTTTAGTGATATGTCTGATTGGCGTGCAAACTCCAAAATCACACACTCATATGCTGAAATTTTATCATTTACACCCATAGAGGCACTCTGCTGGACATTAAATGTAGAGAAACAAGTGTAGAGAAAGCTGTTTGTTTATCCAGATATGCTTTCAAGTCTCCTCTAGTTTTTGTGTCTTCAACTCACACACACACACATACACACACATAGTGCACAGTGTTCGTCCACTCCTTGAACTGTTTGTGGCTGTACATAGCATGAAACATCTCGCGTCCATGTGTGCAGAAAATGTCTGCCTTGGGGGGCTCATTTTACTGCTGTAGCACTGTAACTTAACTGACTCTGCAACAAAAAATACAATATCTCACACAATCCAAAAAAGGTAGCTTACCTGAACATCTATTGTTGAATTCTGATGGCACTCCTGCAGTCATACCAAATGTGGGTGTGACATACAAAGGCGAAGACCAGTCTAGATTGATGAAAGCCTCCCGGGCAGAGCCAGGTAGCTTTAGAATGGTTTCAAACCCGTCTGGGCCGCCTTCAGTTTGGGTGTCATTACGGGTTTCGTTGAGGATGGCTGTCCTTTTTATCTTGATGTCAAATCCTTCACAAAATCAATCGAGGAAAACAATGAGCAATGCATTTGATTTTTAAGATACACTGATTTTCTATGAGATATAAGGTAAGGGTAATTTATCTCTTTCTGTTTTGACCTGTAATCAATATTTTGTTTTACATTTTTAACACAGGTTCCACCCACAAACAATGGCAAGCACATCATCAAGCATGCCTCTGTGAGCAGGTCAGCCAGCTCTGTGTGGACCTGGGTACTGAGGGGCGTGCGCCCCTACTCCTTTTCAGTTTCACCCACTTTTCCAACATGTAGCCAATGTATTTGCTCTATTTGGACAGACCCTTTTCTGGTTAAATTATGACTGAAGATCCCCAAGTTTCATTACCTTTATGATCCAAAAGATTATCAAAATGATAATCAAATGATTTTAGCATTTTGAAACACATTACATTTAGGAGTACAGAAAATGTTGACAACCTTAATATACAAAAATGTTGCCAATGTTTTTCTACAATTTAGGATGTGTCAGGTTAGAGAAGAAGCACAACAGAAAATATTTACCTTTCAGCCTATTTTCATTCTTGAAATTGTTTGTTTGTTTTTTTTTTTTTTAAAACACAGCGATGCTAAGCTACATGCTCTATATGTTACACAGTATTTACACCGCTATCTGCTATGTTGGGTTTCTGTTTTCAACAATGTCAACTTTCTTCCCAGAGGAATTTTTTCTGGGATGTCCCAAACAAAACAAGATCACTGGGTGTGATCTTTGAAGATATTCTTGTGATAATAAAAGAGCATCTGTTTTACCTGTCACAAGAGAGAAATCCGGGACCTTCCAGGTCAACCTGACAATCCTGCCATTTTTATTGGAAGACGATCTGACATCCAAGATGGAAGGTCCTAGAAAGAGAGGGATTGTGAGTTAGGGAGACATCAAGCGATGGCAGGAGAGGGGGGTAAATGAAAAGAAAAGTAGACAGAGAACTCCATGTCTGAGGGCTCAGAATAAGCACAAGAAGGCTAAATAATCACTGTGCTGTACTGTAGGGCTGATGCATACTAGATCTTTGATTAGTGAACATTCAAATATTTCTGTTTAAAACAGGGTCTATGAATTTTCAGAAAAGTGAAGGTTATGTAAACCAAAGCACTTGATCTTAATCGTTTCAGTGAGATTAGACACTTGATCCAATGATCTCTGTTAACAAAGCTTTGGACACACTCTGCTCCTCACTAGCCTCCTTTCTGGACAAACTACCCTCTGGTGCCCAAGCCTGATCCAAAAACTACTTCACCTAGACCTTGGCTTGCTGACGTCACCAGAAAGCAAAGGGCAAGGCTCAGGGCAGCAGAGAAACAATGGTCTAAATCCTAATAATCCACTGACTTGACTGACTCACACAAAACTAATCTACACAACTGCTACTTCATGGTTTTATACCTGTTAACTGAACTTCTCTCCTCTGGCTGCCCAGGGGGTTTCTGCAGGTACAGGTGTAGCTTTCAGCGACTAAGTTCTTGATGTTGTTATCACGTATCTGAATTTGTGTCGTGTCATTGCTGATTTGGTGCACTGTCCCGTTGGTGACAGCCTGGCTGCCTCTGAACCACGACACCACAGCGTTAGGAGACGCTTCACTGACACAGTGGATGCTGACCACTATTTTGCCATCAGAGCCGACCGTGGTTCTCAGAGAGGGGAGGAACTTCCTGGGACTTCCTGGAAAAGAAAAAGTTTAACATAATAAGGTTTTAAAGGACAGGTTAATGAGAAGTCAAATGTCCTGAAGTTTGATACTAATTCATCAAAGATCTTACTTGCAGTGATGTCACATTTGCTCTTTTCAGTTGTGTGCTCAGCTAAACATGTGACAGTTTTTCCATCGAGGTCTTTTGAAGCACTGACAGTCAGGCTGAAGTTTTCTGAACCTGTGCTGCTGCTGCTGAGTACAGGGAAATAAAGATTTGCTTGTGGAGTCCCCCCCGACCACTGACAGAGGTACTGCAGGCCAGTGTTGTTATTCACAGACTGGACGGAGCACACTGGGCTACCTGATGGCCTCTCTGTCCAAAAAGAAGATCAGCCAGAAATTAAGAAACAAGCAGGGAGCACAGCTGTCAAGTATGGATCTATATTTATGTTTAATATTCAGAAAAAGCATGTGTGATGGAAAGTATTTATTTAGCTGAGTCTATATCTCTCAGTTAGAGATGAAGGTGCTAAAACCTTTGGTTTTTGTTGAACCAAAGACAAAGCAGGGCCTCTTACTTTTCACTGATTTGATCTTCAGATGTGTATGTAGTGTTACTAACTCAAAAATGTCATCCTTCTTTATTGCTATTGCATCACTAACCATGAACATTTGCTGTTGAAATGTAAAAAATAACCTATTGTTTGTTTACAGCTTTAAGGCCCCAGAATGAAGCTGTTGAACATTGGAGTGTTGATATCTTAGGGTTAAACATTTCATCCACTCTGTAAAGTGTCAGTTGATCTAAGCTCTGCCCACTAAAATTTAAAATCATGGGATTTGCCAGAGTAACTGCAGCTTATTTATATTTTAAATTATTTAGGACATTTTACAAGTGTAGTTTAAGAATGCTGTATGTGTTGACCAACATATGCTCTTTAAAAGTGTTAAATTTGACACTAAATTTGGTACTATTCTCTAGTACACAGCCCACAACTTCAGTGTTAAAGTCATGTATTATGTGTTGGACCTTTTCTTCAAGTTCATAGTCAGTTAAAAGAAGACCAATTCAAAATGTGTCCCAATATTCCCACACTCACCCTCAACACGAAATTCTTCCGAATGTACATTTTTGTTAAAGCAAGCAAAGAAGAGTTGTTAAAGTTTGATAAGTCATGGCAAAAGTTAGCAGAAGCAAAAAGCACAACCCTAGCTTTACTTCGAGATTTCTGCTGGTCTATAACAAGAAGACTTCTACGTAAATGGTCAAGAAACAGAGAAAAGTAGGAGACATTGAGCCCACTCAATTCCAGAAATTAAGGTTTTGTCTTACCTTGAAAAGTAGAGCTAAATAAAGTTAGCAGAAAAAAAGCACTTAGTTGCATTCTTTCATCCAGCAATGCCATTTTCATGTGACAGGAGCTGATTTTAAATGATTATTTTTCAATTCTAAATTATTTTCTCTGTCGACGTACTGTCTTCTTTGTCTTTAACATGAGTGAGTGTCCCCCTCCCCTGTGTGTCCTCTTCTCTCTTCAGCAGGAGGGCGCGTCACCTGCCGACTCAAAGCCTTGATTGTGCATGCGAGGCCATGCCCCTCATCTTATTTCCCAAAACAATGCCTGTTTCATTTATGTCCTAAAAGTCTAAAAATCCCTGTAAAGCAGCCACTCAACTTTATCAACTGTAAATTGAAGAGAGATTTTAGTTTATTTCTAACATTTTTCGAAGGTTTTGTTGTCTTATTTTGATAAAACAAAGCATCATGGGATGTTGACAGTAATCCTGTCAGTCTGCCTGCTTGTTTCCTGATATTCACTGATGCGTCATTTTGTCCTTCATGGATGGAGACCTGAAGTAGGCCACTGTTTATTTTAAAAAGAGCAGTTTGAGACCAATAAAGAATATGAAAATGTTAATCATTAGATATAAATAAATGTATTAATTGAACAAAGGTTGAAGGCTGAGCTATAATGCTGTTAATTCATCCTTTCACAATAAAAGTTTATGTTGCCCTTGCTGGAAATTTTGATTTTTAAAATTTCCTCAAATTCTACAGTTGCTTTGATTCAGACCTATTTTTCTCATTAAATGCTTTCATAAAAAGAAAAATGGGTGCTGCACTTTACTTTTAAACAAATATCGCTGTTCATGAACAACAACAACCTGCAAAGACAACATCAAGCTTTTTTCATGAAGCCAGATTGTTTTTTTTACTTATTGCATTTTAACAGTCACAGTTCTGCTTGACATTGACCTTTCTGGGATTAATTTCAGTTATCGTTAATTGGTTTATCATCATTTTGTTTAAATTTGCTGCTCCCTTTGCCTGAAATGTATTACAAAATGACCTAAAATTCATGACTTGGCCTCATTTGATGCCTTTAAAAGGATGCTGGATGACTCAGAGGCAGACACGTCTGTAGATGCTCAGGCTGATCTATGTGGTTTCTATAATTTTTGTCCAATTTTCACAAATATATACCTATTTAATTATTCAAAGTTTTCTAGTGTGCCATTATGCTTTTGTGTACAGATCCGGACAAAACAGCCTCCCTATGAACAATTTAGATGTTTAGATGTGTGAAACACAGCAAGGAATTTTAACACAGCTTTTGAAAACATCCTAGTTTTATTTGGATGCTTAAATTGTTCTACTTCGCACACAGAAAACAAACCCCGCCCCCCAAAAAAACCCAAAACAAAACAAAACAAAACAAAACAATAACACCAGGGTCAAAATTAAAAGCCTCCCTGACGCTAATAGTCAGTTTTGTCTCCTTTTTGCTGGACAACAGCTTGCAGTTGTTGTAGTTTTCATCAAGTCTTAATCTATAAGTATCAATAAAAATTTGTTTTAGAGAAGTTTTGATGATATCTAAAGGTAATCTTTGAAGCTGATATTTGCAAGTCTTTTGTTTACTTAAATTAGTCACCTACATTTATGATAGCCAAAGTATTAAAAGCACTTCCTAGCTACGTATTAAACCACCTCACTGCAGCACAAACTTCAAGCTTATAGATAAATGTAGAGTTGCAACAGAACATGACAAAAATCCCAGGCACAGATGTGTTTAGATATGAAAAACTGTCTGCTTTATTGTCATGGTAATGTTCTGTACAATCAACAGAGAACTGAGGCATTTATGGTTAAATTCTGATTAATGATCATCTCTTGTTCATACTGAGGGACACTGCCAAGGCAGCACTGAAACCCAGTTACAAAACTATACAGATTTTCAGCAGATTTAACACTAATCTTGAAGAACATAATCATTTCAACATGTCTGGGTCCATATTTACATATATCATTTACAAAAACTGCACCTTAAACATGTGTGACTACAGATATACAAGATTAAAAAGCTGCGACTGTTGGTGAACTGCATCATACTGGTGGCCTTAAAGTACACTGCAGTACAAACAGAAGCATTATGAAAGGAAGTTTCTGGGTTTCGGTCGTTGCATAAAGACTGCTTAAGTTAAATGTGTGGCCTATCATACAGGTGAAGCACCTTTGTAAATTAAAATGCAGACAAAAGACGAGATGATCCGTTATGTTTCTTTGGGTCTGCTGAAGGACAGTGTGTCTCAGTACTCCTCCTCTCCTGTGCGTTCCTCCTGCACATCCTCAGGAGCCACAGTCTCAAACAGAGGGATTAGACCAGTGCATAAGCTACTCCTTCAGGCGTGCTTATGTAAAACAGTCCAGTTATTCATTAGTGAGTCCTAGAAGGAGAGAAAAGGAACGTATGATATGTAATTCAAGACAAGAGCCGCAATTAAAATCTTTAATTAGTTTTGCTTTCATCCACACAAGACACAAAATACTCTTTGTCAAAGCAATTAATTAGTTTTTTTTTAACAATAAAGAGATGGGGATTAAAAAGGATATCATTATATTAATATTCCAGGCAAAGCTATCTATAGCAATCCTATCTCTCATGATAAGAGGTTACTTCCCTGCATAAAAATACAAGGCTGAAAAGTATCAAGACATGAAGAGGCAAATAAATGTTGGTTTATCTGAGTGATTGCTATCCTGGAAGGCTGCTTTATCCCACACACTTTTAGAAGTACTTTATGACCCATTTCTCAGAAAACCTCTCCTTAAAACTTGACTCATTACCCACCCAAAGGTAAAGAAATATAGACAGTTAACACTGTAGGTGGGACAAAATATCAATACGGCAATATATCATCATCCTGTGGTACAATCATTAAATCACCAGTGATGAATACTGGCACTGTAGACAGCTAAAAAAAGCATTTTAAAAAAGTTTTCCCAGGCAAGTTGACCCACTTCTACACTACTAAATGACTCCTTATGGTAGCGCCTACAGCATGATGAGGGTAGCATGAATGTATACTTACAGAACAAATCAGTAGCTAACTGGATTTTTAAAAAGATGGAGATTATGTGCGATAGGGATGAAAATTGAAAACTAAATTGGAAAGAATGAATACATCAATTCAACAATTAAGCTTTAAAGGGTGTTTACATATTTTTTACTTAATTTGATGTGTCTATTGCAGAATCCCTGTGTTATGAAATGATTGTTTTTATGGGTCACATACTGTGTCATATTTTTTCTAACTGTGAGTTACAAGGAGGCATGATATTATCTGCATACTACAGGTATCTGCAGAAAGCAGATGCGCTCAAAAAGTCAGTTATCATTACTGGCAGATGTAGACACAGAATTTACCCCCCTTTATTGGCAACTGAAGAGACACGGGTAATACAGAGCTCACAGAGTGAGAGGAGACATGCTCTGAAAAGCTCCATGACTGGAAACTAATCCTGCACTGTGCACTGAGGACTGCAGCCTCTGCATGCAGGTGCCTGCTCTGGTTACTGAGGCCTAGTACACTTGTAGATAGGTAATTCTGAAGACTGAGGTTTTCTGTGTATTCTGACCTTCCATACACAAGCAGCCAACACGGTCGCTATGTTTCTGTTATTACAGAAATCAAACCTGGAGAGGAAAAACACAGGTTTTACCTGTTTAATGTATTGCAAATTAAGCACAGCTGCATGAGTGGTGACATTCAGTTAGTTACCTGGCTGTTCATAATGCTAGAGCAAAACTTATTGCTGACTGGACTCAGATTGATTTGTTTTTCCATAATTTTGCTACGCTAGGTTCCGTTATGCTTCCCTCGTGTGCTACAACTGAATGCACCCATTTCAACTGGTAATGACAGTGGTGCAGAAATCCATTCTGTGGCAGAAATTTGAACAGTTATGGAACTAATACCAGTTTACCGCCCATTACTAAGAAATCTTAGTGGTTATATTGTGCCCCATGTATGCGGGCAGCCTTGTTTCAAGTCCAGTCTGTGGCTCTTTCGCTATGTCATTCCCCACTCTCTCATACCCATTGCTGCCTTTATCCACTGTCCTATCGCTGTAATAAAGGCAAAAATCACCAAAAATAGCTCTTTAAATAAAATGATGATAGAAAAAAAAGTTTTTAGAGTTAAAAGCAGAATCGATGGACCCACCTCAGCTCAGGTTTTTTCCATTATTATTCTCAATCCTTATAAATTAAAAATGGATTCTAAAGACTGAAGTTTTAGATCTGAGCCACTTATACGTTAATTTTCACACTTCAGAAGAATGCATATTGTTTTTGTATTTAAGCGATTTTTCATGACCATCATGGAAACCTTTGGATTAATTAGAAGAAAATAATTTCAACAACAGGTCAATTCTAGCACTGGAAAGACTTGGTGTTCTTTACAGTTAAGCAGTTGTCTCTATACATCGCTGTCAGCTAAAATAAGTTTGGAAATATTGGCATATTGGATATTAGCAAAAATCCAATATTGCCATCCCTCATGAGTGACCCTGCAATTCCTACCTCCAGTTAATAAAACAGTTTATGAAAACACAACTGACTCAAAAGGTTTTCAAAAAATAAACAATTATAGGTTATATCTGAAGATTTTAGAGAGGAGAGTTCAAAACATGAAAGAGAGATGGCGTGTCCTCAAATTTTCTGAAGTTTATACTTCTTCCCACTTCTTTTTGAATATGTAATCTCATTCAGCAATCTCAAAATCGCAAATCTCATTCTTGTTTCTTTTAATCACTTTCTTTAGTTTGTTTGTGTAGGTCTCAATGAAGTTTTATGATCCTTTTGCATTTTTCCCCCTTTTTTCATGTCCATTTCTTGAATCAATCAATTATGAGGATCAACTTAATCAGTACCAATAACAGCTCAGGCTCTTCAAAGATAGATAGTGATACTCACCCTGCTGCTCAGTTCTGTGCTCCCCTGCTTATGCTCCTGAAGCCTTTATACCCTCCCTGCATCTTTCAGTTTGCCCACCAGGTCGTCCACGGTCTCCACCTTCATCCCAGCCTGTCTCTGTGGGGGCTCATCCACTCTCAACACTTCCAACCGTGACGTCAGGTCCACCCCCAAGTCTGCAGGCTTCACATTAGCTATCTTCTTCTTCTTGGCTTTCTGTAAGTAGGACACCATAAGACAAGGGTATTTTACAGGCTTTTTACAACTTAAGTTCCTGAACTGCCTGTGCTAATAGCAGTGTGAATACATAAACGTCTCTTTAATAAGAATGCAGTGTACTATATCTATTTTTTTAGCTTCACTGAAACAGTTCTTGGTCTTTTGTATAATGTTTAGTACATTGTTCTTTCCTTTAACTTTTCAGAGCCAATTCTGCCACCTACCATGATATTAGGCAGGGTGGCATATCTGGGGGTGTTGAGTCGAAGGTCTGCTGTGATCACTGCAGGTGTGTTGATCTTTATAGTTTCCAGGCCACCATCGATTTCTCTCACCACTTTAACCTTGTCTCCTTCCATAGCCACTTCTGATGCAAAGGTTCCCTGAACATCAAGAAACACAAATTAATTCATAGTAAATAAAATGAAAACAAGAAAAGATGTGAAAAGGATCTTTGGGAAAACAGAGAGAACATTCTCAAGACAGCACTATGCCTCCCTCTTCAGTGTACTGAGCAGTGCAGTGTGGGGTTATTTAAGGTAATGGGACTGTCAGCTAGCTCCACCTGCTGGTTGGATTGTGTAACAATATTTCACTGCAGCTCTTCTATGGGATGAGTGTGTCCTCAGAATGCTAAATAACTAAGAAGTAATTGGTTTGGCTGTGGTTACACTTTAATAAGAGTGATACGAAAATGAACACATTTGAACCAGTGTCATGATTACAATCAGCTGGTTTGTGTGGATTTACATTTAATATGTGCCTCAGACTGCTCAACCTGCACACTGTAGCATATTAATAATGTGCTCCATCTAATGGTGAGCCAGTTAAACTTCACTTCACTGGTGAACCTTTGACCCGATTTCCTGCTGTGTGCAGGAACACTGCAGCTCTCACTGACCCCAACTAGTCTCTGCTTACTCTGATAAGACAGCCAGGACAGGAACGCAGCCTGGTATCTGCACTGCTAGCTCACTTTTTTAACAACAAACAGAAAAATAGAAATGGAGATAGTCCCAATGACATTAAACATGCTGTTCCTTTCTGGATAAATTAAAAGGAACCTCTTGGAATAAATGCATAGCAATTAGAGCTCACCTGAGGCCAGTCCAATAAGGCTGCAGTCATCTGACCAGTCTGATTGCAGTCATCATCAATGGCCTAAGAAACACAGAAAGAAACGTCACTTTTTAAGGGTTATGGTGGTGCAAATTAAGCACAGTGTGACAGAAGGAAGATTTATTTAGCTTGACACTGGAAAAGTGATATGACTCCTGACATTTTTACCTGTTTGCCCAGGATGACGAGTTGAGCCTCCTCCTTCTTGGCCAAAGCTGCCATGATCTTAGAGACCTGGAGGGGTCCCAAAGTTTCATAGTCTTTCCCAGCCACTTCCACATGGATGCCACGGTCTGCTCCCATGGCAAGGGCTGTACGGATGGTCTCCTAAACAGGGGAGAGAAAAAGCTCTTGTATGACCTAATTTCAGTTTGTTCCATCCTTACAATATGTTACCAAAACAGGAAAAACATAAATAAGCAACTGGATGGATAAAAATATGTATCTGATTTGTCAAATTCACACCTGGAATCATTACAATAAACATTTCTGAACACTACTTTTTTTATTTATATGTATTTTTCTAACTATCCTCAGTTCATACATAGATTTGTTCTGTCCACAACACTGACATTAATTATTGGAAATATATTTTTGTAATATCTTTCTTCCATAACAAAAGATGGATTACAAATTAATTTGGATTCAACTCAGATATCTGACCAAGAAAGGTACAGTGAGGGAATTTATTACTCTCATTTCATCCTATCAACACTACACCAACGGTTTGGCATCATTTCCCTTAAAGATGTTAATAATGAAGTTAAAGCCCAGCTTTAAAAAAACAGAAACCCCTAGAAAGATCTCTTCATAAAGTAGGCATCTAGCCAAACTTCACTGTCTTCCAAGACTACATTGATTAACAATGCAGGGGTGCAGAGTCTGGCCCCATCACACCCACCTGTGCTTGCTGTGGCCCACAGCTGACAGCCACAACCTCCTTAATAAGCTTCTTCTCCTTCAGCTTGACCGCCTCCTCTACAGCAATCTCACAGAAGGGGTTCATCGAGTGCTTGACTCCATCAGTCACCACGCTGCTGTTGTCCGGTTTCACACGGATCTGAGGAGAAAGACGACAGCGGGACATTGTCACTTCAGGGGTGCTTGATGACAAATAATCCATATCACCTGGATTCTCTGGCAAACAAGTGACACAGGGATTTAGTAAGAAAGTTAGCCAGGAAAGTGTCCAGAGGGTAAGAGACATTTAGCGCTGCATGCTTAAACAGATGCCCTTTAGCTGGAAGATTGTCTTCATTTTTTGCATGTGCTCAGTCCTCATTCTTATCGCTCCGCACTGCTTTACTATTAGAAAATTATAGAGGAGAACATCCTCTCAAGGTGTAAAACAAGTCCTCTAGAAAAAAAAAAAGTTTAATTGTATAGCCTCAATCATAATGAAAAGGCTTCCCTCAAGATTTTGGAACCTGGCTGGAGGGACTGATCCTGTTCAGTCACTAGAAAAACAGAGGGGTCTGGTCAGAGTGATGTACAAGTCATGTTTTTCTTCACCCAACTGAAATGATAGTTACTGATGCACATGGGAGCTGTCATGCTGAAACAGAAGTCCTTCTTCTTCTCCACTGTTTCTCCAAAGTTGGGTACTTTTTTGGTAAAAGCTATAGCTATAAGAGTTTGCTGGAACTTTTCCAAATGGTTGCAGACATTTACTCATAAGCTCCATACTTCAGCTTCTTAAACTACATAGTAGGACTGTCATGATACCGTGTTTTTAAATCTCACTACCAATCGAGTTAAAACCAAGCAAAAGATACCTGTTTTGATTCCACAACAACAGAAATACAAGTCCTACACTCCTAATATGGTGCAATGTCTCATCTTCAGTGATCAAAAATGGCCAACAAACTCTTGCCCATTGTCTTTATTGCACAAAGATGCAATTCAAATATCAAGACAGCACTCTCACTCCCTTTTGTGGCAGTTGTTTCTTCTTCGGGTTGGTGCTTTATACCTGAAGTATCGACATGTTTCAACATTTTTTACAACCTTACAATAGAGGAATGATACGTTAGTACTCTTGTACTAACATTTTTCATACAGCTATACAACCCCAGAGTATTTAGAGTTAAAAATGTTTCAATGATGATGATTAAATAAGAAATAAACAGTGATGCTGAGATTTCCTTATCACCATAACAGACCAAACATGACTCATGATACACAGATGTAACAAGCCTTTAACAGACATGAAACTAAGCATTGAGTAAATACTTCCAAATGGTATGACCTTAAAACAACAAGTACATCTTTTGACCCTTCATATTTCAATAATTTGACTGTCTGGACTAGAGAGCAAGAGATGTGTCAGCACTGAAGCTGTACAGATCCTGTTGCAGGCAGCTGGAGCAGGAGTATTCTTGCTCTTACATGAAACAGCTGCAAAAAGATATTGATTATGGTGTTGTTCTTCATCTCGTGGAGACTGTAAGAGGTGACGGTCCCCATTACCCAACAAGCGCATTTAAGAAGTACAAAAGCCCCTTGGTTTATTCCTTTTAATGGGATTCGTTTATTGTTTAGCCAGAGATCAGGTTACACGACTTGAAAACATCAGCTTGACAGCAGCTCAGATACCACATAGGAAGTCATATATTACGTAGTAGCGGATCGTTTCATAAATTTTACGTCACAATACATCCTGACAAACGTGTTATGCCTCAGGCTGTACATTTACATGTCAAATATGTGCACAGTTGTGCTCCTTAGCTGTTGGGACACCGCCAGCTGGCTTCGGCGGGCTAACGAAAGCTAGCAGAACTCATAAAGTCAAGGCAGTTAGCACAAATAAAAATAATTTTAACGTCAAAGTGTCAAGTAGAAGTATATTACCTTAACGGCGTAGTCAATGACACGTTTGACTCCAACGAGAACACGACCCGACATCGTGGCTGAGACGTTAAACTACACTGTGGTAGACGGCTAACGTGAAAGAGTCACCGCAATGAACCTTCACCCAAGGAGGAGAGGTCGGACCTATTTTACAGTGACACCAAGAGAAGGAAAGTGAGGGGACCGCCTACCTTTCCAGCCAATGGGACTCTTACAACATAAACGCTCTCAACGCTGATTGGCTGTAACTCGTCTTGAGCGGTTGCTAAGTTCATCAAACATTCAGTCGGTGTCGTGGTGGAGTCAGTGGGTCAAAGACGATAAAAACTTAATAAGAATTAAGGGAAAAGGGTAAAACACACTTAATGCTCCCGGTCGATGATTGATTGATTTTAAATCCCTTAAACCGTTTGAATTACGAATTTTCACACACAAAAAGTAGGTGCTTCTTTTATATGTGACGAAAAAACCTTCAAAAAGAAAGGTTCCGCTTTCAGTGGGGTAAAGTTCATAGAAAATTGTAGTGACATAATAACAGCCAAGACATTAAGACATTCTGAAATGTATCGTAAATTTAGTCAGGACTCGGAATTCCACGGAGAAGCATGTTTTAGCTGAACAGTCATTTAAATATATATAGTTGTTGTATGGTTGTAATAATAACGGTTTTAGTAAAAATGTCTAATTATACGAACTCCCAAGGCACACCATTTGAGAACTACTGGTTTAAAATAACGGCCCCTTCGAAAACCAGGGATGAAGCACACTTGAGTACTTTTCAGAAGCTTTGCAAGATTTTTTTTCTGTACACTGTAAGAGATAAACTCATTTGATCTATTAAATTTATTTATATTACACATCAAAACTGAACAAACAAACAAGGCAAATGTATGGCATTGCTTCTGTTAAAAATCAGTTCATTAACAATGTCCTTTGGAAAAGGTGCTGTATTAATCAGCCCTACCCCTTTTTCCTCGTGGAATATTCAAAATATATTGTTAGATAAACCTGAGCCAAAAGCTGTATAACACCAAAGCACACAGCTAAAAGAAAAAAAAAAAAAAAAAAAAAAAAAAAAAAAAGCCACACAAATTGATCATTAAATTGGTGTTTAATATTTGGGGCTATGCCCAAAGCAAAGGAGTGTTCAGTGGCCTGCTTCCTTTACATTTCTCTGCTCATCAGGTAGTTGTATTCACTATGTTAAGGTAATTTTAAACATAAATTCAGATTTAAAATGACAACACATCCACTCATCATTTGGGTAAAAAATCATGTGGTTGGACTTAATTTCCTTCAGAGTTTACATTATTTTGTTGATGTAATTGCTCATAACGCGCCATTATCATTTTAAGATCTTTACACACAATGTTGAAACTAAATCATTTTCACTTTTGCCTCCAATAATGTCTGACACTTATTTTTAGGTTACATTTTGGTTGGAATTTGATGTTAAAGTTTACAATTGGAACTATGCATTTTCAAAGAAAGAACATAAACAGCAAATGTAAGTACTGAATTGTATTTTTTCCTTTTACTAAGAATTAAACACCCTTGTTGTGATCAGCAATGCCCAATTTTTTATCACTGACTTTGATTTGCATCTATCTATCATAAAAGTAAGAAACTACACACTTTTAACCAACCTGAAAGATTTGGGGCTTTTGGGAAAGCATTTGGGGCCTGAGCCCCATAAGCCAACCCCTCACTCCACCTATGGCGTGGACCATACTAAAATACCATTAACAAAGACCCAACATTATTTAGTTAGGGATGTGCTAGTGCATGTGTTAGTTAGGGATTACTGGCACAATGTTGGTAACATCTGGTAATGGCTTAAGATCACAGATCACACATCGGCGGGATGTACTTATATTAAGTAAGTGGTGAAGAAATACATAAGCATTTTCCTAATGTGGGGGTCAGAAAGCTAAAATGGGATATTATGTCATACTTTAGGAAGATGCTAATAAACACATAATATAATGTGAGGGAAATAGTACAAATAATTTAAATCCATCCACAGTAAACAATATTGCACATTAATATAAGGAAATTATAGCACATACATGCATTGAAATGCATGGATATTCATAAAATGACACAACATTTTTTGCTTGGCTGGCTGGCTAAGGGGGCCTGGGTAATTTACTTTCTGGGGGCCCAAAAGCACTGGCTTCGCCCCTGACCTCAATGATTACCTTGCTGAAAGAACCGTCAGTTTTGATATTTCCAGTACCCTTTACACCATGAGCCCAGTTTAAAGCAACTTTTATCAAAGCTACAGTGGAGAGGAAACCCGTTGTTCAACAGTAAGAAACCTCAAGCAGAACCAGATTCATGTTAAACAGTCAAGTGCCTGACTGTATTGCACAGTAGGCCACAGTATACAATTTGGCACCACAGCTGTTCCATAGGATGACCTCCCTCCTACTGTGATGCAATGGGGTTTCAAAGTGGTTCCCACCAATATAACAAAAAGATTGTCTGACTCCTCTGTTGAATAAATATATCATAAATTCAATAATAGTTCCAGATAGCATTGCATCGTGGTATAAGGATATGTCAGAGACGACCAAAAATAAAATTAAGACAACTAGAAGACAATAAGGTGCAGACAGGAATGCAAGAGGGGCTGTATTTTACAAGGCGCCAAGCATTCTCCGGAGAAACATAACAGTAATGTTTATGTGTCATAGTCTATAAACGTTTCATATTATACTTGTTCAATTCTGAGCAGGACCATTAAGCCACATTTTACAAGGACAGTGAACGTTGATGTCACCCCGAGGACATGTAACGGTTGATTCAATTTTTGTTTTAAATTTTAATGTTCCGTCGAGATAGCTTTTGTCCTTCCCATTTTCTCCTCAGATGACCAACATCGTCGCCTATATATGTTCGGTTGGAAATGTGAGTCTGTTGTTGTTGTCTCCGGGGATAAAAACAGTCGCTGTGATCCCGCTGACCCTGCTCGGTGGTCTCCATTGAGCTGAAAATCCTCCCCCGGGCGCGCGACAGCTGATGGAGCGGAGTCACCTCGGATCACCAGCGGCTGCAGCACACCGGCCTCCATTTTAACTCCGACACCGAGCCGTACCTCACGTGTCCTGGGCTGTCTCTCTCACATGACCCGAGTGTTTGTTCCCGTGATCAGCACTTCCATCTCCGTCTGTGACACCGAATATCACTTTTTATCCCAACACTGATGGATATGCTTGAACCGAGTCTGGACAACGCAAGGTAACACAGTCGGTCAAAATGGCTAACTGGGACAAGCTAGCAACAACATGCTATTACAGACAGCTAGTTTACGACGCTTTACAAGGCCTGACCTAAAAAAAAACTTGATTTAACAAAGTCAGTATTAACAAAGTGTTGAAGTTATCACCCTAAGTTTAGTGCCTTGGTACAGGTCATCTGAGCATTTATAACCAAAAATAACAATGCTAAGTTGCTCGAAACATGACAACAATTAGCTAATGACACTACATAAGCTAAGTTAGCTAAAGCTAGCCTTTAAAACAAACAACTGTGATGTCAGCTACTGTAGGTAATCCCAGGACGCATAGGATGGTTTGTTTTACAATTAGACTGTGTTATCTCCTGCTTGTATAAGTTTGCCATCAGCTGAAACAAACTAAGGGTCGTTTCAGCTATTAATTTTATTCAGACTAGGCTTGTGCATAATTTGTATTTAATTATTACTTGCGTTTTTGGTTCGCAGCCAAGAAAAGCAAGAGGAAGAAGTTGTCCAGACATCTGAAGGTAATCATTTATTTACAAAGTGATATTTTGCATCATTTAGCACTTTCACAAAAGTGATTTTTTTTACCAAAAAGTAACGGAACTTTAATGCAAATAGATAATGCTCAATCTTGTCCATATGGCCAAATAAAGCAATTGCAAATGTGAGCTATGACTCGCTAAACTGACAAACATTACTTTAAGTAAAAATCTCATTTGGTTGCTGATATTTATTGTTCCTATTTTTGTGTTGTGACAACTTGCTTATCTTTTCTCCTTCTCTCTTAAGACGGAACAGGAGAGGAGCAGACAGCTGTTACCATAGCCAGCGTTCAGCAGGCTGCAGCGTTTGGAGACCATAACATTCAGTACCAGTTCCGCACGGAGGGGGGGCAGGTATGTAACCAGTGGATTCTGACTATTCTGAAAGGGTCATCAGTATCCAAAGTGGATAGGAATTGCAGTTTAAGGCAGGACTGACAGAAAGAAAGTTGACTTTTCAGAGGAAGATACACTGTATTAGTCCCTGAGGGTAAATTCTTTGTTCCCCCTCTTATCAGACATGCTACACTCATGGGCCAGGAATATGCAATATATAAATGCACCACCCCTATTCTATGTAACCTTGCAAAGCAGATGGATATGCCCGTTTCCTTGTTTTTCATTGGTGAATCTATCTTGCAAAGCTCCCATCTGAACAGTCTGGGCCCGGTTAGAAAGTGCCAGGACCAAGCAGCGACAAGGGGCAGTACTTTCAGGCTCAGCAGAGTCCTGATGTAAACAAGCAGCAGCAAGAGCTGGTGTAGTTATGGAGGAAGAGATTAGCGTGGATGCTGCTAAAGCACCAGTTTCATCAGAACTTGACAAAATTTCTTCGTTAAAAGAAGAACAAAGAACAGCAGTGAGTTGTTTTCTTTTCAAAAATGACACAAGTTGAGTACTTACATGTCTATAGTCGCCATGTTTCGCGTTATTCCTCTCTAGCTGCGCACATGCAGCTCGATAGCAGCTATGTCCAGTGTTTTGTTGCTCTGATTGGCCCATGGAAATGTGATAGACAGAACGTTCATCTAATCACACTCTGAGTTTTTTTTTCAAATCCTCTGCCTTTTCTTAAACGTCCTGAAGCTTTCCCAGATGGATGTGTGAAACAAATCCATCCGGTGTGTCAGGTTAAATTCTGTGGACATTCACTACGATGTCAGAATGAGGGAATGCACACTAAAGAGTGCCCAAGCAGTCCAGAGGTTGGTGCAGCAACAAGGCCATTGTAAATACTTAAGTCCATACTGGGAGTTGAACTGGTGAACCCAAGTTCCCATTAACTTAGCCACAGACGATTGGTTGATTAAAATCCAAAGAGACATTTAATCATTAAAGTGGCCAGAAATGTTTTTAAAATTATTTTGGGCATTTTGCTCCTGTGACCAGTGTGTTAAGGACTGTAGCCTCTGCTTATGCGTGCCTGCTCTACCCAATGAGCTACACGGGGGCCCAGCACCTAGAACCGTTGATGAGTACAGTGACAAACAGATCACTACATGTACAACAGGACTACAAGCCAAGGATGGGTGTTATGAAAAAAATATCGTATCTTGTTTTTTCCTTAGGCAGGATTAAGATGTAGGGATTTGTTTTGGAGATTTGGAGATAATTTGTATGTTATTGTTAAGAATGATCAAACTGACCCCCCCTATTATTTCTGAAATGCACAAATACTGCAAAACACAAATACAAATGCTGACAAGTTAAGTCTGGCTGAAAATGTCCATTGTGTTCTGGAACATCCTGCAACAACCAAAACAATTCATTATTTGCTGTTTTTTGAGGGGGGTCTTGAGGGCTTCTCCCAGAGAATTCTATTTTCCGCACGCCGAAACATTTTAGAAATTGTGCATTTTCTGCACCACTCTAAACCTTCAATATGTTAAATTGTTGCATTTAACTGTACTTATAGATTAAAAAACTATTTCAATGCAATATTTTTTATTCAGTTGAGTTCTTATATTCTCTCAAATATTTCCAACAGTTTTCAAAACCACACAAATTCTTAAATTTTAGGACTGGACGTGTCTTCTTGTGGGGGCTGCCATCAGTTGCATGTTAAATTGCTAAAACAAGCTCACACCCCTGTAACAACAAACCATCCAAATGCACCCTACTATGCATTTCAGGTGGAGCAGCCCTGCTGCTCAGAACAGCAGCTTGCGTGGCTTGCTTGTTCTTTTCAGTTGCGGACTCTGTTCAATAAAATCTGCACTCCCTAAGGCTTGTTTACTGAACAATAAACAGATGTTTTGGGTCATTGTTAAATTCCTGGCATTGAGGGGGGAGAGTTGTTAAAATTGGCGCTCCAGGTTTGCGCTGCAGGTGATCCCAACATGCTTTGTTCGGAGCATCACAAAACCGCAAGGGCACTATTAACAGCTCTACTCCTTCATTAGGAGAAATTTAACAGTGAAACCAAAATGTTGTTTTGCTGTTTAGTAAATGCACCATATTTAGTGTTATTCTGAGTTCAAAACAAAAAACAGAAGTAAGAGGTAAGTGGAGCGGAGCAGTGCTGGTCTCCACTTGTCATATTATCGTATTGTTTTGATTGAGAGCCCCCAACAGCGGAATTTAGGTATTACATGTTGAAGGGCGGGTGTCATGAAAAACTGTATTTGTGTTGTTTTTTTTTTTTCCTTCTGTATGGGGGTTAAAAGGGACATGTAATGCAAAAATCACTTTTTTAGGATTTTCTAACAAAAATATGTGCCCCTGAAACAAGCCATTCTCAGATTTTACATCTAGTGACCTCACCAGGGGCCTAAGCACCCGCCCCCAGGTTTGGTTGGCCCTCCCCCACTTCGAGGAAAATTCTGCCCTCCTGTACTGATCCTCTCAGCTGAGAGCAGAGATACTGGATAGCTCAGTGGGTTACCCTGCTGACTATCGTCTAGGAGATTGACAGTTCTAATCCCAGTCTAAACTTTGGGAAAAAATTGTCTGTAATGTCATAAGTGCTGCATCCATTTCCTGAGAGGGGTGTGGTCAGGGGCAGAGTCGGACAGCAAATTACCATTTAAAGCCACAGACACAGAAACGGCTCCTTCTGGGCTGAAACAGAGGAGTTTTTAGACATGCAAAAATCCAATACTGGAGTGTTTTTTCAGCAACAAACTTCTCAGGCGTGTTTGGGGACCTCTGAGACCAGTATAAACTTGTCTTAAAAGGGTAAAATATGTTACCTTTAAGGCTTTGATTTCTTGCAGCTCTTTTCATATTGGTTTTTGAGAGGTCAATTTGTGGGTCACTGTCTAGAGCACCCAAACTTATTTGCCCTCTATAATGTTTGAAATGCACAAATACTGTGTTGACAACAAATTAAGAAAATCTGAAGATGTCCTTTGTCTTCTGTAACAACCTGTAGGGCAAATCATGAAATGTTAAGTTTTTGTCATTTTAGAGTTGAAACCATCCTGCAAGGAGGGTCTTGAGGTCTTCTCCCAGATCATTTTAAGCAACAAACATTAGTTTCTCTGCTTTCTGAAACCAATGTTTGCATTTTCTGCACCATCTTAAAATTTAAGTTGATTTACTTGTCTTGCAGCTCTTGTGTTTGAAATCTTTTTTACTGTTCACCAGGCACATTTTCACAATGTGATAAATACAATTAATTTAAAATGTTGAATGTATATTTCCCTGCAGCATTTCTGCAGCTTCAGGGATCTAGATTTTTTATGCGTAGAAGGGTCATAAAACATTTATTGACAGAGTGGTGCTGTTAATATCAAATTCTTCTACCCAATAAAAACTCCTCTCTGAATCAGTGGTTAGCAGGGGTATGAGGAGACTCTTATCTCATGAGACGAGATGAGATTTTACACTTTTTTTAATCTTGGAAAAAAAATACGTGGGTGGATAATATGTCCTTTATACAACTGAAAGTCCTAATTGCAACACATTCAGGTCTATTTAGAAATGTTTGAACTGACTCCTGTTGTACTGAATAGGCTATCAATGCTTCCAAACAGTTTTTTTTGGTCTAAAAAATTGTACATTTTAATGCTCTTCAAATAAAACCTTTCATTTTATCGGTCTACAAAATCTTTAATTTACTACACCTATCACTGCAATTACAATAATTATATCTAATATATTTTATAATATATATTAAAACAATTTACATTATTTTGAAAATACTTTAAGAACTGTTTACAACAGACTGAAATATAAAGAGCTGCATCAGTAAAATCAAACTATTTCTTACCCTCACCCTAGCTTATTTTATTGTTTTGTAGTCTTTTTTCTAATATGAGCTTTGACAGTGTTGGACATGACGCACAGATGAGCGGGTGTGTTTGTGTGTGTGTTGGTGAGCGAGTGTGTGTCTGATCTGTCTGCTGTCAGACAAACAGGGATCGTTTAACTAGGGCTAGAACTTGGGTTTTTGGAGCTAACAGTGGACTCTATGGTGTTCAGACTGTTTGTTTTGTTAAGTTTACTGCTGCAGCACACAACGGCCCGCTGTGCTACTCATGTTGAGCTTCTAATTAATAATAGCACAGCCAACAGCTGATGGATGTGTGACTGACAGACAGTGAGACAAGAAGGTGACATGACGAAGCAGCGACTGAAACAAAGTTAAGTCATATATACTGGCATTATAAGCGAGTCTGCGTGCTGTATTCTCCTCACGAAGACTGCACAGGTTACCAGCAGCAGCATTTAATCATTTCACACTGTTATGATTAACTTACTATGCATAGGTGGATCTTGTGCAGCCCTAAGTAGCACACACGGAGGAGGGGGTGGAGATTGGAGCAATCATTCTAATGGATTATGGATCAGCTCCGTTAATTCATTAGCTCTCTCACCAACAGTTTTAAAGTGTCCAGGCCATCTTTGTGATCTTTTATAACTTCCAGTTTGGTATTTTTTTTCTGTAAGGAGAGCTGCAGCTCCAAGTGTCTGCGCAATATTGATCTTGCAAGATTGATTTTTCTGCAACGAGAAATCTTGTGGCGTTTTGATCTCGCAAGATCTTGCCACACCCCTAGTGGTTAGCTTACCAGCATTAAATTGATGCAGCACAAACAGGTCAACATCAGCTTCTGACATAGGTTCATGCCAGATTATTTACCAGTTTTTGTCAACAGGGCAGATATCAGTCATCTGGATGTTAAACTGATGTACCTGTACATCCCTGGGTGTTTCTGCAGATTCTATGATTTGAAAACAGTGCAAATTTGAGATAATTGTTGTTTGTTAATAATATTTCAACCTTGCATCTATTTTTACACCATATAGACTTGAGAAATTACAGAATAGTCTTAGCTTTTACCTAACTGTGTGAATTAAAAAAAGCATCCCCCAAACAATCTTTCAGTGTAAATTTGATCTGTTTTTCCCCCAACCGTGTTGTTTCCCTCCTCTTTTTCTAAGAAAAGTCAGGAGAACAGCAAGCTCTTAATTGCCTGAAGGTATGACTGTGTGTTTTTCTTTTTCTAGTCCCATGATTGACTGGTGACCTTTGTCAAAAGTGTCTCCTCACCATCCACTAATCGAGTTAATTCCCTCTAACTGTGGTGAACGATGAACAATAGGACAGTGAAGCAATATGAAGTAATTGGAAAGGAGTTGTTCAAGTTAGTTTCTCTGTTTTTGGATGATTTACACTGGGGGGAATTAAACCACTGATCCATGTGGCTCATTTGGCTGTAAACAAGACTAGCGTGAGTGATCATGTGATTACAGTCTGGTCTCGGATTGGCATGGGGCTGCTGTCACATGTCAGTCAGGAGGAGAGTCACATGATGGAGAAATACAAATACTGATTCTTGGAACAAACAGGCTCATTTTCTCTACTTGTTTTTAAAAATTGAATCAAGCACAATCTGAGACACGAGCATATAACATCCAGCACGAAATGCTTACGCTTCAGAATGCGCCTTAAGTGAGATTAATGCATCACGGAGATTAGGAGTACGGCATCAGAAACCAGAGGCTTGCTTGGACTGAAGCAGTAGACATGATAAACAAATCTACAAGTCAGGTAAGCTTTTATTGAAGATGTAGTACAACCTGTTTTAGGGTTGTTTTTTTTCATTTTATTCTATCTCTCACCTGTGCTCCTCCCTCCGCCTTGCAGGTTACGTATCGTGTTGTTCAGGTAACCGACCAGCAGCTTGAAGCAAGAGACGATGGAGGAGGAGCAGTGAGTGTTGTCTCTACGGCCGCCTTTACTGGGGCTCCTCAGGCTGTGGCTCAGGTACCAAAATCTCAAATCTTTTAGGATGACAGCCACATTGCATGAGCTCAAGTTTTAACCTGCAGTATTTTTACTTGTACTGTTCCAACTGTCTGCCTTAAGAAGTTGAAAACAAAAATTTAATTTGACTCACCGGTGTTCCCTCTGTAGACTCCACTTGATAACTACAGCTCTGCCATAGAGCTCAAATGCTGTCCAAAACTCAATCATAAGCATGTGAAAGAGTCTACCATTTTACCTGGCAAAATATTTCTTACTTGTGATTACAACTGCAGGGAGAGATTTTTATTTTTACATGTGAGTCTAGCAACACTGCAAAATCTTAAAAGTAAACAAAGGTGTTTGTCTAATTTCTAGTATAAATACCTAATTACAATTTGTGTAAGACATTAGATTTACCTCAAGGGCTAAAAGATATTGGAAAAAGTGACACTGTGATATCTTGTTTGCATAAGATAATTTTTTTGTCATTTACTGTGATAAAATCAGTTTGTTGTTTATTGTTTGGTTATCTATTGCAGAAACTCTTATTGTGATAACAATAAAATAGCAATCTATTGCTTAGCATTAGCTGTATGCCAGTTTATGCATACAATTTGTAGACAATTAACAAGTCATTTTTTTGCCTTTCTTGCTGATTATTTTACCTCTTACAAGCGAAAAAGTCATTATTTTATTCCTTGAAGTAACATGATTTATCAGCAGATATTGTTTGACAAGAAAATTAGAAAAATATGTCTGAGTTTTTGCAGTGAAGGCAGTACAAACAATGAATTATGAGCCTGTGCATGACGTCTGTCAAAAATGGAGCTTCTCACAGAGTAAAAAACCCAGTTGTTAAGACTAAAGCACAATAGTAATGAAACCAAACACAGAAAGTGTTGTTTTTTTTAATCTAGCACATGCAATTTTCTCCACAAGACCACGAACAGATCTAATTAGTTTTCATTTGCAGAATGCTGCTGGACTGACCTGGCTATTATCTCTGTTAATAAGATCACTTGTACTTCTTTCTCCCTTCTTTTATTCCTGCTGTCAAACCACACTTTGTCTTGCTTGTAGGTCCATGGGGGATAGTAGTATTGAGTCTGACAGAGACTGAGGTGTGCATTTACCTGCTGTGACTGCTCCATTGCTACCTGTTCAAGCCTTTCCTCCGCCTCTCTTTCTCTCTCTTATCTGTCACAGGCTGTGATCCAGAACCCTTTCAGTAATGGAGGAAGCCCAGCGGGAGAGGCGGTGGGAGGGGAGACGCGCTTTGCTTACTTTCCCGCAACCGCGGTGAGCGACGGGACTGTGTCTGTGCAGGCCGCTGCAGACCCCACGCTTACACAGGCAGGGGGTGAGTCAGTTCTCACACTTAATTTGGGCTGAAGTTTACAACAGTGCTGTGAGGCTAATTTAACCGTTATTTTCAGTGACAAGCAAGAGTGTATGCAGAGAACTGTTATGAGAGAAGAAAATCCCTTTCTTCAGTCATCATAAAAAACACGATCCCTGCAGATTTGGCTGATCTGAGACTGAAAGTAGGTCCATATGAAGCAGTGTGCATTATAAATGATGCTCCTTTTGCTCACCTCCATGATTGGATTATAAATAGTGATACAGGTGGACAGAAAAATTCTCCCAGCAGTGGCTCCACAGTTTGGAAAAATGTGAATTAAAGGGTGTTTGTATTCTGTACACCAACCAAGTTTTGCTGACATTCTAAGAAAGAAATATGTCATACAAATATGTCATTTTAGCATATATTTCTAATTTTTTTCCACAGCTTAAAATATCCTTCCTCTTAGCAGTTTGTAAATGACACAAGTCATAAATGATCAGCTGCCAAAATGAAATCAGTCACGCAGGTCATATTTACTGTTTGCTTAATATCACATGTCCTCCCACCCGGCCTCTCTTCCTCTTTACTGCCATATGTCCTCGTCTGGCTGCTCTGACTGCCCCTGTGGTTTCATGGTGGTGATCCAGAGGAGACTCGTGAACTATGTAGAGCTTTTAGTGATTGTGGTCAAAGTTTGGTTGACCCACAGAACAGGAAGTGGCTTTCTGGCCCTGCTTTACACAACTGGCATCTGCCTGTTCTGGCACAGTGTTGCTCAAAAACTGACTGTCAGTGGTCTCTGATGGTTTTAAAAGGAGAGTGTAGTGCTTGAACAGTGGTGAGAACTTGTTATTCATCATCCAGTTGGAGCTCCCTGGAGCTCTTTAGGCTCAGACTCTAAACAAAAGTGACATCTGAATGGCATGAGAACTTGACCTGAATCCTAGGATGCATTTGTAACACAAAGAGTCTAATATTTAGTTATTCCCTTTTTAGGAAATACTCCAAGCAATGAATGTAAATTTACAGCGTATGGCGCTAAGGTTCCGGGACTGAAATAGGCAAATGCCATCTGAAAAATGTAGGGCTGATATTGGCTATTGCAATATCTTCACTAATTGTATGTAATAATTGATGGGATGTATTATTTTTAGTTGATTGTTCACAAGTTGGGTATAGTCAGGATTACAACCTGGTTAAAAATGATTTTCTGATCCAGCTCAATCCACATTTTAATCCTAAAATATCAATTCATTTAATAGAGAGATAGACCTTTGAATATATTCGATATACAAGTGGTTCCTCCATATGAAGATGTGCTACATGAAGGTAAATATTGTGCAAATATGTACTGGTTTGAGAGCAGATTTTACTGCAAACCAGAACATTGTTAAGATGTGTTCTTTGTACAAATTCCAACACAAGTTTTCTGAAAATCTCTTCTGTTTTGTAGCAACATAGATACTGTAACTGAAATATCCCTACATGAACTGGTGTCAAATTGAATAATCAAATTAGGACCTTGGAAAGCAAATTTATTTTGGCAATTAATGGTGATACCCAGCCCTGCTAAGGATAAAGGCTGTAACAATACACTCAATTCATGATCCGATACAATTTGTGGTGCTGAATTCACAATATGATGTATTCATGCTTTATGTAAGGGCTTAACTAACCCACTTCTTTTTCAAGTTACAGATAACAGTTCTCCTCATAAAACTCTCATTTGTTATGCTTTTGTTTTGATTTTTTATTTCTTTACGCTAAGATTCCTTTATTTCTGTTTGATACCTAACATAGTTTTATCTTGTAAGACACTAGAGGTTTCTCTGATTGATTGCAAAGTTACAAGTGGTCAATTAAAGTGGGAAATAATTCTATCAAAAGCAAAAAAGAAGTTACATGTATTTGTACCTTTTGAGAACAGATGAGCCCCCATGTTGTCAGTTACTCCTCTTTCTTCCTCTATCACCTGTAAAGCAGGTGTGAGACATTACTCGAGTCAAGAGAAAGGAAGAGACAAATCCATTTAGCCTAGCAGGTGATACAGCTAGAGTGATATCAGATACATCTGATTGACGCTCAGTCTTAGTAATGCCACTCTGGGGTTTAATCGTTCAGATTAAATGATATTACCGATATATAAATGCACACTAACTAGCCTGCACGCACGTGACAGACAAAAACAGTGGAAGCGCAGCGTTCATCCGTGCTGTGATCATCCGATTCATCTGCTGTAGGGAAGAAAATCTAGGAAATTCAGGAAACCTGCGGTTCTTTTCTTCTTTGGCAGCTCTGGCACTGATTTGTGCACTGTTGCTGATACAGTGCTGCCAAATCGGTGAAATACCATAATTCCAGTAAAAATGTCATCCATGTGCTGTAATGCTTGTCAGAAAATGAGTTTTCATGATGTCAGAGCTTAGAGAGCTGGAGGTGGCATGAAATTTGCTGAAGGTGGTCGCCTCATTATTTAATATGCTGGAAAAACCCTGAGTTTTGATGAAACTGTCGCTATACAAAAGCTACATCCATGCTAACCGTGTGTAAATCACCTGTGTCATCACAATATGATATTAGTATTTTGTTCAACAATATGATATTTCTGCTATCACAAATTCTGCCACAATACGATTTCAAAAGGTTCAAAATAGGAGTCTTCGATCAATACGTGGTGATTTTGTGCACAACTTACTTGCTACCGCCTCTTTCACCTCAAATGACCAGTCTTTGGTCTGGCACAAAGGTGCAGATTTGAGCTAACATGATATATTTTACACTTGTACTGTCAGACATCACAAACTCAGCGTTTCATTATTTAAAACTGTTGAACTTGAATTCAAGAGAAAGGGGACAAAGAAGTTTAAAGGATGTAAAAACTGAGTGACCTGCACATGAGCAGGCGAGAAAACAGCTGATTTGAGACGCTATTAGGACTGCAAATTTTGCTTAATTGCTGATTGTTGTATCAAAAAACTGTTCAGCTGCCTAAAAGCGTAGAAAGCAGTTTGTCAGAGCATGTTATATCCTTAATTTTGTCTAATGAACAGTTTAGACCACACAGACTATCAATTTACTGTCATTCAGTTAAAAATCAGTAAGTCTTCTTATTAATGAAGTGTCGAATAAATAGTATTTAGCCTAATTTATATACAGAACTCCAAAACAATCAATTTTCTAGTTGTTTTCACATGAATTTAGTTGTTAATTGAATTATACTTTATTGTCTCTGTTCCCAAGGCACACACTTGGTGAGCAGGTTCAGCTACAAAACAAATGTAACTTACAATTGCTTATAAACAATGTTTCTCAAATGTTCAACGCTGTTACACTACACAATGTTCACCCTGCACAAGTGCTAACACATGGCACTACAGCATTTCATAGCAATATACCATCTGCCCTGCCCTTTAGTTAGAAGCTCATAAGTTTTAGCAAGAAGAATCTGGCTCATAAACACAGAACAGCTTTCCCTGCTAAAAACTGCGTTTCAGAACGATGAACAGGCACAATAAACGTTCATACGAGGTCGTTGTGTTGCTTCAGTGTGGAAGGCTTTTTGGAGTTTTTGACAGTTTATCCTTTAGCATATTTTAATGTATAGCATCCATAATGGCGCTGAGATTGTGAAGCACATCTTCTCTTTTTTTGGCCTCTTTTCTCTCTCTCACTGAGCATTGTGTGTTAATCTCACATCACATGACACCCACACGGAAGTCAGATGCCCTGAAGCCCACTGAGTGGTGTCATTTGACACACCTCAGTTCTAAATTGTAGAAGTAGAAGCCACAAAAAAGCGGCCTATTTTTGGAGCTTGTTGTTTTTTCTTTGGGGTGTTATGAGTGGCTGCCTGTTGGTGTCACAGAGAGGGAAGAAGGCCGTGATGTGTCTTTAGTGTGGATAACAGCTAAAGTCAGGGCCTTAGAGAAGGAAGAGAGCTGCTGTCTCTCCTCTGTGAGCCTGGGGCAGTTTAAGCAGGCATGACATACTGGCTGAGGACTGCTCTGTAGGGTGTAGGAGGTGGAGAGCGCTTTACAAGCTGCTATTTCCTATGAGGTGAAGGATAGTAGAGGATGGAGCATTGGGCTCTGGCAGAGAACACCACTCTGGCAGCACTAGAGCCAGCATCACTGAGAAGTGTACTGTCTTTATCATTTTTTGGTGTAGACTTGATTTTGTGAAGATATTTTTTCACAGTGTTTGTTTGAAAAAGAGGGCCGCTCAATTTGAACAGATTTCCACTTGGATTTCATGCCAGTATGACTGCAGACGTTTTATGTTGCAAGGAAACTTTCAATGATATGAACTCAGTTTTTGCACAAAGGGTTGATGGAAATTGAAGAGGAGAATGAATGTAAAGCTTCTGATTTGGCATACAAGCCCCCTATTATAAGTTTGTTTTGGAAAAGGATAAACTACAAGCTGTTTGGATAGAAAATTGTCATAATTATACTAACACTGAGATTTTGGGATGATGCCTTTAGTCATTTTGTTTGTATTCAGAACGAAAAAGTTAAATTCCCAGCTTAGTTTTTGGAAACTGAATTTAATCAGCCTTATTTATTTGTAGCTTCAGTATGGAGAAATTAAAAGCACAGCTTTAAACTCCAGGGTTACCTCATTTTTGTTCCTCATAGAGCTGTAACAATCTTGAAATTCATTATCACAATTATAGTGACCTGTAATCTTACACATATCAGGATTAACACGGTATTGTTTTAATTTTCTTAAAATCTTCAAAAAGTACTGAATCATCATTTAAAGTTCTTTCATCAAGTTTGATATAAAAGATATTAGAAACAAATGAGCAAGTACAGCAGACCATACACTTTGTGTTTGTATAAACACTGAAATATTAACTAGAAATGTACAGTATTGGATTTTTGCAGATATCTGATATTTCCAAACTCATTTAGCTTAAATTTATATCTAGACACCTTTTTCAATTGTAGAAATCAGCAGATGCCTCTGTTGCAAAGCTGAGAGAAGAGCAGGGAAGTTCACAGTCTGGTAGTTGTTATATGGTTGGGGGCTTCATTCCAAATGGTCAGGGTTCACAGTGGGCTTTCTTGAGTCTGCTGCATCCAAGGCAACCACCAATACCTGATGGTACAGTTCTGCACTTAGCCAAGGCAATTACCGTATTTGACTTTCTAATCAGAATGGCCTCCACCTCGCTCAGTGCGCGTCTCTCCACCTCATCCTCCAATGAGTTCAATTTGATTCCGACCACAGAGCCAGCTTTAATGAGCCAGTTAATGGCCGCTGCATTCCTGTTTGAGCCTTCCCCTGGCATTTTACCAGATAAATATGAGAAGCTAAGCAGTTAGCGTGTAGTGGGTAGTAGTGCAATATGACAGATTTAAACTAGTAAATGGATATGAAGTGGAATGTAGGCTGTGGGGGGTTGATCTTGCATATGACCACTAAACTGAAGTGAAAAGAGGCCACATATCAAAGCACAATATTAATCTGCAAAGAGGAAAAAAGGCTGGCAGAGCTAGCTGCTAATGTTAGCCTCACTGTTCAGAGTGTATTAGGCTCACATCGTACCCACTAACACAATGAGCCTGTGAGGACATGACTGTTTTTTAAGTATTTTCTCGTCTTTAGAAGAGTCTGTTAAACACAATTTAAAGGGGACATATTTTACCCTTTTAAGACAAGTATATGTTGGTCTCAGAGGTCCCCAAAACATGCCTGTGAAGTTTGTTGCTGAAAAAACACTTATGTAGGATTTTTGCATGTCTAAAGACCCCTCTGTTTCAGCCCTTCTCATAACAAGCTGTTTCTGTGTCTGTAGCTTTAAATGTTAATGAGCTGTCTGACTCCACCCCTGACCACACCCCTCTCATGAAATGGATTTGGCACTCCTGATGTTACCATTTTACAGATGCTTTTATCCAAAATTAAGGACCTGACTGGGATTTGAACCATCAATCTCTCAGACAGAAGTCAGTAGGGTAACCCACTGAGCTATCCAGCATCTCAGCTGGTGGCTGAGAGGAAGATCAGCAGAGGAGGGTGGAACTTTCTTCCAGCCAAACCTAGGTTTCATGACATCATGAGGGTAAAATCTGAGAGCGGCTTGTTTCAGCACATATTTTCTGAAAGGTGGAGAATTAGAGAGTAGGAGGGAATGGATTTTTCTGGTACTTGAGAAGATTGTGGACAGGCCAGGGGCACATATTTTGTTAGAAAAACCTGAAAAATAGATTTTGCATAATATGTCCCCTTTAAATGAGTATTCAGCCGAATGGGGAAATAGACACCTAGGAACGTCCCTCGTATCTGCCATGATGAGTATGGAAACATTGACAGGTCGGGTGTCTGCAATAATCGTATATGGTGCATCCCTAATTCCATCTATCAAATCCATTTTATATCATCAGAAAAACAAAAAAATATGTTTCCCTCCCAACTGCATCAATTCTAGTTTTTCATCAAAATGGAATTTTCATTTTCCTTAAATTAAATAGTAAAAATTTAAAGTTAAATAGTTAAAAATTGTGTTGGTGAGTGTTTTTGTCTGCTCTGCCCGGTTTGACTTTCTCTCTGCCCACAGGTACTAGTGGAGTTGTTTTTATTTCACAGCCTGTGCAGTGCTGAAAAAAAAAAACATCCCTGCTTGCCTTCTAGTGGAGTTTTTCTGTCAAAATTTTATATCTTAGGTTTTGTGCTGAATGTCTCTGGAGCTCAGTGGAGGGAGTCTTGTCAGATTTTTTTGTCTCCATGTTGATTGCACATGAGCGGGCTTCCTGCAGTGTAAACACGATTTTAGTCTGTGCTCATGTGGGTTTGAAGTTTGATGAGAATTCTTTTTTATAGTCTTATTTTACCTGAGACATTTCATTACAGCACCAGATTCAGTCTTCCAGAACTTGCTGCCTTTCTCTGATCTTTCAAGCCTAACTGGTGACTCCTATGTCTCCAAACAGGTCAGTTTTATGTGATGATGACGCCTCCGGATGTCATTCAGACGGGCACACAAAGAACCATCGCTCCACGCACACAGCCCTACCCCGCGTGAGTATCAGATCTATCAGTTAATGTTAGAGATCATGTGGTGAGGCACCTCTCTTTCTGAAAACAACTAAATGCTGGTCATTGTTTGTTACACACTTCAGTTGATCTTCATGCATAAGCCTCTTAAAATGCCTTTTTATTATTCAAGCAGACAAGTTGAAAATCCCCCAAAGTTTGAAGGTTAATTTTGCTAAGAGTTTAAAGAGGGCCTTTTAATGTGTAGTGTCCAGAGCAATTCACCGCAATTAATTAAATCTGAATAATTTCAATCAGGCCCTTTTTCATCAAGGCTTTTGCCCTTTATTACCACAATAACACTAAATTGAGTCTGGCAGTGTGGATCTGCTCCTGCGACTCTCTAAAACAAATCTGCGCCAGCTTGACACAGACTTCACTCCGTGTAAGAAACCCCACCTGGCAAACACAGAGATACACATCGACATTTACATGAACATCAACAAATATGCAGTGAACAAAGCGTTGGAATTCGCCTGAATCTAAATGCTAATGCAGAAGGAGGCTGGGGAAGAGGAGACGGTAGATTTGCTAGAAAACAGACAGGGATGTGATGCTTGGCAGACTGTTATAGTGAGAGATAAAAGACCAAAACCTGTTTATATAAAATTGTTATCATCAGACTGATCAGGTGGATTAATAGAATTTATGGAAGTGACGATGCTTTGCAATACAATTAAGATCAATACAAATATGGGAAACTCAGACCAATTAAAAACTACCCCAATTGGTCTTTTTAACTAGTAGAGGATGTTTTTTTTCTTTTGGCTTCTCTTCTTTAAAGTCAGGGGCTGAGGAGAGGAGTACAGACTTCGGCTGAATTAAAAAAACACCAACTACATACAGTTATCAAAAGCAGAAAGCACTATTTTTGTCTGATATTGTTTTTTTAAGGGCTGATACCAATCATGATACTCATAACCCTGATAACCAATCTTTGGAATCAGTATGCATTTATGGTAAAAAAAAAATGTATCGACCTTGGAAAAAATAAAATTGCATTATCACAAAATCGTGGGGAACTCAATAATCTAGTGCTAGCTCTATTGACACCAGAAAAAGACACAAAGCAACACAGTAAGTGGTGCCACAAACTCACGGTGTCCATGGCACCTATGCTTTGGTGTTGATTGGCTTCTCCTTGTGTGATGTCTAGCCAGTCAGATACTGCGATGCTGTGGTTGGAACTTTAGGTGAGGCTGTGGAGAGTGAAAACAGAGACAGGGAGGAGCTTAAGAAGCACACTTAAACACATTTATTTTAACAGCTATCTGTAAAATAATAGGCTGATACAGATAATCAGCCAAATCCTAAGTTGTGGTGAGTAAGCTACTGCACAAGACAGTAATCTGCATTATGACTGCCAACAGGTTGTGTTTTTTGCAGTATGCATTCTGTTAACAGGTTTAGCTTGTTTAGCAATGACTCAAAGAATGCAAATTCTCTGAAATTTGACTTGAATCACTAAGCTGTAAACGTAATGGAGTTAAAGCTAATGCTTATAAAGATAATCCTGTTGACGTGGATACAAGCTGTTGCTGTCTGGCATTTCAACCTCTGATCAGACCAGGAAACGGTACGTGAGCTAGACTTGTCTGGGGTGATCCTCCTTCATCCTCTGTATAATTATTGTGCTTCTGCTCATTTGACAGTATTGATCAACAGTAAGTTGTAATGGTACCATCACTCACCTTTTGAAATGTTGCACTCAATATTTCCTAATCATATCATGATAATAAACTTATTTAAAAGAAAGAAAGAAAGAAAAAAGATATAGATACATATAGAAAGGCAGATACACTTGGGAAGCTTACCAAAGTAAAGGCTATATGATGGAGTCTGCTACATTTGTTTGCACAATGCTTACTGCATACTACATTTTGGTCAAATCTGTACGTACTGCTAATAAATTAGTTGGTCCTAAATATAGCCTTACTTGAAGCAAGTGAAAATTTGGAAGTTCAAAATGCATCTTGTTTGAATGTATTGTGTCTGTGGGGGCAGGAAACATAAAAGACAAAACTGTGAAAACAATACAAGTAAGTTAGCAGATTTTGCAGAAGGCTGATAATCTACACAAATGTCGGAACTCACATAGAAAGTGAGGTCCTTTGTATAAGCCTGTTGGCTTCATGACCTCTCCTGACATATTTTATATGTTAAGGATTTGATGTGATGCAATCCTATGTGTGTGCAAATAAGATAAATAAACATGATGCAGCATGTAAAACTGCATGACATGAACAAGTAGACCATTGTATTGAGCCAATTTTTTAAAAACTTACAAGAAAACATACAACTTGACAACAACAGTGTTTCTTTAAAAAATCCATGAGGCTCAATGGCAAAAACAAAAAGTACACCTTTTATTTGAAGCAGTTATCCATATTTTTGCTAAATGTATTCACTTGATTTTAGAATTTTATTCTTTGATTTTAAACAAACATTTTACTTTTTAAAAAGAATGCATTTTTTAGGGATGCATAATATTATCGGCAAAATGTCTAGGGCTGAGCAGTTAATTGAAAATTAGATTAAATCGCAATATGGCCTGCTGCAATTTTCAAACAGCAAAAAGTGCAATATTTCTTTGACCTGTAATTTTTGTCAAAATACAATTTTTAAACTTTTCAATCAACAATCATTTAGGTGACATTTCTTTAGAATAGTCTACAAAAAAATCCTACCGACATTTTTGTACTTTTTTCTTATTAAATATATGGATGACAAAAACCCTTCAATGCAATAATTCATATCCAATTTGCAATATGAGTCAATATCATCACAATTAGACACTTTTAAATAATAGTAATAATAAGGAATAATTGCATATCAAATCACAATTGCAATTTGTGTGTGTGTGTGTGTGTGTGTGTGGGTGGGTGTGTGTGTGTGTGTGTGTGTGTGTTGGGGGGGCGGGGGGGTCGCAATTAGATTATTTTCCCAAATCGTTCAGCCCTAATGATATCCGTATCTGCAGATAGTGGCTTAAAAAGTAAATGATCGGTAATGGCAGATATGAAAATGTATGATATCTTAGCTACATGAATCTGCCAGCCTTAAATATTGTTCATACCAATAAATGAGTTAGTGGAGTTTTAGGCTGGACCAACAGACTAGATCAGCTGAAGTCTTTTTCTTTGTTCACCATCATTCCTTACACTTTAAAATGTGTTTTAAGAACTAAAATTTGTTAATTTTTCATCCTCAAACTTTAAAGTGTGTTTTAAGGACTGAAATTTTAGGTCTAAATTACATTCAAGTATCGGTATATCAGCTAAATATCAGTATATCTGATATTGGCAAAAAGAAAATATCATGCATCCCTTATTGTTTAAAAAAAGTAACCAGACAACTTCAAAATGGAAGAAGTACCACTTACATTTGTTATAAAAAATAAGGCAAGGATGTAATACATTAAAGGAAATAAAGAACTATATGAGAATAAAAGATCAGCTGAAATTAGACTGTTAACCCAGAATCTTGATATGTTTCATATATATGAGGTTAGTGTACCGTTACATACTTTATTAAATGTCATGTTGACTTGTGAGTATAAAACAAATGTCATCCCCATTAAATCTACTATGAGGTCAAGTTTACCTCGCGTAAAATGCTACTGCAGTTGTTTTTTCAAACCCTGGCTTTTTCTTTACACTGAGTCTGCCTAGAGACTCTCCTTCCTCCTAATCCTTTGTTTGCCGTGAAGGCTTATTTTTTATTTCAAGGTTTTCTCTTTCTCCCACAGCATCTCCTGAAGTTGTTTATCTCTTAATGTCACAACATGCAACATCATAATCATGCTTCAAAAGGGATCCATCCCAAAATCTGTCCAACTGTTAGCCACATGCTGGTGATTGCAGTTATTAAGATAATCAGCAGGTTCGCCTGAGCAAACACAAACCGAACAAGATAGCAGCCTTGCTCTGTCTTATTACAGATACTTGGTCAGGAAAGGAATTCCAGCGTTGTGTCGGATTCAGAGCTCCATTAGAGGCAGGAAAGCACAGGTCTATCAGCTCATGGATGCATTTTATTTAGGGTCACGTTTGTCCTTGTTTGGTGAAAGAAAAGCACATCCATTCATCTGTTTGCACCTTAAATGAACACATATGACCTATTAGCTCAATTGAGTTAGCACTGGCTTAAGTGAATACTCCATTTCCCAGTAGACTTATTCTTAACCTTTAACTCGTCTAACTGAATGCATTTTGTGTTTTCAGCTAGAAGTATTTAGTTATTGGAGACATCAGCAGCTGTTTTACAGGAGAACATATTAACACAGGTTGTTCTAGGCAGCCTGTTTTCCGCCTCGTTAAAACAAGATATTTACATAAAGAGAACACAAACAGGAGACAGACACCATACTCTTAATTATCTCTTCCTTTGATTTATCCAGTGTCGCTTTCAGTCCAAACAGTATGCGTAACAACAGCAAGGTTGTCCACTGCATTTGTGATTTAAAAAAAAAAAAAAAAACGCCTTTGTTGTGGGCAGCAACATTATGGGAAAGTTCTAGATCCGCCTCAAATTTAGCAGCAGCTCTGGCGTTTTTGATGTCGCTTTATATTCACAGCATATAAACAGACGGCTATCCACTCAAGAATAAAGAACACGCTTTGTTGTAGAGTACATCTGCATTGCTATGTGTTGAAATACAAAGTGATTTTTTTTCATCCCCAGAATGTCTGCAATTTGTTTGTTTCTATTTATTCCCTCTGACATGAATAATTTATGATGTTTGACTCAAGTCTGAGAGTTATATTTAAGTGTTAACTAATGAACAGTGATATTGTGGTTGACATGTGAGTGAAATGAATGAAAACTTGCCACCCTATCTGCCGTTCGCAGAGATGAAAACGAGCTGCTGCAGCAGGAAGGTTTAAACTGGTGAGGAAAGTTTCCACATTTATCAAACACTCACACACTCACATTTTCACAGCAAATGAACTAATCAAATGAGATCACAAGAAGAGAGAAGAAGCACACAAACCCTCTCTCCGCCCTCCCTTCTTCTCCGCCCCTCCCCTCCCATAAGTCCCTGGTGATTCTCCCCGCTCTTGATGTGTGAGACACAGATGTAGCGTCTCTTCAGTGCTGACCCTGATCCATTGTTGGTAGTCGTGCTCGTGGCAGCCGCATTTTCTCCATTAGGACTTAGAAATTAGGTCATTGTTCTCCATCTGGAAACGAATGGCTTGCTCCATACTTTCACTTTAGTATAATTTTCAGACAGCCCTCGGTCGTATTTGTTTGAATCTTGTTCTCATTTAGCTCAGTCATTTGTGAGTTAGTTTCAAAACAGTTTGAGCTGTTTTGATCTTGATAATAACATTGGGAAAAATGAAGTCAATGTGGAGGCATTTGGCTTGAATTTCAACACATCACTTCATTTGAATTATTTGACAGAAGTGGATGATGGCTACTAATGATCATCTTTATTGAATTAATCCATCGAGCAGCATTACTCCTATTGAGAGATGTTTAAGCCTTAGCTGTTATCCTGACGATGAGGTATGGCTATTAGAAATGAGACCAATGCTGTAATACAATTTTATTGAACAAAAACATTTTTCTGTGTCTTTCTACTTTAATATACTCCCCGTCTGCATCAACACACTTCTGCATTCAGGTCTTTCACTAATCGAGGCAGTGCAGTAGGTCTTCTTCAGACAGTTGTCTCAGAACCTCTGTCATCTTTTCTTCACTGCTGACACAGACTCAGATTGTGCCTTTGAGCACAGATTTGATCTGAGGAAAAAGGAAAGAACCACACAGTGCTAAATCAGGTGAAGGTGAACAAACACTGTGACTTGATTTTAGGCCAGAAACCGCTTTACTGAGAGCGCAGTGTGAGCTGGCAAGTTGTCTTGATTAAGAATGAAACCATTTTTCCACATCTGTGGTAGGAATGGGCAGTAATGTGGTAACACCAGATCCAGGGCTATTAGAAAATAGCCACAGTATTGCTTTAGTTACCGTCATGATGATGCTACTCTGTAATGCTCACATGTTTATAATAAGTACCTTAAGAATATGTGTCTGTTTCCACCAGCAGCACCACTGCCCATGTCTGAAGATGTTTTTAAAGCGATAACCAGTGCTTGTTGGTTATGTCACTGAAGTATTCTATGACTTTTTATAAGCTCCCCATGACGCAGACATAAAATAAAAAACAAAATAAATAGCTTAATATTTAATTCCAAACATGATCCGTTTAAAAGCATGTTGATCATCGCCTCACATTCCCAGATAGAATATGAGAATAGTTGATTATTATTTCTCATATTAAATCAGGGAGGAGTGGAGGAAAAGAGATAGCATCTGTGTCATAGACAGAGAGGAGAAAGAGAGGAACTTTGTTTGATCCTCTGTCTTGTAACTATTTTACTTGTTAAGTATAAGAGCAATGCTTCAACTATAAATCACTTCTGTAAACGTCTCCCTGTAAATGTGTTTTTTTGTTTTTTTAGACTTGAAGCATTTTGATACAGGATTAAATGAAGCTTCCTGTGCTTGCACATGTATGCAACAGTTGCTCGTACACTGTCGTTTTTAAAACACCTGACGGTAGTACCATATACCCTGGTAAAATTTAAGGTGGGTTTGATGGTATTAAAAAGTAATCTGTGATCTTTTTCTTCAGACTTCTTCTTGAAGTTTTTCTTCGACCTGTTTGTAATAGTGTTGATTTACCATTGGAACCCACTTTTCCAAAATGAGACCTTTAATGTCAAAGAAAACAATCCACATTACCTTGCAATTGGATTTTCTTTCTGGTGCTTTCTTCATCTATGATGATGATATCGTTTTGTCAGAACTGTATTGCAAGATCCAAGTTTTATCGCATGTAATCACTTTTTCAAAAATAATATATAATATATAACACTTGGTGTGACTGCGATCCATGGGGATTTATCCTCATAAGTGCAGTCTCATTATTTAATAGCCATACCTCATACTTTTCTAACACCCAGTCTTTACAGACTGGTATTGTTGTAGAATAAAAGTCTAATGATATGGGAGGCAAGAGGGAGGAGGATAAACAAAAGATTGCTTCAAACTATGAGGCTTAAACACTTCAGGAGAGGCTGTTGCTAATTTTCTGTTTTTCTCTGCCAACAGTAATCCTCAGGAGCTCTTACATGAGGTGTGCTGTGCCTTTATAAGTTGTGAAAAATAGACATTCCTTTAGGCCTGTATATTTAGTTATTCATACAGTCATCCCCACTTTTTTCCACACTCTGCCTAGGAGTACTGTTAGGCTGAATCCATTATGAAGCTAAAATCCCATTAAGATGCGTCGAGATACAAGTGAGACTGCCGTTTGGCTTGACTGACTATCTCAAACAGAGATATCAGAGGCTGAGTTGTGTTGATGGGTCACAAATTTACGGTCGTATAATAAAGATGTGTTGAAAATGGACAGACAAGCAGAAAGAATGACCTTACAGGATGTTTATGTGCTTATATTGCACAGAAATGCATTTTCTTCATGGAAGGTTGTATTTTTTCCTGCTCTCCTGCCTTTTTCCTAAGTAGTTTGAGTGAAGTATTAATTATCTTTTCCATTAGTGGCATAGAAACATGGTTGAGATATTGAGTAGGCCACCTTTATGATGATTATATACAGGTGTATTATTGGCCCATTCATGCCAAAGTGTCCAGCTGGAAAAGTCTCCCTGTCACGTCTCACAGACTTAATTAACAGAATACCCGAGGGAGGACACAGACAAGACAGTTGTGTCATTAGCCGTGTGTCCGAACTCCAATAGACAGCATCTGGGATTCCACAGTGTTGTAATTTTACAGCATAATAAAGCAGAGAGCTCCCTCCAGGCCACACCTGGGAAGAGGACAGCCAACAATAATAAAAAAGATTGGACGGGTCTCAGTATTCCAGTCGAGGCTGCCCAGCTTCAGGCCAGTGAGGGGTGTCTGCACTGCTGCATAAGTGGCCTCAGTATTTCTACCACAAAACTTTTGTGGCTCTTTTTTAAAATAGCTCTCATTGGAAATGGCAGGTGCTGCACTTAAAAAAGGCCTGAGTGAAAAGATAAAAGTGATGAATAGTTTTTAATAGGAGCAGGATTAGGTGAATTTGCTGGTTTGGATTCATGCCTGATTGTAGGGCAGTCAGAGATGAGAGATATCGTTGCGTATGAAAAGCGTTTTTTATTTCCTGTCTGTCTGCAGGAAAATGGATGGACCACGAACGCCAAGAGATGAAAGGAGAAGAGCGCAGCATAATGAAGGTGGGTAATTAGCTGTGATTGTGGCTTTTGATTTCATGAGACAGTGAAACACAATGCAGTGTGGTGCCAAAATAGAGCAATTTAGTTTGAATAAAAAAAACACAAAGCCCCTTCCAAATAATTTATTAAAAACATATAACAACACGTGTATAGATTTGCCACTAGAGGCTGCTGTTGAGCTGTCAAAGCTGGGCGGGATTCAGTACCTGTAGTCCAGCCACTGAAATGACAAAATCTAAAGAATGGCCACCTGATTCTTAGAGCCAAATCACGGCACATCTTTTAATACTTTTCATTAAGTCACCTTTTTGACTGTTGATTATGTTTCTGTTTTTCCATCAGTTGAGAGGCGACGAAGAGACAAGATCAACAACTGGATTGTCACACTTTCAAAGATCATCCCAGACTGCAATATGGACAGCACCAAGACCGGAGCTGTAAGACGCCTCACTTGACTCCTGCTCTGCTGCTTTTTTAAGTGTCTGTTTGAAGAAATGTTCACTGTGAAATTGTCATCTGTGTCACTTTTAGAGCAAAGGAGGCATCCTGTCTAAAGCCTGTGACTACATCCGTGAGCTGAGGCAAAGCAACCAGCGGCTGCAGGAGAGTCTGAAAGAAGTGGAGAGGATACAGGTGGATAACGAGCTGTGCAGGCAACAGGTATGAATGTCAATCTGTGCTTAGAAATCTGCCTCAAGTGTGAAGTTTCAAGGACTGCATAATGGGTAAAGAGACCCTGTGAATGATAATGTCAAAAGCGTCCTTTGAGGTGTAAAGTCACATAGTTTGCATAGCCACGGTTTGTGGCATGTGTGTCTCTGAAGATTGTCGCTGCATTGAATAGTTTTCTTTGGAGTTCTGTGCAACATCCTTTCACAGAAGTCTCAGAAGCATGAAGTTCTCTCAGCCCCACATGCATCCTCTTTTCTCCAAAACAAACCCCTCGACACATCAGCCTCTATAGCCGATCATCACAGGCTGACAAAGAGGATCAAAGAGTTTGCTCTCATATAAAGGGAAGTGTTACCTGAACGCAGCGCTTTGAGAAACTGTGGGAATAATATACACAGGGGCTATGTGAGAGCTAACTGCATGCTAATGCACTCAAAGTATTGTGAAATGTTGCAGCTCTGAGGCTGCCACCTCTCCCCATTGAATTCCAGGCCTGGAAGGCATACACCAATATATTCCTATTCTGATGCTCAAAGCTCAATATCCTGTCGTCCCCAGTCCCTCAGCGGGAAGGAAGGGAATTGGGAGTGCACCCAAGGGGAAATGTAGTAGAGATGACACACCTCAAGATTTGATAATCCAGTTGGTTGTGGACAGGGCTGTCTTTGAAAAAGGCTACACATACCACTCTTTAATCCCAGGGATTGAATAGCTCTGTGTGTACATTACACACACAGCCAGCACTGTGAGTCTTCAAACGAAAAAAGTTTGGTCTGTAAACTTGGAGCTATATTAAGCTGTCACGGGGATGAAGATGTTGATAATGAGATTTTTTTTTCTCTTTTGCTCTTTGTTCTTTTAGATTGAAGAGCTGAAGAATGAGAATGCTTTGCTGCGAGCGCAACTCCAGCAGCACGGCATCGAGATGGTTGGAGAGACGCCGCCGCAGTGAAGCAGAGACAAAAAGAAAACAGGACAGGGAGGGGCATCGCCACTCAGACATACGAATGATGTGGTGCAAAAGGAGGCAAGAGAGATGATGGAGAAAGGACTCAGACTTTCTTTTTAGTGAATGCATCCTCCCCTGAGTTCCCAGGTCACGACTCCTTAACCAGCCTGATGTGGCTGTACTTGACTGTTCCAATCCTATTGAGATTACCACCTTCAGCAGAAACGTGCTCGGAGAAAAAATGCCGACTCACCTCCATCAGAGTGCTGCTTCACGAGCACGAGCTATGAAAAGACCCTCTGCTGAACTTTGTTTTGTATTTATGTAGCCTCACTCATGGACGGTTTGTCTTTTAATTTTTTCCCTGTCTGTATTTTTCCCTCAGAGTTATTAATTTTAACTTAGTTGATGCTTTTATTCTGTTTGTTTTTCTGTATTAATATGTTGTTTTTAGATGCTTTAATTTATTAGTCCGCTTGCTGACAGAAGCCTTGATGGAGACCAGTTACAGAGAAGCTCATGCACGCCAGAGAAGATTGAATATTAAGTGGAAAATCATCAAAAGTATGCAAAAGATGATGACTCTGCAGACATGAATAATGCCACACACAGTGTACCTGGACCCAAAGACAAACGGGGAGCCTGTGGGCTGATTAATGTAAATATGAATCTCTTGTTTTAATACAGATGTTACAGAGTATTAGAGCAGATTATCTCTGGGAGCAAACAATCAATATCTCATTAACTTCATGCTGGCCCTTTGTTATAATAATGATGTGTGCAATCTGGGAGCTTGTTATAAAAAATAGAGTGGTATACTTGAATTGTCGGGCATTTGCTTGAACAGAAAATTGCTCAAAGGTCAAATAATTTATTAAGAAAGAGCCGACTGTTTAATGCAGTTTAATGATAGATTAAAATGTGCAAACCCTGCATGCTAAAGAGGAGAAGAGATTCAAACTTCTTCCAAACTTCATCCAGGTGTTGTGGTTTTTCTCCTCCTTTTGTTCACGTGTGATTTACCAGTGTCTCAGTACGTGTACGAACAATCCCCACATGTTCCATTTCAAGCTGTTTGCTCTATTTTGGTATTGCAACACTTCAAATGGAGCTCAACGCACATGGGGGGAGGAGGCACCCTGGAGAGTGGTGCTCAAAGACTCTCTGCTCGCTATGAAAAAGGAGTACACACAAATTCTGTGTCGCACTTCTTAGTCGAGCACGACTTGCTCTCCGGGAAAGAGAGGAAATAGTTTGAAAGCAGGCAACTTGCATATTTCTCCACCCACTCAGGCGAACAATAAGTAAACTGTAATTGGTTGTACAAACAGCAAAAGCCAATATTAATTTTGTTGATGGTTTTGTGAATGAATATACATGATGTGTTTTTGTTGCGCTCTGGGCGATGTGAGTGAAAGTGGGAGAGAGATATCAAGATTTGGAGCCACTTAGTGGAGCACGATTGATTCTTTCTGTGTCAACAGCTCAGGATGCAGCAAAGTAAAAGCAGCAGTCACACCCCTGGCTAAATCAGGCAGACGATCTCATTTTAATATCTCAGACAGTGCAAGTTAACAGCTTGTGCTTTGGAAGTGCTGCTCTACTACTACTGCTCCATTCAAACCTGATAGGAAAAGTGCAAGTGTCTTATCCATCAAACGAGGCTCCTAGCCAAAGTTGAATGATAGATGTTTTGCAGCAGAAATTTTTTTACACCTCAGCAAGAGGGGAGCAGAGAAATGTGAATGTGAAGGCATGAATAATGCTCCTGAAGATGGATGTTCACAAATGAAAGGTCACTTGTGGCTAATTTTTTTTCTTGCATTTCTTTTTTGAAATGGCAAAAGGAAGAAAAAAAAGACTCCTTTTCTCTCTGTAGCAGCCGCACTGTTCTCAGGATAGATTGTAAGACATCTTTTCTAAGTAAAAAAGGTGGAAAATAAAACTTTCACTGGCTGATAACCTTTATTGACTCTGGCTGTGGCTCAGTGTGGTTATTTAGATTTTATACATACAAAAATATCCATTATTTATGTCAAAATGGTTTTCAGGTCCTCATGTTTGGCCATCTGTTAGTTAGCAGGATGTCTTCTAAATGATGATATGTTTGTGTGAAATTTGGCTCCTGTCCCTGACTGTAATTTATGGTTTTTCTTAACTGTGGTGTTAAAATAATTACATTTTTTTGGCTCTTTTTCAAAAGGGGATTTTTTTGCCAGTCATCAGCAGGAAAGAGGTACTTTGCAATCATTCACCAGTGAATCATTTTTTAATCTGCATAGTACCAATTCATAACAATGCCACCTTAAAGACACTTTACAGAAAGAGCATCTTGGGATGAGTCTTTGTTTTATTATTAATAGAGACATTAATCCACCATGTTACCAGGCAGAAACCTTGGGCAGAACTAAACTGAACAGCCATCTTTTCTCACTGAGACTAGCTCCATTTATTCATGTCAGGTCAGGTATGGGAGCATATTCCGGTTTCCACAGATAAACCTTGATCCCTTTCCACTCTGGCCTCCTGATGACCATTCTGCAGGCCTGCACCAGGTATCCTCCCAGCTGACCCCCCCCACAACAAAAGCAGTTACACCCAGACCAGCCCACCAGGTCCTGGGCACCCAGTATGCAGTGAGCTGGATCAGGCCCAGGAAAACACGCCAGGTTCCACATAAAATCACAACTGCTGTTCCTGTATCAGGCACCTGACCCTTCCCATCCCCACTCTCCTGAACACATCAGCATTAGACACATGGTCTTACCAACGATACCCAAAGAGAAGTTGTCACATAGGAGTCCAGCCGGCACCTCTGGCCATTAGTCAACGTCCAGCCTCACAAGAATATAAAGTAAGACCTGGAGGACCAAGGACTGAAAGACTGACTTTGTTGTCTGCATGCTTACCAGCCACACTGACTTGCTCAGTGAACCCATCGCCCACAAACAGAATGTAAGGAATTTCGGAAATCCATTAGAAATTGTTAGCCTCATGGCATGATTGGCTAAGTCTTTTTTTTACGCCAAATTGTGGTATCTGCCTAACTATCCTACCGCTGTTGATTCATTGTGCCTCGTTTTTCAGAAAACCTTAAAATATGATTTAGGCAATTATGCTATGAGGCTCATGGTGCAGCAAGACTAGCACTGCTAGCCCCGTTAAAAATAAAAATGCTCTGTATTTTAATAATTAAAGTTATTCTGAAATGTTTGTAGAATCAGTTACTTGTTCAGTATGCAACTCTACCAAGAAAATGAATGTATTTTGTAGCTCCTTTCCTCTGTCGGGCGGTAGTTGTAAGCCTTGAATTGAAGCTAGGTGTTACTATTGGTGTTACAACGTTGAGTGACAGTGTCATTAGCCAATCAAATGTTGATGTGTAATTGACAGAACGCCTTAGAGCCGAGGGCACGCGGAGTTTTTTTGTGTTGGTGTGGGTGTCGCCATTCAAATGAGCGGAGGGGACTGGCCCATGGGCAGGTGTAGTGGGAATGGTGGTGGATTTGACAGCAACCGTTGATTCAGTCATGGACTTGCTTCGGGTACCTTTACAAGTCACTCGTTAGCCAAAAAAAGGAGATAAGCTAAACTTAACCTTTTCTTAGTTAAACTAAAGGAAGACATAGCCATTAAATGCTTTGTGCGCCATTTAACATCGACGAATTATGAGTGGTTGACAGCAAGCCCGAAGCAGAGCAAGCTGTTTTACTGGCCTTGTCTACTCTCCGATACAAGCCCGGGCACATGGAATAGCAGTGGATATCACCAGCTTCACCAGGACAGTTATTAAGCATCAGGACTCCGGCCATCACATTATGATTGTCGTTCATTAAAAATCAATCATTGTCACCAGGGCGATTCATCAGGAAGGATCGCAGGACGGATTTTATCTACAAGTTATGGGTGAGTGCTAGTGTTTTCCCCCTGGATAAGATTGGGGTAGCTTTTAGATGCTTTTGGTGTTTCTTCGAGGTCAAAAGTTTAACTCTTTTGTATGCATGCAGGAGCGCGCACATTAAGAGATGTTTAAAATAGCTTATGTTGATGTTTTTCGTAAAGTAAATTTCAAGCAGTGTTGGATAATTTTTGAGTCTTTAAAGTAATTAATTTAATTTTTGAGGTGATTCAGAAGTTTCCTCTATGGGTGCAGAGCAGTTTAGCAGTGCTGTTGTTGATGTTGTGTGTTATATGGTATGTGCATTGCAAAGGGCTGAGTGACCTAAGGGGAGATGATCTGATGGTGTTGCTGCACAATGATGTTGTGGTTGTTGATCAGCTGTCATGTTGGTGCTGAAAGTACTTTTGCATGATAGTGTGTAAGAGTGGATTCTGAATTTGTGTGTATTGTGGGATAAATGTGTCCAGCTGCTGTATTGGCATACAAGACCTTTTTTGGGGGTCGGGGAATTTGGTCATTGCTGGCCCTGACTGAGACCCACCTCACAATTACACTGAGCTCAAAGATGAACTTTAAGAATTTTAGGTATTATATTCTTAAGTCAATTAAAGCAAGTTTCCACTAATAAATGAATAAATACCTACACTTTATTATTCTTATTTCATTATTATGACCTACCATTGCCACTCATTCATTTTACCAAGTTTGCTTTGCTAAATGCTACTAGGCTAAATATTACATGCACTGCACCTTTAAGTACAGGTTTTACAGATGTACAAGTCTTTTGCAGTTTTTTAAATTTAACCTTAATTTAATCAGGTAGTCTCTTGAGATTAAGATCTCTTTCAATGGAGATCTGGCAGAAAGTCTTCTCTTCATAAAAACCTATTTTTCCCCAATCATTTGTAAATCAAGTTAGTTTTATTTACATATCCCTGAATCATTTGACTTCTGAGCACCTTTTATTTAGAGCAAGTCTAAACTGTCCTCTTTTTAACACTAACACTGACTGAATCCTACCTGTCCACCCTAATGGATTGAGCTTTTTAGCGGTGATTCTTCCTCAATCAGCATCAATCTGGTGGAGGGGCCGCAGCTGCAGCAGAGGGGATGTTTCACACTTAGTTCCAACAGTTTAACAGCTTCAGCAAAGAGCTTATTTGTGTTGTATGCTTATATAATATACGTTACACTGCATCGATTTGATTCAGAAACTTGGACGGTGGTTTGCACAGTTTATATTGTGTTATGTGTTGGACATCAGGCTCTGCTAGCTTACCTGTGTCATCTTCACCTGGGGCGTTTACATCGAGCTGTCAGCTTGTAGAAACAGAATACATTTACCACATAAGCTTCCAAAGCTTTCTGTAGAAAAAAAAAAAAATTCAATGAAGTATTTGTGCATTTTAAAAACTTTAATGGGAAATAAGTTTGTTTTTCTGGTTAATAACGAGTATTATTAAAATTATCAAGTAAAGTTGAATGAATTAGCCTTAGAAATCAGAAGAAAATATCATCATGGCTGCTGTTTTCAAACATGTACTCTAATACACATTGTCCAAGCATGATTGATTGACGACCAGCTTCTGGTAGTTCTGGTTTTACTGGAAAATATTGAGCAATCTGCATCCTTTCTCCAAGGCATGTATCATCTCTTAGATCAGTGATTCTCAACGTTGGGGTCGGGACCCCAATGGGGGTCACAAGACACTGAGATGGGGTCTCCAGATGCCTTAAAAGAGAATATATTTTTTTAAATTACAGATTTGCCGATTCACACCAATTTTGCCAATTTTGGCACTTCAAACTAATTTTTGTGGATTTTAAACCCTTTGCACCATTTTTTCTGCCAACTTTTGTCACTTTTAAACCAGTTCTCTCCATTTTCTTTTTTCCTGTTACTATTTTTATGCCCATTTTTGCCAGTTTAACCCATTTCTGCCTATTTTTGCCTCTTTTTCTGCCTTGGTAACCCATTTATTCCAGTTTTAACTAATTCTTCTTCCCATTTCACCAAATTTCCCAACCATCTTTGCCACTTTAAACCCATTTGGCTACTTTTTAATCCACATTTACCACTTTTTTATACCTGTTTTTGCCATTAGTTGCTTAGTTTGTGCCACTTTTATCTAATTTTTGCCATTTCTACTTCTTTCAAAATCCCCTTTCAACACCTTTTTAACCAATGTTTGCCATTTTTAACCCATTTTAATTCTGTTTTAAAGAAAAGGGATTTACAATTTTAATAAGGCTAGTTACTACGGCACAAAATAATGATTAAAAAAAACATATTTCTTTTTTTCAAGATTGGTAATTATTCCTGTTAAATAAAAATTAAGGATATCACAGCTTAACTTTACAATTGACCATGATTTTCCTGACCTCCATGGTCCCCCTCATTTGGCTGGGTCCCAGAAAGCTCCCCCATTTATCCCCCTTATGGGCAGCCTTGGCTATGTTCAACCATCTTCAGGTACAGTGGGGGTCCCTGGTCTCTGGCACCTTTATTTTGGGGATCACAGGCTGAAAAGGTTGAGAACCCCTGTCTTAGATGATGAAATTATTGCTGATGGGTTTCAAGACTGTGTGACCAAATTATAATGCTCAGTCCTGATCTGTGCACAAAGCAGCCCCATTAGCAAACACTGATGCATTTATTCAAGCCTTTTTCAATCACTGCTGGTGAAAGATGAACAGTCCAGGTTAGGGCATTTGATATGAGCTGAGAGATTACAATGAACACCAAGAATATTCTTTAGCGGTGTTTAATTCATGGCAGCAGCCATTGGATACACCGTCGCGTGCTGAGATTTCCAACCATGATGGACCAAATATAGCTTTTACACATCTACTGTCTTAGTTTTTACACAAAAATGGACCCAGAAAAAAGAAATATGTGTACGTAAATGAAAGAAAGCGGCTGGTGAAGCCCGTAAAGCTGAGGTATGTGGGTACGACAGCCAAACAGCATGGATTACTGTGTACTCTAATGCAGTCCCAGATGTTAAAGTGGACTTTACATTCTGAGACATCCTCTGTTATAAAACTAACTAACTTGGAGGATTATGTGACCTTGGAGAAGTCTTTAGTTGAGACGATCGATTGATCAGCACACTGGTTAAATTGAAACCAGTAAGTAGTCAGAACACACGGAGGGCACCTTGGGTGAGGAAGATCAATGATGATAAAAGGCATCTCTAAGCCCTCGGCAAGATTGGCTTTGACTCTGCAGGTTGAGGCATTTAAGCATCATTGTGTTCTTTTAAGAGGGAGCAGCCCTGATTTGGACAATCTTCCAAATGCACACTGGAATACTGAACACGGATAAATAGGAACACTATTTATAGCCGTGTATTCTACCAGTTTTCATTTGGCTGACATTATGTGGGAATTTGTCTCGGTTTTGTCTTGCCGTCACCTCTCTGCAGTGTCAGCTGCCATTCAAACACACACAAACACACAGTCAGAGGTAGCCAGGCAGGCGTCTGTGTGTCCCTGTCTCTGTTTGAAGTGGCTGATCTCTGATCCCACGTACCTTCCTGATTGGGACATACGAACTCCGTCTGCCTGTCTCTCTCTCTCTGTCTCTGTCTGTATGACTGTCTGCCTTTTTCACCCCTAACCCGTCAGAGCTCATGAAGAAAGCCCCACAGAGTTGACGGGGAATCTGTTTGGAGGGAAGAAATAATGGCAAACAGGCATGCCAGATATGTCTCTAAAAATATAACATGAAGAGCATTCTGCATTTAACTTGAACCATTACATCCAGATCATTTCCTATAAATAGACCACTTTCTTATGGTTTGTATGCCTCTGAGATGTAAAGCTCAGGATGTGAGCATTGTTATCTTGCTGAGAAATCAGACCAAATTTCATGTTAGAGAACAGAAATGATAAGATCCATCAAACATTAACATTCAGCCTCTTCCTAGTTAACACGTGTTTGATGTCTACAGATACAACTGAGGAGACGTGGATGAAGTAAAGATAAACTTTCATTTCGAACATGTTTTTTGAACCCTGAAGGTCAAACTCAATTGATTTATTTGAGCTAACAACATAAAATTAACAGTGCAGGACTATCTTTCAGCTCCAATGTATATTTGTCCTTTTGTGTCATTGCTTCAGCCACTACACAAATGTTAGATGTTTTATAACATTTGCACAAGCATGATCATGTTATTAGCTGACTATCTGAGAAGAAATTTATGTATGACCGTTAGCATTAGCTTGCCAAATATGTAATTGTAATTCACATTAAGTTGTGAGCACAAATACATCCAGTTAACTTTAGCATAGGTTAATAAACTATCATAAAATAATCATTTAATTTCGTGATTATGATGGGTTGGATGCAGGTTCTCAAACATGTTAATTTACATTAAATGTAGTCTGATTTCTCGCCTGGATTATTCGTATCTTTTTTGTTGTTGTCTCTTTTCAGTTGAATATATATGTTGACACATATATATTCATATTCTAGCTTTTAGACCCAGTGTTTACGGATTTTATTTCAGTCAAGAGCACCTTTTGGTTATGAATATTTTTCTTTATCAACAGTTAATAATTTGCACTCATTTCTGCTATTTATATTTTGTGGTGTGTCCCGGTTCCCCCTGCTTCCACAAGCCTACGTGGAAAACATCAAGCAGGAACAGCCTTTCCTTTGCCTACAAGGACAGCCTGAAGCAGGAAGCAGCAAAAAACCCTAGAGCAGAGCAGGCGTCAGTGACAACAGAATGAAGTTAAGTAAGTCAGAATCAAACTAAAGGAGGAGCTGGGGTGGAGGAGGGTTGCAAAAGAGTGGCTTGCAGAGATAGCAGAGTAGAATAAAATGCCAACAGTATTTTAAATATGGCAGCATGAGTGCGATTAGCCAACCTGGAATCTGACAGCATCAGAATCTGGCATGATAATTTTGAAGTTTCTCCACCATGAGCGTGTACAACAGAACTATGGCAGACATAGTAAAATAAGTACAGTACAGAAGCCTGAAGAGGACATGAATCCATACATCTTATTTGACTTTGATATGGCCATGGATATCAAAATTAAAAGGTCAGGATCAACCAGGAAGAGAGTATGCATTATTAGGGAAAAACTGAATAAAATGAAAATTTCTTTGTGGTTTGTGTCATGAGTGGTGGCTCAATGCTTTGCAAGTTACTTTCAGTGGGAAGCAAAAGAGCCACTTTGAACAGCTTTCCCCCCTCTTTTTGATAAATCCATGAGACTCACTGTTTTTTGCTGTTTAGCAGGGATGCACGATATTCATTTTTGTTGATATCCAATACGCTAATATTAGCAAAGTAATTTCAGCCGATGCTGACTTATACACACTATTTTTTAGTTGTTAAGAACAATATGTATCTCCTTGGCGAAGAGAGACTGAGTCTAGTGGAACTTGGAGTGGAGAAATAGACAGTCTGGTAGTTGTTTTACGCTTGGGGTTTTATTTGTCACGTATACCTGATGATCAACTTGTGTATTTTACAGATATTTAAGGCTTATATATGCTCTATACCAGTGGTTCTCAAATGGGGTGTCAAGGCACACTGGTGTGCCTTGAGCCAAGTCTTTGTGTGCCGCAGCAGTTTTTACAACCATATACAATTACTGCAACTATACAATAACTTAAGTTCAGTCAGGACTGCTTTGTCAAGAAACACACATGGTGTGCAGTCATAAATAGTTTTTCTATAATGGCAGTTGTAAATTTGCACTTATTGCTGTTATTCATATGTAGCTGATCTGGGAAGGAGGAGCTGGGGTGGAGGAGGGTTGTAAAAAGAAGCTTGGAGAGGGAGAAGCAAAGCATAGCCAGGTTAGAGCAGTTAAGATATGGTGGCATGAGTGCGTTGGCCAATGGCATGCTTAAATAGCATGCTGATCTTAATTATATAGCAGTACCTGACTCCTATACGCTCGATTTACTGGAACGTGTTTTAAATAGGCAGTTTTGTGCAGATATGTATTTGGTGTGCCTTAAAATTTTGGCTTGAGCTTAGGTGTGCCTTGTGCAAAAAAATAAATTTATACTACTAAATATGGCTGATATATTGGGTGTTAATAACGGAAGAAATTTTCATATTTATCAGTACAGATATTTAACTTTCAAGTTTTCTGCCAAAGCTTCTATCATGCTGATAATATCCTGCAGTCTTACTGTTCTATAAATACTCCTCATGGAGTACAGTTTTTATTGAACCAAATCCTCAAAGCAGAAAAAGATCTTAACGGCAGAGTTGGGTGTAGCTGAGCAGCACATCTCTACTAGTCATCTTTTGATCGTTTAATATTCATATTGTTGTGTTTTAGCTTTTCCTCTTTGTATTTAGCCTGCATCACCGCAATCAGCGGACAAAAACATTACAAATAAAGAAGCTGCATCATCATAAACATGTCATCAGGCTTCTTAATGTGGGATAACTTGCAGCTTCTTAGTGCACAGCAGACTGGAGTAGATCTGAAATATGTGCCCCTTTGTAACAATTCGGTAATGTGGAGTGAATAGGTTTGAGTTTAAAATCAATTCAGAATCAAATCATGACCCCATGATTGAAGCTTAATAAAATAATGAGATATTAAAATATTCCCACCCCTAGTATGGAGAGGAGCAGTTAGAGCTATATCCTTACCCCACATGGATTTATAAAGGGGTTTATTTCTGGGCAGTTCAGAGTAATAATGTCAGCTTCCACATTTGGCTGCAGGGCAGGATGAAGCCCCCTGCTGCGAAACCCTTTATGTGCGAGCAGAAACCCCTTTTTTAATTTGTGTTTAGGCACTTCTACCAAAGAACACGGCCGACTGATTTTCCCCGAGCTCACGCTGGCCAACACATGCTGCTGGAAAGCCACACTTTGATGTCCTGCAGGCTCCTCTTACCTTTGTGCTTTTGGAGCTGTCAGGAGCAGGTATTGTCCGCTGCCTCTGCCTCTCTCACCACCCCCCGTCCCCCACCTTCCTCCTCTCTCTCTTTTCCAGGTTGTTATTTGTCAAAAAAAAAAAACGGCTGACAGAAAGAGTCTTATTCCATCTGACATACAATGCTCCTCATGGCTTGTATACCGCTCTGCTTTCTCGTCTTCCTTGGGCCTACATTAATAACTACACAGCTCCTGTCTCACTCATAATGGTGGTATCAGCACAAAGGGACGGATGCTGCTGCTGTCAACAGACGGGCGACTGGAATGAGCTCAGATAGTTTTATTTTGCCTTTCTTGAGCAAACATGGAATTGAAATTTACGCTATTTTGATCAAACTGACAGGCAAATTCTGTTTGCATACAGTGAAAGACAAGTTCAACTCCACCTTCTTCCACTTTGTTGTTGTACCTAAACTTTATAGTGCTTGTCCTGCAGAGAGAAAATAGGAAGAAAATGTGAGAAAAGACTTCTGTGGATTCATTGTTACTTGCCTGAGAAAAACAGCTAAAAAGTGATTATTTGGTGCATCATAGAGTCTAAATCAGACTTGTTGGCACATACAGGAACATGAGATGGCTCATGTCTCACAGAAGCTGTGTTCTGATATCCCTGTCTTTGCCACATCATTCATTAAACTTCTTTAATTCCTTCAGTATAGTTTGCCAGTGCATAAAATGGTCACTACACCACAGTACAACCTGATTTACACTTGACAGTCGCTGAAAAATGGCTGTGCCAATACACAGGTGCTCTAGTAACTTTCCAAGCAGTTAAAACCTCATGTTCAGCAGCTGAAATCAAATGGAAAAACATCATTTAGGACCCACCTCACAAACTGGCATCAAAACAAGAAAAGAACAGTAGAAACTAGTTTTAGTGTCTGCAAAATATTTCGTTTAATTTCACAAGGAAAATGTTGCTCTTTGTCATCATTTCTGCACTTTTTCTAAACAGAATCAACAACGTAGCCAATCAATACATGAATTCTAGATGCACTAACACCACTAAGTGTGGCTTAGTGTACAACCCCAATTCCAAAAACCTGGCACACTGTGTGAAACATAAATTAAAACAGAGTGCAATGATTTGCAAATCTCACGAACGCATAGAACCTAAACAATATCCCAGATGTTGAAACTGAGACATAGGCACACGGTCATGTTTACCATTGGGTAGCATCCCCTCTTCTTTTAACAACAGTCTGTAAACGTCTGGGTAGTGTGGAAACCAGTTGCTGGAATTATGGGAGAGGGAAGTTGTCCCAGTTTTATAGGATTCTAGCTTCTCAGCAGTCCTGGGTTTGGACTGCAGGCATGCCAGTTCAGCACCCAGACTCTTCTATTGTGAAATCATGCTGTTGTGATGGATGCAGTTTTGCTGAGACGTTGTCTAGATGGAAGCATATGTTGCTCTAAAACCTCTATTTATTTTGCAGCATTGATAGTTCCTTTCCAGATGTGTAAGCCAGCCACGCCAGCACTAATGCACCCCCATAACAGAGATGCAAGCTTTTGAACTGTGCCAGGATAACAAGCTGGATGATCCCTCTCCTCCTTAGAGAAGACGGCTGCATTTCTGGATCGTGTTCACATTTCTTCTTTGCATTATAGAGCAATAGACAGTGATGTCTGGAAGTGTTTCTGAGTCCATGCATTGATTTCCAGTACAGAATCATGCCTGTTTTTAATACAGTGCTGCCCGAGGGCCCAAAGATCGTGAGCATCCAATGCTGACCTTCGGCCTTGTCCCTTGATCACAGAGATTTCACCATATTCTCTGAATCTTTTTCTAATACCATGTGCTGTAAATGAGGAGATTCAAAGTCTTCACAATTTTACATTTAACCTAAGAAGTTGCAAAATGCTCCTCCAGCTGTTTGGCACTTTTTCAACCTTCTGTTTTTCTCCGTCTCTACTTATTGGTGAGGTGTTGCTGCAATTCAGAATGAACTAATATTTTTTCATGAAATGTTAAAATGTCAGTTTCAACAACAGCTTTGCTGTTTATGTTCTATTGTGAATGAAATAAGGATTTATGACCTTTGTAGATCATTGCATTCTGTTTCTATTTACACTTTACAGAGTGTCCCAACTTTTTGGGGAATTTGGGTTATATATCTTTGTGATATTTTTGGGTATAATGGCTGAAAACTCCCCGTATTTGACTTTAGTTTTGTTTCATCAGATCATTTTCAGACTAAAGGAACACAATATAACTGGAGAAAGTGTTCTTTGATTCTTTAAATTATTTCATCCATAACTCCTTTAACAGTCTCAGTGATGTCAGTTCAGTTCATGAAATAGTTGCTGCACAAGAAAACAGCCTGATTAACACGGAACAGTGGCTGAAAAATGTCTGTGCCAATACACAACTGATTTAAGATCCTTCAAAGCAGCTGAAATCAAAGAGAAAAACCCGGCTTGGGTTGTATGTCAGGAGCACAGGGACAGTTCCTGGTGGCCTGAGGGTCTGTTTGGTCTGCTGTAGGCAGTCGATGTGAACAGAAAGGAGTGAATAAACCTCTCTAAATGCATCCATCATCAGAAGAAGGTCGACTCTTGCAGTTGGATTATTGTGCTCAACATAGATATGGTGAATTCAGAAAGTATTCAGACCCCCTGATGCTACAGTCATCCAAATGATTTTTTTTCTGAATTTTAGACATTTTTGCAAATTCATTACAAGAAAAAACTGAAAGATCATATTGACAGATGTATTGAGACACTTCACTCAGTACTTAGTTGAAGCACCTTTGGCAGCAATTACTACTAATTCAAGTATTATTGCGAAGGTTTTTAATACCTATGTCAGTGTGATATTTCAGTCTTTGCTTTGTCATGTTGGGTTATTGGGAGTAGATTTATGAAAAAATGAAACAACTGTAGCATCAGGCTGCAACATAACAAAACTGAAGTGTGAAGCTGCTCTTAATACTGTCTTAATGTGCTCTACACACGCGTGTATGTATCTGTGGGCCTGCAAAAATCGAAAGTATGGCGTCATAGTGTCCCATGTGCCACGCATAGCATGAAGCTGCTTGCCATGCTGCTTCTCAGCTGACATTGACAGCATCATCACCAGGTGAAATGGACAGTCACAGGAAAAGGAAAGGTGGAAAAGAGGGAGAAAAAAAAAAAGGCCCTGGCCTTAGTGGCAGTGAAATGTGTCAGCATAAGTGACATGTTCACCAGTCAGGGACCAGGTCAGACATCCAGCATGGCCAGCTGAATAGTTTCACTAATACCAGTGTGACAAAACAGCTTGTTGGCTCTCTGGAGGAATTAAATCAGATCAATCCAGAGTGCAACGGTTATGTAAAATTAAAGGCAATGTGTTTCAACCAGTCAAAAACAGCATAAGCAAATAAAAGTGAATGCATACTGCAGCCCAGCCACCCATCTTCTGCTTGTCCCAGCTCCTCCTGGGGGATCCAGAGGCAGTCTCATGCCAGATGGGTTATGTAATCTCACTGCAAGTTCTGGGTCTGTTTGGGGTCTCCTCCTACTTGGACGTGCCCAGACCTCCACAGGAGGCGTCCTGATCAGATGCCCAAACCACCTCAGCTGGCATCTTTAGATGTGAAGGAGCAGAGGCTCTACTTCAAGGTCTCCACCCTGTCTGTGAGGCCGAGCCCAGCTGTTCTCCTGAGGAATCTCATTTCGACTGCTTGCATCAGTGATCTCATTCTTTCAGTCACTAAAGCTCAGGGCCATAGGTGAGAGTTGGAGTGTGGATTGACTGGTAAATTGAAAACTTTGTCTTCATGCTCAGCTCCTTTTTCACCATGATGGTTCGATACAACCCGTCTGATGCTGCAACAATATGCCAGTCATTCTCCTGGTTCATCCCACCCTCACTCAAAAGACCTGAGATACTTGAACTTCTTCATCTGAGTAGCTTGTAAGTCATTGCCCACAGCTGATTAATGAATTACAAATATATCATTACATTACAGCGATCAATGATAAAGATCAATAGCACATCTGCAGGTACATTTAACTCTGGATATTACTCCAATAATAAGCAGTATTCGTGATGAGAATGAATAATGCACAACATGAAAAACTAACATCATGATCATTTGCATTTCTCACTCAGAGGTGGATCGTTCAGATTTCTTGTGCTATTTGTGGCCTGGCAGAGAGTCAAACTCCCAGTCTTGAGTTATTGCCCCAGACCACCACTGGGTAAAACTTTATTTAGGATCCATATTCTCAGAATCACTGCTCAAATTGAACCAAAAAGGAAATGAAAAAGCCTTTACCAAGAACTGGGTTAAGTGTCACATGCAATACTACAAAAATGCACTCAATATCCCGTGCAGTCAGAAAGTCTTCAGACCCCCTTCGCTTTTTTCAATTTTTGTTATGTTGTTTCCTGATACTACAGTCGGGAAAAAAAAGGTTTTATTCTCATTAATCCAAACTCAGTACCCCATCATGACAAAGTAGAAACATAACATTGATATTAAATATTCAGACTCTTGCAACAACCTTTGAAATTTAGCTCAGGTTCCTCCAATTTCTCTGGATCGTTGCTGAGATGTTTCTACACCTGGACTGGAGTCTACCTGTGCTAAATCAAACTGACTGGACATGACATGGAAAGGCACACACCTCTTTATAGAAGGCCTCATAGCTGACAATGCAAAGCAGAGATAAAAACCTAGCCATGAGGTCAGAGGAGCTGCCTGCAGAGCTCAGAAACAGGATTGTTGCAAGACACAGATCAGGGGAAGGCTACTTCTGCTGTAATGAAGGTTCCCAAGAGCGCGGTGGCCTCCATAATTCTTTAATGGAAGAAGTCTGGCACAACCAGGACTCTCCCAAGAGTTGGTCACCCAGCCAAACTGAGCCTTTGAGGTAGAAGGGCTTTAGTGAGAGGGGTGACCAAGTACCTGGTGGTCACTCTGACTGAGGCCTTGTCCACACGGAGACGAAAACAATATATTTCTGTTTCGTTTTGAAATAGTTTCCATAAACACTGGATCGTTTCAGGAAATGTCCACATAAGCATGCAACCACAGAAAACGACTGACAACGCTGTAGTATATATGCCAAGCCTGTAAGTAGCACTGTAATGCTGAAATGCACCAAAAGAGATACAAAGATTATGGAAAACTGCCCAAAACTTTCTCCTGGTTGCCCTTCAGGACATCTGGTGTATGCTGTTCACAGTGGTGGTAAAGGAGCTTCAGATTTTGCTGTAAAAGCCATAATAAGCTAAGTAGCTTCTGCAGCATGAACATAACCCTGTAATCCGCCATAGTTGTTTTGGCTTGACATGGGCATGCGACTTAAGTGGGCTATGCTATGTATGACGTAATCATTTCAAGCAAGATACAGTTGCCTGTCCACACAGAGATGAAACGGATTTGTTCACTCTGGCAGTTTGAAACGGTAACATTTACGGCCCCCCAAAACGCCATTTCCGTGTGGATGAAACGCCGATACGACAAAAAAACGTTTGCATATACTCCTGAATTTGTCTCCGTGTGGACGGGGCCTGATTTCCAGAGATCCTGTGTGGAGATTGGACAGAGTTCCAGAAGGACACCCATCACTGCAGCCCTTTAACTGTCTGAGCTTTATGGCAGAGTGACTAAACGGATGACACTCCTCGGTGTAAAACACATGAAAGCCTGCTTGGATTTAGCAGTAAATTCCAAATAAAAAGCCACATTACATCCATAATGATCTATGGATTGCAAGTAATACTCATATTTTTGATTAACTCTTGTGAGATCCAGAATTATCTAACTTCCCATAGGTGAAGCTGAATTTCAAAATAAAAGTGCCTGGGACAATAATGGGCATTTTGGCTGATTATTCAATGAGCTCTGTAAAGTAAAGGAGGCTGTATGCTTTTGCATTGAAACTGGTTTAATACAAACTTAAGTCACAGTACACATCTGAATTCCAGATGTATTAATTGATCACAGTTCTGGCTGGCCAGTCCATGTTAATTATTATTATTTTAAGATTTTTTTTATTTTGATGAATTATTATTGTTAATCAGAATAAAAACTGCCTAATGGTTTAACAACTTGTCCTGCAGTGAAGCGTGTGTGAAGAATTCAAATGAAAAAAAAAGAACTCTACTTCTCCAAAGTTTCAATTATTCATAAAAGCATCAGCTAGTAAATCCTCTCGGCTCTATGCAGACAAATCCAGGTGTGCTTTTATTTTGACATGATATATCCACTGCATTATCTTCCTGCAAATTGTGCACTCGCCTCATATTTCAGCTTCTGATCAAACATCAAGAGGATGAACAAAAACAGGCGTCTCTGCTCTCCATAAAGCAGCAGGCTGTCAGAAAAGCTGACTTGTGCTTTATGCCAACTCAAGTGTTTTTATAATCTGTTTACTGGAGTTACTGGAAAGTTTACTGATTAAAGGGCGTGCTGTATGTAAAACCTCTTACCAAAAAGAGACCTTTTTATCAAATACTGAACTATTTCTGCCTGTTTTTGGATAATTTTCTGTTCATTTGTTCATAATAAAGCCTTACATTAGTATTTAACTCTAACCACTGTGGTCTGGATTTAGTGTTTTTTTTTTTTCTTGCCTCCTTTTTCTGTGTTTCAGGAATTGAAAGTTTAATCTTCTCATCATGCTGATTTCAGTAAATTGTGGCTTACTCATGAATGACTTATTCTTAAAAAATTCGGAAGTTCCAGTGAGACATTGTCACATGCCTGTAAATCTGCTCAAACTGGGAAATTCCTCCATTTTCACAGTGCAGAAACTCTTTCACCCCACTGCTCCACACTGCCCCCTCAGGCTGAAAACTGACACTACACGTGCCACTTGCCTCTATCGTCAGGAGCAGGACATGATCAGAGGTCATGACTATAAACTTTATTTACAAATTGATGCCTTTATGATTTCTCAACTTGGGTTCCTTCTTGCCCTAGTTTTGAGGCGTAAACAGTCTGGGCGTCAGTCTGGCTTTGTTTTGGGGGGTGAGGTGTGTTCTGTTTGGCAGGCTTTAGAGACATGCTGACGGATGATGAGGTGAATTTTGAAGGGATTGTCATGCAGCTCCATATAAAGCAGGCGAGGACCGAGAGGAGGGGGTCGATGATGCAACAAGGACAGATGGGAGCAATGCCCTGGGAAAAAGGTAGAGTGGCGCCTGCAGAGGTGAATCTGTCCGCCGGACTGGTGCCGGGCTTTGTTTGGTCAGAAGATCTCTGCTGATAGCTGCTGCAGGAGACATGCATGCTCTTTAGACAGAGGCCAAAACGTGCATGCTTGGAAAACCCAGATCTTTGTACTGTTTTTCTGCTTTTAAACATTTTTAATACTGCCAAAATATCTCGTCTCATTACACTTATTTTAAGCTATATCCTCCTGAAAAAGTTGAGACATCCTTTTTCAAGATGTAAATCCCAAAAAAGGCCTGAATTTCTTTAACTAAGTGAAAAAGAGCCAATGTGGCAAATAAAATCTACTTGCTGGTCTTGAAACGAGATCTTTGTCGCATAGTAGTATGTTTTAAGACACTTAAATTTGCTCACTAATTTTGAATTTTTCCTTATGACAGTTTTTTTGGACCTTAGTTTTTGCTTTTTATATGTGAAAAAAGATGTTAATCCCAACCTGAGACCAATGCAATACAATCTGTTTCTTTTTGTTAGAATTTTTACCTCACCCACACAGCAAAATCTCAAATCTAAGTTTGTGTAGTAGCCTCATAAATTGAAATATCTGCTAAAGGAGCAAGTAAATTACACTTACAGAGATTTTTTTAGAACTAAACAGCTTGCGTGTCTGGGTTTCCAAGTTTTCACTGCAAAAACTCCAACCTATGTCTGTGTTATTGTTTAATTTTGGGTCAAAAATGTCTAGTTACACTGATTTCATGTTGCATTCATCTGACAAATCAGGACAAACATCTTAATTTGAGATGTAAAAAGCAAAAAAAAAACAAAAACAAAAACAAACAAAAAAAAGCCCTTGATTAACTAATAATTAAAAATGTCAAATTTAGCAAATAAATTTAGATGTACAGTGTCTTAAAATGTGTGCCTTTATACTGCCCAAGCCATGTAATTGTAACACCTCATTCTAAGTAGGGCTGAATGATTTGAAAACATAATCTAATGGAGATTTTTCCACAATATTGCACTTGCATCATATGTTATTTCCAAAAAATTCAAGCAATAAAACATTCCATATTTCAGACTACATTCATCCAGGAACACTCATATTTATTTTATTGCAAAATAGATCTACAGTTTTACTCGGCAGAGAAGGCTCTGCTCAAAAGATGCTCCCTTGTCAAGCAGCTGCTCTGACTTTGCAAGTAGCACATGGCTAGAAATCCCCATACAGATAGATGGATTTATGACAATGTGCATTGAAAACAATGGAATTATTCATAAGCAATTAATCAATAGTAGCTTGAATTTGAAAATGAGGGTGCAACAAGCTTTATGCTATGAAGGAGGCGGCTTGGGTTATTGGGCTATCAGCTGATCACAACCTGGGGTATGACTTTTGTGAACTAACACTAAGCTTCATCAGTTTTAGATAGAATTAAATCATTATTTTTGCTCATATCGCAAATTTGATGTCTTTTGCATTATTGAAGCACATTATCATTTTTATGTCCCTCATTTTGATTAAGGAAAACAAACATAAAACACCAAAAGGAGAATTTTTGGAAACCACTATAGAAAAATTGAAACTTGAATGTTTTCATAATGTGCATACAGTATCTGCCACTGCAAAGATTTGATTAATTGAACTGCTTTTTTTACACATTCCAAGTTAAAGAAATATTGCCACTTGTGCAATTTGTAAATTGCAGCAGGTCATATTGTGATTTGATCTTATTTGCAATTAATTGCCCAGCCCTGATTCTAAGACACTCAAATAAATTTTGCTGGCAGATTTTTAATCACTTAAATAAGTCAGGCCTTATTTTTGCTTTTCTACACTGCAAAATAAAATGCGTTGAGATTAATTTAAAAATGTGGAAACTTGTTGCCTCAGAGATTCCAAATAAACTAAACTTGACTTTTGTGAGTTTATTTAACTTTTTTTTTTTGCAATTATACTAACTTAATATTTCTGAGTAATAGATACTGATGCTAACTATTTTGCACTAATTTAAAGTCAATTATTTCAAGGGTTCTAAGCAGAGATTCAAATGTTAATTTGAGTTTGCACCACTTGATCTAAATCATCCACTTTGAGTGTGCAATACTTTTAATTGTTTAACACCAATTTATGAGCAAAGTTGACCTGACCTGACAAGACCTGAGTTTCTGTTAGCCAGCATTTGCCGGTCATTTGCTGTTTCACAAGCGGATGTCCTGCAGATAAAAATATAACTGGTCAAAATGTCTGGCAGAAAACATGCCAATGACCAGATCAGTAAATACTGAATACTTACATATTATATTTTGTGTAACCTAGAAGATAGGTTGCAAAAATCCTTTAATATAAACTCAAAGTAGCCTAGTCTTACTGTCTTACTGGATTGTAATCAACACAGGATTACATCGTGCAGAGAGGCATGGATTGCTTGGAGCTGATAGCGAGGGCTTCATCTCTCTTCCCCGTAGCTGGTTGTGAATGCTCGGGCTGTCCTGGCTAATTAGCAGAAGCAGTCTTGGATAAGCTATTAATGACAGGAGAACTGGACCGGACTATCTGCTGTGGAGCTTTTGTCTTTTCAGGACTGGTCCAAATAAACCAGCATAGTTGGATTTACTGCTTTAGCAGAGGTTAGTTATGACATCATGAGGACTGATATTGGACAACTGACATAAGACTCATTTTTCATTTGAAATGTAGAGTTTTAACACGGTGTCCACTTAACAGAGCACTTTTGTTATGTGTTGTGTTTGGATGCTTCATTGTTGTCGGTGGAGGATGGTATTTGGCTGTTGTAAGCTGCTAAGTTACGGTAGCGGCACATGTGCTAACAGGCTGTAACTGACTGCGTGTTAAAGGAAAAGCTTGCAGCTTTCATTTCGATACTTTAAACTACTTACAAAAAAGAAAAAGAAGAGAAAGTCTTTGTGCAGTCATTTCCAGGGTCTAATCATGTGTATGTGTCTACCAGTTTTTAATAACAGGGTAATAACTACTCAGGTTTACTGTCGGCTTGGTTTCTTCTTTCTTGGTTTTGGATCAGTTTACGGAAATAAAAATGTGTCCTCAGTCCTGTTCAGCGCAGACTTGTATGTATCATTGTTTCTCAGGATTTCAGTTTTGCTGCTGTTAATGCAGCAAAATAATATTAAAGAAAATGTCCAGTAGTTGTTCTACATGGCCAGAATTCTTCAGGACTGCTGGTCATTTTGACCGGGGACAAAAAAAGTCTAGCGGAAACTCTGCTGAAGACCCTTTATAAAGCAGGCAGGTCTTGACCATACTCATTGTTATATTATTTATGAAGACCCAACATTACTCCACCACAAACGCAGAACCAAGCAACATTGATCAAAGTAACAGTAGCAGGAGAAACTTCAGGAGGTCATGTTGAAAAGCTTTCTGCTGAAGTTCTTTCCAGGCAGTAGCAGGATGGAAAGCACTTCCTCTGGTTTTACACCATGTAGAGTCTCTTTTAAGAAACAGCCGAAAACATTTTTATTTAGTCAAGCTTTTAGCTCAAGCTGAGTTTTATGGCCCTTTTGAATTCTCATTCTTCTGTGTCAGGTCTAACTGCAATTTTGTCTGGGCCTGGTAATAACAAAACTTAAACTGTTTCCCTTTCTTATAGGTTATATTTTCTTCTGAAATTTTTAACCGACAACAGAGACAGCCTTTTGTTTATATGCCGACTACCCATCATATATCAATTTAATAATTTGTGCAAGTAATGCATGCAGCTCTTATTACCGAACACAAAAAACCTAATCTTGTTTATTTTCTTTTATAAGACCCATAAACTCCATAAAAGACCCATAATATAAGCACTTCTTTGAAATTAATGTGAGAAAATCCTCTCCTTTTGATAATAGAGATAGAAAATTATCAAGTTTCGACTGAAAGTGGAGAGCTTGTTGATGGATAAACAGTGGTGCTCTGTGTCTAAGCCTATATATTCAGAAACATTCTGACTGTGCTTTAAAGACAAATTAAAGACCATCAGATCTAGGCACTACCTCCTGCTTTTCCTTTTTAGTCATTTGTTTTTGTCGGCCATTAATCCGTATATGAAATCAGACACATCTGTCTCTGCCGTATAAGTCCCTGTGGATGAGATCAATGAGAGAAAGGTAGCGATTAAACCTTGAAAAGTTGTCTGTCTTTGGTGAAAGTTAAGTTTTTCCTCCCCATATATAGCTGAGCTCTTTTCCTGTCCCTTATGGATCCATCTGCTGCTGAGCTGAGAAACATCAAGTATGTGTGAGCACACCTGCACTAATTTACACGTCTGGGTAGCATGAAACAGCTTGAAAATTTAGTTATGACTTCAGACATGATGGGTGCATAATTGTCATGTCAAAAAAAGTAAAAGCAAGGAAAGTGGTATTTGTCTCCTTAAATCTGCTACTATGTTAACTATTATATTTTCCTGTGAAGGTGTGATAAAAATTACATTTTTCATCTACACTGCAGTAAGTGAAATCTAAGTGAGTTTATTTCTCTAATTTTATCAAAAGTATCACCCACTACACAAATTATATGACACTCTCACCGGACAATTCTCAATAATTTACTTAATCCAACATATACAGAGCAGAATAAAAACCATAATAATTCTAACCTGCTCATAACTGGTCGAGTGTTACCAGTGGGGAAGGTGAATTAATGCCTCTAAACGATATGTCAATTTTTTAATCAGTCCTATCATGATATCCAAGTAAAACTTTCAAGAATATTTGGCTGCAGACTGCAGATCTCCCATACAGACCACTTTGGCGAGGCGCCAAAATACACGCTAAAACTTTTCAAGATTAAAAACTGATCAAACTTCCAGTTAGGGTTTGGGTCAGGATAGAAAAAGTTAAACATAAGATATCTGACCTGCAAAACCTGATGACCAAACATTTAATAAAACGGAGTAAACAGTCTGCTTACTGGGAAAAAGCTTGCCCTCCTTGATAAAACTCTAATGAAGCAAATGTAGCGAAGCCTAAAGCAAATGTAGCTAAATATAAGCTACATAGCTAACCTAGCTAAATCTAAAGCTAACGAAGCTAATGTAGCTAAAGCTTAAGTAAATTAAGCTGTGTTAGATCATTGGTTCTGATCCTGGGGTCCATACTATCTAAAACAATTATAACACATTTATGAATAGTGCATACCATGCTATTTTGGTAAGAACACTTGTGTTCTGTGCACTTTTGTTCCTTAAATGATAAAAACAAATCAAATTGATATGTGTTTTTGACAGCCATATATTACATTAATTGGTGTTTAACTCTTCTTAGATTCAAGTAGGGGTGGCTCAGTGGAAAAAAGGCTGGTACTTCCTTCGTTAGATTATGCTACGTTTCCTAAAGCTAGACCTCTTTTATAAGTAGTAATGCAAATGGTTGCTTGCTTTAGCTTCGTAAGCTTTAACTAAAGCTAATACCTTTAGCTTTGTTAGCTTTGGCTAAAGCTAAATAAGCTCCGTTGGCTTAAGTAGTAACTTTAACTATATAGCTAGTGAGGCTTTGTTAGCTTTAGCTAAAGCTAACAAAGCTAAAGTAAGCCACGGGTTAAGTTTAAACCTTGGTTAGACATTACACCATTTTCTTTACTTATGAACTCTTTCTTAGTCTATAATTTTTGCAATGTGGTTATTTGATGAATGTAACTGCCAGACATTGTTTGCTAATAAAGCTGAAGTAAAAAGTAACTTCTAAAATGTTGTACCAGCAGATTACGTCCCATCTGCTCTGACAGAGACGGTGTCTCACAGTAGTGGTCTGCAAGACATCAGAGATTTTTGGTCTGTATAAGACCCCTCTCAAAATTTTAGATGTTAATTTTTGCCTTTTATATGTTCAAATAAGATTTATTTCTGGAGTTTTCAGGTCAATGAGGCTTATAAAAAGTGTACTTAGTAATTCTGATGACAAATTAGGTAATGAGCTTGCTTAGATTTGATTTTTGCAGTCCATTCCTGGTAAGACCTGGTGTGTTTGTTGTTTTGATCATTTTTTTAACACTTTATCTCTCACCTTTACTTATATCTTCCTTTTTTCCACACTTTCTCTGACACTCTCTGTGAGCCTGGATGTCACATTTTTGTCCTGGCGTCGTCAGCCATAGTCATATCATGTCTCATGAGCTGAGTCAGAGTGAAACATAAAAACAGAATGTGAGTGGACTTTATGTGCCTGTTCAAATAGAGGACCAGTAGCTCCCTTTTCTGTCCCCCAGTCACATAGGAACATTCAGGCACATGCAGAAAAAGTAAAGACAATGTGACATCCTGCTTCATATTAGAACAGTTTGGGTACGCTCCAGCTAATGTGGAGCCATTCATGATTGTATTTGTTGACTCTGACGTGGTCTTCACCCAAAGTAAGCATGCGGGCCAGCGGGGTTATCAGACCAGGAGACAGACTGACGCAGGGGTCCTGCAGCTTGTTGTTTCTCTAATTGAGTCAGCACGAGCAATTTACCGACACTTTGAAGGTTTAATGAGAATTCAAATGGTCCCTGATTTTATCAGCAAGCACAGTCCACTGTTTATCAGTTTCTATCTTTATTTTACCTTTTTGTTATTTCATTTCCACTAGTATTGATTTTTGTTTTTATCCAAAGCTGATGTTGTTCTAGAACAGATTTTATGCTGGCAGGATGATTAATCTTAAGGTGTTTATCACTGCTAGAGTGATAACAAGAGGAATAATTTAGAGGTGTGAATTTTCTCAGAAATTTACAACAACTCAATCATTCTGTTACCTTTAAATTCCTTTGCTTTTTCATTCAGATTTTCTAATACCCAGTGCCTACAAAAGTATTCATACCCTTGGATGTTTTACCCTTTTACTGATTTCATAAATCAATCATGTTCAATATGATTTTCGTTGTATGGCACCCCCTTTAAGTCAGTATTTTGTAGAAGCACCTTTGGCTGCAATCACAGCACTGAGTCTGTGTAGATCAGGTCTCAATCAGGCTTGCTAATCTGGACTCTAAAATTTTACTACATTCTTCTGCTCAAGCTCTGCCAGGTTGCTCGGATGTGAACAGCCCTTCTCAAATTCAGCCACAAATTCTGTATTGGATTGAGGTCTGGGCTTTGACTCGGCCACTCCTGAACATTCACCTTGTTGTCGTTAAACCGTTTCAATTGAGCTTTTGCTGTTGTTCTTATGCAGACTGAAGATGATCCTCTAGGATTTCCCTACATTTTGCTGCGTTTATTTTATCCTGTAAGCTTTCCATGGCCAGCTGCTGAGAAGCATCCCACCAGCATGATGCTGCCACCACTGTGTTTGTTTGGTGTCCGCCAAAAATAGCGTTTTGTCTGATGGCTAAAAAAAACACCATTTTGTCTCACACATGCCTACTGGTCAACTCTAGTAGAGATTTAATCTACGTTTTCTTCAACAGTGGCTTTCTCTTGTTGTTACTCCTTCAGAGTAGTCATATGAGGATTTTCACTTTTCAAGCCAAACCAAGCCTCACTGATTTCCCTTTCCACCAACAGTTTGGCTGTGCCAGGCTGCACCGAACTGCACCGAGAATGGTCTTGCTCTGGAGCAGGGCCTCAGTGAGACAGTCCCACCTCCAAGCGCGCTGTGCTGACAAAGCAGTTTGCGGTCCCCCTCCCTAATGACAAATCTCCACCGGGAGATGCGTGTTATTCTTGCCTCTTGTCAGACTGACTACAACTCTGTCACAGCGGTGGTCTAAAGTCAGCATTCGCTGTGTGGCTGAAAGGTTTATGACACATGACCAAAACTTAAGATTTTATGTGCTCATACTGTGAGAAATCAGGATGGACCAGGCGCAGCACCAAAGACATACTTTTCAATAACCTTTCTTCTGAGTTGCTTGGAGTGTTCTTTTGTCTTCATGGTGTAATGGTTGCCAAGGATACTAATCAACTAGTAACTGGATCTTCCAGACACAGGTATCTTTATACTACAATCACTTGAGACACATTCACTGTACTCAGGTGATCCCCGTTTCACAAATTGTGACACTACTTGCACCACTTAGATTGACCTTTTGTTGAATTTGTTTAGTCACTTTAAAGGGAGTGAATATTTATGCAGTCACTTATTTTACACTACATATTTTTATTTAATTAACATTACTTTGTAGAAATCTGTTTTCACTTTAACATTAAAGAGTTTTTTTGTCTTTTTTTGGTCAGATTATATTGACCATGACTGATTTATAAAATCAGTCAAAGGGTAAAACATCCAACAAGGTGAATACTTTTTATCTGCTGTATTTATAAGCCTGTCAATATTGGTTCATGCAGTGTGTCAGCAAACTGGTAATGGTGTTGAAATGCAACAAAAGCATCTGCCCTTTGTTTCTATACATCGCTCTTATGTAACACCTAACATGAGCCTGAGAGGCAGGTGGAGTTTACAGACCTCAACCAAGGCCAATACTTCATTCCTCTAGGAACAGCATTACCCCAAGTAAAACTCTGGCGAAGTGTATTGTGATATCTTTCCACAACTGGTTAAAAAATAACAACAGGTGTATCTGTCTTTCCTAGGAATCACCACTCAAAATGTGCTTTTTATTATGTACCTTTACAGCGGAAATTTGAAATGCATAAAGCCCCTGTGAGGAGTTTTATATTGGTGTTATAAAAGACTGAAATTAACAATGATGCCTTTTTATGACCCACAAAAGCAAACCATCAGTGGCAAGATTTGCCATTAAAGGCCTGTGCAGGGTGGTTGTGACGATCCTTTTGAGGGGAAGGGCATTGTTATTGCTCTGCTCTGCCCCCTAAAATACAGCCCCTTGACTGGGTTTGACCCAGATTCCTGAAAATCATCAGGCATGTGTGTCATGTCAAAGCCTACAAAAACGTCTATTACTGACATTACAAAAATGATTTAGGAAGTCATTTTTTTGCAGTTGACTGTCAAAATTTGGTAATTTTTCCAGATTGACAGCGTCCTCATTTTGATAAACTTGTCCTTGGGGTTTTATCTGATTGAGGCCACATTTTCTGAGTTCGCTGTAGACATTCGGATGAATAAAAGTTATGAAAAACTTGAGTTTTTGTTGATGGGCATGACCATGATTTGGTTTCAAAGTTTGATTATATTTTCTTGGCAGTTTGCCAAAAAAAAAAAAGGATTCATTATAACTCTGAAGTGGTTATTTCAATCATCACCAAGCTTCATGAGTTCGATCACTCCCTGCCAGAACACACTTCACACCTTCCCAACAGAAACTACCTTCTTCTTGGTGACAAATTGCCATTCCTACCAAGTTAAGTAAAATCTCCTAAAAGAATTGCTTTGGAACAACCTTTCCAGTATCACTTTAAAAAGATCAAATGCCTTTATCTAACCCTTTATTATTGCTATCTAACAGACATGATTACTGTATAGTGTGTGGCCCGCTGAAGACTTAGGAATTTGGAATTGCATATGCATCATTATTAGGGCTGGGCAATTGATTTAAAATTAGTTTAAATCGCAGTATAGCCTGCTGCAATTTTCAAATTGCAGAAAGTAAAATATTTCTTAGGCCTGAAATTTTTGTCAAAATACCAGTTTTTAACTTCTTTTTTGCAGAAAAGATGTAAGGCATGACATCATGCAATCATTCAGATGCCATTTTTTTAGAGTAGTCTGCCAGAAATCATACGTTCTTCATTTTAGTTCTTTTCTTCTTATTAATGACAAAAACCCTTCAATGCAATAACTCATATCTAATTTGCAATACAAGTCGGAATAATCAGAATTAGATATTTTTACAGAAAGGTTCAGCCCTTGTTGAGGAATAAAAGAAAGTTAAGGAATAACTGCGTATCAAATTGCAATATGGGGGGGTGGGGGGCACAATTAGATTATTTTTCAAAATTCTTCAGCCCTGATCATAATTAGACCTACTGGCTTAACCACACTGACAAAAGGAAATTACAGTTGTTTACTTTTCCTTTTTCATTGAGCAAATCAGACTCAGCTCAGATGTGGACATAAATGTCTTGCCATGAAACAGGAAGTAGTGATAAATCTTATATACATGGTAAACAAAATCTCAGATGTCTTATCCTGATCTGCCCTTGAACTAATTTTACATGCCGATATTAAACTAATGCCATAACATCATTAAATGGAAGGAGGCAGAAGTTACTTGTACATAAAAAGTCAAACTTTTTAAAAGGTTACATGCTATGCAAAATAAACTTTTTCAGGCTTTTCTAGCAAAAATAGGTGCCCCTTGACTGTTCACAATCCCCTCAAGAATCAGAACAACCCCCCCTGTGTGCTAAAACAACCCGTTCTCAGATTTTCCCCTCATGATGTCATGTAGGGAGTTAGCCCTGCCCCCAGGTTCGGTTGGCCCTCCACCCTCGGAAGAAAGTTCCACCCTCCTCGCTGAGAGGAGGATCAGGTGAGCCACATCCACTAAGCCACATCCGTTTCCAGAAAGGGGCGGAGTCAGACAGCTCATTAACATTTAAAGACACAGAAACAGCAAGGCTGCAACATAGGGGTTTTTAGACATGCAAAAATACAATACTGGAGTGTTTTTTCAGCAACGAACTTCACAGACCTGTTTTGGGAACCTCTGAGACCAATATAAACTTGTCTAAAAAGGGTAAATATGTGACCTTTGAATTTTACATGAATGCTTTTAGTCCTGCCCAGTCCTGGAGTTGCAACTTTTTAACATAAGAGTATGGAAAAATGACTGTAAATGAGAGACATTTGTGCTTGATATTGAGTTGGATTCAGTGTTTAAGAAAACAGGGATACATTGTGGTAAATTCTCTTGCTTGTTTGCAAGTCCAATCTGGATCTTTCCCAAAGTTTAATCTCCTCTTCTCCCTTCATCTTACACATTTCCACCTAAGCTCATGAAAATCCAAACAAGATTTTCTCTGTAATCCTGCTGACAGACAGAGTGACCAGCAGAACAACAAAGAGGCAACAAAACCAGATAATCAAAAAAGCAAGTTTATATAAAGAGCATGTCAGCAACAAGGTAATTGAAAGTACTTCACATGAAACGATGGATGGTGCATTAAAAAGATGAATTATGTCATGAAGATGAAGTGGTTATTTATACAGCAGGTTTGGATTATCTTGATCAATACATCTCTTTGATATCCTAGCATTAATCTCATCAGATTACATAATATTCATCTTTAACTTGTGCAGATTAAAACACCTTGACCCCCAAATAAAAGGCTTTTAATCCTGGCTACTATTCCTCTGCTCTCAAAGGGATTTAATTTGGTTCAACTGCAGGTTCCTGTGTATTATGCAAAAACTGAATGTGCTGAAAATGAGGGGCTAATTATTCCATTTGAGAGGTTGTAATTACATCCTTTAGACTGAGCAATGGATATTCCAAAGAGGCTCGCTCTCCTCGCTGAAGGATTTCGTGGGTTGAAACAAGTGCAGCTCAGTCAGCCGTGCAGCCGACTGACCCTCACAGTCTTGGCCTTTGCTGTGGGAATCTCCAGCGTTTTTTTTCCCTGCCTGGAAAAGTCACATTTTAGTTAAATCTCTTCAAGTGTTAAGCGCTGCATTAATACAGAATACAGATGACTCTCATATATTGTTTAAATGATGCTCTTCAGCAGCGGCGGCAGCTTGTTCATGTGTGGAATTACGTACGCTGTCTTTGGAAAGTAATTTAATTTGAAAGTTCATAGATGATTTAAAATTGCTGAACAGACAGTGAAGCCCACAATCAAAAATAGATCAGAAAATTTCCCCATGAGTTGCAGCACTATGAGGGGGAGCAGTAATGAGGAGGTCAAAACTTCCCCACAGGAGTTAGGTAACTGCTGCCAGGAATGGGCCGGGCCTCCCAGCGTGATGAGGCAACACTCAGCCCCAGGGTTGTATAAATACCAGAGCGCTCTGCATACTCAGCTATCAGACAGCAGAGGGACTCCACAAGACCGACAAGGGTCACTAGAAGATCTGAAGAAATCCACTCCCACAGACAGTCACCATCCATCACTGGAGCTGAAGACTTAACTAAAGACATAGTTGTGCTCCTTGGTGTCCTGACACCCATGAGAAGAAAGACCCATCAGCTGTAATCTTCAGAAGGATTTAATAACTAAACCTCTTTAACCGCCGCTAAAATGAAGGCATTCAGCATTGCAGTTGCAGTGACACTCGTGCTCGCCTTTATTTGCATTCTGGAGAGCTCTGCCCTCCCATTCAGCGGGGTAAGAATTTGACTTAAACTCTCCTCATTTGCTTATTAGCTATAAATGTTTTGTCAGGACGCTCAGATGTGTCTCCTAAATGTGCATAATTCATTAACAGGTGCAGGAGCCGGAAGAGGCAGGGAGCAATGACACTCCAGTTGCAGCGCATCAAGAAATGTCAATGGAATCGTGGATGGTATGTTCAATTGACTGAATGAATTAAGCCAATTACCTTGAGCAAATTAAAATTTAAGTGGGTTTGTTTTCCCCGTGGAGTACCCCTGGTGCTCTCTCTCTATACAGCGAGTGGATTGCATGCAGGAGACGAACGCCTCGCTCATGTCTCTTTGTCTTTCACAGTTTCCAGGTCGCGTCAGAGAGAAGCGTCAGAGCCACCTCTCCCTGTGCCACTGGTGCTGCCGGCCCAATAAGGGCTGCAGTGTCTGCTGCAGGTTCTAACCATTCCCACAGCTGCTGGAAATATTAATTTATTATGCTTCATCCCATCAAATGTCCCATCCTTGACCTCTTTTTTGAATGCATAGCCTGTACAACACTGAATTTTATGATTCATAGAAGAGCACTGGAAGAATATAGAGCTTTTCTTTGTATTTATTTTGTACATTTTTTAATACTTTCACCCAGTGAGTCTTTTTGTAAGCATTTGTTTGTAAAAATAATTTCTATGTGAATGTTTCTTTCTATTTTGATTAAAGTCTACTATGTAATTCTGCCAAATAAATATGAACATTTTAATCCAATTCAAACATGTTTGTATTATTCTTAACCCTCTGAGCCCTAAGTTAGTTTTTATGATTTTGTCTCTCCTGGACTTATTGTCTTATAAAGCTATTAACGTTGTGAGTTAAGAAAAGAAATGGTTGATATTTTAAAAAGAAAATACTTATTATAACAGGATAACTGTAAAAATAGATGTATAGATGTACAGTTGAAACCAGAAGTTTACACTGAAAACTTTTTTGTCACTGTCTGACATTAAATCAGACTAAACTTTTCCTGTTTTATGTCAATTAGCCCAAATTATTTCTATTATCTAAATGCCAAAATAATGAGAGAGAGATTTTATTATTTTCTTCAAAGACAGAAGTTTACATACACTAAGATTACTATGCCTTTAAATAACTTGGAAAAGCCCAGATGATGTCATGGCTTTGGAAGCTTCTGATAGGTTCACTGACAACTTTTCAGTTAATTGGAAGCTCACCTGTGGATGTATTTTAACACACCTCTAACACACTGCTCCCTTGTATGATATCCTGGGAAAATCCAAAGAAATCAGCAAAGATATCAGGGAGAGACCTGTGGAACTCCACAAGTCTGATTCATCCTTGGGTATGATTTCAAGATGCCTGAAGGTGCCACGTTCATCTGTTCAAACACTTCTAGGCAAGTATAAACACCATGGGAATGTCCAGCCATCATACTGCTCAGGAAGGAGATGGATTCTGTGTCCCAGAGATGAACGTGCTTTGGTGCGAAATGTTGTATTAACTCTAGAATAAATGCAAAAGACCTTGTGAAGATGCTGGCTGAAGCTGGTAAGAGAGAGTCATTATCCACAGTGAAACCAGTCCTTTACTGACATGGGGTGAAAGGCCACTGAGCGAGGAAGAAGCCATTACTCCAAAAACAGCATAAAACACACAGGGAGAAAGAGCTTCATTTTTGGAGACATGTCCTGTGATCTGGTGAAACTAAGGTTCAGTGTTAATCCATAATGACCATTGTTACATTTGGAGGAAAAAGGGTGAAGCTTACAAGCCAGAGAACACCATCCCAACTGTGAAGAATAGGGGTGGCATCATCATGTTGTGGGGGTGTTTTGCTGCAGGACAGACTGGTGCACTTAAAAAAATAGATGGCATCATGAGTAAAGAATGTTATGTAGAAATATTGAAGCAAAATCTCAAGACATCAGCCAGGAAGTTAAAGCTTGGGCACAAATGGGACTCCGCTCTCTGTTGGGACACCGGTTCTGTCAGCAGGAATGGACCAAAATTCCAGCAAACTCTTGTGAGAGGCTTGAGGAAGGATACCCAAAATGTTTGACCAAAGTCATACATTTTAAAGGTGATGCTACCAAATAATAAAATAAGTATACTAATACTAACATTCTGACTTTGAAGAAAGTAGTTCAAAATTCCCTCTCTCATTATTCTGGCATTGAGCAAATAGAAAAAAAATAGTAATCCCAACTGACCTAAAACAGGAAAAGTTTAGTCTGATTTAATATCAGACAGTGAGAAAAAAATGTCTTTTTATAATGTATGTAAACTTCTGGTTTTAACTGTATATCCACATAGGACTTTGGTACATCAAAGACTTTTTACCATGTTGTGTTTTTCCAGGCAGAAATTTGCCACCTGCTGAATACAGCTCCACAACCAACTTTTAGGTCCCATTTCACCAATTTAGAAACACTGATGTAGGCACTAGTGATGTTTGGATTGTGTCCTAAAAAAATCAAATAGCAAAAACCTTTTCTAAAACTGCACCAAATATCATTAGATTAAACACCAGAACTGCTGGGCTCTCTACCCGTTAGCTGGTTTATTTACCCGTGATTAGAGAGCGTTGATTTTCATAAAGAATACTAATTGAGAGTATGTATTTACCAGTGTTAATTTTGTCGACTAAAACTATGACGAGAAATATTTGTTGACAGCCTTTTTTCCATGACAAAACTGGACTAAGACTAACAAAAATAGATCTGTGATGACTAAAACTGACAAAACTAAGTTAAGTTTTCCTCAAGATGACTAAAACTAGACTAAAATATCATGTATTTTCTTATACATCATACAGTCATTAGCTCAAATTGATCGTTATTTGCATTTCCCCTCTAATGAGCAAAGAAAATGAGTAAATTGTATTGTAAGAAAAGGAACAGAAATCAAGCCACAAAAAAAGCACATCTGTGTTAAACTCAGAGAGGCTCTGGAGTTGTCAGATTACTGGTATCCACATTGTGCCCTCTGCTTGCTCAGCTAGTTATTGCAGCTACCACTGGTGAGAAATAATAAGTCAAACATGGAGCTCCCACTATTCCACCCCAGTGAGCGTGATATCTCCCACCCGACCCTGGATAATCTTTTGAAAGCCGGAGAAAAGAAACAGAATTGTGATTTCGGAGTTCACATGGTTCTTTCACCAAAGCAGCAGGTGGCACAGATTGAATTCCCTTTCTGGATTGTCAATAGAAAATTATTTTATTCTTGTACTGGTTTTCTCAGCGAGAATAACTGACATGCAGCCTCACCTTACACAATATGATCGTGAATGAGTCAATATCTGTTTTAGTGCAGACTGTAGGGTTTTGCATGAGTCAGGGTTACACTTCTGCTATTTTATTCTGGGGTCAAGATTTGAAAGTGATGCTTCTAAGATGAAATAATGGTATGGTCCCAAACAGCCTTGGTTTTTCATTATGTTTAAGAAAAAGATATTACAAAGGTACGTGCAACTGGTAACCCAAATGGGCCATGCTGACTGGCACCTCCTGTAGCTTGTATATGTACTACTGACAAGTGTGTCATACAACTCCACTTCAAAAACACCAGACTATCCCTTTAAAATGAGAGCATTATGAGGAAAGTGAAGCGAGACTATACACTGTAATAGATGGGTACAGTTTCTCTGTGTAATTTGGCGAGTTTTTGGTAAAAATGAGCAAAGAAACAATGTTGGCTCAGAAAAGAAGAAGAGCTCTATGGACATTTGTCATCCAGGTAAGTTTATGGCTGTGGCTTTATTCCTCTACCTGACCGTCACACATTAGTAAATTAACCCTAAGGATATGTTCTTTTGGAGATCGGTGCCATCCATGATCAACTAAGTGTGCACAGTGTCTGCCCGTGCTCGCTCTCCCCCATTGGCCCACAGCAATATCAATAACATCAGTGAAAATGGCCCACATTAGAACATGAAGCTCATGCTTGACTGTAGTGTACATTTGATGTGTTTTCTTAATGAATAATGAATAAAGTTTTGTGTTACCTTGGGGGCTCGTCCGGGACGGTAATACCAAACTATACTCATCTACCGATAAGAAAACACAGAAGATGGGGAAGACGGTGTCAATGGATTTGGATTAGCGTATAGGCTATTTTTAGTTTAAGCACTGGGCAGTGCTACTGTGCTAATCCTGTAAACAAACATTTTTGACATTTATTTAAAATCTTTGAAATGACTGGCTATTTGTTAGCTATTATTTTGCCATTCAAGCACACCCAAACACTAAGCACATCTTTCCATAAATTAGACTGGATTTGCTGACTTCAGTATCGTAAAGTTGAGGTGTATGAAAGTGGCCCCACCATCTTTATGGCTGTGAGTATGTGGCCCTCTGGAAAAAGTTTGAACAACCCTAGCTTAGAGGCTCACTTTGGCCAGGGGTGGCCCTGCCAGGCATGCTGGAGGTTTATGTTACTAATATTTCCAAGTACTCCAATTAAAAAAAATACCTAAATACCCCTTTAAAAATTTTCATCTGTGCCTCTAGCTTAAGCTACATAGTATGTCACAGGACCCTCTGCGAGTTTTACAGTTGCTATACAGTAAAGATACAGCGGTGGGTCAGACCGTACATTTGGAGAAAATCCCCCAGAGAAATCACATTCACAGGCAATGGATGAAAATGAGGCTCAATGACCCTGAGCTTTGACCTTCAAAATCCCAAATCTAATCAGTTCATCCTTGACTCAGGGCGGGTGTGTAAAGTTGCTCCATTAGTTTACCAAGTGAGGACTATTTTTGTTATTAAGTTATTTTTAAAGTCTTTCTAACACTTATTTTTAGCAAGAACAAGATTTTGATCGTATCAATCAATGTGTCAGTGCAGTTGTCACAACATCTTCATATGACACAGTTTTCCTAAAAGTAACAGCTGCCCATGTAGAAATATGTTAACTGTAGCCATTACTACACACTAACATTAAACCATCTGGAGTAGCACATGGAAAAACAAGATCCATTACATTCAGACAAAATGTCTTGAAATTGAATTCTAAAATTATCTCACAGCAGTGACTATTTCCTATTAAGAGTGTTTACATTTTCCTGTGTTTTAATACAGCTTCTTTGGAGGGAAGGAGTATGAATTTTAAATTGGATTTCTTTTCCTGTGGCTTACTTCTAATTTTAAATTTGCCCTTAATAACTTAATTCCCTGGCTGGGAGAAAAACCTCTCCCCAGTGTCAGGGGTTGTTGTGAATAATCCTGGACTAGAGGTTTTTTTGTAGATGGTATGAGCACATTTAGAGCATTTATTTAAAACGTGTACAAGGATAGATGACAGATAAAAATTCTGAAAGAGAATTATCACACTGATTTCATCTCCCTTCTTAAAGCTTCCACACTGAGAAGTTTATGACATAAAAGTGCAGGAAGGGTTGGCTTTAGTTTCAGTAACATTTTTATTGTAAATGAATAGAAACAAGATATATTTGTTTATGTTTATTTAATTATTGGTTTAACAGGAAATAAATTATTGTCAACCCAAAAGAAAATTTCAGCATACTTCCTACTTTTGTTTTTACAGGCTAGCAAACATAATCTTCTTTGAGTTACTTATTTATCCAGAAGTTTCTGTTTATCATGTAACCAGCCCTTTGACAGTTTCTTTGGTGGCCTGTGTGATTCAGAGGTAGCAGCTTCGTTAATCCAGACAAATGCTCTGCTGTCATGTTAATTAATTGCATTCAAATCATCTGGCAGGGGTAGAGTGATACTCACAGAAAAGGTCTCATTGGCTGTGCCACATACTATTGTTCTGCCGAACTCAAACCACATAGTACAGCTCATGAAACACATTTTGATATTAGACAAAATAACCGAAGCAGATAGAAAATGCAGTTTTTAAATGATGATTTCATTTATTAAAGGGAAAAAGCCATCCAAACCTACCTGGCCCTGGTCCTTCCTGGAAAGCTGAGTTCAGTTTAACCAGTCACACCCATTACTGATTACTACCAGACCTGCTGAATCAAGAAATCCCTCAAATCAAAACCTGTAGGCTAAAAGATCGCAACACATCAAGCTGCCGTCTAAAGAAATTCAAGAACAGATGAAAAACAAACTCCTTGACATCTATCAGTCTGGAAAGGGTTACAAAGCCTAAGGTGTGGGGACTCCAGCGTACCAATGTGGGAGCCATGATCCACAAATGGAGAAAACTTGGAACAGTGGTGAATCTTCCAAGGAGTGGCCAGCCAACCAAAATGACTCCAAGAGCAAATCGATGACTCATCCAGGAGGTCACAAAAGAACCCAGGACAACATCTAAACCCTTCAAGCCTCACTTGACTCAGTTAAGGTCAGTGTTCAACAATAAGAAAGGGACTGGACTCGTCTCACATTTGACAAAAAACATTGTGACGGTCCTCATGACTTTTGGGAAAAATTCTGTGGACTGAAAAAGCGACAGTTGAACTTTTTGGAAGGTGTGCGTCCTGTTGCATCCAGCATAAAACTTCGAGATCATTTCATTTAAAGAACATCATGCCAACAATCGACATGATGATGGCAGTGTGATGGTCTGGGGCTGCTTTTCTGCTTAGGGACCTGGACCACTTGCTGTAATTGATGGAATAATGTGTTCTGCACTCTACCAGAAAATCCTGAAGGAAAATGTCCGGCCTTCAGTATGTGACCTCAAACTCAAGCACACTTGGGTTATGCAGCAGAAAAATGAACCGAAACACACCAGCAAGTCCACCTCTGAATGGCTGAAAAAACAAAATGAGGGTCAAGGACTTAAATCTGAAGAGATGCAGTAGCATGGCCTTCATGGCCTTTCACTCACACACCCTCAGTGTGAGTGAAATAAAACAACTCTGCATAGAAGAGTAGGCCAAAATTCCTCAACAGCGATGTGAAAGACTCATTATAAGTTATTGCAAATGCTTGCTGGCAGTTGTTGCCTCCAAAGGTGGCACACCAGTTATTCAGTTCAGGGGCAAATTACTTTTTCACACAGGGCCATGAAGGTTTAGATGTTTTTTTCCAATTAGTAAATTAAATTATAATTTAAATACTACATTTAATTTATCTTCGTCTAATATTAGAAATCACTTGATGGGAAAGATTTAAATGTGACAAATATGAAAGAAATAAGGAAACCAGGAAGGGGGGAAACATTTATTCACATCACTGTACGCTGCTTTTTAAAGCATACTAGTGCACATCCTCTATGTCACCATAACATGAAAAAGCTAGCACTAAGCTATATTTGACTCAGCTGCATTGTGCATAATTTATTACTAACTCAACTACATAGTTCTTTGAATATTAATGGACTACATTTAAAATGTTTGATAATATGGTTACTTTAATTCATACGCCACAGGTTGAGCTCTGTCACTGGATATTCTCAAGAGACAAAAATATGGGATGTTTGATGAGTGACTGCAAACTTAATCTTAATGTGGCATCATGCTTTGTACAAATATAAGAAAGTAAGCAATTTCAGATACAGGTCATCAGTTACATTTGTATTAGGGCCAGCTTTTACTCCCTTTCCCTGCTACTGAAACCTTAATCCATGCTTAAGAACCACCAGTTTGTCCTCATTCTTAAATGTAAAGGACACAAGCAACATTTCAGGAGGCCTTGATTCACCTCCTTTGATTCTTGGCTAATATACTCAGTTACACTCATAACAGACAGCAGAGCTCTTTTTAAGAGCTTGTCTTTTTGATTGGATGTTCACTAATAATGGCCGACAGGTGGATTTTGTAAAACTCATCAGACATTAAGTCTCGATAAAACTGTTCCAATCTTAATTGTTTCGGGGTTGCTTTGGAGGGATTTAAAGAACAAGATATCCTAATCATCATGAAATATTTCTTCCTCCCACATTTCCTAGTTTGATATCCATCTGGGGGACAGATGGGAAGCTGTAGGGTGCCTGGTGTGGTCCTTGGGCTGCTGGTTGATGATCACTGCTTTATCTGCACTCCTTCGATACCAAACCTGACATTTTTGACAGAGATTTTCAGTATGTAATTTATATTATCAGTTTGCGTTGTGTATGAAGGAGACACAGACACACAAGCACAAAGTGCAAACATCTCATGTCTGTACTGGTGTAAATACAGTGCCTATAAAAAATGTTCACCCCTTTGGATGTTTTACCCTTTTCATGATTTTACAAATCAATCATGCTCAATGTAATTTGGCTTTTTTAACAAAAATCCTCCTCAATGTCAAAGTGAAAACAGATTTTTTTTAAGTGACTGACCTAATTCTAGAGGTTCAGCCAATTGGTGCTAATAGTCTCATATTAGTGAAATGGGGCTCACCTGAGCTTAGTGCGGTGAATGTGTCCCAGCTGACTGTAGTATAAAGACGCCTATGTCTGGAATGTCCAGTCACTGGTTAATCAGTATTCCTGGCTACCATTACACTGTGAAGACAAAAGAACACTTCAAGAAAATCAGAGAAAGGTGATTGAACAGTACAAGTCAGGGGATGGATTACAAAAAATTCAAAGGCTCCAAACATCCCCCCGGAGTTCAGTTAAATTCCTCATCAAGAAATGGAAGAAATATGCCACATGCGTAAATCTGCCTAGATCAGACTGTTCTCGCAAACTGAGTAACCATGCAAGAAGGAAAGAGGCCACCAAGACACCTATGACTACTCTGAAGGAGTTACAAGCTTCAGCAGCTGAGATGGGAAAGACTATGCATGCAGCAACTATTGCCTGGGTTCTTCACCAATCTGGGCAACAGTTGAAGAAAACTCGTATCAAATCTTGACTAGAGTTCTCCGAAAGGTATGTGGGAGATTCCATGGTCAAGAGGAAGAGCGTTCTGGTGGTTTATGGTGCTTTTTGGTCATCAGACCAGACGCTATGTTTGGCGACACCAAACACTACACAATACCACAAACACACCAACCTCCACTTTGAAGCATGGTGGCAGCATCATGCTGCGGGGATACTTCTCAGCAGCCGGTCCTGGGAAGCCTGTAAAGATAGGGGGTAAAATGAATGCAAGAATATAGGAAAATCCTGGAGGACAATCTTATTTGGTCTGCAAGAGAACTATGGTTTGGGAGAAGATTTATTTTCCAGCTGAACAATCACCCAAAAAATACAACGAAAGCTGCACAGATAAGGTGCATCTACTAAATACTGACTTGAAGGGGGTGAATATTTATGCAGTCACTTATTCTACATTACATATTTTTAATTTATTGACATAATTTGTAGAAATCTGTTTTCACTTTGTGTATTCATGTATTGACGAATATGTTCTTTGATAATTTCTTGTCTTTTTGTTACAGTCTGTCTTTGACTGAACTTATAAACAGGGGAAATAAAACACCAATGCTTTAATTCAGCCAATAAATGGTCATTATAGTGTAAATGTAAAGTGCATTACCATTTTTAGCAGGAGAGTTTTTCCTTAGAGGAGCTCCACTTTGAGCATTATGTTTAAAAGCTTCCATAAATCCCTGTAACATGTTATCAAATAGCACTTGAGTAGCTAAACGGATTGCTAAGACATAAAAATGCTGCAATGAAAATATTGAATTAGAGTTCAATTTAGACAAAATAACTCAGAAAAATTGCCCACTAAAGAGTTCTATAAACCCAGGTTATTTAAGAAAGCAATGCTGTTCTATTGCACCTCATTGAGAATGTTTAATGTCTCTGAAACTGTGTCAGAGAAACCGATTCTAAGTACAAGCACATGATCCTCCAATAAACCAGTCAAGTCTTTTAATAAAGCCAAGATCTGGCCTTTATCATGCCAAGGATCCTGAAGTACTAGAGAGGAGAAAAAACAGGAGTCAAAGAACATCAACAGCTCTGAGAGCAAATACAACTTCAATGCGAATTTTTAATGACACGACTGGAATGAATGCCATCGGCATAACAAGCACAATGATCCCTGTGATGCCTCATCCTTGATAGTTAAGCACTTTCACTCCAGGCAAGTTTGTTTATTGGATTCCACTCAAAATTTAAGTAACTTCATCTAGTGTAATATGATGTGTGTTGAATTTTATGTGTAGGAGGAAAAGTGGTGACAAATCCAGTCAGAGTTACACAAATAAATGTCTTCTAAAGCATGGTGTGCTAAAGGCTGGGTCAGACTGAATGAAAATCAAGGACACATATGGGACACCTCAAAACCTCCAGACAGAAAGTCTAATATGTTTGACTTTTGTCCTGTCCCTGTGATTTATTCTGTGACGTTAGTGATATTTACCAAAAGTGCTGGATAGTGTTCTTTTTAGGCCTGTGCTTAAAAATTGATTTGGCAATATTATGCACATCTTGTTGATACATGTATCAATACAGATTTTACAGAATTTATACAGCTTTGATAAAATCCCAGTGGTCTCCTGCTCCCAGTTGTCCACATTGCTGTCCGACTGTGATGCAGTTTTAATGTGTACATCCCCCATGGTGCAGTTAACAGCAAAGCCAGCAGATGGCAGTAGTCCTTAAAATGTATGGCGCAGCACATGCCTCCTCACTCCAGAATAAGTTGGTACTTACACCAGTGACATGGATCATAGCTTTGTCTACTGCCAGCAGGCTAAAAGAAAAGATACTGGATTATTTTGCTTTTCTCCAAACTCCAGAAAGTCAGGAGTTGGATATGATTCATGCAAGCTGTGCAGTAAACAAGGTAAAACACTTCAGCAACACCAGTTTTCATTGCAGTATTAATTTTGACAGCTATTTTTAATTTTAGACTCAGTCTTAGTCTTTAGATTAAATGCCTTTTAGTGTTAGTCACATTTTAGCCATTTCTACCTGCTTTTGTCATAGACTGTAAAAAGAATTGGACAAAGCCTGTGTGACAACAGCCGTTTGATTACAATAGGCAGACTCAAACAGCTTTTAAAGCCAACCTGTGGCGGCTTCCATATTGCAATCGCTGTCTCAACTGAACTTTGGATCAACCTAACGGCAGACAAGAGCCCGCCCACTGAGCTTGACTTCCTGTCAGCTAAGCTATCACTAAAGCTGGCCTTCTGGTGGTAGTGCCTGCCTGTCAATCAGATGAGACGCACCAATCAGTCTGCAGTGGGGTTTTTCCTAAATATAATCAAAACGATTGTGGTACAAAAAAATTCACCCCATACAGTGTGAGGACGTGAAGACATTAGCTAATGAGACACATTTCGTTTTTTGAACCAGGCTGTAAACCAGTTTATTTCTAGTGTAAAAAACTGTTTTTTAAAGGGATACTTCAACATTTTGGCAAATTTGCCAAAATGTTGAAGTATCCCTTTAACATGTATGTTGTATGTGACTTCCGGTGTTTCTGCGGTCAGTCTTAAGTGGACACTTGCCATATTGCAATTTTTTGCACTTCTGCATTGGCATCATTTTTCAGGACCAAAGGTTACCATTTGGTTTTTGGTATAGTTTTAGTCAACGAAAACTTGTTCAAGTCTAGTTTTAGGTCAGAAAAAGTTCTCACATTTTAGTCTTTTCTTTTAGCCCAAGCATTTATTCTCTTGCCTGAATTTGGTTGCAAGTCATGATAGTGTGTTCTATGCATGCTGCCAAACCTGGGGTCTCTGTTTTCTATGGCTGAGGCAGAAGAGCCTCAGCTTTAGTCCCCAAAGATATTTTTTTGGCTAGTCTTAGTCTAGTTTTTCTCATAGAAGAAATGGTAGTGGCTGAATATTTTTAATCATATTTTTAATCTACGAAATTAACATTGCTGCATTAACACCAGGCTAATAAGCAGTTAGCAACAACAGCTAGGGTTATCAGGCTTGTCTGGGGGTTTTGGGGGGTGGAGGTTTAGCGGACATGTCAGATTTCACAGAGATTCACAAAGGAATGGATGGAGGGAGAAGAGAAAACAGAAACCATGCTGATGCTTTGTAGAGATTCCTTTTTTGGATCTGGGTCTTGTCTCACCCAGCTCCTCATCCTTCTAACTTCATCATTTTGGCTGTGAGGAGTGGCTGAAAAGCATTGTGTAGTCTGACATGCCTATTGTTGAAGCCTCGACACAAATGTCTGGCTCTGTGATTTGCCAGTCTGACAAAGTGACCATCTTAACAGAGTGATTAAATGTGCATTGTGGCCCAAGCCTAACACATGTATTAAATATCTTTGGAAAAAGTGTGAGAACCTCCCTCCTTCTAACAGGGATTTAATGAACAAATGAGAAACAGCTGTGCAGACAGGTGGTCAATCACAGAGGCAGTCAGGTGTCAGGTGGATCTCAGTGACGGTGTCTGCTGGACAGGTAGGGCATGACAGGAAAATTAAACTACACTCTGCAGGTCCAACCAGACTGAATGTGAAGTTCCTTTAAATTTATATGAGAGCAGGTGAATCCTTCATATAGGGCACAAGGGGATCAATCCCTCTCTTAATGTGAGAGAAATCCTTGATCTGAGTTCAGAAGCTTCTTTCTTTATACTCCACACTCATGTTCTCACACATTTTTATCAAAATGAATATTTACTTACCATTTTTAGATCCAGAATCTCATCCCCAGTGGGTTCATCAGAGTTTGTGTTGTCCAGTTCTAATTAGCTGAGTCTGAGAGCAAATTCATTTTCATTATGCAGATTAAAACCACCTGAGTAATGAGTGTTTACAGTTTATAGTTCTGGCTCCATGTGCCCGACAGACCCAGACTGGAGTTTTACACAGAAAACATAAAAACTTAAACACAATGGCTCTATAAATATCTCCATGTATACTAGAACCTCTGCCTGGTGATTATGAGCTCCTGTGAGGTATTAGATTCCTGGACAGTGAAAGTACAATCGTAGGTGAAGAAGAAGGCTGTGGGGTTTTCAGTGGTAGTGTGATTCCTAGAAATGTTAAAGGCAAGGGCTGATATGATTGCCCAGAGAGATTCATCCTCCAAAATCTAATCAGTTTATCCTTGAATCATAGTGGACATTTGTACAAAGTTTGAAGAAAATCCTTCAAAGCATTCTACAGCCATCATGTTTACAAGAATGGCCTAGAAAGTAATTGATAAACATGTCGCCTAATGATCTTGACCTTTAACCTATGACCTCAAAAGTCAATTAATGTCAGAAATGCATGTATTAATTTTTAAGATTCTGAATCAATTAAAAATTTCCAAGAACTGGTATTTCTAAACACACATAACCAAAACCTAGCAAGAATGGGCCCTTTTAACAGCTTTTCCCCCTCAAGTGATCTATTCAATGGAAAGGAAATAATTCAAAACAAAAAAGAGGCACACAATTTTTTTGGTAATTCACTTTTATTGCCTTTTTAAACATTAACAGCAATAAAAAAGTACAAATATAAGAGAAAACAAAACTAAATAGTACACTAAAATAAAAAGTAAAGAAAATATAACAACCATTTAACTAGAATACACACAAAAAATCAGAACAACGATAAGCAAAAATAGTAAATTAGTAGAAACATTCACAGGGTAAGCATTGGCAGTGTCCATCACCTCTCAACTGCTCACATATTGGCAATGTCTTCCACATTTACTTTCATCATAATCTCATTTCACATTTGGCTTAGGAACCTTTATCACAAAAGTATCTTGACATTCATTCACCTGCATTACATACCTATATATACACATGATAACAATATCAGAGGCAAACATTTTAACCACTTTGAAGTAACCAAATTAAGTATTAACTGGTATTAGATATTGGGCTAGGGTAATTTTTCTTCTGCTTTACATTTTTGAATATTTTTGCTGGTTCATTTCTGTGCCAATGGAGAGTGTGAAGCACATAAATGAAGGACATAACCAATTTTCTTCTGCAGCCCTCTGTACCCAACAATCCATCTAACATAGGCTGAATATTTGAATGTGCACTCAGGACATCTTCGCCTGCTTGTAAAGTGTAGAAAGATCCCTTGATAATGCTGTTTTTTATGAGCTTCTTGGCTTTAGTTTGAAAGCTGTCAATGGTAAACGTATCATGTAACATGAGCCTGTAAAACAGACATTGCCAATAAAATATTCTTCTTTTAAAAATGTTTCAAAATTAAATTCTTGTCACTTATTAAGCTTTTTTGCACAATAAAATGCTCAAAAATATCAAGCATTTCACTACAATTCATGCTGACTTACTTTGAACTTTCTCAGAGAGTATACAGTAGAATCCTCTCAAAGTTAACAAGGGCTGAGTCAGGGACATTAAGAAAAAGATTATTTTGAAATAGTCCTATCACCCATTAAATGTTTTCAAATCAAATTGTTGAATGTGAAAATATAATAAAAACATACCATTACAGTTTGGGCAAAATACACTTTTCATTTTCTCAGAAAGTAAATCATCTCAGAATTTACAGGGACAGAGCCAGGGATATGAAGAATAAAGATCTATTGAAAAGTTATTTTAACTTTTAGGAATGCCTCTAAATAAACTGTTCACTATGACTACATGAACAAAGTGTTCCATTGCAATTTGAGCAGAATTTATCTTTAATTTGATCTTAAAGTTAACTGATGAAGTATCCTCATGATGTAAATAAGGTCCTGTGTCCACAGCTGGTGCTTTTGGAGCTAGCAGTGCTCATTATCAATACAAAACCAATGTAGTCCTGGGTTGCCAGTGCTTAGCACCCTGAGTGCTTGAGTGGCCTCTGTATCTGCTGATTTTGTCACAGCACTCACAGTTCTGTCAATGGAAAACATTTAAATTTCTGGAGCAATGTTGTGCTCATCAAACCACTTCTACCTGAATGACCAATCAAAATCAAGAAGGGGCAGGGCCTAATATACCAGCTTTGTCAACAGTGAAGGAAGAAATAAAACTGCTCTGACTTATTCTTTCAAGGTTGAAAATTCAAGGTTTACAGTATCTGCTAACATATTTGTTAATTAAACAAAAATTAATGAGTCCTGCTATAATCTGGTTCCACCCACAGACTGTGGTGATGCAGGACAGAGTTACAGAGTTACGCTGATGACCACTCAACAGTCACAGTTACTCTGATGACCACTCAACAGTCACAGAGTTATTCTGATGACCACTCAACAGTCACAGAGTTACGCTTATGACCACTCAACACAGAGTTACTCTGATGACCATTCAACAGTCACAGTGTTGTTCTGATGACCACTCATCAGTCACAGAGTTACTCTGATGACCACTCAACAGTCACAGAGTTATTCTGATGACCACTCATCAGTCACAGAGTTACTCTGATGACCACTCAACAGTCACAGAGTTATTCTGATGACCACTCAACAGTCACAGAGTTACGCTTATGACCACTCAACACAGAGTTACTCTGATGACCACTCAACAGTCACAGTGTTGTTCTGATGACCACTCAACAGTCACAGAGTTACTCTGATGACCACTCATCAGTCACAGAATTACTCTGATGACAACTCAACAGTCACAGAGTTACTCTGATGACCACTCATCAGTCACAGAATTAATCTGATGACCACTCAACAGTCACAGAGTTGTTCTGATGACCACTCAACAGTCACTGACGACAGTTTTAACATTCACAGAGTTACTTTGATGACCATGAGGGTGCAACAAGCTTTGTGCTATAAAGGAGGAGGCTGGGTTGGAGGAGGTGAAGCTTTGCCAGCAGCAGTGCCAGCCAGTCAATACTGATGCAAACAGGGATTAGTGAGAAGGACTTCATATTTTAATGGGCCACTGTGGTGGGAGAACGAGCCATCATAGGCTGATGGAGCTGGTAGGTGATAATTGGGATCAATTGGCCATCAGCTGATCACGGCTGACTAGCCGACTTTCATGTCCAACATGAGTTAATGCTAAGCTTCATTCATATCCTGAGTTAATTTGCAATGCCTGTCCCTAGCGACATAAAACTTGTGACCTTGCAACAATGAACTCAGGTGAGAAATGCTCTGAAACTGAGGTTTTAAGTGCTGCCATTGCTAAAAACGGCATGTGAACGCAGGCCCTGATTTCTAGATTTACAGGGACAGAGCCAGTGACATGAAGAATAGGAACACATTGAAATAGTTTTATCAGCTATTAAGAATCGTCAAATTAAAGTGCTGGATCTGAAATTATTTATGCAGTTTCTTATAGTATGAGCAGAATTCACCTTTAATTTTCACAGAAAGTCTATAGTCAGATCATCTGAGAAATAGGGACAGAGCTAGGCACTTGTAGAGTAAGACTCCACTGAAATATTCTTATTATGTAATAAAAGTCGAACATTCTGGAGAGAGCTGTTTTTCTCACACCGATCACAGGCCAGAGTTACTACATCTTTGTCTCGGGGGAGATGTCTTTATTTGCAAAAGCTCAGTAATCAGTCGCAGAAAGAAGAATCTGCTTCAACACAATCTCTCTTTTGCTCTTGTAACAAAGACTGTGATAGTGATCAGTTAAGATAATTATACAGCTGGTGTGTACAAAACTATCATTTAAATCTTTTCATCTTCCCTGTTGCAGCCTTTTTTAAAGTTTTAGCTCTGATACCTGCTGACGGTGGAGATTCAGCTTAAACTCAGAGACCATCATCTGCTTTAAACTATCTTTTACCCAAATCCATTTCCCCTGAATTTTATCCAGCTGTATTTCACTGCGATGATATAGCTGGCAGTATGAAAAGGTAACTATTTGTCATAATTATGGATCGGTGCAGTGCAGCCTGTGGGTACTACTACACTCCAATGTGTATATGTATGTGTATGTGTCTGTGTTTTTCAGAAATGGCAGGATGACCTAAAGGCTCCTGAGACCTGGTGTGATTTAAAGAGACAGGGCTGGGAATAGACACAGTTGCTCTCTTACTCTCTTCCCGTCTGCTATTGATCAGCGGTTTGCAGAAAGGCCGAGGAGAGAACATGTTAATCGACTCTTTAGTTGCTGAGAAACAACCACCTCTATTCCCATCCTTTTGGGAGAGCATTAAGAAGCCTGATACTTGGATTGACCAGCGGCCATCACTGAGATTCCACCACCTCTACTTAAAGAAAGGATCTCCTTTCTGTGTCCCATGTTGCTGCTCCTTCTCTCACCCCTGTTTAATGCATCACTTCGTACCATTTGCATTTAGATCGCCCCTTTTTTCTTTCAATGCACATTGTGCGTCGGGATCTGAGTCGATACTGTGGTGGGCTCCTAAGGAGAATGGATGGAGGTGGTAATGAAGGCGAACCACCAACACAAACATGCCGCCCGGCCGTTCCTCCGCCCGACGCCGTGCAGCACCTGGAGTCGTTAGTTTTAATTAGCAGAGGGGAGTGATAGGAGCTCCTCTCCCCTCCCTCCCACCCACCCATCCCCTGTGGTGGAGAGCAGCTGAATACTGATTCCCCTCGCGTACTACAACATCATTTTTTTCTGATCCTTTATTGTCGGTTTGTAATTGAGGTAACAAATCCCAAATGTTTCCACAACGATAACAGTCACTTAAATTAAATCAAAAGAGATTGGAAGGAGAAATAAAAACTCAGGTTTGCACCACAGATGGGAGGAAACCAATCCACTCTGCATTAGACTTAAACCTGCTGTAAGGAGGCTTTAGCCTGTTATGAAACAGATGGAAATCAACACTACTGCTCCATATGAAGCAAACAAACCCATCAGAATTAGGACAGACCCCCTGTCACCACTGGCACCTGGTCACATGATCCAGCACATAGGACAGGCGTGCCTTTATTGACATTGAATTAGACAATTAGACAGTTATTAATTATTTCCGAATCTGTTTGTGATTTTCATGGACAGGATCTCCAGCCAGGGGGAGATGGGTTTTGGGTTGGACGACCTCAGAACTCCATCTCTGCTTTTTGCAGATGATGTGGCTTTGTTGGCTTCTTCAGCCGGGGACCCCCAGCTCTGGGGCAGTTTGTGAATCAATGCGAAGAAGTTGGGATGAGGGTAAGCATCTCAAAGTCCGAGGCCATGGTTCTTTGCTGGAAAATGGTGGATTGCTGCCTCCAGGTAGGGAGGGTGTCTTTGGACCAAGTGAAGGAGTTCAAGTATCTCTGGGTCTCATTGGGGAGTGAGGGTAGAGGGGACTGGGAGATCAACAGGCAGTTTGGTGCAGTATCAGCAGTATGGCAGACGTACTGAAGCATTGCAGGGAAGAGGGAGGCAAAACTCTTAATGTACAGTCAATCTTCATTCCATCCCTCATGTTCATGACTTCTGGGTAATGTCCAAAAAATGAGATTGCAAGTTCAAGCAGTTGAAATAAGATTCCTCAAGAGGGTGGCTGGGCTCCGCCCTATAGATAGGGTGAGGAACTCAGACATCTGGAGAGACCTCGAAGTAGAGACGGTGCTCCATCACCTTGAAAAGGAGCCGGTTGAGGTTGTTCATGCATCTGATCATGTCCCCTCCCTTTGGAGGTCTTCTGGGCCCCAGGGATTATAAATCTCATCTGACCTGGGAACGCCTTGGAATCCACCAGGAAGAGCTGGAAAATGTTACTTGGGGGATGGATTTCTTGGTGGACTTGCTTAGCCTGCTGCCACCATGACCTGACCCCAGATAAACAGAAGAAATGGATTGATGTATGGTTTCTTACAGTGTCAGTCTGCTAGAAATCTGATCACAATGAAGCTGAAGCTGACCACAATGTACAAAATTTACACTATTACTACAGACCATATAATATAAATATATCTTTATAGGTTTATACTCAGTACTTTGCAGAACTTTTAGGCATGTCTGGGTCAAAAACTGAGGCTGAAGTAAGGTGTGTCTTAGTGAATAAACTGCCTGAGGGCACCATTGGGTGGGAGGATTGACAACCCTGGTTGTAGTCTGGATGTCTTTGCATATTACCAGGGTCATGGCAAAATAATCTGTTAAAAAAAATGTCCGTCGTAGGGCAAAGTAAGGGGTGGATGTAGTGAGTAACCACAACCTAGGGTACCGTCTAGGTGGTGGGGTTGCCGCAAGACCCTGGTTGTGCTGTGGATGTCCTAAGGGTCAGAAAAGTCCTGGGCGTATCACCAGTGGTGAGATGCCATTAAGCTTGACCTTGGTTGCTAAGTGACATGTGGGTTGACATGTGCTGAGCTTGACCCTAATCCCAGAAACATCAGTATTATGGTTTAAAAGGTGACCCCGTTTACCAGTGACTTTCAACCAGTACTGAAAACAGAGTATCCAAGTCTTTTCGTTACATGATGAGCTGATGAGCACATTTTGACGTTATAATGAAAGACAAAGAGGTATTCATGTGGGCAGCTGTCATATTTTAGAATGCTCTCCTCTCCTCCATAGTCCGTCTGCCGTTTCAGTTCAACCCTCCCCCACCCCAGCCACCTCCATAACATCTAATCTGTCCAGGCATCATATATCCCTTCATCGCTACTTTCAAGTCATCTCATCAGTGTCTGGGTCAAGCTCCATAGAATTCTGTCGGATGTCCACTCCTCATTTCATCCTACCCCATCCATCACCACCAGCAGTGTCTAAACTCCATAGGGGGGTATCCTATCCTGCTGTAAGCCTCACTATCCTTTTAAGTTCATAAATACATCCCAACGAAGTCGATCCGCCAAAGACATTTCACCGTGTCAGACATTTCCAAACTTTTCTTTTTAATACTTTAGTGCATTTCACAGCTTGTTCTCCTCATTGTTTACTTCAGCAAATTAAATCAGTAGTTTAACTTTAACAAGAGTCTTCGATTACAGAACTTTTGTACTTTTTTTAAGTAAAAAGTGTGCCACCTTTGGTCGGCACATCAACGAGCTCTCTTAGTTTGTTTAATCAATACAGCTTGGTGGAAATGGCTTGGCTAAAAAGCTCTTTGTATTGCGAGGCCTTTGTAGAAATCTTTGCTGTCAGTAAGGGAGAAAAATGGCAGTTGAGAGAGAGTGATGCAGGGTTCATCAAGTGGGCAGCTTTGCACAGATGTTCCATGGAATTAACCTCCTGACGGCTGCAGGAAGCCGAGCAGCAGATCCTGGCATCCATAAACATGGCCTTCACTCTCTAACCCTGCTCTCAGCACAGATAAGACCTGCAGTCACCTACGCCGCCCTAACCCTCCACCCACACGCTGCACAGGCGCCTTGTTAGCTCCAGTAAAAGCAAGAGTGAGCGCACTGTCCTCTACACTCAGGCAAAAGTATTTAGCTTTGCTGGTAGGCACTGATAATGTCTTGTGATATTTCAGAAAACAGTGCTGCAAATCTCCCGTTTGTCTAATATTACAGTTTCTGTGATGGCTGCTCCAAGCTTTATCTTTTCCATTCTTATTCAAAGCTGCATTTAGAGGATCTGGTTCCTGATAGAATTGCTCTACTCAGCCCCCCACCCCCCTCCTCTCCACATGATTTACATTACCTATCAAATCTTCCACTCCTCCTCTGTCAAATGCTCAACACAGCTGAGTGGAATAACTCATACTCTACCTCATCCTTGCAATGTACATGTGCCAAACTCAGGGGGCAGGCGGGCACATGGGTTTACTTCTGCAAAATAAGTTCAGTGTTTTGAAAACCTGTAACACTCTAGCAGTCCCATTGGTATGTAAAGTCCTATCTTGGTGCAGACATGTGGAACTTTTTTCACTTTCCAAGGCTTCTTGAGTCCCAGCCAAAGTGTGGAAATGTATACAGCGTACAAGTGCATTGCAAAACTATTGTATGCTCCAATTTCCAGGCTGCATTTGAATATGTGTGGGTGAAGTAATGGATCTGAGGTGAAGCATAGCCACTGGGTCGACTTCTGACACAGTTCGCCTCAGCAAAACTGAATAAATCCTTGGGCAATATTCTCCCTAGGAATTTGACCCAATACACACACATCAGCATGTGTATACTGTACACTCTTACATCACACGGCATCCTTTTAATGTCTCAGTGCCTCCCAAAACCTGCAGAAAATTGCGTCCCCTCAAATGTGATATTGCACATAGCCGTGTGTTGAAATCTGCATAAATCATGTCAGTGTTACTCAGACTTATATTACCCTAGGGAGGGCTATGTGTTTGAGAGTAGCACAGTCCCCCCTGGTCCACATTGATTATATCAAACAATATTCAGCATGACTGGAATACGTAAGGAGAGCGAGCTCATCTCCCCCCACGGCTGAACCGTGCAAGAAGCCGCTTTATCTCAGGGCTCAGTTTAATACGGCAGACTTCGCAGGAGCCACCCTGGGGTGGATAGATAGGGCTTGTCATTGTTTTACTGGCTCACACTCCACTATGGAGCTGTATAGGCTCCCCTGTGTGCCTCTAGTCCATGTAACACTGCTACAAAATCATACAGCATGGATTTGTCATTCCAGCTTTCACACACGTTCCATCACCTACCGGCCAATCAGACAGTAAAGTGGATACCGTTTAGTGCTGCAGCATGAATATAACTGGTTCAGATCACAGCGAGAGACTTATAAGGACAGAAAAGTATCTTTTAGCTGTCCTAACCCAAGGAAATGTTTGTCAGTTGATGTGTTGGATGTTAAAGGGATAATTCAGTATTTTTGAAGTTGGGTTGTATATACCTGGCTACAGTGACGACATTAGCCTCCAGCCTTTCAGTCTGTGTTGTCCTTTTAAGGAGAGCACGCTGGAGGCACTGGCAGGGAAGCTATGCTATACAGCAAGTGGGTACAGTTTCTCTGCATAATTTTGTGAGTTTAAGGAAGAAATAGGCAAAAAAATCAATGTTAGCTCAAATGTACAGTACTATGAAGAACTTTTAGCCATCTTTGGGCCAAAAATTGAGGCCGAATTAAGGCATATAATGTTAAATTGACTTATCCTTATAAAAAGAGAGGGAAAATCCTCATTTCCTGTTCTGCTGGTATCAGCTTTGAACCTTAACTAGCCAAGGTTTCATGCTTTAGTCCAGTTGAGTTTTTCAGCTAATATCTCTCAGCTACAAGAATCTACAGCAGTGTTTTCCAACCCTGAAGCACTCCCTACATGTACCTAAGAAAAGCGGAGCCCCCCAGGACCCAAGAGAGATGAAAAAGTGACACACTCCTGCCACAAATGAACATAGATTTTAATTGTTTCACTGATAAAACCCTAAAAAATGCCTATGTGTGCTTTTCTTATCAAAAGACCATTGTATTAACAACTTAATAACTGCTTTTTCATGGTTTTAGTCAATATTTGCTAGTCTAATATTGGCAGCATCAGAGCAGACAAAGTCTTTCGCCCCCCTAAGATCTTTGGTACCCCCCGGGGGTCCTGAACCCCAGGTTGGGAACCAATGCTCTACAGCCCTCTGTAGAGTCTATCAGTTTGGGAAGAAACTTCAGTGTAACCTTTCTAAAGACACCTTAATTGTGTTTGAGCTCCAAATGGTTCAAACAAACAGCACTCAATTTGATCTGGCTATTCCTGGATAGTTGTTTATGACTCATTTTACCTGAAATTCTAAGGGGTTAATGCCATTTCTGATGGAGGATAGCAGCTCACAGATGGCAGCAGCCTGCATCACTCCCCATCTAGAGTTCCCTGCTTACCAAACCTTTCCAGATCTTCTTCAACGCTCTCAGGATAAATTGGAAAAACTGACCTTGACCAGAAGAGCTGAATGGAAAGATGCCATCCAAGTAAGTTTATGACTCTCACTGAACTCCTCAAATGTCTGATAATTCGACAAACTACACAGGTGTGATATACTTACCTTATGAAAACAATGTGTCAGGTGTTGAAGTGCAAAACTGAGCTCATATAACTTGTTTTAGTTTCGTTTAGTTTGTTGTTTTTGTCTCAGTCAAATCCTGCAGACTCAAACATCTGTTCAGGAGATGGGAATACACAGAGTTGGAAGACAAGTAGTTGAAGGTTGCATCACAAAACAGTGCCAAACACAGAGGCTTCCTAGGTGAAAAATAAAACACTTAAGAAAAATTTCAGTGCAGCCTGAAATTGAGCCAGCATTGTTTTGACCCACTTTTACCTGAAACTTGCTAAATTATGCAGAGAAACTGTACCCCTTTGTAGCGCTGAGCAGCCTAGCCTAGTGACGGAATTAATTCTCTTGAGACTAACGTCACTACTAATGCCAAGTACCTTATACAACCCAACTTCAAAAATATGGAACTATCCCTTTAATACTCTCTTGAAAAGACTTCCACCTGAAGCAAAGGGTCATGCTGAAAGCTGTGAGAGCGTGTCAAGAGCGCGCAGTCAAATTAGCTCCGGATTTATGCAACAAACTAATACATGGGATATACATCGCTCTGAGATCATGCATCAGTGCGTTTTCATGTAAAGCCATAATGCCTTCGATGACTTACTTAATCTGTTCTCGCTCTGTAAAGGTCTCCCTCTGTCTCCCCCTCAACCTTCATTCACATCCATCACTATGAATGGCCGGTGGCCTGAAACAAGCCTGCCCTCATATAATGGATGGTTCCGATTAGCCGCCTCTATGTATATGCTAGATGGAGGCACGTGTAGCTGAGGTGGTGAGAGGCTGGTGATTTGTAAGGTGTCGTGCGGGGACAGATATTAGAAGGCCGTTTGGAGTCCCTGGGGAGGCGTGTTTCCTGCTGACGGCATCACATCTGTAAGCAAATGTGCGCATGACGCTGCCTCCCCCTCATCTCCAACGCCACGGCTCCTGCACACATAACTTCCTCCTGGACTTAAAAATGAGCTTCGGGTCGCACCATCCATCGATTCGGTGGTCCTCCTCTCCCTCCCTTCCCCTCTTTCTCTCTTGGCAAGAACCTCCTCCAAGGCACTCCTGTTCTTATTCTGCAGCATGCTTCCCTGTTACATAAACCTGCCCTATGTTATTTTCCTTTGGTGAAAATGCAATTTCATTTCTGTTCAATTCAGATAGCGCCGAGAGAGTCTGTATGAGTATTACAGAAAGGAAAACAAAACATGATGGGGAGTTTTTCTCTCAAAGAAAAGAGGGAAAAGAGGAAATTCTTTTATCTCAAAATAGGTCAGTAAACAACAAAAAGATGCATGAATATATTTTGGTAAATAGTACATGTGCTGACTTGTGGCCGGCTGAATATCTGCATAACTCATCTTGTGGTGCAGACTCTCCAAGGAGGCTCCAGACCAGAAGCATTATGGGAGGAGAGGAAAGTGCATTTGAAGCCGCTGCTGTAGGAAAATCATTGCTAATTAAGAAAACTCGTCTGCTTTCTGCGCTGTGCTCTCACATGCATACGCCCTCCAAATTCCTTATATCCTCTTATGTAATACTGCACTGATTCCCTGAGAGAAGGCCTTAGAGGGATTTTCTAAGCACCTCTTGAAAGCTACACGTTAATGATAACTACACGGCATTATTTGTTTTTCATGTCACCTCGGAGGGATTTCAAGGGAGGTATTTCTGTTTGTTCCCTGAGCAGCCACTGTAGCTTAATCCACGCTTTGTTGTATGCATTATGTGTGTGACAGAGAGCGTGTGGGTGTGATGACTCTGCACTTTCATGACAATTACAAAGATCAATAAACTTGTTAGAGCAGCTGTCTTGTCATCCTGAGTCCTAAGGGGAAGGTTCTCATCAAAAAGCGATCACACGCATTCGACACAGAGGGCAAAGGCCTCTAACAGGGTCTTCTTCTCTCCTCTGGGTAGAAATGGGGTGAAGACACAGGCTTGAAGAGGAGTTATTTACTACACCAACACATACAGCATCTCCTCGTACTGCTGAATCAGCTCTCCAGTGGTGCTACAGAGTATAAATCAGCAAACATGGGCTTCGTTCCTTAAACATCCATCCTTCCACGTCCCTGGTCCTCGGAGGGCTTCAGTACGTGTCTGTCCTCAGCTGCAATCTAATGCCCCACCACAGCCCTCAGGTTTTTCCAACACGATGCATTCGTAGAGCCAAATGGCTACTGCATGGCACATCTGGATGGTCCCTGTGGTCCTCGAATGTGACTCTACCCTCCAAAAAACATTCCGTCTGTGCTTGCTGCTGCGTGACGGGCTAAATGGAGAGGAACAGAGTTTTGGGAAAGGGAGCACAGATACGCCCAGATGTTCCAAAAGTCAGAGGAAATGTGCCAACCCTGGCTCAAGTTTGTCTACCTTGTTAATCCACAAGCGTCACAGCTATTCTCCAAGTGGCCATCCACTTCCCAGCCTGGATGGCTTCTCTTCCAGCCAATCACAGGGACAGGCAGGGCCAGAAAGGTTGGCCTGTGGTGGCAGTTTTGCATGCTTTAATCTCATTGGCTGCACCTGGTGCCCTCCAGTGACAGACAATCAGAGGTGGCTGGCTTGTTAGTATTATGGATGGATTGCTTTAAAGGTTTTCCTGATACAGGTCTGTGGCCTTGGAGAGTAGAGCAGTTGAAGCTAATTCAGCAACCTATGGCCAGGGGCCACATCAGGCTCCCTGCATCCTCCCATCTGGCCCCCAGAGCATCACCAAATTCAGATCATATGCAGAGGAACAGATATGTTGTGCATGTTTTTTCTTTTTTTTAAATAACCTCCTAACTGCTATTAAAACAAAATAACTGAGATTGAAACAGTTTCAGTAAGAATGACTTTCTGTTTCATTAATTTTTTTTTGGTTGTTTTTTCAGGAAATTGTCAGCCGTTACTAGAAAATATGTTGCATGTTAAACACAAATTTATCAGTCTATTACTGATAAAGTTTTCTGTCAGCTTTTTGCTTCAGGAATATTCAGCTAAAATATCTGAATCGCCCCCTTTTGGCTGGCTGTAATAAATAGGACTGACCTTAGTGTAAGAGCCTAGAAGTTAGATATATTTGAAATAAAATTTAAATACTTAAACAAAAATATGTTAATGAGACCATTTTAAAAACTTTGTTAGTTCTTTAAAGAGATCAGCCCCAAAAGTGCCTGTAAAGGAAAAAGCCAGCCCTTTTCCAAATGTTGTTGATGACCCCTGTTATAGATCAACATTACATCTGCTGTTACAAATTGTAGCATCCATCTTTATGCAGACGATACAGTTTTATATTGTTATGCTAACAATGCACATTCATTGAGATCCTCCAGCAAGCCTTTGCTCAACCGCAACATGCTTTGTTTCATTTGAAACTGGTCCCTGACAACCCTAATAATCCAAACTTATGTTATTCTCCAAAACCAGAGACCTTACTGACAACCTGCATAACTTTCACATCACTACTTTGTCAGGACACACTACTGAAAGAGTCTCTGAGTACAAATATTTTTGTATCCAAAAACTCAGAATTTAAATTTCACATTGTTAAACTTGGCAACAAGCTACAACAAAAAAAACCCAGATACCTTTGCAGAAACAAAACTCCCTTCCCAATGCTCAGCTGAAAACGTATAATTGAAGCGGTCTTATTATCTGTCCCAGACTGTGGTGACGTGCCACTCTGGCTCCCCTAAATTCCATTAATCACATAGCCCAAAGATTTATGACGGTTATTCTACTCATCATTGCATTTTGTATGAAAATGTGGACAGGACACCTCTAACTCTTAGATGTGACAGGCATGGGTTTTTATTTGCTTACTTTATAAGGCCTTGATTGGCCTTGAATCCTCTTGACATCATTGAAAATGAGAGCCTGCTCTCAATGACTTCTCAAGATTTAAATAAAGGTTGAATGAATGCATTTGTCTATGGTTAGTTGGAGTTCAAACACCAGTAGTTCACTGATGACATTTCACATTAGGCTAGACTTGTTTTGGCAAATTTCATTAAACCGAGTAAACCAGGTACTTTTAATCACTCACAGTTAATTACTGCCAAGACCAAGGGCTTCAATTCAACTCATTTTAGCTCATTGTTGTGAAGACCAAGGGGCTTCAATTCAACTCAGTTTGGCTCATTTTATTAAGGTGACTTCAGTCTTTTATCTGTTCACCCCAATTTGGCCTCTCCACTGTAAAGTTTCCAAACCTGGCGGTGGACACAGGCAGTAGTGAAAGTGTCAAGGCCAAACCTGTAACTCTGACAAAGTCTATGAGGAAAAACTGCCACACTCAGAGAGCCTTTTCATTCCCTCATCGTCTCCAGAAACAGTTTGTGGTAAGATAAGGTTCCCGGGGGGAGCTTGTGTAAAAACCCACTTCCCACTTCTTTTGTTTTATGCTCCCTATTATTCGAGCGGGGCAGATAAAATATCGACTTCTCAGCTTGTAAACCATTATGACCTTTAGCTGTTTTTCTGGAGACTATCATGACAAGGCACGACAAAGGCGGCAGCATTTTACCTGTGACTGTTTGCTTCAGGTGGATGCTGCACGGAATAATGACATACGCCTTAATAACAGCAGATTTCATGCTTGACTATGTTTAATTTTTTTAGCTGCAAACACCACCAACTACTTCACAAACTTTACTTTGTCTAAAAAAAACGTCATCCAGCCTGCAAAGCTGCAAACTAGCTCTTTTTTTCATTTCAAATATAAGTCATCCAAACAGTATTATGACTCCAAGCCTCTTTATTGTGACGCATTCTGGGTGCTCGGGGTATTTTTAAAGGGAACTTCATTCCTCAAATGCAATATCTCTTTCTTCTCTGCCTTCTGAGCTCCCTTTAAAACATAAATCCACTCCAGACTAGCGTGCTCCGCAGTCCGCAACGATTCCGCCGTCTCGCAGATTAAGGCAGAGTGATCCAAACAACTTGGCAACACTCTCCCTGACACTGCACTGATTTGCAAACTGATTACCATGTAAGAAGAAAAAACACAGCGGTAAGATCTGAAGAGGTGTCAGGGGCTTTTTTTTCTCTTAAGAAAAAAGCAAATAACACAGAAAGTGGTGAAGAGGAAGCAGAGGGGGAGGGGAGGAAGGAGCAGACAGTGGAGAAAGAAGAAGGCTACAATATAGCCCTGATTGTGATGCTGTGTCCCACAAGATGGGGAGAAAATGGGGAGTGACAGAAGAAGATGGGGTAAGCTGCTTTCAGACAGGCTGGAGAAAGTGTGAAAGGGGAGGATAGAAGGGCTTTAACTCCCCCATCTCTCCCCCAAAAAAAGAGCATAAAGAAGAAGTATAGGTACACATGGGTTAGACAAGGGCAAAGGAATAAAAGCATCAAAACAAAGGGGCAACACTGCCAAAGATAAATGTCATGGAAAACACTGTAATCCCATGTTGCTGTGGGGAGAGTCTGACGCCTGTAAATGTCTATGTGCTTGTGTGTTTGTGCTCTCAGCCATAAGCCTGCAGACGGCCCCTCGATATGGGGCCGGGCCACAGTCCAGAGAGCTCAGGTAATTTGACGGATCGTGCCGCTCAGGCAGGTGATGCTCGCAGCTCTCCCTTGCTAGGGATTGTTTCCCCGAGCTTGTTTTGCCGGGGTTGGCACGCCGACGTAAGATGAATAGCGGCTCCTTCTCCCGGCCTGTCTGTCTCTGATTCGTCCTCGCTGCTCCAAGGTCAGCCAGCCACAGAGATGGGGAGAATGGGAATGTAAGAGTCGGGAGAGCTGGAGGAGAGGAGAGAGAGAGAGAGAGAGGTGAGCAGGGCAGAGGTGTGTGAGAAAGAGAGAAGACAGATGTCAGGGAGTCTACAAGCACGGTACATGACTTGGGTCTGAGCAGGTCCGTCTGTGCCCTCTGTGTGTCCTGTGTGTTTTAATGTGGGAGTGTGTGAAGTGTGTGCGTCGTGACATAAAAGATGTTAAAAACACTTTTGTCACGACCACATCTAGAGAAGGAGCAGGCATGTGGTGTACTTGGCTCAGTGCCTCAGAAAATCAAATACAGACAATATAAAAGAAAAGATGTAACCACTGACGTCATCCGTGCCGCGTTTGATCCTGGACATCGGCATTTTAGACCAAGTTCAGACCACAGATTAGCAATGGGGCAAGCTGAAGCTTGCAACTGCTTGCGACAGGCCATTCTATGAACCTTAGCTTAGGACATGGTAGTCATATGCCCAGCCATGATCAGCTGACAGTCAGCTGATCCTGGTTATTGCCTCCCAGCTCCCATAGCCAATCATTGCTCTTTCTCTCTCACAGCCTGTATTTGAATATTATGTACTTCCCACTAATCCCTACTTGCATTAATGCTGATGCAACACACTGTTGCTGCTGCTGGCAAAGCTAAACCTCCTCCACCCCAGCCTCCTCCTTTATAGCATAAAGCTTGTTGCACCCTCATAAGATTTAAGCAACTATGGATTAATTGCTTTTAAACTAATTTTATTGTATTCAGTATGCAATATCATAAATGTATCTATCCATATTGGAGTTTCTAGCTATGCGCTCACTGGAATTTTGAAGCATGCCAGTAAAGTTGTATATTAATTTGTAATAAAATGGTAAAATGTATGATGAGAGTGTTCCTGACTGAAGTGATGTTCTGAATGCCTGTGAGTTCACACCAGTGCGACTGAAGGTGACGCGTCATTTCCACAGCTAAACTCAATTTAAAGAGATGGTGTTTTACTTTTTACACTTACATATGCACTCACCGGCCACTTTATTAGGTACACTTGTTGAATTGCTTAACACAAATAGCTAATCAGCCACATGAGAGCAACTCAATGCATTTAGGCATGTAGACGTGGTCAAGACGACTTGCTGAAGTTCAAACTGAGCATCAGAATGGGTAAGAAAGGGGATTTACATGACTTTGAACGTGGCATGGTTGTTGGTGCCAGATGGGCTAGTCTGGGTATTTCAGAAACTGCTGATCTACTGCGATTTTCAAGCACAACCCTCTCTAGGGTTTACAGAGAATGATCCAAAAAATTTGGCGTAAACAACATGAATGCATGGATCCATCCTGTCTTGTATCAATGGTTCAGGCTGATGGTGGTGTTATGGTGTGGGAGATATTCTCTTGGCAAACTCTGGGCCCCTTAGTACCTGTTGAACATCGTTTAAATGCCACCACCTACCTGAGTATTATACTGACCATATCTATCCCTTTATGACCACAGTGTACCCATCTTCTAATGGCTACTTCAGAAGGATAATGCATGACGTCATAAAGCTCAAATCATCCCAAACTGGTTTCTTGAACATGACAATGAGTTCATTGTACTCCAGTGGCCTCCACAGTCACCAGATCTCAATCCAGTAGAGCACCTTTGGGATGGGGTGGAATGGGAGATCAATGTAATAGGGTATGGGAACCACTGCCTTAAAGCTATGTAAAATTTCTCTACATGGGACCTTTTTTATATACTAAGTGTTGTTTCCTACAAGAAGGTGAGCCAGTAGGCTGTCTTTGGGCACACTCATTTGAACAAAAGATAAAAAATAATAGTACCGATTTAGTCAGGATTCATGTCATTGAAAAGTAGAAAGAAATGAGAAACTAAACTGTTCCAACATACTGGAAGACTAGGAAGTGTCAAGACAAAGTAAAAAGTGAGGCTCACTTTTATCATCAAGTACTTGTTGATATGTCTTCAATAGTACCTGGCTTTTAGTTGGAGCCTGCTAACCCTCCAGCGTAAGCACCTAGTGTCCTTTTTGTTTTGGCTGGAGTGGTTTTCTATTTTGAGGACGACCTGTAAACAAGTCTTGAGAACATAAAGATAAACAGTGTTAACTCTGATAGTAATCACCCTCTTTTATACCACCAACCAAAGCTACTTATCTACGTACGTCATGACAGAGGCGCTTTTTTCCTTGTCTTTTTGCACCGTGAGAAACTTCTTTAAAAATTTTTGACATCAGACAGCATGCCAAGCATCTTTCTAGGCATCAAACAGCATTTTTTTTTATCACCACCAGTAGTATTAAAAACCCAGAATTCATTGCAGTGTTTTACTTTGGAGGTCATATTGTGATGTGTGGTGGCAGCTTTGTTTCTCTTTGATGCATAACATCTCACTGTTTGTGATAAACTTGCTTTTGGCTATCGTTTCTCTACACCCACATGTTTAAATGCGTGTTTATGAACAGCCTTTGTGGATGTGAAGCATGTGTACCTCATGAGTGTACTGTATAAATGTCACTAGATCATCTCTTTGTGGATGCGGCTGAGTAAGTATGGCTCAGAAAAATCAATCTGGTGTCCCATAAGAGTATCATAAAACCACATAACATTTTTTATGACAGAATCTTTTTACTAAGCTTTGGACTTAAAGCCTGAGCGGCAAGTCTTGCTTTTGTTTTCTGTCCAGTTATGCAGTGTAAATAAAATGCAGTAAAAACTGACACACCTTTTTTCTACACTACACTCTAATTCTCAGGTATGGGACAGCTTGAGCAGTTTTTATATATAAACACACAAAAAAAAACTATCTGGAATACCTGAGACTTTTAGTCCTAGTTGCTTCTTTATAAAGAACATTTTTTTTTCCTGCATTCACATCCAGGTTAAGCCAAGGTCTAACTCCTCTCTATCTCAGCTATTAGATTTTCAGCTTAATGAGCTTTATGTTTATTAATTCTACAACACCTCAATAGTTGTAGTCCTTTATTTCCCAGACATAGCTGCCACATCTCTGTTTTCAGCCGGCTCATAGTTTCAAGGGGAAAGGGTGAGAAAAGAAAGACCTCAAACATAACACTGTTAACAGTTAATTTAAGACCAATTAAACTGCAACACCAGCTCTGTGCATCAGACAAGATAAATAATAAAAACGATTCTAAAAAATCAACATGTAACCAAGTATTTTATGATCATTTATAACCTGATAAAAATCTAAAAAATATGTTAATGCTTTTTGTTTATCGTACGTGACTTTTTGAGGCCCACCTGCAGTACCTCTGGGACCCATCAGGGGGCAGGGCCCATCACTTTAAGAAGCACTTACTTAGATGATGAAAAGAGGAGTGGGCTAAGCTGTTCATATGCTGGCCAAGGCTCTGAGACAGACCAGTTTAGACACCTGAGTTATACAAGGATAGTTAGAAAGAAGAGGATTAAAAAACCAAGACATGTCTTCACCTCAGGGACAACATGCTCAGGAGCAGAGATAAGAAGCTCTGTTTTCTGTGTCCAGTTTTAAATGTAATGCATTAGGCATTCAAAATTATTATAAAAGATTGTGTTTCAAGGCCCAGTCATGAAAACCTTGTTTGGCATGAACCACCCCCAAGCAAGGACCTTACTGTGGTTAAATGCAGTCCCAGGTCTCATCAGTGGAGACTCAAATGTCCTTAATCTTAGCGTATCATCCCAGTGATTATCCATGCAAAGACACTTGAGTTAACTGCAGATGAATTCCTCTTATCGCCTTATGAAACAAATTTTAAATTCAGCCTCTTATATGAAAAGTGCCAGAATAAATATTTACATTTTGATGTGCCCCCTCTCAGAAAGCCTCTAAATTCCTTAACTCATCTAAACAGCCTCCCCTTCACCTCTACCCCCTTCACTCTTCTCTTAACTAACTTTAACTGACTCCCCTCTGCACCCTACCACCCTCCCTCGCCATACCCGCACCCCTCCTCGTTCAATCTCTGCACTGTCACTTTGTGGCTCTCGCCTCTCCTTCAGTCATTGATCACGGTGGCAATAGCGTGGTGTTTGCCGGTCTGGAAATGTGTGTCTCGGCGGGGAGGGGAAAGAGATCAAACACTTTAATTACCACAGGCTTGTAGGAGGTGCCAGCTACAGGCAGCAGTCGTGTAACAAGGACAGGTAGGAGAGAAACGCCCGGGTGAACACGGATGCATCAGAGCAAGAAACACCTCCTTAATCCAGATGCAGTCACTCTCTCTCTCTCTCTCTCTCGCCCTCACACTTACATGAAGCAATATCATAAATACCTTGCTGTTCCCTCGCTCGTACATCCTGCTGACATGATGGGCCACGGATGCGTCTGCGGAGTGGAAAAAAATTACACTGCTGCACATTTTTACAGGAGAGGAAATCAGTAATTCCTGTGTGCAAACACCACAAATTAACATGCGTAAACATGCATAGTGCATATGAGCTCACATAATTATTCATTAATCATTTCCACTACTTATCAAGCTAACCAGCATGATCATCCAATCCTCCATCAAAAACGCAGACACCCTTCACCACCTTAAGAGCCATTGTCATTCAGCGTTATCGCTCGGCTGCTTCATTTGTAGGACCTGTGCTGTTCCTGCAGAGAACAGTATGGACAGCAGGAAAAGGCTGACACAGACCAGCTCCATGATTGATGCCCTGTCTCACCGGTCCCCATGCTGATTCAGAGCTCTGGCAGCTGTGGGAACCATTGCTCTACTTCACTGGTTCTTATTCCTACCAGGTAGTTCTCTCCTGTCACTCAGGACCAAGTCGTGACTGTGTATGTTGTTAGCCAGCTGATCAGACATGTGAGATGCCTAGATGTGCCAAATTTAAGCAGTAAGGTTATGCTGCCTTTTGGATTATCTTGAACCTTTTATTCATTATATATACGGCACATCCCCAATTCCAAAAAAGCTGCAGTTGTGTAAAATGTAAAAAACAGAATGCAATTATCTTTAAATCTCATCAACCCATATTTTAATCACAATAGAACATAAACAACATACCAGATGCTGAAACGGACACATTTTACCGTTTCATGTGAAATATTAGCTCATTTTAAATTTGATTCCATCTCAAAAAAGTAGGGGCAGGGCCATGTTTACCATTGTGTAACATCCTCTCCTTCTTTAACAACATTCTGTAAACATCTAGGAGGTGAGGAGATCAGTTGCTGGAGTTTTGGAAGAGGAATGTTGTCCCATTCTTTTCTCATGTTTGATTCTAGCTGCTTAAAAGTCCTGGGTTTTCTTTGTCAGATTTTTGGTTTCATGATGCGCCAAATGTTTTTTATCAGTGAAAGGTCTGGATTGCAGGCAGGCCAGTTCAGCAACTGGACTCTTCGATTGTGAAGCCATGCTGTTGTGATGGATGCAGTATGAGGTTTAGTATTGTCCTGCTGAAACATGCAAGGCCTTCCTTGAAAGGGATGGGAGCATATGTTGCTCTAAAACCTCTATATAGTTTTTAGCATTGATAGTTCCTTTCCTGATGTATAAGCTGCCCACGCTATAGGCACTAATGAAACCCCGTACTATCAGAGATGTAGGCTTTTGAATTGTGGGTTTATGACAAGCTGGATGGTCCCTCTCCTGTTTAGTCCACAGGATATAGTGCCTGTGGTTTTCAAAAAGAATTTCACATTTGGACACATTTGACCACAGAACAGTTTTCCACTTTGCTTTAGTTCATTTTAAATGAGCTTTGTCCCAGAGAAGATGGCAGCATTTCTTGATCCTGTTCACATTTTCCTTCTACTTCGCATGATACAGCTTTAACTTGCATTTGTGGATGGCACAGCCAACTGACAATAGACAATAATTTCTGGAGGTATGTCAGTGTTTTTTTAAGATCACAAGCATTTGTTGACCTCTTGCCCTATCCATCCAGATTCTCTGAGTCTTTTGAGGATATTAAATTCAGAACATGGGGGGATATTCAAAGTCTTTGCAATTTTACATATTGTATTGGATTAGCTCATACCCCTGGTTGAATACTCTAGGTCAGTGATCATCAACTGGCGGCCCGAGGGCCACATCAGGCCCCCCAAAGCTCCTCATCCGGCCCCCAAAAGATGATAACAATCAGAAAATGTGAGGAGGAAAATACATTCCTTTATTTTGAGGATGTCTGCTGTCTTTTTTTTTTATCCATACAGCTATCAAATCAGCCCCAAAATGCTCATGATTGCTACAGTTTTATGAAGACCTAATGTTTGAACTGTTTTTACTGAAATCCAGCAGTTACAAATTAGGTAAATGTGATTCATGATAAACTCATACTTATCAGTCCAGTCCTCATTAAATTAGCAATTTTCTGTGCCACTTCTGGCTCATGGAGAGAGAGCAGTCTTCCTGCCTGAGAATCAAAACAAAAGACCTGTTTCCTCCGTGTGTTTTCTACCAATCAGGATATTAGCATATCAGTGCCTAGTGATGGACAGCATGGCTGCCCTGGAAATATGTTAGCAAAATATTTCAGCTGGCCTCTTAAGGGACAGGTGATAGGGACTGATCTCATCGTTAATGCCTAAAAATGACCCACATTTATTAAAGAAAATACATATACAAATATATGTTAATTAGACCGAAATATTTATCTTACTTTAGTTAATTTGAAAGTCTGGCCCCCAAAGTGTCTATCAAGACAAAATCTGGCCCTTGTATAATTTATACTGATGACCCCTGCTATAGGTGAACTCTGTGAAACAGATCCAAAGTTTAGTCAATCCAGATTAAACTGTTTCAGTCTTACTTATTTTCTCGTACTTCATTCTCTCTTCCTCACACACCCCTGCCCTCTCTCTCCCTGTCTCATACCAAACCCAGTATTATGTGGATATCAATCATGGAAATATAACAGATAGGGACATAAGTTTGTAGCCTACTAGGTCATAACAAAGACTGGAAAAAAACAAAAAAAACAAAAAAAAAAAACGTTTATCTCCATCTCTCCAACTTGGCTCAGCGCTATGGCGCATGGGGGGGTGCTGTATGAAGCTCTCTGTCTGAGTGGATGGAACCAGTGGGATTTTAAAGGAGTGATAGAGCCACGAGCTCACAATACAAAACAATTTGTCACATTCTACAAATTTTCTCAGTAAAGGCAAATAAAAATGCATTAGACTCAGTGTGCAAGTTTCGAGTGCATGATGTTTTTTGTATAGGCTCTATGCGCGCATCACTTCTGCATTTGAAATTTGGCTGCTCCCAAACACAGAAAAGAATGCTGTATGATGGCAGATTGTCGCAGTTTACCCGTGTACATTGCAGCGCACAGCAATGATGTCCAGGAGTGGTATTAAGCTGTGTTTGAAACATAATTTTAGCATGTTTTGATGCCATTATGATAAAGAGTAAACTCAAATGACAATCAAAAAAAGAACAACAAACCAACAAATAAATGCAGTATGGAACGGTTTCCTTTGAAAAGCGATGACAGTAGGTTCTGTTTTGGTTTAGCACATATCATTAAGCAAGAGTTGTCAGGCTGCCTCATTTACGTCACACCCTGCCGTGCATAGAGCCCATAACAGATCAGAAAAAAACATATCTGAAAATAACGGGCCCAGTCTGTAAAGACCTTAACACTGGCTGCAGGGATTAGATCTGCTGATTCACAGTGGCAGTTTTGTCAGAACAGGACAACATTTCTTTATTTTAAAAAAGCAAAGAGCTACACTGAGAGCTTTTCATGATGGAAAAGATGTTTTCACTCTTCTTCAGGCCTGCTTCGGCTTAATTTTTTGAATGTTGTGGGTGGGGTTTGCCTGTGTAAAGGCTGCTGCTATGGTAGCTGTTAGCTCAGATGTAGCTATAGCACAGCAGCAGTTTAATCAGAACAGGAGCACATTTCCTTATTTAAACAAGAGTAAAGAGCTACATTGAAAGCTTTTCTTGGCAGAGATGTTTTTGCAGTTCTGTCAACCTGCTTAGTTTTATCCACCGTTTATAGACAACGCCTGTCTGTGAAGCTCAGGTCACTACTGGAGCTGTGTATGTTTGACTATCTAAACTTGTCTTGTTGCTCTGATTGGCCCACAACAGATGTGACAGATTGTTTGTCCAATCATCCTCTGAGGATTTTTTGAAAAGTCCTGCCCTTCCCGAACACTTTGTATGGGAGGTTTCCCTGATGAATGTGAAATATATCCATGCCATTAATCTATAAAACAGTCTATCTGGAGTGTCAGGTTAGATCTGTTGATAAACAAATGTACTTTTTGGTAAGATTATCACGTAGCTTATGTAGGATTCACCAGAACATAGCAGCGATATATTATAACTGCATTTAACCTTTCGAAATAATTTATACTCAAACGTGTAGCCTACATCCTAACTTATTTGAGTGGTGCTTTTCATTCAGCCATGCTATTGCTGCTACACAAGGTCAAGAGAAAGGCTTGTCTCCAAATCCCCAAATAGATGTAAGAACTTGTAGACGTAGAAATTAAAGAGTGAGATTGGAAAAATAAAAGATTGCCAGAGTTAAACAGATTGAACCAAAGAGCAGATGAATCAAAAGAAGTCAATTACTTTAGCATTACAACAAAGAGAGCGAGATAAAGTAAAAGCATTCTAATTATGGTGGCTACACAAAGCCTTTCGCTGGTGGGACTCTGTTATAATTGTTCAGGTGGCTTTGTTTGTGGGTTTCTGGCTTAATGAGCAAATTATCTCAATGGTGAATTTTAGTTTAGCTTGAGCGATGAAGTGTTTTCATTTTTCCCCTGGAAAGCATTGAGGCAAGTGGCCAAATGTAATCAAGGAGACCAATTCCATCTCATTGTTTGCGAAGATAATTTATATTTTCATTGAGATCCTCCGCGAGGGGGCCGTCCCTCAAAGGCTGTGATAAAATAGAGGAGATAATTAGAGAGATATGTGGAATAATCCAGGTATAGGGGAGACTGCATCCTCCCTTCATCGTTTCTTCCCCTGGATGGTGTTATTTTTTATCTAAACGTACTGTTTTTACTGCTCCCACAGAGGCTGCCAAAAACACATCAGCTTTATGGTTGTTTGGTCTCCACAGAAATGGATTTTGGTTTTCATTAAGAGGTGAGGTCTTTGATATGGCGGATCAATTTTTCAGGAGTGTTTTCCTTTGATAAACAAGGGCTTTTTCCTCAGCGGGTGAGCGCAGGCACAGGCTTGGACCAAACCCAGCCCAGGTTGGAACAGGAGGAGGAATTATGGAGAATGTAAAGAGAAAAAGAAAGAGAGAGAGAGGAGAGGAGGGTGGGGGAGGTGGACAGATGAAGATGGAGACAGTAGCAACGAAGAGTGGAGAATAAATATTTATGTCCTGTAATGTTTCTGCATGACAGATTCTTTATTATATTTGAATGTGGTGCTGCACCTCAACCATGAGAAATGTGCTGGTGATGAATTTCACACCACACCAATACAGCACGTAGGGGGGATTTGGACAGAGAGAGAACAGCAGGGTTTGTGCCAAAAAAAGAACAAGAAAAAAATGAAAGAGGTACAGATATGAAAGGAGACACAAACAAAGCAAAGACAGACAGAAATTGACATCACAGGTTGTGCAAATGGGACAGTGTATTTCAAACAGATGGAGATAGAGTACAGGGAGCGATGGCCAAAGAATGACAGAGAGAGAGAGAGATTTGTGGCCTGTGGAGTGAAGGGCATGAAATGAATCGAGCCAGGAGGCCCACTGGAGTGTGTCCTGGGGATATGTGCGACTGGGTCAGGCAGAGGAGTGGGCTGTGGGAGCAGGGATGGTCACAGAGAGGGTCTATAGAGGCAGCTGAAGGCACAGAGAAGAGACGGACAAGGGCCATTAACTCAGGGAGAGAGGCTGACCGGGATCAGCCAGGGAGGGGCCGAGGTTTAGTCCAGCACCGAGGGGAGAGGGGATTTAAAGATTCAGACTTTGGTGGACTTATGTGGTAGTGGTTTTAACTTTGAGTTTTTGTTGAATTATTTTGAACTGAAATAACTTACAGACATTTGTGATGGGGTCATTCTGAAGAGATCAGTGACTTTAAGTGTGGTGCTGTGATGGATGCCACCTTTGCAATACGATGATTCATGAAATTTCATCCCTGCAGGATATTCCAGAGTCAGCTGGGAGTGATATTATAAGAAAGTGGAGGAGTTCAGGGACAACAACAACTCAGCCACAAAGTGGAAGATCACATAAAATCACAGAGCAAGGTCAACGACAGCAAATTCCATAGCTCGGAAGTTCCCAACTTCCCCTGGCATTAATGTAAGCACGACCCTGCAGCTGCAGCTTCATGGTATGGGTTTCCATGACCCAGCAGCTGCATGCAAGTTTCACATCAAGTAGTAAAATACCAAGAGTAGATGGAGTGCTGTAAAGCACACTGAATCTGGACTGTGCTCAACTAGTGGGTTGGGACCCAAAAGTGGGTCACGGAGCAGTTTTCAGTAGGTCGCTACTAGGTGTCTGCAAAAAAGGTGGCCAAAGTCCTGAAGTCCTTATTGGACGTGCATTAATACCTTTTATTTTACACTGTTTTACTGTGAAATTGGGTAAGTTTAAATGTTCGATCAATATTTCTACTTATTTGTCTCCTCGGACCAGTTCAGAACCACCGCTGTAGAGTACTAGTTCCCAACCTGGGGTTCGTGGTGCGCGGTTAATCGCTAAAGTAAATTTGTTTATCAACTTAGCCGGCATGGGATTTACAAGTCGGTTAAATGAATTACCCATCAGTTTTATAAACATAGGCTTGAAATCCCGGTCTACAATGCTCTTTTAAACAGTAATTAACCTCCCGCCACTAGAGGCCGCTGTAGCTTCAGTTAATGGGCGCTGCCTTCCTTGCACTTCACGGTTGTAAACATAAGAAGCTCAGTGGTGGATTAGCGGTTACATGTAGTAGGAACAGTGCGGTATGACAGTTTTTTAAAGTTGTAAATGGAAAAAAAGTGGTGTGTAGGCTGTTGAGGGTTGAACTCTTGTATAACTTCTATGCAAAGTGAAAAGAGGCCACATATCAAAGCATGATATAAATCTGCAAAGAGGAACGTAGGCTGGTAGTGCTAGCTTGTAATGTTAGCCTTGCTGTAGAGAGTATATCAGGCTAATATCACATCTGCTGACACAATGACCCTGTGAGGAATTTGTCTGTTTTCCAAGTATTTTCTCCTCTTTAGACCAGTCAGTTAAATGAAATTTAAATGAGCATTCAGCCGAATACGAAAATAGGCGATTAAGAACATCCTTAGTTATAGCCGCAAAAGGGGGACCAAATCCAAATTAAAGTACATGTATTTGAATACAAATTTTTTGGTACTTTGAAGTAAAATTATGCAAAAGGACTTGAAAGACATCAAATATAAATATCAGTTTTACATGAGATTCCTAACTTAAGTGTCCAGGTTGAGAAGCCTGGGATGTTTTCATCCATTTCCTCCCACTGTCATCCAAAACAGACCATATCGCTCTTTATAATACAGCAACCAGCTCTCCCTGTTAGTCATACTACCTACAGCAGACTAAATGTAAAAATGTGCTGCAATAAGGCATCATATGTGGCGTCATGTTCATGAGTTAGCTCTCATGTTTGCCATCCACAGTGGTTAAAACGTCTGTAGGAGGTAACTGTTACATGTTGTGACAGTGCTAAGGTAAACACTTGGTTCTGTTTAGGCACCATAATAACACGCTACCATCAATCTGACTGCAGCTTTGACGCTTGAACACAAACGTGTTGTTTCGGGGCACTCGCTATAATGACTGATGCTGTCAGAGTGAAAAGAATCCATAGTCAAAAAGCTGAATAGACGGGCATTTATCTTAAATCATGGTAGCTGAGTGTTTTCAGAGACATGTTTTCACAGTACAGTGTAAAAAACACATGCACACAGAATAAAAAGAGTGTATTTTTCCATCAAAGGCCTGCTATGTTTTTCGGGATCGATAGCAGGCTCCAATCACTTGTTTTCAATACGACTCATCCTCTCCTTTAGATCGCAAATTGCCTCTTTAAATCAAAGTGTAGCCTCTCTGGAAGTCTTTTTTTATGAACTGCAGTTTCTGGTAATTAAGTCGGAGTTTCTGCTTGGGCTCCTGTTTTATTTGTCTGTTCTTATTTATTCTGAATAGCTGTGACCGTGCTTACAGAAAAACACTTCACACAACAGCAAACGCTCAACAGTTCATCTAAAGATGTCTGGGTGTAAGATGAATCACTGTGGTGTAATTTAACGCATAGTAAACAATAGGTCGATACTTAGTTATTGAGATAGAAAATGTCACAGATTATTGTCTTTTATGTCTTGCATTGATTCCTACATTTTCCTGTTTCAAGCAGGGGAACAAAAAGAAACAACACCAGCAACACCTGCTTCTAACTTCTATACTGTGATAAATAGAGCAGAAATAGAAAATGTTAAATGGATAACAAAGACAGATTGAAAGAGGGGAAAAGTTCTCCTCACATGGGACTAATTCCACTCAGCTGTATTGAGTAATTTGTAATAATTGCAGTGCACAATGTCCACAGGGAATCCGCTCCGTTTTCTGATTCAATCATCCCAGTGTCATGAAAAATGGAGGCCAGGGTGGAAAAAGTGGAAGAGGGCTTTGAACAGGTTTATTTAGCAGAAACTTCCCATCCTGCTTAGCTGAAAAAGATGTGACAAATAGTGCATACAAAATATAATCATGTTACTCGTTTATTGAAAATATAGTCATGCAAAAAGGTGTGAAACAAACCCAAGGAGGCCGTGAACTCCGCAGCACCAGGTTGTATTGGCTCCTTTACTTGTGTGGCTTTGGTGTTATAGTGTTGAGTTGGGTTGTCATAACGGCAATCAGCGTTAGCACGTTTATTGTCTGAGGTGTGATACTCATTACATTTTTAAAATCACAATAATCCCATGCGATTTTGTCCTTTAAATGTTCACTGTAGTTAAGCTACTGTAGCAGGAGAGCAGCTGGGTTCTGCTCAGAGTAGTCGTTCCCTGTCCCGACATGGAAAATAAGGACACTGCTGTGCCTTTGAATGTTTCATTTCACTTTAAAAACTCAAATAGATCAGTCGACAAGTTAAAATGTATTTGCACCTTGTGATATCAAAGATTTCACTCTTTTGCTGTTCACTTTAGTATATTTATTTTCCTTATTTGATTTGTAGAAAATTTGTTTTTCCATGGTTAAGCAAACTTCCCATAACTTCCTCACTGTCTTTGAAAATAAAAGCATGTTTATATCCGGATCAGAAGTAATGAACCCTTACCTGAAAGCAGTTTCCAAACATTTTCTGGTCAATATTTTGACCCCACCCCTGACTGTACACATGTACATGTTAAAATATGTAAACTTACGACAAATACAGTTACTCATGATTTTTTGCTAACAATTCCTTTTTTCATATTTACTGCAAACTAGAGCTTTAAAATTCTGTAAAAATAAAAACCACTGAGGCAACAGCAGAAAACCTAACTGACACTGGTAGGATGTTGCAAAAGAGTGTAGCCACGGCTCTCCCACATAGTAGAGGGTATTCCTTTTCCACTCCAATCCAAAAGGCAGACAAGGTCTTGGACTAGAACTGCAAGTGCATCATTGAATCTGAAGTGAAACCAATGAACTACTCCTCTTCTCCAGTGCTGAAGTCATCAGCTGGTGTTGCTTTGCCTTGTAGCTCCCCTCTGTCATGATACTGTGCCTACATACGTGTGAGAGTAAATGCAGCACAAGCAAAGGTCTAGACAGGAGGAAACAACATCCATTAGTGCCTCAAAGTGCTTCAAGTCCAATTGGATGCAGGTGTTAGAGACAATGGGCTTTTTATTTTGTAGTGATAGTGAAACAACCAATCAGTAGGGCAGAAAACCTCTCACCATCATCATCAGTTAAATTGCCTTCACCAACAATAATGACCAAAGTACCAAGTGCCGCGTTGCTTTCAAAGAACTGGGTTCAAAACCCCCAGAAGTAGAGCGGGACAGTGCGAGCCAACAGTAGTTAGGAGGCTCATTGTACCAGACGGGACAACAGCGGAGAAGAGTCTAGCTAAGTGCGTAGGGTTCTCTAAAGAGCTGGGTCTTTAGCTGTCTCTTGAAAGTAGAAAGTGACTCTGTGGATCAAATGGAGCTGGGTAATTGCTGGGTAGATTGGGTTAATGTTGCAATACCAGTGGGAAACCAGCAAGTTTTAAGCAATGTAGCCAACAGTTCAAGCCACATACACTTTTTAAGCAATACTATCTTTTATTTTAGAAACTGCAAACTTCAGTGTATTAGTGCAATTTAAACAGTGAACAGAAATTTTCTGCAGAACACTATGAAGAAAAAAAAATAGCCAACTTTACTGAAACTTTCTGAGAAAACATTTCTGAATATTGATGCTAATGATGTTAGCTCTCATGGGCACAGGGGCAAACAACTACAACACAACAGCAGGGCTGAGGACAGAAAGAGCAGCAAGCAGAGAGACAGGGATGTCTACTTCAAGTAAGTTTATTCTTTAATGGTAACAGACGTCATAGATGCTGATGAGTACATTGGCAGTGATTGCGGTATTGTTTAAGGGGAGCATAACCAGCCTTAAATCAGCACAGATTACAAAGTAAAAGCATAACAAACATCTAAACTGCAACACCTTAGAAGTGAAAATGCTGTCCTTTATATTGGACATCAGTGGGTCATTTTGTACATGCACTCCTGCATATCAACATGAACCCATACCAAGCTCTGTTTTTGACCGAATGAGTACTTAAAGTTGTCTCCTACCTCAAAGTCATGATTTCAGACCTCACTGGTGTAGCAGTGTGGCAACTAAATGATAAAAGACAACACAGTAAACTTCATGTCTTTGACTTTATTTGAAATAAAGATACTACAAGAAACTTAAAGTTGTCAACCAGGACAAGAGAAACAAAATAATTATCTTAAAATGTCATTAAAAAGGTAATTAATAGTGATTTTTCTATTTAGATTCAGAGATTAATTGCGATGTATAAATGTATAATATGAAAGCCTTAACTGTCCCAGTACTAGAGTTTTAAACTTGGATATAAGACTAGTAAATTTTATCAATACCTGTTTTGATGCTTTAACGGATAATTTGTCCTTTTTAATGACAAGAAATTGCAGATGAACTTCTGTGTATTGTCCAAATTATGCAAATACACTAGTGTTTTCAGTTTAAAAAAAGAGAGATGGTATTGCTTACAAAGGTTTATCAGAGTATTGCATATCATTCATTTTGAAAACCTGTTTTTGAATTAATTACTTCAATTCTCAACAACACTAGCAAAGACAAGCAGTGGACATCTGATTTTAACTCTCATCCACACAAAAGCTGTTTTTCGGCTTCTTGCCCGGTGTGAAATGGTGGAGAGCCAAAGAAACCGAGTGGCTGGTGAACACAGTAGAAAAATCGAGGGTGCCAGAGAGAGAGCCAGATGTTTTTCTCAGGAGTTGGCGGACGAATCTGTGGAGAAAGTGCCAGTGAATGCTGGACTTAATTCAACAGGTGGTGAGAAGGAGAGCTCCGGCTGAATGCTTATGTTGTTCTGCTTCTTCTGGATGTGTAAGCAATGTTTGGTGATTGTTTGCTAACACATTAGCCCTGTGATGAAGTGATATTTCAATAAAGCTGCTATGAGAGTCTTTGAAAGTTGACATACAGCCCACATGATATGATTCAGTTTCATTTCCCAATGAGATCTGAAGGTAATAATCCATGAGAGAATCTACCTCTGCGCTACAGAGATATTTGTGTAATCAAGTGAAAATATCCAATTACACTAATTATATGACAAATTCAACTGTCAAGTCCTAAAAAACATCTTATTTTGAGATATAACAAGCAAAAAAGGCCTAAATTGCTTTTAATTAGTAAAAAAATCAGCAAATGCAGAGAAGCAACATTTACTTGTTGATTGCTTTGATTTAAGTACCTCTCAGCAGACTCTGTGCTTTTGGCGGGCCCTGGAGGACCTGGTTTGCCTGTTGAGGAAATTAGCCCTCCTAAGAGAAATCAGCATGACTGCTACCATCACTAACATCTTTACAGTTTTTACTTTGGTTGGTATTTTTATAGTTGAAATTAGTATAGTTGAGTTTTTTATATGCATTTGTTAAAAGTTGCATTTGTCTTATTGTTACTGTGTATGTGCTGTTGATTTACTTGCTGTGTGCCTTTATATCCAGCACATTGCCTTCACCGACACAAACACTAGTGTGACTGCCGTCAGACAATTGAGCTTCCATTAAAACCAGTGGTTGGTTTATCAGTTTGACTTCAGAGCGGACCAGAGCATGGTGGCAGAGCTGTGCCAGTCTATGGTGCACGAGGATGCGTTGGTATTAGCAAATTAGCCTGACATCATTAACATGGATGGATGGATGGATCATTAACAGGAGTTCTGTCATCACTTTTAAAGGATCTTCACACATATTAGCTGTCTGACTCCACCCCTGACCACACCCCTCTCAGGATTTTGATGCAGCACTCCTGATGTTACAGACACTTTTATCCAAAATTTAGGACCTGACTGACCATCAATCTCTGAGACCTTCTCAGCAGGGTAATCCACTGAGCTATCCAGCATCTCAGCTGATAGCTGAGAGGATCAGTAGAGCAGGGCAGAACTTTCCTCCAAGTGAGGGAGGGCCAACCAAACCTGGGGCCGGGTGCCTACGCCCCATGTGAGGTCACTAGATGTAAAATCTGAGAATGGCTTGTTTCAGCACATTTTCTGAAAGGTGGAGAAAGAGAGGGGGAGAGGGAATAGATTTTTCTGGTACTTGAGGGGATTGTGGACAGGCCAGGGGCACATATTTGAGTTAGAAAAGCCTGAAAAAGTGATTTTTACAAAATATGTCCCCTTTAATGATGCTGTGTTAATTTCTTTGACTAAAACTATGACTTAAAATGTTCGTCGACAGGCTTTTTTCCATGACAAAAACTACACTAAGACTAACAAAAATAGATCTGTGATGACTAAAACCGACTAAAAGTCATTTTATTTTTTGTCAAGATGACTAAAACTAGACTAAAATGTAATGTAGTTTTTGTCTGACATTCAAAATCTGTAATATTTCTCCACTGTGGGTAAATCTGTCAAAATAAAATGCATCTGTAGCTATTCTGCCTCTCAGCTGTAGAAAGCAGGGACCCCAGGTTTGGCAGGGTGCATCGAAAACACTACCATGATTTGATACCAGATTTAGGCATGAAAATAAATGCTTTGGCTAAAGTAAAGACTAAAATGTGAGGACTTTTTATGGACTAAAACTAGACCAAAATGTTTTTACGTTTTCGTCGACTAAAACGAGACTAAATCTAACAAGGGTAGAAATGACTAGAATTTATTTTGTACTAAAAGACATTTCTTCTCAAGACTGAGGCTAAAATTAAAAATAGCCTCCAAAATTAACACTGTGATGATGGTAATTAAAGCAATTCTGTGGCTTTTTTTGTGATCAAAGCCTCTTACCTGTGATCAGTAAAGCCTTTTTATCTGGGCAGAAATAGCTATAGGGAGTTTTTTATGTGCATTTGTTGAAAATTGCATTTGTTTTATTGTTACTGCTTATGTGTTGTTGATTAACTTTGCTGTGTCCATTTATGTACATTGCCTTCACCGACACAAACACCAGTGTGATTGCTGTAGAAGCAAAGTCTGGCAACTGGATTACTATGTGGTAAAGTTACCATACTGAGTTCTCAGTCCACCATCTTTAAAGTCACATGTGAAGCAACATGTTACCCAACCGTTTTAAGAATGTTAGCTGTCACTTTCTCACTTTCTTGTTCGCCATGTTTTGCGCTGTAAATGGTTTCTTTTAGTGTCGTTTAGTATCATCATAGTTTTTTTAATAAAGTGTCATTGACGACAATTGTTTGAAAGATAAGTTGTCAATTTCACACCTTCAATTTATGAAATATTATTTTTTATTAATCAATAATATAAGTATTTAAGATTTAACTCTGAGATTGATTTTTGTTCCTTAATGGTTGTTTTTTCTGTTGTCAGGGTGGTGCCCTGATATTTATTCACCTTGGTTAATAATGGCATTAAGTTATACTAATAATTATAATGATAAAAGTAATATTTTAACAATAACTTAATCTAGCATCACAAATCCAAACAGAGGGCACCAGGGGATTAGTGTTTACTTAGTGTGCCTTGTTTGCAGAGGCTGTAGTCCTCAGAGCAGGTGGCCCATATGACCAGTGGGTCCTGTCTTGCATCTCATTCCCCACTCTATCTCTGTCCTTTCTCTTCAAAATAAAGGTGTTAAAGCCCAAATAATCAATCTTAAAATAAAAGGTTTCATTTTTTAGACACTCAACAAGTGCATTTTGTGGGCCCCATTGGCAATTCAGGCCTTATTTTTTGCTTTTTGTATCTTGAAATTAGATTTCTATTGGGACTTGGCAGGAGATTGAGGCTTAGAATACAAGTAATCAGATATTTTTAGTGAGAAAAAGACAAATACTCCTGATGCAGGTTTGAGTTTTCACAGTGCGGCATGTTTTTTTGTTATCTAATAAAAGGAAAATCTCACTCTCCAATCCTGATGTCTACATCACATCTTTGGACTATATGCACATGAGTCTGCACATGCACTTAAATGCCATACAGCGCTGAGAGAGGCACTGATGTGTGACAGATGCCTGACGGCTGGCGATGCACTAGCAGCCCGTATCAATGGAAGTGTCTCCCTTGCTTCTCCTAAATGCGTTCAGACAGAGACAAAGACGGAGGCTGCCGACTGAATCCCTAAAATGGACAGCTTTGGGACGCTGAGTGAAAGTCAAACAGCGTAGTGCAAAGTAGTCCTGTCTGCCGGGTCCATTAACGGAGAGCCGAGCAGGTGAGTGCTGCAGTGGTGCAGAGGCTGGCATATGCCAAGCAAGAGGGCTGAGACTGGCACAGCAGACCCCCTGCCTTTTGTGTCATCTGTCACCATTCGGAGAGTACGTGCGGGAGTGTGGGCGTGTGTGTGTGTTTGTGTGTTGGTGCTCAGCAGGATAAGGAGAGAAAGAAAGATGAGGGAGAAGGAAGAGGGCAGAGTAGAGGGCAGAAAATCTGGCAGAGACTGAAAAGGGAGACACAAAGCTCACAGCATTCAGGAAGGTAGGCTGATAAAAAAAATGATACTTAGAGCCAACACTCAGTTTCCAAACAGGTGTAAAAAAAATAGCAAAATATAGATTGATTCAAGTGAGGGTATTATGTGAAAACCTGCTAATTGCTAACCAGTTATGGCATGAGTTTAAGCCGTTTATGTAAGCTATAATTTCTCTCACTGCATCTTGCAATAAAATAGATATGCTGCTAGTAGGTTTGTTGAGAAGGCTCATTGTTAAAGCATTTCAAGGTTTTAAAGTTTCATTCTCCTGCCCACTGTGGCCCTGACCTAAAGTGTGAAGACAGAGTAAATCTTTGGAGGTATTAGATGGATAAAAATTTAATCCAAACGTACACCTCCTCCTCTCCCTCACTCTCTGCAAAGAAATAAAGGCTGAACACTGAAGCAACTGTAGTAAGCATTTTTTAGTAACCATGGATTCAATGACATTGATTAATCAATGGGCATGCCTTCATTTTATAGAACCAAATACATGTGCATCTAAAAATAGAATATAATGAAAAAGGTCATTTTTGCTGTGATTTAATTCCAAAACTTCCATTTCCTCTAGATTCCTCTCATAGCTAGAAAAGCACTCGGAGAGCACAGACCTCCGCCATTAGCCCTATCTCCCAATAGTGAAGAATCATTTAAAAATACCTGGATCTGTCCCCATGTGCCCCCCACCCCGGCATTCGCCGATTACTCCCTCCCCGGTGGGGTGGACACGTGGTGAGGCAAAGCACTGGCTACGCTATGGGTGGACTGTCATGGCGGAAGCATCGCCTGCCGGTGCCAACAGATGCTCTGACAGTCTCACCCATGGTCTCACTGGACGACTGGAAGTCATGGCAGAGGGTGAATATTCCTCTATTCCTCCCAGCATTGTTCGTATTCCCGCTACAATTCGCTGTCTTTCTCTCTGTTACGCTCCGACTCGTCTCCTCGACCGGGCGTGTGTCTTTCAAACTCTATAAACTCCAAAACTTTGAATAGAAACACACCCAAAAATGCTGCTGGGATTGAAGTTACTCATGTCCACCATCTCCTGGTGTAAAGGGGTAACAGCACAGACCTCCGCCATTAGCCCTATCTCCCAATAGTACAGAATCCTTTAAAAAATTCCTGGATCCAGACGGTGATCCGAATCACTCCCATAATCTAATCAGTCCTTCCTTATGCCATTTCTGACATTTCCTGAAAATTTCATCAAAATCTGTCCGTAACTTTTTGAGTTATGCTGCTAACAAATGAACAAACAAACCCTCCTGATCACATAACCTCCTTGGCAGAGGTAAAAAGTGAAACATTTCAAGTCACAAAAATCCACTTTCTCATAATATTAAAATATTGTACAATAAAGTCACATTTTTGTGTATCAGTTATTTGCCTCTCTCAGGTTCACAGGTGCACAACAAACATGGGGAAGACTGCTGTCTTGACATCACACAGTCGGTACTGTCTGGCCCCGCCCCCTCTTGGACTGTATTTAAATATATGCTAATGCTATTTAAATACTCCTGCAAACAAAATCCCTTTGAAAATCTGTGTAGTGCACATTTTGTACACGGAAAGTTTTGAAAGCTTGAAATATCAGTATTAGATGCCTGCAAATCAATGCATCTAATACAATAATGGTAACACTAACCTCAGAATTATGGCTGAAAGTGCGTTACCCTTTTGCAGATCATTTCCAACTCAATGAGATGATGAAAACAGAAAGAAAACTCAAACATGCTCCTTTCTTTAGTCTTATGAGCATATTGTGACATTCTAATGAAATGCTAAACACAGATATACCTGTGGACAGCTTTGTAGATATCCAGGCTTCTGTATGCTTCAAGGTCACTGCTTGTGTATGGATAAACCCTTTCATTAGTCCTCTCTTTACATGTTTCTGTGCTCAGGAGCATGCTTTAGGTTGATGGTTCCCAACCTTTTTTACTTTGAGCCCCCCTTTCTGTGTCTGATAAATGTTGAGACCCCATGAAAGGAAGAAAAGATGCCATGCTGTCAAAAATCAGCACAAATTTTAACTCTTTCATAACTAAAACCCAAAGGAAATAGGTCTATACATGTTATTCTTTCCAAAAGACCTTTGAATAAAGTAATTAATAAGTGTTTTATCTTTACTTTAGTTCACATGTGCAAATCTGATTTTGACAACCTCAGAGTGGATGAAGCCTTGCGCCCCCTCCTGAGATCTTGTCCTCTGCACCCTATCTTTGAAGTAGTTATTGGTGTGTAAAAAAAATCAAAGCTGATATCAGTCTTACATTGCCAGGAAGCCAGTTCATAGAATTTTTTTTTAAGTTGGCATTGACTTTAGAAAAAAGGAAAAAAAGCTATGCAGCTCAATGAATTACACTTTTTAAGCAATAGAGCCATTAGATGGATTTGCATATTGTTGAAATATTGCTTTTTTCTTTTGTAAAGTGCTGTTTGTAGGAAGTAGATTGCATTGACATGTGAACTTTATGTAGCACATATTTAAAACGTAACAATTTTTACTGAAATATGCAGCTCCCTTTCATTAATCTACCAAATATGTGATGTTGAATAGAGGAGTGAGCAGTACTGTTAATTCTGCTCTCACCTTCTTTACTGACTGGAGTACTTCGTTCGATTTTGTCTTTAAGAGTACAAACACATACAGAGATTTTCTTCCTTACATTTTGAGTTGCAACATCTTCACCTACTTGAAAATCCTTTAAAAGTCATTGACACAAATTCTTCGTTCTTTTTTAGTCAGCAGAAGCCTCCATTCAGCATCTGAAGCAAAGCTGGCAGATAAAGAAGAAACATTCAGCAGAGCAGAGCATCAAAACATCACACTCTCATAAGTACTAAGCTGTTTCACTCAAATAACGCATCGCTTCCCTGTTTTGTTAGTTTTCTTTCTTTTCTTTTCTCTTCTGATGATGAGCTGCAGAGCAGGGCCGTTTCATGACACACAATCATTTTCAGCCTGTAGCACCTTATAACCCCCTCAGGGCTTAATTTATCATCCATCGGCAGAGTGGATGGTCGTTGAGCGACCTAAAACCTATGATGCCCGCCGTATTCCTTCTGTTATCAATTTGAAAAGCACATGGCTCATCAATATGCTCCTTAAACCAGTCCAAGCTGACTATTTGCCCAAAATACAAGGAAACATTAATGTGCCATCTGTGTTGTGGGTGTATCCATGTGTGCTTTTACAGGCCGGCTCAAGCATTAAAAAGCCTCTCAGGATATTTGTTTTCTATTGTAATGGATTTATGAAGTCAGTTTACAATACATTTCACAATTTACCTCAAAAACATCAAAGAAACGAGTGACTTTAATTTGTGAGATTAAAAATGTGTTTAGCCCTGTAGGGATGCAGATTTCAGACATTGTGGATCAGGATGTAGAGCGACAGATCTGGTATGTTAGGAAAACCAAAGGACCACAGACTAGCACACAGAGGTCTCAGTGATATCAGCCGTTTGTGAAGAAGCATCATGGAGCCAGGAGATAGTGGTCGCCATATGGAATCGCTACGTTAACATAGCTTTAACAACAGGACTGATACTGATGTTCAACTAATACAAGAAGACAATACTATAATATAGGGCTGGGTAATATAACCTATCAAAAAAAAACTTTGGTTGTTTTCAACAGGTTTTTCTTCCCTACTTTAAAAAAGACTCAAACCACGTTTTTCTCTTGTTCTATGACTACTGCTTAACAAAAGAAATGAGTTTACCCTCTGAGGTTCAAGTGTGAGCTCACGGCACTGTGCAGTTTCAGGGGAGTATTTACAAATGCTGGTTCCAAAAAAGTTGGGATGTTGAATGAAATGTAAAACAGAATGCAATGACGTGTACATCCTTTTCAGCCTACCTTCAGTCGAATGCAGCACATCAATCTACTTAACATTCCAACTGATTAACCCTGCTGCTTTACACAGACACATTCTGAATTAAATTCCTGCAAAGTGTTTCCAAAAACGTTGGAACAGGGGCAATAAAAGCCTGGAAAATTTGTGGAATGCTAGAAAACAGTTGGAACATTGCACAGCTGAATAGGTGAATTGGTACCAGCTGACAGTACCATAGATGAGTTTTATAGAGAAAATCCTGAAAGGCTCAGTTTTTCACATTCTCCACTTTGAGAGAGACTATGTGGGCAAATAGTCTAACAGTCTTTGATATTGTTCCTCACAGGCAGTAGTAGTCCAGGGTGTACACTGGTATACAACACGGAGTATACCCACATACACTACAACACTATTTACAGGCAACTGCAGGAAATTCAGGGATTTCACCATCTACAGTCCATAATATCAAAAGTCATCATATGAAACGCTCAATGCCCCTGACCTTTGATCCTTCAGGCCACACTGCATTAAAAACTAGTGTCATTCTGTGATGGAGATTATAGTGGGACTTTGAAACACTTTGGATAAGCACTGTGAGTTAACACAGTACGTTGTTGTGTTCAGAGATTGCTTTCCTCAGGCCAAAACCTCCTATCTCCAAAATCACCACTTTTCAGGGAGCAAAAAAACCCCACAAAAAACCCAGCATTTTTCAAATAATTTAACACTGAATGATCATAGTCAGCATCTGTTGAGACTTTTTATTTCTTTAGAGTGTTAAAGCCTACTGACGGATGTAAAGGGTGACCAATCACACTGATTTGAAATAAAATAATGAAAAATGAAGATGCAAGTTTTTGGCCTGATGCCAGCGAAATGCAGGTTAAGATTTTATCATTTAGAGCAAATGCGATATACTGTATTAACAACACCAGATGCACCCTCTTTAAACTGGGCCTTCAGATGGCTTTGCGCTGATCTAAGATGAACTGATCTAATGTGAAAAAGTGCGTTATCTGACAAATCAACGTTTCAAATTTTTTTTGTAAATAATGGCTGTTAACTAATGGGCTGAAGAGGACTTCCAGATTGTGATCAACAAAATATTCAAAAGTGAGCACAGTCTGTTGGTGTGTTAATGCCCATGACATGGGCCACTTGCACATCTGTGAAGGCAACCTTACACTGAATGGTTTTGGAGCAACAAATTCAACATATGTTGCAACATGTGCTTCCATCCAGTCAACATCCCTACTTATTTCAGCAAGACAATGCAAAGCGACACTCTGCAAGAGTTACAACAGCATGGCTTCACAATAAAAGGCTGCAGATACTAGACCAGCCTACATGCAGTTCAGACCTGTCTGCCTTTGCAAATGTATGGAGCACAAAGTACATCAACAGAAACCCTGCACTGTTGAGAAACTTAAGACGCACATCAAGCAAGAATTAACTTTCAGTTCTTTAACACTGTCTCCAGTCCCTTGACACTGACAGAGTGTTGGTAGGAGACAAGGTGATGTAACACAGTGTAACACAGTTTGGAAAATATTGCAGGAATCAAATTCAGAGTGTGCATATTTCCCAAAAAACAATAAAGTTGATCAGTTTTAACATTAGAAATCACGTATTTGCCTCTTGTGTGCTGTATTCAACTAAATATAGGTTGAAAGTGATTTGAAGACCACTGTTTCTATTTACACTTTACACAATGTCCCAACTTTTTTTGAAATTGAGGTGTATGTTTAAAAACAATCAACAGATCAGCATCTAAAAACTGTTGATCGTTATCAGAGCCAAGTTCAAAAGCCAGCATCTGTGATGATGTGGGGTGTATTGGTGCCCATGGCATGGGTAACTTGCACATCTGTGAAGGCAGCATTAATACTGAGAGGTAGTTTGTTAGCAGCATGTGCTTCCATCCAGATAATGTCTTTTTCAGGATTTCCAAAAGTACAGTTTATAAAATGAATTTATGGCCCAGGCCTACTTTAATGACATAGTTAATAAAAACGTGGAAAAAAAAAAATCAACTAAAGTAGGTTTACCTTTATTTGATTAGATTTACCTTTATGGACTGCTGTATAAGTGGATGTCATTCCCTCCTAAGTCTAGTAAGTGTCCCTCTACCACAGTATGGAACAGTTCAGGGACTTTAGTCCATCAAATATGGTATTAAATCTGTCTCCCTCTCAGTTTTTTGCAGACCTCTCGTCACCTCCATCACCGCACTCTGAGACATTTTGTTCTGACTACAGAGGCCTCCATTACACGTGTCCGTCTGCCCATTTTTCTTCTTCCATTTGACTTTTTCACTTCTTACCTCTGCCGCGGGGCACAGTATGTCATCATGCAGGACAGGTTTCGCTGACAGGCTGTGACATGCAGGTGAGAATGCGCAGTGGCCTTGCAGGTCACTCTTATTCATTATCAAGCAGAGATCACGGCAAAATATTCTGCACAGGTGTTAATACGTGTCACCCGCATTGTCACTGTGGAGCTTTAGTCAAATCTCCGGAGCTTAAGATAAAACAGTCTGCCAATAGACAGATGAGCTGATCGCTTATTCCAAAATTACTTGCTCTGCTTGCCACCTTCCCCAGAGCTCTCCTGTTGTGCTTTGAAATTATCTCCACACATTTTGATATGCTGCTTTCAGAGATAATCTAACAATAAGAGGAAATGTTAAATTGCTTTTGCTTTGGACTTGTGGTAGCGGTCAGTAATCATAAATTCATTTTCTTTGTGTCTGAAAAGTCAAAGAGAAAATATTACTTGTAATGCAGAGGCATCAGGCTTCAAACTGTGCCATCAAATCAGAATATTCCTGGTATTGTTTTGACTTCTGAACTCATTCAGTCCTAAATATATTTATCAAATGAAACTTTTACTATTTTTGTATTCTGATTAGGCCTCACACAAAGTTGTTTTTGAGGGTTGAGCGTTAAAAATAGCAACCTGTATGACTCCATATAAAGGCATCAGCAACACAGGCAGGTGAACAGCTGAAGGGCTTATGTGGACTATGCTGGGTAGCATTAGCTTAAAAAGTAACTCGTTCTATAACTATGTTACATAAGTAACAATTTACATTGCTGTTGTATCTATTAAGAGGTGATAGAGCGTTTCCACATTAGGCACAGTTATTTTGTGCCATTCCAGGGTGCGATGCTCCCCCGCCCCCTGCTGGCATGCTCTCATGTTTGCAACATCTTCCCAGGCCTGAGTACGTTTGGGTATGTTTTCTATCTGATACGGTAGTAGTATGTTTGTAGTTGGATTGCAAATCTGCAAAGACAAAGAGAAAGAAGAGACAAACATTGGTGACATTTTTATACTACTGTATGGACAATGGAGACCATTCTGCAGGTTACTGTGGATGTTCTTATTATAAGACACCAGTGACAACCCTATTCCTACTTCCACATCTACCATGCAGCTCAGAGGATAGAACAGACCTGTAATGCACAGGTATGATGGTTTTTAAAGAGGCAGGAGACATTTAGAATTGCCTTTACTCACGAATGACTACCCAGTACTCGGGTACACAGGTACCGTGCCCAAGTACACATGAATAATGTCCGAGACTTCTTCTTTAAGGGACTGAGACACTGCAGCAGATACGAGTGACATCTAGTTTTGTCTGATGTTGAAACGCTGTGCATCAATTCAGCACAGAGAAGATCAGGCAAGGGAGAAAGTTTTGACAAACCAAATGAGGTGGGTGAAACAGGTGGAAGGGCATGCAGTCAAACGGCAGCTCAGACCGGAGACTGATGCAGTGGAAGTCCCGGGCCATCTGTGCTCCTGGGTCCCTAGTGTTTACCAACCTGAAAGTTATCAGAATTTGAACCCCTTTAAAAACTAATTTCACATGTCAGTTGAAAATACGGTACAGAGCGGACTGTATGTTGGTCTTTGAATGTGCTGACTGCCGTCATTCTACAGCCCTGTAATGTGTATCTCTGACAGAAAAAACTGTTATATCCTTGACGGCTCTTCATTTAGATAACAATCTGACCACAAATTAGGCCAAGGCATACGTTATTACATAGAGGCTGTTATGCACAGGCTGTGTGTAATGCTGCATACTTCATGGAATCTAGCAATACAATTAAAGCTTTCAAAATTACACTTCACTTTGATGTTTCTGTCCAAAATTCACCATAGTGGGGATGATTTCATAGTCTGACATCTGACTGGCTCAGTCAGCCAGCAACCTGTGCACAGTGACAACGCTGTTTCCTTTCAGCTAGCATACAGCTATGGCTAATGTGCTAACAGGAAAGAGAGAAACAGAAACTATGCAGATGCCTTAGGGATTCTTTGAGCATGCACTACATCTTCCTGATGTCTTCTCTCTTTTCTTCTTTGCAGCATCTGCAGTATCATCAAATGGTGCTCTTTATTCATCCACTCCAACTCCCATGTTATGCGTTTGGTTTGAGTGGATGCCCTTTAACCATCCATTTCACATGTCAGTTGACATTATGGCACATAGCTAGCTGTACGTTGATCCTTAAATATGTTGACTATACAGCCAATCTACTGCCTAATTTACAGCCCGTAATGTGTAACTCTGCAGCCTAATGACAGAATAACTGATGTCATATTCTTTACAGGTCTTCAATTTGCTTACAATCTGACCACAAATTGGGCAAAAGCGTGCAGTATTACAAACAGGCTGTGCGTAATGCTGCATACCTCATTGAAGCAAAAAATACAATTCAATCATTTGAACTTAGATTTAACTATGATGTTCTTGTCCCTTTTGTCCAAATTTCATCGTAATGACGATGCTTCCATGCTCTGAAGCCAAGTAGTGTTTAGGCAGAGCCATGTAGACACACCACTGCATAAGTATGTGGTGCAGCAACAGCGTAGAGCAGTAATGTAACTATAGCACAGGCTTTAAACAGAAGCATATACTAGGCTTAAGGTTAACTACAAACAAAGGACTGTGTCGGGTTAGATCACATTTTGTGGGTTTGTAGATTCTCTGGATACCCAAATATATGTGCAAAAATACTCAAATGTGGCTTTTTATGATGCCCCCCCCACCTTAGAATAAGAAAGGCGGGATTTTATCAGGCTTTCTTGCCAACTAGCCACAAACAAATGCAAATACTTTGCAAAATATAGGCTATCCATGACCATTTTTGTAGCTGATTAGGGGTCTGCACACATCTAGAGCTTAGGGTTACAATTATTTGGAGCCTGCAGAGCAAAAACAAAGGTTTTTCTATTGCAAGGTTAGTAATTTTCTTTGTATTGAAGCCTTTTTGGTCCTTTCCCAATCACCAGCTACCAAACCTTCTCTTGGGTGGATGGGGTAGCACAAAAAACAACCTAATTCCATTCCTGGAGTGCTCGGATAAAGGTAATTTCACACAGTTAGTCATGACACTGGTGTCCTAGGCTCCTCTCTATGAGGCTCACTGGGAGTTGTCCAGCACCTTAAGTGAGGCTGTGCACACTGGTATGTGAGGAGTGAGTGAGTGATTTTGACCTTTTTTGGTTGAATAATTTTTTGAGATTCAGCCTTCTCGTATTGGTTTCTCTAGAGTTGCCTATCCAGCTTAAAAATGTTGTATAACCAGCACTAGGTGGGTTTAATGTAAATCATATCCATGTCCGCAGGCAGTACAGTCAGAAGTGCACCACAGAATTTAAACAGCATGACACAAAACTGCCTTAACATGCCATTGACAGGCGAGTAAAATAGAAAAAAATGAACAGTGGATGACTCACCAGTTATCTCTGAGCATATGTGGACACACACTCTCCATGAAAAGAAGACAGAATTACCAGAGAGCTGTGCATAGCAGAGAAATGCATCCCACTTGGATGGAGGAGCAGCAGTGCATCTTGAAGCTAAGCTTTTGGAAGCAGCCACCCAGAAGAGGTGCCTGAAGCTAGAATTATACCGCTCCATTCTCACAGTCAATCTTAACTGTGTGGAAATGGGCACTTGGCCTCCTTAAGCAGGCTCAAAATCCGACACCTGCTGCAGTCCCGGGTTACAGGTGTATGCTGTCCCTTCAGGGCGTTAGTTAGCAACTCAGTCCGCTCGCCAGGGGAGAGGCAGGAATGAAGCGGAGGGATGTCAAGAATTATCTGATGGACTGTGGGAAGTGGAGGATACATGTCGAGAGATTAGTGGTTGTCAGGAAGTGAATTTGACACACAGTACAGTTCTGGAGGGCTGAGAAAGTCAAAATATTCAAGATCAGAGTTGCTCTTATTTTTTACACTATAATTTAAGATCAGTTGGACATTAGAATTTATTTTTCGCTAATTACCATCTGTATAATTATTCCATTATGTATTTTATTATAGTAGGACAAATAATACAATTGTATGTGCTCTACTGTTTCTATGTTGTGTTATTTAGATTTTTTTTTTTAAATTTTAAACATTTATTGGTTGCATTTTTTTCATCAAAGCATACACTAATATCTTAACATCCTTGATCAGCACCCTTATAGAGAAAAAATCAGTAAAGGAAAGAGTAAACAACAATATTACAAAATTTATTACAAATCTCAATTCCAAAAAAGGGACATCAAGTAAAATTGAAATGAAAACCGTCCTTTTCAACCTATTATTAGTTGAATACAGCACCAAGACAAGACGTTTAATGTTCAAACTGATCAGACTTATTATTCTTTTTTTTTTTTGGAAATAGAAACACTTTGAATTTGATTCCTGCACCTCTGGCTACAATCACAGCATTTGTGTATTTGAGTAGATAGGTCTCAATGAAACTTTGACATCAGGACACTGCAATTTTTCTCCATTCTTGCTCGAAAACTGCTCAAGTTCTGTCAGGTTGCACAGTGATCAGGTGTGAACAGCCCTTTTCAAGTCCAGCCACGAATTCTCTATTGGATTGAGGTCTGGGCTTTGACTCGGCCACGATAAAACATTCACCTTGTTGCCTTTAAACCATTTCTGTGTGACTTTTGCTGTTTGCTTCATGTCATTATCTTGCTGGAAAATAAATCTTCTCCCAAGCCGTAGTTCTCTTGCAGACCGAGTAAGATTGTCCTCTGAGATTTTCCTATATTTTGGTGCATTCATTTCACCCTCTACCTTTACAAGCCTTCCAGGGCCAGCTGCTGAGAAGTATCCCAACAACATGATGCTGCTAATGCTAATGTTGTCTGATAGCCAAAAAGCACCATTTTGGTCTCAGCAAACTAAAGAACTTTTTTCCACTTGACCATGGAGTCTCCTACATGCCTTTTGGAGAACTCTAGTTGAGATTTAATCTGAATCCTTCTCTTTGCCGCTCCCCCCATAAAGCTTTTTGCTGGTGAAGAACCCAGGCAACAGTTGTATGCGCTTTCAGTAACCTTTTCCCTGAGTTACTTGAAGTGTTCTTTGTTGTTCTTTGTTCTCTGTAGGGAGTGAATACTTTTTATAGGCGCTGTTTTACATCCACTGCTGATGCAAAAAAACTTTTCTGATTGTTTTATGATTTAGTTTGAGTATTACCGAAATTTTGATTGCTACCCCTTCTCTCACTCCTGTGTGCCTTCTGTGTTTGCACATTGCCCTGCCAGCTTATGCCTCCATGTGTACATAAGAGGGATGTTTCTCTACGCACATTTGGTAAAACATACATGGCCATATATGGCTGACTGCAACTATCTGGGATGCAATGGCAGACAGGAGGGGAGTAGCTCCACCTTCTTTCCTGAACAAGGTATCCACTGTGCTATAAACAGAGCATGACATCAACAGACGTCACTATGCTCCGTGAACTATGAGATGTTGCTGCTCCACGGCGCATGTGTAGGCCTGACCACAGCAGTCAGCCATTGTTAATGAAACCCAATGAAATCTCTGCATTTGTTGTAATTGAGAACCATTGTACAATAACCCTTAGAGGTCCACAGGCTCTTTTTTCTCTTTTAAAAATATAAACCACTCAGAAAATGTATACTATGCTCATGTTTGGTATTGTTTTCTTCTGCACAACCTAAACTTTATGAAACAAAAACTATGTTTTTTTTAAAGTTTAACTCACCGTATTAGATATAGGACCTCCGGAGACCAATTGGACGTTCATCCTGCTGTATCATGTGACTTTGGGGACCAATCATAAATGAGTAACAGATTTCAGCAACTCCACTTGCTTGCATATGAATTCATTTTACAGTCTGTGATGTGAACCTGGCTGTCTTTCTCACTCAGTGTGATCCTCAAGTAAATTTCAAAATTGTAGGGGGCATAAAAAGACACCGAGACCACATGTCAATACCGTAGAATGTATGAAGACCAAGTAGTAGAAACATAACAAGATAAATATTTCTATAAAAATCTTTGATGACTTGTATTTCTTATCTTTTTGATTGAAATTAATGTCTAGAGGTGGCTAACATAGCCCTTCTATCAGAATTTTTTAAAAAGAAAAGAAATTAGGCATTTTTATATTGTAGATATTTCAGTTCTATATACAAGTTTGTGCTATGATTACATTTTATTATTTTTTGAATTTTATTTAACCTTTATTTAACCAGGTTGGTCCCATTGAGATTAAAAGCCTCTTTTTCAAGGGAGACCCGTCCAAGACAGGCAGCAGCAAAAAACACAAAGTTAGAGACGGAAATACAAAGAGAGACAAAGTACAATTTACAAAGCACAACGTTTTGGATTAAAGCCATCTATGAATCAAATCCGGGAATCAATTGTTCACACAGTCGAGTTAAAACATCGACATCCTATAGAATCTGATCTAGAATCTTATTTATTTAATTTTGTACCTGCTTGCACAAAACATTTTAATTTCATTGAAGTTTCTCCCTAAATGAATTTCTGAATGACCTGCATAAGCCTTTTTATTTGCCTGAAATGTGTACCTTTTGAAAGTTTGCAAGACCTTTATTTTATTCTTTCTTCAAAAGTATCGGTATCCATATTAGTACCAATAAAATTACATCAGAAAGTATCGGTATCGTATTGAATGAGAAAACATTGATATCGCCCATCTCTAGTTAACTGTTTGACCATTCGCACATGCAGTCTTTCACAAAGTGTTAAACATCGCAGCATCATTGATCATGAAAGATCCAACCTCTGGAGTCAGTTCACCCACTCACCAGTGGAATGTTTCAGCTGTTTTTTCTGCATTCCACAACTTTCCACGTCTTTTTTTTGTTCCCCTGTCCCAACTTTTTTGGAACATTTTGCAGGCATCAAATTCCGATTGTGTGTTTATTTCCCAAAACCCAAATTTTATCCATATAAATATATAAAATATATAAATACATTGTCTTTTTGCTGAATAGCATGGATTTGCAAATCACTGTTTTCAGTTTATGTTCTTTGTTAAAATCACTAACCTGGGGTTGGTGAGTTTGGCTGAATAACATATTGTGCTGATATTTCCCATATTTCCTACAACTTGTTTAATATGACCCTGACCAGATATGTTATACCTGTAAAGTAATGTTTTAAACCTTAATTTCCTTTTGAACACACTGAAGGACAGTCTATACTTTCTACCTCAAAGCAATCACTCTCCTGGCCTGAAGGCATTCATTAATCAAGGCTGCTGACTTGTTGGATGGTGCAAAGTGAAAAGGACGGATACTAAACATACAGAACTTTACCTCAAGAGGGGTCTTGAAAGCAACCATAGGGGAATCAAAGTGAACTTCTACACGTGTATTTGACTCCTGAATTTATCTGGACATAACCTGGATTAGCTGCATAAGAGAACACAGATCTCTGAGTCCATTTAAGATTTTCCTTTTCCTCACCAACATCCTTGTACAAAATCCATGTGAAAAATGTGTTAAGATGTGAAAAAGCTGCAGTCTGGCTGTTCACCACAAGCGAGTGGGCGAGGTGATGACATTCACATGAGCAGAGTTTTGCCGCTTTTTACTTTTTAGTGTTTTCAGCTTCTGCTGCAGGAATACTGTCTTCTGATTCTGCATCTGTAAAGGAGAAATGTCCTCAGACCTGCTGCAGTGATGTCACCCCAGAAACTGAAGAGGTTACTCTTGGTAAAACCCAAAGTTTATATCAGAAAGCACTACCTGCATCTCTAGGTGTTACCTGATAAAACATGTGCTGCTTTAATATAAACCCCAGGTAATTTAGTCATTTGCTGGCCCCAGGTTTAACACATGATGCTCTCTCCATTTTCCTTAAGCAATCAAAGCTAGTGACAAATAATATCCTGAAACATCTCTTTTCATTTAACAAAGCCACAGAGCTGCAGGACCCTAATATGAACTACAGATAAAAATACACACACAAATACTCAGTAGTGCAGGCTCATCACCTTTTATTTGAGTAACAACATGACTGAAAGTCACAGCTTCTAAATATACTAAAACATGGCTCGAATAAATATGTGACTTCAGAAAAATAAACCATATGCTCGTGACAGCTGTGATATCAGTTCTACTGCCACAAAACATGATTTTAAAATTCCCCATTTTATCACACAGTGATGCACTGTACTATATACTGATTTAATATGTATGCATTATAATAATACAGAATGACAGTGAGTTACCCTGTGAGTTACTTTCATTAGTATCAGTATCAGACTAGTGTATCATTCATCATAATGTTTGTACAGACAAATAAACTACAGTTAATACAGTTTATTTGTCAAGCCCAGTGCTTCTAAAGTGGTTTGCCTTGAGGCAAGTCTGGGTGTGCCTTGGGAATTTTTCTAACTATGCATTATTACTACAACTATAGATACTATAACCAATGTCCTTGGTTATAGTATCTATAGTGTATAGTATCTGTCCTTGGTTAATGTGAGCATTAGACTTTGCATTGCATTTTGCAGCATTGCATCCTCACTGTCTGTCCTCTGTTAAAAGGAACCCTGCATGATCAGACCAGTTCATCTTGTTGGGTAGATATTTGTATCTCTCATATACATATTGGACTAAAAAACTCACTAGATATCTGCATTTTGAGTAATTCGAGTTTATAAACTCACCAGGAGGATGACATGTTTTGGTCTGCGCTGGCGCTTTGATGTCACAGTGCTGCAGCGCACCTCACCATTCCTATGCAGTAAGCGCTGATTCAGACTGGCAGCCAGTGTTAGGGCTACTTCTCAGAAACGCAGCACGTCTCACGACAGGAGAATTTTAAAATTTGAGGTCTCTTCTATTTTTTATTCGCACCATGAAATTATCTGTTCATCCAGACAGGAAAATAATAAATACAGAGCCATATTTACCTTGTTGTAGCAAATATGTAAGTCCAGAATATGTTTGAAATCTTTTTCTTGATGAACCAGAAAAAGGCCACAAGCTAAAATGCGTCTGTTTAGTAAAGTTGTTCCCCGATATTCTACTCTTTATGAAGCTTTGTGTCTCCACATGGTTCAGGTAGAGATAAACACAGAATGAAAGAACTTCCGGTTTGTGCTTTTCAAAGTAAAAGTCCACTTTAGCATGTCTTTGGAGAAACTTCCCTTGTATGTACATACTGCTTTTATTTTGAAAAACTCCCAGCATGCTTCCACTTTATACTGAATCCAGTCACTCATAGCGAGGTTTACTGAGGTAAAACCTAGGAGGAATGACAGAGCTTTGAAAGCAGGGAGACAAAACCAAAACACAGCAAACTTGTACCTCGTATGAAAGCTGTGATGGCAGCAACAGCTGCAAGCAGCAAAACCGTCTGAAAAACGCTTACTGCCTAGCAACGGCAAAGAGCGCTGCGGCACTGTGACGTCACACTATCAGCACTGACCAAAACATGACGGCTTCCTGGTGAGTTTATGAGCTCAAATTTACTCAAAATGCAGATATCTGGGATATTTAGTGAGTTTTTAATTCAATATACATTTGAGAGGTACAGATATCTATTCAACAAGATGAACTTGTCTGATCATGCAGGGTTCCTTTTAAATATGCAATTCTCTGCCCTGTAAATGGACTTTTTTCCACACATAAACATCCAACATTTCATACTTTTACTTAGAAAGTGGAGAATTGGAGGTGTGGTGCCATGCATTGACTACCTCTAATAGCTGTGAGCCACATAGTTTTGTCTCCATGTTAGCACAAGTCAGACCATAAAATTTCATAAATGGAGTATGTCCATGCATGACGATCTCCAATTTGTAAGACAAGCTAACAAGTTTCGGGAGTGAAAAAGTGGAAGAAAATTAAGAATATCTTCTGGCAGGTCACTCCTTGTGCCTTGTCATCCTCTGTGCTACCTCTTTCATTGTTACTTGCCCATCTCAAGTGACAGATGAAAATAGGTACAGAGTGACTGGGGATTAACCTTGCACAACTGAGCTGCATTGCACTTCGTCGCTCATGGGCTGTCAGGATACTACAATGGGAAACTCTAACCAAACAGATTTTGAAGCTGGTGCTTGCTCACATTGCATGCAGTTGGGACATGTTGCAACACATGTAAAAGAGGCTATTTGCAAGGACATGAATATGTTGTGCCTTGAGACTTCAGTCTGATTTTTGGTGTGCCTTGGGCAAAAAATGTTTGAAAACCACTGTTCTAGTCCAACCCCTCTTCCTTGATTGGATACTGATGGGGTGTTGTCTGTTATTGGTCAAGTTACAGAACTAACATTGTTTATACCATAAGGAGTGAGTGGAGATCAGCAGAGCCAGGCAGTGCTGATCTGTACTCCAGATATTGTGTAATTGTTTTGGATGCGAGCCCCCTGGTTGCAGAATTGTGTCCTCCATTCTTACCGTTGACTTCAAGATAGTCAGTCAAAACAGAGTGACAACACACCATCAGATGTGACTGTGGTACTTATTTCTGAGCTATGTAATAGCTTACAGGAATGTAAGGTGTGTGATACCAGATGATAATGGATTATAGGAGCAGTGGTACTGCTGCACCAGCAACCAAAGCCTCCTACTCATTCTAAACCTCGAACAAAAGATGGTACTACGTTTCTTTTTCTGTGCACTAAAACAGAGCTGCTACTACAGCAGCCGAGATGGAAGTATGCCACTGTTGTGGGTTTGTTCGTGGAAAAAATTGAGTGCAATCTTTTGGATGGATTGGATGGTGACTGACATGAGTGACCATTATAACAGATATAATATCTGTGTAGTCTGAGCTGGCCTTTAAACACTTCAAAAGGTTTTCTTCATAGTGTGGAATTTCCCCTTGTAAGACTAATAAGGGAATATTTTATCTTATTGTACATTTATTGGAAAATTGTTTATTTAGTCCATTTTTACCTAAAACTCGCTAAATTACGCAGGCGTAGTGCTTTATAGCCTATCTTACTTGATGGTGTCCCTGCTCGCTCTCCTTAAAGGGGCACTACAAAAATCTCTGGAGGCTGATGCCAACTTCAAAAATACTGAAATATCCCTTTAAGAGAGGAGAAGTGTGCATAGCATAACTCAATAGACACAGCCTCAGCTCACCAGAGTCACCACTCTTGAAAGGAAAAGGGGGGTATTCTTGTCATAACAGCCATCTTGCATTTGTGCCAGTGTGATACTTCTTTAACACTTGAAGAATGTAAGCATTTTAAGTCTTGAGATTCCTGTTACAGCTCTGTAAGCAGCAGAGCACTGGGATAAACTCATTTCCTTTAGAATAACATACGTAACTGCAGAGCCTTGAGAGTTTTTTTTTTTTTTTTTTTCAAGGAAGCTTTTTTTTTATTGCCAGTCTTTACTGTGAGGAGCTTTTCACAGCGAGCGTTAAGTGCTTGGGACTGAACATGAGGGCCATCATTCACTGACGCCTTCTGCCAGAGCCACTCTTCACCATTCTCTTTTGGATACAGAGTCAAAGTCTAAGCAGTGTTTTCAGAGTGTCGAGACCCCGTGTCATGCTGCTTCAAAGACAAAGGCCCAGAAAAGTCCTGGAGAAGTCAGATTCTCCGCTATTATCCAGTCACTCAGAAGACAGCGCTGTGGAGAGATTCTGCTGTGGCAGGAATTTTGCAGAAAGCTCCGCAGGGAGACAGAAAAAGGAGGACGCAGAACAAGATCAGTGAACGGCCTCTACTTTCCCAGGGAGGAGTTTTCCAAAGGTCACAGTGCCCATTCACTCTTCAGTTTACATTGATCAGCACTCTCCATGGTTGTTTATGCACCAGGAGTTTTGCCCAGAAAGCCCACCATAAATCAACTTCACACTGGATCCAACATCAAGAAAAAATCAAAAAGCTCTCTTCTTCATTTTAACGCGGCTGCAACAATAGCTGCAGCCGGGGTGTTTTCCCAATATATCTCCTTGTGCTGTTAGACAACGTTTGGTTATTCCCTCCCTATGTTTAGTTTGCATTTGATGTAGATCAAAGAGAAGCACATTTCACAAAGAAACCGGCTGTGATTCCCTGCGGTCACTTGAAAGCTCTGACAAACTAAATAAAAAAAGGGAGAAGATTAATTCTACTTGACATGTATTCACTCAGTCTGTGTCAATGCTGTGCAGCTATTTGTCTAATTAATATATCAATGCTCACCAGTTTAGTTAGGGGAAAGTGGGTAATTACTGTAATGACTCTATCAAGTTCTGCCTACTGTCTCCCTGGAGGAAGCACCTTTTCCCCCTTGTGCATCTTTAGTTTTTTCCTCAGGATGATGGATATTAGACTTTCATGTGCACCACAGTCAGCTGAATAAATACATAACGCAGACATAGGGCCATGAATATGGAAATTGTGCAAAACAGGTGGTGAGTGACTGCAATGTAGTTAAAATTTTCCAAGTATAAGTGAAGAAATATCTGTCAGAGGGATCTCTATCACGCGTGAATAAATCTACCAAATGTCTTTATCTTCTTTTATCTCCAGATTCCATAAGAGATCAAAACAGACAACAAATGAGCCCATCACTGCCCATGCTGCAAGAGCTTTATATAGCTAGTACGCCAGCCAGGGGCGGAGCTAGACCCTCAGAGAAGACAGGACAGTATATTCTTGAGAGACCCTGCAAATAAAGACTAGCTTTTAAATTCAAAGGGGTAAAAAAGTCTTATCTTGTCATTTCATTCATAAAGAGCATTTATATGCACAGTGTATAAACTCTGCCACCAGGGGGCTCTCTATCAAAACAAAAACAAAATACAATGAGCAGAGACCGGCGCTGCAGCTCCGCCCACTACCTCTTATTTTGAATAGATTAATAGATAAATGCATCCCATACTGCAGGGTTATTCAATTGCAAATTCAACTGGGCCAAATTTTAAAATCAAGAAATGTAGCCAGGCCAGACATTGTTCGGTGCCCAGTAAGCAGCTGCTAATGTCAAATTCGAAGCAACACAGATCACTCTGATGAAAAATATGCACTTTTTTATTCATAGTCTCCCTCTTAAGTTTGGCAACATGAAAAAAGCACATCAAATGTGCATCAAAACAGAACAACAGTGCTGTATTTGAATGTAACCTGAGTTAGTAGAAATGTTTTTTTTTTTTTCACTTTAATTAAATTAAATAAATAGAATGAAAAAATAAAATTAAAATTCTGTAAATAATCTTACCTTGGGGCTACTTCTTTCCTTGGGCTACTTCAACATTGCTAGCCAAAACAATGAGTGCATCGTAGGTAGACTGTTGCTGGTAGAGTGTTGCATTCATGCTCTGAAATACTGTGGGAGTTTATGAAAACTTGCCTTTAAAAGAACCTGTCATACATTTAAAACAAAAATGTGTGATCGCGGGGTCACATAATCAATACACTGATCATATTTCCATTATTCTTATAAACATCGGCTTCTTAAACAGGCTCTATCTGTCCCAGCTAGCATAACAGATATGTCTGTCTCTGTGCAATGACAATAACACAGTAAAAAAGTGGATTATAGTGGACTTTGTCAGTTTGTCTTTAAAATTTGTAGTTGCTAAACCTTCTACTGTTTTGGCTCTCTTCACTGCCTTTACCACACAAATGTATACTGGCTCTCACGTTTTTGTTGCATTAACTTTTGAGGGCATGCACAGCTGACGAGCCAAACCGACATAGAGGAGCCAGTTAACAACGAATATATCTGCAGTCTTAAGGCCAGTCTAGAGGAAGTGTAAAGGCTAAGGAGGTTGGTTATGTTGGGGGATTTGGGGCTTTACATACCAAGAACTGCAACCTTAAAATCAATCCTGAGGCATATTGGGAGCCAGTAAAGAGATACAAGGAATGGACCAATATGCTGCCTCCTCCTGGATGTGGTCAGCAGCCTGGCTTCAGGGTTTTAGACCTGCTGTGGGCAGGACAGGGCTGACTGACTGATCCCTGTAGATGAGGAATTACAATAATCGAGCCGTGAGGAGATGAACGCATGGATTACTTTCTTTAAGTCGGTGGATGGGGAAGATAGAAGTTAATTGGCCAAAGAAGAAAACAGTGGGATTATGTCAGAGAGCAGGGAATAGGAGTTAAAGCAGGAAGATTGATATGAGGTGAAACTAAAGTGAATAAATAAATCTCTGTTTTAGGTACATTTTATATTCATTCATGCTTACCTCCTTCATGGCAGGGACATATATAGTAGTAACACAAAAAGTCAAATTGCCAGGAAATCTCTTTAGAGAGCATTTTTTTCTGTAAATATCCCTATTGGGCACTAGTAATTCAGTTATTATTATTATTATCATTATTATTATATTACATAAGCCACATCAATACTTGGCACCCAGGGCCAACAATGGCCTTGATGGAGACCAAATAAATCATGGCTATTTTTGGATCAATTTGCCTCGTAAAACAAAGGCATTTCAATTTTGCACAAATCCTCCAGATTGCCTCTGAGCTTTTTGATAAAGCAGTTTGTATTTTTTGTCCAAACTCTTTCTTCATCATAATTACCCCTTCACAAGATGAAGCTATTTTGTCCCATACTTTATCCAGACCTGTCCAAGCAAAATAAATCCACTTATTAAGCTGGTATTCATTCAGCTTAACTTCATTTAGAGTCATCAGCAGGTGAATATAAAAATGCATTTTAAAAGATTCTCTTTTCAAACTTGATGTGCCATTATATCATTGTCTGACATTGTTAATTTCAAAGCTATTGTGGTGTTATTGTTTATGATTGTTATCATGGACCACATACCCATACATGCCAACAATAAGGTTTTAAAATAGGAGGTCTGAGTGGAGTAGGGTTGCATAGAGATGTGTCTCTAAACTCCGCTAATGATTAATACTCTAACACTTCTACAAGACTGTGTATGACTTTATTTTTAACCACTCAATAACACACTTTGAATAAAAACTAAAATAAATAGTGTGTAAAAGTATCATGTCACTGCTGAGAAGAGATACTGACTGTGATCAACAAAAAAAAAAACAAAAAACAAATCAGGGCACTGTCCTGTCCTTGAAAGAAATAATAAAGGCCTTAAAATAAGAGTAAACCCCATAAAAACAGGAGCCCTGGGAGAACTGTACATATCATGTGTCATGTCATATCCTAGTATCGTACTGTTTGAACCATATTATGTTGTACTGTATCATATTATATTGTATTGTATCATATTGAGCTGTATGCTATCACATCATATCAAATGTCTTCGTAGCAAACATTATTATATGGTATTGCATCATCTCTTGTCATTTTGCTCCATAATGTATTCTATCATATCATACCACATCACATGGCACAGCATGGTGTTGCACTGCATCATATCATACTTGATGGTATTGCATCATGATATAATGTATTGTATCAGTTGTATCAAGCTTTACCGCATCATTTCGTATAGTATCATGTATCTTAATGCATAATATCATTATATCATACTGCATTGTATAGCACAGCACAGCATCGCCCTGCATCGTAGCATATTTAATAGTATCATATCTTGACTTTATATATAGGATCATATTGTATTGAGCTCTACTGTATTGTGTTGTACCTGGTGGCCTCCTTTCACGTAGCACTTTGCACCGTATTGCTTTATATTTTACGCTATTGTATCATGACATGTTGTATCGTATCATGTCTTGTCGTATTGTAATGTAAGGTATTGTATTGCATCATAAGATAAGATAGACTTTAATGTCCCCATAGGGGAAATTTGTCCTGGACTCTCTTCCACAGTTACAAAATCAATCAATACATAGATATAATACAGAACACATAACATTACATCCTGTAGCAGAAGCATATCCATCTAACAATTTTCCACATGTACATAAAAGCAAACATCTAGCAGCAATGGGATACTGGCTTATTGCCCAACCTCTTGGAACATCTTACATCACCTGTTGCTCAGAAATTTAATGGACATCATTATTTCACATCTTACTCTATCATATTGGATCATATCTTATCATTAATCACCTTACTCTTTACTTCTCGTTCCTGGTGTCATATCAACCTGGTACCAACTTCTCCAAATTATTCTAGCCAATCTTCAGTTGTACAGTTAATTTAAAACCAAATTAAATTTTCATTATGTCAATAAAGGAAACTCAAACAGACAATTAAATAGGGGTGTGAAGAGACACTTATCTCACGAGACGAGACGAGACGAGACGAGACAAGATTTGACACTTTTTTTAAATTTTGGAAATAAAAATACATGGGTGAATAACATGTCCTTTATACAACTGAAAGTTGTAATTGCAACGCATTCAGGTCTATTAAAAATGTTTGAACTAAGTAATGAATAGGCTATTAATGCTTCCAAAGAGTATGTTTTGTCTAACTTTGACTCAGACTGTACATTTTAATGCCCTTCAAATCAAACCCTTCATTTTAAGTCTGCAAAATCTTTAATTTACTACACTATGCACTCATCGTTACAATTACAATAACTATTTTTAATATTATACTTAATTATATATAATAAAAGCATTTAGATTATATTTAAAGTACTTTAAGCACTGTTTACAACAGATTGAAATATAATGAGCTGCATCAGTAAAATCAAACTATTTTTCATCCTCTTTAAGGACATCCATATTTGAAACACTCAGAATATATCTTTAAGTCAATAACATGTTGTAATTTAAAGAAATAGATTATTTGATCATTTTGTGGTCTTTTTTCTCATATGAGCTTTGACAGTGTTGGACATGACGCACAAATGAGCGTGTGTGTTAATGTGTGTGCGTTGGTGAGTGAGTGTGTGTCTCTGTCTGCTGTCATACAACAAACATAGCGCTTTTAACTGAAGCTCTAACTTTGCTTTTTGGAGCTAACAGTGGACTCTGTGGCGCTCAAACAGAGTTTGTTATGCTAAGTTTACCGCTGCAGTATGCAGACCCATTGCACTACACATGTTAAGCTTCGGACTGATGATACGCATGACGAAGCAGCGACTCAAAGTTACAAAGGCACAAAGAGCGGCACTACGAGCGAGTCTGCACACATACACGAACTAAATAAACGCTGTATTCTCCTCATGGAGACTGCACAGGCTTTCACCAGCAGCATTTCATCAATTCACACCATTATGATGATGCATAGGCGGATCATGTGCAGCCCACGTGGCGAATGCGAGGGGGTGGTTGGAGCGGTCATCTTAATGGATACCGGATCAGCTCTGTTTCCTCATTTGTTCTCTCACCAACAGTTTTAAAGTGTCAAGGGCATGTTTGTGATCTTTTATAACTAACTGACAGTTTGGTATTGTTTTCTGTAAGGAGAGCTGCTGCTCCAAGTGTCTGCGCAATATTGATTTTGCAAGATTGATTTTTCCGCAACGAGAAATCCTGTGGCGTTTTGATCTCGTCACACCCCTACCATTCAATACACTGTACCTTTTTTTAAACCAGAAATGTAAGCTCAGAAGGTAAACATTTCGAAGTTACTGAAATAATTCAGTCTGAAACAGCAACAGTGTACACTATATTGCCAAAAGTATTCACTCACCCATCCAAATAATTGAAATCAGATGTTCCAATCACTTCCATGGCCACAGGTGTATAAAATCTAGCACCTAGGCATGCAGAAGTTTCTACAAACATTTGTGAAAGAATGGGTCACTCTCAGGAGCTTGGTGAATTCCAGCGTGGTACTGTGATAGGATGCCACCTGTGCAACAAGTCCAGTCGTGGAATTTCCTTGCTCCTAAATATTCCACAGTCAACTGTCAGTGGTATTATAACAAAGTGGAAGTGATTGGGGACGACAGCAACTCAGCCATGAAGAGGTAGGCCACGTAAAATGACGGAGCGGGGCTGAGGCTCATAGTGGGCAGAGGTCGCCAACTTTCTGCAGAGTCAATCTCTACAGACCTTCAAATTTCATGTGGCCTTCAGATTAGCTCAAGAACAGTGAGAAGAGAGCTTCATGGAATGGGTTTCCATGCATCAAAGCCATACATCACCTAGTGCAATGCAAAGCATGGGATGCAGTGGTGTAAAGCACGCTGCCACTGGACTCTAGAGCAGTGGAGACGTGTTCTCTGGAGTGACGTCTGGCAATCTGATGGACGAGTCTGGGTTTGGCGGTTGCCAGGAGAAGGGTACTTGTCTGACTGCATTGTGCCAAGTGTAAAGTTTGGTGGAGGAGGGATTATGGTGTGGGGTCATTTTTCAGGAGCTGAGCTTGGCCCCTTAGTTCCAGTGAAAGAAACTCTGAATGTTTCAGCATACCAAGAGATTTTGGACAATCCCATGCTCCCAACTTTGTGTGAACAGTTTGGGGATGGCCCCTTCCTGTTCCAACATGACTGTGCACCAGTGCACAAAGCAAGGTCCATAAAGACATGGATGAGAGAGTTTGGTGTGGATGAACTTGACTGGCCTGCACACAGTCCTGACCTCAACCCCATAGAACACCTTTGGGATGAATTAGAGCGGAGACTGAGAGCCAGGCCTTCTCTTCCAACATCAGTGTGTGACCTCACAAATGTGCTTCTGGAAGAATGGTCAAAAATTCCCTTAAACACACTCCTAAACCTTATGGAACGCCTTCCAAGAAGAATTGAAGCTGTTAATGCTGCAAAGGGTGGAGCGATGTCATATTAAACCCTAAGGATTAAGAATGGGATGTCACTTAAGTTCATATGCGCATCAAGGCAGATGAGCAAATACTTTTGGCAATATAGTGTACCTCCAAGCAACGCAAGTAATGGTCTAGAAACAGTGAGAGCAGTTTTTCTTTTTTAATATAACAGGGGCTTTATTTTTGGACGAAACTTTGTATTTGTGAGTCATTCTTGAAGATTCACATCTCCATTAGAAGTGAAAGAGCTTGGGGCTGACTGCCACAGAATGGGTGAGAATCATGAATGCGAGAAAGTCTAATGATTTTGCTCTGGCACCGGGCAACAGCAGAAATGCCTTAATAAGACCATCATTGTAATCATTTTATCAATAAAACCCATGGTTTCTAGAAAAGGTGGCCTTTCTCTCTGTACAGGTGGCAGACTGCCACGGTCCTGATGCCAAAATAGATTATCCTAGAGGTGATGTTAAGTTTCTAAATGCATGATAATGAGATTCGCACTGAGCTGTTTGCTTCAGAGATGACAGAGAAGTGCGGAGCAGCAGCTGCTGATCTGTCATTACGACTCTCTCATACAGTACAAAGCATCCAGTCTCAGCATGCTTTTTCATGCTTCACATCATTTGAGTGATGATGTTACAGTTAAAAAAGTGCAACCTAGAAGTTAGGACTCTGATTAGAAATGATCAATGTGCATCGAGCAGGGAGATAATGATGATATCAGCCAAGTGATTGAAATGCAGAGCAACAGCGATGGACAAGTGGAGAAGCGGCGACATTGATTGGCACTCTTGTGGAGCGGGGACAGATTCCACATCAGCACAGACGAGTTCGATTCAAAATGTATTGACAAATGTTCCCTCATGCTCAGGAAGGGAAGGATGTGTTTAATTAAAGGGCAGAACGAGCCGTATACCCAACATTAAGAAGATTAAATGGGGACAAGGCAGAGAGGTTGGGCAGGTTGTGACTCTTTTACACAAACTGTGGAGAAGCCTGGCAGTGTTTACGATCGATACATTAATTGCGGTAGTGTGTGATAATCACAGAGATGTAGATGACAGTCCTACTTTGATAAATGATTTTCCTGGGAATGGGTCCAAGCGTAAAGCAAATGCTCCAGAACCGTGGCATTAGCAGCACATCCGGTGTGTGCCGCTTTAAATGCATATTGATGGGACGGACTAAATGGGTTAAGAGACAGCCATCGGAATGAATGGCAGTGCCGTAAACAATCAAACATTTAATTGTACATTTCTTTCCACTTAGCAACTCGGCTGGCTGAAAATAATCCATTTTTAAAGCCAGTGAGTTTACTCACAGCAGTGTGGGGTCTGTTTTAGGAAAAATTTAATGTACTGAGGACTGTTATAACCTTTAATACTTCAACTGTGCACAGAAGTGATTGCATTTCTGAACCTCCCCCATCTGTGTCTCCCTTCACCTCTAAATTTCATCTCTTAGTTTTCTTTAATCCTTTCTCTCCCAGCATTACAAACACAGCAGAAGCCTTCTGAAGAAATACAACATGGCACAGATTGATTATAGGTCTGTGCTTATACATCAGAGACGGCCACATTGTATGGATGTATCCGTGCGTTGAGGGGAAATAGATAAATCTAGCCGTATAAGCTTGTCTGATTGCTCTGCACAAACAGCTGACTGAAGCTGCTTTTTCTGCAGCACTATTGTGAAAATCTGAATCAAATAATGAAATGTTTTTTAAATGCACAAACAGATGAGGTGTTTATACATGATTATGGGTGTATATGTTTTCATATACATGAACGGCCGTCGACCAAAAGCTGCTTATCAGTCCCCTTTCATTCTCCCATCAATCAAACATCCAGCAGTGCAGCACTTCTTCAGGGGACAAAATGTTTCCAAGCAACTGCTGCCACAGCTTACCGAGAGACAAGAATCAAAGAGACAGAATGAAACCGCAACTCATTCGTGTGCAAGCCATTTAGCAGCTTCTCTAACAGAGTTTCAGGGTTAACTCAGAGGAATCAATAAGTGCCCTCTCCCGTACTCGTATCGTTGTTTGTTATACAATGAAGCGGCAATGAAGTTAATGGTATAAAACAAGTGAGCTCGCCTTTGGAGTGCTGAAACCTTCATTCATCATTCAGGAGAAGTTAACACTCTGTAGTTCCAGGTGTTCTTGTGGTAGAACTCATCTCTTTAGTTCATTAAACACAGCCAGGAGAGATTTTTTTCCTTTCATGTTTTTGTAGCGTCCTTAGAGGTAGTTACATCAGGAAACCTGTGTTTGGATTCCAAGTTCTTCACTTTCTCAGCAAACAAAGAACAGAAGTCAACGTTGTGCTTCTTAGACAAAAGTTGTCCTTCTACATTTTGCTTAATGTGCTGCTGCCGAGCACTCGACAGAACAAAAGATTCATCTTTTAGTCCTCTCATGCATTCTTTATCCTGATGTTCAAGGATTACACTTTCTCTTTGCAGTCGTCTGACTCTTTTATTACAATTCATTTGAAAACAAATAGTGCAGGAAGCCGATCACACAGGCAAGGCAAGTTCATCTTCATATCACCATTCATACATGGAGCAATTCAGAGATTAAAGCTGAGCATTTAGTACTTAAAAGACAGATAAAGATGTTTAAACAACATACATTACAATGTAAGATTAAAAGGAATAAAGAAAATGACATCCAGTTCTTAAGTAAAAAAACAACTTATCTTTGATACCTGTATATCTGCCCTGTGCACCTCACTCATAGAGGCTATGTATGGATGGATGGATAGATGAACTTTATTGATCCCAAACTGGGAAATTTTTGTTACAGCAGCAATAATCAACAGGTAAGCAGCAGACGCATAAATACACAGTAACTAAACATTAAAAAAATATGAAGTAAAATTAAGTTAAGGTATAATATTTACAAGCAGTAGGTTATCCAACAATATGTGCAAGCAGTAAGTTATCCAGCAGTAGAAAAAACTGTCCAAAGGGTGAATAAAATAAACATGAAAATAACAGAAATCTATGAACACTGGGCTTATTGCAACTGGTATAAAAACATTTATTGCTTGGAGGTAGTGGTTGAAATGTGCAAGAGAGGTAAGACAGCTTGTCATAGTCAACATAAACTGAATGGTTTTGTTCATAGGAATAGTTACGTATTCAAAGTGCAGCACAGTGTGTTGATCAATGCCTTGAAAAGCAGGTGGGTTTGCAGGCCTCCATTTCTGTCATGAGGCAAATCCATCTTGAAAAGCTCCAATCCGAATGCTTGTGCCGAACTGAACACTGCTCGGACCAAACGGCATTATTTGAGGAGAATGAGGCGGTAGCTGTGGGCGGGGTTTAGTTGTACTCAAAGCCGTCTGAAATGGCTGCCTCCACTGCGGAGATTAGCGCAGGCATCTTCAGCCATCTGTAGTCAAAGTTAGCCCTGGTTTGAGACTGAATTGCAGTTTGAGCACACAATTTGACCGGCATTTTTAGCCAGCATAAAAAATTAAAAACCATTTGTGTAATCAACATAAATTCTGCTAGTATGCATGATGGCATTTAATTGTTCAGTACCCAAAAATGGCTAACTAAATGTAGAAAAACTACTTTAAAATCCTTATTTCCCAAGACTCTCTGGACTTGGCAGATCACATTCCATTGATTTCTCCCTGGCTCCACACACAGCTATGGTTCATGTGGTGATCATCAGCACTAAGCTGCAACTTTGAGTCTTTAGAGTCACAATCAAAGGAGGATGTCTTTCTAAAATAGCGATTTAAAAAAATGTTTTTGTTGTAAATGTTTTCAGTTAGCAGAGAGGTCAGCTGAGATCACCCTTGTAGTTCTTTAAATGCAGCACTAAATAATTACAATATTATTCATTATAATGATGTACATGAGATTAAATGAAAGTAAATGGATTAATGTAGATTTGGGTTTCTAGTGACTTTAAAAATTTTGCCATTTTGTTTCAACCCAGAAGGACAGATTGGATATTTTCTGACATATTCCTGCAGGGGTGGACTGGCCATCTGTACCTCCTAGAGAATTACTCAACGTTCAATGGTCCAGGACGTGTGGCTGCTGTAATGTAGATATCCTCACAGATATAGTCCCAGATTAGCACTGCTGCACATTACATGACATGCACACAGAGAATTTATAACAGCGTCACTGTAAACACAGAGCACAGACTGGGGTAAACTTCTTGCAATTCACTGACACCATGGAGAGTTATCAAATGACCATTTCTGTTTACTCCCTCTCTGTCGTTCATTAAGTAATACATATCAGTGTGATAATGTAGCTGTAGAAAACATTTAGGCATGCACCATTATTACAGTATGAACAGCTGCCTCCATCACACCTGACAGCTGACACACTTGATCTGATTGAAAACTTGCTGCCATTCATTTTGTAATGGAAGATGCTGCAAAAATAGTCTGGCCTTAGCTCCAGGACACTGCCCTTGCAGACCACTAGAGTGAGACGCCGCCTCTGTCAGAACGGAAAACACACTAAAATGTTCAAATAAAATCAGATCAAACCCTGGTTAGTGAAAAAGTTAGGTTTAGGATTCAAAAAGTCAACAGTCTGCAACCTGACCTGCTAAACCTAATTACAAAATATTAAAACAGCAAAGTAAACAGTCTGCTTACAGGGATAAAGCTAGTCCCCACAAAGACACTCTGATTCAGCTAGCTAAGGCTAATGATGTAGCTAACACAGCCAACACAGCTAAAAAAAGCTAATTTTTAAGCTTCGTTAACTATGCAGAAAACTAAGTAGCTAATGCAGCTATATCTAAAGCCTCTAATGTAGTTCAATCTTCGCTAACAAAACTTTGTTAGCTACACAAGTCATGTCGCTAATCTAGCAATATAGCTAATGCAGCTGTATCCAAAACTTCTATTGTAGCGAAATACAAATCTAGTAAAGCTACGTTAGCTACATAAGCTTGATCTAAAGTCTCTAACATGAATCTAAATCTAAAGCTAATGAAGCTATACTAGCTAAATTAGCTACTTAAGGTACACAGATATTGTAGCTACATGGCTAGCTTAGCTAAATATAAGGCTAAATTACATAAGCCACATTAATAATATATGATTTAGCTACATAGCTTACACAGCTAATTCTTAAGCTAATAATCTACATAGCTAATGTACCTCTAGCTAATGCAAAGCCACTAACATGGATAAATCTAAAGCTAATAAATCTACATCGGCTACGTAAACTACATAGATAACATAGCCATATAGCTAGCCTAGCTAAATGTAAAACTAATGACTCTGCATTAGCAATGTTAGCTAATGTTACATTTGCATTGACTTCAGCAATGTTACTTTCATAGCTATGCCTAGCTTTAGCAAAGTTTGTTAAAGCTAAGTTTGCTAAAACTAACATTCTACATTGGCTTACATAGTAACATTTACTACCTAGCAAGCACACCTATATTAGCTTAAGCAAAAGCTAACGTAGCTTGAGCATGCCAAGCTTTATGTAACTTCCCCTAAACTGGGTTTTGATAATTTAATCCTGGATTAGAGCCCTGACCTTTTCTCTTTTTCATTTACAAAATGTTGCTTAGTCTTTAATGTTTGAAACGGGGGATCTGAGATCTGTGGTCCACAGCCTGACCCTTCTCAAAAACATGTTGTAACCAGCGGAGATTGGCTGCTAGACTTCTAGAGTCCAAAAATCTTTTTTTTCTGTCAATGACAGTCTGCCAAGTATCCATGTTTAGTTGTTATTGCTTAGAGCTCAGCTTTTAATACTCTATGACCTCGCCTTATAAAACAAACCTGAAGCAGATGTGTGTTAACCCTTTTATCTTGAGATGACACACCTCTTTTTTAACTAATTGAACATGTCAGAGTAAATAATGTCCTCTCTGAGCCCAGACTTATCAGTACTGGTGCTCCTCAGGGTTGTGTCAGCTCTCCTCTCTTCTTTACTCTAATGATTGTTACAGGATCTACCTGGAGACCTACATCATTAAATTCTCAGATGGTACAGCTCTCCTTAGCTTAATGAAAAGGGACAGCAGCCCCTCTGTTTATCACTTGGAGATCGAGAGATATGTTCACTGGTGTGATAATCATTACCTTGTGCTAAGAGTTAAAAAAACTGAGGAGATAGTGTTTGATCCCAGGAGTGTGGGTCATCCACAGTGAACCCATCAAACAGGTTTGCTCTTACAAGTACTGCAGGGTTTATATTGACAGCACTCAGCAGGAGGACCCAAGCTGAGCATAAATGTCTGAGATTGCAGCAGTGGATGTACTTTTATGTAGACTGAGAGTCTATTGAGTTAAGCACAGAATAATGTTTAATTCTGCTGCCATTAGATATGGGGAAAACAGCGTGGTATAGTCTCTATTATGTGTAGTTGAAATCACAGATAATTTGTCTCATAAAGACTGCAATGAAAATCAAGCAGTCTGTTATAAGGAAGGTACAGAAAGTTGTATCTGATCAGACCCACATTCTTTACCCTGAGTGTCACCTTTTACCCTCAGGCAGAAGATTTAGGGTCCCCCAGACCAGGCTGAAACATTCATTTGTGCTCAGGCCTGTTCAATATCTTCATAACAGGAAAAGTAAGGTATGCCATGGAGTCGTGCAATATGCCAGTATGTCACTGCTGCCAGGTTGTTTTTATGTACGTGTGAAAATTGTTTGATGGAATTGCTGCTGTTATGAGATGTGCTGCAGCGTTTTCTATGTGTGTCGCTGGCCACCTAAGGTCAAGCCAAATGGTATTTCTTTTGTCCGGTCCTTTTTACCACAGGTGATACCCCTGAAGACCATGGTTTTCAGGCCCTCTGGACATCCACAGCATAACAATTCCAACCCTACTACCCACCTGGATGGTAGCCTAGGCCGTACTTACTCACCACAGCCACCCCTCACTCCATCCTAAAGGTGTGGGCTTTGTTTTTTTTTTTTTGTTCCAAAAAATTATTTTCCCATGTCCCTGGTAACATGCCAAGACATCCACCTAACATAGCAGAGCCCTGTATGTAGCAGTCAATATGTTTATTCTCCTGTACTCTTGTGATAAACTGGAACAGCAATTGCGAGCCAGGATTTCTTGTCCAACATCAGTGCCTGACCCCATAAATACCCCACAGAATAAATGGACACAAATTCTCACAGAAACACTCCAAAATCTTGTGAAATGCCTTCCAAAAGGAGTTAAAAAGGGGGACTAACTCCATATTTTAGTACATGAAATTGCATGCAATGCCATTACAGTCCCTGTTGGTGTAATGTTCAGGCTGAATACTTATGAATATAGTGTAGGCTTTATAGCTTCTAGACTATCACTATACAAAGGACATTCACAAGGCTGAATATAAAACCATGGGTTATAATTCACTATATAATTTTTCTCCCATTAAAGCCAATTTGTCTTTTAATGTCTCGCATAGCTACAATGGAGTTTGTTCTCAGGCACATAGAATATGGTCAAAGTGACAGTCACTTTAAGTTATCATTGCAAGGTCTACGTGGATCTAAAACTTAATGGCTATAATGATATAGGATCTAAGATTGGTTTCTTTTAAGCTTTGCTACTTCTGCAGTCCTGCCTGCTGGGTACAATCTCCCAGGAAACTGTGCCTTGATTTACAGCAGTGGAAATGAGGGGTACTGGAGTAATCAGAGTTAAATAAACTGTGAATACTATATCAGGTAAAATGAATACTGTGCTGGAAGAAGTGGATGGGGAAATGGTGAAAAAATAAATGTGAACCTTGGATGAGAATTTATGGAGCTTTGAGACTTGAGAAGTTTGAAAATGACTTTGACTCTGTTTTTGTCACAAGTTTAAAATTTTCATTTGTGTTTTGTATGTTGAAAAGAGAAAACCTTGATTGACTTTGTGCCAGGCAGAATTAACAATAGAGCTGATTTTTTTGGAGTAGGGTTGTCATGATACCAGGTTTTCAAACCTTAATAAGATTCAGAGGGGGGAAAAAAGATGATTTCAGTACTTGTGTTGATACCATGGCAACAAAAGTAGAAGTCCTAGCAAGCCAGTATAGCATAATATGAACTATCTTGTTTGAAGTTACTAAAAAATGAAGGCAACCCCTGCACAAGCCATCTTCACAAACTGAGTGACAGTGAAAAGAGACTAGTGAGAGAGGCCACCACCTATGACTAATCTAAAGGAGTTACAAGCTCCAGCAGCTGAGATGGGAGAGACTCTGTATACAACAACTGTTGCCTGGGTTCTTCACCAGTCTAAGTTTATGAGAAGGTGGCAAAGAGAAAGCCCTGTTAAAGAAAACTCAGATTAAATCTTGACAAGAGTTCAGGCATGTGGGAGAAAGTTCTTCGGCCTGATGATGCATGTTGATTCTCACCATCAGACAAAATGTTATGTTTGGTGGACACCAAACACTACACATCACCACAAACACACCTTCCAACAGTGAAGCACGGTGGTGGCAGCATCATGCTGTGAGGATGCTTCTCAGCAGCTGGCCTTAGAAGGCTTGCAAAAGTGGAGGTTAAAATAAATGCAAAAATATAGGAAAATCCCAGAGGACAGTTTGTTCAGTCTGCAAGAGAACTACAGCTTTGGAGGGGATTTATTTTCTAGCAAGACAATGACCTAAAGCATACAGCAAAAGCTAAACAGAAATGGCTTGAAGACAACAAGGTGAATCTTCTGGGCCCGCCAAGTCAAAGCCCAGATCTCAATCCAATAGAAAATTTGTGGCTGGACTTGAAAAGGGCCATTCACACCTGATACCTGTCCAGCCTGACAGAGCTTGAGCAGTTTTGTAAAGAAGAATAGAGTAAAATTGCAGTGTCCAGATGTGAAAGCCTGATTGAAACCTATCCACACAGACAGTGCTGTGATTGTAGCCAGAGGTGCATCTACTAAATACTGATTTGCAGGGGTGAATATTTATGCGGTCACTTATTTTACATTACATATCTTTTAATTTGATTGACATTACTTTGTAGAAATCTGTTTTCACTTTGGCATTAAAGAGGTTTTTTAAAAAAAATGTTTTTGTCAAATTGCAAAATAATATTGACCATTATTGATTTATAAAATCAATAAAACATCCAAAGGACGAATACTTTTCATAGACACTGTATAAAAGGACAACACAAACACATAATGCCTCGAACCTTTACCATCGCCATTGCAGAGGCATGAAAAGACTCACTGAACAGTCATTATTAAGCCAGTGTTTTGATTTAGCAGTATGAAATTGAATATTTGACATCAGCTGACCCTATAATGATTGGCCAGTATTGCTATAAACGCAGGCCTAGTTATACCCAGACTGATTAATTTCCACCAGGTTAGACAGAGGAAGAAACATTTAAAACAACCAATCATAAAGACATGGCATAGTCTTTGGCAAACACCAGATTAGTACATGTTAAAAAGTGAAAAACTAATTGCTTTTGGAGCGTGTTATGGAACTTGTTCTGGTACAAGTGGTTTGGGGTGAAGTCATCAAAGTTTTACGGCTCTTTTTGTGACACAGTTTTTGTCGTAATCTCTTTGGGCCTCCGAGCATCACACAACTTGCACGTGCACCTTGTTATTATGCCCTGTCTGCCAAAATCACCACAGTTCAGCCTCATCCTCGGGGGCACTGTTCTTTGGCTCTGCCCAGTCGACAAATGTGATTATTCTGCTGCTCTGTCTCTGGGACTGTTTGTAGGAGTAAAAATACAATCTGAAGTAAACACAGGCCTCCTGTACATGTTAATTAGGCAGAAAAAGTTCTTAAATGTTGCTGCTGCTCAAAATACAAGCTGTTAACATCTATAGAATGGCAAATGTAAGGTATTCAAATGTTGACTTTTATGGTAGATGTGAATGCTGTAGAAATTTAGACAAGACACTGAAAATCTTTGAAGTGCACCAACCCTCCACACTGATTGGGAGTTTATTTTCACAGTACTGTATTTAACTGAGTCCCTGGTGATAAAACACTGCTCGCTGCCAATGTAACATCTTATGCATGGCACCAATTCTGCAGCACCTAGTGCTTAGCAATGCCAGCCACATCCAATCAAGACATTGTTCCACAACTCTGCAGAGGTTAGCGAGTAAGAAGAAGGAGAAAAGGAGACTGTTTGTAATGAGCCGCAGTGGAACACAGAAACGAACAGATAGAGAGTGAGATACAGGAGGAGAAAAAGAGGGAAAGATGGAGGACGATAGGGCTGGATGAGGTAGTCGGTACTGTTGGTTGGCAGGATTGCGTCAACGGTAAGAGATGGTGAAATCAATTCTACACAGAATGAGAAAGATTGATTTTTGAGTGAAACAAAGACAGAAGTGACAAGGGCAGAAATGGGAGGAAGAAAAGAGGGAGAAGGAGGGAGAATGAAAAAATGACACAGAACTTCATATCACTTTAAAAAGAATCCCACATGATCCGACAAATTCACCTTATTGGATAGATATTTGTGTCTCTTATGTGTAAAGTGAACAAAAAACTAACTAGATATCTTCATTATGAGTGAAGTTGAACTCTGCACTAGTAGAGTGACATCATCTGGCCACAGCGCTCCTCGGCCCATACTATTTCACTGCAGTGAAATGAGCATTTCAGACTATTCCAGACTTGCAGCTGCTGTGCGTGTCCACTGTGGCTTGCACCGCCACATCTTGCATATCAGCGTGAGCGTACTATTTGTTGTCGGTGTCTCCCTGCTGCCAAGCCCCGTACTTCTTCAAAAATGTTACCTCAGTAAACGTCCCAAAAAGTGACTTGATTCAGTGTATAGAGGAACCATGCCTGGAACTATTCAAAATAAAAATATTCCGTCCAAAGTTCCAGAGCAGTTCACCTGCCTTGGCAACATAATCCATCGATCTGCTAACTGCAAGGCTGAGATCAACCGTGGACTCAAACTTGAGCATGAAGCAATGGGTTTGCTGAGCAAGATCGTGCGGCGTTCACCGTATGGGTGAAGCTGCTTGATACAGGAATGGCAGCTGCGCTTTTATGGGACACCTGGAGCACTCTCCGAGGCCTGGTCTAGCTCATCGCATACTGGGTGCCCAGGACCAGGTGGACTGACCAAGACACCGGCAGCAACCGTGGAGGAGGCAGCATGGAGGTTACCTGGAGAGATGGGGCAGGCCTGGATGATGGCCATCAGGAGACCAGAGCAGTACAGGACCAAGGCTGACGGGGCAAAGTGCCTGAAAGGCATATGCTCCCATACCTGACCTGACCTGTTTAAATGAAGGGAGTTTCTCCAAACAGTTGCCAAAGTGGGCTTTCACTTTGAAACGCCCAAACTGTAAGTGCACCTACACTGTGTTTATCTGTCCTGTGATATATTGTACTGGTGTGAAAACAGAAAGCTTCACTAATAGTTGAAGTTTAGTGAACAACTTCCTCAAACAGATGCATTTTAGCTTGTGGCCTTTATCAGGGTCGTAAAGAAACAGATTAGAAACATATTCTACCATTATGGACGTTCATACATTCATGTTCACTTTATTAGGTACACATGTTCAATTGCTTAATAATACAAATAGCTAATCAGCCAATCAAATGGCAGCAACTCAGTACATTTAGGCATGTAGATGTGCTCAAGATGACTTGCTGAAGTTCAGACTGAGCATCAGAATGGGGAGGAAAGGGGCATGGCTGTTGGTATTTCAGAAACTGCTGATCTGTTGGGATTTTCAAGCACAACCATTTCTAGAGTTTACAGAAAATGGTCTGAAAAGGGGAAAATGTCCAGTGAGCAGCAGTTATGTGGACAAAAATGCCTTTTTGGTGTCAGAGGTCAGAGGAGAATGGGCAGACTGGTTCTCTATGATAGAAAGGCAACTGTAACTTATATAACCACTTGTTACAACCAAAGTATGCAGAATACCATCTCTAAATGTACAACATGTGAAACCTTGATACAGATGGGCTACAACAGCAGAAGACAACACCAGGTGCCACTCCTGAACAAGAAACTGAGGCTACAACTCACACAGGCTCACCAAAACTGCACAATAGAAGATTAGAAAAACGTTACCTTGTCTGATGAGTCTTGATTTTAGCTGCAACATTCAGATAGTAGGGATCCATCATGCCTTGTATCAGCGGTTCAGGCTGATGGTGGTGTTATGGTGTTGGGGATATTTTCTTGGCACACTTTGAGCCCCTTAGTACCTGTTGAGCATCAAACAGCCTACCTGAATATTGTTGCTGACCATGTCCATCCCGTTATGACCACAGTGTACCCATATTCTGACGGCTACTTCCTGCAGGATAATGCACCATGTCACAAAGCTCAAATCATCTCAATCTGGTTTTCTGAACATGACTATGAGTTCACTGTACTCCAGTGGCCTCCACAGTCAGCAGATCTCAATCCAGTTGAGTACTTTTGGGATGCAGAGGAACGAGAGATGTGAGGCGGACAAATCTGCAGCAACTGTATGATGTTATTGTGTCAATATGGACCAAAATCTTTGAGGAATGTTTCCAACACCTTGTTGAAACGATGCCACAAAGAATTAAGGCAGTTCTGAAGGCAAAAGGGAGTCCAACCCAGTACTAGCAAGGTGTTCCTAATAAAGTGGCCGGTAAGTATATTTGCTACAATAAGGTAAATGGCGCCCTCTCATTTTCCTGTCAATTTTGGCTGATAACCACTCACAGTATGCAGAAAAAATAAGCAACACTCTGTTCTCTAAATTCTCAGGCATGAGATGCAGTGCTTCAGTGCAATCTGAAAGACCTGACTTGTTAACATGCGAATGAACTCAAAATGAAATCGTGTTGCGGCCAAGACACGTCTCACACCGCCAGAAAAGGCCATTTTATATAGATATAAGAGACACAAATATGTATCAAATAAGATTAATTCATCTGATCTTGCAGGGTTCCTTTTAAGGCGACTAAAGCTACAGGAGGAACCAAAATAGAGAGAGCACAGGAAGTGCAGAAGGCTTCCTTTGCAGACATTTTATATGCCAGTTAAATGTGTTAGGCCTAAGTTTTATAATTTCCCAACATTAACTTGACATTCTTCTTGTGAATTCATCAAATCTTTGTTTCACTTAAGATGATTTCCTCTTTTTCAACTTCCTTTTTCTGAAGCCCTCCCATCATTTATTCTGTTAATTTAGGTTATAAAATTTTCATTATCTGACCATTTTCTATCTTACTCCATTTGTAGTAGGATTGTCGGTCCCCAGAGGTTTTCTGCTTGAATGAGAGAAAGCAGCAGCATCATTCACTCGCCTTCTCTTGGCAGAGCTGCAGATTGTGTGGGCTGCTTTGTGTTTTTGACACTGTGTCCTTGTTTGATTTTTAATTTTCTTATCCATAATAACCTTGGAAAGGCAATTAATGGACTCATTCTGAACATCCCAGATGGCTAAATAGTTTATCAACTTTAAATTATGAATGCATTGATTAATAAATCAGCAAGATTGAAGATGATAACTGTTTATTTATTCCTTATCACTGTATTTTAAAAAGTTGGGAGTAGAAATTTTTGTGAAACAATAATGATGTGGAACAAACCAGCATACTTTCTGACCTGAGCGTACGGTCACATTGTCAGACATGAGTGCTTTTGTGCATCAGCTAAATTCATTATCACAAACGTGCGTGCTGACAGTCAGTTTGTCCATCCCTTTCCCTGGCCCTTGCTCCTTCTCCTCTTCACTCATCCATTTACTCTCTTTTACACCTCAGGCAAAAAGCGAGGTTGCTATCCTCATTAACCTCCCTGCCTCTCTCCATCTCACCCCAGGCCAGCCCCACCTTAAGCTGCACTCATTACTGCTGAATCAAGCTGCAGAGATGGAAATTGAAGCCGAGGAAGGTAAGAAGGGGATAGATTTGGGGGGGGGGGGGGCTGTCGTAACGGGTGACAGAGAGGGGAATAAAAAACAGGAGAGAGACAACAACAGGAAACAAAGAAAAAATCAAAGGAGTGATTCACTTTAGTGTGGTTAAATGACAAACGGACAAAGAGACAGATGACAGGGGCAGGGAATCCATTAGGGAGCTCTGGAGTGGCTTAGATGATGAGTGAGCCAGTCATAAGCAGACCTGCTCAAAGCTTCAAACTTTGGCACTCAACTGGCATGGTTATCAATGATAGATATCAAACGTCACATCAAAGTTATTCATCAATGCCAGGTTGCTGGTGGCTGCCAGACTACCAATTCAGACTCTGGGAAAGGAGCCTCGTGGCCTCATGGCCCTTTTCAAGACTTCTCACCGTAGATTGTAGACAGAGGAGGATGGGGCAACCATGAATGTCACAGCAGTTTACGGACTTTACCATTGGGCAGAGGTGGGCAGTTGCCTGGGGCCCTGACTAGTAGGGGCCCCTTGACCACATAGCTAACGTAAACCTCTCTCCTGCACCCTCCTGTCTTCTGATAGTTTTACATTTTCAGGGATTAAACACACTCATTAACTCATTAAGTGCCATTGACGTATATAAACATCAAAGTGTTTTTTTTTTTTGGGTGGCTGGCACAAGGGGGTGCTCTCACGCTGCCTGTGAGTAATTTTGGGGCTTCTGGGATACGTAGTTGGAACACAGAAGACGATAGATCAAAGCCACTGTGATCAAAGCATGAAGTGGAGATACAGGGATGGATGTAATCTAAGCTAAAAGTTCTAAAATATTCAGTATCGGCACAAAATGCCCCCCAAAACCCAGGGATCAAGTGGCCAGTTTCGCCAGCGGACGCAGAAAGAAACTTTAAACTTTTGTGTGAGAAATCGGTTACTCACTGAAACCGACAGCGAGTCCAGGCATCAGCGCCTTCCTTCAGCTGCCTCGGCCGGCCAAGAGGCTAAAGAATGCCGCCAGGTCTCCCCCGTGCGTCGGCATCAGCTGGCCAGCTTGATACAGCGACGAAACTTCAGAGATGGACTTTACGGACCCAGACTCTGGGGAATGGCTGCCAAGTAAGCAGAGCGGGTCTTGTTCTCCATCCCAGAGCGATGGAGGTAAGTTAACGTTTGGAACCCACTGATTATTCAGCCAGATTTATCGAATGAAACCATCACTCATGCTCCTGTGATTTCAGAAGCAGACTTGAGAGAAGAGCGCACCCTGTGCAGTTCTGCAACACTGTCTGTTGGCAGAAAAAGAGGTAAGAACAAAAAAAATCTATATTATAAATATAACATATTATTTATTATATTACTTCTATAATTTACAGGCAGTGCCAGGGGACATGCAAGCAGGAGAGGACGTGGGCGTATAGGGGGTCCCGTGGCCACTGTCCAGTCGTGTTGTGCTGTATTTTGTGTTTATTTTTATTTATTTTACAATAAAAAAACATTTGTAATACAATTTTCAGATGTCTTTTATGTCACTGAAGGCAAAATTATAACATTCAAATCATTGTTTTGCTTGACAGACTCCCTTTCACAAAAATGCATTTTTCTCATCTTTCAATTAAACAAGTAGTCTTTTTGGTGAAACTAGCCTCTATTCAACTTCAGATAAATCAAGAACGGAACAAGGTGCAAACAAACATTTTTTCCATGATGAAATAGAAAGTTTCTTCTTTCATTTGAGATTTTCTGTGTTTTCAGAGTCATAGTACAAAATATTCTGTGGGTCTTGAAAGATGACTCAAAATGGCCAAAAATGCTGGCACAAGCCACTTTCCATTTTATAAAAGGGCTGGCACTCAACGAGTTAAAAGTGTGAAATATAAAGTAAACCTGGTATCTAAACACACTAGATATGTTGGAATAAGTTTGCTGTAAACGGGAAAACTCTGAGATCTAAGTATGACTGAATTGCAGGTTTTGACCGTTTGTTGTTCACCTCTTTCCTGGCTTGGTTTAATTTGGGCAGGGCAAAGACCTGAGCCCATGACATCACCAGACTTGATGGGGAATTACTCCAATGTTTGCAATGATATAAAATCAGGGCAATCCATCTCAGTACAGTCTATTATTAGCTGATATCACTGCTTAGATTGAAGGTTAACAGCCAGCTACATGCTATGTTTTTGTTCCTTGTGAGGAAATTTTCCAAATCTATAAGCCACGGGGGCCTACGGGTCATTAAAAATATCACCAAAGAGCGATTTGTACCAGAAAACAGTAAATTCAATCCCCAATTTCTGTCCTTCTGTATGGGCACAGAGCTGTGCTATGATCATGAGTGGGTGTGGCTAAGGCTCACTGACACACCCACACCATTCTAGAGCAGGTTTGACTGCCTCATTTTCATGATTTTTAAGCTAAATTTTATGAACTTAGAGACATTTTTCATGACTGAAATTTGGCCTGGTGGTTCATAACACAGTGGCCTATCATACAAGAAACCCAAAATAAAGATTTTTTTTATTACTTTACAGGCACTTTAAACAGTCAGTGCTTCTTCTTGGACTTTTTTCTCACCAAACTGCTTCTGTGAACCCTCAGCTGTAACTATTTTACGCCTGAGTCAGAGTTCAGTAATCCCTACAAATGTTTGGTTGATTAATGAGCTTCTGCTCCAAATGCAACAGTTATGGATACAAATGGTTGCAAAAGTACTCTTGATGATAATGAAGCACAGTGTTTTTTTTCTTCCCGCTGCTGAGAGTTGAGTTTTTCTGCTGCCCTTTTGTTTCAGAATCTATGGGATATGTGGATGATTAATGGCAGAAGGAATTCTCTCGAAGCACTATCGTTAAGATTTGTTTAATTAGTAGGGGATGGTTTGCCGAGTGAGACGCAGCACAGAGAAAAGGACAGATCTTAGCAGCAAAGGCCTCCTCGAAGTCCTGAAGGCATCCAGCGGACACTAACTAAGACGCTGATGTGGCATGAAACAAGACAGGCTGACGCTACATCGGTCTGTGCTAATAAAGTAATTACACCTGCACTTTTTAATGAACATGTGTGTCAGGGACTTGCATCCTAGTCAAAGAGATCCAGTGATAGAAGGAGTTGACAAAGTGTTGAATTAAAATGAATAAAAAATGGCAGTTTGAAAACCATAAAACAGACACAGCGACAGAGAGAGGGAGCACGCGTTAGGCGGCAGACATGATTAAATTCCATCATCTATTACAGCTCGGCTCGTGGCTTTGATCTGGCTTCAAGGCCACACTCTGTGAAGCGCTCCGGCTCTATTCGCTTCTTAAAAGGTGACTCTCCCTGCTCTGTGTTTCATCATTCATTTACTATCCATCATTCTCCGCCTATGGGGAAACACATTCATGTACATATGCCTGCATACACCCACGTACACTTAACGGCACACTCATCCTTTGGTTAAAGCAATTAGCAGCCTTGACCAAGATGGAGTACAGCATTTACATTTCGACCCTCAGAGGGAGAAACCCTCAGTTTTTCAATGTTTTGGCTTCTTCTTTTTCTTGTCGCCATTTCCTCCATCTCTTAGCAGCCTCTCTTTGTCGTCTCCTCTCCAGATTCAGATGCAGCGCCTCAATTTCAAGGTACTTTACAAGCGTGGCGTGTTGTGGCAGCTGCAATCAGGAGTGAAAACAATTGTGTGTTTAAAGTGAATGTAACAACAGCAACTTGTAAGGCTCTGGCAGCAAAGGCAGAAATGAACCAAATTAATAGGCTATGGCTAATAAATCAATCGCAAGTTTTTTCCTTCCCAACATTTTCCTTGTTTGGGAAGTTTACAGAGATTGAAAACCAATTCAATTACAACAGGTGGGGCTTTGTTGTCAATCGACCTCTGTCATTTTCTGACCCGCCCTCTCTTCTCATCCTCTTCACGTCGATCAAACATCCTAAGCTCTACCCCTCCTCCCTTTTCCCACCGATCCAACTATCAATCTCAATCCATAATCCCTTTCATGAATCTCCCATCCAATCTCCTTTTCCTTCCATCTGTGGCCGTCCATTTCTCCTGGAGCGCAGGGGCTCACATCACAATTTCCTCTCCAGCTTTTCCTTTCTTTCCTCTCCTTGTTCCATATCGTCCTCTCTTTCTTCCCTGTCTTTCTGCTTTCTTGCCTCTCTTGGGATAACATAACTCAGAGGACAAGGCTCTTGCTGGTTTGCTCTCTCTTTGCCCCTCTCCCCTTCAATCCCCTCTCAGTGGGGTTCTCTGAGGGACAGTGATTACAACCGAGTGACTGCCGCCTCTGCCATGCCAATTAATGTTTGGGGCTTAAAGACGAAGCAAGGGGAAAGAGGGGAAAAGTGCCCGTGCCCGCATCTCCATACATTACCATACTAAACAGGCTGGTGGGGCGTCTTGGCCTGACTGCTAGCTCTACAACAGACACTTCAGGGACAGGTTCGTACGCCACATCAGACGTGTTTGCATTAACCGCCCTGCTCTTCAAACAAGCTCGTCGAGGTGTCCTCCTGTGTTTGTCCTTACAGTCAAGGTGCCAGCATCTGACATTATCATACACTTCTGCTTTACGCTCTTTTAATTGGGTGTGAAATGACTGCTGTTTCAGCCAAGCCACTTGACGAATCTCATTGACTCAAAGTAAGGGATTAAAGCTCATAGGCATAGTGAATATCTGAATATAGCCCTTATACAAAGAAGCTTATGCACATAGGCACAAAGTATTCACCCCCTTGGATGTTTTACCCCCTTAAATAATTTATAAATCAATCATGGTCAATATACTTTGGCTTTTTTGACCAAAAAAAAATATGAAAAACGTCAAAGTGGAAACAGGTTTCTACAGTGAATGTGTCTCAAGTGATTGTAGTATAAAGACATACAGTATGTGTCCAGTCACTGGTTAATCAGGATTACTGGCTACCATAACCCCTAACCCTAACCCCATGGTCAAGGGAAGAAAGTTTTTTGGTCTGATGAGACCAAAATGGTGCTTTTAAGCCATGAGATAAGGTGATATGTTTAGCGGACACCAAACACTGAACAACCCCACCATCCCCACTGTGAAGCATGGTGGTGGAAGTATCATTCTATGGGGATGCTTCTCAGCAGCCAGCCCTGGAAGGTTTGCAAAGGTCGAGGGTAAAAAAATGTATTTTCCAGTAAGAGAATTACCTGAAGCATACAGCAAAGCTACACGGAAATGGTTTAAAGGCGACAAGGTGAATGTTCTGGAGTGGCTGAATCAAAGCCCAGACCTCAATCCTGTAGAGAATTTGTGGCTGGGCTTAAAAGTGCTGTTCATACCTGATCCCCACGCAACCTGACAGAGATTGAGCAGGTTTGCAAAGAATGGAGTAAAATTTCAGTCCAGATGTGCAAGCCTGAGACCTATCCACACAGACTCAGTGCTGTGATTGCAGGCAAAAGTGCATCTACTACATACTGACTTAAAGGGGGTGAATATTTATGCAGTCACTTATTTTACATTTCATATTTTTATTATTGAATTGACTTTACTTTGTGGAAATCTATTTTCACTTTGACACAAACAAGTTTTTAAATATTTTTAAGCCAAATTATATAGACCATAATTGATTTATACAATCAATAAAAGGGTAAAACATCCAAGGGGGTGAAGACTTTCTATCGGCACTGCATGCAACAATTTATCTTACACAGTTTTAAATAGCTTGCTTCAAGGACTGGTTAAGTTCCAATCCATCAAACTAACCTCTTTGCTCCTCCTCCAGATGAGTAATAGTGCAGTTCATGGCATTGCGGCCTGTCAGTAACGCTCTGGTATGCATCATGAGCCCATTATACTTCAAACAATTCAGTGACTCAATGATGTCACCTCACAGGATTTTTAAAAAATCACACATTTCACTACAACCGTTCCATGACAGCACAGCAGAGCTAGTTAGCCCAGTACAAGACAGGCTACATGAAAACAGTCACTCACTGAAACAATGAAAAAATGGAGGACATGACCGTTGAACATCTCTTGTTTTTCAATGGAATCTAAAACCTTTCCTCCCCCCAAAGTGTCCAGTTCTGATAAAACTCGGCTATAGCTGCATCCATGCATGCATCTATCCATCATCTCGTCACTGGTCATTATTGTTTACCGGCTTGCCGAAGAGCTAAACCCCACCAATACCTTCCACCTCACTCTCCTCAAATGATGCTGAATGGTCTGGTCACCCTCTGACCAGGCATCATCGTTTCAGCTTGAATGGATCTGCCTGGAATCTGGGCAGTCTATCAGCTATTTGAGGGTAGTGTTGTTGCTAAAGGCTCATATTGTTGTCTTTAGCCCAGTTCAGACCAAAAATTTGTGATGCAACAAGTATGATGTAGAATGTTGCTGAGGACTGTTGCTTAAAAAAAACAAAGAAATCAACTTTATTCATAAAGTCTGGCACTTACATTCATGAAGTAACCCCACTGCAAACATTACAGACTAAGTAAATGTCATGAATAAAACTATGCGAATGGTGGCTTTCTTTTACTTCATTAGCTTTCGCTGAAGCTAACATGGCTATGTTGGCATAGGATAAACCAACATAACTCAAACGAACTACAGTCTGCCTGACATAACAAACATAGTATAAGCTAATGTAGCTATGCTAGCTCTGTAGCATACATAGGTAATGTACTTTATTAGCTTTAGCCTTAGCTAGCTTAAGTGTCAGGTTTGGACTAAAAGAAAAACAAAGATTTATTTTTTGGGCTTATGCCTTTAAAGACAGAGGAAGACAGTGGATAGAACCAGAAACAGGGACGAGAGAGCTGGGGAGAGATATGCAGTAAAGTGCCACAGGCCAATTCAGACCCGGTCTGGCCGCATACATGGGGAGCGTCTCAAACCACTAGGCCACCTGCACCCCAACTTTTGGTATCCTAACCCCTGGCTTAACCCTAACCGTAATCAAAAGTTTAATCTGATTTTTTTTTTTTTTAGTTTTAGCACATTTTTACATTCTGACAGAGTTGGCGTCTCGCAGTAGTGGGCTCTAAAGAGGCTTCTGAGATCTGCACCTCTTGGAACTTTTGAGACTGTGACAAAAATAATTGTCTTTTTTTTTGTCTAAACCATCTTACTCCTAAACTTAAAGGTCATGTAGGTCCTAAATAATTTGAAATAAGTCCCCTTAGATTTGCAATAGCTGGTTACTGGAAGTGCAAGAGCCGTCACTTAGAGAGAAATTAAGGACTGAAGGTAAAAAAGGGAAAAATCTAGTAAAGGTCAGAGCTGTAAGATGACAATGCTAATTAGTGTTAGTTCAAGAAGATGAGGTCTACCTCCTCGGGAAAATGTCTTCAGGTCTTCATCGAGAAAGAAGGCATCGGAGAATCTGGCTCCTCTTTAAGCTTCTATCATTTCCTTTTTGTCTATTGCATTATAACGTTAAAGACTTTTACCTTCACTTTTCCGTTTAATACTCTGCCTAGAGCCCACGTTTGGAATGATGTAGTAACTTCATTTCACACATTCATTTCTAACCTTTTCATTGCATTGCTTTTCATCTTCTGTTTTACCTGTCAGAGTCCTCTATCATTCTCTATTCGTCATCTTTGCAACTCCACGGACCCTGCTATCCTTCTGGAGCCGTTGTGTCCAGCTCAATGCCCACATTAATTCAGCACATTGATGTATTGAATATGATGCTTATTGCTCTTCTTGGCCTCAGATTTGCCCTCAGGGACGAGATCATACAGAGACAATATTGCTTTTAGGTCAAAAACAAATTAATGAATACAATAAATCGATGAAAATGTGAAACATTGCGGTAGACAACGTTGCCAAAATGTCTGTAGACTGAGCACTCGGATGATATAAGAAGATAATAACTGGCTCTTGTCCAGTTCAGCTTATTTGGCTTCACTTATATATAGTGGGAGGAAGTGGAGACCCATTGTCTTCTTATACATCTATTATTCAAAGACAGCGTTTTTCCATATACCCATCAGCACTGCGGTAAAGAACGACTCTTTAGGCTAAAGCCAATGTTACATATCTGACTGACAGAGTAATTTTATGTACGTACATGTCAGCATGTTGTGTACTGTAAATGTTGCATGCGTACATTAGTTTTTGCCTTTAACTATAATGCAAAGCTGCTGAATTCCCCTACGCTGATGCATGTCATGTTTTACTAAGATGAAGAAATATTCCTCTGCCTCAGCTTTCCTCTGAGCCCTCTTCCTCAGCACTCAGCTTGTCATGCTGCATGATGGCAGCTGAAGAGGTCTGGGGGTAATTGGCTTTGTAAAATCTGAGTCAAAATGCAAATTCATGTCAACATTTAAGCAGGTGTTTCTACTTTTATTGAACAACTCGGCACAACAGAGTACAAACAAATTGCAACTTGTGACAGGTCTATAAATAATATCTGTGAGTATACGCTAAAACTTGGCGGAATCTTTGATTAAATCATGAATTCAATTAATGAAACTTCAGTATAAACAGATTTCTGTTGGGTTTCAGAATTATGCAGAGGCAATGTTGCAAGCTGTATTACAAACGTCCTGCAGCATTTCAGTGAGAACACTAGGTACACACTAAGATGAAGAGGAGGAGGACACGCTGATTAAAGAACAGTGAACAACAATATGCCTGATGCATTGGCTTAAAACAAACAATAGCATACAGCTATGAGTCTTTAAACTAAACAAGGCTGGAAAATTTCACTTTAATGAATCTAATAAAATATTAATGTTTCACTTTCTGTTATTATTTAAAATAAATAATGAATATTAAAGTCCCTGTAGAGTGATAAAAAAAATCTATGTTTTAGGTTTGTTGTATGACAGGCCACTGTGTTATGAACCACCAGGCCACATTTCAGTTCTGAAAAAAATCTCGAAGTGTATAAAATCTAACCTTGCAAAGCAGATAGATACACCCGTTTCCATGTTTCTCACTGGCCAATCCGTATGCAAAGCTCCTGTCTGATCAGTTTGGGCCCAGTTAGAAAGTGACAGGACCAATCAGCAACAAGAGGACAGTGCAATTATGGCGGAAGACATTAGCATGGATGCTGCTGTAGCCTCAGGTTTATCAGAACTTGATATTTCTTTGTCAAAAGAAGAACAAAGAACAGCATTGAATTGTTTTCTTTACAAAAAAGTCATATACTGACATGTATACAGTCGCCATGGTTCGCTTTAGACAGTTCTCTATGGAATTTACTCCTCGGTAGGGGCTACGTCATGTGTTTTGATGCTCTGATTGGACCGTGAAGATGTGACAGACAGAACGTTCATCCAATCACCCTCCGGGTTTTTATTTAAAGGCTCTGCCCTTTCCCAAGCACTGTCTATGAGAGGTTTACCAGATGGATTTGTGAAACACATCCATCTGTCATGTTGGGTTATATTAAATCTGCATTGTAAATAATGTGGATTTTGTCCTGGCTGCAGGACATGGGACCAGCTCTTTACCCTTGCAGGGCTCCTCCGAAGGATCTCCATGCTGATTGGCCATTGCGGTGATTCGCCTGAGTTCAGATTATTCAACAAAAAAAATTCCCCTAGTTTGATCAGGGAGATAAAACTCCGGGAACTAAATACATTTTTGAACTAGTTAATGTTTAAGTCCTCTGGTGCTAACAAGATTAACACTAACCTGTTGTTTTTATAACTACTGCCAGGGCACTGAAAGTGATATGAACACCCTGTCTGATAGCCAATGGTGATTACTACTTTTACTGTTACTGAAGTACATTTTGGGTGAGGGATGGGGGGTGGACTCATGTATTTTTCTTTTAATTTTCTGTTGTGTGTAAAACATTTTGTGCTACACTTCAGTGTATGAAAAGTGCTATACAAACAAAGATTGATTGATTGACGTGTTTGTGAGTACGACTTTTAACCAATCAGATGCGATAACAGAAAAGCTGGAGGAGAGGAGGATGATGTTACTCGGTGCTCAGTGACCATTCAGTCTCCACTCACAGAGAGAAAGAGAGGAGAAAATGTAGCTATGTATATTTCACCAACCAGTGACAATAAATCAATAAATTCTTTATAAATAAGGACATGTGCTGGGCATGTTGTGTAACATCATTTTTTTTTTTTTTAAAGCATTATGTAAAATGTAGCCATTCTTTGAGTTTTATGGGGTTTTTTTGTCCCCATGCTCCATTTAGAGTTTGATTAATTTGGGAAATATTTTGACAAGGCAGTGTTATGTATTTGATTATTATTATAAGTTTATTCCAATGGAAATCACAGGAGACTACTTACACTGTGTTTTATGTTTAATGTAAACAAAAACAGCTTTCAGCATATTAAAAAGTGATAGAACTGGTACTTGGTTATTTAAAAATTATAGTTTTATATCAAGCATTATGTAAAATTTGTGCTATTCTGAGAATAAAAGGATTTAGTCCAACAATTTCCTGAAAATTATATGCAGTTATATGTATATTTTTACCCATGGGTCAAAGATGCTTAATTTGTCTGATTTATTAAAAACCAATTGTGCCAAATAAAAAGCCATTTGGGAGCTGAAAGAGCAGGCTCTTCTTGATGTACTGAGCTGAATGATCCGGATCTCTGAAAAGAGACATAATCCCCATCACTAGTAGTGACAAAATGATTCGACATTTCATCCTAAACTAGGGTTGCCTTTGACTTTTGGTCAAGTCTCACCTTGTAAAAAACAACCTGGTTTTAGATTCATATTATCTTGTTGATAATTCATATTAAGAACAGGTAATATTTTACTGTATAACCCCTTCAAGTATCAAAAGTAGCTACTCAGTACTTTAAGTAAATTTTAAATGACTTACTTTTTACTTTTACTTGAGTAGATTTATAGATTACTACTTTTACTTCTACTTAAGTATATTTTATCCAAAGTAACAGTACTTTGACTTGAGTACAATAGCTAGAACTTTTTCCCCCTCTGCTGTATTACTGCTACTGCTGCTTACATGGGTTTTATGAACCAGTCAGTGATTTGTTCTGGTTGCTTGCTTGTGGTCTCTTGTGGGTTTGATTAGAAGTGCTGAGACCACCTCTTCCAAGTTATCTCACTTAGTTTGTTTATATATATATATATATATATATATATATATATATATATATATATATATACAAATGAGGAGGGAAAACCCTTTGTTTTAAACAATTTCTTCAAACGATCCTGGTGTGACCACCGTATAATTTAACAACTAAAAGGAAATAGAGAGACATACTCTCAAGAGTGAGACAGTCATGTTGGTTTGTCACTTGTAATGCTGTAGGAAAATGTTGTTCTATGAGCTTCATGGACGGAGACAGCAGTAATGGATCTTCAGCAGTCAGTTTTGACCACTTTGCAATCACAGATACTGAAGTTTCTCCTGAGGTTTAGGCCACAGCATGAAGCCAACTATGCAAAATGAATGGCCTACTTTTATTTAACACTTACCCTGCTCTCATTCATAAAAATATGAAATCCCTTTTCTTGTATGATATTTTTCAAACTCATGTAGTCCCATGTATCTGTCAGTCTGTCTGCAGCACTCATTTATCATAAAGCATTAATTTTTTATCAGCAGCTAAAGCGATCAAAGACGTCTTCCAAAATAACGGCCTAATGAGCCACTGGCTAACAGCCGAAAATGACTGGCTCCTCACTCCCTCCAGTGTGTCAGATCTAATTAATAGTGAATAATAATTATTTACAAACAAGTCCAACACTGAGAGTAAGTAATGCTGGGCTTTGATTAGCTGACTCATTAATCAGTCTTGGGTTTTTACGTCAGTTCATCTTTCTTCATCTTTCATCAGAGGAAAACATGAAGTCAGTAAATCCCTCAGCAGTATTTATTGTCATTCTCTTTGAAAAAACATAAATCAACAAGCAGTGCCTGGAAAACTTGCATGGTAAAAAAGAATAAATTGGTTATTTGGGTCCAAAAGGAACAATACATCAGTTCAAGTATTAATCAATCAGTGCTGTGATCCTACTTTAAAAACATTGCAAGCAGGCGAGCTTCCAATTACATTACAATATAAACAGCAAATCCTGTAGAAAAGAGGAACCCAGTGTGGGCAGGCTAATATTGACTGCTTTGTACAAAAATGATCAAATCGACAAAATAAAGGTCTTAAGGAGTTACAGGCTATTAAGAGAACCATACTTGACTAAATTGATTTAGTTTTAGAAAATATCCCACTGCCACTCACGTTCACTAGGAAACTAGTCAGGGTAATTACAAAACATCAGCCAGAAATGTTCTCAAAAGCAAAAAACAACTCTAAACATTTGCTCTGATTTACCTGTGAGACGCCTCCTCTGTCAGGAATGAAGTGACAGAAATTGCAAGTACAGTGCATTTCCTGTTTTGATTTTTTTTTGTTTCTTTTTTTGGTGTGTGTGTGTAGGTGTAGGTGTGGGGGTGTGTGTGTTTGCTTTCAAATCAATTTGATTCATAAAGTCTGGCAGTTATGTTCATGAAATAACCACATTGCAAACATTACAGACTAAGAAAAATGTCCTAAATAAAACCATACACAAAAGATTAGAGGTCTAGTCAGGGATTAAATTATCTACAGACCTGTATTAGAAGAAGTCACACAAACAGTAGCTAGATTTAGCTTCCACAGCTATTGCTAAAGTAAACATAGCAAGCCTAGTTGTACTATCAATGTTACTAAGCAAGCCAATGTAGCTCCATTAGCTTTATTTTCAGCAACGTGAGCTTTAAGAAACATTGCTAATGCTAATTTAGCTACATTAGCTAAATAGGCAACATAGCTAAGTTAGCATTAGCAAAGAATATTAGGAGAGGTAGCTTCGTAGATTTAGTTTTAGCTACATTGGTGTTTTCAGTGAATAAAATATGAGTTTAACACAAAATTGAAATAAGTGAAGGGGTCTGAACACTTTCTGAATGCACTGTTATATTCTGGTACAACATATTTCCCATTTTAGACTTTTGTTTAAAATTAAACTTTATTTATTAAAAAAGTCCAATTTAAGAAGTAGTCACGCTTGCTTTAGCTTCATTAGCTTTAGTTTTATTAGCTTTAGCTGAAGTTAACATAGCTCCGCTAACTATGTAGTTTATGTTACTATGTAAGCCAATGTAGCGCTGCTAGCTTTAGCAGCATGAACTCAAAGAAACATAGTGTGCTGATGTAGCTTCATAGAATCAGATTCAGAATCATTTATTGTCATTGTACGAGGTAAGGTGCAGTTCCATTCATGCACAGCCTCAGTACTTCATAGACTTTGCCCTCATTTTTTCCAGGCACAAAGTTGCAACCCACTGAAAACAGATCCACAACCCACTTTAAGGTCCTAATCCACCAGCTGACCCACTGCTTCAGAAGTTCATCTTGTTAATTCTGTAACTAATAAAGGATGCCTTGACATAAAAAGGTTGAGCAATGCTGCCTTAACCCTAACTTGGAAGTTTAATCAGATTTTATTTTGAAAGTTTGAGCTTGTATTTCAGTTTTGACAGAGGCAACTTCTCACAGTAGTGGTCTGGAAGAGAGGGGGCATCTGAGAGGTGGGGTCTGCAGCCAGACTATCTTGGGGGAGAAAGTTTTAAATCCAAACTCATAGACCAAGTCTGCAATTACTCACAAGGTGTCACTGCCAGTGCACAGACACAAACATGCTTGCCAAACTAGCTGGTATTAGACAAGTTCCACTTTAGATGTTGTTATGGAAACCTGCAAAACTAAACAGAATCGAGGTTGACTGGACTTGTTGCACAGGTGGCATCCTATCACAGTACCACGCTGGAATTCACTGAGCTCCTGAGAGCAACCCATTCTTTCCCAAATGTTTGTAGAAACTCCTGCATGTCTAGGTGCTTGATTTTATACACCTGTGGCCATGGAAGTGATTGGAACACCTGATTTCAATTATTTGGATCGGTGAGTGAAAACTTTTGGCAATATAGTGTAGCTTCCTGTGCAGAAGTTGTAGTCTGGATATGTTGAACTGTATGATAGCCCACCATGTGGGTCCCTTTTACTGAAAATTAGATTCTCACTTCATGCAACAACTTTCCCTCTTTTAGCAGCACAAGTGGAGCTGAACCTAACATGTTTATAAATGGCTCATTAGTACCTCTGCATAAATGTAAAGTGTCTTCCCACTCGGGTTTATGTCGCCTGCTATTAAGTCAGCAGAGTGATGGAGTCAGATGGTGTTTTGTGCAGCGCTGTTACAATCTGCTGACACTCCCAGTCCTCCCAGAACTTCCATCTATGTAAGAAAATCTCCACTCCGTCCTTACTGCCTTCTCCTTCTCTGGTCTGACAATTTCCATTTTAAGCAATTGAGCAACATCTGCTCATCAGCAGCACAACCTGTCCCTCCACCTCGCTCTGTTTTCATTCATCGTCTCCCAAAACCCCGCGTGCACCGGAGCCCATATGGCTCCACCTGCCCCTCACTCGCCCTCCCCACCTCTGTCCCTGTAGTTATTATGCCCGCCTGTCCCCTTGTGGACTGTTTTCTCTGAGTACTGCAGCAACACCGAGCTGGCTATAAATCACATTGCATTATCACCGCGCCGTGCTTCGCCTCGCGCTCTGCCCGCCCAGCGCGCGCCTACGATTGGCCAGCGAGGCTCCTTGGCCGGCCTCTCCGAGCGGGACATCGGTGCAATCGTAAATCCCGCCTCCTTCCTTGGGGCCGGTGATTGGGGAAGGGGCTCTCCTTGAACTGTCAATCATGCTCTTTTTTCCGTGTGCGCCTCGCATTCAGTGCTGCTCCCTGCGACGCGCGGAGTGCGGAGCGACGAGACGCGCTGCATACCAACAGAGACGTGTAGGGAGCAGGCTAATTAAGGCTCAAGTGGCGACTCGCGACTGGTCCGGACGCACAGACCCCCTCCTGTTCTCTGACAAAAAACATATTGATGTCAAGTCAGTGGACAGTTTGAATGATTCTTTTCCTCTCATGCATTTTATAAAAGATTTTCTCTTCCTTTCAAGGCTTTCTGAGACAAACTAAGTGTCTGGGATATTTGTTTTTTTTCCTCCTGCGGTGATATTTTTCTGCCTCAGAGATCCCTCACAGGATAAAACCAGCTCTTTTCTCTCTCTTTCTTCCCGTGTAGAGGAAAAGTCAAGTGGACAAGACTGATGTTTTCGTCCAGTCACATGTAGAAGAAGCGTTGGGACTATTGCTGTTGACATTTATTCACTGGGTCCTTTTTTTTAATTCACTGGTTCCCTGCAACGGCACCATACGAGAGGAATACCAAGACACATTTGGCTGCAAAAACAAGCAGAAAATCAATCAGAACTCCATCATGGGCTGCCCCCTCTTGCGGAACGCGTTTGCTGCTCTGATCCTGGTTTTGCTGTCGAAAGGTAAGTTCTTACGAGCTACTTCAGCGATGCGTTCACGGCTCTCCGCTGATGCGCATGTATCGCCTTTCATTTTCTGACTACGGTTGTGGAGGTGAATACTAATGATGAAGAGGAGGGGGGGGGGTCTACCTGCCTGTGAATCACGCGTGTCTGCTGTGCCACTGCGCTCTAGTTTTCCATTTGCTCGCACGCTGATTGAAAGACGCTGTGTGTGTGCGTGCGTGCGCGCAGAGGCGCGTGCGTAAGAGCGCAGCGCCAGGTTCATCTCCAAGCCAACCTCGTGGTTCAGTGAGAGCAACGGGTGATGAATGCTAAGATGTTTACTATATAAAAAAATACACTCCCCCCCTTCTCCAGTCTACTGTGAACATTCCTTTACGTGACATGAATGGCCCGGGATCCCACGCACACGACGCACCACCAGTGCCATGAGGGGGTGGAGGGGATTGTGGGTAGTGGTGGTGTTGGTATAGTAGGGATGGAAGCAATGCAGGGGGACTCAGGAGAGACAGAGGCTGTGTTTTGTTCTCTCACTTCAAACCCAAGGTCGAGGGAGACAGATGGAGATAAATGGTGAAGGGTGGACGGTTGGGGGTTAAACTAGTGCTGTGTTGTCAAGCCTAATTTTCCTCTTTAATCCAACATTAAACATCTTCACTGCCCAGTAAAAGAGACAAAACACCTAATTTATCAGCTCTTGGGTTAAACCCTCCCTTTTTTAGTTCAGTGTTAATTTTGTCAACTAATACTTTGACCAGAAATGTTGGTGGACTTCCTTTTTCCATGTGGAAGACAAGACAAACAGATCCTTGGTGATAAAAAATCAATTCAGTGCTAAAACAAGACTAGTGCTGGACTGTAGGGATGCACTGATAGCACTTTTTTCTAGACCTAGTACAAATACTTACTCTGGGGTACCCAGCAATTATGATTAAAAATACATAATAATGCCATGACTGTTTTTAGAATTATCCTGAAAGTTCATTTTATGTCCAGATGTCCCATCATCCCCCTCTGCTTCTGTCGTCCTCATTTATGCTACAGTCTCACCAGACTGCAGTCATGGCTCCAATCTTGACTACATACTTACATAATAAAAGACTATCATCATGTTTTAAGATTAGACCAAGCACAGCAGTGTTTCTCAACTGGTGGATCGGGACCCAAGTGTGGGTGGGAAGCTCCTTCCAGTGGGTTGCTAATGTGTGCCAGGAAAAATAACAGGGCAAAAAGTCTGTACAAAGACCCAAAAAGAAACAATTCAGACATTTTAATTTAGGTTTTCCAATGATGACAAGTGAATATCAGAGTTTTTTCTCAATATTTCTGCATATTCATCTCCTTTTCTTTGGATAACAGAGCTAGTTTTCCCAAGATATTGAGAAAATTCCTTGAGAAATTCACACATTTCTATGTTGTTTTGAGAAAATGGAGTAAAATAAGATGTATGCGTGCTTGTCCTTCTGTAAGGATTTGTCCTGTCTCATTCTTAATTTTTAATAAGGTCCACACTGTAACATATTTTCTTAAATACGTTCAGTTTGTTGAACATTTTAAAAATCTGGGTGATTTCTCTTAAAGAGATGGGGGTGAATCCTGATGCCCTACTAGCTGAGAGCTGCTGAAGTACACTGTCTGCAGTGTTTTAGTGGACGAGTACTAAAGGTTGGTATCGGCACCAATACTCGATACCAGTTAGGGTTGGATATCATCTGGGCTTTTTCCGACACCAGTGCTGAATCGGCACTTTAAAAACTGTGTTGGTGCCTTAATCAGTACTTTTATGATTAAAAAAGTAAAAGTCAGTGGGTGAATGAAAGCTGCCTTTTAATCATAAATGATGACAAATATGGTTCAAAGATGCCAATACAACATAGCAGTAAAACAGTCAATATTTGTTTGTGTAGCACCAATTCATAACTGAAGTTATCTCAATACACTTTACAAAGGGGGCAGGTCTAGACCATACTCTCTGTTGTGGCCTATTATAATTAAGACCAGCATTAATCCCTATAAGCACATCACTAGCAATATTTAGCCCAAAAGCTAGGTGTAACGGCTCGTTCATTAACTATCCATCACTACTAAAGACTAATCCCCAATTCCCACATACTCCGTCTACACTGTGATCTCCAGCGATCTTCTCATAGAGCAAATCTGTCCCGATCTATTCAATCTTTGCAAGTCCACTGCATGCCCCGAAGTCGGTCTATGGTGTGTCTCAGAGTCGACTTTAGATATGTGCCAGGTTTATTTTCTGCACTGGCTGCCGTCAAACCATGTCAATCCACATAAAGCAGATCGATCCAAATAGCAGGAAAAACGTGCAAAAATTTGGTCGACTGCAACATAGAACAAAATGCACTGACTCCCAGTAGTAAATCATCACTTTACATCTCATCTTGTAGCACATACAACAGATCACTGGGCAGTCAGCTGGTCACAGAGCTACTACAGCGCCATTGACAAAGAAAACGCAACTTTTGAGGTGGAAAACCAGAAAATGTACATAGAAACCACACATCCTTTGTAGCAAACATAATCCCATTCATTTCCTAATGTACTCACCCATGGTGGAAGCAAAAAAGATCATTGAAGTTCGTGCCAGTGCCTGAACAGTGCCAGAATTGATACCTTAGAGAGAAAGAAATGTGTTTTTAAAGTCGACAGCTGAATAAAAGCTGTCTCAGTATCATAAATGATTCAGGAATGAGAAATAAGTAAAGGAAACAGGTGTAACTTATTCACACGTATTTCATGCCTTTCCTTTGGAGTGACAGGGATTACATTAGGATGGCGAGTTACCAAATTCAAGCACAAAAATCTGTCTTGCAATTCAGTATGGTAGGCATCAGATGTCTTGGTACTGGTCCTGTACTGGTACCTGATTTGCATACTCAACCCTACCTGGAATACAGGGCAGGCAGAGTATGTGCATTTTTGGGGGTAAGACTTGGACTACATCTTTTAAAAAGATTTAGTTTGGGATTTTTTTATGGACAGTTGTTTGAGTGATGAACAGGGATGAGAGAGTGGAAGTAGAGGCGCCACAGGCTGGACTTGAACCCAGACCACCTGCATACCTGCATGGCCCAGCCACTAGGCCACCCACAACCCCAAGACTTAGACTAAACTTAAAATAGCTTCTAAAAAACACACAGACCCGCATAAGATTCAGATGCATTTAAATTACTCTATTTAATAAACCCAAACATGAAATGTTATTTTGTTGTTTTTGTCCTCAGGGAATGCTGACCAGGGAATATTTCAACCCCTCTTGCATTTTTCATCATTTCTTCCTCTAATATTCTCACCCTGCCATGGGATGCCCTACCATATATTAGCTGTGCACGGCATTCTTGCCATAATTCCCCCCTGCTGGTGTATTATGAACACACACAAGTATACACATACACACACCTGGCTCAATTAGTGCCTAGCTCCCTCCTATGGGAAATCAGTATATAAATAAATTACTCTGGCCCTTAATAACAATAATTGATGTGTCAGTGCAATAAGATGTGAGGTTAACAGCCTGCAGATGCAGGCGGGCTACAGCCTCCTGCTCCAGAGCTCCTTGTGGGCAGGAGAAGCCCAGCTGGTCATGGCTGGCTTACCAAGGCGAGCCCCCCTTCACCACAGCAGGCAGAGAGCAGACGGACAGCCCCACAGGACGCACACACCTCATCACGGAGGGCCGCAGCACCGCACAAACCAGAGCCACACTGAGACTCATTTCAGCTCTCAGCTCTCTGAATTTGTAACCTGTGGGGTTATTTTTTTCAGATGGGGGGAGAGATGTGACTGTGTGACCAATCGTGTAAGCCACAGCGGAGGAGTGATTGGATATTGACGTGCACATTTCAGCACATGTGAATCAGAGCTGGGATCCCAGCCTGCTGATCTGAGTCGCTGTAGGTCCACAACACGTCCGACTTTGAAAGTAGAAAGCATGCATTATGAAGGATGAACATGGCTGTTAAAAGGGCACTGTCCGTTTCTTGATAAATCATGCAGTAGTGGAATAATCCTTCTTATCAGCAGCCCTAAAAGTCAGACAGATGTCTACTGGGTGCTCAAATGCTCGATACTATTTAGCAGCTTGTTTGTGAGTTATTGTTGCCAGTTTAATCACATACAAGACAAATTCACTGACTGCTTGCACAGTGCGTTATTCACCTGAAGATGTTTTTTCATCTTGACATCCATTCAACCTCTTCACATTATGCACAACAAATATTTATGAGATGTGAGTGGCATTTGATCTTGCATAACCTCAGAAAAAGATGATAAAATGTGCTTCAGGATGGTGCTGCAGCACGCCAGCCAGGTTAAAAAAGCACCTTTTCTGTGCTGCAAAACAATCAGAGCAGTCCAAGGTTTGCGACAGGCTTGGCGTGTGAAAGCACAAACCACTCCGCGGATGTCATGTCCAGCTCCTGGCACGCTATCATACCTTTTTACTTCCTCCCTTTTTCTGCGACTTAAAATATCCAAGAAGCACACCTCTGGAAAGGTGGCTAGCCAAGCGCCCACTCACGCATGCAGGAAGATTTCAGTGTATTTCTGCCTCACAAGCTGTCTGCAATTAATCAAAATCTGTTTCATCTTTGATACCGGAAACTGTGCTGTTTTGTGGATGATGAAAACATACCATGTCCACACACATCTCCTCGAAAATTAAACAATTTAGCTCCCATTCAAAGGATTTCTGTTGTGACAGAAACTTGCAAGATCTGATAATGAGAATAATGCTGTCATTGATTCAGTGAAAAGCAAAGATGACAAGAGAAATTGCCTCTGCTTGCAGAGCCACCTGGATCACAGCGGAGGGCATGTAAGGTTACATATGAAAGGATATCATTTGAATGCTATATTTAGGCACATGCGGAGCAGATTTATGCCTCACAGCTATCCGTTAATACAATTATTGCAGGCGCTCTGATTGGCAAGCTGGACTAAATGCTGCACATATATGCTGCTAATGTTCAAACAGTCCAACAGATGGTTTTCCCTGCAACATGCACCGCTGTGATGAAGGGTTTGGTAACAGGAAGTGTGCAGGGCAGGAACACAGGTGAAAGCAGGCGGGGTCGCTTTGTAGCCCGCCATCCTTCTTGTTTCAGCAACATATGGGGGCCAAGTGGGGTCAATGCTCATTGCACATGTTAGCACGTAGCCACCCTTCTTCCTTGCCGCCCCCCACACGCACACATACACATGCACACTCTCGCCTGGATCAGCAGCCTTGGCTTGCAGATGAAGAGCAGGGAGATGCCAGCATCAACAGATGCCTTGCGCTCCTTTTCTGGAGGGGCCTCTGCTTTTTCTCCCTCCCTTTGAAATCCAGGGTTTCTCTGAGCCGTTGTTCTCCATGTTTGGCTTAGAAATGCTCTGCCATTTTGGCAGGTTTTATTTTCCTGCAAGTGTCAGAGTGAGAGGGCCAGGATTTGGTCTCGAGAGCCTGGGGGGACGAGGGTTGGAGGTAAAACCTGCCTGTAGTGGGTGTGTGGTCTGAAAGTTTCTTTCCCTTGGGACTCACTTTTTCTATGACTCTTGCTGCTCAGTGGTGGCCTGTGATGCCGAGCCTCCAACATCTTCCATCAAATCTATTCTTCTCAGATAGTGCAGCAGAGAGAGTATCTTAAGAAAATCAACTGTGCTTAGTCCTTGGACTGAGAGAGAACTAGTCCATGTTAGAATACTGTTGTGGTTGACTTTGGTGTTGATCAGTTTTGATTTATTTCCAAGAACTGATTTATAGAAATTGCAATTAATGGAGACTCGAATCCACAAAGGCCATCAAATTATGTCACTGAAGGACTAATATACAGAGTATTACAATCCAAAAGGTTTCAATTTAACTTAATATGTTGGTGTGCAAACTTTTTTTTTACAAAAGGCCACATACCGAAAAATATAGGTATGACCAGGCCCCTTTGATATAAGTCAACTCTAGTGTATTAAAGTATATAGTCAATCTAGACGATCTTAGTAACTGAATATAACACAAAAATAGCCTACAGCTTTCTAATAATGGCTGATCAGGCGAGCCAATTACTGTTAAGAACTTTGGAGTAGCCTACCAGATTTTATATGTGGTGTTGGTGCTTGAAGATGATGGGCATAATATGCTTTGTAGTGGCGTCTCAGATTGGGTGCATGGTGGCTGCTTAAGGACTGTGTCACATCTTGATTCTTCATTTTTGTTTACATGCTAACAAGCCAAGGCTTTTAGATTGGCTGTGTGAACACCACGTCTCAAGCACATAGAAAATAGAGCAATGGGTCCCAAGTTTTTTTTTCCCTTGATCCCCCACACCCCAACCTGTTTTTTTTTTAATCTACATAAGATAGCAAATAGCTAATTTAGGTGGGGAATATATATGTGATCAACATGGATGATGTTAAACAGAGCTAATCTACAGCTTTAGCTACTTTATAGCTAATGAAAACTGTGCAGGGGAATTGATGGTATTGAATGATTTTGGGTTTGTCATTGATGCAGATTCAGTTCAGACAAACATGCTTTCTCAGTCCTGCTTTAGGGCACACATGAAACTGTATCACAGGGTTCTGTTTTTGTATGTCTTATTGCTGTTAATTACAGATTTTTGTTCACATGGCTATATAAAGTACATGTCCTGTAGTGGTTCTAAATGGCTGAAATGCTTGAGGATTGTTGGTCATTTTGGTTGGAAACTCCGGCATTAACAAACCATTACAAGCTGATTGTAATACGAGTCATTTTTGCACGTTGAGGCAGATGTCAATCCAACCATGACTGGCCACACCCACACAGTTTTGAGAAATTGTCTTCACACCAAGAAGAGCTGTTTTTTTCGTCCATATAATTTTGTGGATGCTTAAAAAGACTTTAACTTAACACATTTGCATTTTTACTGCCTTAAGGCAAATTTCCCTAGGCTTTGAAATTTATTTCCACCACTTCATAACTGAGTAAAGCACAGTGGGATGAGGAAAAGTCATGAAACCACATTTAATGAAGATTGAGTTTGAAAAATTCCAGTGGTGTTCTTTCAAGAACGCAGTCATAGAGAAGGAATCTATTTGATACTGTCTGTCTAAAGCAGCTCAAACATTTTGAAAATATTCTAGGTAATAGTTGAAAAGAGTCAAAACACCCACTGATTCTTTAGTAGAAATGCTTTTAAAAAGAAACAGTTTTTGAACCGTGACTTTAGCCTGCTGAATACTGTGAAAAAGAATTATTTCCTGTTTCAGAAAAACACTGCTAATGTTTCAATGGATTGCAAACTGTTAAGAAGACACATTTAGGCCTTGTTGTAAAGCATTTTAACTTAAGCTTGGTCTTTAATGTTATGAAAGGAAATTTTAAAAAGACACAACAAGCAGGCTCACTCTTCAGTTTAACAGATGGGACCATAATCTCAAAAAGTTGAAATCTAATTACATAGAGTAAGATCAAGTTTAAACAAAACAACAAGACAAAAGGACAAAATGACAGACTGTGTCTGAGGTGGCCACAAAGGCTGTAAATTAAGAGCATTTATTAAGTGTATGCATTAGAGGAAATATCCTTATCTAGTGTACCTAGATGAGGTTGTCAAATCAATACTTGATGATGCAAAGTCTCATAAAATGATACAATCTCTGTTATTTAAATGATTGATAGTATCATAGTGCTGAAGCTTCAAAAACTTTCATCTACTTTGTAAGAAATATGCACTCCAGCAAAACTCCCAGAAAGCTTTGCTAGTTTGTCTGTGCTATTTTGTGTGTAGGTGTTTGCTTACAGTTACAACAAACAAGCTACCCATTGGGCTGCATGGTGTTGCAGTGGTTAGCGTATTCCTCACAGCAAGAGGGTTCCTAGTTTGAATCCCAGTTGGGAAGGGCCTTCTATGTGGAGTCTACATGTTCTACCCATGGATGCATGGCAGGGTTGCCAGGTCTGCGGTTTTCCCGCGGAATTGGGCTACTTTAAACGTACTGCCGCAGGAAGATTTTTTTGTCCACGGGTTTAGCAGACCTATTTTTTATGTCTTGTGTATGAGTATTTAATTTCTGTAGCAGGACAAACTACTCTATGTACACTCAAGTACAACTAAAACAACCAGCATAGAGGCAGAAAAACATGGAACATGGCACACAGACATACACGCCACCCACAGAGAAACAGAATGTCTGCGAGCAATCAAGCGATATATGCAGTGTGGCAGAGGTTTTACTGTATTATTTTGAATTTCAGCATTAGGCTTGGTTTCGGGCTAGTTTTTATCAGCCATTGGGCTAGTTTTGTCGCATAGACCTGGCAACCCTGAGGCATGGGTTTCTAACAAGCCCAATAACATGCCTGTCAGATTGACCTAGGACTTACAGTAAGACTGGATGTTTGCTTTTGTATGTCAGTGCAATGATTTACTATTTTTGTTGATGTATTGTTTGATGATGCATTGCTAGATTTTCACAAGTATCATATCTACACTATATGGACAAAAGTATTCAGCCACCTGCCCACCATCAGAGACTGTAATGACATTGTATTTAAATACGCGTATGTTTCTATGGAGTTGCCTCCTCTTTCTAGGCCCTATGATGTCTGCGTTAGCAGGATCGTGGAATTGGGCAATAAAAATGGAATCTACTATTGAACACAGAAAATCACAGAAATTGAGTTTTTAGAAAGTGGAATGTATAACAGTGAATATGTTCCGGGGGGATCACTAAAGCGGGGCACAACTTGTGCCTCACTTCACAAACACTCACCCCACCCCCTTCTAAACAATAATGCATGTCAAAGCAGCTGCACGAAACACCAGCAAACATCACGAAGCTCAACACGGGGCAGTACAGGGCGACATAATGTTGCACCTTCGAGAAAACTCATCAGTACTACGAGTTATTTTACCTCACCACACCAGAGAGTCACGGAGAGAGAGAGGTGTGTCTGTGCGAGAGGCTCATAACTGAAGTCAGAACTTGAGGACCTGCTCACCCCTCAGAGGCTTCAAACTTGTGTCAGACGGACTCAAGATTTTATGAAGTCCTGTTGTCTAAATGATGTTAAATTCAAGTAACAGTTTAATAATTCCTCTTGTAGAAACTGTAGTTCCCTTTGGTTGCTTAATGACGCAATATGTGTCTGCATTAACGTTCTGGTCTGATATGAGGTAGACGGACAGAAAGCGAGGATGGAGAGAGATGAGGAGAGAACTGTTACAGTCAGGAGTAAAAACACAATGCAGCATCAGACTGCATACACTGTTACAGACTGAGAGAGGAAAGAAAACTTTAGGTAACAGGTTTACTTTTAATCATTTCACTTTATTGTTACTTTCTTATTAAGTTACTATCACTGTTTCAGAGAACAGAGGGATTTCTTCATTTACATTATAAAAATCAGTTAGGACCCAGTGTGATTATACACGTGAATGTGTCTTAAAATGTTGGAAATATCTGACTGTTACACTGGTTATATTTATTTTGTATCAGGGTTACCCAAACAACGGCTCCTGGGCTAACTGTGGCCCTTTTTCAATAAATTTAATGTTATTTCTATTTAATTATTGAGAATTTTATTCATTTACATAAACAAGACATTTTTTTATAGTAAAATTATTGTAAAGCCTAAAAAAATGGAATTCCAAAAGTTAAAATGGAAAAAAATTGAATTTGGCAAAAAATTAAACGGATTTCATAGGGCCCTATCTTTTGCAGCAATAACAGCTTCCACTCTTCTTGGAAGGCTTTCTACAAGATTTCTCTGTGGGAATTTGTGCCCATTCATTCTGTGGGATGAGAAGGCTTTGCTTACAGTCTGTATTCTATTTCATCCAATAGGTGCTTGATGGGGCAGAGGTCATGGCTCCATGTGCTGGACAGTCAAGTTCTTCCACACCAAACTCACCACACCATAATCTGTAGTCCTTACTTTGTGCTCTGGGGCACAGTCATTTTCAAACAGAAAAGGGCCTTCCCCAAACTTTTCCCACAAAGTTGGAAGCGTAGCATTGTCCAAAATGTCTTGGTATGCTAAAGCATTAAGATTGGCCTTTAGTGGAGATAAGGGACCTAGCCCAAACCCTGAAAACAGCCCCGTACCATTATCCCTCTTCCACCAAATTTCAGTCTGCACAGTGCAGTCAGGCAGGTAATGTTTTCCTGGCATCCACCAAATTCAGACTCGTCCAGACTGGCAAACAGAGAAGCGTGATTTGTGACACATTTCCACTGTTTCAGTGTGTCGGTGTGCTTTACACCACACCATACCACGCTTGGCCTTTGACTTGATGATGTGAGGCTTGCATGCAGCTGCTCGGCCATGGAAACCCATTTATGAAGCTCCTGCCACACAGTTTTTGGGTTACATTAATGCCATTAGAAGTTAAGAACACTCCAGGTATGGAATCAGCAGTGTTGCCAACTTTAAGTGGGCCGTAGCAGTTGTTGACCATGCTCTGTGATTTTACGAGGTTTTCCGCTTTGTGGCTGAGTTGCTGTTGTTCCTAAACACTTCCACTTTCTGAAAATATCACTTAAAGTTTACTGTGGAATATCCATCAGGGAGAAAATTTCACAAACTGTCATCCATCACAGTACCGCACTTGAAGTCACTGATCTTTTCCGAATGACACTTTCAGGATCACAAATGTTTGCAAATGGAGACTGCATGGCTAGGTGCTTGATTTTATACAACTGTGACAACAGACCTGATTGAAACACCTAAATTCAATTATCACAGGTGTGGCCAAATACTTTTGTCTATATAGTGTATGTTTAAAAAATTGGTATCATGACAAGCCTTAACCTAGATATAGGGAATCTATGCTTCACTGAAGGAGCATCTTAAAGTCTTGATTGAAGCAGTAACACCATAATTGTTTGGTTGTATTCATTATATTGCCCTCTGTTTGAGGCTTTTGCAGCATTTCCAATTACAGTTCAGGCAGAGATGAATAACCTCTGTGATGTTGACCCTGCGACCTGCCAGGCTGAAGCTGAATTCCTCATCTGGTAGCGGTAGCGGCTATCTGGCGACTGAGAGGTCATGGGTTCAGTCCTTTGGGGGATGGTTAACCGCGGCGTTGGTGTGGACGAGCTGCACCACCCTTCTGCCCTTGAGATTCCTCATGTCGGTTTTGATAAACACTTCATCGAGCTGCACATATTGGTTCGGGGGGTTTGGCAATTACACATAGTGTCAGTGTCATAAATAATGATTACAGCGAGGCTTGTTTGCAATTATAATCACAGATATAACGTATGGAGCTCAGCCTGATGGAAAGGGACCGTGCAGGCCTGCTTTCAGCCCAGGACAGGTAGTTATACTGTGTTTAATTACTGTTGTAATTCGCTTGGATACATCCCCCAACTTGTCCTCGCGGAGTCCCAGTCCCTGCTTAAAGACCTGCGTCTGTGCAGCTGTGAATATTAACATTAAAGCCGTGTTCGCCCTGTTACAAATGTAAAAGGTCTATGTTTTATTTAGTGCAGGGAAAGGATCATTCAAGAGGGAGCAGAGTAGCTGTAGAAGCAGGTAGAAGTGCTGGTACTCACACCATCCAGCGCCCACACAAGGGAATAAACGTATGCATGCATACACTGCAGAATGGTGTCTTCACCTGAACCTGTGGGAAGATGAATTTCAACAATTCCCTCACTTAAAGTGCGAGAGGTAAATCAATGAAGAGCCGTTGGAGCTCAGCCATTGGGGAGATAAGGCCACATCTTTTTATTCTGTATATATATGCATGTATATGCAACATCAAAGTGGATATTAATAACTCCCATTGATCTCTGTTCAGTGGGGTTCATATAGAGAAAATTGAGTCTCAGCTCAGTGCAAATTTCTTTCAGTCCAAGCTGCAGATTGAGCTGTCTGCAGGGGAAAAAGGAGACAGAGAGAAAGAGATGTTTTCTTGTTTGGTGATGTGCAGATGTTACACATTTAAGACGAGTGAATACTGTTAGAAAGAGAGAGCGCTGTGTGATTTTCTCCTCTCTATTCCTCTTCCTTCGAGTCTTCTTTGTGCCAGGGAGTTAGCATCATTGGAAACACAATTCAGATTAGTGCGGGCGGATCGTCCTATGGGAGCCGGGAGGGACGAGGGTCCCGCTTCTCTCCCTGTCCTCATTACCAAAAGACAAGGAGCTCGCCGGCAAATCAATGGGAAAGGCTTAGACGCTAATGCAGGCCATGGCTGGTGATGGGACTAAGCTTTGTGTGTGTGTGTGTTTCAGAGTGCTCATGTGTGATATCTTCCCCTTGTGCGTACAGAAGTTTAATCATTTGGGCTACAGCAGCAGGCTGAAGAAAAACATTAGTTTCAAACGGCTGCTGAATGGCTCGCCAACGGAGTGACCCATACCTACCAACACTCCACTTTTTCCTGGGTTTTTCTCATATTTTTTGGCCACCAACCGCCCACCTCTTGTTTTGCCATTTTTTTCCTAGAAACTCCCAATATTTTCATAGCTCTGCTATAATAAGGATAGTTTAAAAACACAGATTGATACTGTGGATGTTTGTCTGAGGATACACAAGAGTGTGTATACATTTATTTATTTATTCATTATGTTTATAGAATTATTTTTTATGTTTTGTTATTGTTCTCTTTATATCAAACCAATTTGTTTTTTTGTCAGTGCTAATTATGCATGTTTACTTGGACTTTACGGCACAAAAATTATAAGCTTTAAAGGATTATTTCAGGATTTTTTAAGTTTGGTCGTATGAGGTACTTGGTTATAGCAGTGGCATTAGCCTCCAGTGATTTCTGTGAAAGTTGATCCTGTGGTTATTACGATCTCAGAGAGATCATAATGGCTGTAAATGGGAATGTTTTATCTGCGTAGTTTAACAAGTATTGAAATGGGCAAAGAAAATATGTTAGCTTGCCTGTACACTTTGTCGAAAATATGCAAAGTGATTAATTTTTCCCTGATAAATAATATCTAAGGTGACAAGGCAGCTAATGACAATGAATTGTTTTATAACTATATATATATAGTCCCACAATGTCCAATTTACATGGCTGTTTATAGGAAAGACAAAAAAAGACAAGTATTTTTTTTAAACAGAAATTAAATAAAGTAGCCTATGTAAAGTGACCTTATTTCTGTGAATGCTTCATGAGGTGAATGTATCCAACTCAATAACACTTTGTATAAAATAATAATAAAATTTGTGAGCTGTACTGTGAGAATTTATCACATGAAAAATCAACAAAAGGTTCATCTGGTGTTAGAATAAACTAGAATAATTAAGAAATCCTGGGTATGTTGATCCCATTTGAAAATAGGCTGCAGCCCAAAGTTTTGCAAATAGATCTAACAACCACAGAGCGAGCTTTTCACAGGTTACATAAAAATTATGTAGATGAATTGCTACAATACAGAGAATCAACTGATCCAAAGCTTTTGTAGCCACAAAACTTCACCATTAGTTCAGTTTCACATCCATCACTGATGAACCAGGCTGATGTGAGCCTTCAGGCTCTGCTTCATGAATGTAGAATCAGGTCCACATTAAAAACATCAGGAAACCAGATTTGTGGCAACACATAAATATCCACGGTCCACATATCCCTGATTTTGAGTGGATATTAGTCTGTTTTTCTCCGGTTTTCACCCACTCCTCACAGAGCAGACAGCTGTGTTTGGCAGTCATGTTTTGCGCTGCAAGTGAAGTCAGTGCAACCCCTCTGTTGAGTGTGTAGCTCCACCCTTTTGGGACCAGTAGCTAAGCCTGGCACTCTTACGGTAGAGTACTAAAAAAGTGGGACGGTATGGGCCAGTTGTTTGAGACCCTTTCAAACCTTTGATAATGGAAACAAATAAATGCATACCATTGCCGTACATGTGGAATCAATGTAAGAGTCAGCAATGTAAACACTGGCTTATCTGACTGCATATTATACAAATACGATGTGCTCATGTGCCCGAGTTACACATAATATAACTGTAGAAACAATCAAAATGACTGCTATGTCTTTCTAATAATACATGAAAAGTTATTTTTTCTTTTCCTTCACAAAAAGAAACACAATTTTGAATTGTAAGGCCTTAAATTTTCCAAGGAACCCCCAGACCCCTCTCTCAAAAACATGTACGCATCCCTATTAAATCTGAAGTCTTAAGCCAAACTTACACCTTAGTATGTGACTCCGGATATTAGCTGGTAAAAGTGAGGCATTGAGGTAAATCATCACTCCCCTCAGTGTATTTTAAAACCTAAGTGTTGGCAGATGGAGTAACCTAAAAAGTGCTGGTTAACTGCACCACTTTACTGCAGGGACACATGATAGCACTGGAGCCCTTTAATTACGCAGAGATAACGTCAGATTCATCAGTGAACCCATTTAGTCCAAGGCTAACATCGCTACCATTGTAATCATAATTGCTAAAAGCATTGTTACCATGACTACAACTCTTTCAATAGCCTGCAGTTGTGTACAACTTCCTTCAAACCGACAAAAAAGAGCAACACCTTAGTGTTTCCTGTCAACAACCCCCTTCGGCAGAAACCGGCATCAGACTACGCCGAACACTCCACCTGTCTCACGGCTCAATCTGCTCCTCGTCTGTTCTCGCTCAGACTGACGCCCGCCGTCGTTCTCACGCTTACCTTCATCCCACGCTCTTGTTTTGTTTACACAGGTAAAACTACTGGGTGCAACAAATGCTAAATAATGGTTTCATGTTGTGGATTTTTAGCCCCCCCCCCTCGCCGCGCCGCTGACATCTCACGGTGCCGGAGGTGTTTCTGGGTCTGTGCGGAGGGGAAGACCGGGCATGAGGGAAGAGAGGGAAATAAATAAAACTGAGGAAAACAGATCAATAAATATTTCAGCAGCTGCTCCCTTCACAGACTTCTCCTGAAGCCATAAGAGGCTGATAGAGAGAGAGAGGCAGAGGGAGGGATGGATAAAGTGCAAGTAAGAGAGAGAGAACAGGGGTAATTGTGTTCCAGACTCTCATTCAAAGAGAGAGATGGAGGGAGAAAGAGAGAGACGGAGAATGGGGATAATTGTGTCCCAGACTTTAATAGACAGAGAGAGAAGGCAAGAGTGAGGGGTGGAGGAGTGACACAGGCAGTACTAATGAGCACCACATACCAATATTGTCTCCTATGGGAGCTGAAAAAGCGTCTCAAGAGGCCGGGTCCCCGGACTTTAGGGTGACTGTAAGAATGCCTCTCTTCCTGACTTTCTCGTAATTCAAATTCCTGTCAGGCGTTAGCGTCAGACCGTGTGGGTGTGTAGTTTGTGCAGGGAGCAGTTCTAAATGATAATGAGCTGGTCTGTAGCCCCGTTTGGCTAACAGCGAATCGAGCGTGGCTTCTGCCGATGCCACCGCGCGCTAGTCATTAGGCTGCGGAGAAATTAGCATACCCAAATAGCCGGGACATGAGTGTGCGGCTATGTGCGGAGTGATATGTATGTTTAATGTGAAGGGGGGAAAAGACAGAGGGAGCTTATGAGGGTGGACAGGCTGGAGAGATGGAGGAGTTATGAAAAAATGATTGAAGGAGGGCTGCTGGGAGGAAGCGAGGGAAGAGAGACAGATGGTGTGAGGGGAGAAGGGGAGGAGGGATTCAAAGAGCCGCAACAGGCAGCGATCGAGATGGATTGATTCTGCAGGCAGATGATTAGGTGGCATAAAAAACACACGAACGCTGTGTTTGGGTGATATTGCTGTGAGTGGGAGTCGTCAGATTGTTTCGGGGTCACTTGTTGCTTGTGTCATTAAGGAGCTGGTGCTAATGTGATATGCCACTGGTTCGTGAGTCAGTGCGGCGTGGCTGCACACCTCTAACAAGACACTCATGCAGTGTGCCCACATCATAATAAGAGGTGTCGAGCTTGTCAAGAATCCACAGGTTGCATAAAATATTTCATTATGTGTGCAGACAATATTGTAAATCATCATGGCAATCACACTCTAACGCTGTAATTAAGAAAACAAACCAGTGGTAGTCAGCTTTGTTGCCCTTCACTGTGCACGCCTAACGCTGTGATTTAAAGATGCACCGCCATTGTGCTGTCACTGAAGGCCGCCTCATGGCTCCAGCTCCAGCTCCAGCTGTGAAGATGCCGGTGGGATTTCCTTGTAATAAAACGTCCATATTAGCGCGACATCCTGCCAGTGAGACCCAGCTAAAGAGACTTTCACCGAGCTGTCACAGCCCTGAAATGGACTTCCACTGCGTTTTTGGAAGATTTTCATCTCCTCCGGCTATCTGCTGTTAAAGCCTGCGCCATATGTTTTGAAGCTCAGGATCACAGGAGTATTTCTCGAACAAAATGTATGAGATTGTGGTGCTGTTATGATAATAGGGATGTTAGGTGAGATTTCATCAAACATTTGTGCTGCAATGGACCATTAATTGGGTTTGGGAGAAGATGCTGCTGTGTTATTGTATTATGATATTTCACTAATTAGATGTAGGCTTGGATAACACTAAAAGCCTGCGCCGCTTTTCCCACTTTTTTGTAATACAGAGAGTGAAATTCTATTAGTGTCTTGGGGAGGCTGTGAGCACATTGCTAGACTCAGACATTATTTAAGACATTTCTAGGATATGGTGTGCTTTTTAAATTGTGCTTCAATCACATTTTATTCATTTATTCATTGAGGAACGTGGGCGAAATAGTGCTGTCTAATTTGTTGTGTAATATCATTCCTGTGGTGCCACTTTGACTTCCTAAAAATTTCTGATCAAAAATGGTTTTCTTTAGACATCTGAATGCTGTGGTTCACTTTAAAAACACATGTTAAATAGTTGTTTCATCTCTCTTGCGTTACAGCAGCACTAAACATGAAGGAATTTGGCCAAATTGTACTCATTAAAATGCATATCATTCCAGAGATGCGAGTCAAATTTCCAATTAAAATTCCTTTTTATTCCATCCTTGTGGAGCTGCTTTCTGAGTCACAGTTGCAACAGATGAGCAGAGCGAGTGTAAAAGTATCAATATAAATGATTGCCAGAAACTGATATTCCCTGTCATCCGCAGCGTTCTGGGTTAACGCTGTGTTTGATATACTGATCAAATATAGCGCTGTAAGAGCCAAGCAGGTTCAGCGCATAAACAGATACGTTTTAGAAAATCTCCCCTCAGATATGAGTCTGTGAAATCATTTTGTCTCAGCGGCAAAACATCACACTCGCTCCACATCAAGATGGAGCTGAGTGCATCGACGTGACCTTTATCTGGCCGGCAGACCTCGAATTCCATTAAGAAATAATGAAGGTGTCAGAAAAGGGCAATTAGTTGCCTAATGTTGGACAACAGTACTCTAATACAACATACTTTTGCTGACAAGTCAATATCTGTACTTGACAACTTCTCAGGACGGCCCACAGAACACAGGCCTGAGAGAACTCAGAGAACGGGTCTGAACGAGTTGTGATTTATTGGGGATATCAGATAACACATACCTCTGTTTGGAGCTGAGAAGTGTGTCAAGCTTTTATTTGGTTCTGATGATGAAAATATTTATTTGTGCCTATTTTTTTCATCACAATCCTTGGCAAATTTAGTCACCTTTCGGCTATTTTTGGCTCTTTGATCCATTTTGTCACTCTTTGCCTCTATTAACCCTCTTGGCCAGTGTTTAACCAATTTTTTGCCAGTATTCATCCATAGTTGCTCATTTGAAACCCATTTTTACCACTTTATCACCCCCTATTCACCACTTTCTTTGCCCATATTAGCCACTCTCAACCAATTTTTACCTCTTTCATCCCCTTCTGGCTTTTTTAATTAATTTATTCTTACCACTTTCAACCAATTTCTACTAATTTTGTCTCATTTGCAGCACTTCCCACCACATTTCGTCACCTTTTCTGTCCATTTCTGCCTCTTTTAACCCTTTTTTGCCCCTTTTTTAAACTCCTTTTTGCCGCTTGTGCCGATATTAGTCATTCTTAACCAATGTTTGCCTCTGTTAACCCCTTTCGCCTGTATTAACCAGTTTATTCTAACACTTTAAACTTTTATCACCTTTCCACCCATTTCCGCCACTTTCATTCATTTTTTGCCACTTTTTATCCCCTTTTCACCACTTTTTTTCTACTATTTGCCTCTCTATATCCTTTCTGCCTTTCTAACCCCTTTTTGCCACTGAAAAACCAATTACCAATTTTTACCCCTTTTAAACCCATTTTCACCCCTTTTTTGCCACTTTCAACCCTTTTTTGCGACCTTTTCACCCATTTTCACCACTTTATAACTTTTTTTTTTACCATTTTTTTTGTCCATATTTGCCACTATGAACTATTTTCTGCCTCTTCAAACCCCTGTCACCACATTTGTTCCCAATCACTGTGCCTCTCACCTCATCCATTTCTCTTTTTTGACCCTTTTTGGACTCTTTCTCCCTACCCACTGATTTAGTCTTTTTTGATTCATTTAACCTCTTTTTGCCTAACCTATTGTACCAAATTTTCACCAATTTTTTGCCACTTTAAACCCATTTTTGCTACTTATTAACTCATTTTCACCACTTTTCCTGCCCAATCCTTCTGCTTTTAACCCCTTTTTGCCCACCTATAGGGCCTCTTTTTTGCTCCTTTTGACTCTTTAACCTCTTAAACCTCTTTCCTTTGCCACTTTCAACCTATTTGTTCCCATTTCACCCATTTTTTTCCACTTTCAACCCACTTTTGACCTATTTTCATCCCTTTTTTTGCCCATTTCTGCCACTGGGAACTAGATTTTCCATACTTTGTAACTTATTAATCATTTTTCCCTTTAAGTTGTCTATTTTTTCCTCTTTTTTTCTGATATCCAGACATTTGTGCACATTATGGCTTGACTACAAAGTCTTGACATTGCTTTCCAAATGGTTTAGTTCTATGTGCCCATCCACATTGTTAACATTACCAGTAAGAGTGCTAATTCTGTTTAAGAAAAGGGGTTTACATTTTTAAAAAAGGATATATCACTACTTTACTTTACAATGGACCATGATTTTCCTGACTTTCATTGGCCCCCTTTTGGCTGGGTCCTCCTCCTTATCCCCCCTTATGAACAGCTCTGATTATAACACACAAAAGAGTCATCACAACAGCCGACTTTATAGACATAAGTGTGATGATTTATGCTTCTTTGAGCTGCTGCTTTGAAAAACAAACATTTTTTAGCAGTGTTAAATTTGGAAATAAAGCGTCCGTGATAGATACGCCTTTAAAAAGAAGAATAAAATAAAAAGCCTTGTCATGGACTGAGTGATGATGTGATTAGAGACCGTCAATACAAAGCGAAAAGTGAAAAGGTTCAGGACAAAAATATTGGAGTTCTGCACAACAACAGAACAAAATCAGTATCAGACTGATGTCAGAGCAGGAGCCAAAAAAATATTGAAGATTTAAATCAGCTCATATCGAAACCATAGAAGACAAACAGCCCAGTTCAGTGCTTGTTATGAAGCTTCATGTTGGCCGATTTATCATAAATCTCTCCTTTATCAAAGCTGCAGTTACCTTTTGTTTGTTATTTGGGCTTTGACAGCTGTAATCAGAATTGATCTGTATACTGCAGGGAGGCAGCTAAATCAGACATGACAAATGTGGGGCAGACAGTGCAGGTGTTTTCTCAATCAGGCTTACGTGATTGATCCTCCCCCGAATCCATCATGATCAAGCCTTATTGACACGAGGCTTCTATTAAGATTTTTTTTGCTGTTGTTGGACAGGAGGGCAAAAGGAGAGAGATAGCAGGCAGGCGTCTACAGTCAGAAAAGTTTCAGCAAATAATTGCATTTCATTTCAGCCTTACAGAGCGTTTATTAATCCCACGGACGAATGTTGGACAGGATTCAGCTAGTGGTATTGATTCTCCTTTAATTAAAATTTTTTCAGCAGACCCGTTTGGTGTGTTGAATTAATGTGAATGAAGTTATGATGACGGCAGAAGCCTTGCCTAAAGGTTCAATTATTTCAGACACTCAGAGCACAGACACCTTGTGTATTAAATTGTACTTTATTAAAACATGTTTGTGTCTTAAAATTGTAATAAAAAGCTGAATATGATGCACTTATGGCATCAGGTATGCGACAAAGTATCAATAAGAAGGCAAGCTTTCATTCTGTCTGTGTGGCGCAATTATCGAGTTGTCAAATATGGAAATTTTAATAAGAAAAGACATCAAATTTGCAGTCAACATAGGTTAAGCTGGCAATTTCTGTCATGTTATGGTTTAAGAGGTTAAAGACAAAGTGTAGTTAAGGGTGAAACTGACACCAGTTTGCAGTGAATAGACACATCAATCCTGCGTTTTACTTTCTGAGACTTATTATAATTTTCATTAAACCACATATCATAATGTATCATACTTTATTATCCTAAAGATATCAGTTGCTGCAGAACCACTGTGTATTCGTTCCTGTCCCCTCCTATACTATTTTGTTATTTATTTTTGAGCTTTAATACCTGTGTTGTGGACAGGACAGTTGATTCAGTTGGAAACTGAGGGGAAACATATTGGGAATTTTATTTGGGAAATGAGCCACAAGCCTGATATAAACCTGGGCTGCTCTCTTTGAGGAAAACAGTGGCTCTGCATGAGGCACAAGACATGACCACTAGTTTTTAAAAATGAAGTGATACTTTAAGGAGCAGTGGTGGGTGTATTTTATATCTCTGCAGGGAGAGGTTGCAGGGGCTTAATGAAAATGTGCTGAGAAGGACAATCAAACTCTGTCCCAGTGGTTCTCAAGTGGTGTGCCTTAAGACAAGTCTGGGTATGCCATTGAAATTTGTGCAAACAAACATTTTTACTGTAACTGTCATGTTCTAGGGTATCATATCACATCCCATACTGTAGTTCCATAAAATAAAATACAATACACCTTAACTCTTTCCTATCCTAGCTTTGTTTTAATGCGTCATACTGCATTGTATTGCTTGGCAACGAAATCCATCACATTACTTCTGATCGTAATGTTATGAAACGTAACAACATGCATCAAATCATATTGTAGCATAACATAACGTTAACGTAACTTAACGTTACTTAACATTGTATTGTATTATATCGCATTGTATGTTACTGTATTGTATCATCTTATTGTATCCTCTATTGTTATTTGGTATTCTAATGTAACGTGTCTTATTGTATGGCATTGTATTGAATAGTATCATAATGTTTTGAAACCAGATCATATTGTATTGTAATGTAACGTCATAAAATGTAACGGAACGTTACTTAACTTATGCATCTTAATGCATTGTATCATATCTTATCCTCTCTTGTTCTAAGGTATCATATTGTATCCCTTACACTATCCTATATCATATTGCATTGCATTGTTAGGCATCAAAATTGATTGCATCTGATATCGTACTGTAACATAAAATAATGTAACATACAGAACAAAATGTAGATTAGCGAATCATATATCATATTGCACTGTATGGCATTGCATCATAACGTTCGCATCGTATCATTTTGTAATACAATATGTTAAGTTACATTTTGTAATGTATGTAACTTAACATATTGTATCCTATCATATCACATCGTATTGAGTCATGCTTATATGTATCTAATTCTACAGTTTATTATCGTAATGTGCCATATCATGTCATACTATATCCTGTCCTATCTTATTGTTTTATAATGAATTACACTGCCATTCTCTTTCCCTATCCTACTGTAGCCTATTCTTTCCTATCCTATCCTGGTATACTAAGAATCATATCGTATCACATCATATCATATCATATTATATCCTATCCTATCCTATCCTATCCAATGGTATACTAAGAATCATATCGTATCACATGATATCGTATCACATGGTATTGCATCGTATCATATTGTATCCTATCTTATCCTATCCTATCCTATCCATCCGTGCCCTATCATATTGTATTTTATCAGTTGTATTTCATTGTATTGTATATAGAGTAACTGAGAGTCCCACTCCTTTTTTAACATTATTTGCAGACTTAAAAAAACACTTGAGCCAAAGTCTGTCATTGAAGGCCTCATTTCTGCTCCCTTCATCACAAAGGCGAGGTTTTTATTCTCAAGTATAGAGATGTCTGTTGTCAGCATTTTGACAGTGCAGTTTGATGTAGAGCAGTGATTCTCCTCTTAAAGCTGGGACTTCTAAATGAGCAGAGATTCTCTTTGTACAAGTCTGAAAGCAAAGATGGCACAACACAAAGTTGTCAACTTGTATAGTCCAACTGGCTTTGAATCTCTTTGTCTTTGAAACCGCAACATTTCAATTCAGAGGACAGCAATTACACAGGCAAACAAGAAGCAGGATATAATGGCTTTACAGCAGAGAGGAATTTATTCTAATGTGAGAGCCAGACTGTATGTGTGCTTTACATTAAGCTGTACTACGCAGCCCCCGGATCCCTCCGGCCCTCCAACCGTGCCCACTCACCCGTTACTACTTCCTGCTCTCCGTTCACTCAAAAAGACACAAGCTCACAACCTACGGCCATCTGTTTGCTTTTTTCTGGGGCAACTTCATGCCTAAAGGGATATGGACATATGTGATAAAAGGTACCATCAGAGCTGTCAGCCCTCTGAGCCTGCCCCGTCTACCTGGGGAACACCACATCTTCACAACTTGTTAGAAAAGCAGAGCATCTCCTACTGTGCTGCCCGCTGTAATGTACTCCCTCTGAGACAATTTACAAGAATGTGCCAGTCATAAACAGTGTTTTCTGTCATGCACATGTAGATTGACCTACTTAATTATTCAAATAGTGAAATCAAAGTTGTATACCTCCACCATCCGGTAAAGTTGAACATGTACAGGTTTATTTTTAGCAACAAAAATATGTCATATTCCCTATATGTGCTCTTTGTGTGGTGAGCAGAAATGACTGAATTGCATACGGTTGACTTTATTCAAAAGGGACGGTATTTGAGATACAGTGATTATGAAAATTTGGACTGATACTTAGGTTTAAAATAACAACTCAACCAATTGTCTTTATCAGTACTGATGCTTTTTTTCTGATCAGTACTATGCACAAAAGGTTTATCAGATTTATGGTGGAATGGTTAAAAACAAGTTAACTGGTAAGGTTTAAACATTTTTAAATTATGAATACGACTTTGTAATAAAACAGAGAATTTATCAGCCATTTCACCATAAAGTTCATACCCAAAAGAGGAAGTTAGTGACAGTAATTACTTTTTATCAGGTTTTGCCCATTGGAATGAAACCCTAGGGGGATTTGTCAAATTTTGTTCACTTAGAGGGCATCCTAGATTGCACTTTGTCCAATTTTGTTGACTAAAAGGTCACCTTAAAGCAGTGTTTTTTGTTTTAGTTTTTTTTCCATTGAGCCTCCCCTTTACATATCTAAGAAGAGCTGCCACCCCCACCAGGACACACATGGAAAAAAGTGACATATTGCTGTTGCTGTCAAAAGTACACATAAATTTTAGTTGTTTTCAGTGTTTTAAGCACCATGCATATGGGTTTTATCATGATTTTAGGTAGTTTGAATGAACCCCCACCCCCCCCGAAATCTCTGGCGGGGGTCCTGGCCCTGAGGTTGGGAACCAAGGCCTTAGGTTGTTTTCACACCTGAAAGGCCGGACCAAACGACGTAGGTGTGAAAGCCCCCTTAGAGGGCAGTTTTTTAACTACTAGATGACAACCTTGATGTACTTGGCAAAATGTTGTCCCAGGTTTAAGGTAACTTGGATTGCACTTTGTCAAATAACACTTTGCACGCAAGTGGGCACTTTGTCACATTTTGGTCACTGAGAGGGCACCCTTGGTCACACTTAGTAGAAATGTTCCATCTAGAGGACAACCTAGACTGCACTTTGCAAATTTTGTTGACATTATGTGCACCCTAGAGTGCACTATGTCAATTTTTTTCTCATAGTTGGAACCCTTAAAGGCACTTTGGCAGTTTTTTTTTTTTTTTTAACTTAGGGGGCACCCTAGTTTGCACTTGGTCATTTTTTTGTTCTCTTGGAGGGCACCCCAGGGGGAACTGTCACATTTTGTCCACCTAGAGCACTGATCATTAACTTGATTAAACTCAAAAAAAGGGTTGAGAAGAAAATATATTGCTGTATTTAGGGTGTCTTTTCTTTCTTTCTTTTTAAAATCCCCACAGATGTTTAAGTAACTCCAAAAATAAGTCAGATTAAACATTTGTTTTTATGATTGGCTTGCTGTTTGATCAGTTTTACAAAAATCCAAATATTAACCATTATTAGCAAATGAGATGCATGACAAACTTACTCATAAGTCCATTCTTAAATAAAGCAGCAGATATCTGAGTAAATTTAACACTTCAGGGGGGTTGAGAGTTTATTTTTCTCTGCCTGAGAATTACAATAAAATATCTATTTCCTTTATGTGTCTTTCACCGATGACAGCGCAGCATATTCACATCAAACTACATGTTGCTCCAGAAGTATGTGGCTCAAATAGCTCAGTGGACCCCTTGTGGCTGGCTGCAGTATAGGGATTTAACTGTGTGAATAGGGACTGAGTTCACTGCTAAAGGCGGAAAAGCCGGCCCTTACAGTGTCTGCATAGACATAAGCTGGCTTGTATAAATGTAGTTGATGACCCCTGACCTAGGGGGTACCCTTGGTTGCATTTTGCCAAATGTCCACCTATGGGGCAACTTGGATCGTACCTTTTCAAATTTTGCTCATTTAGAGGGCACCCTTGGGGGCACCTTGTCTTATTTTTTGCATATAGAGGGAACCTTGATTGCCCTTGTCAAGTTTTGACCATTTCGAGGCCCCCTTAAGGGGCACTTTTTCATAATTGTCCACCAAGAGAGCAACTTAAATGACTTTTTGTTAAATTTTGTTCAGGCAGAGGACACCCTAGAGGCCACTCTTTAAAATGTTATCCCCCTAGAGGGCTCTTCATTACGTTTCTCTACCCTAAGGGCAACCTAGAGGACACTTTATTAGAACTTTTTCCCCAAACTTTATGGCAACGGGGGGAAGACTGCCACCCTAGTCCACTAGTGATTTGAACATCAATGCTGCACATGCATCTAATAAAAAGTGAGTACAGAAGATTATTGGTTCGCATAGTTTCAAGATGAGCTCATAAATCAGTGTGACCAGATGTTAAAAATATGCTCACAAGTCCTGCTCTGTTCCTGAGTTAAATAAAGGCTAGAAATGTTCAGCAGTATCTTATGACATCCCTGTCAAAGTTGTGTTCCTCAAGTCCAGGACCTGGCTTGAGTCCAACTGGAGTCCTTTTCTCCTGGACCCTTGATGCAATGTGGACTCCAGTACTCCAGTGTGTGAGCGTTGATTGCATTAACATTTGAAAAACAGAGAGGAGGACTCTACTTTCATCATCAAAAAAAGAATATTATTGTGAGTTGATATCAGAAATGATACAAAATCAGTGCTCTTGGTTGTTTTTTAATGTGCCTCAAAATTTTATCCAGATTTGAACACATGTTGGCGCTTGTGTTCGTGTTCTGTCTTATTCTGTAACAGCTTCTGCCAGGATATTTAAAGATTGATTAAGAAAATAATCAAATTGATTACAGGCTTTGTTTGGCCAATCCATCAGCTTTGGATAGATTTATTTTGGTAATGAGAGTACATATTGCCCCGCAGAACTTACAATAAGCCAAGCCAGTCCTTTGTCCTTGGTGTTTTTAGGTCTGAATAAATGATAACTAATGGTCTGGCCAATGATATCACCCCTCACCTGCTCCACCCAGAGATCTCTACCTGCAGACATGGAAGCACACAGCTGTATCTGTGTCTGGGCTCCCCACTGAAGAGAGTGGTGGGGTAAAAGGACTATCTGCATTTAAAGAGACGAAGACTCAACATTGTGAGAAAGGCTGTTGAGAGCTGGTTTATTCAGGGTCAAAAACCTCCTCTGGTGCTTGATCCACACACTGCACAGACGTTTCATTTAAACCACAAGGGACTGTGTTTAAAAGTGGTAAGTGGGTATGATATGCAATTTTAAAGAAATACCCTCAAGATGTTACTGAAATGTTTTGTTCGGCAGGTGTATCACTGGAAATAACTGGTGTTGCTGCTGGAAAGCTTGTTTGGGATCAACATGTGTAGGAAGATCTGCATTATCTATGCCTTTTGCTGTAAAAGATTGAGTTGGCATTAAAAAAACTACAGAGAAGGATCAGTTTGAGCCCCCAGAACTAAATAAATCATTTTATTTACTTGTTTATCAGAGACCAATGTCAGGGACCCTTAATCATGAGTTCACTCCTGCTGTTGCAGATCATCAGTGCATAGTTGGTAAATCTCATGTCCCATGTTTACAAGACTGCCGATAAGGGGGGATTAAAGGAGAGTTCAGCAAAACCATGTGATAACCATGTTTTATATTTCAACTGAATAATAATCACTCCTATCACAGCAAAAACAACAAAATATTTGAAAAAAAAAAAAGTAATGTCAGACCTCATAGCAAGGCCATAAAATGCACAAACCTAAGGATGCCAGAAAATAAAGAAGAGGAAACTAATACAACTAAATGGACAAATAAATATAAGAAAAAATAGGCAAAATGGGTTGAAAGTGACAAAACAAAATTTTAAGTGTCAAAAATTGGCCACAAATGTTGCAGGGGGTTGAGAAGTGGTAAAAATGGGTCTAAAGCAGTAAAAATGGGATACTAGTGGCAACAAAGGAAGAGTGGTGAAAAGGGGCTGAACAGTGGTGAAAGCGGTCCAAAAAGTGGTTTAAAGCAGTTAAAGGGTGGCAAAATGGGAGAAAAGTCGCACAAATGGGTCAAAGGGGCAAAAATGGGTGAAAAGAGAGATGAAATAGGGTTAAACCGTGTGTAAAAGCACTTTAAAAGTGGAGCAAAGCAGTTAAAGAGTGACATAAATGAGTTTTAAGGAGGAAAAATAGGATTAAAGGGGCAAAAATTGGTGGAATTGGTGGTGTAGAGGGGTTAAACAGTGGTGAAAAGTGGTTAATGAGTGTAAGAAATGGGTTCAAAAGAGACAAAATTGGGAGAAAAGTGGCAAAAATTAGTGAAAGTGGCAAAATTGGGTAGAAGGAGGGGTGAAAAAGGGTTGAACAGTGGAGAAAATCGGTCAATAAGTGGAGAAAAGTTGTTAAAGAGTGGCAGAAATGCATTTAAAAGAGGCAAAAATTGAAATAAAGTGGCAAAAATGGGAGAAAGGGGCAACAAAGGGGTTAAAAATTGAGGAAAAGTGGTTAAAGAGTGGCAGACATGGGTTTTAAAGGGGCAAAAATGGGATAGAAGTGGCAAAATGTGTGGAAAGAGTGAAAAAAAGGTGTTGAACAGTTGTGAAAAGCAGTTAAAAAGTGTCAGAAATGTGTTAAAGAGGAAAAGGGGGAAGATAGTGGCAAAAAAGGGCAAAAATCAGTGAAATAAGTGGTGAAAAGCTGTAAAAAAAAGGGAAAAGGCAAATGTCGGCAAAAAGGGGCAAAATGGGCAGAAATGGGTGAAAAGGGGTTAAAAAGTTGCCAATGTCAACATCAAAATCTGATATCAGCTTTACACACTTTCTAGCTCCAAAATGATGTGACCATTAGCCAGGGTGCTAGCTCCAATGCTACCTGTCCAACACTCATCCAATGATATCATCAATAAATCCCAACATAGAGGGTCTGCTCTCTGAGTTAAAGTCCGAGGGCAGCCCTGCTGCATCTGTATGTTGAATTCTTGAAGCAGTGTGTCCAAGTTTGTCATTGGAACCCCCCACTGAATCCAAATTGATTCAGTGTGCTGTTTCCAGTAAAGGACCTCAAAATAGTCCCCTTATATAAACAAATTAATGAAATAAATAACTGCTGATGTCAGTTCGACATTGAATTGGTCTTGATAAAGGTCAGTTCTAAAAGCAGGTAAAGAGGAGGCAGCATTTGTCTGTGGTTGCAGCAGATAAGTGAGTGGATGTGAGGATAATTCTGCATTAGAGAAGTTAATTGTTGAGGCTAGAAAGGGTAGGGAACCTCCTGGGATGGACTTCGGATGAAGGATGGATGTGCCAGATAGAGTAGGCTGGGACAGAAGCGCACCATATGGGGGTCTTTGTGTGGCTGTGGTTGGTTGTTTTATTGATTAGCTCTGCCAGGTTGGTTGCCACACTCATTTCATGCCTGTGTTACTCCACCTGCATCTTCAGTTGGGGTGGCTCATTTTCAGTAGCTTCATAATCAGAGAAAACATTTGCTTTCCTTCCTAATACTGAACACAAATTAATAAAGGAAAGGCAATATGGTGTTTACTGTAATTACAGCTGATTTATAGCAGGTTTAATTTTTCCGTATTAGCTTTAAGCTTTTGATCTTATTCACATATTTGCCTTTTGATCTCATTTTACCTTTTTGGATGTTCTGGGTTGTTTGTTGAATATAAATGTGCTTTGAAATCCTGATTTTTTTAGCTGCAGAGTCACGACTTAATGTGACAAATCATCTCAGCCATGCTGCACTGACTAATATTTACTTGCATCATGTTCCCCAGCATGTAAGCTTTATTGCTATTTCGCACCAGTTACTCATCATAATGTCAAATACCTCTGAGTCACTGATTGATTCAACAAGAAATAAAAATACTGATATGATAGCTTTACTTTTCTGAAAATAAGACTAAAGAAAAAAATCCAGGTGTTGGATGTCAGCTGAATAAAAAAAGTCCCACACTGGTTGTGTCACCCAATAAGAGAACTGGGTAATGGTAAATTTGGCCCTCGCCAGAAAAGTGAGATGTTTTTAAATTACTAGTTAGCAACCAGACTGAAGAGGAGTTGAGTCTTTTGGCTTGAGAGAGAGTCGGAGAGGTAAAGTGAAGAGTCTGACCTCTTGGCGAATCAGTTTGGAAGGAATGAGAGGCTCTCATCTCCAGGCCTCTTCCCTCATTTTGAAAACAAACCCTGAACAAAGAAGCAAGCTCAGCCTCTAGCATCCAAAAATAAGTCACGCTGAAAGCTTTGACACAAACATTCAACATGGAGCTGCAATCTGCTGCTTCTCCTTGAAGGTTTTCAGAAAATATGAGAAACTGTGAGCCTAAAACTTATTTAGCCTCTTTCTGCGTCTGCACCTGGATGACCCACCAGTCTGAGAGATTGTCTGAGTCCATGATCCTGGAGCTCTATCCTGGTCTCGTCTCACGGTCTGTCAAAACCCACTGAGGAGACAGCTCTTTTTTTTTTTTTTTTTTTTTACTCATTCTTTTCCCCTTATCAAACAGACAGCCACTGCTAAAAGATTCATGCATGTGGACTTTGGGTCATTAAAGACTGATCCTCTGCAAAGCTGTTTTTCACCCTCATAATGAAATCCAATATTCATGAAATGGATTTTCCCCTCTGCTCTCCCGCTCTCTCCAAAGATGTGTGTTTGTGGCCGTATTTAGTCTGTGTTTGCACAGCTTTGTTAGGCTAGCACGGGTTAATGGTATCCTAAAGGCGCATTTTCAGGCCACCTAGTTAATTACACTGGGTTGACGGATGACCTTGCCATACATTACCTGTGTAAAGCTATGTAGCGTTCAGCTATATCTGGGCTTTTCCCAGATTGGGGTCAGAGTGAAGACCAGTTAATCAAAGCTTTGTTTATGCAGGCATGGTCCTCAGTAAATAAAGCGTCCAGTTAATGCTAGCAAGACAGCATCATTAGGTTAGTACATGTGTTTCAAACACCACTGGAGTGCAGCTTTAACATCAAAATAATAAATCAGTGCTCATGACTACTTTTTAACATTTTAATTTGTATTTATTTATTACACATACGAGTCATTTAAAGTCTCTGTGAGGAGTTTTGTTATAGTTGTAAAACAGTAAAAGTGATGCATTTTTAATGACCTACCAAAGCAAATAAGAGTACGTTCAAGATCGGCTCTGTCTTCACTGTAACTTTTCATCTTGAGCTGCTGCTGTAGGGTATATATAAGACAAGAATAAACTGAGAGAACATTAATTCTTTTACAATGTCTGCAGGAAATATTCACAATGAGTGGCACATTCAACAGTTTAAAAAAGCAAGAAAAGATTCTTTGTCAAAAATACCACCTTTACTTTTACAGGAAAAGATCAACGAGCAGATGAGATTCATCAAAACTACCACTAACAGTTCTCACAGGACTTTTTAAAGGGGATATATTATGCAAAAATCACTTTTTCAGGTAACCTTGCAAAGCAGATGGAAACGCCTGTTTCCGTGTTTCTCACTGGCGAATCCATCTTGCAAAGCTCCGGCCGGAACCGCTTGGGCCTTATTAGAGAGTGACAGGACCAATCAGCGACAAGGGGCAGTGCTTTCCAGCGCGGCAGAGTCGTGACGTATCGAAGCAGCAAGAAAAGAGGCCGGTGCAGATACGGCAGAAGACACTGGTGTGGATGCTGCTAAAGCGCCAGTTTTATCAGAACTTGACAAAGTTTCTTTGTTAAAAGAAGAACAAAGAACAGCAGTGAGTTGTTTTCTTACAGTCGCCATGGTTCGTGTTATGCGTGTTATGCGTGTTATTCTTTATGGAGTTTACTCCCTGGTATGTTTTGTTACTCTCAGAAAATGTGTGCTGAAACAAGCCGTTCTCAGATTTACTCCTCATGATGTCATGTGGGGAGTTAGCCCTGCCCCCAGGTTCAGTTAGCCCTCCCCGCTTGGAAGAAAGGTCCGCCCTCCTCTCCTGATCCTCCACAGCTGGCAGCTGAGAGGAGAATCAGGAAAGCCACATCCATGTCCTGATGGGGGCAGAGTCAGACAATTCAGTAATATTTAAAGCCACAGACACAGAAACTGCTCGTTCTAAGCAGGGCTGAAACAGAGGGGCTTTTTAGACACAAAAATCCAATACTGGAGTGTTTTTTCAGCAGCAGACTTAACAGGCATGTTTTGGGGACCTCTGAGACCAATATAAACTTGTCTTAAAAGGGTAAAATATGTGACCTTTAAGTTTTAAAATGTCGTAGTGTTTTCCTGAGAAAGTAAATGTTCAAACTGCAATGGCGTGCATAAATCAGATGTTTTTTTTTCCCAGTATCATAGTTGCTGATGGATTTGGTCATGTTTGTGTTTACAGACTCATCAAGTCTGAGGGATGTGATCCACACATCTTACAAGATAAGTGGAGGGACATGCTTGCTGTGTTAAGTAGTGATTCAGTCTTTAGCAACATTTTATACACTTTCAGTCCATATGTCATCACTGGGTGGGTGTTTGAAATGAAATGCTGGAAATAAGAAGCTGAGATGCTGGAACAGATAAGAGGGAGATGTAAAATGAGAAGAGGAAGATGCAGAAAGAAAGGGAGAGGTGAAGAAAGAGAGGGGAGGGAGATGGAGGAAAGAGAGGAGGAAGATGCAGGAAGAGAGAAGAGGGAGATTCAGAAAGAGTAAAGAGGGCGATGCAGAAATGAAGAGAAATGTGTGGAGAGAGAGAAGAGGTTGATGCAGAAAGAGTGATTCAGGAGGGTGATGCAGAAAGAGAGAGAGGGTTTATGCAAAAAGAGAGAAAGATGCAAAAAGAGAAGAAGGTGATACAGAATGATAAGATAGATGCAGGAAGAGAGAAGAGGAAGATGCGGAAAAAGGGAAGAAGGAGATACAGAATGACAGGAGGAAGATGCAGAAAGAGAGAAGAAGGTGATACAGAATGATAAGAGGAAGATGCAGAAAGAGAGAAGGTGATACAGAATGACAGGAGGAAGTTGCAGAAAGGGAAAAGAGGAAAATGCAGAAAAAGAGAAGGAGATACAGAATGACAGGAGGAAGATGCAGAAAGAGAGAAGAAGGTGATACAGAATGATAAGAGGAAGTTGCAGAAAGAGAGAGAGGGTTTATGCAAAAAAAAAGAAAGATTCTGAAAGAGAGAAGAAGGTGATACAGAATGAGAAGAGGAAAATGTAGAAAGAGAGAGGAGAAAGATGCACAATTAGAGAGGAGGAAAGGAAAGGGAGAGGAGAGAGATTTGGAAAAGAGAGTTGAGGAATGTGGTAATGGTGTGAGAGGAAGACAGAAACAGAGAAGAAAGCAATGCAGATAGATGCAGCTATAGAAAGGAGGGAGGTACAGAAAGATTCAAGAAGGAGATACAGAAATAAAATGAGAGAAAGATCCTGAGAGAGAAAAAAAGACAGAGCAACAACACAAAATAATATAAGTTTATGGCTGTCATAAATCATAAATAGTGAACTTATTTTCTTGGGAATGGCTTCAGTTTCACTAATGATGGTAAAAACAATGTGAAGAGTTAGTTGTAATTGTCATGGTGACGTACTTAAAAACCACAAAAATAACGTGAAAGATAAAGCAAACATGATGGAAAACAGCCATAATAGAGCTACATTAAATAATGTAGTTTCTTCAGGTATTAATGGGTGTTAAAGATCACCCTATACATATCACATCACCTTTTAACACTGATGGGTGTTTTTGATTGTTTTATTGAGGGGAAAAGGTAGCCATATCAAGCAGACAGAGCCAATTTTGTCTGTATCAGCGCTTCATCACTTTTACTGATGCAGCCCCTCTTTGTTCTATGCAGCACAATTGGATTTCCTGTATGTACAGGGATCGAATAATCATATTACAACACCCAGACGTTAACAGACACAAATTTCTCCCCACTCACAACACTTGATATCCTCAATCCAGACAACACAATGTAATAACCCTGCTGTAACACCGAGGGAGCCGAGGCAAGATCTTCCTCTAATCAGGCTCTGATGCTGGAGTTGTTCTGAATCTGACCGCTAGATGGCAAATTCAAACTTTTTTGGCACTTGTGCGAAACATATCCAGACAGGAGTCATTAATGAAAGTTTAATTATTCATCTATAATGCCAATTTCCATTTTCTGGTTTTCACACACCTGTGCTGGCCTTTATGGATGCAGGCTCGCTCAGCCTGAGGCAAGATAGTAGACAGCTCATCAGTATGGGTGAGAAGGGCTAAGGTGGGACCCTCGCTGTCTGAAAGGAAGAGAAGGTTGGGCAAGCTTAAGAGCTTACAGTTAATTAAATTAAGAATAATTTGCTTCTGTAGGTGTAAAAAATGGCCATGTAGGCCTAATTTCATTTCTAAGGGTTAGCAGTCATACTAGATTTAAAATAAAAGCAAGTGAGTGACACCAGTGTTGATACCCCAGGGCAGTATTTGTGCTTGAATATTCATGAAGGCATATGTGTTGGAAATGCAGAAAAACCCAAAGGGATCCATTTAATGTAAAACCTCCCCCTGCTATATGAATGTGTGGCAGATTATGTAAAATCTAGAATCTCTGTGATTAAAATTGTGACAACAAAACACCACTATCATCTCTGGCATCAGTAGCAATTTTAATCAAGTCATCTTTTTTTTTTGTCATATCATCAAGACATTATGCCTCGTTTGATCCTCAGCACCTTCATTATGATAACCACCAACACTGTTATCATCCACACTGATAATCAGCCCAATCTTTCCTCCCCATCTCCTCACTGTTATCTCCATCTTTATCACTGCCACTAATTCCCAGCATCACACTCGCCTTTCTGCGGCACTATTGTGTTTTGTTGTCACAGCGAGTCACTGCGTATTTTATTATTATTTTTTTTTTTACCACAATTACATACTCCACTGAAGCAAAGGAGGTAATCCTCTCTCACTGTCTTTGATAATAATTCATAGCTCTCATTCTTCCACCAGCCACCCTGCAGCCCACCCTGCACCCATCCCTGCACCCTCCTATGGAATCTAAAACCAATGTGGGCATCTGCCCTCACCACTTCTCATCTGTTCTTCGTTTACAACAGTGTAGCTCCTCTTCAAGATCTTTTTTCCTTTTCTTTTGAAGATCCCAGGCTGCCGAGTAAAAATTGACATTTAAAACATCAGTTGGTTTGACCCCCGGTACTATCTGCCCATGTTACATTGAATAGTGCTGGGGAATTTGTGCAAGAGTAGATTCATGATCCAGGGTTCCATAAACTCATGCACCATGCTTCTCCTTAAATCCTTGATAAATTTACCATTAGAGGAGCGCCATACCCTTAGACCTATGATTCCAAAATGGTGTGCCTTAAGGCAGTCTAGGTGTGCTATGTCCCTACTAAAAGATGCTACCTGGCACAAATATTAACATAGTGTGCCTTGAGTTATTACCTTGAACCTTGGCGTGTCTTGAAAAATGTTTAAAACCACTGCAATAGACTGACATGCAGTGGAGGAAGCCTGAGTTATGTCACTCTTTGGAAACCGTCTTGTGCAGGCCTGCAGCCTGAACTGTTTTAGCAGTCTCTCCTCGAAAAATATTATGAGCTTCAAATGAAGTGCAGTCGTCAGACATACAAGTTCTCAGCAGAATCATGAATGGAAGAAGAATCAGATCAAGATTAGGGCTTCATCTTGGTTTAGATTTTTTAAAATTTTTGTTGGATATAGAGCAGCTGGCGGTCATCATTTAGTAATACAATAATGTAGAATTTCTGTACAGAAATATCTACATTTAGCAAATGTACGTAGCTATGCAAGCAACATAGGTAACTTTGTTACACAGCCAACAAAGCCAAAGCTAAAGCTAACATAGCTACAAAGCAAAGTTAGCTGACATTTATTAATTTATTTGATTAGGACAGTGGACATTTTATACCCAGTCACGTTACTGACGTGTTACCAGTTAAACTAATTAGTTGCGAAATGCTTCTCCAGCTCTTTCACATAAGAACCACATAGTTTTCCAGTCTTTTGTTATTGTGTCCATACTTTTTTGAGATGTGTCGCTACCACCGAATTCAAACTGAGCTAATATTTTTCATGAAATGGTAATATGTCTCAGTTTAAGAATCTGATATGTTATGCGCTGAGAGATTTGCAAATCATCGCATTCTGATTTTATTTTTACTTTTCACAGCGCCCCAACTTTTTTGGAGTTGGAGTTGTACTATTATTCATTGAATAACAAATACTTTATTGTTGTTAAAAATTGGAATCAAGAAAGTATCAGATAAGTTTGGTAACCTTTCTGGGAGTGATATTTGATTGAGGATACTGACGGCTTTGATATCAGTTCATGCTATGCTAGCATTGCTCACTAAGTAGCAGAAGTCCTCATAGCACCAGCTCTATCTTTTACAAATGTATAAAGCATGAAGAATGAAGCAACATCGAATATAAAACCTCCATGTAATAATAAGTGTCCTTCATGGTTCCTTCAGGAATGAGGCAAGGAGATCTAAACTGCTAGCTAGCTTGTTTGTAGACTGTTTTAGCTTCAATGCTCATCTTGACAAAGTTTTGAAATGACGCTAACTATCCACAGATTCCTCCCCTCCTCCTTCTTTGATGCTTTGATACTAGAGGCTAGCTTCAGCCCACAGCTGACTATAATCCATCATTTTTGTATATTGTTAACAAAGCTTTCAGGACTTATTAAGCCAAGAATGCTGTCAGATGGGGATGTTCTCATGTCCAGCCAGTAACGGGTGCTCATGTAAACCTTTTGTAATAAAATAGCCAAATCCAATTATGACTGGCATAATTCAGAACAATGGCTCCAGCTCTTTGACTGTCATATTTCAGAACCTTAGAGGTTTTCCTCTTCACTTTTATGTCCCTCTCTGAACCCATCTGCTCCACATTTCTCTACAGTCAGATTCCCCCACCCCCGTCTCCTGATTCTTCTGTACTAGACCTCTATTGTTTTACTGAGCTTTGTCATCCAGCCTGTGTTGCAATAGGCATGCTGCTCTGCATGTTTGGGTTGAAGATAGTGAGTCATGTGTATACAAGAACTCAAACTGGAAGAGTACAGTTTGTTTCTCTTTGAATCTAACAAGTAACGTGTGTGGCGGTAATTACCAGGCCCAATCTTGGTGGGAAAGTCGTTTTCACATGTGAACTCTTGGTATTTTCTAGACAGTGCACCTCTCAGTGGAGGACTATGGCTGTCAGAGACAGGAGGCAGGTCTCTGGAGGACCATGGATGATGTGGCAATGCAAAAGAGAACACTTTGATGAGAATTATGCTTTTATGTCAGTGTTACATGTAGTTTGACATATTCATCCTACAGAGAATAAAGAGAGGAGAGCATGAAGGTGAGCAGAAAACATAATGAAGCATTTGGAATAAAGAGAGATCACTGGTCATGTGATGGCAGTGAGATTCAAACAGAAGAAGAGTAGGGGTAAAGTTTAGATGGCAAATTCGGCTGTTTGGATGAAGCAATGTTCAGTTTTTAATGCTATTTCACTTTCCAAAAATGTTCCTGTGATACACACCTTAATCAGGTGTTCAAAAATTACATTATGCAAGAACCAAGCACTCGCTGGTGTGCAGAGCGTGAGCGCCTTTACACTTATTTGATTTAATCCTTTTTAGAAATCCAATAAGGACACTTAGCGTTTATTCCAGATGCACTTAAAGTGATGATAGCTGCAAACTTAAACGGAGATACATTAGGAGGGATGATCAAATAAAGCTTTTTTTCTTTTTTCCCTCTTCCTCAGTGCCCATTAGGGCACAATATAAAAAATATATTATATAATTGCTCTCTTGCTAAATTGATGCTTTAAAAAAAAAAACATTACCAGAGAAGATCTGATAATGTGAGGTAATGTTTCATGTGCTTTAAATCAAGTGATGTTTGTTGTTTGTTGCTTGATCATGATAGCTTTTATGTTACTGTGTGCTTCATGGACATGGACTGTGTCCAGAAGGTTTGTGTTAACATCCCTGAGCCCCAGAGAGAAGCGTTAAAGTGTTTTTAAACTGTGTATTACTGTAGTTTAGATTTCAGTGAGACAGCTCACCTCATGTTGAAACATTTATTTCAGCAGCAGAACAAAGTTTGTGTTGTGGTGTCAGCCTCTGACCTCGTCACTCCTTACAGATTCCTTTTACATTCAGAATTTGAGGAGGGATGAGAACATCGTAAACCCCTATCAGGACCTACAGGTGAATGCTGGAGTAGAGGCAGGGAGAGAGTGGAAATATTACAGCTTACACAGCAAAAACTGGAGTGCTGAATTCTCAGTGTTAAACATTTCAGAGTTGATTTGAGCTCTCAAAGTTTAATTTTAACTACATTCTGAGTTAAAGGTCTCTGTTGGAGTTATTTGACAATGTTGATCCATTCAGGGTCTGGAGTTTTCCCTTCATACCCCTGGGCAAAGTGTTTAGAAGTGTTGTTTTTGATGTTAAACACTTCTGCACCATGAGTGTGGAGATATTCACTAAGTTGGTCACTTCATGGCTGTGGTGGGAGATGGTCTATAGCAAAGGGTGGAGTGTAGACAACTCAGGGTGTATTATAGCTCTACATCTGTCTCTTTGCTCCATTGTTGCTATAAGGCACCTTACTTTGCCACAGATATTTAAAGCAAGGTGGCAATCTTTCTTTAGTGCTTATCGCCATATTACTACCCAGCCTTGGTTTGCACTCATATCACTGCCATTGGGCCATAACTCTCCAAAATCACCACTTTTCAGGGAATGAAAATAACACTGTATTCAATACTGAATGTTCATAGTGAGCGTCTCTTTTGACACTTTTTATGGACATAACCTTGCATAGCAGACAGATTTGCCGTTCCACATGTCATCAGGTGCAGCTTAAAGCCCCAACCAGCAAAGAGAACAAAAAGATAATAACAGTCAGGGTTTAGTTGTACTCAAAGCCAATAGCAATGGCTGCTGCTGGTATAGCGTTAAGATTAACAGAACTAACAGTTTTCATGATGGAAAACATTCCCTCAACCTGCTACAACATTCGTTTGCAAAAGTAACAGACAGGGTTTAGTTGTCCTGGAAGCCTGTTTAACACCTGTGTAAGTTCATCATCCTCTATTTGTCACATGATAGCATGAAAACAAAGTCACATTTTGCATTGCAATCACTTAGTGTGAAAAGCAGGATTTTTTTTAGCTTTCTTTCAGTATTTGTTTGATGTCAGTAGGCCAAGTAAAACAGGAAATATGATTTGAGTTTGATAAAAAATCTATTTTACATAGGGGACAGTGGGCCATACTGTTCAGGACTGTACTGGTCATTTTTCATATTCTATTTTTAGTTAAACTTGAAAAAAAAGTTTTCATTTCATAAATTTGAGGTAGTGCAAATAAAATTATATCAAACACGAGCATGGTATGCATTTTCTGGGTGGTTTATATTGTCAAAAGAAAAGTATTGACAAAATTGCAAAATAGCCATGGTAGTGTTCTTGTCCAATAAAAGCTCTTGATGTAACACCAAGCGAAACCAATTTCAATGAAGACAGAGTCGTAGTAAAGTTTCTCTCATTTATTCAACTTTGCCCACATTAACGTATTGGTGAATACTGCAAAAAAATAAAAAATAAAAAAGATATAAAAACATTTCATTTTTGCCATGCTACAAAAGAACTGCGTCTTACATGCACATGAAATAAAACTACAAATTATACAAACACATTCCAACAATATCCTATAGAATATAATGTCTAATATCTTTATAAAAACATAAAATACTCACAGCATTGCTTGTCTTATACCTCTAAGTGATGGCAATTGATTGCCCATAGCTGTCTTGCTGAACAAACAAAGCCCCCCCACGAAAGTTTTGTAAGCCAACCCACGAAAGCCAGGGAAGTCAACCCCTAAAGTGGCAATACGCCACTAGGCAACACATCCGTGGACTTCTAAGGGTTAAACTGTAGCTGCTGCTGGTGTAGCGATCAGCTCGGATTTAGCCCTAGCATAGCAACAGTTTTATCAGAGCTGGACCACATTTTTATTAGAACAAGAGCAAAAAGCAACACTGAAAGCTTTTGGCAGAGAAAATGTTTTTGCATTTCAACCGACCGGCCTCTGCATGAGTTTTATCCACCAACAAGGCCTGTCTGTCGGGCTCAGGTTACTAACGAGGGTTGCCTTCATACATACTACCTCATTTGGTCTTGTCGCTCTGATTGAGTGTAATAAATGTGACAAACAGAATGTTACAGCCAATCACCTTCTGAGAAGTGTTTGAAAAGTCCTGCCCTTTCAAAATGCTTTCTATGGGAGGTTTTCCAGATGAATGTTAAATAAATCCATGCAATAGAGATATGAAACAGTCTGTCTAGGGCAGGGGTGTCAAACTCAATCACATCAGGGGCCAGATTCTGGATTCAGGACTGACCAACTGACCAGAGGGCCTAACAGGGTAACCTTTTTAACCATAAACTGTCAACCTTGCTTCACCAGTAATAAAATATGAAAAAAAACAACTTAGCACTGATGATGAATGATTTTGACATTTGAAATGTTAAAAAGATAAGTTTAAAGACTCACATTCAGAGAAAAGTAAATGTATCAGTTCAAAAAGGTCAAAACATGAAATTGAAATTCAAAAATAATGTTTTTTAAATGGCAAATATATTAGAAAGAAGTCTTGATCATGAGTTTAAAAAGTCAAAATATGAAATAAAATTTGTAATCATGACATTAAAAGTCAAAATATAATTTTAAAATTTTATATTGTGAGTCTAAAAGGTCAAACTATGGGATTATGAAGTCAAAGTTTGTATATTAAAATATGAGGTAAAATACAAAATAATTGGTTAAAAATGTCAAAATATCACTTAAAAATTAGAATTATGAATCTTAAAGCTCAAAATATTATATGAGAAGTCCAAATTATGAGTTGAAATGCGCAGAGTATGAAATTAAAAGTCAAAATCCTAAGTTTGAGTCCTAATTGTGAGATGCTAAATTGAAAATGTGAAATTAAAAGACAAATGAATTTATTTTTCCACATTTCTGACTTCTTATCTAAACTTTTTTACTCCTTACTTTTTCAGATTTTATGACTTAACAAGGATATCTTAAATCATCAAAGATACATTTACATTTTTGTACTTTAGGAAATCTGCAGACCTCATATTGATGGGCCAGTTAGAACAGAAATATGAGATCATCTTGTGGGCCAGATTGAACTGTTCCACGGGCCAGATTTGGTCCCTGGGCCTTGAGTTTGACACCTGTGATCTAGGGTGTCAGGTTATCACAGATGTAAAGGGTAATCAATAGCATTGATTTATGAAAATAAAAAGATAAGTTATAAAAAAAGAAATAAGAGGCCATACCTGACATCAGTGATATGCAATTTTCCATGATAATGTTGTGAAATTTATAGCATTTGCAGCACTTGGCTAGTTTGAAAACATCACAACTGAGTTCTGAATCCTTGAGCAGAGCTGATATCAGGAGGATTCACATGTGTGTGTGTTCACCATGTATGAGTGCGTGTGTGTGAAAGAAGGGCGGGTCACGACTGCGACGCCTGAGGCTTTGAGCACAGAAGGAGGCGAGGTTAAAAGGTCAGCACAGGGTAAGCTCTCCTTTTCCTATAAAGCATGAGTCACCACAGGAAGTGGAAGTCAGCAGAGGGTCCAGCTAGAGTCATGTGCACCCACCCACCCACCCACAGGGACAAACACCTCGTTATCTCCTTCATCGTTATCTCTCTTACTGTCATCGACACCTCCGTCGCTGTCACTGCGAGGGAGAATAAAGTCATCACGCCCACACACACCCGGTAGTGGGTACGGGAGCGCCTGCTCCATTAACAAGTGTTTTCTAATTGGCTATGAGCACTGACAGACAGGCGTACGCCACACAAGAACAAGAGCTTTCTATAAATACATGCTTTCTTTGCCTGCATGTGAAGTGTGCGGGGAAGGAAGGCACACCTGCCTGCACACGCATGAAGCACAAGTTAGAAAAACAAGTGAATAAATCAGAGCCTGAATAAATCTGAAAATCTGGATTTTTCCCTCTTCTTTTCTTTTCGCCTCATCCGTTCGCGCCTTCTGCTTGATCTTTCAGCCTCAACAGGAAGAGAGAAATTGAATTAAAAAGTGATTTTGATATCTTTTTTGCTGCAGATAAATAAAATGATTAGACTCTGTCAACAGGATGACTTCCGCCACTGTTTTTTACCCTCCACCCTCCGTCTCTTTGCCCCCACCCCTCCACTCTGATTGGAATCTGGAAACCCATTTGCTGTCTTGGTCTCAGACCCAACTCAGGCCGTGTCAGGTAGTCTGTGCACGTCTCCTCTCATCCCTCCCTCCCTCTCTTTCTCCTCCCTTCTCCTTTTTTTCCGTCTCTTATTGCTCTCTCCTTTCGTCTTTATCCCCCCGCCGTCTGCTGCAGGCTCTGTGGAGAATTTGCCCAAATTACCTGTCATACTGGCAGCTACGTGTAAATAAGCTCGGAAAGTGTGTCGCTTTTCTCAGTGTCTCCCCCCCTCTTCCTCCCTCTCTCTCTCTCTCTCTCTCTCTCTCTCTCTCTCTCTTCCCCCGTCTCCTCCCCACCTTGACGCTATCTCATCTCACTTCTAACAGCCATTCCCCTTCTTTTCAATCCATCACATCTTTCCCCCCATTTTTTCCCTTCTTGCCCTCAACCTCAATCTCCCCTCGCTGTTTATACCTACGTCTCTCCTTTCCACATCTCTGCTCTCACAGTTCACCGACAAAATCGTTGTGATTCTTTATAGTGGGGAAAATGAGTTTGTTAGTGACTCTGTGGGGCATAAAGCATGCAGAGATGCAGACATTTACTGCTCGTTATTCAGCCTCTGGGCTTAGTGAATTAGATATTACAGCCTTTGGTCCACTGTCCTGTGGCTGTAAGCAGCTTTGGTGTCGGAGCTCAGAGAGAGTGGGTGCATTGCATGCTATCTTTTGAATTAATAAAGGTCACATGCATGTTACTAACAAGAGTCTTATTTCTAAATGCTTCTTGCTCCAAATTTTAATTTTGCAGGTGCACACTCCTATTTTAATGCTTGTTTTGATGCTTCAGCATGCTATTAGTCGATGTGGGAGGAGGCGGAGGTGTGCAAGTGAGGTCAAGACCGAGCACTCGGTTCAATTTCTGCTTTGGAAGGTGTAATCATCTTTCACCCAGGGGTTACAGGTGCAAAGACTGTGATTTGAAGGGAGGGAAGCTGGAGGGGGATGTTGTAGGGAAGTGCGATAAGGAGGAGGACATGAAGAGAGGCAGTGCTTAAACCTTGTCCAGGTAACAGAGCCAAGCTTTCACCAACCACTGTTAAAGATTTATCCGGTGCTTCATCTTTAAAGATTATTAGCTGATGGAACTGGAAATTGAATGCTCCTGAAAATCATCTCCATCCAAATAAAAAGCCGGACGACTTCATTCATCCAAATTAATTCTCGATTTCATGTCAGACTGATTCAGTATGGGCCAGCAGAGCTGGAAATCACCAGCGTTTACCAGCACAAAATCCAGGAAACCACCCTTCCTCTGATATGCAGCAGGGTTTTATTTTGCAGCTCTCATCCTGAAGTCCAAACGCCCACTTTCAATTATCACTCCGTCTGGGATTTCATGCTGCGCCTCTCATTGTGATCAGATAATTCATACATTTGTTCTCCTTTTACACCTTTTTTGTGCGGACTTTGAATGTGAGGGTTTGCAGAGATGATAGCACCTGTTAGCTAAAAAGGGCTCAATCATGAGCAGTCACGCATCACCTCATTGTGATCCCACCGTGCAGGAAAGAGGGCAAGATATGCAGAGTGGGCACAAGCTGCAGTGTGGGAGCTCTAATTGGAGATGGCCTGCAGCTTGAACGTATACGCAGAAGCAGAAGAGGATAAAACACGAGCAGGTAGAGGATCAAGACCTCCTGCAGGTATATGTTCCACTGATAGCGTGCCATTTGAAGCATCCGCACAAACATAGGGAGTCACATTCACATAAACACATGCATCCCTACACAAACTCATGCTAATCCATGAGCAGTAATGTAATATATGCATAGGAGTCCCCTGAGGCGTTGCACATGCATAAGGGAAAAGCAAAATTCCTCCTTCTAGTGAATCTTATTAGCATACCTGTTGGAAGAATGCACCTCAGCGCCCTTTTTTCATGTGTGCCATTTCCTCAGACATATAAAGGAGATAGAGGTGGGTGAATATTTGTGGAGGTACAAAACAACAGGCGCTGTTCCCCTGCCTGAGCATCTCTAACTTGCAAGCTTTTCCTCTGAACTTTAAAGGCAACAGTGGAGCTTAAAGGCAAAATGGGGTAGCAGGGATTGTAAATTTAAACCCAGCTGAAGCTCCAGACTCACAAACAAACTGATTACATTTAAGAAGCTGTTGGAGGTGTGTTAACACTGGAAATACCATGGCAAAAAATTGGACTTTTTTACACTTTGCTGAATTAAAGTTACAGTGCTACTGGATAAGTGTCTGTATAATAATTTAAAATAAATGTTTTTAAGTTGCACAAAAGGCATAAAAAATCTGATCACTTCTCTCTAGAAAGACCACATTTTGACTGCAGGTTTTACTGTTCTTAATTTGAGACAATTTTCAACAATGGCTGCTGCATGCTTTACCTGACAGCTTTCTTTGTTCTTCACAGAGTAAGCTGCCTATTGGATCAATTGTAGTTGTTAAGTAGTTTAATTAAAACCAGACTGAGGAGGTTTTAGGCTGTTATTAGTCAGGGTAATGTGCTGCTCTGTGGTGCTGATCAAGGGCTGGTTTCAATGACAGTTCTGGGGTAATCCTACTGGTACATCACCTCTATTCCTTCATGGTTTTGTTAACAGAATTTACCTCATAATTTACACATTAAAGCTCATTAATTTACAACCACAACTCTAAAAAGTTGGGTCACTGTGTTAAATGTAAATGAAAACAGAATGCCATGACTTTCAAACCCCATAAACCCATATTTTATTCACAATAGAACATAAACAACTTATCAGGTGTTGAACTGTGACATCTAAATAGCTCATTTTGAATTTGATGGCATCAACACATCTCAAAAAAGTGGGGACAGGGCCATTTACAACATTATGTATCACCCCCTTTTCTTCTCTTTGAGTTTTAGGGGAGGAATGTTGTCTCATCCTTGTCTGTTGATTGTAGCTGCTCAGCAGTCATTTGCTGGATTTTTTGTGTCAAGATTAGGGCTGTTAACATTAACGCGTTAACGCTTGTGATTAATCTTGAAACCTTAACGCTAAAAAAAATATTAACGCAATTTAACCATACGACTAAGTTTGACCCCAACTTGTTCCCGTAGTCCTCCAGCGTGGATGTTTACATGCCTGAGGGTGAAGAGGTGAGAGGCAGGTCAGACACAGCCAGCAGTGATGAGTGAGTAGACAGAGCTAAGTCTGCTTAAAGCTGGCGAATGATAATTAAGATAATACCAAAATTGTGTGTACATGCTGCAGTGATGAACTGTCTTTACACTGATGCTCAGCTAGTCTTAAGTGACACCCAAGCACATCTTTGCTAATGTTAGCAAAGACGCTAACAACAACACAGGATCAAGCCATGGTCACACCACTCTGTTCAGCTGCCTCAGGACAGTTTTCTTCTTCAGCTGCTCAGATAAATGCTGAAAAGTGCTCCTAAACTTTACAGAAAGTCCTGTTGGTTAACAATTTAAATCCAATGTAGAAATCCGCAGTGGATTTGGCAAAATTGAAGTGAATTTGTGAACTTTACCAGCTGAAGACAGAAAATATGATGCGTTCAGGTAACCTCAGTAAATTAGACGACTGTATTCTATATGTTATGATGTGTTCAAATGTCATATAAAAATGGGAAAATGTAGTCTTTGATGAGAAACTTTAATAAATACAGTTGTGATTATGTGTTTATATTTGACTTCTTGGCTTCTTTTTTGCGTGATACAGTTTTGACTTGCATTTGTGGACTGTGGTGACAGACAAGGTTTTCTGGAAGTGCTGTTCAGATAGTGTTGGGTGAACTATCTATTGCAAATACAGGTGTTTTTCTATTAAATAAAACAAGTTTGCAGAGAAATAATATGGAAAAATGTCCATATAATGAGTCAAAATGTTCATTTTTGTGTCATTTAAATGTGCTGAATTGAATTCTGGCCTTTCTAGTGGTGAGGTTTTTAAAGAATATTTTGGGGCTCTCCTCCGTCTGCAGGAAACAGTAACAGCAAACCCAGATTGATGTCTTTGATCAGTGCAGCTTTTTTACTCCACACAGGCCTGTTTACCCGGTCTCACAGGCACACAGCTGCCCCTGTTCTCATAAAGCACCGTGAGGCCTCAGGACCCTCTTCCTCACCTCCTCTACGGCCCACTGTTAGTTTGACAAGCTGAAGAAGGCCTCCATTTCTCCCACGCCTTGTGTGCCAAAGAATATCTGCAGCACAAAAGCCCAAACAAACATCCCCAATTAAAAGGCATTCATGAATATGTGGGAGTCAGAGAGAGAGAAAAACATGCCATCAGCATATCCTGCAACATCACAGCTCACACATATGGAAACATGCATTTCTTAATGAGCTCAGGAGGAAAATTCCCCACCATGCCATGTTGGCTTTTCATGGCTCGATTTCACATCCATTTATCCGCCCCCTCACAGCAAATGGGCTTGAGAATTTATGCTTTTCTGCGACAGTGGTGCTATCAAAGCGGAAAGCTGCCTTTGGATGGGAGAAGAGATAATAAAAGGGGTGTACGACTGGATCAATACCACAGCACTCGCTTGTGTTCAGCCAACAGCATAAAGGTGTAACTGAGATTGAAGCGCTTGAGCCAGATGGCAAGAAGACATGGTCTTGTAAAAAAGTTTTGTAGGTTTAATTTTGTTTCCATCTCCTGAAAGCGTAATTTAGATGCGTGCTGCCTGGACATCCTTGGCTTTTCTGAAACGGCGCTGCATTATGTTTACGCTCTGCTGCTGCCTGGTTGAATGTCTTCTTTTCTTTTTTTTCCCCTGTTTGATCTTTTTTGTTTGTTTGTTTGTTTTCTTTTCACTGCTGCACGCAGGACACAGACACTGAGGCGGAGCTGGATCACATACAGCTTTGGCTCTCCAAAGCTGATTGAATTCCTAAACCCATTTCCCTCCAGAAAGGGAACGAGAGAAAGCAAAAATGATGCATCTCTTATAGGCACTCCAGCACAATCTTCTGCCTTTTCATTCTCTTTCCAATTTAACTATGTTACAAAATCCTGAGCTCAGATTGAATGATATGACCTTCTTATTCACTCTAATGTTGTACTTAAGTTAAGCCGCAGCTTTTCTTTTCAGCCATGAGACCAAAAACAAAAAGTTTCATTTGATTTCCCCTGTAAACCTAATTTGAACTTTTAAAAAGGATGAGCTAAGACCAGCTGGGTTTGAGTTATTGATTTCAGCATACTTCCTTGAAGAGAGAGCTTTTGCAGCTGTACAAATGAGCGCATAATGGTTTCCCCATGATGCATTTTGATTGGATTACTCCAGTATCCTGGAAGACGCGAGCTCAATACGTTGGCAATGCAGCGTAGAGGAAAAGTAAGTGGACATGCTCAGATTGGGATTGATTTGGCCATACGCATCACTGGAGCGCTTGTAAGTCATCAGTGTTTCCCTGGCCACCAAATTATCCTGAAAACACAAGTAAATTAACCCTAATGTCTGCTTTAAGAGCTCCACTGGATGTGTTTGTGTCCTGTCCAACAAGTGTGTCATTTATGCTGATGTGGAGGGAATATTCAGAGACAAGGCCTCCAACAGGAAGCAATCAGCAAAGGGAGATAAACCGACCATTTTCCTCTGACATATTCATCCTGGGAACTTCAAGTGCTGTTATGATGACACACTGCTGTGTGTCAGACTGTAAGAATAGGGATGCACAATACTGCATTTTTACCAATACCCAATATGCTGATATTTTACCTTATATAAACCAATACTGATACCGATATTTGAATGTAGGTGAGATCTCAAACTTCAGCCCTTTAAAACAAACAATTCGAAGTTTTAGGATGAACAAATCAACACTTTTCAGTTCTTCAAATGCACATTAAAGTGTAAAGAATGATGAATCCAGGTCTGTTGGTCCAGCTTAAAGCTCCACTAACTTATTTGTTCATACAGCAGATATTTACAGCTGATGAAGGGAAATGTTAATCACCGCTATATCAGTTTTACATAGTGTTAAAATCTCAGTGTTAAACATTTCAGAGTTAATTTTAAGCCACAAAGTGTTACTTTAGCTCCATTCCTAGTTAAATGGCCTTCAGTGTTGGAGTTAGTTGACAGTGTTAAAGTGTAAGTAAACGCCCAGCTCAGAGCTAACTCCGTACTCTTCAGACTTTTGAAAAATGCACAAAAAATGGGCAGTTTGGTACAGAGAGGAGGGAGGGGAGCCTTCAGATGAGGCGAGAGTGACAGTGACGTCCCCTTGCCAGAAAGTGACACAGAGTCCTGCAGCACTGCTGCCTCAGAGCGATCTTCTGAGGATGAAGATTTTCCCCTCCAGAGTCCCCTGCAGCAGGTTGTAGTGTGGTGGTGGACCGTGGGGGTCCTGACCAATTCCTGTTTGGGCAGTTGGCTCCAGCACTGGCATTACTAAAGCTGGAGCTCCCAGAGCCAAGGAGCTCAAGTTGGTTAGAGGTGGTAACGTTCTACCTTGTATATAAAGTTTGTGACATAGAGCCTGTAGGTTTCTATGTCACATAAGCCCCGCCTTTTCAGAAAATGGTTTTCAAAGCAGATGCCCGTTTGAGCTGATTAAAAGATGTGAAATGCAAATTTTTGTCAGTTTGGTGGAAATTCATAAATAACACCAGCATTGATGTGTTTCATCATAGTTCAGTCAGATACCTCAGTGTACAGCTTAAAAAACATGTTTAAGTGCTCACTACTTTAATGGATTCAGTGTTAATTCAACTCTGTAGAGAGTTGGTTGATCTCGTAGACTGTAGAAAGAATTGGACTAAGCCTGTGTGATGTCAGCCGTCTGCTTACAACAGGGGGACTCAAACAGCTTTTGAAGCCAATGCAGCGGCTTCCATATTGAAATCGCGGTCTCAACCAAACTTTGGATCAACCTAACGGCCCAGCCGCTAAACTCGACTTCCTGTCAGATAGCTAGCTAGTATTCTGGTTGACAGATAGGTAGCTTCTGCCTGTGAAGTTATCTGTCAATCAAATGAGACACGCCAATCAGTGCACAGTGAGGTTTTTCCTAAATATAATTGATTCTCAGGGATTCCTTTTCAACCCACCACCCCCAAAATAAGAGTACCAGAGACCGGGGACCCACACTGTCCCAGATGATGATTCAGGCATTCTTTTCCTGTTCCTACTTCACCCTTAAAACAATAATTAATTATTAATTTTTTAACCTACTAGATTGTTAATAGGTTACAAAATTACTTGTTTTAAGTCAGTTGGCTCTGAGATTCCTGGACTATCTTCTTACCTGTTATAGATACACATACACTTTATCAAGTATTCAGACACTTGACCATTTCACTAACAGGGACTGTTATGACATTGTATTTAAATACATGTACTTTAATATTGAGTTGGTCTCCCTTTTGCCGCTGTAATGAACTCTTCTCTTCTTGTAAGGCTTTCCGCAAGATTTTGGAGCGTTTCTGTGGGATTTTGTGGCCATTCATTCTGTAGAGCATTTATGAGGCACTGATGTTGGATGAGAAGGCCTGACTGGTAATCTCTGTTCTAGTTCTTCCCAAAGGTGCTCAGTGGGGTTGAGGTCAGGGCTCTGTGCGGGACAGTCAAGTTCTTTCACACCAAACACATCAAACCATAAGTAATAGTCCTTGCTTTGTGCCCTGGGGCACAGTCAAACTGTTGCTACAAAGCTGGAAGCATAGCATTATCCAACCAAAAAGGTCCTGGTATGCTGAAAAATTAAGATTGACCTTCTTTAGAGGTAAAGGGTTTAGCCCAAACCCTGAAAAACAGCCCCATACCGTTTTTCCTCCTTTATCAAACTTCACAGATGGCACAATGCAGTCAAGCAAGAAACGTTCTCCTGGCATCCACCAAACTCAGATTCGCCCATCTGACTATAAAACAGAGAAAGGTGATTTGTCACTTGGACTTGGTGATGTGAGGCTTGCATGCAGCTGCTCAGCCGTGGAAACCCATTCCATGAAGCTCCTGCCACAGTTTTTGTGCTAACATTAATGCATTAATTGGAGTCAGCAGAGCATTGGCGACTTTTTGGGCACCCTGGGCCTTAGCTGTAGCTGACCCTGCTCTGTGATTTTACGTGGTCTTTGGCTGAGTTGCTTTTGTTTCTGCACTCCACTTTCTTATAATATCACTTACAGTTGACTGTGGAATATCCAGCAGGGATGACATTTCAGAAACTTTTTTATTGCAAAGGTTTCATCCATCACGGTATCTCTGAGCTCTTCAGAAACACCTATTTCTGGAAGATTAGCTTTAACTGTTGTCTGAATGTAACTAATAAGCTACAAAATTACTTGTTAAAAGGGAAGTTAAGCCTATCATCCCTCTGGATTTTAACTTTCATTTGTTTTCCTGGTGAAATAATCATAATTGCATGACCTAAATTTAATGAAAAGATACAGTAGCTTGTATCAACGTAGAAAAGGCCTAGAGCAACATTATAAATAAAACATTTGAGCTTCCCACCATGAATGACGTCAGAGGATAATCCCTGCTGTGTGAATATGCTAAATAAGTCACTCACCAGTTTTTTCTCTCCAAATGACAGATAAGGGTATTTCTATTTGATGTGATTCCCCAGGCAGATTAAAGCTGCTGCTCAGTAGGAGCCCAAAGCCTGTCCACGGTAGCCTTCTGCTGCTAAGAGGGGTCGTGGACGAGCCACAGAGAACGGGGTGTGGTGCCGTCAACTTCGATTTATTTTATTAGGAACAAACCTGAGTGAGAGTGAAAGTGAGTGGAGAATGGGGAGAAGGAAAGACAGAAGGAGAATAATGGGGGGTATTTGCTGCACACGGAGACAAGAAGTCATGGCAGTGTCAGGGGAAAACACTTTGCTGATGATAGAAACACTGAAGAGTATTGTTAGCCTTGCTGGAGAGTAGTGCAAATTAGAGTTGAGGGGGGGATTTACAGAGGGGGATAATGAGGTGGTCAGGGTTGAAAAGACAGCCTGGCATTGTACAGTGAAGATGAGAAAGAATCAAAGAGGGAGACTGAGAGAAAAGGTGAGAAACAGATACAGAGGCAGGCTGGACTCATGTATTATTGCTGACTGTATTGATTGAGCAGTGAAAGCAGAAAAAGAGAAACACTGACCATCTTGAAACCAAGTCCAGATGGATGAGAGGATGACAATAGTGTTAGACAGATGAATGAATTCTGCACAGAGAACAACATCCTAAAGCTTTGAGCGTTCAGAGTACTGTATATAATATATCCTAGCTTCATAGGATTACATAAGGGAGTGATTGTTATCCCTCCAGGTTAGAGGCAGATGATCTACTAACAGAATGATTGTCATCAACACTCCCAGGGAGGGCGAACTGCATGTTTACCATTGCTGATTGTTTTTTGAATGACTAATACAGGAAAATACAAAATGGTTGTTTTTGTCGGTACCATTTCCCCCCATGGGCCGCAACCTCTCGCAGAGGCAATTAGAAAATCGAGCAAAGACGCAGACATGCGAACAGAGGGTGTTGAACGTTTGACTCTCCCCCCAAGGGGAAACCACAGTCTGTGACCTTGAGCAAGGTATGCAATTTTCACTCAGTGAGCATGGGACAAGAGCAGCAATCGCGTCTTATCAATGTGGGAGTCATCTCATCAAGCTGACATGCAGATAATAATACGGCTGAAATAGGAGAAAGACAAAATGTTTGAGATGAAAAAAGCTCTCAGCTCAGCACGTCTGTCTGCGGGTGAGCTCTCGTCCTTGGCCCCAGCCGTGATTTAGTGCATGTTTGTGTTCGTTCCCTGCGATTGTGTGCGTGCCTGCAACGTTCCCTGACAATGTGTTTTCTGATTGTGTGCCTGTGTGAGCGTGCATGTGAGTGATCTGTGGGTAGAGCCATCCCTCAGGTGTCTGATCGCCTGGATTGATCGGCCCAAGGAGAGCGTGACATTCAGCTCGTACTATCATGCCGCTAGCTGGCCCAATAAGGCTGTGGAGCAACAGCGGTAGAGCCCTTTGTTAGAGAAAGTTAATTAGGCCTGCTCAAACCACACAAGTGAAAAAAGAGGGAAAAAAACAGGGTAGATAGTGGGAGTCGTGTTGATTTCCCAGCAGTGGATGACTGTAGCTTTCCTCAGCTATGATGTCGGGGGTGGGGTTTCCCTCTATCTGCTGTTAGGCGAGTCCCAGGGGATACCATCTCCATCTTCAGACAAGACGCACAGGCTTTTAGTGGGGCTCCAGGCAGCACAGGTGCTGCCCCTGCATGCATTGATCTCTCAGTGCTTTCACTATAAGAGATGTCATTCATGACAATGGAATACACCCAGGCATGGCTTTAAGACATGCTGCATTGTTACCGCACAGTGAAGGCTGGGCTTTGAATGTGCAGCATTGCTGCCAATAAGTCTCAATGTCAAATGAATACTGAATGAAACTGACTTTGCTGAAGGAATTAGATAATCAAAGAGAATGTGCAATGCTTCTTTTTTACATTAGTTAATGCATCACAGTTCCCACATCTCTGCAATAGACTTCAGGATGACAGATTTAGAAATACTATTAATCATATGATTACATTTAATTTGATTTTACAGCTGTTTGATGGAATCATTATCAATCCATCAGTTTTTCTCTGCAGAGCATAACAACCTGTGGTTGATGTGGTTCTGTTGCCTTCTTGTGGGTACTGGGGTCGTGTGCAGCAATGAGGGTTGGCACCTCCAAGTCTGAAGCCAAGTCTATGCCAGAAAACGGTGGATTGCTCCCTCTGGGTGGGGAGTGAGTCTTTGCCCGAAGTGGAAGAGTTCAAGTATCCCGAGTTCTTGTTCACCAGAGAGGTTAGAAAGGGCCGGGGGATTGACAGGCAGACTGGTGCAGTAGTGAACACATTTTACCAGAATGTCGTGGTTAAAAGGGAGCTGAGCTGGAAGGCAAAGTTTTCAATTCGAACCCTCACCTATGGTCATGAGTATTGGGTAAAGATAGAAAGAACGAAATAGTGCATCCAAGCAGTCGATAAAGTCTTCAGGGGGCTGACTGGGCTTAGTCTTTGAGACAGCATGAAGAACTCGGACATCCAGAAGGACCTCAAACTAGAGCCGCTGATCCTTTGCATCAAAAGGAGCCAGCTGAGTTGCCTGGCCTCCTCCCTGTGAAGGTTTTCCTGGCATGTCCAGGCATGTATCCCATCTGGCCTGGGAATTCCCAGTAGGAGCTGGATAACGTTGCTGGGGAGAAGGATGTCTGAGTTGACTTGCTTCGTTTTGCTACTACTGTTTTAATAGGTCTAGTGGTGTTACTCCGAAATTTTGAGTTGACATCATCAAAAATGCGGCCTAAATTCCTTATTCTGACTCGTAAGTCAGAGCAACCCCCAGTAGCACCAGTTACGAGCTCGTAGTAAATGGAATACATTTAACTTGGATGTGACATCTTTCCCAGTCCCTTCTCCAAAATCTGAGGTTCATGGAATGCAGCATAAATAACTTCACCACTGATCCGCAATGATTTGAGTCTTCATTAATATCACCTTTGTTACCTTAAAATTATTTCTGTGAACATCAGATAAAAATACAACTGCAGAAGAGCTGGTACAAACTAAGTAGGGCTTGTGTTACAATGTTACATAGGACAGAATTCCATTTTTTCAAAGATGTATTTTTGAGCTTTTTATGCCTCTATTAAGAGAGGAAGATAGTGGGTAGAGTCAGAAATAGGGATGAGAACGTGGGGGAAAGGAGCCACACACCGCATTTGAACCTGACTTGCCCGTGGACATGGACACAGCCTTACCAGCTGGTCATTAATGCCCCAGAATTCAATTTTTTGACAAAACTCGGTGCATATTAGGAAGCGTTTATCACAGCTGCTTTGAGATGATGAGGATAACTGTCTCACAGCAGCAGCTGGAGTCCATGCAAACTTGATTCCATTATCTTTTTTTTAATGCAAGATACTTGCAAGGAACTGCATGTTGGATTAATTTGATTCCTCATGCTCATGGACATGGAAGTTGGGTTCCCCCTTGTAAACACTGATGTCTGATTTCGAGGCTTGAAAATGCTGCTTCATAAAGAGCATGAGACTGGGTGTAAATAGTGATTGGTTGGTCAATACAGCAATTAACCATTTTTGCTTATAATGTTTATAAATGTTTTATGAATAATGTTTTTGTTTAAGTATGAACTTAAAGAGTCAAAAAAGAGCCACAGGTTGAGTACCAAAGTTCTAGATCACAGTCCTTCTAATACTAATCAATCAATGTATACAGATTAACCTTTATGTGCATGGCACCAATTCATAGCAAATATTATCCAAAGACAGTTGTAAAAACAGCAGGTCTGAATCCGATTATTGTTGTGTTATTTACAAAGACCTGACATTTGTCCACCATGAGCGAAGCACATGGCCTGCAGTACAGCCTGTTTAATGCCACTGTATAGCAGCCCTCCCAGATCTCCAGTTCTCCAGATTAGTCACTCTGGGCTAGAATTAGGCTCAGGATCTTCTGCTCAGAATGTGTACATTGTGTTCTCAATTTGCAATACAATCATTGTTGCGATCACTTGTTTTTGACTGTGAAGCACATTGTGTTGCCCTGTGTATAAAATGCGCTATATAAATAAAGTTTGATTTGATTTTATTTGATTTTGGTCGACTGGTGGTCCAGGGTCTTTCTGTGTGCTATTTGCATGTGCTCCCCATGCATGCATGGGCTCTCTGTGGGTACTCCAGCATCCTTCAACAGTCCAAATGCATGCTTGTTAGGTTAACTGGTTGCTCTAAATTGCCCGTAGGTGTGAGTGTTACTGGTTGTTTGTCTCCACACCCCAGCCCTGTGATTGACCAGTGACCAGACCAGGGTGCACTCAGCCTCTTGCCAAATGACATCTGGCTAGGCTAACTGGTTGTTCTAAATTGCCCGTAGGTGTGAGTATGAGTGTTACTGGTTTATTGTCTCTGCACTCCAGCCCTGTGATTGACCAGTGACCATTCCAGGGTGTACCCAGCTTCTCGCCAAATAACATCTGGGAATTGGCTTCAGTGCCCTATGACCCCGGATGGTTGAAGCATTATAGATAATGGGAGGGTGGATGAATAATTACTTGCAGGCACTTGGATGCACTGGAAAGGAGAAACTTCCTTTTCACAGGCAGAAAACTTGAGCAGAACCAGACCTGATTAGCCGCCAATTTCTGCCATTGGTTAATCATAGAAAGAGAGACAGAAAGGGATAGAAAGACAGGGAAAAGCAAACAGACAGACAGGAAGACAAACCAGCAGTAACACAAATGAAAACTCTTAAAAGAAGCTTTACACTGCCATCGAAATACACTTGACAATGCCTTAAAGTTCAGGCTACTTGTTATGTAGGAACAGGATATAAAGCTCCTTTATGTGAAAGCATATAGGATGTCTGATCATGAATTCAATGAATACTCCTTTTTTATGAGGTCCACAGCGCTGCTTTTACACAACAGACCTTTGGGACACCATGACAGCCTTCTCCCATTCAGTCGAGCTGTTCCTCTCTCTCATATAGGATCCCTCTGACAAAGCTCTCTCAGTGTCTGCCACACAGACCCTTCTTTGAATACCTGAAAAGACCCGTGCTCACATGACATGACATGAGAGATAATGGTCCTATGGAAACGTTTTTAATTTTTATCAAGGGTGTCATTCTGTTAAAGGGAATTAATAGTAAGCATTATCCAGAGCTCCAGAGTGGTGCCAGAAGTTGCAGTGATCCCCATGGATCTACATCAAGAGTCCTTCCAGCTGAGGATCCCACTAGACATCATTAACATTATCTCAGCTGCCTGGCTGAAGGGATGTACGGGATCCTCTCTCTTATTCCACACCAACGTCCTGAGTGATCCCCAGTCATGAAAACCTTTTTCAAAATTTGTAACCAAAGAGTGGTCATTATCAAACAAAGTGAGAGAAGTGAAGGTTAGTCAGAGCAGAGAGAGGATTTGACAGATAATTGATGTGATATTATTCTTTTTTTCCCTCAGTGTGGATCCACTTTCCTGCTGTAGGGCCAATGTTAAGGACACTGAATGATGAAAATGTGGTCCAGTAGAGTAGCTGTCACTATTTACAGCCTCTGAAACGGCAAACATAACAGAAAGATGGTCTTTTTTGAGCATTGCCATCTTGTGCTGCAGTGACAACTGTCCTGAGCTTTACAACTTGGCAAGTGTTCTCATGAGGCTGGCTGCAAATGCCAAGGAATCCCCATTAGATCCCATGTTAAAATGCCAATTTGTACAGCAGGAATAAACATGTTTACAGCCTAGTTAAAACTTGGTATCAATTGCTCATTTGTTTGTTGGCACACACTGTACACAGGTGTTTCTTATAACCCACTTATTTTGATTATATCAACAGTAAGAGTGTACATTTATCTCTATTATTAGGGGCTGGTTGAGTGTAATATGAAGCATGCAAATAATAGCTATGTGCCAGGAGGCTTAAGCCCTGCTTCATCTCCATCTCTCTGCTTATTTCTAGACTGAGTTTGAAACAGCATTTCTAAAAACAACAGTGGGTCATGCCATTAAGACTCCATCTGTGTATTTACAGTCTACTTTACAACAAACTGAAGACCAAACAAACTGTGCACAGTTTAGTGTTAAAAGACTACTGTATGAACTTAGCATTTTAAAAGTAAACCATAAAAAATAGTCCTCAGTTTATAACTTATAGCTTGCATGCTCCAAATGATGAGATTTTTCCACCAATGATAGAGCAAGTTTCCTGATGTCTGACATAGAAATGGCTCTACACATAAAGCATAGCTGTAATCGTGAAGATGAACTTAACTCTACACTTTACTCAGTCAACAAAAATCAGTCTTGTCTCAGGGTCTTGTGCTTCAGTGGCTGTTTCAGACTGAGTTGCATGATTGCTGCGTGATGGCTGTGGCGTGTCTGCTCTGGCTCGTGGCCTCACAGCTCTCATGCTAGGCACATATGTGCTGTGTGCTGGATGCATCTTCCTGTTGTCACAGTACTGTCTTTCCTCATTAAGTTTTACCTGACTGAAGGTCATAAAGCAGGCCTATTCAGTTAGCAGCCTGGGGGCCACATGCAGCCCAAAACCAACCCCTAAGAGGCCTAGCCTGTGGTCACGCCAGAGATGCAGAGGGCAACCTGATTCAAAAGTTTTCATAAATTCCCACAGTATTTCAGACCATGAATGCAACACTCCGCGTAGCCTAGCAACATTCCACCCACAATGCACTGTGTTGTTTTGAAGCGTTGCTAGTGATGCTGACAGAAGTAGCCCCAAGTGACCGAGTATAAAACATGTCCTTTTCAACTGTAGCTACAACTATGCACATTTATTTTTTATGCACTTTAAGATGTGCCTAGGTAAGATGTGTCCAAAATTATTATTTACAGAATTTCATTTTATTTTTTCATTCTATTTATTTTATTTTTATTCAAGTGAAAAAAAAAAAAAAACATTTCTATTTACTCAGGTTATGTTCATGTAAACCTCTGTTATTGTGTTATTATGTTTTTGATGAGCTTTTGTCATGCTGTCAAAATTCAAAAGCGAGAATATGAATGAAAAGTGCACGTTTTTCGTTAGATTGATCTGTACTTGTTAAAATTTGATGTTACCAGCTGCTTACTCATCTGGCCTGGCTACATTTCTTGATTTTAAAATTTGGCCCAGTTGAAATTGTAGTTGAATAGCCCTGTCACGAAGGATATTTCTTTTCTACTTTTTCAGCTGTATAAATGTCAAAGACAATAAACAAGAAAGGGCTAAAAGTCATGTTTAACAGTCAATTCTGATTGAACTGATTAATGTCAGGAAAAGTACTAATAGTGTAAAGATAAACTGATCTGGATCAATTAACCAGTCTTAACGTCAAAGGTCCGAGTGCATCACTCTGTGGAGCCCTGAATGCGACATGATTGTTCTATTTTAACATTCAAGAGCAGTTCACTAAGGCTCTGCTGCCTGTTATCCTAGCTAGTAGAAAGAGCTGTGCTATTAGTGTGAATGCAGAGCTGAGAACAACATACCAAGACTTTATTCTGTTTTTTTAAAGTCCTCACACATTGGTATATCAGGTAAAATATATTTGCTTTAGCATTTTTAAAGTCCTGTATACTTTAAAGCTGATGTTTAAAGATATACAAGGCACCTAAATGAATAACCCTGGTTATGAAAATTTAACATGTAATACATAAATGTAATATCTGAAACCTATTCCCTGCGTAATCCTATCTTCTAAAATGCCACCCCAGCAGTAACAGTATTGGTATTTTCCTTGCTGGCATTGCCTCACTGGCATCACTCATCTCTGTGCAGACGTCTTCCCTCAGTGTGCATGGCTCTGGCCAGCAGCCACGGTGATCAGCAGCAGTTATGGCTGTCTTTGATCATCAGCTGGGAGGGCAGAGCCTCACACTTCACAGCACCTGGTTCCCTCACGCCCACGTCTACAGTGCATCTTCCCATCTCTCTCTGCAGTCTGCTGTGTCCTTCCAAACTCCTTTAGCTACTGCTGCAATCCAGATGTCCACGTCTGCGACCATGACGGAGGATGGGGACGATTTTGTATATAGATATGGTTTGAACTTACAGGTGCATGCTGCAAGAGGCCTCTGCATCGCCGAGTTATTTTGACTTACATGAAAATCTGTTTCCTGCAGTGTTATAAGTATGCAAAGTCTGCATTCTGTGTCATCCTGACCACTGTCTGGGAGAATGAACCAGGTTCAGCAGCAGGTTGAGAATGAGATGAATAATTCTGCAGTGAAGCAGACTGTCTGTGACACTGCTGAACATGTGGCCTCAGAGGTTGCCCAGCTGATGTAATTGCATATGTTTTAGTCACTACTTGTTCGGCTTGCTGAGATCAAAGACCATCACTGACATTTTCTTAATGTGTGTGTATTTCCTGGGGTCGATGTGTCCTTTGCTCGGCAGCCGTTTTATGCAGCACACCTACTAAACCTTTTATAATTTGCTAATGTAGCACTCCGGCTCTGGGGTCAGCCGTAATAACGCATTTCTCTGAACATTTAGCCTTATCCGGTGTTTTGCTCGGAAAGCACTATTAATGTTCCATTCCAATTTGTTATTGGTAAACACTGTGAAATTGCATGAGTCAACAGCTTCACTGTGGACCTGATTTGCATGAGTTTGCCTTCTGAAAAGACATCCTCCCTCTTTAAGTGTGTTTTAGTCTGCACCATCTGGTCCTCAGTTCAATGCTGTATCAAGCAATGAATACTCATTCTGCAACTAAGAACGGAAGGTTTCAATTTTCTTTTCACTTCAGGCGTCTGTAGAAGAGAGTGTCAAAAAGCAGACTAAATTATATGATGTAGGACGGTGTTTCATCTGCTTTGCAGAGTAAATCCTAATGACTATTTTGTTCATAGTCTAACATCTGTCTTCTCTGTAGATTTAGGATTCGTGTCTTTTAGTTTTGGGGATGAAGAGTGTTTATTTTTCTCATTCTGAAATGCCAAACTTTCCAGGCCATAAAATCCTCTCTGCTACATCACAGTAGCAGTGAATGGATCTAATGTGTATTTTTATCACGCCTTTGAAAATGGGTGGCTGCCAAGTGGAAGGATAATAAGATGTGGAACGTGCGGCTGAATTTTAAAACAATTCCAATTTTGCCCTCCGTTTCCATTATCATAATCTTCAAAGATGCTTGTCTTGTTCATTTTGCTCATGACCCTGGCAAGTAAGTCATTGAATTTCCTGAAATAACTGCAAATAAGAGAGCCATCATTAAGATCCCCAGCGTGTAGGAGTGATAGGACAGCAGAGACTTAGGATATGAAAGGACATCCAGTTGATGGCTTTGCAAATGATCTGAACTCCACTCATGACATGAATGCAAATCTGTCAAGTTTTCCTCTTCCGTCTGCAGAGCCGACTGACCCCCATAATTAGATGAGTGCTGGGAGATGTGCTCGGCTCGTGGCAGAGCTGATGTGAGAGAAACTGAAGTGTTTTTATACACGGTTTAAAGGTTGTTATACACAGAGCAGCTCTGATAGCTAACATTGTACCTTGAGTTAACTCAGCACAGTTGCTCTAATCTCATAGGAATAGTTTATTGAGTGAAAAATATGTAACTCAATATTTTAAGCTGTTTTTGCTCACTTTGATGCATGTTGCCAGGCCTGTTCTGTCTGAGAAATGGGCTTGGGTTGGGCTGATGGATGTTAGAAATTTTTCTATGCAGCAACAACAAACAATGCCAGAGTTTTGTTGCCAGTGTCTTAAATAAGATGTTTTTCTACTAAACCTTGTGTTGATCTGAGGAATTTGCTGACCTTTACAAAGAAGACATGTTGAATGTCATCTTTACTCAAAGAACAGCGCCGGCTTTGACTTACAATGTAGTCTAACAGCGTTAACATTTACTGATCACTGGATACAAAATCAAGAAACCCTCAAGAAGAAGAAAGCAAGGCAGGGTGAGCACAGTCAGATAGTTTTGGGCCAGATTCCCCTCTTCCAACCAAAGCCAGTGAAGGCCCAATTATCTTTGTCTTAAGGTTGATCTTACCAGATTTTCCAGTTAGATGAGGTGCATTAAGAGTGATTTAACCCTTCTTTATTGGCTCGGAAGACAACCTGGGCCACCTATATTTGGAAAATTATTCTCAATTATTCCACCTTTTTGTATTTGTGGTGGACTTAGAATGTTTGGGGATGGCTGCTCTACTGAAAAAGCTGTTAATACTGATGTGGCATGTTTAGGAGCTTGGTCAGTACAGGGAAGGGCACTTTATCACATTTTGTCCAATGAGAAGGCACCCTGAAGGCATCTTAGCATTTGACCACCCTGGAGGGCCCTTTTATCCGTAGGAAGGCACGCCAGAATGTACTTTATAGTTTAATCAGGACCACTTTGTCAAGAAACACATGATTTGTGGTTCTTAATATTTTTCTTATTGCTGTTATTTGTATTTGGCAGTGTGGCTGTTCTGGGAGACCTGCCCATCGAGCACAGACAGCAAGCGATCCTGCCTTTCCGATACCGAAAAGGAAAGCCTGAGGCAGTTAGAGAAGCATGCAGAGCAGAGCAGGGATCGATGACCACGGCCATAAGCAGAATAAAGGAGGAGCTGGGGTGGGGGAGGGTTGCAAAAAGTGGCTTGCAGAGAGCGTAACAAAGAGTAGCCAGGCTAGAGCAGTTTAGATATGGCAGCATGATTGTGGTTCACCAGTATTGTGCCTAGAGTGAATTACCTGGCTGTCAGCTGATGAGGGCTTGCAGGGGATCAGCTGATCTCAGTTACATGGCAGGGCTTGAGTCTGTGACCTGCCTGAACTAATGCTATATGCTTGATTTTTTTTGTCCACCCTACAGGGTACCTTCCAGCTCAGTCACAAACACATGATTTGTAGTAATGAATATTTTCCTTATCAGCAGTTAATAGTTGGCACCTATTGCCGCTTTTTATATTTGGTGGTGTGGCTGTTCTGGGATCTCCCTTCCCTTCCAAGAGCCTACGTGGAGAGTATCAAGCAGGAACAGCACACATTCCTGCCTTTCCGATGCCCAAAAGAATAGCCTAAGGCAGGTAGAGAAGTGCCCAGATTAGAGCAGGCATCAATGACAACAGAATTACATTGATTAAGTCAGAAGCAGAATAAAGGAGGAGCTGGGGTGGAGGAGGATTGCAAAATGCAGCTTGCAGAGGGAACAGCCAAGTGTATCCAGGCTAGAGCAGTTTTAATATGGCAGCATGAGTGCGATTAACCAATAGCATGCCTAGAGCGAATCAGCGGATGAGGGCTTGTGTGATATCAGCTGATCTCATTTATACGGCAGTGCTTCACTTCGTAACCATCCAGACCTAGTGTTAAATGCTCGATTTTTTTGCCCACACTGGAGGGCCCTTTATCATATTGACTTAAAACTACGCTTTTAAAATGAGCAGGGCCAGTGGTCTCCTATGCCCCCCCCCCCCCCCCCTCTGAGTCTGCCAGTGTTCAGGATTTTCAATCAGAGATCAGGTTGTATTTGACAGCAGAGCATATTCTCTGGATTGTCATGTTGAATAGAATGATCAATAAGGAAGGAAGGAATCATACAAGTGCATCCAATGTTAACACAACTTTTCCTATAGTTGTAGCTCTATCAATTAAATTTGAGTTAAAAGGAGTCGAAAACCACAAATTTTAATTCCTCCTGCTTGTTGTCCACTTTGTTTTTCTACTCCAGAGTCATGTTTCACTATGAAAAATTCTGATTTGCAAGAAACTCTAGCTGTTGGTGAACAGAAATCTTGTAATGCCTCACACTACAAGAACAGATTGGTTATCAGTCTTTGTATGTTGTCATGTGGAGTATCTCACATTTTAAAATCAGCTGTGTTTTTAAAAAACTCTGTGTGTGCCAAGCTTAAAACTAAAGATCTGGGCGGTGGTAATCGATATACAACAGTTTTCCAAATCTGAGCTTTACAAAAACATCTTGATCGATACCAAGAGCCTTGATACACAAAGATACTCACCCAGAGAAAACACACAACTTGTGTTTTTTGCTGGCAGGGGGGAGGCAGAGGAGGTACGGTTGCATTTAGGTTGACTTGATCAATGCTCTAAAAATAACAGCGATCATGAAAAGATGACAAGATTGGAATAGAGGAGAACAAGGCAGGGCTTTTATTGGTGTCAAATGGCTTGGAGAGGACTGCTGTTTATTGGCAGCTAGAGAGCAGATGAGTGTTGTGTGATGTTTGATGATGGAAAGAAGCTCATGTGTGCTAGTGGGTGAAAAGTTCAGGTGCCTGGGAGAGTCTGAGATGATTTTTTTGGAAAGTGGGAGTGAAAGTTACCAGGAGGCCTTTAAAAGGGTTAAGACCTCAATTTAACATTGACAATAACATTATTCTCAAATAATATAGCAGATTTGGGATACCTTGTGTTCTTTTGAGACAGTGTGACCTGTAGATGTCTTCAAAGAAGTGGAGTGGGCTGCCGATCTGATCGATCAAGAATAAAACCTTTTCTTAATCTTATTGGGACAGTAAGTCTTTTATTCCAACTCAGCAGCCTTATACTTGAATTACTAATGAGACTAGAGTTTCTGGGGCAACCGTACAACTGACAGTATCTGTGACGGCTGCACTGTGTATTACCGTGAAGCGATAGGCAGACTCTGCATGCAGCAATCAGTGCACTGTGTGATCTAATGAGGCTCTGCAATCTGTGATATCAGACAGCCTTTTCTCATAGAAGATTCATGGGAAACATGAAACTGCAGAGTCGATCTTTTGCGTCATTCATCACAAAGGAAACAGCATGACGTGTTTTGTTATTTGCCTGACATCACACATTGTGTGATGCAACTGTTGCAGAAAATGATGTGAAAATGGTGTACGGTGCAGCCCTGCCAGACCATGAGGGAATGTAAAGAGGAGGAAGATAAGGAAGATGATATGCTTTATTAATCCCCCAAGGGGAAATTCTGTGTTTATGCTCTGTAAGTGAACATGCTATATACACATAGGTCAGGAATGAACACACAAACAAGATCTTGTAGTCATGCAGTAATAGAGATGTGACAGGCTGCACATGAAACGCCTATAGAGCGGCTCAAGGGTGCATAGACAGTGCTAAGAAAGTGAACTGCCACCAGACCAAAGTCCTTGGACTTAAACCAGCAATCCTCTGGCTCACATTCCTCAGTGGACTGAGCTGAGCTTTGAGACAAGATGCAGGACGAGTTTCTTTCTTTTTCCACTGTTCATAATAGCAATTAATATATGCAGTGTTTCAACTAAGTGTCTTAACGCCATAAATGGAAGTAAATCAAGCTGAGACCTGAGCTTTTGTTTGGAATGCATTTTTAGTTTCTCTTACTTATCTGGGATAAGTAGGACCTAATGAGTTAAAACATCAGCTTTATCTTTAAACAGCAGTTTCTTGGCAATTTTCCTTTCATAAATCCATATAAATTCTGTAAAATTTCAAAGAGATTACCGACAATTCTTACATTAAAGTACCCAAGATCTTCTTCAAGTACTCTCCAAATGTTTTGGTGAAACTTGATCATAAAGCTTAAACATTTCAGTTAAAAGCAAATTCCCCAAAATGTACATAATTCCCCCAAATTCTGTGAAAATGACTGAAACTTCCAAACACATTACATGAAAATTCTTGGAAATTTAAAGGACTCCCCCAGCCTCAACCCCCCTCCACCATCACCCTCCCATATCCAAAAATTGCAAATTATTGTTTCAAACATCCATGACAATATCCAAGAAAAAATGAATGCCAAGAAAATTTACCCCAAAATTCCAAAGAAAGTCTCCAAACTATACAAACATATCCCCAAAATTTCCATGAAAATGTACGAAACAAATTCTCCCTCAGATTTCTTAGCAAATTCTCCAAAAATGTACACAGTCCCCAAAATGTCATGAAATAACCAAAACATCCAAACAAAATTCCACAAAAAATGCCCAAAACTTTCCCAACAAATTTGCCCAAACATCCAAAGAAAAAATACCAAACACATTTCCCCAAAAACTCCAGCACTCGCTTTAATATAGAAACACTTCCCCACAATTTACATGAAAATTTGCGAGACAAGATTTATTGCCATGATTGCCATGTTGTAGAGAAACCAAAATGTACCGTCCTCATAGGTTCATGCAGGATCTTAGGAGGTGAATATCTTGCAAAGCCTTAAAGAGCTGTTTCAGTCTTTTTGAAGTTGAGCCGTGTGAAGCACCTAACAGTAGAAGTGTCATTAGCCTCCTGTGATTTCAGTGGGCATTGCTCCCGGTGATTGTACCAGCCAGGAAGTTGAGCTATACAGCAAGAGATCGATTCCCTTTTTATCACAGAATTTTGCGAGCTATTTTTTACCCAGAAACCCTCTGAGTTTTTGTCACTAATTTGCAATGCAGGCTTTGGCTACCAGTTAGATGCTTTTCCATTGCACTACTATTGCCACTTCTACTGCTACATGCCTTATATTACTCAACTTCAAAAATAGTAAACTGTCCCTTTAAAGTTGATAAGCCAAAATGGATTTATTCAGCTTGTGCATACTCCTATGTGTCTTATCAAAGCTCTCTCAGCAAAAGAATTATGCAACAGAGAAAAGTAAAGGTTTAATGAATAACTGTACAAATTTTACTAGCGCTATTGTGAAACATAATCACACCCATATTTGTGTGGATGGTCATTTTCTTGTGAACTCTGCGTCTTAGTTTGCAGAAAGTTTAAGACCTTGAGGATTTAAAGAACTGTAAACATAGCCTTCAGCTCTCACAGACTACTAGTTTGCAAATCCAGTAAAGTCTGGACGTTTGGATTCAGAGCAATCTCCTGGGAAGTGTTTGTTATATTATAAACTTCTAATAAAGGTTGGAGTTCAGTGCCGCATTCTGTGCATGGACAGATGAACTGTTTTTCAAATAAAGAGAAAAAATAACTTGTTCAGATCATTATGAGTGGAGCATTAGGAGAGGATCATTTCAGGCCATCAGATCATCGAGGCTTAAGCCGTTCCACTTGGAGAGACTTTAATGATAATATAAATTCTCTGCTTTGTGTTCTGTTTTATATGATGATTGTGTTGTCGTTGCTCACATGCCAGACTTACAACTGTGACAGTGGTAGATGAATGGGAGGATATGCAACAGAAAATCCATTTGATGAATCACTTTTTGCGTTAATATTGACTCATTAGATTGAACCATTTCAGCTCAGTAATAATATATTTAGAGGATGTTATCAGTAGAGTAAATATTGAGATAAACATAATAGCCTCTGCAGCAGCATTCCAATGGGAGCAAGATTATGATAATTTTACTTAGTTGTGACTTTTTACAACATTTATTCAGATTTGGGGAAAACACTGCCTGTTTTTATGCATAAATGCAGAGTATATTTGCAGGGTATTATTCAGTTACATTTCTGGTTACATGCTACATAAGTGTCATGACCTCAGGGCTTTGTTTGCTTCTGTTTCTGCAGATAGGGGATCTCTGGCAGGCCTGCGGCTGCCATTGCACAGTTTTAAGAGCTTCTACTGAAACACATACACGCAGAGCCCCAAGGTGAGCGGGAGCATCTTTCCTTGGCCTACTTAGCTGAACTCTTTTTATACTCTGTGCTCTTGCCAACATTCCCCCTCACTTAATGTCATATGATTCAAATTTATACCAATGTATTCTTTATGTCTGTGTTTAAAAGTTAGATTTTAGGAGAGGAGATAAATATTTCTGTTTAAGAGAATAAGATGGTCATGACTTGTGAGCAGCTGTTCAGCTTTTCAGCAGATCTGCAATAAATTTAGGAATACAGCATTACCAGTTGCCAAGATTTCACATTAATTTTTAGGATAATCTGTATTAAAGGCACAATATGTTACATTTTGGCACTGGAGAGTCAAAATCAATTAAAAATGACTGCTGCTGTAAGACAGACTTTTAGTTGAGCACTTGCTTTGCCTCAGATGTTTCCAACAGTTTTCAAAGGCAGAGAAATTCTCAATCAATCTCAAAGGTCGACCACCATGACTGACGCGATGCATTAATCATTGCCAAGGAAAGCCTGGATGTTGCGTCAAAGACGGCTACATAAGAAGGCGTGAACTAGTACTGGAAGCTGCTGTCCTTTTGTTGTTTCCCTTAAAGGTTTTATGACGCTTCTTGCAATGGATCAGTGGTGTCCAGACTTTGAGTGGAGAAGTGGCCAAAAAGGTGACATACAAGCTTTGCAACACAAGCTACTTGCAATGCATTCTGGTGTCCCTTGGAGCCCAAACCCCAAATGCTATTTAACCCTTTTTCTTGTGGAATGTGGAATTTATCCCTGAAACCAAAACAGCTGTTTACTGTTAATAAATGCTAGTCAGTAGATTAGATTTATTGAGTATAACCTTCCAAAGCAGATGGATTGGCCAGATTCCATGACTGTCGTCTGGAAGAACTGTTTTGCAAAGCTCCAATCTGAAAGGTTTGTGCCAGGTCTTAGAATGGACTTGACCAATCAGCGTCATTTGAGGAGAACTAGGCAGTAGCTACAGGTGGGGTTTAGTTGTACTGGAAGTCAATAGTAATGGCTGCTATTGGTGTAGCAATTAGCTTGGATGTAGCTATAGTATAGCAGCAATTTTATCAGAACTGAACCACATTTCCGCAAAAGCAAAGGACCAGACCAAGAACTACTGCAGCATCCGGTTGTTGAGCTCAGGTTACAATCAGAACCGCAAGTTGACTACCTCATTTTGTCATGCTACTCTGATTGGTCCATAATGAATGTGACAGACAGAACATCCGGTCACCTTCAAATATTTTTCTTTATGTCCTGCCCCTCCCAAACGCTCCATATGGGAGCTTTCCCAGATGAATGTGAAATATATCCATGCAAAAGATATCTGAAACAGTCTGTCTGGCAGGTCAGGCTAATTGAGTAGGCCTGTACTGAAAGTTTTATAAATGCTGTGATGGCATTTTTTTGAAATACACCTCTACAGTGCGGTTCATTCAAAAGGCAACAGGTGGCAGCAGATGCTAAACTACATGTTGCAGCACAACTACAGATCAGAGCAAAAAGACTACAGTGTTTTTGTGTTTCTTCACACACTAGCAAGTCAGGAGTTAGATGTGAGTCATGCATTGCATTAACAAGGTAAAACACTGTAGCAACACCAGTCTTCACTGGCACATGACAAAACACAGAGTAATTAGCAGGTGACACCCACTGACACCCAGCACAGAATGACACTACGAAGTTCAAATTTTCTTTACCTCTAAACAAGAAGATCATAAGCAGAAGCTTTATGCTCTATTTGTTAACACTTGAGCTGTGCAGTGTAGCTGAAAACAAAGGCTTCAGACAGCTGCTTATTCAGTGTGAGTCACACTGTTTAATCCTCTCTTGTCAGTCCATTATTGTGCCTATGATTTATGCAGATGTACAGCAAAGACACACATCTTGCAAATACACGTTGGCTTATAGTAAAACCAGAATGTCATCATTGTATGACGAATAGCAACAAGAAGGACAACATAGAGGTCCATTTCAAGTTTAAATAATGTATTGATGATGTATTTGCATTTTCAGTTGCTTAGTGGTTAAAAGCAGAATATTGTAATTTACTTCATGGATCTCTGAGGATGTGAATGTATGTGTAGGATCCTTAAAATGACATTTTTGCTGTTATTATCTACAATAAAGAACATGTAACTGAAGTGAATTTTGTTTATTACCCATCTCTGTTTTGTAATACTTCTGCTCTCATGGCCTCTTTATTGTGATATGTATTATATCATGAGACTGGGGGAAATACCCAGCCCTATTATGGAGTGCAGTTTTTATTGAATGAATGTGGACAGAGTTCAGGCTCACGTCTCTACTTGTCATCTTTTGCTATCATTTTGATTGAGACCCCCCCTGGCTGCAGAATTTAAATGTGGTGCATTTATTTAGCTAATTGCAGTAAAGACAAAGTCATTCTTGCTCCAGACGGAGAAATGACATTCAGAGATATATTATCTCTTGAGCAAATGATACTTTTGGGTCCCTGCTCTAATTAACTGGCCTCAGAGTCTCTATTTTGAGGATTGACTTTATTATTTTTGTCATTTATAGGCCACCAAAAGCTAGGACAGAAACATGTTTGTATCATTTTTACTTCTTCTTTGCAACCACTAGAGATCTTTTTATATGTCAAACCAACTTTCATGTTTAAAGTTGGGATATATACCGCCTCAGATGTGCAGAGATGTCTTTTGTTGGCAGACTTCATGCAACAGCGAGATACACTAAACTCCAGGATTTAACATCAATGCTGTGAAATCCTTTGAGCAGATTTTATTGGTTTGATCTTATTTAGTGCTATCTGCTGCTTCACTGCACTGATGAAGTCTCACTGTTTCCCATCTGCAGCTGACACTGTAATGTCCTATATTTATGTACAGCTTCCTGCAGGTTCTCTTTGCACCCTGCATGTCCTTGTTCTATAGAACGTGCACGGACAGAGCTGCTGTAGAGATGAATCACTGACACGCATACTTGTGCCTCTCCACCAGTGTGACCCGGACAAATTGCATGCTTGCTTTGAAAAACCGCATAGATTATTATTATTATGATGGAACTATTTTCTGCCTCTGTAACCCTGAGTTGAGGTGCGAAGGGTTGATGAGGGGCGTGCAAAAAAGCTTAAATGTGTAGGAAAGCAAATCCTGCGCTTACTCTCAAGGTTTCCTTGCTGTAAGACTTGGTGCATAGCAGTTTGGGATTAAGGGACACAGCTGGGGACAAAAGAAAACTGAGTAGGCTATGATTTGCTCTGTTATATACATACCAAGCACACTTCTACCTGGCACTGCAGAAAAACTAAAAGTGCAGGGAGGAAAAAAATGCAATGCAGCACTTTGATCAGGTGTGTCGCGGGCTCTTGCTGCAACTGTGATAAAAATTGCCGTAGAGGAACAGCAAATATATAAAAAAATAAAGTCGCTTGAGCAATTTTGAAGTTATCGGATTGTAATTTGACTCAATATTCACACAGAGGACACAGTAACAAGCATAAAATCCCCTACACCTGGCTGTGGCGCGTGTCCAAGCGACTGTCAGCGGTGTGGAGCAGAAGGCCCAGGGACTAAAGCGACATGCCACATGATTTTTTTCCTCCCCCTTCTCGTGCTACTCCCATTGAGACTTATTGTTTTATTCTGTCACTTATTCCCTTCATGGCTGCTTTAATCTAATGCAATTTAAGCCACTTACATTTTTCATACAGAGCATATTAGTGAGTTAGTACTGCCTGAGTGGGCCAGGTTAAGGACCTTCCTGAAGGGCATTGTCACTGTAACGCACTCTCACATCTGTGGGTCTTCTCCTTTGCCTTTACTCTTTGTGACTTACTCTCCCCTCCTGCTGTGGAGTGGATGCAAGACCTTCTTCACGCTGGGGGTCTTCAGTGGGTGCCTCAGATCCTATTTGCAGCCTTGAAGGACTTTGTTCTTGTCCAAAAATTCCAGCCCTTTGTTTTTATATCTTGTTTTCTCTTCTATTGACTGGACAGTATATCACACTGCATGAGAGGAATGGCTCAGAGTGAGGAAATAAAGACAAGCATAAATCTCTCAGCAGCTCACCTAAGCCTGGGCGTAATGCGATCTAGTAAATGACAGAGTCGTGGCTTAACATTAACATCACATATACAGGATCTGGCAGAATGAGGATAATGAATTATGAGGTGTTTATGTATCTGTGTTGGTCTGTGTTTATGGGCATGTTGAGCCGAGATTTGTGTGTTCATCCTTGCACGGAAACCCTCCTCTTGTTCTCTTAATACAGCTTGTTAACTTGTGAGATGTACTCCAAGGCCAGTCTTTTCTGTATATTCAGTTTCCAGCATTACATAACAGCTGTACTTCATTTTTAGAGCAGTGTGAGTGTGGATTAAGGCTCATTTATGCCTCCTTTACACATGAAAATAGATATGTTTTACCAATATAATTCCCACCACCCATATACTCCCACATGTCCTTTACATAGGAATGGAAGTCAAAATTCATCCTGTAGAGCCTTGTCAGCAACTGGTGGGTTGCTATTTTCAGTGGGTTTTGCAGATGTGTGCCTGGAAAAACAAAAAGTATTTAAATATATATATATATATATAGGGATGGGTACTGAATGAGGTACTTTTATAGGTACTGACCGAATTCTGTCCGTACTCCCGAGAACCGATTCACGTAAAATCAAACGGTACCATGTTTCGGTACCTAAACGCATCCTTATGACTGCAAGAGAGTGGAAGAGCAGTCAATTTTCCATGCCAGACACAAACGAAGCATTGCACGCACAAGAGTGATGACGTTGGTAGCAGCGAACTGAATCAACAAAACAAGCATGACTGATAGGAAGCAGTCGCAGGTAGCGCTCCACTTTTCAAAATACAGTGCAGATTACGCTGCAATATTTGTGACGTGAAGTGAAAGGTTTACCACAGCAAAACTTCTGATCTGCGGAAGTAAAGTGATAATTGATGATTCAGATCGGCTCCCCCTGCTTCCTGCTCGTTGGCCCCCCTCCCTCGCTCTCCCTCTCACTTTGATTTGCCCCGTTCATCATATGGATGTCAACCATGGAAATATAGTAGATAAAGGGATACGTTTGTTCACTCAGTCACCTAAGAGACACTGAATTAAGACACGGTATGATTGCCTAGTGTGAGTGCGCCCTAAAAGCTGCTCTCCATCTCTCCAACTTGGCACAGCTGGTGCCGTATGAAGCGCTCTGTCAGGTTGGATTCAGAGTGATTTGAAGGAGTGACAGAGCCACAGGCCTGTCCTTACTGCTTATTTTCATCACAGATTGAAAAATTTGCCACTTTCTATTAATTTTTTGCAGTAAATACAAATAGAACGTAACAGTGTGCAAGGTTCAGGGTGTGACTTTTTTTTCGTGTTAAGGTTTGGTTGTGCTTCTGCAATGACGGCTGCATGATTGATTGATGAGTGAGGAGCAGACTCTGCTCTTTCCAGGGAAAGATGACATCTTAGTTTTGTTGGGAAAAGAACTGTATGAGGAAAGAAGATGTGCAGTGCACATGGTTCATGGTAGAAGAAGTAGTTTACTTTCATTTGTAATAGGTTACTTTAATTAGTAAAATTTTATACCTTTACTTATTTAGTTATTTTGACTCCATACTCTCTTGTTCATTTGTTTTGAACCTATTCTACCTCCATGGACCCTAGCACACATTTTTCCAAGAGGGGAAATTAGAGGAATGTAGTGCAGTGGGGCTGGGTTTTAATTTGTGCAATATAAAGAAAAACCACTGGGTAGTTATTGTAGTTTAGGTTTTCCATGTTGGAGTAATTGGAAAAACACTTATGATGTTCCATTACAAACAGTATTCATTGTTGTTTTGATATATTCTTTATTTAAAAGTGTTTTGATATTGAGAAATAAACATCTAAAATTTCAGTAGTTTTGAGGTTATATAACATTTATTATTGCGTATTATTCACACAAAAAAGTACCGAAAATGGGTACCGTTGTGTACCGATATCGGTTCACAGGCACCAGGAATGCAGCAACTACACTGAGTCTGATAGTTTGGGAAGAAACGTATGAGAGTTACCTTTCTAAAAACAGCTGGCCGTTCTACTACCGACAGGTGGGTTGTGGGAGATTTTTTCCAGGGGTTGCCAAATGGGGTTTCGGAATTTCTTTTCTTTGGTATCTTATGGTACATTTATGTCTGCAGTACACATTATACATGCATGTACCTTGCATCACCATAACCAAGGACAGATTAAATGTGGACTCAGCCAGTCTCTTTTTGGCATAAAAAAGGAGAAAACTGATTTATTTTCTGCAATAAAATCCCTGGAAAACCTTCAGCTTTTAGCAGCATATTAAATGTGTTCCTTGAAAGAGAAGATTTCATCAAGTAAAACCCCTAAATATTTAAAAGATTCTTGACTGTATTTAGTAACAGTTTTCCCAGAAAAGGTTCTTTCTGCTGCGCTTAAGGTTGAAAAGAACATGATTTTAATTCTATCTGCATTTACAAATCACGGCTGACAAAGCTGATCTTGGACTATATCAAAAGGATGCTGAAGATTTACAAATGCCTGTGCGATGTGCATTCAATAGATAACAGTATCATCAGCATAAGAATTAAAAGGAGCATTTCATATATTCTGTTCAAGGCAATTTATATAGATGGTAAAAAAGAGCGGTCCCAAAACTGAACCTAGAGGTACTCCCTTGTGAATTTGTAGTTGTCATGGTATGGTGGGTGATGAGAGCTGGCATGGGTTGGGGTGTCTCTGGGTCACTGGAGATCACTGTGCAGCCCTGTGGGCATGTTGTTGGACAAATTGAACCAAACACAGGTGAGGGGGAGTGCCCAGTTGACAATCCTAGCAAAGTGCTTTATTCTTGCAGCTCATTGTTCTGCACAGTTGACTTGTAGGAACCAAATTTAGGGGCTTAAGTGGGTTTAGGGATCTCTTCACTGAGTGCTTATCCTTTTAGAATCAATATTCACTATCTCAAAATATAAGAATATTTTGGAAAAGTCCAATTTGCAAAGGTTTCTGGGGCCTTTATTCTGATGTTGGTTTAGTACACACAACCACAATCACAGGGAAGACTGCTGACTAGATGAATGTCCAGAAGACAATCAGGTGCCCTTCACAGTGAGGGTAAGCCACAGCAGGTCACTGATGAAAGGGCAGGCAGTTCTCAGAGGCTCTACCAAAGCATATTCGTAGAAAGTTGACCAAAAGAGAAAAGTTTGGTAAGAAAAGCAGCACAAGCAACAGAGATGAGCTCAGCCTTCAGGAGACTGTCAAACAGAGCAGATTCAAGAACTTAGGGGAGCTTCACAAAGAGTGGACTGAGACTGGAGTCAGTGGATCAAGAGCCATCAAACACAGATGTGTCCAGAAAGTTGGCTACAAGTGTTGTGTTCTTAATGTCGAGCCGATCCTGAACCAGAGACAATGCTATAAGCGTCTCACCTGGGTTGAGGAGAAAAAGAACTGGGCCGCTGCTCAGTGGTCCAAGGTCCTGTTTTCAGAGTCTGGAGGAAGATCATAGAGGCGCAGAATCAAAGGCATGTGAATTCCAATGTTTTCAGTTTCCACAGTCAGTGATGATTTGAGGTGTCATATCCTCCGCTGCTGTTGGTCCTCTGTGCTTTATCAAGTCCAGAGTCAACGCTGTCAGCCGTCTACCAGGGGATTTTAGGGCACTTCATGCTTCCACCTGCCTACAAATCCATGGGGATACTGATTTCCTTGGCACCTCTCCACAGTGAAGCCAAAACTACCAGAAACTGCTTTACTGACCACAGTATTACTGTGCTCGGTCAGCCAACTGGTCTGTCCTGAATCCCATAGAGAATCTCTGAGGATAAGGTAGATGAGAGATACCAGACTCAATGATATAGATGAGTTGAAGGTTGCTACATAACACCCCAGCAGTGCCACGGGCTGATTGGCTCCATGTGCATGGATGCAGTAATTTGTGCAAAAGGAGCTCAAAAAAATTACTGAGTGCATAAAAAAACAAGTTTTACAGAAGATCAACATTTTTCTATTACAACTCCTTTATGGACTGGCGTTTTGTGATATTCTACCATTTTGAGATAGTGGCTATAAGCTGTGATCATCAAGATTAAAACAAAAACAGTCTTGAATATTTCACTTTGAATGAGATGAATCTAGAAGAGATAAAAATTTTAGATCTTCAATTAAAGGAACTTTTTCATGATATTCTATTTTTCTAGATGCACCTGTATATGAATAGTAGTTAGTATGGATGGACATGCCACATAGCAGACCTTACCATCAGTGTGTGAATGTGGAGTGAATGGATATGTATGGGTAAGTCTGTCTGTGTTGTTAAATGACTTTGAGATGACAACCAGAGAAACACTGCACAAGCTCAGTTCCATTCAACATTCACCATTGTTTTACTTTTATACACGTCAGAACAATTCTTTCCTATTTCTGCTTCAGTAAAAAGTTGATGCCATACTTCTAACTTTAGAGGTAGTATTTTGAACAAAAGTATACTTAGACTTGAGAAAAGTTTGAGTAGTTTTCTTTCTCTGTGGTCACGGATGGAGAAAACAAGCCGATGTTAACACATGACAAATGAGTCATATCATGGATTTATTAATCATGCTTGTAAAGGGTTCAATGTTGTTGCACTCTGTCACCATTTTTCTCTCTTTTCCCCCTCTTTTTCTTCCATTCTGTTATGTTCGCTGCATCCATCCTTCTCCTGCAGCCCACCAGTCTATCAGGCTGTCGCCATGTTTGTCAGAGATGGAGGAGGGTATTCTGGCTATAGAAACTTCCATCGATCCGCTCACCCGCAGTCCACACCCAAACCTGCTGACTCCCAGCAGAAAATAAAGGGAGACAAAAAAAAAAGTCAACCCTCAGCTCTTTTCTTCACCCCTGCGTTATCACGACCATCAACAACACAGGTCACTCCTGCACTCTTTGGTCCCCTCTTCCTTCCTCAGCATCATACCTGCCATTTCCCTCCCACCTTATTCTTTCCTGACAGCACTCCCCCCTATATCAGCTGTGACTGTCCCTCATGTTTGCTCCCCTCTTCAGCTCCCTTTTTTCATCCCAGGATCCAATTTTCCAATCCCCCCCTCCCCATATCTCATATTTCTACCTCCTGCCCATCTATCTTTCATTCTCTCCTCTTTGCATCTGCTCCTTTCTGCCTCCCTCTGCACATCTACTGCTCTGTGTACACAAACACACACAATCAAACGCACATCCATCCCTCTCTCTCGTCCCCCCCTGCTGTTTGTAGCCCATATTGGAGGCTCAGTCATAGGGGATTAGCTACAGACTTGATCAGAGTCTCTGCGGTTGCCACAGTTGAAACTGCGGCATTAAGATTTACACCAGACACTTAATAACACACATGTTGGGGCCCTGAGCCTGATGTCTGTATTTCAGCTTTATAAGAGCAGGCTGGACTGCTCATTGTGTGCTTCAAAGGAGCCTGTATTCTTTTTTAAGAGATTTAAGTAAGAAGAGGGCTGAAAATCAAATATAATTTCTGCACTGCCAATAAAAGATTTCAGCCTCAATAGGCCTTGTCATGTGCCAATTAGCTGATCCAATCATCTGTCATTACTTGCATGCTGCCCTCTAGGTGCCACATTGTTCAAGTCATTAGGTGCAAGATGCAAAAATACTCAAGTGCATGTAATCCTGTGATAATCTAACAACAAAGATTCATTGAAGGGGGCGAAGAAGACAACTTGTAAAAGAAACCGATTCAGGCCTTTGTAAAGACAATGATGCTTTAACACACTGTACCCTGGGTATTTTGCAGATATTTAATCACAAGTTCCAGATAATTATTCCCTCATTCAAAATGGATTACACTTTGGAAAAGAGCTCTTCAAATATTAACCCATAACGGATTTCAAAGAGAAAGAGCAAAATTTCTTTTCATGAAAGATACACAGAGAGCCAACCTACTGCTGAGCATGAACGCGTGCACTAGAATATCTTACAACACCAGTTCCAAAAAAATCTGGGGCGCTGTTAAAATGTGAATTAAAACAGAATGCAGTGATTTTCAAATCTCATAAGCCCATATTTTTATTCACAATAGAGCACAAACAACATATCAGATGTTGAGAGAGAAACATTTGACTATTTCATGAAAATATTAACTCATTTTGAATTTTATGGCAGCAGCACATCTCAAAAAACTTCGGACGGAACAGAAAAAGGGTAGAAGTGGTCAAAAACCAATCTTACGACTATAATTAGCAGTGTGTCTGTTTGCACGCCACACCGTTGCTCCAGTTGTCCTTGATACCTCACATGGGCCTTTCAGAGCAGAAAGTTCTGGTACCCAAGCCTAATTTTTAACTGCCTGGCTTGTTCAAACCAAAAAAATTGGTTTGGAACCTAAAAGGTTATTCTCAAGTGGAACCAAAAAAATTGTTGGTTCTTCTTCATGAACCATGACATGATCGGTGCACATGTCATATTCAAGGTTGTCAACATCAATGCGATCCACCATTTTGCTGGTGCTGTGTTTACTTCCACCTGAGTAACACGGAGTAACGTCCTCCTACTTTGGTTCCGCTTAAACTGGTGTGATCACAGGCTGGTTCGCTAACAACAAGACAATGCTAAACCACATACTACATCCATCACAACATCATGGCTTCACAGTAGAAGAGTCCAGGAGCTTAACAATAGAAAACATTTGCCGTAAGACAAAACGTCAATGCTAGACGACCATTTCCCTACTTTACACTGAGCTCCAACTTCTTTGGATTTGGGGTTGTACTTTTAACCTCGCTGATAGACGAAAAACTGTGGAACATACATATTTGAAATGACCCCCTAATATGCCTGATTGCTTCGTCAATATGTTCCATTCCTCCAAATCAAACCAATCAGAAGTTTTATTGGACTTTTAAAAGGATTCTCTGTATTAATTCCCCTGATAATGGCAGCCTGTTTTGGAGCATTAATAAAGAGGCTCTGATTTAATGCCTTGCATATTCACTGTCCAATAAGCAAGGCGGGAGCATATTACATATTTAGTTTTCCATCAAACAGTCCTAATTTATAGAGCGATTTCATCAAAGCCTGCGCCAGGCTGCGAGATCAATGCGCGTCATGTCTCCTGATGCAGATTGATGCGATACGGCGGCGGAATCAGTAACTATTCAGGCACACGCCTGTTTACAGTTTGGTATGCAGCCATGCTATCCTGATACAAGAGCTGCCAATAAGTTGACAGTCAGAAGGCTACGAGCTTTCCTTCTCTGTGCAGTGATTAGACAGATCTGATCCGCTTCTTTGCTTGGCTGATGTCAGCAGTATCATTAGAATAAATGAATCACCATATTGCACTGCCCCTGCTTCTGTTGCATACATGAGGAGGCGTCGATTGGCAGAAACCTGTGTACTCTGTCTGTTATTCTGTTTTTCATTTATTGACCTCTCTGCAACAACTCACACATCTGAGTTCTCCTAATGCAGTATGAAAAAGCCCTGTTTATTTACACAAATGAGTGTCCGTGTTCCTCGTTAAGCCTCCAAACGAGTTCTTAATTAGTTAATTGGCTTATTACGCCCATTGCTCCCAGGGCGGCCGGTGTGGGCTGGCTGTCATTCATCGGAGGCCTCCATGAACGGTAAAAGAGGGGGAGTAGGCCAGGAAAATGACACACACAAAGGGGAGTCAGAGCTGTGAGAAAAAAGCGGCGGTTGATTTAATAAACTGTGGCAGTTCAGTGGATCGCCTTTCCAGAGTGGGACGGTCGCACTCCCTCGGTCTGCCCTCGCTCACAGGGCTGAACAGTGGGTGAGGGGTGACTTTCAATTAGCAGAATGAGCCTAATTAATCAGCGAGGAGGTGATCTGTAATAAGAACCAGCAGCTCGTCGCTGTGACGGGGTGAGAGGTTTTGCGGCTTCTGTTGCTGTGTCACGGTGACCTTCACGGCTACAGATGGGAGAACCACGGAGCGTGCACATGACAGCACGGAATCACAATCAGCCTCATTACGTGCAATATGCTAGAGATTTCTTTCGTTGTTGTACACATTATAAAGTGACCTGTGCATGATGGAGTTGTCAGCTACACGGTTTGGAGCATGAAAAGAACATTTCCATCCCTTTCCTTTGCATTTGAATTGAGTCGTCAAATTGATAAATCAGCTCATCACATGGTGTTCTCTAAGTCGTATCTGTTAAAATCTTCCCTCTTTGAGTACCTAGAAAACCACATCATTTTACAAGTCTAGGTAGAAAATGCTGAATATTTCCCTCCTTGTCCCTGCTGATTCTGTCTCCCTCACATAACCCTCCCAGCAGTCAGCCGCAAACACTTCTGACTGACAGAGCCTCCTGAAGTGATGACTTGGAGGACTGGAGACGAATCTCAGAGCTGAGGAGTTTATTAAAAAGATCTCAAAGGTTAGATTTCAGGTGAAGCCAAACATTCAGTTTTTAATTCAAAGGCTCTGACTTAAAAATGATGAAGCTGAAAGAACGGCAGGCATGTTTGGCTCATCAGACCTTTGAGAGAGTCAGGAATGCCCTCATTAGAGAAAAAGCTGCACTTGTTTTTAAGTCAAATGGCAACATGAGGGAACTTGTTCAGCACAAGTCACACCCTGCATTTGGAGGACTGCACATGCTTATGCTAGGTCAATATTAAAAGTATAATATGCAGCATTTTCAACGGTGGCATGGAAAAGAAAAATCAAATAAACTCAATGTAAATCTGGCACTATGTTAAAAAAGTCATGGCCCCCTAAAACTAATCACTGGTTCTTCCACCCTTGGTGCCAACTGCAAACATTTGCAATAGCTGTCCATGAGTCTTTCACATCACTGTGGAGGAGTTTTGGCCAACTCTTCTTTGCAGAATTGTTTTGATTTAACAGTCTGTTTACGGTCCTGCCACAACATCCCAATCAGATTTAATCCAGACTTTGACTAGGCTAATCCAAAACTTTAATTTTGCTTTTTAAGTCATTCAAAGGTGGACTTGCTGGTGTGTTTTCGATCATTGTCCTGTTGCATAACCAAAGTTCTCTTAAGCTTGAGGTCATTTTCTGGTAGAGAGCAGAATTCATGGTTTCATCTATAGCAAATCACCCAGGTCCTGAAGCAGCATCACTCTATCACCACCATGTCGAACTGTTAGTGTGAGGTTCTTTTTATGAAATGCTGTGTTAGTTATACTCCAGATGTAACGGGACGCACACCTTCCAAAAGTCTTGGAAATCATCAAGATGTTTTTGGTAAATCTGAGAGGAGCCTTTGTGTTCTTTTTGGTCAGCAGTGGTTTTGGCTTTGGAACTCTCCCTGACACTGACCTTAACTGAGACAAATGAGGCCTGCAGGTCTTTAGATGTTCTTATGTGACCTCCTGGATGAGTCCTTGATGCCTTTTTGGAGTAATTTTGGTAGACTGGCTACTCCTGGGAACGTTCACCACTGTTCCAAGTTTTCCCCATTTGTGGATAATGGCTCTCACTGGAGTCCCAAAGCCTAAGAAATGGCTTTCTGACCCTTTTAAGATGACAGTGCCTTTGAACTCAGTTGAAAAAAAATGGGTTAATCACAGTTAAATCCTGATTTAACGGAGTAGGCTTTTGCCTTAAAAAATGAAATAATCATTTAAAAACAGCATTTTGTATTTACTCAGGCTATCTTTGTCTAGAAATAACATTCTTTAAAGATCTGAAAATGTAACCTTTTTAATGTGGATGGGCACCTAGACTAAACCATTTGGAAGGTGATATCGGACTGCGTAGCTCAGCCAGAAAATTAAGAAGAAGGAACTGAATTAACTTGCAAAAAGATATGAAGTTGAAAATTGGGAAAAAAAGTGGTTCAAAAATGGTTACAGAGTGGCTAAAATGGGTTTGGAGGGGCAAACTGAGATAAAAGCAGCATAAAGGGGCAAAATGGATGGAAAAATGTAAAAAGTGGTTCAAAAGTTGCTAAAACAGGTCAAAAGAGGCAAAAATTGCTTAAAAATTAGAAAACTGTGGCAAAAATGGGTGGACACAGCAATGAAAGGGGTTGAAATGTTGAATTTCAATATGAACAAATGTCAGGATGCAAGACAATGAAGTAGAAGGACCTGAAATAACTTACAAAAAGACAGTAAGTTAAAAATCAGCAAAAATGGCTGAACAATGGTTTCAGAGAGGCAAAATGGGATTAAAGCAGCACAAACAGGTAAAGAAAGGAATAAAAGAGGCACAACAGATGGAAAAGTTGTGAAAAGCGGTTTAAAAGTGGCTAAAACATCAGTACCCAATAATTGCTAAACACACTTTTCAGCTCCAGAATGAAGTAACTGTGAACCAGGATGCTGGCATCAATGCTACTTGTCCAACACAGATGCATTGATATTATCAATAAATCACAAGTGGGGAGGGCCCATTCTCTGGGGTTTTCAGGGGCCTGGATGAACCTGTTAGCTTGCTTTGGTATACCTTATCTTTGGTCTTCAGTCCTCCTATATTTAACCTATTATTTCACTTCCTGCCCCCAGTGGAACTGGAGTGCATCACTGGGATCATGTGACTGTAAACAAGCAACACCCAGGTACCTCTTACTGATAACAACCGTTTATGCTGCCAGACAGACTTTCCAAACTACAGAAAACTTTTTCTTTAGTATAAAAAAACAACCAGATGCACACTATAAAAACTCATCACGGAAGGTTTTTAGCACTCTGTTGTTGTCTCACAGAGAGGAGGGCTTGGAGAAGATTTTTGGAGCAAGTTTTGTTTAGAAAATCTGTCTCATGAGTTGCATAGTAGGCCCTTAAAGAAGCGCTGTCTTCATATAGGAGGATGGTTTCTTCCAGAGTGAGCAGAGTGATCAGCTAAGAAGCCGTTTGGTGCATTTGTAATGAATAAGTATAACAGCTGCTGATGAGCTGATGCACTAAAAATGCTCAATATAATCAGAAGTTTTTGAAAAGTTTGTTATGGTGGGTGTTAGAAGAAAACTAATTAAAAAGTCCTAAAGTTTTCCTGAGAAATTGACCCTTCGATTCTCAAGCAACAAAGTCTGCCGCCCTGTTCGTCTGGTTTAGGGATATGCATTGAGCCTCAGGGATGAAAAGTACAGTTTATTTCTTTATTTCCACCGTTCCCTGAGAGGTTTTCCTCTGCATGCTGTAAAGTGAAGCACTAATTACCTTGATGTGTGTATTAGGCTGTTTGCATGTTCACAGAGACGTGGGAATGCACATGAGAGCGCAGTGCTGTTAACACACGAGTAAATGTATGTGGAGAGCCTGTTTGCTCTGTTCATATGTATGAGGCATGTACTTGAGCTACTGGAAATGGCGTGGGTGTTGATGGTGCATTCATATTGGCAGCGGACTCCCTCTTAAGGCTAAAATGTTTGCACTTGACTAAAAGCAGAACACCCACACAAGCCCGGGCTTTTCATAACTAGCTGGCCGTTATACAAGTTGAATGCTGATGCTAGCAGCTCTATGGGATCTGTGCCTCTCTTTCTCTGGCGTTTCCTTTCTCTCCACGGTTGTAAGAGCATCGTAGATCTCTTCAAGAGTAAGGTTTAACAAATGGTATTACAAGGGCACAAATTATCGTCAAACCCATTTGCTTTCCATTCATCATCGTAGAATTGTGTTTTGTTTAATTGACTGTGAACCTGCTGGTGTGCATCCAGCTCGTGTTCGGCAGACGTCAGGCTTCACAAATGAGTCTAGGGGGGGACGGATCCGGCAACAAATTAGCCGATTTCACATGCGTGTCAGCATGCTGCATTTAGGGTGATGGGGGGAGTGATGGGCAGCAAAAAGAGCAGCAGAAAAACAACCACAAGTGTGACATGATCTAATGGAAGCATTGTTTCGTCTTCCATCTCAAACAGGACCATTCTGTAGACTATTTCCTTTACTTTCCACCCTGCAGCCTTAGCCTGCACTCCTGCCCAGACAGAATTACAGACGCATGCACTCATAAAAACATGCTTTCCTTTGCCTTCCTTTTTCATTTTAAATCACACTCTTGCACCGACAGAGGTGAACACTTGTGATATTGAAATTAATTTGCAAGAGGAAGGTGAAGCTAAGAAAACAGCAGCGCATGAGCCGCTGCAGATTTTTATGTTCCCGCTGCTTCAGCTGCAGCCCTCAGTGCGTGTCGGGGGAACCCGAGAGCTTGTGTGTATCTCTGAGAAGGCAACCAGTGACATGGAGTGGCAAGAAGGGTCACAGATCACTGGGTTTAATTGTCTCTGATGGGCAGCACCCAGGGCAACAGAGGGACTACTTTACTTGACTAGTCCAATATGTGCTCGTTCTGTGTGTAGCAGTGTGCTTTTGTGGGCATCAGAAAGACACAGAGACAGAGAGAGCTGCAGAAGAGAGTGGCATTTTCCTCCTACTTGCTTTCTGCTTTAACTCTCATCCCATCACACGTCCCATCGAGTTAACATCACTTTGTCACTCCCTCCACAACACAACTCCGGGGCCTGTTTCATTAGTTGCTATTTTCAGCTGCAGCCCTTGTTGTCTTCCTTAAATTAAACTTAGTTATGAGTTATGAGCCGGCCGACTTTAACAATTCCTGTCAGGATTCTAGTCTCGTTTGACCCCTTCACCAGAAGGTGGTTTGTGGAGAGCAATCATGCGTCGGCTCGGCTCGCCGGCTGTCGCTCATGTTGACAGTTATTTTTTTTTATACTCTCAAACCAAGCGGCAGGCCACTGCGCATTTTTATGGCGCCGTAAAACTAAAACAAGCGTTGATATACCCGTCTGGGTGACATTTAAAAGTTTACAAGTATGACATGACCCAGCAGGGTAGATGCACTAAAAAGCAGCTCCGGTCCTCCTCTGACAGTGACAGACACAAGCACTTGTGTTCTCACAGGGCTGGAGAAGTGGCCCTGGCTGTTTGGATAATTAGCAAATCAAGTGGTTTCTCTCTATAAGTCAGTAAGCCCATCATGTTGGCCTCCTAGCACGCTGATACTGACAGGCATGCATTTAATAACTATAATTAGCAATATCCCCTCTCCCCTCATTCTGCATGCATACGGGCTGTTGTGTCAAGATCTATGTCTGATTTAATGCATTTCTTTGCATTTGGAATCCTCATTATCCATACTAACTGTGGCTCTGCTTATAAGAAAGAAAGCTTCCATTTGCATTCTTACGAATTGGCTAATTAATACAGAGAAGCAGTGATTATCCAGTGTAATAATTACCAATATCACTGTATCAATAATGTCACCCTCTGATGTAAAAGAAACTGTTTCACTGAGCGTGTTCATGACCAAAAATGGCATACATTGATGTCATAAAAATAATATGAATCCATATTTTTTTAACTACTTTTGCATCAAATTCTAAATCAAGATCAAACCGGATCATAAATATCAAATGGTAATAATTTTTTGCCAGTTTTAAATGCCAATTTTAGTGTGAAAAACCCTGATTTTTTGTAATGTAAAATAACAAATTGATTAAAAGATTTTTTATACTACATGCAAATTAAATTTCCTTAAATGGGATTATCACAGTCTGGATTATGATAAAAATGAGAAACAAGTGTGATTTTTTAATTTTACATTTTCCATATATTGTTACGCTCAGGGTGTAAGCAAGGCTGCCCATAAGAGGGGTTTAGGGGGCCCCTGCCAAATGGGGGGCTCATGAAGCAAAATTATGGTCTATCGTAAAGTTTATTTTTGATAAACATTTCTATTTTATTTTATTTTTACCTGAATAATAACCACTGTTATAGAAGCAAAATGACCTTCTTCAAAATGTTAACCACTTTGCAAAAATATGAGTCAGTCAAATGAGATTGAAACCGGCAAAAATTGGCATTAAAAGGGTAAACGGGGACTAATAGTGGAAAAATGGGTTAAAGGAGACAAAAATGGGCAGAAAAAAGGGTGAAGTGGATTACAAAGTAGCAAAAAAATTGGTAAAATGAGGCAAAACTGATGAAAACTTGCAAAAGTTGGGGAGAACTTTTCGCAGCCCATCTTGGCGGATAAAGAGGTTAGAGCCGTGTGAAATCTGAGGATAACTTTATCTATGACGCAGCTGCAGGCATGATGGAGTCTCCTCTCCTCCTCCGAGGCTGAAGGTTGAAGGTTAGAATTAATTTGATTCACAGAGCCAGAGCACCATTGTTATAATAAAAGATTTTAAATCATAGGAAATTTATAACCAGCTGGTGAGACTTTTTGTTGTTCCTCCTCATTACAGTGACATTCTTGTTTGAGTGGAGCCTTTTCAAATGCTTTGATTGATTCGCTGGACGACCTGCTGTCAGCGACACTGCTGAATAATGTCAGTGCTACTGTTGTTGTCTTTGTCCACTGTTGTATTTTACTGGGAAACACAGTGCTCCTAAACAGGACACTTTTATCTGGGAATATTCAGGCCCTTGCTGTCGTTTGCTGTGGTTGTGTGGTTGCCAGGACAGTGTGACAGTGAGTTGTTCTCTGGTTTTCCATCTGTGTATGAGCTCCGTTCAACATGTTTTCGCTCGGTACATGCCTGGACCGTACCGAGAGGCCCGTACCGAATCGGCACTGTAGGAATACACATACCTTTACACCCTTAACATCCTCTATGAGTTTAATTCATGTCGACTGAATTTTCAAAGCATGTCTGCATGTGAATGATGGCTTCAGTTGGAAAAAATCCCAAAATAAATTTGAAAGCAACTCTTCCTCATAAAAAAGGTTCTAATTTCCTTGATTTCATTATCTGTCAGTTGTATTGCTTACAAACATCAATTAAACATCCTGATATGATTTTCTCTAAGCTTCAAATCTTTGTTGTCTCTCTAACGATGGGAGCCACCAGGATGCCACTTGAATATTATTCCCTAAATTTAGCACGCTGCCATATGTTTGAACAATTCCTCTCTCTATTTTAATTAAAACTCTAAAATAGACAGCAATTACATTTATTGATGCAGCTGGATATAATTCTTCAAGGGAAACTTTATTTAAGTATTTTTTCAAAGAACATCCACCACCTGGCATCAAAGTCTCCTCCAGTTTCAGCGCCTCCTCCATCAGCCCAAAGCCGTGCCAGAAACTCATTAGAACGTCCACGGAGCAGGAACGACTGTCACAGGACAGAAGGAACGGGGAGTAAGCGATACGATTGACTTTCAAAGACTGGGTAGAGCCCAAACATCGATACGAGAACCAGAATCTTTATCACATGTGGAATTGGATCAGTCACTTTTGATTGGGCGAGCAATTCACAAGGGAGAGCTTGAGGACAGCGGTAAAGGCTTAGCGGATGGATCAGTCAGAAAACGGGTAGTGTCAGAGGCAGAGGGCATCGTGAAACACCTGCTTTGATTGATGAGCTCTGAATGCTAACTCTCTGCATTGTGGCAGGTTTCCCCAGGCATATTCAACAGAGAGGAGAAAATAAGGGTTGGAAAATGTGCAGAAGGATAAAATCACCAAGCAGCGACCTTCAGTGTTTAAAAAAAAGAAGTCAGTGCAGAAGAGAGAGAGAGAGAGAGAGAAAAAAAAAACAGTCCTTGGCAGCAAAAACCAAGGAATTTTAACCCTTGTATACTAGGGCTGTCAAACAACTGACATATTTGATAGCGATTAATCTCAGGATTTCTGTAGTTAATTGCAATTGATTTTACTTTGGTCATATTTTGAAATTCCGTTATTTTTCATTGCAAGGATTTTTCAAGGGTTTTGGTCAAATCAAAGAAAATGACATGAACTTAAAAACAGAAAAAGGAGCCTGTTATGGATTGAAAAGGAAATGAAAGGACAGATAAAGTGAAATATCTGGTGAGAATTTCAAATCTTGATTTATCTGACCACAGAACAGTTTTCCATTTTACCTCAGTCCATTGTTAAAGGGCTTTGGCCTCGAGAAGACACATGGCTTCTTCTTTGAATGATACTTATTTAACTTGCATTTGTGGATGGCACAGCCAGCTGTGTTGACAGACAATGAAGTGCTCCTGAGTCCATACATTATATTCCAGTTTTTAATGCAGGGCCACCTGAGGGCCCAAAAATCATGAGCATCCAATAGTGACAGCGTTGTCCCTTGCACACTGGTGTTATCCAGATTCTGTACTTGATATGAACCTAGTTGTGCTAGCTGATTGCAATGGCTTCCTCCATTGTGATGTAGCTACAGCATTGCTGCAGTTTTATCAGAACTGGACCACATTTCTGTATGAGAGGAAGAGTAAAACAATGCTTAAGCTTTTCGTGATGAGAGAGATGTTTTCACTTTTCTGCTGACCTGCTTCGACATGAGTTTGCGATCATTACAGGTGGGGTTTGCCCGTGTATCCAATGGCTACTGCCGTGGAGTTACACTGAAAGCTTGTCTTGGCAGAGAAGATGTTTTTGCACGTCTTCCAACTGACCTTGGCATGAATTTATTCCTGGAAGAGCCTCACCATTCACCACTACGGTACATGCCCACAATCTTATTTGGTCTGAGATCACAGAAAACTGATGTTTTGTTCTCATGAAAAAAATTCCAAAAATGAGGGGAAATGCATTTAAAAGTGCACTTCCATGTTCATGCTAGAAGCAGTCCCAGAATGTGCATATGTTCTGGGAGCCAAGGCTGTGTGAACTCTGGCATAGCTTCCAGTTTGAATGTGGAACAGCAATTTTAATGCATATCCTCCCTCAATTTATGAATGAAAACAAAACAATATTTTTTGTTTAGTAAATACACCTCATGAGGTGACGTTTTGTTGGAAAGTCCTCGATTCAGAACAAAATTTAGTACTGAGAAGGAGGCCATGGAGTTGGGCAGGGCTGAGCTGAGTTTAGACAAGTGAAGCTGCAACTATGGCAGCCACCATAACAAGACCTAAATCACAAAAAATATGAATTTGTCTTTATTTTGTTTTTTTTCCCCCAAAACATTAGGAAATATTTCAGATTCTGTAAGACCTCAATTACAAAAACATGTAACATAGGAATGGTCTTTTTTTAAATGACTACAGATAATTCAACACAGAAATTGTACATACTCTGCCTTTGGCATCGCTGTGGCTGCAGAGAGATGTTGCATGGGCTTAACCAAACTGTCCTGAAAAGGACAACATCTGATTTAGCCCAGTTAAAAATTAAGGGCTCATTCACACTAGGCCATTCATACAGTGCCTGGGCCTGTTTCAGCCTAAAGTCCAGTACGTTTGGCCAGTGTGAGTGCAGTTGTTCCGTGCTTCAGTGCGGGGCGCTTCGCGGCCCCGGCACGGAAGGGCGAGGCGGGCTTAGGCATGGCACGGATGCAAATGAAGGAGCACAAGTGCGGTAATGTAACGTAGCGTGAAGTAACAACAAAAGGACCCGCCCCAGAGCCGAGGTAGCAGCTGCACACTAGAGACAGCAGGATTTTTCAAGAGAGAGAGAAATATATATTTTGTCTCATTGTATTTCAACAAGTTACAAAGATTTTATAATAATTTAACTTCGCACAGCTCTACGATCTCGTTCTAATGGATCACAGTCCAGTCCACATTTCTGACCAGTTTCTAGCAAAGTCAGGCTTTAACAACTGTGAGAGCTTTTTTTGGTTTGTGAAATAAAACTTCTTCCCTTGATTGAGCCACAAAGAGCAGCTCACAAGATAACAAACACCTTTCATCCTCCGTGTATAAGGGAGAATGCCAATTACGTGGACAAGTGTTCACTTCACTTCACTTCCAGCTCTCATCAGATGGTTAAAATTGTTCGTGTCACCATTAAAAAAAATCTTTTAACAGAACATTTAATCCTGCTCTGAACACAGGCTGTCCTGTGACATGAGAGCTTGTTTGGTGTAGTACTGAACGGCACCCAAACGCAGAGAGATGCACTGTTCATGACGCATAAAATAATTCCAGGGGGGTTCACGTAGTAGCAATACAGACACGCAGAGGAATGGCTGTAGGGGCTCATACGAGTTAAAAAAGTCTGGGTTTTATTCAGCAGAAGTGCTTGGAACTCTGATCAGGCTCAAGATTATATGCTGTGAGCGATAATTCTCCACTATGAATCGCTTTCTCTCTCTCTCGGCTCTGTATAGTTAACATAGCTGCTGATCCTAGGTCAGGCCAAAAAACTCCGGTGTCAGATCAGATATCGTATAAATCTGTTGCTATTTTTCAGCCTAAGAGCAACACTTATGCATACTGAGTCATCAACACGTATAAATTCATCAACGGTGGATGCTGTGATGACGTCAGCGTGTGACGTATCCGTGCCCAGGCCTGGATGCTTGGAGTAGTGTGAGTGTGGGCCAAAGGGGGGACAGGGGAGGAGGTCAAATGGGCTTCAGCATGGTTAGAATATGGCATGGTACGGATGGCCTAGTGTGAGTGCACCCTTACATACTAAATATGGAGGCGAAAGGCCTGCTGCCTCAGTACACCTTTTTGTCTGTTCCCGGATTGTTATTTTATAAGTCTGAATTTCCAACAACAACCATTACATTCATCTTTGGGTGACGTCACTGACATCCCATGCATTAAAGAGTCTTTGGGCATTATGATCACTCCGTGCTACACGTTATAAATCTAATCCTGCTGTTCGCTGGTACTCCCAGTCCAGTGAGTGTGTAATAAGCGAGCTCAGCTCTGCATGGCTGGGTCAAGAACATACTCATACAGATTAATTAAAGGGATCACTGTATATCATCTCAGTGGATGCCTGGTGGATGAGCCCCATCCAACATTCTGACCTTTAGCCTTCACCCGCCAACTCTGCTCACTACACCGGCCCTGTGAATGGTCCACTGGTCCAGATTCAGGCTAACAAGCTATTAGACCATCCAGATGGTTGTGTTAGCTGGGGGACCGGACTTAAAACAAGCCTGGTTCATTGTTTGCTGCCACTCTGTGTGTGGCGAGATGTCTGAAGCCGTTTTGTCTCCCTGAAAGCCATCTCAAGCTCATGGCTGCTGGCTGATATGAAGAGAGAAAAGACAGTCCCATGCATTTTTCCTTGAAGTCATTTCACAAGCACTTATAATCTCTTTAGAGAGAAGAAGAAGAAAGCTTCTACTGCTGCTCCTTTTGTTTCCCCTCATCTCCATCAGAAGCTTTCTGGGAAGGAAGCAAACTGGAACAAAGAGACAACAGGGAGCAACACAGAAAAATAAATCTGCAGATTTAATCAGGTTGCTATGCCTGTCTGTCAACTACTTGGTTTTATCCCTGCCCCAAGACAGAAGGGGGCCCTGGCAGCAGCCACCAGCATCTCACTGATGTAGTGTAACCAGGAGAAAGGATAATGTCACTTGTCTTGGGGGCATGCAAGTTCAGGTAGTGTTTAATTACGAGCTCATTAGGACATGTCTCCAAGACTAAAAACCTGCATGAAACAGCCAGTGTGAGTTATTACCCAAATGGCTTCTTGAATTTGGTAATTAAGGCAAAAAATGAGAAGAAATGAGAAAGCCTGTTGGATTCTCAGGAGGCGGTCGTACCACACCTGGTGTTGGCTTACCCTATCCAATTCAGTGCTCGAGCCCACAGAGTCTCAACATGCTCCCTCAGCTGCAGACTCAGTAGGCGATCCCACCTCCAGAGCACCAATTTAGAAGCAGCTTGGACGACTAATTCATAAAAATAAGATCTGAAGAGCAAATGAAACTTGTTTTTTTAAGCTACAACCTCCAGTGCTGGGAAAAAAAGTGAAGGCGTAAGTGCTAAAACTGCAGTTTCTGAAGTGTCCACTTGAGGCTGGTTTCAAAGCCATTGAATCCCCTGCATTAGGCCTCATGTTAAAGGGTCCATCTTTACAAAAGAAACAACCAACGATACTGCCTGGCACTTATACACTTTCAATAAATTGTACAAAGGGGAATTATAGCTGAATCTTTTTAGCTGACACACTAGATGATTTTTAAGCACATTTTTAGGCCAGATTTGCCGTGCCCACCCCTCCCCCAATAATCATGGGGCCATTTCCCCATCTAGGCTTGATACAACTGACTGCCTACATAATTCCTTAAGTGTGTGAAATCTATACAGTTACTTCTGGGGCTCACTGGAGCATCCCTGATCTTGGACCCTGATGGACTACCTACAATAACCAATGAGAAACCAGCTAGCATGGCAAACTAACTGTTCCATATTTTACAACTCACAAACATATTCTATCTTTTAAGCCATTTACATAGAGTATTCTTTTTCCTGATTCTTCTGCTTTTAGCTGCAACTATCAAGGACACATAGGCTGCCTCATAGTGAGAGGGTTCCTGGTTCAAATTCCAGACAGGGCCTTACTGTGTGGATGTATGTCCTCCCCTATGCATGCTAGGGTTCTCTCCAGGACCTCTGACTTTTTTCTATGGCCTAATGACATGCTCATTAGGTCAATTGCTGGATCTAAATTTTCCATAGGTGTGAGTGTGAGCATGACCGGTTATTGGTTTCTATATGTCAGTCCCTGGGATGGACTGGTGACCAGTGCAGGGTGTACCCTGCCTCTTACCCAATGACAGCTGGGATTGGCTCCTGGCACAGAGCCAGGCAACTGCACACTGACCAAAAGCATTTTTTTTTTTTTTCAAAGATTTATTTTTGGCCTTTTTGCCTTTATTTGATAGGACAGTGGATAGAGTCAGAAACAGGGGAGAGAGCGGGGAGAGACATGCAGGAAATAGTGCCACGGGCCGGATTCGAACCCAGGTCGCCTGCGTATATGGCATGCGCCTTAACCACTCGACTACCGGTGCGCCAGAAGCATTTTTTTTTGATCTGATATTGTATTGGGATCGTATTTCTTGTGAGTGGGTGTGGTTTCAGCTCATTCAACCAACCCACCCACATCCTAAGTCAGATATTACTGCCTCATTTTTCATGATTTTGAGGCTTAATTTTATAAACCTAGACATGTTTTATGATTGCAGTTTGGCCTGGTGATACATAACACAGTGGGCTGTCATACAACATACAAAAAAAAAAGATTTTTTTATCACCTTACAGAGACTTTAAATTCAACCTGCTCTTGATCTAAATGCAAAATGCACTGCAGAGCAAATCGCTCCCTTTCTAGGCAATCTTTGCAATGCCATGGCACACACTCTAGTTCATCTCCAGTGTATATTGGAAGCACCACTCCACTTTTTATCAGCTTGAGATACCTGCAGCAGAGGCCACTGCCAGCCCCATCAATTCATGTAGATCAGGTTGAGCAAAATTTTCCCTTTCAATTTCAAAATACAACACAATTCACCGATTCCTGATAAGAAATCTCACCATTATGTCAATATAATGTCCCATCCTGTGTTACAAGCTCTGATCTCAGAGGTGATGCAACACCACTGGATGAAGAAAAGATCAATTTAAAGGTGGAAAACCACAGGATTTTACATCCTTTTGAGAAAACAAAAACCCTTTAAGCTCTTAATGTACTCACTCATGGTGGCAGCAGAAAAATCGTGGAATAATATTGAAATGAACAGCAAATCAACCATCTTGCAATTCCAGTACAACTTGTAGTCTTCATGTTATCCCTCACCTCCAGCTGATCAGGTCTGGACTCTATTGTGCATTGCAGAAATGCATCAAGTGCTGTTGGTCGCTGCAAAACTGCAGCATGCATGCACTGCTTCAGACACAAAGTATGTGCAGGTTATTGACCTTATACTGGGCTAGATGAGCTAGAGGAGCTTCATGTGAGTGTTTGCAGGATTCTCATCCTGCCAGCCTCACCACTACCTAGCTAAGCTAAGCCTGATGCTCATTGGAGTGAGTCTTTGTAATAAGGCAACAGCCATCATCTGGCTCTATAATTCCTCCTCAGAAACCAATGTGTGATGTCCCAGAGTCTACACACATATTTCATTGTGTATGGTTAGCTCTCAGTCAGTCCTCTCAATGATCTCATCATGAAATCCTGTAGGAGAGGAACTAGGCCCTCATGTGCTATGCAAGCACTTCAAAAAAGCCTCAATGTAAGTAGGTGCTGGGTAACAAAGAGGAGGAACAGAGCAGAGAAAGGCAAGTTCTCCAGCCTCTGGGGAAATCACAGATTCAAGCAACATTCACAGCCCTACGATGGAAGAATAGAGGCCCTCAGATTCATAAACAAGGCGAGGGTACTTAGGTGGAAAAGGAAAGCAGGCGGCTTTGATTTAATCTTCGTCAATGTCAGGCGTTTTGTGACAGCTGATGTGAAGATATACAGTGGACTGTGTACCATTTAACCCACATGACACACTCCCTGATTCACACTGGCTCTCTGACAGACGCCTCAACTGGGTGAGCTGACTGACATGGTGACTCACAGCTACACAAAGTCTCATTACAGGTAGGAGAGGAGAGGAGGCCCATGAGGCTATTCCTTGAGCTTCCAGGCATCTGAACACTTCTTGAGGCATAGGTCGGGATGCTAAGAGGACAATGGGGGAATCTCTGTGTGGAGATTGCTCCTCTTTTGGTTAAGAGTTGAATGGATGAAGGAGTGAACAGCAGCAGCATCATAGGAAGCAACATGTGTCAAACCATGAGTGGTTGTGTTTGTTTTTTGCAGATCAATAGCTCCTATAGGGATATTCTTTATGAAGCATAAAGGGTGGGCACATCAGTTCAACTCCAAGCCTCTGAGTTTCCCCCATCTGACTCTCTTTTATTCAATTTTTTCCACCGTTAGCACACTTAAGCCTCTGATTTTCTCCCATTGTCATCTAGTTTCCTTATCTCCTGATTTGGCAGTTAAACTGTTTAAATACTCTTTCATCTCCTAATGTCATTTTTATTGTTGTCCCTCTTCATCCGTCTCCTTTCATCTCCCTCTGTCTCTCCACAGCTACATCTCTTTCCCCGTTCTTCCCTCTTTCATTAACTCCTCTCTTTTGTCTCTGTCTCTCACTTCCCCTCTGTCTCTCTCTCCTTCCCTCGGTGCCACTGTGCCAGCTGTGTGATGAGCCAGGGGGCTGATAAGCGGTGGTCAGCCTCTCTCCAGATGGCAGCCTGAGCAGCAGCTGCCTGGGGGGTGGGAGGGTGGGTGGTGATGGGAAAGGGGGTTGGATGGGAGCGTGTGGATGATTACAGTTTTGTTGCATTTCCAGGTGAAAATGGGCACAAACTAAAGAAAATCAATTGTCGGTAGCATGCTATGGTCCGCCTGCTGAGCCGCCGTGTGACACAATCACACAGGCATCCTCTCTGCAGTGTGGTTTCCACTCTGTCGCCGGAGGTGCTGTGTCGATGGTTCAGCTTTGTGGAGCTGTCGCTGGAGAAAGCTGCCGGTTTTGAAAGTGGGGGTACATGCCTTCCCGTACGACGTCCCTCTGCTACGGTAGCCTGGAGGAAAGCGCCTCAATGGGGGATCGCCTCCATATGCAGAAGAGGCAGTGATCCCAGTGTGAGCAACAGCATTTGTTCAGGTTAAGCGGACTTGTTATGCAACCACATGAATTTGTCGAATGATGTTTGGAGCGAAAAAACATATCCTCCCACATTATTTGCTTCAATGTGAGTCACCAATGTGCCATCATACCCTGCTACGTGATGTAAGCCTAATTCTTTTCATCTGCAAAGCTGGATATGAAATCAGTGGCCTTTTGTTCTAGTCAATGTGCTCGGTCACGGTCCTGGCTTGTCTCTATGGTTATTCACAGTGTGGGCCTGAGCAAGGGGCCAATGCAGTGACGAATACTTAAAACGCTCAATGGTTTTAAGAGTTTCAGAACAGCCAGAGTGGAATTCGTTGCAAGAAAAGTGTCAGCAACTTATATTTCCATATATCTTTCCCGTAAAAGTAAATTCTGCACTTTTTTTGTTCCGAGTGTCTTTTACAATCGACACCCACTAATGCACATTCATCTCACTTGCTCTGTTTTCTTTCAATACTGATACCATTTCCTGCAACTGCTTCTAGTCCATCAAGGCAAATCAAATCTATTACATGTGGATAGTCTGGTTTGTTTGGAGTGGTGTGAAAGCTCATTCGGACTCTGAATGTATAATTGCTTGACGTTGCGACAAGTGCAGCGATGTTGCAATTTTTGCCTCACTCTGAACCAAGTGTATCAGATGTGAAAATGACCTTAAAGCTAGTGGTAGGCAGTCAACCAGCTTTAATACCATCATGGGCATAATTTCTACCAAGAAATTGATTTTTGCAATACAGTCATCACTGGAATAATTGCATATGTGGTGTTGTAGTGCTCACACAATGCCTAACCAATGCCACCAATAGCTCAAACATAGTAGTGTAGCAGAGTGATATACAGTACAACCAAGCTGAACCCTTCAGTCCTGAAAAATGAAGCCAATGCAGAAGTGCAATACGGCAAGTGTCCACTTGAGGCTGGCTGCATAAACACTAGAAGACACGTACACAACACATGTAAAAAAGCTGTTTTTTACACTAGAAATACACTGGTTTACAGCCTGGTTCAAAAAACAGAACATGTCTCCTAAGCTATGTCTTCATGAGCACACTGTACAGGGGGGAATGTTTTTGTACCACAAAAATTTCCATTATATTGAGGAAAAACCTCACTGCGCACTGATTGACAGCTTGACTGGCAGACGCTACCTATCTGTCAACCAGAAGGCTAGCTTTAGTGATAGCTTAGATGACAGGAAGTGGTGCTCAGTGGGCGGGCTCTTGTCTGCCATTTGGTTGATCAAAAGTACGGTTGAGACAGCAATTTCAATATGGAAGCCGCCACGGATTGGTTTTAAAAGCTGTTTGAGTCCGTCTATTGTAATTGAACAGCTGACGTCACACAGGCTTTGTCCAATTCTTTTTAAAGTCTATGAATATAACAAACAGCAGCTCACTTCGAGTCCTGTCACCAGGATGATTCACTCAGAAATGGTGAATGAGAGACTTGAGCTTAGCGCTTTTCTAGTCATCTGACTACTCATAGCACTTCTACGCCACAGGTCACACCTATCGCTGCAGCCGGATAGCTCAGTGGTTTACACTATTGACTGTGGTATGGGAGATTGGCGGTTTAAATCCCAGTCAGAGCACAAGTGTCCAGTGTGGGTCCATGGACAAGGTCTTTAATACCAGGAACACCTGTCCAAGGTGTAAATGGCTTTTTTTTAAAGCATTGTATCATTCACTCCGCATTCACATACTGATGGCAGAGCTTGCTATGGAGAATTGGCCATCAGGATTTGCTAATCCCATTCCAACGCATCTATATGAATTTAAAAGAAGCAGTGGGAAAAAATTGGGTTGAGTGTCCAAGAATATTTGGTAACTGCGGGAGCTGTTACCCACAACCTTCCGATTGCAAAATGACTGACTACCTACTAGGCCACAGTCACCACCGTATTACAGTTACGGTTACATCAAGAAAACAGGCAGTACAACTGAAGGCAGACTCTGACTACATAATTTTTTTGGGTCTTTCACGACGGCACCATGTCAGACAACGCAATGAGACTCTTGTCCTGTCCTGGCTGACAGCCTGGCCACACAAGTGTGAGCCCGACCGCTCATCGCATGCTGACCTCACCTCTGTGATTGTGTGTGATTTCACAGGTCGTTGAGGGGGGGGGGTGGGTCAAAGTGGGTGAATCATAGCTATGACAGAAGCACTCTGTGTGATTCTAGCAATCTTTTGCAAAAGAAGAAAAAAACAAATGACTATGGACTAGTCCAGATTTATCAAAAAGAGGACAATAAGGGCCATCTCTTCTTCAAATATACCTTGAGGCATGAATGGGATTACATGCCAAGAAATTTAGCCCAGTTAACTTCACCAATACATACAGCTTCACTGTTTGCACGCATAAATCTCAGGGGGAGAAGAAGTGGGGAGTTGTTTAATATCACTCATACAGGGTTGATGTCATTAACATCAGGTGCCGAGGCTCATAATTAGGCCTGATGTTTGAAGATGAGATGCAACTGTCCAAAATCTGGCTGAATTTGTGTTGTCTGAGCTGGCCTTAACCTGCAGTGCAGTAATCAGGTTACTGTGCTAAGTTTGATGCGTAATAACAGCAACATGCAGCGAGCCTCTTATACAAAGTGTCTTTGATAGAAGCTCAGTACTGTGATGGGTCGACTGTGTTAAACTTAAGCCCAGCACTGCAGCGACTTGTATTACATCGTCTTAAACAACTGTTTAAAGGTGGTTTTAAACTAATGACTCACTTATTCTAGCTGCGTGATCATTCAAAGAAGTGGAGGTCAAAGAAGCAGCTGTAAACACCATAACTGCATACACTTGCCAGTACCTCTGCTAAACCTGACTTTTCTCAGTGGCAAACAGGTTATTTCCAACAAGTTCCTCACAATAAAAGTCTGTAGTTTTACTTTGTTTGAGAGCTTTTGGTGTTTTTAGAAGATAAATTAAACCTACCCTAACCCACAAATGCAGTTACAGAGAACAGAATGTCCAGGGACTTCTAGCAACATTTTCTGCGAATCTGCCATCACAGGCTTATTATGGGGAGAGAACAGGGTATTAACACAAAAATATGCAGTCACATGCATTATCCCTTTTCATTTTACAGTATTGCAATTACCGCCCATATCATCCAGCTCCACTTTGAGCTGAGCAAAGTGCCTTACAAGCATGAGTAAAAGACAAATAATGCTAATAGATATCAAAAGCATGAATAATGCAAACTTCGCTCTCCTCATCACCCCCCTGCTCCTTTAAATTTGGACCCAAACAGGGGCTAAACTCTCAGCAGCTCCTCCATCCACTTCAAACAAGGCCTGTTTTCTTAGAGCTCTCAGTGGGAAAAGCCAGCGCCAGCCATGGAGAGTCTCCAAGGGACTTGTATGAGAGGCACACAAGAGAAAAAAGGGGATGGGGTAGTCAGATTGGAAAGAGGCGGACTGGGAGAGAAAGTGAGTGAGGAGACATACCCCCTGTGCATGACAATGAGCAGACCATTCAATTAGCATTGCTTTATGGCCCCTGATGTTGATTACCTCAGACAGGCCGGCAAGTCCCATCCTTTTACTGATTAAAACCAAGAGAAGCACAGCAATGAGACACTTGGAGCGATTGGTCAGACAGTGGAGGCTTTCTAATTTTGGTTTCATAAGCAAGGAGAAACAAGGTCAATGGTTTCTTGGAAACAAAGCCTGCTTGTGTTTGTGTCACATCCACTGCACTGTAATTCGATGGAAATAGAAGACAAGCTGGGAGACGCAGTCACTGGGCGTCTTCTTTGAAATGGTACCTATGACTTGCATGATTCACATCTGACAAGGCAAGTGGCGCTCGACACGTGATTAATTACACTCAGAAATGTCATTACCCCCTGTGGCGTAATCAGACTGGCCTCCAGAGGGGCTCCGCGCTGATTGCCAAATGTGTCAACAGTGACAGTCTTTGATGATGGTCCGGTTAAGTGGGCGTCATAGCTGATGATTCTCAATTTAGAGAGCGGACGCAGCTTGCTGCGCCATGACTCCGGTTCATCAAAGCAGCAGTCGTATTATTTACCCTTTAAATGGACCACCTCACTATGTATGCCGTCTGTTCTGTACTGTCTCTCCCCGTTATTTCTCCCTTTACCGCCTCCTTCCTTCCTCTACATGAACACTGATGTGATAATTGGTCCCATTGTACTTTCTTCTGCAAGAAAAACACTGTCAGAGGCTGTAAAAGCTGTAGCTATGTGAGCTAGAGCGCTGGTGTCTGGTTTGGAGTTCTGAGCCATCAGTTAGGAGTCATCTGGCAATGGCAGGTAAATCAGATCGACATGCAATCCGCTCAAACGTCTATTAGGCGCCTAAAAATATTCAGACCTTATTTGAGTTCTCACCTGCTTTCATGTTTATTTCCATGGCGTCACTCAAGGTGACACTGTCGTCAAATGTCGAGGAGGATAATTGTGGGCAGCAGAAAATAAACACTGACATTAGTGCCTCAAAGGCCACTCGCAGCAAAGTCTGTGCCTTGTCTGCCTGCTAAAAAGCACTGTGACAGACAGCTCTGACATCCAATATGGGGGATGAGGTGAGAGGAAGTGGAGTGAGGAGGCAGAACAAGCGTGCAGCGTTTTAATCACAATTTCGCCCATACTGGCGCCTGCATGTAAGCGATGTTTGTTGCTTATTTAATAATTCATCCCAAAGCCACTGACCCACTCAATTAAATCCCCCATGATTCTGTCTTATAGTCTCCCTTTTTCTACAAGAATGTAAAGCAGAAAAGACAAATAAATATTGCATTTTCAATATTCAAACAGTTGCAGGGAGGGATAAACAAGAAGAAGGGAATTGGTAAATATGATTGCCTTGGTAATTAAAGAAAGACGACGAAAAAGGAGTGTAGGAGAAGGGGACGGGAACGGACAGGAAGATTCGGTTGTTATATATGAAATGCATTTGCGACAAGATTACATAAAGAGAAATAGTAGAGGATTACAGCAGAGCAAGGGAGGGGAATGGGAGTAGAAGTAGGAGGAGGCAGGAATTGGATGAGGTCTCCAAGGCCCTGAGGTGTAGATTTAGACCGCCATGACCTCGGCCCAGCAGAGGAGGTGTGTATTTGTGAAAAAATGTGGATGTGCTCAGAGAGAGTGGATGCATGTGTAACTAGAGGGAATAAGGGGGGATCTGGAGCAAATATACAGAGGATGTTTATATGAGAGCTGATGTTTGTGTGGAAAGGTTTCACTGAACATCTTTTTCCAGAGTGAGGATACCTATCAACCTGCCCACTGAGTCTCTGGTGGCCTTTGCCGCCACAGCTCTGATGGGGGCATCTCCCTGCCCTTGCGTGTCATTGTGTGTGCTCATAAGCATTGTGCGTGTATGTCTGCGGATGCTTCAGAGCTCCTCTGTTCAGCCAAAAGTGGAAAGCGAACAGCGGGTTGGATGATGCCGAGGTGGAGGGAAGGTGGAGAGGTGTGTTTCACGGGGCGTTAGAGGGTGGGGTGTGTTTTTGGTCGGTGGCAGCTGGAGGTGACGCCGGCAGCCGTGCAATAATGGCTTGCAATGGGAGGAGGAGATGGGGAGCCAGTAAGCAAGCGGCGAAGTAGATCAATGACACGACGGGCGCGGCTACAACAAAGTGCTCCGGCCCCGTGTGTGTTGATGTGCTGGAAATTGCATCTTCAAGGAAACGTGCTTGATGAGATTGCGGGATCAATAGAGGACGGGAGCTGCCAGGCTGCTGAGCGACTCGAAAGGCAAGGGAGGCCAAGACTGGGTCTGAATGAGAATTGAGGGGAGCAGACCATGGCTGTGTAACTTTCCTCTGATGGTCTAATACAATATGTCACCTCGGTCACTGGAGGGGCCGAGACGGAGGAGCTAAGAGAAGCGGTCTGCCAACAGTAAAGGCTGTTAAGGTCTTTGGAATCCAGAAGCAAATTGAACAGATTCAGTTCATTCACAGCAATCCTGAGGCTGGCATTAACCCTTCATAGGGCACTCCTTGATATACTTAAGAATTCAAAATTTAAACCCTGGAGCAGCAGACGTTACAAGAATTCTTTTTACTTTTGACACATTTTTATCATTATTATGTTGCAAATCAAGGTCAGCAAAGTGACCACATATGGTTCCTCACTGAGCAATGGTAAAAAAAAAAAAAAAAAAAAAAAAAATCCAAAAATTGTATGTATGTTAAAATGTTAATAGTGGGAAAATTAACCAACATGAAGTCACAGTTTATTAGGTAACATTTTATGTAAAACCAAGGACATGTGGCATTTAACAGGGATAAGTCAAACCTAACAGACTGATCTGGGATGTCTGCGGTGTCCCCTGACAGGGTAGCAGCAATAAAGCTTACAGCATGAAGAAAATAGTAAAAAATGTCAAACAAGTATAATAAAACTGGTCAAAATCACATATATTTCAGCGTTTATGCCATTTATATTTTCCCTTATAATTCAAACAAAAAATTGAAAAAAACACAAATATTTAATTACTTTATGAATTACTGCAGAAACAAGACTTACAGTAAAACAAAATACAAAAGTTAAATATATCATACAAGTATAACAAAACTGACCAAATTCACACATATTTCATGGCTTATGCCATTAATTTTTTTTTCCTTATAATTCAAACAAAAAAGAAAAAAACCCACAAATATTAAATTTATGAATTATTGCAGGAACAAGACTGATAAATTGATAAATAAATAATACAATAAAAAAGTAAAACATTGCATTCAAGTAGAATTAAACTGTTACAAAGTTATAAATGGCCAAAATCATACATGCTTTCATATCATACCGTTTATTTCTATCAGAAACCTAGAAAAATCCCAAATAATGAATAACTAATTGAATTTTAGTGACTCACAGTAAAGATAAAAACTCTTATATATACCAAACAATTGTAATAAAACTGTTATGAGGTAATAAAGCTGACCAAATCACACAACATAATTAAATATGGTATTATTTTTCCTTATAATTATAGTAGAAAACTTAAAGAAATAGAAATATTGAATTACTAAATTGATTCTAGAAGCAATAAGACTCAAAGTAAGAATACAAACTGAGAAATGACACATAAGTAGTATGAAACTGTTATACAGTTATTTAACTGACCTCAAATCTCATCTTTTCTCATCTCATTATTCATACCTTGAAAATTTCTAGAAATTCTAGAAATTAGTCACAGTAGTCAAACTTCTCAGTCACTCTTTGAGCTAGTATTTGTATTGTATTATTTGCACAAAGTCCTATGCAAATGACACGTATCGTGACATTTAGCACTACTATTCACCTCTGAGTTTCATTAGCTTACCATGGTTTATTATGATGTCAGCGCCGGTGATATGGAACTAAAATACTAGACTAAACAAGTCGACCAAAGTGACCACAGTTCTTTGCAGATGACGTCATGCAGTAGCAGTGAACTACAGATGGGGGTCGAATAGTGATTTCTGCATAGAGAAGTGCTACCAAAAAGGCCCATTTTAGGCTGTTTTCGACTATGCCAAGCATTCAAAGCTTTTCTGTCCTGAAAGTGGTGACACATTCAGGCAAAAAAGGAATGTGTAAAAGATCCAGAGAAATGGCAGTAGACAGGAAGGGTTAAAAAAAAGCCTCCCTCAAAAGTCTGGACTAGCTATGTCACATAATGATCCTGTATGGTCCGTTTCTACAAAGCAGTCCAGTTTGGTTCAGAGCAGTTTTGCCATGGTTTAGCACAATAGACTCTGATCTTGCCCATGTTTCCTTAGCTGATGTCTGTCCAGTCTTGCTCGTTGTGACAGGAAATGCGTCTCTTTTAGAGATCCAGATCATCTCAGTAGAGCTGGTTGTTTGGCTCCCAAGCGGCTCTTCAGTGGGTCACAGTTTGGCTTTTTAAATGTGGATAAAAAAAAACGAAGGATGGAGGAAAGGAAACTGGCACCCAAACGGGAGCTAGCTACTGTGGCTTACATTGACAAAAATGAGGACTTATTTATATGACAAAGGGGCTCAGCTAGCCTCTTAGCTCAGTGCAAGACTCCTCATGACTTTTGTCTCTGGCTAGACACCACTTCAAGACAATCACTTCTTTGAAAAGTGTAGGGATTGCACTCATTGTCTGTAGAAATTTTCTGATGATAATTGCAGTGTTGAGGTCCATTTAGAGCTCTAAAGTACTAACTTTCTTCATTCCCATTCATTCCTAAGGGTTGTCCACCACTTCCTGCCCCCCATTCTGCATTTGCACATCATTGGGATCATGTGACTTCAAACAAGTTATAAATGATTCCTTGGCCTATAGAGGGTTAAACACGCTGTGGTGCCTAATGAAGCTAGCATGCGTGACGCCAATGTAAGTGATGTCACCAATCAAACATCCTGTCTCATTTACAGTAATGATTCATATTAATGGGCAGGAAATTGGATCAGTGACACATTCACATGTCCATGGATGCACACAGCTAGAATACCAAACAGGCAGTTGGACAGCTGATGATTGACTTTACTTTGAAATATAGTTAATAAAGTTTAAAACATTTCTCTTCCTGTCTCTCAAACTCTTAAACACTCAGCATCCTGTCTCCACAAGTGCTTGATCACTCTCTCATTCATAAGTTCTCTATCAGCAAACACACATGAATGTAAAAACCACTCATCCAAGTCAAGCAATGCAGCAGAGGTGCCCCCCCCACATCCCCTTCTATACAAGGCTGTTTCTATGGCAACAAGCTCCAGTTTCTGGCACTGAAAAGTGGAAACTTACAGGAAGTATGAGCGGCCTCAAGGGGGCAGGAAGGGGGATGGTTGGTGGACTTGGTTGGTGGTCGGGGGGAACTGGAGACAGAGTTGGGGTTGAAGATGGTGGCTGCTGGGTGGGGGAGGTTACAGGGATGGAGACGCCTGCTACTTCATTGTATGGTCTCAGTGGGGACTTTGTTATTTACCCATCTCTCTTGTGCTATCTGTTTACCCAACTTCACGCTTTTGCCCCTCCTTCAGCTGAACCAGTTTATTGAAATTCATCAGGATCCCTGATTGACATCAAGGCATCTGCTGCCAGAGGGGCGGACGCTTTGTAGCTCAGCCTTGAGGTCTGACATGTAGGTCAAGAGTACTCGGAGACAGAAGGCTTGTTGCTCACTTCTTGTTTCCTGTCTCTCTCTGCCATTGAAATTCACCTCTAAGCCTCTTCTCCTCTCCTCTTTGTGGGTTTAAAGAATTATTCCGCTCACTTTTGAGCTGGTTTCATGGAAGATTTATCAATGTCTCACCTATAATCCTGACAGCCGAGTGACCAAGCCTGCGTAAGTTCTGGAAAATCCTTCAGTCTTGAATTGTAAAACACAGCATGAAAACCCGAATTACAAATGCACCACCATAAAACTGCAGCTTGATTATAAGCCAGCAGAAAAGTTTTCTTCTATTACCTTGAATATGAGTGTTTGTGTGTTGCAGCATTTGGCTGCAGGGGACAGGCTGGGAGCTTGGCAGAGGTAGTGGCGGACAAACTTTAGGCCATTTTCTCACCTAAGACTTCCTTGTGCAATATTATTGTTTCTCCTTCTCTTCTCTTCTTGCTCTCTGGAGAGATTTGACTGACAAACATCTAAGATTTTTCTCTTCTATAGCTCCGCCACTGTTGAATTCTTTGCCTTATTCTCACAGTGCTTTTTACCTTTACCTTCCTTTTCCCACTCATTGGCATCTTCTTACTCTTCCTTCCCACTATGTATCTTTCTTTCCAGCTCGCTTTAAGCCTATACTTCAAAATAACTGTGATTGGCATATCCAAAAGGAATACCATGGCATGCATGACTTTCAAAATGATTTTTTTCTTTCATTGAAATAGGACATATTCGCATGTTTAAAGACGTTTCATTCAAAGAATTTCCACCTGATTGCGATGGATTTGCAGGTTTGCTCACTTATCGGTGAGCTCTCAGAGTGTGTAGGTGTGAAGTGACAGTATTTCTGAAGGAGATGTTTTACTTGCATAGGCAGACTTTTGCAACACTTTCTAGTGCTGCCCACTGACAGTTGTTGCAGAGAAATGTGGCCAGGTTAAGAGAGAGAAAAAGCTGTTTTTATTACAGACCTACACCTCAATTTTCATCCCACAGTCAGCTTTGAAACAGCAATTCCTCAGCCCATCTGGGAGAGTAGAAATCTCCTGCCTTTGCTGCTAGAGAAATGTCAGAGTAGTTCTGGACTATTTACAGTTATAATTCAGACAGTGGAAGGACAATTTCTACACCTCCACGATGCGCATCTGTTGTCTGAGCCACCTGAATTGAAAGTCTTGCTCTCGGTGGACTAGAATCTGGCTGGCTAACTTGAAATCCAGAGATGGGCTCTGAAACTTTGAAGATGCCTCTGACTGGCCCCTGTAAATGAGTTTTTCTTATTTTTCCTCCACTGCATCGGCCCCTAATCCTCCCATGAGTCAGTGTTTCTCTTTCCCTCCGAGTTCCTTCGGCTTGTTTCCCTCCTTACCTCCCTTTCTCTGTCTCTCTCCCCTGCTCAGTGTCCCCCTTGTTTACCTTTGTTCTCCCTTGATCGGACTTAGAAAAGCCCAATCCTTCTGACCCTTGGTACCCCGTCCTGCCTCCAGCCTTTCCACAGGAATGAGCAAATCTGATGATCAATTCTCTCTTTCTTTCTGTAGCATGCTGAGGTACTCACAAAAACCCCGAAACTACCGCAGAGTGCTGAAATCGTCTCAGCCTCGCTGCCTGCCAGCCAATTACCACACCACATCACCAACCCTGCCACCTGTCCCCACCCCCACCTGTGCTCCTCTGCGCCTCGATCTATCCCTTCTTCCCTTACAATCCACACGTAGAGAAGTCTGCTTTTATCACCTTTAATTACCCACTGCGCCAAAGTTCTCTCTCCTACAGAGCTACGACCCTTGATTGTCTCACACCTTCACCTACTCCATCAATCCTCCAACAGCGGTTTACCCTTCTCCAACTTGTTTGCAATTATCGCTCCAGTTTCTCCTTTTATTTCAGTTTTTTTCTTTATTCCTTCCTCTCCCTCTGAGCCTGTCCAAACGGAATCCCTGCTGAGCCAGCGTCCCTTTCCTCTCAGTGTTTTTCTTTCAGCTTTAATTAAAACCTCCCTGATATGAACACCCGTTTTCTACCACTCTGCATCCTCTTCTTTTAATGTGTAACAGCCATGTAGTGTGATCTCATTAAATACGAATCCATTACATAATGAAAGCCTATCACTTGCTAATGGGAATCTCTGCCATTATGTCTTCTGTTGTCTTAAATTAGAGCAATATTTCCTGGATCAGCAAAAACACCTAATGTGCACTTTTTAAGTAACTGTGTGCATCGAGACCGTCATGGAGGTGCCTCGGTTAGTGCTGGACTCTAATTGGAGTCTTCATCAAACACGGCCTTTCTTCATAGAGTTTGCATGTGCTTCTCTACGGCTTCCTCCCACAGTGAAGACATGCTTGTCTGGTTAATTGGTGACTCTCATTACTTGTAGGTGTGAATGTAAATGTCACTGTCTGTCTGTCAGCTCTGTGATTGACTGGTGGTCGGTCACATCTCACAACCAATGACAGCTGAGATTGGCTCCAGCCTGACATTATCACAAATGGGATGAACAGAATCAATAATGGATGGATTGATTTTGCTTGTTAAAAATAATCCCAGGACTTTACAAGTTGAACTTTTTAAAAATTACTTGGCAACTGTCAGGGCACTGTAGGCCTGAAGGGCCTTCATATCTTATAGGTCATTTCCACCGAGCGGTCCGGTTCAGTTCAGTACGTCATGGCACGCATTTTTTTGGTTTCCAAGGGTTGAAAGGGTCCCAAAAACACCAACTGTTCCATCCCACCTTTCTGGCACCCTTCTATAGGGGTACCACTCTCACCTATCAATCCCAAAAAGGTGGAGCTACACACAATTATAGGGGTTTGCACTGACATCACTTTCTAGTTTATTCTTAACACCAGTTAAGCCTTTAGTTTATTTTTAATGTGACAAATTTGCACGGTACAGCTCGCAACTTTTATATTATGTCTTATGAGCTGTTGTAAACTTGATGTATTCACTTATTAACATACCGCCACAACTTAAAACATTTCTGGACATGTACACTTCTATCAGCTGAGGATCTGTACTGACCACGCTTAACATAGTTAAGATGTACATAGGTATTACATTTTCAGCTGAAATAAAACTGTTAACTGCTTATTCCCTTCTTATTTCTGTCACTCCTTTCTACATCTCAGTGGCAGGATTTGCAGACTTGCGCTGACTGTGTTATCACATGCATAGCCTCGACAGTCCACCCACAAAGCGAGGGTATGGGTATCTGTGGGGTCAAGCGTACCGAACCATACCAAACCCCGCTCAATCAAACAGGACCACCTGATGGAAACATGGCTTTGGAAAATAATATTTGAAATTTCATCAGTACATGTAGAGTGGCAGACCAGGGTAGTGGTTCCCATTTTTAACCCCTAAAAAATGGGAGGGCCTGCCATCAGGTCAGCAGAATTTTTTTTTTTTTTTTTGCGACTTTTCATTTATTAAAAAAATGTAAATGTAAAAAGCTTTCCACCACCAGAAAGCTCTGATTCTCAAGATCATGACCATGTAAACCATTCCAGAATAAAACCACTACAGCAGCCACAAGCAATGCATTTGTCAGGCTACAAAGAAACAGTAAAAACAATAGTTATTAACGATGCTATGTAGAAAAATGTCTGCCAACCTCAGTTCTTTTTGGAGTCAACAATTTGAAACTCCTGGACTTTTCCTCATAAAACAGGTGTAACATCCTAGTTTTCTGTTATATTGTTAGTGAGGGTAGAAGACCGTGAGATTGACAAGTCGACAGCATTGGCAGTGTTGCAGATGTTGTACTGGACTGTTGTAGTGAAGAGAGAGCTGAGCGGGAAGGCAGAGCTTTAAACTTACCTCTCCAACACCCACCTAAGTGGTGAGACTCATATAACGTGGCTACATAGTTTACATAGCTGCTTTGTGAGCTCAGCTCTAGCTATGTCAGCTACATAGCACTATTATCTCTAGCTATGGTAGCTTGAGCAACATAGCTAAAGCTAACTTTACTACGCAGATAACATGGTTGCGTAGTTTACTTAGTAGCTTTGTTTGCTACGTAACTTACGCAGCCAACTGAGCTATGTTAGCTACACTGGCTACATTGGAATATTTCAATAGAGGACAAATTTTTTTCCTGTAAGCAGACTGTTTGTTAATGCTTTTATTAATGTTTGTTATCAGGTTTTTCAGGTCAGGTTTTTGACTTTTACATTTTGGTGTCCTAATCCTTACCTTACCTTTGCCTTAAATGAAAGTTTAATATGATTTTATTTAGAAACTTTAAGTGTGTGTTTTCATTCTGTGGCTGTCAGAAATGACTGTTCTGCAGCCAGACTGTCTCCGTTAGGGCTGCTGGATTGTGGCAAAATTCATTAACAGGATAATTTGAATTAATATTGAGATGTAAATTATTAAATATAATTACTCATTGACATTACAACATCTGCATAACATGCAGTTAAAGCACTTAAACTTTCTGAAGACTTTGAAAAAGACATGATAAATTATAGGCTAAATAAGTGAAAATCACAAATATTGCTGGCATCGGGGCAAAACCTTGTATCTCCATTTTTCATGAGTTTAATTTTTTTTCACAAGGTGCTATTAGTCACCCTTTACATCTGTCAGTGGGTTTTAACCAGTTTTAAAGCAATTAAAAGTTTCAGAAAGATGCTGACCATGACCATTCATAGTTAAATTAATTTAAATACAGCATTTTTTTAATGGGGTTATTGCATGAACTGCTTCCGCATTTGGCATTAGACCGCTCCCACACTTCCAGTCGGGAGAAGAGAAAGGCGTATGATGGCAAATTCGTTGCGGTTTACTCTGTGTTTGCATGAGTTACCTGAGCTGACTGTCAATGACGAGTTAAATTTAGCTGAAGGTGTACATTTCAGCATGCAGCAACGATGTCCAGAAGTGCTTTTAACCTGTTTTTGAAACATCATTTTAGCATGTTTGGATGCCAAGCGATGATGATAGAGTAAACATTAACAACAATCGAAACAAAAAACCCACAGAAACGGACAAATTAAGGCAGTATAGGAGGGTTTAGATTCCATTTTGGCTTAGCACGTTTCGTTGGGCGGAAGTTGTGAAATGGTCTTATTTTCCACTGGAAATACACCACCCCCTGCCGTGCATAGACCCCACTCCCTAAAAAGTGGTGATTTTGACCAGCGATATATTAAATAATGATTTGCAATAGAAAATGAAAAAATAAAAGAATTACTTTCATGGCCAAAATATCACAAAAAACACTGAAACATTTATCACATGGTAAAATCCATGGACAAAGAGAGCATAACAGCATGTGGTAATATAAATGTCTCATTTCATGATTATAGAAGGCCAACGTTGTTCTTTAAACTTAATGTCATAACACCAATCAATAAAAAAAGGGTAATACTTGATTTGTATTTGCCTTTTCTATCTCTTAGCTGTTGAATTCATAGTTTAAATAAATCTGAGCTTGTTGCACTGTTCCTTCCATAGGTTGTGTATTATTGGATTTTTGATACTGAATATTGTACGCATATAGTGTCAGAACCCTCAGAATGTTCTTTATCGCTAGTTAAGTTGTTAAAATGCTGGAAGCTTGACTGTTTGTTGAACTTGGGTCTGTTTGATTTGCACACCATGGCTTTCTCAGTTTGTCCTTTGCAGGTTTGTCCAGAAAGGCTCCCATCAATCTTTCAACACTCCCCTTCCATTTCAGCACTTCATTATACAGCAGATATTATTCTGTGGTGCCCCTGATGCTTTCTAGCTTCTCCACCGGGGTGTTTGTTTGCTAGGAATGTAAAATTTGATACCAAATAAACACCATTGTGGCTGGAACTTTCAGCCAGCTGCTTGCAGTCATTGCCTTTTTTATTGGCCAATGTGGCCTGGTGAAGTTGGGTTAGACAGGTAACTCTGCTAACAGGCACTCTGAGCTGCAAGGTCAGTGGTTAACAGCTCCCATGAAAAATCCTGCTGTCTCCTGAAAACCACATTTTTTCAATTGAAAGGTTTATTAAAAGCTGGAGGAGACCCATGGGCTCGTAGGTTAAAGGCTGTGTCAACCAGCCAGAGTTGTTTACATCTGAGAAAGCCTGGAGGAGAACAGGCAGGTTTAACATTGTTTTATGGGAGGATTGTGTTGGCTCCAATCACAGCTCCGAGGAAAAGAAGAGGAAAACCGTGTGTTGTGTTTATGATCGCTAAAAATCCTCTTTTGACAAGGCCTTGTTCAGAGAATAGTCAAAAACAGCCATTCTGAAGAAGGCTTAGCCTATCTGTGCAGGTGTCACGTTGTGTTAACAGCATAGCACTTATTTGTCCCGCTCATCTGTAGTGTTTTTGACCTCTTATCCTCCATCTGAGCAGCAAGCATCCGCCTTCTGACTCTTCACCTCAATTTGCTGCTTCACATCCACCAAGCAGAGGCTTCAAAGTTCTTGCGGTTTGTGTGTCCATCTCTCTCTCTGGTTTTAGAAGTCCCCTTTGAAGTAAAAGTTCAGGCGAGAACATTTTACAACCAACCTGTTTTCCAGCCTTTTCCTTGATTTTCTATTGATTCCCATCTGCTTTGGTCGTGGGGGAAAGAGGGAAGGAAAAAAAAGAAAGATAGGGTGGACAGCATTGGATCGATGGTAGCTTGACTTCCTGTAGGGGGATGGGTGGGATGTGTGAAGGATGAAAGTCCTTGCCAGGCCTGCTTTGCTAGCAGGGGATTAAGAAACAAAATAAGCATAATGATTCAGCTTTATTGAATTCCAAAATATACCTCAACATTCAGATTTCCATGCAATTTTCAGCGGTCTTCCTTCATATTGAACTTGCAAATGCTGCGACTGTGAGGTACTGGTTGTTATTGGAAATCGTTAAAGGACATCAATTTGTGAGCTCAAGGCCGACTTTGGAAATGATAAAGGCAAATATCTGTATCTAAAGTAAGCAGTGAAGATGTACTGCAATTCATTGCTAAATCTTCCCCTGCGGCTATTTTTCTACATTTATTGTGTCTTTGAGTCTGGCGTCACATGGTTGACACACTCAGAAGAGGAATAAGAGCCTTTTTTTTATGTGATGCCAAAAAGAGGAAGAGATGTGAAAACCCACCATACAAATCAGAATCCCAGATGCTTTCCCTTAAAAATACAATCAAATTGACATGCCGTTCATGCCCATGCAATCAGGCGAGCCAGTCATTAATTATGGTTGTGTAGTAGACCTCAAAACCTCAATCCACAAATGTAGCAGCTGCATGCAGCCGTCTCCTCTGTGTGCTCTGTATCTCCACGCTGAATTCCTAGAGCAGCTCCATACGGCACTCCCTCACCAGTCGTCCTCCATGGCTTTGGCCAAGCGTGCAAATGGCAAATGGACAGCGGGCGCCCCGGCGGCCCTCTCAGCCCATGTCTTATTCATGAGCAGGGGTCGCTGCGATGCCCCTCGTCACACTCCATGTCAGAAACACACTCTACCCTGTGCGCCAGAGCCTCTTACCCCCCCCCATCAAAAAACCTCTGCCTACTCACTAAAACCTCCATGACATTTTCACTTTATGTGCCGCTGTGCTCCCATCTTGCCCAGCCAGGAAAGTGATAATAGTAATAGCCGGCCGTAACGGCAGGAAACACTCATCTGAAATGTAATCCAGTGCAACATCCAGCTCGCAGCTAGTCAGCACTCCTCTATAATTCACACGGATGCTGCATGAATATAATAATGTGATTATTGGTGTTTTTATATTGCAACATACCAGTGAGGAGAATGCAATGTTGTGGTCAGGCTTCAGGCCAGGATGCAAACCCACCCGTCCCACCCAGCGTCTCATAAAGAGCAGAGAGTGGAGCTAAGCGAGGGGGGAGTTCAGATGATTACATGGCTCTCTGGTTTTGTGAAGATGGGTCCAGCTTCCTAGGCAACTATGACATCAGCAGTCTGACATTCAGGATGAAATGTCTACTGTGCAGCACCGGCTCTGCCAAGCCAGTCAAGTCAATAAAGTAATAAAGTCGTATTGAGCACCAGGCTTTGCGTAAAGGTCGGGTCATTTTTTGGTGGCTAGGCGGAAGCGCTGGATGGGTAGAAGGTTGTGGCATTATCAATAATAATGTCTGAGTTCCAGAGAGGACGTCAACACTCATTGAACTCACTTTTAGATTTAGCCCATTAAGCCCAACAGCAACAATAGCAGGCAAAGATCATGATTATCATTTGCCTCCATTAAATAGATATAACCCCAATTCCAAAAAAGTTGGGGCGGTGTGTAAAATGTAAATAAAAAAGAATGCAATGATTTGCAAAACTCATAAACCCATATTTTATTCACAATAGAACATAAACAACATATCACATGTTGACACAGAGACTTTTTACCATTTCATGAAAAATATTAGCTCATTTTGAATTTGATGGCAGTAACACTTCTCAAAAAAGTAGGGACAGGGCCATGATTATTGTGTAGCATCCCCTCTTCTTTTATCAGCAGTCTGTAAATGTCTGGGAAGTGAGGAGACCTGTTGCTTGAGTTTTGGGAGAGTTTTGCCTTATTCCATCTCAAAAGAGCTTTGGCCTAGAGAGGACAACAGTGCCTCTTTATGGTGTTAACATATCACTTCTCTTTTGCATGATACAGCTTTAACTTGCTCTGTGAATGGCATTGTGAACTGCGGTGTGACAGGGAGACAGTAATTTCTGGAGGTGTTCCTGAGTTCATGCAGTGATTTCCAGTAAAGAATCATGCCTGTTTTTAAAGCAGTGTTGCTCTCAGGGCCTGAAGATCACACAGATCCAATACTGACCTCCAGCCTTGTCCCTTGAACACAGAGATTTCTCCAGATTCTCTGAAACTTTTGATGATAGTATCACTGTGTAGGTGGTGGGATATTCAAAGTCTTCACAAAGTTGAGGAACATTTTCCTTGAACTGTTCCACAATTTTTGGACATATTTTTTTTCAGAGTGGTGAACCCCTATATATATATTTACATATATACATGTTATTTACACATACACTCACTGGCCACTTTATAGGTATACCTGCTCAATTGCTTGTTAACACAAATAGCTAATCAGCCAATCACATGGCTGCAGCTCAATACATTTAAGCATGCAGATGTGAACAAGACGACTTGTTGAAGTTCAAACTGAGCATCAGAAAGAGGAAGAAAGAGGTTTGAAGTGACTTTGAACATGACATGGTTGTTGGTATTTCAGAAACTACTGATCTACTGGGATTTTCAAGCACAGCCATCTCTAGGGTTTCCAGAGAATGGTCAGAAAAAAGAGAAAATATCTAGTTAGCGACAGTTGTGTCAACAAAAATGCCTTGTTGATGTCAGAGGTCAGAGAAGAATGGGCAGACTGGTGTGAGATGATAGAAAGGCAACAGTAACTCAAATAACAACTCGTGACAACCAAGGCATGCAGAATACCATCTCTGAACACATGACATGTGGAACCTTAAGGCAGTTGGGCTACAGAAGCAGAAGACACTCCTGTCTCATAAGTCTCAATTTCAGCTGTGACAATCAGATGAAAGGGTCAGAATTCAGTATAAACATGAAAGATCCATCCTGCCTTGTATGGTTCTGGCTGGGGTGTAATGGTGTGGGAGATATTTTTTGGCACACTTTGGGCCCCTTAGTACCAGCTGAGCATTATTTAAATGCCTCAGCCTGCCCGAGTATGTCCATCCCTTTTACGACCACAGTGTACCCATCTTCTGATGGCTTCTTCCTGCAGGGTAATTCAGCTTTTCACAAAGCTCAAATCATCTCAAACTGGTGTCTTGAACATGACATGGAGTTCACTGTACTCCAGTGGCTTCCACAGTCACCAGAGCTCAATCCAGTACAGCACCTTTGGGATGTAGTGGAATGGGAGATTCCCATCATGGATGTGCAGCCAACAAATCTGCAGCAACTGTGTGATGCTATCATGTCAGTATGAGCCAGAATCTCTGAGGAATGTTTCCCAATGACAGCTGGGATAGGCACCAGCCCTTCCGTTACTTCGAACAGGATGAATGTAAAAATGGATCTTGTTTTGTTGTTTTTTTTTCTTTCATTAACATGTTATCTTTGTTATCTAATATGTTTTACCATTATAGTGCAGATAAAAAGTATGTGTCAAACACCAACAGTAGTTGTAACCTATGTAAATGTGAATTTCTAGACAAGAGAACACCTAAATAGGGGAAAAAACCTCAGAACATTTTTATATGGGGCTTAATTAACAAAAAGATCTGCATGAAACATAAAGAAAAGATTGGGCACAAAAGAGATTAATTTGGGGCTTTTGACCACGAGCAAAACCAAGCCGTGCTGATTTGCATTTTCATCAACAGAGCCACACTAAATTCAGGCCAGCACCCCCTCCAAGCACGTTGCGCTGATGTTGAAGTGCTTCGCACGGTCCGATTTGCTGGGGGGATTTCCCCCTCTCCTACTGATAACCTCTCCATGATCAATTTTCACCCCGTAGGGAGACAGTGGAGAAACGTTTTATCCCTGCCTCTGCTCCAGCTGTCCATAACTCTGTTACAGTATGACTTAAGGTATGACACAAGATCGATACTTGAGATTTTTGTGCATACTACGGTCCAGTATGCGCACGGCTACTCACTCTGATGAGTGAGATCAGGAAGGACCAGGCACAGATCCAGGAATATACCTTTTTCTGCACCTAGTAAAAACAAAAGTTTGAGCTTTTCCCCCTCTTATATACAAATAAATTCTAGACTTTTAAAAAATAAAATGCAGGAGATGTTCTTAACATTTCGCCCATGGCGGAGTCTGTCTTTAATTCATTAAGGCGCTAGTAAAACATGCCGTTCTCATTGCCTAATCCAAAAATACAATTTATGTTCATTTTCTGCTCTTTAGAGACCCACAAATCAATAATAAGGAGACTTTTCTTTAACTTAAACGCAGGAAAATTCTCTCCTTTGATGATAAGCGTGAACTATTGTTTGTTTACTGATCACGGGCAGAGAGAGAGGAAAAGAGAGATGGGGAGAGAGAATGTAAAAAGAGCAGCTTGCAGCGCTGGCGTAGTTTAATTTTTTTGCTTTAAAACAATGTAAATTCATTCAGACCAGAAAGTGTAGAGAGATTGAGGAGGGCTCACAACACTGCGTCATCAGATCTAGACGCGCCCTCAAACGGGTAGCTCGGTTGTGGTGGAAAAGCAAGCCCCCCTGCTGCTCAAGCCGAGCCGCGCCATGTAATGGAAAAGTCCCATATGTTTGCAACAATCTGGTTTTGACCCAGTGTTCTCTTTTCTCTTCCTAGAGGGTTAGAGACTTTGTTTTTGTGTCTCTAAAGACAAGCCAACCTGAGGAATTTCACCTTTTATAGCAGCCTCCTCTTTTTAAAGATCATTGAGCATCAACAGATCGATTAAATTTTAACAAGGCACCAGTGATGGGCTCTCTGCAGGGTTTAAACATCCAATCCATCAAGGCTACGGCGCTCCTTTCCTTTCGCCTTCCACTTGGCTCTATCCATCTCTCCCCCCTAACTGGTTTAGGGAAGGGAAAATTATCTCTTGATTAAAATTTAATTAAAAGCCATTTAGCTTTTTCCCCTCCCTCCTTCACTGCCCTTAACAGAAACAACTTTCCCCACCAGTGGGGAGCATCTCACTTTGGTGGCCGGGAAAGCGCTCAACGCTCCCTGGGACTCTGATTATTTCTCAGCTTCTTTTATTACACCTATAGATCAGCACGATTAGAGTCCGAAAAGAGGGTCATAAAAATGCTTTTCTTTCTCTCACAATGGTAAACAACTCGTCTCCTGAGGTCTGAATGGAGATATATACAGCTACAACTACTCCTGATTATCTCTCCTGTTGCTACAACACCTCAGGTTCAAAGTGAAGTCCAAGGAAGAAGAAATCAACTCTAATCCACTTATCTCATCGATTCATCCAGCTCTGACCCTTCTCACTTTGGCTCTGTCTTGCCTAGAGATCATATCTGGGGTCCTGTCCCTGCTCTGTCCTGTTTGGCCTCAGTTACATGCAGAGCCAAGGGTCAGGATGCAGAGCGACTTGGAGAATCCCATCCTCTCAATTAGCCGCCTCCAGAGTCTCCCGCACACTTGGGGCTTGGGATTTAATTAAGTAATTGAACACACAATTCTCATTTGACTGTATTACGCCTCGCCGGCTCCCCCTGTGGACAGCAGTGGAAGTTGTTTTTGCATGTGTGTGCTGTATCCATCCCCCTGTCCCTTTTAACCCCCCTGGTAGCACGTAAACACAATATTTTCTGTTAGTGTGCTCATGTATGTCAGTGTGTCTTTCTGTGTTTATGTGAGCATGGTCATCCTCTGGCTGTGCTGCACCTCCTTAATGACCCATGCAGTGCCTGGGAGCGAGGGGTGTCACGGCGTCGTGACTAACAGCCTGGGCAGATTGGCTGTTGCCAAAGACCCAGCCCCAGCCAAGCCTCATGCGCACCACACATCCCACACAAAACACGCGTCACCGGGTTTCCCGCTGTTAAGATTCCTCTAAATGTGTTTACGTTGCTCTGGACTGCTGCCTTAAGATGTTATTATGAGTAGAGAGTAGAAATGGGTGTACGGGAGAGAAACATGTATGTGAAGTGCTGTACTGAGATGTTGATTGTGCAGCTGTTAAAACCAGCAGTAGGATGCAGCATGTATTATCTGGCAACACCATGGAAACACCAAACCACATCTGTATTATCCTGCAGGGGAACCCAGGAGCAAAATAAGCTCCTATTACTATACAAGGACCTGTGTAAAAATCATACTAGATAAGAACAGCAGGTCATAAAAGAGGAGGATTTGCTTCAGCTCTATTGATTTTACTATTCAGTGCACAAACAGCACAGCAAGCAAAGCAGTAGCTCATACTCCTGGTTGAATATTCATTAGCAAAGGCTGACAGGTGGTGTCTGTGTGGATCAAACTTTAAGTCATTCCTGATAAAACTGTTAAAATCTCAATAGTTCATGGGGTTTCTTTAATGGCTGTAGGGCTTTGGGAAATAAACTAGAGCTGGTAAACCATGGCAAAATGATTATTCAGAATTATAACAAGATCATGATAATAAACATGATTACAAACCGATTGTATCTGCATCTGTACATGAATTTCAAATATAAACTAAATAGTATTGCCATTTGCAACTTATATACTCCTGCCCACAGATTCCCCCTGGTAATCTTTGTAGTGCACATTTGGTTCACGGAAAGTTAAGAGAGCTTGAAATGTCAGTATCAGATGCCTGTAAATCATTTTTAAGAAACAACAACAACAAAAAAACATTCTCCATAGCAATGTCTCATTTGTAACCAGTGTTGGGGTAGTTGCTGAAAAATAGTAACCAGTTACAGTTACTAGTTACTGCTATCAAAGTATAAGAAGTATAGTGTGTAAAGTGTATAACAATAAAAAGTAGCCAAGTTAGTAATTCAATACTGCATTATAGAAGTAACTAGTTATTTGAAAGGTAACTCAGGCCTTACTTTTTTCTGCTTCAGTATTCACTATTGCACACATCACATCACTATTAGTGTTGTTGTGTGAGAGGAATTAACTCTCAAAGTCCCTGTAAAGTGAAATTTAAAATTTGAGTCTTAACACACTAGATATGTTGGAACAAGGTTGCTGTAAACATGTGAAAACACTGAGATCTACATGTTGGGATTTTTGAAGTTGGATCATATGAGGTACTTGGCTATAGTAGAGGCATTAGCCTCCACTGATTTCTGTGAAAGTCGATCCTGTGGTTATGAGCTCAGGGAGATCCGCGGCATGATGGCTGTAGACGGAAACGTTTTGTCGTAGTTTAATGAGTTCTGTGTAAAAATGGGCCAAGAAAATACGTTGGCTTGCTTGCACATTGTGTCGAAAACTTACAAAGCACTTCATTTCTCCCCCAAAAAAACCCTCTGTGTCAGGCACTAAATTACGATGCAGATTTTGGTCACTCCTTCCGTGGCGCACTGCTATCCTCTGATCAGCTGTTTTGGTCTGCAAGCTTCTACAGCAGGGTTGTCCAAACTAAGGCTCAGGGGCCAAATGCTGCCCTTTGCTTATTTTCAATCAGCCCACAGCAAGTTCTAAAACATAAATGAAAAATGGCCGACACTGGAACATGAAACTTGTGCTTTACTGTAGTGTATAGCTTATGTGTGTTTTTTTAATGATAGACGAGTTCAGTTTTGTGTTACCTTGGGGGCTCATCCAGTAAGGTAACACAAAACTACACTTGTCTGTCAATTAGAAAACCCAGGAGAAATTATAGTTTGTGAAGACAGTATGAATTTATTTGGATTAGTGTATGTTTTACTTTCAGCACTAGGCCAGGCTACTGTGATGATTCTGCAAACAAACATTTTGACACAACAACCCATTAATGCCCTTTTTTGTGACTTAACTTTAAATCACTAAGTGTATCTTTACCCAAATTGGACTGGATTGACTTACTTTGATATCATGGGGGGGGGGGGGGGGGGGGGTATATGAAAGTCCCCCCCCCATCCTTGAAATTTTCCGTATTTGGCCCTCAGTGGAAAAAGCTCGGACACCCCTATTCTGCAGGGATAATAACACCACACCAAACTAAACAAAGATAATATTAGCAATTTCACCTCGAGTGATGATGATGTGCCGTTTACTGTGGATGCGAGAGGATATTTGTATGAACCGGAGTACACCGAAGAAGAACTCATACAGATGGAGAGTCAGTGGGCTGAAAGAGAGAGCAGAGACACTTCATTTGAAAGTTTTGAGCTGGAGAGATTGTAGTTGCAGTTGCTGCTGGTAAAGCTTCACCTCCTCCACCCCAGCAGCCTCCTTTGAGGCCTAAAGCTTTTGTTGCAGCCTCATATTCGGTTTCATACTTCTATAAAGTAAATTGCTGCTGAACTTATTTCATAATATTCAACATGCATTATCTTAAATATATAAGGGGTTTCTAGCAGTGCACTCTCTGGAAAGTCAAAGCATTCTAACCTAGGGAGCATCCTTTGAGCGGAGCTAAAACGGTTTCCTTTTTGCAACAGATGGTAAAATGTATGTCGTGAGTGTTCCTGACTGAAATGTGAACTGTGCTGAGATAAGAGTATGTTGCAGACACAAGTCAAGTACCACAGGTTATGTAAAAGAAGGGGTTTATAGCAGTGAAAGCTAAAACAGTATAGGTTATAGCTACAGTTCTAGGTGTAAAAATAAACTTTGGAAACTGACTTGGATCACTCCTGCTGCCTGGAGCGACAGAGACAATGAGAAAATCCTACATACAGTATGCATACAACAATAAAATCATACATACTGACAAAACAAAGCATATTCTAAGTTTTAAGCACTTTACTGGTAGGCTGTTCCACAGACTGGGAGCAGTTGGTGACCATGTTTATTCCAGGTATTATGAACATTACAATGTGCTGTCTTATATTTAAATCAGAACTCAAAATCTGACCAATTCAGAGGATTCTTTCCATCCTAGAGGATCTGGCTTGAGTCAATAATGATATTTACAGGTTACAGGTGTAATGCAGCATAATCACTTCTGTGTTACACTCCTTCCATATAAAAAGCATGGCGTGTGGACAGAGAGTGCACATGCACAAAGCGGTGGAGTGACACAGTTTTGCCCCTGATCTATCGCTGGAGCTAGTAAGAGAATGGGGGGATCCCTTTGGTAGTGTGCATGCTGGAAAAGCACTGTTTGTGTGCATGTGGAGCTCCCACAGTGTGTTTACATGCCGTTTAATGTCTTAACAAAACATGAAACCACACACTGGGACGCTGGTTTTATGCTGCTTTAGATGAAAGGGGCTTAGAGGGCTTAGATTTGATCATGCACAAAAAAAAAAATATTATGTATAATCATGTAAATTTGAGATTGACTTAAGTAATTAGAGCTGGTTGTTTCAAGCATTTTGGTTACAGTTTCTTTTCAGTATACACCTGGAGAGGTGAAAGAAGTACGGTATTAGGTAGTAAACAGAGGGAATGATAATACAGGTAAATGTAAGGCCATATGCCAAAAGTTAAAGTTGTCATGCAGAAGGACTTGTTCCAGTATTTTGTATTGTCTCACATTAGTCTGTTATAAATATTGATGCATGAATGTTTACCACCCCTTTGCAGTTTGTAAAGGTGAGGCTGATTTTAATAACTTTCTATACTGTTGGGGAGAGTGTTGAATGTCCCCTAAGGGTCCGTGAAAAGGATGATTGAGGAAAAACTCAATATACTGTACTGTACATCCAGAGGATTAGATTATAGAGTTTACAAATGCAAAGCTTTGCAGTGTTAAAGAGCTGCAAAAAACACATGTCTTTTAGGGACGCATGATATTGGGTTTTTACTGATCCAATACACCAAAGTCATTTTAGTTGATATCGGTATGTACATAGTATTTTATCATAAAGAACACAAAGTGTCTTCTGTGCAAAGAGAAGCTGAGTCAAGGGGAGCTGAGAAAGAGTCTGGTAGTTGTTTTACATTTGAGGCTTTATTCAAACTGTTCAGGGTTGATGCTGGGCCTCCTTGATGCACCCATATTACTGTGTTACTGTCTTACAATGTCATTTAGCAGACACTTTTGTCCAAAGCAACATTCATCTGAGAGTAAGTACAACAGAAGCAAAGATCTAGACAGGAAAACAACATCAGTATGTGCCTCAACAGTACTTCAAGTCCAATGAGACGAAGGTGCTGCCATGCAGTAATAGAGGCAATGCATGTGCTAACTACAACCCCCCCCCCAACACACACACAACTACAAACATCAGCAATGAAACAACAAGTCAGTAGCATCAAACCTCACATCATCATCATCATCATCATCAATTACATTGTCTTCACCAACAGCTATTGCACCAAAGCACCAAGTGCTTGGCTGCTCACAAAGAGCTGGGTCTAAACTTTCAGAAGAATGGGACTGTGCAAAACAACTGGCCTGGGAGATTTATTCTACCAGTGGTGAATCAGTGAAGAATAGTCCAGCTAAATGTATAGTGTTCTCAAAAGATTTGGGCCTCAGCTTTCTCTTGAAAGTAGAAAGAGACTCTGCAAATCGAATGGAGTTGGGTAATTGGTAGGTGACTTAGGAGCCTTATGTGCTGGAAGTACAAGTTCACTGGCTGAGCATAGTGGGCGAGAGAGAATGAAGACCTTGATGAGGGATTACTGCTTTGTAAGCAATGAGTAGAGTTTTGAATTTGATGTGAGCTGTAACTGGAGGCCAGTGTAGAGAGATGAACAGTGGATTGACATGCTGTCTTGGGCTGGTTGAAGACCAGGTGTGCAACTGCATTCTGGATCATCTGCAGAGGTCTAAATGTGCATGCAGGGAGGCCTGCCAGTAATGAGCTGATGTAGTCAATGAGTGATATTATGAGAGCCTGTACTAGGAGCTGTCAGGTAGGGTCTGATCATCCTGATGTTATAGAGGGTAATTCAGCTAGACCGAGCAATCGAGGTCACATGAACCTTGAAGGTTAGTTGGTCATCAATCATGACATCCAGATTCTGGGCAAACCTAGAAGGCATGAGTTATTTGAGCTAAGCTGGATATCGATCTGTGGTTGAATGGTGAGACTGGCTGGGATGACAGTATGCTCAGTCTTGGACATTTGTACATTTTGTTTATTTTTAAGGCTGAAATATGATTTCAAGCTAATACCTGCATATACTGTTATTAGTGCTGGCGACACCGTGCATCCCCAGTGTCTTCACTGAACAAGACATATCTGTAATTTCAGGCTAGTCAGTGGATTTGGAAAAGGAGGAATAATACTGGCTGGGAGCTGAATAACGGCTGATGGTTGTAATTATGAGTCTACTAGGGTAGGCAGAAGGGGTCCCAGACCCTGTCTCCCACCCTCTTGCTAAGCCTGGATCTGTTGAAGGTGGAGTGCTGTTTGGCCATGTTGGTAGGTAAGAATGAGAATTTCTTTATGTTGGCATGGTGGGTGGTGAGCAGTAGCTTGGAGAGGGGTTACCTTGGGACGATGGAGATCACTGTTCAACCCTCTGGAGGTGTTGGACTAATTGGACACCTACTAAAGGGGGTTTCCATTTGACAACTCTGGTCAAAAGGGAACCCTGGTGAGTTCTTGACTTCTTGCTGTCCATCAATCAGTGCAGTTGACTTGTGGAGGTGAATAGTAAGGATTTAACTGGGTTAAGGTACTTCTTGCTGAGCACTTACCCGTTCTGTAAAGCACAAGTATCTTGTGTTTGCTTCAAATTTAACTGTCAAAAATGCTTCAAAACTGATTCATTTAAGCCCACTGGCAAATGGGTGCTTATATGGTAAGCAGTATTAGGAACTATATGACCAACAGTTGAGGTACATATAAATTAAAACTCCTATCCAACGTCCCCATGTTACCTTTTGTGAATACCGGTGTCTTCTTTAACTGAATACGGGCTTGCGTTTCCATGACATGCTGGTAATTAGAATGATTCACAGATTAAATTGTGCGAGAGTCATCTTTTATACCTCAGGATAATGTAATTATTCCCCTGCCTTCTACTACAGGAAGAGGGGAGGGCAATATAAAGGAATCGCTTTAGATGACATACAGAAGCATATTAAGCTAACTTTATTTGCTCTGTTGCTGCAGACATGAACATCCTGGAAATCTCTACGGCATTTAACCACTATTCTACCAAGATTGCAACTTTTCCCACTGTGTTTTGTTACTTGTAGTGTTCAGGGGGTGGGACATAACCTTAAAACAGATGCTAAGCCTAGTCAGGGCCTAAACATCTGACATCACCATGCCTTGGTTTTAGTTTCAGAGTTGTTTGCCATGCCATTAGCCGACCTGGTGCAAGCCAAAGTGCTGCTCTACATGAGTGGTAATTATACCGTCTCTTTGTTGCAACCAAGCAGAAAAGAAACATATTAGACACAACATGTCAAAAGCAAAACACAAACAGTTTTTTTATACAAGAGTGTGCTTACATGGGCAACAATATTAGTATAAAGAAAACATATGCACCATAACTTGAATAACCTGATTCAAACTTATGAGCCACAAAGTCAGGACATGTAGCTTCTTCAACATGAGCAAAATTGCAGAGCAATTTCTCCTCTTAACTACAAAATATACATGATTACAGGTGGAATAAAGTCTACCTGTAGAAGTTTAGGAGGCAAGATTACATGCTCTCACACAGCATCTATTACAGTTTTCTCAGCTTGTCAGTGCTCTGTGGAGATTGCTGTAAGTCTGTTAAATATGTATCTCTCGTTTCATTGTACCTCTGAGATAGTAGTGTTCATCCGTCTGATGTTACTGCTGTTTTTACATTGTGCCTTTGAGGAGCTGTGCCAGGGCCAAGCTCAAGACTTGCTACTTGACTTGGCTAGCTTCTGATCTGGTGATGCTGTTGACTTTTCCTTGAGTTTAAGTGGCGGGATATTTTCTTCTGAACTGTGAATATGACGATGGGCTTCACAGCAGCACCTGCTCTGGGGACGCTTGTGCTAGGCTGCTGCCTCTGCAGTGGTGGCTGTTGAGCCTGCAGGATATGTTCTTACATCTCAAGGACAAATACATCTTAAAATGTATCTCTTTGTTCTAGGAGTCCTCCATTGTCCTTTATTATTATTCCAGATAATTTTAGTCATTCGGGGATGCTCTTGTGTCTTCACACTGTATAGAAACTAAGTTTGTGTCAGTAGACTGGGCTGTCATTGGCTGGTGAGAGTTGGGACAAGAGGTCAGGGTTGCATGAGGCTGCAAGTGCAGGTTTTTTGGTCGAAGAAGCCACATTATATTGACCATGACTGATTGATTTATAATTTATTTGTTTATTAAATCAGTTAAAGGGGAAAACATCTAAGGGGGTGAATACTTTTCATAGGCACTGTACATGCATGCTTTGTCTTAGAGCTTGAATGCTCTTTGAAAGAGAGGCCTCTGGCTGCAGACCTCTATGGTGGGGCGTTGGGCTCTGTTGCAGCCCTCCACAGTGGGGTGACCTCGACCGTGGGGTCAGGAGTGACATACTAACCATTACTGGGTTCTTTCCTCAGTTTGTGGTGTGTTATTTTTAATTTTGATTTTACCTTAACCCTAACCTTTAGGGTTTGGGTTCCTAACCCTAACACTCTTTGGGTTTTTCTTAGTTGGTGGTGTGTTGAATTAAAATTTACCCCTTAAGTAAATTTTTGATTTTTATTCATAAAATTCTGCTGTTGTGAAAAATAGCCACTTACCTTAACTTCTGACAGAGAGCGGATATATACATCATTCAGTGCATCACTCTGATTCTAATGTCAACACTTGGTTAAGGTTGCCCCACCATTGAAGTCTGCAGACAGATTGTCTTTGTCTTGAAAGTATCATGGCATTTTGAGGTTCATTATTTGTTTTAAAGCGCTCACCCATCACTGTTTGTTTTGTGAACAAGTTGGATGGTCTGCTCTGTCTACACATAGACTATAACTCTGGCATATTCTCGGTGTACTCCCACCTACCTTTTGACCTATATTAGTCAGAAGAGTACTGGAAATCATAATCTCAGATCTCGGGATCTTTTCTCACTGTCTTACTGACCAAAAGGTCAGAAGTGAACCAGGCGAAAAAGGTGTTTAAATTCACTGCTCCTCTGCCTGAAAGGATATACAGAAAGATCTAAAACTGTGAGTTGGCCTCTTTGGATTTTTAATCTCAACGAGTGGTGATGGGGCCATATGTGATATCTTTTCACAGGGCCCATAAATCCTGGCAGTGCCCCTGGCTACAAAAGGAAAAAGTTTGAAACATAGTAAGACAAACAAGGATCAGCTCTCTTACTCAGAGCATGCAGACTTTATTATATATGATAAGATGACGCATGCTGCAGCAGCCGGAGCATCAGGCTGGAGTTGTGAGGTCAGAAAAGGTCTTTAAAAAAACAGCAGGAATCAGCTTCCTTGAGGCTGTTGTCAAATATTATATGCAATTCATCCAGACTAATTGCCACGCTGAACCTGAGGCCTTCAAGGCTGCTGAGGGGTCTGTAACCCTGGGGCGTTTTCCCACCTTACCTGGAGGGTAATCCACTCTAAATCCAGGAGAGGCGGCCGTAGTATGCAGGAATTAGGAGTGTATGTGCATGCATTTGTATGGCCTTTATTACATGTGCATGCTTTTTTCAACAGAACATGCATTAGTGTTGATGCAGTGTTTGTGCGACACACATGCTGGGCAGGTGAGTGATGAGCACTGCAGAGCTTGTGGTGCAAGAGCTTGTGGTTAGAAATCACAGGGGGACGGCGAATCGCCCTGCGCCTCATATAGATGTAGCCCTCCTCCCTACATATCGCTTGGAGATATAAAAAAGAGAGCAAGATAGAGAGGGAGAGGTGAAGGGAAGAGAGAACCCTCACATCCTTTTAACTGGGTCTCATAAATCACAGACAGCAGCATGGCAGGATTATGTTGTCAAGTTAAGAATCGTGTGTATGTGCACGGCTCTGCATGTGTGCAACGTGTTGCTGCCTACAGTAGGACAGGTGGCGAGCCTTTGACACAGCATTGTTCATCGGTTGTTTGTTGGAGAAGGGATACAAAAAGCCAGCTCACACAGCAGAGACAGCTGAACAACTTAAAAAGGCTTCTTCTGAGAAAGTGAACAGGTGGATGAAAAGCTGCGAAGGAGATGTAAAGGTTTTACCGCGAGGGAGGGCGGCATGTTTGTGTATGTGAAGGAGAGAGAGATGCAGAGAGGGTGAGAGAAAGAATTAGGATGCTTCAATAGATTCATCAAGAGGGAGAGAATGAAGAAAAATGCTTGAAAAATGTATTTTGATAGCATGGGGGAAGTGGAGTTGGAGTATATTTAGAGGCGGGGTAGAAAAGATGGAACGAATGAGAAGGAGAGGGAGGGAGAGAGATGCAGGGGGGAGAGAGTCCATCAGAGATCTGTGGTTGGAGGCTTCAATCAATTATTAACGCCATGCAGATTAGCAGCGGAGCCGACAAACGATGCAATGATGGCTGTCAGTTTCCCCCGCACCGCCGCCGCCTACCTCAGGGAATGATGGAGAGGGAGAAAACGACAGGGGGAGAAACAGAGCAGTGATGAGAGATGAATAAGAGGGAGGAAAGTTGGAGCAAACTTGTTTTGTGGTTTATTTATTCCCCTGGGAGAGAGAGATAACAGAAGGGACGAGGACGGTGTGAGCCAGGGAGGAGGAGGATGTTTTAATAAGAGCAAGAGGAGGGATGAAGAACAGCCATCCTCAGCGCTCATTATTGGATGAAGTTGTTCAGTTGGGTTTAAATATGAAGATGGATATCCTGAGGTGGGAGAGATTTGTAAACCAGTTAGAGATTTCCAAAACTCCTTGCCTTTTTAAAGGAATTGTGGAATTGAGTGGTAAGATTGAAAACAAATCATGAAAAATAAAGTCAGAGAGCATTCAATCACAGCATCTGCAGACATAAAAAGTGTATTCTAAGGTTAAAAAATTGAATAATTGCTGATTTGAGGTGACTGTAAACCATCAAAACATATTTCAGAATATTATTTTCCATTTTTTTTTACAATAAATCCCTATAAATCCTCCTTTTTATTTGTTGCTTGTCAGTTTAGAGCAATGTTGTGGATCAGTGAGCATCACTGCCTTTAGTTCAGTTGTAACAGAAGAATTTCTTCAATATTTTTAACTTATTAATTCAGGAAAAAGCCAAATTTTCAGCTCTTTAAATAGCTGATTTATTTTGTTTATTTTGCCTTAGAGGCTTGTAAAATTGTAAAATCTATATTTCCTTCAAATTGTTTAGCCCACTTAAAATCTCTGAATGCAACATGGAGTGCTGACACCTTCCCCTCATAGATAGTTGTTTATTTGTTGACAAACAAGGGTGGCAAAGTAAACAAAGATGTATTTAGAGGTGAAAGAACCAAGTCATGTGACATGATACAGTAATATTGCCAGATCTTGTGCAAATCTGGCTCTGCTAGAGTTGTTGTTTGCAAACTATTTTGCATGCGTACAGACCTGTTACAATGGTAGTTTGTGGGTGAACAGCTACATTGGAGAGGGTGCTCTATTACATGCTTACTAGGAAACAATTTTATAACTACACACTAATAAGGATGAGTGAAGTATTAGTGACTTGATCCACAGTAATAAATGCTTTATTGCTGCAGAAGTAAAGCATTAGTAAGGAGCAGATTATGAAAGGTAGGGAGCCAAAACTTTTTCCATTGAAGATCACATACATAAATATATAATGGTGTTGGGGCCACTTTTATATCCACAAGACAAGGTATATGACATTGATTAAGTCAGAAGCAGAATAAAGGAGGAGCTGGGGTGGAGGAGGATTGCAAGAGCATCTTGCAGAGAGAGCAGCAGAGCGTGGCCAGGCAAGAGCAGTCTTAGACCAAGTCTTAGACCAACAGCGTGCTTAGAGCAAATCAGCTGGCCGTCAGCTGATGAGGGCTTGCATTAGATCAGCTGACTGGGGCAGAGCTTGACTCTGTGGCCTGCCTGAACTAATGCTAAATGCTCGATTTAATGACTTACAAGGCAAATACACGATCATTTAGGGTTTCTGGGGACCCCAGCTGCCACTGGTTCAGCCCCTGGAATATTATTGTTTCTGCTATTTGCTGCTGAAACTCACTAGGGAGTTAGAAAACTAAATATTATTATTTCGATTGCCAATATTTTACCATTTACAGTACTTTCTGAGGTCACAAAAAACACATCAATAAATCCTTCTTGCTGAGATGTTTGTTTACAAAATTAGTATGGTAGCGCCGTCTTGTGCTGAAACTATAAAGTACAGTACAGTCAAGCAGAAGCAGATTATGTTCAAACGTGGGCCATATTTCATTTTATTTTTAGAATTTGCTGTGGGCCAATCAAAATTGGACCGCGGCTGCATTTGGCCCCAGGGCCATAGTTTGGACACCCCAGATGTAAGGGTTAGCAAGCCCCGTCTCCGAGGTTATATTAAAGAAAGCTTTCAACATTGTCTTCATTAAAAATACAAGATGCTTCATAAGGGCCCCCTTGAAAAATTACTCAGGTGTATATTTGCAGGCTGCTTCAGTTAGGAGCCGCAGCTAAAGACAACTAGCTAGCGCTAGCAGCCCTTGTCCTTGTTAGTCCTAGTTAGATTGATTATTTGCTGCTTGTATCAAAAACCAGTGCTGATACCCGCAGTGGCCGACATTTTTGCAAAGCAAGTAGTTTTCAGTGAACGGGTCAGTTACAAATACAGAAAAGGCCGTATTTCACCAAAAGTCCCAGGAGGCAGAAGGTGCCTCTGACGCCCTATTGGTTTAAAACAGTTGAGTCCTGGGGCCTGATTACTCCTTTCCTTTACTTTGGACAGAAAACTTACTTTAAACAAGTATCCATGGAGTGGTCCACAGAAAGTGTTCATAAACGGGGAAACAGTCCATTTTTTGAGCGTCAATCTGGCGGGCAAAAATCCTATGCATAAGTTATAGGCTTTTAGGGGCCTGATGTGCCACAACAGAGGCCAAAGTCAAGCTCGACACATGTCAACACACGTGTTGCTCAACAGCATCTCTTTTGTCCGAGCCTCTTCACCCTTGGTGATACGCCAGGGACCCCTGGCAGTTTTTCAGGCCCTTGGGACACACACAGCCCCCAACTACCTGCCCTGACGGAACCCTAGGCCGTTCCTACTCGCCTGACTCCACCCTAAAGGTGTGGACTTTTTTATTTTTTCTGATTATTTTTGCATACCCCTGGTCATATGCAAGGACATCCAGAGCACCACCAGGGTGGTGCCAATCCTCCTTCCACCCTATGGTACCCACAGGCGGGCTTACTCGCATCTACACCTTACTTCTGTCTCAGTTTTTGGCCCAAGCATGCCTAAAAGTTCTGGACAGTACTGTATGGGCACATACACATGTAAATCATTCATCTATCCATCAATTTTCCTCAGATTATCTGGGGTCAGGTTGTAGTGGCAGCAGTCAGCCCAGACATCCTTCTCCCTAGCAACATTTTCCATTTCCTCTTGAGGGATTCACAGGCACTTGGGCACTCCCAGTTGGACGTGCCCAAAAGACCTCCACAGGAAGGCGCCCAGGAGGCATCCTGATCAGATTCCCGAACCACCTCAACTGGCTCCTTTCAACATGAATGAGCAGCAGCTCTACTTCGAGATGTCCGAGTTCCTCACCCTATCTCTAAGGCTGAGCCCGACCACCCTCCTGAGGAATCTCATTCTGACTGCTTGTACCTGCAATCTCATTCTTTCAGTCATTACCCAGAGTTCATGACCATAGGTGAGGGTTGGGACATACGTAGATCGATCAGTAAATAGAAAGCTTTGCCTTTTGCCTCAGCTTCCTCTTCACCACAACGGTACGGTACGGTACAGCGCCTGCAAAACTGCTGATGCTGCACCAATCCACCCTATCAATCTCATGGCCCATTTTACCCTCACTCGTGACAAGACCCCAAGATACTTGAACTCCTTCACTTGGGGCAAACACTCCCCACCCGGAGGGAGCAATCCATCGTTTTCCAGCAGAGAACCATGGCCTCAGACTTGGAGGTGCATATAAATCAGGAGAGACAAACCGCTTATTATATAAACATGAAAATGAATATTGACAAGAAAATCTTTATATTGCATATATTTGTATTAGGTGTATATATAATATGTAAAAAAAAAAAAAAGATGACCTTATCTTGAAGTGTTTTGCTTTGAATGTAAAAGCCTGACATGATACCTATAAATAAATGATAATCATTATATATCAGGCTTTGCTATATTCAATCAACCATTGAAAAATAGGGAAAAAAAAGCCTTAATACTCACCCTGCAGTCACCTTCCAGCCTCAGAGGCTCAGTCAGGTATCTGCTTGTTATTCTGGGCCTCTTCAGTTTTTCCAGCCTCCCTTGTAGCCACTAACAAGCCGTAACACCTCTGGTTTCCTCTGCTGTGAAGACCTGCTTGTGAGATTTCATCACAGCTTTGCACAAAACAAGGGTTTTTATCACAGAGTTCCTGAGTTATCAGAAAATTTAGGGCCGACTACTGCGAGGCATGGTAAGCCAAGTTTATTGAAAAAGCAGCCTTCTTGTTTGGAGTATTTCAAAGTGCTGTACATTGTAGAAATAGCTCAGAAGTATTCAGAGAGTCAAAAGAAATGAGACTTAATAATAATTAGACTTAATAAATGCTGTTGTACTACACTGTCTTTGACTAATCTTATTCCTGTTGGCTGATTTATACAGGGTCAGAAACCACCTTTGGTGATGATCCATGTTATATTTTGACAGCAGACTTTTGATTTGGACTATTATTGGCTGTATTCAAAGGTGTCCGACTGAGCCAACTGTGCTGTCTGCTGGTTTAAATGGTGATTACAGACTGTAGCAAATTAACAGTTCATTCTCTTAAAAGTGTTTCAAAGCATGGTGTGTAAGAAAAACATGAAGTTTATAATTATATAACATGTTCTGAATGTTTGAGCATTTAACCCAGCCAGTAAAGCTTCAGTAGAGGTGTGAGATTTTACAGCTTGCAGCAGCCTTACAGGAAATCATGTAACACCAGAGAGAACAGACACAAACATCAAACCTTCATCAGTTCTGTTATTTTTTCTCCCTCCACATCCAGAAAAACCCTGAGCCTGGCGTTTTTTTTTCCCCTCTCACTTTTGTGTCAAAAGTACTTTGTCTAAAATGTCAGGAGTACAAAAGCACAGCAAGGTGATGTTGCCCACTTTCACAGAAAAGTTTTGGAGTATAGACAGAGAACTTGAACTTGTGACCTCTGCGTGGGGGAACAGCTTTCACCTGGGGCAGTAAAAGCAGCAACTGGCGCTGTCAGGGGAGACGACGATGATGACGCGGCAGTTTGTTTGCAAAGGGGAGTGAAAAAAGGGAGGGTATGAAAAAAGCAAGAGAATGAGAGTAAGGGGAGGGGAAAGCTTTGGGGGAGGGATTGTTTGGCCTTAAAATGTAAAGTGGTAAAACCCTCAAGGGCAGCACAGCTGGGATGCCCTTGAGTTAGCACAATTAACCTATACACCCAACGGTGCTATACATAGCTCTCTACAGAGGGAACATGGAAAAGTGTAGAGTAGTGCCATTTGTGCATGTTAAATCCCCCACTGTTAATAAATCATTCAGTGTTACCTCAGGATGTGCTGACATATAGAGACGCCCACACAAGATACACTAAGTCCACATCTCCTCTCTCATGTCCCTCTACAGAACGCTGATAGAACTAAAGGTAAGACAAGGTGGCCAGCATGGTCATCTACTCAAGGCCTGTCAGCCTGGAAGTCTTCTTCATGCAGCCTTTCTTTAGGATGGTTTCTACCTAATCTGGCTGGGTTAGTAAAACAAACTTGAGTCTGTTTCTCAGGTTAGTACAGTTTATTGGCACTAGTGTGAAAGCTGTCAATCCAAGTCTGGTGCAGACCAAACAACTGAGCTGAGCTTGAAAAGATGGGTTTAGCTTCACTTTTTTGGGCTTTTGTACAGTTTTTTTGTAGGAAGAGTTTGAATGGCTCATGAACCAACCTTGACCAACATTTCGGACACTTTCAAGCCATTTTTGCCACTTTTTTTTTTCTTTTTCTTTCTTTCTTTTTTTAAAAAAAAATCCTTTCCAGTGCATTTTGCCACTACTAACCCCTTTTCATCTCTCTTTATGCCCATTTTTGCCACATTGTTACCAATTTTTTTGCCACATTTTAACCCCCTTTCATCATTTTTTAAGCCAATTTTGTCACATTTAATCCATTCCACCACTTTTTCCATCTTTTTTTTGCCATGCATTTTTTTTCCCCTCTCAACTGCTTTGCCATACATTTTTTTTCCACTTTATTACCAATTTTTGCCACTTTTTTCATCTTTCCACCACCTTTTCCACCCTTTTTTTGCAACTTTTAACTAATTTTGCCACCCATGTAGCCTTTCCACCATTTCATCTGCCTGTATTTGCCACTTTCAACCTATTTTTGCCACTTTTCACTCTTTCTACCACTTTGCCACCCATTTTGCCACTTATGTACCCTCTCCACCACTTTTCTGCATGTTTTTGGCCATTTTCAACCCATTTCTGCTACTTTCTGCCTAATGTTTCTCAGTTGACCCATTTCTGCCACCTTTATTTGCCGCTTTTTCCTCCAATTTTTGTCACTTTATACCAATTGTATATATTGTGACCTCTTTTCATCATTTTTTCCAAACCATTGAATTTTGCCAAATTCAATTCCTTTCCATTTAAACCTCCCTTTCCACCCATTTCTGCCACTTTTAACCCATTTTTGCAACTTTTAAGCTTAATGTTGCTTCTGTTGACCTATTTTTGCCACTATTAACCCCTTTTCACCACTCTTTACACCATTTTTTAACACATTTCACTGTTTGTTACATCCATTTTTGGCCACTTTGGACCCTTTTTTCCACTTGTAAGCCTTTTTTTTTTTTTTTTTTTTTTTTTTTAACAATTCTTCCTGCTGGTTTTTGCCACGTTTAACCCATTGTTGTCCCTTTCCAATTATGTTCTACCCCTGGCAACCCTTTTTCGCCTTTTTAGTCCATTTCTGCTACTGTTAAAATTCCATTTCACCACATTTTTCACCCATTTTTTGCCTCAGTAACCCATTTCATTTAAAAAGCGTATACATTTAAGAAGGCTATATAGTCTAGCATCAATATAAAGGAAATATTTGTTGCCTTGATAAGAATGGTTATTGTTCAGGTTAAAGAAATAAAATATGGTTTTAAGAGCTTAACAGTGGACCATGATTTTGCTGACCTCTATGGGCCCGCCATTTGGATGGGCCCCAGAAAGCTCCCCTCTTTAACCCTCCTTAAGGGTGGCCATGACAGCGATTATGACAAAAATCAAATCTGCTCTTATTCACCTTGTGCATTTCCTCTTTGCACCACCTCTGTCTATCAGACATGAAGCTGTTTTTATCTCCCTGTCTAGACCCTTGCTAGTCTTGTTCGTACAAATGTGCTTGCTAAATAAAGTCATAAGATTGGTACCACTGAATTTTTGCATTCTCTGGAATAGATTACCCATAAAAGGTACATTTTAATGTGCTTACCTTCAAGTTAATCTTCAGACAAGGTGATTTGTCAGTGCCTCCCAAATGCTTTATTATTCTGATCTCCTCAAATGAAGCCGATGTCTGTGTAATGTTTCTGACTCAGTTGTCATATTTCAGAAGACGAGGACCAAATTATTTGGAATTGTTTTTTAGGCCTTTTTATTCCCCACCTATCAGAACAGCACATAAAGTGGTAGAAGCAAAGCTTTCTCTGAAAAAAGAAACCTCTCAGCCTCTTTGTAAAAGCAGGAGTAAAGTCACTAAGTGCCACTTGCTGGCAAACAGTCTCAGCAGTGCGCTCACACATGCATGGACACACTTCCCCATTATGTGAAATTTTGTCATGAAAATAGAAAAGCAGCTCTAAAACATGAAAATGATCTTAAGGCCCTACACTGACTTTACAGAAGTTTAGATAAGTCCATTTCACACTTTTAGCAAAAGAACAATGAGGATGCAGATGGGCCGAGAACGCCTGCCTTCATATGAAAATCCCAACAGAAGCAGAGCCAGGCTTTTTTTTCCCTCTCTGTCTTCACTAATCATCTCTCTCTAAACTAAAACATTTTAAAAGACATTATAATCCAGTCTGTATTTTTCTCTCTATGAAATACCACAACACAACAAATGCTCTTAGCCTAATTATTTAAGACCGTACAAAGAAGATGTGTGTTCAATGCCACAATCTGAAGCACTGACAAATAAAATGTATCACAAGAAAATGCAAAGAAAGCTCCTAACAGCTTGTGGCAACACAGCCCAGAGTGGTGATTTAAGCAAAGCCCTGCCTCTGACAGGATAAACAGCCAATCACAGGAGTTTGGGGCGGCCAGTTTGAAAAAAGGAGATAGTTTGTGCACATCCATGTAAAATGTATAGACACATGCACTATGCACAATGTTTAGATTGTAGATGAAAATATGGCTTGGCTTATGAATGAAGTCATAAACTAGCTCGAACCTGAAGTGAATTATCGAAAAGAGAGGGAGAGTAGAAAGAAAGGACTAGTTTTCATAACAGGAGAAGTAAGTTGGGTACGCACCTGCACGCCAGTCAGCTTGGCCGCAGGCCTGTTCACTCCAGAGGATGACTTCTTCAAGTCCTACGATCAGATTGAAGTTGGTGAAGATGGCTTTAAGCAGTACAATGTCATCACTGCTCTGGACATGGACGCCATGATGAGTACGATCTATGCATGGTTGGAGAATCCGGTGAAGTCTGAGACATCTCATGCCGTTAATAAAACCCTGGACACCAAGATCGTCCCAAAGTCTGACACTAAGGAGGGGGAGACTCACATCCTTATTGTGAAGGGCTTTCTGCTTTACACCTACAAACCTTTTTGTTAATATTTATTTTTGGGCTTTTTGTGCCTTTATTAGATAGAGAGGGACAGTGGATAGACTCAGAAACAGGGAAGAGAGTGGGTAGAGACATGTGGTAAAGCCACATAAACCCGGGCCGCCCGTTTACACGGTGAACGCCTTAAACCACTTAACCATCTGTGCCCTTACACCTATGAACCTTTGATGTGCTGAACCAACACTACTTTATTTCCATAACCAAGAATGCAAAAGAGGGGATGCTCGAAGAACTACACCGTGCCAGATCCTGCCAGCCTATTTGATGTCTGGCCCGTATATTTGAGACACAAGAACAATCAGTCAGTCCATTCCTGATGGCCACTCACTCTGACTGTTAGTCTGAGCCACCGTATATCTCAGAATGGAAATACAGTTCATGCAAAAAAATCTCAGATAAAATCGTATTAAACTTCAGTTTACAGTTAAGGAAAGGTTAGGGTTACCAAAACTTAAAAACCTGACCTGAAAGTATTATTATTACCTGACCAAGTAAATAAGATATAATGTACATGTTAATTAAATACTAGTATATAATTATATATTAGAATTATCTTCAAAACTGAATAAATTAATTGTTGTTAAACCCTTTGTCTATTTCCCACATGAAAACCAGTTCAAAGAATTCATAACGGTGAAATAAATGTTCCCATCTGGAGCTGAACTGTAGGCAGACCTTTTTCCTTCCTCTGAAATTAGAAATGAATGACAGAAATTAATTCATTACAAAAAGACTACTGCCACACTTCAAGCAATTTCCTGGAGGGAAAGGTGTCTAACCTTCATGTCATATGCGTGGATTGTAGAAAATATTGGACGAAGTCTGATAGACATCAGCCATCTGGTTATTGATGGGGGCTCTAAAGGCCTATCTGCACTGGCTGCGGTACTGAAACGCTGTCTGTAACTGATTTTGACTCAGCCTGGTAACAGACAAAGAGCTAGAGCTGATAAACAGCCAGATATCCTTATTTAAACCAAAACACATGAGTCACAACAAAGAATTCACCCCCAGTACAATTTGTGGAGACATAAACTATTCCAACCTAAACTGTTTAATGAACCACGCTGTGAACATGTTTATTTCTGCATTCTAACATAAGGGTGTATGACTTCCATTATTGCATCTCCTTTAACCATGGAGGTTACTGCTTGGTCTTACGGCTATAATCGCTCTAGAAAATACACAAGCTGCAAGCAGTAATGCTAAGCCTACCTTTTAGTGATGTGCCATTCATGAAGGAGCCACTTCAAGGAGCCTGATCACATATGCGATCAATAGGATCCAGATCCCATTTCAGAGTTGTTTTGCTGCTGTTGTTTTAATTTTATTGACAGAATTGGGATGATCTTTTCTTCACACCTCTCCACCACAGGCCACCATGCACTCAAGACTTGTGTTTGATAGTAATGTTATTGTTTTTCCCCAGTAATGTCAAACAGCCAGTCAGCTTGCCTCATGTGCCACCATCACAAATATCAATCATACATAGGTCAAAACATTGCTAAACTTTGCTAATCCATTGAAGACTAAATGGCACCAAATGAAGAGCAGATTATGAGCCAAAGAGCCAGCTCCTCTTGCCAAGCTGAGCCAAATGATCTGGATCCCTGAAGTGAGTGGGAGTTCCCATCACTGGAGCTGATCCCAGCTTTCACTGGGCGGGAGATGGGGTACACCCTGGACACTCACACGTACGGACAGTATGAAGTCACCAGTTAACCTAACAAGCATGTTTTTGGATTGTGGGAGGAAGCCAGAGAGAACCCACTGATACATATAGAGAACATGCAAACTCCACACAGAAAGACCCTGACCAACAGTTGAAACCCCAGTAAACGTGTCCTCTTGGATGCTCCTGTGGATTATTAATAACATGATAAGTTAAACATGACATAGGACCCTCTGGGATAGCCTCCAAGTGGACAAATTGTTTAAGAAGTGCCCTAAAAGTGAGAAAAATTTGACACAGTGCCCTCTATGGTGCCATTCAAGTATGCCAACATTTTGGGAACTTAATGCCCCTAAGTAGCCAAAATTCAGTGGAATGCCCTCTATGGTGCCATCCAAGTTGGCAAAATGTAACAACTGCCCTATATGGTGCTATCAAAAATGGCAAAATTCAACAAAGTGCCGTCTATGGTGTCATCCAAGTTTGCGAAATTCAACAAAGTGCCGTCTGTGGTGCCCTGTAAGTTAATAAATTTTACAAAGTACCCTCTTTGGCTTCCACGAAGCGAGAAAAGGACATAAAAAGCACCCTTTCTGTGCTCAAAACCCAATAAAATGCCCTCTATAGGTGCATATTCAATAGTTAAGAAAATGTAATTAATTGCCATGAAGTTCATTTTTCACTGACTTTCTTATTGTGTATCTTTTTTGAAATAAAATGTTAAATAGTTCATAATCCCTGGTCTATCTAATTTTAATTTTAATTTTAATTTTAATTTTAATTTTAATTTTAATTTTGATTTTATTACAGAGGTGTAATAGGTTTAATCATAAAATAAACTTTTAATCTTAACCAGGGTTTCTAACTATTTCACTATAAATAAATGGTAACTTTTTGTGTGCTGGTGTCCCCCACGTACAGCAGGTGTCCTCTTTCTTATTTTGGCCCCTGCCCCTCAAATATCCAGAGTCCACCACTGTGGCAGAAGTTACTTTCATAAACACAATGTGATCATAAGTAATGGAAAATAATGCACAAATCCACAAAAAAAAAAAACCCAAGCAGACATTTTTATTCAAAAGATTTTCAGTAAGACCTTGAATTGTTTCTTACTGAGTGAATCATTTCTCCAAACCTTGCTTTTTCCCCCCTGACTTCCATTATGAGTGCATTCACCTTTTCTGTGGTGCTTTTTTCTAGGTTGTCAGAGACCAAGGGCAGGCATAATTAAGCACTGGATCTCTCTAGGTGTGAGAATTTAATTGAATTTTTGATAGAATAAAGCAGAGGATAAGGGTGTGGTGCTGGTTGCAAAGATAGGGATTGGAGAAAACTTTGGTGTTGGTTTTCTTGCCTGAGGCTTCCTTGCAGTGGAGAGGTTTCAGGCTTGCCAGGAAGGAACATGACTTTGCAATTAACCGGGGAGGCAGGGAGAAAAAAGGGTAGTAGGAGTTGTAAGGAAAAGTGCAAAGAGTGACTTTGGGAGAGTATGAAGTATGTATTCAAAAAAGGAAGTGGAAGAGTTGAGGTTTTGGTGTGATGATGGCAGACATCCTGCAGCTCTCTGTCTTTCTTTCTCCTCGTTTTTTAAGCAAGGCCCTGCCACCAGCATCTGCCTGCTGCACCATCTGTGGCTGCAAAGTGCCCGAAATTCATTAGTGGAGAGCGACGATGAGCAAAACTCCCGCAGGAGGAAGAGCCAAGGTGGGAAAAAGAGGGCAGGAATGGACGGGGCAGCGGAAACTTCTGAAAAGCTTTTGAGGCATTTTAATGACACATCTGGCTCAAAAGAGCGTAGGGAAGTAAAAAGAGGAAGAGCAGAAGGAATGAGTGGGACTCTGAGTCAAGAAGGTTGATGTGCTCAGAGAAAATGACAGAAGAGAGAGATGAGGCAGAGCTAAAGAGGAAAACAGGACGAATGGAGTGAAGCGAATGGAGGCAAGGCGGAGAGGAAATGACAACAGAGTGAGAAGAGTAGGAGAGGGGAGATGAAGAAGAAGAGGAGGAGGGGTTGGAGGACTCGAGAGGGGGGCCCTGATGTTCTTTGTGCCTGTCAGGCTCCGACTAAAGATCAGGATTTGTGTGACACATCTGTACTAAATCTCTAACAATGTCTGTCTCTGTCTCTATCAGGGGACTTGTGTCTCTCACTCACTTTCTGCTGATGTTTTTTTAATTTGAATCCATTACCCACCTCTGCTTTGTTTCTCCCCCGCTTGTCTTTAAAATGCTTCACCCTTTATTTGACGTAATCTGCGGCAAAATGTGGCAGGGGGTGTATGAGAGCAGATTAAACGCAGCCAAGGTCCTGAACCTGAAAACCTAGCGGGTGGATGGATTTATCCTGCTCATCTAACAGGATTTTTTTGTCTCTCCATCTCTCAGCCGTTACTTTGTTTGTGATCCCCTCCCCGATTTATATTATCTTTTCTGCACTTCATTGCATTTCCCTGTCTTGCGCTTCTTCGCTATTCCCCTTCAGCGTTTCCTCCCCTTCCACCTCTTCAAACTCCCACCCCCGTCCAGGCCTTTACACTGTCATCTTTCTGCAGCACTGACTCATGATTCCCAGGGGAGCCGCGAGGTGACAGGGATCATGCAGCTTTGTGGAACTTGTATGCTCAGATAAGCTGCTGAATTAGAGGGTGGAGAAGATCAGCTGTGGCATTGCAGGCGAGAGGAGATGAGCAAGGAGGTGAGAAGATAAGAAAGCGAGGAGGTGTGGAGGGACAGTGGAGGGCAGGGGGTTGAGAAAAAGATGGCAAAAGGAGAGAAAAGTAGGAGACAGGTGAGGTTAGGGCTACACCAGTGCTACTTAACAATCGTGACTGATGTATTTAACTAAATATCGAATATACAGTGCTCAACAGATTTTTTAGACCACCTCATATTTGTCTCAAAGACCATCCAGGATCATGAAGTGCTTTAATGCGGACTCTGTCATTTTCAGTGAGCTCTCCACGTTTGACCATTTTGAATAGGAATGAGGAATTTCAAACTGAATTCGCCCAAATTTGAGCCGGCTCACTGGGCTTCTCTGAGAAGTCAGAAATTAATAAAGCATAACATTCAAGCACTAAAACTCAATTTTCTGTTCAGGAATGCAAGTAAATAACTATAATTTGACATATTAATCAAGAAATATTAATGTGCTTTACTATTTTTTCAGTTTTTTGTAAATCAGTAAATTTGAAAATTCATGGATAACAACAATAATTATATTTTAGCATTAAAAATATAATTTCGGTTAAAGAGCTTCTACATATTGGTTTATTAACCAATGCAGAAACATAAAAAAGGATTTTGGTAATTACCAATGCTGTTAATTTAGGGCAGCTGTTGCCCTAAACCTTACTTTGGTTAGGGTTAGAGTGGTTTAAAAAATTTGTTAAGCACTATATTTTCAAACCAATTGTTACGATTGTGGATTCAGAGAGATATACAGTACTGTGCAGAACTTTGAGGGATTGTTTGGGCCAAAAATTGAGGCTGCAGTTAGACATAAATGTAGAGAAAGCCCACCTAAAGGCACCATCAGGTTGGAAGAAGGACTGGCACAACCCAGGCCCTGTTCTGGATGCCCTTGCATATTACCAGGGGATTAGGAAAATAACCTGCTGAAAAAATAAAGTCCACACCTTGAGGGCCAAGTAAGGGGTGAATGTGGAGAGTGCGCATGGCCTAGAGCCTTGGTTCCCAACCTGGGGTCCTGGACCCCCTAGGGGGAGTGTGAGGCTCAGTCTGCAGTGGGACTGTCAAGTAGTGTATGCAAAGGCCTTTTAGTAAGACTAAAATGTGTAAGCTTATTTTCTTTGGGTTAAGTTCATGAAACAGTAAAAAAACATGTACATTTTGACAGCATGGCATCTTTTTTCATGTGGGTCACAGGGGGCTCAGCATTCATTAGATACAGATAGGTGGAAAAGGTTGGGAACCACTGGCCTAGAAATACCATGAAGGTGTGTAGTAGGGTTGCCACAGGCCTCTGGTCATCAGGAACATGTTTCTTTTTCTGTTAGTCAAACTATGACTAGCTCTTTGGCCATCCAGGCTGTTAGAGCAGAGATCATCAGCTACATTTGTACATGGCCAGGTTTTCCATGATGGATGCTTTAGGGGCCAGACCTTCAAATAAACTAGAATAAAGAGATATTTTGGCTAATTAACTTCTTCTATTTTTTAAATGTTTCTATTTTTTTTTTCAAATGTATGCCATTGTTAGCCTCTATAAATAAGATCAGTCCATGTACCATAGCCAGCCACAAGGGGGCAATTGAGATATTTTTGCTTGATTTTTCTGGGACTGTTATGTTCTGCTTATTAGCTGTGTCCTGATTGGTGAAATAAACCATGCAAGACAAGTCTTTAGTTGTTATTCCCAAAGGAAAACACCTTAATTTAGAAGAAAACCACAGTTTTAATCAAGAGTGAACTGAGAAGTATGCGTTTATCATGCATTGTATTTGTCAATATTGTCTGACAGGTAGATTTCTCTAAAATGGATATGAGCATTTTTTTCAATCTCAATTTTCTGGAGGGTTTTAATAAGTGTAGGGATTGAAAAAAGACGCCTGATAAACATCCACATATTTTTTCCTCTGAATATTTCTGGATTTGATAACATTCTAGGGGCGGGATGGAAAGATGTAGGGGTCCTTATGTGTCCCTCGGGTCGCCAGTTGATGATCACCCAGGTAGAATCTTGTTTTGTGTTTTATTATGGTGGAGAAGGGGAGTGTTGCAGGGTGGAGCTTGCAGACATAAATGGGGCATTAAATACTGTAGTAAAGAAGTTCTTCTCTGGGAACGGGTGGCTTAAATCACCTTTCTGCCCTGCTCTGATGATCGGTTCAAACTTTATTGACCATATCTACATGCCTTAATGCTTTTAATTCTGCAGTGTGTTTTTGTAAATGAGCGGTTTAACATGCATACCTGATAGCATGACTGGTGAGAGCATTTCAGTACGGAGGCTGTTGGTTTTGTTTTTAAAGTAAACTATAGGGACTAAATTGATTGTAACAATGCCCAAAATAAGCCTACATGGCTGCTAAGCTTAGATCCATTTTGTTTTTCAAAGAAAACTTGTGCTTTTGAAGTATTCAGATGGTTTTAGACAGAGAACTAATCACTTTGGCTAATGTAACTTTGGGTAAGGCTTCTCTGAAGTCGGTGCCAAATCTAACAAAGAGCTGGGGATATAAGCTTTAACTCCACCAACACTCATTACCAGCTCACATCTAGAATATAATCATGAATGAGAGATTTATTTATACAGAAAATATAATTTCTCACCCTAACCCATATCATACTTTTGTTCACAAGTAAGCTAGTTAGCCTAGCATGAATAATTGCACCCCAAAGACAAGCCCATATTTAAATGTAGGAATGCTTTCTCTTATGTGTGCACATTTCTAAACTCATTAATTTTTAAATGTCTCTTAAACTTCGCCCCATTTGCTTCAAAATGTGCAACACTTGCTATATTAAGGAGATCTTTAACCATCAGACAACCCACAGATTTTAAAACATGTATGAGTGGCGTGTCTGTGCATTAACATAAGCACATATAGCCTCTGCATGCAAGCTCAGAGAGATGTATGCAAACATTCACTGTAGCCTATGGCAAACAACATACAGATTGACAGGCATATTCAGACACAGAGAAGCAAACCTATGCAAATGAGTCTAGCGCCATATAAGGGAAATGAGGATAAAACGGGATAAAGGAAACATCGACATTAATTTAGATTCCTCCAATGTGTCCCCGTGTGTAAAGGGCTTAAACTAAAAAGACCCCATGATAAGGAAAGTGGAGCACTGGGTTAGAGGACACAAAGGCTGTTTTTACAAACAGGACTGAGCTGCTGCTTTGACAGCTCTCCCCCCTTTTTTTATTCCTTCATCTTCCTGTCAGATAATTCTCTTAAATATTCCTCTTCTTCTTCTAGGAAAAATACATTATTTATGCTGTTAAATACGCTCTGTCCATTTTACAGTTAGATGTTTTTCCATGCAAACGATGATGTGTCATTGCACGAGTTGCTTAGCAGGGATATGTGAGCCCCACTGTATTAAAAATCCACAGCTTTGGTTTCAATCCAGCACATTTAGAGGGGAAATTCAGCGTAGACTGGATTAGACTAGGTAGAAGATATCAGTGTTTTCTCAGCTGGCAAGAGAAACAGAAATGCAAAGCAGACCAAAATTTTACAAACTCTGTCTCTTAGCAGGGAAATATTAGGAACTGCATATGTGATGAGCTCTTTTATTTGAAGATGGGCAGTTTGAGGCTTAGAGGGAACATGCAAAAAATGGATCGTGTCAGTATAGGGTTGTCAGGATACAAGAATTTTAATCTTCAGTACAATTTTAGTAAAAATCACATGATATGTACTGCATACCTGTTTGAAAAGCACTGCAACAAAAAGTAAAAGCCCTGTAGGGACCCAGTATCGGGTCAATGCTAGTCTTAAAGGATCAGAATACTCTTGTGTAAAGTTTTCAGTATTTTTCCTGCAATTTACAGAGTGTGCAGGAGTTCCACTCCAATTTTTAATGGACTAATTCCTTATGAAATAAATGCAAATTTTCAAAAAGCTCCAGCACTTTTTAATAATGGGCAGCTGTGAAACAGTGAGACAGTCAATCATCGCTCCACTGGAAGTCATGGAAGTCAGTAATTTGTTCTCCAGCTCCTGCAGCCATGGTAAAATGTAAATATATAAAGGCCCTGTTTACATTTTGCATTAGTGATGCATTTTGAACGTACGTCTGACCGGTCTTATTCTACTCTTTTGGGGCCTGGATGCCGACTGATGGCCAGAGGGAGCACCTGGACTCCTTCGTGATGACTTCTCATTGGCTCATTTTTGGCTATCCTTGGCAAGGCCGTGTATCTTATGCTGACGTGCGCAGGAGAGCGGGGATGGGAAGGGTCAGCTGCTTAATGCGGGAACAGCAGCTGCGCTTACAGACACCTGGCATGCTTTCCTGGGCCTAATCCAGCTCACTAGGCACCCAGGACCAGGTGGGCTCACGCCAGGGGCGGCCGTGTGCATCAGGGAGGGGTCAGCTGGGAGGATACCTGGAGAGATTGGGCAAGGGCCTGGCTTAGGCCTGGAGGAAGGCCATCAGGAGCAGAGCGTTACAGAACCAAGGTTGACATGGCGACAAGCTGAACCGGCCTATGCTCCCATACCTGACATGACCTGACCTGACTCATACATGCATCCATATTATACATGAACAATGACAACCTGGTATCAGAAGTCAACTGCCTGGCTCTTATGCTAAAAACAGGCCATTTCTAATTCTTGTGGCTTTCCTACCATGGCATTGTAATACAACATGCTGTTGTCCAAAAAAAAAACAACAGAAAAATGTCCTACTATCTATGAATAGTGAAGCTGATGGTTATTCAAATGAACAATGTTGAATTAGCCATGAGCTAAAAGCATCCAGAGCTCGATGGAAAAGGACAAATAGACTGGGATAAAGTTCTAGAAGACAAAACTTCTCCAAAAACTTTACCAAATCAAGTTGTCTCTTTGGATCAGGCTTTGGACAGCCATGACCTGGAAAATAACCTCCACCTACAAGAACTAAGAGGCAAGTGGTGAATCTTTAACAGTTTTTCTCCCTCATGTTATCATCAACATGCTTTTGAAGGGAATGCTGATAGTTCAAGGTGACAAGTTATAGGGGAGTCATGATAAGTGTTGGTGTGGTTAGCCGGCTAAATTTTGATATCAACTTAGCTAGCGCAAGATATGCAAGTCTTCTAAACTAATTACCTGTTATTTTTCATAAATAAAGGCCTAAAATCCCAATCAAATGCTCTTTTAAAACTGTCATGAAGCCTCCTGCCACTAGAAGCTGCTGTAGATTCAGTTAATAGCCACTGCCTTCCTGCTAGAGCTTTCTACAGCACTTTGCTGGATCTAAACACGGGAAGCTTAGTACTGAGCATGTCATAGGAACAGCATGGTATGACTGTTAAATTAGCTAGAAAATGAAAATGCAGTTGTTTGCAGGCTGTTGAGGGTTTTACTTTTGAAACTTAACTGTGTGATAAGTAACCATTGAGAGCAATATCATTCTGCAAAGAGGAACAAAGGCTGGCGGAGCTAGCTGCTAACTTTAGTCATGCTCAACTCAGCTAACATCATACCTGCTGCCTCAATGACCCAGCAATGAATTTGACTGATTTCTACACATTTTCTCCTACTAGTCAGTTAAATGCAATTTAAATGGGTGTTGAGTTGAATAGGGAAATAGACACTTGGGAATACTCGTAGTTATAATGTGTTTTTTGCAGACAATGCTAGTTCCTTCTGTGAGTGATGGGAGCCAGCTCCTGTTTGAGAGAGGGCTTCCTTTGTTTTGTGTTTTTTAAAAAAGCCCAAATAGTACCAAATGATGAGCTTTTTGGGAGCCAAAAGACCTGCTAAATGTACGGAGCTGAGCCAAATAATCAAGAGTTCTGAATAAAGCTTCTATACCAGTCACACTGAAAGAAGAAGGGCAGACAGTTTACTATCTGTGTACTATAGACCACATCAGATGGCGGGTTGCATCTGCACAACCAATCCATTCTTAAAAGATAGCATCCCAGACCTCCTTATGTTGTCTTTACTGTTGAATATCAAACTGTCTTCAAGGTTCAACGTTCTTTATAGGTACCCAAAAAGGTAAATTTGTTGTGCAGACAGGAGTTTTGGGATCCCAAAGTATAAAACAAAACAAATAACAACACTGATTCACAACTCAAGACACATTTAGACAAAATACAATAAGATCTAACATTAAAATGTCAAAATAAACATTGAGAAATAAAACCAAGTCATGATAAAGTGCTTTTGAAAGCATCCACCTAATACACATTGATGTGCTTTCACACAAAGCAACGTAAGGGTTACCATTTGGAATCACATTGCCCAAATCAGACATGAATCACATTTAAATGCATTACATACATTTTGTAAACATGTTTTTGGGCATGACATTTAACCCCTCACACTGCTGCATCAGTGGTGTATGGATATGAATGGATTGGATAAGTTAATTCCAATGGACACAGGACATGGAAGTAGTGTAGTAGCACTCAAGAACGGTCTTGGTCTTGAGACATGTCTCGAGACCACATTTTGAATGTGTTGGTCTTGTCTCGGACTAGAGAGCATTTTTACTCGGGCTTGTCTTGGCCTAGGACTGGCTGGACTCTGGATTTTCCATCAAGACCAGTCGAGACCAGCACTCATCTGCTATTCTTTGACTTCATTAATGTGAAACTCGGACATCAGTCCATCTTATTTCTAGTCAGAAACACCTCTGAACACTTACTTTAGGCCTCATTCACCAGACAAATCTAGATAAACATCTAATTTTCAGATATTTAAATCAATTCCTGACTTGCCAATGGCTTTTGAATACATACAAGGAATTCCTTTTTACAATAAGGTCGTTGAACAAATTTGTTAAGATTTGAGATTTTTGCATGTTGTGCTTTAAAAAAAACAAAACAAAACAAAAAAAAACTTGTTTTAATCCGTCAACTTTTTGATAAAGAAAACTAAAAGAGAGAATGATCTTTAACTTTTCAACCTTGTCATGGTTTTTAAAAATATATTTTTTTAATGTCTTGGTCTCAGTCTTGGTCTTGAAATGGTCTCGAAGCCCAAAAGTCTTGGTCTTGTCTTGGTCTTGGTGTACTTTGGTCTCGGGCAAGTCTTGGTCTTGGATAGTGGGGTCTTGAGTTCAACTCTACATTAGAGACTACATTATCAATGTGTGACTGGGTAAGTCAATCCATGTACTATTTACTATTAATAACTAAAACAGCAGATATTGTGTTTTTTTAATCATGGTATTGAAAGCATCAAAAATCCTTGGAAGAAAGCAATAAAAGGAATTGAAATGATCAAACATTTTCACATCTTTCTTCAGTACATGCATTAACACTTCCATGGAACAATCTCAGATTAATGATGAATTACGCAACAAGGTAAAAGAATTCATGGCTCGATTTCTTTCCTTGAAAGTACTCATCTAATCTTCTCCATTATCTTCTCTTTGTTCAAACAGTTTGTTCAATCAGGCTCTGAATTTACTGAGTCAGGCACAGGCGTGTCTTGGTGGAGGTTAACTTACATCTCTGGGGGATGATATTAATCCTTTGCTCCAGACGCTTGTGCAAACGCACAGAACAAACATCTGGCTAATGTTTTGTCGGGTCATTTGCGGATGAAGTCGGTAGAGGAGCAGCACAGAGCGAGAAAAGATAATGAGACAGCTTATAAGAAGGTTAGGAAAAATGTGATGAAACGCGACGTCGCTGTGCCACTATAAATGAATGACGTGTTAGGTTCTAAGTGCAGTTCATACTTCTAGTGAAGCTTTATAAAAACACAAGCATGGTTAGTAGATAGTTTTTGGATAATATACTTTACAGCATAAAATAAGTTTTCACTTGAGCAAGATTCATTGCCAACCTTATTCATTTTTTCCCAGTCTTTGACATTTGCAATACATCCTTGCAGCTGATTTATTATTAATTTTTCAATTTATTTCTTCAAGTCGTGAGACTCCTTCCTGTAGCGTTTAGTTTAAGTGAAAAATAACTGATTACGACAGAGTTTTTTCCGCTAAATTGCACTTGCAACTGTGAAGGTGACAGCATGTTTGCGTGACTATGTATGAAATACCTGTTATTGCATGTTCATGTGGGTGCATGAATATTCATGAGCTCTTTGTCTGCAGTCTTCGCATGCCGGTGTGTGCTTGTGGCATGGTTGTAAAATTGTTTTTGCAGCTCATTCACACATGAGGGAGAGCAGAGCCAGAGATCATTTTCAGTGCTCCACATGAAGGAGCATTAATCCAATTCAAACAGCTCCGAGGAGACGGCCCCTTAATAACTTATGGTGACTAAGGAATTTGTTTATGTTTGTAACAGCGCACTGAAAGATTAATAAGCTCTTCAATAAGAGTTATACAATGCTTTCTGCAAGGAAACACAATGAGAAAGCCTGCAAAAAAAACTGATGTGTAGAGATAAATGAAAGGCAAATTAGCCAGTGGCGATGTATTTAATTACACTTTACTTCTGTCACAGCTTTAGTTATGCCCCTGATTTCCTCATATTCCTCGACTGCCTCCGGCTCTGGTAAAACAGCTTCATCAGTAACATGAGCCAGCAGATTCATCAGTGGCTCAGTCCACCAGGGCCGACATAAACGCACAGCTTAGCTTAGCCGCGAGTAACAGGCTGCATGCTTGTTTCCTCCTCAAACAGACCGTGACACATTAATTCACCTTTACCTCTCCACTCATCTCTCCTTCCTTGATTCACCGTATTTTTTTTCTGCATGTCATACAAGAGACCCCTCTCAGCTCTGCTCAGCTGCAAAGATTAAATGGGCTTTCTATCGATTGCTCTTTTCTAATGCACCAGCCTCTCCAAAGAAATACCAAAAGCATGTCATCACCCGGGCTGAAAGAAGGGGTTGGGAGGGCGAAAAGTGTTCAAAGTGTGTGTATTTCTAACTTCATCTCTTCTCGACAAGATGAAGAGAGCAGCAAGGGAGCGTGAGAGCAAGGCTATCCCGCTGTCGAGGGAATGGAAAGGGGCTTTTCTGCAACTGAGCACCGAGCGGTGGCTGCATGCCAGTGACGCCAAAAACTAGCCTGGGTGTCATCCTGCAGCCATCTGGTGTTACAGAGGGCAGAGAGAGGGAGAGAAAGGCAGCTCCAGGATTTGTTGAATGAGAGAGCAGCAGGTATTCACAAAAGGACAAATGACCTCAACCTAACTCCCTCCAACTTTCAGACCGCGGCCCAAGCCCGTGGTGTCGCTTTGACTTCCTGCCACAGGCTCTCCAGCACAGCTGCAGCCAAACATAACTGGCACGGCGGCCTTGTGTGCAGGAGCTCGCGGTGCCGAGTCACAGTGGTGGTGCAACAATGGGAAAGCGCCGCTGCGATTCAGAATGCAAATGAAGCCCATCGGCAGCTGTAAGCATGGCTGTGGGCACAGCCAGGCGGAATCCGACTGCACACAAACAGACGGAAGTGTGCAAACACATGCACGAAAAGTCTCACACATGCAGATCCTCAAACAGATTTACACAGGCTTACAAATACACATATGCAGCTTCGTTTTCACACTCTCACACACTGATGCTTACTTCATCTGTACTTGCCAGCGTCTTAGTGCACTGCAGCATACCTCCCTCCTTTTTTACCTCCTTCTCCAATTCCCTCCCCCAGGAGCTCCCTCCTAAGCAGGTGTTAGCTGATTTCTGTTCCCTCCGGTAGCTCTGTTTTGTTCTCCGCAGCAAGTGCTGCTGCTGTGAATTATCCTGACAGCACCTTACCCCTGGGCTCTGGCCCTCACCTTCTCCACCCCCACTCCTGCCCCCAACTCTGCTCCATCTCTTTCCCTGCTCCCCCCCCTCTGAGCTTCAATCCTTCCTCCCCTTCCTGGCTCTCCTCCTTTCATCCTCACTCTCTTACCAGCCCCTGTGGTGCAGGTAAAAACTCTGGACCAGCAGCCCAGTAGATCTGGCAGCACACCAGCCCACACGCACATAAAAAAAAAAAAAATCTGCTTTTAAAATCTGCACCCAAACACACATGCTGGTAAATAAATATGCACATACATGAATTCATGGACACGCATATGAGCTTTGACCTCTCCAGGAGCCTCCAAACTCCAGCAGCACTCTTGCTTTTTGTGCCTTTTATTGAGATTGAATGTGTTGATGTGAAAGTGCTGCAGCTCCCCTGTAGCCAAAATGTTCCTCCCTCTTGTTTTTGTCATTTGCAAAAAGGCTCAGACAAAGCGCGACTTATTTTAGATTGCTCATTACTATGGCGGCTTCAGACAGCGACTAATTGCGCTCCATTCAGTCATCACAATAAATGGTCTTATTACCCCGTTTGAGTATATTACATATTTTGCATATTTCCACAGAAATATGTCATTATCAGTCAGAAATGAATGGTGGGGGAGAAAATTAATAAGCTAAGTCAGTGGTGGTGCTCTAAAGGCTTATGCATGCATGCAGGAAAAAAAAATCTAAACAAAAGCAGAATGAGATCTTTTATCCGGCTCCATATTGAGATTTTGGAAATGCCTTTTCAGCACATCAATCTTTTGTCTTTGATGGAGGCTGCAAGATTGCAGCTCTTTCAGTGTAAGTTAATGTGTAGCTTTACAACAGCAGCAGTAATTCTTAAGCACTCATCGAACTCTGTTTTTCTCATTAGTCCAACTCTTGGAAAGAGTCACAGATGACCGCTGGCTGCTCACACTGCATGGCCATCCTTTTTACACACACAGGCCAGCACTCCACTGACTTTTTGATGCCTCATTCTTTTTGACTCCACTTTACAGCCAATGGTCCTATCGAAAGTAACTGCTCCCATGCTATTACACTCCTTTGTCTCCTGTCACTATCGCCCGGTAATTGCTGTTTTTATTGTAGCCTCTTAGAGGCTTGAGTGTAAACTATAGGGTAAGGCTCAACACTGTGCTGGAAGCTGAACCACATGGCTGGAAGTACTTTAGTCTCACAGCACTGACCAAGAGCATTTAATTATAATATGTAGAGCCTTGACATATCACCTTTTATTATACAGCTCATCATTTAGTTTTCTATTTTGACAAAGAAATGTAATGTAGGGTAAAAATTCATGCTCTGATTTAGACGTCAAGTTAAGAAGTCTCTCATTTATCGGATGCTCCGTCATCATTTTACATAAAATGTGTTGTCTGAGTTAGTTTTTCCAAACATTTCTTGATATACAGTGTATTCAGAAAGTTTTCAGACACCCTTCACTTTTTTTACCTCCGCCAAGGAGGTTATGTGATCAGGTGGGTTTGTTCGTTTGTTCATTTGTTTATTCGTTTGTTGGCAACATAACTCAAAAAGTCATGGACAGATTTTCATGAAATTTTCAGAAAATGTCAGAAATGACATAAGGAGGAACTGATTAGATTTTGGGAGTGATCCGGATCACTGTCTGGATCCAGGATTTTTTTTAAAGGATTCTTTACTATTGGGAGATAGGGCTAAGGGTGGAGGTCTGCGCTGTTACCACTTCACACCAGGAGATGGCGGGCATGAGTAACTTAAATCCCAGCAGCATGTTTTTTGGTGTGTTTCTATTCAAAGTTTTCGAGTTTATTGATTTTAAAAGATGCACGCCCAGTCGAGAAGACAAGTCGAAGTATAACAGAGAGAAAGACAGCGAATTGTAGCGAGAATACTCACAATGCTGGGAGGAATAGAGGAATATTCACCCTCTGCCATGACTTCCAGTCGTCCGGTGAGACCGTGGGTGCTTCTGCCATGACAGGCCACATGTGGCGAAGCAATCGCTTTGCCTCACCGTGTCTCCACCCCACTGGGGAGGGAGTAATTGGCGAATTAGATTTTGGGAGTGATCCAGATTACCATCTGGATCCAGGAATGTTTTTAAAGGATTCTTCATAATTGGGAGATAGGGCTGATGGCGGAGGTCTGTGCTCTCTGAGTGCTTTTCTAGTTTAGTTTTGTGATGTTGCAACCTGATTCGACAGTTGTGGCCATAAACTTATCTCCCATTTTGTTGGAAATTGATATGAATGCTTAGGGTCATTGTCATGTTGGAAGGTGAACTTTCAGCCCAGTCTGAGGTCCTGCACACAGCTGAACATGTTTTCAGTGAGGTTATCTCTGTACGTTGCTCCAGTCAGCTTTCCCTCAACCTTGACTAGTCTCCAAGTCCCTGCTGCTGAAAAACACCCCCGCAGCATGATGCTGCCACCACCATGCTACACTGTTGGGATGGTATTGAGCAGATGCCTGGTTTCTCCCAGGCATAATATTTAGAATTAAGGCTAATCATTTTAATCTTGGCTCAATCACACCAGAGAATCTTGTTTCTCACAGTCTGAGAGTCCTCCAGATGCTTTTAGCAAACTGTAAGCGGGTTTTAATGTGTTTTTGCACTGAAGAGAGGCTTCCATGTAGCCACTCTGCTATAAGCCCAGATCAGTGGAGGGCTGCAGTGACTGTTGTCCTTCTGGAACTTTGACCCATCTCCACACAGGGAGCTCAGTTGTTCAGTTTGGCCGGACAACCAGCTTTTGGAAGAGTCCTGGTTGTACCAAACTTATCCATTTTAGAAATATGGAGTACAGCGGATTTTTTTTTAAGCCTTCCCCAGATCTGTGCCTTGTAACAATCCCACCTCTGTGCTCAGAGACAGACTAGAACTATAAGTTCACATGGGAATTAAATAATCATGCAATACCAAGCCCAACCAAAGTATTGCATGTAATAAAGAGATGAATTTGTCTTTCTGAGGCTGATTTGCTGTTCACATCGATATTATTCTGTGACTTTTTGTTTGGCTGGGTACATTAGGAAATAAAAATGTTTATGTTTTCTAAATGGATGTGTGGTTTCATATAAAATTCAGTGGTTTTCTATTTTTGTGTTCTCAGTCCTGTTTGGCTTCATCTGCAATACATGGATTGACATGTTTTGGCAGCAGCTGCAGCTGAAAATGGGCTGGCTTTTGGCAAACCCCAGAGATGGACCAGAGTTCATGCTATGAAGTTACAAAGATTGGCAAGAGTAGTGGTGATTTGCTCTGGAACGCCACACAGAGTATGTGGATTTTTAGGTTGAAGCTTTGCAGGATGGCTCCACCTGATGGCAGATATGTAATCTGGACAGTCCACCTGTTTGCAAGGTTACAAGTATAATGTAATGAAGCCCATTTGGTTACCTTAAGGGAGTTTTTTTTCTGGATGTATGATCTGTGTTCATTTGAAATTTAGTCAACTTGAGCAATTTATTCCTCCTACTCACCAAGAAGCTGAAAATTTCTGCTGGCCAAGCTGAACCTGTTTCCACATTGTTCAAGATAGTTTTGTAGATAACTTCCAACACAAGCACCAAAAAAAATCCAGGCTGAAATAGCCTGAAGTTCTTCTAAACCACCTGCCATTTTAAATGACAGCACTGGCTGCCTGAAGAGCGACAGATTGTGCAGCTGTGTCAGGCTGCAGCCTGAAGAGACAGAAACCATCTGCAGCAACTGCAGGCATCATTCATTCCATGTACTCAACTTTAACAAATAGAGATAAAAAAGAAACTTAATAATAAAATTTGACTTAAATATTATCTGATATTGCAAATCAAGCTTTGCAAAAAGAATTACAGCCCTGGAGACAGTTTTTCAGTACGAGTTTTCTTCTGAATATTAACACCACTCAAGGTTAAAGGCTGACTTTTCCAAACAGAAAGTTTGCAAAAAAGTGAATCACTGTAAATGTTGTCCAGCGTGTCGGATCAGAATATCACTCTGAATGGAATAAGTAATTCTGTACTTTTTATCTAATTCAGAGGAATTTGCTCATGCTCCTTTATGTTGTGTTGATGTCTGACATTTTAGAGCTCTTTACTTGTTTTAAAACTGAACAGACTTTTATGAGTCAGTGCACATTTTTTCATTAAGCTTAATGAGAAGGAACAGCTTCTTCTTCTGCTGTTTCTGACAGATTGGACTGATGAGACAGCTCCACACGTGTTTAAATGCTTCTAATCTAGTTAAGTGCTTCATGCATGTATTTGCAAGTCTTAATCAGATCACTTTATTTAGCAGTGCAGTGCAACTTGAGTCCCAAGTCATATTGATTTGAATTAATCTGAAGAAATATTGTACATGGAAACATTACTAGTTATGATGTTTGCATTTCTTAAGTTATTGCTTGCAGTCCTGACACAAATGTCACATGAGGGTGGGATTTTGTGGGTAGCTAACATAGCTAACATAGCTAATGTAGCCATCCTTTTCTCAGTTTTATTTACTGGTAGCTAACTTAGCCAACGTAACTAATGTGGCCAAAGCTAAGCTCACAAAGCAGCAATATAAGCTATGTAGGTACGTTATCTACATAGCTACATTTGCTAAAACTCATGTTGCTGGAGCTAACTTAGCTACTTTGCTAACAAAGCTAAAGTGACCCATCGTTTTTGTCACTTCTTCTAAAACAGATCTATGCAGAGTTTAATCCTGGATTAGACCGCTGATCTTTTTTTCTGTTTTATTTATGGGTAGCTAACAAAGCTAACGTGGCTAATGTGGCTGAAGCTAAGCTCACAGAACAGCTATGTGAGCTATGTAGGTTCGTTATCTACATTGCTACATTTGCTTAAACTTATGTTTCAGAAGCTAACCTAGTCACTTTGGCCAATTTAGTAAAGTTAATTATGTAGCTAGCATAGCTATGTTAGCTTTAGCTAAAGCTAAGAAAACTAAAGAGAGCCATGGTTTGTGTCATTACTTCTAAAACAGATCAATGCGTAGTTTCATACCACATTAGACCTCTGATCTTTTTCGCTGTTTTATTTGTGACAATTTCCTCAGTCTCTAATGTTTGCAATGTGGTTATTGCATGACCCAAATCCTTGTAATGTTGAAGAAAACATCACTGCTGAATCAGTCTCAGTGTTCTCCTTGCATGGCGTCCATTACTCCAGCCTTCCAGCAAATCCACTGGTGTACCTCATAAAGGCTGATCAGTCAGAGCTAGCACACACCCAGTGTGGGACATCAGTCCTGGTCTTCGTCTCTCTGCTCCACCCCCTACCACTAAAGACACTAATACCAAACGAATCCCCTCAGGACCATCCTAAAAGTTGACATAAACAGACACGACGATGATGCCGGTCATTTTTACTACTATTTTTTAACTGCTTGTTCGAAATCAAAAGAACATCTGGAGCAACATAATTCCCAATATTAGATTTGGTGTGTTTTTCAGATCTTGCCGATGATTCACAAGATATTCTTGAAAATGTCAAATAACATTCAGTTTGAAGAGTGGCTCTGGAAAATCTCCATTTGCAAAGGCCTTGTAGCCCTAGCATTTTAGCCTACCCATCTATGCCAACAATATATAGATGGGTAGGCTAAAATGGGACACTCCTACTCCTAGATATAAATGCATAAAGCATAGGAGTAGAGCTAAGGCCAAGGGGTGTGTTTGGATTTAGCCCCAATCTTAATGATATTTGATGTACATCATTCTCTCTCTCTCTCTCTTGCTCTCTCTCTCTCAGGCTGGAGGAAATTAACAAAGAAAAGGAAGTGTAGGCACAGATCAGAAACCCAAACTGAGTTTGGAAGAAGACTGCAGATATAATTTGGCATGCTAGCATTTTTCTAGAAAACTCAGAGAGGCTTTAATATAAAACAGATAATGTCCTTTAAAAGACACAGGCACAACGCTGAGGCATTAAAATGCTGCAAATACTTAAACCTACCAATCTACTGTACTTTGGTGGGTGCTTCCGCTATAACACAACACTAAAACATGACTTTACAGCTCAGCTGTGCTTATAAAGCCTGTTATTGTTGGAGGATGTTCCACGCAGAGCTACTCCGCGTGAATCTGTATTTAATGCTTCTCTCTTAAAGCAGTGACAGCACTTGGCTACAAATCTGTCAAATTACCAGTGCACAGGGTGTATTTAGGGGAGTCTACGGGGTCTTGTGTAAGGCGGGCACGCGTTTGTGTGTACTCACTGGGAAAGGAAGTAACAGTTTAACTACTGTATTGATTTCAAGAGTGCTGAGGGGTTTAGGCATCAGTCCAGAGAAAATGGGGGGTAAAAGAAAGCCAGAGTGGGGCTCGTCCCTGGTTTCAGCACGCTCTACTTTTCTCCCACGCCTGATTCGATGGTAAAGGTCTGTGGCTGCCCATTGAAGTTGTACAACTGCTGCATTGAGTACTGTATGGCTGTGTGCACTCTGCAGTGCTCTATTGATTGATGTGTGAAGAGGGATTAGTGGGTGGGAGGGAGGGGAGGTGGAGGGGGAGAGGATGCTGGATGAGGGGAGGGATGGGCAGAGCAACCAGAGGCAGAATTGCAGATGCAGCATGTGTACAATAAAGAGGGGCAGATGTCGTGTCTTTGAGGCCAAGTGAGACACTCGAGGGTGATGTTCTGCTTTTCTGAGAATGCTGAACATTTGGAGAGCTTCTTAGATGACGATGTGTTAGTCATGATTTGGCTACACGAGTTTTTGTACCCTAGTCACCCTTTCAGCTATGGAGGCAGGAATACAGTGCCAATAAAAAAAGTTTTACCCCCTTGGATGTTTGACCCTTTTATTGATTTTATAAATCAATCATGCTCAATAGACTCCGGCTTTCTTTTAACCATTAAATATACAAAAAAGACCTTTTATGTCATCTTTAACAACAGATTTCTACAAACGAATGCCAAACAAAATATGTGATGTAAAATTGGTGATTGGGGATCAGGCTGTTTTCAGGTCCAGCCAAAGATTCTCTATTGGGTTGAGGTCTGGGCTTTGACTCGGCCACCCCAGAACATTCACTTTGTTGTCCTTAAACCATTTCTGTGTAGCTTTCTCTGTATGCTTCAGGTCATCATCTTGCTGGAAAAATAAATCTTCTCCCAAGCCATAGTACTCCTGCAGACTGAATAAGGGGCATCCCCACAACATGATGCTGCTACCACTGTGCTTCACTTGAGGATGATGTGTTTTTTGAGTTTTCTACAAAAATGAGACTAAAGACATTTCTTTCACTCGACCATGGAGTCTCTCACATGCCTTTAAGTGAATTCCAGTCCAGATTTAATCTGAGCTTTCTTCAACACTGGCTTTCTCTTTGTCACTCTCCTATAAAGCTTTGACTAGTGAAGAACCACAGCAACAGTTGTTGTATGCAGAGTCCCTCCTATCTCAGCTGCTGAAGCTTGTAACTCCTTCAGAGTAGTCATAGGTGTCTTGGTGGCCTCTCTCACTAGTCTCCTTCTTGGACGGTCAATCAGTCTGTGAGGACGGCCTGATCTGGGCAGATTTACACATGTGCCATATTCCTTCCATTTCTTGATGATGGATTTATCTGAACTCCAGAGGATATCCAGTGCCTTGGAAATTATTTTGTATCAAACCCCTGACATATTTTCAATGACCTTTTCTCTTTCTGCTTGGAGTGTTCCGTTGTCTTCATGGTGCAATGGTTGCCATGAATACTGATCAACCAGTGACCAGACCTTCCAGACACAGATGTCTCTATACTACAGAAGGATTAGACATCCACACAGGTGAATACTTTTTATGGGCACTGTTTCAGCCTGTGCCGAAAGTCCCAAGTACTATCAAAATAAAAGCATAGACATTGAAAAGTACAACAGGATCATCCTCTTTTATTATTCTACATAAAGATGTAGAGTCTGTTCACCATGGTTGTGATTCTCAGCATGTAACGTTCTTTTTTCTATGTTGTAAATTGTAGTCTGACCGATCAGCAGGCTTTTGTGTATAGAGGTAAAAGACTCCATGTGGAAAACAACAAACAGGTGGAACCTTATCCTTACAAATGAAATACCAGCTCCCATCAGGAGTAATTTTACGATGATTTATTTGTCTCTGTAAACAGATGTCTGCATAAAAGTGCATCTAACAATCCATTATAATTCAAACACTTCAACTCGAGCCACAAATCTGCTTGACAGATTCCCACACTGCATTCAAAAACAAACATTTTAAAGTTTTTTTCTTCTCTTTATGAGGACAGACCTGATAATATTTGACATTTTACTTTGTCAAATCTGCATCATAATGTTGTCAATTAGACACTTTATTCCCTTGAATTGTGAGTAAATCAGAGTTACTTTAGTTTCTCTCTCATATGCATACAGCAGAAGTGAGTGCGAGTAAAGCAGTCATTGGTTGCAGTTTCAAAACGTGGATAACATTACAGATATAAACGCCACATGGCAATCCAACTTCCTTCTTTCTTGAACAAATTAAAAAAACAACAAATACAACAATGTTATGTGTTCCGGTAAAACGTCCTTGAGTTTCTTGAAAGGCGCTATATAAATTCAAGATATTATTATTATTATCATAACAATTAATCCATTTATGATTTCGCTAATTATATCCTTTATGTGCATTGAAAGTTTTTTAAACGAAAAAATCTCATCCTATTTGCCTTCAGCCATCATATCTATCTCTCATCACAAATATTTTCTTTGGAAAGTGATAAAAGGCAGTTTATTTCAGCAAGCTAGCTTGTCACTCATGGTTTTGTTTGCTTTTATAGGTCATAAAGGCATCAGTATTGATTTCAGGCCATTTCATGACCACTTAAAAACCCTCAGAAGTTTTAAAGAAGAGAATACGCCACAAAAATGTTGACATCTTGACTTGCTTAGCTTTTTATGTGTGTTTTTATTGTATCATTTCAGATTATTTTGAAAGAAAGTTGCGGGCAGCCTCAAATGTTGTGTATCTCATCTTCTGTTCAAGAACTTAGAAGAATCTGTTGGACTGTTTGCTGCTCCTTTGAGTGATAAGACGCTATTTCAGTCAGGACAGCTTAGTTAAGAAACATACATGATTTGCAGTTGTAACTCTTTCTCTTCATTAGCAGTTATTTATTTGCACTCATTGCCATTATTCATTTTTGGCGGTGTGGCTGTTCTGGGATCCCCCCGCCCCTCTATGAGCCAATGTGGAAAGCATCAAGCAGGAACAGCACACGCTCCTGCCTTCTGGTGCCAACAAGGACAGCCTGAGGAAGGGAAACAGCACCTAACCCAGAGCAGAGCAGGCATCAGTGACAACAGAATGAGATTGATCAAGTCAGAAGCAGAGTAAAGGAGGAGCTGGGGTGGAGGAGGGTCGCAAAAAACGGCTCGCAATGGGAGCAGAAAGCATAGCCAGGCTAGAGCAGTTTAAGGCGTTGTCCACACAATGATATATTTCCGTTTCGTTTTGAAAACGTTTTCCATAAATACAGGATCATTTTAGGAAATGTCTTTGTAAGCACGGAGCCACTAAAAACAACTGAAAAGGCTGTCATATATATACCAATCCTGTAAGTGGTGCTGTACCACTGCCACGGAAATGCACCAAAAAGAGAGAAGAAGAATACGGAGCATGAGTATAAAGCTTTTGCGCTGTACACAGACACAAGAACATTTGTTGTATGAGGTGGTAGTAAAGGAGCGTCAAATTTTGCTGTAAAAGCCATAATAAGCTCAGCAGCTTCTGCATCAGAGCACCACCCCGTAATCCACCATTATTGTTTTGGCTGGACCCTTGCATACGGCTTAAGTGGGCTATGCTATGTGTGATGTAATCTTTTCAAGAAAGATGCAGTTGGGTGAAAGACTAAACAGTAGGCATATACAGATGTGTTCACTGTGGAACCCGGTTTCAAAAAGTCACTTTTATGGCCTCCCAAAATGCTGTTCCTATATGGATGAAATGCCTATATGACAACAAACTTTTGCGTATACTCCTGAATTCGTCTCTGTGTGGATGGGGCCTAAATATGGCAGCGTGTATGTGATTAGCTAATTGCGTGCTTAGAGCAAATCAGCTGGCCGTCACCCCTCTGAGTGGACATATGTGGCTTATTTCCCTCTAAGTGGACAAAGTTGAAAAAGTGCCCCACTTTACTGTCATCTATGTGGACAAAATTTGTCAAAAGTTGACAAAGTACGTTCTAAGTGTACAGAATTTTACAAAGGACCCTCTTAAAGGAGCCCTCTTCACAGCACCTGACAACGTGCCCTTCTAAGAGCCATCTATGTGAGCAAAATTTGACAAAAGTTGACAAAGTGCCTTTTAAGTGGACAATTTATGATAAAGTGTCCCTAGGTTGTCTTTTAAATGGGCAATATGATCAACTGTCCTCCGAAACCACATGTCTAAGAGTGGAGAAATGACATCCTCCCTTGTGCATCTTTGTTAAATCAGTGATTCATAATTCCTTGTTTGTTTTTAAAGAGGTTTATAGATATATTCATAAAAAATGTGGCATATTGACCAGGATTTCAAGCTATTTCACTATAAAAGTTTGACATGTTTTTCGATGACGATGCCTCACTGAAAACAGGAGGAGCCATTTTGTCCCTTCATGTTAACTAAGAATATCAGTCAGTCTGTGGGATAAAAAAACTCCCATCCCATTTCAGGGGCTGTTTCCTGCAGAGTGTGGATTCATGGATAATCTTGGCGCATTATGGCACATTCAGAGTCACTTAAATCCCATTTCTTTCTTTATTCGGATGTTGGTTTGAACTTCGGCAGATCATCTAGACTGTGTCTTCATGCCTAAAGCGTTGACTGCTGCCACGTGATTGGCTGATTGGATTTTTGTTAGTGAGTACCTGAGCAGGTATACCTAATAATTTGGCTGTGAGTTTTAATAACAATGATTAAAAGACTACAATTTACAACACCATATCACAAAATGATGGGTGAGTAAAAGCGAGTTTGGTAAAATGTGCCTTTAGCTGCTTTTTAAATCATCAGTGGAGCGTTTTGAAAGTTTGTAGTCGTGTATATTGTGACACCTTCCTTTTTAATTAGTCAGGATTTTATAACCCCACTAGTCTTTAGTTATTAGTCTGGCAGCTGATGAGAAATTAAACATCCAACTAATCCGTGTGATGGTTTGAAATCAGATCATGAGTGCAGTTTATTATGAAATTAACCACAGTCACATAAACACCCATTTTCCATCACATTCCTCCAACCTCAAAAAACATCACCGGCCCTGAGCGGGAAGAAAAATGACATGACCAGACAGATCCAAAACAATTCATTCAACGTGACTTCTGTGACATTTCTTAGATTTCCTGTCAAGTGGAGTCCTACTGACATCCATTTTGCCTCACCGGCGACGACAGAAAGCAGTCGACCTGCATATCTATCTTGTTGCTCGGTGCGAGCGAGGCATCCAGGTGGTTTCTCACTCCTCGCCCATCGCTCTCCTCCCTACTCTCCTGTTGCTCCGTCCCTGACAGGTGGTGCCGGAGTCAGGAGGGGAGTCTGGGATTTCATCGATAAGGAGCAGAGCTGCTGGATGAGTAGTGGAGGAGAAGAAGAAGAAGGAGGGGGAGATGGGGCTTTGGCGAGGTGGGCACGGGGTTGGATTCGGGCCATCCGGAGTTAATGGGATCAGACGAGGAAGAGAAAGGGATATATCTGTGCTGGTTAATGTTTAATCCTGCACCACCAACCCTTGTCTCCGGCTTGAGGCTCCCAGCATCTGATAATCCTTGGGCTGCCGCTCTTCATCATCAAGGTGTCGGAGGGAAGTGCCTCTGTAAATATTTAATTGGCTGCAGCATGCCGGTGTTAATTATGCGGTTGTGTCTCCTTTGCCTTGCTCCGTGCCCAGGCATCACCAACTCTGTGCTGGCTTTTCTCTCCTCTTTAACTGATGATACTCTACCTTTCGTCTCTGCCTGCTATTATTGCCATTATTGTCCAATACTACCGCTCCTTAAACTCCTCTACTGCTGCTGCACAATATCCTCTAATTCAAGATTCCACTTAGTTTTTCACAGCACTTTCTTTTCTCAGGATCTCACCTCACCTGTGCTATCTCTTCCACCCTCTCCCTTCTAACCTTGTGCTACGCCTTTCTCTTTCTCTTTTCAATTTTAAAACCACCGCAGCCTGTGTTAAAACGGATTATTGTTATGGCTTTCATTATAGCCTCCGCTGTTATCCGTCCTGACGCCAATCATGCTTTCAGAAGTAGTGCCCCCCCTCGCTCTGTGTTTATTTGATCGTCAAGGGCAATGTGCAATAGATGAACAGCACAAAGACAGCCTTGCAAGGACTACGCAGGCTAAAGTTGTACAGCTCAATAGAGCTCTACTCATAAGTGTCTGCCAGTAGCGAGTGCAATTACAAACAGGCGCATGTACAAGTCAAGAGAATACAAATCACATACGTAATAGATGTCTCAAGGGAGCAAACACGCAACCTTGCAATACTTTTACAGAGAAGAGACACAAAACATGACAGTGAAAAACACCGGACCCAGAGTGTAGAGCGATTTATGTGAGGCTCTACCTATAGGCGAGAAGTAAAGATGAGCAAAACAGATTTATGCATATTCCGTTTGTGTTCCAGCTGTAAGAAAGCGCTACAGTGGAGGTGAATTAATGCTCCGTTCTCTGTTTCCTGTGTGCAATCCCCCAGGCATGTCCATAAAATTTTACTCTCTTAAAAATGTCAGACTAATCCAGACCAGAAGCTCTATACACTGCACAGACAAAAGGCTCCAGGGGGGTTGTTTGGACAGCATGCAAGAGTCTATGTGTGCCCAAATGTGTGTGTGTGGATTGGTCTGGAGACGGGGGGCTCGGTTTGTGTGCCAAAAGAGCAGGTCAAAGCAAGGACAAGAGATACAGGGAGCCGTGATAGACTGTATCTGCTGTTCACAATAGTGAGCATGCAGGGAAACTTAATAGGCCAGTGTTCCCATTAACACCAGTGACCAGTGCAGTGTTCACCCTGAGAAATGCCCTACATGCTTTTATTTATTTAATTCTAACTTATTAGTCTGGCCTCAATTCATTTATTTTTTCATGTTTTTGTTTACCCATTTGGCCTTCTTTTAAATTGGAATTTATTTAACAATTTCTCTCTAAAAGTGTATTAGGTTTAATTTCTCACTCTTTATGCAGGTATTTGCCAAAACAAAGTTTTAATCTATCCTCACTCTGCCTTGGGTGATTACTCATTGTGAACTAATTAGATTTCTGATGGCTTTTCCTTGATTCCTGTTTTGTTCTTTCATTTAGACTACATTAAAGAGGGTTGTTTACACTGCATGCTGCTGTTATTGTGTGCTTTAAAGGCTTATAATGCAACTTTCAGAGCAGATATTCAGACCAAGACAAAAGCTGTTTTTGCACACAACACCTTCATCCCTCAGTTACCTCACATCCTTCATGCTTTCACATTTCTGCTGCCCCTTCTGTCTTATTCTACCTGCAAGTGTCTTTGAGACATACACTGGTAGAAAACGCTGATTAAAGGCCTCTGCACATCAAGGATGATGCAAATAAATGGCAGGATGATGCCATTAATTTGGAAGTGAATTTTGTCGCACCTTTCTGTACACATCTAACCTGACATGCCAGATAGACTGTTCCATATATCTACTGCATGAATATATTTCACATTCTTCTGGGAAATCTCCCATAGAAAGCGAGTGGGAAAGGCAGGACTTTTCTAAAAATTCTCTGAAGGTGATTGGAGGAACATTATATCTGTCACATTCATAACAGGCCAATCAGAGCGACAAGACAAAATAAGGATGTGCTCATGTGCTTCTCCTGAACGGACAGGCTACCGCTGCCGTAAGCTGTGAATGGTGGAGCTCTTGTGTGAATAAATATATGCCATGGCCGGTTGGGATAACCTGACACGCCGGATGGATTTGTTTCACACATTCATCTGGTAAACCTCCCATAGACAGCGTTTGGGAAAGGGCAGATCCTTTGAAAAAAACAACTCAGAGGGTGATTGGATGAAAATTTTGTCTGTCACATCTTTATGGGCCAATCAGAGCAACGAGAAATGTGACGTAGCCGCTACCGAGGAGTAAACGCCATAGAGAACTGCATAACGAAAACCATGGCGACTGTAAACATGTCAGTACTCAACTTTTGTTGTTTTTGAAAAGAAAACAAATCACTGCTGTTCGTTATTCTTCTTTTAACGAAGAAATCTCGTCAAGTTCTGATAAAACTGATGCTATAGCAGCATCCATGCTAATCTCTTCCACCATAATTGCACTGGCCTCTTGTTTGCATGCTTACTCCGCCACGCCCGAAAGTACTGCCCCTCATCGCTGATTGGTCCTGTCACTTTCCAACTGGGCCCAAACTGCTCAGACAGGAGCTTTGCAAGATGGATTCACCAGTGAGAAACATGGAAACAGGCGTATCCATCTGCTTTTCAAGGTTACGGTTGGGGGACATGCAAAAACATCTTCTCTGCTAAGGCAAGCTTTCAGTGTGACTCATAGTTCTTTTTTCAAAGGAGAATATGGGCCAGTTCAGTTAAACTGCTGCTTTCCTAAAGCTACATCCGAGCTAACAGCTACCGTGTCAGGAGCCATTGTAGATATCAGTACACCCTACGCGTAATGATCACAAACCCACACAGAAACAGACTGGGTGAAGAGTGAAAACATCTTTTTCCATCTTGAAAAGCTGTCAGTGTGGCCCTTTTGTCTTGTTTTAGTAATGAAATGTTGTCCAGTTCTATCAAAACCACCACTGTGGCTACGTCTGAGCTAATCACTCCTCTAGCAGCTACTGTATGTGTGACACAGTTATGTGCTGTTCTGTAATTTGTATTTGTTTATTTTGCATGGATTTTGCACCTACCTACTACCGTGCGCTGCTCCCTCTTTTTAGCTTGTTTGGCTGAGAGGATGGACAGACTTTTCATTCTTTCAACACGTGAAACAATATTGCTAATAATAATGAAGCATTTGATAGGGGGAGTTGGCTCACCTGTTTGTGTTACAGACTGGCTAGCGGAGTAATTTCAGGGAGCTCATTGACCCAGAGCAGTGATTAGTTGTATGTCTGAGGTCAGAGGAGACTGTGTTGTTAAATGTATCAGTGGAGCAACGTCCCATTAGTCTGGACACAGCTCCAGCTGTGCACATAGTTCATTTACATTCACATGGATATGTCAGGCAGCCCGCTGTCTGTCTCAATCTGGACTACAGAATACCACATTAAAAAAATCAGCACTGCCTACGGACAAATATTTATATGATGAGGTAATAAATACCATGCAGTGCTGGAGAGGGGGATGTTTTTTTCTCCTCTGTCAGCTCTAAAACTCTTCTACCATAGGCGACAGCCAGCATTTTGATTGGCCAGATTTGTGCTTGTCAGGAGCAAAACTTAAAAAAAAAAAAAAAAAAAAACATGGTCTGAAAAAAATTAGCCGCAATTTCCATGGTGGAATTACGTTGCTGGTGTGAAAGCTTGCATTAACCCACTACATGCTTGAAGGAAATTAATTTCACGCAAATAATTTGCATGAAATAAAACGCCTCTGGTGTGTAAGGGCCTTATGGCAGGAGATATACTTGTCAACTATGCATATAAAAGGCTGCCCATTAGAGGGAATAAAGGGGAAGTTTTCTGGGGGTGATGACGGTTTACAAAAACATGGTCCATCCTAAATTTAAGCAATGATAATCAATGATATTTTGGGCATAAATGCTAGTATTCATGTTTTGTTTTTTTGTCCTTCATTTTTGTAGTATTGATGTCGTGGCCTGGCCTGGCTGGGTTGTTTCATTTTTCTGGCTTTGTGCAGCCATGCCAGGGCGTGCTCAGAGGTTGGGATACTGGAAAAGAAAGGACAAGAAATGGAAGTGCATATGATTCCATCAATAGCCCATTAGCAAAGCTTTTTCAGACAGCTTGAGAGTTGATCTGAGCCTGACTTCGAAAGCAAACGTAAGTCAGGAGGCTAGTGCTAATGTTGAGAATCCATGTGTTGATATTGTTAAATTACATTCAAGCTGGGCCTTTTATTAAAGCTATGAGGGGCCCAATGATTTCAGTGGGTGGGCTGCTATGCACCCCATGCGTTGGTCTGATGTGCTGGCTGTGCAGGGTCATAAAATGAACACAACATGAACACATTATGCAGTATAGATGATATATAGATAGATGAGTATATCTGACAAATAATCAAAATCTACACAGAGACATTACTTCTGTTTTTATTTGCACAGTCAGCTGAAAGCCATCAGTTAACACAGTCACTAATTTAACCAATACACCTGGAGCGTTACGCATAGATGAAAATGTTCTAGAAAAAATGCAGACACTGTGGCCTTACAACAACATCAATCTGAGCTGATCTGATGTTACTATTGATGTTACTCTAAATTGAGTTCTGATCCCAGGATTAGGTTAACTTTATAATAACCTTCTCGAGTGTTTCCATGTTTTAAGTTTACATCTCACACATTGGATAGTTGGAAATGTTCTAATCTCTCGTATGCCCTCTAGTGGTATCCTCCAGTAACACACGCCACATTTAAGCAAATATGTTTACAAGAATGCTCATGGCAGAGCCAGACACATATGTAATTGCAACACTGAAACAGTGATTATAACTCCAGCTTAATATCTGAAAACAAGATTGTGCAATCAGCGTCAGGCTGATTTGGTTATCTGTCTCTTAAAGGCAGGGCTGTACAGTGCGACATATACACCGTGTTCCAAATTATTATGCAAATTGGATTTTATTGTAATAAACATCCAAATTTCTGTTTTTCAATTAAACTCATGGATGGTGTTGTGTCTCAGGGCTCTTTGATCACTAAAATCAGTCTCAGACATCTGTGATTGTTTTGCCAGGTCAGTCCAATTAAAGGAAAACTACTTAAGAAGGATGTTCCACATTATTAAGCAGGCCACAGGTTTCAAGAAATATGGGAAAGATAAAGGATCTCTGCTGCTGAAAAGTGTCAAATAGTGTAATGCCTTGGACAAGAATTGAAAACATTAGATATTTCATGAAAAATTAAGCATGATCATCGTACTGTGAAGAAATTTGGGGCTGATTCAGAGCACAGGCAGGTTCATGCAGATAAAGACATAATGAGGAAGGTTTCTGCCAGAAAAATTCATCAGATTAAGAGAGCAGCTACTAAAATGCCATTACAAAAAGCACACAGGTATTTGAAGCTGCTGGTGCCTCTGGAGTCCCACCAACCTCAAGGTGTAGGATCCTCCAGAGGCTTGCAGTTGTGCATAAAACTACTATTTAAACACCCCTAACCAATGCTCACAAGCAGAAACAGTTGAAATGGGCCCAAAAACACATGAGGACTCATTTTCAAACAGTCCTGTTTATTGATGAGTCCCGTGCAACCCTGGATGGTCCAGATGGAGGAGTAGTGGATGGGTGGTGGATGACCACCATGTCCCAACAAGGCTGTGACGTCAGCAAGGAGGGGGCGGAGTCATGTTTTGGGCTGGAATCAAGGCCCCTTTAGGGTCCTTGAAGATATGAAAATGACCTCGGCAAAGTGTATAGAGTTTCTTAATGACCACTTTCTTTCATGGTACAAAAAGAAGAACCATGTCTTCTGAAGCAAAATTATCTTCATGCATGACAATGCACCATCTCATGCTGCAAAGAATACCTCTGAGTCATTGGCTGCTATGGGCATAAAAGGAAAGAAACTCATGGTGTGGCCCCATCCTCCATGACCTCAACCCTATTGAGAACCTTTAGAGCATCCTCAAGCTAAAGATCTATGAGGGTGGGAGGCAGTTCACATCATAACAGCAGTTCTGGGAGGATATTCTGACATTTTGCAAAGAAATTCTAGCAATAACTCTCCAAAAACTAACAAGATCAATGGATGCAAGAATTGTGAAGGTGATATCAAAGAAGAGGTCCTATGTTAACATGGAACTTGGCCTGTTAAGATGTTTTTGCTTGAAATAGCTTTTGATTTCAGTAAATATGACCTCCTAATGCTGCAAACTCAACAAATGACCATTCCCAGTTCTTTACAACCTATAAGATCTTTTAAACTCTGTTGTTCTTAATAGTGTGGAACAGTGCATTTTTAGGTTTTACTGAAAAAATAATAATTATTGTTATGAAGAAAATGGTTATCATTACAGCTTTTTCACAAACATTAACAAGATAAAATGAACCCAGAAGAGAAAATAAAGGGCAGTCTTTATTCACAGACTGTCAAAGAAGGTTAGTATCAAACATTCAAGGAAATGATTCAAGGATCTTTAATTCAATTTGAGCCTTAAACGTTTGATCTGAAGAAGACAAGTAATGGAAATAAGGAGCAAACCGAAGGGAAATATATTAGACTACCTTCTGATTTTTTGTAGCTTAGACCCATTTAGTATCAAAAATGTTAACAAATGGAGATTGCATGGCTAGGTGTTCTGCTGAGGCAATGAATATTTTAACCATTAAGACATGGTTTGTCTGACTCAGACCTTTTTACTTGTCTCACTGTGTTTTTGTTGATGTGTAATTTACTTTGAGTTGCATAAGTTTGCATAAAAATTGCACAAAAAACACAATCTGATTGATTAATGCTTATCTTTTTTAAGCGTTTTGAATCTGCCTGAGATTTTCCCCAAGTGAATTTTTGTTTTCGAAAAGTAGCACATTTAAGCAGCATAAACACAAAGACACTTTTTTGGAATTCACATTGTTTTTTGTTTTTCCACTCTCAGTCTGCAGGGTTGACGGTGGTTAAAGCCTCCCTGTTGGCAGCCTCAGCTCCTGTCTGGAGTGTCAGTGGGCACGACTCCTGAATCCTCCTGGTGTGTGCGGTTCATCGGCCTGCATGCTGAGCCCCAGGAGGCAGCAGAGAAAAAGCAGAATTTCTCATAGAGATCAATAGAGCCAAAAGTAGCCCACAGATTGAAAGTGATGTCTGAAGATTCTGTTTTGGCCATGCAACAGCACTCGCCTGGTTGCACTCTAGACTCATTATTGTACTGTTTGATCATAGCTGCTGTGTTTGGCCAGCAACATTTGTATTAATCGCCTGATGGGATAAATAATGTGTATCACATCAAAGAGTGGGAGACACGCGCTATCATTCAGCCAGATGATGTTTACATTTTGTTGTTTCACACCTAACACTCCTACCATCCCTATAATGAGATGCTGCAGATGCACAAATTAGAATCCTTCTTATGATGAAGGCTGTATAGGTAACAGTGCTTTGCATAACTGCAAGCTCATTTTCACAAGAGAAATGCTATTTGCAGTTTTCTGATTATCCTGAATTTCTGGCAGAAAGGCTCATCCATCACAGAAACATTTATTTCAGGTGTCATTGAATTTGACCTTAGACTGAAATAAAATGATTAAAGCAACTTTAAAGGTACCAAGTGGTTTGTAACTAGAGTTTTGAAGCTTTGAGTTGGGCATTATAGCCTCTGCCATCTTGGTCTTTTGGGCCACAAGTTACCATATTTGAATAAGAGAGTAAATTTGGATTGAACCCTTTTATTGGAGCTAAATCAACGCTGCAACCAAAGGCTTTTTCAGTACCAGTCGGAATACATAGCCTAGTAACCACATTTTTGTTTATCAAGAATTAGACCTTTTTTAGAGCCTTACTAGATTTAGAATAAAGGAGCAGACTGCCATTTATCTCCACAGAAAAACTGCAACAATCTTGACTCAAGTGCTCAGGCCTCAACTAATGTTTGAAACTCTAAACAAACTACCATGGCTCTGGATTATAGAAGTCTTGGTTTGTTTGTACAATGTATCACACAGAGAGCCCAATTGATTGCTTGGTTGCTTGAAAGAAATCTCCCGAATACCACAAATGCTGTTTAAATTAAGATTAAGCTCAGTGACTGAATTTGCTTTACATGGTTGGGTTGTTGGGGCCAATTGGGGCCATGTGGTCGGGTAGACATCATCAGTTTGTGGCTAGCTAGGATTAATAGAGCGCGCTTTCGAAGGTAGAAGTGCTGTTTTGTGAACTACGGAAACTCAGGTCCTGGTTTTGTTTTTTTTGACTCATCAGAAGGGCAGAATTGAGGTAAGGGGATTCCATCAGCACTTATCTTTTTAATAGGCTACACATATCTTGTTTTTTCCAGATTAGGTGCAACACTGTACTTCTCATTTTGCATAAGTTAGGTATGTATATGATACTTAACTTTTTGTATTCCTGCTGTAAAGTTTGGCATTTTAATATGAGGTCTAATGTTAAGTGTCTTGTATTTGGAGCCAGCCTCTGGTGGCCAATTGGAGAACTACAGTTTTTCATTCAGTTCCATGTTGGCTTTGTCCAGTGGCACGTTAGTAATTTACAGCCCAGAATCTTCTCCACTTTGCTTCAAGCAGTCACAGCTAGTCAGAAAATATATTTGGACCCTTTTAACTTCATTAACAGAGTCACAAGTTTACAGAACTGATGTTATAGCCAAATGTGAGCAAGCAGAACTTATTCATAACCTCTTATATGAGAAACAGTCAGAGGTGGGGAAAGTAGACTATGGTATTAGAGTAAAAGTACAGTTACTTTGGTTAAAATTGACTTAAGCAGAAGTCAAATTAGTGGCCTATCTACTCAAGAAAAGTAAAAAAACAATCAAAATCTTTGTTAAGGGGGCAACAATTGCTGTTTGATTATGATAGCCATTATCTGGATGAATGAGAACCTATACAGATAAAAAGTATTTGATTTAAAGTTTGCTTAGAGTACTGAGTAGCTACTGAGGGGTGCAGTGTAAAATATGATGATATGAAAGCAAAGTGGACCGACATAATGCCAACGCATAATGTTTTACAGATATATGTGATTTAATACCCTCAAATACAGAGGTACAGGCTGACTATCTCAGTAGTCTAACATGTCTTGAGGCAAGATTTAACATATAGAAATAAAAATTCACATTCTTCTTTTACAAGTCATGTTTTTTAAATTTTATTTTATGCAGTTTTACTGCACATTAATCAACTATTTTATGAATCTAATATTCATCCATCCATGTTCTATACCGCTCATCCCTTTGGGGTTGCAGGGGGCTGGAGCCTATCCCAGTTGTCATTGGATGAGAGGCGGGGTACACCCTGGACTGGTCACCTATCAATCACAGGGCTGACATATAGAAACAGAAAAGCAGGCATGCTCACACTCACACTCACACCTACGGCCAATTTAGAGTCACCAGTTAACCAAAGGAACATGATGTGGTGGTGGGAGGAAGTCGGAGTACCCCGGAGAGAACCCATGCATGCATGGGGAGAACACGCAAACTCCACACAGAAAGGCCCTGACCAGGAAGTGAATCAGGAAGCGCCTGCTGTGAGGCAACAGCGCTAACTCCTGGACCACTGTGCAGCCCTGAATCTTATATTTCTCTATATATTCATCTTATTCTAATTTGCTTGATATAATGACATAGCGAGGCTTTTTGAAGGGGGTGAACTCAGTAGGAGGTCCTGGGGTCCTTCTCAGGAAAATTATAGATGATCAAACAATACCTATGTTTATTTTATGCACTTTGGGCACCTTACTTACATTCTAAATACTAATCCTAATTATTATCTGTATGAACCTCTCATGTTTGATGTATTCTTTTGCCTTTGCCTTGATGCCCCTTGGTGCACAAGGCTCCAGGCAATTGCCTTCCTTTGCCTGAAGGTAAAACTGCATGTGGCTTTGATTTTTGGGACCTGGGATTCCCACATTGTTGTACCCAAAAAAGATGATAGGATGTAACAGTGAAAAAAATATTGTATTCAGTCCTTGAGATTTTTTTTTACAATTCCTGACATTGAACTAAAGATGACAGTTAGGGTAAATGAGTGTACATTTTTGTCTGTATTGTACATCTGGATGATATTTTATAAACTTACAGCTTTCTATGGGGTCTTTAACTGTCAAATATATACAATATACAATGTACAGTATGTTAACCATAAGTGTACAACCTTTTCCAGGCGTAGAGCCAGATGACATTCCTGAGGGCCGAGGTTGCATAGATCTTTGTCTGCTTTATGTTTTAAGTTATATTGGTAGAAACAGAAAATATTTCAGCTGTAGAGCAGATACTTTAGTATCGCCTGTCTGACTAAAGAAACTGAGCAGTATCCCCAGTATCCTCCTGAAGGGACGCTTTAGTCTCACACCAGAGGTGGTCTCCCATCTATCAAACACAGACGCTGATCCTGTTTGTTTGCTCTGCTCACTTGTTCATTTCAGAAATGTTTTAAGGACTACCTCAGCTTTAAAACATCACTTTCCCTGCACAGTGAGCATTCAGCCTAAGTGACAGAGGTCCAAAGGGCCACACAGGAGCATGTGTGCTAAATGTTTGTGTTTGGTTTGTAGCAGTGAACCCCAGGAACAAACTTCTATCCAGGCCTGCTTGTTGGCTCATCGGTGAGGGTGTTTGCTTTCGATTGTGTTAACTTGCATGTCTGTGATATTCGTTGTGTGAGAGGAAGTGTGGGCTGAATGTGTTGACCTGGTTATCGCGTTGTGCGGCGCCTGGGAGCGGAGGCAGGGTGATACAGGTTTTAGAATGCGAGGTGCCAATCGAGCTGTGAAAATGGGAATTGAGTAGGGAAATGGGAATAGCTCCCTGCTGGTTTGTAACCTTCGCAATGTTGTTTGCAGCATTCGGTGTAGGCATTCATCATTCATTCAATCAAAACGTGTGCATGGCGTGTTTGTCCCTCTGGTTGCATTATGTGATAGGGAGCGTCTTTCCTCTACGTGTGTGACTGTAATTGCGTATGTGTTGTAAGTGTGTATTTATGACAGCATGTCACACTCGTCTCCAAGCCCTGAGCCCTGGAACTGAATTGAATTAACCTAAATAAAGTCTAGTGTGTGGAGTACAGAGCACTTGAAAGGGAACAGCTGAAGGCTTGAGCTGAGGACTGTCTAAGTCTGAGACAGGAAGCATGAGCACAGAAATGCTATGCAACACTGCTCTGTAGTAAAAAAATAAAAAAACAGCTAAACGAAAGCTTGTGACAGTTTTTGAACATTGGACACAATAGCTAATGTGCTACGCCCCTCCCCCAAGGCTTTCAGAGAGTGAGAGAGAGTTGGAACCAGTTCTGGGAGCCTTGGCCGGCCTAGATAGCAGAGCAGCAGCAGTGGCAGCGGCAGCACCCATTAATGCGATTACAGCTTTTAGCGGGAGATTTTCAGGGCCAGTTTTCTTTTGAGGCGTCATTAGTTTGTCCTCTTTTCTTGTTCTCCACCGGTATGTCAGTAAACAAACATCCACATTCACAGTCATGAGCAGCGCACACCTCCAAGAGCTTCTAAATGCAGCTATAAAGAGACTCATGCACTGGTGCATGCATACAAGCATGAATATATGAATACAAAAGCATGAATGCAGCCTATTTTGTGACATATAAACAAGCAGACAAAGAGAACAGGCATAATTAGTCTTTATTTAAGGGATGATAAATTATTAAGTAGAGCGCTTGGCAATCCCCAGAACTTTCTGCTGTGGAAATCTTTTGATTAGCAAACCATGATATGCATTATAATTCTGAATCCTCTCTCATTATTCTTTGTAATCATACCATGATTCCACAAAGTCCTTTAATTTAAAACCCGCACTTCCTGCGTATTTGGCAATGCCTTCACCATCATTTAGTCTCTTATCTCTTCGCTGATTTCCATTCAGCCAAGCTTAACATGTCTATTTAACGCAGCTTGAGGTGCTCCAGCAGCTTTAGTTTCATAAAGTCACCATTTATTAAACCTTAAGGCTAGACCACCACTATTGAGATATTGAGGTCATCATGCAGACGTAGGGAGACAGAGATGGTGGGAGATAGGGGGGACACAAGCTGAGGTATCTGGTGTCGTGCGGTGATTTGGCAGAGAGGAGACGGGCAGAGCCAGGTGTCTTGCTGGGCAGCGTCAGCAGGAAATATGACTGCCAAAATAAAAGGTCTTTGGTTATCTTTGTTTGCAGTCCAAGCAGGTTCCCCAAAATGAAAATGTTTCAAAGTTTCTGAATCACACCTCACAGATGCAAAGTTTGTATTCCCTCTTCAGCTAATAGCTCTTAGGATGTGTCTGTACTTTGTGATTTTGTAAGCATGTGCCTCTTTTCCCCGAGTATGTGTGTGTGTATTGGTAGGCAGGATGAGCATCCCTTCTGCTGTCCCTTCATTTCACGCTCCGGCAGCTCCGCGTGAATCCTCTTCCCTTGGCTCATTATCAGTGCTGTTCAATGAACGCGCGGCGCACCAGAATGCGGGGTAAAACCAAATCATTATTCAAGTACGGGGGTCAGTGCAGACATTGTGACTCTTTTGTTTAGTATATTTATTACTTTCCTTCAGAAATAAGTAAGCAGGATGCAGAGCGCATCCCCGGCCCAGCCTGTTTGGTGAGCGAGCCCACGTCAAAACACCCCCGACCTGAGATTGATGAACGCCTGTGGAGCGTCTGGTCCCGTTATTGGATGCTCATTGCTCTCTTCTCTGGTTTTTCTTGGCAGGGTCCAGTGTGCACGCAGCAGAATTCGGACACCTGCCGGACAACATTACAGTGTTGGAAGGAGAAAGCGTCACTTTGAGGTAACTCTTGATCCTACACCTGCACTTATTAATTACATGGAAAACTTGTTTGTACCCCCACCACCCACCTGTCACGCCGCTTTAATTGCCAATCCTCTGTCACATAACTTCAATTAGGCATCCCACATTGTGCCATATTTTCCACTTCTGTCTGTCTTATAGCTCATTAAAATGCTAATACCTGTCAGATGACGCTGCAGTCCTCCCCGTCTGTTCACCATTTTCTTCCACTAAAATGTAACAATAATTGTTGTGAGGTCAGTTTGGCCAAAGCTTTCAGCAGTAAAGTCACAGCTTTCCCACAACCAAGCAGAAAAACTTGTTTTTTCCCCTCTGCATCGACGTGACCTGGCTTGACAGAAAAGAAGAAAAAGTCAACACCACTTTCATCACCTCTAAGCCTACACCTTGAAAAATCCCTGAGCAAATTCCTCTTTAAGTCCCTTTTTGTCCCTTGAAAGCAGAGTGGGCCTTCCAGTAAAATAAAATATGTTATTGCAAAGCACAGAAAAGCTCTGTCAATATTTGTTAACAACAGCATGTCACTCTCAAAGTGTGGAAAAAAATCAAAGACACAAGATGCAAATCTATATCATCATCAAAGTATGTTGCCTGAAGCATTTTAACTGATGTTGTGGAGAAATTTAATCTATGAAATTTATTTACATGTTTTACATTGGTAGAATTACCCTGAATGCACCAGTGGTGCAATTTACATGTTCAATGTCACCCTTAGTTTGGTGTCAGGAGAGCTGAGCAGAAGTGTTATTTGGAAATAGGCTACCCCAGAGGAAGGAAATCCAGGAGAGAGGTAAGCAGAGGAGACAGACCCTATAGCAGCAAGGATAATGGAGCAAAACTCACAAAGTAGCATGCTAACTTTACTAGAAATGTTGGGATAAAACTGTTTTGTGAGGCCGAGGTAAGGCAGCATTCCTTAAAGCAGCAAATATAATGGAGCAAAACTCACAAACTAGCTTGCTAACTTTACCAGAGGTGTTAGAATTAAGCTGTTTTGAGCAACAGTAAACAGTTAAACAAAAAGTTTGAGATACACATTATAAATTATAACATTTACAGAAAGTGTTTACAGTGCAAAGTTATAAGCTAACATATAGCAATATTAATATAGCTTAAAATATGTTTGTTTTTTTGGCAAGTGTCTTTCTTATTGGTAAATCATGAACACTGACCTTAACTGAGTCAAGTGAGGCCTGCAGGTCTTTAGATGTTGTTCTTGGCTCTTCTGTTACCTCCTGGATGAGCCATTGAACTGTTTTTGGAGTAATTTTGGTAGGCTGGCCACATCTTGGAAGGTTCACCACTGTTCCAAGTTTTCTCCACTTGTAGGTAATGGCTCTCACTGTGTTTCACTGGAGTCCGACGCCTTAGAAATTGCTTTGTAATTTTTTTTCATACTGATAGATGTAAAGGATTGTTTGCTTTTTTAAATATTTTATGTGACTCCGCTTTGTCAGACAGGTTCTATTTAAGTAAAATCCTAATTCAACAGGTCTGGTGGGAATCAGGCCTTGGTGTAATTGAACTCAGCTTTCCAAAAAATGTGCTTGCTCACAGTAAACCCTCTGAGATCAATGTTGTCATTTAAGACAAAAACAGAGACAGGTTACAAAAAATTACAAAAAATAAACTTTAAACTATAAATCTTAGCCATGTACTTTTTTACTTCTGGAAGCCCTCCATTTTAAATTTCTAATGACACTTTCCATGCCTTTGTAGCCTGTACAGACTCTTCTGTAGTGAGCCTGGAACTTGATCACTTAAAAGATGAAATCCACACCAGTACCTCTGACACTGATCATCTGTTTATCCATTTTTATATCCATTTTTAATTGATTTTTCAATTGTTTCTGTTACTAGCTTAGCATTAGCTACCATGTTGTTTTACCACAATGGTTGTCACACAGGCTGTGACAACCAGTGGAAGGCTGTTCCGTCCTCATGTCATGCTTTGCCAAACTGTGTTTGTCTCAATGAGGAGATGGCCTGAATAGCTCTGTATGGAGAAAAAGAGAGACAGAGAGCCTGTGATGTGGCCCTCTGTGTCACTGCCAACAGAAACTGCTTTGAATAATGGCTCAAATGTTTTTTTTTTTGTTTGTTTGTTTTGTAAATATGTGAACATTTTGAAGACTTCTGTCACAGAATGATTATTTTTTCACTTTGTGGTCCCAAAGCGATGGGAGGGCAAGTTTGTGCAAAAAGAAGAAAGTCTAAGTCATCATTGTTTACTGTGTCACACATAAAAATCTGCAAGTTTTAATTTCGTATAGTAAAAATTCAAGTGGCATTACGGCAGCAAATATATTCTGAAATCCCAGGTCGTCCTGAAAAAAGTATGTTTATAGATGGACCATGCATCACATGGTTGATGTTTTACATGCTCGTAAGACAAAAAGTCCTGGCAAGACAAAATGGTTCAAAGATAGCTAGCATGTTAAACTGTCAAAAAATAGCACAGAGTAAATGGGTAACAGCTAACCCCAGGCAGTCCCTTTATTTGAAAGAGAAAAAGTTTAACATTTTGCTATTTTAGAAAAAGGTAAATGAACATTGATATTAACCCCGTATAAATTTAAACTGTTTTAGGAAGAATCTAGAAAGGACATAAGGGAGAAGGCACAGAGGAGATGGAGAAAGAGAAGCAAAAAAGAAACTAGCTAAATAGCTTTCAACTAGATAAATATATAAGGAAGAACTTAGGCTGGCCACACACTAGACGATTTTTTAATCTGAAATGATTTTAAAACTGTGAGAGACCACAGACTTCAGGACAATTTCCAAAGATTTTTCACCTTTAATCCTCTTAACACACACACTAGATGACTCAGCCAGACTATCAGATCACTGGAGACCACACACCTGCAGACCTGCCTACGACCTCACGTGATCACATGACTGCAGAAAAAAAAATCAAAACATGGATGTCTGTTGATACCTTCTTGCTGTCCCTCCACAGCACGCTGTCCTGGCATGCGTTACAGGTGAAGTAAAAATCATAATACAAAGGAAAGACTCAGGATGAAATCCTGGCTGAAATGAAGGTACAGTTGTGTTCATGGTTGTGAGTGGTGAAAGTACGTATGATCTGGCTGTGACGCTACCCGGTCTGCTCGCTCTCATTGGTTGTTGTGGGTACTCTGTCAGTGGCACTACGACCTAGAATCGTAAATATCAAACACCTTTGATATTTACGATTTGGGATTTTGGAGGCTACAATGCGATTTGGAGCTGTAAAACAATCGTGTTAACACCACACATATGCAGACTACTCAGACAGACAGTTGTTTGTGACGAGACTTCTCTCGGGATACGCCCCCACGATTGTCGGGGGAGGCAAATCTTGCCTCAAATCGGGCTTAAAATCCTGTAGTGTGTTGCCCGCAATAATATTTAAAAAATCTAGTCACTTTGGTCAGGAAACAGGGTATGGATTCAAATGAAATATTTTACAAATGGACGATTATATGTTTAAGTTATCTCACTAGCTAGCATAACATTTGTTTGCAAGGCTGTGGCTCATCAGTAGAGTCATTTTTATGATTTTAAAGGGTCATGTCTTGTTACAATGGCTGTCAGAGTCCATTAGAAGTTCATACACATTGTTTACTGAGCAAAGAACCAATGTTTTTTTGTTTCATTAATAAATCCTACAAACCATGTGAGAAAAGCTGTTAAAGATGTCCATTCTGGTTTGTGAGTAGCTTGTAGCATTAACCAGCAAGACCACTTTCAGCAGCTTTTCTCTCACACTATGTGAAATTTGTCAGTGAATCCAAAACTTTCGTTAACTGTTTAATAAATTCACCTTTTGAAGTGTTGAACAGAGTCCTCAGTCCAAGACAAGGATTAAACAGCTGAGGTGCACGTAGCTGAGCAGAGGGCCTCGACCTGTTATGTTGTGTTGTTTTGATTGAGAGCCCCTGGTGAGGGAATTTCTGTTTTAGACACAGCAGGAAGAGATTTTTAACAGAAAAAAACTGACTGGGCATGTATGACAAGATAAACGTTCATCTTTGACCACAGAGCGTGCCAAATCCACACAAACTTAAAGTTCCTTACAGGAGCTTTAATGAGCACTTTGTTGAGGTTAAGTTAAGTTGCTGCGTCTTTTCTTCTAGGCTTTAAAAATTGAGGCCAGCTTCCTGGACTTACTATTGTAAAGAACATTAAGACTATTTCCATGTTAGTGCTAAATCCTCATCTCTCTCTTAAACCACTCGTTCCCAATCTTTTTGGCTGTTAAAATCAAGCACAGCCAATAGCCTCCCTTTTTTCCACAGGTTCAACCAAAGGCTAATTGTTCCCTCTGAGTGTATTTTAGAGAAGACATTCAAGAGCCCCACAAGTAACGTACATGAAAAAGCACAAAGATTACATCAAAGTCTGAGAAAGGAAACCTTTTTGTAGCAGACATATGTTTTCCAGCTTTACTCTCCTGTGAACCATAGCATGACCCCTCAGGCTTGTGCAGCTTTCAGCCCCATATGGCCGTCTAACTCGACAAAATTGGGGAGCACTGCTTTAAACTTTACTCGCAGCAACTCTATGTGTGGTTATAGAAGTTTGATTTCACGGCATATTGCGTGGCATCATCTGCAGAGATGTGATGTTGTAGCTTGTAATCAAATGTGTGTGTAAGCAGAGAGCAAAAGAGCTGACAAAGAAAACACTGTAAATAAACTCAATTTTCATGTAAAATCACTATTGCCCATGTGGCACAAATGCTTGTGTTGTGCTTGAGACAATGCTAGTGTTTTAGCTTTGATGCGGGCCATTAAGACGAGCCACATTTGATGCTATTATGGTGCTCATTTCCTCCAGGCTTGCAGTCCTGTAGCAACATCATGAGCGGAAAAGTGATTAATTTTAAAAATAGTTCAGCAGACTGTTTGTACACACATAATAAATTCTGATGAGGTTTTTTTTTTTATATCTTCTCATAAACCCGCCAGCTACAAACCAAATCTTAAACAAAACTATGTTTGTTTCCTCTTTTTTATTTAATTTTCCAGGAGGGTGGTTAAGTGGTTTGGCCCTCGGGTCAATGTGTCAACTCAAATATCAGCATGCTGACTTGGTGCCTGATTGTCAAACCCTTCCAGGCTTACCTGCACTGTGTTTCTGTTATTCACTGTGCTGTTACTGCAAGCCACTTGGCAGGTGATCTAAGATATACCTCAACAGTGAAACATATCCAGGTCATTTTAATTAAACATGAGGATTACAGAGGCATGTCCTCACAGCTGGATGAAGCTGGGTAAGGACATCTAGTGGCCAAGATAAGAACATTCAGCCCACACTAAACCTCTCGAGGCTCTCCAGACCCCTTTAGAACAATAGATTTAGATTATATTGATCTACAAAAACCCTACTGTAGTACCTAATTTGAAATAGATTCTCATTTTCCGACACATTCATTTCATTTTTTAATCATTACTCATGCCATGAAGCTTGCAGCCAGTTTGGGGTTATCACATTTACTTCTGATTTTTAATTTTTCATTGTAAATCATTTGCAAATGCAATAAGTGCTTATAATAAATCCTTATGAAATGCTCTATTTAAATGCTTTGCTTCAGCTCATCTCAGCGTGTTTTCTTTTTTAGAATCTGACCTATTTAGCTCCACCTGTGATACAGAGTGACACATTTGCTCTGTGTTACCCAAGAGGTTGCAGACAGATGGAAAATAAAGAAAAATAGAATAAATGAGTGTAGAGAAATGGCGTGCAGTTACTGTCTCACAGAGCAGAGCAAAAGGGGTGCCATTGTAGTGTTGGATCAGTGGAGAAGAGTGAAACTGTGCTTTGTGCAAAAAGGTGCGTGTGTCTTTTAGTCGTGATAGATGAGTTTCTGAAACAGATATTTAAAAATGATGTATGAGGATTTATTAAAGTTTTGTTTAAAAGTTCAAGTATAAGGGGATTTTGTTTTTTTGTGGTTGAAAACAGAAGGGCAAAGCTTCAAAATAATTACATTTTTTATTTAAAAAGAAAATAACTACAAGACAGAGATTAAAAAAGGCCTGTTTTTCACATTCTTGGACCAGATGTGGTTCTCAGTGGGGCAGAAGCACTGAAATGATTGCATTATATTCCTTGAGTAATACCTGAGTGTCAGGCTTAGCCACCTAGCCACAGAGTTGGCTGGGCCCCTGCCAAACCAAATGAAAGGGCCCTCCCCAGTAGTGATTTATTGATCATATCAGTGTATATGTGTTGGATCACTACCATTGATTGATCCTGGCTAACAGTTCCATTCATTTTAGAGCTGAGAAGTGTTTGGAGCTTTTATTGGGTTATGATGCTAAAAATTATACATGCCACTTTTTAACCCCTTTTCATCACTTTTTCCACCTATTCTGGCACATTTCTTCCCACATTTAACCCAATTTGCCACTTTTAGTCAATGTTCACAACTTCAAACCCTTTTCAGTACTTGAGCCACCTTTTTTTTTCCACTTTTAACCACTTTTCACATTTTTTTACTGCCCTTTCTTGCCACTTTTAACAACTTTTCACCATTTTTTACTGTCAAAAAAATTCAAAGACACGCAAATCCAGTAAAGCTGAACCAAAAAGTGTATCAAGCAAAAAAGAAAAATAGGTCCACACACCAGAAGCGTATTTAATGAAGATTATCACCACATGTGACGTTTCTGGCCCAAGCCCTTCATCATTTTTTACTGCCCATTGTTGCGACTTTTAATAACTTTTCACCATTTTTACTGCTTTTTTTTGCCACTTTTCCTTTCTTAACCAATATTTGCATTTTTAGCCCATATTTGCCTCTTTTAACCTATTTTTGCCACTCTTTAACTGCTTTTCACCACTTATTTCTGCTTATAATGCCCTAGCTATGAAGTCTACTTTACTAATATTATGTCGACATTACCAAAAAAAAAAAGGTTATTCTGATTTCAGAAATATAACTTCCAAAAAGCTATAACGGACTACATCATAAACAGATCAAACTAATTTGTTCTTCCTCTGATAAGAGTGGTTATTATTGTTTGAACATCAGAATCCAATGATAGCTTCATAAACTTCCCAGCTTCAAAATGAGGGCACTGTTAGCCAGGATGCCAGCACCAACATACATTTATTTATATCATTAATAAACCACATCTGGGGAGGGCCCTTTCACTAGGTTTTTCTGTAGACAGGCCTGTGTGTCTACCCTGAGGTGTCAAAATTAGATTTGTATGTCAACTCAAACAATGATAACAATTTATGTGAACAATTTATGCAGATGGTTCTCTACTAGTGGGTTTGGACTGAAAAGTGCATTTCAGATGATGCAAGACAAAGATACACAGAGCCGAAGTGATGACTAGTTTTCTTGAGAACTCAGTGTATTCATCTCATGATGTATGGAAGCCCGAATGGACATACTGTGCATACATACATTTAGTTTTACTGATTTTGGTTGCTTTCTTTAAATCTCCACATATTTTGAGTTTCTTATGATAACAAAGTTGGCTCTCCAGTGAGAAGTTAAATTTGTTGATATCTCTAGAAAACAAACAAAATGTCCATATTTTCATAGGAACCAGAGTAAATTAAATGTTCCACTTCTTGTTCAGTCTGGGGTCCAAACTGCTGAATTTTTCATTAAATAAATTTGAGCATGTGAACATTTTGGAAATTTAAGTCTGTTTTTCATTTAGGAGTGGGTGATGCGTCCTGAGGCCAGTTGAGAACCACTGGTATTTAGAAAAGTGAGAGGTCTTTTGGTCAGAAATGAGAAAACATGTAAAATGGATGTTAATTTTCTACAGCATTGCGCTGTTTTTTTGTTAGTGAGATGTACTGCTCAGTCATGTAAGATAGGGGTTTATTTACATAGATTGCATTATTGTACATGCATGTTCTACAGTAATTAAGGAATCAACCAGTTTGCAATTTGTGACAACAACAGAGGCATGAATTCTAAAATCCACAGGTTGCTGAATTAGTTGCATAGTTTCCTTTTCTTTGTGGCTTTCACTAAACATTTCTTCCCATATGACTATATGGAGAAAGCATAAAGAAAAGATAATATGTGATTTTATTTAATGACATCCAATTCAAATGTGATCTACGTTTGCATAGTGTTCGTGGTCTGTAACAAGAGTATAAGGAATGTAAGGGTTTTGTGAAGCATAGTTTGTGTTACGATATTTTGGTAAGAACGGTGTGAAGGTCTACTCTGTTGACATATTATCATGTTAATTTCTGACTGCAGTGTGTAATTTTTTCATATGGGTGCTCAGGCTGCTCAGCTTTTCTCATGTGCAAGTGAGGAGGAAAATGTTGGGGCACTGTGAAAAATGTAAATAAAAACAGAATGCAATGATTTGCAAATCTCCTTAACCACAGTTTTTTAATAATAGAACATAACCAGCGTATGACATGTTGAAACTGATACAATTTTACCATTTCATGAAAAGTATTAGCTCATTTCGAATTTGATGGCAGCAACATAACTCAAAAAATAGGGACAGGGCTGTGCTGATCATTGTGTAGCACCCTCTCTTCTTTTCACAACAGCCTGTAAAGGTCTTGGAAGTGAGGAGAGCAGTTGTTGGAGTTTTGGGAGATAAATGTTGCCCCATTCCTGTCTGATGTAGGATTCTAGCTGCTCAACAGTCCTGGGTCATCTTTGTCAGATCTTTTAGTTTTATGATGTGCCAAAGGTTTTCTTCTGTTGAAAGGTCTGAACTGAAGGTAGGCAAGTTAAGCACCTGGAGTCTTCTACTGTGAAGCCATGCTGTTGTGATGGATGTGGTATGTGGTTTAGCATTGTCTTGCTGAATTATGCAAGGCCTTCCCTGAAAGAGACTTTGTCATAGATGGGAGTATATGTTGCTCCAAAATCTCTATCTACTTTTCAGCATCGATAGTTCCTCTTCAGATGTGTAAGCTGCCCAAGCCATAGACACTAATGAAACCACATACCATCAGAGATGAAGATGTGTTCACATATGTCTCCCTCTTTGCATGATAGAGCTTTTGATTGTGTTTGTGAATAGTATGGTGAACTGTGTTGACAATGAATTCTGGAAGTGTTCCTAAGTCAATGCAATGATTTCCAGTACATAATCATGCCTGTTTATAATGCAGAGCCACCTGAGTGCCCAAAGATCAGGAGAATCCAGCACCGACCTTCACCCTTCTCCCTTGCACATAGATATTTCTCCAGATTCTCTGAATCTTATGGTGATATTATGCACTGAAGATGGTGGGATATTCAAAGTCTTCTCATTTTTACACTGAGGAACATTTTTCTGAAATTTTTTCCACAATTTTTAGATGCAGTTTCTTCCTGATTGGTGAACCTCTGCCCATCATAACTCCTGAGAGACTCTGCCTCTCTAGAACGCACCTTTTGTACCCAGTCATGTTACTGACCTGTTGCCAATTAACCCTAGAGAGCTGGCTGCACTTATTACACAGCGCACAAGGCTTCCTCTGCTCTGACAGTGAGTCGAACAACTGGGCAAAGATTAAGGGCACTCTTAAGTGAAAGTGTTGATAGTCTCAGTCTGTCAGAACTGAGTGTCTACTGCACTCAAGACTGACACTTAAGCAGCAAAGCTCAAAACCTTGTGCATGAAGGCAACCTGAGGATGTAATAGAGCAGCAAAGGGGAAGGGAAGGGTGTCGCGAAAGCCCTCTGTGGACATAAAAGAAGAACTGAGAGAAGGGGAAAAAAATGTGTTACACAGGGGAAGTCCCTGAACGATAACTTGGCACAAAATTCTTGGATTTTATTGGAACTCTGTACACATTTAGAATTGTAAAAGGGAAGGGGCTGTGCCACGAAAGCCACCTATTGACTGAAAGACGAGAAAAATGGGTGCGTTATGCAGCGGAAGTCCCCAAATGATGGTGCATGTCATTCAATCTCAGAATTAGGAAAATCAGAGTTGACATCAAAAATGTGCTCTGAACTCGTAATTCTGACTGAAAGTTGGAGAAACCCCCAGTTACAATCTTGTAGCAAATGCAACACATTCAGTTCAGATGTTGCGTCATTCCCAGGTCTGGTATCCGACTTCTGGGGTAAATAAAACAGTATTATAACTCAACCCAACATTTTTGGATTTTATTGTAAATCCGTACATATTATGATTTTTTCATAGCACCAGTTTTAGGAAGTCTTCTGAGAGCTATCAAGAACAATTAAAGCAACAGTGTGGCATGCAAATTAACACAGTCAGACACACAGACAGTTATGCAGCCAGTTATAGTATCAAGAGATACATTGCAAAATGCTCCTCCAGCTATTTTTCATTTGTACCACTTTTCAGGCCTTTTGTTGCCCTGTCCCTACTTTTTTGAGATGTGTTGCTGCTATCAATTTCAAAATGAGCTAATATGAAATGATAAAAGTCCCAGTTTTAATATCAGATATTGTAAAAAATATATGGGTTTATTATGTTTGAAAAATCATGGCATTCTGTTTTTGTTTACATTTTACACAGCGCCCCAACTTTTGGAAATGGGGTTTTAAATTGAGTGTCTACTACTGAGCAAGAATACATGATGGCATTATTTAGAAGTTGCCTGAAGCATTGTTTTCTGCATTATTAGATGTAAAACTGCTGTATCTGTGATTGATTTTCAATGCTTTGACATTTCTTCAACATACGGTACACCAATCACCCTCAGTAATACTAACACGTCCTTTAGGAATATAAACCTGTCCAAACCAAACATAATGATCACTTTCTGTTGTTTCACAGATGTCGGATCGATGAGGAAGTGACCCACAAGGCCTGGCTGAACCGCTCCAACATCCTCTTCACAGGGACAGACAAGTGGTCGCTGGACAAACGCGTGACGCTGGCCAACAGCAACAACAGCGACTTCTCCATTCACATCGAAAATGTGCAAGTAACCGACGAGGGGCCTTACACCTGCACCTTCCAAGCCAACAACAAGCCCCGCATCGCCCACGTCTACCTCATCGTCCAAGGTCAGCAGCTGAGCTGAAACTTAATAAGAGCCTGCTCGAAGTAATTCGAAAGGTGTTTACTGTCTCAACTATAGGAGCTGGCTCCTTTCCCTGATTCATACAGAAGCTGCAGATTTCATTTCCACTACGACTGCAAAAAGGAAAAAATGTGTGCAGGAATGGCACTGTAAGCAGCCAGATAAACACATCCACTAAATGCCTAATTAAGCATTTTTGTCATTCACCCAAGTGCAGTGCTCTCTATTAGATATGATTGAGGTCTGACATCAGAGGAAGCAATTAAGATCTCATATGGTGTCATTTTATCAGAGGCGCATTATATTTAAGATAGGCGATAAAGTAGCTGATGTTATTAAGGTTTTTGAACTTTGAAGGTTGGTTAAACCAAAGTGTATATACTTGACTATGTCATGGTTGGTCCATGTGTGCATACTGCAGGTGCCAAACAACCAGAAAGTCAGCCTATTTGTCATTTCCATGTGGCAAGTTTAGGTTATTTGTCTTTACAAGTGAGGCACATCAGATGGATGAGGATGTTTATCCAGGTGATGAGGTACACAAGGGTGCTGTCCAACTGCCCGACTAAATAACTGACAGTGCAGGACCGGGACTGGGTCTCAGTCATCAAATTGGCCGCTAAGTGAGTGAGAGTCTGACTGATCCTGAGTGACATCATGCATTGGCACAGGACTGCCCAGAAGATGGATCTCAGACCTCTTCCCTCTGCATTTGTCAGATTTTATGCATATTCCAGAGTGTGTGGGATGCACACTGCAGTCATGCATCACCAGCAGAATGAAACTGAAAACTTTTAACAGGATATATTAGGTACATTCTGCTGAAATGGAAAACACGTGGCCTGGCTCACGACTCACAGGTGGCAGAGACAATGTCAGCAGCTTACTAACAGAGTTTTCACATCGCACTGCAGCCAAACAAACACTCTTGTCTGCAGGGCCCAAAGCTTGGCACAGATTGACCATATATACCTAATTCCAAGCTGCCTGCAATTTCAGCCCTAGCTTGATATCACACAAAATAATTACACCCTCAAGTCAGTAAATCAAGCAGGAGCGGCTTCAGCGCCACTCCAATCTGTGCCTTATCGCGGCAAGTATTCAACTCCAGCAAGATAGAGAAAAATAGGATCCTTGGTGTGTGGCTTGCTCAAAAAAAGCAATCTCAGGGCCAAGCTCATTAAAAACAATGATAATGGGCTATTTAAATTCAAGGGTCATCTTGTTATCAAACTAAATACATGCATAGCACTCAACACTCTGAAAGTTTTGGGGCAGAATTATATTCAGGGATTAGTCGTTCTCTTTAGAAAGTAAGAAATTCCAGCTACCACTTTTACGTGTCCTCCTGTTGATTTTTTTTTTTTAGGATCAAATTAGATTAGATGTCAGGAGAAGGAGATTTAAATGCCCATTTGCAGCCATTTAGAATTCAGTGCATTTTAAGTGGACGGTCAAGCATATTGCTGCACAGCTCAGTAAGCACTCGGGCACAGATCATTAATCAGCTGATTGCCTGTCTGTCTTAGAAGCAGGGATTTGCATCATACTTTAACCACCTTAACAGGCTGTAAGGCCATACCTCATCAATAATTTATGATAGAAAAAGGGGATTTTGAGGTCATATTTTAATAGCCTGTTCTTGTTTTTCAGTGCCGGCCAGGATCGTGAATATCTCCAAAAACGTGTCGGTAAACGAAGGCGAGAATGTAAACCTCTACTGTCTTGCAGTAGGTCGACCTGAGCCCACCGTCACCTGGAAGGACCAGAAATGTAAGCCACCATGTCTTGTTTGCTTGTCTTCAGATCCGAATCTCTTGTTCGCAGCTTCACCTTTATCTCCTCTGTCTTCGCATTCATCCCCCGCCATGTACGTTCCTCTATTTCCTCCTTCCATCCCAAAGCCTTATCAGCATTCAGCTCATGTCGTCGTCTTTATCCCCCCCATTCCTGTGTCATCATTCTTAAACCCAGCTGTTTAGTCTGTCCCCATCTTAAATTTTCAGTCCCGTGTATTTTCCCTACATCCCAGCGTTGTGTCCCAAATAACCACACATTATACGTAATTATCCCCACTGCGCCACCTGTAATCATCAGCATCTGTCTTCATCCACCCTGTCAACCTGCATCACAGTGCCAACTGACGCTAACAGCCGCTTTTGGCATTAAATCAGCTATTTTTAGCCTCCACTGGTGGGATGAATCACAACTGGTTCAGGGTGGTCAGAAAACACAGCTTAATGGATGCAGGCAAATCCATTTGGTTTGATCAGAACCGTATTTATTCACAATCAGTTCCCATCGTTGTCAGCAGCGATGTCAAGAATCGTACAAATGACAATGAAATGGCCTCCAGATAATGTCTTGGTGAAGGTTGTCTTAAAACAAAGACTTTTTCATCACAAAAATACCCATGCTAGCGTTAATCCCTCAGTAATTGTTGGCATTCAAGCAGCAAAGATCAGTCTCCTCTTTTGACCTGTGTAGTTTTCTTATACAGTGTTGTTTAAGTTGTTCTGGCTTGTTTTGGTCCTGAGGGGCTTTGACAATCGCTGTGCATGGAGCTAAATGCCTAAGACAGACCTTTCATTTTCAGTGACAGGTAAGCCATGTTTCATAAAGAAGATATGAATGTAGTCATAGTGAGCTGGATGGTAGCATGTTTGGCCGAGACTGAGCAGTGGAGCTGGAGAGGAGATCCACTGCTTTAGCAACGGGCTAATTAGATGTGGCATCAGTGTTTTCCAACAGAATAATGTTCTATTCCTGTTGGTACTTTATCAGAGTTGATTATGAAAGAGACCGTTAAAACCAAGAGAGCTATGGAGTAGAGCAGACCCACTGCTCGCTCGCTGACATCTCAGGTGGAGATAAGAGTGGCAGGTGGATGAAACAAACTAGGATTAAGATAAAGAAACCATACAGCAACACATATTTCCAATATTAACCTCATTTCTCTGGAAACACTTTATAATAGCTGCACACTATTAAGTATCAGTAAAACATTAGTAAATACATTTAATTAATTTGCCATCTATAAAGTATTATAAACTAATTTGTATGTCATTTATCAACACAATTAAGAGTGCTTTTATGACACATTAGTACCTTGGTTCTCAACCTGGGGTCCAGGGTCCCCCCCGGGGTGGGGGGTGTGGGGGGGATTTCAGGTGGGGGTGCAAGGGTCTGTCTGGTCTGAGGTCGTTAAAATTAGCGCATTCAAATTAATAAAACCATATTAACACATGAATGGCTCATAAAAAAGTCTTTTGCTAATAACACTTGTATTTTTGGCTATTTTGTTTGGCTTTAAATGATGAAAACAATTCAATTTTATGTGTATTTTTAACAGCAATGAGCCATTTTTTTGCTTGTTTGTTGTGGGGGGCCACATCTCTTCTTAGATATGTGAAGGGGGGCTCAATGGAAAAAAGATTAGGAACCACTGCATTAGTAAACCATTTATTAATAGGTAGCTCATCATTTATAAAGCATTTACTAACTGGTAGTTAATCCGTTACTACCATGTCTTCCATTAACACAGCCATAAATACTTTACTGATGCATCAATAAAGCATTTATGGCTCACTTTATAAAAAAAATACAAATAATTAAGAAAGCTTCTTAGACAATTAGCTAAGCATCCACAAATAATTTGCTAATGTTTCATTAAAGTTAAAAGTGTATCATGCTTGTAAAGTGTTGCAGATTTTTTTATTTTCTAAAGGCAAAATTATTGATATATTCTTTTTCCCTCTGACGTCATGAACAGGGTTGAAGGCTGAAATGATGCCATCGTTTTTACTTAAAGGTAAAGGTAAAGGTAATGTAAAAATGTACCTATTTCCTGGTGAACGGTGAAATAAGCTATATAATTGCAGAAGTCATTGACTTAACATTAATATGGACAATGCAGCTCTGTCAACTTCCATTGTACAAAAGTGAAGCCAAAATACCCCCGCAATGATTGCTGACGTATCGCATTTGTGACATGATTTAAGGCCTAGATGCACAAAAAGGAGCTGCTTAATGAACCACAGAACTGACATCACAGCCTTTCTGCAAACCAAAGAGCATATTTTATTAAAGATAAATGTCAAAGACCCCTGGTCAGTACAGTCCTCAGCGAAACAGACTATGACTGTGTTGTTGGTTTTATTTGAGTCTCGTCTTTCCTCCTCTATGCTGCTAATCTGGTTTAAATGCTCTAAAGTGGTGCATCTGTTAACAGAGCTCTCACACATGATATTACAGTGGCTGTTTTTTTGTTTTTTGTTTTGTTTTTTGTTGGGTTTTTTTTACATCAAATAATTCATTCAAACAGAAAAACCCATAAAATAGGCACTTGGACATAAACCAGCATATCTAGCATGACAGAGTCATGGTTTAACTGAAATGGATTTGATCTGTATTAATAGGGATACATTAAACCTGGTTCGATTAATGTCCATAATTAGTCCATCATTTTTCTAAATCCAGTTAATCACATATTTTATTGTCCATTTGAGCATTCTTAAGTTAAGTCACTGAAGTGTCTCCCTGCAGCTACAATAATGTAAAATAATTACACAACAGCTCCTTAATGTCTAATTTCACTAAAAAATCCTCAGAGTTTAGTGGATAAGTCACATTTACCTTTTTACTTATGCCTTATTTCCTTTTTAATCCTAGCAAGTTCTTCTTTCAGTGTTTAAGTCCATGCCATAATTTTCTTTCAAAATAAAAGCAGGTCTGAAACAAACAAGTAGTTATTTACCTTTAGTGTGAGAAATTATTACACATTTCAAAGCAATTTTCAAATTTCAAAATATGACAAAAGGATTAATCACCAATAACTATAGAAATTGTGTATAATAATTTGACAGCCCCAGTGTTTAGCAACCCTTGTCTAATCTGTTAACGTGGAGGGGAAAAGGTTCATGACCTGTAGGGTGATCGCTTTATATTTTGGCTTCACTCCCAGGCAGCTGTCACTCCATCCATCTTGATGTAATAACAACCTGAAGACATAAAACTTTAAGGCTACAATCTTGAAGTTATGGGGAAAATCAGAGAAAAAATGTCTGCTAAGTGAATGTCTTTGTTGGAGCTTTTCACATTATCCCATGTAGTTTGCTTATTTTACAGTTTTTATTCACCTGTTATTATATTTTGTTTGGTGGAGATTGATTTGCTAATGTTATTGTTTACATCAGCCTTTCAAAAATTCTGTATGCTGCGGCCCGATTTGTGACCTGAAAATTGTCTAGGGTACACCAGAAAACCCTTGATGAACTAAAGCAGGAGACTGAAATATTTACCTTTTCTATATCATATGTTTTCTGTAAATACGGAGTTTCAATGCAAAGATTTGCTTTCTGATACATAAACATTATTGGGAATTTGTTTGTGGGGTTAAAAAGTGCACTTAATGAGCCATTGACATTTATTTTGGTTTAATCAGGCATCTACAAGTCACTTACATTTTCTTTTCTAATATGTATCCCTACTTTGTGACACAGAAAACTCCTTCCAAGTAGTATTCATGTTTCTTAAGACACTGATATATTCTTAAGATTAGGAAGCAAGTGGCATAGTAGAAAGTTTAACAGTGTCATCAGTTAATCTAAAACCAGATGTGACACCAGTTAAATGCATCAAACTTGAACAATAATAAATTGACATGAGTTAAGACTTTTGGCGGTGTTTAGTTACATGTAATCAAGTATTTTATGATCATTTAAGACATGATTTTTTTTTTTTTTTTTTCTTGGTTTGATTTGAGTTTTCATCAGTGTAAATGACTTCTCTTGGACCACCTGTAGTACCACTGGTGCCCACCAGTGGGCCCTGGCCCATACTTGGGGAAGCACTGGTTTTGAGTTTTGATTGATGCTTTTATTTTGGTAGACTGTAGTTTTAGCATCAGGTGATGTGGCTATTATGAGCAGGTGGGATAGGCAAGGCAGACACCAGTGAAGGTGGAACGCCAGTTTGTTTTTAAGAAAATGTTGTTGCATTAAAACAAAAACAAAAAAAAATGTATTTGTTGCTTGGGCAATGGCATTTTTTGATCCTGCATAAAATCCACTTTCCCAGTGCCACAGTGGTCGGTTTGATTTTGAGTTTGTTTGTTAATTGGCAAGAGAAAAATGCAGCTACAATCATGAATCACTGAGATAGCAGGAGTAGAGTTAATTGACTATTATCAGCCCAAATTACACTAATCAGACATCTAAAGGCGCATTTATGCTCTACACAAGTATAAAAATAAACCCTTAGCTACGTTTCAACCATCTATGCTCTCATACTTAAGTGTGTTTGTTGTGCTGGAGTGGACACTGAGAAACAAATCTACTAGAAATCACTGTCTCTCATGTACTTACACCCACTTTCATGCTGCTCCATCTTTCCTGTAGACTGTATAAATAACGGCCTCTCCTCTGCTCAGGTTTGCTCTCGTAGTTCTTTGTCTTTGTGCTCAGGTAAGCTATTATCATTGATATGTTTGTATTTTCTAACAACGGACTAAATATTTGGCAATGTTTCCTCGGAAAACTTAATTAATTCCACCTTTTTCCCTTATTAATTTCTTCTGTCTCTGATTTTGATACTCAGGGTTGAACTGTTGGCTACATTGTTCAATACTGCCCCCCTGGTAATATTGCAATGCTTGGTCCGTATCCATAAGCTTTAAGAGAACGAATGAAAAACAGAAAAATGAGCTCAAAGTATGGACAGAAAGAGCATTATTAGACTCTATGGCAGTTCACTAACTTTTCAGCCATAGTCAAGTGTTTTTTTCAAGGCACCACAATTTTTTGCTGTCACTGTTTTGTTCCATTTTTCAGTCTCGGTGGTTCCTGCTGGCTGACCTCTATGTTTCATTACGTTACGTTGCTTTCATTGACAGCGGACCTGACCTATTGTTTATATTTTGTTTTGATTTGTGTAATGACTTCCTTGTGGGCAAAATGCACGTGCCACAATATTTCATAGTTTTCATGGGGAGATAAAACAGCCCAAAACACTTTAATTGAGCCTTTCAGTGCTTTGAAAGTCAGAAAGCGGACTCCTAATGGAGCTGGCATTGCATCAATGTCACCAAAACCCTGATTAAAGCATTTTTATCACACACACACCAGTATTGGCTGAGTTGCAGCTTTACTACAGCAGCTACAACACAGATCAAATACAGCTCAGAGACAGCAGTAATAAATAGGTCAGTGTGAACAACTACTCAACATGATGTAATCATCCTGTTAGGCCAATAAATGCACAGCCTATACGACTTTATTGTATCGTCAGACAGCTTTAGGCCTGCCTCTCCTGTCTCCTTTGTTTGTCCCTGTGCATGCATTGTCCTTCTCTGCAGTCATAGCTCATGAACCTACACAGTACAGTACCTCAGGCGGGGACGGCCAGGAGAGGAGACAAGAAAAGCATGCATGAACGCACACCTGCAGCTAACACACACCTTACATCACGAAATGTGCAGTTGTCCTCACTTGTGAGCCTACAGCATTTCTTCTCCGTCAGCAGTAATCCTCCCGCTATCTCCCACCACCAACTCCCCCACCCCCCCGTAACCCCTCAGCCTGCAGAGAGGGAGAGAGAGAGATAGGGGCTGCTTTGCTATTCTGTCAGAGTCTCTGCAACCAAGCCATCAGTTGTAGGCGACCAGGGGCGGTAGAGAAAGAGGGAGGGATGGACGAGTCCAAAGAAACAGCAAGAAGCTGCCAGCCATCTGTCCCCATTACTCAGAGACTGCATAAAGAAAAAAGGAGGGGAAGAGTGTACATGGAAAATTTGTGTGGGTTTGTGAAGAGGAGAAACATGACACAGAGACCTGCTAAAATCCTCACTGCATCTTCTCCAGAGTTCCCAGAGTCCTTCCTCAAGCAGATAGTGCCGGCGCCCTGCACTGTTGTGTGCAAGCGCCGCCTCCTTCATCTTCACCAAAGCAGAAAGGAGATACAATCTGTCGCAGCCATTCACTTTCACTGGCATCCATCAGTTGACCCGCTCTGAGACATACAGGCTTTCTGTCTCATTCAGTTAAATACGCCGGCACATAAGGGCCTTATCGTTTGACACCCCATCCGTTAAAACACACAGGCACGCAGGCTTTGAATGAATGAATGGCTGCTTGAGAGGATGGGAAGGATGTGGAAGAGGAGGAATATTTTTTTAACAAAGAAATGAGCGCAAAGGTGATAAGAACACAGTGGACACATTTCAGAGAAGCTTTTATTACTTGGTTAAAAGTTTTTGGGGGTGAATTTTATGTGACTCAAAAAGCAGGTTAGACTCAAACTGGTTGGGAGAAAATAGCTGGATGCTGGTTGAGGAATCCAAACAGCAAACAGGCATGTAACAACAGGTAGGATCATTTAAAGGTATTGCATGCAGCATTTTGAAGATTTATAAAGAGGGTATCAAATACTGCTTGAATCTATCCTTCAGGAATTCAAATTTTTACTAGAGCTGTTGTAGTTATAAGCCTCCACTGTATACTATTTCTGGACAGTGAGAGTACAAGGGAGGGTCAAGAAGAAAGGCTTGGGGCATTCCTGTGATTCACAGAAATCTTATAAGCAGGCGATGAGCATGTGGCTCTATGACATTAACCTATGACCTATGACCACCAACATCTTACCAGTTCATCTATGAGTCATAGTGGACTTGTGGCCCAATTACATTGACCCTTGACTTCCATATATAATCAGCTCATACATGAGTCAGAGTAGACTTTTATGCAAATTGTGGAGAAAATCCTTCAAAGAGATCATGAAAAATCGAACACAAGGTCTTCTGAGACCAGAATTGCCATACACAACAAGAGGAGAGACAGGTTACAAAAACTATAAACGGTAGCCACTTACTTTTTTTTCCCAGTTGAAGCTAGTCGTGCAGTTCCAGTGATGCTATCCATGCCTTTGAAGAAGCTTTACTAGTGAGCTTAGAGCTTGGGTGACTTTCCAGGGTTTTTTCATGAATAAATCTACACCAGTCACTCTGATAATGAACATCTTTTTATCAGTTTTTTAATCTATTTATTTGATTGTTTTTGCTACTAGCGGCTAATGCTATCCGCCATATTGTTTTGTCACATGGGTAACCAATGGTAGACTGCTCCGTTTCCGCGTCATGCTTTGATAAACCGTGCACATCTTTACTCTTGAGATGGCCTGAATAGCCCCATAATGGAGAGAAAGAGACACAGCGAGGCTGTGATGTGGCCCTCTGTGTCTCTGCAGACAGGAACTGCTTTGAATAATGGCTCAAATTCAGCCAGTTCAAAGATGTCAATATTTTGAGCATTTTTTTTTTCACAGAATTATTTTTTTTCACTTAATGGTCCCCACGAGATACAAGTTTGTGCGAAGAAAAAAAATCTTAGTCGTTACTGTTTACTGTGTGTCACACATATACATCTTTGAGTTTAGTTTTTTCTTGTTTTGTCTCTGTTGTCCCATAACTTTTTTTATTTAAGTGATTTAATTGTAGCACAAATATTCTTACAGTCCAGATTGTCCTGGAAGGAAATGATATTTAGAGCTTGACTGTGCACCAAAAGGTTGATGTTTTACAAGCTTTTAAGTCAAAAAGTCCAGGCGAGACACACTGGATTAAAAAAACAAAAAACAAAAAAACTCAGGGTTCAGAGGATTAAAATGATACGAGCCTTTATTGTTATGCAATGTTGTTGGTGGGCCAATTCAACCAGGACAGTAATGTAAGTGTGTAAAGCCAAGCTAAGACCCTCAACAGTTATTTTTCAGTCTTCTCCAAATTGGAACCAGCTCCAGGAGGCAAAATAATTCCATGTCTGTCATCAGGCAGATCCATCTTGCAGAGCTCCAATCTGAAACGATTGCCAGGACTGAGAACCAACCAATCAGCATCATTTGAAGAGAACAAGGCTTGTAGCTTAGGGTTTAGCGTTGAGTTGTACTGCAAGCTGCGACCAATAGCTGCTGCCAGTGTAGGGATTAGTTCAGATATAGCTAGAGTATAGCAGCAGTTTTCATCAGAATTGGACTGCATTCCTTTATTTAAAAAAGAGCAAAGAACAGCACTGAAAGCTTTCTTTAGCCAAAAACATTATTTCTCTTCTCCCCAACAGCCTGTGCATGGGTTAGTAATAATTACTGGTGGGGTTTAGTTGTACTGTAAGTCGATATATACAATGACTGTTGGTGGAGTGATTAGCTTGGATGTCGCTACAGCTGCAGTTTTATCCAAATTGGACCACATGTCTTTGTTAACAGAACAGCAAAGAATTGCATTGAGGCTTTTCTTGGCAGAAAAGATGTTGTTGCAGTTCTCCTGTCCTCCTTTGGTATGAGTTTGTTTCACCAACTGGTTCCAGTAATAGTTAGCAGCTACCAGGAAAAGGTCTCTGTGGTGCTGCAGATGCCCATTAAATTTCTTGTTGCCCTGATTGGCCTACAACGAACAAGACAGACTGAAAGTTCATCCAATTACAGCGGAAGATTTCTTTTTCAAAGGTACAGTTCCTATAGAGAGTATTCACCCCCTTTTCCTTTTTATTGATTTTATAAGCAATCATAGTCAATATAATTCAGCTTTTTTGCCATAAACAAACAAAAAACCTTTATTAATAAATATTCACCTCCTCCAAGTCAGTATTTAGTAGCTGTTTGTTTAGCTGCACCCACAGCACTGAGTCTGTGTGGATAGGTCTCAATCAGACTCAAACATCTGGACACTGTAATTTTACTCCATTCTTCTTTGCAAAACTGCTCAAGCTTTGTCTCTGTTTGATTGAGGTCTGGACTTTGACTCGGCCACTCCAGAACATTTAACTTGTTTTCTTAAAACCATTTCTGTGAACCTTTGACCCTCTATCTTTAAGAGCCTTCCAGGGCTGGCTGTCAAGAACCATCCCAACAGCATGATGCTGCCACCACTGTGCTTCACAGTGGGGATGGTGTGTTTGTGGTGATGTGCAGTGTTTGGTGTCTGTGTCTTGTCTGATGACCTTGTTGGGTCAGACCAACAGGCAGCGCACCCATAGGTTCCTATTGCAGACAACAATGTGGTGTTAAATTTGTGTATCTGAGAAAGGAGTAGGTACTGTTTAAGCCTGGGTCACTTTTCAGCCATTGGTTCAGAAATATTACTTAGTATTTCCAGAAGCAGCGCTGTGTCTGTGGTATTGATATGAAGTAAACATACTGCCATTGTTTATGGTAATGGAGAAATATGTCACCCAGTGCAAGAGTGTGGATTACTGATGTGTTTCTAATACTTATTGGAGGTCTGTAGAACAGAGAAATGCTGTTTTTTCATGCTTGAGCTGCATGGATGATTGGATCAGTCTGTGGTTTTCTTCTTCTCATGTGATTTGTAGACCATATAGAGCATAATAATAATGGAATCACTGTTGAAAATTTCAATGTTGTCAGGCTTCGAAATAAACACAGGGAATAATAACAAAAGAAATAATGATTAAATGAGGAATAAAAATGACCATAGAGTAATTTTATGTGCGTGGGAGACGGGGAAAAAATCATTTGGCTCAACCAAAACACATTTCAGCATTTTCCTCCTCTAAATGACAGCTTTTACAGTCTGTCAGCCTGTCAGCTCATCTCTGTTTCAACCCAACATCTGACCCTTTTGCCTTGACGGTGGTTTTTGTAATGAAAATAGATAAGTGGAGCAGAGAAATCAAGTGTCCTGACGATCCAGTCAGGCTCAAAGTGCTGCTGGGGAAATAGTGCAGCAGTTTCACTGTAGGGCAGGCCAAAACCCCTGATCTCCCCCTTTTCCCCCCCTGGTCTTTCATTCATACACCCCTCTCTCTTCTCAGGAGCAATCCAACTATCTCTGGTGGTCAGGAGTCAGGCTCCTTCAAAAGCCGTAAGTGGTTGATGGAGCTGTATTTTACAGGACATTGTAGGAGTGCCAGAGGCCAGCTCCAGTTAGATATGATCTCCCACCAAAGTAGAGCGACGTGTACGAGGCCCGGCCAGAAATCTCTGGGGATGGAGAATGGGGAAGGGAGGGAGAAACGGAGAGCGAGAGAGATGTCATATTACATCACACACAGGTGCTGGGGTTGAAGAGTCCATGAATGAACCAGCTACGTCAAAATCCTGGCATGTCATCTTTCCAGTTCCTTCTTTTAGCTGCTGTTTCTCCCTTTATATCTCTTTTTCACTCTCCTGCTCAATTACCACTCACTGTGTGGGCTTTCTGGAGCTCAATTGGTCTCATTTTTTGTCCTTTTTCTCCTCTGTAAAAGCTTGTGTATAATTTCTCCTGTGCTACTTGTCTGATTTTATCTTTTTCTTCCCTTTTCCCCTCCTCGATGCCTCCATCGCTTCTCCCTCTGGGAAAGTTGGGCTTTCTGCCTGCTTGACAGAGATGTCACAAGAGAGCTGTATTTATTAGACTAATGGAAAGAGTGAATAACGCTGCACCCACCCCACCTCATCACCCATTGCCTGCCTCCTTCCCTCCCCGCCTGCCTGCACTCGCTCGGGTGGCACAAGCACGGGTTGTCGCTCGCCGCTCAGCTTCTGAGGCGGCAGCTGCAAATAATCGTCTCCAGCTCAGTAGCCGCACTAATAATCCTTCAGTATAATCTTCAATTAGAAGCGCTGCTCTAATCTGTGACAGGAATAATCATGGCGTTTAGAGTCTTTTTGTGCGTGTTTGCGTCGGTGTTGTGCTCAGGAGCTGCTTTTTCCCGGGGAAAGTAAAGGTTCACTGATTGACAGCGGTTGTGTGTATGTTTAGGGAGGGCTTTGAAAGGGAAAAGTGAGCGGCAATTTAAGAGCTGGATTCCCTTGTTAGTGGTGAGATTATATATTATGTCATGTTCCACAGTCTGACTTCTTTAATGGGGTAAAAAGGGGAGAAAAAAAGGCCTAATGGTTTCTGAGGCTGTAAGACAGCTGGTGGCTAAGGCTTGAAGCGAGGAGGAGGGGGACTCTCTCTCTCTTTTCCAGCATTTCTTTTCCTCTCTGCCACCGTCGATCCAATAACACCCCCCCCAAACATCCATCCCCTCACTAGCAGGAGCAATAACTTGTAGGCCGTCCCGTTGACTCTTTCCTCTGAAGAGATTCTGTGGCTGTTTGTCGCCCAAGGAAAAAAGACTGAAAGTGTGAGACGGGCTAATTTGGTTTTCAGGGGGCCTGGGAGTTTGTCAACATCAAATAACAGCCAAATATTTCTTCTCACCGCCTAATGTAGTGAAATAGCCGTCACCCCCCGCTGTGGTCACTGCTTGGAAGCAGAGCTTACCATTTCCCCTGACAGAAGTAACGTAATGGTGTCTCTGCTGCCAAATCATGTTTACTTACTTTGCATTCATAAATATATTCACCAACTGACCCAATATTTATCAAACAAGCCAGCCCAAAGCCGTGAGGGTGCTTCATGAGACCAATATGACAGGAATATCAGTTTTCTTCACAGATATTTCATGGGGGATTGTCAGTCATTCAGCGGTCTCATTTTTCTTATTCAAATATGTTTTCATTTCCTGTTGGCTTTACTAATAGTAACAAGATGCTTAATGAATATAAAATTAACAAATTAAGCGTCTCTTCACTCTCCACTCTCAACACTTTATTTTAGCGGGCCCTAATTACCTAGTAATTTCATAGTAACAAGTGTGATTAATCATCTAGCAATTTGTGAAGAATAAGGTGGTAATTACCTAGTAATAAATTGGCATTTTACCAAGCAATAACTTGGTAATATTAAGGAACTATTTAGCTAGTACTAATGTATTTCTGATCTGGTAATTCCTTTTAATATGATGGCAATTCTCTGGCAATTAGGTGGCATTTTACCCTGACCCTCTAACCCTAATCCTAACCCCCTAACCCCTGTGATGTTGTGGCACTTCTTTGGTAATTAATGGTATTTTGAGAGGGGTCTGGCTAAGGACCATGTATCTCTGAAGGCCACTCTCAGAGACTGTTCATCTGAGACACGGTATATCTGAGAATAGAAATAGTAGAAAACTTTCAGAAAAAATGTTAAAAGCTCCAACTGCAATACCCAAAAAGGCTTGTCCTCCTTGGAAATATTCTGATGCTGTAAGCATATCTTGTGTAGCTCTGTTAGCTGCGTAGCTAAAGCTAAGCTCATGAAAAAGCTACATTAGCTTAGCTTTATGTAGTGACGTTAGCCATAGCTGTGTAAGCTAAGCTCACATTACTGAAGCTAACTTGGCTTCATCTGCCTATGTTGTAATGTTAATCATGTAGCTAGCATAGCTGTTTTAGCTTTAACCAAAGCTAAAAAAGCCACAGCTAAGCTCAAGAAGCAGCTATGTAAGCTACCTATTTACGTAATCTATGTAGCTAAGTTAGCTTTAGCTGTGTTTGTTAAAGCTCATTGGCTTGTGTAATAACAGTAATTATATAGCCCGTATAGCGATTTTGACTTCATCTAAAGCTTAAGGGGCTAAAGCAAAGCCCAAATCTACATAGTGAAGTAAGCTTCAGTTATTTTTGCTAAGCTCATGTTATTAAAGCTCAATAAGCTACATCAGCTTATGTAGTAATGTTAATCAAGTAGCTTGTGTAGCTGTTTTAGCTTTAGCTAATGCTAGCGAAGCTTAAGCTAAACTCACAAAACAGCTATGTAAGCTACATATCTACAAAACTAAGTTAGCTTTAGCTACATCTGCTAAAGCTCATGTTGCTAAAGCTAAAATAGCTACATTAGCTTATGTGCTAACAGTAATAAGATAGCCAGCATAGCGATTTTACCTTTAGCTAAAGAAGCAAAAGTAAGCCACTGTTTAACTACTTCTAAAACGGCTTGATACATAGTTTAGTCCTGAATTAGACCTCTTACCTTTTTCTATTTTATTTATGAACTGTTGTGTAGTCTGTACTGATTGCAATGTTATTTCCTCACAGCAAGAAGGTTCCTGCTTGTATGTTCTCCCTGTGCATACGTGGGTTCTCTCCAGGTCCTCCAGCTTTCTCTCACCACCAAAGACATGATCATTAGGTTATTTGGTGACTAAGTATTTTTTTAGGGTAAGGGTTAAGGGATAGAAGGTTACGGTTGGGGAAAGATACCACTTAGTACCAAAGAATTAAAAAAAAACAAAAAACAAACAAAAAAAAAACCTCTAAATGTGAATCTTGGTTAATCACAATTAATGCAACTAATCTTGACTGCTGTAGTAGAATATTCTTTTCTTTTTGTATCATTTGCCATCCAGTTATATGAATCTTATTGTCTCTCATAGTTTCTTATATTTCAGATTGATTTTTTTATCATTTACTACTTTAACTACCTTTCAAGGTCTGCTTGTTGTGTCATTTTCTAGTTGGCTTTAGCATTCTTATTCTGTTACTGCCTTCTTGTTTGACTTTAAGACCTTCTCTGTTTGTTCTGCTTGTTGATGTGTATTTTATTATTCCCTGAGTTCCTGTGTTTTCTGTATCTGTTAAAGTGCTTTGTGCATCTGTTTTCAAATGTGCTGTTCAAATAAAATAATTACATATCATATTGATGTGTCTTTGGGTGAGACACTTGACCTCTATTGCTCTCACTGCTTCATCATTGGCATGTGAATGTGTATGAATGGGGTTGTTTATAATGAAGGCCAATCTGTATAGCAGCCTTCATTATTATTGTGCAAATGTGTGTGAATGGGTAAGTGTGACCTGCAGTGTATACAGCGCTTTGAGATGTCAGATGACTAGAAAAGCACTGTACAGCCTCAAGTCTATTTATCATTGACTTACCTGTTTAAATACAAGTTTTCCCATTGACACTGATTCAAAGCCAGTCTTGGAGCAGCTGTTTATGTACTTTCAGGGGAAGCTCACCTTCCTAGGCTTTGAAAACCACTGCATTAGGGTTGTGACTTGCCAGTGGAACCTATAAATAGCTATGTGTATCTATTCTGCTGTCCAAATTCGGTTTATTCTGGCTACAAACAAGATGAGGAAAGACAACATGCAGAACAAGAGTCTGAAAACTAACTTCATTAGGACTCTATGAGCCCCTTACACTTAAATCCTCTCAGCTCTGAGTTGGATGTCAGTCAGCCTGCAGGCATAGGCACTAAATCAGCAGCCAGAGTCACATTGCATTAGATTTATAGCGACCTTTGACCTCTGTTTTATGTCAATAGATGGGCTGGTGAGTGAGGGGGAGTTCCTGGACATCACAGAGATCAAGAGGCAGCAGGCCGAGGACTACGAATGCATCACTAACAATGGAGTCGCCCCACCCGATCAGCGCAAGGTCAAAGTCACAGTCAACTGTAAGTGCCCCCTCGCACAACACACAACAGCCCAGTGGTGATAATTCGACCTCCATGCTGTAGCACAGTGGTGTATAAATAATGTATGTAAATACAGTAGCTGCATTATTATGTATGAATGCATACATCTTCATTCACTTCTCTCAGGGGTTCTTTATAACCTTGTTTGCAACCTCATGTTGACCTGGCTCAACCTTTCTCTGAAGACAGATGTAAACTAATTGCTGAATTCCCTCTTTCCTCCCATTTTTCCAGACCCTCCGATGATCACAGATATGAAGAACATGCCGGCACATTTGGGTAAAACAGCCATCCTGCGCTGTGAAGCCATGGCGGTCCCACCAGCTGTCTTCGAGTGGTACAGAGACGACCACAGGTGAGACCATCAGAGTTCACTGCCTGTTTTCACAATAATTACCACACTAATCCACTTAAATCTGAAATGCGTGTTTTTCTCTTCATGGCCTTTGGTCTACACTAAGCACATTTAAGAAATGCCCTAGAGAGAAACACACGGGCTTTGCATTTTAGTGTTTGTGTGAAACGTGAATGTTGTAATCTTGCTCTGACTGTTTGGGGCTGTAGTTGTGAGGAGACAGTGTTCATTCTAATGAGGGCAGCCCCTGAGTACTTGGCAAGTTTAATCATCAGTGGAGAAGCCCCCCAGTGACCTCACTTTTTCAGTCAAATCTCAGCACTTGTGTGTTTTTTCTGCATCGCTGTACACAGAGCAGTGAAGGAAGCAGTGCCCTGCTGCTTTTTAATATAAGATTTATTCAGAGTTTTTAAGAGTTTTACCCAGAGCCAAATCATTCGTTGATGTTTACTCCCCTACAAAACAAACAGAACCAATTATTATACCAATTAAATTTGGAACTAGAAAAACACTTGGAGAGCGCAGACCTCCGCCGTTAGCCCTATCTCTCAATAGTACATAATCCTTTAAAAAATTCCTGGATCCAGACGGTGATCCGGATCAGTCTCAAAATCTAGTCAGTTCTTCCTAATGCCATTCCTGACGTGTCCTGAAAATTTCATCAAAATCTGTCCATGACTTTTTGAGTTATGTTGCTAACAAACAAACTAACAAACTAACTTACAAACCCTGCCAATCACATAACCTCCTTGGCGGAGGTCATAAATTCAACTGAGGTCAAAATCTGGTTTATCCCTCGCATTCTTTGGTGGGCCTTTATGAGCTGCATGAAGCTCTGAGTTAGGCTGGACAAACATAAGGAGATTTTTAGTCTGACTTCAGGCAAAGACACCCACTCCCATAGATTCAAGGTTTGTTGAAAATGATTATTCGTATAAAAATTTGTGGTGTCAGTTCCTCAAATCCCAAATTTCAAACCATAGATATGAAAGATATGAAAAATGTTTGATATTAACAGTTCTTGGTTAGACTCCCTGTCACCAACAGGATCTTTGTTGCTGGACCTGGGCTTAAAGGTGCAATGTGCAATATTGAGCATAAATGTTATTAGCTTAAAAAAAATGGTATAAATGAACTAAAATCACTTCTGCTACTTTGTGTTTTATTGTGCAGCATTTACAGATTGACCAAATCTTACTATCTTTATCAAGTCCTATATATGCATTATTTTAATACTGGACATCAGACTGATGCCGATCGATGTTACCCATCCAAACTCCTATGTCTACACTGGGTCATGATTGCACTGCACAGCATGCATGTGTTGTAAACAATGCTGTATAGCTGAGTGCTTTGTGTCAAACAGCTGCTTCTTAGTCAACTCACCATTATGTTTTAGAACAATTAGATGCCAACCCAAATGTCTCTGGTTTGTGTCAGTGTGATTGATATGAGAATATTACTTTGATTTGAAAAAATATCAGAATTTATATTCGTATCTGTGCATATGTATTGGAATTAGATCTGAACTGGAAAAAGTGGATCAGCCCATCTCCATGTAGTGTTGTGCTGCATTGTGCTAATTTGTGCTGCATCTTGCTGTACTGGGCTGCCATGTGCTTTATTGTGCTGCATTATCCCTTGTCATGCTGCATGTTGCCGCACAGTGCTGTTTGTCTCTGCAAAGTGCTACATGTCACTGTATGGTGCCGCACGGTGCTGTATGTCACTGTATTGTGCTGCATGTCACTGCATGGTGCTACATATTATTGTATGGTGCTGCATATTGCTCCATGTCACTGCACAGGGCTGCATGTAACAGCACGGTGCTGTATGTCACTGTATTGTGCTGCAAGCCACTGCATTTCACTGCATGGCTCTACATATTATTGTATGGTGCTGCATGTCACTGCATGGTGCTACATATTATTGTATGGTGCTGTCTGGTGATGCATGTCTCTGCACGGTGCTGCGTGGTGATGCATGTCACTGCATGGTGCTACATGTTATTGTATGGTGCTGTCTGGTGATGCATGTCTCTGCACGGTGCTACATGTTATTGTATGGTGCTGTCTGGTGATGCATGTCACTGCACGGTGCTGCGTGGTGATGCATGCCGCTGCATGGTGCTGCATGTCACTGCACAGTGCTACATGTTGCTGTATGGTGCTGCATGTTGCTGCACGGTGCTACATGTTGCTGTAGGATCCTGCATGTCACTGCACAGTGCTACATGTTGCTGTATGGTGCTGCATGTTGCTGCATGGTGCTACATGTCACTGCACAGTGCTACAAACACTGTACGGTGCTACAACCACTACATGGTGCTACATGTTGCTGTATGGTGATGCATGTTGCTGCATGGTGATGCATGTCACTGCATGGTGCTACATGTTATTGTATGGTGCTGCATGCCACTGCATGGTGCTGCATGTCACTGCACGGTGCTACATGTCGCTGTAGGGTCCTGCATGTCACTGCACAGTGCTACATGTTGCTGTAGGGTGCTGCATGTTGCTGCACGGTGCTACATGTCACTGCACAGTGCTACAAACTCTGTACAGTGCTACAACCACTTCATGGTGCTACATGTCGCTGTATGGTGATGCATGTTGCTGCATGGTGCTACATTTTGTTGTAGGGTCCTTCATGTCACTGCACAGTGCTACATGTCGCTATATGGTGCTGCATGTTGCTGTGTGTTGCTTGTCGGTTGTCAGGGTCCTGCAACAAAAATCAGTATTATAAAGTTCATTTTATCACTGATGCTTGCGTTGCACAGTTAGGATGATGAAATTCCTGATGTAAATAAAGGGCTTAAACTGCTATTTATCTTGTACTTGACTGACTCATTATTGGTCTATAGAGAATATTTAGAGTTAATTCAGACACCTTAACATTTATATTTATTAACACTTCTCATTTGGAATTCAATTTATGTCATTAATCAACCATTTACTTGAATGCAAAACATTGGATGATTAGGGTTATTGTGATTTAACATCTGTTCAGATTTTAAAAGTCTGTCATTGTTTGCTGGGCTTTGAGAGTAGTGGGCTGAAAATATCAAAATGCCTGCCAACATCTGGCACTTTTTGTACAAATTAAACATGGCCTTCATGTAGGCTGGTGCAGAAGTTTCTTGTGTGACAAAGTGAAGAAAAAACAATTTAATTGTAAAAGTTTATGTCTGGAAAAAACAAAAAAAAATTTGGAGCAGGTTCCATCTCTGATTCTAAACCAAAGTCAATGAGAAAAGTTAAATTATGACTTTAGCAGTTTAAAAGCGCAGTATTCAGCAGGTTATTATCTGGAAAAGGTGGGAACAGAGCTGAAATTAACCCTGTTAGGCTTAGTGAAATGAGCTTTATTTTCCCCTTTTCTTTAATAGATTTTCATTAAAAACAAACCGAAGAGGATGAAAAATAGTTGATCCTTGTGGCATTTCAGAGACAAAAACAAAGAAAAAAGCTGATAATTTTCACACATAAGCAGCATTTTCACACATTCAGCCTGCTAACTGTAGACTTGGCTGCCTCACCTTTTACATTATTGTAGGCCTGAGATAATGGTGTATGTTTTTGTCATCTCTGGAGACATATTATCCTGTTGGAGACTCTCTATTACCTTCACATAATCTGCCCCTCCAAGTTTGTAAAAGGTCCCAGAGAGCGTCAAAGAGTCGGGGTGATTTGGCATCGGGCAAAGCGAGACGCAGAAGTACTTAGACAAGCTTTTGCTAGCCAGAGAGAGCTGTTAATAGAGTATAATGGGCCCCAGCAGGAGGCCTCTCTTATTTATGGACTGTTAGATTTCACTATTAGTACAAGGTGAGACGGAGGAGGAGGGGGAGTGTGCTTGGATTTCTCTAGAGAGTTTGAAGGGGAAAAAAGCCTCTTATGCCGGCTGAGTCACTAGGTGTGATGTTATTTTGTGTTAACTCTCTTCTTCTGTCACGTTTTTTCTCCCGTCTTCCCTCCAACCACTACCACCCAGGCCGGTAGAGAGTGACAACACCCTAAGGATCAAAAACGAGAAGACACGCTCGCTGTTGCTGTTCACCAATGTGACAGAAAAACACTTTGGCAACTACACCTGCTTCGCCTCAAACCGTCTTGGGGCTTCCAACGCCAGCATGCTGCTGTTTCGTAAGTTATCGCAGAGAAATACATGCAGGTGCAAACACATGTTTGTAAAGCAGCTTTCAGGAGAACAAGTACGCTCACTTTTATCTCATGTGGCTATCAATCAACATTCGAAAGCTTGAGCAGACTTGACTCACCAACAAAAAACCATACATATGCAGTGACACACATTCTCTCCCTCCTTTCCTCTCCTCGTCTCATTTTCTCACTCTGCGCAGCATTTTCTCAGCCCTCTCCTCCCTCCTACTCCCCCATTTTCGTTATTCTCCGCCCCATTAAAGCTTTGCCTTCCTATATTACCACCGCTCTCTCTCCCTCCCTCGTTCATTCACACTCTCCTACACATAGACACACATTCTGTCGCTCAGCTCAGTCCCGTTACGCAAGAAGTTGTCATTTCACTCCAAGCCCAATTCACATTAACCGTCCCCAATGAGCGATTTCCTACCCTTCCATTTCCCTCAACCCTCCCTCTCTTCCTCCCTCCTTCCCTCCCTCCTCCCCCCCTTTAGTGCATTCAGCATTACCATCTTAAGTGAGTCCTTCATCTATCCCCCTTTCTTCTTTCATTCCTTTACCCATTATCTCGGCCAGTCTCCCTTCAATGACTCACTCCCCCGTCAGACCCATACATCTTCCCGCTCTCTCTTTTTCCTCCACTGCTGCCACTTCTGTCAGCCTATCTCTCCATCATCTGTCCTTCTGCCTCCTCTTTCCTCCCTAATCTCCTCTTGCCATCATTAGAACACAACAAACCCCCTCCTGTGTTGGACCGGGCACGGAAAAACGCGCCATAAACGGATACTTTTGTGGCATTTCTATTCATATGCTGTCCCTCACTGGCATTGAAGCCCTTGACTTTGTTTTCCAGCTTTTGCACCTCCTTTGTTCGCCGTTTTAAAGGGGCCACATGCAGCATTTTAACAACTGCAACCAACTATCACCTCAAAATTGGCACATTATTGTAATTACCTTCAACCAATGAGCCCATTACTGAGACCACTGGCAGCCAGTGATTGCTCCTGCTCTGCCGTGTCACATTCAAGCCACCAGGCTCGATTGTGGACACATATGAGTCTTCATTATGGCACCAAAAAGGTTAATATAAGTTCTCTTGCAATTATCTATCCAATCCTGATGCAATTTCATGTCCCAAATTCAAAATTCTTGATGGTAAATTGAAAAATATGAACTTTCTCTTACTTTCCACTAAAATTAAACTGAGTTGGTTCCCTGAATGATTAATATTTTAGAGCCTTTTTCTGCCAGAGATATTCAGGCAGGTCATGTGTGTGCTCCAGTGGCAGACTGCCTGTATTAATCATGCTTGCTTGATGGAACAGAGCCATTATAAATTTTCATATTTTCCCCCAAAAATTCAGATTGAAGCCATGTAAGTCTATAAAACTTCAACTCTTTTATTCCTTGTTCAAGAGAAATGTCTCAAAGATCTTCATGATGTTCTCTTTGCTGATAAGTGGTACGCAGTTCAATCAGGAGTGACTTCATTACTGCCGATCTGAGGATTTATTTGAAATAAGCCTGATAAGGATAAGATGTTTTAAAAGTATTTTATAATTAGACCCCATCCTGGCTTCTTTGCATACAGTGCCTGTAAAAACTATTCACCCCCTTGGATGTTTTACCCTTTTATTTGTTTTATAAATCAAATCATGGTCAATATAATTTGGCCTTTTTGACCAAAAAAAATTTAAAAAACCCTCTGAAGTTTCAAATTGAGAACAGATATTTACAAAGAAATGTCAGTTTAACACACACGTATGTAAGGTAAAATAAGTGCTAAATATTCACCCTCGAATTCAACAGAGTTCCAGGTTATTGGTGCTAGTAGTAGTTCATTCAGTTTCAAGTGATTGTAGTATAAAGACACCTATGTCTGGAAAGCCAGTATTCCTGGCTACATTACAAAATGAAGACAAATGAACACTCCAAGCAACTCAAAGACAAGGTTATTAAAAAATTTATGTCAGGGGATTAAGACCAAAAATCCAAGGCTTACTGTTTTCACTTTGACATTAAAGAGTTTTTTTTGTCAAAAAGCTCAATTTTATTGATCATGATTGATTTCTGAAATCTATTCAAGGGTAAAACATACACTGGGATGAATACTTTGTAATACACTGTTTTTAGAGACAGTGAAATGAGTTGAAATGAAAGAAAGTGGCCCGAGAACGTTCTCCATGCTTGAACTTGTGCTGACCTTCATGTGTGCTTGCAGCTACAATTATTGTGTTTTTGCAATGCAAGCAAAGACCAGAAAATAGTGAGCGATGCTTCATGCAAAAGTAAGTGAGTCTGTCACTTCAGAAACCTCAGGCACTGAAAAATGAAGCCAATGGAGATCCAAACAGCTTTCGTCTTGTGTACGTTAATGATGTTGGTTTTGCTAAATCTAGATTGATTGAAAGTTAGGTGGAGACAGGCCTGCACACAGAAATGGCTGCACCCTTAGTAATAACCCCTTCCCTTATGTGTTTTAACTATGCAAGTGTTGTAAGGAGTACTAGCACTAGCTTTCTGGCTATTTACCTCCTTGCCTGGTTCAAATCAGGAGATGGAGCTGAGTGGAAAAAAAAGGTACCTTTTTTTGTTGGGGTAAAAATCACTGGCCAGTTCACTCATTACCTCTTTTATGACATTCTGACCTTTGAGCACGTACTTGCATGGCTAGCCTGACCAGTTCAAATTCCACATAGTCCATCCAAATGTGCAGCACACTCCTGATCAAATCACTCCCTTTCAGTCAGTCTTTATAATTCCACAGCATGCACCACAATCCTTCTTGAATGCATCCCAGAGGCCTTGCTGTTGAGTCTGTTGTCAGGGGAGCACACGTAGAGCAGATTGTTCACAGAAACAAGAAGGCACAGGGTGTCTGATCATTTTTAAAATACACCAAATACGTACGTACAAATATGTACGGACTACTGACTGTAAATCTCTGTATCAACATTATGCCACCACCTGTTGTAGAAGTCAGAATGTCACAGAGATAATAAGACACCATTGAAGAGAGAAGTTAACTTTTGAGGTGGGAACCAAGATTATTACTGTTTTGGGTTTTCTTTTAGTTTGCATTTTTTGCTCTGTTTTTCATGCTTTGATTAGTTTTTATTGCTGATTTGCTAGTTTAGTTTTAATTCTAATTTAGTTTTTAGCAGTATTAGTGTTAGTTTTTCAGTAAAATGGCATAGTTCTCAGGAGCAGGTCCCAAAAGAACCAGAAAAGTAAACATCAGACAATTTAAAAAATACATTCAAATTGGCTACCCTTCAGGTTCTTACTGCTGATATCATCCTGTACTAATGCACTTTAGGATGATGATTATGACACGTTACCTCAGCAACAATTAACCTTCAAACTCGCAGCACTCTTGCCATGATTACCGAATACTGAGTGAAGCATTTCACAAGGCTAGTGGTGCTATTTGAGTGTCATTTTAAAAGATATTGTTGATGAATACTGTCAAAAGAGCAGAAACAAAATTTAACACACCAAAACAGCTAGGGTGGGCTTCTTGGTCATCTCTACCACACAAGAACAGTATCATTCTGTGGAAAACGCTGATTTAAGTTTACTTGTACTCCTCTACAGGCAGCTTTGGGTAGAGATAGCATTACAAATTTAGCATCCACCAATGTAAGGCCTCATAACGAATCTTCAGAAGCCAAGTTTACCCAAGATATACCAGACCTCCTCTTTAATTCTGCTATGTCTCAAGATTTCCTAAGTGCTGTATACAACCCCAATTCCCCAAAAACGTGCGACGCTGCGTAAAATGTAAATAAAAACAGAAATCAATGATTTTCAAATCTCATAAACCCAAATTTTATTCGCAATAGAGCATAAACAACATATCAGATGTTGAAACTGAGATATTTTACTATTTTGAGAAAAATGTTAGTCCATTTTGAACGTGATGGCAGCAATATTTCTCAAAAAACTAGGAATGGGGCAACAAAAGACTTGAAAAGTAAGTGGTACTAATGAAAAACACCAAAAGGAGCATTTTAGAGAGGCAGAGTCTCTCAGATGTAAAGATGGGCAGAGTCAACAGTCTGTGAAAAACTTTGCCTAAACATTGTGGAACTTTTTTCAGAAAAAAATGTTTCTCAGTGAAATAGTGATATTTTGTTCACAATATACCATACTAGATATATCTATTAGCACTGATAGTGCCTTTAAGGGTGTGTAAGCTGCCCACACCATGGGAACTAATACAGCCCAATACCATCAGAGATGCAGGCTTTTGAACTTTGTGCTGGTAACCAACTGAATGGTCCTCCTCATCTTAAGTCCACAAGACACTCACCCATGGTTTCCAAAAAGAATTTCAAAATTTGATTTATCTGACCACAGAACAGTTTTCCATTTTGCCTCAGTTCATTTCAAGTCAGCTTTGACTCCTCAGTGAAGACAGCAGGGTCCCTGGATTGTGTTCACACACGGCTCCTTCTTTGCATGACAGAGCTTTAACTTGTATTCATGGATGGCATGGTGAACTGTGTTGACAGACAATGCTTTCTGGAGGATTTCCTGAGTCCATGCAGTGATTTCCAGTACAGAATCATGCCTGTTCTTAATGACGAGCCGTCTGAGGGCCAAAGATTATACGAGCATCCAATATTGACCTTCGGCTTTGTCCCTTGCAGGCAGAGATTTCTCCAGATTCTCTAAATCTTATGTAGTACAGATGGTGGGATATTCACAGTCTCTGCAACTTTACACTAAAGGAACATTTTTCTGAAATAGTTTCACTGTTTTTATACTCATTTTTTTGTAGATCAGTGGACCTCTGGCCATCTTTACTTATGAGAGACAGTTCCTTTCTAAAATGCTCTTTTTATACCTAGTCATGTTGCTGACCTGTTGCCAGTTTACTCAATTAGTTTCACAAAACGCTCTTCTAGCTGTTGTTTTCATTTGTACCACTTCCTTTTACAGGCTTTTGTTGCCCTGCCCTATTTTTAAGACGTGTTGCTGCCATCAAATTTGAAATGAGCTAATGTTTTTCCTAAAGTGGTAAAATGCTCTTTGTTGAATAAATATGGGTTTATGAGATTTTAAAAAACATTGCATTCTGCTTTTATTGACATTTTACGCAGCGCCCTGACATTTTCAGAATTGGGGTTTTAGTTGGAGATGTCCTTCTGAGCATCTAACAACACTGTGGAAGGGTTTGCAGTGCTCTAAGGGGATTGTTGTATCTTTGATTAGTTAAAGCAGCAATAGATGGAGTCTTATGAGAGTCTTATTTTGATAACAATATTTGCAATCAATGCTGAAACAACAGCACTAATTTAAGAAGCTTCCAATTGTTTTTAATTTTCAAACACAAGTTAGCAAAACAAAAGGGTGCTTGTGAATTGTGGTTTGGTCGTATTAGTTCTGTAGCGACTGGCGAGTCAAAGTGTCGACCTAAAGGTCTAATATGTGTCGATATAATGGCATTTTTATGGCACAGCCTTCAGTATGAAGCACAGTATTATTGTACATTTTAAAATGGGTTTCAGATGTTCAGTAATGAGGTGCAAAGAGTGTAAATCTGTTTGAAATTACAGAATGTGACTCTGTAATGTGACTATTGTAAAACACAGGCTTGGTGTTAATTGTTTCAGCTAATGAAGCCAATGTTTCAGAATAAATTTGGTTAATTAATTTTTTTAAATGTAGACAGGCTGTCACAAACAGACACTCCTTATTGTAGCAGTGTTGTATTTTTCTGCTTGTAAATAACACATTCCTCCTTCTTCGCCCTCCCATCTCTCTTCTATTCGTCCTTCTGTGTTTTTTTCCTTCCAGGACCGGGGGCCATACAGGGGCGAGGGACCGGTTTACAAGCAGGAATGAGCGTCAGCGTGTGTGTTTGGATTTCCCTCTCCACTGTTCTTCTGCTGAAAGTGTAAAAGATCGAGCTCCACCTGGAAAAGTCAGCCCTTAACGTCTGTGAAAGCCCTGCCCCTTCCCTACCGATTCCCCCTTCTTTCCTCTCTCTCTCTCTCTCTTTTCCCCTCTATGGAAGGAAGACGGAAATGAAATTCTTTAATTACGAACCCATCACTGTGAACAAAAAGAATATGCATTAATCCAGGAGCCATTGAATCATCACATACATCAACCCCAGCCTGAAAAAAACACCCACAATTCAATTTTGAGGTCAAGCATTGACATCACCCTCTCCTCCCCTTCTCTCTCACTCAGTCTGTCTCTTTTGTCTCCCAGGATGCCTTGCAGATGTGTCTGACTTGGCATTTCCCCATCGCCTTTCATTTTACCACCTGGCAGATGTTAAGAGAGTGTATATTAATGAGTATTGTGTCAGTGATCAATGAGAACATAGGTAATCTAACAACTGGACCATCATTTATGTAATATACTACACAGACTAATGACTGACTACAATGTTTGCCTTATGGAAACAATATTATGGTGGATATTTATGGAAATTATAGGGTTAATGTGGCGGTTATGTGACCTTTTGGAATTTGTTGAATTGGTGGCCATGTGAAGTGTCACCCTTCATACACAAACATGTATGGATTATTTTTTAAATGTGTAGCAGTGAAGCTGCTATGAATGATGTCAAAATGTACAAAAAAAAGGGTGGGTGGTGACGGCGTCAGTCTCAAAAACCCCTTTATGTAACTCTGAGGGGTTAAACCGAGGTTCCGCATGCGGACACCCTCACTACCCAAACCTTTTTGACCCTCCCCACCTCCCTCCCCTTCTCTGTTCTCCGTGCTCTGTCTCGCATCGCTTTAGTGTTTCCTGCTCCCCATCTTCCTCCCTCCTCCTTCACAGTGTAAATATATGCAGTACAGAGGCCACGCCGGCGACCTCACCTCGCCTCCCATCGGCCTCGACTTCGCTCCGAAACAGCGAGAGACTGTCCGGCGACAACAATATCTTCTGTTTCCAAGCTGCGGCGGTGGCTCCATCCTCTTTGTCGCTTGTTGATAGCATGTACCGGTTAGAGATGTTCCTGTTGTGACTCCATACTTCCTCCCCTTTTCCCTGCACTGTGTCTGTTCTCCTCTGCAAGGTTACCTGCTTTTACTTTTTTGGTGTTAATAATAGTACAGATGATGATGATGTTAATAAGTATTTGAATAACTATGAATAGTAATTCCATGTGAGATATTAAAAAAAAAAGAGAAAAACTGATGGTAATGAGTTGGCGTGGGGGAAAATAATTTTTGTACTTTACTGGGAGAGTCACAAACATTGAAGGATGAAAAAAAATTAACAAAAAAATACACATGTAAAGTTTTTTCGAAGTGATGTGCTCTATTTTGCCATGACAAGCTTTTTAAAAATGCATTTGGAGGATTTATTTCACCTGGCAGTGAATGATGATGTAAATTATGATTTATTTACTGGACTCTTACTCATTCATCACTCATATTTGTCCAGTCTTTCTTTGATTCAGATCTCTGTCAGTCTCTGTGAGGCGGGTCTTGTTTGGCCAGACCGCAGGGAGATAAAGATGTAATTAGCTCTTACCTGTGGCTGGCTAAGTGAAGGAGCCCGGGCCCCGCCTGTTACCCCCCTTTACAACCTGTGATGGCCCCCATAAATCAAGCTCAATCCTGCTACTGACAGGACTCCTCTTCAAGGACAACGCCGCCTCGGTGCGCCCTGTTCTCCCCTACCTGTGACACGCAGGCACGGGCACTACAAAACCCCCATGGCACAATTATCCATCCGCCTCCCCCGCACAGCACAAACAGTGGGAGGTAAGCCCGACACGGTAGCACTCTTTCTGCTCCACTCACATGCAGGGACTGTATGCAAATTTGCCATAATGAGCCTGCACGGAGAGACGAGTTTACCCCGGCTGAACCCAGACTACTGCGGCTTTAAAGGGGAATCACTTAGTATTAAATTGTCTGAATGTGTTTTTGTTTGAATTTGTTTCAAACCAGCAATAACCCCTAACTCTACTGTGCAAGAGGTATCAGATATGGTTAAAGCTGTGGTGTTATATCTGAAAATTTAACAAGGTATATCAAATGTTGTACTTTTACTGTGTACAGTACTCTGAAATGATTGTGAAGCTCTGTTTAAATGGCCCTAATCTTAAAAATACTTCATGTTGTACTCAATTAGTCTTGCCCTCTGCGATTTAGTCTGTGTGACAGAACAAACATCATTCGTGCATGCATCTTGTTGCTCCAAAAATAATGACAAATTCCATTTCAAGCACAAGAGCAGGTCGTTTGGTCACTGCTTCTTCTCTCTGTCTCAGTGACTTCTTCTTCACCCTCTCAGTTTCTCTTTTTCTTTGTTTTCCTACACAAACATGCTGTAATGTATGAGTCCATGTCAGCGTCCCCACTGGGTTTGTCAGTGGCATGTAACATCTGTATGTACATAATCTGTCCTTGATGAAGAAAAAACTAAAGAAAGCATCAAAAGAAAGAGTACAAAAAAATAACACTGTCATGTTTTTCAATGTGGGTTTGAAAAAAAAGCACGTCAATGTTGGTGTATGGGTGGATTTTGAAAAGAAAAAAACAAGCTAACACTGTATGTTGTGGTTCTAAGGACATCGGACAATATGATTTGAAACCATGGTGTTTGAATTGACAGAATGTGGGCATTTTTGTATAAACAAGCCGCTAAAAACATGTTCTCATGAGTCATGATGTATGTAAATGAGTCTGGTGTGAGAGAGAGTGAGTGAATGAGATCTGTAGAGCCTGCAGTTCCCTAGGGTGCACATTTGCAGGGTAGATGAGAAAGCTGCAACCGGTGTGACGGGCCTGTGGGAGGATACCCTGACAGTGCAAATCCTGAATCAGAAAGCCAGGGGGGAGATGGGATGACACTCACCAGACAGTGAACCCTTCATTTGGTGGAAGAAGACAGTCAGACGCTCGTATTGCATCCTCTAACTTGAGTGCTGTGGTCTTTCCCTGGGGAACTTGTACCACACACTATTTATGATTGCACTATGTAATATGAATAGCATTAACATAGCTGCCTTGATCACAAACACAGTCTGCCCTACTTCAAGTGTATAAATAACACCCCAACATGGAGTTCAATGAGTTTACAGTGATATAAATAAGACGTCTGCTTGGCCCCTAATTACATTCAGCGCGCCCTGATGAGAAAGTGTTGATTGGCTCCTGCAGATGAAGGTTAAGACAATCTGTTTACAGAAACTTTGCTAATAAGGTGTCACAAGTGTTGCTTGGAGCTGGTGGGCAGTCGTAGTTTATAGAACATAAATTTATTTACCATTTTAAAGCCGTTAGATTTAATTATAGGTTTATGAGAGTAATGGCTGTAAAGGAGATTAGTTCATATAGTAGTAAATGATTGACACTTTTATGTAAACATCATGCAGCAGTGTGGCGCTGATTTAATGATAGAGGTTGTAAAATTTCCTTGAAATATAATTAACAGCCGCAGAAGAATGTGCCTTTGTTCAGAAGATTCTCAAACAATTACCCTCAAAAGGTTTTAAGGACAGACACTTTGTGCATTGTTTCTCCACTGACGCAGTGATAGATTAATAATTATGGTGCTTTGAGGTCCTGTGTCCACAGCTGCTGTTATTTAAGCTTGAAGTACCCATAACCAGTTAACCTCACCCCAATGTATCTTGGTCTGATTTAAATAGCTCTGTATGCTTAATATTTTCTTTATTCAAGGAGATGTCTCCATAAACAGTGTAAAGGAATCCTGGCCTGGCATTAGCAGCAGCTTCAGACCTGAAAACCATACCCTGGTGTACCTCTGCTGTCATTGGTGATAATACTGGAATCATAAATCCCATCCCTTCTAGATTTTGATTGGTCAGTGATGGAGGAGTGACACTGATAAACATGGTGCCCTCCCAAAAGTTGAACTAATCTCAAGGGTAGTGATCATCAACTGGAGGCCCAGGGGCCACATCAGGCCCCCCACATTCTCCCATCCAGCCCCAAGAGCATCATCAAATTCAGAACATGTGCAGAGGAGAGATATGTTGTGGGTTGTTTTTAAACAACCCCCTAACAGCTATTAAAACAAGCCCAAAAATAATTTAGATTGAAACAGTTTCAGCAGGAATGGTTTTATGTTTCATTCATGTACAGTGCTTAAAGAATTTATTAGACCACCCTAACCCTAACTGAAGTAAGATTTATGCCACAGCTGCCCTAGATTAACCGCATTGGTAATTACCAAAATCATTTTTTATGTTTCTGCAATGGTTAATAAACCAATATGTAGAAGCTCTTTAAACTAAATGATATTTTTAATGCTAAAATATAATTCTTATTGTTATCCATTAATTTTCAAATTTACTGATTTACAAAAAACTGAAAAAAATAGTAAAGCACATTATTATTTCTTGATTAATATGTCAAATTATAGTTATTTACTTGCATTCCTGAACAGAAAAATGAGTTTTAGTGGTTAAATGTTATGCTTGATTAATTTCTGACTTCTCAGAGAAGCCCAGTGAGCCGGCTCAAATTTGGGTGAATTCAGTTTGAAATCCCTCATTCCTGTTCAAAATGGTCAAACGTGGAGAGATGACTGAAAATGAAAGAGTCCGCATTAAAGCACTTCATGATACTGGATGGTCTTTGAGACAAATATGACAGGTGGTCTAATAAATTTGTTAAGCACCTTATATAAATATATATATATATATATATATATATATATATATTTTTTTTTTTTTTTTCCCAGAAAACCACCGATCAGCCATTACTAGTTAATGTAATGCATGTTAAACAAAAATTTATCAGTCCATTCCTGATAAAACTGCCATTTTCTGTCAACTTTTGGCTTCAGGAATATTCAGCTGAAATATCTCAATCGCCCCCTTGTGGCTGGCTGTGGTAAATAGGACTGAGCCTAACAATTAAAAATATTTGAAATAACAATTAGATGTTTTTGAAATGAAAATTAAAATATTTAAACAAAAATATGTTAATGAGACCATTTAAAAATTTAATTTATTCTTGTAAGAGATCGGCCCCCCAAAGTACCTGTACAGGAAAAAGCAGGCCCTTTTCCAGCTGCTGTTGATGACCCCTGCTCTAGGGAAACACAACATCAGAGGTGGAAAAAGTACCAGACAATTGTACTCAAGTAAATGTACAGTTACTTTGGTTAGAAATGCACTTAAATAGAAGTAAAAGTACTGCTCTATAGCAGTTATTTATGGCTTTCAGTGTTTATTTTTTACTCAGTACTTGATACAATACAAAATGTAACTAGCTACAATACTTCCCGCATATACTGAAGTAAAATTAATGATTTTGAAAATTACCTTAAATAGTACAAGTACTTTAAAAAGCTACTCAAATACAGTAACTTGAGTAGATGTAATTAGTTACTTTCCACCCTGACTGATACCAGTACTTAAACCCAGCACTGGTGCTGATAAGTACTAATTTTACAGCATGATGTTGGCCTCTCATTATTACAGCAGGCAAACAGATGGAAGTAATGTCTACAGTTTGATGATATTTTCTCATAAATAAAGATGAAAAAATTAGATCACACTGCAAACTATGCATTGCTAAATTGTCAGTTCATAACTTTAAGTCACATGACCACACAGAGGCCAAAGGGGACCAAAAGCTTTGACCAGTGTAAGCCACCATTTAACACTACGTGGAGCTGCAGAACCAAGCATTGTATTTTCCATCTTTTAAAGAATCATTGGATTTATTCTAACAAACAAAGATGTGTTTCTCCAACTTTTAGCAAAGATGAGCAAGATAATAAAACGTGATTAAGGACAAAGCATAGATCTGCATATTCACTCCCTTGAATGTTCATCTATTATTCAGTAATTTTTTCTAGAGTTCTCAAATGTAAGTGAAGAAAAATATTCATTACCTCCGCCAAGGAGGTTATGTGATCAGGTGGGTTTGTTTGTTTGTTTGTTTGTTGTTCGTGGACGGATTTTCATGAATTTTCAGGAAATGTCAGAAATGGCATAAGGAAGAACTGATTAGATTTTGGGACTGATCTGGATCATCGTCTGGATCCAGGAATTTTTTAAAGGATTCTGTACTATTGGGAGACAGGGCTAATGGCGGTGATCTGCGCTGTTATTGCTTTACACCAGGAGATGGCAGACATGAGTAACTTTTCAACGTTTTGGAGTGTATAGAGTTTGAAAGACGCATGCCCGGTCAAGGAGAAGAGTTGGAGTGTAACAGAGAGAAAGACAGCTAATTGTAGCGAGAATACTCACAATGCTGGGAGGAATAGAGGAATATTCACCCTCTGCCATGACTTCCACACGTAGCGAAGCCAATGCTTTGCTTCACTGTGTCTCCACCCCACCAGGGAGGGAGTAATCGGCAAATTAAATTTTGGGAGTGATCCAGATCACCATCTGGATCCAGGAATGTTTTTAAAGGATTCTTTACTATTGGAAGATAGGGCTAATGGTGGAGGTCTGCACTCTCTGAGTGCTTTTCTAGTTTGTTTGTTTGTTTTTTTCATCACGTAAGTCATACATGCACACAATGAAGCAATCTTAGCATGGTAAAACAAACATTTCAGCAGTGTTAATTTTGGCAGCTATTTCTAATTTTAGTTTTCGTAACATTTTAGTCATCTCTGTCCTTTTTAGTTTTAGTCTAGTTTTAGTCCAGAAAAAATCCTCAAATTTTAGTCTTTACTTTTAGTTCAAGCATTTACTTTCTTGCCTAAATCTGGTACCAAATCATGGTAATGTGTTCTCTGCACTCTGCCAAACTTGGGGTCCCTGCTTTCTACAGCTGAGAGGCAAAATAGCTACAGATGCATTGTATTTAGACTGATTTACTAACAGTGGAGAAATATCACAGATTTTGAATGTCCAGCGAAAACTAAATAACATTTTAGTCTAGTTTTAGTCATTTTGACTAAAACTAAACTTAGTTTTTGTCAGTTTTAGTCGTCATCAACCTATTTTCGTTAGTTTTAGTTTAGTTTTTGTCATGAAATATAAAGGCTGTTGATGAATAGTTTTAGTCATAGTTTTAGTCTGCATTTCAGAATAACTCCAATCCAGTTTTCATCTTCCAACCTCAGAGAGAGGGAAGAGAATCCTTCCCCTTAAAACCCCACCAGGTTACAAAAGTATGGATGATTTTATGCATGTTCAATATGTTCTGCTGTTTGTGAAGCAGTGATATTGTGAGGATGACTGTCAGCTGTTTCTTTCTGTCAGCGCTCTGGCAATGTTAGGTAATAGCAGTCATATTTTTCAGGCTTAAGAAAAGTCTATGTGGTGCTTCTGTCTGTTGCAACCTACAGAGACAATGGAGCGTATTATAACATTAATACACAAGTAACTCCTCTAGGTTTTATTTCACTGACTCTAGAACTAAACCGGGGTTTGTGTTGTCATCGATTAGTGCATCCAGGTCGACAACAACCTTTCATGGGTTTTCCTTTTTTTTTTTTTTTTTGGTCTTTAATAAAGTAATATTCGTGCACTCCTGTTTTCAACTGAGCAAACAGCTGATGTCAAGGGCGGTTTTTTTTTCACATTCAGACTGAGAGACTAAAAACCCTAACTATACTGGTTTTGTATTGAAAATGAGTGCTGCCACTGCAAATGAAAAAAGAAACTGAGATGTGGACACAGGCCTCAAAGTGAAGTCTATAGAAAAACCAAATAAGTGTGCAGGAAGCCTGATTGTATAGCTTTATTCGCTCAGTATGTAGCAGGCTCAGGCTGCAGCCTCTCCTTCAACCCCCTCCCTACATGGAACAGATCCCGGATAGACTTTCAATTCAGAGAGCAATGGTTAATCAATACCTTCGACTGAATGGCTTTGGAATAGAGCAATTTCTCTCCGGCCGGCCCTACCAGGTCCCTAGAAGCTGAATTGATCAAGTGTCTATAGAGCGGCCTTAGAACAGAGAGCATAATTCATCATGCCTGATACAAGACACCCCTAATTGCGCATCGATTTTAAGCCCTTCTCTGAAACTATTTGGGCAAGCTGTAATGTCAGCTCAGTAAACTATGTGTTCGGAGCTACACTTCAAATGAAGGGAATGAAGAATTAATCACTTGTTTTTCTTCTAAAATCAGACCAGGCTGGTTTGTTTTGCTACATAATGTATTCTTATCCTTACATGCTCCCTGTTTTCACACTAAATGCATCATTTGTGGGGTTCTGCAGTGGTGTTGTGTTTATTCTTTACGATAGAGCTGCAGCCTGGATTCTTTAGCCACTGTCAGCAGCTATTGACACCGCTTATCTAAAGGCTTAAGTCTGGGCATAAAGTACACAAAAATAAGGTGCAAGCATGCAATACAATAGCAGAGAATTATATGGAACATCATAATTCAGTAATGTGACAAATTGTAGACACTTCTGCGGAGGAGTCAGCATACCAAAAGGGTATATGCTACACAGAGAGACAATTATATATGAATGTTTATCATTGTTCTAAATCCCCCGCTCACGTCCTTTACAGCAAAGCACGCCTAATTCCCATATATTATCCTAATTATCCATTGTTTACCAACCATCTACAGGCTCATTCAGTCCTCATGGGCAAAGTCAATGTTGCAAGTCTATTAAGGCCCAGTACTTTTCCATTACAACAGCTAATGAGTGCATTAGTATACAGCATGCTAGACGAGGACTGTGACAAGAAAGGTCTCCATTACAGTGAAACTGGAGAACACTTCAGGTGCATCATAGATAGATAGATAAATAGATGGATATCATTGCTTTGAGTAGTTAAATAGATTCCTCATACATCCCTGACTTCAGGTGTTCTGTATATATTTAAATCCTCAGCTTGCAGCAAAGATGTTGTGCCACAGAACCCCACGTCTCGCCCTCTCCTCGCTGCGACCAGATGGCGTCTTGTCAATCACTCACCCTCTAAGAAACAGCAGCGTCTGGCTAATTAACAGCGTGCCACACTTCCACCAGGCGAGCAACAGCGGCGATCGCACAGGACCAGGCAATACAATGGAAGGATCTCGCCCACCACCTCTCCCCTTGTCATTAAGTCGCCCACCTCACATCTCCAACATAGAAAGAGTCCCATTACTTGGCCTCTCTGAATCACCGGCCCACGCCTGGCATTTTCCCTGTCAATCAACGTAGGGGTAAATATTGGTTGCGGTGCGGAGGACTGACAGGGGGAACTTGGATGTCTTCCACAAGTGACAGCGCCAACTGGTGTTTTTGTGCTGATTTATATAGCAGTTATGGGGTGTATGCATGCCAGGATGTGGTGAAGTCAGCAACGTGGGCAACAAATGTCTTGTTAGCGTGTGCAGCACGCTGGAGGATGGGATACATGACAGGATGTATGATAGGGGCTGGAGATATGGCGTGTGCCTCCAGAGGGCGATAACAGGAGACTGCAGGAATCCTTGCTGCAGAGGGAGGGAAAAGGAATACATTCAACAAGGAAAAAAAAGTTTACCTGAAGGAGTTGGCAATCGACCATATTTACTAATCAGCCTTTTGACTCTGATGTCACCCTCAGGGTGGGATACAGTCATCTGGTCACCTGACCAGGTTTGCAAATAAGAAAAAACAATTTTCTGTCATTTCACTGACTCTAACTTAAAAGGAATTTAAAAAAGAGCAGGACAAAATGCTAAATTTCAAGTCATTACAAAATGTTAATTTAACTCCTATTTAATGAGACCTGAGCTTTTGTTTGGAATGTATTTTCAGTTCCTCCGACTTATTTGGGATCAGAAGGACCTCAGAAGTATAAAAGCTCAGCCTTGTCTTTGAACAGGAATTATTTTTGACCAAAAATGATTCCCACAACTCTCCAGAATGTACCAGTTCTGCAGAAAATACAGCACTGGATCAGTTTGAGAGCAGGTATTTTGGCTGTGTGTCAGCCATGTGATAATCAAGAAATGGAGTCAGCCATTGAGAAAAGGATGGGGGAGTCATTTTAATGATGGACAACTAGGGCCTGCTAAGGTCAAACATCAACATTTCCACTACATTTTAGGAAATTTTCCTTTTCAAAATCCACACAATTTCCCTAAAATTTAAAAGGAATTAATTCATTAAAAGAAAATGTTTTTTCTGTAAAAGTTTAAAAACAAATTTTTAAATTATTACATAAAAATGTCCCACAATTTCTTCAATAAATAATAAATAAATATTCCCCAAATAATTCAGTGAAACTTTATGATAAAACTTAAACATTCCTATAAAAATGTTCCCCAAAATTCCATAAAAACACCTTAAAATTTTAAGCACATTCCTCTGAAATTTCTTCTCAAATTACCAAAAAGTATAAAATTACAATCACCCCAAAAAATCTAAAAATGCTGAAAAATTCCCCCAAGCAACCAAATATCTCTGCAATTTTCAGCCCCCCCCCCCCCCCCACACACACACACACAAAAATGTCCAATTAAACCAAAAATACAAAAAAGTTCCCCCAAAACTGTAAAATCCAATTCCTGAAACATCCAAACAAATTTCCCAAACAGCCATGAAAATGCAAAAAACAATCAAACCAAATCTCCTAAAACTTCCAATAAAACTCTCCAGAACATACAGACTTATCCCCAAGTTTCCATGAAAATACTTAAAAATTTCAAGTTAATTCTCCAAAATATTCAAATAAATTCTCTCTGATTCTGTGGAAAATTCCTGAAATTTCAAGCAAATTTCCCTCGAAATTTCTTATCAACTTACCAAAAATATACAAATCTAGTCCCCTAAAAACCATGAAAATGATGGAAAATTCCCCCATATATTCACAATTAAATTCCCATTTCCCCAAATTTCCACAAAAACACCAAAAATTTCAAAAGGCATTTTCCCTAAAAAAGTAAAGTCAAATTCATCCATCCAAAATATCCAAACAAATTTCCAAATTGACTTTAAAATCCAAAACAAATCAAATAAATTTTCCCCCAATATTTCCAATGGAACACTACAAAATATAAAAGCCTAATTTGAAAAAAAAATATGTAAAAAACTTGAAAATTTAAGCCAATTCTCCAAAATATCCAACAAATTCCCCTAAAAGACATTACATTTATCTTCAAATTCTAACAGCAGAAATGATTACTTCGTTGTATGGAAGCCATACTGTAATGTCCTCACATGTACATGCAGGAGGTTAATGAAGCTAGCCTCAGGTGTTAGCCAAATAGTTGCGTGCTAACGTTAGCCGCAGTGCAGTACAACTCAGTGTTGACCTGTTCAGGCTGCCAAATCTCATCCAAAGCTTTATTTTTTGTTTTCTGCTTTTTGGCAATATTCATCAGCTGTAGAGATCATAAAAGACTTCCCTTGTTTTGAAATGTTTCACCCCATACTCCGTTTACACATCAGGCGTGTGTGCAGGCTGATTGATGCCGACGTGTATCACAGCAGTAATCATCATAAACTGAGAGTTAAGGACAGTACTGACAGCAAGCAGCTGCAGAAAATATTCAAACTAAGGCTTAAGAATCGTCAACTTTAATAGGAGATGTCATTTCTCAATCAGTACGTTTACTGCAGATGCACTAGCAGATTTCTCTCTCTTGCATGGTGCCTTTCTCTTTTGTCATCCATATTTATCACGTATTTAAGAAAAAATAAGGGGTCTTGACCGAGTCTTGTCTATGTATGGTACACAAATTGATTGATTTGACCTGCAATAAATCATTTCTGCTTCTACAAGAACCTTAAGAGCCACAACTTGTCATAAAAGATCCCCACATGGCTTGAGATGAGCAGGTTGAGTATCACAGTTTGGTTAAGCTCCTTTCCCTATATGCTTATATATTCTGAATAAATCATGAACTAAAAAAAGCGACAGTAAATCAGACCAGCCAAGACAAAGTATGCCCTTGTTAGCATTACAAGACAGAATAGAAGCTTTCCCTCCTATTGAGTGTAAACATTAGCTAAACTGGCCAAATGTTAGCATAGAATTAGCTCAATGTAACCATCAACTATTATGGATTAGCTTAGCCTGAGCTTAAAAGCAGCCATTGCTTTAAAAAAAAAAGATTTGCTTCTTGTTATAGTGGCTAGCTTACCATTACAATTAAAGATATGTTAGCTAACATTCAGGTTTCCATTGAAAAAGACATCTTTGATCTCAATGGGACTTACCTGGCTAAATAAAGGTTAAATAAAAATTAAAAAATGACCATTAGCTACAAATTTACCTTTCTATTAAACTGCTAGCTAGGGGGAAAAATTACTCTGTCATGAATAGGTTGTTTGATAGAGCTCATGGTCACGACAGTTAATGCTTATTAAGTTTATATACAAGAAAATGTTATGTTTCTCCCCTATCATATTGTTACATAAAAAAAATAAATGTTAGCTAGCAAGTAGCAGAAGAATTAGCTACTTCAGCAGATGTCTAATGGAGAGCGCAGGCTGCAGCTCTGAGCTCTTGCAGACCACAAGACAGAGAGAGAGTAGCTTGTAACAGTTTAATCGTTTTTCTGTACTGCTTTGGCAACAACACGATGCATTTGTTCATGCCAATAAAGCACATCTGAGATTGAGAGAGATATATAGTCACAAAGGAAATTGAACACATTAGACACCATCTCTGTCTGGAAGGATGGGACCAAGTTTGCCTATTTCCTGTTTAAAAGTACTTTAGCAAATAGTGGATTACTTGCTCTGGTAGCTTTAGCTATACCTAACGTAGCTATGCTAGCTAAATAGTTAACATTACTACATAAACAAGCATAGCTATGTTAGCTTTAGCTTTGACAAAATTGGCCTTACCAACCGTAGCTAAAGCTAATATAGCTTGATTAGGAGTGTAGGCAATGCCGCTAACACAGCTATAGCTTTGTAGCTAACACAGCTTAGTTAGCTACACAGTTAACATAGCTATATTGCTAACCTACATAAGCTAGGTTTTGCAAAGATTGCATGAGCTAATGTAACTTTGTTACCATTAGCTTCAGCTACATTAGCTACATTAAATCATGTAGAATCATTAGTTTTAGCATTTCCTATGTTAGCTGCATTAGGCTAGAGTGTTTTCAAGGAGGCCAAACCTTTTTCTTGTAAGCAGACTGTTTAGCTGGCTTTATTAAACATTTTCTTATTGGGTTTTGAAGGTCAGGTTATTTACTTTAAACCTTTGGGGTCCGAAGTTTTATCTGATTTTTTTTTTAAAAGTTTTAGCATGTATTTACACAACACGAGCTTCAAAGGTAACAGAACTGCTTAGCTATATTGGTAATTGCTGTGTTAGCTACACAGTTGACATAGCTATGCTGCTAAAATAGATACATTACCTATGCTAGCCAAGTTAGCTACATAGCTAATATAGCTTTAGCCTTAGCTGTGTTGGCTGTGTTAAGAGAGATTTCATGGAGAACAAATTGGCTTTATTTAACATTTTATAATTAGGTTTTTCAGGTTGTCTTTTTTTACTTTTAACTTTTTATATCCTAACCCTAATCCTGACCCTAACCGAAAGGTTTATCCAATTTTATTTCAAAAGTTTTAGAGTGCATGTCCGTCCTGATAGAGGCAGTGTCTCACTGTGTTGGCCTCCAAGAGGGAACATCTGAGAGCTGCTGTCTGCATTCAGACTGTCTTTGGGTCTATTGTAAACTAATGAGTTACTGGCTAAAGCTGTATTATTGTAGCCTGAAGCATAGCTCAATGTCTCTTTAAAGCATCTAAGCCATTTTTAATATCAATAGTAAGAGGCAGTAAAATGTTAGCATTTTGTCAGGACTACTTTGTTTATCAGAGCGAATACGTTACAGCCTTAAGACAACAGGGCTTTCTACCTTGACGTCAAAAGAAAAGGGCAGCCATGTGGCAACAGTAAATACATAATCTCTCTCTCCTCCTTCTTCACCCTCTTCTCCTCTTATTCACTCTCTCTAAACAAGAAATGAGAAGCCCTACTCGCTTTCTTTTCTCTATCACCGCTGTGATTATCTGTAAAAAGTTCTGCCCTCCTGCTCCTCAGTACTCCAGGATCTGTCGTGGCGTAGATGGTGTGGTTGTACGTGTGTAGGTGTGGATACCTGTGTGTTAATATGCAAGTGTGATACTGAGCTAACTGAGCTATTGATTGTGAAAAATCAAGGGGTGTAATACTTGCATTTCGCAGTAGGCTTTACATGGGTATGTCTGTGTGAGTGCGTTTTCATGTGCAGGTGTGTTTGGTTCACCTATCACACATTTAACTTACAAGCACCTCTTCAAATCTCATCACTGTAAACACAGAAAAGACGGAGAAATACACTGAAAGAATCGGACAGATGTTCACTGCTGTAAGGTGATGATTGTACTCGTTTTTGATGCGTTTAGTTGCTGATCTTGTCTACTTTTGCTTTTATTTCTGAGTATGTCTATTTTTTTTTTAGAATCCATGAGTTTAAAATCATATCAAGTGAAAGGAGACAAAAAATAAAAATTAGCTTTGTTTTTAACAGACTCACTGTGTGTAATTTGTTGATGGAAGAGAGGCTCTCTGTTGGCCCCTGTGGTTTGAAAGGAGGTGAGGTCAGACGGGTTGCTTCAGCATATTTTTTGCTTCCTGCTGAGTGAAGAGACTTTTGCTTTTGTTGTGTTTGCAGGTTTGTCTCTGAGGCTTTTATTCAAATGTGTGAATACACAGTGTGAAGAGAGGCTGACAAAAGAAATAGCTCACTAAATCACTTCCCATAAACGACACTTTTGTTATCAAGTGGGAGATTTATAAAAGAAAAAAAATATCCACGGTTATTATCAACTACTAATATGAAAATGTGTGATTTTTAATGAGTTTGTCAGCAATCATACATATTAAAACAGCTCATCATGTTAATGTGTTAATTTCTAGCTTGAAATTAAAGCCTACGAATACAAGAGGAAACTTCCCACTTGTCCTCTTGTCAATGACAAACATCTGTGTCCTCTCATCCTTAACTTCAACACAGCCCCACAGATTAAGTGGCTTTCTGCTAAAATTAGTCATAATTAGGACCTGCGCACTGTACAGAGCAAGAGTGTGATTTTTCAAATAAAGATGATAATCCCCCATTTACAGTGTTCACATTTGAGCAAACTCATCCAAGGGGTTTCATCTGATTAACTTCAACGTTGGTCAGCTTGTTGTAGACACCAGGACCCAAGTTTGACTCATTTTCAGCCCTGGAGTTTCATGGCTCAGACAAGCCCACTTGTTCATAACCTTTAAATAATTATGGCTAACTTCTAATTATGATTAATCATGGGATTGCTGTAATCTATTTTAAAAAGACAAGCTTAAAAAAGCTGCAAGTTTTTTTCTGTATTTTTATGATTCCTCTCTTCTTATGCCCTATTCGTACGGGGCAAGTTTTACCTAGTGACCTCTGATAATTCGTGAATTACCCTCTGACGTCAGTGTTTGGTGTGGTGCATTCACACAGGATAAGCATAGTCTGTAATGTACTCAAATTTGAAGACATTTCTTAAGGAAAACATACGGGTGCAACATGGATGCAGCACTGAAAATGCACAATCTTTAGTTCTACTTTTTTAACAGAGCAGGCCTATAGACTGTACACTTTATGATACAATAACTGATTAAATTCTACCTGTCCACTCTCATGACTGTGCTCGGCAGTGGCTGCTCTTCTTCACTCTCACTGTAAGCAGCAAACTGGGTGAGGTGCTGCAGCTGCGGCAGGGTGGTCATGGCAATGTTTCACATTTATTTCTAGCTTTTACAGACTAATTATTTGCATAGAATGTATCCCTAGCCTACAAAGCTCTGTAAAACCACCAAGTCACAGAATTAATTCCTAAATTTGGATGGTGGACTGCAGGTTATAGGTTGCATTACAAGGTTCAGTATGGCTATTGAATAATGAGACTGCGTTTATCAGATAAAACCAAATGGTTCACAGTCACACTGAGTGTTATATATGAAAGGCTGGGTATTCACCAAGCGGCAACCTCCGGTCCTAAAAAATGGAGCCAATACGGACGAGCAAACTATATTGCTAAACCACCAGTGTCCACTTGAGGCTGGCTGCAGGAACACCAGAAGTCCCGTCTGGACACATGTTAAACAGCCGGATTTGACACCAGAAATAAACTGGTTTACAGCCTGGTTCAAAACACCAAACGAGTCTCATTAGCTAGTGTCTTATTGTGCTCCCACTGTACGTGGGGTAAATTTTTTTTGTACCATGATCGTTTGGATTATATTTAGGATGAAAGCTGATTGGCACATCTCATTTGATTGACAGATAGCTCAGCAGGCAGAGGCTTCATTTCTGTCAACTGGAATGCTAGCTAGCAGGCTGACAGGAAGTCGCGCTTAGGCGGGCCGTTAGGTTGATCCAAAGTTTGGTTGAGACCGCAATTTCAATATGGACGCCTCCACGGATTGGCTTCAAGAGCCGTTTGAGTCCGCCTATTGTAAGCAGACGATTGACGTCACACGGGGTTTGTCCAGTTCTTTCTACAGTCTATGGTATTTGCACACAACTGCTGTAAGTTTCCAATGACGTGAGAGTTTTGTTATTTAATAGCCATACCTCATTTGTGCTGGACATCTGGCACTACTTGCCTACCTGTGCTAGTTCCACCTGGTGCATTTACATCGAGCAGCAAGCTTTAAAAAACAATAAATAGAAGCTTAACTGTTCTTGGGTTTATTGTTTTTGTTATTTTAGCCAGCTTTTCTGTGGCACCTTTTCTTCTTTTACAAACATACTCTAAACATACTCAGAACATACAGTCAGCACCACATCAAGGATGGGGCCAGAGCGTCACATGGGGGACCAGAAATGTATACCCTAAATGCTAATGTAACAAGCTGTAATATCCTACATTTGGTCATTACTTTTAATCTGAAAGCGTTGATTACATTAATAAACCTATCAGAATACAATCAGATTGTTTTTCATATGTGATAAAATACTGGATTAAAGATCCCACTCATGACCTGATGTGTCACTCACAGTTATCTTTTGCCGCCTGGTTAATCTCCCAGAAAGAGATAAAATCAGATTCTCTGATATTAATCCAGTATGATGAATTAAATTTAACATAATATCCATTTGTCCATGTCCATGCCACCCCTGAAACAATCCATCACTGTATTATTAAGGTGAATATACCATTAAAGTTACTTGAAATAAAGTCCTGACTACAGACCCACACACCTTTGGATTTAAGATCTCATGGTCAACCTGCAGCCACAGTACACTCCACACAGCCTGGTGTGTAAATAAAGTAGAAAAACTAAGACAACTTTAATGGAAATAATCAGATAATTGTGAAAATATGCAAAAAAAAAAAAAAAAGCCCAAAAGCAGCAAAAATGGGCAGAAAGCAGCAAAAATGGGTAATAAGCAGCAAAATGGGATAAACTGGCCAAAGAGTAGCCAAAATTAGCAGAAAGCATCAAAAGTAGCAATGTGGCAAATATGGATTAAAAGTAGTAAAAAATACATTTAAAAAATGCACAGAAAGAAGCAAAAAGGGTTCAAAAGCGGCCCAAAACAGGCAATAATGAATTAAAGGCAGCAAAAATGTTTTAAACTGGCAAAAAAAGTTGCCAGAATCAGCATTAAGTCGATAAAAGTCTTTAAAGTAGCAAAAAAGAGTGACAAAATCGGAATAGAGGACAAAAAAAAATAGGTAACAATGGCTTAAAATTGGATTTGAAAAAAATCTAAAAATTGACGAAAAGCAAGAAAAATTGAATAAAGTTCCCAAAAAACAACCAAAATTAATAGAAAATGATGAAAAGGGACTAAATGTGACATTAAAGGGCCAAAAAGAAGTGGCAAAAATGTACAAAAAGCCCCAAAATGGGCAAAAATGGTTAAAAAGTGGCTAGAAAGGGGCAATAATAGGCCAAAGGCAGCAACAGTGGAATAAAGTGGCAGGAAAAAAGTGGCAAAATGAGCACAGAGTTGCAACAGGGTTTAAAAGTAGCAAAATAATCTTGAATTGCGAGAATGGGCCAAAGGTGGAAAATGGGTTAAAATCAGCAAATTTGGGTTAAAAGTGGCAAAATACACTGAAAAATAGGTGGAAAAATGTGTGAAAAGGGGATTAAAAAGTAGCATGAATAAATAGCCAGGATGTTCTAATACTTTTCCAACAAACATGCATTGATTGAACCTTCTCTGGGTTTTTTTAGGGGCCCAGTCTGCAGGCTTGCCTTCAGTATTCTGTGTCCTAGACAACAGTCCCAGCCTAGCCACAAGTTCATGCAGGTGTCTTATTGTCTCCTATATTAGCAATAAGAAATGGCATGCTTTGGTTATTTATGCTTCTAACAGTCCCCTTTTCAAAGCATTCTGTATATACAAGTTAACAGACATTTCTCAGCCTGTGGATTTGTGATTTCGGTGATAAAAGCTAGCCGGGAAAGGATTGTAAACAATGCATATCTTTCCACAACCATAAGAAGACTTCATGTATAAATACCTTAGTGTGGTGGTGCTTGGCTGAACTTCATCACACCATCTCTTTGTGTACTTTTAAATGGAAACATGACATTTGTGAAAAGCAGAAAAAACAAATAATAATAGACATATGAACAGATGGACTGAAACATCAACCATGAACATGGCTGCTCGTTATCAGAAATAGTTCTCCAGGAACAAGACATTTTTGCTTCTCTGTGAGTCAGATTCAGTTCTGTTTCTTGGTGATTCAGATCCAGATAAGTTCTTCTAGGAGTCCTTCTTTAGCTTGGGCTTTATTTTTCTTCAGGTTTCATAAATATGTGACCATTAAAATATATGTAACCACATCAAAAGAAAAGGCACTAAAAATACACAAGTGGGAAAAACAGTTTTACTGAAAAACAAATTTTAAAAAGTGGTATCTGGAACAAAGAAAAAAGGAGATTTTTTTTTTTTTTACAGGCCTCATGAAGTGCTTATGAAATATTGGGATGTGTATGGCAGATAACTTTTTTTTCATCTTTCATGCAGTAGAACAGAGTTTATTCATCAGAATTGTAGGGATGTGAACACTGTTGAGGGCACAATTGTCTCTAAGAGAATGGTAGCATTAGGCAAGACTATTTGGCTGTAGACCATATTGCTCAGACGCCATCTCTTGCAGACCTTCAATGTGAGATGCCCTCTCTGTCAGAATGGAAATACAGTCTAAAACTTTCAAAATAAAATCAGGTTCAATTTCAGTTCAGGGTTAGGGTAAGGCTCAAGGTAAAAGTCAAAGCCTAACCTAAAAAAACTGATCACAGATATTTAATAAAGCCGAGTACAGTGTGCTTATAGGAGAAAAGATTACCTCCATACACAATATTCTAACGTGGCAAATGTAGCTTACATAGCTCGGTTAGCTGTGTAAGCTATGTAGACAATGTAGCGACGCAGCTGAAGCTAAGCTCAAAAACACATGGATATCTGCACAAACAAAACTATGTTAGCTTTCTCAATTGCTAAAACTCATGTTGCTAAAGCTAACTTAGCTACATTGGCTTACATAGCAATTTTAACTCATAGCTAGCACAGATATATTAGCTTTAGGTAAAGTAAACTGAGCTATAGTGAACCACCATTCATCTATTTATAAAACATTTTGATATATAATTTAATCCTAGATTAGACCTCCAAACTTTTTTCAGTTCTATTTATGAAATGTTGCTTAGTCTGCAATGTTCACCATGTGGTTGTTTCATGAATGTAAGGGCCAGACTTTGTTTATGATCAAATTTGAATGTAAAAAATATCTAAAACTGGAAATACGTTGTATTGGCAAATTACGGCACTTCCATGCTCTGTTTTTCTAGAGCAAGAATGAGTACAAGTACCTACATTTGGATACTCACTGGTACTGAATACAGACATGAGTACTTTACGAGAGTTCAGCACTGATTCTCCAGTATTAATGTTGGTATCGGTGCATCCCTAGAATTTTACCATGTTTATTTTTCACAGGGGGAATCCAAAAGGGCACTATTGCTGCTTTTTTTGTTTTTTGTTTTTGTTTTTGTTTTTTTATCATTAGGCTACCAGGGGGTTGATTGCCACCTTTGCCTCCCTCTGAGTCCACTTGGTGGATTAGGGAGAAGAGTAGTTGTGCAGGATTTCAAACACAAAAATCTGTTTCACATCACATGGCCAAATCAGGCATAAAGGCCCCCAGTTTTTTCTTAAAAGAGCGCCACTATAGTCACACATAATTCCTTAAAACTGAACACAAATTTCACAAATACAGTGTTTTTTTTTAAGTAGGACTTCTGTAGACGAGAGCTAATGAAATATTAGCAGTAGAATTTGCTTACTGTTGCACTGCGGTTTCAGAGAGAACACAGAGTGCCTTTTTCTTTACTGAGACACTCGCCTCTGAAGATTTTTTTCGCTTTAACAGTGTCTGAGATTCAGGTTTGGGTTGAAGAATGACCTGTTAATGAACCATCACCTCTAACCAGAGACTGCAGCAACCCAAAAAACAAGCTGACACCATCACGTTTTAAAGCAGACCTGAGAGTGCCAGAGAAATAACTTCACCTCTCGAGCTCAGAGCGGAGGAACAGCAGCAGCATGGCAAACCTGCCTCAACTCAGCCTGCTTCTTTTGTTTGCAGGCCAAGTACCAGGTCAGTCTGAAACCAAGTCAGTGATTTTAAAAAAAGGTTTGTTTTTGTTTAAACTCTCAAGGTGCATTTAATGATCTTTTTATGAAGGCTTTATTCCTAAAGCCTACCAAAATGGTGATGCAAAATAAGACACAAATGCAAAAGCTGCAAAATCTGAGTGCAGAAACATGCCTCTGCTGTTTCTTTATTGATCATAAGTAGACAGTATAAAATGCAGCCTGCATTTGGACTTTCAATTTTGTGTGCCCCTTTGTCGTCTGCTCTCTGATTGTGAGCGATTGAGTGTTTTGCTTATCTTATCTGCAGTATTTCATCATCACACTTAATAATCACTTCATCACACTTAGCAAGACAAGCAGTCGCTCCAATCAAACAATCAGTCCGAAGCTTTTGAAATCTTTTGTGTTGTGCGTGTCTGCATTACAAAAGAAGTGTCTTTATGTACTGCATTTGTTGTCTGGAGAAGTTTATCACATTGTCTGCTATTGGATAAAGAAATGATGCATAGTAAAATTATACTAAATTGATTTCCAATTTTGTGCTCCTGGTTTGTTTGAGTTTTCCGTCTCATCGCTTTTGTCTGGGAAGCTTCACTCTGGGCTGTCGTGCAGGAATACTAAATGCACATTTAAAGTATTTGTAGTCGACCCGCAGGTCTGCTCTGCACTTTCTAAAAGTTCCTTGTATGACACATTGCATTAATGGCTCTGTCTTTAGCCCTGACAGCGACCCCAGAGGGACTCGGGGTGAGACAGAATCCTCCCTCTCTCACTGTGATGCGTGGTGAAACAGCAAAACTGTTCTGTCATTTCAAAGCTGAATCCCTCAAGTATGGAGTTCAGTGGTTCAAAAAGAAGCCGGGGAAGCAGCTCGTCCCAAAGTCATCCAGGCACATCGTGGTGGAAGGGGATCAAACCTCCTCCCTGGAGATCTCTGAAGTTGTACTGGAGGATTCTGGGTGGTATTTCTGCGAGGTGAATGCCCTGCAGAGGGATCCAGCGATGGGCAACGGCACCAAGCTGGTCGTCTTGGGTGAGAAACAAATTGCTCGAATCAGGAATTCATTAGTGCCTGCCCTGCTTGGGTGATGTTCCCATGCTGGTAATTAAATCTCATTTGTATCTTTTGTGCAAGCAAAGCCACAGCGTTTAGTTAGAGTCAGCTCGATACGAGCTGCCGGTGTAGACCATGCATCACCATGAGACAAAAGGAAGGCCAAACTCGATCTATAAAAATTCAAGTCATGTGAAATTCCCTTCGAGTTCATCTTTTTGCCTGAGCAGTTTCATGACAGATCTAGAAATAATCACCCCGGCACCATGCGCAGTGCCGTGTATCGATCTTGCCCAGGGAATTGAAACCCACCAGAAAACAAGGCAGGGAGGGATGGCCAAATTATTATGTGGAAATCCCTCATACGGAAGAAAAGCTTCCCTTTTGATTTTCTTCCAATGCAAAGTTGCTTCCACCAAATGACAATTGATATTCAGTGTTTTAAATCCATTCAGCTTTTGTGTGATTCAATAATCACATAAAAACATTAAGAATAGCAACGGCTCCTGTCGTCTTGTGGGTAAAACCTTTTGTAATGTTTGCCTCTGAGATAAATTTTGTTAAGTGTGATCATACATCAAGTAAGAATAGTACTGAAGAAGCTTTAGAAGAAATGGAATTACAACAGAGATCACTGAGATACTGAAGAAAACAGCATGCTGTGTTGTTTATATCATCTCTTTACATTTCTGTCGTGTTGGGAGCATTTTTCATTCTTTTGTTCCTTTGATGTTTTGCACAATACAAAGAAAAAGGTGATTTATGATATCACAATGGATCCCAAAAGGGAGCATGGGTAGAAAAAAAGTAAAAAATTTAGCTTCATGGGGCGAACAGAAAAGTATTGAAAAGATTCAATGCCTGCAAACAAAATTGTGGCATGAATATAAAGTTTCTAAGAACTCTAAAAACTATTGTTTGCGCACCAGTGATCCGCTGCCTTTATGGCTCATAGGATAGGTTTCAGCATCTTTTGCCATCTTTAGGAGCCTGAAATACCTCAGAAAGTTTCACTTGAGCAAAACTTTTTCGTAAGTGTGTAAAACGCTAAAGAGTGCACATGAAATTTTCTACTGAGCACGGATCAGATTCTGACACAAAACAGATTTTTTTAAATAATTGTTTTAGTCTACATCTCTTTAGGCATCGATCTTAAATTTATCTGATACTTACATCAGCATATTTAATACCGTGCAATAATGTTTTATCGCAAATTTAAAAAATATTCCCTTATCTGTTTGAGCTTTTTTAAATGATTAGCTGCACCACAAAGAAGTACTATTTCTTCTTTCCTTTATTCTATGTTTATTACTATAACTTGCAGCAGTCATGGCTTGCTCAAAGTCAATGACAGAGTCTTCATACAGTTTATAATGATAATTTTTGAATAAATGTTAAAATGCCACTCTGGCAGTGGGAGCCAATTCAATGCTTATTTCTGATGCATCCACAAAGAAACCATATCACAGATCTGTTGTCTCGTGTCGAGTCAGGCCGGCCCACAAAAATGTCTGGGCCCCTAAAACCCCCCAGTGAATGGTCCCTCCCCAGATGTGATTTACTGATAATAAAAATGGGTGTTTATTGGATCAGAAGCAATGGTGCTAGCATCCTGGCATCCAGTTACCTACCCTTTTCATCACTGTTTCCACCTATCTTGATGCAATTGTTTGCATATCAAATCATTTTCAGCCATTTCTGCATTTATCCCTTTTCACTGCTCTAGCCAACCATCTTTGCCCTTTTTGCCAGTTTTAACCCATTTTTGATGCTTTTCACCATATTTACCTCCCATTTTGACACTTTTAACCACCTTTTTGCCACTTTAATCCAAATTGGCCATTTTTCTACTGCTTCTCCTTTTTTTTTAGCTACTTTTCTATTGCTTTCCCCCATTTCTACCACCCATTTTTGCCGCTTTGTTCCTTCTTTGACCCTTTTTTTTTTTTTTTTGCTCTATTCCTTTTTGCCCCTTTTAACCTTTTTTTGCCACTTTTGAATAATTTTGCCATCTGGTCCTGTTCTATGTAGCTTTAGCTACATAGCTATGTAGCTAAAGCTAACATAGCTACATTAGCTACATAATTGAAATGACTTCATAAGCCAGAGTAGCTAAGTAGAGTTAGCATTGTGAGCTCCAGCAAATGTAGCTAAAGCTGACATTGGTGGCATATGTAGCTGCTTTGTGAGGTTAGCTTTAGCTACATAGCTATGTAGCTAAATAACTTACGCAGCTAACAGTTCTGCGTAAGGATTAACTTTTTTCCTGTAAGCAGCGTGTTTACTTGGCTTTATCAAATGTTTTGGAATCAGATTTTGGAATTCAGGCTTTTAACTTTAAGCATTTGGTATCCTAACCTACCTTAACCCTTACCCTAAGCCTAAACCAGGGCTGTCCAATTTGGGGCCCACGGGCCAACTTTGGCCCACAAGCTATTATTTTTGGCCCACTGCCCGTGTTCGAATTTTTTATTATTATTATTATTTTCCCACTCCCAGCAGTCTAAATATTTCTTTCAATATTTATTTATTGTTGCACTTCCTCTCCTGACCACAAATTAACATTGTGTTACATTGGGGGTAGGGTGGTGCTGTTGAGCTCCCGTCATCTCAGATCTAGAAGCCCATGACCAGAGAGTGAGTCAGTGAGAAGATGCTGGGGTCACGGCAGAGATGGAGCGTGTGAGGCAGTGGCACAATGATCAGAGAAAGTTTAAAAGTAGTTGGGAACATGAGTACTTTTTTTTACTGAAATTGATTTCAAGGCGGTATGCCCAATTAGTATTGGTGCTATATGGATGTTCAGTAATTTCATGCTGTGAAACACAATAAAGAATAGTGTTATTCATTTTCAAAATTACTTTGTATGAGTTATTATTTTGCACAATTATATTATGCTATAGGCATATTTAATTTAATGCACTGCAACATGAACGTTTAGTTTTGGCCCGCGACCCTCCACCCTGATTCATTTTTGGCCCTTCATTGAAAAGAATTTGGGGACCCCTGCCTTAAACAGAAGTGTAATCCAGTTCTATTTCAAACGTTTTAGCGTGTGTTTCTGTCCTGAAAGAGACATGAGCGGTCTGTGAGAGTGGCAATCAGAGATGTCAGTGCCAAAAGTAAAGACAGTCAGCTTTCTTCTTACTTTCTAAGAACAGTCAACCAGAAAAAGGTCCATAGAAACTAGCTGAAATGGGAGACATAGCCATCTACTTTAGTGGTGTCTGAAATGCTCTAATTATTAAACTAGTTATCCCACTGTGCATGAATACTTGAACAAGGACAAAAAGTCGGGTTAAATATCATTATCAAGCTATAATCGTTGCCTGACTTGTAGTATGTACTGAGTTCAACTTTAAAGTCTGACATCTGAAGATTTTCCTTTTTTACTTTTCATCTTCTTTCCCCTGCTAGGATCTCCTTCTGCTCCCCAGATCTTCCTCCATGTTCCCCCACACCCTCTGAGCGGTCAGTCTGCTCTCATCTGTCTCACCGGGGGATTCCACCCCAGCGAGCTGACCCTCACCTGGACCTACCAGAGCACAGCAGCAAATATCGATCACCTGTCAGTCACCAACTGCACCCTCCCTGTGACAAGCCCTTACAAAAACATGTCTGAAAGAGCCCTGCTGTCCTCTGATTGGTCGGTGAACTCTATGCCTCCAAAGGAGCCCAAGTGTTTCCAAGTGATGGACAACCACAGCCAGGAAGTTTTCCTCTTCAGTGTCTTTTTCCTCCCTCTGAAACGGTCTTTGGACTCAGGGATCACCTTCACGTGTGGCGTTCAGGACCATCCGGCTCTGAGCACGCCTCTGACTGCCTCCTTCACATGGGGTAAATTTGACACAGAATAAGTTAATATTAAAATTATGATAATTTTGTACGGGAGAAATGTGTAAAGCAGGCACCAGAGCCGACGATTGTAGAATCATTTTTTAAAATTTTAATTAACCCTTTGAAGATTTCCTTTCATGATATCTTAAATGTTCCTCAACATGAAACTTTAATTGTACTTAATATTATGCCCATTACTTTTACATAATTAACTGGAGATGTTTCCGTCTTCTTCTAGTAAATTTGGAATGACAGATGGCTCTAAATATTATGAGACCTACTGTTTTCTCTGGAGAAGAAGCCTGTCAGACGTATGAATCACTGCTGTGAAAAATATACAGCATATCGTTGCAATTTAGAGGAAAAAACATTTTGTATTGCCGCTGAATTCATGCAACACTGACCCAAAATCTAAACAGGTTTAAGCTATAGAATTTCCATGTCAGGTTTCCACCATAGACTGTATGAATAATTCACACTGGCATTGTGTCACTGCTCACTCAGTACATTGACTGCCTTTCGACAGCAGTGAAATTAGGAAGGTGGCAGATTTGTCTCTTGCACGCCCACATCTCCATAGGCTGAGGTTAACAACACTAACCATTAATTTAAAGCTCCTGGGACTGTTTTTCAGCAGAGCATGAAACTGTCAGAAATTAATACTGAATGACCTTTAAAAACATAAGATATCATCAGTGACAATATTGCTTATTTTAATATGCTGTAGTTGATTTTAATGCCTGAAAATGTGCCACCACAGAGGTGTCAGACACAGCAGGTAACAGTATGAGGCCAAAAACAGCCTTTTTACAATTTCCCAAGCAAAGATTCAAGCAAAATGTTTGTTAGAGACAACCCAATGAGATTGTTTTCAACAGAATAATACACATATGAAGGGAGAAGAGATAAAAAAGTACTGTTTTATCCACAGGGGGCGCCAAAATATACATGAATAGAAGTTTCTCACAGGAGCCTCTAAAGAAAGTAGGCCCTTTCATCAGTACTGCCTGCTGTTGTGCAGTGTGGATAAAGCTCACAACTTCCTTACTTAAGTCAATACTGCTGGTCAAATATTAGGCCAAGAGAAATTTGCTCTGTACAATTATGACTTAGATTAAAGTAATGGAGTATCTTGCTCTAAAAACTACACAAGAATTCAAATAAATATGAAAGACGATCTAAAAGTATTGTGTTTTCATGATTCACAAGTGCAGGCAAGAACACATGGATGCCTTTCTTGCTCTCAATTTGCAGGAATTAAGTAATAAATATGTTTATTTTTAAAAAGCTGAAAAAGTACAAAAATAAAGACTTAAATGTGTACTAGCCCTTGTGGGTATTTCTATAGTATAAGCATGACATTGTGCATGGATAGTATGATTGCAAGATGTGCAAAGGGTGCAAGAATGATGACATAATCAGAGTATAAAATATGCAAGAATATGGGCAGATTAACATGAGGTAGAATTTAAGATAATTTACATTAATAAGATCATTTGCATATGAGATAAGGCATTTTACCACAGTGAAAAGTCTAACAGTATTATACAGAAAAAGTAAACAAAAAGCAGTATACAACAGTAAACAGTAGTATATAGAAAAAGCAAAGGACAGTACAGGATACTTTACATTAAGCAGGAATAAGGTGCTTGCTAATTGAAAGTTCTACTTTCTGACACTCTGCGGCAAACACAGAGTTACTCTGATGGCCACTCAACCGTCACAGAGTCACTCTGATGAACACTCAACAGTCACTGAGTTACTCTGATGACTCTAAACAGTCACTGAGTTACACTGATGACCACTCAGCAGTCACTGAGTTACTCTGATGACCACTCAGCAGTCACTGAGTTACTCTGATAACCACTCATCCATCAAAGAGTTATTCTAATGACCACTCAACAGTCACAGAGTCACTCTGATGACCAGTCAACAGTCACAGAGTCACTCTGATGACCACTCAACAGTCACAGTTACTCTGATGACCACTCAACAGTCACAGAGTCACTCTGATGACCAACCAACAGTCAAAGAGTGTCAGAAAACAGAACTTTTTTTATCAAGCAGCTTAGCCCTACATAATGTCAAATATCCTGCACTCTCTTATACTACTCACTACGACCCAGACAGCTGATCAGAATCAGAAACACAGAGGCGGAAGAACATGTAGCCAAAGCTAATATGGCAAAATAATGCCTTACACAGAGGCTTTCTGTATGAAAAATAAAATGCTTCAAAAATTTTTAGTATAGTTCATTTGATCCAACATGACTTATGTTAACCTAAAACTGACTGTAGTACACAGAGAAAGTGTACCCATCATTTACTCTATGCTGTCTCAAACATAGGTAAAACATAAGTCCAGGGATTTCTCTCTTTAAAGTTGTTCTCTATCAATATTAACACAAAGATGATGCTCTCTAGCCAGTTGCTAACCTTGTCTGTTTGTATTTGTTGCAGGTTTGGTGAAAAACTGAAAAAACCTGTGTCAGAAAAGTAAAAATAACAAGCTGAAAGATTCTGCAAAGCTCAGTAGAGCCGAGGGAGCACAGAATTTTTTATCCCTCTGTGCTGGTTTATCATTACAGGTGACCTCATTCACATCGCACGTAGTCAACTGATCAATTATTTACATAAAACACATTGGCCAGAGAAACTTCAGGTTTTCATGTACACCTTTTGTACTCATGTAGCTCCCATAGTGGTTTAACCAAAATATTTTTAGCTTTTTCCTAGGAAGTGCTCCAACTTCCAGTCACCAGAACTTGTATTATGTAGGAAAAGAACAGGGCTTCTACCTCTGGAAAGGACAGAATCTATTTTTCTGGCTAATCTTTAAGTAATTTTCTTCAAAATGACAGAGCTCAGGGACGAAGGCAAGTCTCCTCATCAGCGTCTGCCCTACTTGACTGTTAATGTGGGTCAGACATCGATCAGTCCAAGGCAACAGATTGTCTGCAATGCTGCATACTTGAACAAATTAATGATTTTTCCAATCAATGTTTAAACACCTCTCCTCTCAGGGAGGAGGCGATGTCCATCAACCAAAGCCAGTTCAACCCTCCTGATTTAATTCAGCCGGGCTCGATAACACAATAAGTTGTTGCTAATCAGTGTTTTTTTTTTTCCTGCTCTACTTTCCAGAGGCCTCTCCGAATGAGGTGATTGCTTACTTGAATATTGCCAAGATGTGTTTCCTCTCAGCGGTGACAGTTGTGTTTTTATTGCAAGGTGAGTGAGTAAACTTTTCAGCCAGCATTACAGGAAGTCATTAAAAACACAACACTTAATTTATGTGATGCCGCTCTCAACAGGAGTCAAACATTGCTGCCTGCAGGGTGAATGATGTCCTTGCTATGTAAGTTCAATATTCCTCTTTGCCTTTGGCAAACACAGGCACACGTGTACAAACTCATGCAGGGCTATTTTTCTTATTGCTTGATCCCACTCACCTATCACACATTGTTAGCAAAAAGTCAACACTGACGCAGCAACCAATTATTGTCTTCCAGGAAACACAGAATGAAAAGGTGACAACAAAAGGAGGACGGGTGTTCGTTCGACTCATCACAGCACTGACCCTTTGCAAACAAGTCAGCACCAGAAAACGGCTATTAATTCTGACTTCTATAAGTTATGAATCCCATTCTCCTTTAAGCCAATATTTTAAGCACTTTTCTATGTTGTATCCTTAATTTCTTCATGCATTGTTCCATCAAATTGCACTTACAGCTTAATTAGATCATTTAATTTGCCTTCTGTCTTTGTCCCACTATTAAGGGGAAAACCCATTAATTGATGGATGTTTGTCTAACTGCTAAATTAGCAATATTCCCCCTTACAGCTAGTTACTTTTTAACCTTCATCCTATTTGCCTACAAGGTCACTTGCCAGAAAATTGGAAGATGAGTCAGCAGCAGGCTGGTTGCACATCAGAGGTGAAAAGTGGACAACTTTGCAGCTTTGATTATTTTGTACACACTCTGTAACAGGGGTCAACAGTCTAGCCTCAGGACCCTCCACTACCTTAGTATCAAATCAGGACCTAACTTTGCTCAGTTTTCAGCCACGATAAAATGTGTCTAATGAAAAATGCAGTGGAGCAGACTTGACATGGAACGAAACATACAACCCCAATTCCAAAAAAGTTGGGGTTCTCTGTTGTATGTAAATAAAACAAAATGTAATGCTTGTCAAATCTCATAAACACATATTCCATTCACTATAGAACATTAATACTCAACATGTGGCTCATTTGTGATGATTTGTGGTTCTTTTATGTCTTAATTTGAAACATTATTCCACCAGAAAACCTTAAATAGGAAAGTTTTACCTCAGAAATTATCCATGCAAGTAACATTAATCAGTTTGTTTCCCACACTTACGCAGTAGGCTTTAATTGTCAAATTTAATTGTAAACCTCTATTTTTTTTCATATTTCCATTTGCACATTTTGCTACCTATACAGCATTATGCAATTTTTTGCCCCCTTTTTTTTGCCTTTTTTACCACTTTTCCTCCATTTAAGCTGCCTTTTGCAATAAAATGGCAATAATTTCCCATTTTGCCACTCTTTCATGCTTTTTGCCCATTTTTCCCACCTTTTTCTGATTTTTGCCCATTTTAGTCACTTTTCACTCATTTTTCTCCAAGTTTTTGCCACTGTTAGACCATGTTTGCCACCTGTAACTCTAATTTAGCCACTTTTCACTCATTTTTGCCACTTTTCTCGAAGTGTTTGGCGATTTAAGCCCATTTTTGCCACTTCTTTTTGTCACTTTTCTCCCCTTTTTGACACTTTTATCCTGCTTTTTGCAACTTTTTTCCCCTTTCTTGCCACTTTTCAACCAATTAAGCTGCATTTTGCATTTAAATGCCATTTTTTGCCCATTTTCCCACCTTTTTTTCCTTCTGATTGTTGCCCATTTAAGTCACTTTTCACTCATTTTCTGCAACATTTTTGCCACTTTTAATTCATTATTTGGTCACTTCCCAACTTATTTTGATTGCCGCTTTTCACCACTTAGATTGTGGCTCTTGCAGATGTATTTTTCAACAATTTGGCTCTTTGGTTGAGCAGGGTTTAGTAACACTGCTATAGAACATAAATAACTAATCAGGTGTTAAAACTGAATAATTTTACCATTTCATAGAAAATAGCTCATGTTGAATTTAATGGCAGCAACACATCTCAGAAAAGAAGGAACAGGACCTTGTTAACAATTGTCATCTGTAAACATCTGGGAAGAGAGGAGACCATTTGCTGAGGAATGTTGTCCCATTCGTGTCTGATGTACATTCTAGCTACTTGACAGTCTTGGGAATTCCTTCATTTTGTCAGCGAAAGGTCTGGACAGGAGGCAGTCCAGTTAAACACCTGAACTCTTCTACTGTAAAACTAACTGTTGTGATGGATACGGTGTGTGGTTTAGCACTGTCTTGCCGAAATATGGAAGGCTTTTTCTGAAAGAGATACTGTCTGGATGGAGCATATGTTGCTCTAAAGCCTCTATACAATTTTCAGCATTGATAATGCCTTTTCAAATGTTTAAGCTGGCCATGCCATAGGCACCTTTATGCAACCTAATACCATCAGAGATGCAGACATTTGAACCGTGTGCTGATAACAAGCTGAATGGTATCAGTGGCCTCCAAAAAGAATTTCAAATTCTGATTCATCTGACTACAGAACAGTTTTATTATGATGTAAACTTTTAAACATTTATCTCACCGTCTTTATGGCTTTCAGCTACATATTCTGTGCCATAAAATGTATATAAAAATGAATATATGAGTATATGGTCACGAACTCTGCGTCCTCTAATTTAAAATGTGTTCAAACCATGATTTCTGAAGTGAGGCCTGTGGCCCATTAAGCAAGGCCAATTAAAACAATACACACTGTTAGCAAGAAGGGCAAACGTCCTAAGAGGACTTTCAGGTAAACATTAGGCTATCAATGAATTGACTTGATAAATACTAAAACAAAGGTAAGAAAATATAAAATGATATGATATGAGTCATACCTCGCCCTCAGCTGAACCTCTTCTCCTTCCTTCGACCACATCCTGTCTGTGACAGAAGCTTTTCTGCAGTCAGAATAAAACACCAGTCAAAGCTGGACAATGAAATAACTGCAGAGCTGGAATTATAAATCATGAGAGAATGATTTCATCTTTCTTTCTTTATTTTAGGAAGCTGTTCAGTTAGTTTGGTTTTAAAAAGATGTTTCAAACAATAACTGGAAGTTTCATTTTGCTGTATCACTTTAATTGCTTCCACTGTTAAAACCACAAGCGACTTTTTCATTTTAATTTCACTCACTGAAGGTGCTTCGCTGTTCTTTTGAAGATGGTGTTAATGATTAAACAATTCCAGCCAACTGACTGAAAACAATTAAAGATTCTACTTTAAAATGTTAGTACTGTTGGTCAGATAGTTAATACAGGGCATGACTGACAGTGTGTGTATGATGGGTTAAAGTTACGGTTAAGCTCAGGGCCCAGCAGAAAGAGTTTGGTTTTAAGTGTAAATACTTTTTGCATTCTTTGTATTCTATTCTTTATTTTCATATCAATATCATGTTTTATGTTAATATGTTTAAGTTTTTTGTCAGCAGAAGTCTGTGGTTTTTAAAGACTGTTGTTTTTATTCTTCTTCTGTGGTTAGTTTTGCACCAAACACCAAGTCAGATTCCTTGTACATGTAAACGTAGGCTGCTTGTAAATAAACCTTAATTCTTATTCTGATTCCTACTAGTCACTGGACACAGAAAAGACCAAATGTAACGCCATGACCAAAGCTCTTCTTACAAATGTGGCTCCTGATGTTCTTATTTGGAAAAGTGAGAGAAATCGTGGCTTAAACCAGTGGTTCCAAATCCTTTTTCTTTGACTCACAAGAATCAATGCCAATATTGCCTGCCTTTACCAGTGTATTTCAAGGGGTATAGACAGCTAAATATATTTTAACTACATTGAGGCATTGCATCAGTCAGAAAAGAAATACACACTTAAACCTTCAAATCATGTTAGGGTGAAGGCAAGGGTCAGGCTACAACAAGCTCAAAGTCAAAACCATGACCTGCAAAACCTGATTACAAAATCCGACTAAACAGTCTGCTTACAGAAAAAGGTTGTCTTCCACGAAAACATGGTGAAAACTAACAGATCTAGGGCTAAAGCTAACAAAGCTAGGTTAGCTACATAGATGATGTAGATACTTAGCTAATGTTTCTTATCTAAATTTAACAAAGCCACGTTAGCAACATAAACCAGGCAGGTAACATAGCGACATAACTAATGAAGCCCAAGATAAAGCAAACTAAGATAGAGTAACTCTTTTAGATTACACTATGTTTGCTAAAGCCCCATTGAAAAAGTAGTATGTGAAAAGTGACTCACTTTGGCTTTGTTAGCTTTAGCTAAAGCTAGAAAAGCAGCATTGACAGGCTACAACGCTAACTACAGAGCTAGTGAAGCTATGTAGAGTGAGCAAACGTTGAATTCTAAAACAAAAACCTTACAAAACATACCGGCAAATTGCATCCTATTGCAAATTTCATATCTTCTGTTCTGATAGATGTTGCATCTCACTGCTAATGGTCTGCAAGAGACATGCAGTCTGTGGTCTGAGATATGCAGTCTGCTGTAAGACCCCTCTCAAATTAATGTAGTTTGTTTGTGCTAGTGGGAAATCTGCTAACCAAATCTGGAGTGGACCAAACAACCATACTTGCCCTTTAAAATGGAGCAATAAGGGGTAGGGGTGAACAAAATTTCACTTAGAAATGAGACGCCACTTGCTCATAAATCACTGCGTCATCAGAGGTGACAAGAGTTCATATAAACATGATGCCCTCCCTTGTCAAATGTAGTACACTCAGTTGCTTGGGTCCTTGCCAACTTTTTACACCAGTGTGTGGCAAACCAAAGACATTGGAAGAGAAGACGGTATCTGCGAAACCTTAGGATGCTGTCTCATCATATTGATCGTGGCAACAAGCTCACCAAAACAGTAGCCAACCACCTCAGCTGGACATTTAATTTTTTTTTCATACCCCTCAGTTTCAAGTGTGATCCTGAAAAATCTTAATTTCAAGTGCTTTGTAGCCCTTAGTTCAAAAGAGAATTGAATTTTCAAAACCCCGGGGAAGGGCTATGATAAGAGCTAAGGGGTAGAAATAGGATTGGCCCTTAGAATCAGCATGTTTACAGGAGTTTTAAAGGTGCAGGGTGTTAAATTCAGTAGCATTTAGCTGAATAAATTATTGTTGAATCACCTGAATGTGAAACCTGATTTATTTCTTTTCACTTAGAACCAATGTTTTTTCATATGTAAGGAAGGCCCCCCTCTCAGGACTCCTCCATGTGTGCTATGTGTGTACTGTACTACAGAAGGGATGGTTTAAGAGTCACTCCTTTTCTAATTCCACTGGCTACCAACAGAATCTAACTGTTGGATGTTTTACACACTGTACCTTTAAAAGTCCAGTTTTTAGGACTGACAATAATACAACTGTTTTTTTACATCATGTAACCGTACAGTCTGTTCACACACTTTGACGTGTGTCCTCTAACACTGCAGCAGTACTTATTTCTTTCTGCACACCAAAGCTGTTTATCTCTACAACTCTTTATCTCTGCAGCGTGCTGACTTGCCTGTTTTTTGGATTTTCTCATTGTGTCATCGGCTGGCAGTCCTCACATCTTAGTCATTCACTCAGGTCTGTGTGTGTCAAAATGAATGCTTCATGCATGATCCACCTGTCAAACAGAGACAGTGATCAGCTCAACCTCCGCGCAGACCTAATCCTCACTAAACAGGATTACAGCCGATGCCAGCGCTTGCCTGCGAGATAGCATTGTTTATGTGTGGGGGGGGGGCGAGATCTTGATTCATGTGTCGGGGGGGAAGTTTGTTTTAATTTTAGGGCTGCCCACGCTGCCAGGGAAAGCAAAATACTGCCGATAATGACGATTAAATATAGAGTGAGATTATGAGTATAGAACAGGCAGATAATGGATGTAGAAATGGTGCTAAATAAATACTGCATTCCTCATGTGTTGTACTCATTCTTAGGTTTTTATTACATTCACATTAAAACACTGTGGATATTTACATTTACATTATGTCTCTACTAAAATAAATAAGCCTTTATCTTCCTTCTTCAGACACTCACAAACAGACATCATCACCTGTACCTTAGCCAGTTCATTTATACTTCTAGAGAAAGTTATGTAACTGTGGTTTTATACATCTATACTTCTAGAGAAAGTTATGTAACTGTGGTTTTATACATCTATACTTCTAGAGAAAGTTATGTAACTGTGGTTTTATACAGTTTCTTTGGAGCTAACCTTTATTTGTTTTTTTCCTTTGTGATGTGCTATTATCTCCTCTTATACGTGTGAACACACACATTCACAACATCTGCTTTTACAGAATAATCACAATCATAACTTATGTAAAATTAATGTTTTATTCAGTATAGAATGATATTTCTTTACATAATTACAGCCCTCTCATACAGCTTTTAAATATGTGCTGCAAGCCATCATACATATATTTATGCATGCATGCAGGGCTGCGCTAAATTGGCATGTTTTGGATCTAATCATACTGTAAACATAAGCACAGTCTGCATGAAAATAGCCCCAGCTATGTATGCAAAGTACCAAAGAAAAAAAACAAACCCAAATTAAATGCTCACAAGTGTAGCTAAATGCATACTTGAGATGTTTCCACTGCGCTATACAAAGCCCATTATTTCCTGCACACTTGACACTCCTTTTGACTCCTTCAGATCTCTCTCTTCACTAACTTTTTCTTTTTTGTCACCACATCTGACACATAATGAGCAGAGTGTAAGAACAGAAGCATCCTGTTAAAGCTGCCAGCTCTGTCTCTTATTGCTTAGAGATGACAGCTGACTCCGTCGCTTGGATAGTCTTTTTCTTTTTTTGGTGTCTTTACAGTACAGCACTTGTATGCATCTTGTAAAATCCTGCAGTATGTATGTTAGAGATACTTTTCATTCGAATGTGACAGTTCAAAGTCTCTGTGGCTTCTTAGATGACATAGCAGCTGCAGAGACCTGCTTGGAGTGGCTGAACATTTTCCTATCTGCTTTCCAAACAGGCTGCACATCAGACACGCTGCACTGTATACATGATGCCAAGTCACTATCTGACGTGTACAAACAAACATGTGGCATTAATTTCCTGCTTCCAGGGATGAAGAAACAACAAATTAGTGCAGGCGGCTGCTCACAGTTTCCTTTCAGTCGGCTTAGATAGCATTGATCACCTCTTCTGTGTGTTCCTTATCTTTTTCAGTCTTGTTAATCCCCCCACGCTTGCCCCCCGGCGTGTGACAGCACAAGCACCTGTTTAGACGACTCTTAACCCCTTTAATGACGCTGCCCACGTTCCCCCTCATAGCAGAGGAGGAGAAGTAGAATATAAGAGGGTCCAGACAGGCGTTAAAGGTGCTGCACAGGAGGGCCTTGTCCCTCCAGTCTGGACTCTTCCACGTTATGAATCCGACGATGTGCGATATGTTGTACGGGCCGAAACATAAAGTAAACACCAGCAGTGTTCCTAAAGCCATGCCGATGGCTCGCAGACGGCGTCGTCGGTCGATGTGTTGCAGCTTGGACAGAATCCTGATGAAGTTGACGTAGCAGAAGCTGCTGATAAGGAGAGGGATGCAGAAAAGAACAATGCAGAGTTCAAGTCGTATGGGTAGGAGAACTTCCAGCTGAGCTGGTGTGAAGTTCTCGTAGCACACATTCCTGTGTGCCGTCAACTGGTCTGCAGCAGCAGCTAAGCTAACGTTGCCATCGTGTGTTACAGGGGCTTCGTTGGTGCCAATAAAGGGCACGATGAACACAACACTCAAGTGGAGGAATGTGAAAATCCAAACGAAGATGCTGGCGGCGATGGCGTAAATCGGTTTCCGCTTCAGGGTGTGCTTGATAGGGAAAGCTACACCGAGGTAGCGCTCTACGCTGATCGCAGTCAGACAAAAGGTGCTGTTGTAGATGGTCATATAGAAGATGAAGCCCGAAAGGGGGCATAGGGCATAGGGCAAGACCCAGACAAAGTCATTCCACACTTCCTGCATTTTAAAAGGCAGGAATAGGAGGAAGAGGAGGTCTGAGATGGTTAAGTTAAGAAGCAGGATGTCTATCGGTGTTGCTTTCTGCCTCACTTTCTTGCAGAAGGTGTAAAAGGCGAGGATATTGGCAGGGAAGCCCAGCACAAAAGTGATGACATAGACGGACAGACACAGGCCGGTGTGGCACTCCTGCATGGTGGCCTCAGCTAACACAGTCACTCAGTCAGAGAGAGATGGAGATGTGTCACTTTTTGTCCTTGACTCTGAAGGGAGTGAATACTCAGCAGCGCGGGGAGGTTTGATCTGTCAGGCAGTCGGAGCCGTGGGAAACGAAGGCGTCTTACTGGGTCAGCAGCCTGGAACAAACCCGGTGAGACAGCGTGGTTTTCCTGTCCCTGCCGATAAACCAACGCTCATCGTTTCCTCGAGGGTTTTGAGCTCTGCTGATAAGAGAGAATGGAGAGAGATTACCAAGGTGCACAGCAGAGAAATTCAACCTACTGTTTGACACTTTAAAAGTCCACTGCTTTACATTTTTAACATTCAAACTTGGCCTACGAACACAATGACAACAGCAAGAAACAGGAGATAAAACTCTAATTTTACTTTTCTCACAATTTCCACTTTGGCTTTCATTCAGGAGCTGAATTATCTCTTAATGAGTAGGCTGTGTTTTTGGTCCTGCACATGGGTTTGTACACAAACCATAATACTGTATTATTGCTTCCTTGCTGTCGTAAATACAGCACAATGAGGCTTTTATCATTAACTCCCAGCTCCTGTTCTTAAAATTTACACAAACAGTGGACAAGCTGAAATGATGGCCCTCATAAACGTAATGACTTTACTACAATTAAGTCTGAAGGCTTGAGCTGGTGCACTTCTATCATCAAAATAATATCTATATCTTACTTATTTTGAAGAAATACTCAGCAAAATCAAAAATCAAACACAGAGTGACTATTATAAGGTGTTAAAATCTAAAGAAAAGCAACTTTCTTACCTTTTATTTCATGATCCTCATCACTCAAAGTGAAGATGAGTGTCAGAAGCTCGCCTCTTATAAGGAAAGAGAGGGGGAGTTGTCTCTCAACCTTTTAGGGGAATGTGACGAAACCTCAGAAGTTCCTCAGTTTAAGCAACTTCCTCCTTGCCTAGAGTATTGATTTGTCACTTTACAACTCTTATATTTTCATATCTCTAAAAAAAGACTACCTCAAAAAGAAAAACACAGAAGTAATTGTGGTTTTTCCTCTGTGTGCTTCTCGGCACGCCTGAATGTGGCGATTGCTCAACTGTTTTATTTGATCTCCTCTGCTCCCTGGCCCTCAGCTCCTACCTGCTGTCACCTGGCACGTCGCCTCTATTTACATGATAATCTAAACATCCAACACAGATAATAAAAATAATTATTTCAGAGATACTGCTGCAATTTATCACCCCTGCTCGCCAAACACGGTTTCCCTGGTAACAAACGGCCTTTTTGCAATATGAGCGGCACAGGCGGTCTCTGCGAGTCCGTCTGACAGTCAGTCATTAAATCATCTTTAGCTCCCCCTGCCCACTCCTTCTACACGGACACCTCTTTATTATGAGAGAAGAAGAAAGAGATGACCTGCTGTCAGAGCGGCCCCTCCCTTCTCAACATGTGGCAAAGGCAGCAGGTTAGTGCTATAAGGCTAACCAAACAGAAGCAGCCTGTTTGGACAGCCGTGTAATGCACACAACAATAAAAAGCATGACTCGAGGTTCATTTAAAGGGGATTGATGTGATGTTTCAGAATGACATCATTCCTGCAGCAGTAAAAGACAAAGACATGTCACAGATCAGTTTCCTGGTTCCCTTATTTAGTTCCCTAATAGAGATTTAAATCAATATCTCACAGTTCAACTTCGTTTTGTTTGTAGGGATCACATTTTTTATTCTAACCGATTGCAGATTCACAACACATTCCCCTTCTTTAATTTGTCTGTTTTGTACATCTATTTGCCAGATTCTATGTCTGTCATCAGGCAAATCCATCTTGCAAAGCTCCAATCTGAAATTATTTTTCCTGGTCTGAAAATGGACCTAACCAATCAGCATCATCTGAGGAGAACAAGGCAGTAGCTATGGTGGGTTTAGTTGTACTGGAAGCTGAGAGTAATGGCTGCCACTAGTAAAGTCTTTAGCCTCCATGTGGCTAAAGTATTGTGGCAGTTTTATCAGAACTAAACCACATTTCTTTGATAAATAAAAAGCAAAGAACAACACTGAAATCTTTTCATGGCAGGAAAGATGTTTTTGCTTTTCTCTTGACCTGCCTTGGCATGAGTTTTATCTCCCAATATGCTCCACTGTTCATAAACCACAACAGTGCCGATCCAGCTCAGGTTACTACTGGAACTGCTCTTGTCTACTACCTGATTTTGTCCTGTCACTCTGTTGCCTGTCTATTTGAACTGTCAGTATATATATATAATGGCTGCTGGTGGAGCGATTAACATGGATGTAGCTATAGTTAGGCAACAGTTTTATCAGAACTTGGCCACATTTCTTTATCAAAACAAGAGCAAAGAACCACACTTCTCCCAGTCGGCCTCTGCATGGGTTTTATTCACGAGCAAGCTCCGCTGTTCATAAACTAAACAGTGCTTGTGTGTTGAGCTCAGGTTACAACTGGAGCTGGGTACTACCTCATTTGTCTTGTCCCTCTGATTGGCTCTTAATAAATGTGTCAGACAGAACGTTCATCCAATCACCTTCTTGAGTTTTTTTGAAAAGTCCTGCCCTTCCCAGTCACTTTTTATGGGAGGTTTCCCATGGGGCTTTTCCACTGTGACTTTAGGCTGTGACAGTGGAAACCAAGCTGTGCTGATTTACTTTTCCATCATAGGTTTGGCCACACCAGGCTAAGCCAAGCCACGGCCACAGTGGTCCTGCTCTGAAGCAGGGTGGGTCCAAGTGCACCTGCCCTGCCTCCAAGTGAATCACAGCAGTTTGTCATCATTCAGGGATGCCTCGCAGAAATGTTTAAGGCCCTGTCCACACGGAGATGAATTCAGGAGTATTTGCTAAAGTTTTTTGTCGTATCGTTTTGGGAGACTGTAAATGCTACTTTTTGAAACCGGGACCCAGAGTGAACTAATCTGTAAATGCTTACCGTTTCGTCTCCGTGTGGACAGCCAACCACATCTTCTTTAAAACGATTACGTCACACATAGCGTTTGCCGAACCAAAACAACAATGGTGGATTATGGGGGGTGTGTTTGTGATGCAGAAGCTACTGAGCTTTTTATGGCTTTTACAGCAAAATCTGATGCTCCTTTACTACCACTGTGAGCAGCATATACCATGTTCTTACATCCAACGCAGAGAACAACCAGGAGGACAACTAGAAGTGGGTTTGTGTCAGTTTTCTGTGATCTTCTTCTCTATTCTGGTGCATTTCCATGGCAGCAGTACAGCGCCACGTACAGGCTTGGAATATATACTACTGCGTTTCCAGTCGTTTTCAGTGGTTCCATGCTCACATGGACATTTCCTGAAATGATCCCGTATTTACAGAAAACTTTTTCAAAACCAGACGGAAATATAACGTTTTCGTCTCTGTGTGTACAAGGCCTAAGTAGCAACCGTTGCACAAAACTTTGCAATACTGGCAGGATTATCAGTGAACGCTGAATGTTTCCATGGTTACCATTGTTACAACATATTGCTGGCATCAGGCCATAACCTCCTAGCCTCAAAATCCCCACTTTTAAGGGAATGAAAAAAAAAAAACTGCATTTGTCTAACAATTTAACACTGCATGGTCATGGTCAGACATTTTTTGTCACTTTTTGTAAGTTTAAAATTTGTAGAAGCCATTGACAGATGTAGGAAAATCATTAGAAACAGAGATATGAGGTTTTGGACTGATGCCAGGGATACGTCAAAAAACACTACATTTTCTGTTATGCCAAAATAAACTTATCAGATATGAATTTAATGAATAACTAATGAAGGGACTCTTTAAATGTTGCTATATCAATCATCAGCAGTTGACATTATGTCACCAATTAAAATGGTTATACGATGAACCATAATACCAATCTTTGACATGAGATAGATGATACATCCTGTTGTAACTTTTGTCCATGTTGGGCGATTGTTGTTGGCTGTTCTGCTTATCTTAATTCAGTATTGTGATGTATGATGTGAGCTCCGCCTTCTGACTAACTCCTGAAGGAGGCTGCATTACTTTGATTTAGCACACTTGGCATAGTCTACATGTTGGGTCAGGCTTGCTCTTAACACAGGAGAGTAGAATCTGAGCATTTCTTACCACTTTTATTCAGGGAAAATGGAACTGGATACTTTAGCAAAGTAAACATGGCTAATAAGGAGAGCTAGCGATGCTAATGCTAACAGAACAATGAGCATTGAACAGCAGTGAGCCTCAACAACTGCAGAAATCAATATTTGTGAATATGATGTGAATCAATTTTTTTCCAGCCCCTCTACTTCCTAAAAGAAATCCTAAAAAATCCCAGAAGTGCAACAAGTTAGTCTTGAACAGGAGAACCTCCAGACATTATTGATCATTTTCCACAGTAAGAGAGAAATGTGCTTTTAAGTTCTATTGACTCAAGTCCTTTTGAAGTTGCTTACTGCAAACCACTCTGAGGTTTGGGTCCTGACCACTTGATTCTTATGAGACAGTTCTGGATAATTTCTTACATTCTGACATTGTTTCGGCTGTGGATCAGTGGTAGACACAGACGTCTCTTTATGGGAAGACTGGTGGTTCAATCCAAGCTCCTGTAGTTGCATGTCAAAGTTTTCCTTGGCAAGAAACTGAACCACAAATTGCTTCCTGTGGCATCGTGAGCGTGTGGGTTGAAATGAGATTACCTCATACTGATTAGCACATTACATAGCAGCCTCTGCTCTCAGTGAATGTAAAGTAAAAGCATTTTTTAGGTGGGTGGAACAAGTTTTCAGTGATGCAATCAGTGTGGAGTCCTGGAGGGCATAAAGAGCTCCTCACTAATCATCATTGTATAGGCCTAATCTGATTTCTTATATTTTGTATCTGTATATTATTGCCATCCCATGTATTTATGCAAGAGAGAGATTGAAAAGTCTACTTCTTTCCAGTGAGGTTACACTGACGTGTGTTGTCTCATGTAAAAACTGAATCTTTTTAGGCCTTTGTTTGAATATTTTCTGCATCTAACATTTGAATATTTAATCTGTTATTATGTTATTATGTGCTTATCCTCACATCTTGATTGTTTTATTTAAAATCCATTATGATGGTGAATAGAAGCAAATAATCCAAATAAGTCCAGATAATTACGGACCCTCTGGTGTTTGGATTATAGCTCTTGCAGAATTATTTTTTGTAATTTTTGCTCTTGGGTAGAGGAAGGTTGTGTAGCACTGGTCTATTGTGCGTTGCAGTGACAGCAGGGTGTCTAAAAGCATTAATCTGCTATGTGCTCTTCTCTGGGTTTTATTTCTCTGATGGAGTTCTGTATAAGTACAACCCAGGCTGGTCTACTTTTCAATTAGTGTGTCCAGTTAAAAACAACTGTCTTTATTTTATTATTTTTTTAAATACAAGTAAAACGGCCCCTTTTGGTTTTGTTATGTTACATCTTCTGGTGTTTTTTGGATCCTGCTAAATATGCCAAGAGCAGTTGACCTTGAGGTCATGAACTGATGGCTGAACATTCTTCAGGATTTTCTGGTAGAGAGCAGAACTCATAAATCCATCAATTATGGCAAGTGGTCCAGGTCCTGAAGCAGCAAAGCAGCCCAAGACCGTCACAATCCCACCAACATGTTTGACTGTTGGGATGATGTTCTTTTATGAAATGCTGTGCTAGTTTAACTCCAGATGTATCACCTTTCAAAAAGTTCAACTTTTGACTCTTGGGGACCATCTAGATGTTCTTAGGCAAATGTGTGTGTGTGTGTGTGTGTGGGTGTGTGTGTGTGTATGGTCAGCAGTGGTGTTGGCCTTGCAACTTTCCAACGGATGCCATTTTTGTGGATTCTCTTTCTTATTGATGAATCATGAACACAGTCCGGCTCAGACTACATGAATTCAGTCAGATTTTGGCCCAACCGCATCATCGAATCTCATCATCAAAACTCAGGAAAGGCAAAAATACAACATGTCCGTGACCACTATTCATTTAGACTAGTACGTCAGAACTTTTCAAGAATCGTCATCTAGTTTGACACCCTGACCTGACATCAGGCCTGCAGGTGTTTTTCTTGGTTCTCTTATGTCCTCCTGGATGAGTCATTGTCATTGACTCAGGCTGGCCACACCTGAGAAGGTTCACCAGTGCTCCAAGATTTCTCCATTTGTGGGTAATGACTCTCATGGTTCACTGGAGTCCCAAAGCCTTAGAAATTGCTTTGTAACCCTCTCCAGACTGATAGATGTCAGTAACTAAATTTCTCATCTGTTCTTGAATTTCTTTAGACTTTAAAGTGATGTCCTCTTCACTGTCATCTCAACAGGTCGGGGGGGGGGGGGGGGGGGGTGGTTTTTTAAACCAAGGAAAATGTGGGTGTTTCTCCCCCTTAATAAATGAAATCATATTTTAAAAACTGTCTAATGTATTTACTTGCATTATCTTTTTCTAATATCAACATTGGTTTGAAGATCTGCAACATTTAAGTATGACAAATATAAAAAAAAAACAATAGAAAAAAAAACAAAAAAACAATGCACGCTGCACCCATGGGTTATGTGAGCTTTGCAACACTCACACTGTCACAGAAACAGAGCATGATACCTGTCATTAATTTCCAGAGCTTGCCATTATTTTGGCAGTAAAACTATGGGAAGGAGGCATGCACCCCGAAAAATTTTGAATGCAGCTCCAAATTATGAACAAATCACTGTATTGTCATTTTCACAGCTCCTCTTTCTGCTCTGCTTGGCTCAGCCACTGTTTCTCTATCTCTCTCTCCTGCGTGCTTGCAGCCTCACTCTCTGTGCACGCTCGCTCCACAGGAAAAAAATGACCGAGTGGCTAAAAGCATTAACTGAATGTTCCAATCATTGGTGATGAAGATCGACCAGAGGAGAAGATAAAGAGCTCAAGATGTGTACAAGTTTGTTTCATTATTTTCATCAGTGCTTTTCAATCTATTTATATCTCCTCTCAAGATGTGAAAACTGTCTTCAGCAGCAAAGATTATCACTCATGGAGATGTGCAACTCTAGTATGAAAATGGTCTCCAGGCAGCAAAGATTGTGGAGCGTAGAGATGTTCTACTCCATATGTGGCATCTCAGAGAAACTACAGCCATATCGAGTCTGTGTATTAGCTCAGTTGCATAGGTAGGTGTCCTGGAATCATGAGGTTGTTGGTTCAAATCTTTTGTGGATTTTTGAAGCTGCTGACTCAGGAGTAAAGAGGACTGCCATAGAGTTGGAAGGTTGTGGTTTGATTCTTGGTTTATTTTTAAGTCCAGTTCTCAAAACCAGGGTTTAGATCCTCTGAGAAACATGAACAGGTGTGTGTCTCAGTGGATTAGTGGAAAAGCCAACTGACTATGAATCAGAAGTTCACAGGTTCAAATCTTACCATGGGTTCATCTATTTTAAAAGTCTGAGTCCATATATAGACTTCAGAAGACCTGGACAGGAGTTGGCCTTTCAAATCTAACCAATGTCTTTAAGTTTTCAAGATTTGAGTCCAAATAAAGAAGGAGAGCTCCTCTGAGGCTCTGCTGTACGTCTGGCTCTGTAGCCTAAAGCGATAGAGGACTGACTCAGAGTCTGGAGGTTCCAGGTTCGACTCCCATCTTGGTCTCAGTGAATTTTAAAGCCACATCTTGAACAAAGAGGATAAATGCGCCAGGAGAAGAGATGGTAGCGTGAAAGGTATGGCGGCTTTGGCACAGAGGACTGGACTAGACCAGTTCTGCAGGGGATGCTGGGGTTCAAACCCCACTGTGGCTGGTACCTGGATCAAGGCATGCCTGATGGAGAAGGGGGGATGCGGTGCAGCGCTCCCCCCTGGGGAGCAGCCAGAGATGTAAGTAGGGGGTTATGCAACAAAAACGCAGTCACAGCTGGAGTTTTACAGGATGGAGTCTTTATTTGCATGCTCGGATGATCACCAAGCCCCTCATGGGGACTTCATCTCCTCCACTGTAGAAACAGGAAATACTTACCACACTCTCCTCCAGGGTCAGGGTACCAAAGTATCACTTATTTTGAAAGGGCATTTGAACGTACGGAAATCAAGAAAGCGGACAACTTCACTCGTTTTTCAATTTGTGTCCAGAATCGAAAAACGAGTGAAGTTGTCCGTTTTCATGATTTACGTACGTTCAAATGCCCTTTCAAAATAAATGATACTTTGGTACCCTGACCCTCCAGGCCCTCCAGGTCCTCTCTGGCCTGCTCCCTCTGCTCATTCAGCAGCCTGCCAACAAAAACCACATGAACTCACATTCCACATAAATAAACGTATGGATGAGTCCTTTACTCACATGAGTTTCTGCAGCTTAGCGTCCTCCTCCTGCTCTTCAGTCTTCAGTTTGTCGTAGTCTGACATCAGCCTCTCCTGCTCCAGCAGCAGACCCTGGTTCAGACTGAGAGGAGAAGCTCGCTAAGCTCTGATTGGGCGCTTTTTAACGGCAGAGTAATTGTCTTGAGAAATGTCAACAAACCACATCAACATACATCCATTTTGTTCATCTGGTTTCTGGAAATTTCTCCAAGCAGTTATTTGGCTTCAAAAATGGTACAAGGAAAAACATTTCTGAAATAATAGACCTTTACATCAGTGGGTCCTAACCTTTTTTCTTTGGGGTCCCTCCACTCTAAACACTCTAAAGCCCCCCAGGACAATCTCTGAGAAGGTAAACATCATTTTTAATTGTTATATTGACTAAACCCCAGCACAACAGGCCTGCATAAACGAGTTCTTCATAAATATCTGCACATAAACTATCTATCATTACAACGGCATTTAGAGCCACCATAAGAATACTACAGTGAGAGGGTTCAGTCAGTTTTAAGTAAAATCTCAAACATTTCTAATTTTACAAGTCATAAATTTACCAGAAAAAGAAAACTGGAAATTTATGTCAACTAAAAGGTAGAATTTTTTGTCATTATAAAATCCAAAAGAGCTGTGGAAAAAGAAAATGACGAGAAGGAGCTGTTTTCCTTCCATAAGTCCTACAGTTGATCGCCTAATCAGGAGATTTTTATTAGTAGGATTGATCAGTGAGGAAATGATCCAAGAACAATCACATTATCATTATTCCCCAGACTCTGAAGAGACATTTCTGTTCACTGTTTTCAGTTTGGATCCTTGTAAATTCACTAGTTTAGAATGTTCAATTCTGACATTACAAACTTGAAATTTTAAAGTGCATGATGTAATAGTTTAGGACTTTTGAACTAGAAAATTCTGAGGTCAGGTTCTTGAAAAAATACGACTTGATCATCTCAAAAATATACTTTTAAATGTCACCTTTTCCCAAGAAATGATCAGATCCTCTTTATTTTGTTTGACCTTTTAGAGGGTTCTAATACTTCCTCTTACATCACATTTTCAATCATGACTCTATAAATAAAAGTTCATTATAGGCATGCCCCCTAGGGGTGCCCGGACCCCAGGTAGGGGACCTTCACATGATAACAATGTTACAGGTGTGTGTAGACTTTTAGAGCCAGTGTAAAGCCAGACTACAGTCGTATGCAGCTAAAAGTTCTTGACTCAGTAAAGAGGAGTGGTACGAGGATTTTACATCCTTCCTTATGAGGATCACATAGAGTAGACAGTCGTAATGGCTGTCACTATTTTGGTTCAAAAAACAATAAAAAACAAACTTTAGGATCATTTAAACCAGCATAAAGTGGTTCAGTGAGAACCAATCAAATCTGTGGAAATATCCTAGATCTAAAAAACATCAAACATGAATAGGTCTGTTGATTTTTCTACTGCTTCATTCGTTTGAGACTAAATTCCAGATCCAGTTCAAGTCTTGTCACAAACAGTTATTAGTCTAAATGAGTAAAACTCAACATGTGGCTTCATTGGGATGGTTTGTGGCTCTTTTAAATCTTCATCTCAAATATTTTTCCCCAGAAAATTTTAAACAACTTTCACCTCAGGAATGATCCATATCAAGTCACATTAATCAGTTTGTTTCCCACTCTTATACAGGACGCTTTAATTGTCAACCTTTATTTTTTCTCTTAGTTTTTTTCATTACCCTTATTTCTAATTCTTCTCCCGTTTTTTTTTTCCTTTTTTTGACACTTTTAATTCATTTTTGCCTCTTTTAGCCCATTTGTGCCACTTCTGCCACTTCTTTGCCACTTTCATCCTGATTTTTGCTATTTGCAATTCTTTCCCCTTTTTAGCAGTTTTTTGGCCACTTTTCACCCAATTTAAGCTGCTTTTTGACATTAAATGACACTTATTACATTTTTTGTTACTCTTTGCAGCATTTTGCCCATTTAGTCATTTTTCACCAATAATTTACCACATTTTTGCCACTTTTTGACTATTTAACTCAATTTTCACCATTTTTATACAACATTTTTGTCGCTTCTTACAATTCAAGTCACTTTTCACATTATTTTTTTAGCCCATTTTGCCATTTTTTGGCCCTTTCAGTCACTTTTTACCAATATTTTACCACATTTTTGCCACTTTTTTTATCATCTGTATCTCCTTTTTAATGTCACTTCTCACCCATTGTTGCTACTGTTCACATAGTTTTTGCCATTTAATGCCTGTTTTTCACCTATTCATTTTTTTTTTTTTTTGCTGCTTTTAGCCATTTTAGTCACTATTCATTCATTTTTGCATCTTTTTGCCAATTTTAGTCACTTGTCACTATTTTTACCACATTTTTGCAGCTTTTTGACCAATTTACTTACTTTTATCTATTTTTAACCACATTTTTTGCTGCTTTCTAATCATTTTTATCATCTGTAACTCCTTTTTTGTCGCTTCTCACCCATTTTTTGCCATTCAATTTCAATTTTGCACCTTCTCACCGTTTTTTTTTTTTTTTTTTTTGCTGCTTTGTGACCTTTTCAGTCACTTCTCACCATTTTTTATCACATTTTTGCCACTTTTTTACCATTTTAGTCACTTTTCATTAATTTTTACATTTTTGCTGTTTTTTGACCTTTTTTGTCACTTTTCATTAATTTTTACTACATTTTTGCCACTTTCTGACCGTTTTTGTCATCTGTAACTCCTTTTTAAATGTCACCTCTCACCCATTTTTTGCCACTTTACACTCGTTTATTGCCAAATTATTCCAATTGTGCACCTTTTCACGATTTTCTTGCTGCTTTTGGTCATTTTAATCACTATTCATTTATTTTTTACCATATTTCTGCATCTTTTTGCCCATTTTAGTCACTATCCACTATTTTTTAACCACATTTTTTCAGCTTTTTGACCTTTTCATTAAATTTTTACCATATTTTTGCCACTTTTTGCCTGTTTTAGTCACTTGTTACTATTTTTAGCACACTTTTTGCTGCTTTCTTACCATTTTTGTAATCTGTAACTCCTTTTTTACACTTTTCACCCAGTTTTTGCCCTTTAATTCCAATTTTGAACCTTTATGCCATTTTTTCTGCTTTTTGACCATTTATGTCTCTTTTCACCCATTTTTGCCACTTTTCATCACTCTAAATGTGGCTATTGCAAAGGTATTTTTCAACAATTTGGCTCTTTGGTTGAGCAGTTTTCAGTAACACTGGTCTAAATAATTAATTTACTTATTTTACTGCAGCCTTTGATTCAAATATCTCATGCCATATGTTTCTTCTTATGTCTGTGCTCTCTAACGTCTTTAAAAATGTAGTTGTATTTAAAACAGTCAGACTTACTCTGTGAGCTCGTCCAGCATCCTCTGCTTGTCTTTCTGTGCCACACAGCCACAAAAACATTCAGCTATTTCACATTTCTGTAACAGAGATTCTCAATGACGTGTTTTCTCATCACCTTTATGTCCCCGTCCCCATCGTGTCTGCCGATGTCCTTGTTCTCCTTCTCCTCTCCTGACATCTCGTGTCTTTTCTCTGATGAAAAACAAACAGGAAAAATTCCATCAAGTTAACCTGTTTTTACTTGAGCTAAGATGTTTTAATGGTTAATATTAATGTGCCAACCGTGAGCCTGCAGCTTAGCGAGCTCCTCAGTCAGAGCGTCCTGGCCCTCCTCCAGCTGTCTCTTCTTCTGCTCCATGTTCTGCATGTAGTCCATCAGAGACTTGATCTTGGCCTGATGCTGCACAGACCACACAAAAATGTGCTGTTTGTTTGTGCTGCTCACTTACTGCAAATGTTTATATGTTTCCATTTTTTAAATATCTATTTATTTTGTGGTTGACTGTCACTAGGAAGCAACCCGACTTCATCTGTCCACACAAACATTTGTGTGTCAGCCATGTTTGTCTGTTGACACCACCAGGAGGAAGGAAAGGTGTGCATGCATGTGTTTCATTGTCAGTCACACTGCCAACTACTGGCCTGGCATGCATACTACAGCAGTTTCAGGCACATTAGTGGATCTGATTGACATTTAAATGCCAAACCTTCAAAAATACAAAACAAAAAAACAAAGAAGAAAAGGGATTCTGTTCTCAGAGGATAGTTTTTGTGTAAAAATGGCTGTAGTGATAATCATGCTAAATGTGCTGCTTTTTGACCACAAAAATTAAAATGGCAGACTTCCTGTTTGTTTTACGGCGTGGGTCCAAAGGCTTTTTTGTAGAACTTAAAATGATAGCATAAGCTCAAGAATTTTCAAAATCCTCAGATAATCCTGCTGCAGGGGCTGAATTTTCAGATTACTGTAGGGGGCGTTACAGAGCCAAAAAGCCTTGCCCAGCGACAATCATCCTATCAGTCATCTCGTTTTGCTACTGGGTGTTTTTCTGCCAAGTTTCATGGCTTTACAAGTTTTGTAAGCACTAGATAATTCTACTTTCTGTTACATGGCAAATTAAAAATTGTCACCATCACACCGTTTTAGGTAAGGACTCTTGACCTTCAAATTTGAGTAATATCAACCTTGAGAAATATGCCTGGAGTAATTTCAGCAGGATCTGGCCAATCTTGCAATAAATGGAAATTTTTTTAGTGATCATCAGCCACTTATATCACATGATGAAGCATTTCAATTTAAGGGGCTGCCATGGCCACGCCTTTCGATTAATAAGAAAATCCCAAATAACTTTGGACCTAAGACATCTCTTCTTGCTCTACACCAAAGATCAAGTAGTTTGGATGAACGCCCTCGAACAAGTTCGTTCAAATACAACCCCTAAAATAAGGCTTGTTTTACCAAAAAAAAAAAAAAAAAAAATGGCTGACTTCCTGTTTGACTTACGATATGGGTCCAAAAGGATATTTTTTGCGTCCTGACATGACACAACTGCCCACACATGTTCAAAACCTAGGTCAAACCTGCTGGGGTGGCTGAATTTTTGAAATGTTCTAGGGGGCGCCATTGAGCCAATAGGCCACGCCCACCTACAAAATGAATATCAATCATCTAAGAATGCCAATGAGATTTTTTTTTCACCAAGTTTCATTGCTCTAGATGTCTTATAACCATTTGAAAAATCTACTTCCTGTTTCATGGCAAACAAAAAATCTCCATGGCCACGCCTTTTAACGTAGACATTTGACCATTGTATATGTGTAAGGCCAACTCCTTGGGAAGAGCCTGAGTGAATTTCATAATGATTTGTCCAACCATGTAGGTACTGCAATGTGAAATTCAGGAGTAATGAGTTTCTGTTGCCAGAGGTTGGCGCTACATAATGTTTTTAAATGTGTTCTGGCCTGGACTGTTATCAAGCACATGAAATTTGTCTCAGATATGACCATGTATACTAGAGTTATGACTGTTAGAACATTTTTTGGTGAGATAAAATGGCGACTCTTGACTTTGTCGCCCTGCCGAGTCCACGCCCTCTGACGAAAAGTCCTTTTTTTCTTCACAAAACTAAATCCACTTCTTTAGTCCTTCCTGACACAAATTTTAAGTGGATATCTTGGAAGTTTTTTAACTGGAGCTTGCACCATAAACCTTAACATTTCTTGTCACCACTAGGTGGTGCTTTGATCTGTAAAAAATCTGACCATAATATTGGGTGCAGACCATGACCATCAATATTCCTGAGCAATATTAGTCCAATCGGACAATGCACAGCTGAGTTATAAACTACTTCCTGTTTACCAAAGAAATATGCAAATTTGAGGGCTCACCATGGCCACAACTTTCGACTAATGAGAAAACCCTGGATAACTTTTCATCACCCATGTGTCATGTGGCTCTGTGCCGAAGTAAAATCGGATGAAATCCCTCAGAGTTAATCCAGTCACGACCCCTGGAAAAGGCCAAAAAAGCCCCTTTTTTTGCATATTCATTCAAAATGGCGGATTTCCTGTTGGAGATAGATTGTAGGCCCAAGAGGCTTTTTTGTAGATCTCCCCAAGCCGCACCTGCACACAAAATTTGATGAATCTATGACAAAGTCAAAGGAGGGGGCTTTAACTTTGAAAACTGTTAGGGGGCGCTATTTTTGCAATTCTGAATTTTCATGTTTGAGACCTAAAAAATAACAAAATTTTCACGAGACCAGATGTACGTGCAAAGTTTCTTGCGAATTAGAAATGTTAAGGGTCTCAAAAGTCCATGCAACGATGGCAAATGCGTAAGTAAAATAATCCTAGCAAATACAGTTTTATGGCAAATTTTCTTCATGTTTACTGTTGTTTGCTATTTGAAAATGACTTGAAGAAGAGGGCCATATGTGGACCTCAGGCTGCCAGTTGCTCATCGTTATTTTAGATATTTGATGCCACTACCATGCAAGTAACTTTTTCTCCTCTTTTTTCTTACATAAAACACAACGTTCCTCATTTTTCCTCCACCCTGTGTTTCCCAAACAAGAACATAAAGTGAAAATGTTTGGAGTTTCAACTCTGCGCTCACATCTGAATCATCATATATATGTTTAGTACATAAATTGAGACAACCAGACTGTGTTGCACAAGCTAGTGTGTTCCACTGTGGCAGCTGGTTTTACAGAATGACAACAGGGATTTTCTCAGATGCTGTCTGAGGCGTGCTGATATTTCATCACTGCGGGTCCAAGCGCTTCTGTAATTAGCCACAGACGACTCACCCCTTTGGCAAGAGACAGAGGAGCAAATCTAAAGAGAAGTGCAGACGTGTCCCTTTTTGCATTTTCACATCCCATATTTTACTTTTTCTTATCTTCTAAAATGATACGGAGACAGAGCGAGCATTTTCATGTTAGTCTATAAAGGTTGTCAGCCAAAGGATACCTTTTATGTAAAGCTGAACGTATACAAGGCTAGATCATTATATATGTCCTCGGTTTAGCTAACTGCTTTGACTTCAAGAATTTTCTGTATAAAGAGGAAAGAAAGAGATGCAAGGCTGTGACATGAATATGAGAGTTTATGTTTCCCTCCATTTGTTCTGTACTTTTGATTTCTATGAAAAACGTACAGCTGCATTTTTCAGACATGTGTCACAAATCCAGTAAGGAATTACATCACTTAATGCTTTCAAACTTGAAACACAACAATCCTCAATAACAAACCAGAGCAGGCCATTTACACAACCCATTAACAGAGAGTTACAGCGCTTATAAAAAGTATCTACTCCCTTGGATGTTTGATTTTAAAAAAAAACAATCATGGTCAATATAATTTGGTGTTTAACCCTTTTAATGTCAAGTGAAAAACAGATTTTTACAGAGCCATATTAATTAAATAAAAACATGTCATATAAAATATGTGACTATGTAAATCCATTCAAAGTCAATATTTAGTTGATGCACCTTTTGCTGCAATCAGTTCTGTGTCTGTGCGAATCGGTCTCAGTCAGTCTTGCACATCTAGACACTGCAATTTTACTCCATTCTTCTTTGCAAGACTACTCAAGCTCTGTCAGCTTGCACAGGATCAGGAATGAAGAGCCATTTTCAAGTCTACTGGCTTGAGCTCTGGGCTTTGACTCGACCGCTCCAGAACATTCACCTTGTTGTCTCTAAACCATTTCTGTGTAGCTCTCGCTGTATGCTTCGGGTCATTGTCCTGCTGAAAAATAAATCTTCTTCCAAGCTGTAGTTTTTGTGAAGACTGAGGGTGCTTTCACATTAGGCTCAATTGATTGATAGTTTTATTTACATATAGCTCAATCATTAGGGTTTTTTCTGGGCCCCTTGTTTAGAATAGAATCTATACTGTACTCTTTTCGACATTAACATTGACTGAATCTTACCTGCCCAATCTCCTGGACTGTACTTATCAGTGGTGGTGGTTCTTCCTCACTCAATCAGCAGTAAAGATCACCTAAAACCCCCTACACACTTCTGCGTCATTTATAGCGAGGGTAAAAATGTCACAGGAGTATAAATATCACACCTTTAAATGGCACCTTTAACTTAATCTATGATATGAGAATGAACAATGAAACCAGTATGCAGACTATAGTCTTCCTGTTAACTTGCACAAGAGCTACAGTTAAAATTCACCTACAAGGTTGTACATGTAATAATCATGATCTTAGAGTCAGACAAAAATAATTTAGACCATGATTTCTTCCATAAGCCTCAATTTCTAGTGTGACTGGTAGTACTGACCAATCATGTGTCAGGATGCTTGCAGGAATGGCAGTCTAAATCCAAACCTCATTAATCCATCATTATGTTATTTCTGCAAACTTTAGACCCACTGATAGCCACGAAAACAGAAAACCATCAGTTTACTCTGGCTTATACTGCTTAAGCAGAGCACCGTTTAGCCTTTGTGTGACTTACTCTTCAGAGTTTACCAAAAACAGAAGACTGGGCGCTCCACCGAGGTAATGAACTAAGAAACTGATATGAATATGCGTTGTCTCTCAAGTTCTTGACTGCAAACAAGTCAATGCAAGGCATAGGGAGGAGTGCCAGGAGGTGGCTTACAGGGTCAAAAGCCCCAAATGTTTCAGGTTAGCAATCCAACTAATACTCTGTGTCTTCCACCATCAGCCTCGCCCTGGCTGAACACAACCTAATGTATGGTAATTTCATAAGTAGGGAAATATCACCATCTGTGGTCCTGTCTTATCTACAGGAGCAAGTGTGGGTGGAAATGAGAGTGTGAGGAGTTTCAGCTTGCATGCTATGTCAGTTTCAGTATTGCACATGAAGAGAGAGTGAAATGTTGTAAATTGTAATTTTAGGTGCATGCTAGATTTTCTGGCATTAGAATTTTTGGCTTGAAATTAGTACATGTTGGTGCCTTATAGGGACGAAGTGATCCAGGAACATGCCCCCGTGCTCTAGTTTGGGCTAAACCTTGTATAACATCTTTTGGCTCAGCCCCAATGCAAGGGAAGGAAGGCTTAGCCAGAGGCCATTTAAGGGTAACTGCAGACTACAGGAATGCTCAGAAATTTGACCACCAGTCACAGAGACATATACTATCATTATAAAACAATAATAAATGGGTTTCAAGATTGCATAAGAAGTGAAAAGTTGACCTGCTCCATCTAAATTAAATTGTGATGATGCTGTGGTAATAAAAATTACATTGTTTACTGATTAAAACTGAACTTTTCCCTTTGCACCAAAATTCAAAAATGAATATAGTGTTCTTTATCACTGACCAAACACAAGTAGGCTGCTTGAAATATAGATAAGAAAAAAACATGTGTTTGAGAATGACTATTTTCTTTAACATACTTTTTGCTTGCATAAATCCAAATATGAATATCTGAAGTCTGAGAATACTGGAATCAGCCCATGAAATATTCACCATACTATATATTTCATTCTCTTCATTTTTTTATGAAACAGAATATATACTCCTGAAGTTTGTGAAGAGCCTCAGATTCCCAGAAAAAGTCTGAAAACATGTCCTTGGTGTTCTGAGTGATGAGTACAGCCCTGAGGAAGAGGAATGGTAGAGCGTCCTCCACTGCTAAAGAATCAGCAAATTGACATTTGGGTGAAAATGTCACAGTTATTATAGTTGGAGAAAAGGATAAAAGTAATAAGTCATCATTAGAGATCTAGAAAGTTCTGATGAGGGTCAAAAAACATGAGGCAGACTTTTTAAAGAGGACACTGCTCACCTTCTCTTCAAAACTGACAACCAATCATGTTTCTTTAGACTTTCACAAGACTCTCCTCATTGTGACAGCAGCATCAAGGCCACCTGACTCTAACAAATCAGATCAACAATGCCACGACTGCAAAGAATACTGTGTTGCACTTTTTAAACTTATTTTATCTAGGTTCTTTGCAGATGATGTTACTCAAAAGCAGAACACTCCCCTTGAGGGGTAAGAAGTAGACACCAAAAAGTTCATATTTTGAGCTGCTTACAGCTTTGCTAAGCATTCAAAGTGTGAAAATATAAGCATACTCACAGTGAAACGGCGGTAGGCAGAACTTTAAAGAAAGACTCCATCTAAAGCCTGGACAAGCGGTATCACACAGCCCTCATTCATAGTCCGTTTCCAGAAAGCGGTCCGTTTGGATCAGTACAGTTCTGCCACAGTTTACTCAACTAAACCCTGATCTTATCCATATTTCTTCAGCTGACGTCCTCTCACCCTTGCTGACAGGAAATCCGTCCCTTTTTAGAGATCTTCATTTGATAGCTGGTATGGTTTTTAAATGATGCTTAAACAATGACAAAGTATGGAGGAGAGGAAACTGGCACTCAAAGCTACTGTAGCTTATGTCAGAGAGCCATTTCGTGGAACAGTAACAACACATCATCACTCAGTCGCTTATTTCTCATGGCTTATTTGGTTGATAGTATACCACTGTTTAAATTTAAAGCATGTTCCTGACAATCTATACCTACATATGTGTGGAAGTGTGTCAGAGGTGTGTGTGGTGGATGTCTGGTGTGTGTTGTGTGTCTGAGTGTTTCTGTAAAAAAGTAGGGGGTGAAATGAGAGCGAGGGGGAGTATGTGTGCAGGCTAAGTTCTTCGGTGTATTCTGAGGAAAAAACTACAACTCCCAGGAAAACACGGCACTTCCTGTTGTGTGGGGGTGGGGTGGGGGCTATCGGGTAGGGACACGTAAGAATCATGTAACAGGTCTAGCCCACCACGTGATGATGTTTATTTCAACGTAGGAAGTACTGCAAATACCCATGGTCTTGTTTATAAAGATTTTTGTTATGTGCACTTTATTGTGTGTTTTTACAAACCCATCACTGCAACGAAAAAGCGTTCTGAGACATGGTGAATGTGTGAAATGTTAGTGTAACCCCCCAGATTTTATATGCAAAAAGAATGATCAATCTATGTTATCCGGTTTCAAACCTACTGCCAATCAAAAATGAATATGCTAATCATAGCACTGGCGCTACGCTGGGTTCTATAAGGTTAAAAGGGAAAATAAAGCAGGGAATTTATCTTAATAAAAATAATTTACTGCACTAATTGTGGACCTTGATCAATCGTATCTAACTCAATCAAGCTTGACAGCCCTAGTTTTAACATATTAATTTCTTGACTTTTTGCTTGAAGACATTCTTTTAAGATATTGACTGGCTAAAAAATACAGAGAGTCTAGGGCTCATGTGTACTTTTAGCACTGGCAGAGCTGACCTTTAGTTCAGTCAACTCACGTTTGCCATTGTTTAAACATTTATCAAAGCAGCATAACATGTTTGTGTTTGGCATCAGGCTCTGATTTTATCACTCCTTGATGATTTATTTACATGCAGAATCTGAGGAGTGATAAGATAACATCTTAAACCCCATCGTCAGAGCCTACAGGTGGATGCTGGGTTGGTGGGTTGAATGCAAGAGCACAGTTCAGTTTTAACAGTCCTGCACACTGGGAGGATGTTGTCAAGTGATTTATGTCAGGTATGAATCAGCATTCTCTATTTGTCTGCCTGACCTAACTCAAAGGCGTTACTATAAGAGCGCTTTTTAGAATTTATTGTTGCTACATTCCAAAAGTCGACTTCTGCTTTTCTCAGTAGTAGTACTGTAACTGTAGCACTGTTTTTAAATAGCTCTGCGTTTTTCATGTGTTCCTTCTCAAGGAACTATCGTCAGCAAAACATGAGAACTCTGAAAAGAGTTCATGGCCTGACAGAGGCAGCAGCTGTAGATCTGAAACTTTTAACCTGACACGCCAGATAGACTGTTTCATATATCCATGAAATATATATTTCACACTCATCTGGGAAAGCTCCCATAGAAAGCGTTTGGAAAGGGCAGGACTTTTAAAATAATTCTGGGAAGGTGATTGGATGAACGTTCTGTCTGTCATGTTCATGATGGGCAAATAAGAGCAACAAGACAAAATGAGATAGCAGCTCCAATGCTAACCTGAGCTATCAAGGCTAGTGAAGCCATATTGTTTGCTCCATCCATCTTCTTCTGCTTATCCAAGGTTGGGTCACGGTGGCAGCAGGCGACGCAAGTCAACCCAGACATCCCATTCCCCAGCAACGTTTTCCAGTTCTTCCTGAGGGATAACGAGGCGCTCCCAAGCCAGATGGGATCAAGCGAGTTCTCCTTCCAGCTGGACGAGCCTGGAAGACCTCCAAAGGGAAGCTACCTGGAGGCATCCTGATCAGATGCCTGAACCACCTCAACTGACTCCTTTCGATCTGAAGGAGCAGCGGCTTTACTTTGAGATCCCTCTGGATGTCTACAATCCTCACCTTATCTCTAAAGTAGTGTTAGCACCGATGCAAATGATCCTCTATCTGCATGTATCTGAATACGCAAATATAGGGAGACTTACTTCATTTTTTTTTTAATTGGTGCAAATGACTCACTCTACTCACGTGTCAAATCAAAAGTGCCCAAAAGACATGAGAGGGGAAGGGCTTCCTTCTCCCACATCCAGCATTTCAGCCAGTTTTCAACAAAGATGGCTGAGCTCCTCCTCACTCACTTTCCTCTAAGTGAGCTCCTTTTTATTCCTGTGCTGGTAGAACAGGCACATTGTGATGTGTAGTTCAGGGTAGCCACTGACAGACACCACAAATTTCTCCTCTATTTTCTGGTTGAATGACACTTCCCTTCAGGCTGGTCCTTCATGTTGATTGGCCATCACTGTACATTGATTTGCTTGAGCTCAGATTTTTCAGCTCTTGCTAATAAGCAAATGGTGTACTGCACGCAGCACGAATTTGCCTCATTCTTAAATTTACTCACTCAATGGGCTCTATGTATGCATCACCTCAGCATACGACATTAAGCCACTCCCAAACGTTAGGAGATTGAACGCAGAAGAGAATGGTGTATGATGGCAGATTCGTTGCAGGTTACCAGCTGTTTGCAGGAGTTATCCAAGGTGACTGTCAATGATGAGTTAAATTAAGCTCAGGATGTACATTTTAGCACACAGCAATGATGTCCAGAAGTGCTATTAACCCTTTTGGTAGACGTGCAAAAGCTTTGTGTGGATCTTTGCTTTTATTTTAATAAAGAAATGTCGCTACACTACAGCTACTTCTGGGCTAACTGTACACTGGAGGCGGCCATTGCTAACGGCTCAGAGTACTACTTAACCCCACCCATAGCTACCACCTCGTTTTCCTCAAAATGCTTGGTCAGAACTGTTTTTGCTTCAGCACAAACATTGTGGATTGGAGCTTTTCAGGATGTATTTTCTTGATGACGGCAAATCCATCAGCTTTGCAAGGTTAGGTTTGCATCACCTTTAACTCAAGCACTGTATTAGCTAAGAGGATTTTAAAACCCAGGGTTAGGGATCACTTGACTAGCGTATACACCTGTTTTACTGCTGTTTGGTTGTTAATGTAATCTTCTTTGCGTTGGTCTGTTTTTGTTATATGTGTGGAGCCTTTAGTGCTGCAGTCTTTGCCTTGACTCCCTTATAAAAGAGATGTTTGTACCTCCGCTAGGAATACTAATTAAAAGCACTTCTTGGGCTTAAATATGGCATTAAGCCTCACTGTTTTGCTTAAACATAACCTCATTAATTTGGAGGGCTGCAAAGAAATAATGACATGTACATTTATAGCAGTTGTAGCAATAGTAATAGTGGTAGTCGCAGGACTCTGCCGAGGGCACTTGAAAATCTGGTGGAAGTAAACATTGCTGATTCATTCTTCCCTATGTGTTGTGTTTGCTCATTCACACGATAAACAAAAGTGCAGGTAGCAGGCAGGTGTAGCATGAATGTGTGTCAGAGGAAAATAAGGCCTTTTCTATCCATGTCAAACACATAACAGTGGTTTGAAGACATGTTGAGAGTGTGCATCAACAGACCCACAACCCTGAGGTGTTTTCAGCATGTGGGACACTGGAAAGTAAGACAATGCTGACGCAACAGGACAAGTTTTTGTAAAGGAGCCCACAGAATAAGAACAAGGACATGGCTGAGATACACAGTGTTCAAGTACAGAGAAGAGCGTGCAGAGCTGCAGTCTGTGTGCCTACTGAAGCAGCAGTATTAGAATCATATATTATACAAGAGACGAGTAGAAAGATTAATGATGTGCCGATGAGGCCTCAAATATCAGAGAAAGAAATGATGCAGATTTGTATCTTCTCATCCAAACAATTCAAAAGTGCATCAAAGTTTATTCCTCCTTCTATGTTACTTGAGTTTAAAAGTACTTCAGAGTAGATATACTTTATTAATTTTTACAGATTTTCTTGCCCTTCAAAGTTTCCACAAGCTTAATAAAAGGCAATAATGTTTAATAAAGTAACTGACTCTAAGAATACTACTTAAGCAAGGTTTTAAATGGGTGTTTTAGTTTTCTGTGGACTCTATTTCATCCAAAATTAAATAAGGGGGTGGAAAAAGTTTTCATGCATTAGATAATGGGAAAAATAATAGAAATAATCCTTCAGAAAAGACAAGGAAAAGTGTAAAACTGTAACAACGTACATCATTCTGGCTGTCCACTTTCTAATTACAATAATGACCACTGTGACGTTAATTTACCTGGCCGTGTAAGACTGCCTCTGTTGCTACAGAGCATGGACAATGTAAGCAAAGCTGAACAAAGAAGAGGTGTGAAATGGTCTAGTTTGAGATTAGGCAGCCCTGGTGTTGTGCTTCCCCTTCTACATTTATTGTAAATGGTATCAGTGCAAATAAACACGTAGCTTCCTGAGGCCTTCAAAGAAAGAGGAAGGAACTTCTATAAAGAGACTTCTCTGTTTAGGTAACTGACCTCATACTTCTCTTGTTTCTGAAGAAGATGGACACAAAAACCTCCACTTTTCAACACCCACAATGACAGCCACAGCATAAGAAAAAGTTTTTTATGTGGGCGAAATAGAATAAGTGACATATTTACAAAATTAAAGCACTGCCAGTGTTCTTGTCTAGTAAAGGCTTACCTTACTATATTTGAATATGAAACTGGATGGATGGATGGATGGATAGATAGATAGATAGATAGATAGATAGATAGATAGATAGATAGATAGATAGATAGATAGATAGATAGATAGATAGATAGATAGATAGATAGATAGATAGATAGATAGATAGATAGATAGATAGATAGATAGATAGATAGATAGATAGATAGATAGATAGATAGATAGATGGATAGAAAGATAGATAGATAGATAGATAGATAGATAGATAGATAGATAGATAGATAGATAGATAGATGGATAGATGGATAGATAGATAGATAGATAGATAGATAGATAGATAGATAGATAGATAGATAGATAGATAGATAGATAGATAGATAGATAGATAGATAGATAGATAGATAGATGGATAGATGGATAGATAGATAGAAAGATAGATAGATGGATAGATGGATAGATAGATAGATAGATAGATAGATAGATAGATAGATAGATGGATAGATAGACAGACAGACAGACAGACAGACAGACAGACCGATCAATCGATCGAGGGACGGACGGACGGACGGACGGACAGACAGACAGACAGATAGACAGATCAATCCATCCATCCATCCACGCTAGGAGGTCTGGTTCGCTGTTGCCTCACAGCAAGAAGGGGGCTGGTTCACATCCCGGTCAGGGCCTTTCTGTGTGGAGTTTGCATGTTCTCCCTGTGCACGCATGGGTTCTCTCCGGGTACTCCGGCTTCCTGCCACCAACAAAAACATGCTCATTAGGTTAACTGGTGACTCTAAATTGCCCGTAGGTGTGAATGTGAGCATGCCTGGTTGTCTGTCTCTATATGTCAGCCCTGCCATTGAGTGGCAACCAGTCCAGGGTGTACCCCACCTCTCGCCCAATGACACCCCCCCCCGCGACCCAGAATGGAATAAGCGGTATAGAAAATAGATAGATAGATAGATAGATAGATAGATAGATAGATAGGTAGATAGGTAGATTTTCTGCATTAGATATATAAGGAATGATACATTCATAGGGATTGTTTGACAAAAACTAAATATAACTAAATAGCCATGAAATCATGAACATGCTGATCATTAATGTAAAATGGTCCCTGACACCACAGTTTGTTTCCCACCAGAATCTTGGGTCTTGAATAAAGCATTATTTGACTTTTTCATGGTAATATTTAACACAGAATAATTAGACAACGACTGTACAAATGAGAGTATTTATTAACCTTAAACAGATTATTTTTTCCCCTCAAACCAAAACCAATCCTCCTCACTGCGTGCTGCAGACTACTGTTTTGTTGTCTCCACAGCTTATTTATGCATGCAGTCAGTATCATACAAAGTTAATTCCTGGAAGGCCTGGGTTGGCAGAGGGGCTGCTAAAGTTGGAGCTCATTTTAGTGAGTTACAGTGAGGGTTTTTGATCCAGCGCTTCAGCCTTGGCTCTGGCTCACTCTAGGAGTCACAAGGGGTCATTAGATGATTCATGGGAATGGAAAAAAAGAAGATTTTAGCTTTTTTACACAAATTTATGATAATTTTAGACGTCTCTGGGTCTCTTGCAGTTCAAACAGTCGAGGGTTTTCAGCAGTGCTTACATACTGTAGGCATGTGACACATAACACTCTTTTTTACTGCTAACAAGTCCAAAAAGTATAAAACTACTGAAGATTATCACTTATTTAAGACATGGACATTTGGGTTTTAATATGCGGAAACTAAGGGATTTATTAGAGGAAGTTTAGGATGCTGTAAGTTCCTTATAGTGGTGGGACTTCTTTGATTTCATAAATTTAACATGAAAATACAACATTTTCCACTCACTTGCAATGTTGTAAAACTAGAGGCATAGTTTGAAAATGTCTAATTGAATTAAAATATCTGTAGTTTAAAATGGGATTTTTTTAATACTAATTTTATACTAAAAGGAATGAGCAGAGGAAAGCAGCATCTCTTTTCACCATCTAAGTTATCTCTTGATTCAGAGGCCCCTGGTAGTGGAATTTACATACCATTCATTCAACTCTGCTGTACTTGCTACTTAGAAGAATTGTTGTATTTGGTGTTGGGAATTTCTGCTTTTTTAGTCATTTGATTCAGCTCTAATGGGACCACTGCTCCACCCTTACTCACTTCACTTAGGTGCTCTGGAGGAATAGAGTAGCTGTCGTTTCCTGCAGCTTTCTCTTTTTAAGCTTTCATCTCATCTGATCACTCCGATCCTTGACCGGTTAGTTGATGTTTTGAACTCTCTGTGTCTTTCTTACAAGCTCTGACCATCTGAAATCATTGGCATCCACATCGTAGTCTTACCATTGGGGGGAAAATCACCCTCACCAACAGAATTATCAAAAACCTGCCCAGCTGTTGTGTAGTCCATCAAGATGGCTTCTTTAAGCCCCAAGATCAGACTGAAGTTGGTGAAGATGGCTTTAAGCAGTTTGATGTCACCACTGCTCGGGACATGGACACCATAAAATTAAAAATAGCTGCAAACACTGGTAAATGGGTTGGTTGTCACACTCATAATATAGGGCAGTGGTATTCAAACTGGGGTCCGGGACCCCTGGGGGTCCGCGAGCTACAGCCAAGGGGGTTTGAGAAATAATTCAAAATAAATCATTAAAGTAATGCCATGTCATCAAAAAGCAAATAAATACATATAGGGTCCACAGTGCCATAAAACAACCATACTAAACCAGTAACTCCCACATAAGTCAGCTTAGGGCCAATAAATACTCAGATATTATTGTGAACTAGAAAAGCACTCCGCCATTGGCCCTATCTCCCAATAGTGAAGAACCCTTCAGAAAATTCCTGGATCTGTCCTCATGTGCCCCCCACCACAGCATTCGCCAATGACTCCCTCCCCAGTGGGGTGGAAACACGGTGAGGCAAAGCATTGGCTTCTGGAAGTCATGGCAGAGGGTGAATATTCCTCTATTCTTCCCAGCATTGTGAGTATTCTCACTACAATTCGCTGTCTTTCTCTCTGTTACACTTTGACTCATCTCCTCGACTGGGCATGCATCTTTCAAACTCTATAAACTCCAAAACTTTGAATGGAAACACACCAAGAACTGCTGCTGGGATTGAAGTGACATGTTCGCCATCTCCGGGTGTAAAGTGGTAACAGCGCAGACCTTCGCCATTAGCCCTATCTTCCAATAGTACAGAATCCTTAAAAAAATTCCTGGATCCAGATGGTGATCCAGATCAATCCCAAAATCAGTTCTTCCTGGTGCCATTTCTGACATTTCCTTTCATCAAAATCTGTCCACAACTTTTTGAGTTATGTTGCTAACAAATGAACAAACTGACAATGAACAAACCCACCCGATCACATAACCTCCTTGGCAGAGGTAAAGATCACGTACATCTAACACTCATCATGCATCAGGTTTTTTTTTCTTGCTCAGGACGCATTTGGTGTGCAGGTCCAGCTACAAACAATGGATAAACATTAAAACGTGTCCATTTCATCAAGTGATGCAAGGCCCAAACCAGATAAACTGAGAAAATATGATGACAGCTATCTGGTTTGGTTTTATTGAGAACAGCGACAGAAAACCAAAATGTGTTGTGTGTCTGTGTTTACAAATGAAGCCATGAAGCCCGCCAAGCTAAAGCGTCATCTGATGACAAAGCATGCAGAGTTTAACGGTAAAATAAAAGATTTTTTCCCAACAAAAGGGCAATGAAAATGGCAGTTAACATATGTTTAATCAGCATGACAGTTATGTGGGAGTCCTTGGAAAATTTTCTGCCCTGTAAGGGGTCCCTAGCTCACCTACATAGTCTTCTCTGGAGTAGGACTGCTGAACTTGATGTGAAAGGACGTTATGTGTTTTTCGTATGTAAATATTCAGCGCCTCAGTGTTTTTCTTCTTGGCTTTTACTTAGTGGGTTTATAACATAACAGTTGTTATCCTTTAAAAGTGTGAAGGGGGAAGCTGTAGTTCGACTGTTGTCAGCTAGGAAGCTAGCTAGATGGTTGTTAGCCTTGCTGCTAGCTAGAAATTCCAGCTTGGGTTGGTTGTCACATTCTCTTTGGGGTTGGTTGTCACAGCGGTTCAGGGATGTGCAACCAGTAGGCACACAAGCTCTGCTTAGTTGGAGTGCATGGACCCTACATTTGCCATCACTGTAACTCAGATAACTGATATTATTGTTAGGTCTATTTGTTTTGTTCTTTTCATTGCCTGTTCAGGTTCCTTGCTCATTTCGTCCAAAAATGTTAAAAGTTATGTATGTGTCAACTTGTCAATGCAATTAAAGTTTCAAGTTTAGTTCTGCCTTCTTACTTTCTTTTTAAGATTTTCCCATTAAAATAACATTGTGACAAAAAAAAAAAAAAAACCTAAGTATGTGACAACCATCCCAGTGATTGGGTTGGTTGTCACAATGTGTCAGAGTGTCTTTGATAGTTTAATTCCTCTTTTTTTCAGTAAGTAAGAAAATGAGAAGGATACACATTACAAGCCAGCACCTTAAGCTTCAATTTAATGTAGGAATCACTCCTAAAAGATGTTTTGATGATGAGCAATTCAAGTGTGACAACCAACCCTGTTCTCCTCTACACAGCCTCGGTGAGGGGAGGTGATTTCTCCCTGTCCACTCCACAAAGCTGTCCACCAGCGCTCTGTACTACTCTCGCCCATCACTTGTACACCCAACCACAGCAGAGTCGTCTGAAAACTTCTGCAGATGGCATGACCCAGAGTTGTACTGAAAGTCTTAGTGTACAAGGAAAGGAGATAGCACCGTCCCCTGAGGAGCTCCCGTACTACTTTCCACCACACCAGAGCGAACACTGCGCAGTTAGACAAACTGTGGTCTGTCTGTAAGGTAGCCAGTAATCTAGGAGGTGATGGACAAGCCCACACCCACAGTCTGCCGCTTCTTCGTCTCTGTTTTTCTCTTTTTTTTTAACAATGAAAGGAGTAATATCGCTGTAGCCTGTATCATTTTCTTCCCAAACAGGTCATAAGGCAGCTCAGCTTTTCTTAGTTAAATCCTGCTCCCTCATTCACCTAAAAGAGCTGGCTCTTTGAGCCACCTCGTTCATGAACAACACACCACTTGTTGTATTTCCATTTCCTGCCATTGATCTGAGGTCTAACAGGCCGTATCCATTACAACATGTTGTTGACAATCAATTGTAAATAAGCTGCACTATTTTCATTCAGCTGGACACAGTAGGAACAGCGAGGCCTGTTAGCTCACTCAGCTAATTTGTCCAATTTCACAGTTTATCTGAGCGACATCTTGCAGCAGCAGACTCAGCTGCTCCTTATCAGCAGATTTGTTTTGGTCCAGAACAGAAGAGACAAAGCCTTGTTTCACTCAGGACTGTGCACAACCACAACAGGTAAGACCCAACACACAATAATGAAAGCCTCTGTAAGACCTCAGTGTCTTTGAAATAAATAGTTAATTGTGTTACATCAAGTAGATATCTCAACAAAGAGGAGATTGCAGCTGTGTGCTTCACGGACTCCAGCGTCCCAGAAGCCTCCTCGCTAATCCCCTTGTTAATACCCGGAGCATGAACCTATAAGCTTCCTTATATTGTGGCAGAGCGAAAAAAAATAACAACATAATTCTCCCGTCCTGACAGAAGAGTTCAGTGTCTGCTAAGCCACCATATTACTATTTGAAGAGTGACTTTCCACCAAACAAAGCTGAACTCATTTTATTCCCAGTGACACATTCATAAAATAAAGCTAGCTATGTTGAAAGATAATCTTGTTCATTTCGCTTCAGCATTATCAAGTTTGACCTGTGTGTAAAGGAGAACTGTAAGAGGACAGAAATCTGTGAGAGAAATAGATTTCCTGCCACAAGCTCCTCGCCCAAACCAATTCATAGTTTTTAGAATAATCACATCAATAACATATATGGCGAAATACTGAAAGGAAACTGTAGTGTAGTTTCATTCAAGAGCACTGTAAAGTTTATTCTCTCTCTCTCTCACAAAGGCATAATAGTCAACCACTGCCTATTATAACGTGTGCTTATTAAAAAATGAAAACTTCAACTGATCTTATTCAAGAGGGAGGCATTCACTTACCGGGCATTTCATTGAAATTACTGCTTTAAAATCAAAAACACAAAAAAAGCAAATTTGTGCAACAAATGACGCAGGTGGATTATTGACTAGAACAAAAGCAATGGATAGATCTCAATGAATCTTAGTGTCAATTTATGCAGTCCAAATCCTGATCAGCTGATCCCAATTATTGCCTCCCGGCTCCCACAGCCAATCACAGCTCTGTCTCTCAACACATCGGTCAATTTAAATATGGCGCCCTTCTCACTAATCCCTTCTTGCATTAATACTCATGGACCACACTGCTGCTGCCAAAAACTCACTATGTCCTCCACTAACTGCATAACTCTGACGAGACACGGTTGGTTTTCTGTTTGTCATGTCTGACAGAGGCGGTTTATTCAAAAAAGTTTACCCTCTTTGTGTCTCACATACGTTAAAACAAAACAAGCAAACCCACATGACCCTGTAGCCTGTTTTAGCTGAGTGATGTTGGAGGATTTGAGAGGTTTTAGTTGGTAAAACATGATGAAAAAGAAAAAAAGTCCAAAAAGATTAAGTTTTTTTTTTTTTTTTTTTTTTTTTTGAGTAAATGGTCTTTTTTTTATTATTATTGTCAAAATAAACATGTAAACTCAAAATCCATAGATCTATTGTTTGGTTACCAGATGTCCATTTTGAGTCTCCAAATCCGCCTGGATATTTCTATACAAAATCACTACTAAACAGTCATTTTTATTTGAATTTGATATGGCATGTGGCGATAACTACATTACATTTCTGAGCTAGAATATCACAGCCATAACTGAATAATTCTCTAAAAAATATATATATCTATAGGGAAGAATATAACATTTTTTTCTTTTCAATGTTTGAGCTAGTGTAAGGTCATTTCAGATAGTTATTCTCACACTTGGAAGAAATTTCAGTCTTTTCTTTTAAGAATTGTTGTAGTCACAGAATTTCAGGAACAGTATGTTGTAATTTGAGTATGTCATTTACAGTCTTGGGTCAAAGTGGACATTTGTGCAAAGTTTCTTTGTTCAAGTTTTCTTATTTACAAGTGTGACCTGGAAAAATGGACCGACAGGTATGCCTCCAGTCTCAGCTATCAGTAGAGCAGAGCCATAAAAATGCAATTTATTTATTTTTATTTAACCAGGATTTATTCCCATTGAGATAAAAAAAACCATCCCTTTTATAAGGGAGTCCTGGCCAAGACAGAAAGAACAGCAGCAATTACTGTTCTTAACAGAGACGGCAGGATTAGTTTATGTTTGATTCACGATCAGTAATTTATCTTTTTGTCCTCCCAGGAATGTAGCCAAGTCACACATCTGTTCAATGACTTCCAGTCTGTGCTGTCTGTTGGGTTATCTGGTGTTGCTGGGAACTGTCAGTGGTTGTAAAAGCAAAGCTAATATCAGCTCTGCTTTATATTTGGGTGTGTTCAGAGATCAGTGTTTGAGGTTTCTAACCAATAATACACTGGTGTCATCTGTCCATTATTATCAGTCTGAATGAATTAACACCACAGAAAACTGCATAATTGTTTTTCTTTGTTGAACTCAGCTTTGTGTGAACCATCTGCTATGTTACCTCTTTAAATGGAAAACATTATTTTGTGCTTTTTTGTATAATAATTGGATCCTTGATAGTACTATTTAAGTTCTAAAACTAAACCTGTCTCAGTCAGCAAAGTCTTAAATGAAAACGTTTTTAGTGAGTTCTGAGCCAGTACAGAGAATTTAGCTTTCACTGTCAACCGCACATAAAGTGAGCTGATCTGACAGAAATTTTCACTGTTGTGACATTGCTGATCCTCAGACCATAAGCTCGGATCCTGGAGATAAAAAAATGTCTTGACAGATCAAAAAGCAAAGCACTTAAAATGCAACTCATTTAGGAGCAGAAGAGAGTTGAATCAATGCTTTTGTCAAACAGTGGGTGATTGTGAGATAAAAGAAGGCCCCGATTGGACCAGAATTACAAATGGTAGAGATTTCATTCTTGGAGGTCGATGAAACTTGAAAGTCAAACTCTTGATCGCAGGATAAAATTGCTTAATAAACACACAAATGACACAATTTTAACTTCATAGTTGCCAAATAGAAAGACAGCAGGGAATAAATTGATCTTTGATGTTCAGGTGAGATGATTTTTTAAAAATAATTTCTCAGAAATTCATTTAAGAGTGTTTTAAAGTCAGTTGCTTCTTGACTTTAGTCACATGACAGCCGTATTACTCTGATGTCAAAATTGGAAGCTTAAATGTTGCTAAAAATTTTGCTACTGGGGTCAACATCAAGTGAAAATTGCAAATTATAATCTTTTCGTACAATCACATTGATCAGCATCTGAATGGAACAATAAGGTACTGTCAGCTGATAATAACATTAACCATTCACTCACATTACCCTAGGAAAATAAAGCTCATGCTACAGCTAATGAGAAAAAAAGAGCAAAAACACACTAACATTTGTTGGTTGGTTGGTTGGTTGGTTGGTTGGTTAATTTGATACTTGGTTACTTGGCTGTTTGGTAGGCTGGTTGATTGGCTGCATGGTTTTGTTGTTTGGCTAGTTTCTTGGTTGGTTGTTTAATTGATTTGTTCAGTTGGCTGGTTGGCTGGTACTATGTTTGGTGGGTTGGTTGGTTCAGTTGCTTGGTGGCTGGTAATTCATTTGGTTGGTTGTTTGGTTGGTTGGTTGGTTGGTTCAGTTGCTTGGTGGCTGGTAATTCATTTGGTTGGTTGGTTGTTTGGTTGGTTGGTTGGTTGGTTGGTTGGTTGGTTCAGTTGCTTGGTGGCTGGTAATTCATTTGATTGGTTTTCCATTTGGTTGGTTGGTTGGTGGGTTGGTTGGTTCAGTTGCTTGGTGGCTGGTAATTCATTTGATTGGTTTTCCATTTGGTTGGTTGGTTGGTTGGTTGGTTGGATGGTTGGTTGGTTGGTTGGTTGGTTGGTTGGTGGGTTGGTTGGTTCAGTTGCTTGGTTGGCTGGTATTTCATTTGGTTAGTTTTCCATTTGGTTGGTTGGTTGGTTGGTTGGTTGGAAGGTTGGTTGGATGTTTAGTTAATTGATATTTCATTACTTGGCTGTTTTTAGGCTGGCTGATTGGCTGCATGGTTTTGATGTTTTGGCCAGTTGCTTGGTTGGTTTGTTCAGTTGGGTGGTTAGCTGTAACTCGTTTGGTTGGTTGTTTTTCGGTTTGTTGTTGTCGGTTGGTTGGTCAGTCATTTCTTTTGTTTGTCCGGTCCGTTGGTTGGTTAGTTTATGAAATAGTACCCCCAAAAATATGAGTCAAATCTGTTTTTCTCCACCATTGCTGTTGACAAAGCTGGGATCAGAAGTTGTGCTTCTTCCTGATTTTGATTGGTCAGTTAGTATTTTTTGTTTTTACAAGCAAGGCACTGATAAGAAGTTGATCTATTTCTATCCAACTAAGAGTGCAGTGAACTCAACAAAACAAAAACAGCTGAAAGGGTGTGTGCACTGAAGACACTAAGTGCTATAAATTCTGATTACATTGATTTGTGTAGAAAATTAGCACTTTCAGTTTAAAAGAAAAAAAACAGTAGCTGGACACAGGACCTTACTGTTCTAACAGACTTTTTCTGTTGGTTTTTCAAATTCTTTACCTTCCACAAGTTGCCCTTACTGCAAGTCTTACATATTCATTACACCTACACAACATGAAAAGCTATAAGTCTTATAGTGAACTGAACAAAACCAAGATATTCCTTTAAAGTTTCCTCTGTCAAATGTTTACTTCATAAGAAGTTTCTGAATGTGTACTTTAGGACTTTGCCTCATCCTCTGTAACAGTTTGGGCTGTTTGCCTTCATCTGAATGTCAAATGTCTTTGTTTCTTTGGATTTGCACTTGTATTTATCATCTGTGGTCGCCTGTCTTCCCTTTGTTTGTTGGCCATACTGTAGTCTGTTTACTCACAAACTTAGCAACAACCAAAAGTAAACTGAACATTGCTTCAGCTCACTTTCAATGGTTGGCCAACCACTATGATGCATTCAACCTGTGGCAACAACAAGGCCAAAGAAAAGTACAAAAATAAGGACTTTTCATCAGCTGGTGACACAAACAATGTTGTGATAAGTTTTTAGGTTAAAAAAGAGAATTATCCATCATTTTTTTGTAAAAATCTACACAGCAATAACTCTGTAGCCTCATGAAACTCTCAAATCTTATACATTTACTTTTTGCTTGAAACATAATGGAAAGGCTTTCACTGATACTTCATTTTCTTTCAATTCTGATTGATTCATTGAATGTTATTCAGTCCATTTCAATGAGCTCTTCAGGCTCATAAGAGTAGGAAGAGCACCAGTGCAAACACTAATAACAGTATGCTGCTTATTCATGCGGCATCCCTATGCTCAAATCAGCTGATTGAGAGAATGTGTTTAACATTTATCAGAGGATAAGTGCAGCTTTAAATCAATGATGAATCTAAAATGAAAAGTATTCGCATGGAAACATTAGTCCTGACAGTAAGAAAAAATGATCTGTGCTATAAATTTTACACTCAAGTGCCCAAAGATTCGGACAATTAATGAACTTAAATATACTGGAAATCTTTTCCACAGCAGAATATTGAAGCGCTGCTTACTGAGCTTTTTCCTGTAAACAGCTCCTTCTTATGTCAGCGAAAATGCCATTTCTTAAGGACCTTCAATGTCCCACAGTAAATATTTTGCTTATCAAAGCTGTTAGAAATAAATGGTGGTGTGCAATTGGATAAGGGAACCCTGCTTTAAAAAAAGAGTTGTAAATGTCACCCTTTACATCCCCTGAGGCAAGCTTAATGTTAGGTCACGATATACTGCAGTCATTCTCTTTAAGGCAGAAGTTTGTGAGGCTCTCTGGGACATTTTTTAGATAAGCTGGAACATGTTGGTGCACTAGACCGTAAACTGTACAATGAGATGGGCGGCACATGTGACATCAAAATATTTAGAGCTGCCCTACTGGTTGGGTGCAATACATGTCCTCCATGTTAAGAAGAGACACTAGTTGAACTGCATAACTGAGGCCTAGTCCACACATAGCTAGGTAAATTTGAGGTTTTCCTCCCATGATTTTTAAACAGTCCTCTCCACACATGTTACATCCTCAAATATCATTGTCTATATGAAAAACTAACCGCCTGTGGCATGTCTTTCCTTCATTGTGCAGGTGAAGCAGCTCACTCACAGACAAAAGCAATGTCCCTGCAATTACCTTTTTATTTTCAAAGTTGAACTGCCAACCTAACATTGCAAAGCACATCGATTGGTCCGATTCATGTCTGTCATCAGGGAAATCAATGTTACAAAGCTTGTGAGCATGACAATGTGAGATGGGAAATTAAAATCTTTTTTGTAAAAGTTTAACACAAATAATACTGGTTTGAATCAAATTTGTCTATTCTATACAATCATGTTCTGAATTTTGGAAATGATTACATCTATCTTATGTAAATAAACTTTTCACTCTGAAACTCATCGGCTCAGTAGGCATTCCTGTCTCCACCATCAGCTGTGCAGGTAAGTAGGGAACACTGCAATATAGAAGCTAATATATGAAAAATTCAAATATGAAGAAGCTGTGACAAAGATGGAGAGAGACTTACACGAGAGTATAATAATCAAATGGAACTAGTGATTAAATGCTCTTATGCACATACAGCCCTGTACATTGTACATACATTTTTAGAAGTGGGTATACTCTATGGCAGTGTTCCCAACCACTTTACTTGGAGCCTCCCCTCTATGTACCTTACAAAAGTGGACGTCCCCACCCCCACCCCCACCAGGACCCAAGAGAGAAGAAAACGTGACACACTGCCATCAAAAATCGAACTTAAATTTTAGTTATTTCACTGATAAAAACCTCATCAAAACACCTTTGTTTAAACTACTTAATGACTGCTTTATCGTGGTTTTAGTGAATATTTGCTAATCTAATTCTGGCACCTTCAGAGTAGACAAAGCCCCCCCCCCCCCCACACACACACACACACAATCTTGGGAACCAATGCTCTATGGTGCCAAAAAATTAAGTGGGGTACATGTTGCTCTGCACCACTGATACAGCTTAATCTTACACACAATTATCAAAGATACAAAGAAACACAAACTGAATGACAGATTGATAGTAACTGAAAAAAAGCACCCCAAAGTGAGTCACTCTGAGCGTTATGCTACAGAAACAGTACATCATCTCCTCCTGTTGTAGCAGCCTTAAATGACGAGTGTTGTAGAGCGACCCATGTCAGGTATTCCCAAGACTTTTCTTCTAACTTCCCTAGTTTGTCTGAGCTGGGCTTAACACAAGAGTCACATCAGCGTATAACTTAAATGTCACTCAAATCTGATCTTCTGTGGACGGAACCAACCTGAGAATAGGTCAGATAAATGCGGGTTCATGTAGTTAAAGTAAAGGGTGGAACATCAGTGCTGTAGTTCTATCAGTCAGCAACCTTTGATACATTATCTCTAGTCCAAATGAAGTCCTCACTTCAAAATGTCAGTGACTCTAGTGAGGCTATTTTGGCTTCTCTTTTGTACAAGGGAATCAGAGACAGAGACCAAGACATGCATCTCTGATATTATTCTGCAGTCTTTGCTTGATACTCAAGTAGATGTTTGTTTTCATCATCAACTGATTACAAGTTAGCAGAGCCTAAAGTTATGCTAATTTATGACCAAGGCTGGAAGTAAACCAAATGTAAATCAGCAAAGGCCTGGTAGTTTATATTCATGATTAAAAACTGAATATGTTTCCAAACTTAAGTGATAAACAAATTCTTTTTGGCAAAGATACACTCCACGCACCTCTCTCTCCTTTAACCAAAACTGCCTGTTTGATATTTTTGTGGCGATTTCAAAAGTAGCATGGGCCATCAAAGGTTTCTTTTATGAAATATTCTAGCTTTAATTTTTTTTATCTAGAATCTTATCTTCAGTAAAACTCCTTCTATTGCTTTTTGTAAGGGTTGGGTCATGTGGCAGACATCTTTCTCTGTACAGTGTGTCCTCAGCATATCCAAGGTGTGAGCTGAAGTATAAAGATGAAGCTGCACTTTCATAGAGAGGCTGATAATTAGCATTACATTCCATTTTAAAACTGATAGCATTTTGTTAAGAATAAAAAAAAGAGATCTTAAGAGACAACTTTGATATTTCACCTCTTCTGTAGGAGTGAAAATGTGACAGTTGGTGTCGTGACAGAAATGGCCAGACACAAGTGATGAAGGAAGGAAGTTTCTTAAGCCATTTGACGATCTTACAGATGTTACATAAAAGGAAGACTGGGAGGATCCGTCCCCCCCAATTATGAAACTGTAGAGAAGCAGTGTGAAGAATGTGAAGATTAAACTAGTAAACAATCTGAAGTAGATATACCTTACTGTAGCCACTACAAATAAGCAGCACAAGCATGCATGAGATGCAGCAACACAAAGGCAGCTTGCAGTTCTGAATTTCTCTGGTTTTGAAACATTTGAAAATAAAAGGCAGTTTACACCCCTAATTTGAAAAGTTAAGTTGATGCATAAAGTGTGAATGAAGACCGAATGCAATGTTCTGCACATCTCATAAACCCATATTTCAATTACAATATAACATAAACATATCAGATGTTAAAACAGGCATTTTACCATTTCATGAAAACCCCCCAAAAAAACACATCTCAAAAAAGTAGGGACAGGGCCATAAGTATCATTGTGTAGCAACCCCCACTTTCAAAGGGGACATATGCAAAAATCACTTTTTCAGGCTTTTCTAACAAAAAATATGTGTCCCTGGCCTGTCCGCAATCCCCTTAAGTACCAGAAAAATCCATTCCCTCCACCCCTCTCTTTCTCCACCATTCAGAAAATGTGTGCTAAAACAGGCCGTTCTCAGATTTCCCCCTCCTGATGTCATGTGGGGAGTTAGCACCGCCCCCAGGTTCAGTTTGCCCTCCCCGCTAAGTCCTCCCCTCCTCTCCTGATCTGGCAGCTGAAAGAGGGATCAGGGGAGCCATATCCATTAAGCCACATCCATTTCCTGAGAGAGGCGGAGTCACACAGTTCAGTAACATTTAAAGCCACAGACACAGAAACAGCTCGTTCTGAGCAGGGCAGAAACAGAGTTTTTAGGACATAAAAAAATCCAATACTGGAGTGTTTTTTCAGCAACAGATTTCACGGGCATGTTTTGGGGACCTCTGAGACCAATATTAACGTGTCTTTAAAGGGGAAAATATATGTCCCCTTTAACAATAGTCTGTTTTTAATTTTACACAGTTCCTCAACTTTTCTGGAATTAGGCTTGTAAGTGAAGTAAAGCATTTAAGACATAGGAGTGGTAATTTTTTAAGTAAATATAGACCTTTAAGTTCAAATTTTCTACATATTGTAGCTTTAGGGGTTCATGGGTTAAAATAACATGATGTTTTATGTACATATTACCAGAGATGTCTAATTCTTTAAACCCCTAAAGTCTTTTTATAGCAGATCTGTGACAATGCAGATAAATTTGACTTGACATCATTGTGCAACCACAAATATTTAACAAGTTTCTCCTGTTGACAAAACTGTCAATCAAATTCCCAATTCCTCCCGCGAGGTGTGAAAGATATATTTAGAATCTAAAAGTTTTCAGGCTGAGCTGCAGAGCCCCGAAAGTAGGGCAACACACTAATGTCAAATAACACGTACACAGGGCCATATATTGTAATAAGGATGTAAACAAAAGCCTGACCCTACAATCAGCTGATAACGGGTCACTGATATCTGAAATGTATACAACACATGGTGGAAAACGGACACGTGAGGTAGTTAAGAAACTGACTTCATTACTGGCAGGGTTTATAGGACTCTGCAGCATGTGAGCCAGCAGCTGTGTGGTTCCACAGTAGCTGTAAAACACCCGACACGCTCACCTTATCTATATCATATCTGTTTGATAACATTCAGTTATTGATCAGCTGGTTAGGCTTTAAAAACACCTAAAGAGAGGAAGTTTTTTCACATATAGTTTGAATCTAGCTCTGCTATTCATACAAAGAACCATTTTTAACGACTTTAAAGTCACAAAAATCTGTACAGGGGGATCAAATCAGCCAAGAAGTGAATGCTATCTCTATAATTGTGTCAAATATCAGGCTAGCTATTTGGAGACTTTAGTCTAGCAGGGCATTTAAAGTAACACTGACTGGCTTTGATGAAAGGTATGTGGGTCTTCTCTGCAGGCGCAGCATCCAGGACAGTAAAGCAGACGGCTCCTTTAATCATTGTCTTAATGCTGCATACAGCCACAGACCTCACACTGACACTGTCAAAGGAGAGCACACAGGCTGGACCAGACTCTTTTATTTCCTCCTGTAATCATCTGCACAACATATATCTTGTTTTTCATTTATATATAGCACTCATTTAAACCTTTTCCTGCACCTGCTGCTTGTTGCTACTGCACCTGCAGTCTCATCTGATCTCTGCCACCTCTGGTGTGTTCATATGGTGGACTTTTTGAATCTCTTGTCTACATTAAAGGCATATGAACCTTTGCATGGAGTGTGGATGTATAGGTTTTGAGGGAAGAAAAACCATTTGTCTTTTAACAAGTGAAAAGTTGTATTTTTAAGCAGCACAACGCAGGGGTTCCTCCACTGCAGCCTTTTTAAGTCTGCTGAAAGTACTAACTTATGGTAGAAAACTTAGTTCTGATCATGGACCATATATGGAGTTTATATAGCCTCTATGTCAGCTACTGGTTTGTTTGCAATGATTTCAAAGTCTGTGGTTTAACATTTCTGACTTTCAGTGTTGGCTTTTTAGTATATAGTGATCATGGTTGGGTGAGAGGGTGGAGCAAAAGAAGGGAGAGGGTCGACAAAAGCATGTAATCACAAATGTACTCCTTTTCACCAAAGACCAAATCAGAGCTGGTGTCTAAACCCTCTATTTGTTTTGGACTAAATGTAAGCTGTAAACCTTTTTGGAGCTTAATTGTATAAACTTAGGCTTTATATGTATAGTGCCTACAAAAAGTAGTCAAAGTGAAAACAGATTTCCTAAAAGTAATGTCAGTTGAATAGAAGTATGTAATGTGTAGTGATTGCATAAATATTCACCCCCTTCTTGGGGGAATTGTGGACAGGCCAGGGGCACATATTTTTGCTAGAAAAGTCTCAGAAGGTGTATGCTGCATAAAATGTAACCTTTAAGGGGGGAAAAGTGGAGGGATCATCCTCAATATACTGATAGATTTCTGATAGTAATTGCAGCGTGCTGGTCCTTTAAGAGGTTTAACATGTTTTTCACTTTGCATGTCATCACATGACTGCAATCTGTCCATGTATGCACAAACATCCTGAAAATGTCCTGAATTATCCTGAATGTGCTGCATGTTTGGACACAAACATCATCAGAGTTTACATCCTAACCCTCCCCTGAAATTCCCCTGCTAGCCCTCCGCAACCCCTCCACTGACTGACAGGCAAACTGTGGGAAGACTTCCTGCCGTGAGGGACAGGTGTGAACAAGCAAGTCAGGAAATTTCCAGATTATTTTAGGGATGCATGTGTGAAACAGCTTACTAGGGGTGCCCTCAGTTAAAATTCAGGGTGAAAAACTCTGTCATTTGCATTCACCTATGCAGCTCACCCATGTTAATTTAGTAAACTTTCATCATTTTTGTGCCAGTGCGAGAACGGCCAAAGAAAAAAGAAAAGAACTTAAGGGGCATGTACTTTACAACAAACAGAGAGCTTGTAAAACAAACCCATTTCTTCCACTTAACTTCTGTAGCGTCTAACTTTGATGTTCTCTTCTCTGTTCTTGGCTCACATTCTCGCTACTTTTAATGACTCGTACATCTGCTCTGTTTTGCACAACCATCTTTCTTTTTTTTCTGCTGAGTGAGGATTTTTGCTGTAGCATAATGCTTAATTATGAGAAGAACTATAAGCGCTGCAGTTTGGAGAAACTATGCTATGCTTTCTTTGAAGATCTAACAGAAGAAGTATGGGCCTTCTGTCTGTGGTTATAGTTTAAGTAACACCTCTGTTTAAGGCACATTGTAGGTGTGAAGTTTAATGCCAGCATAGGCAGGTGTGATGACTATTTATAATGTGCAGTCCACTGTGTACCTACAAAACAGCACGTAAGACTGTGTTTTTTACCACTGCCAAGAAAACCACTGATCCTTTTAGACGCTTTACAATGCAACATTTCTACAAAAAAACCTGGATTGTTAGATTTATTTGACTGAGAAAAGCAGTGAAAGAGCCTGTCTGAAATGAAAGAGAAAGCACGGTAACGATATGAAACACTACATGATACGCTCCATTGAAACAACAAAAGATTACAATAAAAAATGCAAACTCTTTGAAGTGATTGTGTTTGATTTGTATCCCTGAAGGCAGCAGTTCACCTTTAAGCATCTACAAAACAAGCTTGTGACAGCCAAGTGTTTCCTTGTTGTTGCGTACGACCGTATGAATTATTTTCCCTGTGTTTTTTTTTGTATCTGCTGGACTGCAGACAAAGAATAATGTTGCCTATGGCTCGTTCTTTAAAAGCCAGCACTCGCCATCATAGCTGCACAGATGGTTTAAGCCTGGAGGAGAAAAAAATGGTGGAAAGTGATCAATAGATAACCTCAGAAGGCCTCTCACATGGCTCCCCCTTGTGGGATGAGGAGGACCGTGGCTTGGTATGATTTGCATTTTATACACTCACATGTAGAGAGATTTACTGTTAGTGAACTGCTGGGGATTCACTGTCCTGCTCAAGGACATTTTTGACTGCAGAAATGGCTGGCACAGACCAGAGCTATAAACTCAGGGTCATGCTGTCAAAGTCTAAAATGTTTCTCTTTTTGCATCAGCCCTGGTGTGCAGAGTTTAATCATGAATTTGTTGCATTCAGACTCCACTGAGACTCCTGTGACATCTCTACAAAGGAGGTCAGAGCGTGTAGGAAGAGGTTTGATGTCCTAGTCAAGGACACTTTGACAGCGATGGACACACGTGTCTCAGTGGACTTAGCAGTTCATTACAATGATGATATGGACTTAAGAGGACTATCATGCCTGACCTCTTTCTTTTCCCTAGTGCTGGGGAGAAATAGCCACCACTGCAGTGGACAAAAGAAAGGCAGCATCATGAATTTTTATTCACTTGGTTAAGCAGTACTGTCTGGAGCCTCCTATGTTATTTCTGAGTGCAGACAAAATTAGGAAATATGCGAGCTCGGCTGAATTTATATTAAAATTGGATTAGGATTACATTGGCCATCTTGTGGTATTAACTTTTCCTGTGAAATCTACTGCAGCCTCCAGAGTAAAATCAACATCGGCTCCCTGCACACTTGAGTCAGGAAAGCTTTCCACTGCACTTTGACAAAACAAGCATTCATCAATGAAAAAAAAAATGCCTTGTTTGCACACAGCACACTTGAGTTATGTTTGAGTTTAATTTATGCCTCCAAAGGGATGCGTAAACAATTACAATTACTTGCGGCAGTCACAGTAAATCACGTTAAATCAGTATACTAAAACAACACCAGCAGATTTACATGCAAATTGGCCCAGAGAAGGTGGCCACATCAGCGCTTGAGGTTTACGCCGTTTCAGAAGGTGTTGCAATTTAAATGGTTTAGGCCGTAAACAAAACACTTCACTCCAAAGACAGCAGGAACAGTAAAGACTAAAAAAAAAAATAGTGCTGCTTTTATAAAACTGCTCCAAACTTTTCATAAATCACAGCTTTCATGTAACTGTGAGGCAATGCCACAACCTTTCCTAGCACCAGCTACTCAAACGCACTCCATCTCCACTCATTACAGTGCTAGACGAGCGTGAAGTGTCTCCAATAGTGAGCAGCAGGACTGTTCATCAGAGGTGACGTACAAGTGGGAGCAGGGGATTGGGAGACTGATGAAGCTGTGATCCAAACACACGCCGCCGCACCTCCACAACAAGCCCAAGGAACAGATTCATCTGACGCGAATCAACAACAGCGCCCGGTGTACACAGGCTCCATGCATAATTAGCACTATAGACACAGTGTGCAGGAATATGCTCAGACTGCAAACAGCTCTCTGATTCAGGGGAGCGGCAGAATAAATAGGTGCTTCTGTGGGTTTATTGTCAACAGGCATGAAGAGGAATTTAAATCTGAAACTCAAAGGATCCTCATGTTTGGAGGAATGTGTTTACTTTGTAGGAGCCAAACTTAGTCTGGATTGTGCCATCAGCTGTGAATACTCTATACAAGTGACTCATTTCTAACTAGACAATGTGCCAAATGTGAGACTTTAAGAGGAATTTTCAGCGGTAGACTTCATCCAGGTTACACACAGACACGGATATTTATATAAAATATTTTTATTGGTGATACAAGGAAGCATTGCAAAAATTCATAAAACCCAAACAATGTATAAATCCTTCCTGAGGAGCAAAAATAAAACTCTGAGCTTATACCATCTCACATGAATATTCAACAGCTGTACAAACTATTTACAGGCATTTATTTTCTAAAAAACAGAAGTAAAACTGATGCTGCAGATGTTTGGTGGGAGCTTGAATCTGTCATTTGCATTTGTTTGTGTTTGATTTAAATTTAGATGATGAGTTTTTTTATTACAGGTTCAAAAAGTTAAGACTGTCATTACTAAATTTGTTTTTGTGTCTTCTTATCCGTAACAAGAGCACCTAAACATGTTTTCACTTCATACCTGCTTGTAGAAAAGTAGCCAGTTCATCTGTTTCCATTGTCGAAACAGTTCTTAAAAAACTTTGCAAATGCACAGTTTTGATTTCAAAAGCCAAGTAAGTTTCTGCAAAACAATGACTCCAGCTGTGTCCCAATTCAGGGCTGCATCCTTCAAAGGGCTCATTTGAAAACCAGGCACATCAAGGCTCTTTTAAATGACAAATCCATCCTTCTTTTCCCAGACCATAAAGGATCCATTCAGTGTAACCTTGGTGGCCCAAGATTCAGTAAAGGCCAAATTATCAACTCTAAACCTGCGGTTCCAAACTGGTTCTTCAGGACCCCCTACCCCTACTTCCCCTTCCCAACCCCAGTGTGGCTTCAGCACGATGGCTGTCAACATGAGTCTGGATCTGCTCAAGAGTCCTGCCCCCTTAAAAGGCAGGTTTTACTCACCACTGTAACAGGGCTAAATACTGCTGGTGCTGGGCTCATGGTGATTAGCGCTGGTCTTTTAAATAATAGACCACAAAAGAGAATACAGTCTAGACCAGTGATTATCAGCTGGTGGGTCAGAACCCAAAAGTGGGTTGTGGAGCTGTTTACATTCGGTCGTGAATTTGTCTGAGAGTCTTTTAAGTGCTTTTGTTTCATTTATGTTTTTGACATGGTTTCATAAGAGATTTTCTCATTGATTTGTTTCAAGAAACATAAGGCAATTTTCCCAAAACTGTTAAGGATCATTATTATGTGGTTCCATCCGTTGTCACAGAGCTAAACAGTTACCACCCACTTTTTCCATTAACGTCAACTTCACCCATAGCAGCCAGCAGGCTCCACCAATCAGAGATATCCCTGTGACACTCTAGGGTTATGGGTAAATTAGCATACAAACTTCTACATCAGCGACCCCAAACCACTGAACCATGGACTGGTACCGGTCCACGGGTCATTGGTACTGGGCTACACAGAAAAAAATACGTTTTTAAATAAATTTCCATTTTCTTGACCATCAAGCGTCTGATGGATGTTTTATTTTTAAAAATGACCAGAATCTCTTCTGTTATGTCAACTATCTGTGCCTTTTGACCTCTTAACACATGTCCAGACACTTGTCTCTGTGACAATACCCAAAGTTTAAGCCCCCACTGATTCAACACTATGTTTTATCTGCACTTTGTTTTAATGTCATTTGTGCCATTATATTTCACTGTATTTATTCCCACACATTGATGTCTGTTCAAGGAAAAATTTGTCTTTCATTAAACGAGTCTGTGGTGCAAATAAGGTCAGGGACTGCTGTTCTACATGACTATGTATCATCGTTTCACACTCAGGTAGCTCATAGTAGGTCTGCCTTGAATGGTTATGTGGCAAAGAGGACAGCCCTCTCCATGACGTTTTAAAGGCATTTTGTGAAATTTCAGGGTAGATGCACCTCAGCTGAAACTCCGGGGTTTAGATACTCTCCAAGTTCTGTTAGCTAGTCGCAGTGCAGATGTTCACATGAGGCACATATTCAGGAAGAGTAAGGATTGGATAAGTCTAAGAAGCTAAGAGGAAATCCTCTACATACCAGACTCTCATACAATAATTAGGTCTTCCCAGGCTATGAAGCCCTCCTAAGGATGCTTCCCCTGGGTTGGGACATTAATCAAGAATCTCTAAAGAAATGCTACTTACAGAGCAGTAAAAAGTGCTTTTGTTGGGAACTATTTTTAGTGGCAGATGAAAATACATTTCGTGCTCTTGTAAAAATTTAAACAGTATAAAAAGCCTTTGTGCATTAGCCTCCATTGAGCTACAGTGACCATGCTGATGATAATTATTGCAGGCATTGGGTCAAAATCTCCAATCTCCAAATCACTACTTTTCAGGGAAAACTCTGCATTTTCCAAATAATTAATTAATAGTTACGACAATTTTTGTCGCTTTAAAATTAGTTAAAACCCACTGACAAATGTTACAGGTGACCAACAGCACTGATTTATGAATAAATCAGCACAGCGTTGTGTAAAATGTCACCTTGTGTAAGTTCCTGGTGCAGCATGTTTATGGACAATGCACAAAGCAGACTGAGTTTTGACCTGTTAGTATGATCAATGCATTAGCATTCGTCGTGTCAGGATTTGTTTAAAAGTTGCTAAAAAAACGGGCTGCTGTTGGTAGAGCAAGAGGCTGCAGCACTGATAGCAGCTGGTCCTGGTTCTGACTGGTGTTTGGAGCATGTCTTCTAACTCTCTCTCTCTCTGTGTTTCCTATCTCTCTTCAGCTGTCCTGTCTATTAAAGGCAAAATGCCAGAGAAATATTCATTATGGAAAAAAATGTTTGGAAATCATTAGCCTTAGTCTTGATATTCTTCATGAATTTGATAAAACTAGTCAGTAAATTATAATATAAATATCAACTGATGCAACTCAAATGACCGATGCAAACCTCCCCTGAGTGATAAAAGGAACAGAAACATTATAAATCACTTTAACATAATCTGTAAAATTAATAATAACATTCCTTCATATTTGACTGTGTGACACTGTGCAAATTGTTCCTCTCTGCTTTTTCAGCAGAAAGCGTGGCCGTTCAGGTCTTTGTGCTGACCTCATTCATGCGCGGGTGTGATTATTTTCCAAGTCGTTTAAGTCACATAAAAGCATTTAATTAATAAGCGCCCATCCATTCGTGGATCCTCTTCATAGTTAGCTGAGCATTACTTCTCAGCGCCACTGAGGCGAATCCCCTTAATTGAGTGGTGTCATGAGAGGCATCTGTAAACAGCAGGCACAAAATAAATAGTTTCATGTACATGAGGACCACCCCTACAGCTAATTTTCTTCCTTCATAATTGTCAGTGTTCCCGGGGGGGAGAGCTCTGTCTTGTGCACAATGAGTCCCTTCTCATTTATTCTCTGTCATTATTATTATTTCCTAGATACACAGATATATTCACGTGAGCATCTCAAGTGCATTTTGTCAAGGTGGTGTTGTTTAGTTTTTATGATGAATGGTGGAGCGGATGTGAGCTTGGTCAAGAGCTATGGATCACTGAGCTTGTCTTCTCTGAACAGCCTCCTGGCAAAGTTTGATGCATGACCTGAGCTGTGCAAGTCAAAACAGAACAATACATGTGGGTCTCAGTGGCGGTGTGTGTGTTTAGGGAGAGAGGATGCAGCCTGGGGAGTACTCTATATAAATATCCTTCAGCTTCAAACATTTAATTTAGTAAATCTACGTCCTTTAAGATAATTTGTCCTTTCTTTTTAGGGCCTATATAACAGAAAAAAGTCTTTCTTTTATCCCCATGGGAGACATTTTCATTCCTTTTATAAAAAAATATCTGACTTCAGTGCTTAGATACCAATCTATGACAGCTATTTTGAGTGCAGAACCTTGTGCAGTCAGTCTTGCTTGGTGGTATATTGGATCATGTCTGTCAGCTGTTTGTTTGTGTCAGAGGATGTGGGACAGTCGTGGAGTGTAGTCTGCTGACATCTGTCATCATCTCGGTCTCCCTCTGTGAGCCTGTTGCAGGAAAGACACAACAAGCCCTTCATTGCCAACATGTCATGCAGAAGAAGAGGCTGAACCTCTGACACACAATGCTGCTTTTAAAAAAAAGCTGCCACCATGTCACAAACACTCAAGTCTAAATAGATTTTTATGGCACAGAGATGACTGTCAATCGTGAAAATGCAGCATCCAAGAGCTGTCAAGCTTCTCTCAAGAAATGAAAACTACAGACAAAAGCACACAGTGGAGAGGAGACGGTGCAGGTGGAAACAGGACTATAACTGCAAACATACACAGGATGCACAGTGTGACATGACAGACTTTAAGTGCACATCTTAGACAGGAGAATGTGCACCATTTTGCTGCACTTCTAAACCTTCAAAATATGTCTCACTCACCTGTCGTGGCTGTGTGGGGTGTGCATGGTGCCCGTGGGTGTGTGCATGCCTGTGCCCTCCTGTGTGGTGATGATGGTTGCCGGGCATCGTGGCGTGATGGTGCTGCGTGTTGTGTCGCTGCTGTACATGCTGATGTCTTTGAGCCACAGGCATGTTTACAGGAGGTCTGGGAGGCTGAATTCCCCTTACTGGTGATCTGTGGTGCGATTTTGGGATTGTTTGAAACTGAGCAAGGGGGATCACAGGTGGAGGAGTTGGTGGCCGTTGAGCCACAGCAGCAGGAGCTTGCGCCTGTGGCCCAGGGTGAAGGAGGGCGGCCTGAGTTTGTTGTCTTCGATTCTGAAATGTCTGAGCCCTCTGAGTGTGGGCTGTAAGTGCAGCCTGGGTGAGGGCAGTGGGATTACTTTGAGCAGGAGGGTTCAGAGTTGGAGCAATGCCTGCTTGGCGAGGTGGATTGGCTGCTTGTATGACAGGCTGCGTGTGCGTGCCCAGACCTCGTGGTGTTTGTTGGACTGGTTCTGCTCTGTGCTGCGGGGCCATGTGTGTCTGTGGAAGGTGATTAGGATCGGCCAAAGCTCTTGTATCTGCAGTGTGCAGGGCTGTGAGTCCCTGTTGTGTCATCAGTCCTTGTGACAGAGCGGAGGGCTGCTGGCTCATGAGAGGGATAGCCTGGGGGTTATAGCTGCGGGTGGCTTCCTGCCTGGGGGCGGTCTGGCTTCCAGGAGATGCTCTGATGTCTCGCAGAGCAGCCTCTCTTTGTGTGTGGCGAGCCGTATCAAGCTGTGATACACTGCGAGAGTCTGGAACGCGACGATCAGCTGATCGGCCACGTGCCTGTCTGTCCACTGATTCGGCATCTCGTCTTCGCGGAGGGGTCCTGCCCCTAGGTCTGTTCTGTGCCCTTGCCTCTCGTATGGGAGGATGGGTGGTGTAGTCTGTTGTGTCAGATGTTTCTCCTCTTTGAGGTGTGTTTGGATACGCAGGCGTCCCTCTGAGGCGATCCCATGGCATCTGTTGCGGGGATGAGGAGCTGACAGAGGTATCATGGGTACCTGGGTCTCTGTTATAACTAGGGTAAGGCCCTGGGTCCTGCCTGTAAGTCTGCGTATTTGCATTTCTTAAAGTGTTATTACTGTTGAAATGTGTGAATCCAGTTGGTATAAGCGCAGGCTGATCTTGGCGACCTGTTTCTACATGACCACTCAGCTCAGGGTCGATATGAAAGGTCCGCCCACTTTGCATTCTGGGATTTACAAGCACCCTCTCTATTAAGCCTGGTTCCACTTGCGGAGCGATATTATTGGCTGCATTCGTTTGCGGAATAATATTATTGGCTGTATTTGTTTGCAAAGCGTTATTATTGGCTGTATTCGTAGCAGGAGCTGAGGTGTCCTGCTGAATCTGTTGGCTGTTGTTTGGATATGAGTTCAGATTGACGTGAATGGTGGGCATTTGCGCATTGTTATTGTTCTGCTGGCCGCTTTGTGGCAGCGTGTTGAGGTTGACATGGACCGCCGGCTGCTGGGCACCACCCTGTATGAGAACATTTGGGGCTTGCTGCTGTGTCTGCACTGGGAATGTGCTCACATTCTGAGCATCGGCACGCGTGAAGGCTGGGTTGTCAATCCCATTGTGCGGAAATGAACTGCTGTTGTGAAGAGAATTGTGAAGGAGTCTATTTGTGTCCGTGCGACCATTGTGTTGGTGCATGTCGGAGTTTTGCAGCCCATTCATCTGCAGCATCTGTGGGCTGCTGCGGTTTTCGTGTGGCACTGAGTTTAAGAGATCAGGCCGGCGTGCTCGTGTGTTTGTGTAGTAGAGAGGGGGTTGGGGACCTTGGCCCAAATCCCTCGCACCATTAGGTCGAGGATCTGGAGGCTTAATGGGACAAGATGAAGAATGAGGGAAGAGAAAGGAGAGACAGCAAAAGAGGGATGAAGGGAGAGGGTTAATTTGTGAAAAGCACCGACACATGGACGAGATAAACACAAAATCAATAGTGAATCATATGAAAAGTTTACAGCGGCTTACTATAGGCCTGGGATTTGGGTTGGACTTAGGCACAAGCACAGTTTCCCTTTGTTGTTCTGCAATAGAAATAGAAAAACTGTTTACAACTGTAGTGCAAGATAACATGCTTGAGCTCTTATGTAACATATGAAAGGACAATGGGATAATTAAAAAGCCAATCAAGCCCCCCTTGGGATAAATAAAGTTACATCTTATCTTTCAAAAGTGTTTGACTCCGCATTATATACAATAAATGGAAGAACAAAATGCCCATTACAGCCCACACAGACTTACCCCTCCTTCGTCGCACAAGGAAGACAATAAGCCAGATGAGGAGTGCAATGATTAAGATCAGCAGCAAACAGCCAATCACAATCCCCACCACTTCTCCAACATCGAGACATATGTCTGAAACAGAGAGGATGGTGTCAGAGGGGGAAAATTAATAAAGATAATGAGTCTGGAGTGGAGACAGACAAACGATAGAGGAGGGAGAGGATGATTTTTAAAAAGGATGATAGGGTAAACAGAGACAGAGAGGAGAAATAAAAATAAAGGAGAAGAGAGTATGTGTGAATGTCACTGAATGACTTTGCCCACATTCCCACTACATCAATCTCCCCAGATACTTTCTGTCCCTCTCCTGTCGTGAAGACGGATACAGGGAGGGAGTCTAAAACCAACCGTCATCATAATCACTCACAGCGAGGTCAGCATCCGCCATAACTCACCTACGATGGTCAGGACAGTGCTGTTCTCCGACGTCCCAGTGGTGATGCTGTTTCTGGCCGTGCACACAAATCGGCCGCTCTCGTCAGTGGAGAAAGTCTCGAGGCTGAGCACCCCGCTGTCCGGCTGACCAGACGCGACCGTCTGTCCGTCACGTTGCCACGTGAACAGGGCAGGGGGCAGCGAGTCGGACAAGCAGGTGAGACGCACCGTCTGTCCGACCAGCACATCTCCTGTCCCTACGCAGTCTTTAGGGCTCTCCTTGGTTAGCACGGGGGTGTCAGGGCCATCTGTTGTGGTGAGATCAGAGGACGTCAGCACTAAAAACATTTGGCTCACCAGCTTGACCAGTTCATCTGTATTCCAAATAATGCTGACTCTAAAGCTCAGATTATGAATTCTGCCAAAGGGTTTATCATTCTGTCAATAACCAGTTTAAATCATCTCACAAGGCTAAAACATTTTGATAAGCCTTCCCTGATCTCATCAGCATATTTCTCAGGTAATGAAGGAGCTCTGCTATATCAGGTAGGGCGTCAAAGCTAAATCACACCAGCTGCCACTTCTCTGAACATGTGTCTAAACAAATCATGTTTACAGTAGAACCTCAGGCTGTGTGATAAAAATCCTGAAACTCAGTTGGGCTTAAAAAGTACTGAATTAAAAAAAGATGCAGTCAGTAAAACAGTACTGCAGCCTGATCTGTATGCTTTTTTATGAATATAAAGTGCAACCATTCAATTAAATTCAACTACATAATTTGGTAGTTCTGTTATTTGTAGTGCTAATTTTGTCAGCTGTTTTTAGAAGTTTAGACAAACATATTTTCACATTTTGTTCTTTTCATTCTTCACAGGTTTAGTCTAGCTTTCATGGACAAACACTCAAAAATATTAGCCCAGTTCTAGTACAAAACAATCCTTACATCTTAGTCTTCACCTCTAATCATAACATTTTCCCTATAAAATAACTTAATCAGATAAAAAGTAAAATTTAAATATATACTCATAATGCACCATCAATACTTGTAATAATCTCAGAATAAAATTATGAAAACACAAACAGATTGAAAAACTGACTTTTGGGATAAAGATCATTGATTTGTATGATACTGGTACTATTGTACTCCTTAATAATCACACTATCAATAATAGTAATAATATCAATAGAACAACTTGTGAATTATTTGGTGGAAAGACCAGACAACATGTACTTAACTGAACTCATACTGTATATCTATTTATATTGTTACCTAAAACATTTCTCTTTGAACAACGGCATTAATTCAGATTTCTCACCAAAAACTGAGAATTTTTGTCTTCATGTTACATTTGAATAAATCATGATTGGGTTTTATTTTTCTCCCCACAAGCAGTCAATTTTTGGAGCCATCATTAAACACACCATAATTTAACCATATGCCACCTCATTTAGTTTGCTAATTAGCTTTATCTCGCCTATTTAACACAAATTTCAACTTTGAATCAATATTTTTAACTAATGGGACTTATTACAAGGTTTGGGAATTTTAAGACAGCTGTTGAGGAGGATTACTGTACAACACCAGCAGCAGCTAATATTACAAGTCTAACCCTCTCATCAGTTCAGAGGAAAGTCTACCACCATTTGGTTTGTTTTGATGTAAAGACTACCACTCAAATACAGACAAGAGATGTAGGTTCAAGCTACCTATCAGCTCCTCTCTCTGTCTCACTCAGGCATGACTACTCCTCCTGCTTTCTCTGGTTGTTTTGACAGACATAAGGTTATACGCACATTGGAGAAATTTGGCAGAATCTGAACATCCATCAGTCCAGCACAGACATTTTAGTCTCTTCTGGTGTTTGTAATGAAAACTTATCTTTCTTTTTGTCTGAGTTTTTATCATCAGCAACCTACTTTTAGCCTGTTCAAACACTTTTAATCATAGTTTTTAGCACTTGATTCCCTGTAAACCTGTTTGTGGGGGATTTTTATAAGAATGTGCTTTTCCATTTATAAGTAGATTGTTGTTGGGTTAATTTTATTTATGGGTCATACTGCGGAGGCAGTTACTGTGGAGAGAGGAGTAGAAGACAAATTTTCCCAGTGGTATGGTATGGTATGTAATGGAATGGTACGGTATCATGTGTTGTGGTATGGTATGGCATGGCATGGCATGGCATGGCATGGCAAGGCATGATGGAATGGTGTGGTGTGGTGTGGCGTGGCGTGGCGTGGCGTGGCGTGGCAGGGCGTGACGTGGCATGGTATGGTATTATTTTGTATTGTTTTGCATTCTGTTATGGTAGGGTGGCGTGTCTTACTGCACTGCATTCAAACATACAGTGTACCATATAATTACCCACGCCGATGAAATCGGCAGGGCGTTATGTAAAGGGTTCCGTATCTTTGTTTGTTTGTTTGTTTGTATGTGTACAAGATAACTCGAGAACGGAAAGACGGATCTTCACCAAACTTTCAGGGAATATTGGGATGGTGACAGGGAAGAATCGATTAGATTTTGGTGATGATCCGCGCACCCATTCAGTTTTTCTCGGACTTCGAAATTTTGAACACCATAGTAATCAATGGGAGCGTAACTGATGATGACTCTTAAGTAACTTATAAGATCCGTCGAGGACTTCTTTCTACTCTTTGCAACCTTTGCAGGGCAAATTCTACACACACGGTCATGTTATCCTTCTCGTAAATACTGAATAAAGCCACCGTGTTGTTAGTATTTTAGCACAGGGGTTGCTTCCTCTTCTTCTCTGGTGCTTAACAGCAGGTCGTGTACTGCGGTGCCACCTGCTGTTTCGGAATGTGTAGTCTCGTGAGAAAGAAGACAAACGCCAGCACTGCCGTGCTGACAAAAATATAAATGTTATCGAGGCTAGTCGTCATGATATCGGACTTATTGGAATGACGTAATAATTTCCTGTTATCGGCCCGTTAGTTTTCGTGCACCCCTATATTCTATCATATTGTATTGCATTGTCTTGTGTCGTAGCATATCGTATCATTTTGCATTCTATGGTTAAATGGTATCAAACTGCATACTTTCATTGTATTGTACCGTACTACATTGCGTCATTTTGTATGATTTCACATTCTACGGTACAGTAGGGTAAGTGCATTGCACTCCAACATGTTGTATCATATCGTATCACAACACATAATTTTGTATTCTATGGTATATCAATGAACACTTTATCGTATTGTACCAAATCACACCATATTGTATTGTACTTTATGGTATCACATTGAATTGCATTCTATATCATAATGTCTGTCAGTTCCATTCATTATATTTTAAGGATAAAACAAGCAAGATTAATAAACCTCATATGATATTTCTAAAGCTTCCAGTGGTAGAAAAGTATCAAAGAAAATTTACATGTGTACTGTACTTGCAGTAAGTACATTTTCTAAATATCTGTACTTCACTTGAGTATTTTTTGGGGGGAAAACTTTTTACTTTTAGCCCATGTTTGTATCACACGTTTAATTACACTGCATTTCTGTGCATGTTCTTGTTACTTGCTAACTTTAACCCAATGTTAGCTCAAGAATTTTTTTTCCATGGCCTACAAAAATGTGTCACAAACCTAAGAAGGCACATTAAGGCCTCTAATGAGTATTATCTTTCTGTTTCACAGTTCAGGTGCATGACAGAAGGAAAATTCACATGTGTTAATGCCAATTCTTGCCTGCACACATGCATTGTGAGACACGTTTTGAGGTTATTTTAAAATCATTTTGAATACTGAAGTATTTTTCAAAGCAAAAATTTTACTTCTTTTACTGAATTATTAATATGACTGAACAACTTCTGCTTTTTGGAGTAATATTTGACGGGGTGTATCTATACTATACTTTGACTCAGAAGCTGTGTACATGATAATGTTGGTTAAAAACAGAGGCAAAATTTAGTTAAACTTTTAAAAAAAAGTTAAACAGAACTTGCATGTCTAAATAAAAATGTAAGTCAACAGTTATTCTGATTGATTATTTTTGCTTTTTAATGAATTTGTTGTATTTTTCATTTAATTTTATGATATTATAATAGGAACATGTCTTTGATTTAAAAGTGCCTTCTGGAAAAAAGACGAAACTTTGAGATGACATTTTATGTTTTAAATTAATGAAAAAGTATCAGAGTCATAAATGAATTGCCATGGCCTTTAGTTCACCTCTAAATTTATGTGCATCAATCATACTGCAAGAATTCAACAGTCCCTTAAGTGAAGGTATCAGATTCAGGCTTTCAAAGGAATTAAATTACCTTTCTATGCATTATTTTAAAAAAAGATGTGTTTTATCCAGTCATAGAAATGTTTTCGTGAGTCTAATGATGTTGAACAATTTCACTGTCAAGTTGACTGGCTGTTTGGAGAGTTCTGTTTGACTTTTTCACATCAGAAATATGGACGTGATCGAGTCTAAGCTGGAGCAGCTCAATAAGCTTATAGTAAGATGTCCAGTCTTGTTCAGCACATTGTACAGTGGATAACTGATAAGCTAGTGCTATTTGTAGTGTCTGAGGCAGATTAGCTGCCACTTGTCCTCATCATGTTCACTCACAAAAGACGGTGAGGCTCTGTGTGGCCGTCTGGCCGCTGACAAGGTTGCTGACAGTGCACGTGTACTCTCCGGCATCACTCCGTCTGGCCGGGTTGATGACCAGAGAGCCGTCTGAGATGGTGATCCTGGAGTCAGCAGTGATGGTTGCGCCGTCTTTCCCCCATTGGACTGCAGTTTCTGTCCCTGAGGTCCACGTACACCTCAGAGACACGTTTCCTGCTTCCACTGCCACAGTGGGAATCTGCAGAGTCACCCCATTCACTGCATCTACAAGGAGAGAGAAGGAAGTTTTACCAAAAGGCTGAATTACAAATAAAAGGTCTCTAACGGCACTTTTCCTCTGGACAAAGAGACAAAAGTTAGAGTGACAAAACAATAGAGGACAGTTTTTATGATTCTGTTGAGGATAATTTGTTGTAATCAAAGCAAGTGAGTGCTGAGAAGGGACAGGATTCAGACAGAAGCACAGATGGTGAGTAAGGGGGCAGACGGTGTGAGTGGTAGCCGAGATGCCTCTTGGCGGAGAGCCGAAGTTAAATAATTGGAGAGGGAGAAGAGGACGGAGGAGGCTGTGACTAAGAGAGGACCTCGGTAGCAACCAAAACATCGAAGCAACAACAAAATAGCTCTAATTACTTGTGTTTTTGCACATTTTCCTCTTTCCTGTGAGTCAGCAGAAGTATTAGTATTTTAGGATTCAGCTGTAAGTTACAAACAAGTGGGAGGTTGAGAGTCGTGCTCAAGAGCAGGGATGTTTCATGATACAGACTTGCTGTTTTTGAGTTTGGAGGATTTGACCTTTTGAGAAATAATAGACTAGTGCTTCTGACAATTTGGTCACCCTTGAACGCCATTATTGTCGTTGTAAGAGGGATTGAAAAACACTGAGCATCATCCCTCCTGGAAATAAAAAGAGACCCTCAGATGTCCAGGCCCCATTACAGCTCTAAATATAAATAGATGCAGATACTGTATGTACTGTATGTGATGACATATTCAGACTACTTTAAAATCAAGCATCTAAGAGCATAAGAGCTGCATATCAAATGAGTTTTAATTAGCATAAAGCCCTGAGCCTGCAGCTCCATCCCCTCCTCCTTTTTCATTAATTTCTCTCGCCTACGACGGGTCACTAATTTCATTACACCTCCTAGTCTAACTCTCTTACTCCCCAAATCCTCCCTCTCCTCTCTACTACTTGTTGCTCCTCCTTAACATTATCTCCTCCCTTGAAACCTCCCTCTCCTGCACACTTCACCACCTCGCCTCCCCTCCCTCATCCTCCTCTTCCTCTTTGTCTCTTACCAAAAACCCTCAGCTGTATCGATCTGGAGTTAGCAACAAGGCCCGTTGTGTCAAGGGGGTCCACTTCCACCGTGTAGTTTCCAGCGTCCCGGAGCTGGGAGCTGCCGATCCTCATCTGGGTGGCGGTTATGGTTATCCGGCCCTGGAACTGGGGCACCGTGTTTATCTGAGAGGTTCCTCCTGTCCACAGACCCAGAGTGACCCCCTGGAACTTCCATGTTATAGACAGGACCTGAGACACCGTCAGCACCGTGAACACACTTTCAGTGCCAGTTTGAACTAGCACCGGGTCAGTCTGGAACTGGATCTGGACCTGGTCTTGAGCCTGCACATTGGCAGTGAGGAGTACTAAACAAGAAATACACAAGACAGAAATAGTGTTGAAGTTCATCAGACATAGACAAGATGAGTTTGATTTTAAGTTTCTAGTATTTTTTATTTATAAAACACTAATTCTGAAGTATTTGAGTTGGGCTGCAGTGATATCACTGCACAGTAAGATGGTTCCTGGTTCAAATCCTCATCGAACAAAGTCCTTCTAAGTTTTCATGTTCTCCCCTTGCATGTGACAGTTCTCTGGCTTCCTCCCACAGACCAAGCTCATTAGGCTATAAGTGACTCTGAATTGTGTGTAGAGGAAAGTGTGCCTGGTTGTTTATCTCTATATGTCAGCCCTGTATCTGATTGGTGACCAGTCCAGGTTGTACCCTGCCATTCACTCAGTGGTAGGTGGATCAGCTCCAGCCCCAATAACCCTTAATTGGATAAGTGGTAAAGATAACAAATGGATGGAAGAATTGTAGCTTTGACTTACAACCCCAGTTCCAAAAAAGTTGAGGCAATGTGTGAAACAATTTCAAAAAAATGTTCATCAACGTAAAATAAAGATTGTGAATATCCCACCATCTACAGTAAATATCAACATCACCAAAAGGTGCAGAGAATCTGGAGAAATCTCTGTACACAAGGGACGAGGCTGAAGGTCAATAATGGATGCTCATGATTTTTAAGCCCCAGTTGGCATTGCATTAAAATCAGGCCTGATCGTGTTCTGAAAATCACTGCATGGGCTCAGAAACACTTCCAGAAATCATTGTCTGCAAACACAGTTGGCCGTGCCATCCATAAATGCAAGTCAGAGCTGTATCATGCAAAGAAGAAGCCAAATGCGAACACAATCCAGAAACACTGCTGTCTTCTCTGGGCCAAAGTTCATTTAAAATGGACTGAGGCAAAATGGAAAACTATTTTGAAATTCCTAATAGTTGCATTCTGTTATTATTTACATTTTACTCAGCCACCCTATTTTTGGAGTTGGGGTTGTAGTAATACTTTCATGCCATGACTTTTCAGAGGCAAATGATAAATAGAATATGAACTTAAGCTTGAATGGGGCTTTTTTAGTTGTCTGACTTCTTTTATACTTTTACTCATCAGGTCACACTTAACATTCACACCCACTCACTCCACATTCACACACTGATGGTGGAGGCTACTATGTAGAGTGGCCATCAGTATTAGCTAAGTCCATCCATGCAGATCCCCACAGAAATGACACAGTATTGGGGTTTTACCCAAGGACAAATCAATATGTGACTGCAAGAGCTGGGGATCAAACCCCTGACCTTCCAGTTAAGAGATGACCAGATCTATCTACTGAGCAAAATAAATATATACATTATTCAGACTTATTTGACACATATTCATATTGTGTAAGGGTACAGAAAAAGTTTTTTTACATCACAAAATATTAAACGTAAGGAATGTAACAAAACACCCAACTCGTGATAGCATACTGTACATAACCACATTTTCTTATTTACAGAAAAAAATGCATGACCATATATCATTTGTTACATATTAAATATTTAACATATTGCACTTAAACAAAAAATTTTATTTTAAATAGGTACAAAATCACAAATTTATTTTTGACGGCTAAACCTGATTAGAATTATTTATATTTTAATAACAGTAAAAAAGATGAATTTAGTAACACAGAATTATATATTTGAATGATATGAATATACCTTTTTAATTTTTGCAAGATGAGGGTGATGGCTGAGATTTATATCTGTAAGAAAGCTGGATGGTAATGATAAATAAATGGGGCAGGGATTAATTGAATGTGTACCTCTGTGTCTCCTTTTTGGATGTACAGTGCTTAACAAATTTATTAGACCATCCTAACCCTAACCAAAGTAAGGTTTATGCCACAGCTGCCCTAAATTAACAGCATTGGTGTTGACCAAAATCATTTTTTATGTTTCTGCAATGGTTAATACACCGATATGTAGCAGCTCTTTAACCCAAATGATATTTTTAATGCTAAAATATAATTATTATTGTTAACCATGAATTTTCAAATTTACTGATTTACAAAAAAACTGAAAAAATAGTAAAGCACATTATTATTTCTTGATTAATATGTCAAATTATAGTTATTGACTTGCATTCCTGAACAGAAAAACGAGTTTTAGTGGTTGAATGTTATGCTTGATTAATTTCTGACTTCTCAGAGAAGCCCAGTGAGCCGGCTCAAATTTTGGTGAATTCAGTTTGAAATTCCTCATTCCTGTTCAAAAAAGAGTCCCCATTAAAGCACTTCATGATGCTGGATGGTCTTTGAGAAAAATATGATAGGTGGTCTAATAAATTTGTTAAGCACTGTATAAACCAAATCTTTGTCTGACATTCTTGTATTGCATGGTGTTGTCTACTTTGGGTAATTGTTATTATAATTTCATATGACTATTTTGCTCTCTCTTAACATATTAATATATATGTTGATTATTTCATCACATTTCTCTAAAAATAAAAATTCAAAACAACAATTCTACTCATCTTTTAAAATAGTAATTTTTTTTTTTTACATTTGAGTTTGGTTAGTTGACAATAAATACATTATTCTTTCATGAAATGTCACTTTTAATATCCTACAAAGAAGCCAAAAACATACTTTGTAAGATCAGTTTATTGTTTATACTTGTAACAACTATGGATGGATGGATGGCTGGAATCCTTAACTGTATTGTAAGGTATCATTACATTCTTTATCATGAGCTCACAGATAATGATGTTTAGTTAAAAATCCCATGTTCTCTTCTATAATATTTGGCTTACCCCTACTAAAAAAGTAGCACTGTTCAAATTCAGATTATTCCTCTTAAATTACATTTTAGGTCCCAAAAAGTTCAAACTTAGAGGTCGTCACAACAGTCGGAAACAGACTAGCTGTGCAAGTCAAGCTCTGTAGCTCTGTATGTCAATATCTATTAAGGTGATGTTTGTAATTTGATAAAGAGAACAAAAAACTGATAAAGCAGAATGAAATGTTAATTATGTTTTGCAGGTATTTTGTTAGAAAACTTCAGACTCTGTGAGAATGTGGCACCAGCGTGATTAAAATGAGATTACCAAAGTGATTTTTATCAACCCTGAAGGGAACATGAATGTTTGTACCAAATTAAAGGGCAAACAATCCAATAGATTTTCCAAATCTCAGTTTGGTGGAGGAAGCAAAACACCCACAAAGTAATGTTCCAAACACAAATACTTTCAAAAATGTTTAAGATTAACAGGTGTAAAACTTTATGACTCATTTTCTTATACAAAACAAGCAATATTAGGTTTTATAATTTCACTTTCTGAGTTATGTGCAGCTCCATGGAGATGATTTCCCTCTAAGCTTTTATCATGGTTTGATTTAAATAAGTGTTTGAGGGCATACGAAGAAAATGAGAAAATGTTATCACACAGAAACCAAAGCCAGGAAGGAAAGAAATGGTGACTGGTGAGATTACTTTTAGTTGTTTCTTTATATGTTTTGTACCCATTGATCATCTCAGCACCAAGATACCAGTAATCACAAGGCCTAAGATTCAGTTTGTGGCCCAATGCTAGGTTGGAAAGCACCGGACTAAACTCTGGTATTCAAAGATGTCAAAACTAGATTCAGTTTGCGCAACTTCTACAAAAAGTGCAGTGTCATAGTGATTTCACAATATCTGATACTAATAATAAAAATGGGCTGTTTTCAGTTAAACTAGTGCTGTGATTTTTGATATTCAGAATCATTACTTTAAGGTAACTTGTGACAGGACTCATGCTTCAGTTAATTACCATATCACTTAAAATAAAAGCCTATCTCAATTAAAAGCCCCAACTCTTTAACTTTGTTGCTAAACTACATATAGGTCTCGATCAGAGGCCCCTAGCACTTAGAGCTGAAATGGTTTTCAGATCATGTGGTTTGCATATGCACCTTTTTTTGTTTGTTTGTGAGATGAATACGGCCCTGAAAAAAGTCTACGATCAAAAATAAAGAGAAAATGCAGCAAGATACAACAAATTAAGATGAAGTTAAAAATCCATCCAAGACAGAAAAATACTAGAACAGCATGGCACCAGTGGGAGAAAGAAGGTTGAACATCAGATGGAGACTCATACATGTGTGAGCATCCACAGAATGTGAGCACAACCTCGCAGACTCTCCTGCTTGGATAAAAACTGCAGAAATAAAAACTCCAGTGAGTGACAGGAAGGTCAGGGACAACTCTACTGCTTGCACAGGCTTCAACGCTGGAAATAAATGCTGAAAGTATGAAAAAATATATATTTCTCCATCTCTTACATGAGAATTTGATGCTAAAATATCTGCTTTTAACAGTTAAAAAAAGTCTGATGTGTCTATGATTACTGAATATATTAACGGGGTCTCTTCCACTCACCCCCACAGTGCAGCAGGACAACAGAGATGAGCCATCCTACACAGAGAAATTAAATCAGTCTTTTGTATTTTCATTTGTTTATCAATATATTAATTAAACATTCTTTCTGTGGTAAATTTCCAATTTTGTTTTTCAGTTTTTATCTTTTTAATATAATTAAATGCACAATATGTAAATTACGCCACCAGGGGGCACTTAATCCAACAAAAACACCAAAAAAGGTGTTTTTTTACTAAACAATATATCACCATTTAGGTTTCATGGATGAGTTTCTCATAATGAAAGAGAAAAGCTGTTAAAAGTAGGCTTCCTGGTGAACGTTGCAAGTGATCCTTTGTGAGCTGCTTGCATTGCAAACAAGAAAGGGCACTTTTAACAGCTTTTCTTCCCAAGTATGTGAGACTCATCCATAAATCTAAAGTGAGTCAACACTCCTTATGCCAGTTATTTATAATCAAACAGAGTCCCTATTTCAAAACAAGAAGCAAGAAACAGAGGTGGTACTTCTACTCGACCAGCAAATGTCATGTGGGGGCACAAGGTTGCAGGGAATGCTTGGACAACAAAGGCATAGCCAGTGGTAGAAAATAATGGTTGTCCATCGCAAGCAAGCAAGAGATGACATGAATGAAATAGAGCAACAGAACAACGGCTTCAGGGTGCAGCTAATGCTCCTTTGACATAACATCCAGCTTTTCCACAGAAATGATAAATACACTATGTAGACAAAAGTATTTGGCCAACCCTGGTAATTATTGAATTCTGGTGTTTAAATCAGTCCCAAGTGTATAAAATCAACACCTAGCCATGCAGTCTCCATGTGCAAACATTTGTGACACAAAATGTGTCATTGTGATGGATGCCACCTTTGCAAAAGGGAGGTCCATGAAATTTTAGCCCTGCTGGATATTCCAGTGAACTTTAAGTGATATCATTAAAAGTTTAAGCATTTAGGAACAACAGCAAGTCAGCCACAAAGCGTAAGACCACATAAAATCCCAGAGCAGGGTCAATGACTGCTATGGCGCATGGTGAGTAAAAGTCGCAAACGCTCTTCTGATTTTATAGCTGAAGACCACCAGCATTAATGTAAGCACAAAAACTGTGCAGTGGGAGCTTCCTGGGTTGGGTTTCCATGGCCGAACAGCTGCATGCATGCTTCACACCACCAAGTCCAATGCCAAGCATTGGATGGAGTGGAGTAAAGCACACTAACACTGGATGGTGGAGCAGAGGAAATGTGTTCTGTGTAGGGCAATCAATCGCAAATTAGATTAAATCACAATATGGCCTGCTGCAATTTTCAAATCGCAGAAGTTGCAATATTTCTTTAACTTGAAATGTTTTGAAATACCAGTTTAATAAATAAATTTTTTGCAGCGGCAGAGATTTCAAGCACATTATGCAAACATTCAAGTGTCAGTTTTTCATATAATGGTTTAGAAAAATCCTCCTATTTGTGTTTTATGTATGTTTTTCTTAATCAAAATGAGGGACATAATGATAATGCCCTTAAACAAAGCAAATAACATCACATTTGCAATATGAGCAAAATTAGTTAGCTTATTCTGTCTGAAACTGATGAAGCCTAGCGTTACTTCACGAAAGTCAGGCTCCAGCTGTGATGGGCTGGTAGCCAGCCTCACCTCCCCGATCCCAGCTGCCTCCTTTATAGCTTAAAGCTTGCTGCACCCCCATACTCAGATTCATGCTATGATGTATTAATTGCTCCAGAAATAATTTCATTGTTTTCAATACACATGGTCTTATTTATAGAATTATTCATTTCTTGAATTCGTCAAAAAGTACATGATCAACCCAAGAATAATCACATATTAAATTGAAATCACAATATTTGGGAAAAAAAATTAGATTACTTTTGTAAATTGTCCAGCCCTAGTTCTGTGGAGTGACGAATCGCGCTGCTCTTTTTGGCAGTCAGATGGGTGAGTCTGGGTTTGGCAGACAGCAGGAGAACATTATCTGCCTGACTGTATTGTGTCAATGCCAACTGTGAAGTTTGGTGTAGCACAGATTATGTTTTAGGGCTGTTTTTTAGGGTTTGGGTTAGGCCCCTTATTTCCAGTGAACAGCAGTCTTAATGCTTCAGTATACCAGGACATTTCAGACAATGCTATGCTTCGAACTTGTGGCGACAATTTGGGGAAGACCCTTTTCTATACCAACATGACTGTGCTCCAGGGCACAAAGCAAGGACTATAAAGACATGGTTTGATGAGTTTGGTATGGAAGAACTTGACTGGCCTGCAGAGAGCCTTGACCCCAAACCTGTTGAACACCTTTGGGATGAACAGGAACGGAGTTCGCAAGCCAGGCCTTCTTGCCCAACATCAGTGCCCGACCTCAAAAATGCTCTACAGAATGAATGGGCACACATTCCCACAGAAACTCTCCAAAACCTTGGGGGCCAGCTCCATTTTAAAGTACATGTATTTGAATACAATATTATTATATGGGTAACTGGCAGATGGCTGAATACTTTTGTCCATATAGTGTATGCTACATCTGTCACAATAGCCACCTTGTTAAGGCAGTTAGGTTTTACTCAATAGACATTTCAGTGTGGAAATTATACATATTTTGGCTTTAAAAGCCTTTTAACCTAGGTGTGGTAATTTCATAGAAAGAAGTAAACAAAAGCCAGAGCAACTAATAGAAGTTTTACGGTACTTTCAATTAATGTATCAGAGCGTAAGCAAAGGATATAAGGGCTTCTTTGAGCAGAGCAGAGGACTAAATCTATAGATAAACACAGAGTGGGCTCTGGGGGTAAAAAGCCATTAGTAAGGTACACACTCTTTCCTCCCTCCTAGACTTCACTCCATGTTTTCTGGACTGTAAATGATCCCAAGCTAAACATCTATTTTGTGTTTTTGTTAGCCTGACTTAAGTTGAGCCAAGTTGAATTACACTGGCTGTCTCGTCTGAAGATTAAGTGGTGTATGGGCAATTTTCAGAGGCATTCTTGTAAAGATGCATTGATTTTCAGAGATTTTACTGCTGTGTGCAGTTTGTCTATTTGTATTCTGTATGTGAAGAAAACAGAAAAATATTCTGTTTTTGTATTTGGCTGCCAGTCCTCTCTCTTGTTTGTGTTTGTGTTGCATTACAGATTCAAACCGAGAAACCCTGGCTGAATTTTTCAATATTCTTTTACAGGCACATAAAGCAACCACACAAGAACTCTCTGGCCAATAAATTACAGTGAATCAAATCAATATGGTCCTGATCAGTCTCGCTGGACTGCTTTTACACGGTTTTCACCGGGGGAGCAGAGGATAAAATGACAAGAGCCGACAGTGAGATGGATTACATTCGGGCTCCCAGGACAAGTGTTTCAATGCCTGATTAAAAATATCAATAGCTGTTTTCTTTTTTAGCAGAGGCAGAAAGAGTCATGACTCAGAGTGAGTAACACCCACGAGTGACGCAGCGAGTATCGATGCCTTCAGGTGCTGTTTACCTGCAATACAAGAGCTCCAAAAACACAACATGATATGTGAGGTGGACTTACTAGGCTTGATCTTTATACCCGCCCACTCAAGATTGTTATTGAGCCTCTCTAGTAGCCTTCTTGTACAAGGTACTGTTGTGGTCACCAGTGTCATGTCATCCATGTAAGCCCTGGAATGTGGGAAGCCCATCCCACCCTGCTGTCTCTTCCCACCTATCACCCATTCAGAAGCACTAACAATGACTTCCTTCACCATTGTAAATGCCAGTGGGGAACCCTGCCATTATGCATGTTTCCAGTCCCTGCAAACCTGTACGTTCTATTACACACCCTAATATGTCGGAAATATGCCTTCACTAAGTAAACCACCACCCCTGGTACAGATGCCCTCCAAATAGGACTGATATGTTGCTATTTTGTATATTGCTATATTGTTTAATCTGTCTGGGAATTAAACACAAGGATGTCTGCAAGAGGCCTCCTCTGCACAGGTGTAGAACATAAACCTCAAACAGCTTTAAGAACAGTTGGATCAATATTTTTTATGTCAATTGGAAACAGAAGGCAAATAAATATTAAATTATATGGAAGAGTGCTGGATAAGCAGATCTTTCATGCATGAGCAACAACAATAAATAACGCTTATGTAAAGGACAAATTAAACATTTTCTTCACTCCTGAGATTTATTTCCCCGACTCATCTTGCTAAAGTAGATCTTTACTGCTGGATCTTTTCCATTTTATGCATCCAACAATCTGTTATGCCAGGTAAGAGAGAGAAACCGTGATGTTGGATGCGAAAATTGATTTCAAAAGTAATGGATACACTAAATGTTTAGAACCAAACATAATGTAAGCAGAGATACAATAAATCTTAAAATCAGAGGTACTAGGGATACCAATTCTTCATGTTTGTTTTCATAATGAGCTATGAGCCTTTTTGTATTTAAACTGTTTGTAATCCTTCTCTGAATGTCTGCATGTTGCTGATCTTTCTGAAGAGAGTGTAAAGCCTATTGTCCAACATAGTTCATCAGCACCCTACGCTCTGGAGCGACACGCTCTCTTTCCAGTCAGTCTTTGGGTTTTCATAGTAAGTGATGCGGTCACATAGCTGGGTCAGTGCTCTGTGCATCTGCACAGATTGACCCGAACAGAAGGACAGACATGGAAACACACAGAGCATCTAGTCACTTTCAAAATAAAACACCAGGTTCAGACTGATGACAGTTTATCTAATTACTAAATCAACAGTTTTTCAAAACAGGAAGCAAATAAACAGCAAATCAACCCCTAAAAGGATTATGTTCTTTGTATTATTTTCTATTTATTACCACGTGAATTTTGAATCTTGCGACCTATCTACTCTATGCTAAACTAAGCCGAGCTCTATTCCACAAACAGACCCAGTGGATGAGAGCAAAACTGTGGTGCACACTGAATGCTGCTTATATCAGCTATGTGGAATTTGAAGGTAAGTCTTGCACATTTTTACATTTGTCTCCACATTTTTCCATGAGTAAAGTAGGCTGGACAGTTGTTTTTCTCTAAGTTATATTAAATTGCATTATATCCTACTGCAATATTTTTAACATTTGATTCAAAATTCTAGTTTAATATATTCATTGAGGCAGGGATTTTACACTCCATATATCATGCAAACATTTAAGAGTCTTACTCTAAAAAAATTTGCAAGAAAAAAACTACTTCCTGTTTTTGTAAATGTTTGTCTTATTAAAAATGAAAAAGACATTCCATTCATTCCCTTCAGTACAACACTTCCTATAGAATTTGCAAAGAGTCAAAATAATTCCAGTTAGATATTTCAAAATCGTCCGGCTTTAGCTTGATCTACTCCATATGGTGTTTGTTATGAGACAGAAATATTTGTTGCTTGTTTGTAAAGAAACAAATAAGATGAGGAACTTGAAAAATAATTGAATATTAAATCACAATATTGCAGAAAAAATAGTTTTACCAAAAATTTTCACCCTTAAATAAGAGCAAACCAATCTGTCCAGTGGGTGACTTCTGCTGCATCTTCTCTGAATCAGCAACTATGTACACTGACTTGCACCCTCTAAATTAATGTAACATGCCAAACACATCTGTAACTAACATCTGTATGAGTCACATTTATTTGCATATGTTCCGCTATCTCTAAACAGGACATATCAGCTCACACTACTGCTGAACTGATGCATCGGTGTCTCCCTAAATAGATTTTATGCAAATAATTCATATGTGCATGCTTTACTGACTGGAAGTCCTTCAAGTATTACGGTGAACCAGGGTGCATATAGAGTCTGGTTTGGATTTAAAAGAAGAATTATTATTATTATTAAAGCTAGCAAGTATTTCTAATCAACTTTTCATCACCCATAAGATCTGATGCACTCTTACAATGGGATGCCATTTTCACCCCAGTAGAATAATGAAGTTACTTGTTTGTAAAAGATGAAGAGTTTAAAACCAAAGTTTGAATAGCCTGAAGTCTTTCCAAGAAATCGATATTGAATGCTAATTTAAAATTACTGGAAATAGTTTTAAGCAAATTTGTCTGCATTTTATATCTGCAGAATAATACAAGTTGTTTAAATTTTCTTTGGAGTGTTTACAGCAGAATGACTTTCAGTGAAATGGAAGTATCCACATTGTGGCTTTTTATGTTTGCTCATGCCGAAGATATTTTGAATGATGGATGTCTGCAGCACAGAGGAAAAATATAAATGAGGCCTGGCTTCCTCACAATACTTATGAGAAGAATAAAATCATAGAAGACCATCAGACTTATATTCAGACCGAGTGTTTTGTGCCAATTTCCATACTGTGGTGTATGTGTTATATAAATATATTATTGGAAGATTTCTCTAATCAACAATGGGGTTATTAACTACCCCATTCTATAACAGGGTAGTTAGTTATGCAAAGCAGACATACCCTGATTAAGTAATGCAACTGTTTAAAGCTATTTTTTCTGAGCCACTGCCAACCAATGCATACCTATTTTCAGGAGGCTTAAATAGAAGTTTAAGCAAATAACACCTTGGTGCAAGCTGTGTTGGCTGTGAGCTGTGAGTCATGCCAACATTGTCTTCATGTACCAAGATGGATTTTGTGTCATCTCTAGCTCATTAAAATAATAGTCTAAAAAAAAACAAGAGGGAGGGGGGTGGGTCACCAGCCAAATTTTTCAGTGATTCCAGATACAGTCGTTATTTTTACCCCTGTAGCCTAGTGTACAGTATTTTTGGAGTATTAATGTAACTTCATTAAAGAAAGGACGAGATAACGTTCAAATCACCTGGAGTAGAAAAAGGCTACAAATCACATGACGTTAGGTTATTTTTTAACGCCTATATATAAATATTTAGTGCCTATAAAATATATTAACCCCCATGGATGTTTTATCCTTTATTGATTTTCTTAATCAGTTAGGATCAATATAATTTGGCTTTCTTGACAAAACAATACAAAGTAATGTCAATTAGATAAAAAATATGTAATGTAAAATAAGTGACTGCATATATATTCATCCCCTTCAAAGTAACTGATCTAATTCAGCAGAGGTTCAGCTAATTGGTGCTAATACGTAAGGAAAAAAGAAGAAATTAGAATAAAGGTAATGTAATTTTTCTTTCTATTTTATATTTATTTGAACCATTTAAGTTTTAAAAGTTTAAACATCTACAGTAAGATTCTTTTGCTTACTTAGGTTATGCCATTTTTATTTTGTTGTATCAGATACACAAAGCGGGCTGACACTGCTAAATACTTACAACTATTGTGCTAAGTCATATTTTCATAACTATTAGCCAAGTATCGACTTCAATAATAAGCCTTTTGTAAATGCATGACTAACACCCTTTCCTAGCAATACTGCATTCAAATACCCATCCCCATAAGCTAAACACCAAATGGCAACCAGTCAAATAAAGACAATCAACAGCCGCTCCCCATCATTCTGCGTCAGCCGCAGAGCTCACTTGTCGGAGCCAGGGAGGAGTCCGTGAAGGCAGCACCTCACTCAGCAGTCAGAGCACAGACGGGAATGCAGCCTCGCAGGTTTTAGAGCCGCTAAGACGAGCTATCTGCTTGAAATGCAATTGTTTTATAAACGTGCTTGGCATACCGCGGCTCCTCTTCCCTGACCTGTTTTATTTCCCACAGTACAGACTCTACTGAAACTCTGCTTTTGTTTGAACTGTTTGAACGCAGCTGTCGAAACAGGAGGAAAGAAACTGACAGTGCAAATTGTTTTTACCTGCCAGAAAGAGGCTGATAAGGAGCAGAGGGTGTCTCATGTCGTCAGTCAGGCCAGTCTGGGGAGAAATTAAACCTTTTAGTGACGAGAAAGACTCTTGTAACATCGTTTAAAACCAGAATTTTCATTTTACTGGAGTTTGGCAAACAACGGCTTTACAGAGGCTAGCTATCAGCACACGACTGTGCTAACGAGATTATAGCAGACAAAACAGACGCATATAAGAGGCGTCAGCCGTATGAAACTCACCGAAATATTTTCCTCCAGCCCTCATGTTCATTTTGCGTTGAAATATTCCTCCATCTGGGTTCGTGTTTGTTGACTAATGGATCAACTTCCTGTTTCTCCACTATTACCTGTGAAGGACACACCTGTTTCTTAAAGAGCCCGCATCCTTTTATCCGCAACACTGAAATTGAGAGAGGCTGAAACGACCAGGTGGTGGGACGTGATGACGTAGATTTGTTTATATATCAGATAGATTTTGAGAGCTAGATATTATTTTTTTGTATTTTTTTTTTTTTGTATTTTTTTATTATTATTGCTGTACATTATTGCCTATATTATTATTTGAGCTGAGACTACAGCTATTCAGATTGAGATTTAGCATGCAAAATGGCTTACTTTTGAGGGACTTGTAATATATTATGTTATTAACCTACTTTACAATTTATCTAGCTCCATCTAGACCAGCTACAACACATATACATATATTATAACATATATATTGAGTATACTTTATCACCCCTGGTGAAACATGCGCCCCCAATACCTACTGTATGTTTCATAATTTACACATTTTTCAAATAAGACTGCATTTATTTTTGCAGGTTTTAAATTCAGGTTCTCCACTCATAATATCTTGGGACAGGTGGAGGGTGATCACCTCAGGTGCCCCAATGTACAATAGGGGGCATTCTCATGTGACTGTTTTGGTTGTCCCCCATGGAATGAAAACATAAGAAAGTGTCCTCTGGGGTGCCCTATCCAAAGGTGTCACACTGATAAAGCGCCCTCCCTGTGGGCAATACTTGATTTGGTACCCTTCCAGTGAACAAAACATGATGAAGTGCCCTCTAGGGTGCCGTTCTTGTAAAAGAAATGTTTAAAGTGTTGTCTTGGGTTCCATCTCAGTTCTATCTCCCTCCATGTGGGGAATACACCAAAGTACCCTCTTGGATGCCCTGTCATTGAAGAAAACATGATGAAGTGCCTTCCAGGATATCCTCCCAGTGAACAGAGACATGATAAAGTGCCCTCCATGGTGCTCTCCCAGTGGGTAACACACATTTAAGTGTGTCCTTGTTAACATTTTAGAAGAGAAAGTGTAATAAAGTGCTCTTTTGGGTACCTCCCAGTGAATAAAGTATGATAAAGTGCCCTACAAGTGGTTATTACACAATAAAGTGTATCCAAGGTAACATTTCAGTGTAGAAAATGTAGTAAAATGCCCTTTTGGGTGCCTTGCCAGTGGACAACATAATGAATTTCCCACTAGGGTGCCCCCCAGTTGAACAAAACATGATACAGGGCCCTCCTTGTGGATAATACACAATGGAGTGTGTTTGAATTAACATTTCAGTGGACAAAATGCTCATCTTGGATGACCTTTTATAGAAGAAAACATGAAAAAGTGCCCTCAAAGAAGCCATCTTAGGGTGCAGTACTGGATAAAGTGCCTCTTAGGTAACCTCCCAGTTCACAAAATGTAAGTAAGAAAAGTTTATTTGTAAAGCACTTCTCACAGACAGCAGTCTCAAAGAGCTTTACACAGACGAACAGTACAGAGAATAAAAGTGATGATTATGAAATCATCATATGTCTGCAATAGTCATAACAACAATAGTGCAGTATGAAAAGATGAGTAACATCATTAGAAACACACAATATAAACCCTCGACATTAAAGAAAAATTAATTGACCAAAGGCCTGTTAATAGGTGAGACTTTAACTGACTTTTAAAGTCATTTACAGATTTTGCAGATTTTTGGGGCAATGGCTTGAAAAGCTCTATCAACCCGAGTCTGTAGGTGAGTGGGACAGAGAGATACAGTGTGTTAGATCTAAGAGGGGGGCGGGTGTCTGGTAGGGGTGGATGACTTCTGACAAATAACCCCTCCAAGATGCCCTTTTAGTTAACAAAACATAATAAAGTGCTCTGAGTGACCCCTTCCCAGTGGGCAATCCACAAGAAAAAAACTCCAAGATGGCCCTTTAGGAGACAAAAAAGCTGCAAAGTGGACTTCTGGGTGCCTTCCTGTTAGACAAAAAACTTGATGTCTCCTTGCAGTGGTCAAAATACTGTGATCATACAGTTCACAGATAAAGGACCCTCCATGGGACCCTCCCATCAGGTAATACATTATTAAGTTTTCTCTGGGTGTCATCCCCTGCCCCTCAGACATCCAGAATCCTAAACTGATGTGTGCAAAAATATCAGTAATTTACATTCATTTTAGTGTACTTTAACTTTGATACCACGCTACTTTGTTTATCATAAGCTATTTCTACTTTTTATTAATGTTTCAAATGCTGTAGCATCATTTGTTATGAAATATCTTTTCTATAATGCTAGGACATCTTTACCTTAAGTAAAAGCTTTAAGTACTTTTAACATCACTTTAAGATAAGACTTCTTAACATTGTATTTTGGTAGAGGGATTATCTTTAAATAACCTAGCTACAAAAATAACATATGGCAATAGCAATGTCAATGAAATGGTAAAGTATGGTAGGTTATAGGATGGAAAACAACACTTTGCTTGGATAAAAGTGTCTTTCTGATTGGAACTTTTAGAAGTTAATAGTAAATACTAAAGAAAGGTTTTACTAGATATTCAACATTGCACATGGTACAAAGACATGCTAAAAGAGCATCAGAAACCACTTCTGAGATTGATTTACACTTGTTTTCGCTTTATTTTATATATGAAAGAGATTTTAGATCAATGACATTTATATTGATGTGACACTGAGCTTCAATGCCATGCTGATAGAAACCAGTTCAGTGAAGAATGCATCACATTTAAAAGAATAAGATGGTTTTAATTTACTGGCATGGGGATTTTCTTGTTTTGACATTCGTGTCTGAAGGTCATTTTATTCCTCCAGTCAGTGAAACAGTGCAAACATGGTCTGTTTGTATGGATGGTTGAGGTCTAACTCCATAATACATTGTATTTCTCTTCAAGATTTGCTCTCTTATGCACTGACGTGGATTAAAATAAACTAAAACCCAGCATAAATGATGTTTCAAATGAACAGAAGCTTGTTATGCTGTCTGCTGAGCCTTAAGTGAGAGCTAAATGTTGACACTATTCAGCTGATGTATTAGTGCCACCCACTGGCTAATTCCCGCTAACAGCACTTGTCTGTAGACAAAGAGCACAGTGGGAGCCACAGCTGTGTTTCCCATGATTATTCATAAACACTCTGCAAATACAAATGGATTTATAATCAGTTTAAAATCACTCGTCACATCTGTGCCCCAGGATGTGTTTCATATAGTACGAAGCTGCAGAGCTAAACCCTGAATAAGAGATGTCATTATCTTACACTGCGCTAAAAGAGGCGTTCAGTTGACAAAACAATCTCACCTTAAGGTCTTTTTAGAGGCTTTTCTGGAGCTTTCTATCATATTATAGAATCATGTTTGTTTGAAGGCTTTTTCCTAGAGATTGTACAGTCATCTAAGGTTCATATCTTTAATTTAAAAGTGACAGAAATGCCAGAAAATGAAATCTACATTAAAGGGCTGTGATGATAATTTTGAGGCCCCAGGCAAGGATTAATATGAGGGGGCCCTCACTATTTTAGTCAGAGAAATAACAGCCAATGAGCAAAATATTTGACGGATCTTCTTTCAGGTAACAATACTAGTGACCTACATTTAATACTTGATTCTCAATCATAATTATGGACACAAATACCCAGCAGTACTTGCTCTTCACCTCTTGTAAGAGAATCAAAACTCTCAAACTCACCACATCTAAGTACTTCAACTTGTCTCTCAGCTATGGGTGTAACTTATAAAAATCTAAACATATGCACTTATTGTTGATGCAGCATCCATTCTTCAGCAATAACTTATATTTTCACTTATTAAATGCAATTTTTCCCTTCCAATTCCTGTTTCAGTATGTCTGTAGGGAGCTACCTATTGATAAGGTGCTTGATATGAAGATGCATCATGCACATTCTCCTCCCCAAGGATACTCGAGGTCTATTTGTCTGCCAGTTCTTCCACTCTTAGCCCCTTAGTGCCATTCAAAAATACACATCTTAATCATTAAAGTTAAAATGCATATCTCTTATCTGACACCCACCTGACTGACTGATTCTCCAACTGACTTTCAGGTTGGTGCTTCTCCATGTCAGCTGGCCGTCAGTCTTCTACTCTGTCCTTTGGTGTACCTCAAAATCCTGTCCTGGGTCCTCTTACATTCTTTCTAAATGCATTCCTTAGGCCATGTTATTAGCAGATTTCAGGGTATTTCATATAAATTTTACACTGATGAAATTCAGCTGTAGATTTCTTTTAAGCTTGATGAAACAAATTTGTGATCATTTCCTTCAGATTCACTCACAAACGAAAGTCCTTATTATTGTCTCGGACAGTATTGCCTCCAAGGTTGCCAAGCATATTGGGTCCTTTTCTTCTTCTGTGGAAATAAATCTGAAAAAAAGCTTGGAGTGGATGCTGACCAGGCTGATCATCATATTAAGTCATTAATCTGCTCACATTTTTATCACTTAAAAAAACATTGCTGAATTTGATCATGCATTTGAGGTTGTGGCACTATGGAGTCCTCTCCTTTTATCGTATGCTCTGCAGTTTCATCTGGAGCTTTTAACACAAGAAAAACCAGATCAGTCATTTTAAATTTTTTTAATTTATATTACATATAAATTTGCTGAAATTAAAGTTACAATGCTGCTGATCCCTGACTTTCCAAGAAGTATCTGTATTTATTTTAAAAAATCTTATTCTATTTTGCAAACTGACCCGCAATCCCTGATAACAGAACATTTGATAAAGTCATGGAAACAGTCTGCTGACAGAAGAAAAGTTCATCATCAATGAAAACACTAACACAGCAAATGTGGCCTACATAGCTCTGTCAGCTGCATGAGCTATATAGTTAACATAGCTACATAGCTAATGTAGCTAATGTGGCCAAAGCTAGACTCACAAAGCAGCTACATGAACTACATAGCTACATTTTCTATGTACCTACGCTAGCAAACATAACCTACGAAGCTCTGTCAGCTTCATGAGTTGAGTAGATAACGTAGCTACATAGCTAATGTAGCTATGTAGCTAATGTGGCTAAAGCCAGGCTCACAAAGCAGCTACATATACTACATAGCTACATTTTCTATGTACCTACGTCAGCAAACATAACCTACGAAGCTCTGTTAGCTGCATGAGCTACGTAGATGACGTAGCTACATAGATAGCTAATGTAGCTGTGTACTGTGGCTAAAGGTAGGCTCACAAAGCTGCTATATAAACTACATAGCTATGTTTTCTGGAATTTGGAATTTCCCCTTGTGGGATTAATAAAGGAATATCTTGTCTTGTCTTATCTATGTAGCTATGCAAGCTTAGCCATGTGTGCTAAAACTCACATTGCTAAACTACAACTTAGCTACACTTGTGTCTTTAATAACATACCTAGCATAGTTATGTTTGCTTTAACTGAAGCTAATGACGCTAAAACGAGCCACCATTCACATGCGTACATCTCAAACAGGATGATACATAATTTAATCCCGGATTAGACCTCTGATATTTTTCTCTTTTTCGTTTATGAAATAGCACCTCCATTCGGACACAGATGGCGTCTCTCGTCCAGCAGTCAAAATGACCTTTCATGGTCTCTCACAGATGTTGTTATTACTGTTTTGTTTTTTCGTAAAGGACTCAGTGACTTGTCGTGTAAAAGGTGCTATATCACATAAACTTAACTTCCACTTAATCACTAAAATGACTATATCTTGAGGCCCCTTTGAGAATAAGGCCCCAGGTACATACACACCTTTCCAAATGGTAAAACCACTAATGTTTGTGTCAGTCACAAAACTAAATGAGAAGCCTATTTTCTGTCTTTTAATATTAGTTTTTTCTGCAGAACTTTGCCAGAGACAAAAAAAAGATGAATTTGTATGAATTCCCCTTGAAGGTATCGCTCAGTTGCATGCAAGACAATTATTGAAAACAAAAATAAGAATAGAGTAATTCATGTATTACCCCCTCTTTTACAATCCAAAGCGAAGACAGAGTGTATTATTGTGTCTGCAGGGCAAACAGTGTACGTGCTGGATAAGAAGCCCGCAGTACAAAGCTTATTTCATAAGACTGAGTTTCAACATTGTCACTGGCTTCCCTTCTGAAGAATACTGCTGCATTTATCTCTGTTTACAAACAGCAACAACAGTGGTGCGAAAAACCCATATTGAACATGTTGCATTGTGGGATTGAAGTGTAAGGCACAGGTCAGGAAATGCTGGGAATGAGGAGGGGAAGGTTGTACAATGGAAAGTACACTCATTTTAAAAACACAAAAGCAGACAGAAGCATTTACTGTACAGGAAAGCAGGGGTGGGGGAGTCAAAGGGGGGGAGGAAGCTGCATGAACACAAGGTGACGCCTACAGTGCTAACTCACACTGACTGGACCTGACAGGCAGAGAAAAAGGCCGGAGAGAGGCGAGGAAAGTCCTGAAACATTTTGCTTTACTCGCTGTTTGATGTTGTTAGCACTGACAGCTGTAGATCGAGGAACTGTCATCTGTAACTGGATTATTCTTGCAATGCAATGGCAACCGCTTTGAAGAAACTGTTTTATTTTGGGCCATAAATCTAGATCACACTGCACCCAAAACCTTTAAAGAACATTAAGAGTGCTAGAGCGCTGGCTTTGACTGTTTTTCTTCTTCCAACTTTGGAGAGGTAAGTGAACCTCACTCTTTCTTTTTTGTAACTTCAAGGTAAACATTGCAGGGAGTTCTGGGTTATATATTGAATGCATGCAGGCTGGGTAGGGTTGTGTTCCTGCACGCCTATCAGAGCTTCCTCTCTGTGTGTTTTTTGTTGTAGCAGCTGTGCTTCAGGGGGTTCATTTTAGTTTTTGGCACTGAACTCGTCCCCTACCTTGTTCCAAGTTCGCTGCAGTGCCAGTGCTGCTGTTCTTTGGCTACTTCACAAACAAATTAAGAAAGAAGGGAGAATACCCTAAACATTTGGATTGCATTTTTAATAGAGCGGACATGCTTCTTTAATTGTTTTTTACTCTCGTTTCAATTTCCCTTCCTCTCCGGAGGTGGTATGATTATTCCTGTACCCATGCTGAAGAAGAACAGGGGAGTAATGGTGTACAGTTGTTGAGGTCATGGACAAACCCGTCTCTCTGTTTTTTGTCTGCAGCAGCAGGTGTTATGGATCTACAGCATTTCCTGAGCTGCAGAGTTGCCCTGCTGCTTCTCTTGAGTAAGGCTCTTTTTTTGTTGTTGTTGTATCCCAGCATCCTAATGATTTCTGTTTAAAGCCCTGCATGAAACTGCAAGAGAAAAACAAAATATTTTCCTGTTTGCAAGACAGAGCAAGCAGCCTCCTTTTATTTTCTGAGAAGACAAAGAAAGCTCAAGGCTGCGATTACATGATGCACAACAATTTGCATCCAGACGATCTTCTCTAAAACAGAATTTTGTCAAATTTCTTGCATTATTTACGTCGCTTCTATCTTTTGCTTGTGAATTTAGTTATGATTAATACTCCATGCGGTATTATGCAAAAAGACTTAGCAGGTCCACTGGAGTTTTGACACAGATTTTAGGGGTTTTGATGCGGTTTGATGGATATCGCATTAGGCATGGCTGTCATGCGCTATAAATCATCGCTTGACATTGTTTGACAAGAAGCAGCCATACATATTCATAAGGTACCTCCTGAGGCATCCTAAGTGTTCACTTCTGACCCAGCAGTGCAGACCATACAAAGGCCAAAAGGTCCAAATTAATGACTGTGGCTCCTGCTTGGCATCTGAATAGAAATACAGTGCCTATAAGAACATACCCCTTGGATGTTTTACTCTTCTATTGATTTTAAAGATCAATAAGAGTCGTTTAACTTGGCTTTGTGCCAGAAAAAATAAATAAATAAATAAACAAAAAATAATTTTAAACCTCTGTGATGTCAAAGTGAAAACAGATTTCTCCAAGGTAATGTTATTAAAACTAAAATATTGAATGTAAAATCAAATGCAATTGCATTAATACTCACCCCCTCAAGTTAGTATCTAGTAGAGTCACCTTTGGCTGCAATCACAGCACTGAGTCTGTGTGGATAGGTTTCAACCATGCTTGCACATCTGGACACTGTAATTTTATTCCATTCTTCTTTGCAAAACTGCTCAAGCTCTGCACAGGGATCGGGCGTGAACAGCCCTTTTCAAGTCCAGCTACAAATTCTCTATTGGGCTTTGAGTCGGCCACTCAAGAACATTCACCTTGTTGTCTTTAAACTATTTTTGTGTAGCTTTCACCATATGCTTCGTGTCAAAAATAAATCTTCTCCCGAGCTGTAGCTCTATTGTAGCAGACTAAATAAGATTTCCATCCAGGAGTTTCCTATATTTTGCTGCATTCATTTTACCCTCTAGCTTTACAAGCCTTCCTTGATGCTGCTGAGAAGCATCCCACAGCATGATGCTTCCATCACTGAGCTTCACAGTGAGGATGGTGTATTTTTTTTAAGTTTTCTTGAAGAACCTGGGCAACAGTTGTTGTATGCAGAGTCTCTCCCATCTCAGCTGCTTAAGCTTGTAACATCGGTGTCTTGGTGGGCTCTCTCACTAGTCTCCTTCTTGCACGGTCACTTAGTTTGTGAGGGCGGCCTGATCCAGGCATTATTTACACATGTGCCAAATTACTTCCATTTTCTGTGATGGATTAAAGTGAACTCCAGTGGATGTTCCCTTGGAAATTTTTCTGTACCAATCCCTTGACTTATACTTTTCAATAACCTTTTTGTTGAGTTGTTTGGGTTCTTTTGTATCCATGGTGTAATGGTAGCCATGAATACTGATCAACCAGTGACTGGACCTCCCAGACAGATGTATTTATACTACAGTCAGTTCAGACACATTCACTGCATTCAGGTTAATCCCCGTTTCACTATTTGTGAGAGTTCTAGCATCACTTAGCTGGACCTCAGTTGAATTAGGTCGCTCACTTAAAAGAGGATAAATATTTATGCAGTCACTGATTTTACAGTACAAATTTTTTTCATTTGAAACTACTTTGAAGAAATCTGTTTTCATTTTGGCATTATGGAGGGGGTTTTCAGAAATGTTTTGGGTACAAAGAGCCAAATTATATTGACCATGATTGATTTATAAATCTAATAAAAGGGTAAAAAATCCAAGAGGGTTAATATTGTTTTTAGGCACTGTAAAAAATGCATAAGGTTTAAGAGATTAAAAGAAAAAAAAAATCAAATGATCAATTTTCTGTTCTCAGTGCCATGTGGGCTCCACTGTATGTCAGTGCACATCCTCAATGAGGCGCCCACATATGCCATCCCCGGTTCCAAGCTGGTCCTGAAAGCCCGCATAGAGCCTGGCCCCCTGGAGGAGATCTCTGCAGTGACCTGGGAACGGGAGCCTGAATCTGGAGTCCCTCTTATCAAAGAGGTTCTGGCCTTGTGCCAGGGCAAAAGCTCCAAGTGTGCTGGTACAAGGCCAAACATCCATGGAAGTATGCAGCAGCAGGAGACGACACTCCAGATTAATGAATACAGCAGCACAGACAGCGGCGTGTACACTTTGACGGTGATGGATCACAGAAACGTCAACACCACGGCACACTGCATCGTCAGGATGTATGGTACAGTATGACACCAGCTAGGGAAGGAAGTCATTGTTGAATGTGGAGTTAACATTGTGTGTGTTTGAAAAAAAAAAGGAGATTAATTGATTCCTCTGTTTGTCTTGTAGTCTAAAAAACAAAACCAGTGCTGGGGTGCCTAAAACATGCATTCTAAATAAAGGTCAGCAAGGGTTGACTGAAATTGTTGTAAAAAGTAGCCACTAATATTAAATTCAGCCTTCTTTTTGCTCTTGATGGAAAAATATGCCCTAGAAATTCAGATTCAGACAACTTTATTTATCCAAAAGGGCAGTTCAGTGTAGACTGCTGCAGGTCGCACACTGTGAAGCGCCCAGAAGCAGAACTGTGCACGGACCAGATAAAAAACACAACATCCAGACTTATTTGCAACCTTGCAAAGCCAGTGGATTAAAGTAGATAATTCTCACACAACTTCACCAACTTCCAAGGTGCATGCAGGATAAAAAAAGTCTTGAAGGAAACAGTAACATCCAGCAACGTGTTAGTTAATAAAGCCACTGGCTCAGCCTGATTCCATGGCTGATAGGGCAGATCCATCTTGCAAAGCTTTATGCAAAAACTTCTTTCCAGGAGAGAATGACCAGACCAGTCAGCGTCACAAGGCAGTTGCTACAGGCGGAGTTTAATCATACTGCAAGCCTGTAAACAATGACTCCTGTTGAAGGAATTAGCTGGCATGTAGCTACAGCGGCAGTATTATCTGAGCTAAACAATATTTCTTTACAAAAGAAGAGCAGAGAACGATGCCAAAAAGTTTTTGTCTTTTTCTTGATCAGCTTTGGAGAGTCTGCTTTGCCAACAGGCTCCACTAATGGTGAACAATGAAAACAGCTGCCTTTCAAGCTCATGTATAGTGTATTCCCTGAGGTGGCACACGCCTACTATGTCACGTGTTCTTACTCTGTTGATAATGAATATAACAGACAGAACATCATCAAAGCATATGGATGTGAAATAAACTTAGCACCATAAGGAAATTTGTGTTTGGTAGATTATTTCTTTGTTGTAACAAGGCTAATGATGATAAAGGCTGCATTTGCGATACAGGCCAAAGTGACTTAATCTGATTCTTTTACTGTTGTCTGTTTTTCAACAAATTTTTGGCAACAAATGTTACATTGAAATCCAACCTTTCCCCTCAGATTTGGGCCACTTTGGTGGTCTGAGCATTGAAGCTTGCAGGGCAAAGACCCTTTCACCTTAAATGTCTTCATTAGTGCCATTTTTGCTTGATTCTTTAAAAAAAGGGCAAATTTGTATTTAATACAAAACTACAACTGGTAATAAATAAAATAAACATTAATAAATAAGTTTGAAAAAAAAATCTGAAGATGTGTTGTACCTGGTTTAATTTTCCATTGTGAAACATGCAAGTGGCGACTGCCACTTCATCTATTCACTGTAATTTGCTTTTATGACCACAGGATTGCACACATTTTGTGAATGAATGGGGTCAACAGTTCTAAGTTTAGCAGAAGTATTATGATACAGTAAGGCCTAACACTAATGTTTCTATGAATAGATGCATGGTCTCTGGGGGTTGAAGGGGTGGCTGTGATTCAATAGGTGGAGTTGGTCATCCCTCAACTGGACCATCATGGGTCCAGACCACAGCACTTGTAGTCAATGATGATGTGTCTTTGGGCAAGACAGTTCACCCCTCAGTGTTCCCACTGCTTGTACATAGATGCATATGAATGGGATTAATTAATACTGTTGGCCGTTCTAAATAATCAGTGTGGATGAAAGGATGAAACCACCACAGCAGCCACAAATTGAGCATATAGCATTAGTACAGGCAGGCCACGAAGTCAAGCCCTGCCATATAATCGAGATCAGCTAATCTCATGCAAGCCCGCTTCAGCTGACGGCCAGCTGATTTGCACTTATGCTACCATATTTAAACTGCTCTAGCCTGGCTACACTTCCCTGCTCCCTCTGCAAGCTGTTTTTGTGACCCTCCTCCACCCTAGCATCTCCTTTATCTTACATCTGACTTAATCAATGTAATTCTGCTGTCATTGATGCCTGCTCTGCTCTGGATTATTTGCTGCTTCTCTCCCTGCCTCAAGCTTTCCTTTTCTGCACAGAAAGAGCAAGAAGTTGTGCTGTTCTTGCTTGGTATTTTCCACGTAGGCTTGTGGAAGTGCAGGGGGTTCCCAGAGCAGCCACGCTGCTATTAAAACCAGCAATAAGAGCAAATTAAACTGCCAATACAGTGGGGACAAAACGAAAGTCATGTGTGTTTCCTGACAGAGTGGTCCTGGCTGAATTCATGCAGACAAATATTAATATGAGTGACACAGCTCACCAATAGAAGTTCCTGTATTCCATCAAAAGCAGTACTGCTGCATCAGACAGAGTCCCCACAACCTAAGTCAGTCAAATTTTGTTCCAAAAACAGGATTACATCCATAGAGATCCATGGACTGGTCTTGCATAATTTAAAACTTACCGTTGTTATTCTCAGTAGTGACAATGCCTTTTTTTAAAGCAGATATCAGCAATGCTACATAGAAAAATGTCAGCGATCCTAGATCCTTTTTGGAGTCTCCAGTTTGAAACAGCCTGGTCTTGTCCTCATCATCAGGTGTGAAATACTCATTTCCTTTTTTATTGTTCTGTCTTTGAACCTTAACCAGCTAAGCCTTCATGCTTTGGTCCAGCTGAGCTTCTAGATAATACCTTCTGGCTAGAGTTATCTACAGATCTCTGTTTCACTTTACAAATTCAGACAGACTTTATAAAGACACCATGTTTGTGCTTATATCTTAAATGGTTCAGAAACAGCATTTTAAAAATGATTGTTATTTTTGTGGAATATAGATGATGAAGCAAAATATGCTTAGTATGCAAATGAAAAGTCCCTTCCATGGCAGCCGGCCAATCAGGGCTGAGCCATTTGAGATTCCACATTTCTTTTACTTCTGGCTTCTGAAAAACTATGGCAATGGACAAAACACCAAAACAGAATTACAGAATGGTCGTCTACCTACCATTTTTTCAATTAAAGAACATAACATGAAGGTAATTAATAATAGTTGATTAAACAATGAAAGCATGCTCTTAGACATTTTTAAGAAACACCACCTATATTCTCATATTTACTTTAGTATGAGACTGAGATTGAACATTTTTCATGTAATGGTAGATTTTTCTAAACTTCTATTTGAGCAGTTCTCATCCTGAGGTTAACTGTAGGAGTTTTACAAGTTATTTTACAACATTGGAACAAAACTCGAAGACAAAAAAAGTTTTTTCCAGTTGGGGCTTGTCTCTACTTATGTTAGAATTTTATAAACATTGCAAAGGCACAAACATTATGCTGCAGACTTATATATAATGGAAATTGTCATATATCACAGCCTTTACTATACATGACTGTGCCCTCTAAAACTTTTTAAGTCCATGATCCCCAGATAAAGGTACTAGAGACCGGGGACTCCCACTGTACCTGAAGGTGGTTGAACATAGTTATGCCCAATCAAGAATAGTCATGTGCTGACAAGGCTGCCCATACGGGGGGATAAACGGGAGAGCTTTCTGGGGCCCAGCCAAACTGGGGGCCCATGAAGGTCAGCAAAATCATGGTCCATTATAATGATTAGATGTGGTATCCATATTTTATAGTTAGCCTGAATAATAACCACTCTTATTAAAGAAACAAATTTCTTTTTTTATACATTTGAGTAGTAAATGGGTTAAAAATAGCTAAAATTGTTTAACGATGGAAAAAAATGGTGGAAAAATTGGTGAAATTGGATTTTAAAAGTAGCAGAAAAGGGCTAGAAGTGGCAAAAGATAGCCAAAAAATGGCAAAAATGGGTTTAAGTGGTGAAAACAGGCATAAAAAGTGGTAAGGCAGATTAAAAAGTGCCTGAAATGGCTTTGAGGTGGCAAAATGGGTAGAAATTTAGTGTAATGGGATGAAAGTTTGAATATAAACTGGCAAAAATGGGTATACTGAGGTGGAACAATAGGCAGAGATGGGCAGAAATGGGTTAAACGGTGATTAAATGGGCATATTAAATAGTGAAATGTGGTTAAAGTGGGTAAAAATGGGTGTAAAAGATTGGTTTGTTGGTTAATAGTTGCAATACTTTGTTGACAGAGGCAACAATAGATGAAAATGGGAAGAAATGGTTGAGAAGGGGCAAAAACAGGCAGAAAAAAGTAGTGGAAATGGTTTTAAGTGGCAAAAATGTGTTAAAACTGGCAAAACTGGCGGGAAAAAGTGATGAAAACAGGTTAAAATTTGGCAACATTGGTGTTAAGTAGCAACAGTGTAATTTAAAAGATATTCTTAGTTTTTTAAAGCATCTCGAGACCCCCTCTTATTGTCTCATGACCTCCAAGAGGGTCCTGACCCCAACATTGAGAACCACTGCTCTAAAACAGAGCATCGACTAGCAGATCAGGACCTAAAAGCTGGTTGCAGAGTTTGTTTCAGTCGGTCACAAAAGTGTGCCTGAAAATAACTTCATGCAGGAACACTCAGGGTCAGGGTATGTGGAAATAGTCTTATATAGATATCATCATAAGGTTGTGATATAAAAGCAGAAATACTTCAAATACTCATCAGCCTAGGCCCTTTTTCTGTGCTGAATCAAGCTATTACTAACAGTATAGTGGTAAATGTGTTTTAAATCTGGCCAGCCTGCATTGTTTCTGTCTGATAGTGGATTTCCTTAGTTAGAATTAAAACACTTGAAATTAAATTTGTCTTTAGGCTTCACTCCCACAATCCGTCTTTTGTTTCCGTGCTTCTTGACTATTCTGCCCTCGTTGTAGCGTTTTTTCCTTTTCTGTCAAAGCGTCTATGCTCTCTCCCTCATCCGTCTGCTCTAACAGTATCAATTCATCAGCTCCTCTCTCTCCTCTACATCTGCTCTCTCAGCTTCCAGGGTTTTCCATCATCTCGTTCTCCGACATTATGCCTCACTCTGCGGTCTCATTATTGTCTCTGAAACGGAGCCAGTTTCTCCTGACAGCGTTAAACGTCTCCCATGATTCTTTGAGCTGGACCCTCTCAGACAGCCATACGCCATTATTCTTATTTTATGACAGACAAGAACACCTCACATCTCCTTGTTTCTGAGTTTTAACCTCCATCCAGATCACTTTCCCTCATATTTCTCCGTCTGTCCGTACAGAAGCGGTGCACCATGTCTCCGTCAGCATCAACGTGTCTCACTCCTCACTGGTTTGTGGCGAGGCCTGGGGGACGGAGCCACACTTCAGCTGGCTACATGAGAGAGTTGCCATCACTCAGACTGTGGGGACGGTCTCTAAAGATGGAACGACGCTGTTTGTGACCATGAAGCCTTTCTGTGGACACTTCACCTGCATGGTCAGCAACAAGCTGGGCCACAGTACTGCCACCTACACTGCAGGTATATGACCCAGCAGTAAAAAGATTGAAGAATATTGCCCAGAGCATTCGTAAGATATCAGGCTCATACAAAAGGAATGAACATAAGGCCAAGTTACTTTAGACTTTGAGCTGCAACCTCTGAAATCTTAAAAGTCAAACGGTGCAAAATTTAAAGACAGTCCCTTAAAGTTTTCTTGGGAAATTGCATTCAGAAGCAAGGACTGAACACAAGCCACACTGACCTTGACTTTTGTCCCAAAGTGTTTTTGAGATACTGCACTCACAATCAAGGGATAAAGATGAGGCCTACAAATTTGACCCTTGACCTTGTATATTCAAAATTCAATAAGTTCATACCTGAGTCAGGTTGGATGATTGTGCAAAGTTTAAGAAAAATCCCTTAAAGCATTCTTGAGATATTGTGTATAGAGCAAGAGAAGAACATGAGGCCTAATGATTGCCATATACTTGACTTTCACCAAGGACTCTAAAGTTTAACATGTTTAACCTTGAGCCAGAGCAGCATTCGTGCAAACTGTGAAGAAAATCACTTGAAGTATTGTCTGAAATCTTGTTCAAAGTAAGGGATGAAAATGAGGCCAAATGACCTTGAACTATGCCATTTTACCTCCAAAATGAGGTTAGGCCCCAAGTCAGAGTGGACATTTCCACCAAGTCTACAGTCAAAAGCAAGAGATGAACATTAGGCCCACATATCTTGGCCTTTGATCTACAATCACCAAAATCTAAAAATTACTTTAAAGCATCCTTCAGATATACGGCATATGAGTAAGGAATAAACATGAGGCCCAATGACCTTTTTGGAAATTTTGACCAATAACCACTTGACCCAGAGATTCCAAAATTTGGCATGTTAAACCTTGAGTCAGATTGGACATTTTGTGCTAACTTTGAAGAAAATCCCTTAACTCATTGAGTGCCAGCCCTTTTATAAAATGGAAAGTGGCTTGTGCCAGCGTTTTTGGCCATTTTGAGTCATCTTTTAAGATCCACAGATTATTTTGTACTATGACTCTGAAAACACCGAATAGCTCAAATGAACGGAGAAACTTCTATTTCATCATGGAAAAAAAACGTTTGTTTGCAGCTTTTTCCATTCTTCATTTATCTTAAATTGAATAGAGGCTAGTTTCTTCAAAAGACCACTTTTTTTCTAGAAAGCTGAGAAAAATGCATTTTTGTGAAAGAGAGTCTGTCAAGCAAAACAATGATTTGAATGTTATAATTTTGCCTTCAATGACAGACAAGAAAATTGTATTACAAATGTGTTTTATTGTAAAATAAATAAATAGATATAAAAAAAATACATAATACAAATACACGGGACCCCTGATACACCCACGTCCTCTCCTGCTTGCGTGTCCCCTGTCACTGCCTGTAAATCATAGAAATAATGTAATATGGAATATGTTATATACGTTATATACAGTGCTTAACAAATTTATTAGACCACCTGTCTTAGAGACCATCCTGCATCATGAAGTGCTTTAATGGGGACTCTTTCATTTTCAGTGAGCTCTCCATGTTTTACTATTTTGAACAGGAATGAGGAATTTCAAACTGAATTCACCTTTTTAAACCCAAATTTGAGCCGGCTCACTGGGCTTCTCTGAGGGGTCAGAAATTAATCAAGCATAACATTCAACCACTGAAACTTATTTTTCTGTTCAGGTATGCAAGTCAATAACTATAATTTGACATATTAATCAAGAAGTATTAATGTGCTTTACTATTTTTTCAGGTTTTTTGTAAATCAGAAAATTTGAAAAGTCATGGATAACAATAATAATTATATTTTAGCATTAAAAATATCATTTCGGTTAAAGAGCTTCTACATATTGGTTTATTAACCATTGCAGAAACATAAAAAATGATTTTGGTTTTACCAATTTTTGCCAATGCTGTTAATTTAGGGCAGCGGTGGCATAAACCTTACTTTGGGTGGTGGTCTAATAAATTTGTTAAGCACTGTATATAATATTTAATCTATAATATAGAAATGTTTTTGTTCTTACCTCTTTTCTGCCAACAGACGGTGTTGCAGAACTTCATGGGGCTTGCTCTTCTCTCAAGTCTGCTTCTGAAATCACAGGAACGTATGAGTGATGGTTTCATTCGATTAATTTGGCTGAATAATTTGTGGGATCCTAACGTTAACTTACCTCCACTGCTCCGAGACGGAGAACAAGATCCACTCCGCTCACTCGGCAGCCATTCCTCAGAGTCTGGCTCAAAAAAGTCTGTCTCTGAAGTGTCATCACTGTATGCATCAGCTGGCCAGCGGATGCCTTTTTTCTCCGACGCACGGGGGGAGACCTCACGGCATTCTTTAGCCTCTTGGCCAGCCGAGGCAGATGAATGACACCGCTGATTCCTGGATTCGCTGTAGCTCAGTTCAGTCGGTTTCAGTGAGCAACCGATTTCTCACTCAGAAGTTTAAAGTTTGCATTTTGTTCCGATACTGAATATTATATAAGTTTTAGCTTAGATTTCCTCCGTTCTGATCGCTCTGATCTCAGTGGCTTTGATCTACCGTCTCTTCCATGTTCCGACCACGTACCCTAGAAGCCCCAAAATTACTCACAGGGAGCGTGAGAGCACCCCCTTGTGCCAGCCGCCGAAAAAACACTGACGTATATATAAGTCAATGGCACTCAGTGAGTTCAAGTGTCCTTCTTATGTTAGGTTTATATGCAAGGGCTGAGCATGATGCCCAATGAAAATGACCTTTGACCTCATACTTCAGAAAATTGGTAAGTTCAGCCATCAATCTGAGTGGAGATTCGTGCAAAGTTAAGAAACTGACAGATGGGTGGATCAAAGAGATGGATGGATAACTCACAAACATAGACAGTTTTTGTTTATTGTCATTGAGTTCCCTTGACTCTATGTTTTTTATTGCTTTTCCAGCTGATTGTGGTACATAAATCATCATTATTTGTCTCAACAACTTTTTTGGATTAAAGAAGCGTAAGGGTGTCTACAACATACTTTAAGCCAGCTGACTTTTTTGTCACAGACCTAAAGAAATCATTCTCTGCTATCCCGCCCTTCATGTCTATCATGAGCCATGTCCTGGTTGCACTTTGTTCTGTGTATTATATCACTGCTGGTGTTACAGTGATAAAGGATTTTCTTGGGTATGATCAATAAATCACTACTACCAGTACTACTACACCTGTTATCACTGCTGCTAAACAGGCGAGACAAATGCATTCTCGTGTCTAACAAAAGGTGTGATGATCCTTAAAGGGTGTTTCAGGAAACCTCTTGTTAGCTCATGGTGTTTCACTCAGCTTTGCTGGCATACTGCAGAGAACCTTTTTAGCATGACTTGTGATTTTTTTTTTTGTCATCATTGGTGTCTAATTTCTGTTTGACAGCACCTTGTGAGACAGAGGGCAGAGGGACGGTGGCGGTCGTGGTGTGTCTCGTGCTCCTGCTGCTGGTCGCAGGAGTGCTGGCATTTCTGCTGTGGAGGTACCGTAGTGGCAGAAGCAGACACAAATCTCATTTCAGACAAGATGATAAAGCCATATAGAGGGAGAAAATAAGCCTCTGGTAGTCAATGCTTTGGAAAGAACATAAAAAAAGTAAGGGTAAAAAATGAAAACAGAAAAATGCAGCTCGTGTAATCCTTGGAATAAGTGACACACATGAGGCATGACAGCTCGAGCTGTGTTTGCTGACATAACAAACGTCATGCCAATTTGAACCACTGTCTCTGCTTCTTGATCTAAATGGGACGTTCGCTTTCTTTTCAGGAAGCACAGGCACAATAACAGGGGGGAGAGGCTGCAGGAACATTTGGATGACGACATCTGAAAGACGACCAAAGACGCACGTCTGCTACTCAAAGGCCTCAGGGAGGAGACCAGGAAATGGACAAAGCTGTGAGGGAGGAACTTCCTGGCCTGTGAGCAGTATGACCTTACACTGAAACAATGTGAAGAGTGAACTGCTTACAGGCAAATATGATCAGATAACTTTAAATGGTTGTTTAGCTTGATGAGCAAGCGTTATCTTTGCACTGCCTCCTGCTGGACTGCACCTGTTGCTGTGTGATGAATTAAAGCCTCTGGAAATCTGTGAAAAAGTATTCGCCCTCTTCCTAATTTCTTATTTTCTTGCATATTTGTCTCGCTTAAATGTTTCAGACCCTGAAACACATTTTAGTATTAGACAAAGGTAACTCAAGTAAATACAAAATGCAGTTTTTAAATAATGATTTCCCTTATTATGGGAAAAAGCCATTCAAACCTCCCTGTCCCTATGTGTAAAAGTAACATCCCCTTAAACCTAATAACTGGTTGTGCCACCCTTGGCGGCAACAACTGCAAGCAAGCTTGTGACAACCGAGTCTTTAACATCACTGTGGAGGAATTTTGGCCTACTCATCTTGGCAGAATTTTTTTAAATTCAGCCTTGTTAGGGGTTTTTGAGCATGAATGGGCTGTTTAAGGTCATGGCACAACAGCTCAACTGAATTTAAGTCCAGTCTTTGACTAGGCCACTCCAAAACCTTCCTTTATTCTTCAATCCACTCCGATCATTGTCCTGCTGCATAACCCAAGTGTTCCTAAGTATGAGGTCATGAATCAATGGCCAGACATTCTCCTTCAAGATTTTCTGGTCTAGAGCAGAATTCATGGTTCCATCAATTATGGCAAGAAGCCCAGGACCTGAAGCAGCAAAGTAGCCCCATACTATCACTCTACCACCACCATGTTTGACTGTTGGTATGATGTTCTTTCATTGAAACTCTGTGTTAGTTTTACTCCAGATGTAGATGCACACCTTCCAGAAAGTTCAGCTTCTGTTCTCGTCAGTCCAGAACATTTTCCTAAAAATCTTGGGGATCATCAGGGTGGTTTTTTTTGGGAAATGTGAGATGAGCCTTTGCACTCTTTTTGGTCAGTAGTGCTTTAGGCCTTGGAAATCTTCCATTTTTACCCAGTCTCTTTCTTATTGTTGAATCATGAACCTAAACTGAGTCAAGTGAGGCCTGCAGGTCTCCTGGATGAGTCGTCAATACGCTCTTGGAGTAATTTTGGTGGGCAGGCCACTCCTGGGAAGGTTCAAGTTTTCTCCAGCGAACCATTGTGGATAATGGCTCTCACAATGGTTCGCTTTCATTTGAGTCCCAAAGCCATAGAAATAGTTTTGTAATGCTTTTGAGACTGCTAGATGTCAACAACTTTGTTTCTCATCTTTTTCTAGATTTTGGCATGATGCATTGTTTTTTGAGAGCTTTTTTAACCTACTTCACTTTGTCAGACACATTCTATTAAAGCGATTTTTATTCAGCAGGTCTAACAGTAACTGGTCTGTATGAGGCTGGCGAAATTGAACTTTCCTGAAAAAATGTGGTTAATCACTGTGGATTCATGATTTATAAGTACATTTTGATGGATTTTTTCCCTAAAAAAATAATTTAAAAAATATCTTGTATTTACTCAGGCTATTTAAATTTGTTTGATGATCTGAAACATTTCTGTGTGACAAGTATACAAATAAAGAAATCAGGAAGGGGGCAAATATTTTATCATGGGACTGTATAATCTGCAACTTTCTGAGTAGATTTCTGGTCAGTGTTGCACTTAAGTACCAGTGTCTCAGACCAAAACAAAGCTGTCCCTCAGAGTACTACTTCCACCCCTCCCTCAGTCAGTACATTTACATGCACGGTAAAAACAAGTTGGTTAAAATTTAGTCAGGCGGTGGTTTCAGTATTCATGCACAGTGGAAGAACTGATTTAATGACTGGAGTATGTCTGACTCTGCAACTGGAGGTAGTGATGTGCACCTTTTCAGTTACCATGGACCTTCTGATTGACCCTGCTAACCATTCTCTCAAAACTGTGTAGGATCAGTCGAGTTAACATTTTAACTTTGCTTAGAAGAGCATGTGGGAGAGGGGTAATGTTGCATTTAACTGCTGGTGTCAATGTGAAAACATTCATTTGTCTCTTATATGCTCACTCTTTTATACAAAAACACATATTACAGAGAACAGGAATACTCCAATGATTTTTATTTCCAGAGGCTTTAAGAAAACATTTTGTATATACTGCACTTTGCATCTAAACCTACTTTATTTGCTGTATTGCATTAATAATAAAATCCCTTCAAAAATGTGGCTAAAGAGTTATTTTGTTAATCAAAAGATGTGGTTTAAAAGACACTTTTAGTTTGAGCACAGACTGGGCTGGCTTTAGTACGGACATGGGCGCTGCATTGTGAAGAGAAGTTAGGATGATTCAAAGGGCCCATAAATGAGTGAGAGCCAAAGAATATTGGTTAATTTTCTTAAATATATAGCCTAGTTTTAAAATGTCCATGAGGCCCCAAATTCTTAGGCGCAGCCCTGAATGACTCATAATAGAGAGAAAAAGACACAGAGAGGCTGTAATTTGTTCCTCTGAGTCACTTCACTTGAAATAATTACTCCAATTCCCAAAAGCACAAGGACTTTTTAAAAAAAAATGTGAATATTTTGGAGACTTTTTGTCACATAATGATTTTTTTTTATTCTTTAGTCCCAACAAGATGGGAGAACAGATTTGTACAAAAAAAACCTTAGTTACTTTGTTCTTTGTAGTCCCAAAACTTGATTTTTAAATGAAGAGACATTGCTGCAACATGCATATTCTTATTGCCCAGTTGTCCTGAACAAAAGGATGTTGAGAGCTTGACTGTGTTTTTTTTTTTAAGACAAAAGATCCAGACGAGACACAATGATTAGAAAAATACCTTACTGGCCAGAGAGTTAAAGGGCCAATGCACATAGAAATCCCTGGAGGCTAATGCCACTTACTGTTGCCCGGTGCCTAATACGACCCAACCTCAAAAACATTGAAATATCCCTTTAAGTTCAAATTTCCAAGGTTGTTATATACTGGCTTGAATTGAATATCAATCCTGACACAAGAACTCATCAGAGCAAAGAAATGTGTGTACCTTTAGTCAGCTGCTGGGTTGGGATTTATTATATTTTTCATTGGAAAAGTAATGGGAGTTATCACACTTTTCATTTCCCAGACACTGTTGAGAAAAATGACACCTCCAACATGTTTTTGTATTATTTTGCTTCTTCTGGGACATAAGTGGACTGTAACACCTAGTTATGTGACACATGAAAGAAAACAAACCACCAGATAAAATTATGTATAAAAAATGTAATAGAGTATTTTACTGAAGAGAATTTCTCGTTTGGAGGTCCTTATTATGTGTTTGATGAATGCAGGTTATATTTTGTTGTTCCAAAGCTTCATCTCTTTTGGTTTCAGCTACCTATAGTCCTAACCCACACTAATTTTAACTTTATGGATTTTTCAGGCTGATTTATCTCATCAGATCTCTTAAAAAACATTTCTTTATTTTTTCTCTTGTTAAAGTATTCAGGGTTATAACAAAAAACTGCAAATGGTGTGTGAAGATAACAGCCAGGTTATTATCCACAGTGTCAACATTAACTTTTATAGCTCTCCCATCGCACCACGTTAGAAATAAACCCTCTAACCCCCCACCAGTGTTATGGTTTCTCTGCAGAGCTATCCTGGACCACATGGAGGAAGTGAGACCAAAGGAGCCAAAGGCCAAATGCAAGACAAATCGGATCACGTGTGTGGGAGGAAAAAGCAATTGAACATCTGCCATGAAAGTTAAGGTGTGCCACAGGGAGTTTCAGCCAAAGACATCTTTCTATGCCAATAATTTGAAATATATCAAAGAAAAGACGCTTCATTTGCAGCTACAAAAGTCTTCAATATCACCAGAGAAGTAGATACAGCTTAAAGCTCCCTGAGGTTTTCTCCCGAGGTGGAAAAGACAATGATGAAATATTATGAAAATGGGATGAGAAATGAAGAGTGATATGTGTTGAATACAGATCAGTCACTACTAAATTCAGACCATTGCCAGGTTTCTGTAAAATTGCACCAGAACTGTATTGAACAATTTTCAGCTTAGCAAATGTGAAAAATACAAAAAGAACCCTCTGAAGACGATAATGTGAGCGTGAGAGGAGGAGGGATCATTTCTCAAATGGCTCCCTCACCCAGACTTGTGCCAAAATCCCCCCGTCGTTAGCCCATTAGCACCGCTCCCATTGTACCTTGGTGCTCCGTTGCATTCATGTGTGTCCCGTCAGACTGCAGAGTAGGTGGAGGTGCGGGAGAGGCACATCCATCATGTGGAGCAAAGCTGCAAGCCGCAGGGCTTTCACCAAGGCTAGATGTTCCATGAGGTAAACGAATGTCAGGAAAATCTTACAGGTGCTTTGAAGGAAGAAGACATCATCCCATAAGACAAGTCTGATAATACTGTATGACTTTTCAAGCATGAAAACTCTACAGTCAGTTAAAAAGATGGACATATGACATCACCCACTGGTTTCTGAAGAGGCATTTTGAAGCCAAACTACGACACTGCCATATATGAAATGCTTAATTTGTTTGTAGACATTTTTCTTTTGTACTTACATATATTTTCTTCATTATTATGGTGAAAATTAAAGTCAACGAAGTGACGATGCATGGTTCCATGCCCATTTATTATGAAAAAAAATAAAAATCCATAAAGTGTATGCATATCAAAATGTAAATAACAGAAGAATGAACGTGTATAACGTCAATTGAGTGTGTACTTACACATTAAAGGTTTATTTAGATACAAAATATTCTTACATACACTTTATTATTTTGAAGGTATAAAATTAAACTTGGAATCAACATGCTGCTTCTCAAAATTCTTAGTACATGAGGTGGGAAACATGGTCAGGCCAAACCTTACAGTCATTTAAGATGGCTGCACTCTCCTGACAGGATCTGGGACATCTGAGTCTGTGAGGTTGTCTAGATCCTGACCTCTTTTAGAGGCAAGATATGACTAGCCTCGGGGTACAGTATAACTAATGGAATACCACCAGTTTTACCTTATAGTTCCAACAGGAAACCTAGAAAATCAAAATTATCTAATTGCTAAGTAAATTCTAGCAGTGATGACACTCACAATAAAAATACACCTAAATTGTGTTAAGTATAATGAATATGTAATAATGCTGTAAAACTGACTAAAAATCACATATATATCACTATTTAAACTATTTATTTTTCCTCATAATTCCAACTGAAAACCTGAAAAAATCACAAATATGAAATTTCTAAATCAATTAAAGCAGAAATAAGGCTCACAGTAAAAATGAAAACTATACTAACTACATTAGTATAATACAACTGTTATAAATTATAAAACTGACCCAAACCACGTAATATTCATACCTTAAAAATGTCTATAACTTAGTAAAATTTTCCATTGGATCACTCTTTAATTGTTTACAAACCTGTGGCAACATCTAATTACACCACACAATATAATCATTAGAAATTTGTAAAGAAAATACCCCTAGTATGGCTAACTGGAGAAAATAGCCAAATGTTTTAATATCGACATTATTTAACACTCCTAAGCGAGTGTACATCCAATATAGTTCCTCCATCTTTTATGCTAAAATTGCAGTTACTGCTAGAAATCCTACTCAAACAAAATCTAATATGACATTTAGCACTACTATTCAACTATGTAACATGAGTTTCATCAACTTATCATGGTTAGTTATGATTTTAGGCATGTTTGTTCGGGACCAAAAGAGACGTAAAACTGCATTTCGGGAATTCTGGGAGAAACAGGAATTTGTAGATGCTCTGGGCAACTGCTGATTGGTCAGATGTTTTGATGTCACTTTCTTTGCAGTTGACTGATCTCCACTGATTGGCTGAGGAAAAACCTTACTAGTTCAACTGTAGCATTGAGGGTTGGGGGACTGAAGTGACCTTACGTGGTTCTCTGCCCCAGCTCTTCAAACTGGATAAGTTATAAAATAAGGATGCACTGAGGCATTGCATTTAACATCAGTTTTAGCCAGCATCAGGCCTTTTAACAAACATCTGCCATTAGTAATTAATGTTGGCATGAACTTGTGTCATTAGCAGATGTTAAGCTGCTCCGTTTAATCAAGTTCAAGCAGACAGAAGTTTATTATCGGGCAGAAGATGTGACCTGTTGCTATTAGTGTTATTAGCCGGGGCACTCAGAAATGTTTTTGCACATCTTCCATTTGACACCAGAGGTTGTGGTTTGGACAAATCCTTGTCTAAAAAGAGCAAAACCAAACTTGTGCTGTAGGTTTGTCAATGTTTTCAATAGTCTAGAGCAATAAAAAGGAACAGCACATGTCCCTTCCCTTCTTGCGCCTACAAGGAATGCCTGAGGCAGAGGGAAGCCAAGCAGCAAAAACCCAGTGCAAAGCAGCTATCAGTGACAAAGGAATGACATTGATTAAGTCAGAAGCAGAATCAAGGAGAAGCTGAGATGGATGAGGGTTGCAAAAAAGTGGCCATTAGTGGGAGCAGCAGGGAGAAGCCAGTCTAAAGCGGTTTAAATATGGCAGCATGAGTGTGATTAGCCAATTGCATGCTTAGAGCGAATTAGCTGGGTGTCAGCTGATGAGGGCTTGCTTGAGATCAGCTGATCTTGATAATATGGCAGCGCTTCACTCTGTGGCCTGCCTGAACTAACGCTAAATACTCAGTGTTTGATTTTGTACCATCTTAAACTGATCTAATTGACTTCCCGTTTGGATGCAGACCTGCCTTTATTTTAAAAGACAATAAGGAACTTAACCATGGGACAAAGAACTTGATAGAGATCGAAAAGGAAAAGGTAACTGTTTGATATCACAAGTTGCACATGACTTTTGACTTGTCCACTGAGCGGCCTGTGAATTTTTGACACTTTAATGAAATATTTGCATCATTGTGGCTGAGGGGAGACATGGCAGTTGTTTGACCAAAAGTGTGTTGAAAGGGATAACAAAGCATGCAATTAATGTTCTAATTATGGATCTTAACTACATTGCATTAATGCATTAATGCTGATGGTGCCTGTTAAAGGAAGCTTGTAAAGCCACTTTAGAAGACAGTGCTTTAAATAAGTTATAGCCCCCAGAAAGATGCAATATAGTACAAGGACACTGCAACCTCACAATATCTAAGGCTGCATTGACCTTTGACCTTCAAAATCTAATCAGTTCTCCCTCCAGTTCAAGTGTATGTTTGGGCAAACTCTCTCCATGCGACCTTGAAATAGCATGCTTGCAAGATTTGAGGTCACGGTAACTTCTGTCTTGTACAACCATATTCAGTTTATTCTAGAGTCAGGGTGGGTATTCTTGCAAAGTTTGAAGAAAATCCATTAAAGTGGAGCAGCTATCACCACCACCAAGGCAAGAAAAGACTGTACAGCAAGAATGTCCAAAATCATTCTGTGTCCATACAAAAGCATTAAATCCAAGGATGTTAGTCAACAAATGCAGTGCTTTCTCTCATTGGTGTTTCCCCAATATTACCAGCTCTAAACTATAAGCCTGTCTTTGACAAAGAGACATTTTATTGTCACCAGTAAGACAAAAAAAGACCAGACAGAAACAAAAAGATGGGGAGGGAAAGGATATCCTAGTCCTCAGACAAAGATTCATTCATAAATATGGTCTTTTTATTGGGTGTGTTAAAAATGATGGAAGTTAGAATACTCGGCTTTGTCCTTTTTTCAGAAAAAGAAAATAAGGTAAAACATAGAGGTACTTTTGAACTGTTTCAATAGCACAGAAATACGTGAATTATGTTTTCAATCCCAGTTTTGGGTTTTGTGGCCCCGACCAGCTGTCTGTGGGGAAAAGGTCAAAAATATCAAACATCATTGTACTGTACGACCCACAAATTGCTCCCCCAAACAGATTTTTACAGCCCCATTACCACCTCTGTGAGACTGCTCTTCAGACACAGCAGTACTCATGCAACCTTCACAAGGTACTGGGTAATGTAAAATAGTAAATTCAAAGCAATAATGTTGTAAGAGAAAGGTGAAGGCTGCTGAGTATGTTCACATTCTTGTCGAGCATTTACAATAAAAAAATGCACATTAAAGGTCTAAATGTGCCGTTTATTAGACAGAAATCTATGTAAGTGTGCTAGCAGTTGTAAATCCATGCTTCTTTATTTTGTAATTATACACCTATATAACATACAAGAATCAGAAAGATATTCCTGTCTGATAAGAGGTGGATAAACATCACAATTACATCATCCACTGGGCTCATAAAAATATATAACAGATATTTGTTTGATTGTTTAGTCACAAAAAACACAAATGTCCATCCATCGAACAGCTAGTAATACTAAAAATGATTCTTTTCTGTTTTTAGCTAACTCTGTGTGGAAGAAAGGCCTGGTTTTGGTTCCCGTCTTTATTCTTTAGTCATAATATCCTCATTCTTTATAAAAATTTCCTGGACACACAGCGAGACTCAAAGGACCAAGAAGTGCACCATAACTGAAGAACAGCAGAGACAGGCTAACTGCTACAACGCTCAGTCATAATTCTTACAGTCCATAAAATAGGAGAGTTGATCTCTGACAGCTCAGAATTATCTAATCACCATCTCTGCTCACACACAAACACAATAGCTGATTCACTGATAGGCCGTTATTTATGCTGCTCATTGTATTCAGACTCACTAAAGAGCAGTGAAGTAATCCCTGACATATCCATGAGAAACATCAGCCACCAGTCTTCCCTCTGCTGACCTCCATTATTCGCCGTCTCTCTGCCTACATTCCAGCTGTGTTCCTCTTATCACAGCTCGATCTCCTCTCCAGAACTATAGCTTATTCATGCCTATAGAGAAAGGGACGGGAGAGCAGCTAACAAAAGGAGAACGAGCAGTCTGGTGTGATTAGAGAAAAAATACAATAAGCAATTTCAAGACAGTCTTTTTGAGACACAAACAACCATCTTTCTACCTCCACTTCTAAAGGGCTGCCCAGAGCATTTAAGAGGTCTGTGCTGATTAGGTTCAATGGATTTTAAAGAGACAGGACATGCTCCATGCTCAAGCACAGTCACATTTACGTCTCTAATAGATCATTCTTGAGTACACATAACACAAGCAAGGCCACCTTATAAAGTTGAGTTCAGTTCTGTTGGGATATAAATGAATAAAACCGATTAAGATTGATAAATAATCAGGACACCACTCTGAAGAGAGGGCACAACTACCAAAATGGAAGAAAAAGTCTGTCTCAGAATTAAGATTTGATTAATAGATACTGGTACGTTGTTAAATAGAAGGTGTGGGATCCTACGTAGACCCTCTCAGACAAGGTGTATGCACAATAATCACAGATGTCTCTTTAAATCTATAATAAATGTATTTGACAAAGCAGCGTCAATCAGAATCAATGACACTAAGTCAAACAAATAACTGCTATGAAAACGAAACAACAAGACAAACCACACAGTGTGGTGAATGCATGTATGTGAGAAAGAGAGAGATAAACAAATCAGGCAATATGGCCGAACCACATGTGGTTACACATGTGATTTTAAGATGCTGGACTTTAAAGGATCTAGCAGTGTGGCAAAGAAACTTTAGCTCTCAGCAACAAACTCAGTAGGGTGACTTCACCAGACACCCAGGCTGAACTTTAATACCATAGCAGTCACACTAGTGTTACATAGGTAAAGGCACTGTACTGGACATAAATGGACACAGCAAGGCAAGCCGATTACACATAAACAAATTCAGACGTCAGATGCAGCTTTCAACAAATGCACATGAAACACTTCCAACAATGATGGTTAAAAAGACCACTTACTTGTGATCCCCATGTGTGATTAGAAACTGATTACCACCTAAATCTAGGAATGAGCAGAGGTCAGTCCATACTTTTTTCTTCCAGGGTTTCTTCCAGTGGAGAGTCTTTGGCAGCAGGGATTAACTTTCTGATGAAGGCTCCATTGTCTTTCTGGGGGCAGCAGTTGAGTTCTTTCAACGTCCTTTCATTCTGGGGATTCTGTAGCTCTCCTTTCCAGATTTGTTCCTTGATGCTAACAAAAGGAATCAGGGAAGAAAACTCTTGGTGCTCAACCAGGCGGTTGTTGAGCTTTTCTAGTCTTGGACCAGCTGCAGTTTCTCCTCAGGTCTTCTCCTATCAGAGAGGAGAATTCGTCCTTTTCACAACATGGTGTGAAGTGTTGCAAAGGATCCTGGGACAATGAATCCATAGGTTTTTATTTCCTATTATCTGAAAAAATTCCCTCTGGACTACAAAAACAAGCTTCTAAAGTGCTTGTAAGGCCTGTGTCATTGTTCGTCGCGTTGGTCCCAAACAGTACACCTGTGTACGGATCTTGGCCCAGGTCTCTAATGTGAAACAACCCTTAGATCAGAGGAAAGAGCAAAGTCATGATGTTTTCATGCACAAAAACTCTTGACGATTTTGCAGTGTGCATGCAGATGAAATTTTTCAAGAAAATTCTTCATGAATGGCGGGATTTTGTCATCAAACCAGTGCAATCGTCATTCACATAGTGACCCTGCTTCATGCTCTTCCTGCTTGCAAGTTCACCTCTAGATTCTACTTTCATGTTATTTTGGAGGTGAGTCCACCAGAAGTCCTTTTATTCCTGTGGGAATCTCTGTGTTATCCAACTGGGAACAGAGAAACAGCTAACCTTTAGGGACAAACCATGGTCTGATACGACTGAAGAAAACACACAAGCCAGAAACAAACAGATTCTTAGACAGTCCTTCATAGATAAGCCTGTTGAATGTATTTCTCAGCTCAGCAATTCTTCAGCATTTTTGTAAATGTGCTTCCCATAATGACGAGGATTTAATTAAAGGATGTAGTCCCTTTACAGAAGCCTAACTGTGAATTTACAGTTGCCCTAAGCATTTGATTCACTGACTTTTCCCATTAAAATGAGCAATTTGGGGTTGTTTTTTTAGGATCTTGACTTGTTTACTCGTTAACTCAGCATAGTGAGGCTATTTCCCCACTACGACAGAATAATTTGTCATACTATCTGGAGAAAAACTAAGCTTGTTTTCTTGTGGTAATGGGAAAAGTTTCTGTTGATTCAAAACTCTGTGGTCTTTGAGATAGGCCAGATCAAGACATTGCCCATGGTTCATGCTTATAAACTGATACCATGTTTGTTATGTGCTCATATAACTCTGGTAATACAGTGCCTATAAAAAAATATCTACCCCTTTGGATGTTTTACTTTACCCAGATTAGTAGTAAAATCTAAGACACTGAACATCCCCTGGAGTTAAGTTAAATCCATCATCAAGAAATGGAAGGAACATGACACATGCGTAAATCTGCCTAGATCAGGCCGTCCTCACAAACTGAGTGACCATGCAAGGAGACTAGTGAGAGAGGCCACCAAGACACCTATGACTACTCTGAAGGAGTTACAAGCTTCAGCAGCTGAGATAGGAGGGACTCTGCAGACAACAACAGTTGATGGATTCTTCACCAGACAAAGATTTATGGGAGAATGGCAAAGAGAAAGTCACTGCTGAAGTCTCTACTAGAGGTCACCAAAAGGCATGTGGGTGACTCCATGGTCAAGTGGAAGAAAGTTCTTTGGTCTGATGAGACCAAAATGGTGCTTTTTGGCCATCAGACAAGACGCTATGTTTGGCAGACACCAAACACTGCACATCACCACAAACACACCATCCCCACTGTGAAGCAATGGGTTGGGATCACCTGAGTGCAGTGAATGTGTCTCAAGTAATTGTAGTATAAAGACACCTGTGTCTGGAAGCTCCATTTACTGGTTAACCAGTATTCCTGGCTACTATTACACCATGAAGACAAAAGAACACTTCAAGCAACTCAGAGAAAAGGTTATTGAAAAGCATAAGACATGCTCAGATCAGACAAGATGCTATGTTTGGCTGACAATGAACTCTGCACATCACTATAAGCATCCCGACTGTGAAGTACAGTGGTGGCAGCAACATGCTGTGGGGATGTTTCTCTGTAGCCAGCCCTTGAAGGCTTGTAAACGTAGAGGGTAAAATGAATGCAGAAAATATGTGAAAATCCTGGACGACGACCTTAATTAGTCTGCAAGAGAACAGCGTGGGAGATTTAGTTTCAAACAGGACAATGACCCGAAGCACACAGCGAAGGCTACACAGACATGGTTTAAGGACAACAAGGTGAACGTTCTGGAGTGGCCTTAGTCCACGATATATACCAATATGTGGCTGAGCCTGAAAAGGACTGCTCACACCTGATTATTTCATTGAAAAAGAAAAATTATCTTGGCCATAATTGATTTATAAAGCCAAGAAAAGGGTAAAAAATCAGAGATGGTGACTACTTTTTAAAGGCAGTGCATACTATCCGTATTTTCTTGACAATGTTGTCACAATTTTTCTTACAATTTGCAAAAAAAAAAAATTACTGTGTGTAACACCAGTGTAACTGGTTAGGAGTCTAAGATGGGATGGGGTCTTAAAATATACTGAGAGGGTCTTCAAAAAGGTCTTAAAAAGTAATGGATATAATATCATATTTTCTTTATACCACAGAAAAAGGCAAAATTGTGCCACACAAAGAGCAGTTTGGGGACTGAAAGATCACCTCTTTACTGAGCTGAGCCAAATGATCTGGATCTCTAAATAAAAACGTTATTCCCATCCCTCTGAGCAGAGCTGGACAGACATTAACTAAAGCCACACTTTTTGTTTACCAGCAGATCACTTCAGTGAATAGGTTGGTATTTAATGTGTGCCAATACTTGTTGAGTCACATTTGATCCAGTCCAGATGAAGGCATCCCAGACCACCTCTGTATGCATTCTGAGGAATCCAATATCAAACCGTTTTCAGCACGCATTGAAGTGCATCCACACAGAGCATTAAGGATTTCCACTTGGTATCTGAATGCCCAGAATGGATATAAATCCCTGTTTAAGCACTGTGTAGGGTCTCAGTCTGTCATAATTAGGATGCAGACTTTTTTTTACTTTCACAGGTAGTTTTTAGATTAAAACCATGCAATCTGTCCAACAGAAAAGGAAAACTTTTCCACAAAGTGTGCCCCAATGGATGGGGAAAAAATGTCTATTCTGGCAACTCTGCCAGCTGTTGGCTGCAGCAATACATAAATATATCTGAAGATGTAAGAGTGGTATAAATCTTCTGATATCACTCCCAGCACTAAAATGAAAAAGCACATTTCCCCAAACTATTCTATCAGTTATTGTCATATTGGATCAAATGTTCAATGTTTTTTTATGAATTTTTAATCAAGTGCATCAAAACAAACCTGGAATACTTCATCACTTTCCAGAAACCTTTAAAAAGAGCCAGATATTCAGTCAGCAGACAGTAAATCATAAAGTCTGCTTACATCCACAAAAGCCTGTGCTCTTATTAATTCAGTATTTGTTGCTGACTGTGCCCAGCAGACGCCAGCTCCTGTGCTGGGACTGGGAAGTTCTTCTGGAGCCGCTGGAACCTCTTTTGCAGGTTGACATAATTCTCTCTGCCTCCGAGTCATTTGTCATCGATGGGACAGGGGAGGCAGCGGTGGTGGTGGTGGTGGTGTGCAGCATGAGAGTCAAGTTGTTTTCCACTTTATATCATCATCCACCCACCTGACAAAAACAACGCTGGAGGTTAGAGGTAAAATAAAAACGTCACAGTCGAGATTCAGCTGTGAAATATAGATGTCAACATCCTGAGATGTTAAAAAAAAAGGACTTTGGGAATCGTTCCACGAAGCTTGATAGTGTCTGTACATCTCAATCGAACATGCTCGCACTTCCCTTTGTCCTCTGAGGGCTTTTTTGTTTTCGTTCAGCAGTCTACGTGACTCCTGTCTGTACCTGACCTCTAACTTCACCTCAAAACACCGACACACCCGGCATATCCTGTGCACAGTATCCTCACAAGCCCTGAAGGAGGACTGAGGGTCCCAGTCCTGCTCTTGTCTTGGTGAACTGCTCCTCCTGCTGGTGAGAGGAGGAACTGCAGGGTGTGATAATCCAAGATACTGATGGTGATTTTTACCAACAGATTGGGTGAATAATTCAACTTATTTCAACATCAGCAATGAAGGCAGAATCCCAGGTAAGGCTTGAATGTCATGTAGTCCTTGCACGTATCCTTTTGTTGATATTTCCATGAAAATTATGTTTGTGATTATTTTTTATTTAGATTTCTTTTGTGTGACTGACTCAACTTTGAAATGTAAATTGTTCTCAGTTCTTTCTTATGTAAAATCAGATTTTGTCCTAGAAATGTGTTTACTGGGTCTACAGAAAGTCCTTTCATAGCCTCCCTAATCATGACAGGCCACAGCCTGTCAGTCAAAAGTATGAGATTTGTCCTAACATAGGGGTTACATCCTTTAGAGGACACATTTGAAGGCTTCACAGGGGTGTGTTGTGGACTGTCCTTTTTTGAAGTCGTATATAAATGCAGCTGACACCCAGCCAACAAAGGATCTCTCTTTTATGAATCTCCATGTCTGGAGATTCTTTGCATACCAATTCAAATGAGATGATGGACTCTCAAGAAATACAATTTTACAAGAAAACAATCAGTTTCAGCTCCATAGAATAACTACCAATGCTAATGTAAATAAAAAGGACAGTATAATGTATGAGACAAAGTCTGAGTGATGTTTTGATATTTGTTCAGGCAGGACCCAAAAGTCATTGGCCCAGCTGCGATCAGATGACTGGCAGCTGATTTGATTATCATCTCTAACCACTTTCAACCAATCACAGCTAATTCTCTCCATTTAAATATGACGTCCTTCTCATTGATCCAAGGTACAACAATGCAAGAGCGGTCTGGCTGCAGACCTCAGATCTCAGACTTGCAAACCACTACTATGAGATGCCACCTCTGTCAGAACGAAGGGGCGTAATTTGCCAGTACAACATTTCAGAAGGTTTTTTTTTTAACTCAACTTTATTCATAACCAAAGTCTGGCATTGACATTCATAAAATAAACCAATTGCAAACCTTACAGACTAAGGTCGGCCACACACTAGACGATTTTTTAATCTGAAACGATTTTAAAACCATGAGAGACCACAGACATCAGGACAATTTCCAAAGATTTTTCATCTTTAATCCTCTGAACGCACACATTAGATGACTCAGCCAATCAGATCACTGGAGACCACACACCTGCCGACCTGCCTACGACCTCGCGTGATCACGAGACTTCAGAAAAAAAACAAAACACAGATGTCTGTCGATTCCGTCTTGCTGTCTCTCCCCAACAAGCTGTCCTGGTGTGTTACGGGTGCAGCAACAATCATAAAACAGGGGAAAGACTCAGGACGAAATCCTGTCTGGAATTAAGGTACAGTTGTGTTTATGGCTGGGAGCGATGAAAGTATGTATGATTCATCTGGTGACGCTACCCGGTCTGTTCAATCTCATTGGTTGTTGTGGGTACTCCGTCAGCAGCACTATGACCTAGAATCATAAATATCAAACATGTTTGGTATTTACGATTCAGAGTCTGGGAGGCTACGACGCAATTTGGAGCAGTAAATGAATTGTGTTGACACCACCCACTTGCAGACTACTCATATAAATAATAGACGAGGCTCCAGTCTGTATGCGCCCCACAATCGTCGGGGAAGTCAAATCTTGGCTAAAATCGGGCTTAAAATCCTGTAGTGTGTGGCCGGCCTAAGCAACATTCAATCAATAAGACAGAAAAAAGGCTGATGTGTAATCTGGGATTAAATCATGTATAGACCTTGCTTTACATAGTTAACGTTACTATGTAAGCCAAGTTCGCTATGTTAGCTGAAGTTAAAGCGAGCCACCAACCTCTAAAACAGGTCTACATTTAGCAAACACAGCATTATCTAATGTTACAAATATTTGTTTGCTTTACCTTTGGCTCAGTAAGTTATGATGCCAACTTAACTACGTAGCTTGCATATCTAAAATAGCTTTTTTAGCTTTAGATTTAGCTATGTAGCTACATTAAGGTAACCAGATTTTCGAAGTAAAAACTGGGGGCATTTCCAGTTTGGCAGACAAAAATATTATCTATCTATCTATCTATCTATCTGAGGATTTTTAGCGCTCTTTTAAACAGAGCCTTTACGGCCAATCATAACTGTAATCCTTTTGTAAACTGTTAAATCTATGAGTAAAGAGTTACTGAAGCCAGTCTGTGGGCTCACCATATGGAAACGCTGTCTCAGCTACCTTTTAGTTTTCAGACAGACAGAGAGGTGGAGCTGAGGCGGGTCATAGCCCTCCTTAAACATTCTGGTTTGCTGTCATATCAGGCGTGCCCCTAATTATACACAGCCAAAAAAGATGAGTTATAAAAGAATGTCTATCACCTCTTGTCGTCAGAGGCGTAATGCTCTATGACTTCCCACACTTTCCTGTACTTCTCGGTGGTATTTTGTAGTAAAAAGGGAAATGTTTGATAGCACAATCTGCAAATGGCATTTGACTTGTTCACTGAGCTGTCTGAGAGTTATTCTAAACTGAAATGAGACATTAAGAAGCAGAGGTTGGCTTATTTTATATCACTCTGGCTGCAGGGAGACACTGCAGTGGTTTAACCAAAGTGTGTTTACAGGGTCAATAAAGCATGAGATTAACTGAAATTTAAAAAAAATAAAAAGTGCACTAATTATGGACCTGTTTGCTGTTTAAGCGATTGACCTGGGTAGGTCTAGTATTTTTGTTGTGGTGCTTTCTAGCACCTGTGAAGCCAGTTTGACAAAGTACATATCCAGTCATGGTTTAGAAATGTGGCCAACTGAAATCTTGGGGAGCATCAACCTTTTCTCAGTGCCAAAAAGCCACAGATCAAAATAAAGGCAGCATCAAGCCAGTACCACATGTGGACATACAGTATTTCTGCAGGTTTGGAGCTGCACCTTTCTGGCAATTGGAAAAACTGCAGAGTCCATATGCACCTGAAAGATGTTTTTGATTTAGTTTGAACAACCACCATGACCTTTAAGATGCTTCATTTCTCCTGAATGATTAACCAACTTTCTCTTTAGCCCACTTTCGGTTCACTTGACAGAACAACCAGGGCAGTATTTCACAAAACTACAATTCTAACCCCTGCAAGTTTTGCTACCCCTGTTTAAACTTCAGCATACTTTAGTAGATGCTTAATAACAGAGCAACAGCCCTTGTACTTTAACCTTTAAGTGTATAAATCACTAATCAACACTGCAGCAGAAAAAAGACAGAATGCTCTTCATCCAAATTCTTCCACTTTTAGCTGCAAGGTCAGAATGTTAGAGACAAAGATCATCATCATTAGCTAATGAAGGAAACCTGCAGAGAGGCAAAAACAAATGAGCACCAAAGATGGGCGCATGCTTTCCTGTTTATTTAGGGTGGTAAAGTTTTCTGTTAGATAAAGAGAGAAAGAGCAATGAGAAGAAAAAATACTTATCCATCTATTTCATGTGATCAGCTCTATTATAGACATCTACTTCTACTAAATCTGCTTTGTAAACTCATTTGTAAAATATGGTGAAGCAGAGATGTATTAAAGCTGACATATCCTTTGAGTCGGTGTTTATTTTAATCAGAATGATTTATGTTGCTGCTTTGGTAATGATGATAAAGTGTTGACTGCCTAAATTGCTGCAGCATCAATAGTTGACTTAGTGTAATGATGTAATGTGGTGAGGGGGAGAAAGTGTCAAACAAACATGACAGTTCCCCCCGAGTAGTGACTGAGAGTCTTTCAGCAGTATCTGTCAAACAATCTGCCTGACTTTATTCTGTGAAATGATTTCATTAAACACCTCTGACGCTTTAAAAACAGCCTCAGGGATTGGTTGTGATCTTTTCCTTTTTTTTAATCCTTTGGTGACAGTTATGTACTTCAGTGTGATTTATAAATTATTCTGTTTTACAAGACAAAATGTTTCAACAAACTGTCAAAGTCTGCCAAAATGGCTGTGAGATTTTTAAATTATAACAGACAGAGCCAATAATTAGCTTCACTTAATATTTCACATTAAGCTTTTATAAAGTGGTGTGTAAAAACATCTAAGTGAGTGTATCTGTCTAATTTAAAGCTAAAAATATCTCATTTAGCTGATTATTAGCCACGATCACCCAATATTGAATTTCAAGACATGAAAAATTAGGGCCTGCATTGCTTCTAATAAATAAATTTGAGCAGCCAGTGGGTCAAAAAAATTGTTCTTGTTGAGTGTTTTGTGTCTATCAACACTTTAAATTAGGTTGAAAAGCTTTTTCAAGACAGTTATTTTTGAATACTTTGGACAAATAAACTTGCTGAGAGCCAAAGATCCATCCACCTATATCCCACTTGTCCTGTTTGGGGTCCCATGGTCAGTTGACCTGACAAGTTTGTCTTTGGTGCATGCAAACTTGCGAACATCCTGTCCAATAGGGATCCAAACCAGGAAACTTCTTGCTTGAAAGTGGCAGCGGAGAGGTATCGCAGGTCTTTCCTTCCTGCAGCTGTTAGGCTCTGCAACAGAAACTGCTATGACCTTAAGTAACACCCCATTCTTAATCTATAGGGTTTAATATGACGTCGGTCTACCCTTTGCAGCTATAACAGCTTCAACTCTTCTGGGAAGGCTTTCCATAACGTTTAGGAGTGTGTTATGGGAATTTTTGACCATTCTTCCGGAAGCGCATTTGTGAGGTCACACATTGATGTTGGACGAGAAGGTCTGGCTCTCAGTCTCCGCTCTAATTCATCCCAAAGGTGTTCTATGGGGTTGAGGTCAGGACTCTGTGCAGGCCAGTCAAGTTCACCCACACCAGACTCTCTCATCCATGCCTTTATGGACCTTGCTTTGTGCACTGGTGCACAGTCATGTTGGAACAGGAAGGGACCATCCCCAAACTGTTCCCACAAAGTTGGGAGCATGGAATTGTCCAAAACCTCTTGGTACGCTGAAGCATTCAGAGTTCCTTTCACTAGAACTAAGGGGCCAAGCCCAGCTCCTGGCAACCGCAAAACCCAGACTTGTCCATCAGATTGCCAGATGGAGAGGCGTGATTCGTCACGCGTCCAGTGGCGGTGGGCTTTACACCACTGCATCCAACGCTTTTCATTGCACTTGGTGATGTATGGCTTGGATGCAACTGCTCGGCCATGGAAACCCATTCCATGAAGCTATCTACACTGTTCTTGAGCTAATCTGAAGGCCCCACGAAGTTTGGAGGTCTGTAGCGATTGACTCTGCAAAAAGTTGGCGACCTCTGTGCACTCTGCTGACCCCGCTCCATCCTTTTACGTGTCCTACCACTTCATAGCTGAGTTGCTGTTGTTCCTTATTTTCCTCTTGGGGAAAATCAGGGAGAGAATAGGGGAAGGAGCCATTGGTTTGGAGTTTACTCCAAGGAGCCCACTTTGAGGATAACAGTCTGTACATGGGGCACATTCACTAACCATTAACAACTGGCCAAGTGATAACAAGAAGAAAATTAAATGAGAAAGCAAGATGGAAAAAAATGAGAAAAAAAAGGACATGAAGGGAACAGAGAAGAGATTAGAACACCACAGTGTTACTGCACAACCCACACAGCCTGAGGTGGGCACAAATGAGTTTTTAAACCAGTTCAGTTCACATTTAGGGACTCTGTATCGTCTTCCAGATGGTAAAACTTGTACTCAAAGTACAGAGTGAGAAAGGTCAGACAATACTCTCTGTGCTTGTCTGAGAACAGATGGTTTATATGTGGACTGTACAGAGAGATCTTCAGTCCTCCTCACAACCATCATGGCAGTCTGCACCAGACAAGCAATCTTAGACTCCAGCTGAACAGAGAGATAACCTTACAGCACTGAGTAAGCTGTCCATCACTGCCTGATAAAACTAAAACTAGATCTTCTGATCCACCCCTGCGAGATACCTGAAGGCACAGACCAGGATGGTGCTTTCATCATGAATAAACACAAGGGTATGGGTCTCTTTACATAATGAGGTTCTTGGCATCACACCACTGAACAAAAGTCAGAATTTCAGGAAGAGGTGTGAGATCTGTGTCCTTGTGCAGCAGGCTGAGAGTAGCAGTCAATTTGGAGACTTAAATATCTGGGCAGCTCCTGGTGCAATCATTGAAATATAAAGTAAAGAGGACAGGTGAACTGACACAGTCCTGAGGGGCCCCTGTACTGATGAATCCAGGATCTGAGAGTGTGTTACTGACCCTGACATTCTGGATTCTGTTTGTTAAAAAGGAATGGAACAACTAAATAATAAAAGGATTTACAGTCATGGCTCTCTTCTTCAGCTGCTGACAAGAAAAAAACAAGAAGATATGGTGCTTTGCAGGCTAAAAAATGAGTCCTGTAATGTACAGTATGTTTTTGTCAAATCTGTTTAAATTGTCCATACATGAACTTATGTCTAATTGTGTTGTGAGTCACTGTTATCCCCATGGTAAAACAATTTTGGTGCTCATTATCAAGAAAACTTAAGATAATTTTAGACAGTTTACTTGAGAGATGTCTGTCATGAATCAAAATAGCAGGTTAGAGATGGAAAAAGAGAGTCAAGAGGTGAAGGGAAAAGTCAAAGGATACTAGGATAAATGTATGAGTCAAGGGAGGAAGAGCTTAGGTTAGGGGTTGAGGGATGAAGGAAACAGGGAAGGGGTTAAGGGTTGAAGGACTGGTCTGAAGGATGTAGAGCTGTAGTTAAGGGTCCAGGGGTGAAAGGATGAAGGTAAGAGTCAAGAAATAAAGGGATTAGTGTACAGATCAGAGGATGATGTGATGAAGAAAAGGGCTGAAAATAAAGGGGTGAAGGTAAAGGTTGAGGGACGAATCAATAAATGTATGAGAGTAGGGGTCAAGGGATAAATGCATGAGAGAAAGGTTCTGTGAATGAAAGGATAAGGATAGGGACTGGGAAATGAAGTAATAGGGTAAGGTTCAAGGGATAAAGGAATGAAGGTGGGTGGAGATTTAAAGAAATATAAAGGTTAAAGAATAAAGAGAAGGAATGAAGGAATGTTGAAGTTCAGGGTGAAAGGACAAAGGGATTAAGGTTAGGGTTGAGAGATGAAGCTAGGGTTGAAAGGGTGACGGTAAGGGTGGGGAAATACACAGTGAAAACAGAGGTGGGAGGATGAGAAGCTAAAAGACAAATAAAAGGGATTGAGGAAAAAAGGTATAGGTTGAGAGATGAAGGTAAGGAAAGAAGGATATAGGGTAGTGGTAGAAGTCAAGGGATAAGAGAAGAAGGCAGGGGTCAAAGGATATAGAGATGAATGTAGGGGGAAAGGGATAAAGGTAAGATACAAGAGATGAAGTTAAGGGGTCAAGAGATGAAGGGATAAAGGAAAGGGATTAAAGGGGATGAAGGGATGGTGTTAAGGGACAAATGGAGTAAAGGTAAGAGTTAAGAGATGATGGGATGGATAAAGGGATCATGGGGTGAAGAGATGCAGGTAAGGTGCAGGGGAAGAAGGTATAAAGTTAGGGATTGAGGGGCAAAGGGATGTAGGTTAGGGTTGAGAAATGAAGGTAAGGGTCAAAGGTTAAAGAGATGAAGGATAATGGAAGGGGTTTAGGGATAGAAATGAAGGTTAGGAGCAGGAGATGTAGGGATCAAGTTAGGGTCAAGAGATGAAGGGATAAAAAAGTGAAGATAAGGGGCAAGGGATTAAGGCATAAAGGAAGGGCTTGAAGGATAAAGAGATTAGGTATGGGGTCAGGAGATGAAGGGATAAAGGAATGGGTTAAGGGATAAATAAATAATGTATGGGTAATGGGATGAAGGTAAGGGTCAAGATGTGAAGGGATAAAAGAAGAGTTCATGGCATAAAAGAAGGGGTTGAGGGATATAGAGACAAAGCTAAGGTCAAGAGATGAAGAGATAAAGGAAGGGATTAAGGCGGCAAGGGATGAAGGGATAAAGTAAGAGGTTCATGGTCACAGGGATGAAGAGAGAAAGATAAGGGTCAAGAGATGAAGGGACAAAGGAGGATGTCAAGGGAATATGGGAGGAAAGCAAGGCGTTGAGGGATAAAGAGATGATGGTAAGGAGTCAAAGGATAAACAGATGAAAGTAAGTGTCAAGAAATATAAGAATAAAGGAAGGGGTTGTGGGATGAATAAGTGAAGGTAAAGGTAAAGAGATGGAGGGTGAAAGGAAGAATAAAGGAGGAAAGTAAGCGACTAAGGGATAAAGAGATGAAGTCATTGGACCAAGGAATAAAGGGATGAAGCTAGGGGTCAAGAGATAAAAGAATAAAAGAGATAAGGGATAAAGAGATGAAAGTAAGGAGTTGAGGGATAAAGGGATTAATGTAAGGGGTCAAGGAAAGAGGGGAAGAAGAAAAGGCTCAAGAGATGAAGGGATAAAGGAAGGTTTTAAGGGATAAAGGGAGAGGAGGTAAGGGTTAAGGGGTGAAGGGATTGAGAAAGACGAAAAGGGATACAGGGATGAAGGTGAGGGTCAAGAGGTGAAATGATAAAGGAAGGAGTCAAGGTTTAAATAGATGAGGGTAAGGGGCGAGGGATGGAGAGATAAAGGAGGAGATTGAGGGACAAAGAGATGAAGGTTGGGGTCGAAAGGATGAAGGTAAGGGTCAAGGGATGAAGGGATAAAGGTAGGGGAAAAAGAGATGGAGGTTAGGGTTAAGCGAAGAAAGGATGAAGGTAAGTGGCTCAGTGAAGGAGACAGGGCTGGATGTTAGGATAAGGTTGGCGGACCCAGCAGGGTGAGGACTCTTGGTCAGGGTCCGTCTCTTTAAACACAGATGAAATGACTCCTGGTGGTTCCTGTTGGAGAATGTAGAAGAGCGGATTAAGAATCCAGAAAAGAAAAAAGAGAGGTTTTAGTGGATAGAGACTTAAAACCAAAGGAAAAAGAAACATAGAAGGTGTGGTTTTATGCATTCAGCATGGGAATGGAATGCAAATTAGACAAACTAGCACTTTGATTTAAACAGCCCCATCCTTCATTAAGTTTTGTTTTGTTTTGTTTTATGGCTTTGTTCTGGATTTATGTGTAGAGTACAACCTAATCATCATTAAGCTTTCTTGTTGTGACTGCCAGTGTTTGGAAATATCTGGTTGAAAAACACAACTTTGATTCACTTATTTGCCAGCTGCAAAAGGCAGAAGCTGTATTTTTTTATGATCCATGTTGTAAAATGTTGATCATGAGTTACACGGGGCCTGGCTACAACCTGGTGTTTAAACTGTCCTCTAATGACATTACAGCAGCATGTATAGTCCCTCACAGAGGAGGCCTGTTTGACTAAACTGTGTCTCTCTTTATCTAAATGATGTTAGTACGTTAACACTCTTGTGTTGTCAGTAGGATATAGTGGTGTTCAGGGAGGCTGAGCTGTTTGTAACAGTTAATCAGTGTCGAGTGTCAGTCTACAGAGCATCCATCTCTGTGTTTTTAATGATGGGAAGAGTTTCTGCTCTGAGATGAATATTTACCGTTTGTTATTATGCTTTCATTATTCTGATCTGAGTGGTACACTTTCTCAAAGAGAGGAAACAGACACATTAGTACCTCGTTAACTGAGAACTGATAATGAGGGGTCATTAATTTGAAGAAAGTCATCGTTTCATACTTTAATTATACTGTATACAAATCCTGTGAGTATACATAAATTAGAAGAAACACAATAATAAACATTTCCCTGGCAGATATTTCACAATTTTGTACAGGAATATGTTTTTAAAGTATTTTATTTTCTTTACCTGTTAGTCAACCCAATAGTCTTACCATTGTCCCGTCTGTAAACATGGAGGATGCAGTAAAGTTAACGGCCTACACTCCAGCCAGTGCCAGTGTTCACAATAATAAGTTAGATTGTGTGGAAGTCTATCACAATATTACCAACCTTCTCTGATGTTTTAGCACCTCAGTAGAAATGTACTAAATAAATGTTTGATCTACAAGACATTTTACCGTTTTGAATTTGATGGTAGCAACACATCTCAAAAAAAAAAAAAAAAAGAAAAGAAAAGGGACAGGGCCATGCATGGGTGTAGCACAGGGGGAAAAGGGTACTGATTACCCAGGCCCACAGTGGGGGGGGGGGGGGCTGAGAGGCCTGCAATGAAAAGTGTGTTTTTATTTGTTTTTCATAGTAATATGTGTCATTATTGAATCAAAAGCGACTAAATGAATCAGTCAACAGACTGTATTTGTGTCAAATAGAATAAAATAAAATAAAATACTGAGGGTCCCCTGCTCTTTCCTTCAAAATTTCCAAATGTTGCAGTCCACTCCTGCAAAATAATGCAAGTGAATTTAATTTAACCATAGTAGAAGTATTGCTCATAAATGTGGAAATTACAGCTCGAAAATACAATAGAATACAATAGAATGCACAGATATTTGTAAAAAATAATGCAACATTTGTTGCTTGGCTAGCAGTTAAGGGGGGCCCAAAATCCTTAGCTACACCCATGGGGTCATGTACCATTGCATGGCGTCCCCTCTTCTTTTAACAACAGTCTGTATGTGTTTGAGAAGTGAGATCAGCTCCTGGAGTTTTTGGAGAGGAATGTTGTCCCATTTTTGTCTGTTATAGGATTCTAGCTGCTCAACAGTCCTGGGTCTTCTCCTGGTATAACGAACCAAATGTTTTCTGTTGATGAAAGGTCTGGATTCCAGGCAGACCAGTTCAGCACCAGGACTCTTCTACTGTGAAGCCATGCCATTGTGATGGATGTGGTATGTGGTTTAGCATTGTCTTGCTGAAATATGCAAGGCCTGCCCTGAAGGAGATGTTGTCTGGTGGGAGAATATGTTGCTATAAAAACTCTATATACTTTTCAGCATTGATAGTTCCTTTCCAGATGTGTAAGCTGCCTATGTCATAGGCATGAATGCAACCCTATACTATCAGAGATGCAGGCTTTTGAACTGTGGGTTTCGTAAAATGATTTCAAATTTGGATTCATCTGACCACAGAACAGTTTCCCACTTTGCCTCAGTCCATTAAATGAGCTTTGGCCCAGAGATGACGGCTGTGTTTTGAGATCATGATCATGCACGGCTTCTTCTTTGCAGGATACAGCTTTAACTTGCATTCATGTGCAGTGCCACCTTAGGGTCCAAATATCCCGAGCATGCAATATTGACCTTTCGCCTTGTCCCTTGCACAGAGATTTCTCCAGCTTCTCTGACTCTTTGACAATAAAATGTAATGTAGATGATAGGATACTCAAAGTCTTCACAGTTGTATGTTTAGGAACAATTTTCTGAAATTGTTCTACAATTTTTAGAGACAGTTTTTTACAGATTGGTGAACCTCTGCCCATCTTTACTTCTGAGAGACTCTAAAATGCTCCTTTTATAGCCAGTCATGTTACTGACCTGTTGCAAATTACCCTAAATAGTTGAAAAACTGTCCTCCAGCTGTTTTTCATTAGTACAACTTACTTTTCCAGGCTTTTGTTGCCCTGTCCCTTTTTGTGGGGTTGTGTTGCTGCCATCAAATTCAAAATGAGCAAACATTTGCCATTGAATAGTAAAATGTCTCAGTTTCAACATCTGATATGTTGTATAAACTGCAGAAAAAAAACAACATTTTGGTTAAGTTGCTTTGGTTTTTTTTTTTTAATATAGGCTATGCTTCATTCACACAAAACAATTTATCAAACAGAGACAAGCAAGATAAAGCAAAGCATTTTATTGCAAGTATTAGTCAAAGATACACTTCAAACTGAAGCAAAGCAACACTAAAAGGCCAACATATGAGAGTTACAAAAGAAAGAGACATTCAAACAGAGAGGAATAGAGCTGTTGGTACAACAGAGGCTTTGCAGCGCACACAGAGAAACTGAGACATGGATCATCTGGTGGAGAAAGTTCACTGTTCATCTGTTTGCTGGTGCCTCACTAAGAGGTTTCAGAGCCCAGGGTCTTTAAAATCAAACTTGACACAAGATGCTACATGGAAATAAAGTATGACAATCAGCGCGCACACATACTGTGTTAAATCCTTGGCCACGGCCGAGTATCTGTCATCTGTATGCAAGGGAAACATGGCGTCAGGAGCCTAATCTCTTGTGCAATATTTGGTTCAAAGTCATTATTGGAATGATAATGGGATGACAACAGGTTAAACATCTGATAACCATGGGAGTAAACATTACAGTAAACATTGATTTAAGCACAGAGGGCCTTTTAGTTTCACTCTAGAACAGGAGGGAAAACACCCAAAAGCTCCATGTCTCTGATCCTCTGATTGGCTGAGGGACAACCAATGAAAACAGTCCAAAAAAAAAAAAGAAACAGATTCATCACAACACAAGTCATTCTTGGTTCATTATACAGGCACAGGTCTCTGTAATCCAGCACTTTGACAAACTTTGTGTCTCCTGTCAGGCCCGGGTCAAACTGCACCTATAATCACTGCTTTTGGATTTGCTATAAATGAACAGAAAAACACTTGTTTAAAGCTTTGTACAGCAAACAAATTTGGCTTGTATAGCTCAATTTTTGTTTGTTTACACCATAACGGGTGAATTTGTTAGAAGTCACTGGTTTTGATTTGTGCTAATCCTAAAAATCTTTTTTAAATTTGCATGATTGGGGGTGCAGCTAAGCTGATTCACAGGTTGGTGTGTTGTAGCTGTTTACCAGGTGGTTTAAGGCCCACCTTAGCTCCACCACTGTCTGTCACTAGACTGACACATTGTTAGGTTAAGATACCATTTCCAATATGACGACTGTCATCATTTGGCTTCTAAATACACCTTTAAAAACCAATGAGGCGATGTCCATGTCTTATACAGTCTATGAGTGGTTCTCAAATGGCACACTGGTGTGCAACTTAAGTTACTGTTACATGTTTGAAAGAGGCAATTTTGTGTGGATATAGATATGGTATGCCTTGAGATTTTGGCGTGATCTTAGGTTTGCTTTAGGCAAAAAAAAAAAAAAAAAAAAAAAAAAAAGGTTAAAAACCATTGGTCTATGAGTTGTCCTGCCATGTCCCATCGGGGCCTTCACAAAAGGACAATTACCAGCAAGTTTTATGGCATGATCAAGACTTTTTATCATTTTATCATTTCTTTTTGGATTGCCAATATTTTTGAAAATCCAAGAATTGTTCCCTAATGTCGTTTGACCCAGGCCTGGTTTCTGTTCTGACATCAGTACAAACAGCACAGAGTAACTCATCGAAAGCTTACACTTGTTCGTACATTAAAAATCCTGTAGCAATGCTAGTGGTTATTATGAGAAATGAGTAGAGATGAAGATACCAGTATGTTCGTAGGCTTGTTTTCTTGGTAGGCTGCCTAACACAGGCATCACAAAGTCACATAGAAATCTGACGAATACCTAAGAACGCACTTAAGGCTGAGGCATGTGTTTATTTTTGTGGAATCAGACCTGTTTGCTGTAGTCAAATGTTCTGGCACAAGAAATAAAATTAAGAGGAAAGAAGAAGCAACATTTGGGCAAACATTTTCACCAGTATCTAAAGAATTCTGCCTTTTTGAACATCTCTCCTTCCTTCCCTCGCTGATTTTTTCTTTTTTGCTTTTCCTCTACTGGCTTGGGGGATTGACATGGCTAACGTACCAATTAGCAGCATGGGATGAGAAATTTAAAAAAAAATCAGCTATTCGCCACTTAAGTCAGTGTGGTTCAGAAATGGTTCCCTTCGTCAGAGATGAGCTGCAACATGTGGGGGTTAGCGTTTGGCCTTCTAAAGTTGGTAAAAAAAAGAAAAGTGGAGGGTAGAAAGAATATAAAGGAAGAAAGAGGGAGATTAGACCTGAGATGTGATCCACAGCTCCGAATCAGGAGGTCAAATCACCCTCATCCTTTCCCTCCACCTCACACCCCCCTCCATATTGTTGTGCTTGCGTGTCTAAGAGAATAAGGCGTCAACATGGAGGGAGAGGGGCTAAAGGCCTCGTTTTACTCCAGGCTCCACCCCCGCCATGCTGCAATATGATGCGGAGACTCCAGCCGCTTGAACGCACTCTCAATAAATACACCATAAAATATTCCGCACATATATATTTCATATATAAATTTCAAAGAAACGACACATTTAAATAGACAACAAAACAAAATTCGGCTCAAGAACAACTCGTCAAAATCGGATAAGTGTTAAGACAAAAACAGAATATTTTTTTACAGTTATACTTATTTAACTCTAAAATAGTTACTGTATAAGAATATCGCAATCAGGCATTACTCAAGCATTATATGTCATATTAAAAGCAGTTTGCAGTTTTTTTCTTTCATGTAGTATAACATATGCAGCATACCAAGGTAAGTGAGGTGCAGTGTTTTTAGAGATCTCTTGTAATAGAAACATTTCATCCCCCGGACTGAAAAGGTTCCCACTGACCTACAGACCACCCTAAAAATCTATCAGTCCACACCCTCCTGGCTCAGGACTGCTGGGCACACGTTCTCTCCATCAGGGCCAAGACACACGGCGGGGGGCTAAGATGAGAACGCCAGGGGCTGCTGCTACTAGGGCTGGGCATCATTGAACATTTTAAATACCTATTTCTGCTTGTTCCATCCTGATTTCCTGTTATCCATTCCTAAAACTAGACCTAAGCATTAACCTGTCCCCTACTACACCAATGCAATTAACGAATATCATAACTTTTAATTGGAAAACACTGATTTATTACATTTTGCTGGCAATGGTTCGCATTAGAATCTTCAATAGCACTGCACTGATTTTGCCACATGATGAACTTCATTGTTTTAGGGTGCATTACTGAGCTAGTGTGATGCATTGATCTGTGTACTTGAAAACCACATGCCACATTTTGGAGATCTTTATTCTTAAAAGCCCTTCAAGAAGAAAATCTTGATATCAAACTGCCAGAATCCACTTCTGTAAAAACATCTAGGTGTTTTAAAGTCACTACTGCTTCCAATTTTAATCAAAACATTCTGTTTGACACCCAGCCCTAGCTGAAAAATTAAAATGTCCAGCAGAGTTTCCAGGAGGGAATCCCCCGCCCGAAGGCAATCAAGCTGCCAACAAAATCACAAGAGCATTGAGGCACCCTTTTAATGACCGACTGCTATTGTTTGGTAGCACACGCCCCTTCAACTCCTCAGTTTGGATCCTCTCCTCCTGCTTCAAGGGGAAGAGGGAGAACAGGGACTGGAGGGGGAAACCTCTTAGCGATGTGTCAGGATGAGAGTGGCAGTCTCTAAAGTGCTGTGCTATGTTTGTCATTCGTGGACTGGGCCGTGTCAAACCACACAAGTGCCACCTTAAAACAACCCCAACGAACCCCAAAAACCATCCAACCTATCGCACATTCACTGTACCAACGACACCATTGGTCCAAGACACTAAATGCACTAGGAAGCGAAAGCTCAACCACAACCATATACTTGGCTTTTTATCTATTTCTATGTCGACTTTATATCTAAAACAATGGAACACAAGCTCATATTGGCGTCTCTAAAAAAACAAAGAGTGAATGCAGCCGTTCCTGCACTGCTATGTGTTCTTGAAAAGGAGTCTGATTTTACATTTTGTCTTTCAGTTTACAGCACCATCAAGAGGAAAGGCACTTTCTGTGGACTTTTTCTCACCCCTTTGCTACCTTCCACTGCAACAAAAATCCGAGATTTATTGATCATTACTCAAAATGAAATACACTTAAACTTGACAGGAATCGAGACACTGACCTTTCAAAGGTAATTTGGCCATTTTTCTTCACCAGACTCTGTCACTTTGTGGATAAAATGTTTGTTTTTCCAGCTTCTGTTAAAAAGACTTGTCAACACCTTTGGGGATCCTAACTGAGAGCAAAAGCCTCGACTAGCTGCGAGCTTTGTGTGTCCTGACAAGTCACTTTAATAGAATCGGAAGAACAAACTAATCTATTCCCTCACTGTGCAGCAAAGATGTCCAATGAGGGGGGAAATAAACTCTTTAAATTACGTCGTCCCTTCAAGCATTCACTTCCACAGGCCCTGAATGGTCTTTCTCATGTTAGGTCACTTCACTACAAGCTAATATTTGCGAAGCAGAGCTGATGACATTTCAGCTGTACGTGAGGCAAACACATCTGCTATGTAAACATGTGTTCAAGTGCCCTAGAGAGTGTAGTTCATGAACATACCTAACAACCATCACAGACAGCAGAGAGAGCAAGCTTTACCTTGATTTGAACTCTTACAATCAGACTTTCAACACAGCCGGCCACAAAAATTATCATCTATCAGCTTTGATTCCTTCTTAAAGTCCCTGTAAAGTGATAAAAACAAATTGTCTTTCTAGGTTTGCTGTATGACAGGCCACTGTGTTATACACCACCAGGCCAAATTTGAGTTATGAAAAACATTTCTAAGTTTATAAAACCAGGCTTCAAAATCATGAAAAATGAGGCAGTAAAAACTGCTCTAGGATTTTGTGGGTGTGTCTGTTGAATGAACTGAAGTCATGCCCACTCAAAAGAAACACAATTTTCTAACATTTTAGAAAATACTTCTGATTAGTGCGCAGCTGCCTTGCTCTGTGCCAGAGCAGAGACAGATTTAAAAATTTTCTGTTATCTGGCACAAACCTCTCAGTAACGATATTTTTAATGACCCATAGGCCACTGGCAAAGACAGTGACATCAGCTAACAACAGACTACTGAGATGGACTGCTCAGAGGTGTTTAATTATTGTAGTGTTAGGGGGGCAGGGTAATTCCCCTTCAAGACTGGTGTGTTCATGGGCTCCTATATTTGCCTTGCTCAAATAAAACTAAGCCAGGAAAGAGGTGAACAACTTTCTGATGGTCTAAATAAAAAATTCAGTCCCACATAGATCTGTGTTTTCACCTTACAGCAACTGTATTCCAACATTTCATGTGAGTTAAGACACAAAGTTTGGAATTCACTTTACAGGGGCTTTAAATCACACGTATTTGAATGAACAGGATCGACTACATCTTAATGAACTGAACTATTATCCTTCCAGGGTTGTCAAAAAGTCGGACATTTTTATCTTTTTTGGTACCATGTGATTTAAAACAATACATTCTCTGCTATTTTAATGATCGACAGTATTGAAAAGTACCAGAGATTTAATAAAAGTCAGATCTTCAGTCTGATTTTTAACTAAACGCTGAAGAAGCAAACTGCTCAAATTGTGAGCATCAGAATATTTGTGCAATTTCCACATTGTGCAAGAGCTTTCCTGCAGTATTTAAAGACTAAAATAAGAAATGATCCAGAATTGGATGTCTAAGATTGATTTTTTCCAGAGTCCAATCATTGTCATTTAAAACTCTGGTGTCTTGACAGCCCTATGTCCTTCAGCTTCAGTCTGCCTTTCACCTCCCAGCAGGGGGGGATCGGATGGGATTGTACGCCTGTGGAATGTACTCCTCTGGCACATTGGGAGTAAATGTACGGGAGCAAAAGTGGAAAAAGAGAGCAACAATGAGATTACAGGCTTTGTCACAGCGCAGATTTACCAGGAGGCTGACTCTTTGTGTTTTGCGAGCACATGAAGTGACTCCAAGTGTGAGGAAAGCAGCACAGGCTGCAATCCGGCCTAAATCCCCCCGAGGATTTAACACAAAAGGAAAGGAATGGAGAACTACTAGCTCTTGTTCAGACATTGTTTGACCACACGTGTCCTCACAGGTGAATTGACAACACTTTCAAACCCCACTTGCCCGTTTCTTTTCAGTCGTGGGCAGGCATCAGCACCATTTGAAGAAAACATTCAAGAGTAGAAGCTCAATACACCAACAATTCTTCTTCTATTGTCGCCACAAGGGCTGTAATTTCTTAATACAAAAGCCTCCTGGAGTATTTTCTCTCCATTACAACAAACCTCCAAAATAAGAACATCTACCATATAAAAGGAGAGTAGTAAGCATTGTAATTCTTGCAGTTTTTTACCCAAACATCAAAGCACGAGGCGGTTTAAGTCCACATCCCGATCAATAACAGTTTGACAGTCCAAACACAACAACCCCACCACTGTTCACACATACACGATAGTGACACAGGAACAAGTCAACAGTCTATTGCGATAATAAAACTTTGTTATTATATCTTTTTTACTTATCAGGATACATATTTTACTAAGATTAATCATTTTTAGACTACTTTTTTATTCTGTTAGCAAAAATAAGTGGTGTGCATTACATAATTTAAAATGTACAAATATACTTTCAATCTGGCTTTTTTAAAAAGGCTTTCAGACACTAGTGAAATCACGAAGGCTCAAACCCACTGGCCAAGGAAAGGCAGTCGAATGCAACAGCGGATGCAGGACCGTCTCTATGTCTCTACATTTGTACCGATCATACATGACTGCCGAGCAAAATCTAAAGCGCCCCCAACCGACCACAGCACCTTTTCCGTCTTTAAGTGAGGTTATGTCTTTGATTTTTCCCGCCTGCGCATCCGGAGTCTCACATAAAGGTTCAGCTTCAGACAGAGTAGCACCACGCCTGTGTTCAGACCCCAAACACAGCTTCTTTTAGTGCAGATAACTTTGAAAAAAAACATCCCCAGACGATCTTCAGCAGCACAGAGGAGCTAAGTTATGACAATACTCCATCATGTTTCATTTTATCAGATATCAGTCACTCCTCAGCTTTGTTCTGAAGCCAACTCCGCTATTTACACGGGCTGGAATACACCTTAACTGGTGATTTCTTCTGGATTATTTAAAGATTCAAGGCTGACTCCGTTACCCATGAACATGTCCTTTTAGAAATACACTAGCAGCTGGATCCATGTCTGGTGAAGATTAGACATAAACTGCAAAAAGCCACTAACACAGCTAACACTGCTGTATAGGCAAACACAAGAAATATATATCGATTTCAGGATGATTGAATGAGATGTGTATAAAAGTCAGTAGACGGTTGTTGAGAGGAATAAGAGGCATCGGGTGAACTTTCATGCTTTTAACCATCGTATGCTGTCTATTTATTGGAATATGCTGCTCGATTATTTTATCCCGCTTAAATATAATTCCTAGGAACACTTTTCCTCCACCAGGCACTTGAATACTTCCTCTTTATGGCCTTTATTCTCCGCTTTGCTGCAGTCAGCTGAGCTTTGTTATTCTCAGGAATCAGGAAAATCGGCCTCATTATCAAACTCTGAAATTACCCTCCGCTGTTAATAAAAGTTTCCTCAAACCACAGAGGTGCATAACATCCTTCAATTCAAGTAAAACATGAAAACTGCACCATTATTTTTTGCCCAGCAGCAAGGACAAACTCATAAAACATGCTGATCAATCATCTGTCTGAAAGTGCTCAAACTTCTCTCTGTTTGAGGACTTTCTAATGAAATGTGAAGCTTTTCTTTCATAGTCCCCTACAGTCCTCGTCCCTTCTGATTATTGCACAAGAGGAAACCATCGACGTGATCTCGGTTTACTCACCGTCTCGAACTCAAGAGAGGGAAATGTGAGATAAAGCACTAAAGGGGAATTAAAGCAGGCTGACTATAAGAACAATAAAAACATAAGCTTATAAATGATTTAAAAAGTCATAAAATGTTTCACATAATGTAAAAGAAATTAAAAGAGAATTAAATAACAGTGTTATACTTAAAAAGGAAAACATACTGTAGAGTAATTGATATATCAGCCACTGTTGATTGCCTCTGTTTAAATGAGACAGAAAAGTGATTGGAAAACAACTCTTGTGGCTTTAAGGGGGTATTCATACCTCGTCGCCAACAGGTGGCAGTGTGCTCAAAACAAACTGGTGATTTCATAGACTAAAAACAGACACAAGCAGAAATAAGAAGAAAAGGGGAATAAAAGTGGCAGCTGGGAGGACTAATCTGATGGAATTAAATCGAAAATTAATCCACCACTCCACACCTTCAGACTCTTCCTTCTCTGCTCCCTCATCTCTTAAACCGGGGAGATTCGACAACGAACGACAGTAAAACTGGCAGAATGTAAAAGTGCTGCTGCTCTAACTGACTTGAGGTACTGTAGATGGCAAAGCAGCAGATTAGTAGACTGCGAGAGAGACTGAGCCAAAAGAGGAGGGAAAATTAAAAACCCACAGGCCACAAGTAAAGGAGACAAACAGGGAAGAAGAGACAGAAAGAAGGGGCAACAAAAAAGGGGGCCTGATGAGGGAGGAAACAAACTAGTTGGCTGGTTTAATATTGCATAATAGTGCTGAGTTTCTCTCTTGTTTGTTTGTTTTTAAAGCAGCTTTTGCATCCTCAGTCCAGTGTGGGGGTGCCTCCTCCCCTCCCTCCTCCCTGCTCTCCTCTGCACAGTGTCAGGTCCGGATTGACTCAGTGTGTGTGGGGGGGCGGGACTTGCACATATGAGGACTCCTTGACTGGCAAGCCAGGCGTGTACGGTTACGTCTGTGTGTGTAAAAGGTGGCAATGATTAGGGGGGAGGGTTGGTGGAGCTCAGGCGAAGTACATGGTCCTCAGGGTGTCGTGGTGAATCTGGACAGCTTTGGCCAGCGCCTGGGGGTCCCGACCGTTACTCTGACCAGACACGTGGCTACCCTCGGCGCTGCAGAGAGAGGACAGGAGAGGAGCGGTTAGGATGCATGACAAACAACAAAGGCATGCAAGCAGGGAAACATTGTGGGAGTAACGCGAGACAGCTGCTTTCAAACGGTTCAAGACCTTCACATCCACAGAGGAACAGAAAAACCTCCCTCTCCTTACCTGTCGTGTTCTTTGTCCACCAGATGGTAGCGGGCGCGGAAGGCCACCAGGTGGGCGTAGTAGGCAGGCGCAGGGATGGAGACTGAGCGGGTACAGCGCACATAGGTGTGGCACAACTGGTAGGTGAGCAGCTGGAACTCATCAGCGGTAAAACAATTGTCGTCCCACAGAACATGGTAGTGGGAGGGCCGGCTGGTGCCCTGTAGGAGGGAATTAAATTACCTTTGAGTAATTTTCAGCTTCACATTTTAGATACAATAACATACTGATATTTCAGCATGGTAGACAGGAACACACAACAGCAGACTCATGAGTAATAGAGAGAAAACTGACACCAGAAGAAAAAAAAACTGCCAAGAAACTAAAAAAAAAAAGCAGTAAGAAAAGAAAAACAATGAAATAATTTTCCAGTGTCCCCAAAAGGATGTTTGATGTACAGTGCCATATAAAAGTTTTTGCCCCCTTCCTTATTTCTTATTTTTTGGCATATTTTTCACACTTCAATGTTTCAGATCATTGAACAACATGAAGCTTTTACTTCATGAAGCATTAATGGTTTTGAGTTTTTTTGTGACTAAATGAAGACAACACTGTTAATGGAAAACACATGGCAAAAAAATAATATTTTCATCTATAACGCCCTGATTGATTACAAGGACTAATTGTCGTAATCATAGTACCGATGGTGTTTTAGGGGCAGAGCCAGTAGTAGCTACGGCTGACCAGGGTCCCCTTAAATCTGATTGGCCTCCCTAAAATCCTTAAATATTGGCTAGTTGCCTCGTCAGCCATTAACTAGCCATTTAAGCATACCCAATTACTAAGCATATCTTAACCATCATAAGATTGGTTTTACTAACTTTATTGCCCTCAAGGTGAGGCATACGAAAGTGGCCTCAATATCCTAATATTTTTGTATGTTGGGGTGTCCAAACATTTTTTTTATTGTGTTATTGTTGTGTTTTGTGGTTTAACTTGTGTTTAACTCACCATGCAATACTTTGGTAAGCATCTTTTATGTGCTATATAAATAAAGTGAATTGAAAGGACCTACCATCACTGTTTCTTATGTAGGGATCAACCAATCATAGGTCTGGTCAGTTATCGGGCCGATATTCAGCATCTGATTAACTGCATCAGCTAATTATTTTATGGTCTGATCCTGATCATAAGACTAACAAAAAAGTACACGACAGTCTGAGTGTCACTAACATGAAGAAGTTAGCAAGCCAGGGGAAGGAGAAGTTAATAGCACTGAGTTCTGAAGGTAAGGCCGAAGGTATTTCCAAAGTTAAAAACATTACTAGACTCTACAACGAGGTTACAAAAACACAAAAATCCTGCGAGCTACTTCTGTAATGACAAACCTACTCAGTTTCCTAGTTAGACCACAGAAAATGCCCAGATAATAAACCTTAAACCATTTGTGTGATAATGTTAGGCTGCAGCGTACTGACTAAGAGTTAATGATATTTAAAATGATGACTGTACAGTGACAGCTAAAGTTGTATCTGTAATTACATTGGTAGCAGTGCAACATTGACTTGTCTAAGCTGTCATACTGCATGCGTTATAAAATAAGTTGTTTTCATATGTTACATGTGATGTTCATTAGCTGGCAATAACACTGGTGAATGTCAAGCCACTTCTAATGAATTTCAAAGCATTTGCAAACATCCACAGGACAAGCATAAGAATCAGAATATCTCAGGTTTTCATCATTTGAGAGGAAAGCATTCTTTCCTCTCTGGGAAAGTAATCCTTACACGACTTTGCTGTCCTAGTTTGAAAACTTTTTGAAAGAAGGGAAGGAGTTTTGAAAGATGATTAGCTGAGGCCCCTGTAGAATTCTGAGTCCCTTATTTCTGCCGCCATAATTTTAGTGAGAAATCGTGAAATCTGGCTTCAAATCTAGATGCAGATTGCACTAACTGTATTCACTATATTGTGTTAAGATGTTTCCATTACACACAGTTCTTTCAGTTATTGAAAGAAAGAAAACATTCTTTATACCATCTCAGTAAAAATGGATTAAGATCTGTAAAACTTTTTGGACAACTTTTGTCTGAGGCAAGTCTGCAGTTCCTGGAGAGATCTAACTTCAGATAAAACCAAAGAGGAACAAACAAAAAAATCAAGCATTCCCTTTTTCTCTTGTGGCCATTTTCTTTCAAACTTGTCCACTATCTTTCTTCAACATTGCATCGCTCTGCAGACGCTGACAGTGTTCCAATGTTAAAAGGTAGAGAAGATAAGACGCTGTTCTGACCTGTATTCCAGCGTGACTGCAGAGGTAAAAGTCAAACTCGTAGGGATGCGTGATGTCCGTATCCACGGTAGTACCAGCAGGAATGTTTCCACTGCGTCCAACCTGACAAATGCACAGTTAAGGTCAGTAAGTCCTGGGTAAATAATCGTCTTGTACTTTTTCAGCCATGTTTTACCTTAAAGCAAAAACATCTATTAGAGAAAATGGAAAAGGCAGCAGAAAAGCAGAGCTTTTAAAGCATGTAATGAGCAGTAAAAATTCTAATAGTAGAAAAAAGATTGCGCTGATGGACTGACCCAGGCCAAGCTCAACCAAGTGCTTTCCAATCAACCAATTAAAGGCCCTAATGCTCCAGAGAGCCCAATGCTCTGTGTGGAAGTGCCTGCATTGAAAATAAGCTTGTTACTAGCCGAGTCTTACTCCCGGGGTCTTGAGTGCCACTCCAGAGCTCTCGGCCTGCTTTGGGCCCTAATGCTTTAATCGAATGTAATTACACGGGTTAGGAGGGCGAGCGGGCCAATTGACAACAAAAGGTAATTAAGAAGAGCCATTTTGAGTACTTAACATGCTGGCTTAGACCATAAAACAGAATATGGACTAACACATAACGGACTGTACTGATGTTAATGGGTGCCATCGCTCTGGTGAGTGTGTGCATCATTGTTGTGGACTCACTCTCTCGTTGCGGTCGGCACAGAAGAGGCGTGTGTGGTGGCGTTTTTGCACAACAATGTAGGTGATGCCAGGCTGGTACTCCTTCTCCAGGCTTATACAGGCCTCACGGATGGCCAGCAGCTCATAATACAGCACCTGAGGAAGAAGGGAGAAAAAATTAGCTTCAAATGATAAAGAGGAATCCTTATACCAGAATTTAAAACTTTGATATGATACTAATAAAAAAAACAAATAATATAGATAACTGTTTTGATACCTCTGCAACAAAAAAGTTCTAGGCATCATATGTAGGCTTATCTGTTGTCATTAAATGGAGTGATACCTGCAAGCTAGTAAAGGCAGTCAACTTGAGCTGAAGGCCTTCCTGTCTCTCTTGTCACAACCATCTCTGATCTGAGAACTGCACTCTTGCTTTCAAGCCCACAACCATCCAAGCATCCACTCGTCACACACATCACTCCTCAAATTCTGAATGCAATATAAATCTGCAAAGTCAAGATAGCAATGGCAAGAGGACCAACACAAACTATTTTGTGCTGCTGCTATGAACATTTTGTGTTTTTTTTAATTTATTTATTTATTTATTTTTAAAGACAGGAAATCTGGGGAGGGAGAGCAGGAGAGATGTGCACCAAACAGCACCGAGACCAGGAATCAATCCCTCAACCAATGTGTTGAGGACTAAAACCTCTGTATAAGGGGCCCTGCTCTACCAACTGAATTTAACAGACGCCCAGTGCTTATAGTTTTTGACAAATTCATTTCATTTCTACTCACCTGTCTTATAAAATAATTGTAGTTTTTTTTAAATCTTCTGTACTTGATACTTTTATTAAATAGAACTAGAACTACAGCCTGGTAGTTATATGCCTCCATGAGTTATGCAATTGTTGGAAAGTGAAAGTACAGTAGTGGGTAGAGAAAACGGGCTGGGCTGGGTCCTGTGACGGGTGTGATTTGGAGAAATCTTATAAACAAGGTATGTACATGAAACCAAATAACCTTGGCCTGGCTGTTAAATGCATTATTTACAGCTTTACTAAACTGTAAAATTTGTATTTCTTGTCATTGTTGATTCAAGTCAATTTAGTTCCAAATATGACTAATTGATCATTACCTGCATTTACCTCCAGGCCTTTTCTGCAACCAGGGAAGGGCTGCAACGACAACCTCATTGCATTTGATTCATCTGTTTATTATTTTTATGAGTAACTTTTACATCAGTTGTTCAGCATCATTTAAATTGTGTCTAAGTAATGTTGTAAAAAAGGTTTTCCACAATTTGAGCCACTCAAAGTTACATTTTTTAACTTTACAAATGGTTCAATAGCTTGGCATGGTTTCTTTTTCTTCCTACAATGGACATGCCAATTAATCAATTCAGTGTTGTCGTCTTAAAACAACAAGAATATCAACATCATAATTCATCTGAATGGTGCCCTGCATTATGAAATAGTTTTCATTCAACCATCTGTGTCTAAAGATGATCTTGGACTATGGCTGATTTGGTGTCAAGGAACAGAGCCAGATGGCCGATATACATTGCCATTTATAGGCATGAATTTTATGCCCCTCTTCTTTTAAGTGCGATGCAAAGGGGGTGTGCAATGGAAAGGTGAAGCGATTGTAATGCTGAGTTGGCTTCTGAGGTTGTAACAGAGGTGTGTAACAAGGGCAAAACAGTGACATTGTATTATGGCTGAGATGTCAGCACTGGGCTGTTCATGTTTGAAAGTGTGTACATGAAATTTCTCAACATGTCTTTTTACAAAGACAAATTACACAGGGAAACCAATCTTACACCCTTGTGGATTCAATGTTGAAGTGCAAAGTCATAATGATGATGGAGCTTTGTTACAAGACTGTTGTTAGGGTACCTTTCACATTTGAGCTGGTACAGTACCGATTCTTGGTACCTGTGAACCAGTACTGGTACAAAACGGTACCCATTTTTGGTACTTTTGTGTGAATATGCAATAACAAATGTTATTTCATTTATAAAATAACCTCAGAACTTCTGAATTTTAGATATGTATTTATCAATATCATAACACTATCAAATATCTAATACATCAAAACAACAATGCACACAGTTTGTAATGTAACATCACAAGTGTTTTTAAAAATTACTTTAACGTGGAAAACCTGAAGTATTATACCCAGTGTTTTTCTTTATATTGCACAAATTAAAAACCCAGTCCCACTACCTCCTATCCCTCTAATTTCCCCTCTTGGAAAAATGTGTGTTGGGGTCCACGGAGGGCAAATAAGTTAAAAAAATGAGGCTGGAGTCAAAATAACCAAATAAATTAAGGTATAACATTTAACAAATCAAAATATTACAAAATACAAATAAAGTAAGCAAACTACTTCCTCTACCATGAACTACATGTACTGCACATCTTTCCTCCTGCAGTTCTTTTTCAACAAAACTAACATGTCAACTTTCCCTGGTAGGAGCAAAGCAAGCTCCTCACTCATCAATCAATCACGCAGCCATCCATGCAGAAACATAACCGAGCATTAATCCGAAAAAACATCACACACCTGAACCGTGCATGCAGGGTCCGTTACGTTCTATTTGTATTTACTGCAAAAATTTATAGAATATGGCAAATTGTTTCATTCTGCGATGAAAATAAGCAATGAGGACGAGCCTGTGGCTCTGTCCCTCCTCCAAAATCACTCTGAATCCATCCTGACGGAGCGCTTCATACGGCATCAGCTGCACCAAGTTGGAGAGATGGAGAGCAACTTTTAGGACGCACTAACACTAGGCAACCCATGCCTTGATCCAATGTCTGTTAAGTGACTGAGAGAACAAACATATGCTTTTATCTAGTATATTTCCATGGATGATATCCAGATGATAAACAGGCTAATCATGCTGTTTAAAGTGAGGATTTGGTACGAGAGAGAGAGAGGGCGAGCGAGAAGGAAGCAGCTGATCTGAATCATCAATCATCACACTGCTTCCTCAGATTAGAAGTTTTGAGGTGGTAAGCCTTGAACGTCATGTCATAAATATTGCAGCCTAGTCTGCATCGTCATTAAAGATGTAAAACATCTAAATCCCAATTGCTCAAAAAAAAACAAGAGATAAGATATCTGCAAGCAAAACAAAACAGAGCTTTTGTTGCTGACTGAATCCATGTAAATGAAAGTGGGAGCTGACCTGTCTGAACTGGCCTTCTGAAACCCCGTCCCTGTAGAAAATGATGCGGGTCGGCTTGTAGCGTGTTGACTTGTAGAACTGAATGAGCAGCTCTCGCACCATGGAGGCCAGGTCCTGGATGACCTCCTGCCTTGGCCTCTGGACCCGCACAGTGGCACAGTATCTGCTGGGGTGGGCGTCCATACTTCCAACCACCTAGGGGAGATAGCACAGATGAGGACGAAGGAAGGGGACAAAGACAAGAGTGGAAGACAGAGGAAGTATCAACAGCAATAACAGCCAAGGTGTAAATAAAGAGGAAACTCACTGCTGCAATCGAAGGCTTCTTCCCATCACCAGCAGGGGGATGTGTAACGTCTGCTCCCAAGAAGATAACTGGCTGCTGAAACACTGATGGTCTGTTGATTGTGAAAAATAATAAATTATTATATCCTCATATTACAGTTTATACACTGTTTTGCTACAGGGGTATCAGATTTTATGCTAAAGCATGTATGCTTTTTCACAATGCCATACATTTGGACAGTACCATGACAATACAACATCTCTAAATCCTAAAGGAAATAGGGCATGACTGACCGTTGATGAGGCACCAGGATGTTGTTGATGCCTCCCAGCTTCACGTTGATCTTGAGGCAGAGGTTAGAGAGGGTTTGAGGCGACGTCTTCACTACGTTCTTCACCTGCACACACTGTGTGGCCATGCCCAAGAGGGTGTCCCCCACACGCTTTACTTCAGCTGAAAATGAGCATCAAAACAGTTACATTATATATCATATTATATATTTAACACATCTAAAGAGTTGAAGGGAAAAATAGGGATATTATATCAATGAGGTAAAATTAAAAAATGTTGTCCTTGTTATGGAGAATTAGGAAGCAAAGTTGAATACTTTGAACTAGGGGTGTAAAGGTACACGTATTCATACATTACTGATTTTGGTATGGGGCTCTTGGTATGGTACAGACGTGTACAAAACAGATACATACACACAGATGGGAAAAACCAGAGCGCAACCCACACCGTCCTGCTATCACACAACCACAGCAAGCAAAAGCAACAGCCTAAATATTCCTAGATAAAATTCTCTCATTTGGGAAACTTTGTTTCTCAGTGAAATACAACAGTGGGCAAAGACAACAACAGTAGTGCAGACATTATTCAGCAGGTGTGTCGCTGACAGCACATCCAGTGGGTCAAAATAGCATTTCAAACACACCACACAAACATGAAGGTCAGGGGCGAGGAGGATTCCATCATGCCTACACTTGCATCACAGCATTGGTAAAGTTTCCCTCAGATTCCAGAAAGACTTTAACCTCTTTAACTCCTCAGATGGGCTGTGAAAAGTGCTCCCAAACTTTGGAGTAGGTTCGACTGGTAAAAAAAGTAAAGACGTTAATTAGCCCTCTTAATGAACTAACTTACGATTGTATGATGATATGTTCAAGCTGGCTGGGAAATTTAAGGATTAGAAGAAAGGGTATAAATATCAATATATCAACAAAAATAATCTAGTATTTGAAAAACCTATCTATTTATTAGAATTTTTATTCATTGGAGACCTTTTTTTAAAAATGTAAAAACAAAAAACAAAGACATTTTGTTTAGTTTTATTTGCTTTCATTACTGTACTTTTAAAAGCCATGACTTCTAAACTGAGGTACGTAACAAACCGAAATTTTCTTGTACCGATACACCCCTACCTTGAACCTCTCAGTGATCTAGTTCAGGGCTCCATAAATGACTTTTTGTTTCTGTCTTTTATACTGTTTTTTTTGGCAGTCATTGACAGAAACGAGATGAAGGTTTGAGAAGAAAAGAAGAATGATCAGACTCAGAAAACATACCACAGTTAAAAGGCTGTAATCGAGGGGAAAAGATATTTTGTAATACACTGTGCAGTAGACTCTCCTCAATGTTACTGACATACATTTGTGGTGCTGAGGAGGAGAGAATAGATCACAAGCACTCAATCCCAGAATAGAATTAGTGCTTCCACACAGTCTAAACCACAATCATATCTATAGACTCTAATATAATATTCATTTTCAAGCAGTTTTTCTGACCATAGACGGGAGTCTTTCCCGGCAGAATGACGATGATAAGCTGCAGTCCGGCGTAGGTGTTCTTCAGGTGTCTGAACATGGGTTCCACGCTGTCTGCTCCCTGGGCGTATTTACAGAAACATGGCTGGCCCTGGATGGGCATCCCAGCATCCTTAGAGATCTTACGTAGCTGGTCTGTGAAACCCCTGTACGATGAGAGAAATATTAGTTAGAAAAATGACGTTACCTATAATAAGCTGCTTAGTTTTTTTAGCTTTAAGATAAAGCTTGGCCAAATTCACATTTTGATTCCTTTAATCAACTTTATGACACTTTTTAAAAATGTTAATGTTCTCAAATGTTCAATGTTCAAATGCTCAAAAAAAATCTAATAAAGGTTTATTAGTGCATTTTCAGGCAAGCAAAACTGATCTCTCGGCAGCGCGAATTAGGTTTTTTTTTAGGGTACATTTTTTAAGACTTTAATAATTATAATGGCCTTTAATAATGTGCAACGTTCCTCTGGTATTACATTTTAAAGAACAGCTATAAAATGAAAATAAATCATCAAGCTAATGTTCAGTCATCATCACCATTTGCAACTTGCTGAGATTTTATTGCTTTTTAACTTTTTTTTGATACTTTATTTTTATCTTGCACTTTTATAAAGAGATAAGAACAATATAACAAAACAAACAGTTGCTCATCCATATATTCCATACAACTTAAGTGATAAAAATGCTTGCCAGTTCATATAATAGTTCATAAATTCCCTTCAAGTCATTTCCTCCATGTTTTCAATACCAGTTAAATCTATCCAGTCGTTGTTGGAGGTATGGGCTGCAACCACCTTCTCGTTACTGCTTGTTTGCTAGCTGCAAATAACATCTATGTATTTATCCTGTGCTGAAAAGTAAGCAGCAGTGTCCCCCAGATAAAATATTCAAAAAGAACAATCAATCTCAGCTCCAAAGATGTTTCTGATTGCTTGTGTTGGTGGACAGAATCTGTGATAGTGGTCTGCAAGCTGTTCTCTGCAATTCCTCCAACATAGACCTCTTTTGACATCATCTGCCTGTTTGAATTTTATATTAGGAGTTATAAAATATATCATCAGAATACGCCAGCAGAAATCTCTCTAAAGACCAGAGCTGGTGGAGAAGGACTGATCAGAACACATTTTTAACTAGTCAGATGACAAGTCCAGACTGTTTTGCCCATTTCCTCCTAACTTTATTCGTTGAATGTTACTGGATTGGATTTGTAAATACAGAGGTGATATAAGCTTACTTTTATAAATGTTAACAAAGACACCAGCAAGGCCTGATTCAGATTTTTTATTCAATTTTATCTCAGTCTTAAAGCAAACCCTAATTTGTAGGTATCTAAAAAAAATATTTTTTTCAAGTAATATTTTTCTGAGATTTTCTTAAAGCTATGCAGTTCTCCATTTGAGGAAATTGAGCAGTAAGAGGTAACACCAGATCGATACCAGTGCTTAAACCTTTCATCAGACCCTGATGGTATAAAGTTTGGATCAGATGTTATCCATCTTAGCTGTCTGGACTGCATCTCAAATGATGATGATTTACATTCTCTGAACCAGATTCTGAGAAGAACCTTTGTCCATTTCTTAAGGTGTTTCTCATATAAGGTTTTACTGCCAGGTAAGGTTTGCAAGGGTATATCTAACCTTGAAGTTTCTGGGTCCCTCCACTTTGCTGTATACTCTGGATTACAGCAGCATGCTAAAAGGCCTTAATTGTGCTTCCTAGCGATAGTCTATCAAGCATGGTAGAGATCTACCTCCCTTCTGTTTACTTAACTGGATTCTTGGTGTTTTACCACCCCACACAAGTCTTGAAATCCACTAATCCCATTCATTAAATTGTTTTAGGGAGACCTCAAGTGGTAATGATTGAAACAAACATAGCAGTCGGGGAAGCACATTCATTTCAATTTATTCTATCCTACTGTGCATGTCAAAGGGTAGTTGAGATCACCTGTCCATATCTGACTTAATACTTTCCAGCCTGTGGCTCTTTTCCTGCATGTCTCTTGTTTACGACTCTATCCACTGTTGTTCTCTCTGAATAAAGGCATTAAATCCCAAAAATATATCTAAAGGAAAAAAAAAAAGATTTAAAAAATAGCAAATAATCTTACTTTAGGATTTCTTCTCGACACTGCCGCTGTGTGGCAAAGCAGGCGATGGCCCACATCTTGATCTCCACCCCGGTGTGGAACTGCTTCCCCCTCATGTCCCACACCCCATGGCTGGGCGTGGCTACGGTGCGGTTCTGAAACAACATTGCAGTCTTACCACATGTACTCATGATTATGTGGGCAAAGTCACTGTTATAATGTTCATTCAGACTTCCACTGAAATAGACAGAAACAAAGGATGCACGCACTCACATCTTCCTCCAAACCAACATTAACATTCATTTTTATGCAGAAATTCACTTTATAAAATGAGAAACATGCACTAAGTCCTTACTAATCAGCATAACTATTACTGACCTAAAATATGGAAATATAACTAAGAGGATTTCAAGTTAGCCTTGACTTTATTAAAAAGTAAAGTGTTACACTGCGTGGTGCAATCTGTAGAATGTGAGATGAAATTCAATGTTTATATGACACACAAAATAGTTTGCAAAATGATGCCATATGTCTCTGTATTTAACACACACCCAAGTGTACAAAAGCACAGGTGTGGCTCATCAGAGAAGATACACAAACAGATGTTAATCAGCGCTGTGGTTAAGTCTCAATTAGGTGCTTCTTTAGTCAAATTTCCCTCACCATGGAGAATCAACACTTCTCTAATCAAATCTTTAGGGACTTTTTTTTACTCAACTTTGTATTCAGTTTGATTTTTTCCTGAAAAACTCTGAAGGTAAAATCCACATTTGTATCACCGAGACTCAACCACAAAAAAAGTGAAACAGTCAGACACCATGAAGACCAAACAGAAGCTGGTGAGTTAGTTCCCCTTTAGAGACAGAGTGGAATAAAAGCTGAGGAAGGGGAGAACGTGTCAGACAAACGGAGAGAATGGGCGTGATTTAAAGGAAGGGTACCATAAAGTGCTCTGTGCTCACCCTGCCGCCGTACTGCAGCATGGGGGCGGGTAGCACTCGCCCCGTCACGTGGGCCATTTCGTCACGCACTTTGAACTGGAACTCCTGCACGAAGGGGTCTGCTTCATAGTTGGCACTGCGAACCTGAGAGGGAAAAGATGTAAGGATTGGTCGCACCACACTTTTCAAATTTTCATTTGTAAAACATTTTGAAAGCTATGTATAATTTTCCTTCCACTTCACAATTATGTGCCACTTTGTGTTCGTCTATTACGCAAAATCCCAATAAAATATATTTATGTTTGTGATTGTAATGTGAAGAAATGTGGAAAAGTTCAAGGGGTATGAATACTTTTGTAAGCCACTGTATAGCCAACAGCTAATAAGATTAGGTTAGCGTTAGTCCATCCATTATCTACACCGCTTATCCTGGTTTGGGTCACAGGGGGCTGAAAACTATCCCAGCCGTCACAAGGCAAAAGGCAGGGCACACTGGTAACCAGTCAACTGCAAGGCTGACACACAGAGACAAACAACCAGGGACTCTCAAACTCACATCTACAGCCAATTTAGGGTCACCAAGTTACCCAACGAGCATGTCTTTGGTAGTGGGAGGATGCCAGGGTGTCGGAGAGGTTACAAACTCCGAAAAGAAAGGTCCTGACGGGGAAGTTAACCAGGAACCTTCTGGCTGTAAGGTAACAGCATCTTTATTTAATGGGGCGACTTTGGGTCAGTAGGTCAATTCAGTCATCTCTCAACTGAAGGGTTGTGGGTTTGATCCCCAGCTTCTACAATAAGGCAACACACTTAACCTCAGTTTTGTCCCACTGCTACATCAGTGCCATGTGACTGTGTATGGATGCATATGAATAGAATTAGTTGATACTGGTGACCAGTGTGACAGGTGGTGTAAAAACTCCTTTGAGTAGTCAGACTGAAAGATTTAAAAAAGCGCTATAAAAGCTCAAGTCCATTTAGCACTCATTCTAATCAGTCTTATAACTTTTCTTAACAATAACAGACAGTAACAGCAGGTTTAGAATTCATATCTCTTGTCATTTATTCATTACTTCTTCATGCCACATCATGGTCATTCTTACTTTCGGCAGTAATGCCATACTTTATGCATGCAGGCTCATATCAGCTAATTTCTGAAGCCCAGGTGGTATTCTAATGTTGCTCTTTGGCAGCTGAGTCATATTCAGTCTGGTTTCCTGCTGGTCTTTTTCTTCTCAGAAATTGTTCCATTTTAAGAGGAAGTAGGCAGCTTGTTTTCAGTGGCACAGCAACTTTCCAATATATCCATGTCACTCATAATGACTGCAGGACCTTGACTGGCTGAAGTAGTTTTTAATTTGATGGGCTTAGAACACAGAACACAGACTGTATTATGCAGTGATAAAAGGAAGCATCTAAAAATACATGTAGACGTACGAAAATGCCATTTAAAAAATAGTCTTATTCGTAGATTCTTTTTGTTCCATTTTGCTAGAAGGTTCTGGGAATCTGGTGACTGCCCAGGGGTCAAGACGCCCAGTTTGAAAAACACAGCTTTAGCTTTTAAGAGGCATGTTACATGTTTCTGTTCAGATATTGGGCTATATGATAGTTGTGCACTATTTCACAGAATCACAGTATCACTGTTATTACAGATGCACTCTGCTTCAAGGGGGACACCTACAAAACGTCGCATCTAATTTGCACTGAGTGGGACAGCATACCATTAACATCAATTCTTTAGAGCAGGTGTGTGGCCTACTGCACTGAAAATAAACTTTCAATTCTAAATCTATCATATTCTAATCTTATATGCACCTAACCATAGCACAAAGCTAATAAGGAGAAAAATGTGTCCTCAGGTCGTTCAGTGGATGGATGAGCTTTGTCCGACTATGGGATTCAAACTCAAACATGTCTGTGTTACATGTAAGGACGAGTATTGAAATCCAGTACCACCAACACATCTGATGCATACTGTATTGAATTACAACACAAATTTGGATGCTTCATTTCAGCGCCTTGCCACACCAACATGACTCCATCCCACACCAAATGAAAGGCAAGACAAACATCATGTGATTTATATGCACCTGTTTTTATTCCAGAGAATGAGCATCCATTAATTGTATAAATTCTGTCTTGTATTTGTGTGTATGGACCCTGAGTCTGAAATAAAATCTATCTATCTATCTATCTATCTATCTATCTATCTATCTATCTATCTATCTATCTATCTATCTATCTATCTATCTATCTATCTATCTATCTATCTATCTATACATACCAAGGACACAGTCACACTGACTGAATCATTCACTTTATCGTTTGTCTCTGATGCAGCGCCAGTAAATGAACCACCCACACCTCACCCCACCCCTATCTTTTACTTATGTTTTCTACTGGCATTTTTACCTCTGCCAAGGAGGTAATGTGATTGGCAGGGTTTGTTAGTTTTTTTAGTCAGTTTGTTTGTTAGTTAGTTAGTTAGTTTGTTTGTTAGCAACATAACACAAAAAGTTGTGGAGGGATTTTGATGAAATTTTCAGGAAATGGCAAAAATGGCAAAAGGAAGAACTAATTAGATTTTGGGACTGATCCGGATCACCGTCTGGATCCAGGAATTTTTTTAAAGGATTCTGTACTATAGGGAGATAGGGCTACTGGCGGAGGTCTGCACTCTGCTTTTCTAGTTTTTAGCTTTTCTGTGCATCATTTATGGTACCGGGACAGCTTTTATTTACTTGCTGACTTTTAACACACTTTTTTTTTTCTTTCTTAAAAGTATCAATTCAGGCACTGTTTCAGCACTGCACTGTTTAGAAAGTCACTTTAGCAACGACATAAAAAAACAAACAAACAAACAAACTATAATCTGCTTTAGTTATATGTGATTTAATTTGTAAGTTCACCTGATCCACACAGTGTCAGATTGTTTCGGGGTACCATGAAAATTGGATGAATTAATAATGTGTTAAGGTAAATTCATCATACCCATAGAAAATCTGTTTTATCTCTAACCAGGGGATTCCACCAGGCAACAAAAGATAACTAGGAGTGACACATTGGTTCACTTAATGATATCTTATCCTGCTTTTTGTGACATAATGGGTAAGAATACGACCTATATATTCTGGTCAATTTATTAAAATATCCTTCTTTGCCAATTAATAGTAATGGCTTAGCGTAGATCATTACTGCTAGTCAGGATGTTATCAGAGTTTGAAATCTGTGCATTTGCAGCCTTGCAGGATAGAGGAAAGGGCTCAAACCCTGATATTTTTAATAATGTGCCAAGTTGGAACATTCTTTGTACTATTTCCAACTAAATTTCTCTTTGAATCTCTTAAATGTTGAAGCAATTTAGGATTTTTTACTAAAATATCCCAACATGAACTGATATTGAATCGAATCGAGAACTGAATCGAATCAGGGCCTTGAGAAAGAATCAGAATTGAATCAATTCAGGCAATCAGTGGTAATTCCCAGCACTAATTTATATGTAGCTGGTGTAGTTAAACAGCCTATTTGATATATTTTACCTAGCTGAAATGGTTGTGTTGAATGGTGCTATTTTTTATCGTGATTTATCCTTAACGAAATACATACACCAAAATATCGTGATAAAGTTTTTAGTCCATACCGCCTGTCCCTAGCTTCAAAATGAGTAAGGTCAACTCTAGGTGTCTTTATGGACACCTAACCAGCATTTGCCAAGCTTATATACAATGGCAACAAATCATTAAAGTAGTGCATCATATTTTCTAGAAAAATCTAAAAAAAAAAAAAAACTTTTATATCTAATGTGCAAAAACCTGTACAAAGGATTATGTCTGCATTGTGAGGATTAGGGACCAAATAATAAGGCTATGATGCAGCTTTTATTCAGCTTTAAAACAACAAGAAAATTGCTGCTTTTGTTCAGTCAACATGACATTTTAAGAATGTTTTGTCTATAGTGCTTGGCTCTGTTTAAAACCCCTTGAGCCAGCATTGCTTCAGACAGATCTATTGCTTATACTTGTCCCCTAAAGGGTCATAACTCTCTATACCTGCTGAACTGTGTATCTGTTTCACTTTTACTTTGCACATTTTCTCTTTTGCAGCAAGCATTTTTATTGCTCTTCTTTAGAAAGTTGCTAGAAGGGGAGAACTGCAACCGTAAATTACTGACATGCCTATGAAGTGTTAGGTGCCAACACCTTAATTGAAATTGGCTGCAAGCACACAGAACATGATCAGCCCAGCTGCCACGACATCCAAATTTAATACAGAATTCATTATGTAGTTCTGACAGACACTGCTTATCTGCTTGTTTTGTACTTTTCTGTCTCTCTACCTCATCCATTCCGCCCACACTCGTCCTGTCAGTGTGAAGCGACGGTGCATCTAAATGAAAACGCCACCACACTGTTGACTACAATCACTTCCTGGAAGCCAGTCCAGTTATTTTGTTGCAGAGTGGAGAGATAAGGAGACAAGGTTTAATAAGGGAACAACAGGTACTAAAGCGTGTAGCGCTAATCTGATGAATTTCCAGAAGCAGTGGGCAGTCTGTCAGTCTTCCCATGAACAACATAAGGCAGAATGTGTAGCTGCATCACATACATAAAAACAATTTTGTTGATCACAGGTCACTCTGCTTTTTAATTGGATGTGATGCATGAGCACAGAGTCATGCGTCTTCTAACAGTACAATATGGGGATCTTAGAGAGGTGATTATAATACAAGTAATCTGATAGCAGGATGAGCAGCATGGCAACTGAGCATTAGTGAACCTAGCAACGCTAGACTTTAATAATACTGTAGTGTTCAGATCAAATCAAAAGTAAGGTGCTGAAATCACCGGACTGCTACAGACTTAAAATATTCTACATAATCAATCCATGATTTTAGCACATTTCTATAGCCACGGTGATGTTCTAGTGCTATTTTAGCAACACAGGCAGTGTAATGTCTTTTTTTTTTTATTTACTGTAAAGTACATTTGTGAAAGTGAGTGCCCAAACACTTTCAAATATGTACAGTAATACCTGAAGGATGAGAAGATGTTCCATCTCTTCAATATGTTTTCATAGAAGCATGAATAAATTATGGGAGTAAATAAACACTGTACTATTGAATTTGTGGTGTTTTGATGCTGACAGGATGTCTGATGTAAAACATGTCTCTCAGTGTCATTTCAGCGATGAATCAGGGTGTCTATGCAAGAAATATAAGGACTTTCAGTTGAGCAGTTCTCCCTGTACTCACCAGCCTGCTGATCTCTTCCTGCCTGTCGGGTGCGGAGCGAGCTGTGGCTTTGATCATAGTGGAGGTCTGATTATCTGTCAGCTTCTTGATGCACCTTTGACCAGCTACAATGTTACACACCTACATGAAATAAAATAACATTTTAGTTATTTTTCAGCAAGGAAATGGTTTCCAGGTGAACTTAACCATTTTCCTGCTTCCAGCTGCAAGACATGCATACCTGGGAGTTGCAATGATCACTGTATACAGTGTAGATGTCATCATACTTGCAGTAAGATTTTAACTGTAAATTAATAAAATGAGTAGAGTGTGTTTTCCCTCACCTCTAGAGGCAGGTAGGTGTGCTTTTGCTCCTGGCCCACCTGTAGACAGGGCAAATGTGGGTACTTAAGCTGCAGGTTGTACTTCTCCCTGAAGTAGTGGGCTACAGTACGCTCTACAGTCTGACCATTTTCCAGCTGTAGGGGGAACCTGAGAGAGAGAAAGGGCATTGAAAGCATGTTTTAAACACAAGATAGCCACTGAGGACATTGAATTGACTTGGTATATCCTATAGCACCCTCAAGTAATCAGTAAACGTGCATCTGAGTTTATTAAACCACATGTTAACCAGACAACAGAGGTTATAAGCTTTGTGTTCTCTGTACGTTACAAACAAGATGCTATGTAAAGTACTGGTAAATGGACTTGAGCTTGTCTGATTACTAAAAGCGCTTTTTAAACCACATTCACACTGATAGTGGAGGCTGCCAGGTAAACTGGGATCAGTATTGAATAATCCCATGCAAATGCATACACACACCACTGATGCAGCAGTTGGAGCAATTTGGGGTGAAGTGTCTTGCCCAAGAGCATTTCAACATGTGGTTGCATGAGCTGGGGATCAAACCCCTGTCAACAGACTTCACCACTGATCCACATCCATCCATCTCTGCTGCCTTTCACATTCAGAGCCAAATGGGGCTGTAGCCAATCCCAGCTATCACTATAGAGACAGGGTACACCCTAGACCACTCATACCAAAGTCTGGGTCAGGACCCACTGTTGAGTAACAGGGGATTTTATTGGGGTCGCCAAATGAGTTTCAGAATTTCATTGCTTCAGTATTTAATGTCTGCAGTACACATTTTAGCCACACGGGGGGCTCCACCCTATAACACTCACCCTCTCCACCATAACACTATACAAAAACACAAAACAATAAAATAAAGTACAAGGCCCGAGGGGTTCAGCATGCAAAGAAAGCCCACGTGAAGTGGTTTGTAAAACAGAAAGTGCCAGGTCAGGACCAGATTGAGTTAATGTTATCCAAGCTAGCACCATCTCACGATCAGCTCAAACAACCAGGCGAGGGCGGCACAGATGAGACTGTTCACCAGTCAATTATAGGTGACATGCAGAGACAAATAACCAGCCTAATGGCAGTTCAGACTGTCTTTGGACTGTGGGAGAAAGAAGAGAGCCCCCTGCATGGATGGAGAGAACATGCAAACTCCACTTAAGAGAGACCTGCCTGACAGGGATTTGAACTAGGAACCTTCTTGTTGTGAGGCAAGACCTCTGACCCCTGCACCACTTTGCAGTCCTCACTGAACAACAGCCTCATGAAAAAGTTAAACTTAATTTTTGTTTGAAATGCAAAGATAATCAACCCTCTACCATCTCTCACATAAACAACATTTTCAACATTTTTGCGTGAAAATTTAGAATTTTATCGTAACAGAAGACAAAAATAGAAGGGACAAATAACATGATTTGTAAGAAGTGGTAAATGATTATGCTTTGGCCAGTTGCAATATCTAAATCAGAGACAACAGAATCTGTACTGAATGTGAAGTTTATGAACAGTAAACAAACAGTGACTCAGCCTCTCACTAGAAAGCATGTTCATTGTATTTTTGCTTATTTGATTTTTTATTGACTCATTTAATAACTTTTTGAATGCTCTTTTGCTCTTATGCACTTCTTTAATGTCATTATGGTTTAATGTCTTATGTAATGCACTAACAATTGCCTCATTGTAGTTTTAAGTGCGCTATGTAAATAAACTTGCCTTGCAGTCTAATACAACAGTCCATCAATAGAAACTCTTCCCTTAAGATCATTATACAGAATCATTGCTGTTTATAAGGTCATAATAAGCATCAGAAGTTACAAGGAACTTTGGATCTTGTTAGTTTTGGTTAGTAAGCTCAATCATCTGGCAAATTTTTTAATTTGCCAAGTGTGCTTACCATTATAGCAATCCACATAATCACTTACAAAGTACATCGTGATTTACTGACAGGCTATTGAAATATTATTGAGTAACTTTAATGTTATGTGTCTTTCATTGCTTATCTGCATATTGCCATACATATTAAGCGTCCTTCCTGATGGCCATCTGCTGATGTAAATGATCTGTAAAGTAAGGTAATCTACAAAAGTAAAGGTAATCCACACTAGATGATAAACACTGAAGGTCAACAGCTGCAAACAGCAGCTACATCACTAACAGATGACTAACGTCGTCTGCATGGCTGCCTGATGAGTCAACTATTATCTGTTTTGTTTGGTGGTACTCTGGTGATCGCATCCTCTGTGGTCTGGGTTACCCACCCCCATACCGTCCACACACTCCGCCCAGAGTCTCCTGTTCTCCCCGCCCACCCGCTCGGAGGCTGACTCACGTTTGATGGCTGGCAGGCCGGCGGGTCACGTTGCAGACGCGGTACTTCCTCCGCATGGTTCCACAGTGCGTCACCTCCACCTTCAAACCTAGTGAATAATACAAAGTGAAGGAGAATTAAGAGTGCGTCTGTGAGTAAAAGACTGCGACATGTGTCTGCCCGCTCCTGCTCAAACTCCCACTCACACATAATGCACCTTTATTCATTTCATTTAACTCTCTTCCTTACATGCTGCTGGTAGACTTTGCATGTTCGTCCTTACCTTTGATTTCTTTGGTGAATTTGACCCGGTGCGAGTCTGTGAGAGGGCGAGGCTGCTCGTCTATGTTGTGGATGTCCAGTACTTCACACATGAACTGGATGACTGGCTGGGCTTTGTAGAAGGCAGTGGCAGACACTGCAGGGTTGAGAAAGCACATTTGAGACAAATAAAAACACAACATAATAAGCTTTTGCACAAAACTTAAGGACCAGGACATTTAAATTAATTGTTTATATCAACATTACAGTTTAAAATAGATGATGTGCACATTTAATGTCTTCCTGATAGAAAAAAAACAACATTATGTAATAAATATTTATTTTTGTTCAGACTTTGTTTGGCTTTGCATGACATGATTGAAGACTGGGATTGTTAGAGAACTAATTCAGCTGTTGTTTACATTGACAGTAAAAAGTAGAATTAATAGAGCTCCTAAAAAAATAGTTTTAAATCTTTTTTAATATCCTCAACACTTAGACAGCAGTCTAATTTTTACGTATTAATGCATGTGCTTTACATGTATACAAGTATTGAAATTTTCTATAAAAATCTAACTTAAAAAAAGAAAGTGTTAAAGGAAAACTGCCTTAAAACTAGAAATGCAATTGCCAGTGTCTGACCTCGTCAAAGGACTTAAAAGATGACAACAGTATCAATGCAATAGATTTTCTATTAGTATTACATTTAGCACAAAGAAAAGTATAAAAGACAAACCAAAGATAAACAATTGGATTTCCACTCGAAGCTGCAAAGTCACAAGAAATAGCAGCAAGAGTGAAAAAAAATAAATTCTTTTACTATGAACATGGCAGTAAAACAAATAAATACGTTTTATCTGATGATTTCATAGCAATCACATTAAATGCCCAAGGAAACACGCCCACGTCTGCAGAGCCAGTTATAAAAAAAGTGAAAGCTATAGCCTGACTTTGTCTGTATCCATTCACTACCTTTTCTTCTTGACACTGCACTGCCCTCTGTCAAATGGATGCACTAACTGATTGAAAGAGAGAGCACTACAGCACTTGTCCCAAACCTTTTTAAAAAACTACTCATACAAGTATGATTCACAAGCTGTTGTACTGGTGTTATACACCTTGGACTAAAATTTGACCCCCAGGAAGAGGGTTCGTAAGTAAATAAAGGCAGAGGGCATGGTATCTGAAGATAGAGACACTTGTATGGGTATTACAGGAGTGTATATTCTTCAGTATAAAAGTATAAACTCTTTTCAGAAAATTCTAAAATTCATGAAGCCATCATGCCTTTTATTTAGGGGTGCATGGCTGCTCCAGTTTATCATTAGTATGGGCCAATATCAATCATCAGCCATCAGCCATATTGAGTGAAAAGAACAGATAATGTTACCAATGTTTATCTGTTATGCCAAATTAATTTAATGCTGGCATCTAACAGCTGAATCAAATGAGAGGTTTGTTACAGTACAGAAAAAGGAACCTGTTCAACAAACCCTTATCTGATTTCATGTTAGAGAAACTGTGGGCATACTTAAGTACTAGGAGTAGAAATAATGAAAAAGGTCAGGTAAATCAGGTAAATTCTGATGTTAAACATTGATATTGGCACTAACTTTCACAATTGCTACATGTCTACTTTTATTATTACTATAAGCATGACCACACTTGTCGGTACAGGTTAAGGCGCATGTGCTCTTGCTCGTGTCTCCTTCATTATGAGAAACTTTACTCCTTCATTATAAGAAACTTTACTCCTTCATTATGAGAAACTTTACTTAAAAAAAAACAAAAACTTTTTTTTGTTAAAATACACCTTCTAAAGTGCCATCTTTATTCAAAACAAGAGGTAGAATTGAGAAGGAAGCCGCAGAGGTATCCGGCACTGAGCAGTGCTGGTTTTAACGACCTGGAAATGTTATGGGGGTCCCCATGCTAGGGAGGTGAGTCAGGGTGTGTAAAGCCACATTATGTAATAATGCCACATTATGTAATAACCCTAACCATAGGACTTAGTGTGGGCTCCAAGGTATGCCCTACCCAACTACCTTGCCCTAACTCTAACCGCTTAGTGACTTATGCCGAAACCTAACCCCCCTTCAGGGCTCTAGACTAAACACCTACCCTACTACCTTGCCCCAAACCCTAACCGCTTAGTGGCTTAGAAAATGCAGCATTATTACATGATGGATGGATGGAAAATGTATTACATTATTACATAATGTGGCATCATTACATAATACAGGGCTACAGGGTGATTGAAATGGCAACCAGTGGCAGCCATCAGAATAAGACATGTCCTGTTGCAATGATAAAAATTAATAATTTCTGTTTCTTTGAAAAAAAAAAAAAAAAAAAAAAAGGAAATGCAGAGGGGTGTCACACCACAAGACCTCTACTAAAACATACATAACATAGTAATGGTCACTTTTTAAACTAAAATAGATATTTCAGTGTGAAACTCTACATATTATATCTTTTAAGGGCTTTACAAAGTTAAAATAGAAAATCTATAATAAGACATTAAGATACAAAATACTTTCAAAGCAAGGATCAGATCTGGTCAGAACAACGCAAATACATGTTTGAGCTAAATCTCCTTTCACTAACATAAAAAACTGTTAGTGACTTTCTTTTAGAATTCCTTTTAGAATTCCAAAAATGTATATTTTTTAGTGACAACTAAAAAAAGACAGTATACTCAACACACTGTTTGAATACTATAGACGCACTCCAACATTGAGAGAGAATATGTTTTGTTAAATGTGCAATAATAAGTCATTTTTATAGACTTATCACACATTATTTTCTTAATGTAATGCTATATTATACCTGATGGAGTGCACGCAGCCCACCCGGCTAAATGTAATATAGCAGGATCGCTCTGTGCTGCATGAATTTCACTTCCTGTGCTCAAAGTTCCCTTTGTTCTGACATGATGTTTTTTTTTCCAAAACAAATGGAAAGTCTGAGGCAGAGAGAGATTAAAACATGATCAGTGACACAGCAGAGCGAGGCAACATCAGAGAGAAATCCTAAAAAATAGGAAAAATAACAAGAACAGGCATGCAGAAACACAAAGTACGATCAAAAGGGATCCAAAAATGGACACGGAAAAGGAGTGATGTTGAGGTAGATGTTGACGGATTATCTGGTTCAGCTGATGTGATGTAAGCATCTTTACTCTTCCGGTGAGTTTGATGAAAGACAGACAAGCACTCATCCATGGTGAGGACTGATAACGTGGATGATGAGTGCATCCTCTCTTATTATTTGTGATATTTGAGAGACTAACTCCTGTTAGGAAGTGACATCACTCATGATTGTCCTCACCACGCAATGCAGGGTAAATTCTGGGTATTTCGAAGTTTTTATGAGTCATTCATGCAGATGTGAATTATCAGTTCACCTGTAATAGTTTGGTGTGGTTTTGTTTTTCACCTGTAATACTGAGCATGGGAAGTATTTTCCTGTTCCTGTTTATGCGCTTGTATTTAAACATCCATCACAGCTTCTTTGACAAACACAAGGTTCAGAAAACAAATGCTAGTTTGTTGCTAGAAAGCAGGCGAGAGACTTGAGCTGTCCACTTGATTTCTGAGGATGACAGGGCGGGAAAACAAGACAAAAGCGAGAATCAATAAGCAGAGAGGGGAAGGCTTCAAATCCAGACGGCGACTTCAAGCACTTGGAACTAAACAAAAGCTGCCTCAAGAAAATACTCCACACAGCTCCCCTCCTGACCCCAGCACCACCCACCAGTCTCACTTGTGAAGGCACAACCACTCACAAACGCTAGCTGCTCTCTGTCTCCACAGCAACCCTCTAGTCATCTCCCATCCAGCCAAAAAGCCACCTTCCTCTTGGGCTCCAGCAAATTCCTGCAGACTGCATATGCCCAAACACATTCTCCATCACCCTCTCTGCTCCTTATTTCCGCAGATATTAACAGATTGAAACTGTAGCTCAGCACTGGTGCCTTAGGAGTTTTCTCAAGAGACCAGAGCTAAAGCCAATTAATAAAGTAAATCTTCCATGTCACTAGTTTCCTAAAAACAGTTCCAGGCCATCAGAGCTGGCATCGTTTTGACAATTTGGTGACACTTCACAATGTGTGATGCCAGAAAATGCTGTCATGCTTAACATGAGAATGTCAAAATAAGACTGGCCCATATTAATTAAAAACATGACAAACACTCGTTTTTTAGATGGTTTATTCAAAGGTCTGCGGAAAAATTTTTTTTAAAAACATTTCCTCACTCAAAACTGTCAGGTTATTTATTCCGCAGCACATTTAATTAATGTTTATATGAAATCAAATACATTTACATTAATTTTGGACAGCAGTGTAACCTGAGGTTGCCACTTTTTTTTAGATACAAAGAAAAGGTTTGTAATCTTGATAAGTCACTGGATAAGCTAGATTACACGTCAGTCATCAGGCAAACCCATCTTGCAAAGCTCCCATCTGAAACTTTTGTGCCTGATCTTAAATGATGCTGGTTGGTTCGTCAATTCTGAGCAGAAAAAGGCAGTAGCAACAAGCAGGGTTTAGTTGTACTACAAGGCTGTAAACAATGGCTGCCAGTGATGAGGCAAGCTTGGATGTAGCTATAGCAGCAGTTTTCATCAGAACTGGATGGCATTTTTGTTAAAGTAAGAGTAATGTACCACGCTAAGTTTTCTAGGTGGAAAAGATATTTTGGCTCTTCTACCTACCGGCCTCAGCTTTTCCATAATTTTAACTGTAACTAGTTTAACTGCAAGGCTGTAAACAATGGCTGCTGCTGATGACGCATAAGTTTGATTCACTGGCTCTACCAAAAGTGAACAACAAAAGCAGCTACCTGTTGAGCTCCAGTTCAGCTAACCCACATGCCCATTATGTCATAAGTCTTAATGAATGAATAAATGTGACAGACAGAGCGCTCATCCAATCACCCTCTGGGATTTTTTGAAGGCCCTGCCCCTACATGACTACTCAGCAGGGTGAGTGGCAAAATTCATCTTCTGCTCAACGGAGATCGCATGAAAATGGGAGTGAAACAGACTAATATCCACTTAAATTAGGGATATTTGGACTCAACAGAGATCCACACTGTTACTAAAGACACAGGGCATTGAGAAGTAGTCCCACATCGAATTTTCTTACATTATGTGGACCTGATTTCAAGCAGACAAAGCAGGGCCTGAAAGCTCATATCAGCCTGGTGTATCAGTGATAGATGTGAAACTGAATCAACATTGAAAAGTTTTATCAATAAGAAGATTTAGATCAGTTGTTTCTCTGTATTTCAGTGATTTGTTTACTTCTTACTTAAGCTTATCTATAAAAAGATTGCTCTGTGGTTGTTCAAACTGTTAGCAAAAACTCAGGGTGCAGTCTATTACAACACGAGATCAGCATACCTCAGCTGTCTTACTTAATCTGGTTCAATCTTAACTTCAGTTAAAGCTTTATTTTGTTTATAATGTGACAAATTCACATCGTACAGCTCTCAACTTTTATATTATAACATAGAACCTGTTGTAGCGCCAGATATTTTGAATTTACAAAGCCTTATGAAGAACTTTCCAATTTACAAACGCCACTTTATTTAATCCGTGACAAATATTGATGAACTTGACAATTTCTTTGGTCTTTGCCATATAAAACCAGCCGTGTTCGTCAGATATCACAAGACTATTTGAAAAGCTACAAAACATTATTCGTTGCCTTGCCAACGATACCATTACACCATATGGTTGATCTGCTAAAATGTTAGGCCCTAATTTCAAGTATTTTAAGCTTTGAGTGATAAAAACAGGTTGTATTTACATGGCTGTACTTGAGACAAAACAAATGTGATGCAGAATTTGGTTCTCACCGTCAATGTTAAGCATCATCTTCCACATGGCTGGGCGCACAGACTGATGAAAGCCGAACCAAACCTCCCTCCCACCTCCCAGGGGATGGTCGTAGCCCTCTGGAGCAGAGAAGAAGGAGCGACCGACTGGAGTGTACCTGGAAAGAGAAGAGAAGTAAATATGAGCAAACAGGCAACCCAGGATAAAGATAAAGAGGAGAAAAGAAAGGTACACACGAAGAGTCGTGGAGAAGAAATTAAAAATCAGTTTGCATCCTGAGTTGCACACAGTGATCCACATACTGCTGCATTAAGGGGCAGACTTTAACTACAGTAGTAAAATAAAGTCTGATTTATACTTTTGTATCAAATCTATACTTTACCGTACGTTACAGGTTTACATTGCCGTTAACTTCTACAGAAACCTATGCAAATAGCCCTATGTGCACCTCCTAGGAAATCTAACTACACGTAAAACGATGCAGATTGCAAGCCTTGTGATTGGTCTGCTGGGTAGTGCTGGGTGACTGCCAGTCTCTGAGTAATGCCTACAAGCATATTGTGTTAACTCTAGAATGACATAAATGGATTCAGAAAATGATACAATTAGTAATAAGTCAAATCTAGTTGCCGGCATCCATTTCCTCATTCATTTTTCTCATTAGCCCAACAACTGCAAAAACTTACCCCATCTTCCGCCTCCACTGATTCAGCCGCTGATCTTTACTTCTTTTTAGTAAAGAAATGAGACATTTCCTCAGCTCTCTAATAATGCCTGGGAAAGATTTTCATTTCAGAACCACCAAGATTGCTGTCAATTTGGCAGTATAATAAACTGCTGCTCAGTATTTACCAACTGCAACATAAAATGCTCACTTTAAGTTGCCATAGTTTCCTGCACACAACCCAGCAGGAAACTATGGCAGCAGGACCAGACTCTGGCATAAAAATTGCACTGCTAACTAGTGTTTAGGTGTAGTATTGCAGACACACAAACACATAAGCTCCTAGTGCTTGCCACTAAGCCACTAAGACATACCTACAGCACAGATTAAACAAAGTACAAAACAGACTTAAAAAGAAGGTGACCCTGTATGCACCCGTCTACCTCTTCCTCTCCTCTCTGCCCTGCAGATGCATTTAATATCTGCAGACAGGATCCATTTTTCTTTGTGAATTTGGAGCTGACAATGTGTCAAGATGCCACTGCTGCACCATCCCTCAGTGACTGCAAACACAGCTAAATGAAAGGTGTCAATATAACTGCTTTTTAATAATGCCTGAGAAAGATTTTCATTAAAGAACCGCTGAGATTGTGTTCGATTTGGCTCTTGCTGGGACTGAGGAATTTGATATCGAGTGGAGGAGAATGATATGAGGTCCGTATAAGCTGTGTTTGATTTCCGTTGAGATCAGAGTGCCGATATTGGTGACACAGTGACAGAACAAATATAAAGTATTTACAGTGAGCATCTGGAGGATCTGATTTTCTCTGTCTTTGACTTTATGTTTACTGACTGCAGCTGAAAACAGGGTGTTAAAGACAGACAATCTCCTTATGACTACTATCGTTTGTCTTTTTTTAAACACCTGTGCTTTATCATTCTCTGCCAGTTACGTTGCAATAACAACAGGCCTATTTTTGGCCCCCAGCTGCTACCAAAAGAGTGAACAAGTCTAAACTGCAATAAAAATAAAGCTGGATAGATTCATCAGTTGCTCACTTCATGGAGGGCAGGTGTCGCAACACCACATCCACTGCATGCACAGGGTTGGTGCTGATGGGTTTGTCCAGCTCCAGCAGCTCAGGCATACTGCGGCCAGTCAGCACCTCATGGAGCATGTGCCAGCTGACCAGAGACACAAACTTGATGGAAACTTTGAAGGGTCGATCTTTGCCTCCCTCCCCCGGTAGAGTGACATCCAGGTCCACCTGAGGGAAGAAAGACACACAGTTAGATCAAAGTAAGGTGAGTTTATGGTGCCAGTTTTTGTGTGCATGTGCTATGTTTGAAATTCTGCCGGAAACTGTCCCTGTATAGGTGGCATTTTGGGAAAGTATGTCTCCATGTATAAGGGCTGCATTACATGGAAATGAGAAATACAGTTTTACTTATTTGTATCAGATTTGTAATGCAATTTAATTACAAATCAGTTATGATGTGACTTTTTTACGTTTACCTTTATTCAATCTTATAAAGTTACTGCAGTTCCAATTACCATATTAATTCAAAATAATAGCTTGAAAATCAAGATTAAGATATTTACAAATACCTATCAGATTTGATCATTTGTTGGTGCAGTGCTGCCGTTATTTTTATGGGTGTACAGCTCCCCTAAACATGATCTAAAACAGCTTAAACACCTATGTTTCAGTATGTGGCCCTCCATAAAAAAAACGGAGGACAGCCTAATATAGTCACGTGACCACTTTTTCCCAGCTCACCCCTGTTGGAGCCACAGGCAGTGGATTGGCTGTGTACAGGCTCCTCTTTCCATCGTAGACTGGCCTGCGATCCCCAAAGATGGTCACCTTAAAGTGCTGCACCATCGAGTCAACCACCTCCCTGAAAACACAGAAAAGCAGTTTTACTTTAGCTGTAAGTAGAAAATGATGAACTTAATAAAAAGGGTCATATGCATTCATTAAAGGCCACTTATACTTTGAGTACAACATTTTTTAAGCTATTGATTTGAAGGTGTAGCCCACCTGTTGACTCGTCGTGGACACTTGTCAGGCTTGATGTCCACCTCGTAGAGGTAGACATCCATCTTGGGGATCTCCACCTGGAAGCAGTTGGCCAGCAGCTTGATGGGCTTCCCCATGGTGCCATAGCCGGGCCGCCGTGGCATGGCGAACAGGGACTGAGCCCCAACGGCTGCTGAGAGAAGAACAAGGATAAGAGGGTGAGGATGTGAGTAAATCATATCATATTCTAACAACATATATAAGTCTTCACTGGTCCATCAGCACCACCCTATCATAGTTCATAGTTATTTTAATTCTCTCAGTTAGGCTGAATTGGATGTGAGGTATCAATTCTAACCCAACACCCTGTGCTGTTTTCTGTTTATGTGAGAGGAGACATCAGCATACAAATTATTATCCATAATGGTAGTGTGTGTTCAAAGATTAAAAAAAAGGAAGCTATGGCATGTAGTGATCAGTACTGCATCAAAGTACTACAATATTTTTTCCTCTTTGAACTATCCTTTCAGTGGTTTTTAGCAGTAGTTGGTAACTACACACTTTCACAAGTTAACAAGTGCCTGTAAGGGGAAAAAACAATAACAGTGAAATTCCAAATGCCTAGTCATGGTACTGTGCTTGGGAAACTCCAAAATAAGTGTAAAATTTTCAACACTAAAGGACACAAACACACCCACTAAACTCTCTATGAGACCTCACAGTCACTTCTATGTTATAAATATGCTTTATCCGAGATATAACTTCAGAGAACAGTACAGAGATGATATCAGGGGGAACACTTTCAAAATGAGGAACAAGAGGACAGAAATCACCCTGACACACATGGACGAGTTTGTATGAAACTCGTTTGATTCATTTTAAGAAAACAACAGCACAGGGTTATTTATACACATGGTTGAACGTGCATTCTGAAAAGACACAAACAACTGCACATATAAATAAAGAACTTTCTACTTAAATAGCTTCAAACAAGGATCTTTAACAAAAGTGATGGAAAATGAATGAATGAAAATCAGTCGGGAATTTTGGGGTAACTAATGACAGCACATAGCAAGGAAAGATGATGCAATTTAATACAAAACTTCGCCTACTTTTTTTAAAATTCAACCTTTATGTATCCCGGAAAAAAAATATTTTGGGAACAAAAAAAAAAATCAAATTCCAGGGTGTCTGACCCCAGAGTGGCAGCAACAACAAACAGAGCAGTCATACACAGCAAACATTAGAGAAAATGCATTAAGAGACACCAGAGGTCACATTGAAAGAGGAAGTATTTGCCCAAAAGACCAGATTTGTCAAATAATCAGACAAAGCATCTGCAGCCAGATGTGCCTGCCTCCAGATCATTAAGCTCCGAGCCTTTTCGTAATTCATTACAAGCAAAGGGAGCAGCAAACTAAAACGGCTTTTGTTCCACGTTCAGATCTGACATTAAGAAAAGATCCTAGGATTTAAGAATAAAAGTTCCCATGGTCTTCTGACAGATGTAGGTCAGAAGGCAAGGAGGAAGTAGACTGAGAAGTTTTTTATTTTAAGAAAAAGACCATCCTAGAAATTCATACAACAAACTGACCTGTAACACTAACATCACAATAAAATTATATTGCAATAACTGCAACTGCTTTCTAAAATATGCATGCAGTTTATCTTGATGTAAACTTCTACACTTCAGAGCAGTGGGCAAAACTCAATGCACTGTGATAATATCAACTGCTTTAACCCTTCCTTTAGTACTGTACAGCTAACTAATACAAGGCAGCATTAATTCAAATTAATTGCGCTGTGCTAATCCAAACCAAGCATGTGTTAGAAAATCTCCTTACTGTGCTACACAGTTCTTACATTATAACCCTGGCCACACATGCACGTACTCACTGACCAAAAGACCCTGAGATGTCTTAGACGTGAGTCACTTTGATCCAGAAACAGAGAGCTCTGTTCAAACTTAATGTGTCACACTCATAGCTGTGCTATTTTTGGGTCTGCTTAGGCTTGCCTTCCACATTACACTTGACAAAACAAATGGCGTTGCAGGCGTGCCAACACAAAGTTTGGATGAAGTTCATGATGTTAGCGTATAGTATTGTTATGCAATAGAAACTTAAAACAAGCACTCGTATGGGACTTATCCATTCGCCTGGAAAGTGTTACTTCGTTTGTGCCCCTTTCAATGCCTGTGACATTTTATTGTTTCGTTTTAATTCAACTGTTTAATTCTGTCTCCACAGCACTCTTAGTTTCTACCCAAAGAAGAAAAAGTGCCCAGAATGTGTCATTGATAAATGAAAGCCAGTTGAGTGTGATTCATCTCCGATTTGACTCATAGGCTCACATGTGTGGGTGATGTTGGGGTTGAGGGCCCATTTGAGGGGAAAGTTCATAAAAACGTCCCGACAGCGGAACAGAAACGCTCTGTGAGGTAAGAGCAGACAACATGAGTAGCCCTGTTTGTTTACAGGCGGGAGCTGCTAGTAGGAGCTTTCTGCCCTGGCTCTCTTTCTCTGTTTCTTCCTTTGGGAGGGCTGTGTGTGTAGTGGCGGTTAACAGAGCTGATGAAGGGTGAAGGCCTCATGTTTGAAAAAGCCCGCTGGGATAAAATGAAGAAAAAAAGAGCGGAAAGTCTGGAATTCCTGCCACGCCTGTCCCCCTCACACAAAACTTTGTGCACACAAACTTTTGTTATGGTAATTCCTTCTGGGGCCCTCGGTGAAAGTCGTGAGGTAAGGCCGATTTCACACACGAGAGCAACAAAAGAGGGAAGACTAATATCCTGGTACTAAATCTTCATTAAGGCAGCAGAAATAAGCTTGTCTACCACAGACTGAAATCCATCCTGATTCATTCAGGAATCAATCAAACCAAAAGGGTCTCCTGTTACTGGGAGCACTTTTTCCTGCCCTGCGATGGTCTGGCTCAAGTCTGCGAGTAGGAGGAGGCAGGCAGGGAGTGGCTGGATTACAGAGTGGGTAGGGTTGGTGTTTTCCGGCTTTCATCTGCCTCTCAGAGCTGGCTTCCACTAAGCATGAGTCACGGAGCCACCACGGCGGACAAACTCATAGTAGAGCATCCTCCAGTCCATGCTGTAGGGTTCAGTCGTAGGAATGACGGTGACTGAGAGAGACTTAAAGTAAATGAAGAAGTGCATCACAGGTATTCTGCCCACTTGGCCACACTCAAACACCCGTAAACCCGTAAACAGATGTACAGTAATCTGTACGGCTGCTATTGCACAGACATAATGGTAAGAAGATGAAAATCCCCCAAATTATACAGACATAACTGTTGTCATTTTTCACAAATACAAACACACAATTTCCCAAAATATACGCAAGGTTGTAAAATCTCCAATACCTTGATACTTTTCAATACCAGATTATTTAAGACAGTACAATCCTCTAACCAGGGCATTTAACAGATGTAAATGTAGTCAGCTAGTAAAAAAGTAGCCAGCCAGAGGATTCTGGAGGCATGAAGACTCCTGTGTTCCCACACTCACACTCTCAGGAGTGACACTGACACAGATATACAGGCGTTTTCCTCATGAATATAACGGTTTTTAAGGAGGTGAGTAAAAGCATGCCATGACTTGTCAGTTTATTAAACCAACATGAGTAAAAAGTAGCCAGCTATAATAAAGTCACTGGCAAGCTGTTTGGCTGACAGTTGCTGCTTGTGAAAGCCCCTGTTTTAATGTTAAGGGTTGAAATGTAGCAAAAGCATCACCCTTCAGTCACTTTTTAAATAAAAGGGGTCTCAAGGAAAAGAGAGAGTGCTGTATAAACTGCTCACTTAAACGTTACCAAGATATTTCTGCAATTTAGACAGTGTGCAGAAAATTTGGCTGTATTTTTGGTCATTAGAAACAAATCAGTTACATCCATGTGCCACCATGTACAGAGGATGATTTAAAGAGATTCAAATGATCTGTGGCTACATGTCATTCCTTACTCTCTCAATCAATTAATAAATATTTTTTTTTGCCAGTTCATAACTAATGTCATCTCAAGACAATTCACAAAGAGGGAAGGTCTAGACTGTGCTTTTTGTTTAAGTATTTATGATGACCAAAATTAATCCACCATAAACTCAGCATTAAGCAACATTAAGCAAATTTACAGTGGCAGAAATCAAAGCGTTGGGGTTTTATAGGTATAGAGGGAGAGATGCAGAAAGAGAGAGGAGGTAGAAGCAACAAAGGAGAAGAAAGAGATGTTTAAAAAGGGAAAAGAAAGATCCAGAAAGAAAAGTGGGAGGCGTAGACGAGGAAAAAAGAGAGATGCTGACAGAGAAAAGAGTTGCAGAAAAGGAAAAGAAGGAGATGCTGAAAACACTGTTACTTTTGGCGGCTATTTTTAATTTAAGTCGTAGGTTTTGTCTTTAAACGAAATGCATTTTAGTTTTAGTCACATCTTAGTCATTTCTATCCTTTGTAGTTTTAGTCCGTAAAAAGTCCTCAAATTTTAGAGTGTGTACTTTTAGTCCAAGCACTTATTTTTTTGCCTAAATCTGTACCAAGTCATAGTACTGTGTTCTTTGCACCCTGCCAAACCTGGGGTCCCTGCTTTCTATAGCTGAGAGGCAGAATAGCTACAGCTGCATTGTTTTGTTGACAGATTTACCCACAGTGGAGAATTATCACAGATTTTGAATGTCCGACGAAGACTACATTACATTTTAGTCTAGTTTTAGTTATCTTAACAAAACCTAAACTTTGTTTTTGTCAGTTTTAGTCAGAATAGATCTATTTTTGTTAGTCTTAGTCTAGTTTTTGTCATGGAAAAAAAGGCTGCTGACAAACATTTTAGTCATACTTATGGTGGACGAAATTAACACTAGCTGAAAAGCGATGAGAAAGATGCACAAAGAGAAGAGGTAGATGCAGAAGAGGAGAAGAAGGAGATGGTGAAAGAGAAAAGAGGAAAATGCAGAAAGGAAAAGAGGAAGATGCAGACAAAGTGAAGAAAAGTTTGCAGAAAGACAGACGAGAAAGATGCAGGAAGAGATCAAAGAGAAGAGGGTAATGCAGAAAGACAAAGGAGTAAGATTTAGAATCAGCCAATAAAGAGAAGGGGGGATGTTGTTAAAAGAAAAGGAAAAGAGGAAGCTGCAGAAAAAATGTGGAGAAAACAAATGAAGCAACAGCAATGAATAAGAGATGTGTGGCTGTCATAAACCATCTACAGGTTGATTTCATTGGATATAGCAATAATGTCAGTAAAATGAGCAGTCATTGCAACATTTACCAGAGGACTAAATATCCAAAATCAGAGATATTGAGATTATTAGGAATTATCTTATCTCAATAAAAAGGCAGAAAAGCCCCAAAATAGTTTTCAAAACATTAAAAAAGGGAGCAAGAAAGAAGGAAGACATCCAACATCGGCTGTTGAAGACTTCTGTTGTGCTATGGTGGTCAAACAAAAACAAAGATTTCATTTTCACTCGACTCATACTGAAGTTTGAAAAGTTGGTATCAAAAAACCCACAAATTCTCACATCCATGCATACAAGTCATACCTAAAAAAATAAATTTTCCAAAGGAAAAACTTTTTAAAAATTACCCATAAGTGCCTGACTGACCCACTTCCTGCAGCCGGTTTTGACTCGTTGGAGAGGGGAAATCCAGCAAGATGCAAAACGGCATCAAAACAACAAGTTATGTAGATCTAATCAGAACCATTGGCTTGATATTTGGCTGGACAGCTTCTGCATTCTTGAGCTGCGTGCAGTAATAACAAGCCTCTGGGTGAATCTGACGCTTCCAGAAATTCTTTGAGACTTTTGTGATGCTGGTACACGAAGGTTCTCTGTGCAGTGGCGGTTGCAAGGACACTCACAGGGAAATGTGCATAAGGTGAACCGCAACAGATAACAGTGAGCGGAATAATAAATGCAGAAAACAGACAAGATTGAATCCTCTTGGAGAAAAAAGGAAACATTTCTGATGATGTTTAAGCTCTTGTGGTTGATAATCCTTTCTTTTTAATCCAACACATCATAGCAACTAAAAGTGGCCATTTTTGTCTATGCATAGATTTAGGGTGATTAACGTTTTAATTCACTCGTTAGCTAACATGCTGTGCTGTAAAAGAAAATCCCAACCAGGCCTGTTACACACGTGTTTTGCAGCTTGAGAGCTGAGAAGCCGACCTGTTCCTGATCATTCGGAAACACATCAGATTCCTCTCCCCTCCAATCTGCCTTTCTTGGAAACTGTGCTGCTCTGTTCCCTCCACAAACAGACAAAACAAACGTGCTTGTCCGCAGGCAGGAGGGTCAGACAGGGAGCTTTAACTGCCAGGCTTGGAATGGAGATAAATATATTTAGTGTTTTCAACAGATTTGAGTATTTTTTCAGTCATTCAATTGTGATGGAGATTCTAAAGCAACCTTTGTAATTACTGCAAACTGAGTGTTCAAGACATGCTAGCAATGTTATGGTTACGTAATGGCTGAGACCTTGAATGTCAAAAAGCCTATTCTCTGCACTTGTTAAGTGTGTGGGAAGCTGTACAACCCCTAATGCACAACTGCACTTACATGAGTTTACAGGAAAATGCTAATTCTGCAAGTCTGAAGAAAGAATACGAATCTAAATCATGTTAGACAATCAGCACGCTCCGCTGTTGGTGGATGACGTGTGAGGGAGCTTTGACAAACACAGAAAAGTCAACCACAAGTCTACACACACACATCAAAGGCGTATTTACTCTCCGTACAATGAAAGTGAAGGTTCGTGGAAAGCTCCCTCTGTTGAGTGAAAATGCCGCAGAAGTATGAGTGTTTGTGTGCGCCCACTCTCAGATAATTACAGGAAGGACATGTTTGAACAAACAGAGGAGAGAAGATGTAATCCTCCCCCCCATTTATCGAGATGATTCTTATTTTCTAAGCTTTTACAATCAGATAAAGAAATACAGCCAATGAGAAAGAAGCATATCTGAAAGAAAGTCTAATAAAATGTTTCAGAACATCTGCAATCTTTCTGCGTCATCCTGTGGATAAAAACTGAAACCCAGTCCTTGAGTCTTTAGCATCCTGATAAAAGAAAAGCACAAGTGTCCTTGTTGCTTTTAATTCTAAACATGCAATTCATTCTCTAACAGCAGTATACTGGGTCATCATTACACAACTGTTAATAAAGCTATTTACTGTCATACAGACTGGGATACAGCCGGGCAAATAATCAAGGTTTAGTTTCAATTATGACTTTGGCTTCCTAAAGATCACTGACATTGAGTTTTGTCATCCTCTGTACCTTTACAGCACAGTGTGAGCTTTTCCCATCCTGCTAAAACAGCTCTCACTTTTATTTAAGTGAGGAACCATAGCAGTCTCAAAAGCCACAGAACCAAAAAAAGGCCTGCCGTTACATCTGCCATGTGGAGCCACTCTGGTTTTGAGGAGTCAGACCTGGAAGAATGCAAAAAAACTTGCAGTATTGTTACACAATCTTTGCCTCTCAAGGTCAGAACACAGATTTATTTAATTTAATCATGTGTAATTCCTGCACAAAGGCAAATGTTATACATTAATATCTGTATGTAACAAGAGTGATCTCAATATCCACTGAATAATTATTATCAGTATTGTGAGACATTTTTGCCATAATCAAGCAGCCCTAATACAACTATAATCTCTCTGGTTCCAAATACTGACATTAAATCTAAACTTATTTCTCTGGGAACTTGACTCACAACCTACAACATGGATGAACAGAAGGCTGCAGAAGGAGCTAATAGTGGGACAATCCCTGACAGTGATGAAGAGGAGTTGAGCTGTGGTGAGATAAGAGGTACAACTGGCACACAATTACAATGAAAAAAACTAGACATTAATTGTGCACTTTATGCCTTAAGGGGCTTTACTTATTCTCCATTTCATCAGATATTGGGATGTCATTGTTTAATTTTATTGCAACATATCAGCTATCATTAAATCACTTTATTGTAACACTGTTATCTTATGCCATATCATATTTTGTATTGCATTGTCTCTTTCTCCATTACACCTAAGGCTATCAGCATTAATACTTTAATCGTAAGGTACATGATTACTGCTTATTATAGAGATGCACAAAATTAGATTTTTGCTGACATCCTATAAACCAGTAACCTGGCACGTCAGATGGATGTGTTTTACACATCCATCTGGGGAAGCTCTAATACACAGCGTTTGGGAAAGGGCAGAGCCTTTGAAAAAAGACTTGGAGAGTGATTGGATGAACGTTCTGTGTGTCACATCTTTAGCTGCAACTGAGCTGGGCCCCTAACGAAGGAGTAAACTCCATAGAGCACTACATAACGTGAACCATGGCGACTGTAGACATGTCAGTACACGACTTTTGTCGCTTTTGAAAAGAAAAAAACTCAACGCTGATCTTTGTTCTTCTTTTAACGAAGAAATGTCATCAAGTTCTGATAAAACTGGCACTTTAGCAGCATCCATGCTAATCTCTTCCACCATAATTGTTGCTGCTTGCTTACGTCACGACTCCGCCGCACCTGAATGTACTGCCCCTCATCGCTGATTGGTCCTGTCACTTTCTAATAAGGCTCAAACGGTTCAGACGGGAGCTTTGCAAGATGGATTCACCAGTGAGAAACATGGAAACAGGCGCATCATCTGCTCTGCAAGGTTAATATACCACTACAAAATCATTTTAGCTGATAGTGATACCAATATTTAAATGTACTTCAGACCTACAACTTCGGTCCTTAAAAAACACAACTAAAAGCTTGAGGATGAAAAAAATCAACATATTTCAGTCCTTAAACACACTTTAAAATGTAAGGAATGATGATAAATAAAGAAAGAGAATTCAGTTAACACAGGCCTGTTGGTTAACCCTAAAAATCCACTAACTTATTTGTTTATCTGGCCAATATTTACAGCTGATATAAGCAGATTACAGCCAAAATAGTGTAAATATGGGAAGAAACTTTCCTATATGCAAGTACTAATATCATACTAACGTTGTGCATCCCTGCTTTTTTTATAATTGCACTAAGAGCATGCTTTAGTGTCCTTTTAGGCTCACTTTGGTCAAGCCGCTGTAACGTCTCCCTGCAGCCACAGTGATGTGAAATAAGTCCCCTACCACTACTGCTCCTTAATGTCTCATTTCCCTTTGAAAACTCACAGACAGCTCAGAGGATAAGTCAAAAGTCACCTGTACCTTGTGTAATCAAACATTATCCTTTTCCCCGTTTCATTTATTCCATTTCAATCCATAATAAGCTCCTTTCTTCTATTGTTAAGTTCAAGTCATAATCTTCAACCTACCCAAGTTCCTTATTTTCTTTTAAATTAAAAGCAGGTCGGAATCTGAAAAAAATTTACCCTTAGTTTCATACAATACAAAAATCAAAATCAACCAAACCAGTTTTAAAAGCATAACCAACAGAAACTTATTTGAAGAAAAAAAATGAAAAGATTAATCCCTACTAACAACAGAAGTAAGGAGATTATTAGCAACTAGAAAATAAAAGAGCCTTACTTATATTGTATGACACTGTTAGTTGCACTGCAATTCCCACCTTAAGTACACAGCATCAACGTTTTGATTCCACAGCTGCACTCAGGCTCTTTCTTTTGACTTCAGTTACATATTTATATTTCATCACATGTATTTTCATAAAAAATAAACAGCAACAGGAGGTTCTGAAAAAAATTAAAGATCTAAAGCAGTATATTCAAATTTAAACTATTACTTTAAATCATGTCAAATTTAAAATTAAAAGGCATTTAATTTTTGCAGAACACTGTGCTAGTAGTGCTGTTAATGGACTGTGTCTTTTTGAGGCACAATATATTCATTTAATGTTTAATTAAAATATGAAGCAGCTTAACTGACACAACCAACTCCAGCAGCTTTAGCTCATGTGTAATGCTCATTTCTGTAATGTTCAAGTGAGGTATTAATTTTTACTGAAATAAAGTAAAAACTTCCCATTTATCTAATTAATTTAAACTTCTTGAACCTTGGTTCTAGCAGAGGACAGTTTGAATATTTGAAGCATACTTTGTATTTCAGCTGCCACATGGTTTAAAAAAAAATAACAGTCATCAAATATCATTTGGAACGTCTTAATTTATTCCCATGAGTCTTGCAACATATTCCACTTTCCTGCTGTCCAACAGCATGCCGAGCAGATTCCAAACACACTTAGTTTTGCCAAATTTTTCACTGCTGAACACACAGTTTCAGTTTTTCTGTTTGTGCACTGAGCTGCTTCTGTTGTTTGTGCTTTTATCTGGCAAACCCACTTTAAGATTTATTTTGCCACTCTGTCAGCACATCAGTTTTTCACAAATCAGCTGGATTTGTGAAGAGCTACTTGCAAATCCTTCATTTAATCAGATGTCAGTTTTTGAAGACAGAGATAATACACGGGTACATTACATAAAGCTGGAAATGCTTTTTGCAGTACTGTTGTAATCCCATCTGTATGGCAGCTTTTCGTTGCAAGTTCAATCAAATTTAAAAAATGCTCAATCAATTTATACATTGTGTGCATGTTAATCTGGTCAGAGGCAAAACAGAAAAATAAGTCTGCACACCAGAAGCTGCTCCGAAGCTTTTTTGATGAAGAATATCATCAGAATTAGGGCTGAACAATTTGAGAAAATAATCAAATTGCAATTTTTTCCCCAATATTCCGATTGCAGTTTGATATGCTATTATTTCCTAAGTTCCTCATCTTATGTATTTTCCAACTAATACAAGCAATAAATCAATCTGTATTAAAACATAATATTAGATTAAACAAGGGCTGAAAAATTTTGATAAAATATTTAATTGTGATGATATTGGCTCGTATTAGAAATTCAATATAAATTGTTGTATTGAAGGGAGAATTATTGTCAACTGTAAAAAATGGGACTTGAATGATAGCATGATGTATAACATCTCTGCTGCAAAAAAAGTTTTAAACCGGTATTTTGATTTAAATTTCTGGTTAAAGAAATTTTGCACCTTCCGGGATATGAAAAAAGCAGCAGGACATATTGCCATTTGATTTTCGATTAACTGCCCAGCCCAAACCAAAATGTTATGTTTTGGGCCCTAGCCCTTCATCAGTCAGATGCTTTAACACCTCAAATAAACCAAACCAGGGTTTGTTTGGAAGAGAACCGAGACCCTGTTTTCAATTGGACCAGATTTCACTTGTTTGGTCAGCATCAGAGCTCTAAAGAGTTTTCACACCACTCCAAAAGAACTGGATTATCTGGGGAAACAAACCAGGACCAAATAGCCCAAGTGGGAATGAGACCTTAAGGACTACAGTTTTGGATCAGAACTACAGCAAAAAGATGTTTTAAAATTTTAATGTGTTATTTCACGCACTCTGTGGTGAGGGAGCCACCATGCAAGCCTGCTGTGTGATGAGGAGGATTACTTTTTAAAACATATCAATTCTAGGAGAGCACAGACTAGGTGTTTTCACTGTAAGAAGTTGAGTATATATCGGCATCGTTATTGGTAACGGCTAAAATGTGTTTGGAAATATTGGCTACTGGATGTTGGCAAAAATCCTATATCATACTCCTCCAGTTTAAAGCAGTCCCCCCATATGAAAGAAAAGGTCAGATAAGTCAAATCAATACCATACAACACACAAATAGCTGTGATGCCTTCCTTGGTTTGTGAATATCTTGTAGGAATTTCTCAGCACACATGAACTCGTTCCCCTCTGCTGCTTTCTAACACAGCACAGTCACACTGCACACAGTGGGCCTGGAGCCAGAGTTACTGGATAGTGTGAGAAGCAGGCCTGAAATACAGTCCCTGCTAACCCCCCCTCCTCAGCCATATTCCCCCCCAGTACACAAACGTACGCGCTGCTAACGGGTGCCCACGCATGCACAGGCCCACACACCAGCACACGCACGCACGCACAATACAGCTGTTGTGTTTCTAATCCAGAGCGGCCCGGGCTGTGGGAACAGGGCGAGTGCTCGACGGGGAGGCACAATGGCGTCAGTCACAGCAGGCAGAACGTAAAAACACACACACTCACACACGCAGATATACAGAGAATGAGTGGTAGTTGGCATAGAGGGATTGACACACATCACGGACTGACTCCTCCCTCATGATCCACTTGTGAACCTCAAGGGTATTCCATAGAGAACCCATAGGAGTCGATATCCCGCTCTGCCACTGATAAACACCAGCAGGCAGCCACATACTGACAGGCTGATGAGAGCCTGGTCAGTCACAACAACATGCAAAAATGTTGAAATCCCCCTCAGGACAAACCCGAGGCAGAGAGCATGAAGAGAGCAAGGGAGACTTTATGATGGAGAAATATTTTCAGTAGCAGCAGATGAGTGGGTGTATGTGTGGAGGGGATTTGAAGGGGGTTAAGAATCAACTGTGGTGTGAAGCCACTTCTGACTCATGGCATTATGGAAGCCCTGACAGGTAGGTGATGGATGGATAAACACGCTTATATATTCACAGACACACAGAGTAGTAGCTCTGTTAAACTAAGAGATTCTACTCGAGCGGGTTAAATGGAGCCTTCTGTCCTCACAGTCTGCCAGTGGAACAGTGGACAGGGGCCAGGGCCTGTTGACTTTTTATGTTGACTCGGGCAGGATGACTGTCACTCTACGAGTTTAAATGCACACTAATAAATTAATTAGAAGCAAAACAAGGTAATACTCTTAGTTTACCACTGCAACTGTCATGTCAGAGTCCTAAAGCCCAGCAAACACCTGGAGATTTTGAAAAACTTCACTGTGACATCCTCTTTAATCTAAAGGACCTTCAGTCTGAGACAGCAAAATTCTGCTAAGACTAGTAGTTCACTTGGGTTGTGTACAGTGCTGTGAGAAGTATTTGGCCCCCTTCTGATTTCTGATTTTATTTTTATTTTTTATTTTTTTATTGCATATTTATCGCACTTAAATGTTTTGGATCATCAAACCAATTTTATCATCTCACAAAGACCAGTTGGCCGAACACTCATGGAAAGGTTCACCACTGTTCCCAGTTTTCTCCATTTGTGGATAATGACTTTGACTGTAGTTTGCTGGAGTCCCAAAGCCTTGGAAATGGCTTTGTAACCTTTTCCAGACTGACAGATTTCAATCACTTTGTTTCTCATTTAATCTTAAATTTCTTTGGATTGTGGCATGATGAAGACAAAGCCAAATCCAAACTCATGATTTAACAAGGGGGGCAATTACTTTTTCACAAAGGGCCAGATAGGTTTTCATTTTTTTTACCCTTAGTAAGTATAATTATCATTTAACTGCATTTCGTATTTACTTGGGTTGTCTTTGTGAGATATTAAAATTGGTTTGATGATCCAAAACATTTAATTGCAAATAATACGCAATAAATATGCAAAAAAATCTGGAATCAGAAAGGGGGCAAATAATTTTTCACGGCACTGTATACGCAAAAACATGTTGATGCCCATTGTGATGGCAGAGAAACAGTGAAAGCACAAAATAGAAGTAGAAAATTCTATGCCAAGATATTTGTATTCATCAAGTTTTTTAAAATACAGATCCTGAGTTTCTGCTGTTTCAATTCTATCGTCAACGCTGTTATTTTTTACAAAATCCACACTGTGAAATATTCTCACCCTGACTATATTTAAAACATATATCGCTGCAGTCAGCCATAACCTCCTACCTCCAAAATCATTTTTTTTTCAGGGAAGAGGATAAACACTGTATTAGTATTATAGCATTATAATAGTGTTATAGTATTATTTTTAAACTATTAAAAATTGAATGGCTATATTCAGCACTGTTTTGACACTTTCCATTGGTTTAAAATTTATAAAACCCACTGATAGATAGAAAGAGTGAATAACAGCACTGATGTATGAAAAAGAATCATAAGAAATAGACGTAGGAGATTTTGGCTTGACATCAGCTATATTTAGTATAACAGGGTATATGCAAAAAATCTGACATCAATTTTAATACTTTTTTAACCTTTTTCAAGACCCTCTTCATGATCTTTAAGACCCCATCGCATCTTCAATTTGTAACCCATTCTTTAGCGGCACAGTTTAGTTTGTTTTGTGCTGATTGTAGCATAAAAATGTAACAATGCAGAAAAAAAAATGCCAGGACCTTTTCATTGTTGTATGAAAATAGAGCTTCTTAGAGAATTTTGAGAATATGAGGAAAGAGACCTCAGTTTGATACCATAAAGAAGCAGACAATGCAGGATCTTTTTGGTAAATAACAGAGTTACCTTTTCTACTAGAGATGCAGCTGAGCTCTGAGGATGCACTGGCACTTTCAGATCTTGCATGGCTCCAAAAGAATTTTACATGTGATTCAAACAAAATTTCAACACCAGAGAAAAATTAAGTTACAACCTTGGAGTCAAAATAAAAATTTCTAAAGGTACAAAATGTAAGACTACAGAAGAGTATTAGGGCCACTGAAAAAAAAAATTGAGACAATTTTTTTTTTTTTTCACTTGTGAGAAAAAAGTCAGAATTCTGAGATTAACTTCAGAATTCTGAGATTAAAGTCAGAATTCTGACTTTATTCTTAGAATTCTGACTTTTTTCTCACAAGTGAAAAAAAAATTTTCGTCTTAAAATTTTTTTTTTCAGTGGCCCCAATACTCTTCCGTAGTAAGACCTCCAAGCCTTGCATTCAAGATTTTTAAATACCTTTTAAAGCTTTATTTTCCCTACTGTGATTTATCAACTTCTAATTCTTTTAAAGACTCCTCAGACACCCTGTATGAGCTGAGCTTAGTATTAAGTATTTAGTTTAATACTGTAAGTATTATTTTGTCAATGTATGTAGGATTTTGTGCAGTTTCCAGTTTTCTTAAGTTATATTTATTTGTATTTCTTTTAATCATCTTTGTGTTGCTGTCTTAACCAGGACCTGAGTATAATTTCACTCCCTCTCAGTTACCACATCTTGTGAAATGGCTATAATGCCTCCTTCAATCCATGAGTTTCTATGCAAGACATATAAAGATGTTTGGCTTTAGTAACTTCAGCCATTTGGTTGAATTCTTCACCCTATGACGAAAGGTGCAAAAAAATTCGATTTTTTACTGATATCTGATATGCCATTATTTCCAAACTCATTTTAGCAGACATTTTTTATTCTACAGAACAATAAGTGTCTCCTGTGTTACAACTTCTCTGCATTAGAGAGAAAGGGAGAGGCTGAGGCAGTCAAAGCTGAGAGAGAGAAGAGGAGGCAGAAACTCTAGTTGTTGTTGGGGCTTCATTCAAAACGTTTAGGACTCTTTAGGTTCTCTTTAGGATATAATAACTTAGACAACTGCCTACTTAGTGAGGTTTGGCAGTTAATCTAAATTTAGGTTAAATCCCACTATGTCCTACTGCAATTTTCAAATCACAGAAGGTGCAATATTTGTTTGGCCTGAAATGTACCCAAAAAACGTTTGATTCATTTTTCCAACAGACATGTTATGCTTTTAACAATATGTAAACATTAAAACATTTTTTTCTAGAATTGCTTGTAAGAAAAAAGTCTCTTTCTTTTTTTTTCTTATCTAAACTGACAATGACATAAAAATGATTCCTTTCCATACAACAATTCACACTGTCTTTGCACAATGAGTCAAAATAATCTGTTAAATTTTTCAAAATTGTTCAGCCAGAGTTTTTATGCTTTTGCTTTAAGGCTTTAAATGAAGCAAATCGGTAAATTACCAACTGTGATTAAATTAGGTAGATAAAGTTATGCCATTCCCTCTGATTCCTGCGTCATGCTATGTCACACTATCATAAAGGCCCAGCCTACAGGAGAGAACAGTTTATGTTTATACAATCTAATATTGTGTTGGTTGTAATGTAGAATGACGTATTGCTTGTGTTTGTTAAAAAATACATAAGATTTAAAACCTTAAAAAAGTGATTGCATGTCAAATTGCAGATGCAACATTAGAGAAAATATTACATTTAGATTATCGTCTAAATTGTTTAGCCCTGCTACTTAAAGCCTGCTCTGATTATTTGGATGCTACAATTGCACACTTTGCAGATATTTAAGGCCACTATATACATGATATACAGCTGATATGTTTGATATATTGGCTGCTAATATCAGCAGAAATTTCATATCTGCTGATACCTTTATCTCACGTTTGAAGCTATTATCTGCTGATACCAATATCTTGCTGATAATATCATGCAGTGAGTACAGATTAGGAAACCTCACCCCTGTGCACATCTTATCTTCTGCATCCAAACATTTAAAATAATTGGGAAGACATCGAGACAGTCCACACAAATCTGATATGAACCAACCATATGGTAGCATTAACAGACTCTCAGCCACCAGTTGAGCTCCTTACACATGAACATTAAAATTCTCTTTACAAATGGCAATATAGGTTGTTTTTTTAATCTAGCTAAACTGCTTCAGTATACAGAGTCCAGCATTTTTGGCAGAAAATCTACATTTAAAAAGTCTACTCATCTGTACTTGTATTCATGTTTGCATTATATTCTTTGACCTTATCAGAGGAGGAGGCTCTGTCTTGTACTTACCAGTCCTTGTGGGATCAGAGCACTACTTTCTGTGTAATCTGACAGAGGATTTAAATGTATGCTTACATCAGTTGATAAAATACAATTTCGGCATTCAAATGCTTCATCAAAGTTTCTGTTTAAATCTATGTTTGCATGGAGTTAAGATTAAAAGGTACAGGTAGGGTTAAAAAAGTTATATTGTCAGAGGCCAAAGCATGAGGAAGATTTATTCTAACAGCTTGGTCTCAGATGTGTTGCCATATTTTGGAAATAAAATGGCAAAAGATGGGGAACCAAACTGTAGCAGTGCAACTGCTGAACTAATATTTTCCTACCAACTTTGAAAATCTGTCAAAGACGATGAAATGACTTGAGATGATTTTGGATTTGGTGATTTTACAGAGGCTTCATGTTATGTTCTGCTCAAACTTAGTCGACAACCTGATAAAATGAAGCACTCTTTCATTTATGATGCTTAAAACTCTTAAAGCATGAAAACGCTTTTCCCCCTAACAAGACGATATGACCGTAGTAGCAGTCCTCTTCTCTGGCAACGTATGGTTTCACTGGGACTGTCTTTTAACATTAGCTTTAACAAGTTCATTCAAATCTCCATCTGATCTATGACTTTTTCAATGACGCACTGTTAGAATATGCAGACACAACAATGTCTGCCATCTGAATGGACTGAACTTCAGAGCCAGACAGACACTGTGTGAACCAAACAGAGGGAGCCTCTTGTCTAGCTAGAAATAACATTGTGACAAAATCCAATCATTTCCTCAATGAAGGAAAGGTGCATAAGAACAGCTGCTCTTAATGTCTGATAAAGCCTTCAGATAGATGAAAGGAGGATGATTACCAGCCAACTTTCCCACATGGTTATAGTTTGTTGCTTTTAAAATGACGTCCAAAAAATTCTCCATTTCAATCAGAAGTGAAACAATTAAACTTAATTATTTAAATATGAAGAAACTGTTATCAATGTATCTGGGAAAAAAATCAGTGATTGTTCCTTTTAATATGAAAATATGTTGTCCCTTCCTTTAAGGATTGTATGGCATTAAAAGGATAGATTTGCAATCTGTCTCTGCCCCTGGTAAACACACAGATGTTTATGTTCTCCAGTGAGCCCCCCAACAAAACACAGATTTCCCCTTCCAATTCCTCTACTTCCTGTCCATAACGTCCCCCCAAAATGAGCCCCTCGCAGTTCTCCCAGAACAGATCTCTAGAAGAGAAAAGCAGGAGGAGTAGAAAAAGGTGCGTGGTCTGGCTGCTCCGGGGTCTAATCTCTGTGACACATCACCTCCAGCCTTCTTCTTCATCCTCCTCATACTCCTCTGTACCCCCCACCCCCACACCCCCACACCCCCACCATGCCTCAACTTTTGTAGCCGGCCCACTTGCAGGAGTTGTTCTGTCAGTCCCACGCTCTGACAGCAGCATGTGTCAGCCAGCAGAGCTGCCTCTCAGTCTGGTACATCAACATGCAAACACGCAGCGACACTCCACACAAGGCCACAGGATTCTTAATACTGAGGAACACAATTCAAAAACAAGCTGAGCTCAACACAGTTTTAGAGTCAAGTTTAGAAAAAAATGTCAGAATTCAGGTTTAGGGTTGCTAGATTTCTGATATTCAAAGATTTGAAACATACTTAAGAAAATTCAGCCATGTTTAAATAAATTGTGTCATGAGCAAAATAGAGCAAGCACTGTTTACAAAGCACAGAAACGTGGTAATACTTCTCTAATGAAACATTTGTTGACATATTTGTGCAAATTAAGACAGTTTGCAGCTCTTGCCTGCATTTTTGGTAATCAAAATTAATATATTTGATATCAACATCAAGCAGCACTATTCCAGGTTACATCCTGGCATCACCATGGAATTTCAACTTTAAAAGAAAATAAGCTAGATTATGCATGTTTTTGCTGTTTTAAGATTTTGGGGAGCTTTTATGCCTTTACTTTGATAGGATAAGAAAGTGAATTCATTCCAAAACCAGTATCATGTGGAGTGTCCCAGAATGCCTTGCAAATCATCAGCCAGATATGAAAATTATGACAAGGTTTGGGAATCGTTTGGGTTTTCTCTGATACCTGTGCTAAATTGGAACTTTTTGTACGATACCAATGCCTAATGGTGCCTGAATCAATACTTTAAGAAAAAAAAGTGTGTTGAAAATCAGTGGGAAAATAAAAGCTGTCTGTAAATGATTAGAGGAGTATCTTTATAAAATGCCAAGTGGACATGGGATAAGGAAAAGAAAACAGAGTAACTTAACTCATAAATCACACATAGTTTATAATGTATTTTTTGCCTTGGATATGGGATGGCAGGAGGTTGCATTGGGGTAGCGGGGTATCCAAATGAAGCATTTATATCTGTGTTGTAATTTCAATACCCATTCCGAATTACAACAACAAAATTATATCACAATTTAATGCAGTTTCAAAGAAGCTGTTTTATGAAATCACTCATTGTACAAATGTAATGTCAGCATGAAATGCTGTCAACCACTACTGATGATGCATCAGTAAACTAACATTCACCTGCTTGGTCTAGCTCCACTCAGCTTTGGAGCTATGAAAACATGTTGTAGGTTTTATAATAGGCCATAGTACACTGATATTACTGTCATAGACCAATGGGGCCATCCACCATGTTGATATTACAAAAATAAAGGCTCATACCATTTTAGGAAGAAGGGGTTTACATAGTGGGACAGGCAACAATATATAGTTGTACTGAATATTAGCATATAAAATGTGGATTTTTGTTATTTTATTAATTAATAAATGGCATTTGGATGTGAACTTAATGGTAATCACTGCTCAAATTTAGGATGGACCATGTCTTTGCCAGTTTCCAAAGGCTTCTCCAGGTCTTAGGGCCAAAACAATGACAACCCCCGCTTATGAGTGGCCTTGTCCCTCAGACTTAACAACCATGGTAAAATGAGGATGGAAAAGAGCACAAGGTATTACTCTACCTGCACCAAGATCATCTGAATACAGGAACACTGGTAAGTACTCTGTAATATATACACTAGGGTTGTAAAAAGGCAAGAATGACAAACTTCATTGTAATACCAGTCTGAATCAATGGCTACTGATCATCGTTATACACAATAGCAACAAAATGTAGAAGTCCTGGAACCCTAAAATTGTGAACTTCAATATTTTAAAATAAAAATATATCAATCATCTGCTTACATTAGGTACATGTTTGCATAGCTATAAGACACCAAAAACACTCTAAAACATTATTTGCTGACTTTTTAATGTGAGTGGACCACAGATGCCCTCTTTATTTCTGTCATAGCAGATTATGGATAAATATGACAGAAAATCAAACTTTTTCAAAAGCTTTGCAACATCTCAATACCATGGATCACTCAAATAATGTTCAAATTTGTCAACCTTAATGAAAAACTCTCTTTCAGGTTTCAGTTGATACCGAGTCTCACTGGAATCAGAAGTATTAAATAATACATAAAATACTAACTTAACTGTTTCACTGATGCCTACCTTTTCTAATTGTGGCACCATGTAAATTGTGCCATATAGGATGACACAATATTATTGCAAACATTACACAGATCTGACAGATATTATAATATTACATTATTCTTAGAGGTATTATCAGGCAGAGTTTTGAATTTTTCCTCAGTTAAAATAAGGCCAAGGGTAAACCGCTAATACAATGAGCCTAAGGACCAACGGCAAACTGCATTCTCCATAGAAACCCACAACAATATGCTGATGGTTAGCCTTATGGGTGGCAGGGGTTGCGATGGGGGTTTTCTATTGTCAGTGAGCTGCTTGAATGAACTAAGCATTATGGGCCGAGACTGCAAATCAAGTACTAAGCCCTCCCTCAAAGCCGACCCCACTGTCTGTACAAAATCCACAGAAAACAAGCCTACAAGGAGAGTGACAGGAGAGGCAGAGGCTCCCACTGAAGCTCAGCCAAGGAAACAGAAGCCGTAACCAAGGAAGGGAAGGGGGAGTGATGGTGAATTGAAAAAAGAGCGGGAAAAAACAGAATGTGAGAAACAAGGGTGGGAAGAAATGGGGAGAGAGGCTGGCTGGTGAATAAGACATCAACATCACAAACAACATCAAGGGAGCTACTTTGCTAAAGTCCTCAAAAACTAGACCCCTTGTTCCTCAGTGTTCTGTTGAGTAAAGCTTTCATAGAAATGTGAGTCATGTCCAGACGACTCAAATCCCCCCTTCTTACCAAGGGTGGTTTGAAAGGTCGAATGTTGGGGAGACCCCCATGCTGTCTCATTGTCTTCCAGTAAGCTATATCACTTTATGCTAAACTTATTGGGCAATAATTACCACAACTAAAGGGGGTTTCTTTTTAGAAAAAGATATAGGTTCTTGTAGAATTTATGGTCACAGGTAACCCATCGATATCACTTGACTTGGAGAGGAACACCTTGAGCTGAAAAATAGTATTTTTTGGGAAGGAAAAAGGAAGAATATTTTAGCATTCAGACTTGAAAAGGGGGGAACAGCTACCCCAGATCCCCCCAGAAGCAACAGAAACCCTTTCATAGCCTAGTCATTACACGTTTATCATCATTTTGAAGTACAGTTGACACAACACCAGAACTTAAACTTTGATACAAAACTAATCAAAGGATTTGGAGTCCTTTTCAGTACTACGACAACAAAATTATTAGTCTTAGGCCCTGAATATTAAAATGTACTGGTTTTACACTGTCTAAATTGCACAAAAAAACCTGGAAACTTTTCTGTACAGAAACACGTTCAGTATGGATAGGTTTCCAACAGCCTATTATCCAGAGCATTCCCAGTATTTTAATCCACACTGCATTACGGCGTTATGGAAGCACGAGAGAGCAGACATGCATGTTGGCTCAGAAGATCCCATCTCGCCTCAGTTACTACCTTCAAAAGTGGAACAGAGAGGGGATCAATTTGTCCTCCATAACATCACTAAACCCATAATGTTTTTCTGACACAGTGGTTCAAATATCATTATTCTTTGTACGAAAGTGTCTGCTAAACGGCATTGTAAAATAACAGATTTTACTTTTTTGACTAAAAGCAAGTGGTATCAAAATATACAATGAGGGTGTTTATTTGAAATTATTCTGATCAGCCAATAATAGACAACCTCATGCTCTCCAAACATCTACATTTTTAAACCATATTTTTGTACCAGTTCTCCAAAATTCTAGAGTTTGGGAAAAATAAGTGTGTTTATTGACAGTTTTGGTGCCGACAGACTTAGGCAGGCTGACTAGCTGTGTAAATTCAAGTTTCATCACAATATATCATACAGACTGTTTGAACACTGATACAACAGTTGCTTATATCAAAAAGTCTGTGCCAATACACTTTCTATCAACCTCATGGACTCACACTTTCATTCCATGACTCATTGAGAATACACTGCAAACGGTGACTAATCCCAACATATTGATTTACCAAAGGAATAGTAGTAAAAATCTTATGTAAAGGATGAAATGTATATCTTTTAAATTTTGCTTTTTTTCAGTGGATGAAACTGATGGAACCACTTTTAGTCTTTCGGATGAAGTGTTAACCAGCTTCTGGCTAAAGGTTCACATTAGAATGGACAGATATTAGAGTAGTATTGATTCTTCCTTCTGACTCACAGCAAGAAAGCAAATAAATACATTAACCCAAATGTCACTGATTCCTTCAAGGCTGGCCTGACTGCCACTGACACCAGCATGATTTACAGAGGTTTTTTGTATAAAAGTCAAAGAATAGGTGTTAGGAAATATTAATCTCTATGTTTGATGTCATAGCAGACTATGAAGGCGTAGATCAACAAAGCAAGCCCACATTTGAAATTTGTAACAAGTCCTGGCTTTTCAAAACAGCAGTAATGTAGCATCACATCAATACAAAGTGACAGGCTGTTTGTGAGCATACCTCAGGGTTAACACATCGAAATGGATTTGATTTGCTTCAGGCTCCAAAGCCTCACACTCATTATATCCCTGGTGCTAAGCTCTCCAGAGCCATGGTTTCCATGCCACACACTGCTGCTCCGAAATCCAGCAGTGAGTCAGTTTTTGAACGTCTCTGGATCACTGACTGACTGATGGACAGCTACTTAGTAAGGGCTGGACTCACTGGTTAGCCTGTGGTGATTAATGATGTATGATTGCAAACCAAAAGAAACAGCATCAAGGCCTGTAAATAAGAGAAAATGAGCCTCTGTCTGACTGTGATAATGCACCAATATCTTTTTAAGTGAAAGCAATGAGGAAACTCCTTAACATACTTTATGTATGGCAGGTAAAGCAGAGGGAATAGTCTGCAGGAAACTGCATTTCATTTACATACTTTTTTCCACCTTTCTGTCCAAAGCTTTGCTTTGTATGGTAAATAGTGATTTACTTGAGAGTTATGGTGGATGACAACTAAATTATTTTGACTGTCGATTATCCTAATGATCACTTTTCAATATATTATTTGGTCTTTAAAACACTAAAAATATTAATAATTATGCAATCAGTTCCTTCCAAAACAACAAACCATTTAGCTTTAGAGAGGATATGATTTTCTAAAGAACATGTATGCATGATTATTATTAGGCTGAAGTTCTATAGAAGTTCAATCAAATCAATGTCGGATTAACATGCACACCTGCCAAAACAGTGGCACATAACAGTTTTTATAGTTGCCTGATTTCTAGGAAAACACCCCGTGTTCCCTCATGCTGTCACTGATGCCGGTGTCCTAAATGAGAAGAGCAGGGTTGTTAATGAGACAGAAGGCAGCAGAGAGGGATCTCCTCTTCAGTAGAGGGGGCTGGGTTAAGGTCCGAGCCCTGTATCATGTGTCACTGGCTGATCAGGAGTACCTGGCTTTCAGTTTATGGTCACATTAAGTGGAAAGCTTCTGTTACAGCTGAGACAAGGCCAGGCAGTCTGGATTGTTTAACTGTCATTATGATGAAGAAGAAGACACAGTTAACTTGCCATGACATTTGTGGCCTATTTACAGATTTCTACGTGAAATCACTTCTAATCATACTTTCAGTAACAACTGAAAGTATGATCTACTTAATAGGGAATGATCCGGACAACGTTCATAGAAATATGCTGACAAACAGACTGAAAACAGCATTGCCTTAATGCATTCTGCATTTAAAAGTCAGCCACTTAATATGCTCTGGGAGAAGGTTGCAGCTATATATGTTGAGGTCAGTCAGGGTCAGTGAGTGACCAAGACCTTAGCCCTTGAAAGGACAAGTTTACCCTCAAGAGGCTAAGTTTAAAGAGAACAATGCAGCTTCCTCTGCACCATTACCACTACAACCCACTGACTTCACAGAGAGGGAGTCTGGTAGTGAGGGGAATACCAGGCTTAACCTCAACACCTGTTTAATGAGCCCACACCTGTCTGATAATGCTGATGAGTTTATAGGCCTTACTCCTTAAATGTGGGGAATTACAAGATGATACAGTCTGAAATTTCGAGCTCAAACCACAAGTTTTTTTCCAAACATTTCCCAAGTAATACCAAAAACAAGACTAGACTGATATTCCCTTATTCAACGCAGCATTCACGTGCTCCTCAGATGCTCGGAGTTCCAAAAGTGCAGAGTAGTAGCTTCGACTTTGGTGCGTCTACCATGATGAAGTCGTAATGTGGAAACATTATGAACGCATTAATGACATATTTTTATCGTAAATTTAAATGGGCTAAGGAACAATTCTCTATAATAATTACTACTATATTTAAGTCAACATTTAGAGAATCAAACCACCGTTTGTTTAGGAAATCGTGTGACTGCGTAATATGACGTCAAGTCTGTCGAGCCCAACACGGGTAAAATAAACACAGAGATCCTGAAACGAAGTTTGTACTCCAGTGGAAGTCTTTAAATAGATTTTCCCACCCTCAAAACATAATTCTTACATCACATGAATGCGTGTTCATATTGCTGACAGCAGAGACTGTTCAGGTTCACAAAGTTTAATTTCTAAAGACGTGTGTTTTATATTGGTCTATTTCTACCGTATATTTTTAGAGAAACATTATAGTACGCCAGCATACTCTATGACAACAGTTTTACACCTATAGGTAACGACTACAACTGGAAGCATCCTGGTGTTACGGTTCAAAGAGCGACCGTGTTAGCTGGGGACATTCATTCGAATGCGTCTCTGGTTGTCGTAGTTACGACGGATGTTCAAGACGGAAAGTGCAGACGCAATCAGCTAAAAGTCTCCAGTTAAAATTGTCACCTGTTTAACATGAACACTAGTGATTCGTCCGAAAAGCTAATGCAGTAATCATGAAGCAGCTACCACCGAAACATGCAGCATCATTAAGTTAGTGAAGAGACATTATTGAATCATTTACCTGTAGTTCCGATTTCCATTCATGAGGTCCTGCCCGGTTCACTTCCCGGATCACAGTTGTCAAACCTTTGGGACTCTTCCTCCGTTCAGTCCGGTGTCTCCTTCGGCAGTGCGCCGCCTCTGCAGCGCTGTATGGCCAAGCGCCCTGGTCTCCTTCAGCTCCTCTCCTTGCAGGCTTTCAAAAGAGGGAGGGAGGGGGGTCCTTCGGTAGGGTCGTTTCACCGGTCGAGGGTCCTCGGTGACCCCCCGTTCACGCACAGTCACCGTATCAAATCGGATTTCACTGCCACGGAGAAAGCTACTGGTTGCTCAACGGCTGTGAAAACCTGCTAGTTAGCCAAGTTAGCTCGCTAGCCAGGCAGAGGAAAGTGGCAGGAACGCAGGACAGGAGCTGTCAGGATATCATAGCAGCAGAGGCACGGGGTCCAAACGAATACCTAACGATAGATGAGGATTAAAATATATGACATAAATAAGTATTCGAGTTACAACGAAGAATCGGAGTGGCTAATATGATAAGCTAGGTGGCTAGCTCGGCTGTTAGATAGTTGGAATTCTGACAGACGACGACTTCTTTTATCGCGTTAAAGACAGCCGTTGACACGGCCCCGTTTCCTCAGCACCATCTCCCAACGACGTCGTCCTCTGTAGTATGTATCCAGGTGCAAAAATAAAGCTGTCAACACAGACCAGTATCATCCGAGAAGTGTCGAGTGTTTCGGTCTGGTTGACAGATCAACTGTGCGGGGCTTCGGCAAGCCAGCTAAATATGGTGAAGTTGCCTTTCTGACACCGACAGGAAGAGGTGGGCCCTGTGTCAGCAGACGTCAGAAGCGTCAACTCCGCCTTCGCCCAAAGGTAACCCTACGTTTACAATTACGTTAAATTAATGCATGCATTTTGTTTATTTTACACTAGAATAAATGATTTATTTGTGATAAAAGCAGGGGCGTAGCGAGGGATTTTGGGCCTCCTGAAAGAAAATTACATAGGGCCCCTCTTAGCCAGCCAGACAAGCAAAAATGTTGCACCATCTTATGAATATCTATGCATTTGAACGCACAGTGTGTTTAAACTATTATTTCCCTCTATTAATAAGCCATATTATTACTTTGGTTGAGTTTAATTTGCCTATATTGTTAGGCAGTTTAATTTGAAACAGCACTCCTTGTTGGGATTGCTTTTCTCATGTTCTGGTAGCTGTCCATACACTTTTTGCCATTTGGTTTTCACTACCTTCAGTCCAGCCTTGCTGTTTAGTGCAGTTTTGGATGGCTTTGTCACCTCATGAGCAAACAAAAGGCATGGGATGAAGTATCCCAGCACTACTTTCACATATAATTAAGCCAATCTCTTCTGTTTTCTCACATCCATTGGCTACTTTGAATTTCAAAGGTAGTTTGGAAATGGCTCGCCTTCCTTATCTCTGGGTGCCATTTTTGGTACATCTGCATCTTTAAAGATCGGCCCTCTCTTTATCAGTGAGTCTCTGGCCAAAATTCTGGGTTGAATGGCAAAAATTAATCAGCATTGTCCTCACTTTCTTCACCTTCTGTCCTCTCCTTCTCTTCACAACCCTAAAACATACCTCAGTTTTTTCCTGCCTTCTTCTCTCCCTATATCCCTATTGCCTTCTTCTCCATCTTTATCTTGCTCTGGATCCCTGCCTTTCTTCTCCACCATCCTCTGCTCTTGCTTTCTGTCCCTGCTTCCTTCTCAGTAATCTTTATCTCGTTCTCTATCCCTGCTTTTTTCTTCTTAAATTCACCTGAAATATAACAAATCAACCAATATTCAACTTGAATTCAGTGACGGACACAAATGGCTTAATAAAAAACAATTTTATTTTCTTTAAAAAATAACCCGCCCCAACAGAGTTCCCATACTATCACATACAGAGCCAAAATAATATGCTTCCATGTCCTCTCATTCAAATCTATTGGGAAGTGCTATGACAAGGACTGTTCTTGATCAGTGGCTTCAATATTGCTTAGTCAGACAGTGAGGCTGTGTGGAGAGGAGTGGACTCTCCAGTGTCCACATGATGCATTTTTCAGGGTGACAGTCACTTCGTCTCCCCTCTTTGCAAGGTGCTTTGTGGCTTCAGTGAATGAAGAACTGCATCTGGTTTCAGTGGTGCTGGGAAATGCCCCCAGACTGATTTTTTTCTCTTTTTCTTTTTTAAGCACAGAATGAGGGATAAAACACCGACCCCAACTGTGAAAGGCCCGGCAACTGGTGAGCCAAAATACATAACAGGTTAATATCATATATTTATATATACAAATCACCTTGGACAATGTAGGATCAGTAAAACGGTGTACAAAGGCATACTGATTATGCAAGTTAATAAACATGATTTAAAAATCAAACTCATCTGATCTCATATCTTTTGATCCCTTTTAGCTCAAAGGGGCTCTGACCATCAGACAAGATTTGAGGCGCTTTAAGGGCAACTGAGGTGGAATTTTGAGACAGTCTCCACAGTGCCCTCTTGAGGATACACTCTGACACTAGTCACAATATTCATAATAACAATAATAATAATAATGACAAAGAAAAAAGCAGTTTTATAACCATTACACAATCGAGGCAAAACGACTGACAGGCAGTGGTGAGCACAAGGCTCCTACCTCTAAGAAAACCAAAATAAGGTGGCTCAGAATATCCAGTCATAAAAATAATTACATGCATTATTTTTCATAAATCCAGAAAGTGACTTAATGTAAAGGCAGGGCATGTTAAGTAGCTGTAATAGTGGCCCACCCTGTCCAATGTAGCAACCCCCTATCTGTGCTGCCCATGCACACAGAGCACCAATTGGGATTGGCTAACACAAGCTAGGGGATTGGGGCACGGGATGCTGTAGGTTTGTGATGCTGAAAGTCAGGATAGACAGCAAAGATAGAAGGTGAAGATGGAGAGGGTTATGAGTGTTTGGCTTGTAGGGAAATAAGGGGACAAGTGCATTAGAAGAAGAGGTCTCTACATGCTTAGGAAGAGACTGTGAGGGCAGAGATGTGTGTGCTTTTGCTTTCCAGGCGATGAGTTTGTAAATGCCTGCAGAGGAAGAGCTTTGTGTAAAAATGGGGATAGGTGTGTACGCAAAGAAGTGCGTGGGGGAAGTTTAGAGTGCACAATGTGGCATCATCTCCACTGATACATGTTGGAATGTGCAGAATGATCAAAGCAAGGTCAATTTGCTGAACCTGAGTTCAGCTTTGCAGCACTTAAGTGATCACAGACTTTATATTTGCCTGCATTCAAATCTACAGAGGAGTGTTGACCTTGCCTATTGCCTTAATTACCTCTTTACAAGTGTGGGTGTGAAAACTTCAAAGTAAGCTGTGTCTAGCCTCTTGACAGACAAGTCTCGCTATTTTAGAGTGATATAAATCAAAACGTAAATTAAAAAAGTGCCTCGAAAATCCTCAAAAGAGCAACGCTTACAGAAATAAAAGATTATCTTCCTGTTTAAGTGCCCCTTTTCCATTGGTTGGCGTCACTTTTGGCTGGTTAATAATGCTGGTTTAGGTGCATGGGGTGCAAGTTTATTTGATACACTCTATGCAAATGGTCCCTCTATTGTTATGCTAAGCTTGCCTCTATAGGGTAAATCTCTAAGGGACTGGCCAACCAGCACAGAGAGTGCGGCAGGACTTCTCTCCTGTTTCTACGATATGCTACACCTGCTCTTTTTCTGTCTCTGCTAATATAAAGACCAGAATGTACTAACAAACTCTTATGTGCAGGACTGGTGGCACCTACATGCTAACGCTAAGTGCTAATGTACCATACCTCAGACTCCTCAAGGCTGTTTAAAAAAATAACATCATTCAAAAACATTAAAAACATGAATGTAGTTCATGACAACGTCAAAATGATACATGTAAGTGTGCGTGCCCAGTACCACCCACTGGAGGATCCCCGTACTTGGGAGCTGTGAACACTGGCATCCGGCATGCGGATGGGTGAAGAGGCAGCATCGTGGTGGCAGTTAAAAAAGTTTTCTGTGTTTTTTTTTCTTTTTATCGCCTGTTTTCCTCCCATCCGTATTGCATACTTACATACACAGGAGTGTGAAGGTAGCGTACAATACAATTACATAATAATACCCAAGTTTTAAAAAGTCAACATAAAAAGAGCAATACTCCTGGTAAAGTAAAAACAATAAAATGACAATAATAATAACAATATTCATAACCTTTTGAGTGCATGAGGCTGTAGAGTCTGCCTGTGTTTAACAGGTGAAGGGCCTTACGTTTCTTGGATTTGGGTCAATGACTGACAGGCCTGTGGAGAATGTGTGGTGGCCAGTCATTGGGAATAAGGGATGGGGATGAGGTGGTGGCGGTGGGCCGTCTGCCCACTCAGGTAGAAATGAGGTGGGAGGGATAGATGGTGGTGATGGTTGGTGGAGCTCAGGCGAAGTACATGGTCCTCAGGGTGTCATGGTGAATCTGGACAGCTTTAGCCAGCGCCTGAGGGTCCCGACCGTTACTCTGACCAGACACATGGCTGCCCTCTCCACTGCACAAAAAAAGACAGGGAACAAAGTGTGTCAAACATGTGATCATAAGAATAAAATTGTTATAACTTAAGCATTAATTTCAAACCATCAGATATCTTAATATTTTTTTAATGCTCACCCAAACCAGGAAAATAATAGCGTTAGTAGTAACATAATTCAAGTTTCTGTTATATCGAAATAGTATGGCGAGGACCTGTGTCCACATCTACTGTTTAATGTGCTGACAGCTCCTACAACCTTATTTTCAGAGTGCTTCTCACCAGCTTTTTTTATTTCAAGGCCACAAAAGTTGACATCTGTTTCCTGCAGTGGTATCTGTAAGGTCATTTCTAAAAAGCTCTGAGCTGATTATATTTTCCTTTATTCAAGGAAATGTCACCAAAACATGAAAGCAATGTAAAGAAATAGTGTCCTAGCAATTGCAGCAGCTGTAGATCTGGACTCTTGAACAGATAAGTCAGATTATTTTCTCTTCAAAAATTTTTGTTAACAACACTGATGCAAAGCTGAACAGTGGGGCATTGTTCCACAAGTTGAACTATTTTGATTACTTCTGTGAGTGCTGCAACAAAAAACAGCTGACGGCAAGGGCGCTTTGTGCTCAAGATGCTTAAAAAAACTCAACTGTATTGGTTTTGTATTGAAAATAAGCACATGGGCCCTAACACTAACAAACTTTTCTTTTGATAAAAATAGGACAGAAACACATAGGTTTGTTATTTTCCACTGTGTCTTAAATAATGGTTGACTGCTTATCGGCCTGTCCAATTATAAAGGCTGTTATTTGGCTTTTGGTTGATTATTGGTATCAGAAATTTTTATTTTACGTATAATCAATGAAGTTAATTAATTAAAAAGTGCACTAGTTTGTTTTCACTACAAAGTGTGTCCCCTCTCCTGGCTTTATTTTCACTCTCCAGTCTCAACAAATGTCCTTTATACACCACAATCCAATTGGCTAGATGGCACATAAGCACTAGCCAATAAACACTTAAGACCGGGTGTCACTAACACAGCGAGCACATGGCATCAATTCCTGTTTTCCTGCTTCTACTGTGATAGAGCTAGGGCTAAATTGTTTATTTTCCTTAATTTTTTATCATGCTAATTTACTTTTGCCACATTAAGTGCATTTTTTTATATATCATAGTAAACTCACATTGATTCCAAATATCCGTTACCAGTCTTATGACACACTAATAATCAGTACCAGTCAATACTGGTCAACCCCTAGTCTAAAGTAACAGTAAAAAAGGCATAACTTAAATGTGTAACACACTGTGGTTTGTGAGAATTTCAGGATATTAAATATTAGCTATCGAAGTTTTGAAACCTGACTTCTATCTTTCTCAATCACACTAACCTGTCGTGTTCTTTGTCTACCAGATGGTAGCGAGCGCGGAAGGCCACAAGACGAGCATAGTAGGCTGGCGCAGGGATGGAGACTGAGCGGGTACAACGCACGTAAGTGTGGCACAACTGGTAGGTTAGAATCTGCAACTCGTCAGCCGTGAAACGATTGTCATCCCATAAGACATAGTAATGAGACGGTCGGCTGGTACCCTAGAGACAGAGAGATTAACATTATATTTAACTGGACACAATAAACCAACCAATATGTATGTTCTTATTATGATGTGATATAATGGGTTTTAAGAGCACAAAAATGATGTGTTTTTTACTGGGTTCTTTTTTTATTTTTTACCTGGATGCCTGCGTGGCTGCACAGGTAGAAGTCAAACTCAAAAGGATGAGTGATGCTGGTGTCCACCGTGGTCCCTGCAGGAATATTTCCACTCTTCCCAATCTTTAAAGAGGAAACAGGAGATGAAAATTAAGCATACTTATTTCTATATGGTTTAAAATTTGTACAATGATAAAGTACTTACCCTTTCAGACTTGTCAGCACAGAAGAGGCGTGTATGGTGGCGTTTCTGTACCACGATATATGTGATGCCCGGCTGATAGTCTTTCTCCAACTTGATGCAAGCGTCTCTGATGGCCAGGAGCTCATAGTGGAGAATCTAAAAATAACAGCATTAAGCCTCATTTACCAAGTGTTCTTAGGAAGACATTTCTTCTAAAGACCAACTTTAGCAATTTCCAAGAATATTTTGACATTCAGCAAAGCTTTATTATCTGTGACTTGTTCTTATTTCAAAAGCAAGTCTTAGGGCATGGCATTTGTTCATTCACTTACCAGTGTAAGAACACAGGCTCAAAGGATTCTGTTGTTTAAGAAAAGCTTTAATCTGCTCAGGAGTTTTCTTAGGATCTTCCAAAAATAAATACAGAGAAAAGCTTGGGAAGATATTTGACAATAAGACCTGTTGTTTTTTTTTTTTTTATTAAGAGCAATCATACAACCTAAGTAATCAAAAGAGGTTTCTTTTGTTTTTTTGACAAAAAAAACTGAGTTAAGTAAACAGTAACAAGAGATGCTTTAGAGGAGGCTGGGGGAGGTAATGTTAAGGTTTTTATCTTATGTTGGTAAAAAGAAAGACATGATAACGTGGAGATTTGCAAAGCCTGGATAATATGTACTGTACATTGTGTTGATAAAAAAACAGAATTAAAAAAAATGGAGTTTAGTGTTTAAAAAAAATCTCATCAGTTACCTGAGGCAGCTGTCCTTCAGGAACTCCATCCCTGTAGAAGATGATCCTGGTGGGCTTGAAGCGTGTTGATTTGTAGAACTGAATGAGCAGTTCACGCACCATGTACGACAGATCTTCGATGATCTCCTGCCGGGGTCTCTGGACTCGCACCGTGGCACAGTATCTGCTGGGATGAGCATCCATACTGCCTACCACCTGCAGAGAGAAGAGGAAGAGTAATAAGAGATAAAGTGAGCAACTGGGTAAAATAAGGTACTTTGATAAGACATCCTTCAAATATATAATGTAAAACAACTAGTAATTAGAGTAACTGGACTATATCTCAGTTGCTTGGTTTGAGCTAGAATTTGTGTAACTTCTCTCCAAAGGTAGAGGAGACATAATAATGTTACAGATTAAAGTTATACAATCAAAAGTAAATCTGTGGTCTGATTATAGTCTGTCACTGCTTTGAGCTGAGCATTAGTACCCCCTGAAGGCTGCCTCTAGGAAGTGCAAGCAGCTCAACATCCACATTTTTTATTTTTCTTCCCTCAAATCCTCACACTATACCACAGTCCTAATTTTCAACCATTTTCTCCTCAGCCTGGAGGATCTGAGACAGACTGCTCTCGTCTCCCATCCTCCCACCATGTGACTCAAACGTTTGTCATAATTGCTAGGCAACAACACAGCCAACCACGGGCAAGCTGAGGTCAAGGACAGATGAGGGCTGACGTCATTTCCTTTATGAACGTGAGTCAGGGATGAGCAATTTGTTTCCCTTTGTCCCTAACTGACTCTTTAGTTACTTTTCATTTTTCATCTTTTAATTGTGATCGGCTTTAGTCAACGTGTCTCTGAGTTGACTCTAACAGTCATATTGTGTGCAGGAATTCTCATGAAACAAAGTTTAAAGGCATGACTGTGTTGTGTCGGCAGTATCTCTTTGCATCTGAACAGAAGCAGTGTTGAGGTAATGTTATTGCAGCAAAAGATATGACAAGTCTGAAGAAATGCCAGAGATTACGTAATAGTTAGAAATGCTGTTAAGTAAACCCCAGGCTAATGATGGAACCATTTTAATAGTATGCAAAAATGAAAACATTATAAATGCTCATCAGTATTTGATAGAACCAAAGCAAATTAATTCATCTTTAAACAAACAGAATAGTATTTCCCATGTTTGTTGTGCTTTAATGGCCTCATCACAGGGGAATCTAAAAAAAATATTAATTTGTGCTGGGTTTCACAACAGATTATAAATAATAACGCTCTCCTGCCTCAGATGTACCATCAATGTTTGTAGTATTATTCTTTTTAAGGCTCTGCTGTAGGGCATGACTCGGTCCAACTGTTGCCAAGCAACCACAACCGTGTGCATTTACTTTCCTATTACACTGTCAGGGCATTTGCATTATTTACATGTTCCTTTTGTTTTCTGATTTGCCTAAAAAAGGAGTGTCCCTACAAACTCAGCATCTGGACTGCTACCATCGTTACACCACACACACACCACACTGTAGCAGCTTTCACAAATACACTATATGGACAAAAGTATTCGGCCACCTGACCATTACACCAACAGGGACTGCAATGACGTATTCAAAATTTATGTACTTTTATATGGAGCTGCCCCCCCTTTTGCAGCTATAACAGCTGCCACTCTTCATGGAAGGCTTTCTACATGATTTTAGAGCATTTTTGAGGAAATTTGTGCCTATTCATTCTGGAGAGCATTTATGAGGTCAGGTACTGATGTTGTATGAGAAGGCCTGGCTCACAATCTACATTTCAGTTCATTCCAAAAGTGCTCGATGGGGTTGAGGTCAGGGCTCTGTGCAGGCCAGTCAGTCTTCTACACCAAACTTATCAAACCATGTCTTTATAGTCCTTGCTTTGTGCACTAGGGCACAGTCATGTTGGAATAGAAAACCCATCTAAGAGGTAGTTACACAAGTGGTGGCTTGCTTTTGCTCCATTAGCTTAAGCTAAAGCTAACATAGCTACAAAAGATACGTAATGAAGGGTACAACATATGCCAATGTAGCCAAGTAAGCTTTGGCAACAGGAAGCATTAGAAAACGTAGCTAAAGCTAATGTAGCTACATAGCTTATATAGCTTCTTTGGGAGCTTAAGAAAAAGTAGCTAAAGCTAACTTCGCTATGTACACAATGTGTATATATAGCTTATGTAGCTGCTTTGTGAGCGTAGCTTTATCTACGTTTGCTACATTAGCTATGTAGCTAATGTATTAAAGGAAGCGTTAAGATTGCCCGTCACTGGAAATAAGGGGCCCAGCCTAAACGCTGAAAAACAGTCCCATTCCATTATCCCTCCTCCACCAAACTTTACAGTTGACACAGTTAAGTCAGGCAGGTAACATTCTCCAAGGGTCCGCCAAATTCGCCTATCTGACTGACGAACACAGAAGCATGATTCGTCACTCCACAGAGCATGTTTCCACTGCTCCACAGTCCAGTGTCAATGTGCTTTACACTACTCCATCTGATGCTCAACATTGATCTTGGGAGGCTTGCATGCAGCTGCTCAGCCACGAAAACCCATTTCATAAGGCTCCCACCACACAGTTTTTGTGTTAACATTAATGCCAGTGGAAGTTCAGAACTTTTCAGCTATGGAATCAGCAGTGTTGGCAACTTTTACACGCCAATTGCCTTAGAAGTTGTTGACCCTGACCTGTGATTTAAAATGGTCCTCCGCAGTTCAGTTGTTCCTAAACGCTTCCACTTTCTGAAATTATTACTTACAGTTGACTGTGGAATATCCAGCAGAGTTGTCATTTTACGAACCGTCTTATTGCAAATGCGGCATCAATCACAGAACCACTCTTGAAGTCCCTGAGCTCTTTAGAATGACCCATTTTGTATGACAAATGTTTGCAAACAGAGACTGCATGGCTAGGTGCTTAATTTTATACAGCTGTGCCAACAGGTCTGATTAAAACACCTGAATTCAATAATTAACAGGTATGGCCAAATACTTTTGTCCGTACAGTGGACATAGATGATTTAGCTGACTCTATTTGGTCTTAAGTTTTGACTTTCATAAGTAAAACTCATAAATAGATGACAAGGAGGTTTGATGGCTTAAAAAAGAATGGCAAAACAAATGAAATGGCTGTGTTGGCAACCATTAACACTTCTAAAAGGGAACCATTCCCCTGATATAGTTTTGATCCTCTTTTAGCCATCTGTGAGTCCAAGCTGGCATAGAGCTGCAGAACTCAGTGCTTTTCAGGGTCCATCACAGGCACCAGTAATGGAAAGAACCTGCCTTACAGTCATACTAATCAGCTGTTTTTGTATTATTTATTTAATTTGAATTGTTAGCAATTGTAAACCAAAGTCATGATTTCCCTTTTCTCTTATGGATGTTATTATTGATGCTGGATTTGAAAAACCTATCCTATTACTGATATCACTCATAACTCCCTCTGTTTTGGGCATTCTTTCTTTGGATCCCCATTGGAATTATAAGTGAGCAATATTATACCCTAGCCAAGCAAACTGAATTCATTCTGGCAGCTCTTTCAAATATAGTCTGAGAGCTAATCTTTAGGTCATATCATACATCTTTGGATTTCTGGGTCAGATACTGAAGAGTTGTAGTGTTAAACAGCAAACCCTTTTCTAACCCCCTATTATCTTTACAGACTAAAAAAGTATTGTTAATTTAAACTTGCAATTACATTTTTTTTCAAAAGATCTATTGCCCTTAACTTTATTTTTCTGTCAAGTTATTTAGCCCTAAAAATAAAAAAGTCAAAAGAGGTGATCACAATGAAAGCCGTTCATAAATTACCAGAGCTTAAAGCACTCCAGTGTCTCCCACCAACACACAAGTTGAGTAGGCACACACCAACTTTGTTCAACACGGAGTAGTCGCACATTCATTTCCATTTCCTGAGCTTGTGTTCAAGGTCAACACATGTCGTTTAATGGAGGTGATATTTTTAAGACTTACAGCAGTAATGGAGGGCTTCTTGCCATCTCCTGCAGGGGGGTGCGTGACGTCTGCTCCCAGGAAGATAACTGGCTGCTGAAACACTGCTGACCTGAGAGAGGGCGAACGAAGGAAGACATGCAAATTAAAACAACTCATAAAGGGAGAGCGGGGTTCTTATGAGAAGTTGTATCCTTATCAAAGGCTGAAATGCTAAGATTGGTAAATACACTGTATTAATTCAACAGCCTAAAAAACTACACACAAGCTTTTGCTTGTAATTAAATAGATTTGAAGAAGAGGACAATATTAAACTTGTGTCCAACCGCTGATGAGGCACCAGGATGTTGTTGATGCCTCCCAGCTTCACGTTGATCTTGAGGCAGAGGTTGGAGAGGGTCTGAGGTGACGTCTTCACCACGTTCTTCACCTGCACACACTGTGTGGCCATGCCTAGAAGGGTGTCTCCCACACGCTTTACTTCAGCTACAAGGGAAAGTTTGGGAAAAAAATATGATTTTTTTAGTTGTTTTTTTTTTGTTTTTACAAGAGATACCCTTTTTTTTTCATCCTTTCATTATGTGTCAGTGCAGAAATGCTAACAGAACACAGCTAAAATAGCATCTCCAACCATAGACAGGGGTTTTTCCAGGTAGGATGACGATGATGAGCTGCAGTCCAGAGTAGGTGTTCTTCAGGTGTCTGAACATGGGCTCTACGCTGTCTGCTCCCTGGGCATATTTGCAGAAACATGGCTGGCCCTGAATTGGCATCCCAGCATCCTTTGAGATCTTGCGCAGCTGGTCTGTAAAGTTTCTGAAAGATATCAGAGTAGTTCAGACAAAATGTAGCAAGCTAAAATAAGCATTTTTCACGTTACTGTGCAGCATCCCTGCCCTGATATATGGAAACATTACAGAGATGTTCAATACAGCTAAATTTAAAGTCTTGCTACTATCAAATGCAGATCAACCTTAGAACGTTAAGAGGAAAATGATTTCATTTACCATGAATAATGGATTTGCACAGTAAGTATTCATCAGTACTTACTTGAGCACCTCCTCCCTGCACTGTTTCTGGGGGGCAAAGCAGGCAATCGCCCACACTTTGATCTCGATACCGTTATAAAACTGCTTCCCTCTCATGTCCCACACTCCCTGGTTGGGGGTAGCTATGGCACGGTTCTGTGGAGGAGAAGACCAGAGGACGTGTAATTTAAACCAAATCAGGTCAGATTCTCAGCAAAATATGTTATGTTTGTATTAAAGATGTATTACCCGTCCTCCATACTGCAGGATCGGAGCTGGAAGCACCCTGCCCGTCACCTCAGCCATGTCATCTTTCACCTTGATCCCAAACTCCTGGATGTACGGGTCCAGGTTGAAGTTCGCGTTCTTCATCTGCGGAGAGCGAAGGACATGTATCATATGTCACATAAATAAGGGAGGCATACATTCCCATATGTTACCACATGATCAGCTCTGTGTTCTCCAACCGTCAGCTGTCTCTACAACTCACCAGCCTGCTGATCTCCTCCTGCCTGTCGGGTGCAGAGCGAGCTGTGGCTTTGATCATAGTGGAGGTCTGATTATCTGTCAGCTTCTTGATGCATCGCTGGCCTGCTACAATATTACACACCTGGAAAGAGGGAATACAAAGAGCACATTGGTTATTCACATGCAATGATCCTGGATGCTTCTTAGTCAATAATGTATGATAATAGCAAATATAAACACTTTTGATGAGTTAAATCTTTCACTTAAGCAGATTTAGATTTGTGCATCAGTTAAATTCCTCACCTCCAGGGGCAGGTAGGTGTGCTTCTGCTCCTGCCCCACCTGTAGACAGGGTAGGTGGGGGTATTTTAGCTGCAGGTTGTACTTCTGCTTGAAGTACTGGGCCACTGTACATTCTACGGTCTGTCCACTTTCAAGCTGGAGGGGAAACCTGGGAGAAAAGACAAAAAATAAACAGGAATTACTGATTAAAAAAGATGAAAACAATGCCTTTGAAACTAGAGTTAAAATATTTGTATGATTCAGCCTTTCATGATTGTTAACAAGAGGCACATCAGGTAGAAATGACATTGTCTGTCACTGTTTTGAAAATTATCCACAATAAAAATGTACAGATAAATCATTTAAAATAACTTTTTAGACTCCAGTGTTAAAAAGCATGCATAAAAAGTTGGATCAAAAAAGACCAGAGGAAAAATGCTTACTATCTGTTATTCTATGAACAGTTTTTTTTTCACTGTTTAAAAAAACTTGGAGTCTATCAAGTATCATACCATAAATGCCATGACTACCATCACTTCATTTTGGATAAAAAGAGGATGCTCCTTTTGATATAAGAGTGACTGTTGTCACTATATAGAAGGGAGTTTTCTGAAGAGATTTTCCCTTTGGGCCTCAAGCAATTGGACTTTTTACAGTCCCTGTAGAAATTAGGCATTTATGTAATCTCTCTAACAGAGTTTTAGGTGCCACAAAAAGAGTCAGATTCAAAGAGATATAGGAAGAGAAATTCATAAGAGCAAGTGATTGAATGATAGAGAGTGGTAATAACAAAAACAATGACCGCTGGGATGCACCATTAATCACAATATTATTGTTTGACAATATGATTTCTCACAACCACAACTAAATAAATTATTTTAAGCAAACAAGCAGTGCTTTTTTGCACTGTTTTTCTCCACTGAACACAGCTGCATCAGGTTGCTGCAAAAGAGTAAACTACATCATGGACTGGGAAAACGCCCAGGTCAGTCATTCAGAGATGCCCCACACCAGGGATGTCCTCAAGAAGCTAATGACAGCAGGGGGCGTAATCCTCCTGTCAAAATGTGTGAGATCATCTGATAAGACAGGTCACAGCAACATCGTGTGACTATTTAAAGAAGACTGCATAAAGTGAGTAGTCAAAACATGCTGAGGCAGCATTTGTTGCAAGTTTTGTATTCCAAAGAAATGTTGCAAATAGCTATAGCAAAGATGAAATATTTATCAGATATTTCTAATACGTCATATTTTTATTAGTTTCAAAAATATTAGTGTAAGCAAATCTTTCCTCATATAGTGCCACCTAAAGTTGAATATAAATGTAACCTATTAAGACCAGATTAAATGTTAATGTATACCTCTAAGACTGAATGAGATGCAAGTGTGCGTCTACCTTTAAGACCTGATGTGACATCAGCTTGTCTTGGAAAGGGATGCAATAATTCATCAGTTTAGCATCTACCACTGGCAAAAAATGCAGCATGCTCCAATATTAAAGGCACATGTTCCTCTGTTGTGTCTTATCAATTTATTGCTAGCATTTAGCACAGCTAACTGCTGATTTAGAGAAGAGTTTTATTCATAGGCAGAAGAAGTGACCTGATCTGTTTTTTATGGTCAAACATGAGAGAGAAAATGTTGGCGTTTTGGGAAAGTAGCACCAAAGAAGTAAAGAAAAAAAACATAAGCATAGGCAACAGTTGTCAGCATTTTGGACGCCAGTTTAGCTGATAGTCAAAAAGTTTTTCTTTTTATAAGTTGAGCAGTGATACAGATGATGGCTGATGGAATATATCCAACAGGAAAGCAGCAAAGAGGCAGAGTACAGCAGTATTTTGGACAACAATGACAACCATGAATTTAACGACAAACCAGACTAGGATGTGACGAGGAACCTTTTAACCAAGGCTCAGTGGCTGAGAAGCATGGTTGAAGATGAGGACGTATGTGATTTAAATGTGATCTTAAAATGTTGACAACTTTTAAGTAAAGCAAAGTATTTAATTTTAAAACAATAAAGATTTTAATAAACGCTAAATGTTTTTTCAGACGACCCTAAGGTTCTGTGAGTTGTTTTCAATCAACACTTATTTTTAGAGGGTTTTGTTCAGTAGGCCTTAGGTCTAAATAGTTTAAGACAATTATATAATGATTGAAAGAATCAAATATTAATTGCTCATTGTAAGCATATAAAACTAATTACATTATCTGGAATAATTCCCTTACTTTTTTTCATACCACAATAAATATAGCCAAAGGATAAAATATTACAATGTCAATGTTTTTCCACTACAGTTCAGCTCTAAAAAGACAGTGTGAGCTGCATAGACAAAACTTCAAAATGAATGCTTGACCCTTTACCTACGGAGCCAGTGCCGGTGATGTGTTTTATATGTCCGGAGTATTATTACCATTAGTCTGTCAAAGTTTGTCCGATTTGAGAAATTCCAACTGTGTTGGAAAGCTGATGTGTGATGTGTGGTATATATAGTACAGTAATGTCGAACGGCACCATGAAAATGGCAGCTTTGGCAGAAGATGAGTGAGAAAGGAGAGTGAAGGAAGAGAGCAAAAGGAGAGCAAGTGAGAGTGGTGTTTTGTTTTCAAAAAATAGCATTAGATAGTGGCATAAAGTGCGTATCTGTGTTCTATTACACACATTTATAATGTCAGGAAGCCTATCAAGAATGGTAAAACAGCCGCTACGGTTCATAGAGGAGGACAGGGATTTGGAGGATGCATCTTCTGAACTGAGGTATTTGAAGAGCAAATATAGTTCTCTGTTGCACACCCAGAGTCCTAGACTCAAAAAATGACTGGTGATGGTTCTAAACATGTATAGGTTCACATTTCAAATGTCCAATCAAAACTTCATGAGCAATAACAACATTTCTTCTCATAAAAGCCATGAAAAACAAATCAGTTTTTCTTGTTTTTCTTCTTTTAAACTGCTGACAATTCCATATAATGTGCAAGAATCATTAACCAGATGTTGAAAAGTCAAGTTCAAGTACTCCTGGAAAAAGGAACCAAAGCTCTCAGACTTGGGGCATTTCCTGACTGTTTCATAGCCATAATAACAAAATATGTCCAAATCACTATTTTTAGCCTCAGTAGGTTAAGGGTTAAATGACACTCAGCAGAGCTTCATATAAGAAACAAGAACAGGCATTCAGGAGTTTAAAGTATCCTTAAAATTCTATAATTTATTCAAATATTATACAACAGTAACTACAGAGACAACTGTCTCTTTTTGTTTGCTCTTACATGAAATTTGCATTTTATCCACCAACCTCATTTCTTAATCTCTCACTGTTAAAATTTCTCTCATCTCTATTGTCACAAACTCAAACAGGAGTGTGCAGCAAAGGGTTTTTTTAGTTTGCAGTTTATTTCCTGAAATCTGTTCCTGTGGCTCTGAAGTTCTTGGAACAATTTAGCTGAAACGAGCGACTGTTCTGCATATTTATGTTGGTAATTCAAATTGTCATAGCCAATTTGGGGAAAAACTTATGACAGGGTTTATTACAAAAGGGTCTGCCAAATGACTGTATTAGCATGTCATTGAATGCTGTTGGGGTACTCACGTCTGGTGGCTGGCAGGTCGTCTGGTGACATTGCATACACGATACTTCCTCTTCATTTGGCCACAGTGGGTCACTTCAACCTTCAGGCCTGGTGGTACAAAACAGCAGCATGAACACAGATTAACATAGACAGATGTAACTGTTTAAAGCAGAAAAACTTCTAGTGAAAAAACAAAACTCCACCATCACAGAGAAAAGGAGAAATTTAGCTGTGAGTTTAAGGATTTCAAGGCTAACAATGTCCTTTCACACAACAACCCACCTTTAATCTCCTTGGTGAAGCGGACCCTTTGCGAGTCGGTGAGAGTCTTAGGCTGCTCGTCGATATTGCGAATATCCAGAACCTCACACATGAACTCAATTACAGGCTGGGCTTTGTAGAAGGCCGTGGCTGACACTAGAGGGAGACAGAGAGCAGCAGAAAGCCCACACAAGTCAGAGAGGGGTAACCTGACAAATAGTGCAAATATGTTCACAACTTCAGTGGCCTTTAAATTCACAATTTGAACCAATTAACTGAGTAAAAATGTCTTAAGAAGCCCACAGAAAGAAGAAAAGCTGCCTGCATCTATGATATCATCACTGTAACAATGCTGTTGCTCAAAACCCCCTTAATCACACATGTAATTTATTTTCACCATTTCTGTCCAGTCATACAATGTCAGGAAAAAACAGTGAGATCACTGACTGGCTACAGACGCTCAGCTGTGCATGTCTTCGGTGACTCACCATCAATGTTCAGCATCATCTTCCACATGGCAGGGCGCACAGACTGGTGGAAACCAAACCAGACTTCCCTCCCCCCACCCAGAGGGTGGTAGTATCCTTCAGGTGGGGAGAAAAATGAACGGCCCACAGGAGTGTACCTGATTGGAGGAGGGGAAAATGATGAATGTGCAAAATGACTTGACTGGATTCAGAGCATGACCTCAGCATGACCTCATGTCCAGTAAAACTGATCACTCATGCTGGAGGTGTCAGTTAGTAAGTTGACTCTAGGAGAAATATATTTAAAACAACAAAGCCTGAATGGAAAATCCCAGAAAACCTCAATGAATACTGCACTTCCTCTTATATTTTTTGATAGAAGCAACAAAAGAATGTGAAACATTATCACTTAACAGACTTTCTCTGTGGGTTGAATGCTTTCTTTTTCACCATTTTCAGGTCATCTCCTCGAGCCATTTGTCATTATTCCCTCTGCTCAGCATTGTTCAGTGGACACTTTCACACAGGTCTCAGCTAACAAGCATCCTTTGTTTGGTGACTAGTCTGACCCCTGGAGCTATGATGGTCTGATGTAAGCGAATGCAACGTCCCAGTTCACCTTGCTGCACTGCTCGGTTATTATGTCAACAAAAAAATGAACTTGGAAAAAACACAGCTGTCAGACTCCAAGCTATACATACATACAAGTCTTGGAGATGAGGGTATACAGCATGGAAATTGATGTGTTTGTGTCTGTACTTGGGTATCAAAGACAAAAAGAAACATTCCCATATAGTATTTTACCTCATAGAGGCCAGGTGGCGCATGGCCACATCCAGGGCTTGGACCGAGTCAAGGGGGACCTGCAGCCGCCCGCTGACCAGAGTCTCCTGCAGCAGGCGCCATGAAACTTTGGCCAGCCAACGGATGGACACCTTGAAGATTCTGTCCTTACCCTCACCTGGGATAGTTACCTCAAAATCCACCTGAAGAAACACAATAAGGACAGGGTGGAAATGAAAGGAGAGGCAAGGAACTCTGCAGCAAGATAAGATTTAAATATCTGAAAAAAGATTAGCTCTAAACAAGAAATGCAAATAATCAGGCTGTGTGGTATATTAGAACCTTCATCATACATAATTCAGTATTCAAGGAGGTATTTTAAACTATCCCCTTCTTCATATTACTAACAGGAAGCAAGGTTACAGCAGCTACACTGCAGTCTCTACAGAGGTGTAGATAATGGATGAATTTGATGATGCTTTAAAGTTCGATCAGCTGATCTCTCAACTGAAGATAATAGCCAAAGTAAAGTTGTATCTGCCTTTCAATGATTTAGAGAGGGTGATACAAGCATTTATATCATCTAGACTTGACTACTGTAACTGTATGTAAGCTTGGACCATTCCTCAGTCCTCAGCGAGTCAAAATATGGCTGCTCGCCTCCTAACAGGCACAAAAAAGAAGGACCACATAACCCCAAAGTTGCTCTCTCTACGCTGGCTTCCTGTTTGCTACAGGATTGAATTGAAGATTTCACTGTTAGCTCTAAAGCTGTTCATGGCTTGGTTTCATGTTCATGCTCCAGCAAGAGCACTGAGGTCTGCCAGCCAGTTGCTCCTTGATGTACCCAAAACAAGGCTAAAAACCAGAGGAGATCAAGCTTTTTCAGTAGCTGCACTGAAACTGTGGAACAGCTTACCATTCCAAATAAGATCAGCCTCAACTCCTAAACATTATTAAATTATGGCTGAAAACTCAATTATTCGCTTTGGCTTTCATTTCAAGATAAAATTGTTTTATTCCAAAAGATTTTATAGATTCTACTTTTATCATTGTTCTATGATGCTCTACTAAAATTGATTTCATTTATTTAATACTATTCTGTAACAATGAATTCTTGTTTTATGCTTCACCTTTCATACCGTGAAGCACTTTGGTCGACTCTGGTTGTTTTAAATGTGCTATATAAATACAGTTGAATTGAACTGAATTGAACTTAATTCTTAAAGGGCTTTAAATTTGGCTGTTTGTTATAAAAAACTGGGAGTGAATGCTCAAAAACAGACTCAAATTACTGTTTTGTCAGGAGTCTCTTGACTAGGGATCTTTGAAATTGAAAAGCAGCCCCTTTTCAAGAAACTACTAAGGGAGAAATATATTGACTTTGCTGCAGATGAGAAGGACTCTTTCTTCTTGTGACTTTCCAAACATTACGGGCTTTTAGACCAGCTACATAAGACGCATTTCCATCCAACGCTGACCCCACTATGCCTTATTTTTGTCAGTTTATCCATGCTTTTTGTTTACTTTTATAAATGGATTTAACTGAACAAAAAAGAAAATCTAAAACAAGATTACAGATGGGGTCTGTATAAGTAACAAAATCTGCTTACTGACACTTCTAACCCATTTATGAATGAGCTTTCCATAGTTTAAATCAAACTACAAACCAAAAGCTCAAGAATGATAAGTTGCAGCTTTAGATGTGTATATGTGCAGGGCTATAACTTGCTCAGGAGCCTTGACTCTCATTCTGAAAACATTTCCATCACTCAGATGATCATTTTCAAATTTATTAATAACTGTTTGAACAAAAATATATAAGAAACACATTCCCAAGACCCAAAATGAAATCTTCAAATGTCCCTTTTTTGACTATGACTTGTGTGTTTCCACTAAGGGCTCCAGTTTGGTTAAGTATTGTGGTACGGTTCAGTACGGTAAACCCTGATCTGCTTGTGTTTCCATCACCGACTGCACCCTGACTTGGCAGTATGGGATGTAAGCCAGAAGGCGATAGCTGCGTCAGCACTTGAATAGTGTGACATCGTAGCAATGCAACACTGAGCAGCCTGCAATAAATCTAATGATGAAGAGGAACATGAGGTCTTCCATGGGGCATGCTGACATTATTTACAAAACAAAGAAACTACCTTAAAATTACTGTCTTTAAATCCACAGGATATTTAAACATGGTGTGGTTTTGTATTTATCTTTTATTACCACTATCGCATGGTAAATGAATATGCTTTTAGCTAATTAATGGTCTGCAATGTGTTTGGCTCCACCCTTTAGGGTCAAGTATTGATTGTTTCGGCTGAGCAGTCTGGTTCAGTTTGGTATGGCATGGTACACATTTATTTGTGTTTTCATTATCAAAAGTGTGAAAGAGTCTCAAATAACTGGCCCGTACTGTCCCAATTTTTTAGCATCATAATGTAGGGGGGCCAGGCTTACCTATCAGTCCCAAAAGGATGGAGCTAAACACACAATAGAAGGTCTGCACTGACGTCAATCAGCATGACACAGCTGTTCAGCAAGGCAGCAGAACACGGCTGTGTGGTCTATGAGGAATGGGTGAAAACAGGAGAATATCAGACTAATATCTGCTTAAATTGGGGATATTTGGACTCGACAGAGATCTATCCTGTTTCTGAAAGACACAGTGGTCCATGCACATTGATATGTGGTCATAAATCAAGTTTCCTGACATTATATGGACCTGATTTTGAGTACACAATAGCAGAGCCTGAAGGCAAATATCAGCCTGGTTCATCAGTGATAGATATGAAATTGAATTAATGTCAAAGTTTTGTTATTATGAAGCTTTGGATCAGTTGTTTCGCTGTATGTCAGTGATTCACTGACTTATATTTACTTTAGGTAATCTGAGAAAAGAACGCTGTGTGGGGGTTGAACCTGTTAACAATCTGTTGTTAAATATGGGTTGTAATTTAAAACGAGATCGACATAATCAGGAATTCTTACTTAATATAGCTCAGTTGTAACCCTTTAGTTTATTTTTAACGACAAATTCACACGTGTAACTATGTTAACAGCTATGAAACATAATCTGTTGTCATTAGATGTCTTGTCACCTTAGATATTATTTTTCCATATGGTTAATCAACTGAAATTTAAGGTCTTATTTTTCCTTTAAGGTCAGAGGAAGGGTAAAAGAGTGGAGTTTAGATTATATTCATCACTTACTGATGCTTATTAATCCAGCTTCATGTCTCTATTAACATACTGTCACGTCTCCAAACATTTTAATTAACATATTCATCAGCTGAGGATCTGTACTGAGCATGGTGATAGTCATCAAGATGTAATAATTAAAACACAGCACTTTTCAGCTGAAATAGAGCCGTTTACTGCTTACTCACTACTGATTCTGTCACTAGTCTGAACTTTCTGCCACTCAGCGGCTAAAACTCGCACTGTTTGTGACATCACATGCATAGCCTCTACAGTCCACCCACCAAGTGATGTTAGGGGTGTCTGTGAAAACGCAAACTATTTTGGGGTTTACCATACCAAACTATACCAATCTGTACTCAATCAAACTGGACCAACTGGTGGAAATTCAGCTACAAGTGCTTGATACCCTCACAGAAAGGTGCCAAAAAGTAATATGGTACTGATTAGTTATTTAAATAAACTTTCAACTTTTGACAATGGAAATGCAGGTAATTACATACTGTATCAAACCAAACTGAACCAGACCCACCAAAGGATATGTACTTACTGTCATGGAGGGATAACTAAACCCTTCTTGGGTTTACTTGGAATTTGAGAAGCTAAAAATTTGAACCATGACATTTTTCTTAAATAATGGCTGTGAATACTTATCAAAAGAGTCTTTGATTCATTGCAGTTCTAATGAATATAATCCTCAAGTTCCACCTTCACCACAAGGTTATGAATCAATGAATGGACACTTCTTTAGATAAAGCAAGGCTGCTTCCTTGTTTTAAGCATTAGTACTGCAATAACATTATATGTTATTGTTTTATATACATTACATCTTACTCTTGGTTTCTGATCAGACATGACAAAGGCAGAAATTTTATCTCCAGTGTTAATACCCTAAATTTAGACAATCTAATGGGATCTAACTGTGTTTTTGGCAACTAAAATCAAGAAATTATTCAACATTGGTTCCTAGGACAGCAGTTTTTGTTGCCAGTCATTGAGGCATTGATATTTTTAAATTTTGACCATAATGATGTTGAACTTCAAAAATCTGGTAATGTGACAACCTGTTCACAAAAACTAAGAGTGCTACTTGTTAAAACACTAGGACATATGTATATATGTGTAAAAAGGGAGATATTTAAAAAAAGCATTAATGATGCCTTCTAATCAGTGTCTGTCAATTAACCTGATCTCCACAAGAGTAACGGTAGTTACAGGGCTTCTGATTGACTTCACTGATCCCTGAGCAGAAATTAGTTGTTGATTATGTCACAGTGGGAACACAAACCCACTGCCAACATTCACCTTCTCACTCCCGATAGGAAGTGCTAGCACCGTGTAGATGTTCTTCTTGCCGTCATACACCGGCTTCCTGTCACCAAAGAGCTGGGGTTTGAAGTGTTGCACCATGTATTCAACCACTTCCCTGTAAGAGGAGACACACACACAAAGATGAGGTTCAATTTAAAATGCACTACACACAGAAAAAGGGCCAATTAAAGCCATCGCCTGATCAGGAAGCTCTATTGTGATCAGGAGGGGGAGCAGCTCTCAGGATGATGGAATATTGATCAAGCAGGATACAGCTGCTGGGTGCAATATTTCATGGTCACGGGGGAAAGGCGAGGACAAAAAGAGTGAGGGTGTGAGCGGGGGGCCACCGTTCAATGCTCCGTGGTGCCTTGGCCTTCACACAAGTGTGGGGGATGAGGAGCCACTCTGAAAAGAAAAGGTTAAAGGGCTTGACCTTTGCATGCCTTATTGGACCCTTTGTCACAAAGCCTAAAAACCAAAGGCGGCTGAACCTCAGAGAGCCTCAACGAGTGTTGGAGAAGATAACCAGCACATGAAAATTTTCAGGGAGAATTCAGATGTCCTGAAAGCACATTACTTAGATTACAAACAGGAGATGCTCGATGTGTTGATGTATTTATGCTCACAGCTTTGGAGACCACAAAATCCCAAGGACAACCTCAGCTTTTGCTAAGACTTTTAAAAAATAGAACAGAAAACTGTTTATCAAATCAGAAACAGAACGCTAAATGAGAACACCAGTTCAGAGTCAGGGGGTTTTAATAGAAAGAAATAAATTATGTCAAATTATTAAAAGAAGAGAATGAACCAGAAGAGAAAGAAAGCAGCTGAATTCAGATTAGATATCTGATTCAAATAACAAGGTTGATTTATAAAAGCTGCACAAGTTTTACTTCATTTGACCAAAAAATCGCCTGCTGTGATTTTATATTAACATCTGGCAGTCTATTGTTCTGAAAAAGAAAGCAGAAACACTATCAAGCGTTTATCAAGGGTTCGGTTATTTTTTTACATATCTTCTTCCTGCATCGGGCCTGCCCCTTACTCTTGACACATGACTCCACCAAACGAAAGAAAACTGTGAAACATGAAATCCTATATCATGTTTTTGTCCACTTCAAAGTCACATGTGTGACAACCAAATTTCAGTGTTGAGCTCCACAAAGAGAAAGCTGAGACGTATCAAAAATTACATTTCACTGATGGATAAACTCTAGTGGTTTAACCGTGACCAAACATACGTGTTGTGTTGTTGCCATTTCACCTCGAGGGCAGACAAGACGCTCTTTTTGAAAAGGAATATCTCTCCAGAGAGCTGTGGCCAAAGTCAGACATGAAGACAGACGGCACATTTTTCCGCCAACTGAATGTTGTCCTTTTTATTTGTGTACTCTTTAATGTTTTGGTTAAGGTGATGAATGTGACAAATTAGCACTATGGCAGATCATTTCCTTATTTTGTATTTTTCACAGCTGAAAATAACATTTGGATTAGACCACAAAAGTCTGTCTGGGGAAGAAACCTTCCATTCACGTATTCAAAGAAGACCATTCAAACGAAATTAGAAATCTTTTGTAGTTGCATAACAATCTTTAAGGGGACTTTTTATTTTCTTTGCTGCTTAATAAACTACAGGTGTGTTTTTTGCTTTGACACAGCAAAACTTTTCTTTTTCTGCCTTTGTATGAAAGACCTACATGGTGGATTGTAGGGCTTTGCAAATTAACCTCAATTCCATTGTTATAGTAATTAGAGCATTTGCAATAAACAAATCACAATTCTTACTTTATCATAGTGAGTAAGAAAAAAAGCTCGATGTTGACATGCAACGCTTTCTCCCTCAGCATGAGTTCATTTTATCTACTGGATGAAGTAAATTAGGGATGGGACCGATCTGATCCAATATCGGTATCGGGTCCGATATGGACATAATTAATAGATCAGACATCTGACTGATGCCGCCAATCCAAGTGACCGATCCAAATCCATCCTACAATTTGCGGTAGACCATAAACGCACTGCAGTCTAACACAAGACAGCCTGTTTGTAACTGAGCTGGTATTAGTGACAATGTTCTTAGTAGTATAATTACCTAGTCGATTAAACGGAACTTAAAAAAAAAAAAAAAAACAGTGGATCCCGCATCCCTTAAGTAAATGGCCATACTTTAAACCATTTCAATGTGGTTCAGTGGAGATAAAGATAGCCATCTGCTATCCTCAGATTACCTGGTAAAAAATTTAGTGGTGAATAAAAAGCTGCTGATTCATGGGGATCATTCTGCACATATTGTGAAAAACATGAAAAACACAAAGATCATCAGATAATCAGAGAGAAAATGTGAGAAGCTGACCTGAACACTAACTTTTACTTGTTACACTTCATAATCCACATCTTTCATCAAGCAAATCCCTCTTGAAAAGCCCCAATCTGCACTGTTTATCAGCTCACCTGCCATTCACTTTGGCATGTGTTTGCAAGAGTTGAGGGAGGGGGTGTTTACACTGTGAATCGATATTTATAATGGCTGCTGGTGAAGCGATTAGCTTGGAGGTAGCCCCAGCAAAAGTTTAATCATAATTCTGGTTGGGTTAAGTTGTACTGTGAGCTTATACAATAGATATTACTGCTGAGGGGATTAGCTTGGATGTAGCTGAAGACAAATGACATTTTTATCATAACTGTGCCACAATTTTTTCATGAAAACAAGAGCAAAGAGCCACACTGAAGATTTTTTTACTCTTCTCCCGACTGACCTCGCCATGAGTCTTACCCACATCATGTTCCACTATCCATAAACTATGTTAGTACCGGACATACGCATGCATAGAGTCTCATTTTGTCTTTTCATTCTGATTGGCCCGTAATGTCACAGACAGAATGTATGTCTAATCACCTATGTCCAAAAGTCCTGCCCTTCCTAAACACTTTCTATGGTAGGCTTCCCTGATAAATGTGAAATATATTCATGCAATGGATATATGCAACAGTCTATCTGGCTATGTGGTCTGATGGATAAACTCTAAACTGTATCTGTATCAACCATCAGCTAACTAGATGATTTAGACCTAGGTATCAACCCCGATTTTATAACTGGTTTATCTCAAGCTATAGCAATAATAGTATCAGAAACATCATCTGCAAGTAGCTCTAAGATTTGTCCCTGCTCACCAATGGTGACCACAACTGGACCACATTTCTTTATGGAATAAAGAGCAAAGATAAGCACTAAAAGCTTTTCATTACCAAAAAAAGTTTTTGCTCCCCTGGCAAACTGCTTTGGCATGAATTTGTGATTGTTTATTTAAACGAGAGCAATGAGCCATACAGAAAGTGTCTCTTAGCAGAGAAGATGTTTTTGCACGTCTCCCAATATCCATGCAACACATATAAATAAATCAGGATATCTGGTGTGTCGGGTTAGTTGTATTAAATATTGTTGAATTTTTTTCCCAAACCAAATGTCTTCAAAACCTTATGAGGGAAATTCAATGTTGCAGTAAAGAACCTTTAATGTCTCAAGACTAACTAATGCAGTCTTGTTTTCTATTCCCATCATTCAGAGACTTCATCTCATTTTCACACAAACATTCTGACTCACTCAGCTCTGCATAAACACCTGCTGAGGTGAGAGGGTCACTAAAGTTAGATTCACTTTTGACTCCACCATCTGTCCTGACTGGTCACTCAGGAGTAGCTCTACTGCAAGAAGAGAAGTTGTCCTGCTTGTTCATATGATCTGATTCTGCTCATACACATGCACTGTTTTCCTGCTGGATTCTGTTCTCAGTTCTTGCAAAGGGTCACTCTAGGTGTGATTTTCACAGAGGCTTTGCTTTCAATACAGAGACAAAGTTATGATGTAACTCCAAGTTTGTAACATTTATTTAATCAGCTGAAATAACAGAAGCAGAATGTGGATTTTATGACTAAGTATCTACTTCATCCCAGTCAAATATTTACTTTCCTACAAACAGAGCTGCTGGTGCAGGATGTAAGCAGGTTAAAGTAAAGAAAACCAGCCTAGGTGGGTCGTTTCAGGTGTTCAGTAGCTGTGTTCTAGCTGAAATAGACTTAATTATTTTTCTGACAGAAAACAAGCATATCAGTCTACTTGTAAGGCATTGCACAGAAATGTGCTTGATATCTAAGCAGCATAGCATCAGTATCTAAAAAGTTATGTCCACACACACTGTGCACAGAGGTTGCTGTCCTCAAAGTGGGCACTCCAGCTTCAAATCCAGCCTGTGGTTCCTTTCCCACATGTCATTCCCAATTCTTTCTCTCTGGTTTCTGATTATCTGCTGTCCTGTCTCTCTTATGAATGCATAGAAGTGAAAAAATAAGTCTAAGTGCTGCCCTTATTGAAAGTATTTTGCTTTCAACAAGGTAATCATGAATGACTGCAAGGCTGTCATTATCCATTTTTTGCCTTTCTACTCTCCGGACATTTCAGCTGCTTATGACTTCTTAAAATGTACCTCTTGCTGGGGCAAAGTAATTACCATGTATGACCCATGAGAAAGTGCTAATTTTCATATTAATATGTGTCATGATTATGATCATCTTGTCATGCTTGGTTACCTGTTGACTCTCCGTGGGCACTTGTCGGGCTTGATGTCCACCTCATAGTGATAGACGTCCATCTTTGGGATCTCCACCTCAAAGTAGTTGGCCAGCAGCTTGATGGGCTTGCCCACGGTGCCCATGCCCGGCCGGCGGGGGGCATGGAACACCTGCTGCAGGGGTGGGGGGAAGACCCCCATGGGCACTGGAAAGACAGGAGAGGCATGGGTGAGGACAGGTGACAATAAGGAAAGGAATGGACAAGAAAGGAAAGCAAAGTGGAAAAGCAAGGCAAGCACACAAAAGATAAAGAATGCAAGAATGGTCACATGCAGAGGCGGAAAAGGAAGTGGTTGTGATCAGCGGAGGGCAGGGCCAGGAGGGCGAGAAATGTGGCATAAGCCGGGAAGGAAGCGTAGGCAGAGGACAGAAAGACATGATATGTGGACGCCAGAGTGAGAGGAAAGAACAGGAAGACGGGAAAGGCGAGATGGAAGGTGAGGAAACAGGGAAACAATGACAATGGAAAGCCAAAGCAGCAAAGTGTGCATATAGGGCCAGGGAAAGGTATGTTATATAAGAGGTGAAATAAAGGGTGATGGAGGAGGATATTGACGAGGCATAAAGAGACGGAGGAGGATGCAACACATTAGATCATATGAGGATAAATGTGGGAGGGGGAGGGTGATGTGGAGGGAGAAAAGAGTACATGAACATTGCCTTAAGTTATCTCAAAATGTAATTAAAACAGAAACAAGCAAGAGACAATCAAATCAATGAGAACACAAATATACAGTAATAATATTCTATAAGCACCAACAACTTTACAACCCATTGCTAACCATACAACATCAAAAAGAAAACTGAAATTCATATATTTTGGAAACTTTCTGGTCAAGGTTGAGTTTTTAGACACAACCTTTGTTTTAGGCTAATTCATAATAATGTTTCAAACCATGATATTGGCGCCCGTGACATTATGCCTTCACTGTGAATGTCGCAGAGGCGTAATAAAGTGATCCACCCTCTGTGCTGGCTTTGGAGGTAGTTTCTACAAGATGCTATTGGTGCTAAAGCAGTTAGCAGTTGTTTATATTAGATTAAAGAGCATTGTGGCAGCAGGGCAGTAGCCATTGAGAACAAATACAAAATGAAAATAAAAGTGGCAATTAGTGACAGGCTGCTGTTTAGACAGAGCATGATTATGAGCCTTAGCTGATAAAGAAAATACCCAAAGTGTTGATTGTTAGTCAACCGTAATTCTGATGTCAACAATTAACTGTTTAGCCAGCTATTTGCGTACATCCTAGTAGTAGCACAGGAGAAAACAGGATCAGCAGAGCCAGCAGGGGAGTGGAGCACTGTGTGTGTGCTTATGTGGAACCCCCACTATGCTCGCATGCTCCCAGAATGCCAAAAGGTAACATGAAGACAAGGACTCCAGATGTCACACCGTTGTGGTATAAAGGTGAAATGACAGCAAAGCTTCATTACAGCACTGCTGCGGAAATGCACTGTGAAAACACCATGTGAATACGTTACAGCGGTCTTTGAATGCATCATGGAATTTTCCGGGGATGCACAGAAGTTCTGGTTGAAAATTAGCAACAGCCAAGGTTGGCTTATGTTGGCCTTACACCTAACGATTTTTCAAGCAGTTTCAAAGCTGCAGACAAAATTCCAAAGTCAGAGTAAAATTATAAGAGTCTTGCTTAAGTTGCAGCGCGCTCCTGTGATCTCAGCCGTTAGGCGTAAGATGAGCTGAAACTGAGCAGTTTTAAGGCAGTCTTTCTTCAGTCTTGGCGTTACAACAATATCAAACCTGCTTGATATTGTCCCAAGTCTTTGGTCTGGTCGTATGCAAATTGTGTTTTCAATGACAAGACCATCATGCACAACCAATGGGAGCCAGTGGTGTGGGTAAGCACAAATCAGGTCATTTTTCAAAACATGAGTGCGTGCGTAGCTCAATCTGAAGCCGCTGATTGTCTGCTCATAACTCACGAGATGGAGGAACTTTGCTGCTCAGAGCCACAGTCAGATCTCTGCACCACTGTCTGTGTATCCTGTCTGTCAGTTCATTCCAGGTTGACATGACTGGTATGGTAAACCTCCACTGGGTTTTTCAAAGTAAAAGCCCCATCAGTTTGACTCTATGGTGAGACAATGCACATTTTCATATGGTATTTTTATTCTGTAGTGTGTCTAGAATAGCTCTTCACTTGTTGCAGTTACTTGCAAAGTTGCTTCAGTTTTTAATTTTCCTTTTGTTTCTACTCAATGTAAATGATTTAAAAACACCCAAGCATGAGAGGTATGAACTCATATTCGATCTCTTTCTCCTCTGCCTCCCTCTCTACAGTTATATATATATCTCTGTGGCCAGATGCTGCTTTGGTGTCTGCTCCATTGTTCTCTGCCCAAAAGTTGTTGTGAATTTCCACTGGATGCATGATGGGTGATAATCTCAAAAGTAATCTTACTTTAATCTTGTAGTTTGGAACCCCCAGTCCTTGCAAAACTTTGAAAAGACTAATATCTGACACCCTCTCACATCCAAAGACAATTTGTCAGCGAGTCACTGAGTTTTTAGCCACAGACAAAGAAGTTTTGGCAAAGTTCTCTAGTGTAAGGCCAGAATTAGCTGATCAGCCAATCAGCAAATAATGTGGTAGACACCAATGTCAATGCTAGGGATGCTTATTGGCATGATTTAAGAATCAGCGAAAAAATGTATAGTTTGTATGGCAGATAATTAATGTATCTCTATATTTATAACACTTATCTATTAGCTGTACATACTTGTTTTACATACAAATAAGTTTGGGGAGTTGTAAGCCAGACAAACAGACCTACATGAGCTGAAGTCTTTTTCTTTGTTCATCCTCATTCCTTAAACTTTCAAGTGTTTTTTAAGGACTAGAGTTCGTTTCTTTAATTATCCTGAGCAACTGTGGCTCTGTAGGAATGTCCGTGGGCAAGACACTAAACCCCAAATTGCTCCCACAGCTACATCAGTTGCATGTGAGTGTGTATGGATGACATGTGAATGGGGTTAGTTAATACTGATGGCCACTCTACATAGCAAGCTTGACCATCAGTGTGTGGATGTGGAGTGAATGGGTATGTTTGACCTGTGGTGTACAAGTGCTTTGAGTAGTCAAATGACTAGGAAAGCTCTATACAAGCTCGAGACTGTGTATCATTTACTTCAAAGTGTATTTTAAGGACATAAATTTGAGGTCTGAACTACATTTAAAGATCATTTCAATGTCTGCATCAGCTTGAAATTAATTTGTAAATCAGAGTATATTTCATCAGCAAAAGTGATGAAAATTAAACAAAAATATGTAATGTAAAATAAATGATAAATGATAAATATTAACTCTTTAGAGAGACTGGTGCAAGTTGTATCACAACTGGTGAAATAGTGGGATTGCAGTTTAAAGAAACCTGTGTCTGGAAGGACCAGTCACTGTTAATCAGTATTCCTGGCTACCATCACACAATGAAGACAAAAGAACACTCCAAGAAAGTCAGAGAAAAGATTATTGAAAAGTATAGGTCAGGGGATACAAAAGACTTTCCAAGGCACTGAACATGCCCTAGAGTTCAGTTAAATCTGTCATCAAGAAATGGAAGGAATATGGCAGATATCTGCCTAGATCAGGCAGTACTTACAAACTGAATGACCATGCAAGAAGAAAACTAATGAGAGAGGCCACCAAGAACCCTATGACTACTCTGAAGGAGTTACAAGCTTCAGCAGCTGAGATGGGAGAGACTCTGCATACAACAACTGTTGCCTGGATTCTTCACCAGTCAAAGCTTTAGGGGAGAGACTGGCAAAGAGAAAGACACTGTTGAAGAAAACTCAGATTAAATCTGGACTTGAGTTTGCCAAAAAGCATGTGAGAGACTCCGTGGTAATGTGGAAGAAAGTTCTATCTAATGAGATCAAAATGGTGTTTTTTGGCCATCAGACAAGACGCTATTTTCAGCAGACACCAAACACTGCATACTACCAAAAAACAGCAGTTTTGCAAGGAAGAATGGAGTGAAATTGCACTGTCCAGATGTGCAAGCCTGACTGAGACCAATCCACACAGACTCTGCTGTGATTGCAGCCACAGGTGAATCTACTAAACACTGACTTGAAGGATGTGAAGATTGATGCACTAACTCATTTACATTACATACACCTGACGTTAAAGACATTTCTGAACATTTTTGTCAAAAGGGCCACATTATATAGCATTATTTATTTATGAAACCAATAAAAGGATAAAATGTCAAAGGAGGTAGACACTTTTTGTAGGCACTGTTTGTATTTCAAAAAAAAGTTTAGAATTCACATGAAGTGCCCTTGTCCTGAGATTTTCATAAGGTTTGAAAATTTTTACACAATTCTAAAAAGAGACAAAATGTTATTGATAGCTGTTTCAATACCACAGCAACAAAAATAGAAGTCCTAGGCAGCAAGCAACCAATATTGGACAGTTTCTTATTTTTTAACTACCCCAAAAAATAAAGATTAACTACTGCATGTTGTCTTGCAAGTTTTCTGTATTGTGAGCCTTGTACTTCGAATTTTTGCTGTGGTATCAAAGCCAGTATCAATACTGTTTGATTTTTCTAGCATCATATCAAAGTTTAAAACTGTCACACAGAACAACTAAAATCCCCCCTGATAAATGGCTCTCTCTCTCTACACTAGCATCATGTCTTGAAAACAAGTCTGAGCCGGTCAGGAGGTGTAATATGGGGGAGGTCCTAGACTGGGTGCTGGGTGTGAGGCTAGCTGTGACTCCTGCCTAAGAGGGGCCCAGTGCCTTAACCTCTGGGTCCCCAGAGACCAGCCCTCCTCCACCACAACAAAGACCCCAGCTGCCCTGCTCCTCCATCTCACACTCACACACACACACACACACACAAATACAAGGGTGTACAACGGAGGGAGCGCCCTGCTACAGCTCACTCATACACACAAACACAGGGGGCCCCCTCCACATTCCCAGTCTCACCATGGAAACACCACAGCAACACAGTATTGTCATGGATATCAGGGGACCACTGCGAGTGTAGGGCTGTTGGAGGAGATGGGAGGAGGCAGGGTGCCGCCGTGGTCATGTTGAAGAGACCTTGGCCTTTTTAGTCCTGCAATGAGCACGTTCCCACATCGGGCTAAACTGGGGAAGCCCTGCTTTAAATAGCTACTGTGGAAATCCTTGGGTCAAACATACCACTCCATCATCACTGAGGGTTCAGAAACAAGCCAAACTCACAGAGGAGTCACATACAGACATGAAACATAGAAAGACGCTCCTGTAACAGTTGCTGTGTTTAGAATCACACTTCCAATTGGGAAAATAATCTAGTAGCAATGTTTCCCCCAATATTGCATTTAATATGCAGTTATTTCTAAGTTCCTCATCTTAGGTATTTTTCAACGAACACAAGAAAAAAAATCACATGAAATCGTTTTGGATTTTTCTACTTCTCTATGTTGGTTAAAGGCCTGCTTTCCTAGGTACAACGAAGAATTTAACCACAGAAACGGAACTTTGTATGGATTGAAAAGACAATAAGTTAACAGAAATAAGGTAGATGTTTGATAACACAAGGTACAGATGACTTTTGACTTGTCCACTGAGCTGTCTGTGAGTTTTTCAAAGTGAAATAAGACATTACAGAGCAGTGGTGAGCTTATTTTACATCACTGAAGCAGTGTTAATTTCGTCGACTAAAACCATGACTAAAAATGTTCATCGACAGCCTTTTTTTAAATGACAAAAACTAGACTAAGACTAACAAAAATAGATCTGTGATGACTAAAACTGACAAAACAAAGTTCAGTTTTAATCAAGATGACTAAAACTAGACTAAAAAGTAATGTAGTTTTCGTCAGACATTCAAAATCTGTGATATTTCTCTACTGCTGGTAAATCTGTCCAAAAAAATGTAGCTGTAGCTATTTTGCCTCTCAGCTGTAGAGAGCAGGGACCCCAGGTTTGGCAGGGTGCAGAGAACACACTACCATGATTTGGTACCAGATTTAGGCAAGAAAATAAATGCTTGGACTAAAAGTAAAGACTAAAATGTGAGGACTTTTTATGAACTAAAACTAGACCAAAATGTTTAGAGATTTCCTTGACTTAAACTAAAAGGCTAAAAATGACTAAAATGTGACTAAAACTAAGACATTTAGTTTAAAGACTAAGACTGAGACAAAAATTAAAAATAGCTGCCAAAATTAACACTGCTCTGTAGCTGCAGGGAGAGGCTGAAGTGGCCTAACCTAAAGGGACAAAAAAGCATGTCACCAATCATGATTAGGGATGCACAATGTTGGATTTTTGCTACTAACCAATATGCCAATATTTACACGTTAATTTTAGATGATATCAATATCAATGCCAATACTTAAATTTAGCTCAGACCTAAAACTTTAGTCCTTAAAACACACAATTTAGAGTTTGAGGATGAAAAATTAAAGAAATTTCAGTCCTTAAAGCAGACTTTAAAGTGTAGGGAATGCTATGGAATAAGAAAAAGACTTCAAGTGATGTAGGTCTGTTGGTCCAGTCTAAAACTCCACAAACTTCTTTGTTCATATGGCCAAAATATACAGCTGATACAGGCAGATTTTTGTAGCCAAAATGTCTGTTATAAACACTATGATTGACTTTTTAAGCAAATATCTGCCAATATTATATCATGTCATGCCTACAATAACATGCATCCCTAATCATTAAAAAAGCAGATGCATCAGTTCTTGATATTGGTTAATTGTAATTAATGCAATTGATCTTGACAGTCCAAAAATAATTAGATAAATAAAAATATATTTAAAAAAAATCAGCTTACTGGGCTGAAGTCAGTAACATCAAATATACTTAAGTGCAAAAAAATAAAGAACAAATATCTGCCTTTACCACTTTGAAAATATGTTATAAATCAAAGTCCTAATAAGGCTGAAAAAATATCTAATTGTGCTCATTTTCACTCAAATTGCAAATCTAATGTGAATTGTTGTATAGAACGCTAAGTACGATTTCTCACAAACTAATCTGTAAAAATTGACTATTGTTTAGGCCTACATGATGTGTAGACTACAGCATAACATTTCTGATGCAAAAATAGTACTAAACTGGTATTTTGACACACATTTCAGGTTAAATAACTATTATACTTTGCGGTATTAAGATTTAATCTAAATTTTGATTCACTTCTACGCCTTCCTTTCCTCCAACACTTCCATCAAGCAGCATAAACACAGAGACATGTGTCAACCATGCGTTGTCTCTGTGTTAGAAAGCATGTTTGTGTGTGAAATATGTTTCTTAAGTGCGCTGGGGTGATCGTCACACACTCACACATTGACACACACACTTCGCCTTGGTGCCAGTAAAGGCAGATGGTGAGAAGTGGAGCCAGCGTTCTCACATATCCCAAGACAATAGCAGCCCTTCCCGGACGGTGAGACTTAAAGCAAAGCTTTGGTGCTGCATCCCAACATGAAGACATTTACCATCTTTGTAATGATGTAACGAGCAATAAGCCTGAGTCACATGGGAGCGGCTACTTTCAACTAACATCCAGGGGGACGTGTATACTTCTTTGCCCACTTTTGGGTTATTAATTGCTTTGGCTGTTGCTTTAAAGCAAGGACACGCTGAATTCGGAAACACACATGACGAGAAGATAAGCCTTCAAATGTTCAAAACAAGGACCAGTAGTGAGTGTCTAACAGGAGACCCTTTCCCCTCATCATGAGATCACAACAGACCAAGCCCATGAATGAGAGGGGAACTGCCAATTATGGACCAATTGTTTGGGCCAAACTAGTTGGCTCTCTAAATAATTGGCTGTTGACCATGAGCTAAACATGGCAATCAGCTCACTCGTGGAAAACAGCACATTGAATAATCACACTTCAAACACAAAAGCAGACTTTGAGATGAGGGCCCTGCAGGGGGTCGGCACCCATCCTAAAAAAATACAAACAAGTCAACAGGACTGAATTCAAGCTTCAGTATCAAGACTGATGAAACAAAGTCTCAGGCCAATGTATGCAATGAAAGAGAACCTAAAGATATCAAGTAAACTGTAGACAGAGATACCACCTCCTTAAAAAAGTCCGTTATTACTTTATAATCCATGCAGGACTGATTAAATGCTGCAAGGGTTCAAAAGTTTGCACAAATGATGGACTTCAGACCTGGGCATTAAGTCAGGCACTATTTGAGTTGTGTTTTAGTTGGCTGCCTTTACATCTCAGTGTCATCTAAGAAAACGGCCAAACAGAGATCATCCCTGGCACTGATAAGCGGATGCTGTAAATATAAAAGAGAGGCTTTTTGGACTCTTACAAAGCAATACACTGCGTGTGTTTGATACAGGTTATGTCATCTTTAACAGCACGTTTGCAAAAAAACACAGTTGTAGACTATTTTTGGTTTTGCATATGTAAATAATTCATCCGTCTCTGTGATGTGAGGCCTATCCCTCTCATCAGTGCATGTAAGGTTAAGGTGTTCAGCCCTCTCCAGACATCCATAACCTGTCAGTGAGAAGAGGCTGCTGTGCTGTGTAGGGTGCAGCCAGCTGCTGCTGCTTGAAGGCGGGCTTCACCTCGTCCCTCCTCACCGAGATTCCCACGACCTCCCTGCCCCCTCGCATGGCTGAGGATATTGTCAGCGCTCTAAAAGTCTTGTCTGCAGCTATAAATCCGGATAAATGGAAAAAAAAAGGTTTTCTGTAGAGTTTGTGTTTGAAGCCTGCAGGAGAGCCCCCTCCGTTTTCATGCAACAGACGGGGTTGTCACCAAGCCTTCTCTTGACGCTAAGGCCAGGCTGTGGTGCTCCGTCTTTTTAGCTGCAGTCTCTATCTGCGGCCATAACTCTGCTATTCAAATTGATAGCGTGTTAAAATAAAAATAAACCTACCAGCGCCAGACGGTCCCGGCTCCATCCCATTCACTTAGCCGCGCGGGTACAAGCTAGCTAGTCCAGGGTGCTGTGGCCAAACCGCCGGCCCCTTCAGGCTGGAAGCGTCTCAGACTTCCAGCCCCCTCCTCTCGGCGTGTAGTCTTCTCCTCTCTCGGTGTACCCCCGCCCCCTGCCCCTGCCAGAACCCCCCAGACCCGCAGAGGAGTGAAGGCTAACGGCGATAGCTGTCCGTTGCTTGTCTGTCCGTTGACCCTGGAGCTAGTAACGGCGGAGCTGGAGGTAGACGCCGTCTGGTTTCTAACGGCTCTTCCCTCGCGGGGCAGTGTGAACCTTCTCGGCGCCCTTATTTCGCCGATTGTCCGCGGCGCTGTGATTTCTGCTCGGTCTGTTGTGCTCCTGCTCTCCGTTCAAGCAGGATTCTCCAGCGGAACAAAAAAAGGCCAGCCCCTCACCCCCCAAAATCTGAAACTTCTTCTTTTCCATTAAAATAAGTGTGAGAGAACTGTTGATGAACTTGCTGTCACACCCCACAGGCTGAAGACGGAACTGCACTGCAGATATGCAAATATTAGTAAGTGTCATGTTAGGCCACAGTCAGTGGGTTCAATTTAAGGTCCCAGTGCGTTTAAAAGCTAAATAAATACAAATAATGATTACTTAACAATGAAACAAGCTACTATGGACTATTTGAAACTATTAATGATATTTATATCTAATTTCAGGATATTGAAGCATTTTATGTATTTCTATTTAAACTATGAGCTGACTGTATGTCAGTAACTACAGAAGCTCTCAATGGACATACATCCATGCATTTTATTTAACATTTTTCCATAATAATGGGTATTTCTGGCTGCGTTCTATGTATATTGGATTACCTATGTTGTTATAATGAGATAACACTGACTTTCTTTGGTATAGAGGTAATTTCTCAAGCTTTTGGAATGAAACAGCTGAAATTAACTTATTTCTTTAAAACAGCATAGTTATCCAAGTTTAACAACATGAATGAGTAAGATCTTTAAAATGAGATATATTTATATATTTTAAAAGTAAACAGATCATTTCTGGTTGTATGTTCTCTGAAGGCTTCCATATTATTGCTGTCCTTTTCATTTTTAGTCAGACTTCAAGTTTACATATCAACCAAGCTATTTATGTCTGGCATTTGGCCAAAACGTAATATCCACATTTCTTTAATGATTTGACTTTTTCTTCATAAATCAGTAATTGGTCACTCTTCACATCTGTCAGTAGGTTTTACAAATTTTAAACCAAGGAAAGTGTTGAAAATCAGCTTTTTTATTCCCTGCAAAATGGTGATTGTGGATATAAAAGATTTTGGCATGATGGCAGAGATATGTGCAAATACATGACAGTGTAACCAAGGCTATTTCATTCATGTTTAGAATTGCAGTGGTTATAGTCCATGTGTTGTATTTTCCTGTCTTATCTTTTTTTTTGTTTTACTCATAAAGTTCAACCAAAAATGTATATTATAACAGGGAAAAAGGGAACCTTTATGAAAATAGAAAAAATATAGGGAATTCATAAAAAGACAGAGATAGACTTAAAATAATGATGACAAGAAAAAAAGACTAAATAAAATACAAAAAAATTCAGGATATCTCAGAAGAATTTTAATTTCAAACATAATAAACAAACCTAATTTGATATACATTAAGAGACAGCCTAGTGTATATACTTCCCTTTTTTATGTTTTATACTCTTATCACACCAGCTTTGTGACTTTTGCCACATCAGACTTGTGCAATTTCAGATAGCTTGTTTTTTTTTAATCCTAATCTAGGAGGAAAAATTCAGTGAGATTAAAAGTCTCCTTCTCAGTAAAGTCCTGGTGAAGACGTAGTTAACATCTCAGATTAAGTTTTTGACAATTACAAGCAGCCATACACAAAAAAGCATGATGATAATACAAAAGGCCACATGAGGGGGTCAATGTGTCAATCATCATCTTGGTCTATGTACTGACAATTCATTTATTGTCTCTGACGTTGCTTGTTTGCAGTTTGTTTGTCTTTTTTGTAAATGTTTGTATAGTTTAGATAGATAGTTTAGATAGATAAGTTGCCTTTTGGGATAAATAAAGTTGTCTGAATTGAAATCTGAACTTAAATCATTAGGAAACAAAAAAGATTGACATTTTCTCCTCCATATAACAAATCTTCCATCATCCTCTACATCAGTGGTTCTTGAAAGATGCGGCAAGTCTAGGTTCTTTATGGGAATTGTTTAACCATATGCTATTGCGACAATGATACAACAAAAAAATAATTTAAAACTTGTAAAAGAGGTGATTTTCGCATGGCTATAAATATGGTGTGCCTTGAGATTTTGTCTTGATCATAGGTGTGAAAACCACTGTTCTACATAACTAATTCTTCACCATCTCCATGTATACAGCCCAAACCTGTATACATCTTCTGTTCCCTCCATTTTTACTTAGTCTTATGTATAAGCTCTGATTAGGTCCTATACAAAAACACAGCTTCTCTTTTTGTTGTTATGTTAATGACATTATTCTATATACTATAGGAGATAAAAGGGGGTTATGGTGAGGGATTATCCCTCCAAGCACAACCACAGAATTGAATTCAATCAACTCAGTTATAGGCAGTTTTACCTTTAAATCTGATGACATACTCTAAGCACCATGCATTGAAATCTACCATTAAAAATCCTCAGAACATAATTTATATGTAATTTGAGATGGCCACTTATTCTGACTTACAAAAAAATGCATACTTCCTCTATGACTTGGTTAGTTGTGATTTTGTTCACCTCCAAAAATATTTAAGATACAGTAAGTCTTATAAAATCATTTGCTGAGACTACCAAGCCAAAAAAAAGAAAAAAGAAAAAGAAAAAAAAAAGAAATATAAAAAATAAAATTGACCTCACCTTAAATCAGCATCGGTAATAATACAAAAAAAGATACATTATAAAATTATTAAATTATTTGCTTATTTTCACGTTTGAAAATCTTTCATATATTTTGTCTTTGGACATACATACTTTATTTATCTTAGGACAACAACACTGGTTTTACCTGTTAACAAGTTAATGTCAGTTGTTTTCCTGAGATCCGTTATCATAAGGTCAAAACAGAAAACCAGTCAAGTCACAACAAAAATCGTCGAAAAGACTCGTTATCAAAGAAAAGGAGAGTAAAATAAAGCCTATTGATGTTTGTTTGTGAAAGGCATCCGTGAGGTAAAACCTTTACCATTATTGTCCTACCCTTCAAGGGTGAAAAAATGTTTGATTATATTAAATAGGCCTTTACATTCTGGAATTCATATTTTTGTTCAGGTCAAATTTATTGGATGTGTTCTGAAGCGCCCACTTTTTGTCAAATAAAAGCCACAAATCTATATATAAGCAGTCATGGATTTACCTCCATGCGTACGGTCCATCCACATGTCTTTGTAATTTACGAACCCATGACAGGAAGCTGTCACTGAACCGCTACGTCACTTTACTCCAATGCGGAAGTGGTCGTCATCGTTAAAGCTGTGAGTTGGAAGGTCTGTGAGATGTGATAAAAATACAGTAATATTGAGAGAAAATAAGCATGAGGTTCAATAGTTCGAATGAAAGAAGAATTTTACATTAACAGTTCGTGTTTTTGGACCCTCTGTTCTTAGGTTAGTGAGTCGTTAGCCTCATAGGCGTTAGTAACACTTGGGTTTTCTGCATGTCTCGTGAGACAGGTTGGCAGTTAACGCTGGAATCAATCACTGACCGTATGGGAAATTGAAGATTTTTATGAATATCATGATAATTAGACATTTTCCTTCCATAAAAACAACGACTTAGCGTTTTTAAACTCTGTTTAATGGTTGAATATAAAGTCGACCTGTCCAAGCCGTTAAAAAAATAAATAATCACTTATTTTTAGACCGTTTGAAGCCTCAAAATGTCGTGGATACGGGAAGGGGAACTAAACCTACTGGAGAAGATTTCAGCCAATATACTGAAGGTAAGCTTTCTGTTATATCTCATTCATGCATCTTTCTCACATCACCAGCTATAGCGTCCAATGCAGTACATTTGTTTTAAAAAGCTAAGGTTATGATTAATTTTAAGATTTAAAAGAAAGTTAGTTGTGAAAAATCCACAAGGACTTTTTTGACAACCATGATGATGGACTACAAACAAAAAAAAATCTCTGCAGAACACAGGGGCTCAGATTTATTTGTCAGGTTCGGCGACTGTTTTCAAAATCTGTGCAACAGAAGCTGAAAATTAAACTTGATTAAATCGTGTATCTTCAAAATGAATTAAAAACTTATTAGGGATTGGCAGTCAAATTTTAGGAAACTTTGCATTAAATTTAGTTTTCATAGATGTTAAAAAACTTATCCTGTTATTTTTCCTTGTGATGTCAAAATGAGTAAGAAAAAGTAATTTCTAGTTAATTTGATATGAAAGAGATTGTAACTGTAGTAGTATAAATCAGCCTTACTCCCATTAAATAATAATAATCTTTAATTTACCGCTAAAATACAGTGAGGGATAGAGCCTGTAGGGTCACTAAGGGGATTGAAAGGTGTGGGACGAAGCTTAAGATTATCATGCTTACCCTCTCTACACAGCATATTCTGCAAGGCAACCCTTAATCTTAGGGACGCACAGTACTGGATTTTTATAGATAGCCGAAGTGCTGATATTTGCCAAATTAATATTAGCCAATAATCTTACACTATCTTAGTTTAGACCTAAAACATCCATCCTTAGAACACCTTTGAAACCCCCCAAGGGTGTCCCGGACCAATTTGGAAATAACGTGCAATTGCGATTATACTGGGCAATATTGTGACCACATTTCTGATATAATACATACATGGTATCATGAGTGTACTTGCTTGGTTATCAAGGAAAATGCTGAGAATAATAGTGGTTTTTAAGTGTGTAATCGTCAACTAAAAAAAATGCAAATATTAAGTAGCATAAAAGGTTTTTCCAGTACTGCTTTCATAATAACTTAATTTTTTTTTTAATGTTTCCTTTTTTGAAAATAAAGGTACTTCTACAAAGTGCAGTTGTGGCACTTTTATAAACTTAAAGGCCTTTCTGCGAGCATTTTTGTAAACCTTTGAAGTACTACTTAATTCAAAAATATTTGTTGCCTTTAGCACTATTTAAAACCTTAAGACATTTTTGTAAAATCTCTCTTTTCCAAGATCAGAGCAAAGATAACTTGTTTTAAGAGTCCAAAATATTAATTATCTGTTGCCTTTGAATTTATTTCACAAAAGTCATGAGCTGATAGAGGTTGCTGATACGTCATATGCTGATAAAGAATGTGAGATATAATTGAATCCTTTGATGGAAGCCCTCAAGCGTAACTTTGGTTGAGATTTTTTTAAATCAGCAATAGGTGAGGCCAGTCACCAAGCTTTCCATGTACAATCAGCGTTCTGTTTTAAAACACAAGAGATCCTTCACATTTAGAAGCAAAAAATTCGACACAGTCTAGATATGAGTGACTAGCATAATAGTTGCTTTATAAACTTTATCAAGCTCTGCTAACAGTATCAGCACCGTAAAGCTGTCTCATTACTCAAATTATTCTATGTCATATTTCTCCTTACCTTTCTTATCTGATTGTGTCTCCAGGCTGGACCCATGCCTAAACATGTGGCCTTCATCATGGATGGAAACCGCCGCTTTGCACGAAAGAAAAACATGGAGCGTCAGGAAGGGCACATGCAGGGCTTTAACAAGCTGGCAGAGGTGAGATTGTGGGGCCATTTAATTGTTTCATTTAATCTTTTTGCACGCACGTGTAATTTCTGTTACCTTCCTGTCAACTTCTACTCCAGACATTACGTTGGTGTAAACATCTGAACATCCCAGAGGTCACAGTCTACGCCTTCAGCATCGAGAACTTTAAACGCACAAAAGATGAGGTGGACGGGCTGATGGAGCTGGCCAAGCAGAAATTTGAGAAACTGCTGGAGGAACGGTGAGTTTTAAGATGAGGGCCATGGAGATTCAGTAGACATTTTACTGTTAGCTGAGCTTTTCAGACAAGTCACATTTTTTTCATATATGAATTACAGCTTCCTACAAGTAAGTTAAGGGAAACCAGAGAAATGCTCTGCAATACTAAGATATATTTTTAACTTTTAAGTCTTTGCAAGTATCAGCCAGGCTTAATAATTGCTATTTATACAGTATTCTTCACAGTTGATCTCTAAGATAACCTACTACTGCACTGATCATAAGACTTGTTTTGGTTTTACTGCAGAATAAACAAATGTACAAAGAAAGGAATTTTATAGCAGAAGTGTATAATATCAATTATCTCCATAGCTATTTTTGCAGATACTGACTCTTCTCTATACACACCAGTATGATTAGCATGCAAAAAATGTCTGTGACTATGCTGCAGTTAGGGGTTTTTGATGCAAACAGATTATTATTTAAAACAAGAACTACTGCCAGGCAGTTATATGCCTAAGCAAGGTATTTGCTGGTCAGACAGTAACAGCACAGTAGTGAGTGAGGAACAGAGGAGGGGATGTTTTCTGTGCTTGTGTAATTCATAGAAATGTTTAAAGCAAGGGCTGACCATGAGACCGATTGACATTGACCTTTCACATCCAAAATCTAATCAGTTCATCTGTACGCCATAGTGGACATTTGTGCAAAGGTTAAAGGACATCCTTCAAAAAGTGCATTCACTGGCAAGGGGTCACCATAAGGTCCAATGGCTTTGACCTTTGACCTATGAGCCCCAAAATTTAATCAGGTCATTCTTGAGTCAGAGTGGACATTTATGAGAAATTTAATAAAAAATCCATCAAAGTGGTCATGAGATATGTTTACAAGACTAGCCTGCACTGACGGAAAGAGAAACTAAAAAGGTAAAACCTCCAGCCTCAGCTATGGCGGCACAGAGGCAGAACAACTGAACTGTACCACTGTACAATAAATTGTTACAAGTTTAGGCCAAAGAAAAATTATCCGTTGGATTATAAGACATCAGGATTTTCAACGTTTTTAAAACCTTGATGCTTTTCAACACTATGTTATTATTAATGGTACAGTCAGTGGTGTAGTGCGGGTTATGTACAGTATACCCACTTACTTTTTATGCTCCTGAGAGTATCAGTAGTATGCTACTTTTTGCTGGGATTGCAAAGACGTGGCCCACTTTACTCTGCCTCTAACTGGCTAGTGTTTGCCACTGCTGTCATTGGATAGCATGCTAAGAATATTAGGGTAAGCCACTGCTGTCAGAGGCAGAGTAGGGTGGGTCATATTCACAGTCCTCTGGAACATGAATGTGACATGAACAGAGCTTATTGTGCTACTTCCTATTAGCTTGCGTCCTCAACATAATTTTATATTAATCTCAATTACTTAAAGTCAAGAAACAAAAGTGGATGATCAGTGTGCAAATACAAAAGGCCCATTCTTAGGTCTAATAAATATTCAAGAGCAGTCTAACACAGGCTCCCTTTTATAGGAAGCACTACACCACTGGATACAGTTATTCATACATTAATCTAATGTATGATGGATAGTATTAAAGACTATCAACACATTAAAGGCTTACATCTGTTTTATAAGACAGGTGCATAGGTGAGGAATTAATCCACCAAAACTTCCTGCACACTGTTTTAATTGCACAGAAGGTGAAATTGGAGCAGACCCCTCTCAACCCAGACATGGACTTTTTGAGCCCCTCTCCTTGGCAAGAGGCTGAGGTCCCTCAGAGCCAATGACAGTTTCTTCCCTTCTGCTGTCAGCCTCATGAACAACACTCCCTCCTTCCTCCCCACATGACTGACTCTCACTGAGTCAGCTGACAACCTTAGAGTCAGCAGACACCATAACACATTTTAAAACAGACTTTATGCATTACATTAGTGCACACCTAACTTATCTTTGCTGTTTACAACTGCACACTTTGTGTGTTATTCCTTTAAAAAGTATTCACCAGTATACCTGCACATCTGTACAGTTCCTCTTGCACCTTTGTACAAACTTTATGGGATGTTTATATTCTTCTTCATATATTTTATTTTGCAACTATATTTTTCTATAGTAATCTGTTAAAGTTCCTAGCCTCTCAATATTTTCATATACTTTTTAATATTCTTATTAGCCACTTTATATATTTATTAGCGCCGTAATGTTTTTTATTAGCCTCTTTATTTATTTATTAGCTTCTTAATATTTTCAGTAGCCTCTTTATTAGTGTTTTAATAATTTCATTAGCTTCTTAATATTTTTATTAGCCTCTATTTACTTCAAAAGTATATGTACATTTATATTTTAAACCTATTTGTTTTGCATCAAATCAAATTCCTTGTATGTGGAAAAGTACTTGGCAATACATTTCTGATTCTGATGTTTCTGTACCAAAATGTTGGCAATGTTTTTGTGCAACTCGAAAGTATATAGGAGTTTGCCTGAATTTTTTCATAACTAGAAACAAAAAATAATTGGCTACTGAAGCTTTTTATGTTTGCATCCATCTTTTTAAGGCAGGCACTGATATTAACTTTTACTAGGGTCATACCCAAGTTTAAAAATTCAGTGTCTGTAAATATGATTACATATTCCACAGTAGAAAATAATCTTTAGAGTTTATAATCTAAGGTTTTTTCTTATGTTTCCTCCCGGTTTAGCTCAGTTGGTAGAGCAGGTGCCCATATATAGTGGCTACAGTCTTTCCCTCTGTTCTCTCCCCATATTTCCTTTCTCTCTTCAGCTATCCTTGTAAAAAAAACTAAACTAAAGGCAAGATGTGCCCCAGGTGGTTAGGTTACATCCCATCTATGAAAGGTGGTCTTTCAAATAGGCATCCTGGACTCAAGTCTGAAAGAGTCGAGTCTAAAAAATGAAATGTAGGGTTATTGTTGTGCTTGCCTTTTTCTTATCCTACCTCATCCCTTTGGTTTAATAAGACACTTTCCCCTAGAGCAGTAATTTTGTCAAAAACATAAAATCAAACTGTTTCAGAGCAATGGAAGTAACCTGATTTATCTTGATACCGATATCAAATTCTGTGCTTTTAAGTTTTTGCGTTTTTTCTTAGAAAGCTGTTGCCTCATAGACAACAACAGTTGTTACCTTTGACAAACCACATTTACATCTGACATTGGGCTGAGAACTGCCAAAGGGAAACTGGACTATCTGGCTGATCACTGTAAATTCCTGTGTTTTGGCCCCTTTGTGTAACTCTGGGTTGAAAATGCAGACGGACACGCTTCAGAATCTTCACATAAATCAAGCACTCTCTCTCTCGTTCTTCCTGTTTTTCTTCATTTTTCTATTTGTTCATACACCTCTCGTTTTTACCCTCTTTTAGGGAGAATCTGGAGAAGCATGGGGTGTGTATTAGGGTTCTGGGTGACTTGAACATGCTGCCACTCGACCTTCAGCAGCTCATCGCCAAAGCTGTGGTCACAACCAAGTCACACAACAAGTACTATTTATTTGCTTCTTGAATTATCATCCTCTAAAGCCATGTACAAATTTATGTTAGAATTTTTAAATAACCATGTGATTGTTTTGCAGATGTTTCCTAAATGTGTGTTTCGCCTACACATCAAGATATGAGATCACAAATGCAGTCAGAGAAATGGCTTGGGGAGTTGAGGAAGGTCTCATCAAAGCAAGGTAAGTTTATCTTCTTAATACTCTTGCACTGTGTATAGTTGGGCATAGAAATACAGAATTATAGAGTGATGCTTACCAAGCTGTGTTTGTGTGTTTCTGTCATGCTCAGTGACGTTTCAGAGGCTTTGCTAAGTGAGTGTTTGTACAGCAATAATTCTCCAAATCCTGACTTGCTCATCCGCACGTCTGGAGAGGTGCGCCTCAGCGACTTCCTTCTTTGGCAGGTAAAGATGATAATGAATACAGGAAAAACACACAAAGTTGTTGTCTTTGACACAAGACATAAGATCTCACCTAAGCTTTGAAAGCAAAAAAAGTTAGATTAGAGATGTGAAATCTCACATTTGGGAGAAAGTTTGGTCATTATGCAACTGAGAAGTAAAGACTGTTACTTTTTTTTGTTTTTTTTTTCAAAGACAGACACTCTGCCAGTTTGACTTGTACTTCAAGTCCTGGTGCTCATTTTTTGCTGCTTACCCAAGTGGTTTTAAACTTTTTTGCCTGAAGCACACCTAATAACCATGTCAAACTCTTAAGGCACAACATGTCCGTGCAAAATATCCTCTGTAACACATGATAACGAGATACAGTACCTTCAGTCGTATAGTTGTAGAAATAATGTATGGTTTCACAGATTCCCGAGGTGCACCAGTGCGGCTCGCCACCAAGGGTGGAAAGAGCATAACTATTATATATAACTATTGAACTCTAGTAAAAGTTTCTTTGATTTAGATTTACATAAGCAGAAGTAAAATTACTGCTTTATAAATGAAAATGTAAAAAATAATTTACTCAAAGTACTAAGAAATTATTTTTTTACCTGAGGAGGTTGAAAAGTAAAGTAAAAAAAAAGCAAGAGAATATGAATTCTCGACCCTATTGCAGTATAGTTGTCATAACTAATTAAAAAAAGCCTTTGGATTTTATCAGAATACAACTTATATTTAACAAAGGTTTATTTCAAGTTATTTTAGTTTGTGTTTGGCATCTAGACTCCTCCCTTTTCACTCATGTAGATTTTGAATAGTTATGAGACAATATCTTAAAACACGACCAAGCCTACAAGCAGATGCAGGTTGTGGTGGGGTTGAAAGAAAGAGCACAGTTCTGATGCCATGTAGTTGGATAGTGATGCAAGTAAGGTGTGGAATCATTACATTTTTTTTGTAATAATTGTTTTCTATGTCTGTAATAAGGCTTATAATTATCATCCATGAAATTAAAGGTTCTATTAATGATTAAAAAAAAAAACTATATTGATTATTACTGAATAAAACTAACCCTTGTACTATAAAACACTTACTAGTTTCTTCTCTGAGACTCATATTTAACTTCTTTTCCGCAGACTTCCCACTCCTGCCTCGTGTTTCAGTCTGTTCTGTGGCCTGAGTACTCTTTCTGGAACCTGTGTGAAGCCATCCTCCAGTTTCAGTTAAATCACAAATCAATTCAGGTAAGGCTCACATCAAGACACAGTTTGTTTGCTGTGACTGATATCAGATTGTTAGATGAAACCAGAGTGGCCTTGTAGTAAACAGAGCTTTGCAGAGGGCCATGATTTTAGAGAAAACAAAAGGTACTGATTTTATAATCACTAATTCTAACACAATTTTTAAAATACTATTATCCAAATCATACCTGCCAACACTGCCAGTTTTCCTGGGTTCCTCCCGTATTTTGGGCCACCTCCTGTTTTGTCACTTCTCAAGGGAAACTCCTGTAATTTTCATGGCCCTGCTGTCAATAGACAACACAGATTCATATGTTGTGTATGCTGTATTGTGTTTTCTGGGAATACCAAATTTGCCAGATTGTGTATGAATGTCATAGCCTTGCAAAGCAGATGGATTTGCCAGACTCCATGTCTGTCATCAAGCAAGTCCATCTTTCTAAGCTCTAGTCCACAATTATTTTGCCAGACTTGAAAACAGTTCAGAATAATTAGCGTCATTCAAGGAGAACAAGGTGGTAACCCTGAGAAGAGTTAAGTTGTAATGCAAGTCGTTAGCAATGGAAAGTTCTTGGAAAGCTGAGTTCAGTTTCACTGGCCACACCCAGGCCTGATTACCACCAGACTGGTTAGATCAAGAAATCACTTAAATAGAAGCTGTCAGACAAAGTGAATTAGGCTACAAGATCTCAATAAGAAACGCATCTTGCCACAATCCAAAGAAATTCAAGAACAAATGAGAACCAAAGTGATTGAAATCTGTCAGTTTGGAAAAGGTTACAAATCCATTTCCAAGGCTTTGGGACTCCAGCAAACCATGGTCAGAGCCATTATCCACAAATGGAGAAAACTGGGAACAGTGGTGAACCTTCCTAGGAGTGGTCGGCCAGCCAAAATGACTCTAAGAGTGCAATGACAACTCATCCAGGAGGTCGCAAAAGAACCCAGAACTATTTCCAAAGATCTGCAGGCCTCACTGGCCCCAGTTAAGGTCAGAGTTCATGCCTCAACCATAAGAAGGACCCTGGGCAAAAATGGCATCCATGGGAGAGTTCCAAGGCCAAAACCACAGCTGACAAAAAAGAACACAAAGACTCATCTCACATTTGCCAAGAATCATCTTGATGACCCCTGAGACTTTTGGAGAAATATTCTGTGGACTGACAAGACAAATGTTGAACTTTTTGGAAGGTGTGTGGCCCCTTACACCTGGCATAAAAGTAACACAGCATTTGATAAAAAGAACATCATGCCAACAGTCAAACATGGTGGTGGCAGTGATGGTCTGGGGCTGCTTTGTTGCTTCAGGACCTGGACCACTTGCTGAAATTGATGGAATAATGAATTCTGTTGTCTACCAGAAAATCCTGAAGGCAACGTCCAGCCATCAATTTGTGCCCTCAAGCTCAAGCGCTCTAGGGCTCTGCAGCAGGACAACAGTTTGAAACATACCAGCAAGTCCACTTCTGAATGGCTCAAAAAACAAACAAACAAAAAAAAAAAAGTTTTGGAGTGTCCAAGTCAAAGTCTGGGCTTAAATCTGATTGAGATGCTGTGGTGTGACCTTAAATGGGGAGTTCATGCTGGAAAACCCTCTAATATGGCTGAATTAAAACAGTTCTATGAAGAAGAGTGGGCCAAAATTCCTCCACAGCGATGTGAAAGACTCATCACCAGCTATCACAAACGCTTAATTTCAGTTATTACTGCCAAGAGTGGCACAACCAGTTCTTAGGTTCAGGGGGCAATTACTTTTTCACATAGGGCCATATAGGTTTGGATTTTTTTCCCTTAATAAATAAAAACATTTAGAAACTGCATTTTTTTTTGACTCGGGCTGTCTTTGTAAGATGTTAAAATGAAGCAAAAAAAATCAGGAATCAGGAGGAAAATACTTTTACTACGTCACTGTATATCAAGCAGAGAAATGAGAGGAGGTTTAAAATGAAAATCAAGGACTATAATATTTAACAGTGATATTTAGTATTATAGTATAGTGTTAAAGATCTTGTATCTTAATCAAAATCGGTAGATTCAGAGGGAGTTGGTGCATCAGTGATCCAAACTGTTTCTCATTTTAAACCGTGTTTTCAACAAATTTGTCCCATACTCATACCATATGGTGCCACAGTGAATTTATGCAGCATTTTCCTGCATTAAGAGTTTTGTACTTAAGAGAATTAAGTATTTTGAGCACGATTCTTGCAATCTCACACTGGAATTTAAGGCTTTGTTTGACTATCTTGGACTTAAGATGAGCATAACGTCAGTTTAAAGACATCTCTTAGTAGGTATGATTCTGAGTCAAACCGTCCCAGCACACAGCTGACTGTTAATATGTGACAGCAGCTGTGACACAGGGAGGAGGAGGAGACAGGTTCTTCAGTCAATGATTGACTAGGTCTGCTCAGTTCTAATCATAAAAAAACATTGCTCCATTTTATGCCGTTTAACATCACAAAATGACTCCAGTACATTTCTTTCATTCACCTGCTCTGGTGGCCAGTAGGGTGAGCAAATTCCCCAGACACTGCTCAAAAATGCTTGCATTTGGCTAGTGGCGGGTGCTCCCCACTCTGGGATAAAAATTTACAGATTTAAAGGTATTCACCCTTTGATGTTAAAATCAGTACACAAAAGTGGAGAGGAAAACTTCTCTGTCATCATTGCATCTGCATCATTAGACTATGGATCATGATGTGGGAGCTTCTGCAGTTTGGTCTCAAAAACCCCCTGAAGTCACCTAATGGCAGACATCACTCAGGTCACTTCAGGTTTTATCTGGTATTTTCTACGGACAAGATGAAAAATTGAACCATCGATAAACTATTAAGAAGGACACTTGTACAGATGCACCTGATTTTAACCCCAAAATACATCTGTGAGTGCTTATAGAACATATACATACAGCACACTATATATTATAGGGGTGAGGGGAAAAATCGATACACCATAGTATCGTGATATTTTGCGTGGCGATATATCGTATTATATCTTCAACCAGGTATCTATTTTTTAAAATTTATTGCTAATATGAACTGAAGTCTTTGATACTAGGTAAATAGCATCAGTTGCCTTTCTGTCCACTTGATGATGCTGTTGTGCCCTTTGTCAAGTGAGGTCAGCAGAGGTGATGGTCAAACAGCAGGAGAAAGTTAGTACAACCAATATGGCTGCACCAGGGAAAGGACTTTAGGAATGCAAGCAGGGCATGAACAACATGGACATGACACATGGGGTTTGCAAGAAGTGCTGCGTAAAAATAAAATACTGCTGTAATATGATAAAATCAAAGCTAAACAGCTGAAAAAATTGTATAGATAGCAATATAACGCAATATATGATTTAAAATAGGGATGCATGATATTGGATTTTTGCTGATATCCGATATGCCGATATTTTAAAACTCATTTTGGCCAATACCAATAATTAATTACATTTTTTCCACTGTAAAAGACACCAATTCCATCCTGTGCTACAAATATTTTATTAAATATTGGTAGTCTGTTTATTTTAGAAACTGACAACAGTGCAAAAAAGAAATAGCTTATAAATAGATTGATTCTCCTTATTACTCAGCCAGTTTGCAGGATGGCTCCCTGAGATACTCTTGACAAAGTGCTTGAAATAACAACAACAACAACAACAAAAAGGCAGATTCTTAAATGCAAAAAATCTAGCTATAGTTCAGAGCTTAAATATGCTTTTACATTTCTGAGACACAAGATGAACAACAGAAATAAAACTTCAACTGAAGTAGTTCTGCTAATTCTGCTTTAAACGGCACAAACTAACTAAGCAACCAAGTTTAATGGGCATTTCGCTGTAAACACCCCCGTAACAACACAGTGACACCCACATCTCTAATGCAGGAGACAGAGCGCTATGCACGGGAGACTTGGCACACAGAAGTCCATCATTGCTTTTGCCATGTTTCGCGTACCGCCATGTAGCACAACATGCACGTTCTTTATCTCTGTTTTCCATATCCGAAACATGTTAACAAAAGTGAGAACCGGAACACTCCTGTGAGTGTAGGACAGGCTTTTTAAGAGTGAAATCCTCGTATCCACTGAGGCAGTGAGGCTCAATGTGCTAACAGGACAAACACTTGACGTCCATATATCTGTGGTGAAGCTAATGTGTTTAGCTTTAACGAGGAGCTTCTCTACGTGACTGGAAACAAAGTTTTGCAGTTCAGGTAAGGCTACAAGCACCTGCTAGGCATAACGTACCGGGACTTTAAATGCATCATTACCACACAGAAGCCCGTATCTTCCACTACGCTGAAAGGCTGATTATCAAGAGCTATAAATTAAATGATTTTCCTCTTCAGCTCCTTACCTTTGGGTGGTCGCTGCTGTATTTTTTAGCTTTGTCAAATGACTTAAGTAGAGGCTGCTGACAAGTTTTCCCTGGCACAAAGTTTGGTCATTCTTTCTCTGAAGAAAGTCCTTGTAGTTATCAGGTTGACATTTTTTAGATGCAAAATTAAACTGGTGGTTTTAAAGGCGTGTTGTCGAGCTCCTTCTCGCATCACATGTACTTTACAAGCGATGCAAACAGCTACTTTGCTGTCTTGTTCCCACACCTCAGAATTCTTCCACACAGACATGTTGAGTTTGTTGTTGTTGGCGCACAAACGGCGTCATCGTGTGCACCTAATTATGACGTCACATTATCGGCCATACAGATTGGCGTAACTTTTATTATCGGCCAATAATATTGTGCATCCCCAATATATAATAAATAATATCTAATTATAATAATATGTGTAATGCAAAGTGTCTGTAATCGCAGTAATATCGAATCGTGGCATATCTTGATAAAATTGTATTGTGGGACCACTTGTGATTCCCACCCCTAATATACTGCATTTTTTTCCTGTACACTAATTGTTTCTGCTCTTCAGTCCTATCTGATATAGGAAGAAATCTTGTTGACTTACATCTCTACACTCAAATGTAAATTAACATGACTACACATCCTCTGTAAAGACTGTTCAAATATTTTTAATCATTGGTTACATTAGGTGAACATGAACATAAATATGTTCTTACCCAAGTACCTGGATTTAAAATGTAATAAACACAAATCCAATGTGTCATGTCTAACTGTGGTTCAATATGTTTCGTTTCAGAAAGCTAGAGACCTCCATCGAGAGCATCAGGCTTTACAGCAGCTGGAGGCGGACCGTGCCTGTGTAGCGGAGCACCTGCAGCATCACGGGAATGGAAAGCCTGTGGATGCCCAGAGAAGACACGAGGCGCTGCAGCACTATATCGCCTGCAGGGAGGAACGAATTCAAGACTTCTTAGAAGCACTGAAGCACAAGAGAGACTCTTTCTTTAATGACTTAATGAGCGAAGCCGTCGTGGCTTAGGATGGCTCTGAAAACAAACCCCATGTTGAAGTGGGGATGAAACCTCTCCCGTCCTCTTCCCTAAAGGGCTTCTGTGGAAAAAAGGAAGAGTGAACAGGCCCTGGGAACGGTTTCTTCACGTTACTGGTTAGTGCAAGATGAGAGGGAAATTTTACCCCTATGGGGCTGTAGAAAAAATGAGATATTTATGATTGTAGATTTAAAAAGTCTAATACATGGAAATGCCTGGTCAAAATTTAGTTCTATACTTGTGAAAATTGTTTGTGAAATGCATGCCATTGATCGGCTGTTCAAACACTGAGTGAAAGTTCAGGGGTTCAACATTTCAGACACGATGCCATCCAGATTTTTATGAATCAGTCCAGTTTTACATTTTTTCGTTCAGTTTCTTCGGATGTGTTGTTTGTTTGGTGAGCGTGATGTCAAAGACATAACTAGATTTTGACCAGCTTTCTCTAACAGAATAAAGTGATTATTGTATGTCAAATATGATCGATGATGTGTCATTCATTGCTTCAAACTTATACACTACAGATCAATGATAGTGCAGTTTTTGATTGTTTAGTCCTTAGCTCAGCCAGTTTTTAATCCAGATTTTTATGTAATGGTTTAACTTAGGTCAAAGAGAAATGCCAAATCCTGATTGTCAGGCAATGAATCTACTTCAGAAAAGATCATTTGTTCATCACTATGCTAACTGACCTTTTTTCTGTTGGGGAGCAAAGACTGTATTATTCACCAAAGTCTTATTCCCATCCTTACTGAGAAAACAGAAGAAGAAGAAGAAGCATATCAGTCTGAAAATAAATACAGTCGCTAGAAAAAGTATGTGAACCCTTTGAGATTTCTTGGATTTCTGCATAAATTGGTCATCAAATGTGCTCCGATCTTCATCTAATTCACAACAACAGACAAACACAGTCTGCTTAAACTAATACTGCACAAAAAAATGATAGGTTTTCATGTTTTTATTGAACAAAACATGTAAACATTCACAGTGCAGGGTGGAAAAAGTATGTAAACCCCTAGGCTAATAACTGGTTGACCCTCACTCTCTTGAGGTCATGCCACAGCATCTCAATCGAGTTGAGGTCAGTATTAGTTTAAGCAGACTGTGTTTGTCTATTGTTGTGAATTAGATGAAGATCAGAACACATTTGATGACCAATTTATGCAGAGATCCAAGAAATCTCAAAGGGTTCACATACTTTTTCTAGTGACTGTATGACCAAATTACAAAAAAAAAAAAAAAACAACAACCAAAACATACTAAAGAAAAAGTGTTGTGTAATCTGGTTACCATCCTGCAAGAGTTATCTAAACTGTCCCTGGTTGAGGGGTACACTGTGGACCAGTCAATCACAGGTCTGATCTGTAGTGACAAACATTCACACTCATACCTACAGACCATAAAGAGTCACTAATTAACCTTATAAGCATGTCTTTGGACTGTAGGTGGTAGCCAGAGTTCTTGGAGGGTCCAAACATCCACAGGGGAAACATCAACTCCACACAGAACAGCTCTGTCCAACCGGGTTTCAAATCAGAACTTTCTTGCGTTGAGGCAGCAGCTCTAACCACTGCACCACCATGTGACCCTTTTTAAAGATAACAGTATTCAATTTCATCAAGATGCAGTGGCTTTGACAAGTATTCATCCCCTTGGGTGTTTTACCCTTTAATTGATTTTATAAATCAATCATGGTCAACATATTAGGCTTTATTTACTTCAATAATTACAGAAAAACTCTACTGTCAAAGTGGAAACAGATTTCTACCAAGTAATGTAAATTAAACAAAACTATGTAAGGTAAAATAAGTGACTGCATATATTCACCCCCTTCAAGTCAGTGTTTAGTTGATGCACCTCTGGCAGCAATCACAGCACTGAGTCTGTGTAGATAGATCTCATTCAGGCTTACACATCTGGACACTAATTTTACTCCATTCCTCTTTGCAAAACTGCTAAAGATCTATCAGGTTGTGAGGGGGGTCTGGGCATTGACATGGCCACTACAGAACATTCACCTTGTCTTTAAACCTGTAGCTGTCGCTGTATGCTTCAGGTCATTGTCTTGCTGGAAAATAAATCTTCTCCCAAGTCGTATAGTTCTCTTGCAGACTAAGTGAGATCATCCTCAAAGATTTTCCTATATTTTGCCTCATTCATGTTACCCTCTACCTTTAGAAACCTTCTAGGGCCAGCTGCTGAGAAGCATCTCCACAGCATGATGCTGCCACCACCATGCTTCACAGTGGGGATGGTGTGTTTGTGGTGATGTGCAGTGTTTGGTGTCAGCCAAACATCTCAAAATGTCTGATAGCCAAAGAGCATAATTTTGGTCTCATTAGTCCAAAGAACTTTCTTCCACTTGACCATGGAGTCTCCTCTCTCTCAGGTAACAGTTGTTGTATGCAGGGCCTCTCCCATCTCACCTGCTATAGCTTGTAACTACTTCAGAGTAGTCACAGGTGTCTTGGAGGCCTCTCTCACTAGCCTCCTTCTTTCACAGTCACTTGGTTTGTGAGGACGACCTGATCTAGGCAAATTTACACATGTGCCATACTCCTTCCATTTTTGATGATGGATTTCCGGGATGTTCAGTGCCTTGGAATTTTTTCCCCTGACTTAGACTTTAACCTTTCCTCTGAGTTGCTTGGAGTGTTCTTTTGTCTTTGTGGTACAATGGTAGTCAGGAATACTGATTAACCAGTGAGTGGTCAAAGGTATTAGGCATTTCAAAATCTTATAAATTTCGTAGTCTCAAAAATAGTCTCTTGGAAAAAAAATGATTTTGTAAAATAACTGTCTAACTTTAAGTCAAAAATATATTGCACTTATTTAATGCCCCCTCACATGCCATGTCTGGATAAGCCTTTTGTTTCAATGCATGCAAGAACACAAATATGATCTTATGGACATGCAATGATGGAGAGATGCCAGAGTGAGGACTGCAGCCCATGATGAAAAGGGTACCTCAACAGTCCTTGGGAAATGAACTGGCACCTCTCCAGCTACCAGTCTGAACTCAAAACTTCATCTAGGACTTGAACTGGCAACATTTTTACTCCCAACCAAAATCCTTAGACTAAGCTGTTGCCACAACCAAATCACATAAATCAGGCCTAAACTTTTGTTAAAAGAAAATATCTTGTCAATTTACTAACAAATCACTCTTCTCTGTTTGGCAGTCAGATGGTGAGTCTGGGTTCGGCAGATGCCAGAGTACGCTACCTGCCTAACTGCACTGTGGTAACTGTGAAGCTTGGTGGAGGAGGGATAATAGTATAGGGCTGTTTTTCAGGGTTTGGGCTAGGCCACTTATCACCAGTGAAGGGCGACTTTAATGCTTCAGCATACCAAGACATTTTGGACAATGCTTTGCTTCCAACCTTGTGGCAACAGCCCCTGTCGGTGTAATGGTCAAGCAGCCAAAAACTTTTATCTATATAATGTATGTTATTTGACCTCTCCATGTTGTCTGATTTTTTGAATATTTTTATCATTTTCATTATGTACATGCTTGACGTACACGTTTAAATATAAATGATCAAAAGGTCAGGGACTATGGATAGAAATTTGCCTATAGCTTTTATCTGGCACATGCACACTGTCCCCTACATAGATAAATAAATAGAACTGATAAAAATGGGTGCTATAACGTATGGTTTGACCTCAGAGTTTTAAATGGACTATTTCAGATAAGATACATCACACCAGTGTTCTTCTCTGGTGATCTATCCCACTTTAAAAGCCAGTTAAATGCTGTCCCTCGCGAGATGCAGAAAAATACGCTAAACCAGGCACACAGTAATGGAAGTGCGTTATTTATAACTGACAGAAACCGTGCACACAGCGCCCCACTACGGCCAACAACGGTATGTTCTCGGAGCGTCCCCCAAGTTCCACCCTGGCTCTTTAAGGAATAGGAGGCGCCTTGAGTCACGTGACACATTTTCATCCAATGACAGGCTTTGAAACACAAAACTGGTTCGAACCGGTTTAGTTCTTATATTGCAGTGTATAAACTACAAAAACATTCGTTTGCATTATACATTCGCCATTTTACACTGCAACCGCCCGGTTGTCCTCCGTTATCTCTCCACTAAAACCCGCTTTTTCGGTTATTTTTTGGTGAGCTTTCTGCTCATTTTCTGTCAACAACATGGGAAAAGCAAAGGTATGATTTTAATAATATCTTAATTTTTAAAAGTCCTTGCATCCTATTCGTGATTGTATCTTAAATTTGACGCTAGTCTGCGGTCGATGTTTCTGCATCAGAGGAGCGTCATCATCCTTCACAAACCGCAGCCATGGCGGTCAGACAGCAAAGACCTGTTCAGGCATCTTCCCTGTCTTCGAGGAAATTCTTTTTTCCAGGCACCAACTAAGCACGTCGTTTAACCGGTTTTACACGACTGTCTACGTACATTCATGATTTCACGGCCTGCGGCAAACACAGAACTTGTGCAGCCTTTGACATTGCGCCGTGCAGAATATCATGCACCGCCTGTCTTTTCCCTCTGTGACAGTGGGCTGGGGGTGGGGGGGATCTTGACAGGTCAGGCGCGGCAGTCAATTTTAAACACGACGTAAATGCACAAATGTTCATCTATTAGGCCAGTGCGCATGCATAATGTGTGATCTCAATACAAACAACGTTGAATTGGTAATAAGAAACCAGACTAAGTTAAAGCACGGATTGCAACATTCGAGGAAGGAGCTGGGGGAGGGGATGTGGCAAATCCTTTTTTTTTTTTTTTTTTTTTTTTTTTCCCTTCACTGTTTTGAATAAGAAATGTCCGTTTTGTTTATGCACGTCGATTCAAAACGGGATTGACATTCAAATCCAGTTCGATACAATCGATGAAAACCTCAACATTATCCAATTCGGTTGACTGTTTTATTCGAGTGCGCATCGTTTAATTATCAAATGCAGCATTTAAAACGTTAATTGTATTCGATTATTTTTTATATGTTTGAGCCAAGAGCAGTCAGTCACGCGTTTTCCGTTAACGCCTTACGTGGAAATGTGTGGCATTTGTTAAAAAAAAACGTGTGAAGATATAATTAAATAAATCATTTTAAAATATATTTGAATACTCATGTACTCTTAATTGCCGTCCAAGCGATTTTTTTAAATGTTCCAAGTCAGACGTGGCACGTGCTTCGCTGCATTGATAATATGGCGGTTGTACAGATTAGTAAAGTAGTAATCTTATCAGTCCCCTAACAGCTGTCTGTCGGCGCGCGCTGATACAAAACAAAGGAAGCTGTCAGGGCGCCAACGCGCTGCTGTCATGGTGACAGGACTGCCCCGATTTGAATTCAAATACGGGCGGGAAATTCTTTGTGGCGTTCAAATTATCTGCATCAGTAGACGTTTCTTTGCTGGAAGTTTGGCCTGGTCCTTCAAGATTATTTGCGGATTATAAACTGTGACGTTAACATTATTATGTTTTAGTATAAATGTATATATATTTTCAAATTGTAATATTTTGTTTTTCTCTTTTTTTTGTCTTTCAGAAAACTGTCCCTGTTGAGGTTTGTTGAAGAAAAAGAGTATTATTAATATTATTCATTCACACTTATTATTATTCGTTTTTTAACAAATAAAATATAGTATTGATGAGGGCTGCTTCGTTATGAATGAGTATGAAAAATCATAATTATTTTTTATTCATATCAGGGTCTTGATTGTTAAGCATAGTTACACATTTTATATATCAGCATATGCCTTACTCATTTATCAAACTTTAACACTCCTAACAATTTAATATTCTTGGCATTTTTAACTAATGAAAAAAAAAATTACTTTGAAATCCTTGAGAAGTCTGAAAATTGGACTTTTAAAATTTTAGGCCATAACAAGTCTTATTTTCACTCATGAGAGGTCAAATTTTAGATGGCACTTTGACTAGGTATGATTTTATCCAATCTTGATTTTCTAGCTAAATGTATTTGATTTTAAGAATTATTTTTTGCGTATATGCTCATTCACCTACTAAAATATGTTCTGATGAATATCACTGTAAAGTACACTGATAGAGTAGAGGCATTTAATATGCCAGAAATAAACAAAATTGGCATTAATTCCCCTTAGTGTGACCCTTAATAAACTGTGCGTTATATCTGAAAAATTCAATCTGGTCTGGTGTACAGAGAAGTCCCACGTGCCTCTTATTTTTGACTGTTTGCCATGCAAAAAGTGGCAAACTTCAGGTGTTAAAAATGATATTTAAAAAATGTGTATGAACCCTGAATAAGAGAGAGAAAATATAGACATATTTAATAAATAAATAGACAGTCAGTTGACAATGCTTTTTAGGAAGTGAGGTTTACCCTTGTGGTTAAAATATAAACACAGACCACACAACAGAAACTAAGGGCAAAATAAGGGCAACACATCATGTGGCACTTTTTCATTTTGAGTATCCCATTTTCAGGATAAAAACATAATTGCCTGGTATTAACTTGAATGAGTTTTAACTTTAACAATAGATTGATGAGATGCGTGGTTAGGCTGCAGTTATTTTGTTACAGAAGTTTAGTTGAATGGTTATAAACATACCTATATGTTAAAAGGTCAAATGGATTCTGTCTGCAAACATGACTTAATTTTTGTCTGTCTTCTGTCTTAACAGCAAACAAGGAAATCTGCTCGGCTGAAGTTGGTAAGCTGCTTAGAAACACAACACTATTTGTTTGCTTTGATTATTCTTGGTACTCATTCAGAAGGGAATTGTTTACCAACAAAAGCGTCATCAATCTCTTCTTTGCCCTTTTGCACAGTGCATAAATGCTAATTTGTATATCAGTGTGTCCACAAGCCTTTACTCCTCTGCTGTTTTGTAATGACAGTAAAAAAAAAAAGAGGTTATAATTTATAATGGTTACTACACTAAATACACAGTATAATGTTTCACTAACACCCCACATTCTTGGCTGTTTGGAGTTTGTGAATTACCATTTTGAAGTTTTTTTTCCCCTCATTTAGCTGAAAACGTCACTTCCAGCAGTGGAGAAGAAAAGGGCCCCTGCAAAAGTATGAACAACTCTGTTAACTCTTGCTATCTGGTTATGCTGTGTGTCACTTGATTTATGGTTTTGTATTAGTTGAAGGGAAATTTAGTTTTCACCAGCTCAAATGGGAATATATAAAGATAAAACTCTGTGAAGCAATTAAGATGCAAAAGAACACAAGGTTCTTCCTGTTGCACTGAGGCATGTGATATTTGTCAATTGCTGCAGTGATATTTGTTTGTGACCTTTTCTAGAGGGGACCCAAAGAAAAGAAGGCTAAGGGAGGTGAAAATGCCAACGCCAAGACTGAGGTTTGTTTCTTTTTATAAGACAAAACTATCATTAGAAATCTTGCGATGCATTTTTATTACTTTTTATGTTTTGTTTTGTTTTGTTTTTTTTTTTGGTAATGTTTAACTAAGGTAAGGCATGTGAGCAGCTTAGCCAAACACAAAGGAGTGTAGAAGGGACAAACAAGGTGTAAGCTTTTTACTAGATTAGAGGAAGTATTTTCTCAAGGAATATGTTAACTCTTTTTTATTACAGTGAACTTAAATAAATCGAAGAAAGTAAAAGATACTTTAAAATGTTTGAATTGTCAATTTACAGGAACAAGAGTACAAAAAAATTCAACCAATATTTGGCAAACACAAAAAAGATGAGGTTTTTCTTTTAAATACTTTAAAACTGAAGTACTTAAATCTTTAAAGATTATGTTTAAACATCTTGAGTTAAGTTTTTAGACACTGAAGTTGTGATTTCTTGCTGCATTAATCTGTCATTCAGTTCAGTTAAAATTATTTTGTTTGATGTATTTTATTTGGTACATTAAAAGTATCTGAAAAGACTGGTTGTTCCCAAATTGGGGGTCACGGTGCCTCAAAAGAATATAAATAGATAAATAAAATACATTTGAAATTATTTCAAACTGTTTATTTCACCCATTCGGCAGCGTAACTAGTTCATCGGCAAAAACAGTTGTTTCAGACTGTGGCGTCTGCATGCTTTTAGAAGTAAAAGCAGTGTTACGCAGTGAATTAATATTTTTTAAGGTAACATTAAGAAAGACAGACAAGTATGCTCCTAGTCTAAAAGCTGGTGTAACAATCAAGGTGATAATAACATGATACCAACACAATCACTGCTTCTAACATGTTTTGTCTCATTTTTTTATCCCTAGGATCCAAAGGTCGAAGCAACTGAGCCAACTGAATAAGAGATGATGTGCTCACTCTGTGTACTTGGTGATTGTACAGTTTTAAATAAGTATTTTTTACCAAGTTTTATATTACAAATGTCATTTATAGGTTTGTTTTTGGCTTGCACTTGATGTAACGAAAACTGTCACACTCATATCTGCTTAAAAACGATTACCGTCCATATCTTGTAGACGTGGCATTCTTAGTTTGTCTAATTCTCTATTTTTTTTTTTAACTGCTGAGTAATAGGTATTTTCAACAAGCCTGGTTTTGAATCTAATTTTAAACTTATTATAAGGCAGCTAAAGCATATTGTTAAAATTGAAGGGGGTGGGATTTTTTCCATTTGCTCCTTGTATTTTAATGTTGAACTAATACAAAAAAGATCGCTTACCAAATGTTTAAAAACACTGTATGTTGACATGAGTTATAGTAATTGAAAATGCCACAGAAAAAAAAATACTGTTATTAGGTCAGAAAATTGACATATCCCAAAAAATATGTATGTTGTGAACCCGGTCATCTTGATAAGAAATTATCTTAAGTTATGTTCTGTTAAGCGAACAGTATGCTTTTCTGATTCAATGTTTGATCTAAATGTTCTTAAATAAAAATTTCAAAATGTCAGCTTGGCTTCAGTTTGGTCTTCAATCATTAAACGATAAAAATATATTTTGCTTTTGTTATGGAAACGTGATGAAAACATGCATAAAACATTACACATAACTGTAAAATGTTAAGAGTTTAGCTAATAGCCTTTTATCTTTAGCCTCTTTGTTCTTGGCAGCACTCAACAATCCTCCAGGGTACATTTTCTTAAAGACCTAAATTTAAATCCCCTGACATGCTGATAGCAAATTATTTTTTCCGTTAAGGCTTTTGGACACTAACGCCATTAAAACGCACTCTGAAACGAAGAATCGACCGTTAGTTCCATCCAAGCAATCTGATTGGACAAGAGGCATTCCATGAGCGACGATACAGGAGAACATCACCGCGACTTTTCACAATAGGTATCACTGCGCCTGAGCAAAATCGTTCAAAAATGAAATGTAGTGCGGAATATCGAGTGTTTAAATGAAGGTAATATTGTCAAAAATAAGTACTGTATATATGAAGATGTATTTGGATTAGTCTACGATCAAGAAAAACATCTATTAGGGAGATACAGATCATGGTTATCGCCTAGACCGCACATATTCGCACCAGAGAGGAACATGGCGGTGTATGGACACGATGTTATACCTAAATGGTCAGTGAAAATGACCTGAATTATCTCACTGTATCTCCCTCTTAATTAAGATTCACCGTGTTGTACAAAATGTCGATATTCATGTATGCAGGTTTAAAATGCAGGAGTGCAATAACCCTCCATGTCTTTCCGTGTTATTACCAGTAGAGGGCGGTGTCACCTCACCACAGACTGCTGGGGCAGTTTTAGTTCCTGCGGAGGTCTCCCTCTCCCCAAACGTCTACAGGATGTGAAAGTCGGTCAAATATGACGCGGTTTGTTTTGAACTCTTTTTTTATTAGACTGTTTCCTCACTTGATTTTGGACGAAGCTGAGAGATTTTCAGTAAATATCTACAGTTATGTTATATATCAAAAGTCTTCGGTCACCTGACCATTATACCAACAGGGACTGATATCTTATTCAAATACATGTACTTTAACATAGAGTTGGCCCCTCTTTTACGGCCACAAAAGCTCACACTCTTCTTGGAGCTATGGAGCTACCACAGCAAAGTTACAGCTACCAATTATTAGAGGTAAATGCATTCAAAAATGAAAATATGTAAATACCAAACATGAATTCAAGGTGACTGCTGCAGCATTGTGCTGGTTGGGGTCGGTGAGTTCAGATGCTGAAATGCAAAAATGCAGCCTGACACATACTACAGAGTCCACAGATGTGTTTAAGGGGTTAACTTTTACCTCATTATACATGTGGTGAAGCTCGGGACAGAAAGGTGACACCAGGGGGGAGCATGACAGGGGGACAAACATGCAGGAAGGGGGCTAAGACACATAAAAGACATGCAGGTTGTTACATACATTTGAAGACAAATGCTTCGATGATGACAGTAACAGTCCCTTAATGCATCTAACACCATTTTTACTCATATCACAAAATTTCCATCAAAATCTGGATTTCATTTTCATGATGGTCCTCCTGCTGTGACCTTTGCCCCACATGTGAAGTGACATAACAGGTCACCTATTTCAACGTTGTATTTACTCCACAGTATGTGCAGCCTCAGTGTGCAGGACACCATCATTTTCTACAAGGGACAGTTATGAATCTTCTGACTCTTGCCTCATAAAAGGATGGGGGCATTTTCTTTCCTGTTTTAAAAATACAGAATCTTTTCTATGGTCCTATGCTGAAATGAGATGAAAGTTCCTCATCCATCATCACCTGCAAATCATGTCATGCTTTCATACATGCATAAAACTGGAAATTTCACAAAATTCAATCTTGATGTCTATATTTGCTTAATAATTAAGAATTAAGAAATATTTTTAAACCAAAACTTGCAATATTTTTAAATCTTCCAAAAATATTAAAGTTTGAACATTTACATGACAGTTTCAACTGTGCAACTCTATCACAAGTAGCAATAAACTCTACAAACTCAGTTTTTCCTGAAGATTTTTCCTCATAAAAAAACAAGAAAACAAAGACTTCTGCTTTCTGTACTGCCAGCTCTAAGTCATCTCCATGGAAGATTTTCAAGTAAAAACAGTTTAAGGCTTTATAGATGAAAAGTCCTTAAGGTAACCTTGCAAAGCTGATGGATTGGCCAGATTCCCAGCCTGTCGTCAGGCAGATCCATCTTGCAAAGCTTCCAGCCAAAATGTTTGTGCCTGGTCTGAGAATGACTAGACCAGCCAGTGTCATCTGAGTAGACCGTACCCATGGGGGGGTTTAGTTTTACATCAAGCCAGTAAACAATGGTGACCAGTGAGGAGAGATAGGCTTAGTTATAGCAGCAAAACATTGCTGCTTTATCAGAATGGTGCATTTCCTTATCATTAGAGGAGCAGCAACTTGGTGGACAAGATATTTTTGGTCTTCTTCCAACCAGTTTTAGCAAGAGTTTGATTCACCAGCTGGCTCCACTGATAGTGACCAATGATAATGGCTGCATGTCGAGCTTGTGTTATGGAGTTTACTATTTCATACATTTCGTTGCTCTGATTGGCCCGTAACTGATGTTGCAGACTGAAGATTTGTTCAATCACCTTCTAAAAATTTTTCAAAAGTCCCACCCTTCTCAAACGCCATGAACTGTTGCCTGATAGATATTAAATGTATCGCATGCTATCGATATATCAAACAATCCATCTGGCATGTCAAGTTATCCTTAAAGTACTTGGAAAACAATATAAATCTGAGATTCAGTGCTTCCATCATAACCAGCCAAAGACAATTATTGAATTTGCATGACTGTATTCAGTTAGGCTCCAACCACCTTCAGGTATAATGGGGGTCCCTGGTCTCTGGCACCTTTGAGGGTTGAAAAGTTTGAAAACTCCTGGGCTGGATGACGCCAGATGCTGGGAGATCTGCCGGACCTAGTATTTTTGATATTGGCCGCCTCCATGCCAGGTTAAACTGTGGCAAAAAAAAACATTTTTTGTAGGAATTGTATTCTGTGTATGTAGAAGTTTTCTGATGATAATTGCAGCCTAGAGGTCCACTGAGAATTGTTAACAACAAATTTCCCTCAATTCCCATTCATTCCTAGTGGTTGTCCCCCACTTCCTGACCCCATATGGACATTCTGTATTATTCTGAATGCAAACAACCTATTCAGACAGGACGGCTGTCAGAAAATGTGAATACTTCCAGACCCTTCAATTTGGGAAATACTTCCAACTTTTCCCTTATTGGAAATATGAGGAGAGAGAGTGGGGGAAGACTTGTACCAAACAGTGCTGAGACTGGGAATCAATCCCGCAACTAGTGCATTGAGGACTCTAGCCTCTGATTATCAGTGTTGATTTTGTTGACTAAAACTGTAACTAAAATCGTTCATCGACAGCGTTTTTTATGAGAAAGACTAGACTAAGACTAGCCAAAAACAGATCTTTGATTACTAAAAATGACTAAAAGTAAGTTTAGTCTCCATCAAGATGACTAAAACTCGACTAAAATATAATAAAGTTTTCGTTGGACCTTCAAAACCAGCCAAATCTGTCAAAATACAAAGCATCTGTATCTCTTCTGCCTCTCAGCTGTAAAAAGCAGGGACCCCAGGTTTGGCAAATTGCATGGAACACTCTGCCACAGCTTGATACCAGATTTAGGCAAAAGAAGAAATGTTTGGACTAACAGTTAAGACTAAAATGTGAGGACTTTTATGGAATAAAACTAGACTAAAATGTTTTTGAGATTTGTCGACTAAAACTAGACTAAAACTACACAGGGTAGAAATGATTAAAATGTGACTAAAACTAAAAGGCATTTAATCTGAAGACTAAGACTGAGACTGAAGTTAAAAATAGCTGCCTAAATTAACACTGCTGTATATGGGTGCCTGCTCTACCCACTGAGTAAAACCAACACCCTGGTCTTCTTCCAGTAAAGACATGTTCACCAGTTCTAGAGCTGTATCCCCACTATCTCTTCAATGACCACAATTGTTCACAGGCTTTCAGTCACTTCATAGCTTCCACCTCTTCCTCCTGAAATGTTCTGATTGATCCGGTCTGATCAGGTTGCAGCTTGAAGCTTTGCAAGATGGATCCACCTGAAGACCAAACCACTGGCTTTGCAAGGTTGCTATTGGGTAAAATCTCATTTTTAACCAACAGAGTTGTGGGCAGACTCCTGCACACTGTCTAACATGCATAACATGTTGATGATTGTGTGATTTAAACCAGTGGTTCTCAAATGATGTGCTGTGGCACACTGGTGTGCCTTGAGACAAGTCTAGGTGTGCCTTAAAATTTGTCTGACTTTACATAAGTACTACAACTACGCAACAACTAAAGAGACTATAACCAATGTCCTTACTGCATACAAGCATTACATGTTGCATTGCATCATTTGGCATAGCATGCTCACTGTCCATCTGTTAAATATGCAAATGTAAATTTACATGTAAAAATATGACATCTCATGCTTTTACTTAGAAAATCGGAGGTATGGTGCCTCTAACAGCTGTGAGCCACATAGTTTTATCTCCATGTTAGCACAAGTCAGACCATAAAAATTCATAAATGGGTATAGAGAATATCCATGCAACACACTCCTCTTTGTAAAACAAGCTAACAAGTTTCGGGAGTGAGAAAAGTGGAAGAAAATTAAGAATATCCTCTGGTGGGACACTCCTGGTGTCTTGTCATCCTTTGTACAACCTCTTCCCTTGTTACTTGTCCATCTTAATAGGAGCGACAGAGAGAAAATAGGAACAGGGTGAGTGGGGATAAACCTGGGGAGCTGCAGTGCATTATTGCAGAGTGTCAGGATGCTACAAAAGGAAACTAATCAAACTGCTGTAGCTGGCACTTGCTCACATTGCATGCAGTTGGGACGGGGACATGTTGCTACTTGCTACACATGCTAAAGAGGCTATTTTGCAAGGACATTAATATGGTGTGCCTTGAGATGTCAGTTTGCTTTTTGGTGTGCCTTGGGCAAAAAAAAGTTTGAAAACCATTGATTTAAACTATGCTCTCCCTTTTTACTGGCAGCTTTAGCTTAAGAACATGATTGAAGACATGAAGTTACTCTAATATGCTGAAACTTTATTTTGACCATATTTTTTTAGAATAATGGACACTGTCATTTTAAATACACTAGATATTGAAAGTGTGGAGCTGTCGAAAGTTTGCTGACAACATTAGTGGAGAAAATGTGATTGACAGCCGATTTAAAGGTAAAGATTCATTTATCGTACAAACTTCTCACAAGTATTTTGGGAATTTCTACTGTCTGCTCAATTTAAGGACATTTTAGTCTTATTTGCTTAAAAATTACACATTAAAAGCCATTTAACCCTCCAGTAACACGGAGGTAGGAACATTTGCATGATTAACATGGTTTTATGTTCTTTATCATGAATTTGCGATTCAAAAAATTTAAGAAATTGTGCTGTTTTGGAGTTATTTACAGCAATTTAAATGCCAAGAGTTTACTTTGAATCCCAAGTGATGCAAACACACTTACAGATTACTTTCACTCTTAAAAATCTAGACAAGGAAGACTTCTGCTTCTCCACTGGTAAACATAATAAATCAGAATCACCTGACCTACTTGTTCATCAAACTATACCCTGTTGTTGTTAGGGTCATATTTCGGTGACATTTAGGGGGTCACAGCCTTCTCCATCCACGTGTGAGCTGCTAACTCTACATTAAAAATGAGAAATACACAGAATGAGGAAGACAAAATGTTCCAGCACGAGGAACATGTGAGTAGTAACAGTGGACGAGCCCATTCCTTCTTCAACGTGGGGGTCTATGACATTCACATGCACACAGGCATGCGTTGTATGTGCTGCAGGTCTCGGACTGCCCCACCCCCTCCTTCCTATAGACCACGTCCCGGCCTCCTATAAAGACTTTACATCGTGAACACCCTGTACTATCTTACCAAACCGTCCCCAAAACCGGTCCAGAGCCCAGAGCAGCTGCAGGTAAGACTTTTGACTTTTCAACTTTGACTTAAAAAAAATTAAAAAGAAAGTAACAGGCGAGGAGTGAGCTTTGACAGCTGTTTTTTTTACGACAGTTTTATCGGTTTTTACAGAGAAAATGTGTCCTATTGTCTCTGTGTTGGCGGTGCTTGTTTGGAAGCTCATGTTAAAGATGAATTTTTCTGTTTAGGCAAAGAAAAACTTTTAAAAACTGCTATATCAAGTGCTTTGGTGCAAAATGCAGTGTTTTCATCGAGAGGCATGACGTTTATTTTAAAACGTAAGGAAGTTCAAGTGAAAAACAAACTTAAAGTATGAAGCTGCGTGGAAAAAAATGAAAATTTTGATAAACCAACAAACGGCAAAACACGAAGAAAGTCCCTTTGCAATCTTGTAAATATGTCTAGTATTGAAATAAATCGAGAGTTTCAGTCTAAATTAATTTTATGAACAAATTGTCCTCGAAAAAGAGGAGATAAGCTAGCAAAATTTGATTGGTTTTATGTTATTTGTCGTGTTTTTACTAAGTGGCTGCTAATTTCACAGAAACAAAATGCATAATGTCATTAAAGTAGCCTTTTTTTGTGGTCATTTAACCAAATAATTTCATCTTTACTGGAACTTTATGTGATAAAATTGCCACCATGAACTTTATTTTGAAAATCTCTTTCTTTAGTTGGATTAAAAAGGTGAAAAAGTAAACATTAGCTTATCTTTTTAGGGGTTTATATGCATTCAGTTTGCAAAGATAGTGGACTGGTTCTTATCTCAGTCTTCTGTAGGGTCCTGGTGTGTCTGGTTTGTCTTCTGAACATTTTGTCCTCAGCCAGTATAGACATTGGGAAACAGCCCACTGCGCTCCTTTAAAGGTGTGCTTGGATGTGCTGTTAATTTAAGAGTAAGGGAAAATATTCTGTTTTTTTTTTTTCCTGGTTGTTTTTAATCTGATTGAGGTAAGACTGTATGTTTGGCTCTTTGTATTCACATAAGGGTAGTCTAATAAGAAAGAAAGCCATGTACTTGCATGAAGACCATCTTGCCTATTGTTTGTTTGTACCTTTTGGATCAGTTGTCGTCTGCATATCAAAAGCTTAATTAGTCTTTAGGGTCACTTTACACCTCTTGATTAGATTTACACACTGGTGCTAGATTAATAGGGGGCTTTTAACAGCAGGGGGTCAAACAGTTTAGCTCTGTGCCAGTTTATAAGCAGAAGGTAACTCCAAATGCCACTTTCATCAATCTGTTGCATAAACAAACACAACTTTTTCCTTCTTTGTGGGTCAGCCATGTTGGCTTCTGCACAGCTGGGGTCAAAATGGAGGTCATGTCTTTGGTTTCAATGACATGAACACATTGAGCACATCAGCCTGTAGCAGAGAAATGATTTGTGCAAACCTTTGAGCTGTCCCCCTCTTTAATCGCCATTTGAGTTGCTTGAAAACATTTTGTTCTGTCCACCTAATGCTTGCGTCTTCTGCAGACATGCACTTTTAAAATGTAACACAAAAGTGCACTCTGCCACGGCTGCATAGTAATAGGGAAAAGTCTCCTAAAAGTGTCAGTGGTTCTGAGCTGGTTGGGGATCAGGACCCGCCACTACCTTCTGCAGAGAAATCACAACCCAAGATTTAAGGTTCCAACCACACGACAAATTCAATGAAAGGTTGCCCAAATGGAAAAAAACATAACTGAACAAAGAGACAGGGCAAAACAAATGTGTAAAAAGCACACCATTGTAAAAGGATAAGCATGCACATTTTTTGTCGCAATTTTTCTGAGATGGTTGGAAACATGGTAATCTCTCCAGGAATTTTCTCATTATTTCTGGACAACCGGCTTTGTGATTTAGAGAAAATGGGTTAAATAAGAAGAAATCTTCATGCAGATACTGAAAACTACTTGTCACCATAGGAAAACCTCAAAAAACATATGACCTTACTATGACCACTAAGGGCTTCCGTACATTGACTTTTTGCCACAGATTTTCCAGGCACACTCTCAGGACCCACCGGAAAGAGCTTTGCGACTCACTTTTGAGTCCCGACCCGCTAGATGAGAACCAGTGCTGTAAATGATTCAGCAGATATTTTAACCAATCAGAACGCAGTATTTATTGCCATGTTTTCTGCTTGTAATGTCACAACACAAAAGAGAGACAATGTTTGATGGTTTTTGTGACTTCTTATGGGTGTTTCTCACCATTTTTTGACATTTTATACAACAACAAAGAAACAATGAATATAGCTGATCAGGAAAATGTTTGCTTTCTTACTTTTGGATCCTTCTTTGGGGAGTCTCTTTCATGTCTGATGTGTTTTGTGAGTGTTAAACAGAGCCCTGTTTTTGCAGAAATGGCTCTTGATTTTGCAGTTTAAGAATCACTTGTGTCTATATGCAAACACTAGTCTTTGTTCAGTAGCTGCCTCTTATAGCATCATGCTATTTTAGCTTGAGAGCCCACAGCTGAGCGAAACCATAGCAACAGCCGGGTACATGCCATTGTCATGAATCTGCCGGCCCCAGAGGAGCGGCTGCATGATCAGACAAACTGCAGGTCAGGCTGTTGTTGGTGACGTAATCCTGAGGTGTTTTTGCCTTGCAGGAGGTTTTCTGACTGTATTGATCACTCCGCTGCAGCCACTCATGAATCAGTGTCTCTCACACGTCTGATGTCCACGCTCGCTCGCAGGGAGTCCCCCTGCTGCAGGCGTCTGGGCTGCAGTGTGGGGTAAAATGTACATGGGAAGGCGGGACATAGGGAGGAGAAAAGGAGTGCCCATGTTTTTTCATTGGCTGGTTCATGCTGAGAACACAATGTACTAGATGTGATGTTTGGAGGGACATGCGACAGAAACTGGCATTGACATCATTTGTATAAATAATTTTAGTAAGAAAGATAGAATAAATGAGCCTATTTGTGTTTTTCAAAGCATGTGTTAATGGATGTTCATGGTATTTTTCTGCAGTTGGCGCACACTCCTCTTACACAAGATTAAGATCACTTTTGTTTGGATGTAAATTGTGTAGTTTTTTTTCTTTTTAGTTCCTGAGCATACAGTCTTTCCTGTATGCTGCAGATTGAGTCTGGATGCCACTGATGTGATGAAATATGGCTTCAGGTGATGCCCAGATATAAAACGCCCTTTACTTTCATGGCAATCGGACCATGAATCTGAATATTTCACAGGTGATTCACCTGAATTCGTGCCAAAGCTTGCTGGTAACTACTCCTTACAGACTTGGTCACATAGTCAGTTGTTGAGAAGGGTTGTGTTGTATGTTGCAAGACTGTTGACTCATGACCCTGAATGTAAGTAGACTGATTATTTTGGTGTGATGTGCTGCAAACAGCTGAGAGGGAGTGCAGAATCTGACCTACCCTCTTCTGGCCCCGTCTGACAAATTTATTGCAATAGTTACAATCATTGATATTTTCAAGGAAATGCTTTAATAAGTAGGTTAGCATATTGGTTGCATGACCCATCAGTCATGATTTTAGGGCTTGTTTTGACTTTATTTTGAAAGGAAAAGGAAGTAGCTAGAGTAGGAAATTTGAGGTGGAGGACGACACGCGCGACAGTACCCAAACCCAGGCCGTGTGCCTGGATGGGACTGTAGCCTCTGTACATGGGACGTGACCTAACTGCAAAAAGCTTGAGCTTTAAAGAAAAATGTTCAAACTTGAGCAGCAGAGACTGAATCCCTTCTCACGGTGGGAGTTTGCAACAGTAACACATCAACATTACACTTCACCGCTGTATCTTCCTACTGTGCCTGTTATTATTTCTGATGACAGATCAGGAGCAGAACCACATTGTTTTACCTCTCTGCCTTGTGTGTTGTACATTGCAGAAGCGACGTAGTAGAGGTGCAAATATACCGACTTGAACCTACAATGTGAAAGGGCTACTAGATGCGAAAATGCAGCATTGAAGCTGAGTGCCTCTATTTCCCTGTGCATATGTGCCCCGATAGTCAAGACTTTATGACTTCAACTAGATGGCTGTAACACCTAACTCTAGCTACATTTTTACACTTTATTGAGGTAAAATTTAAAGTGATGGAGATTACTTCACCCCACGTAAAGTCTCTAAGCTCCAAACAGCTGTGTCCTACACCAAGCATACAACCAAAAAGACTCATTCATTAGACCCATAAATAATAACTCCATGTCAAATTCTTATTTCAAGAATGTAAGTAAGGTCTACCACAGCGTTGTCAATTTTCAAACCTTGTTAAACTTGATTTAAAGCTGCAGAGAATATGTTCAGCTGTTTTCGATGCCCTGTGTCCAGACAGGAAAAAAGTTTCCACTGCAAGTCCTCCACTGGTGATACCTGAGCCGACGTGCAGTATATAGGCTCTGTTTGCACAGTAAGGACATTCAAACCAGCTGTAGTACCTACACAGCCAACTCACTGACTTAGGAATATGATAGGACAGGAGGGACCACTCAAACAGATGAGATCTAGTGTCATTATCTAAATATACATCGCCTCCTGCATCACACTTTAAATGTACAAAATGATAGTTGATTTGTCTTTGACCAGAAGGCAGAGCTTTAAATTTGCCAGTCAGTCTTCATTACAACCCTCACTTATGGAGATGAGCTCTGAGTAGTGACCAGAAAGACTGAGATTGCAGATGCATTGGGCTAAAGTGTTTGATATGAGAGCGTGGTTGGGCTCAGCCTCAGAGATGAGGTGTGGCGTTCAAAAATCCAGAGGCAACTGGCGGAGCTTTCCCATTATATTGAGCGGCTTGGCTTTACTTATTTTGACTCAACACAGCAGTCAGCATGTTAGAGGGTTCGCTTTTCCACCACAGCCGAGCTACCAGTTTGAAGGTTGGTCTAGGTCTGATGAAGTGGCGTTTTGAGTCGATGGCGTTTAACAGCTGCACTTCAGTAAGAATTGTTTTGTTCCTCCAGAAGAAGAAACACTGTTTGGTTTAGCTGTCCACGCTCATCACGCCTGTCCATGTGGTTGTTCCGAGGCATTTCGAAGTTGGGTGCAGCCTTAACATGTCTGGGAGACGTCCCCAAATGATGACGAATCTGCTGTGACGCCACTGCGACCCTCTGTGGTCTTCCGGACACATCCAACTAGGAGGAAACCTCAGTGTAGATTCAGGATGGATTATTTATCCAACTTGGGCAGGGAACGCCACGGGATCCCCAGGAAGAAGATCAACGTTGCTGGGAAGTGGGAAGTCTGGGTTGACTTGCTTAGCTTGTGGCAACAACGACCAAACCACGGATAAGTGGAAGAACAAAAACTGGATGTAGTCTCTGTGGCATCACTCACAGGTTTATGAAGCAGACTTTTGAAGCCCCACAATGGTGGACGCCATATTGGAAATGCATACTTATCTGTCAGCTCGGCCATGTCCCTATTTATCTGGCTTATGAAAAACTCTTAGCCTTAATCCAATCAAAATAGGGTAGTTATGAATAATGATTACCCTCATACAGTGTACAAATAAAGACACTGGCTACTGGTACCAAATTTGTTTATTGTATTATGCTGAAAACACATTTCATCTATTTAAACTGATATTTAAACATGGGATCTTATGGGACTTTTAAGACTTTTGCAGCCAGCCTCTAGTGGACATTCAGGGTATTGCAGTTTGTTGTACTTCCTCATTTCATTCATTTTTCATTCATTTTTGTTATACAGATGACCTGAAAGACACAAAATACTATATTTGATGCTCTAGTTTAGATGCAAAACCTACAAAGGAACCCTTTTGAGGACTTGAAGACAAGAGAATGTAGGTGAGAAACTGAAAAATGACACTGCATGATGCAAACACTGGCATCAGCCATTCAAAGATCCATAGAGAGTAGCTGCATCTATTAGCTCAGTGAAATGGAAACAGATTATGTAATAAAAACAGCCAATGGAGGAATTATTACACAACAGGAATAGATATAAATAAAAGAGGAACTTTTTGTGTGTTTCTGATTTGGAGGTTCTTCAGAGTCTTGACTGGCAGCCTGGCATTTAATTTCTGCTCCAGTTTGAGATGAACTGGTCACATCAGGCTGGTTATGTAACAGCACACAGTGACATTCAGCTTTAATAACATGCAGCTCTGAGAATGTTCATATTGTTTTGTTAGTTTTTTATCCCTGGTGTTTACTTTGAGTTTACCAAGCAAAGCCAGCCATGTCCGAAAGCTCTCAAAGGTTTTTCTGGTTTTAGGAGGGTGTGTTTGAGAAAGCATCCTGCTGAGAATAATGCTTTAGGACAGCAGTGAGTGCACTGTGTTCAGAGTGGGCGTGTGTTGAAGGCGAGCCCGTAGATCTGGTTGGGCAAGAGCGGGGTTGTATAAAAAGGCGGAGCACATCACTGAAGCGCTCTCAGTAGTTGAAGTTCATCCTTCTGTTTGGCATCTGTTTGGATTTTCAGCGTGGCTTCAGAGTTCAGGGTCCCGCTGGCCAGTTTTTGGGCTTTTTCGCCATCAGAGACCTCTGGAAGGTGAGGAATCTCAGGAAGTTTGTTTAAGCAAATAAGTCCGACTTTCCACAGCAGGGGCGTATTTAAAAGCTTGGATTATGTTACATTTTTACTCTAAGGGGTGTAACTCAAAGCAGGTGTGCATTTTATTGCCTCGTGTACCTTTACCTGCTCCAAAAATCCTTCTTCTCACCTTCTCTGGATCTTTGATCACAAAAGCAGCGGGCAATCCCAGCGGAAAGTGACTTCCCCAGCCGCTTTTTATGAAGCCAACACCTTTTGTTGTTTTGTCTTAAAATGCACAACTTCATCTTCTTCATCTGGTCTTTCTGGGGTGATTCTAGGACAATCTTACCCCATTCCTTCACCAGTAAATATGTTTAATTTCAGAAAGTTAGGAAGTGCAAAATTCAGCCATTCCCCTGTTGGGAACTTTATGTTCTTAGAGTCACAGATGGACAACCCTTCCTTCTCAAAGTGCCCATCTTTGACATTCTTTGCCAAATAAGTCTAAAAAAAACCTCTTAACACTACTTTCTTTATCGGTGACATATGCGATTGACCATGTGCGAATCAATGAAATCACTCCGTTCTTTGCTGCGTCAGTTTATGGCGCAGCATGAATAGAAGCTCTGTTTCTGCAGGCTTGAACACGGTGATTTAATAAAGAGTTAAAGGTTTACGGGCATTTAAGGATTTTAAATGTCTGATATAATCAGTTATATGTTGGGGTTACTCTGCAAGGGGTCCATTCTTGCTCGTTCTGTCATGGCTGCAGGCAAGAGATGTTCCGCCGTCGTGCAACAATCAGATGGTTTCAGTTTGTGCAAAGCCGATAGCAATAATCTCCTTCTCTGCTGGAATGAGTATGATTCAAAAACTCATTTAAGTTTGGCACAAGGTAGACTGGATCTGTTGCTTCAAGTCAGTTGGACTTCAGCCTTAAGTTTTTGCTCATAAGACAGGACAGGAAATGCAACATTGAAATATTTCATGGAGGCAACTTGTGGTGAAGTTTGTCAGATGGATCTCTTTGTGTGTAACTGTGAGCTTGTTTTGTTCTGGAGGTTTGCGGTAAAGTTACTCAGTAAATTCTCAATTTTATCTTCTCACAGGTCTTGAGAGCCGCCCAAGCTCTTCCCTCCGTCTCATCCACCTCAGACCACATCAGCAGACATGATCATCAGACTGGGCAGACTGACACCTGGATACTTCCGCCTCCTGCAGGTATGCACAGCTTCATCCTCAGTTTCAGAATAAACACTGAAATAATCACTGGAGGATGCTCCACAGGTCTCACATATTTTTCAACCTATAAAATGTCTTTATCCTTTGCTTATGGAGACGGTAACACATCCTGATCCAACCCTCTCTAAAATGAGGGCCTCAGCCCTGCTCAGCAGCCTAGAACCCACTTTCATCACCTCCATAATTAGCAGTGACACTAATCTTTGTTTAATAATTTCCTTTATGTTTCTTCTGTTCATTCGCTGTCATAATAAAAAAAACCCATCAGCAGTGATCCTCTATATGTCTCGCCGGCTGTACAGTGCCGAGTCTTTGTTCGCTTATTTACACTAATTTGGAAACAAAGACTGTCCCGTCATATGGCTTTAAAGTGCCTCAAAAGCTCAACAGACCAGAAAAAAGTGACAGCCGGTTACATAAGAACAGACAAATTAGCACACAAGTGAAATTTTCTTTGTTAATTTGTAGTTATACGAGCAAAAAACACCCTTATCCTACCTAAAAGTGGACTTGAGTTTGCAGATTTGGACTGATTACTCTTTAATAGTTTGAATTAGTTGAGTATTTGCTTAAATCAATAAAACTTTGAAAATAATCAGCAGTACATTGAAAGAGTGTTGTTCTTCTTTACCACAATCAAAATGAATGAACAGAAGGCTTTTTTTCAAGGATGCAGGATATTTGATTTTTTTGCTAATATCCGATATGTCTGAATTGAAATTATTATTTAAGCAGATACAGATTTCATTGCAGATTGTTCCGTAGATCTTATAGAGCAATCTGCATGAGGAAATCTCAATCAGCTGGGTCAGAAATCCTTTAAATCTCCTCTTAAGACTTATTGGAGAGTCTATCCTGATTTTATCTGACTTTTTACATGATTTTATGCCTTTTTTAAATACTTTTAATTAACTTTTTAGATGAGTTTTATGTCTCAGTATTTTAAACCCTGTCAGTACTTTGCTGATCCCATGACCTGTCTGTTTTTAATCTTTTTTCTAATTATTGCTGTCCTTGTAAAACCCTTTGTAACTTTGTCTTTTAAAAGTGCTTTAAATGAAGGTTATTATGAGGGTAGGGCTGTCAAGATTAATTGCATTAATCTTGGTTAACTATGATCCACAATTAGTGCGCTAAATTGTTTTAACCACACACTTTCTTGTTCCTATTGTTCCACTTGGTTAAGCCACTTCAGCATCTCCCTGCAGTCACAGGGATGTAAAATAAATCCACCACTGCTCCTTTATGTCTCATTTTAATGTAGAACTCACAGACAGCTCAGTAGACAAGCACCTTGTGTTATCAAACATTTAACCTTGTACTGTCCCCCTGTTTCTTTATCAATAAGTTTTTTTCCAGCAGTTAATTTACCCATTAAAGCAGCTCTGGCTCCAAACAGGAGGTCAGTTAACTTTAGTTTAAGACGGTACAAAAATCCAAAATGGCACAAGAACAATTTTAAATGCAAAATAGTCACATTTGAAGCGCTGCTTCTCACATCTATTTCTTAGGACAAGTGCGTCGGAGGGCAAGATATCCAGCAAACAGTTCAAAGGAAACTCTCGTATTCTGCCCAATTTGCAAATAAAGGAGGTATTTATTTGCAACATTTCAGTACCAGACTTTCATCGGGCACAGTTTGTTTAAAAGGGCAGGACATCTTATATAGGAAGGAAGCAGTTCACCTGATGAAGATGCAAATAATGCAAAATAGTAAAATTTTAAAATGTAATAATAAAGGTGCAGTGAGCCCCAATTAACTATAGAAATCTGTGATTAAATATGATAAATTAAGATTTTTCTTTTTGCAGCCCTAGTTATTATCAATACTGATGTAATTTAGATTTAAAACTTGAGTCCTTGAAAAGCACTTGAAAGAAAAAGACTTGAGCTGATGTAGGTTTGTTGGTACTGCCGAAAACGCCACAACCGTTTTCGTACTTACAGCTGGAATATAAAGCCAATGTGTCAGCAGAAATTGTCGTATATGTCTATACTGATAATTAACTCCTTATCTGTTGATACTGAAATCATGCTGATAATGTCCTGCATCCTTACTTTTTCGTGACTCGGTGTTAAATGTGGGTTCTGTCTGTATTTGCGATCAAATATAGCGTGTCCAGCCAGCACCATGTGAATGTATTCTTCGTTTATATGATGGGGAATGCAGGCAGCTGTTTTAGATGCCTATGCGTTCTTAAATGCTCACATTCCTCTGGAACAACTCAAGGGTGATACAGGGGTCACTAAGAGGAGGAGCTCTACGTATGTGAAGTTTTCACACAAAAAATTCAAAATTTCTTGAAATTTTCAGGTTCAACTGTATTTGTGTATAAAAACGGAGGGAATTTTCCTCACGGCGTTACCAGGACCTTTTCCAGTCAGCCCCTATGAAAATGATTTTATGAAACTGAAATTAGTTGGTTGGCAATTGAGTTAATGATCACAAACTTATTGCAGGAGGTGCATTTTTAATTTTTTTAGTCTTTATTATGTTCCTTTTTACAGTTGTTCATTAATACTGTAAAAGCCCCCAGTTGCATGTAGTGTTGACATAAAGGCAGAAAAATGTTCAAGTGTTTGTAGCAATCCACGGGCTACTGAGTGCAAAGAGAAGCTATACATCTAGAAGATGGACACCAGGTCCACTCAGTGTGGGTGGTCAGTCTGTACGGTTAGTTACTTGACTGCAGGTGCATCTTGTGGGCTGCTTTGTTCACAATGTTCCCTTTTCTAAAAAGTCTCCCATCTTTCTTATAAAAGTTTAATAGCTCTTTTTACCTGCCGTGTGGTCACAAAGCTCAAGACTGCTGTTGCTGATAGTGAATTGTGTTTTAAGAGAGTGCCTCTTGGGTAAAATATTTGTGGTTGTTTGCTTCCCGCCTGTTTGCCCAATCAGGCTTCAGCATCTTTGTTGACAAGAAACAGCGGCTCATTGTTTCCACTGTTTGCTGACCTCTGGTTTTTCCTCTTCTTTTGTTTTTCTTTGTTTCTGCAGAGGCAAGTAGCCGGCGAGGTGCAGACGCAGCCACAGGACCGTGCCGTCAACCAGATCGCCATGATGCTGGCCATCATGGGCCTGAGCATGTCCTACTACAGTGCCAAACAGATGACGGAGAAGGTCCAGGCCCAGCCTGCACCCTGAACTGACTTGACCACTCTTGAGATCGAGGACGATAATGGACGAGCCCATGAGAAGTGAAGGAGGTGGAGCCGGGACGGAGCCAGGACCGCACTTTTCTCACCTCACAGTCAAAGTCACACACAGACACTGAATTTCTGGGATCCCTCACTCAACATGCGCAGATTTCAGGGCCGCTGCAAAGTGTTTTCTCTACTTTCTGTCGTCGGGACCTTGAGGGGTTTGTGGAGAGACTGGTTTAAGGACTGGTTTGGGTGGGTGAACAGAACCAGCTGAGTCTGGCCATTAGTTGTTACAAAGGTACATGCATATGCAATATGCCACAATACTGCTCCGAGCTCGAAAAAGGGGAAAACTTTTAAAAACTGTGAATTCTGCTCATGTTTGATTCTGTCCAAAAAAGTGTGATTAATCAGAACAGTAATGCCTTTTAAAGGATGGCAGACGGCAGCTGAGATGTACCTTGTAACAAAGTGATGGCAGACACAGGACACGGTTAGAGGGTTAAAGATAATAGCTCAACCTGGTATTTTTTGTTTCCGTCACAAGAGAACCTTGCAGAGTATTCACAACCTGTCCATATATATATATACACGTGTGAAATGTTTCTGTCGGAGTCTCAGTGAATCTTTGCACACAAGTGCAGCCATGTTTTAAATACTACAAAAGATCTGCAAAGGGATTTAAAACTACTCACTACCTTTTTTATGGTGTTTTTTTCCTGTGATGTCACTGTTTTAACATAAATCTACAAACTTCTGTTAATAACTATCTTGATGAGAACTCTTCCTGCAGTACATGCAAACATTTAACTGTAACAGAGCATTGCATGAGTGTGCAGACTTTTAATCAAAGAAAATTCAAGAGTCTGTCTTGTTTTTATGATGAAATGAATGTATTACTTTATTTTGTAATGATTTAATAAAGCTGTGAATATTTTGAACGAGAATAACTGGATGTTTAGTGATATTGTTCGTCATATTAAAAAGCTAGCTGATATTTCATTAAGAATTTCATCACTTATAAGTATTGAGTTTTAGTTAGTCCTGGCGGCTTCAGTATTTCTGAATCAGAGTATCCACAGTGTTGTGCACGCAGAGGGAAGTGGTCAGGCTGATGCACACAACGTTTCTCTTATGTAAGTGAAGAGGCTGCTGGCATGCATGCTCTACACGTAAGCCCAACAGTGAATTTGCAAAAAAATGTGGCGCTGTTGTAATGGCTTTGTTAAAAGGCATAGTGGAAAGGTGATGCAACAAGGCTTTTGAGCCTTTTTCTGATGGTTAGAGGAAGAAGAAGTTGCCTTTTTTAGACTTCAAGTGCAAAATAGATCCTAAAACTGAAGTTTTAAGCAGAGCTTTTGCTCTTCTACACCGCTTAAAGGGGAAAAAGGAACTCCTCTTTAAAATTGCAAATGCTTCATATAAAAGGCTTACAAGCAAGCGAGGAGTCAATGAAGCTCTAGAGAAGCGAGAGGAAGGGATAAGGGATGATTTTCTATTAAACAAGTATTCAGTTCAGGTGAGGTCAGGCAGCCCCATTCATAAAATGGCAGCCATTGACTTCATATCTCAGAATTCTGGAGGTTTATTTGTGTTTTATTGGTTTATTTTCCCTAAGTCACATCAGCATTTTCCCGAGAACTTCACACGTTAGCCGGACCAAACAGATTTCCTGCAGTTTCCGTTCCTAAACTCCATCTTCCCCTCTCCAAACACATGTTTGGGATACATTTGGTGTTTGCTGTTCTGCACGTTCTCCCTTCCTCTCGTAGGGCGGGGAGGTTAGACAGTGCGCATGCCTGCCCGCCGTCTGATGTGATGCCCTGTGACAAGCTGAGACCTCGTTGGGTGCCACGTGGCCCCTCTGCCCATGCCACAGGCTCCTCCCCGCCGCCATACTAGTCCCACCCCCCTTGCACATCACTGGGTGAAAAAGTCTGACTTTGTCATCTCAGTGATGCCAGGCCTGGGACGCAGCCACTAATGAAGGGCGCCTATTGGCTAAGCAGTGATGCGTCACCAAAATCGGCCTCGTTGTGCACCATGGAGACAAAAGGATGGAGATAGAGTCATGTGTTGGAAATGTGGGAAGGGAGGGTCAGTGGAGGACGCTGTTTCTTTGTTTTAACATCCAATAAATTCTCACAAAAGAAACTTAGGACTAGAGAGGAAGAGAGGTGGCCTTAATAGTTTGGACCGAGGGAGGTTATGTACACAAAATGGCTTTTTGAGATGTTTCTGAAGGCCGTAATGAAGCTTTTGTATAGTCAAGAGTGGTTGGTATGCACAGCTGCAGGTGTGAGCATGAGAAACAAAAAGAAGTGTGCGGGAACTCAAAAGACTGTCACCTTTAATTTTCCAACCATTGAGTTCAAAATTGCTCAAACGAGCAATTATAAAATGCTCAACTTGTATGAGCATGACGGATGTGTTTATGGCAGCAGGAGAGCTAGTTCTTGTGTGTTCATATTGACCTCATTCTTAACATGCTGTGTTTTAATGAAGAAATGTTGTTTTTGAGGCATACTGGCACTTTCTGTGACCTGTACAGTGATGAGAAAGATTGTTTTTTGTCATTAAGTGTGAACTTTGTTTCATGGAGGATGAAGTATGAACATTTCATGTACTGCTGCTGCTGAATCTTCAATAAAACACTGAATTATTACATTTGCAGTGGTTGTTCTTGCTGTCTTGTCATGAATGTACTGCTGATTAAACATACAAATAACTTTGAGGTAACTGTATCATTTCTTGTAGAAACTGTCGGTATTTTTGGCCATGCAAAAGATAGATATGCAAATCCATACCAGCTACAGTTGAGGAACAAATTGTAAGCCCCCTGTGAAAATTCTGGTTTTGTTAAGTATTTCTCTGCTGTTAAACAGAGCAAGGACTTTTTTAAACAGACTTTTTTAACTGTACCTATTAAATGTACACAAATTTTACCAGCATGTCACTAAGATCATAAACAAAAAGAGGTGGACAACAAGGTCATCAAAGGAGTAGAAGACTAAGCTAGCGCTACTGGGTAGTATAGCTCGCTAACTTACTACAGTTAGGTTTTAATTATCTTGTTTTGCTAGCTATGCCACAAGGCTCTGTCTCTCAACATGCTGCGTTGTGGTTGTGTACTATTCATGTTTTTTGTAAGTTGTTTACATGTGACAGGTTTTACATTGTCACATAGCCTTGAGCGGCATTAGCTATGTAAACAATCAGTTTTCTGACTTCAGTTTAGCTTAAGTTGTTTAGTTTCTGCTGGCTTGAAAACAGAACCAGGTTTTTTTTTGTGCTCATCAGAAATCATCCTTGGCTGTAGTTTCTTTACACAAAACAAACTAAAAGTAAAGATGAAAAACGTTGATTTATTTTTGTTTTCTGCAATTGCAAAGTTTATTCAGGAAGCACACTGAAACACTACTTTGTCATATTAAGCTAGCTCTGTTGGGTTTCTACTACAGTAATGTGTTTTTTAGTTAGCTTGTTTTGCTAGCTATGACACAAAGCTCTGTCTCGCAACAGACTGCTTCGTGGTTGTGAACTATTTGTAAGTTGTTTTCACGGTGCATGTTTTACATTTTTACAGTGCCTTGAGCTGCAAAGTAAATTATTTTTCTCAATTCGGTTTCTCTGATGTACATGTTTAACTTTCTAAGCTCATCAGATATCCATTTTGGCAATAGATTTCCAACAGGCAACTAATTTTAGTAGAAATGGAAAAAACTTTAACTCTGTCTATATTAAAAAATTGCTAACATGTCCAGACAGTCTCGACTGGAAGATGCTTCCGGTGTAATTATTTACTCATAGATATGAAAAATGACAAAGGTAGATGGTTATATTCAGAATATTTAAGAGACTACTGAATACTAGTCCTACATGTAACAGGTACCTTTCAACACAATTGAAAATCAATACAGAAATAGTCAATTTTATTAAACAAAAGTGGATTTTGCATAACTTTTTCCTATTATAACAAGAAACTTTATTAATTCTTCAAGGGGGTATTCAGGTATTTTTAAACTTTATCTAAATATTTTACACAAACAAAGGCTGAAATACCTGCTCAACATGTGTGATGCATAGGCAGCCTTGCATTCTGACATAACCTTTAATGAGCAGTAGGAAAGATGTGTTTGCAGTTATTTACCTTTAAAAGTGCCAACATAAAAAAGGCCACTGGAATTATTCAGATAGAAATAAATCTCTTCTGATCTCAGAGATCCTCAAGGAATTTATTAACCACAAAATATCACATGCAATAGCAGACCATGTTTTATTTTTGTGAGCACAGACTGCCACGCCACGTCTCACCATCTTGAGGAGTCATGCTGAGGAGGCGGTGTCGTGCCATGTGCCTGACTAGGCCATGTGCTGAGTTAGGGTCCGCTCTGTGATGGCCTTAGCTTAGGGAGCCGTTGTTGTGACTGTCCGACATTCAGACTCTAGAGAACAAAATGTCTCTTAGATCTGAGACACCCCTCCCTAGAGCATAATCAAGAGCATCTGCTTTTTTTTATCAGCCGCCAAATCAGACCTTCTAAAGGAGTCTTTCTATTTAAAAAAGCATCTAAAAGCTGGGAATCTATTTCAAGTAACTATGTTTTTGCATCACTATCATGGTCAATAGGAAAGTCACAGTGATTGCCCATGTTGACTTAAAACATAGGAGTTGTAGAGTCATAGTTAATAGGTTTATTTCAATGTTCAGATCTCCCATATCTCAGCCCTTTAGTCGGCCAGGTGGTTGATGTAGGGCGTCATGTTCTGTCTCCTAATCTCGCTCTGATTTTTTTTTCTCCCTGTGGCTTCGTTTTCATTAGGATTTACTGAAAAGCAGCTTATCTCTGGAAGGCTGTTTGTGTCTGTATTGATGGGCTCAAAGGTTTTCCCCACAGAGTTTGTGATGCTTTATGAATGTTGCTGATTGATTTCATCCTTTTACTGCTGAGAATAAACACAAACTCTGCAGGGATATGCCGCATTAAATGGTCTTTTATGTGGATTTTACTGAATAATATTCTTCTATTAGCCAGCTTATCAAATGCTCTACTAGGCTCTGTTTTGGCAAACAGTCATCATTTATTGAAAAGGGGACAAAGATGAAGTTTGACAGTAGCCAAAGTTTGAAGACGACCTGAAACAGTAACTCAACAGTAAGCAGTTTCCATTTGGAAATATGTGTCTTTTAACAGGCATTATTTTAAGAATTTGATCGGAACAATAAAAAAGCAAACACACAGAGGGCCCATACACATGATCAGGCTGATTTTGTTGCTTGTTATCTAGCTTGTTGCTAGCCAGTTTACCATCATCTTTGCTAATCTCGCAAAGCAAATGCATTCGCCATATTCCATGTCTGTCATCAAGCAAATCCATCTAGGCTCAAGTCTGAAATGATCGTGCCAGCCAGGTTTGTGAAAATTTCTAAAACTACAGGAAAATTAAGACACCAACAACAACCAGGAGGAGAAACACTCTGGGTTTATTCACACCTGCAGGTGGACACACCAACCATGACCACAGAATGTGCAATGTACATCCGTCCAGTGCATTAAAGTATACCTCTCTGCATGCTTACAAACAGCTTACACATTAGGTCATAAAACAAACTCTTGTCCTACATATAACCCTGTCTGGGCCACAAAACTCTGGTCCGAGAGTCATACTCGGCATCAAGATAAGATGTGTCAGAAATGGACAATATTGACGTGCTTCAGCATTAGTTTGTGATCATTACAGGCGGGGTTGACATACAGTCGTTGCTGGTGGAGTGATAAGCTTGGATGTAGCTGTAATATGGCAGAATTGTGCCATATTTCTCAATTAGAACAAGAGAAAATAGTTTTTGTCTGTTAAGCACAGGTTCATACCGGAGCTGTGCATGCGTACAACCTCATCTTTTCTTGTGGCTCTGATTGGCACATCATGATTATGACAGACAGAATGTTTGTCCAATCACCTTCTGAGAATTATTTGAAAAGTTTTGCCCTTCCCAGTCACTTTGTATGGGAGGTTTCCCAGATGAATGTCAAACATATCCATGCAATGGCTATAGGAAGCAGTCTATCTGGTGTGTCAGGTTACATCTTTGCTGTGTGCTGCTGAAAGTTTAAGATCAAGTGATGATTGAAGATGCTGAACTAAGATGATGAAGATTTTTCGTGGTAGTGTTGTTACGGTAAGCATGCTAGCCTTAGCATTTAGCAGATAAAGTTCCTCAGCCGTACTTAAGCACCATTTTATCTTGTAAGCTTGAGGCAGGAAATGTCCAAACTTTTGTCAATTTGTTTCACTATTAAGAGAAACTGTGTTGGAATTTAGTAACTTTTAAAGCCTTTTTAAGCAAACTTTTTAAATCTTTACACTCCTTCCAAAACTCCACCATTGAAACCAGCTCAAAAACCAGCTGTTGGCAACTTGACAAACTGAACCCTAGGAAACACTGCCAGCTGGTCCGATTTGATCTGCAACGTCTTGGTTCACACAGCTCCAACTGTCCCCTGCAACACTCAAAGTCGGCCTCGTTGCATCACAAACTTTTAGCCTGGGCTGAGATGTAGCATTTGGCTTGAAGCACAGCTATTTTAAACCTAATTCAACCAGTGGCGTATCAAATCGTGTGACCATTCCTGCACTGTCACACAACCTCAAACCACCATCTGCTCTTCTGTCAACACCACGCCAAGAGGAAACACATGGAGGGACTCATCTGCAGAACCTGTTGCAAAACTGATAGAAATAACTGAAGGGGGAAGCAGTGACTCTGTAAACCACAAGTATTCTGCAGTAGTTAGCGCCTGCACAGTCATGAAATAATATGATGGAAAAGGCTGTGTCAATCATATTTTTTCAATTGTTTGACGTAATTCTTCAGATAAACCTGTAAGGGGTCTAATCCTTTTTCCTTATACCATCAAAAATGTCATTTAAAAATTAAACTTGTTACTCTTGTTATTAAGACTGGACGTTGGCTTTCACCCTTTTCAAAAAATTCACATCTAGTGATAACAATTTCATATATCAAGTGGTTAATAATAAACAGTTACAGTCCTTTTTGCATAATTTAGTCTCACTCAGTCTAGATCACTGTTTTTGTTGCTTATAATCCACAGCCTGAGACTGTTGTTACAACTCCCCGCGTGGTTTGGACAGGCACATTTTTCGCTGAGCTGTTGTACGAGAGAAACAGAGACGGTGAGCTGCAGATTTCCTGTCTATAATGGAGGGGAATGCTTATGAGAGTACCATCCACAGCCACAGCCAGAGGCTGGAAATAGATGGCGGTTTGGGAATTATAGACTCTCAGTCCCTAAATTTGTAGCTCTGAATACTCTCATCATTGTTGCCCTCTGAGAGTGAGAAATGGGTTATAAATGGTTTCATGGACAAACTGCCTAAATGTTTTCACCAATTTACAGATTCAACGGTACAGCATGTAGAATAATTGCACTGAAATATCTAAATTAATGAAAAATGACAACACAATACCATTTTCTCCTTCCTGATACAAGAGCATTGGGTATCAGCCAACACAAAGTACCACTCTGATACCAGTGGAAACTTTATGGACTGACTTTGCTGTCTTAAACTGGGCCATTATTTTAGCCCTACAGTGAACTCAGAACCTGCCTCAACAAACAGAATAATAAAATACAGACTCTCCTGCTAACTATTATGAACTCTACGGCTAAATGTTGAAATAACAATGACACAGAAGGACACATCACAGGCTCTCTGTCTCTCTTTCTCTCCATTATGCACAATTCAGGGCACCTCCATAATGATTTGCATGTTTGAGCATGAAAAGTTTGACCTAGCATGACATGATGATAGCCTGCCTTTAGTTGACAGCCTCTCATAAAGCAATCTGTTAAAACAATATGGCGGTTAGCATAGATGATCAAGGATCAAGATTGGATAAAAAGATGTTCTCACAAGCTCTTATTGTTGCTATGTTACGACACATGAATCCCGAATTCCACATTAGAGTTTGTAATGTTTTAAAAAAGCTCAATGTGCTTATAGTGTTAACCAGCAAGGCCTCTTTTAACAGCTTTTCTCCCTTATTATGTGAAATTGAACCATTTAATAAAAATTGTGGGTTACTGCTGGCCAGCACGACTGTACTTGTCCTCTTTTATCATCATTTTGATCAAGAGTGCCCTGGTAGTGGAGTTAGTATTCTGTACATTTAAAGCTTCTGGAAAAAGTCTCATTTTAGTGATGCATTTGAAAGTTTATAGAAATCTAGATGAGATTTGTGGGAAAATTAAATTAAATCCTTAAAGGACTGGATGTAAATGAAAACATTAGCTAAGACATAGGCCTAAAGCTTCATCTATCAGGGGTGCCAAAAACGACACAGGAGATTTAAAGCTGTGACTACTGGTAGACCAATCAAAGTCATGATTTTTCAGTCTTTTCTAAGGTTTAGTTTCCAGGTATAGAGCTGCTGCTAATGCTTGAAGAGGATTATTTTACATTATTTTCATGTTCCTGCTGATAATTCCTTGTATAGAGGGAATAACTGTACATACACAGAGCTATACTTCGTTGGAAGTTTACCTTCGTCGCCTTGCAATTGTTAACCAACGACAAACGCTATAAGATATAAGTAAGAGATGCTGCCAAAAAAAAGCCTTTAATGAACAATGGCTTTTACTTTGAGACTCCCTAAAGCCAGTCTTCTCATTTCCTCTTATATTCGTCTCATTGCTCTTTCAGCTTAAATCATCATTCCTCAAATTCATGCAACATTTGCCTCTTAAATTCAGGGACACCTTGGTTTAGTAGATCACCTCTCCCAGCTCCATGTAATTATCATGACTTGACATACTTTACTCTAAGGGAACACCTCCAGGCCATGTGACCTATATCTGAGCAGTAAACAGGATCTAATACAAGTTTTAACATGACACATGTTCTCACATGCATTCACCTGAACAAGATTAAGGATTTTTTTTGCATTGTGTACCCGTTGACCTACAAAGACACTCTTTAACATCAGTTTAAAACTCTTATTTTTTAATCTTCTAACTTCCTAGAGATGTACTAATCTTGGAAACACATGACACAATGTACTAAGATACTCAATACATGATAAGGGAAGTCTGGTCCTGATACTTTACTATCTGAAAGTTAGAATTTGATGCTCTGGGATATTATCGGTATGACATCGGTGTCAGCAGATGTTAGCTTAAAAAGTTAGTTATTTGTATCAGCAGATATGAACATTTCTGCTGATATTAAACCAATGTTTTGGCTCGCATTTAACGATTTGCAAAAATAATCCAATTGCAATTTTCCCCCCAATATTTTATATGCAATAATTATCAGGTTCCTCATTTTTTGTATCTTTCAACAAATTAAAGCAAAAAATGATTCTATATTATAAACTACGTTCAGTCAGAAACACTCTTACATTTAACTATTTTATTGCAGAACAGATGTGCAGTTTCAGTTGGCGGAGAAGGCTCTGCTCAAAAGATGCTCCAAGAGATGCAATGAATCCATAGTAGCATGAATCTGAATATGAGGGAGCAACAAGCTTTAAGCTATAAAGGAGGCAGCTGGGGTGGAGGAGGTGAAGCAGCAGTGTGGTGCATCAGCACTCATGCAAGCAGAGATTAGTGAGAAGAACCTTCTATTTAAATGCTTTATTGAAGAGGATAATCATTATTATGTCACTCATTTTGATTAAGATAAACAAACATAACATGAAAAGGAGGATTTTTTTAAACCATTCTTACAAAAATGGCACTTGAATGTTTATATAAGGTGTATAAAATCTCTGCTGCAGCAAAAATGGATGTTAAACTGGTATTTTGACAAATTTCAAGTTAAAGAAATATCGCAACATTTGCAATTTGAAAATTGCAGCAGGCCATATTGCACTTTAATCTAATTTGCGATTAATTCCTCAGCCCTACTTTGGCTATAAAATTCTGCCTTTATCAGCTGTAAATATTGGCCAAATGAACAAATAAGTTAATCAAATTTTAGCCGGGACCAACAGATCTAAATCAGCTGATGTCATTGTTTTTATTCAATGTCTCTCCTTCAACTTTAAAGTGTGTTTTAAGGACAAAACTTTTGGATCTCAACAACATTCAAACATCAGGATTGGCTTAAATGAATTTGTAAATATTGACATATTTGATAATGGCAAAAATCAGAAATTGTGCATCCCTACTGCCAAGCTGCACCGCACTTTGAGATAACATTTCTTATCGTACCATTTGTTTTTTATGTTTTCGGTTATACTGCAAAATTAGGCCAAATAGCAGCAGCAGCTGACTGGAGCTAAAGCGCCAACTAGTGGTGGGTGGCAGCATTATACAACATATAACCAACCTGGGTGAGTTTGACAATGTTTCATATTTCCAATGATGGGCATCGAAGATGTGGCAGGTGAGCTGCAAGGGGTAATTTTTCTTCATCAGTAAATAATGATGACTACATTACATGTCTTCAGTTTTTCATGGTGTGGATGGATATTTACTTGCGCTGCTGTGTTGTAAAACTACATCAGAAATGTCTCTGTTCACAAAATTTTAAAAAGGGTTGATATTACAAGAATTCAAGGCCAAGAAGGAATCATTGTTGTAGATTTAAAACTGGAACCAGGTTTATTTTAGGGATCTGTTTAGGTCATTTGAGTCTCTAGATTTTGATTAAGAGCCAAAAATAAAGATTTATAGCCAGCTTTGAGTGTGCCAGTGGCTAACTAATGTTGTGTGTTGTCCAAATGCCAGCATGTTGGCCTGCTTACACTTGCATCATTATAGGATTTTATATAACCGCAATTATATGGAAGTGCATATTTACATAAAAATTCAAAAACAACTCCTGATTCAGCTCACATGAAATAAAAATGTCAGGGTGTTGTGTCCACATCAAACTCCCACCACTCTGTTTACTATCATCTCTATCTACACCCATATATCTGTTTCCTTTTCTGTCACTGCTGTATCTATAACTCATCTGGCACCTGATAAAGTTCCCCTCACACCACAAACTCTTCCAGATCTCCACACCCTCCACAGCTATAAAGAGACAGCACAGTTGAATGATTGCTGCTGCTCTCATCCCTCTGTCCCTCTGACACCCTCTGTCTTGGCAGCAGACCCCTCTCTTCCTCTCTGATACGTATCAGGTCCACGCAGGTTAATTTTGGACTGTGTGGATGGACGTCTGACAGATTCCGTTCAGAAAGAGCTGCAGCAGAAGCATGTGCTGCTGCTTATGGAGGATTATCATGAACACTCTCAGTGTAACACTCAGCTACATCCAAAATTAACCGCCAGGACTCTCAGCACCAGGAAAACCACAGCATCTGTAGGATTGTAAATGTTGACTTTAACCACACTGGCTCCTGATTGGTTCAAAGAGCTGTCAGTTCATTGATACATCTAGGTCAAAGCTCACAGATTGGTGTGGGTAAGAGGAAGCAGTTGTACTTGCTCCACTATGGAGGCAACAGTTGTTGCTATGGAGAAGGATGGATGTCACTGAGGTCATTTAACTGTTACATAACATGATCCACAGCTCTGCCTCCAATGCTGCTAGCTTAGTAACAATGTGTAATACATGTCCAGATGACCTTTATACAAGTATTACATGACAGGATATGTCACTGTTTCTCTAGTTTTGTTTTGTTTAATGAGAATGCTAATTCTGTTGTTATTTGCTCAGTGACATCGCTCTGAGGTTTCTCAGAAAGTAAACAATATGAGGGGGTCACCAGATGCCTTTGAAAAATGAAAAGTATTTATTAAATGATTATTTCCCACCTAATATTGATCCTATTATTTGTCACTTTTCATCAATTTCTGCAGAATTTGACAACCCATTGTTGTCTCTTTTTTACCCACTTTTGCAAATTTTAACACATTTTGCCACATTCTAACCCATTTTTATTACTTTTCCCCACCAATTTATGCCAATTTTAACGCATTTTTGCCACTGTAAACCCTTTTTTGTCAATTTTAAACCTTTTCCACCGCTTTTTCCTGCCTGTTTTTGCCACTTCCAAACCAATTCTTGCAACCCTCCACCTATTGTCGCCTTTGTTGATCCATTATTGCCACAATGAACCCCTTTTAACCACTTTTTATGCCCATTTTGCTCATTTGAACCACATTTTGCTGTTTGTTATTACATTTTGTTCCAGTTAAACAGGTTTTTCCCACTGTTAAATCCAATTTCACCATTTTTTCACACTTCATAATCCCTTTAACCACTTTTTGCGCCCATTTTTGCCTCTTTAATTTAGTTTTTGCTACTTCTAACCCATTCCTACCACTTTTAAACTCCCATTTTGCCACCTTTTTTTGACATTCTTAATCGATTTTAAGATGGCTAAAAACTACAGCACAAATTACAAAAAAAGATTTTGTTGCTTTGATAAGAGTGGTTATTATTCAGGTTAAATATAAAATATGGATATCACAGCTTGGATCATGATTTGGCTGACTCCATGGCCCCCCAGTTTGGCTGGATCCAAGAAAGCTCTCCCTTTATGTCCCCCAACACATGACTATTCTTCAATGTGCATGGCTGTTCAACCACCTTCGATTACAGTGGGGGTCCCCAGTCTCTTGCACCGTTATTTTGGGGGTTGTGGGATGAAAAGGTTGAAAACCCCTGCACTAAATAGGTCGTCAAAGGCTGCAGAGCCAACAAAATCGTTGAAGACCACCAGTTAACATTCACTTTGCAGCAGAAGTTGTCTTGTACTGTTTGTGTTTATCTGCTGATTAATTTGGCAGTTTGAGGATATTATTGCTGTGAATTAAAGTATTGTAATTCACAAACTATTACAACTAAGCTGGCATGTTAAATAAAGTTTAAAATTCATAGTTTACCGTACTTGTACTTCTTTTATCTCCTAAAATGCAAGTACATGTTAATATTTTAAATGCATGATTAATCATGATTAATCAGGGCGTATTTGAGATTAACTTGATTAATTTTTAAATTAGTTACCAGCAATAGTTAAACCCTTCATTTCTCACCTTCTGTTTGTTTTCTTCTTGATCTTGAACTTTAAATTACTGCTGAGTGAAAATGCCTCCAGCCTCAGGGAGAAAAACTGCTTGTAAACTTTAGAGCCGGTTTGAACAGGCAGCACACAGACGAAAAACCTTGACACGAGAAGACAGGACTAAACCACATTCGCAGTGTAAGCAGAAAGGTTTGGAAACCTCCCTGGAGTCCCCAGGGTGTTTGCGATAGTGTTATTATTCAAACTAGAGCACATACAAACACACAAAAGCACATGTGTGTGTTATCTGTTTAACATTTTCTCTAACAAACAGCTTTTATAAGGGTAATTTTCTTACCTGTTAACATACAGTATAAGAGAAAACTATATTTCTCACTTTGCTGAATCCAGCAGTAGAGCGGGCATGCCTTAAGGTAATATAAGCCTAGCTCTTAACTTTCTTGCTTTCTTACATTGCACAGTAATCCTGGAGAGCAGAATGGCAGTACTCACACAGAGCTCTCAGTGCTTTCTGCTAACAGCTCTGTAACACTTGTAAGTCAGCATGCAAATGTCCCCACAAAACTAACATACTGATATTTTACAAATATAAAGACTACCATGTTTTGAATCCTATTTAGCTCCTCAGCAAATATTTGCAAAATATGAGGTAGAGCTAATGTCGATGAGGCGTTTTTTTTTTTTGTTAGCAGGTGTTTGGTCAATAATTTGGTCACTGTAAACGATATCAACCAGCTTTAAAAATGTGATTATCATGCCACAGATGATGTGTTCATTAAAGTTTTTAAGTGACAAGCCCTGCGCTTGTTTGATGGAAAAAAGTTTACTACCAAGTAGGGCTGTCCAACGATCCAAATTTTAAATTGCATTTATAGTACTGTGCAGAAGTTTTAGGCATGTAGGGCGCTAACGGTTCTCCACAGGTCCTGGTGTTCCACAAGCCCGGGCTGAAGAGAGTATGGAGGGCGGCCAGAGTCAGTGCTGACACATTTGACATGTACGTGTGTCGCTCAGCAGCTTGACAGAATTTCTTTTTTCCGGGCCTTTGCACCCCTGGTAATACGCCCAGCAACCACCAACAGTTTTCAGGTGCTTAAAACATACACATGACAACCAGAGGGTTGTGGCAACCCCCCTACCCGCCCTAACAGTACCCTAGGCTATGTTGAAGCACCACATCTACCCATAACTCTGCTCTAAAGCTGTGGTTTTTGTTTGTTTTCATCAGATTATTTTCCTATGCCCTTGGTAAAGTACAAAGACATCCAGAGCATGACCTGGGTTGTATCAATTTTTTAAAAGCCTAACCGACTCTTCCAATGTGACAGACTCCACACATGGCGTCAAATAATCACTGACTTTTCCAGTTTTGTTTGCATACTGTGTGTTGCAGAACAAGAGGATCAACACAGCACACCACACACGAAGATAGAGATTACCAACTACCCACCCACCTAACTTTGCCCTTCATTCTCTCTCTTTTTTTGATTATTTATGTTTTTTTATGTTCAGTAACAATTGGCGTAGATAAACAGGCAAAAATTGTCCTTATAGCCTGGATTATGCTCTTTTATCTGCAACCTTCGTTATGTTATAGCACAATGCCTCAAATCCACTTCATCATTCACGTTGTTATTAAAGCTGCTTTGTTAAGAAATGTTTCCTTCTAGTGTGAACTATATTTTTAAGCTTTGCCCTCCTGTTGACTTTTAAAATTCAGTCTAATCACAGTCTGTTAAATGAAGATAAGATGGTTTGTCATGGATATCAGTTCTGTTTTACTGATTTTTCTTTTTTTTTAGTTCAGTCTTCAACATGCAGAACCAGCGTGATGGTCCTTAAATCACCTCGTCCAGTGTTTGCTTGTTGATAATGATAGGAATGTTAACAGGACCATCATTTCTCAGGTATTCACTGAGTTCACAGTCTGACATTAACAACAGGTCTGTATATGTTTTTATCAGGCTTGTAAACTGGAGGCTCACCTGGCAGGACCTGGGATCCCAAAGCATTCAAGGTGATCCTGGTTTTATAACCTAGAAAAGAACAGAAGTATGTTATTTCAGGTTGAGAGTTTAACTTGGGGAACAGACTGTATGGTGGATCTAAGCCATCATATTGTGATTTTTCTTTTCTTTTAGCAAAATAAATGTTATTTACATACAATATCTCCTTCAATAAAGACAAATGCAAAAACAGTAAAAGAAAAATATTTTTTGTTGGCTACATTTCATTACATTATGTAAGTTTATCTTTATGGGATGCTTAGGAACATGTGGAAGCACTTTAAATGTAAGAAGAAAGACAGGATGAGTGATAAATGATTGTATTAAACTATAATTTTCTGACTAGAGCAGGTTTGGTTAAGCTGACATGAGCTGGTCGTCGGGTTCATCCTTTATTTCTGTGCTAATTCATTCATCTCTCTGTGAGACTTCATGGTTTCCATCAGTCAAAGGAATGCTTCACAGTTTACTGAGAGACCAACCTTTCGTCGTGGACTAATCACTTCTGTGTGAGCAGGAGTTTTTTTTCTGTCTCTGTGTGTTTAAAGAAAACTCAAGAGGTCAGAGCTTGATGACCTTTTTGAACCCGATGCCCTCTGCAAAGACTTGAGTGATTCTGTGTTTATCCAGGCCTTCTACTGCTTAAACTGGGGGGGTGGACCATAACGCGAGATTAGAGGGTAAGCCTGGTCTGTTGAACCTAAAGACTGTTTTAACCTGACTACATTACCATGGTTAATCACTCCAAACTCATAACCTCTTTGGTACCAGCACCAATGAGAAGGGGGTGGGATGGGATGACATCTAGAGTGTAGACCTGGATGTTTGGCTTCACTTTATCGAAACTCTGTCACTACCAGCTTTGTCCATGTTGTTTGGAATATGCAAGCTAGATGATAAATTAGGCAGACTGCATGAACACTTTCATCAACAATGATTTAGTATTTCCAACATGGCTACCACCATCGTTGGGCTTCAAAACTCCTCTTTAGAATCCAGTGAGTGATGTCACTGAGCCTACATCCATGTTTAATACAGACCATAGACCAATTCTGCATTTTTAATAGTATTCTTTTATCTAACTTAACTTGAAGTTTCATAAGTTGGCACCCTGCTGGCGTTTCCTACCCACAAACCTAAACCATTCCAAATATTTCTGTTTTACAAGGTGACACAGTAAAAACAAATAAAGGCTTAGAGGCAGATCCTGTTTTTAAAGAGGTGTCTTTAGGAATGCTCTTTTGTTTTTTTTAAGTCTTTACAGAACAAACAACCTTCAGCGTTCTTAAAGTCGAATCTGAAGCCAAAATGTTGATGGAAACATTTGACAATAGTAGAATCCTGTTTTGGGAGGTAACAGGAGCCATAAATGGGCATTTTACAGCTTATTACACAACATGTTGGCGGGATGGGAAGTGCCAATGCTGTAACTCACACGCCTGCAGGGACTCGTTAAACATGAGAGGAACATAGAAGGGTGCGGGATGTGTACGGGTATTGTGTTTATGTAACATGCACGTCACATTATCTTAAAGGTTGCCATTAAACTTAAAACTTTTGTGTACACAGAGAGGCAGACAGCAGTGTATTAAGACATGTGCATGAAAAAAGTGTTTCCAGAGATTGTATGTTTGAAGTTTGGGAAAATCCTGTTTATCTGCCATGTTGTTGAAGTCTGGTGTGAACTATTTCTTCTTAGGGAAACTTTATGTCAAGACCTATCCACAAATCTTTTTTGAGATTGATTATCTTCTGTTATTTTTAGTGCAGATCTCCACGCGGAACATACAAAAAACATGACATATATTTTCCATTTAGCCGATAGCTCTTTTTGCATGAACCGCATGTTTTCTTACCTGGTAATGCGACTAAATCTGCCTGAGCAAGGAACAAACAAAAATCGTTTTCTGCAGAACTGTTCAAATAGGCAGCACATTTATGTCTGGTGTGAAAAATATTTGTTTATTTCATTTTTACTCTGAATTGTCATCTTCACATCCAGTGTAAAAATTTCAGATAAATACTCCATCTTGCAAACTAGATGGATTGGCTAGAGTCCATTTCTGTCACAAAGTTCTGCAAAGTTTCAGCTGGAACACTTGTTCCCAGTCCAAGAATGAATGGACCAATCAGTGTTATTGGAGAAGAATGAGACAGTAACTGCAGGCGTGGTTTAGCTTTACTGCAAGCCTTAAACAATGGCAGCTAGTTAAGAGATTAGAGATTAGAACTGGACTGCATTTCTTTATAGCAGGGGAAGCAGAGAGCCATACATTTTTGGTGTAAAATATGTTTTTGCTTTTCTCCTGACTGGATGTGGTGAAAGTTTAATTTACCATCCAACTCCACTGACAGTAAGGAACATCAATGGCTGCCTGGTGAGCTCACGTTTATGTGGTTTACTCCTTTGCAGCATTATTTTAACCATGTTCACACATGATGCCAACCCAAACTATTTAGGTGAAGTTTTGAAGTGCAGTACTCAGGTGAAATGGGATTACTATGTTATGTAACTGCGTGCACATGCACAGCAACAGCCAGCCTAAAGGCTGACCCCTTTGACCCACACGCTCAAATTTAACCCCACAACAAAGTAATCAATCTACTCACAGCTGAAAAGGAATGTAGTGTATAATGTAAGTTCACAGCAGCTTTTAGAATAACATTCAGGTTTTATGCCACTTTAGTAAGATGAATAAAGAGTGCCCCGTTATCATTTCAACTCATAGGATCATGCTAAGGTTCAAGCCAGGCCAGTTTTCTTCATCTCTTAAATCTGACTTTACATTCACGACTATTTTAAGATGGAAACATTCACTCGGTTCAGCATTCACACAGGCATCAGCTCCATATAGCCCAGCCCACACACCACTGGAATTTAATCATCCAATCCAAGTCCCAGCAAGGGGTCAGACAACAAGCCATTAAATTGACGAGTGTTACGTCGACGCCAGCAGATGAAAGCAGGTGGGAGGAGGGGGAGGGTGACAAGATACTCGAGTACGAGCACAGATTTGAGTTATGACCTGTCACAAAGGTCAAAAACTCCATGTTAGTAGGAAGTTTGATGAGTTTAAGTTTGCCTGCGCTGACCTCTGAGTGTTTATAGAGTCCCGCTGTAGTGGCTGTACAGTCACACTAGTTATGGTAGCAGAAGTATTTTACAAGCAGAAAAAGAGGTAGAAAGGGTTAAAAGGTGGAGAAAATGAGTGTAAAAGGTGGTGAGATTCGACTAAATAGTGGCTAGAATGGGTGGAAAAAGCTATGATAAGGGGTTAAATGTAGCAAAAATGGTTATGATGGTCAGAAAAGGTGATGATGAGATTTTAGAATTAGCAGTGAAGGTTAAAAGTGGCATAAATGTGTTTGCAGTCACAAAAATGGGTTAAAAGTGGCGAAAACAGGCAGAAGAAGTGGTAAAAGGGAAAACAAATGGCAAAACAAATAGTGAAATACGGTTAAAATTTCAAAAATGAGTGAAGGGAGTGCTAAGTTTGGTTAATACTGGCAGATATGGGTCAACAGAGGTAACAATAGCTGGAAAGTGGCAGAAACTGACAGAAAGAATGCAGGAAAGGTGCCAAAAATGAGTGGAAAAAGGCAGTGAAAAGGGGTTAAAATGTGGAATAAAATGGTTTAAAGTGGCAAAAATGGGTAAAGAGGGGCAAAAATGGGGGAACATTGCACAAATTGATATAATTGGCAAATAATAGAGGCGAAAAGTGGTTTAAAGGGGTGACAAAGTGACATAAATAGGTGATTTCAACATCAGAACCCAATAAAAGTTTGACACTCTTTTCAGGTCAAATGAAGCTACTGTTAGCCATGATGCTAGCACCAATGCTACTGATCCAACATACATGCAATGATACTATCATACATCACAAACGGGGAGGGCCCACTCTCCCGCCAGGTGCTCTGTTTCTGCACAACATCTATTCCTACGGCACAAATCATTAAAGTTTATTGAATGTGCCATATCACCACACAGTAATCCACCAATTCTCAGTATGTCAGTCAGCAAACAGTCACAAGTGTCGCCACCACCTAGATTAGCATAAAAACACTGCCATGTGTGCTTGCCTTTTTCTCCATTCAGACTAATTAATCATGTGACAACGTGCACCAAACTGTGACCCCCATACCAAACGAATACGGACCGTTACACCGCTTTCGGAGAGGAATGGAGGATGCACCAGATGGATTCTAGTGGGACAATAAGGATGCTTTTGTGGGCTACATTTGAAGGAGCTTCTGAAATGGGACAGCCACTGTCCCTATCAATCTTAAAATGCATCCTTCGAAGGATACGGTACCTAAATTAGGATGCAGCTAAAATATCAGGTGACATTTGTGTGAATGAGTACACCCCACTGCTTTCCAAATAAAAGCTGGGATCAGCTTCAGCCCCATATGACCTCAAACAGGAGAGGTGGTATAAAAAAATGGATGGATGTTCAATCAATAATTTTAACCACCTACAACATTAGAAAGCCCTTTCAAAAGTCAGTATTAATGACTAAATGAGACGATTACCATGGAAGGTATTTTGAAATTTTTGTATTTTAAACTGATTTTGCTAATGACATTTCCACAACTCAACACAAGTAAAATTATGAAAGAAAGACTGCCTTACTAAATATGCTGTCTTTCATGCTCCTTTTCATGTGTAAATGATCAAAATATCACTGACAATGTTTTGTTTTGAGGGTTTTCTTGTTAAAAAAAATTAATAACTCAGTATTTATTGAGAATAACTGCTGCCAAAAGCTTCTATAAAGGCAACTGACCAGGTCTTAGAGAGACAACAGCCCTCTGAATGGTATCCTGTGTCTATTCACACTCATATGACAATGTCTTGGTTTATCTTATGACATTCCTCTGGTAATATTCCTTGCAGCAGCTCTAGATTTAGTAGTGCGAGCATCTGTCTTACATGAGTAAGGTCTGTAAAGGCCAAAATCCTTACTTCTCTTTCTAAAATCCCACTGCATCTCTCTTTATACAAAGAGGCTGAATTGACTTACTGCTTCAGTTTTCTGGCATTAGCTCTCAGCAGACCTAACGTCTTATTTCTGCCCCAAACAGCAGACCTCATGTGCTCTTACACTGAAATGACCTGATATAGCCTGAGACGTAAAGCTGGCACTCCTCAAACACCGTCCCACAGCTGCTGATCTCTCAGATGACTTTGAACGGGACAGTATGTTGACACCGTGGCACGTGAGTGTGTCATGTATATGATAAACACTGATGTATTTGTACAAGGTGTTCTGTACATTCTGTTCCCCATGTAGCTGGAGGACAGGATTGCTTCTCTGTCTCCCCCTAGTGGACAAGAATAAGGAAGGCAAAGGTCATATTATGACACCAAAAAAGGATGCTTAACATGCAGAGGATGCATATAAGCAAACATGAACATGTATAGAGACATAAACATGGACTTTATCATACAAGCCATGTTAATGTTTAAAAGAGGAAAAATATTTGTTCATTTTCACAGACGTCAGCAGAAGAAAGAAGGATCAGTTTTGGCTTACATTCTTAAAGCTAATGATTGTAATAGTTAAATAAAGTTAGAAGATGTTTAAAAAATTCATAGAAGCATTGGCAGATATGAAAATGCTGACCTGTATTTACAGCAAATGAAATGAAAATGTCTGCTGATTTTTACTGCTGATATATTGACAGTAGATACCAGCAGGATGTGTGAACATGTTTGTTGAGTTTTTAGCAGAACCAGAGAGCTACCTGAGATGTAGATTTTGTAGTTTTTCAACCTAATTCTTTAAAATCTAACGATTTGGTCAGCTAGTTTATTTTTATTTTTTATTTTTGTATTTGTTTGTTCATGTAATATACAGAAACCACCTCCAGGTTTATAACTGAATATCTATATTTGAGACATAAAACATGCATCATTTATTGTATTATCAAACTTTTTTCTTGTTTTGTGTCTGTTTCAGGGACAAATAGACTGTCACAATAAGAAAAACACCGTTAGTGTTGTAGCCAAGACCACACTATCCAAGACCAAGACATGCCCGAGACCAGAGAGCACCGAGACCAAGACAGGATCCAACACTTTTGGAGGATGGGAGACAAGCTGACTCCGAGACAAGACCAGACCCATAAAAATCGATAGAAAAAATCATCACAAGGCTGCACAGTAAAAGAGCATTCTCTCTTTAATTTTAGTTTGCTTTCAAATAAATTTGACAGCAAAAATCAATCTGCAACTCTGTTTTCAAAGCACCAAAATGCAAAAACTTCAACTCTTAGCAAATTTTTTCAACAAACTTCTTGTCAAAAATAAATCCTTGTATGTAGTAAAAGCCACTGACAAGTCTGAAAATGTTTGAAATATCTGAAAATTAATTGCTTATCTAGATTTTTCAGTTAAATGAGGCCTAAAATAAGTGTTAACAGGTATTTCTGACAAGGAATAAGATGGACTGGTTTGTTAAGATCTGAGTTTTTGCAGGTGTCTGACACACTGAAGAGATTTTCAGGGAGGCACAATAATCAGTGACCTAACGGTAGCTGTTGTAAGTCAGCCACCACCAGGATGGTTGCAGTAGTTGCAGTTTTACTTTGTAAAACAAGCAAACAACCTCTTTTGAGAGGGAGAGTCAAAGAAAAATCATGGAAATCTTCTTTCTTATGCCTTGTCATCTCCTACGTTCTTTGCCCGTCTCAGCATGAGTGTCAGAGAGGAAAATGCAAACAGGATACTGGCAGGATACAATGACTGGAATCGGTGTGATCATGCTGACATTTACATGTGTAGTTAGGACTTCAGTAATAGGTCAATTCTTGTGCAGACACATGGTAATCATAATGATCAAAAACACACCTATATTTTGGCATCAGCTAAAATGAATTTGATATCTGATACTGCGCGTCCTTAGCTATCATCCATGCTGGGATTATGTTCATAACTTCGCCTGCTGTCCAACACCAACAAACACATCCCAGCAGTGATGATATTCAGAGTAACATCACTCCATCTCATGTCTCATGGTAGTGCTTCCCCTCTATGTTTATTTTACTATACATACTTATTCATTGCACTTGCTTTTCTTTCATTTTATGTGCAAAAGAAATATGAATACATAAAAAAGATGCAGTGTTTTGTTCAGTGTATCTCAGATACAACCATGCCATATAATAAGAATCAAACCGTTTTCAGGACGTCCCATTTCAACCAGCCTGATCCTGTCTCATGATAACTGAACTGTGTTTTCAGTCATGTAAAACTTAACTGGACCGAAGGGCAAAAGTGCAAACATGCACGTACACAAGGAAAGGCTAACATGAAGTTTGCTCATGTGTAGATAATGTGAAGACAGGCTGCTTCAGATAAAGTACTAACCTACATATACAGACCTTTGGACTGAAGGATTTTTAACAGGGACACATCTCTCACTGAAAACTATAAAACAAAACAGTAAGTTTACAGTAGAGGCTGTAAGAGTCCTGGAAATGTGGCAAGGAAAATTCAACCACTGCAAAGTCATCACATTTTTTGAAAAAAATTATGACAGGTGTGTGATGTATTTTCAAACTGCAGTGTAATAAAAATAATATTGAACAACAAGAGATAACCAAAAGAAAAAAAATCACTTCCAATGATTTCTTATTTGCTCCAAATATGACTCTAAAGTAGATCACAAGTGTAGAAGAATATTATGGCAAAGGGCCATGCTTTACAGAAGCCCTAAGCAGATATACATGTACACACGGACACCTTGGTTTAACATGTCCCTATGGTCAGATGATTTTCAGTCTTTTCAAGGGGTAGCTTAAAACTTTGGCCAGTTTGATTAGTTTTTAAATGATTCTGCTGAAACACAAATTAAAAGATCTGTATGATTTTCATTAGTTACTTTTCAGTCATTTTTATTTACTATTACTTTTGTCAGTTTCAGTGGAAATGGACAATTTTGTCCATGTGTATTCTATTTTATTCAGTGTTTCTGTGATAACGACTACATTTTGGTTGTTTCCTTGAGTCCATGGCTTGTCTTGTTATCTTGGACAGACAACCAAAATGGACTTGTTATCAAGACAAATGGGTTAAAATAAAAAAAAAAGTATGCATGGCCTCCTAAAGGATTTTTAAAATAAAACATGTTTTAAACTGCTCTGTTTTGCCTTGTCTCTTTCTTCTGTCATATTTTCTCTCGGATGAGTTTCAACATTTTAATTACAACGTTTTAGTAGTTGAAAATGTTGGAGAATTTGGCTCAGAATTTCTTACTAACATGATTGCAGTGGGGTCCTGAGGTTGGACCATTTCAGAACCACCGACTCTAAGGACTCCTGAGCCACCTTGTGGTTAACAAAGGTTACGACATGTATCAAAACACATTTTTCTCAATCGCTTAAGTCTGAAAAATCTCTACCTTACATGCTGATTGCTGTTATTTCACACTGGGCATGGTCAAGGTATGGACAAGAGAAAGCTAAGATGTTTAAGCCTCTTGGTAATCTATGAAGGGTGACAATGTCAAATTAATGTTAATATTAACTCCCCAGTACATTTTTTAGTTACTTCACATTTGAAGAAACTTTATTCAGACTAAAGGTGTGAGTCAATAGAGGATGTAATGCTGAGTGTAGCAATTATACAAGAGTCGACTATTAACGTTAGAATTGTCTTGCACTAGTCCTGATAATGTTCAATGATCACACTATTTAATTAACAAAGATGTAGAAGCTAATTACAGCATAAGGCTGTGTAAACCCTGGGGCCATACTGAGACAAAAGCACTAAGTATAGTGACCAAAAGAACAAGTAAAAGGAATTTCAGTCACTGAAGGTTACTCACACATTTAGTGCTGTAAACACTCAGACAGCCTGTGCAAGAGCAGGTATTTGGCACTACCAATGATCAAAAGCAACACCAGGCAAAACTGAAGGTGGAGGATGATCTGTTGTCATGCAATCCTGCAACAACTGCATGGACGCAAACTCATAGAGCAGAGAGCATAATAATCAGGTAGTGTTGGCAATAAATTCATTACTGAAACTCAATAACTGATTGCCTGGGAAAGACTGATGGTTGAATGCACGTGCAGACCAAAATATCAAAATACAAAGATGGTAAATAAAAATGCTTAAACATGAGATGTAAATGTTTGAAAGTACTGTCAAAATGATGTTTTTTAATTAGGGTGGGGGTCCATGGAATAAATTATTTGATCTTGGGGGAGGCTCCCTTTCCCACACTTTGAAAAGCCCTGCTCTACGACATTTAAAACCTCATTCACCTCCACCTTTCAGGGCCTGCCTATATTTCCTGCTTCTTGTCAGAGGGGTAGAGCTTCACCGTCAGCACATACAGGGTGATCCAGTCAGAGATGTGGGCTCCCTTTAACAGGCTGTGGAAAGCAGTGATGGCCGACTCGATGTTGGCAAAGGACAGGAAGATACCACTGATGCAAAGGATCACACAGCAGCCAGCTGGAGAGACAAAGATGGGAAAAGGAAACAACAAACAGTGATGTTTGGCTGAAAGAAAAAGCAGAATAAAGACTGGCATTAGCAGAGATCTGAAGTTACAACAGTTAGGAGAATAATAGATACTAGGGCTGGGTATTGTTAAGAACCTCACGATTCAATTCGATTTCAATTCTTTAGGTTTTGATTCGATTAGATTTGATATTGATTTAAATGCTTCAATGTCGATTCAGTAAGAAGTAGAAATACACAAATAACCTGTTGACATTTTTTAAATAATTATTTTCATGCCCATGTGAACATATTTGGTAAGTCACCTCACATTTTTGAGCAATAAAGCATCTGAAAATAAAAATTTGCACAATAACAACTTATTTGTGCATATGGAGTACAAAAGTAAAAAAACACGGCAGTTCTGTATAAACACTGAAAAAGTAAAGTGCATGTAAACTTAAATAATATTTCTGTCCTCTTGGAAATTGTGATAAACCTCACATAACATGGTTATGGTTGGTTGTTTGGTCGAGTGCGGCCTCCGTCCATACAACGCGAATCACACGCACAGCGACCCCCACTGGCCAGGAGGTGAATCGATTCAGAGGATTTGCTGAATCGATATTGAATTGGGGGAGAAAATATTGCGATGCATCGATTAATCGATACTTTTACCCACCCCTAATAGATACGCAAGGAGATGATAAATCCAGTTATTAAAGCTGCGTAAGGTACTTTTACACATTTATAACCCCATGTGGTGCAAAGAAATATCTTATAATATCTATAAAATATATTATAATATCTTTAAAAAATGAAAAAAGGTAAAAAAAATGACATGAAGATTTCTTACTTAAAAGTTTTCTATTTATGCAACAAGGACATGAAATCTCTTCTTCTGTGAAAACATAACAAACAAAGCACTTTTAATTCCTTGTTTGTTTTTGTACTCTGTCAAGAATTCAGACCAGGGCTGAACAATTTGTAAAAATGATCTAATTGCAATTTTTCCTCCCATTATTGCGATCGCAATTTAAAAGGCGATTATTATTAGGATCCTCATCTTATGTTTTTTTCATTAAATTCAAGCAATAAATCATTCTATATTATAACCCACATCCAGTCAGGAAAACATCATACATTTTACCATTTTATTACTAAACAGATATGTGGTTTTACTTGGCAGAGAAGTCTCTGCTCTAAAGATCCTCCTACTGGGTTAGTCAGCCAGCATTCTTTCCAGGGAGTACACAGCTAGAAACCCCATATGGATAGAAGCATTTTTGGCAATGTGTATTGAAAACTGAAATTATTTCAGAGGCAATTAATACATAGAAGCATGAATCTGAATATGAGGGTGCAACAAGCTTTATGCTATAATGGAGAAGGCTGGGGTGGAGGTCAAGCTTTGCCAGCAGCAGTGTGGTGCGTCAGCATTGATGCAAGCAGGGCTTAGTGAGAAGTATGTCATATTTAAATGGATACCTGTGTTGACAAATTTTTGCATCATTTGCATAAAATCACTGCTGCAAAAAATGAATATATTGAACAGTTTTTTTGACACATTTCAAGTAAAATATTGCTACCTCTGTGATTAGTAAATTGCGGCAGGTCATATTGCAATTTAATCTAATTTGTGATTGATTGTCCTGCCCTAATTCAGACAAAACTTAAGTGACAGTTTGATATGAATAAATTACATAAACTGCACTGAGAGAAACTACAATATCAGAGCAAATATTTTATTTGCGCAAGCATGTTTAATAAAGTTTTTTTCACTTTATAAAGTGGGGCGAACCAGAGCACCTGGAGGAAACCCAAAAGACAATAAAGGCCTGGAAAAAGTCACTCGAACAGTTTTGACAAGTGACTTATTCTTCTTTGTTGTCGGCCTTATTTCTTGCGCTTTTTATTGCGCTTTTTATGGCCACCATTCTTCTGGGTGGTCTTATTGGGGCTGGATTTTTCTGTGGCTGCAGAGTTACCAGCAGAGGTTTCTGCTTTGGCCTCCAGCTGACCAACAGTAGTGTCTGCTTTGGTCTTCTGTTGACCAGTAGCAGATTCTGCTTTGGCCTTCTGCTGACCAGTAGCAGGTTCTGCTTTGGCCTTGGGTTGACCAGTAGCAGATTCTGCTTTGGCCTTCTGCTGACCAGTAGCAGATTCTGCTTTGGCCTTGGGTTGACCAGTAGCAGGTTCTGCTTTGGCCTTGGGTTGACCAGTAGCAGGTTCTGCTTTGGCCTTGGGTTGACCAGTAGCAGGTTCTGCTTTGGCCTTGGGTTGACCAGTAGCAGGTTCTGCTTTGGCCTTGGGTTGACCAGTAGCAGGTTCTGCTTTGGCCTTGGGTTGACCAGTAGCAGGTTCTGCTTTGGCCTTGGGTTGACCAGTAGCAGGTTCTGCTTTGGCCTTGGGTTGACCAATAGCATGTTTTGCTTTGACCTTCCGTTGACCAGTAGCAGGTTCTGCTTCGGCCCTCATGAGACCATCAAGAGTTTTTGCCATGGCCTCCAGCTGACCAATAGCAGTTTCTGCTTCGGCCCTCTGCAGACCATTAGCAGTTTTTGCCATGGCCTCCAGCAGACCAATAACAGTTTCCGCTTCGGCCCTCGGCAGACCTTTAGCATTTTCTGCTATGCCCTCCAGCAGATTAATAGTATTTTCTGCTTTGGCCTCCAGCAGACCAACGGGAGTTTCTTCTTCGGCCTTCGTTTGACCGGCAGCAGTTTTCACTTTGGCCCTCGGTTGACCAGCAGTCGTGTCTTCCTTGGCCACTACCTGTCCAGCTGATGCTTGCCTAGCTGGCATTACTCTCTTCTTGGGCTGCCAAGAAACTCTGAAGACAGATCCAAAAATAGACAGAAACTTGTCTTTTGTTTCGGTCAGTAGAGCTCTAAGTCTCAGTTTAGCCATGCCGTAGATTGCTGCATAATCCAAAGACAAAAAATAAGCCGTAATTTTTGCCTTTTTCACACAAAAAAAAAATTTTGCGTAGCGCATGTAATAATGGACTGGCTTTGGGAGGGAGGGTAGATGTGAAAGCAGGCGGAGAGACCGACGACTCTTCTCTCCCTGATCTCTCTGTTTGTCTCCACTTTCAAAATCTTTTTTCTGCAGCATTTTCAGACCAGTCTCCCTTGCAGCTGACAAATCAATCCTTGCAAGTGATTCAGGGTCAGACCTGGTTGAAACTAAAATATTATCCGCCATGAATTTAATCTTGGATTCTGCAGGGCACCCAATATAGTGACGAACGGTCGACTTAATCCACGAAAGCCCAAACATTTTAGCGGTTAAAATGACTTTAAAAAGCTTGAAAAAAGGCTCTGTAGTTCAACAAACTTGAAGACAAAAACACGTTATGTGTCTCCTTCAGCACTAACTACTTCTAACTTCAACTAATTCCGCAGCAAAGTGGGAGCCTCTTATAGTATTTTAACATCAAAGCACAACTACGTCATAAGGAATAGAACGTGACGTCAAAATGCCCCACCCTTTCAAACAAAAACAAAGATGGCGATTGTAGTTTTAATAGGGGGTTTCCCTTATATCGGCGTTACAGTTGAATACATCTACATGACAGAGCTAAAGTGGGTAACTCTGGCACAACTTTACCAACTTCCAAGGTGCATGGATGATGGAGAGAGTCTTGAAGAGAACAGAAATCTCCAGAAACACTTGTTAAGTTGTTCTCTAACTAAACTACAAGTGTTGCTGGAGATTTATGTTCTCTTCAGTACATCTCCATGGTAAAATTCGCCAATGCTACAACTGAGGAGAAAGCATCAGAAATGCTAACACTGTCTAAAAATTGAAAGACACTCGAACCCCACACAGACAGAGCCCACTATCAGCTTGAATTGCCGCATAGTAAACCGTAAATACTAAATAAGCCTACTGAGGGAGTAGGTCTGTATGAATGGAGCGGTAAACAAAAGGCTTACTCACCTATTTTAAGGTCTCCACATCGTTGTGGTTGGAAATGAAAAGCCTGAGATGAGTAAAACAGCTAAAGAAATTTCAACAAACCCAGTGTCTCATTCCATCACTTCGCGGCCTTTTCAAGACGTACAGTTGACGCACCGTTGCTAAGCAACGCACCGTACGAGCGTGCCGCACAGCTTGGCGTCTCCACTATTCTTTCTACAGCCTATGGTCTCTACGCTTCTAAAAGTTAAATCCTTGAGTTAAACTCGTATGTAAAACTGCATTTACAGACCTGTTTAAACGCTGTTGTTGACCTCTGATAAACAAGTTATATCTGCCAAAGTGAGGCTCTTACTTGTATTCTTACATGTCTTCCTCCTGTACGTTTCTTTATACGTTTCTTATTGTTATTCTACATTTCTTATCTTTCTTCCTTAATTTAAATTGTAACGCAGAAAAGGACAAATATTGTCAGATGTTACAGAATTTTCATGTCAGGTGTTGAATCTTATTTAATGTAAACTTTCCAACTAAAGGTGAAAAGACCATCATATTAATTCATTAAAAAAGGGGCAGAACAAATTAATGAAAGTGAGCATGAAAGACAGATGTAAACATGCTGGGGTTAGCAATACTGCTCATTTACATCTGTTGTCCTTTATTAGGTAACATATGAAGACAACACAATAGTACTCATCATGTGCAAACATGCCATAACAAGATCAATGTAAACTTTGCTGAATAAAGTGCATCTTCGTAAACGCTATTCTAAGTGCATGGAATGACTTTCCACACGTGTGTGTTACAGACAAGTTAAGCACCACAAGCCCTACCAAAGAAGGCACTCATAGCTGTTATATCAAATCCAGTAATGTATATTTTTTGACTCCACCTAATCCTGCCACCAGGGATGGACACAGACAGCAAGTAAATCCTACATCAAAATGTGAAACAATGTTGTCAATTATCATTAAATTTGATCATATACCACACCTTGATTATATTATATTTGTGATAATTTATTCTTTGTAATTATTTATTTTAATATCCACATTTTTTAAATATATATTTTACCACTATAACTACTGTGTGCGATGACATTAAGCAAGCCCATAGCTGGGCTCCACCTGGCTGGCTACATGTCAGTGAAAAGTGAATTCAATCTATTGCTACAGCGTCATATTAAAGACCCTGTAAGATTAAATCCAAAATACCTCTTAACACACTAGATACGTTAGTATATGGTTGCTGTGAACATGTGAAACCCCTGAGATCTAAGTGCGACAGAATTTCAGATTTAGGCCGTTAGAGAGTTTTTCACCCCTTTCCTGGTTTGGTTTGATTACCTCCTAACGCTACAACAATATAACATCACAGAGCAGTCCATCTCAGTACAGTCTGCTTTTTAGCTGTTACTACCTTCACTTAAAGTTAACAGTCAGTTACATGCTGTTTTCTGCTAACTGTGAGGTAAATTTCCCAAATCTATCAACCGACCTATGGATCATTTAAAGCAGGGGTGTCAAACTCAATCACAGCTGGGGCTGGATTATGGATTTAGGTCTAACCTGAGGGCCTAACAGGCTCAACATTTAACCATAACTGTCAACCTCATTTTTTACGAGTAATGAAATATGAAAAAAACCTCACTGATGATAAATCATTTGGAAATTCAAAAATATTAAGTTTAAAGGCTTAAATCTGAGATACAAATTCCAATTTATTAGTTCACAAGATTAGCACACTATATTAAAAATAGAAAAATAATGTTTTTAAAGAGCAAATATTCAAGGCGAAAGTTGAAATCATAAGTTTGAAAGGTCAAAACACAAGATCAAATTAGAAATCATGAGTTTAAAAGTCAAAATATGACATACATTTTTAAATTGTAAGTCTGATAGTTCAAATTGTGGGATGAAAAAGCCAAAATTAGGAGTTGAAAATGTCAAAATATGAACTAGAATTCAAAATGATGACTTAAAAGGTTAAAAAATATGACTTAAATTTAAAATTGGGAGTGTAAAAGGTCAAAATATGATATACAAAGTAAAAATTATTCATTCAAAATGTCGATATATGAGAAAAAAAAGAAATCATGTGTTTAAAAGTCAAAATATGGGATTAAAGAGCCAAAGTAAGGAGTTGAAAAGGTCAAAATATGACTTAGTTTAAAATTGGAAATCTAAAAAATAAAAATGTGACATATTAAGTCCAAATTCTGAGTTGAAAAGGTCAAAGCATCATAAGATAGATATATTCTCAGAAAACAGACTATGTTTCTGCTCTGACACAGAGCCAGGCAGCTTTGCTCTAATAACAGGTGTAAGGTCAAGGGGCAAAGTAACTGGAGTGCTAATCTATTTTTTAACTTTAACCAGCAACGACCATCTTACCTGCTGAAGGGGTGCTTTAGTCCATACTGCACTTGTCTTTAGCCTGGATGATTAAAATAAGCAGACTGGTGCTGCCTCTTAAGCAGAAACATTTTAGACCCACAATCCTTGCTAATTCATCTGTATGGTAGCGTTAGTACAGTTTTTGTTGTGATCAAATGGCATTTTTACCACTAAAACACAACTCTCAAACCTAGCCTCTCTGGTCATTTGATGGTTAAAAAATCCTAAGCTTCTCCCAAGCCCTGAGACAAAGAAGAAGAGCACAGCCATGATGAAACCAAAGATAAAAATGTAGATATTTAAATCAGCTGGCTATAACATTATGAGTGCATTTACAGTCTGACACGATCTAATACAATGATATTTATACTACTGATACATCCATTTTAGATTTATCATTAAAATAGCAGTGGGATATTTATCATAGAAGGGGGTGGTGTTGTTCCTAAGTACATTATATTAACTGGAGTTCCTCTTTACCCCTCCTGAACCTCAAGTAGTGGCCAAAATATTAGGAACACATTTCAATTTAATGCAATCTGGTATACCAAACCCCAGAACAAAACAAAGTAGAATTATCACCTTTCTGACCATGCCACCTAAACCAGAAATGTTGAAGCTTCATAAAAGTAGATTGAACCATGGCATTAAATTGTATTAGATTGCATATAGGTGCTAATTATATGGCTGATTTATCTATGTATCACAGCAGCTAACTTACTCTGTACTCTGTCTTACAGAGGGCTTTGAGAAAGTCAACCCCGTGCATCTGGAAAAGGGGGGAAAAGAGAAACAATGCAACATCAGGCATTAAAAAAAGGCAAAGGAGAAATCCAGTGAAAAATAAAGCAACACAAGCTTAACTCCATTTCTCTGTGCTGTAATGGTCTGTGTCTTTTCCAGTCTGAAACATGAGCTGCTGCAGCAAACATGGCTGCTCTTCAAATAACCAACATCCCTCAGTCTGTGTGCAAACATGAGTCGTCCATAGACTTGCATTCATAATTCATGTTGATCTTATGGATCTACTGGCTTCACAGCATCATTACTGTCTGACTCTGCATTGTAATCAAGCCATAGGATAAGTTGGGTCAAATTTCACTGATAAATAAACAAAACTATCATCAGATTGCTTTACATGTTTCTGGAGCAAGCACACTAGTGTTGCATCGCCTTTGGTACAGACTAGCATAGAGTTTTGTAGCACATTACAGCAATACTAGGGATGAGTAACATGTGGCGTTAACAACAAAGCAAAAACAGTGTCAGCTGTGTACTAGGGTGCTGAGACCCACCAGTCATCAAAGCTTCCTCCCACACAACACTTGCCACGCAGCTATGCAACCCAGTTAAAAAAAAAAAAAAAAAAAAAAAAGACCTTGCAGCGCATCTGAATCTGGTTAGCTGATCTGATTGTTGTGCTGCAGCAGCCAATGAGAGCAGGGGGCGGACTTTAAGTGGCCAGGTAACAATGGAGATAAGCAGGTTGTTTGATGATGGTTTCAACTTGTCAATCCATAAATAAATAAAATGTAGTCCTAAATGTGGTTGTAGAGTTAAATCATTAAGAGATTTTATTACATTTCAGAAAAAGCATCCTTTTCAACAGATAAGACCCAAGGCTGGGCACAATAATGAGTTTGTAAGACATAGGCCCAGAGAAGCACAGCTGCCGTTCCCTTATCAGGGACCCTTCCCATCCCCGCTCTCCTGATTATGTCTACATTAGACACAGTCTTGCCAACGATACTAAAAGATGTGCAGAGAGTATAGAGCATAGTAAGACTGGAAGGACCAAGGACTGAAAAACTTTGTCCGTATGCTCAGATACCAGGAACGTTACGCTGTCTTCCTTAGCAAATCCATCGCCCCATACACACACAGATGGCAAAAGTTGCTATGGTATTAGCTAATCTCATTCATACACATCTATACCTATTTACATGCCATCAACAACGCAGTGGGAGCAAGTGTCTTGCCCAGGACACATTGACATGCTACTGCAAGAGCTGGGGATTGAATGCTAACCTTTGGATTGTGGGACTATCGACTCTACTTACTGAGTCACCGTCGCCCCAAGTCAAACAGCATAACAGCATGGCAGTAGCCATTAACTGGTGGAAGGCTAAGATATTTTAGGCAGAATATTGGACTTTGGGCCTAAACTTGTTAAAGATATAAGGGATTCGATTATCTGACTGTTTAGGGGACTAATCGCGTATCGCCATTCAGCTAAAGAATATATATATATATGTCATTGTAGGTCCATATTTCCCAGCCCCAGTAAGTCCCAACTTTGATGGAAACTGCTTAGTTAGAAGAGAGTACTATCTTAAGTTGTAGGAAAGTATGAGCATACCGATGTATTTGGGGTACTACAGTAGCCTAGAACATTGCAACTATAAGTTTTCAATCCAGACATAAAGATGTCAGTGTTCATTTGTGTATGTAGGTTTTTGTGCTTCAGGGTTACAAGAGCCAGTCTGCCAACACCGCTGACAATGGACCTCTGGCTCTGGGAAAGAGACCCCCTAAAATATGCATGAGGAAATGTACACCTGTTTCCAGGTAACCAAGGCAGGGATTCTGAACCGTGACGTTGGATCCAGCATGTGTGTACGTGTGTGCAGGTACACCTGTGTAAGCGCATGCACAAACAGCACAGCTTCCTAGCTTTACCTGTTCAGACACTCTGCAGGGACGAAAGCTGCTGTCATCTCCCTGCTGCTTTGACGAGACACAGATCAATCTGACCAGGAGGAATGTTATGTTGAAAAGGTTCCCTTCCCCGCCGATCTACTGAGAACCTCATGCATCGAAACAGAACCAAGTTGGCGCTACTGAGTTGAGCTGGAAGAGTGGACTTTAAGGAGAGTGGACCACAGAGGCATCTCATCCTTACTGCTGAGAAACTACTCCTGCAAACATGAATTCCATGTTAAAAGTGTACAAGAGCAAAGTGATGAAGACCCTCAACCCTGAGTATGAGGATGAAACTGCAGAAGAGGTAATGAACACAACTTTCTTCTCTTTTTGTGCCTCTCACTGATTCATATTTAAATGTCAGAAAATGGATGAAGCATTCAGCACAGAAGTCAGACAGTGACCGGGTTTTGTGTGCTCATCATTTTTTATTCATCACAGGGTCAGATGAGATCGCTTAGCTATTGTATTTTCCATGCGAGGGGAACCTAGAGGCAGAATTAGACCTCCAACAGACTTCCTAGTGGACTTTGACATGTTTCAATTGAATTAATAGATTACTGATGATGGTATTTTGGCAGAATAGACACATGAAACTGGGTAGCAAATCAAACAGCTTGTTACATAATTAAAAAAAACTACAACTCCAAAGTTTTCTTTGGTTGTGAAAATCTAAGTAGACCTTGTTGATCATAACTTGTTGGATTGTGGTTTGTTTCTTGGCGATTCTGCTACAGAGGCAGCTAAACATGTGCAACACTTGAGTCAAAGACAAATATCCCAAAATGGACAATAAAGGGTATCGTATCTTATCATGCTGTATCGTATTATTTTTCTTTGATCGTATCCATCCATCCAACCATCCATCTTCTTCCGTTTATCCGGGGTCGGGTGACAGCAGGCGAAGCAAGTCAACTCAGACGTCCCTCTCCCCCGCAACACCTTCCAGTTCCTCCTGCGGCACTCCAAGGTGTGCCCAGGCCAGATGGGATATATGATCCCTCCAGCAAGTTCTGGGTCTGCCGTGGGTACTCCTCCCAGTAGGATGTGCCCGAAAGAACTCCACAGGAAGGCGCCCAGGAGGCATCCTGATCAAATGCCTGAACCACCTCAACTGCCTCCTTTTGACATGATGGAGCAGCAGTTCTACTTCAAGATCCTTCCAGATATCCGAGCTTCTGCAATCTCATTCTTTTTGTCATAACCAAGAGTTCATGACCATAGGTGAGGGTTGGGACATATATCAGCCATTAAATCGAAAGCTTTGCCTTTCGGCTCCCTCTTCACCACAACAGTACAGGGCCTGCAAAACAGCTGACTCTGCACCAATCTGCCTGTCAATCTCATGGTCCATTCTCCCCTCCCTGGTGAACAGGACCCAAAAATACTTGAACCTCTTCACTTGGAGCAAAGACTCCAAGAGAAGAGGTGGGTGACCCACCGTTATCCAGCAGAGGACCATGGCCTAAGACTTGGAGGTGCTTATTCTCATACCAGAGGCTTCACACTGTGGCAAACCGCTCCAGAGCCTGCTGGAGGTCCCCAGCTGAGGAAACCAGCAGAACCACATCATCTGCAAACAGCAGTGATGAAACTCTGAGCTCCCAAAACTAGAAACCCTCCTCCCTCCGACTGCACCTTGAGATCCTGTCCATGAAAATCACAAACAGCTGATCGTATCTGAACGTAATAAATCATACCATTTGTAATTCTATTTAAACATGTCTATGTGCATCATACCTATTTGTATCTATTTGTATTGTAGTGTATCTCGCCAGTTTTCTTTGTTAATCAAGCTATAGAGGCAGTCAAAAACAATTTTCCTCTTGTGAACAATGAAGCGTATCATATCTAGTCGTAAAGCATTCTATCATGGTCTTTCGTATTGTATTGCATGATATCGTAGAATTTTATTTGCTGATCTATGGAGGCAGCGTCATGTGTGCAGCACTGAAAACCTAGACAAATTTTCCCTTTTCCCTCCAGGGAGCAAAGAAGTGCATCATATCTTATCTTATATTATCTTGTCTTGTCTTATCGTGCAGTATCATATCCTGAGGATACCTTTACCAAACTTGGATTTTTGGACCTTTTTCTCATTTAATTTTTTCCAGATATTTCCAATTACTTAATGTAGTGACATGTTTTATGATAACAAACTTAAAGGTTTCAGATCACCCTGTTCAGAATATCCAAACAGATGTTTTCTGCTTAGATGTTTTCCTTTGGGCCCAAAGAGGTATAAGTGTCTGCTATTTAATAAAAAATAAGGTAAATTTTAAGAAAAGTACATTACATTTTTAAAATAAAAGAGCCTGTATATCCACTTGCAAGTATTTTGAAGGGACCCAGAGCTGAATAAAACTTCAAAGTTTAAAATAGAGTTCCCGAAAGTAGCTCTAACAAACTGCAACTTCAAACTACTCCCTTCACATGCAGTAACCTGAGCAAAATATTTTTTAACTTAAGCTTCAGTGTTTCATTAATTCTTCCACCCCTGGTTTTCATGACCTGTTTGCGAAACCTTCAGTTTGATACCAACTACAGAGTGCTGCGTTGACCCAGATCTCTACAGAGCCAAGAAACTCGATCCTGCACGGGAGCCGAACAAACGGATTAGTTGGCATTCCACTGACTGACTGACATGGTGGACAGACAGATAACCAGGGCCTGTTGCCTCTCGCTGTGCCAGCCAGAGCACTGACAGTGACTAACAGGGATTACTGTGAGTGTCTGGGAAGATCATTTCTTCTTAGTTGGGTGTGAAGATATGCCATCGCTGCTATTTTTATGCCTTCATTGTTCCAGACCTACTTTGAAATATGAGACAATTATAAAGTAGTCATGTCCATAGTTTAACAGACAAAAGACATGCTTCAAGGAAAGAACAATCAACAATTTAAGCATTTAAAGTTGGTGTTGTTGGATTTTTCCCTCTTTGATAACTGTTTTTAGCTGTACAGTATTCTTTTTTTTTTTTCCACAAGTTGTAGTGCCCAGGATATGCACTAGATGGCAGCATCATGTGCACAAATTATTTCTATCTGTACTGTCCTCAGATCAGAATCAGAAATACTGCATAAATCTTCAGATGACATTCAAGCCCTGCTTCTGCTATAGTACAGAATTCAAGCATGAAGATAGGATACAAGTGAGAAATATGTAGAATATTTCAATTATATGAACAATCATATTTACAACACAGCATAGTACTGAGAAATATAAGTACTAAGTATGAAAAAAATACATTTGAGCAGATACTGCAGATAAAATGTAAAGAAAGGGGCCCAATGTTTTTATTGAAATATAAATGCAAGAACAGTATAAACAAGTTTAAAAGTGAACCTTGTTTATAATAGAAAATTGTTTAATGATAGTTTTAATGAAGAATACTACAGTTTTGTTAATGAGCAAGATAGTGAAATGGGATGATATGAATCCATTCAGAACTTAAAAGTGCCTCTGTTTTGTCTGTTTTTTATTGTATTGCAGGTCACAGAGGTGGAGAACGATGTTAGTCCGGTTCAGGAGGATGAGGGGCCAAACGCAGTGTCCCAGTTGGCCAAGAAAGTACGTGTACATTGGCAGCATGGTGGCAAAGGCCACACCATGAACAGGACATGATTCGACAATACAGGAATTCTTACTCTAGATGAGGTGGTGTATGACATCTTGCTGACATCAATAACGGAAGCTTAGGGGATCTGTAAACCCCTTATGGCCTTACAGTCAAGAGGACAGAAATAAATAGAGAAAAACAGAAGGAGGGAGGGGTGCAGAGAAGATGGTCAGGTATAAATGTATGGAACTGCAGGAAGAGGCGTGACTGAGGTGTGTTCCTGTGCCCAAAACTTTGCTATAAGCATCCCTTATTGCTATTTGTACATATTCAGAGCTGTAAAAGACATTGATACTTGTGTGCATTGCCACAGGAGACAGGTTTTCAAAACCTTTTAAAAAGTTTTGAAAGGCAGAGGATTGACGAAGAGTTAGAAGAGCAATTCAAAAAACGAAGACACAAATTGATAGTTTTGCACTTTAAAAAAACTACACATGAAATTTATCCTATATATAAAAAAACAATTCCTAAAAATGAAGGGCATCACTTGAAAATATATTAAAAAATAAATGAAGCATTTATGTGCAAGAATTAATGCATTTGAAAAATGTGCACATCTGTTACTTTAGCTCTATTCCTATTATTGTATATTTTTAAATTTCACACGCTTGGCACACTCTTAACCCGAAGGTCTAGGGTTTGATCTGCAGTCAGAGGGCATGTGGATATGCATGCATATGAATGGAAGGTCGACACTGATAGCCACTGGACATAGGTTATACCATTGAGGGAATATGGAGGAATGAATATGAACTGGTAGGTGTGACCTGTGGTGTAAAACCTGTGTAGATGGACAACGGTTTAGCTCAGGAGGTGGAGCTGACGCTGATACACAGAGACCATGGTCCTCAACGCCCTGGTCGTGTGATTGATTCAAGGTCTCTGCGCTGTTGGGTGCATGTCCTCCTCCCACTCTCTCTCCCCATGTTTCCTGTCTCTCTTCAGCTGTCCTATCATAATAAAGACTTCTTAACGGGCTGAAGTTTCACTATTTAATTTGTATTGTCCCTATCAAATAAACTTTATAAATAAAATACATTTTCAAAAATGTGTGTTGACCAGTCAGAAGACTAGAAAAGCAACAAACAAGCTCAAGTCCACAAAACAAACAATGTTTGGTTGTTGTTTTTGTATATTTTTAGTTCACTGTGAAAGGACATTAAAGGTTACAGAAGATAGTTCACAGTGTCATTGTTATCTCAGATAAATTAAAAGTATTAAGTTCACATAGAAAGTCTTCAACTCACAAAGAACCATTGTTCATGTAATCCTCTGAAACCACTTGAGTGTAACCCTCTTTTAATCTTTCACCCTGTGTATGTTTGGTGTTGTGTGTAGATGCAGGGGGCGGGGACTAAAAGCTGGAATAGACTATCAGCTCTCTTCAACAAAGAAGATGAACACCAACTTTTAGAGGAGACAGAGAGCCTACCGGTCGCCGACCAGTGAGTTCAGATCTATCTATTCTTGTGACTTCCAGCGTCACTCTTCGTGTTTGTGGGAGGCTTTCCTAACTTTTGGACACTGTCCTGCTAGCTTTATCCAGCCTTAATACATGCCAAGCTACTGTAAGCCTATCATCTCTCATGTATTAAGTGCCTAGTAATGGACAGACATAAGGGCAATACCGGGTAATATCACAACACTAGGCAAGAAAGTGCACATGTCAATTTTACAAGATGTACAAGTGTATGTGAGGTTTAACTTTAAAAGTATTGTAAAGTTATGAATTAAAACATTACTGCTTGTTGCTGCTGCTATTGCATGAATTCACTGGCATCAGCTTAGCTGCCAGAGTACTGATCCTTGGCCTTGTTCAGTACAACTTTTGTCAGTCTAAACTTTGTCAGACCAGTTTGTCTTGAAAAAATAAGAAAATTCTGCAAACTTGAAAAACACAATGCTAACCTGCACAGACCTCAGTTTATTATCAACACTAATGCCTTACCCTCTGGGCCTTTCTGAGGAGTGTTTAACACAACTTTCGCTTAGTTTTTCACTGTCTCTAAAGCTGTGTTGTGTCGAGAACTGCCCTGAAATTTAGACAAATTAAACATTCATTTGAAAGAAGAGAATTTAAAGACAAGTCTTGCCTATGTTTTGCCCCTGAAATAATCCAACTACTACTTCTTTACCTCAGTCCACTTGCAGTGAAGCCAGAGGAGCCTCCTCCTCGACCCCCCAGGCGCTCAGCATTCTGGGATAGCTTTGCAGCTAACTGGGCAGCCAAGAAGCAGGCGGAAGCTGCAGCTGCTGCAGCCGCAACAAACGAGGCAACAGCAGTTCAGGGCGAGGAGGGGGCAACAGAGGCCGGAGGGGAGGTGAAGGCCTCTCAGGATGGGCAGACCGCTGAGGGAGAGCAGAGCCAAGGAGGAGAAGGAGGGGGAGGAGGGAGGAGCAGCAACAACAGCTTCTCCAAATACGTCTCACTGGGAGGAGGAGGAGGTGGAGGAGGCAGCGAGGCGTCCTTTAAGTGGAACTTTGTCACCAGTAAGCTGGCGGAGCTGAAGAGCAAGAGCAACTGAATGTTCATGAAGAAATCTAGAGAAAAGAAACGTTAAAGAGTTGATTTTGAGGAAGTTAAGGAAGAGAATATATTTGAACAGGATGCCCTGTACAGCTATTATATAATTCCCCTTTTATAATCATGTCTTGAACTATTAAACTCTAACAATATCTCCCATTATTGCCTATTGAAACCACTTCACATTTGTTAATAGCATTACATAAGAAAAAGCAATCAGTCCACAAAGATGACTTCTTAGATCGCCTCGACTAAAAGAGATCAAATTAGTAATACAGTAAAACTTGTGTTTTCCTAACTCAGATGCAGCATGTAGCCATAATAGGATCTATGTATGGTATAAAGACAACAGATTCATCCACTACAGTCTTCTTTCTATGATATCTTCTTTCCGTAAGTGCCTCTTAACCACAAAAAGGGCCATCACACCTGTCAGCAAACTTCATCTAATCTGTATTCAACCAAAATCAGGATTAAGAGATTAAAGACAGTGATAGCCAGATTAGTTACAGATTATCTCACTTAACCTGTTTAGAGGGCAGCGGATTTCAGTCTGGAGATCTGGCAGGGAGACGAGACTATTACATAATGTTTGCAGTTATTAAAAACCTCACTCTCCACAGACATCAGGAGGGGGATGTGCTGCAGTTATATGCAATATGTAAAATATGAATGTGTGTGGTGAGATAATGTCAGACGCACAGACATGATGATTTTTCTGACTTGAATTTTCTGATTGTGACTGAGGCTGACATGTGAAAAGAGTGAGCATTGCTTATTGCAAAAATGAGAATTTGAATATTATCATAGCTTATCTAATAATTTGGTTTTCTCTTGTATGTTTTATTCAGTTGTTTTGTTTCTGGTATGCTACAATAAATACTGCTGTTTCAAAAGTTGAATACAAGCTAATTTCTTGTGTTCTTTCATTTGATAAAACTAAATGTTATACACGATTTTACAGCGCTAGATGAATATGGTTAATAAGATTGGACAGCTAGGATAAAAATTCATCCCTATTAAAAGATATAACAAGAAAAGCAGAAGACAATGAACCAATTTGTAGTGTTGGTTGTGGCTACTCTACTGTTTTCTTGGTATTTGGCCAAGAAGCATTCCTCGCCAGTGTTACATGAATACAATCAGTGTTAAAAGTGCAAGAGGTAGAATGTTGTGGCTGTAACATATCAAAAAAACAGAGATGGAAAAAAACACATTTACTCAAACTACAGCAACTGAGTAGCTTTTTTATGTACTTTATGCACTAGAGTACTTTGAAAACAAGTACTTTTACCTAAATAACGTTTTGGGTGAAGTATTGTACTTAACTACATTTTCCAAAGCATTAAGTAGCATCTTGAGAAAAACAAAAAAAAAAAAAAAAAGGAGGAAAGTGAGGAGGTCCAAGCAAGTCAACATTAAATTGCTAGTAGTTTAAAAACACATGGCAATCAGTAGTATTTCACCAGAGAATCAGGGGCATAGCTAGGGATTTTGGGCCCCCAGAAAGTAAATAACATAGGAACCCCCTTAGCTAGAGAGCTAAGCAAAAAATGTTGCATTGTTTTAAGAATATTTAGGCTTATGTAATATTTAAATTAAATTTTGAACTATAATTTCCCTATATTAATGAGCAATATGTTTACAGTGGTTACTTTAAATTAACTTATTTTCTTCACAACATTTAATGTGTTTATTAGCATCGTCTTGCTCTGTCCCTGCCTTCTTGTCCTCCATCATCCTCATCTTGCTCTCTGTCCCTGCCTTCTTATTCTCCATCATCCTCATCTTGCTCTCTGTCCCTGCCTTCTTATTCTCCATCATCCTCATCTTGCTCTCTGTCCCTGCTTTCTTGTCCTCCACTATCTTAACTTTATTCATTATTGGACATTTTCAGAGGGAACTACACAGGATTCCCAATCTTTTATTTTTCTCTCTTTGATTAAAAAAATCAGTGTGTTAACCAATTCATTTTGTTACTTTTGATTCAATAATGGCATTAATTACTCAGAAAAAAAAATGAAATTCTAGACTTCTTAGGGTCCATGCCTTCTGTGGGCCTAGGTAAATGTTACCCCCAGTAAAAATTAATTTCAAATTTCATCTCAAAACAGCTGTATTTTTCTTTAAGTTCAGCCTGGTTGGAGATGCATATTCTTTTGTTGTTAGGAAAGATCATATTTCAATGTAGAGGCCCCTTAGATATCACAAGTCGCTTCTCAGTAGTTTAACTTAACTTTAAATTTTACTGTTAACTGAGAAGATTGATAGACCAGTATACTTAAGTGTCTTTTAACCAAAGTAACTGTACTTTTACTTGAGTACCGTTCAAGAGTTTTGCACTTACAACCCAGCAGTTCTACAAGTATTTATCCAATAAGGATTTCTGACCATTGTAACAAGAAAACAATAAGTGTTGAAAGCAAAATATATGGAATGCTAGCATATTCACAAACCCAGCATTAAACTTAAGAAACACTCCGCTAAAAAAAAATGCACTATCTCAACTGGTGCTTCCGTTTCCTTTCTGAGATGCTAGCTAGACGGACTGCAAACAATGGCAACGCACGACAAGAAACACGTCTGTGACCGGAAGTCGTTCATAGCTAACCGTCGACCTCAAAGTTTGACAGGAAGGACCAAAAAAGCTCTACATGGGACGTAAAAGCTTACAATTTTATCTAATTTAGTACTCCAGCGCCAAAAGGGGAAAGAAACGTTAAGACAACAGGTAGGACAATAAGATCAAATCACACACCTGTGTCTTGATTGAAAAGGTCATCGTGTTAATTGACGACCGGCGTCTGCGAATGCATCCGCTACTGTAACGCTGTCAAATATTCCTTTTAGATGTATAAATATTTAATTTATGAAGAAAATAAAAGGCATTTGCGAGGATTATTTTAGTTTACAAGAGCTGTGGAACCACGCACTGGGATGACAGTCCTCAGATCACACGGTCGCTTGTTAAACCGCAACACCTGCAATCCAAACTAAGGGGAGGCCATCGCATAAAAAATAAGGTTTGCGTTTTATTTTGAAATGGCCGAGGTAACAAATGGAGGGCAGGGGGGCATTAGAGTAGTAGAACATTTTCTCTAATGGCTTGTCCGAGAAGTTTAATATTTGTTTACCTTTATTCAAGATTTTTTATTGTCAATGTTCTTATATGGTGGCCACACAGAAGAGTAAAAAAAAAAAAGATTCTCTCCATTAAACTATTGTTTTACAGACAAATCTGGTAAATAAGTACACAAGTTATCTGTAGTGTTTTCAATTTAGGTTTAGGTTAATTTCAGACTGTTGTTTAAGTTGTTATTTGGCTTTTATTTAATCCAACATTAAATCCCCCAGTAATTCACGTCTGCATGTAGACTGTCTGTTTGACCAGCAGGTGGCGTCCTTTAGCTTTAAACGGTGGCACTGCTGCCCCAGCTTCTATGATGAATGAGGGTACAGCCCCTCTTTTATCACAAACCCCTGTCACTGATATCAGAGCAGAGAATCTGGCTGCATTCCCTGCCAATATAACTTAAACCCTTTCAGTCTAATCTCTTTCCCTTCTTCTCCTTTATTTCCTGTTTTTTTCCAAATCTACACCCATTTCCTTCCTCGCAGTGCCATATTTCCTCATGTACAATAGCGTTTCCTTTCCAATTTAGGAGCTTTTGTTGATATTTCCATTTGAATTGGACAACATGCCCTAATTAAAGTGCGAGATTGCGTGAGCAAATGCACCCAAAACTCAGGTTCATAGTATTTTTAGCCAACAGGCCTCCATTATTTCCATGTGTTTCCAGTGTCAGTCAGATTTCAGTCTGTCATCCTGGATCCTGCGAGTCTCAGTGAGCAGTGGAGGTTTTGTCCAGACGTCCACAGCTGTCAGTCTCACTTTGAGTCAGAGCAGATTTTCCCCGGCTAATATCAGCTAATGTGTTCAGCTTTCTGTGGACATATTTATGTAACTCATCCAGTTTCTGTGTCAGAGAGCATTTTAAAATCACTATGAGGTAAATTTACTCCACAAAAGCTAATTTTTTGGTGGCATTTGTTTTTGTGTATGCTGATGAATGCTGCAGCCTGTGTGATGGTTGTGTGCAACACTGAGGTCCATATTGCAGTTTTATGACAGAAACACTCAGAGGAAATGGGGTTTGTAGAGCATGAAAGCATCAGAAAGTGGACGGTAGTGCTTGCCAGTTTTCGCCAGGGAGAAAAATGTGGTCAGAGAGAGGGATAAAACAGGATAGATGAGAAGTCCATCATGTCTTAGGGTCAAATTTGAAATGTGGCTCTGGGATTTCAAATAATAAGCTTTATTTTGTCATCAACTGAAAATATGTTTTTCACTTGTTTTATAAGAAGAGATAAAAACTAAAAACTAGAGAAAAGTTCAGACCTGCTCTTCGTGTTGTCTTCTTAGTGCACAAGGCTCCATAAATCGCCACCAGCATAACACCCCATTATCTCCAGCTGAACAGTCTGCAGAGGAGTTTCACTACAGGCATCAGGTGTAATCAAGAGAAAATCATGTGGAAAAAAATGGGTCTAGCTCTGGTGCATCATTTTGAATCTTTGCTCTTAAGCATCTTTCATAGTGCCAGTAAGAAAAGACAGATAAGGCACTTTTTATTTTCTATTTTTAATGAGATAGTTCAATTAAAGGTGCGGTGTGTAATATTTAGCCTAGTAGCATTTAGTAAAACAAACAAACTTGGTTAAATGAAACATGATGTCTGTAGGTAGGTCTATCCTAATTAGTGTTTATCCACCTGAAAAAAATGTGTTTTTCTTTAATATTACCTCAGAATAAGCAATCTATTCATACATGGGGAGGGTCCCCTTCACGGGCGCCCCCATCTTGAATTTTTGCATTTTGCGTGTTTCTCTGGTGAAAACTGTGGCAACCAGTGGAATTAAAAAAAAAAAAAAAAGTGTATCTGTTATATGGTTGCTTCTGTGGCGCCATAGAAACATGCAAAATGCATAAATACAAGATGGCAGCGCCCGCGGAGGGGACCCTCCTCATATATGAATAGATGGCTTATTCTGAGTTAATATTAGAAAAAAAAAAAAAAAAAAAATTCAGGTGGATAAACACTAATTAGGATAGACCTACCTATAGACATCATGCTTCATTTAACCAAGTTTGTTTGTTTTACTAAATGCTACTAGGCTAAATATTACACACTGCACCTTTAAGTTTCTGATTATTCGATCCTGCTCATCCAGGCTCTAATACAGACATTAAATCAGCTCCACTCACGTCTTTTTGCCTTTATGACAAAGCACACTTTGATTTACACTGAGAGTAAAGTCTTGATGATGTTTCTCTTTGCTAAAGGTGCGATCATGTTCGTTATTTTGGGTACAGATGGGCCGATCCACTTTTTTTCAGTCCTGATCTGATTGATGCATCAGTGCTAGGTGTTGACCAATTATCAGCCTGACTGATCATTGAGACCCATATTTGGCATTCAGATGATTTTGGTATCAGCATGTTATTTTACCGCTAATCTATAAAGTTAATAAAAATGTCACTTCTTTGATTCCACTGCAAAGTGTGTCTTCCCCTTATTTTCACTCCCCACAGTCTCACCGAATGTACTGCATAGCAGTGGTTCCCAACCTTTTTCCCTTAGCACAGTGTTACAAATGTGCCGCAAAGTCATCCAATCAGAGAACTCGGGGGGCATTAAACTCTGATTGGCTGCTTTGGCTCCATTTGGATTGCAGCATCCCGGAAGTATGTCTGTGCCAGCGCACAGAGGAAGAGTTTGTGAGAGGGCATAGAAAAACTGAGCGCAGAATAGATTCTTCTTTGTTCAACCTGGAGCGTTTCTTTTGCTCAAGTGGAATTTTTCTTCAAAATATGATTAGGGAGCCCGCTTAAAATATTTTTCTCTCCTCAAAGTTTGCATTGCTCGCTCAGGAGTGAGACACAAATATAACTCCATTGTTTCAGGCAATATTGTTCTTGACAACAGATACACTATCCATTAATAGGATGTACTATGGGGCCACTGTAGGAAAAAAAAATGATGATACAGAGGATCCCTTCATTTTCAGGATAAAAACTAAAAATTCTCAAGCTGAAATAGTAGTAATATACTACAAGAAAAAGAACTTTATGACTTTAAAAGTTGTAAATGTAAGTGACCTAGGATTTAGAATTTTTGAGACTACAAAGTCGGACATCCAACCACAGTCTTCAGCTTGGTTTCTTGTCTGACTTTACACTGTTGTAAATCTCCAATTTTAAAAAGTTGACTTTTTTTGAGTTTCCGGAGTCAAATTTAATACTTTTTGAACTTGGAAATTTAAATTTCTTTCTTGTAAATTTCCAACCTAAGCGCTGAAATTCTGAGTTTGATTTCTTGTATATACACAACTTTACAATCTCAAAAATCTCTAAAGTTTATTTTTACAAAAATTTTGACTATTTTGCACAAAAATTAACAGATCCTCTTTGTTTTTTTCATCTTTTAGATCTGCCCTGCTACATTATGTTTTGAATCCATCCATCCATTTTCTATATCGCTCATCCCACTTGGGCTTGCAGGGGGGCTGGAACCTATCCCAGCCGTCATTGGGCGAGAGGCGGGGTACACCCTGGACGGATCGGCACTTTATCACAGGGCACGCTCACATTCACACCTACAGCCAATTTAGAGTCACCAGTTAACCTAATGAGCATGTTTTTGGTGGTGGGAGGAAGCTGGAGTACCCAGAGAGAACCCCCGGAGATGGGGACCCACACCACCCCCTTAGATCTTTGGCAGTCCCAGAAGTGCCTGGACCCCGTGGTGGGAAACATTGCTGCATCCAACACAGTTTGTTTGGCTAGATGGGTGACACAGTGAGTGTACGACATCACTTCCTGTTTTCCCGCTTCTACTGTGTTGATCTGGACCAGAGAGCTCAAGCTAAGATTTTATTGTCTTTCATTTTTTGATCATGCAATTTTATTTTTGCCACATTAAGTACATTTTGTCCGTCATAAATGCATTTCAGTTCCAAATATTGGTTATTGGTCTCATGAACTACTAAAGACTGGTATCAGTCCTGTAGAATCAACATCAGCTGACCCCTAATCAGTACCGATACCCAATATGAAATCTGATATATTTTTTTATCATAATTAATATTCTTACTGTTTGTAGTGGAATGATGTGTAAGGTTACACAAAGCTCTAGTAAACTTGAGCTGTATTTCTTATACAGAGGCAAAATGTATTTTAAAATGCACAGAACTTAAGTTTATTCCAAATACATTTGTATCACAGAAACTTGTGTCATCAAACTTGACCAGAAGCAAAACAAAAATCGAGGATTTTTAGTGTCATCGGGCTGCCTTGGTGTTCATTGAAGTTGCAGCAAAAACTAAAAATGAGAGGAGAGGAATATGACTGAAATCCCAGTTGATGTGACGGTACAGTTGTGTTCATGTTTTTAAACATGTTTGAAATGTATTATTTGAGAGTGGAGAGGCTCTGATGTGACTGGGAGCAGAAAAATAATCATTTTGACACCACACACCTGAGGATTAGTTTGAAAAATAATTGTTTGTGACAAGCCTCTAATCGGAACTGGCCTCCCCTCCAAATGTGGCCTAAAATGTGTCTCAAAGTGGTCTAGTCTGCAGCCAGCCTGATCATATTAACATATCAGGAGAAATTGATGGATTTAATTCTTCTGGAGTAGCTGGAGATCTATCAACCCGTATACCTCGTTGATAAGAATGGAGGGCTCAGTAAATCATCCTTTATTTACACTTTCACACACTGCCCTAAAACTCTTTTAGTACTTGTCGTCTTTTCAAACAGGTGTGTTCGTCACCCCGTCCCTCTGATCCACTGACCTCTGCCATTTGGCTCACTTTTGGCTCACGGTGCAGCACAAACATTTCCCCTTCCCCCTCCTACACAGAAAACATCATCTCCACCACTTTCTTTTTTTCTGCTGATGAACAACGATGACTCAACCGCTTCCCCCGTCACCTCGGGCTCTTTTCCACACACGCTGTAATTACTACAAACAAAAACAAGCCGCTAAGTTGTGTGAGTCTGTTGTAATTGTTGCACCTGGTTCACATTGCTTTCAACTAAATCTGTTTATATCCATGATTGTCTTTAGTGAGGGGATTAACTTTGTAATTGTAATGATGGATTGCAACAAAGCACAATGATGGCGACAGGTTGTTAGGAGCTTTTTGTTTGTGTCGACTCTGGTGCCTCCTGAAGACAAAACGATACTTCTTAAACTGATTTTTTTAATGCACATCTTTCTTCATGTTAAGGTTAAAATGTCTCACTCATTATGAATATTTGCTGTGAAATTCACAAAAAAAGTGTGTCTCTGCAGTGTACTGTAAATACTCTTACATGCTCATTACATGGCAGCGATTTCAGGTTTTAAGGATTACAACGTAGAAAAAAGGCAACTGATTACAAAGTTGATTAAATCTAAATTTTAAATTCAGACAGGTCTGCTATTCCAGCAAATCACTCAGAAAACAGTCAAAATTGAGTACAATTTATTTAATCCAGCCAAGCATGGGATCTAGCCCTGGCTAGAGCAAGCTTGTTGTTATTGTGGGCCCACATGAATAAAAAGTATTTATAATTAAACTGTTGATTAAGGGCTTGTGGCCATCGTGGGTTTTTTTGGCACTGGGAGGCCCTACTGTTAATTCAAATATAGTCCAGCATTCTGAGCGCTCAGCGACCTGGATGGAGAAAGCGCCATCAGCATCAGCTGTTTTTGTCGCCGCTCCCAAAGTACTCTCTGTTGAAAACTGTTCAACTTTTGGAAGCTATGCTCGTTAGTGTCACTTCCTCCTCGCTTGCCAGTCAAAATCAAGAAGGGGTGGGACAGAAACAGAAGAGAAACTGATCTGATATCTTTCTAATTTTCCGAGACACTGAATTTTGGGTTTTTATTATCTGTAAGCCATAATCATCAACATTTCAAGAAATAAAGGCTTGAAATATTTCACTCTATGTGTAATGAGTCTAAACAATATATGGGTTTCACTTTCTGAAATGAGTGACAAAAAATATTGAACTTTTTCGTGATAATCTAATTTTTTGAGCTGTACCTGTATTATTCAAAGCCTATTTTTATCTTTTAAAAAGCATGGGACCAGTTAACAGTCCTTAACATTCCTGTCTGATAATTATTTGGATAATTTTTTTCTCATATTACATCGATATGATGGAGGAAAAGTGCACAAATGCGGTATCACACAGAAAAAGACAGGAAAAAAGGAGACAGCAGGATCTTTTGATTCTCTGTTAATAAATCAGTTTATCTTTGAAGTCTTCAAACATCTCTTCGGTTATAAATCATTCCCAGCATCCCTGTAATAAAACTTCCTAATTTATTTATTTTAGACCTAAAGAATTTTTAAAAGGAGTGAATGATGCACTAGTAGAGGCGCTGATTGCTGTGCTTGTGGTTGCACACTAGTAACTGCTTGTTGGACCTGTATACTGTGATTTTTAAACACCTGGTGGAAGTTTTAATGGTTCTATTCTGTTTAAATGGAAAGATGCAATTCCTCCATCACACAACCAATGGATAAAAGTCATAATGCAGAATATCAGACTGGATAAAGTCAGATGCACCCTAAATAGATCTACTAACAAATTCATCAAAACCTGGGACCCATTCATGGACTATATTAGGAATTCACCTGGTCTGAAACTGTGAACTCGTATTGCTACAAGTGATCTTTCCTTTAACATTTAACATTTGAGAATATTAAAAAGAGTGTACTTTTTCCCCCCATTTTTTCGTTTCCTCCCCTTGAAGGTGTTCCCTGAAAATTGGACAGTTTGTCCTTAATTTTCAAGAGTACCTTGATGCAGACAAGATGGCTGACATACATCCAATCCATACTGGAAGTCTGTACGTCTAAGGTCAGGCTTAGGCATGAAAACCCGAGTGGTTAGGTTCAGGGTAAGGCAGTGGGGAAGGTGATATATTTGAGATCCAACACCAATGGTTAGGCTTAGGCGCAACAAAGACTGACAAACACTGGCAGCTGAGTCCAACACGAAGAAGAAACTTCCGCTTGGGACTTCCGGCATGGATTGGATGTATAGCAACGCCCATGTTGGCCATCTTGACTGCAGTTGTGTACTTGTCAGTGGCATGTTCTGTTGTATGAAACTTGATTATATATATATTTTTAAAAAAAGATGAATACTGCCCAGTCCTAGTTTACTATATTAGGCCCCGTCCACACGGAGACGAAAATGACATATTGTCGTTTTGTTTTGAAAAAGTTTTCCGTAAAGACGGGATCCTCTCAGGAAATATCTGCATAAGCACCGAACCACTGAAAACGACAGAAAACTCTGTAGTGCATATGCCAAGCCTGTATGTGACGCTGTATTTTTGCCACGGAAATGCACCAAAAGAGAGAAGATCACAGAAAACTTACACAAACTTTCTTCTGGTTGCCCTTCTGGTTGTCCTCCGCGTTGGATTTAAAAACATATGGTGTGTGAGTTTCTCGGTGGTGGTAAAGGAGCATCAGATTTTGCTGTAAAATCCATAACAAGCTCAGTAGCTTCTGCAGCACAAACACAACCCTGTAATCCACCATTGTTGTTTTGGCCAGACCTGAGAGAGCCACGCTATGTGTGACGTAATCGTTTCAAGAAAGATGTAGTTGGCCGTCCACACAGAGACGAAACTGTAGTCGTTTACAGATTTGTGCACTCTGGGACCCGTTTTCAAAAAGTATCACAGTCACCCAAAACGCCGTGGATGAAACGCCGATATGACAAAAAACTTTTGCGTATATCCTGAATTCGTCTCCTTGTGGACGGGGCCTTAGTGACTTTGTGTATGCTTTGTTTGCTTCATTGCTCTGCCCCACTGATGTCTCCTGTTCCCTAAAAGTTTTTCTTTACATTCCATGCTGCCTTATTTTTAATTCACCTTAGCAAACAAACCTGCATTGCATGCTGTCTGGACATCATTTACAGTCATATTAAAGCAGGGTTAACAATCTTAAAACTAAAAATCATGGGTGAATTTGACATGGCCATTAGAGCTGGTAACTGTTTCACCCTAATGCCACACAAAAAATAAGCTCAGAGTAAGGCTTTGTTTCAAAATGTTCAACCCAAAGCTGCTTTTACAAATTTTTCGTATTTGTGGATTATGCCAAGCCTTATGGATAAAACTGTACCGTTTTCTCCACACTGATTTTGTTCTGTACATGTGCACGTCATTATTAGCAAAAAATCTCATTGCAAAAATCTAAGTTGCACAAAAATGGAGCACTAGCAATAATTTCAATTTTCACAACTAGCTAAAGACTCTTCAAAGGGCTTTAACTCTAACCTTGAGTACATTTAGACAGACTGAAATACTTAAGAAATTTAGATTTATTATTTAAGCAGATGCTTTCTCAATCCTCTCTGGGATTTTTGGTTATCCACAAAAATCATTTCTTTGTCAATCGGTATGCTATAAAGAGAGAAAAAAGGATCCCATGAGGTCAGTCAGACCATTTTAGAGACTTGTTGCAGTTTGATGAATGTGGGTCAAACTAACCTATGATTATGCTGTAAGTCCATGTTGCATTCGTCCCTTTGTGACTCCTCTTAGCCAACATAAGGCATAAATTATGCTGCATAAGGGAGCAAACTGTGCCAGGTTTGGGTAAGTTTGTCTCCAAGATTACAGCTCAAGGTCTCAGAGTCGTTAAGATTATGAAATCAGATGGTGAGAAATAGTAACATGAGTTAAAAAAAACTGGCCCTGAGGTGTCGTCTCGTTGCTGTCTGAACAGAGGCTTGTTTTGTCTAAGATCTGAGGTTAGTCTAAGAGAAGATTTACAGGTGAAGCTTTGGGACAGGGGCTGTAAAAGCAAACAGGGAAGGTGATATTTGACTTTAAACACACATTTCTTACATGAAAACCCTCAGAGACACATAAAGATTGACATGTCTGGTAGCACTCAGGTATGACGATAGTACGGCGGGGGGTTTCATCAGACATGGTGACTCACACTCTTCAGCAGCCGTCACATCTGGAAACCAACCTGCGGGTTCAAAGAGGTACACAAAAACACACTGTCTGAGGTTTTTTAGGTTCTCGCCTACAACCGCCACACCTGCTAGAGGCAAGAATGTGGAAACAAGTCTGAGGGATGTACACACTTTTTTAACATCCTACAGTCAGTCTGAAAATACAGACAATGAAAACTTTGTTTTGTCTTTGATAGATTTGAAGATAGAAGGCTTAGATTCTAACTATGCAGAAATTCATTTTGGGTGATTATTTAATAAAAACAAAATTCTTTTTTTGAAGGTGGAGAATGACATCAGTGATATTCAACACTCTGTTTCTGTTCTCCCAACAGCTGAGAAAAATTTAAGGGTTAAACAACTGAGGCTTTTTACAGCGGGATGGCCTGAAGTCAACCAGGGATGCATTTTCCAAAAAAACAGTAACTGGCAGCAGCACACAGTTAGTAACCAGTAATTTTCACAAGGTCCTCATCTGCAGCAATCTACCAGGGTTTTGATTCGACTGACAGCGCATGCCCGTGTCCGCTTGGTCTGTTTCTGAAGTGGAATGCAGCTTAGCTTAGCTTAGCTTAGCAGAGAGCGGATGGATTAGGACTCTAATTCCTAAAATCTGGGGCAGGTCCCAAAATCTGAATTCAGGTGATTCAATCAGACCTGTTGCCACAATCAAGCACCTAGCCTTGCAGTCTCCATTTGCAAACATTTGTGATACAAAATGGGTCGTTTGTGAAATTTCATCTCTGCTGGATATTCCAGTCAACTGTGAGGTTTATTATTAGAAAGTGAAAGCGTTTAGGAACAACAGCATCTCAGCCACAAAACTAAGACCACGTAATATCACAGAGTGGGACCAAAGACCGCTAAGGTGCATGGTGCATAAAAGTCGCCAACCCTCTGCTGATTCCATTGCTGAAGAGTTTCAAACTTCAATGTAAGCACAGAAACTGTGTGGTGAGAGCGTCATGGAATTGCCTCCATCGCTTAGCATCTGCATGCAAGCCCCACATCACCAAGTGCCAGATGGAGTGGTATAAAGCACATCAACACTGGACTGTGGAGCAGTGGAAATGTGTTCTATGGGGTGGTGAATCATGCTTCTCTGTTTAGCAGTCAGATGGGAAAGTCATAACCTGGCACACCAGATAGATTTGTTTCACACATCCATCTGGAAAACCTTCAGCATTTGGGAAAGGGCAGAGCCTTTGAAAAAAAACTCTTGAGGGTGATTGGATGAACGTTCTGTCAGTCACATCTTTACGGGCCAATCAGAGCAACAAAACACGTGACGTCATCGCTGCTACTAAGTTGTGCAGCTACCAAGGAATAAACTCCATAGAGAACTGCATAACGTGAACCATGGCGACTACAGACATGTCAGTACACAACTTTGACGTTTTTGAAAGGAAAAAAACTCACTGCTGTTCTTTGTTCTTTTAACAAAGAAATGTTCTCAAGTTCTGATAAAACTGGCGCTTTAGCAGCATCCATGCTGATGTCCAAAACAGCATCGGCCTCTTGTTGCTGCCTGCTTACGTCACGACTCTGCCGCACCCGAAAGTACTGCCCCTCGTTACTGATTGGTCCAATTCACTTTCTAACCAGGCCCAAACGGTTCAGACACGAACTTTGCAAGATGGATTTGCCAGTGAGAAACAAGGAAATGGTCGTATCCATCTTCTTTGCAAGGTTAGGCAAGTCAGGGATTGGCGGATGTCGGGAAGACGTAACTTGCCTGACTGCATTGTGCTAACTGTGAAGTTTGGTGGAGGAGGGATAGTTGTATGGGCTATTTTTCATCTCCAGTGAAGGGCAATCTTAATACTTTTGACACTTTGACGTTGCTATACTTCCAATTTTCTGGCAACAGTTTGGGAAAGGCCCTTTTCTGTTCCAACATAACTTTGCCCCAGAGCACAAAGCAAGGACTACAAAGACATGGTTTGATGAGTCTGGTGTGGAAGAACTTGAATGGCCTGCACAGAGCCCCTGAGCCCAACCCCATTGAGCACCTTTGGGATGTACTGGAATTGAGATTGCAAGCCAGGCCTTCTCGTTCAACATTCATACAGAATGAATGGTCACAAATCCCCACAGAAACTCTCAAAAATCTTGTGGAAGGGCTTCTGAGAAGAGAGAAAGCTGTTATAGCTGCAAAAGGGGGGCAACTCCATATTCGAGTACGTTTTTGAATACAGTGTCATCACAGTCCCTGTGGATGAAATGCCATTTGTCCATACGGTGAATTTGTTCTGTTCTCACTCATCAAATGAACCGGATCATTGAGTTGAGTAGGAAAGCGTGGTTAACCGGCTGAATGCTGAAATTCGGATTTCAAATAAATTAAATGAATTATGTATCATTTTGTAAAGAAACTGGCCTGGAATCCCGGCCAAATGCTCTTTTAAAACTGCTATGAAGCTTCCTGCCAGTGGCCGGTGTAGCTTCAGTTAATGTCTGCTGTCATCCTGTCAGTTCTTTCCTCTGACTCTTCATTGGATGTAAACGTGAGCGGCGGTGGTTAGCATGTGGTAAGAACAGCGTGGTGGTAGTATATTGAACTACAAAATGGAAATTGCATTGTTTGTGAGCTGTTGAGGTATATACTCATGTATAACTGCTCAACTTAAGTGATGCATAACCATACTAAGCACAATATTAGTCTGCAAAGAGGAGCTAAAGCTAGCAGAGCTAGCTGCTAACTTTAGCCACAGCAGTCTCACATCATATAGGCCAGTGACTTTCAAATGTTTTTGCCCAAGGCACACCTAAGATAGAGCCAAAATCTTAAGGCACACCATCTCCATATTCACGCAAAATTTCCTCTTTAACATGTCTTTATCTGTATCTTTATTTGATGTATAGCTGTAATAAACAACCTGGTAGTTCAAATCCACATTACACTGTGTGATAGGATCAAAAAATACAAGTGTGAACACATGTAAAAGTATCTTAAGTTGTTGTATAGTCAAAGTAATCACGCATAGTTGTACAGATTCCCAAGGCACACCAGTGTGTCTCACCACACCATTTGAGAACTACTGATATCGGCTACCCATCGACACCATTACCCTGTGATGAATTCAACTGTTTCGGGAGCATTTTCTCCACTTAAGTTGGTTAAATGCGATTTGAATGCAGATTTAGCCGAAAGGGAAATTGCAGAGGAAGGAACATCCTTAGAGTCAAGTGTACTTCGACCCGGCCGCTAAGGCTAAGTGAAACCACTTGAAAATCCTATCGTGTACCAGACTTTATTCCTTGGCTTCTGAAGCCAGCGTCAAGTGGACACCCCAGGAACTGCAGCTTTTTATACCTCCACATTAGCTTTATTTACATGGAAAGCTGCTTGCATAATCCTTTCTTTACATTCAAAAATTAAGCTCACCAGTGAAACATGCATTTTAAAGCAATAATTAAATTCTTGTGGACAGAATTTAGCCTAGTATGTACACATGAATCATGTAGAAGCTGTGAATCCCTTCTCTAAAGCTTCATCTTGTCTACAGAAATAAAGCCTATATCTCTGAAGTGATGAGGTCAAATTTAACTGAGGGAGCTTTAAGTACTGAAAAGACTGCACAGAGGTCGTTTTCAAGCAGCAGTGACAGTGATTAGCTTTAACTTTGCACCAGACATCACTGTGATAGCGTTATCAGCTAAAAGCAGGAGATCACCCAAACAAACAAGCAGCTAAAGCAGTCTGGGGTGTTAATCTGCAGATAAGAGGCTACTTTTAAAAAGTCAGTCTTACTTTCCTCTGGGTTATTATGACCTCCGTCTTGTAACCTTGTTAGTCCTTAGAGCATAATGTGTGAATCCCTCTGAAAGTATGGCGTGGTATGAAAAAGGCAAGTCAATTAATATTCAGAAACCGGATTAATCCTCCATAAATGTTGCTTTTTTGAGTTACAGGGCTTGATAATTGGATGTGAAAACCATTTTGCCCATTATATCTCAGAGAGCTCACCTCAAAAAATTACCCAAATCAATCCCTCTTACATTTTTATGGTTGGAGAGGTGGTGATAATTTAGCTGTTACAGCACCGTAGGGACAGAATGAAAGGTTTTATAGTGTTTTAGATGAGAACAGAAGCAGTGCTGAAAATTTTAAAACCCTAAAATCGTCTGTTCTTCAGCTTATATTAAAACCAGACTTCAGTTTATTTTGCACACAAAATGAGAAATATTGGCTGGCTGTCCTGGCATGCATTAGAGTTGCAGCAAAAATTAAAAATATGAGGAAAAGAACACGAGTGAAATTGTGGCTGGGATGAAGGTATAGTTGAGTTTGTGAGCCTTAAACAACATGACATTAGGTTGGTTGTGCTACCAAGTCTGCTCGCTCTCCTTGGTTGCTGTGAGTATTCTGTCTGAGGTAGAATCACACACACTCACCAGCCACTTTATTAGGTACGCCTGGCTAGTACTTTGTCGTTAATAGAATAGTTTCAACAAGGTGTAGGAAACATCCCTCAGAGAACAATACTTCATACCCCATTTTGATCGGTTTGAAATCCAAGTCTACTTGATCCCGTCTACATGCCAAAATACATTGAATTGCTGCCATGTGATTTACAAGCAATTGAACAGGTATACCTAATAAAGTGGCTGGTGAAGATATATCATAAATGTTTGATATTTACAATTTGAGGTCAGGGAGGCTCAGACATGGCAGGGAGCGGTACACCAGAATAAACAATGGACCTCAACTCAAGACCCTCGTCAGATCACCAGACAGGGAAAATCAGGCCTGAAGTTTCAGTCACCATTTTGCAAATCTGTTTTATTAAGTCTCTGTAGCATCTCTTAAAGATGCACATTGTAATGTTAGCGTCTGTTATAGACAGAGAGCAGAGGAGAGAGACGGCAATGTCTCCCGGTCCCTTAAAGTTTTTCATTGCATCTTAACCTGTGGACTGATGACAAGAAAGTGAAATTTTCTAATGTGGGGTTAAAATTAAAAAATAGCCAGCTTAAGCAGTTTCGGGGATCCATTTTTTAAGCTGAGGTATTCACTTTAATCTGGAGAGACTTAATACGAGTTAAACAATAATTTATTTCCCAAATTTTGATGAAAGAGAAATGTGCAGCGTTGTTGGAGATTAGACTCCATTGTGGTGACTTCATGTAGTTGAAGGTTTAGTGAGGCCAACGGCAAGCATCGGACACATCCCTAAGAGTCTAGACGGTGGTGGTGTTGATGAGGGATACAGGATTAAATGAGGATTTCACTTCTGAGAAGCTGGACTGGGACCAATGAGGTGGTTAAGAGGAGGAGATGAGCAGAAGACCTATGAGGATCTGGACTAGATGCTGATGACCTGAATCGAGGTGGCTGGGGTGGAGGAGGGTTGCAGTATGCACACTGAAACAACAGACTGCTGAAATAGAGGGTGATAGATTGAAAATATGACAGGTGCATGATGAAGGTAAATCACTCTTAACACACATCACGCCATAGGAGGAAAATCTGGCGAGATAATCTTAAGAATTGTCAGATAATTGATAACTGTTTCATTGTGCAGACTTTTGTTAGAACTTTCTGACTTGTAGACTAAAAAGTGCTCTACAAAAACTAAAGTCGCTCTTATCATCTTAAAAAAGGACAGGAAAAAAGCACGTTTATTGTAACACTGTGAGCGGGCTTCAGAGATGTTCTCACAGAGTATTTCATCTCTCTAATCTACGGCCTCAATCTCAGTTGGTAATCTTCGGCTCTTTAGGAACAGATTTAGGACACCCCTTAGAAAAGCAAACCTGGCTCCTATACTCCCTCTGTTTCCCAGCTGAGGGCTAATCTCCATGCTAAACCAGCCCCTGGCCACACCGCAACCCACCAAAAAAAACACAAATACACACAGGCACGGGCATGCAAACACTCACACACTTCCACCCAGCCTCTATGTTGAAATCCGATCACTGAACTCCAAATGTAGGTCTGTGTGCTGTAAATAGATTGATTTTACGACAGCCATTGACACCCTCTAACAAGAGCTGGAGGCTTAAAGGATTGTCCCATAACCACACGTCAATAATTCTCTGTCAATGGCTGTTTTCATTCCTGATTCATGTTTGCATTTGTTTTTTCATTGATTATTTCTGCATTACAGAGGAGGCCACCTACAAAGACAGGCCGCTGATCCCTGAGAACATGAGCTGTGGTATTTCCATACATGACGCAGAAAATATAACCAAGCAGCTGAGATGTTTCTGACTCCAAAATTATAGTTTGTGGAGTTATTTTTGAGGGAGCGATATGCTCGAGGGTTACCGTTCTTCATCAATCATACTGCTTCTCATGGCTGGATCCACGCCGCGGTCACTCGGACAATAAAAGTTTGTTGTTGTGTGATATCTTTAGGTTGTGTATTTGGGTTTTAGTAGCTGGAATGCTAATCGATTCTTCAGCTTCACAGAGTCCCCGTCAGGCTCGGGTTTCTGTTTCTGCAGCTGTTTAGGGTTGTTGTTCTTTGCTTACGCTCCCAACCTGCAGCTACAACCTCTAAGCCTAAACACACACACAGACATGCACACAAAGACGCACAGAGCTCACCGTGAGAACAGAACGGCTCCAGGAAGACTCTGAGGAGATATTCTAAAAATGTCTCTGGAAAATCAGTGTTTTTGGAAGTTGATGGAGACACGAAGCTCTCTGATACACATGCTTCAATGAGTCTGCATTGTCACAACCAAACAGAAAAAGTTCATTGCCAGTGACTTGTACTTAACCTAAAATTAATTTGATCAATGAAAAAGCAGTTTTCCCCTCTAAATTAGTAGCTCTTTGTTTGTTGTCTCTCTTATCCAAACCATTGCAGCTAATGCCAGTTTGAACATTTTGCCTGGGGCAAGACTTTGCAGTTTATCGTGGTAAAACTATGATTTCAAGACTTCATCATGGCTAAAGGTGTGCTCAGTGTGTCTGTAGGACTGGCTCTCATATCTACATCATAATCCAGGAATATATTTTTCCTATTTCCTAAACCAAAGGTCAAATATTAGGGGAATCCTAATTGACTGGCTGTCAGTTATGATCTGAAAAAAAACATAATCATAGGTATAAGGGCTGCAGGGAAAATAATCTAATTGTGTTTTTCTTTATTCATTTGTTCAATTTTGTGATTGCAATTTAATGTGCGATTCTTGTTTTTTTTTTTTTTCAGCAAAATACAATCAATACCTCATTCTGTATTATAACCAATACAATAAAAGATGGATCAAATTAAACTGTTCTTTCCTGTAGGCCAGGCCTATATGATAGGATGAAATTAGATTATGCATAAATTAACTTTAATCACATATTTGTATTTATCTACTTCAATCACTGCAGTAAATTGATTAAATTTTAAATTGATTTCAATTTTAATTTGATTTTGAAACGATATTTAACTGTGATTATTTTGACTTGTATTGCAAAACCAGAGAGGATTGTTGTATTGAAGGTCATTTACATGTCATTCTAAGTTTTTAATAAGATGAATATAGACAAAAAGAAAGTAGGATTTATTTCATACTATTCTAGGAAAAAACTGACCCTTAAATGTTTGCATGTAGAGTATTACATCTCTGCTGCAAAAATGAATTAGACCGGTATTTTACACTCATTTCAGTTTAAAGAAATATTGCACCCCCTGCAATTTGGAAATTGTAGCAGCCTTAATATGCAAATGTATCTACATTTTGATAAATTGTTAGGCCTTTGTAGGTATAAGTAATAATGCTGGGAGTCACTGATTTGAGCTGGTTAATACCCTGGTGTGCTCTGCTTATGCTGCTGCTGCTCTGACTGTTACTGCTCAGTTGTCCTCTTCAATTAGCAACTTTACAATCCCTTTAGTTGTAATTAAGACTCTCAGCAGAAATGCACTGATTGCAATGCAATTAAAGGGCCATTGTTGGTGTTGCATTATTTTTAATTTTATTAATTGCATGCTTTATTGTCCCTTTAATACACTTTGGTTAAGCCACTGCAGCGTGGCACTGCAGCCACAGTGATGTAAAATAAGCCAACCACTGTGCCTTAATGTCTCATTTCACTTTAAAAAACTCACAGACAGCCCAGTGGACAAGACAGAAGTCGTCTGCACTTTGTGTTATCAAATGTTTTCCTTTTTACTATTTCTTTATTTCCTTTTTAATCCATAAGAAGTTCTTTTTTGTGGTTAAAAGTTTCTTCGATCTCTAGCTCCTTATTTCTTTTTTTCAAAATTAAAGCAGGTCTGTATCCAAACAGGACGTTAGTGTCAGACAGTACAAAAATCTAAACGAAACAAAAACAGTTCTAAATACAAAAGAATGGAAATCACACTGTGACAAAAATGTGAGATCAACTGCTAGAACAGTGGAGCCTATGCAGAACACCTGATCCAGTCTTTTCTGATATACGTAGGTTTAAACATGCAAGAGAAGAAAAAACTTGGAAGATGATCTGTGTGTGTTATTCTGTATGGTATAAGCAGAAATAACATGTTTACATGCATTTTAAAAGTTCTGAGTGCATGTAAACATACTAACTGCCTAAAAGGCATCCTGAGTGCTGACTACAAAGATGCAGTTCTTAGAAAAAGGTCAGGGAAGCAGATTGATGCAACAAGGAAAGAATATGATGAAGAATTTTAGCCTGTATATGAAGTTTGGCCAGCCTGAGCTAAAAGTTTGATAAAATAATGAAATAGTATCCTGTCTGCAGCCTTTCTACGCCACAGACCAGTCATGCATCTGTGCTCAGTAAATCAGACCTGAGGTCGGTGCCATAACATAACCAGCCATGTCAGAAGTTGCTCCTCCACAGTTGGAGAGTTCTCTGCTCTTTTATCCTCATCATGTATGAAACATGGATGTAGAGAAACATGCAGCGTAACAGAGCAGACATCTTTTCACAGCTATACTAGCCCATATGGCTCGCCTTACACCCTCCTCTTCCTCTGCTCCTGCAGTAGTCGTGCATACCCTCGTCCAGCTTGTCATCACCGCGTCATTAAAGCCCCTCCGGCTGGTCAGTCCTCGGCTCCCCCTCAGAACATAAATTCCTTCGTTCCTTTGCATGCTGCGTCTCATTCTTCTGACCATCTCTATTTCTGACTCAAGAGTCTTGGGTGTCACAGCCTGTCGGTCTGCAGAGATTGGAGGGATGAGGTGGAGGAGACAGTGCCAGTCGATGAGGAGTTGATGGAGGCTGTCAGGAGGAAAAGGCTGTATGCAGCATCGCTATTTATGAGGACTTTTTTGGATGGTCTATAAAGAAATTTCCTGTTTACACAATCATTCACCTCTGTTACTACATCTGAAAGTGGATCGGAGACAAAAAAGAAGGCATATTGTAGGTTATATATCAGGTTTTATTTTCAGGCAGACTTTTGTGTATAATTTGTGTGAATAAACTCTGATACTATTTTATTTCAAGCATAAATGGTAAAGTAAAAGGTCTTCTCTGACTCCTCACAGGTTAAACCTTTAATCTGCCTCTATCTGCTGTCTCCGCACAGGTGGACAAACCTTTTTTGAAGCATCATCTCGGCTAATCCTTTCATTCACCACCTCAGTAAATCAGGTAAGCTTCTGCAACACAGTGACTAATTGTTCCTTTTAAGCACCTTTACACCTGTGTGTGAGTGACACACTAAAGGGTCAATTAGACACCTGGATCACTCACATTTCCCCTCAAGGAGACACCGCTGTCAGAGGCCATGACCTGGTCCTAGTGCCGGCTGTCAGGTACAAATAACGTGTCATGTTTTTGGAAATTTCAGATTCAGCTGTGGCCGTCACTCAATACGCTGCTTAAAGACGTACAAAGCTCTATTACTGCTGCATAGTGCCTGAAGACGTGTCTGGCCTAAATTAAACATCACCTGCAATTTGTAGGGTTTAATATGACTGAAGTGCAATAAAAGAGCCTTACATCACAGTTTATCCTTAGAAACATCTTCTGGCTTCAGTGTCCTCCATTACCTCCCAGTGTCTCTGCCCCCAAACTGAATAATACATAACCAAAAAATGGAAATTACATAACTGAAATGTCCGACAGTCGGTACGTCATACCCATCTGTATTCTTCTCTGGACTCTGCACAGTAATTCAGGCTATAAGCACTGAGTCATGAGAGCTCATGCTGATGGACTGAAGGATGTAATTAGAGGAATCAGACTGTATTACATCCCATTAGACTCCAAGGGGTCAACGGGAAGTTCACATATGATTTGCACTAACGTTTCCATCCTTCACTTGGGATCAGCATTGTTGACTGTTACATTAGAAATAATTACTCCGGTGGACTTTTGACTGCACTTAATACACTTAAAGAAAAATAAATGTGGGGGTAAATTTGTAAAATGTTGAAGCTTGCTGCCCATAATTTGAACAGCTAATGTAATGGAGAGGATACAAAAGATGCAGTCTAAATATCCTTTTTCTAATCATTGTGCTTTTAGTACAAGTTATATTCTAATAACACAATTAAATTTGAAAATGTTTCAGTTATTTAAAAGTACAGTATGTCATTTCTGCTAACAAGCAGCTTTCAGTCAAAGCAATAGCAAAGGATGACGAGTAGAGAAACACTGCTAACACTTGCCCACCTTCATTGATTGTTTGAATGGAGGACTGTTCAGTTACAGTCTGCTCTCCTTAAGGTGCATGATAGGTGCTGAAAGCTACTCGCAAAGGATTTTGGGATCTCTTTCAGTGTTAATCAGGGAGGCCACTTCTAACAGTTTTTCGGTCTTGTGTAAAATTCAAGTGGGTGTCTAATAGGCCTGGAAAATATGGCCTAAATGCTTTATCTTGGTATTTTCTTCCTCTTTATGGTGGTGGTATTATATCATGGAATTACAAAACTAAAAGGGATAATGCACTTCAATGCATATTCTGGTGTTTCTTTTTAATCTTGGCACAGAAGCTTCAATCCTGTCTCCTGCTGTTCTCATAAGCAGGAAGCGCTGCACTTTATGAGAAAATACATGAGAAATTGAAGGCTGCGAGCTGAATTTGTCGGTGGATATCTTCATTATAACAAGACAGAGCTAGCAAAGCATTTCTGTATTTATGTGCTGTGAAGTTTCTCTGTCAGGGTACGAGGGCGATGACAAGATTTATAGTCTCAAAACAAGAATAATGTTTCCCTTTTTCACATTTATCAATGTGCAATGCTCTAAAATCAGCCGTCTGTGACGTGGCAAGCTAAATTGCAGGCAACATCATCAGACAGCTTGATTTGAGCTACAACAGGGCTGTGCGCATGTGCACAGTCAGAAAGTGTCGTTTTGCCTGTCTTTGCCTGGAGAGGTTGGCGTCTTGAAAACTTTTCCCTGTAAAGCTTGTTTCTAAATTGTTCCATTTTCAGGCACCCAAAACAACATTCTTGTGTAGACAGACAGCTAAAACGCTGCTGTTTGGCCTCATGTGTGAACTTGGCTCAACACCTTCAGACAATTGATGATGGTATTTTAAAACTGAATTCACTGGCAGATATTTTGCCGGCACACTGACTTAGAAATGTCTACTGGGGCCACACTATTACAGGAATTGAGGGTAGAGGGAGTGGAGTGTGTTGTGGGGGACGCGGGTGACAGAGCACACAACCAATGACAGAATAATCATTGTTCATCATAAGCAGAACAAAACATGAGATACTGCAACAGAAGGCTGCTTCCAGTATGCTTCCTTATTTAGCAGTATAGCATCCAGCATTTCCTTGGATGTTATAGACCCCATATTGTGTTTGCAGCAGGGGATTTTTAATTTTTTTTAAAATAATTCACCCATTTGTTTATATTGACCCTGAAATATTCATACATTGCATGATTAGAGGCTTAATGCCCGGCTCAGATCCACCTATTTGTCTTTTGCTGGATTGATCAAACATTACTATGGGATGCTTTTTCAAATATGATGACTGCCATTGTTGGGCTTCAAAATGCCTCTTTAGTAACCAGTAGGTAACGTCTCCCTACTAGAGATTTATTAAAAATAACCAGATGCCAAGATAAGGGATATTTAGGTTTAATTTGATGCATGTAAAAAAAAAACTCAAAATACAATATAACACACACCAGTTAAAGGCATGAAGTAAAGATAGGTGAATAATCAGATATTTCAAGATTTAAAGTATGCATGTCCTTTTATTAATCAACAACTCAACAGTACTTCTTAAAAACTGACACGATAACCCCAATACCGCTCATGACAGACACTTCCCTGTGTATGATAGGCTGTCATTAGATCCCACAGAAGAGGATATGTCAGGTGGGGATCCTCTGTGGTTTTTAAGGGCTGTCATTGGACAAATCCTCAGTGGAGGTCCTGCCCAGCGTGGCGCCATGCTGATGGGCCTTCCCTCGCCCTGGCAACCAGACCGGGGTTAAATTAGGAAAGGCTAACCCCAGAGCTGTGGTGGAGACGAGGGCGAGGTCAAACGCTCTGGTCTGCTTTGATGATGGAGGCTGGAGGGAGCAGCAGGCAGACGCTCTTCATTTGGAGCCTGACGGGCCCGCAGAGATCCCTGCTAATGTTGATCCATCTGTGTGGGGATCACACTTATAGCTGATCAGATCTATATGGTGCTTTTTCAAGGTTACACTTTTTGTTGCACTCTTTTTACTCTCTGTGCTCACATTTTTGATAAATATTGGACCAGTTGGGAAAAAAACACTTGACATAATTTTATATTGGAGCGGCCTGGGGGCATAAGTAGGGATGCCAGTGTTTTCCAAACATAGATTACATTCAGGAAGGCTACCTGCATGAGTTTTTAAAGATAATAACAACCAATGAAACAAAGTTTAAGAGGAATGCCAACTAGTAATACATCATCTCCTGTTAAAGTGCTATGTCATCAACAATAAGCTCCAGGAAATACAAGTCACATTTTGTAATTACTGAATATCAAGTGAATTTTTCAAGTTTTGTCTTAAGAACATCTTCACTAAAGTAATGCTAATGAATATTGGCACAAAACATTCAACCTCAAAATGAACTGTGCAGGACAAGTTGGGAAATGTGTTCAATGTGGCAAAATTACATTAAAGTGGAAAAAAATAAGCAAAAAGGATTAAAGTGGCAACAATGGGGCACAGAAAGTGGTTAAAGGGGATTAAAAAGTGGCAGAAATAGGTTAAAAGTGGTATAAATGTGTGAAAAATTGGGTGAAATGGGATTTAAAAGTGGGAAAAGGTGGTTATACTGGCAAAGATGGGTTAACTGAGGCAGAAAAATTGGCAGAAATTGGTTAAACTGGCAAAAATGGGCAAATTGTGGTTAAAATTTGCAAAATGGACATAGAAAGTAGTAAAAAGAGGTTAATAGTGGCAATAATGGGTAAACAGAGGCAAGGATAGGTGAAAAGTGGCAAGAATTGGTTTAGAAGTGGCAAAAACGGGCAGAAAAAAGTGGTGGAAAGGGTTTAAAATGGACAAAAATGGGTTGAGACTTTCAAAAATTGGTGGGAAAAGTGATGACAATGGGTTAGAATTTGGCAAAATTGGTATCAAGTGGCAAAAGTGGGTAAAAAAAGAGGCAAAAAACTTGTCCAAATTGTGCAGAAATCGATGAAAAATGGCAAATAATAGTAAGACAATTGGTTGGAAAACATCATTTAAAAAAATAATCTTTGTTTTTTAAGGCATCTGGCGACCCCTTTGAAGTGTCTCCTGACCCCCACATTGAGATCCACTGAACTATGAAATCAAAGACATCTTGTAATTAAATAATAAGAGGATATATATTTGCTTTGTTTAGCATTTTATTCTGCATATGTACCTGATGAGGGATGTTTAGCTTACAGTTGATTTGAGTGCTATTGACAGACACACAATGAGCAGACAGTGATTCAGTCCTCAGTCCTGCTGAGGCTGCACAGCTGCATTTTCTCTCTCGACAGGTTTATTTTTTGTTTCAGTGCTCACAGTGGGGCTGTAGAGTTAGAAACCTGTAGCTGTTTTACAAAAGAGCTGATCAGCTTGCATTGTTGGAGTTGTGTTGTTGAGTGTATTTGGAGCTGAAGCTAAAACAGTTGTAGAAATTTCTATTAAGCTAAACTAAACAGGTTTTGCCTCCTCCTATTAAATCTCTGAGGTCTGCATCTCCCTAAAATGATAACCTGAGGCAGATGTGTGAGAGAAAGAGGAGCTGATTGAGACCATTTGAGGTTGTGGATGATCGGTTTCTTCAGACAAACATTTTCCCAAATAAAAATAGAACATCAAAGCAGAAATCCAAAAAGAGAAAGTGCCTGTCATTGGTTGTACCACAGCCATGCTGAGAACACATGGTTGCCTGTTTATCCCTGTTTGATAAAAACATCCAGAAGTGAAAGTGAAAGAAAACCATAGGGGTTCAATAAAGTGACCAATAAAGAGAGACTGTACTGCGTAGTTTGGGTTATGAACTCTGTACCCTTCTAGGAGTCAAATATCAGAGCTGGTGAAGTGTGCAGGAAAGTTTTCATGGATACAGACGGCGAGCGAGGGCCAGCTGTCGACCTGATGTTTTCTCGTTCCCACATGACTGGGAATAGATTTGACCGTGTGATCAGGCTGCGTTCTCACTACACAGTGGTCTAAAATACTTCAGAGGAGGACTATGAAGCAGAAATGCACTTTTAAAGTTGTAGACAACAATAGAGAACGATAAATTTTGAACATCTGTTCACACCCACATATTTTGGACTCTCAGGGTGGCATGTAAGGGTTGTAATCATATTGTCTGCTCTGTAACAGCACCTTCTCAAGTTTGAATTGTGAATGCTTATTTGTCCATCAACATCTGTTTTGTTCTCAGGTCTCTCTGTTATCAAGCAGTGTTGCAGATAAGTGCACCGTGCATATTCAAGCCAACTGATGCTCTGAAGGAAACTCAGTGACATGCAATGAAAGTCTCCACAAGTAAGGGCCTATCCTGAGCCACCCTGTATGCAAAAAAGTCCAGAACATACCATTTGTTTAAGAGTTTTTCTGATCATATCCATAACCCCTCAAGGCTCATTTAATTAACAGTATAGCAGCCTGTAAATGCAGGATGATGACCTTATGAGGGAGAAAAGATGTTCGAGAGTGGCGCCATGAGCCTCATCTATGCAGCTCTTTACCCCAGGAAACTCGAAACATTGAGGAGACTGTTTGCAATGCATGAAAATTAGGGGTAAGTTTGTAATCAGGTGCAATCTGTAATGTTGGCTGCTGCACTTGCAGTCATGACGGTGCATGTGTCAACATTTTATATTGATTTCACCAGTATAGAGGATGCAGCCCTCACTACTTCTGCAGAACAAATGCTCATTTGAATCCTAAAGAAAATACATTTGGATCATTATTGATGTGCATTAAGAGTTTTACTGTTGTCTTGTTTACTTCTCATAAAGAGTATGCTAACTGTCCACAAAATAGTATTTGACAGCAAAGAGACTTGATGTTTGCACAAAAGCACAATATGTGTGAAGTTGTATCCATCCATCCATCCATCCATCCATCAATTCATTCATCCATCTTTCGCTTATCCGGGACCGGGTCACAGTGGCAGCAGGGAAAGCAGGTCACCCCAAACATCCTTCTCCTCAGTAACATTCAGGAGTCTTCCCTGGGTCTTCCCCAAAGTCTCCTCCCAGCTGGACCTGCCTGGAAGACCTCCAAAAGGAGGCGCCCATGCATCCTGATCAGACGCCCGAACCGCCTCAACTGGCTCCTTTCAATGCAAAGGAGCAGCGGCTCCGCTCTTTGTTCAGTCTGAATGTCTGAACTCCTCACCTTATCTTTTCTTTCTTTTTTTTGTTTTTTTGTTTTTTGGGCCTTTATTTGATAGAGGAGGACAGTGGATAAAGTCGGAAATGGGCAAGAGAGCAGGGAGAGACATGCAGAAAATAGCCACAGGCCAGATTCGAACCAGGGCCGCCCGCGTACATGGGCCGCGCCTTAAACCACCAAACCATCTGCGCGCCAACTCCTTGCCTTATCTTTAAAGCTGACAGACACCTTCCTGAGAAAACTCATTTCAGTCGCTTGTATCTGTGATTTTACCCTTCAGTCATTACCCAGAGTTCATCACCACAGGGGAAGTAGATCGACTGGTAAATGGAAAGCTTTGCCTTCCGGCTCGGCTCTCTCTTTGCCACAGCGGACCAGCACAACACCCACAGTACTGCTGATGCTGCACCAATCTGCCTGTCAATCTCACGCTCCTTTTTGTCCTCACTCGTGAACAAGACCCTGAGATACTAGAACTCCTTCACCTGAGGCAGAGGCTCACTCCCTGAGGAAGCAATCCACCATTTTCCACCATTTCAGCTGTAATTTGATCTTCTTAAGATTGTCACATTTGATGAACTAATGACTAGAATGCGGCTCATGTATGTAAGCTAGTTTTCCAAGCAGGCAGTCATGTCTTTCCCACTCTCTCACCCTGATTTCCTGCATTATAGACTCTCCTGTCATCTCTAAATAAGGGCAGAAGCCCCAGATCTTTAAAATGATTGATGAGAGGTCCTTTAACTTTAAATAACTACATGTATTACACAGGACAGCGGCATCGGAGTGGCTTGACTCAAAGAAAACTCCTGCCCACTGTCTAAACTGCACAAAAACATTGTCTACATATGTAAACACCGACATAAAAATCAGAAGAAATTAACCAGTATTGGAAGCCTGGGACTTCTATTTTTTTTTGTTTTTGTTGAAACAGTTTTTTTAGTTTGGATTTAATAAATTTGACAGTGAGAATTTTCTTCTTTCACATCCCAACCCTTGCAGTAAACCCCAAAAGTCTGCACACCTATCATGCAAAAGCAAACACTGTGGATTATTTTCATGAACTCATGACCACATAACCTAGATCCTGGCTATCCAAAACACTGGACTTCTCACAGCAAAGAGTATTTATTTCTTTTTCCTGTCTCAACAAATAAAAGTCTTCAGGCTATCACGTTAGCATGCTGTACTGTTGTTTTAATAGCGTGGAGGATGTACCAACACTCAACCCTGCTAACAGATCTACTGTGCTATCACTGTGCAAACAGAATGAGGAGTGGGAACTGCACGCTAGCTCACAGTATAATCTGATAGCTGATACAGCCCCACGAGGATCATAATATCATGATAACGCCATGATAGCAAAATGCCCCTCAGAAGGTAAAGTGTCAGATTTATGAAGTACACAGCTGTCTGACTTGATCACGCTCTTTCTCTGGTCTCGTCATAGTCTATCCATAGTGAACGTCTTCCCACTCTCCCAGGAAAGGCAGCAGACATCAGGGCCGTCTGCAGACTGTATCAGGGGAGAGATCTCTTCAAAGACCTCCTGTTGTGAAGCCTGGGGGCCAAACACTCGGTCAGAACCGAAGTTGTAATTCCTCTGAGTGTCTGCTCCTTGCCCAAGAGAGACTCCGCTGTTTTGGCCAGTGTTACCGTCTTGATATCGCTGGCCTAAATCTGAATTTGTTTGCTGATGCATGCTCCGAAACACTCTGATGTTTCCCTCGAGCTCCTGGGTGGTGGTGCAAAGCTGCTCCATCTCCCTGGCAGGAAGCTCATCCCTCTGATGGGCTGCTTCGTCTTTGACAAAGCAGACTTTCTCCTCTGTAGAGAGCTGGTCTGAGAGAGTCTCCATGATGATTCCTCTAAATGAAAGGCTACTTTTTAAGAGCACTCTAATAACTGCACACTCTCCAATTCAACCTAGTCTCCTCACACCTGCACCTCCTCCCCATACTTGCAGATCAGTTTTTTGTTTTTCTTTGCTTCTGAAGCTCCTTTGTGATCAGTACAGTGGTTAGTGCTGTTGCCTCACAGCAAGAAAGTTCCTGGTTTGAATCCCTGTCAGACAGGGCCTGTCTGTATGGCGTTTGCACTTTTTCTCTGTGCATGAGTTGGTTCTCTCTGGGTTTCCAGCTTCCTCCATCAAACCAAAAACATGTTTGTTTGGTATTTAAAGGCTCTAAATTGCCTGTAGAAGTGAGTATGGATGCGTTTGTCTGTCTCTACATGCCTCTCCTGTGATTGATTGGTTACCAGACCAGGGTGCACCTCATCCTCACCAAGTGACACACAAATGACTGAGTCCTGCAGACCTCCTGCAAGTCTAGCCAGATAAAGGAGGCTAGCTGCACCATTTAGCAGCTTTTCTCCATCATTTTGTCATAAACATGTTTTTAATGTAAACAGTATTATTCTATTAGCCAAACAAACCTTGCGGGGCAAGCAGTCAAGCAAAATGTGTTGTTCATGAATGGATCTGTTCTATAAAAAGGCTCTTTTATGTGAAATACAGTAGCTGGCTCCCATTTGAGAGCCAGCTCCCTCTCTTCCATTCCTGTCATTATTTAATACTCATTTAAGAAGCCAGACTGGTACCAAATGAAAAGCCGTTGAACAGAATCAGAATCAGGAACAGAATCAGGAATCAGAAAGTAAGATCAAGGTTTACATTGTTAAACCACGACTAAAGGCCTTCACACACTGAGTCGTTTTTTCCCGTCAGATTTTTTTCATGTTAAAAAAAGAAAATCCAGCTCATATTCTAATCATGTTTGCACACTGATGCATTGTTTTTATGCATCTGTCCAAGTCATGTAGATGGTGACTGACTTATCAGAGCACTGCCTGTGCCTTCCTTTCTCTCTCTCACTGAAACATCACTTCAACCATCAGCCCATGTATTACGTGGATATCAGCCTTTGTATTTAACAGATAAAGGCACAAGTTTGTGCTCACAGAGACTGAATTTAAAAGTTGCTCTCCATCTCTCAAACTTAGCACATGAACTATGACGTCTAGCTCGGGCCATATGAATCTTTCTGCCGGGATGCATGGACTCTGTGATTTTTAGGGAGTGACAGAGCCACAGGCTCATCCTTGCTGCTTATTTTTATCGCTGTATGAACACCTCGCCCTACATTCTAGGAATTTTTGCAGTGAGTACAAATTAAACTTAACTGATTAAGTTTCAAGGTTTGAGTGTGTGCCGTTTTTTATTTCTTTTTAAAATTACAAATCCAGAAAAAATGCATCCAGAAATAATGGACTCAGTGTTCAAAGACCTTAACTCCACTGACTCACTACTTGGTGGACACCTATCATATCTGAACATTGTCTAACTCCACTCCTCTAGACTCTAGATAGAGGTTTTTAATCCATGACTACTATGGATTCTTCTCTGTGAGCTTTATAAGCTTTTTGCATTAATGTGTAACTATGTTCAGAACTCAAAAGTAGCTCCCATTTCCCATTTAATAAAACTACAAATGCCACTTGACCAACTTGTAGTTACTGATTTTAATTGATTTAACACCTAGATCTATAAACTGCCAATCACTTGACTGCTCCCTGAATGAAAACAGTCTCATATTTAGTTTCAGATCATCCCAGCTGAGGTCGGTCCTCGCCCTTGTCCCACAATAAGGGTCACCCGACCTCTCTGCCCATTTAAAAGAAAACATAAAACTCTCATCCTGTAAGCCTGAGTCAGGTTTTAACCCTCCGTTGTTCTGCTGCAGTCTCTCCTCTCCTGACGTCAGAGGGTCATTTGAAGAGGGTCTGTTGCTCCTGGTCAGGTTTCCCACAGGCCCAAGGCTGAACCCATCTCCCCGACCCCCCAGGGAGCAGAGGTCACGCATGAGAGAGGAGAATGAAAAGAGTCACTCCTCTGATTTACGACCTGACGTAGCTATAGGATACCTCCAGCTCAGGGATGGGTTTTGTTACTGAGTTGGAGGTAGAACAGAGCAGATTCTCTCCTGCCAGCGTTGGTTTAAGATTTCAGACGTTGGTGAAAGGAGCAGAAACGGTGAAACTGGGTTTAGAAATGGCTCGGTTGTTTGTCAGGGGGGCTGAGCAGGTATAGTGTAGCTCTGGTTTAACTTTGACTGATGCTTTTGTAGTTTGCATTCTCAAATGTCAGCCAGCTGTTGGAGTTTTGCAAATAATTACATAAGTGATTGAAGAGCTGCTGTCTGGATCATTCCAGTCATTCTTTGGACTCATTTATAAGGATTGTATTCAGGTGTTCATCTTGAGTCAATCTGTGAACATCAAATCAAACTGTGGTGCACTCTCTCTGATTTAAGCTTCAATTCCTCCTTAAACATGAAGAATGTTTACACTGTGAATGTAATTCAGTGTGGCTCCACAAAAACAGAGATGGCAGTGGTCTTTTTGCTGGTTTTAATGCCGTTTTTATGTATTTATATAAATACATTTCTTGCTTTTATGACCTCAACAGCAGTAAGGAAAGGCAACAGTGCAGTTTAATTGTACTGTTCTTGTGTACTGCATTAACAATAAAGGTCTATCTATGTCTGATAACCAGTTAGCAGACAAACACACTAATATTACAATATAATGTTTGAAGATTTCCTGCACACCTAGCCCAGTTCCATCTCTCAAATGTGACTACTTGTGGACTATACAGACCACAAGCCCTGTGATTGGTCTGCTGGGAAGCACTCCAGTCTCTGAGTAATGTTTTCAGGCACATTGTGTGCACTCCCAGGTATGAGGGCATATGCCGGTTCTGGCCTCATGATGGCCATTGGCCTGTGCCCTTTACTCTGGTGTGAGATAAAAGACTACAGAAGGAGAAACAACCAGTCGGATATACTTGCTGGCATTCAAAAATATCAAAGATGCATTCTTCATCCATGTTTCTCATTGGCTGAACAAGTACCAAAAAATTCCCTATAAGCAGCTGTACTTTCCATATCCAGTGTCTTTTTTCCTCCCTGCAGTCAGGTTCCTAATACACAGATCAAATACTGCGTTGGGCCTCATCATCTGTGGAGGGCCTCACTTTGAGCTAGTTTTTCTTTTTTCTTTCTCGTCAGACTGGTGGATTATTGATATTACTGAGGTAATGAACATATAGCTTTTACCAAACACAAACTTTGTTGCAGTGTCTGCTCAATCTGCCTCTCTCTCATACTCAGTGTGGTAAAAAAAAACTTACACAGCACAAAAATACTGTCATTACATTTCTCACTAGAGCTGTGCATCTTGACAGATCTCACAATTCGACTATGCTTATCAGGCAAACATTTGAATTTGATTCAGTATCCTAATGCATCAGGATGCATCCAATGCATGTCCCTTCCTTCCCGATACAATTCCAATGCCAAGGTGTTGGGTATCGGCCAATACCGAGTACTGATCTGATACCAGTCTGAACTTTCTAGACTGACTTTGCAGACTAGCAAATTATTTTAGACCTATATTTGATACAGAACATGGCTCAACAAGTGGAATCATTATGTACAGCATCTCTATGACCCTAAAGTTGTTTTTCAGCTGATTATTGAGTTTTATTGCTAATAATTATACAGGGGGCTGCATCACAGCCTCTCTCCATCTCTCTTTTATGCTCTACTCAGGCAGCATGACGTGATTACAGAACAGACCCTCACAAAGGGTAGACATTATGGCAGTTTGCATTCAAGCCAGTGGTAATAAATGATCATACCGTGGTTAAAATGGAAGAAAGACATTCAATATCAGGTTTACTGGTGTGGAGTCCCCAACTGTCACATGAGTTCCATGCTCGCTAAAATGCTTCTGCAAGGGATTCAAAGGCATCGATGGCGTCAAGGGGAAAGCACAACAGCTAGCTTCAAGAGGAAAAACAGCGCCGGTCTGGAAAGCATTTTAACGATTCAGAGAAAAACTGTCATGCAGCCACCATTCTTTGCTGCTGCAGTGGGTTCTTTGGTTCTTCTTCTCTGCTCTAAAAGTGGTAGCACGTGCATGCAGTGCTTGCCGGCAGTGAAGAAGAATTGATTTCTGGTTTATAGCACCAACAGTTAGCATGGCTAAATGAAGCAAAATATAAAGCTAAACCAAACAATACCGGTGCATAAACTCGTGTACTCGCTGATACTAATACCTGCATTTTAAGCAGTATTGGACGTATTTCTGAGAAACCCTACTTGTCAGTAATTTTGACACATTGTACACTCCCCCTACTATTCATGTGTATACTGCATGCCCCTCTATTTTTTTTTTTTTTTAATCTTTTTTGTACTTTGTATGCCTTTATTACGGAGGATGAAAGTGGATAAAGGGTCAGAAACAGTTAAGAGAGAGTGCATGGGGTGCAACCTAAACGCTAGGCAGTCTGCACCCCCTGTCATGCTATTTTTGAACAGTTGACATGCCTTAGATACTATACAGGATATCTCTGGCTAAAGGCAGGATGATTTTATTGAATAAAGTAAATAAAAGCTCAGGCTTCTAACTGAAGTTTTACAATATATTTTCATGTTTTAATAGTTTTTACCTCCCACTGTTGTCTATGTAATTAAAGAGTCTATTTCTCGGCTGGGCTGGCACCAAAAACATTTCCCTACATTGCTCTACTGTGCGTATGATTGTATATGTGGCCAGTCAATGTGAACTGGACTGAACGACTCTTGGTGGTATGTTCATTTTCAGTTGATTCATCTACAGTCCTCCACACTTGTAGCTTTCTGACGTATCTAGCACATCACTGACAGGACTGTACCTCAGGAACAGCTGCTAATTTGCTAACATGGACTATTATCTCCCCAGCAGATCACACAGACCTGAGTTCCATTTTTTGTGCATGTTGAGCCTCTCTGTCCCTGAGTCATGAGTTGAGCGTCTCTCAAGCGTAGACGGTCTGCTGGAGCTGCTGGCGCAGAAGAACTAGGCCAGATTTTACACACTTCACAACCCATGCTAACCCTGACACACATTATTGCATCTCAAAGCAAGGAGGAAAAAAATCCCTGCTACAAATGCATCACAGTTTCAGACCACTCGGACATACGGCATTGGTATTTGACCTGACTTCTTGCACCACAGCTAGACTGGAGGTTTTTATATTCAGAAAGAAGCTCATGTTTTCCCTGCCTGATAAAATCTTGTCGTGACAGCTGCAAGAAGCATTCGAGAACACAGTGAGTTTAAAACTTCAGGCAAGAAAGGGAATCAGATTTTCATTTGTTGGCCTAGAAATGAGCCTGTTGTGCTTTATGGCTGGGAGGGCTTTCAAGCTAGACTCCACAAAATGAAGAAAGTAAACCCACAATCACTCGTGTGTGTTGTAGCTTCTGTTTGTTGGTGATTAAACTGCTAAGAATAGTTTTGTAACATTGCAGGAGATTTAGTTAAACTCAGTTTATCTAGTCATAATTGGGTCAGAATAATGCCTGTCTGGATTTGCTTGTAGGCAGAAGTGTAAAGCGGGAGGTCCTTTAGCCCCCTGTGGTGTTTTTTAATGTGAGCGAGAAACCACATCAGCAGCATCAAAGCCTGAAGCTGAAGATCCCTGCCAGTTTGCCCTCCACTTTTCAAACTACTAAGCACTTTTAGAGACGTCTTAGACACGTATGCAATCTTGACTTTATCCTGAAAATACAGTAAACCCTAAACCTCCACCATTGCTGTAATATAGCGATCTGTACCAGCTGCTGTCTGTTTACTTCCAGACGGGCTGGGGAAGAAAAGCAGAACCCAAAACATGACCATATGTCCAAACCTTGTCCTGTGAACCCAAAACAGGATGTCACAGCAGGCCCTCCGGTCAGAGTAACCGACACAGACGGAGACACAGGAGGCCTATTGTTTTGTTCTGGTTTAGGAGAGAGAAAGAGGGGAAAGGAAGTGTGCAAAGGATGCAGAAATTCATCTTGTGCCTGCTTATGTGAGTAATAACTTTGCATATGTTGTTAGCAACTCTGGAGCCATCCGACAAAGCACTTTCAAATCTTATTTTCAGTGTCTGCAGGAATTCATTGTGAAGTGTCTCTGGGAAGGACCTTGCTGGATATAGGAAATCACATTTTTTAATTTAAGCTGTCTGCTCGAGCGTAACAGAAGATGGAGAATCTTCAGACGAACCCTGGAGCTGCTCCACTGATGGAGAATAATGAAGCAACTTGTAGCCGAACAGCTCAGACAGTCAGTACATTTTCATATGCATGAAGTCAAATGATTGTGCAAGTGCAACTAAAATGACTGTAATCATGTAAGTCCGGCTGAAATTGTACTGAAGGTGCACTCAAACTAGTCCCAGTTGTCCCATACCATACTGGAGAATGCTTGTGCCCCCCTCTTCTAGTCCCACAATGGCCTGTGCTCACATATTTTCATGGTCTGGGCACAGATACATCATCACGTTTTTAAGTGTACAAGATGTGTGCAGCCATGGTTTAACATAATAGTTGATAGGAACGGTTGCATTGTTTATGTCATGCACATATTGCACAACCCCGCAGGTGCATGGATAATCACACCTTGCAGGAGCACACCTCTTCTACCTGTGTCATAGCCAAACGGAGTGAGAGCATCTCTGCAGGAGCACTCACACTAGCCAAACTGGACTCTGGGGCTCATGCATGCTTGGGCACGGCACAGACTGCTTTATGTGAGTGCACCCTAAATTAAATTTTTCAGAGTCAGACTAAAGCCTCATTTATGCCTGTTTATGTACAAAAGTAGATCTTACTATTGTGAACAATACAATGTTAAACTTCAGAGTTTACTCGTTGCTAACTTGTCAGATCAACATGAAGAGGGCCCACAGTAACTATCATAGCAACTTTCTTAAGAAATCTTGTGGATGAATTTACATTCAGACCCATCACCTCTGAGAATGAGATCATTTTGACCCTGTCCAACATCAGATGTGTGATAATGGTCACCATTATGGTGTCCCTTTAAAGTCCAGAGATATTCACATATATATTCGTTTATTGTACTTGCAGCCTACATGAATTTTGAACTGTTAATATGCTTTTGCACTTTTTAGGTAGAGTGCTGCCTTTTGTTTTTTGTCTTATCTGGACCTTGAGTCTGTAATAGAGTTTTGAATAAATTTATGTTTGCTGAAAGGCCAGTATATTGCTGTCTACTGTAGCAAAGGTAGCTCTCTCCTGCTGTGCATGTAAGGCCACCCATAAGGGGGGATGGGGAGCTAAGGGGAGAGTTAAAACTGGCAAAAATTGGGTTGAAAAAGTGATGGGGGGTGGAAAAGTGAAAGGGGCTGGAGAGTGGAAATGGGTTAAAAGACACAAAAAGGGGGATAAAAGGGGCAGAAATTGGTTAAAAGCAGTTCAAAGTGGCTAAAAGGAGCATTAAAAGTGGCATAAAGTGGCAAAAAAAGTGCCAAAATGGGTTTAAGTGGAAGAAATTGGTGGTAGAATTTTGCAGAGACAATGGTGAAAATGGGGTTAAAAGTTATAATAATTGGTTGGAGGGGGTTACAAAAATGCAAAAAAATGAGAGTAACGCGGAAAACCGTTGAAATGGGGTTGTAAAAGTGGCCAAATGGGTTGAAAGTGGCTAAAAGGGGCAACAATTCCTGGATCAAGTAGTGGAAAAAAAAGTGGAAAAAATGAGCAGACAGTGGTAAAAATGGAGTATAAGGTGGTAAAAATTGGGCACACATAGTTGGTAAAATGGTGAGCAGGAGATTAAAAGTGGCAAAAATTGGTTAAAAGTGGCAGAAAGTTGCAAAAAGGGAAAAATGGCTGTACAGAGTAAAAAACATGGGTTTAAAAATGGCAGTAGAGGGTTGAAGCAAAAAAAGTGGAAGAAATGAGTAAAAACTGGTGAAAACAGGCAAAAAAGGAATACATGGTACTTTAGTATAGAAAATTTAACAACTTGAATATGATGAATTGTTTTTTAGAATTTGGACAGTATGCAGAGTTTAGCTGCAAGTTATGACAGTTAAACATTAAACATTGACCAGTACTGGGTGTCTATGACTTCTGTTTTTCCTGTCATAAATTTAGTAGATTTTACTATATATTTCTACTAAATCATGACAAAGTTTAAACTTCTGTTGTTTTGACAACCATTTCTTATTCCTTCACAGGAAAAATGTAGATTGTGCATTCAGCTAAAAAGTATTGAGACATGATTTTGCTTTGACTTTGTTTCTGCCTCAAGATTTCATCTGGAGTTTAAGAGATTCTTGTCAGCTTAAATTGAAACGTATTTCCCCCCTAACATTTGAGCACGTCTGACCACTACATGAGCAAACAAAAGCTGAGTCAGGACTAAAAAGAGCGGAGGAGGAGGAGTGTGTGAGGAGGAGTGCAGACAGGGTGGAGGGTCTGCTCCAGCGTAGACACAGCATCAGGCCACACAGAGACCTTCTTGGTTATAAACACAACCTGTTGCGACTCTCTCAGAGCGGAGTATGAAGGGAATGCTAAAAGGATTAGCGCACAGCCACTTGAGATAATGTGAAAAATGAGACGTGATGTGGTGGAGGGAGGCAAGAAGAGTCAAGGACGAGACGTCTTCACAACACAATCAGCCGACCATTAGGCCTTAAGAAGATTAGAGAACAGTTCAGACACTGCCTTTTCACTGTGGTTTTGCTCTATTTCTTCTTCTTTATTCCAATAATGTGAAATATTTGCTGTATTTTCCATAAAAACACAAACATTTGGATTCCTGGTGGTGTTAAAAAGCTAAACCTGTCATATGGGAGTATAACTTGTACAGTTTTATGTTGTTAAAAAGCATTTTGATGTTCTTGTCAGTTTTTAATACCACTTTTCATCGATAGATTATATGTTCTTTTAAAAAACGCCAGCTGTTTCATTAGACAGGTGCTTATCTGAGAGGATCTGTCAAAGATGGAAAGAAAATAAATGTCAAATATTAGTACAAAGATATAAGATATAACAATAGCAAGCAAAGCATGCTTGAGTTTATATGTACCATGAAATTATTCTGCCACGCTACAATGGTGCTAAGAAAGGAATTGGTGATGACTCATACATCACTGTGATGACAAAAATACAGGAAAAAACAGCTGATGTGTTGTATTGTCCTTCTTGTAGAGCAGTGTTTATTTTGACAGCAATTTTTTGTTTCAGTCTTAATATTAAAATGTGGTTTAGTTTTAGTCACATTTTAGTCATTTCTACCCTTTATAGTTTTACTTTTGTTTTACCCATAAATCCCACAAACACTGGCCAAGCCCTGCAGCACCACGGTTTTGATTTGCTGTTCATTTCGACATGATTCCATGATCTTACTGCTGGTGCCACAGGTGAGTACATGATGAAGTTAAAAGGTTAATGCTTGCTACAAAGAATCTGTGGTAAAACTCTGTTGCTTTGAACCTCAAAAGTTAAATTTTACCAGTAGATGGCAACGCTGTAGCTCTGCTACCCTCTGACCTCTCTATGACCTTATGCTGAAAGATGAGTCGTAATGTTTATATAGAGATGATTTACGATCGGGAGTGCATTGTGTTGTATCTTTAAGTTGATTGGATACTTTGCACATCTTTCTGGCTGTTTGGATTGATCAGTTCTTCGTGGATTGACCTGGTTTGTCAGCGCTGAAAATGTATCTCCAACGAAAGAAAGCAAAGTAGCGGTTCTGGGACGCGCTGGAGCCGGACCAGATCACAGGAAGTGGAACTGCTCCAGTTGACTTGAGATGGACCGATTTGCTCAGCAGTGCAATTTGCATGGGGGATTGCGGTGCAGGTTCGTCGATATAAACTCAAAAACATTGCAGTCCAGTTTTAGTCCATAGAGAGTGATGGCATTTTTGTCTTCACTTTTAGCCAACAAAGGTATTGTCTTTGCTTGAATCTAGTGCCAAATCATACTAGTGTCTTCTCTGCCAATGGGAACCCTACTTTCTCCAGCTAGTTATAGTCAAGTTTTTTCTGGGTTTTCTGTTACATTGTTTTTTTCTATTAATCATGGTTAAATTAGTCATTTTTCACATATTGCTACCATCTTTAATATTATAGCTATTTTGTCTTCCATTGGTTGTTCTGTTGTTTCTCTTGTCCCTCTGTCTCTACCCCCCTCTTCTCTCTTCCTGCTTCTTAGCTTAAAGCTGTGTAAGATCGATCCAACTGATGACAGACATGGAATCCAGTGGCTTTGCAAGGTTAACACACAATCTGCATTGCAAAAAATTGTGGGGGGTTTGCTTGCAATTTTTGACAATTGAAACAAGGCAGACCCCAGCATTGGCTGCTGGGGGCTTATTTTTTCATGTCCTGGTTGTTTTAGTATTGTCATATCGAAGATTAAAGATCTAGTTTCATGACAACTTAGCACAGTTATTATAAGACCAACCCAAAGTAAAAGAAAGACAATAAATGAAAGGCAGTAACACAGATGGTTTTCTTACGTTTATTTGCTGTGTGCATCATACACAAACATCTTTGGAATAAAAGATACATCTCTTTTTAAATCAAATAAAAACAAATCCTGAATTTAAGGAGCTAGTCTGTAAACATGCAACCAAAGGGAAGATGAAATTTTAAAAATTAAACAGGTCCAGGTTTTACTTGGTGTTGGGAAGAGTGTGCCATGCTGATGACTAATACAGAAACAAAACTTTTAAAGCTGTAGGTAATTGTGTAAATTTATCACATGTACAAATATAACGTGCTTGGAACGCCTCTCAGTCTAACCTCTGCATACCTCGGCAGACCTCCAGTTCATATTTCAGTGGCATCCTCCAGGCCAAGCAATGGAAATGACCTTTAGTAGAGATAAAGTGAGAATCACTAAAAGATGGATGGACTGAGGTAGGATCTGTGGTTATCAGAGGGAGGAGGAGGGGGGCCACTTGTTTTGATGGGAAACCGGCTGACTGAGCCAGCTGGGACGGTTCAACATCTGTTAAGTGCCAGATGGTGAAAGTGACATCCAGAAACACAGCAGAGCAAGGGTTTGACAGCTTGAGCTCTGCATTTAAGAGGGGAATTTATGATTTTGGGAAATTTTCTTTACTTTTGAGTCTTATTTTGGGATGTATAGAGTCGGATGATGTGTTCCACCAAGAGTTCTGGCTTGGTTAAGTACAGTTTGGCACAGTTTTTCTTGCAAACCCTCAGCCATATTTGTCCAGCCTCGCTCATAGTGATGGGAATTTCAGCTCTTTTTAGCAATCTGGATCATTTGGCTCTCAAAAGAGCTGGTCTTTTGGCTCCTAACAGCTCTTGGTTTGGTACCAGTATGACTTTTTTATGTCTGTTGAAGATAAATTAATATGTGAGAAAGGAAAACTGGCTCTTAAATAAAAGCTGGCTTTAAGGACCACCTTTGTAGAGATCTTGATCATTTGCTTCAACTCTAAAAAAGCTAGTCTTATGATTACTAACCAGCTCTTCATTTGGTACCTATTTGCCTTTTTTTATGTCTATCGGACAAAAATAAATATAAGAAAAAGGGAACTGGCTCTCAAATGGGAGCTGACTTTAAGGCCCTATGTATGGTTCAAATGTACGCGGACCAAAACTTTAAATTTTTGACATTATAACATTGAAAAGTTGAAAATCTGACTTTTGTTTCAGTTTGATTTCTTGTAAATACTTTAAAATTTTGTAATGTTTTCATTTTAACAATTTTTAATTTTCTAATGCCAAAATTTAAGACTTTTTGAAGCCTGAAATTATTTTTTTTTCTCATAAATTAACAACTTTCAAACTCTTAAATTTGAGTTCATTTGGGACTTTTTCAATCCCAAAAAATGTCCAAGTTTTTGCTCAAAAATTAACAGATTTTCTTAATTTTTTTAATCCTTTAGGGTCACCCTAATATGCCTTCGTAAATTATTTTTCTAATTATGACTTTAAAAAAACATATGCACATCTAATTTTCACAACGTCACCGCGACAGAGTCCCCCTTGAAATCTTTGGCAACCCCCTAGGGGTAACTTGATCCGAGGTTGGGAACCAGTGGCTTACACTGGGCGGGCACATTAGGCCCTGTGATGAATCCTTGGCACCCTACATGCTCAGAACTTGTGCACATGACTGTAAGTGCACTTTGTATGCCAACAGAAGGGTGCCAAAAAAGTAGGATATTATATGAATCTGTATTTTGGTACCTTTCCCAACTTTTGAAACTGGAAATGCTAGTAACTGTGTACTGTACCAAACCAAATTGAACCAGACTCTTGGTGGAAACACAGCTTTACTGTGTTAATTATTTGCCTCCAAAAGTCTAGTTCTGCTCAAAGTTTTCTTCTCCTGCTTATCAGACCTCCTGCTTTCTAACAGCTGTGAACACATAGGAAGCATTGGCTTTGTTAATCAATAACTGTGTTAAAAGTGATTATTGGACCATGTTTACTGTGTGAGAGTTGACCCCCTTTAGAGTTAAGAAAATGAGATGAAAATGATGAAAATAACTGGCCTCATTGTCTTCAGTGAGGCAGGTGCTCCTTTGAATCCTGCTCAGTGTTTAATATTAAATGAGATGAATCTCTTTAAAGACTTAAAGCTATATCTTTATCTTTCATTTCCTCTCCTGATCCAGTTCAGTGCATTAACAACCCCACAGGGGCGTCCCGCATGTTTGTTCCAACGCCTGCGTTTAAGGAGTAAAAAAAAAAAAAAAAAAAAAAAGAAAGAAAAACACACAATCTTAACTGGGACAGATCCGAATGAGGTACTCATGGTTCACTTCACACTCACACTAAAGTTTTCCAGTTAAGAAACAAAACATAGCTTAGTGGTTTTCTATTTCAATTTAGTCATGTAGGGAAAGTCATGGTGTCGAGGACAATAAATTGTGTCGACTCAGACATGCATGTGCCTTGTTTGGGGTCTGATTCCAGATCAGTGTTGATTCCAGTTCAGTCAATAACTGTAAAAAGCTACAAACAGAGAGGACGTCAATGCCCGCTCTTAACACAGCCACACAAACAAACACATACCAAAACACTCTGCTGGGAGAAATGGTTCCAGTCACCAGTGAGGCCTGTCTTCACCCATACAATACTTCCATAGGATCTATATAAATACAATATATCAATTTGACAAGATAAAACTCGTAGCAGTTTTCCTTTATTTCAGGAAAAAGTCTCTTTGGAGAAACAGTGGAGTAAAGGCGATCATGTGCTGTGAAGTGCTTGTCCTGTGTGGAAGCAGTGGAATCTGAACAAACCCGACATCGATACAGTCAATGAGATTCAAAGAAACATCATTTTGTTGCAGCTCTGCTCAGAGAAGCTCAGCTGCTTTGACTTGCATTGATGCTTGTGTCTCAAAAATAGAACAGGGTCCCTTTTTTTCTCTCTGTGATGCATTGTGGCATTGCTTCGAGCTAATCACAGCCCATACTGAATTCAGTGATGATTCAATGCTTTGACTTTTGGTTTGAAGTGCATTCCAGCAGCAAATTTCTGCAGAATGGGTAAAGCTCTGCAGAAATGAATGCCACATAAGGTGGTTTAAACCACCGGCCATGTTTACTATTTACCAGAAAATTAACCTTCAGACTGTCTGCACTCCACAGCACGTGGCCCTTTATCCCCGCATTAAACCGTCGACTCTTTGGGTCCTTCTCGAGCAGCATTCTTACACCCGTAAAGCCACTTAATGACACGAGCATTCCTCTCAATTATTGACACTCCAGTGGGGATCTGATCAGCCAGCTCCTCCTCAAACAATCCGTCTCCCGAGTGGCGGGAAAACTCGCTGGGTTCTGAGCCCCCACAGCCGTCTCCGTTGACACTACGGAGCGCCAACGACAGCGTGTCTATGGAGCTGGCGCCAGAGAGGAAGTTCTCCCTGCCCAGACGCTCTATCATGTCCATGTCCAGCCCGCAGAAGTCAAAGAAATGCTCCTGTTCTGAAAGAGCAACAGAGCAGCGGAGACGAAGGTCTGACTTGGAGCGCTGCAGCTCTCCAAACCGTTTTCTTGGTACTGGTGGAGGTGACGCCCGCTTCCAGGGGTCATTCTGATCATCAGGGTTACTTGAATGGTTTCCATTGGTGATACCATTGTTCTCCCCATCATTGGTACCATTTGTAACTCCATTCTTTGTTGGTTCGAGCAAAGAGCCAAACCCAGGGCTTGGGATGGACCCTGGGCTGCGTTCTTGGTCGGTTTTACTTGACCTCCTGCTCCCTAGTCCACCATCAAGATTGTCTTTTTCATTGGTCCAAGACATTCGTGATTCTCCATCCCTTGATGACACTTTCTCCTCCCCAATCACCATCTTCTGGACTCTTCCTTCACCTCCGCTACTCTTCTCCCTCATGGAGCCTTGGAAGAGGCGGCGGACGAAGCTATAACCCTTCAATTCTGAGTTATTGTTCTCTCCCTCTGCTGCACCACTAGGGCTCTTGCACTCTTTCTTCTGTCTGTAAATAACAAGTGAGTCCGGCCTCAGCATACGTTTTCCCGTGCTTCTCCTGAGAACGGGAGCACTGTGTGGTGCCACAAGAATGTTTTTCCCAGGAACCCTTGGGTTGGGAGGCAGTGCATTGTTCACATTGCTCCTGTTGTGCGCCTCAACGTCGACGGAAGTCCGCCTGTTCTCCTTCCTGGAGTCATCGTTTTCATTTTCATCTCTTGAGTTGAAGGAACCGGAGAGTGTAGAGAAGGCTGTGTTCGATGACCGCCGAGGGGGTAGCTGTGGCGTCATGCTACCAGGGGTGGAAAAGGCTCGGCGGGGCTGCGGTGGTGGGGTGGCACAGGGCACCAGTACAGGCTCCTGTTTGGTGTTGATCACCTGCTGGGTCTTGACATATTTGGCTTTATCCGCCTCAAGTCTCTCTACGGCGCTGATTGAGCGTCCATTGCCTCCACCATCTATCTGCCTACGCAGGTAGTCTGGACCCTTGTTGAGGAGTCTCAGAGGAGATGGGGACCCAATTGGTGTTAGGGGTTTCATTTTGATTTACTGAGCTGGGAAAGACATCAAAACTGGAAACCCTAAATGACTGACGGTTTCTGGTGTCCCTCAGGGAACAGTTGTGGGTCCTGGTAAAGTTTTGCCGCTCTCATTCACGTTCTCACAGTTCTTAAATCTTCCTGGAAGGAGAATAGCAATGCAGGACACCGCAGAGTCAAAGTTTGGTGTAATGTTTTCTATAGATAGCTGGAGTCTCTTTGTTGGGCAGTGTTAGAACCCAGACAAAATGATATCTCTATCCAGTATTTATGCAGGCATTTGGATCAGCAGGCAGGGCACAGGAAAGTCCTTTTTTTGTCAGCCAAGATCACTCCCAAATGAGACGCTGCCTGCCCACAGCGCAGCAGAAAATAGACGACAGGGTGCACTTTGAAGGGTTTACTTTTTTCTCCCCCCTCTTTTTCTTCTCTCTTTCTGTCTCCCAACAACACCCTTCTCTGTTGATCTTTTCAGTGACAGCAGCCTGGAAAAATAAGATATAATGGCCTCAAATATTTGCTCTGCGCCGGCTGTCTGAGGTGAGCTTGTGTGGTGCCCGTCGTGGTTGATGTGACTTGAGGGTGGCCGGCACCAAGGCACTTGGTTCGTCGACTGACAGATGGGGTAGATGCAGATCTCGTCTTTGTCCTGGCCTCACCTGTGTGCACCCCTGGGAGAGACAGAGAAGGAAAGAGTGGTTTTAGTTTGAGGGGTTATTCTCCAGGGCAAACAGAGGAGGCCAGATGGCAGGAATGACGGTGGTCCCTAAAGCTGGGCTCAGGTTGTGCTTACTTAAAACTGGAGGGAGTTGCATGAAAGGAGAACACGGAAATAAAGGGCTGACACATGAAAGAACATTAACCTTAAATTAAACAGGAAGAATCATTGCTGACACTCCTGTCTAAGTCAACAGTCTATGAGCAAATAAGTAAAGGTTAAACTTAGTCCTAGGTGGAGACACTACCACTAAACCAAGAAGATTTATGTCTGGAGACAAACCACTCTGACAACCCTCACTGTCACTGAATGAGGAGAACGGTTTTTTAAAATGGGAATTCAGATATAAATATCAACTAGAGTGGAAGCATTGCCTTCTGTCTTTGGTGACTCATTTGTGTCTTTCTTCATTTACTTGTGTCTATTTTAAGAATAACAAAGGCCTGTTGTCCAGACAGTGCTGCACATCTTGTACACGTTTGATAAAAGATGAATGGATGCATGAGTGTCTGTTATGCAGATGGACGACACGTCTACACGGAATATTCTATTAATGCAGTTGTTCCTGGGGGAGTTTTTAGCTGCTTACAAAACAGACTTAATTTTATACCAATGCTTCTTCTTCTTTGTCCTAAGGCAGTGTTTTTCTATTGTGTCTAACTTTGTTTTATTAAAATGATAACTTCTGTTAATTTGAAATTAATCATAAAGTTCTTTGTTGTTTTGTTGTTAAAATTGGTGGCATGAGCCCAGCCTTTAAAAAATGCATAAACATTCATCCCTTTTGAAGTGACTGGCCTAATTCAACAGAGGTCCAGCCGGCTGGTGCTAGTATTCTCACTATTAGTGAAATGAGGATCACCCGAGTGTAGTGAATGTGTCTAACAACATTGTAGTATAAAGACACATGCGTCTGGAAGGTCCAGTCACTGGTTAATCGGTATTCCTGGCTACCATTACACCATGAAGACAAAAGAACACTCCAAGCAATTCAGAGTAAATGTTATTGAAAAGTATAAGTCAGGGGCTGGATACAAAAAAAATTCAATGCTTATCAAGAAATGGAAGGAAAATGTGTGAATCTGCCAAGATCAGGCCATCCTCACAAACTGCGTGAGCGTGCAAGAAGGAGATTAGTAAGAGAGGCCACCAAGACACCTATGACTACTCTGAAGGAGTTACAAGCTTCAGCAGCTGAGATGTGAGAGACTCCGTGAGAGACAACAACTGTGGCCTGAGTTCTTCACCAGTCAAAGCGGCAAAGAAAAAGTTGCTGGTGAAGAAAACTCACATTAAATCTTGACTAGAGTTCGCCAAAAGGCAGGTGGGAGACTCTGACACCAAACACCGCACATCACCACAAACACACCATCCCCACTGTGAAGCATCGTAGTGGCAGCATCATGCTGTGGGGATGCTTCTCAACAGCTACCCCTGGAAGGCTTGTAAAGGTAGAGGGATAAATGAATGAGAGGAAAATCCTGAAGGATAATCTTGCTCAGTCCACAAGAGAACTACGGCTTGGGAGAAGATTTATTTTCCAGCAAGACAATGATCCGACGTTTACGAAGAAAGCCACACAGAAAAGGTTTAAAGAAAACAAGGTGAATTTTCTTGAGCGGCCGACTCAAAGCCCAGACCTTAGTCAAACAGAGAGTTTTTGGATGGACTTGAAAAAGGCTGTTTTATGCTTTATCCCTGTGCAAACTGACAGAGCTTGAGCAGTGTTGCAGAGAAGAGTGGAGTAGAAATGTCCAGATGTGAGTGCCTGACTGAGACTTATCCACACGGAGGTGCTTCTGCTAAATACTGACTTGAAGGGAGTGAATATTTTTGCAGTCACTTATTTGATGTTACGTGTTTTTATACTGCTTTGAGGATAAAAATCTTTCTCTTTTCTTTTCTGAGCTCTTAAATGAGGTAGCCTCGTAAAGTGCTGCTTAAATGAACTAATACACTTCTGAAGCAATAACATTTTCATAGTCACATTAACCCGTTTGTTCTTCAAATTAACAATCCCCTTAAAAAGTTAAATGATGCTTTAAAACAAACATAGAGCATGACTGTGAAACCGAAAACCAGGGTTTGTTTTATATGATGAGTTGTGTGTAGAAAGGCGTTTTGCTTCTTTTATTATTTGTGCATAATCTCAGGGTGAAGCAGGAGGAGGGGATGCATGCCTCTATAACAGGGTAGGCTTCACCCAAAGAGTATTTATAGCATGAAAACAACCCAGCACGGTTTTCATGCATCTATATCTGTGTACATGTGCATGTGGTCATGAGTTTATTTCTGTCTGCTCTAGTTTTGTGCCTGAGCTTATAAGCATATATATGTGTGTCAGTGTGAGGCAATAAAAGGCTTCCCTGTGTCACATTCAAAGTTTGGCTGCAGATTAGAAAACCTTTCTGTCATGGCCACAGAAATGAGTTTACTACGTGCAAATTGAAAATGCAAACAATCTATCATATGATCATAAAGATGTTAGACAAAGCCTGTTTTTCTTTCACCTCCCTGTAAAACACATTTAGTGTCCATCTAGAGAGATAAAAGCTCCACATCAGGAGGTTGTTATACTGTTGTTCTTACTGTTCCTACAGGTCTGTCAAAGCCTTATCTTATTCTATTTTAACTTTTCCTTCACGTGAAGTGAAACAATGGATAACCTTCAACAGGAAAAGAGATCCATCCTTTAAGACAAATGTGACCCCACTGATGATAAAACACAAGAAAACACTGAACCTCAAGTTTCCTGTCCTACATTTAGCCTTTCAGTTGGAGTAAAAATGAACAATTGTGTGACTGGACGACATTCGACAAAGATCATGAACCGAATTCAAATCTGAGACATTTTTGTATGCACACATCAGCACTTCTTTGCAAAAATAAATCACTAAAATGGCATGAAATCATCACCAAATCCAGATCAAATGCTGGTGATGTCTTACAGTAAAACATACTGTAAAGATCCAAAAGGGATCCAAAAGTCACTTTGAGTTTGGATTGAAAAACCAGAGGAAAAGCATGTGGAGCTATTCCTAACACTGTGTCTGGTCTAAAGTAAGTTTACGGCATTATAATCATTTAATTTAGTTATCAATCCATGCCTATTGCTGTCCATGAGCAAAAATGTACACTTCAACATGCCTCAGTGTAAAAGTGTCTCATATTTACACCTAAAATCATTTTGACAGCACTCAGACTTGGTATAACTTTAAGAAAGTGCAATACATAAGCTCATATCTGCCATGTAATCTGGAGTATAAGATGGACTTTAATAGCTATTTTATATCTAAAAAGTAGTCTGCCTAATGCAGACATGCTGACATCACTTTAAGTACAGTCTATATCCGTCTTGCACCGTAGATGACCCCCACAATTAAAATTCTCCACCAATCATTGGCAATGCAAGCAGCTTATTTACAACCTCCACTTTTTAACAGTTTTTCTCCTTCATTAGGTCTTAATCCTGCATTTGAAGAAATCAGTGATATTCTGTTCAGTGAAATAACCTTGCAGAGTGCTGCTATGATTAAAAAAAAAAACTCGTAAATGTTGTTGTGTCTGTACTTCACAACTATCACTGTTGGCCGAGAGCACAACTATTGTACTGGTAGCTAGCAGGTGTGTTAACAGCACACTGTGAAAAGAATATGCATCAAAAGTATGGGTCCTATGTTGATTTTCAGGCCCCATACTAATAGTTATAGTCAGTAGTTCATGAGACCAATACCTGATATTTGGAATCGATATGCATTGACAGAAGAAATTAACCATAAGTATGTTTCAGTTATTTCAATGTTAGGTTTACAACATGTGATCAGAGGTAGAATTTAATTTCCTTTCAACTAACATCAGAGCTATAGTAGCGCACTTTTTTGATTAATTCATTTTATCAATGATTTGTAAAATTAAACACTAATGCAGAAAATCTGCCAAATGCCAAATACTGACCCCGATAAAAGGCCAGGCAAATGATTGGCGGACCCTTAAGCAACAGAGCTACACAGCTGCACAGAGCCGACGTTGCATTTTAACCTAAAGTAGCAAACCTCAACACATCAATTTCAGAGAAAAATACAAAAGATATACTGAAACCTATTCATAGTATTTTTAGACAAAAAATGAACCTGTTCAGATAACAGATGGCATAACATGCCACATCCAAGATGGTGGCATGCATGGCCACAAGAAGTTGTTGCTCCTGTTTTACACATTTTAAATTTTCAATATTGACATTTCAAGCTGTAAATTATTGTTATTCATAGTTACTTGTAAAGCAGCTTTTATTTTTTTGTATTGTTGTCTTGCACATCAGTGTAATGACAATAAAGCTTGTTCTTGTGACTCACTTTTGATAAATTAAGCAAATATTTTTCTCCTGTTGGTTAGTATCACTCTAAGTTTAACCCAACTTAGAGTGTCAAGTAAACGTGTACTGAATATATAGCTAGGCATGAAGCATTAGAAGGTGACAAGTGACATTAACATCATCATCCACCTCCTTTGGTTTCATCTCCCCTCACAGACGATCTCCAGCCTGTCAAATGGCACCCCACCATAAATCCACTGAGGACGCGGTTTAACAGCCAGCTAGCTCTTTTTCCAGATGTCGACTGTCAGGGCTCGGGAAAGCCCACCATTATTTAGGTAAGGATCCGGGAAAACTGACTTGTAACAGGTGTGGAGGGGAAAGGATCTGAATGGAGCATGAAATGAGAAAAAAATGGGTAGAAAACACTGGAGGAAGTGGGAACAAGGGTTATGGTGTGGGGCTGCCAGGGTGGGGTATTTATTGGACACCTTTCTTCCGGAACAATCTGTTCTCCATGTGGGTTTAAAATGGTTAATCTATGGAGGAAAAAGTGGGATTATTGCCATAGGAAGCCAAACAAAGCCATTAAAGCAGATGCTGGCTTACAAGTGAGGGGGGTTGGGTTATAATGTGGGAGGTAAAATGAATAATACAAGGGGCAATAACTGGAAACAGCACCTTTTAATCCCTGCAGACCCAACAGTCATGACCTTGAAATCCACAACAATGCGCTCACGTTTGTCCTACTTTTATTGTCTCTCCTTAACGTCTACTCTGTTTTTACTGATGCTGACATGACAAGCTTGAAGGAAACCAGCCCTTTTTAGAGGTTATCTCTTGCCCCAAGTGCTATCTGGATCATCATGGGACCAAGTCTGAGTCACCATGCTGAATGACTGTTGTTTGGGAGGAAAAGTCTTAGCAAAAAGTGGTGCAAAATAAAGAAAACAACATACATAAGTGGGTTTAAAAAGTCTCCTGCACATATATTTAACAAAATTTAAAAATAGAGTTCGCTAGATCCTCTGGGAGAATAAATTAGCATGATGAAAGATTCACAGAGTGAATCAGAGGCTCCATAGGGGGTTTGGAGGAGAACAATAGCCACCATTAAGGCCCATTTGACCATAATGAGCCAAATTAGTACCCGGCACCTTCCCCTGTGATCTCCAAAAGCGTGAGAGGGCCGGAGAGTGTTTCTCGCGTAAGAGGGCCTTCATCTCTCCCTGTAGGTTGTCATTATGTCTAAACTGTGACCTTCTTTCTCATCTCTTTAGTGAATACCCCCTCTGCTTCCTGATGCTACCTTGTGTCTTTTATCCCCCTGCACTCTCCTGCCCCCCTTCCCACTCTCAACCTCTCCACATCTCTTATAAATGTCATGAGGCGTCTTTACCCTCTCATTTCCCTCCATCACTCTCCTCCTGTCTCCCCCTCTCCCACCCTCTCTGAGGTACTCTTTTCTGAGTGCATGTTTTTAAATCTTTTGTGAGGTTTCAGATGACATACAATTTATCATTTTTAAAGAAATACTGCCTCCCTTTTGTTTCTAAGAATTGATTTAAGTCGTTATTGACACCCTAATCAAGCACTGACCTATATTTTCAGTGGGGTCAGGGTCCCCCAGAGGGCTGCAAAGATAAATCTGAGTGGGCCATTATAAGATAAATAAAATATGAGACAGGTGGAATCTGCTTGGAAAAAAATCTGAAATCTTTCCTTATTTCAAGGAAAATACAATAAATTATCCTCTTATTTAGTCTGAACCAGAACCTGCAACTCCTTTCCTGCATGTTATTCCCCACTCTCTCTCCTATTCCCAGTTTTATTCACTGTTCTCTCAAAAATAAAGGCACAAAAGCCAAATTAATTCATAAACAAACACTTAGAGATCCATTTCTAAATAACATCTCTTAACACAGCTGTTACATCCTCTACTTAATAACATTACTCATAGGCAGGACTCAGATGTGGCCCTCATATGCAGGTGTTTGAAACAATCAAAGTCCATATAGCAGTGCATACCTCTGTACAATGTGTCTGCAAAAGTATAGTTATGACTGCATTGTTCTTTGCATGAAGGCTGGAAGCAGTTCAGCAAAAAAAGCAAAAACAGCACCAGAAAGACTACCTCACTGCTGCATGATTTTTTAGTTTGTCCAACTGTTGGTCTTGACCCTTAACACTGTCACCAAAAACTGTTCAGATTTCAGACATTTTCAAGTTTCCTTTTGGCTAAAAACACAAGCATGACACAGCCTTTTTACAGACATACAGATAGTTTATTGATGCAATATTAACTAGATGGTGAATAAAAGTGAAAGCAAAAAAAGAAGTGCGTCATCAGATCATGGTGCCAAATAATACTGAAAGAAAAAGCTACATAGAGACTTTACCTGTCTGTAACTTGCTCTATCTCAACTTTTTGGGGAATATTTTTAGTTAGTTTGATAACGTGATTAATTGATATATCAGTGGTTCTCAACTGGTTGGGCAGCAGGACCCACCACAACCCCTTTGTCAGAAATTGTGACCCAAATTTAAAATTGGTAAAAAATATTTGGACCTTAAATGGACAAAAAAACACTAATACACAAGTAGAGAGGACAACTCAAACATGTAGAAAGTGCATAGAAACAACAAGCATGCATTTAATTTTTACCTACTTTTCCCTGGACAGCATGCAAGTTTAGTAAATTAGTGAGGAATTACCATGTTTTCTTGGGAAAACCAGCTTTGTTATCCCAAGACAATGAGATAAATAAGTGGAAAACTTGAGAAAATGAGATTGGTGACTGAAATGTACTTGTTATCACAGGAAAAGTACATTAAAAAGTTTGGATGTGTCCACTTAGGGCTTCCATATATTATAGATTTTTTTTTTTTTAGATTTATTTTTGGCCTTTATAAGATAGGACAGTGGACAGAGTCGGAAACAGGGAAGAGAGCGGGGAGAGATATGCAGGAGATGGTGCCACGGGCCGGATTCGAACCTGGGTCGCCTGGCGCGTACCGTACTCGGTATTGTACCCAAGCGGCAACCTCTGGACCTGAAAAATGAAGCCAATGCGGAAGTGCAAAAAATTGGAATATGGCTAGTGTCCACTTGAGGCTGGCTGCAGAAAAACTAGAAGTCATGTACACAACACATGTTAAACAGCCGTTTTTTACCCAAGAAATAAGAAGTCGAGCTCAGTGGGCGGGCTCTTGTATGCCGTTAGGTTGATCCAAGGTTTGGCTGAGACTGCGATTTCAATGCAGAGGCCGCCACAGAATGGCTTCGAAAGCTGTTTGAGTCCACCTATTGTAAGCAGATGACTGATGTCACACAGGCTTTGTCTAATTCTTTCTACAGTCTATGACTGTACCGTATTCTAATGTATGGTGTCATGTCATACCATACTGTAATGTGTCATATTGTATTGTAATGTATGGTATCATACTGTACCATACTGTATCAAGTCATTTCATGTCATATCATATTGAGTCATACTGTTGTGCATTGCATTGTTTCATATCTTAACATATTATATTATATTATGGTATCGTTACATATCACATTGCTTCATATTGCATTGCTTTGTTTCACCTCATATCTTAGATTGCACAGTGAATCTGATGCATTTATTCTTCTCTTCTAAAGGAAATGATCCTGTACCGTGAAGAAAAATAGCAATGAAGGCGATTTTCTGGTTCTTTCATTCTTTGAAAAACCAGACACTTGGTACTCCTGTCAGAGCCCTTCATAGAGGGTTTTTTATGCCTCACAGTGATGTGCATAGTTGAAGTGAGAGCACACATCTTTTCAATTCAGTCTGTCTTGTTTTGTGTCTGTGAGTACATATTTTGGCTTTAATGGTATAATGCACCATGGTTGAAATCCACAGAATGCAAAGGGACAAAATAGTGTTAAAAGTTACATTTTAATGTGAGGGAGACAGACAAAGAGAGCTGCTCTGCATAGTCCATCAATTGCATGACTTAGATGAATGTAAAAAACACAAAGCAATGGAACCTGTTCTGAAAAAATATTGATGGAAACATGATTGACACAACTTTCCTTTAAATGTTTGGCAAGTGTGGGGGGAAAACAGACCAAGTGCGTTTTACCCCTAATGGTGATCATAAGCAGGTTCTGTTTATATAAATGAATTTACAAAACAACTAGTGTAAGCTGCAGAATTTCAAATGTTTAAGTTGTAGGTGATCCCTGGACTTTTTAATAGAAAAGCCAACACATTTTTGAACCCTGTGATCACTAATTCAGTAGGTTAACATCTCTTACAACTTTAAACTATTCTTTAATTAAACTCCACTGATGGTCTGTCTGTCTGCCCTCTCCCTTCCTTTCCTCCCCCGTGTCCTCTCTGTGAAGCGGATGGTCCAGCCTGCAGGGGAGGCTTAAGCAGGCGCCCCCATGCAGCTAAAGAGGAACCAGATGTTTTGTGTCGTGCTACATCATGACGCACAGACATGGACCTGTCACGGGAACAAACCGTGTACGCTAATTTTCCCTCTAATCGACAGCTTTGTTTGGTCTACTTCTGTGTGACCCACTGAGAACAGAAAGGTCATGTCTGAGTTTTGTTATCGAATCTACTCGCATGTGCGCGTTTTTGACAGTGAAAAAACACAGTTGTGCTTGTTTCTCCGATGGGAAAGCGATGCCCCAGATTGAAGCTAAAGACCTTAAAATCCAGGAAGTGTTTGTTTGCTTCACGAGAGCCTGCAGGTTAAGAAGAAGAATAACTTCATCTAGGCGTACCCAAAGACAAACCAGCTGGCCTCGGATCAAAAGGTTAGAGGAAGTCTCAGTGTGAATTATGAATCCAGTTAGGTAAACACAAGATAAGAGGTTAATAAATACACAAGGACCACCTTTGAAGCTTTTGGGGGATGGATCAGCACGCTTACCTGTCAAATTAATCTGTAAACAGATGAGGGGCATCTGCTGCCTTCAAGGACCCAACTGTCCATCTCTTATGTCCTGCATTTCTCACTGTCTTTATGTTCACATCTGTCTCTACTCTTAAGGATGACACAGACTGATGATCAGCACTAATGGACTCAAATATCCAAACCAAACCTTATTCAAACATTTCTTTAGTCCTCACCAAGCATCTGTGCGCATTGATTCTCTACAGTGTGGATAAAAGCATCTGCATTGTCGCTAATGAGCCACGATTCATGACTTGCCCCGTTCGGTCATTAACCAACACCACAGACAAACACCTCAAGAAGTCTGTTAAAGGGTGAGGCAAAGAAAAGGAGGAAACAAAGGGACATACCAGTCTTTCTTTGCATTATTAATGGACCAAAACAAAGGCTGTGCACCAGGTCTACACGTATGTCATGACCTGGTTGCTTCGCCTCATTAGTCGGGGAGGGAAAGGGACAAATAACAGCATGGTGACAATAAAATATAAGTGATGGAGGCATGGGACTCACAGGCTACTGTCCCCTCAAAGACAAAGCCTGGCAAGCAGCTGTAAATCTTATCAGCCATTGTGAGGCCTTGATCTACGGTTCGAGGCTACCTAAAGGCTTTCTCCACATTCATGCAGAGCAGCAGCAGGCCACCTGGGACAACTTCAGGGACCCATAACCTGAATAGTCCCCCACCCAAAACGTAAAACAGACAAGATGGGCTCTTAACTCACTGCTGGGGCTCTTTTGTCATTCAAAGAAAACCAGCGCAGAGACAGCTGAGCAGTGGAGCCACAAACCAGTGAAGTCAGACCTGCGTCTACTCAGAAGCCCTGTGGACAGTTTTGATTTAAAGATGCATTATGGGCATTTAGACACCAGGTGACTGCACTCATACATGTGCATCCATATCATGCATTAAAAATACACCCTGAGTGGCGCCCTAATACCTGAGCTCACCTGCCCGCCTGTTATGCAAACAACAGCCCATGTATCATCTCCACGGCTCTCTTACTTTGGCTTGATATCCCCACATGCTGTATCCAGTGAGGCCACTGGCAATACAAATGAATAGGAGCAAGTTAGCTATAAGCTAAAGGCTAGCAGTGCCTCTTTAACCTAATGGCTAATTGGCTAATATATTGGGAAATAATTAACAAACATATCAGCATGTAAGACAGTGTTGTTGTTGACGATGTTTATCTGTTTCAATGTATTAAAGGATATCTTACTGATAGAAACATAAAACCAAACATAAGATATTAGCCTAAATCAGATAACAAGCTAACTAGCTTATTTGTCTTTAGCTGTCTTGTAAACCATAAAGTAAGCTGTGCTTAAGGTAAAGTATTTAAGCTATTTTTGTTTAAATTATATGTGAAACTGAAAAACTAGGATGTATTTAAGCAAAGTTTCATTTTTAAAAAAATCAGCAGTCAAACCGATAGTGAAACTGTTAATTATGTTAATCAGTAGTGTCAGCTGGCTCCATGCCACTAAGTGTGATAATAAAACAGTTGTTATCAGTGACAGCTGTAGTGTGTGATATAACCAAAGCTTTTGCTCTGGTTGTCAGGCCTTTATCAACTCTGTACTGGCCGTTCAGCTCTTAAACCGATAACGTCTACTCAGATAGCATGTTCACTTTTTCTTGTTTTTATCAACAGAGTGGTTACCCTCTGTTTTCTCTTTGGCTAAAAGTTCAGGAAGAGTGCTGGTACTGTTGATAATTAAACAGCTGTGACCTATGAAGTTTTCTGAGTCATTGTTTACTTTTCAGCCTCTGTTTTTAGAGTAACAATAACTGCACTCTGACAATGAAAGTCTGTTCTTAAACTGATCAAATCTGTCTATTATATGGCTTTAAAAGGCACACTGAATTCAGTTAAGTATTGCATCGGTATGATAGTAATTCATTTACAGCCCAGAGATGGAAATGGCTGAATGTAAGTCACTCAGATGATGTCTTCACCAGGTGCACTGTACCAGGAAACCTAATAATCCACTGAGAGACCTGAACCTGCCTCCAGTCAGGAATGTTAAGCCCGTCTGTGAACCTCTCTGACGATGAGTGAACTATTGACGAGTGAGCTCATGCACTGACATGAAGATGACGTATTGTATACCTGGAGCCTCACATACGGTCTGTTCTGAAATAGGTTATCAAAGGTAAACACTCAGAAAGCACAGTCAAGACTCTTTTGGTCATTCTACTGGTGATAACTTCAATCTTTACATCCTTCCCTGTCAGTCCAATTTCATTCTCTATTTTAGAAACTCTTGAAAATTTCCCCAAATGTTGTAGGAATGAGCTAAACGTGTGAAAACAGGGTGAATATCCAGGAAAATGTCTTTAAGCTTTAAGGTATTTTCTTCAAACTAGGGTAATTAATATTTTTTTTATTCAATTTGATTGGTAATGGGGGAATCCTTTGAAATGTTCAAGAATTTGAATGGAAATTTCAGGGCTTTCTTTTTTTATATTTTGGGGAATTTCCATCCATCACTTTTAGTGGAATTTTTTATACATTTTAAGGAATTTTATTGAGAATTCACTTTAATTTTTCTCAAGGAATTAACATGGAATTGGACAAGAAATTGTTTGGATATTTTGGAGAGTTTGCTTGGGAATTTTCAGTTATTTTTTATTATAATATGAGGTTACCTTTTAGAGAGTTTCATTGCAAGCTTAGGAGGAAATTTGCTTTTAATTATTTTTTCACATTTTTATCAGAATTTTGGAAATTGACTTTAATGTCTTGAGGAATTCATTTGGAAGTTTTCTGGCATTTTCATGAAAATATTGTTAATGTGTTTGTAATTATTTGTCAATTCTGTGGGGTTTTATTAAGAAATCTATTACATTTTTATTGAATTTGGTAATAGGAGGGGGTATCCTTTGAAAATCATGAAAATTTCTGTTATTTTGTCTGGATGTTTGGGGGAAATTTTATGATTTGTTAATGGATTTTTAAATCAACTTTAACTGGATTTTTTGGGAATGTATTTGCATTTTGGGGAATTTGCTTGAAGATTTTGAGGCGAGTTCCTTGAAAGTTTTCAGGAATTTTCTGTGGAATTATCTGGGAAATTGTTATTGGAATGTTTAGGCATTATGATAAAGTTTCACAGTAACATTTAGCGAATATTTGAAGAAATATTGAGGTGTTTTTATTGTACATAAAAAAAAAATCCAGGAAATTCACAACTCTTTGTCAAGTATTTGTTGATGCTTGGCCTTAACACGTATTTCTGATTCATCATCAGAATTACCTCTCATAATGATTGACACCATTTCTTACCAACTGGCCAACACACAGCCAAACAAGTTCTCTAAAATCTCTCCAGTGCCTTATTTTCTGCAGAAAAAGAACCTTCAGGAGATTTGTTGACATTGTTTTTGGTAAAAAAAAAAAAACAACTATTTTTGTGTTCAAAGACGAGGCTGAGCTTTCAGACTTATCAGGTCCTATTGATCCCAAATAAGTGGGAGAAACTAAAATGCATTCCAAACATAAACACAGAGGCTACCCATAAGACTCCAGCCAGGCTGTCCAGAAATTTTCAAGAAACTGACAGGTACTTTGCATGTGTAAATTTTGTGACATATTCACCAAACTCTCCCTGAATCCCAGCATGCCCTATGACCTGCAGTCCTGACTCTGGCCAATAGGAAAAAAAAACAAATGATGGTGTTGTTCTGTTGCCTGTAAAAAAGAGAAAAAGATAGAAAAATGTATGAATGTATAAAATTCTGTGGTTTGTTCCAGCCAAGTTGTGCACTCTTGAATGTTTTTGTAGAATAAACTATCAGAAGAGGTGTGCAGATTTCATTCAGCATTAGCACAAATCTGCACTCCATCAAGCCGCCATCCGGGCTCCTGATTGCTTTGTAATTTATAGTCACCACCGCTGCTCCCTGCACATGCCAGCCTGGCTTATGTGACGAGCAGAACAAACCGCAGTGACCTACTGTGTGTTTGCTGCACAACCATGAACAGGGGAATGCACTGCAGCTCAGGGTTACACTGATCTCCCCCTGTCCTGAGGCTGTTTGTACAGTCTGGTGCATGGACTCAAATCTGAGCCCATCCCTCAATCTCCTGGTGTCTTAAATGATGAAGGCCTGTTCCCACACTGCGAAGCTCATTACGCTCTCAGCTGGCGAGACTGCTCTGAAAGACAGCACTGATGGCCTGCCGCCAGATGTTTTATGTCAACAGGCTGGCACATTTTTACACTACAACAAAGTGATAAAAGATACCTCAGCGGATGGAGGCTTGTTGGATGTACTAATAAAATGTCAAAACATGGTAAGAGGTGTTAAAAGATGCGCATGTACAGCCTGCATCCAAGCTGACTGAAATGTCCTAAACGATAGAATAAACCACCTAGTTTTATTCTGAGACCGTTGAGACTTTCTACTTGTTAATCTGAGGTCATACGCGAGCCAATAAACTTCCCAGAAAGAGCAAAAAAGAAATGAGTGTAACATCTGTGTGCCCCCTCCCTTTTCTCACACAGACACTCCAGGTTGCCAAAAGGACATTCACACAACATTTGCAGTTATTGTAAACACGTGTTGCTGATGTTAGCAGTGAAAAGGTTGACACATACTTGTGAGGACTTGTGACAGGCCTGTTTGGGGTTGGTTAAGGGCTTTAAGCTGCTCCAGCTGTGCTGTATCCCCAAACACTGTGACTGGAGTGCCAAATCTCATCCTGCAAACCCCCCAAACTGTGTCACCACTCTCTCCACAGCACTTTAAATGTGCCAGCATTGATTTGCTGTCTGAACAGATTAACGCTGTTTGATCACATTCATTCAGTACAACATCTAATCAAATGAAATGCTCCTCTAACACCTTATAAAGGCTCCTTTTTTATATGCTGCTTTTTTGAAACACAAAGGCCACAAGGAGATTCTTTGTTTTCTGAATTCAGGTTTTAAAAGTGGGTATTTTTGCTAGATTATTGTCTTTTCTGTCAGTTGACTGAATTTAAATATGGACAGTGCATCTTCCTCTCCTTCTGGTGTATTAAAGTGAAGCCAAAATACCCCACAATGGTGATCTGAAGCTATGCCATAGCATAGGCCGTTTTTGTTAAATGTCGAAGACTGCAAGCCCTGTGATTGGTCCGCTGGTTAACACTGGTGACTGTAGTTGACCATACAACTAGTCAAATCTACTCGCCGACCCCTGAAAATATCAGTCATGCACTTCCTCATTTGTCTCTCAGTGGCTGATCGAGTATAGCAAATGTCACCGTCCTCTACATCAGCTGATTCAGCAGCCGTACTTTCCAACTACCCTAATGTCTTCTTTGTTTTGTTTTTTTGCAATAATTGCAGCTTGATCAACTGCTTCTTAATATTCACCAGCTCAAACTCCATTAATAGGTTCTTTGTAGATGACATGAACTCCCCTGTGGGGGGGCAAGTGGTGATTTCTGCATAGAGAAATGCTACCAAAAAGGCAGCGTTTTGAGCTGTTTACAACCATGCAAAGCACTTACAGAGCAAAATAAAAACATTCTTAATTCTTAAACTACTTTATGATCTGAATAAAAAAAAGTTTAATAAGCTTACTGAGAAACTGAAGCAGGCAGGAATTTATAAAGTCCCTGTCTAAAGCCTGGACAAGACACTCATGTATGGTCCACAAAGCGGTCCGGTTTGTTTCAGTACAGTTTTCTACAGTTTAGCACATTCAACGCTGACTCTGGGTTTCCTCAGCTAATGTTCGCCCAGTCTCACTCCTTGTGGCGGGACATCAGTCCCTTTTAGAGATCCAGATCATTTGGCTCAGCTTAGTAGAACTCAAACAGCTCCAGTTTGGCTTTTTAAAAGTAGATTAAATAATGACAAAGGATGAGGAAAAGAAACTGGCACTCAAGCAAGAGCTAGCTACCACGGCTAACGTAAAACAGCAGTTCCAGTCTCGTTTTTGAAAGGCACCTCATTACTTGGTCGCTTCCCCACAAGGTTTTTTCAGTTGATATTACATTGCCGTTCCAATTAAAAGCATATTTGTGACATTAGAGTTATTTTTATATGTTGTAGGGGCACAGCTAGCCTCTTAGCTCAGTACAAGACTCCTCTAAACTCTTGCCTCCCTTAATCTGGCTAGACAACACTAGAAGGTCTGTAGGACTGAGTTGTGCTGTTATAGCCAAGACCACACACCAGTCGTTACCCATGAATTGAGGCCATTTGTAGTTTAAACAAGGGCTTCTCCTTATTATCACATTAATGATGTTGGAGAATAGCACATCAGTGGTGGCCTTGATGGAAAAACCTGAGTTCGAGACCAAGACAAGACCGATTAAAAATGCTCTTGATCCCAAGATACTTTTAAAATTGTGGTCTTGAGACCAAGACTGTTCGCTAGCACTACAACACTACTGAGTAATTTGTGATATTACAAAAACAACTTTTTGAACAGTGGAGGGATCATACTCAATGTATGTAGATATTTTCGGATGAAAATTGCAACATACAGGTTCATTCAGAGCTTTGAGTACTAGCCTAACTTTCCTCCATCCCCATTCATTCTTAATGGCTGTCTACCACTTCCTGCCCCCATCAAGCATATGAGATCATGTGATTACAAACAGCCCACAGACAACAATAAATCAGCTCACATCAGTAGTATTCTTATTATTTATTTGTCTCTGTAACTAACTGTCCAGAATTTACACCAAGATATCCTTATTATGGTAAATTTAATTTCCCTTAATTATGAGCACCTCACATTTAAATTAGTTTTTATACAACTGACATGAGCGTGAGTAAAGCTGGGAAATGAGACTCATCGGAAGAGTGGTGCAACTCCAGGGAAAAGCGCCACAAGGAAAAGGAAGTCTGGCCAGGAATGAACCACTAAGTTCACTGGAGCTAAAGAAAAATAAAGTTAAAAAAGTGTTTATCAGACATGACAGATGGTGATTGGCGATGGGTCCTGAAATTGAGTTACTAAATGTGATGAAAACAGAACGAGACCCCAAGACTGTCGCCACTGATTGACAGTCGTGCACTTAAGCAAGAAAACAAACAGAAGCACAGAGAGCTCTTATGTAAAATAGCTTCATGTGAATCCCATCCCTTCTAAGCTGAAGTCCAACAACAATTCTCCCCAAACAAGAATTCTTCTCCTAAAGAGCCTTCAAACTACAAGCTACAAATCACCAAAAATCTCTTCCACAAAGACCCTCAGCTGAGCTCTTCTGTTTTTCCTCTCTGCCATGTACACTTAGCTGTTAACCTCCACTGAACCTGCCAGCTGTCCTCTTTCATTACCCGATCGACCGACCTGCTTCCTCGCAAACAGCCCCCCGAGTGCCACAGAAAGACACCCCTCTGTTCTCCCCTCCCCTCCCTCTCCTCCTCCCTCGCTCCTGTCAGAATCAGAAAACATCTGGAGGAGCCTGAAGAGTTGCAGAACTGCATCTTTGGTCTCCCCTCCTGAGTTGTAGGGTATGTCCAGGCCTGTGTCATCTTCCTCACGGTCGAGCGGACACATCGCGGAGTCGGTCTGAAGTGATGGGATGTGGCAGAGCTACAGAGGTGCCCGGTCGGACTGTGAACAATTATGGGGATGTGAGAGCAGAGGAGAGAAGAGCTGCTCTCACAGCTGTCACCCACACACAGGGGACTGTCGGGAGATGGAGATCTGTCAGCTCATGTTTCAGGATTTCATTGCCCACGATGAATTATGGATTGAGTTATGAGCCCATTGAGATCAGTAGTGATGTAAGAGCAGAGACTAACTTCAGGCCTCAGAGACTGACAAGAATGATTATGCTGCTGATCATTGCCGTGCAGACATTTGGTGCAGATTTAGATTTCTGCCAGGGAGCTAAAATGTTCTCAAAGACATTTCTTTGGAGTGCGGTATCATAAATCTTTTCACAGATTTGCTCAATAGGCTCATCTATTTTGAGAAATCTGTCTTTGCTGATTAAATTATAACTTCAGAGAATTTGATTCCACACTCACATTTGTTTACAAAACAGAAGAAACATTAGCTTTGAACTACAGATGAACTGATTGTGTTTTTCCCTCTGATTCTTATCCCCACGTTTTAAGTCTTGGTAGATACTGCAGTTAAAATAAACATCAATTTATACTTCTTTTGAAAGACTTCTGCTCTGTGATTTCACTGCTATCAGTCAATACGTTTACATGCACAGTTAGGTCGAGCTACAGTTTTAGATCCATTAGGCCATTTAATAAGACCACTGACCTTGTCCCAGTATGCAAGCACAACACGAGAATCAATTTACTGATGGAAGCCAGTACACCTCCACTACTGTAGGTGGCAAATGCCCCCTTTCAACTGGTTATGCACCTTCTTCCTGTTGACCTTGCTATCTTGTTAACAGATTGCCTACAAGACACCAAGCAGTAAAATGTCAGCATGGCTGACTTTTACAGCTCTGTGTATTTCGAACAAAGGCTACGCTGTACTTTACCTGTGGCACAAATGCAATGACCGCTACTCAGGGGAACCCAAAGTTTTCAGCTCACGACCTCCAAAAAACAGTGTCAGAGACCGGGGACCCCCACTATACCTGAAGGTGTTAAAGGTGTAGTAGAACACAGCCATGTATGTTCGAGAACGTGCAGACTAACACTTATAAGATTTTTAAACATTACTTTGACTTCAGCAGAAATCTAAAGGTTGCAGGTTCTGTCATCCTGACTTATGCAGGTTTGGTTAGCGTCTTGTGTAGGTTTCGTCCTAACTTATTTGAATTTGGTTCATCCTGACAAATGCAGGTTTGGTCGTCCTGACTTATACAGGTTCAGCTGTCCTGTCTTATGCAAGTCTGGTCATCATGAACTATGCAGGTTTCGGTCGTCTTGACTTGTGCAGGTTTGGTCGTCCTTTCTTGTTTCAGTCAAGACAGGACGACCAAATGTGCATAAGGTCAGCTGATAATACTTGTCGTACGAACATCACGTGACTCTTCTGAGGAAGACTGAAGAAACTTAGCAGTTGAAACATGTCAAGGTAACACAAAACTACTGGTGCTGGTGTGGAAATTAGGCTACTGTGTATTTCAATCTTGTATTCTTTGTGTATTAAAGAGCCATTAAAGTAACAGAAAGTAACATTATAAAATAAGCCTTCTTAAATCAGAATGTCAGAGATTCTTTCAAATAACTTTAGTCTCCTAGAGCAATGGTTCTCAAATAGCACACTGGTGTGCCTTTAGGCAAGTAGGTGTGCTGTGCAAATCTGTACTTTAAGTTAATACAACAACTGTAAAACAACTAAAGGTACTTTGACATCAGTTGAAAAGGCAGTTTTGCATGGATAGGAATATTGCATGCCTTGAGAATTTGGCTTGAGCTTAGGTGTGTCTTGGACAAAAAAAGTTTGAAGACCACTGACCTAGTGGATGCTTTCAAACAGAGAAATAACTGGACTGAAAGAGGCATTTTTCAGGAAATTAAGCACACAAAAGCTTTAATGTCTATGTAGCTGTCCATGGGCCTAAGTCTGCCCAAAGAAACCTAAGTATAATTTAAATACAACCCGTAACCATTCATCCATTTTCTACACCCTTTATCTTGTCCAGGGTTGCGGGGAGCTGGCGCCCATCCCAGCTGTCCTTGGGCGAGAGGCAGGGTTAACCCTGGACTGGTCGCCGGTCAATCACAAGGCAGAAAATACAGAGAAAAACAATCAGGGATGCTCACACTCACACCTACGGCCAATTTAGAGTCACCAATTAACCTTACAAGCCCCACGAGGTGGGAGGAGGCCGGAGTACCTGGAGAGAACCCACACATGCACAGGGAGAACGTGCAAACTCTTCACAGAAAGGCCCTGACCTGGAAGCGAACCAGGAAACTTCCTGCTGTGAGGCACCAGCGCTAACCCCGTTGCCGTCGTGCAGCCCACAACCCAAACTGTCCTTAAAACCTTGGTTCAAGTGCTCTGAAGTTTGTTAACATTTTTTAAAGTCATCAATCAATCTTGACAACTTTGACATCCTCCTCCTCTCCCTAAACTAGGTTTTCCTCTACAGTGCAGGAGTACACGGCCCCTCATTCATGTTCACAGCAATTCTCACTGTTCAAGTTTTACAACTTTTTCATCCATCATTTTTTTGTGGGACAGCTTAAGTGGCTAAAACCAAAACATTTTTATCCCATCCAACTTCTAGCATGTATTTTAACAAATAAAATTGTAGTTCACATCTAAAAACAATAATATCTTTTCAAATATTTATTTTTATTTAGCCTTGGCATCCGGTATAAAGTCTCTTTTGCCATCCAGGCTGGGACAGCATGGTGCATGGTGGGCTAATGTTTTAGAAAAGATAACAGGTCAATATTTTAGGGGCTAATGTGCTCTGTTATTGAAACACTGTATTGAGCGCATGGGTCAATACCACATTTTAGGCATCATCCAAGGCTGTTTAATGCTGGTGTTACTTTGGAACAACTCTACTGGGTACATGATGATAGGTTTTACTTCTCTTTACAGCCACCCCTCTTTTGTTACAAAAGGTACAACATTATTATTATTTTTTCAGCAGAATGTATTGTTTTTTTGTGACTAAGAAGCTGCGACTTTTCCTCTTTTTCAAACAGTTCTTCCTGAAACTGGTCAGTTAGGAAGTTCCCACAGACCGTCGGCACAATGGCACAAACAAGGCGACAAGAAGCAGTAAAGCTAAATTATAAGCCCGCTGGCCTGTGAGTGAGTGTTTGAAGTCTCACACTGTTGTGAATGTTAAATGTCTAAAACCAGCTGCACACATCCACATACACAGGCTTGTTTAACACAGAGCCAGGGGGAAGATGATGTCATTAGCAGGGTACATTTTCCCCTCTAATTAGAAATTCAGGCTTCCCGCCATAACTTGGGGGTCTTTTCATTGAGCCATGCAACAAAACGTGGATTAAACAGAACAAATGTTTGACATCCCTCTGAAAATGTGATGTTTTCAAAACCAGACCCTAGAACAGGAAGCAGAAACATGCCTTGAATGTTGCTGCGGTACGCCTGAACTTTAAGTGATAAGAAACACATGAGCGGCCCATTGTGAAGTAAACCCATGAAATATCCTGCGGCTTCCACTCGTTCTATGCAGTCAGCAGTGATGTGGCTTGAAAAATTCAGATTATACACTTGTAAAGCCTCAAAAAACACTGCTGGGTAAGAATAAAAAAGGAGAAATTAGAAAATAAAGACAAAGAGAAATCCTGGAGAACTATTAGATCTCATAATAACTCAACAGAGGTCATCTGGATGGTGGCTGCTCAAGTTAAATGCCTCAAAAGTCATAAAGTCAACACGATTCTGCAGGCTTTTTTTAAAGTGGTGCGCCACCAACACCACCATCATCACTATCGCTGCTGGTGCTGTGAGCAAAACGAAAAGGCAAAGACCTAAATTACATTTCATTTAGTCATGCTAATGATGTCAGACCTCCTGTCAACACCCCAGACGGAGACTGGATCGAGCAGCACTGCTCTCGCTGCCCCCGGGCTCCGGGCTCTCTGCGACGGAAAGGGGGAGGGGGGGGGGGGTGTTATCTCGTCTTCTCCACTGGGATCAGCATCAAACACAGATGCAGCCAAAATAGAGATGGAAAATTAGCAGACTGCTACATGAACCAAGGACAGAAAAAAAGGGAGGGTGGACTGTTTACAGCTGCTACAAACTGTAATTTTGCAGGTTGGTATTCATTCACAGAGTTGTTTGTATCCTGCTTTTAACGTGAAGAATTGATGTCAGCTGGAGGTGTTTTTGAGCTGTGACTCATTTAAGCTTTCAGGCAAGTTAGATCAGGTTGTCTGCTAAAACTTCTGAAAAATAAACAATTTTACATGCAGCAAAACCTGCGTCATTTAACAACCAAAACTTGAAACTGATTTATATTCATACTGATGCCTTTTGCAACCTTCAACAACAACTAGAGCATAAACATAAAGGCCGATAAATTTTTAGCAGCTTTTATTAATGTCCAAAAGACTGCTGGAGGCTAAAGGACATTTCAGACTGGTGCGTGTTGGCTGCATGACAGCTGCAGCACGTGTCAGCTCCAGCTCACGCCATCATGCCTTTAAAGCCAGGTGAGTGCTGGCTGCACCTTCATGCTGTCACAGCCCTGTCTTTCTCCATAAGTTTTACCTCAATAACTCTCCCAACAAGTGACTTGATTCACTTGATTCAATTACAGAATAATAGCAATCAAATTAAATGAGTTCCAGTTAAATGCCAAACCAGGCTTTTACTTTGAAAAGCACAAACTGAAGGGTGACTGTACAATGTTTATCTTCCTTGTGACATTTTATACCACAAAAAGTAAGCAGCTACGATTTACAACTTACACGTGTGGGGCAAAATTAACTGATAAGGGGCGCTGTTTTGTCCACAGGGGTCGCCAGAATCAACACAATCTGCTAGTTCCTTACGGGAAAGCTTAATCATAGAATTTGGAAGCTATCAAGAATCATCACTCCTTAAAGTTCCTGTGAAAAAAATATGGTCTGTGTCAACTTTAGCAACCACTATGAGCCAAGAAGTACATGCCATTTCTTATCCTGTCTTGTACATGTGTATGGGCATGTTTTCTGAGAAAAAAATCTGGCAGTCAATCTTGTCAATATATTCATACATTGCAGTCCATTTGTTGCATTAGTCTTACTATAACAGGGCTTTGCATGGTTTTGTTTGCAACAAGATGGGAAACCTAAAAGAGAAACCTGGAAACATGCATCTTGGATTTCTTGTCACATTTTTCTTGTTGGACCAAAGCTACACTGAACCATGACCCGAAAAATGGATGTTTGAATCAAACCATGACCTCTGACATCCCTAAGAATCAGTCAACCCTGTTGTTTATGGTCCTGTGTGCTTTTGCAGCTCATACAGAGCATCAGTATTAATATTTGCATGGTTTCATGTTCAACCACAACCTCAAAAATATGAGCTTGGTGAAGGAGTAGTGATAATAAAAAACATCCACTGGTTGAGATACAAAATACTGCTTTGGTTTTGACTAGTTATTTCCTTAGTTGCTCGTCTTTTTGAGCTAGTTTAGTGTCTCAGACGGGAAAAAAGACCACCTCTCCCTCTGGAAAGTAACAGTTAAGCCTGTTCATGATCTGCATCAGAAAGCATGAATTAAACCTCCTCCTGCTGCTGCTGCTGTGCACCGGCCAAACCGACACGTGCTCACCTATGAATCGCAGGGTGCGTGTGTTTACAGGACATGTGTGGTCTGTTTAGTCTGCCTGTTAACTTGTTTATTCTCCTGACCCCACACTGATCACACCAGCTCAGGATGAATTGAACACATTGGTACAGAGTTACAGGAGAGGGTTGGATGGGTCAAGGTGGAGCTGACCCTCAGGGCATGTGATTGTCTCCTCCGAGGAGACAGTCTCTTCAGTTTAGAGTGGGTGTGTTGCATAATGACCCTCAGGTCTCAAACTTTCTTTTGTTCCTACTAAGTTCTCAAGTAACACTGTCTAAGGCTATAAGTATGTTGTTTTTAATTAGCATAAATGATACTTTTAGGAAAATGCTTGATTTAGTTTGACGTTTAAAAAGTTTCTTCCTTGATTAGACCTTTAAAAGCCAGAGCCTCATTTGTGCAATTCCTTTAATTTAATCCAGATGTAAATATTGAGTGCAGAGGAGAGGTAAGAGGGGATAAACCTGCTGCACCGGGTCGGCTGTATCTGCTTTAATCAGAGCACAGTGGTCAATCATTTCTCTGTCTCTCATCCTCTCCATACTATGCAGCTAATATTGACTGCACTCTAACCTGGGTCCATTTATAGGTTTACATGGCAGATGATGAAGTGCAGCACAGAAAAACTATTTTGGATCCATAAATCTGAGCTGTTGTTTATAGATCAGCCTGACATTCATCATAAACCTGCTGCCAGAAGATTTTTTCTCATAGGGCAGCTCTAAACACACACCATAAAGCTCTCAGACATGACTGTTAAAAAGACAAACTGAATCCTGCTGTAAAATTTTGAAAGGCTACACACGTGGAGCATTTGTAGAAAAGGATATGTATGCATTTTATCATTTCAATGGCATCTTAAAAGTACTGAGGTGATTTATCGCCAAGTATCTCACTAAAGTGTTAACAAAAGTCACAATTGGGTGCCACAGATAAACAGAACCAGCGCAATACGTGCGCATTTGTCTGTTTGCTCAGCTGTTAAATTCGCATAAGGTTCAGTTAATGTGTGGTCAATCTTTCGATCATGGAAAACTGGTTAAAAAACTGCTGGCACATAATCAAAACAAGAAGAAAAGTCAGAAAACAATCAGGCTACATCGCCGAACGACTGAATCCATTCATGACCGGACTGATCCATACCGAAAAACTTCTAAAAATAAATCACACGTCAACAGAACAGTTAAAAGTGACAGTCAGCTCTTTGCTCACCTTTTTCATTCAGGAAATAATCCCCTCGTGTTGTCTTTGAAATCCCGTAAAGGTTTGTGGAGCTCCTCTCTGTGTGACACACGGTCTGCTTCAGCGTGGCGCTGCGCTCTGCGCTCTGCGCGGACTGATGGCACACTGACGGACCTCTGCATGGCAGCAGCGATAAAGAGGGAGTCCCGACCTCCCTGCAGCGGGGGAAGAGGAGGAGGAGGAGAAGGAAGGGTGAGCAGGTATGCGAGGCTGTGTAAACTGACTCCTGTGTAGCCTGCAAGGAGAGGAGCAGAGCGGCTGGGGGGCTGTGGATGAGGAGGGAGACGAAAGTGTTAAATATCACGTCATAATAAGTAATGTAGCATCATTGTTTAAGTTGCCATCCGTGGTTGCAGCAGAATTCAATTCAATGGAATATGTGAGCTCAAACCAACTTTATTGATATTTATTTTAGGCAAGGCTAAATATTTCAAGACTATTATCTTCAGCACACAAAGACTCCTACTGCTATGCTAGTTATTATAGCTAATAATTTAAGCATTTGTGAACCTGGCTCAGTTTTTTTTACGTTTTTATACAATAGTAAGTCCGTTTGTACCATTAGCATTGTTCAAGCCTTGGTAGTAAAACTTCAATATCAAATCACTGACTGAGGCTTAAATAGCCTAAAAGACTATTCTGCCACCCTAAAACCCTTATTGTAATGCTAATATTGATATTCGTCGTGAATATGAGTTATCATGATATGGGTATTTACCGTAATAACACTTCTGTGTCCATGTTTGAGGAAAAAAAACTTTATGAATGCCAATTCCTTTTAACTAATATCCCTTGAGTGATAAGCTAGCACTTATTTTCTCAGTGAAAAAAAAATTAAGACCACATGCTAACTTTTATATTTTATTTACATATTCTTGAAGGTATATTTACTGCCCAAAAATGTTCACTGAAGTCGACTGAACACGGAAAACAACTAAACTTCTACAGCCAACTATGCTAACAGCGTAGCTATCGAGGTAATACATAAAAGTAAGCTAACTGTAATTCTAAACGGTTTTAAACCGTACTAACGTTAGCATGCTACTACTTGACGATGCTAACATGCTAACGTGAAACAGGTACCGTCAGTTTCTTATACTAAGCTCGTGAGCATATCCAAGCATATTAACCTTCACAATCCTGCATGTACATATGAGGACATCACTGTGCTTTCTTGAAATATAGTTATAATTTCTATTATTCTAATTTTTGAGATAAATGTACAGAGTGTCCACTGAAGTTTAAGTTATATGCTTGAAATGTGGGGTAATTTTGCTAAGAAAATTTCAGGAACTTTCATGTGAACATCTGAACATTTACAAGTATTTTCAAAATCTAGAAATCTGGATGATGTTTGCATATTTTGACAAGTGTATTTATTTTGTAATATTTTTTTTATTTCATTAGAAGTCTTCAGGGTTTTAATTTATTTGGAATTTTCATGGGAAATTTGACAAGACATTTTAGGGGGGATTTACTTTTAAATTTAGGGGAATTTGCTTGAATTTTTTCAGGAATTTCATGACATATTTTGGGAAGTTATTGGAATGTCTTATGAGGTACTTTAAAAAATGTTTAGGAATTTTCACAAAAAAATTTAGGCAATTTGTTTAAAATTCTTGAAAATGTGTGAGGATTTTTTCAAGAAATTCAGAACTTTTTGTGAAAATGTCAAAATGAGGAGGTTAAACACAGTGGTGTAGTGCAGGGTATGTGCAGAGTATACCCGCCTTTTTTTTGTCACAGTAGAGTATACGTTCTTTAAAACTAAGAGTATCCCCACTTCTGGACGCACCACTTTACCACGTTAAATCTACATTTTATCTTATATTATATGTAGCATCACATTTTTTCTCTGTTTGCTCGTCAGTGATGATACAGGGAAACTTGTTAGCATGATACCAGTAGCTAATAGGCACCAAGCAAGTAGCCTGTGTAGCCATAACTATTAAAGGGAGCACTGCTAATCAATAAACCAAACTCAACAAATTGGTGTAATACTCCTTTAAATCTATAAGTAAAACACTAAAACTGCTAAGTTTATTACTTGAAGTGCTAAACAAATACTCTCTTTCAGGTGATAAGGTGTTAGCTAATATTAATCCAGCATTTGATTGATTGTGTTTAATCACTGTTATCCTCCTGCTTTTGATGAATAAAGCTCAACAGTGCACTTCACACATTATCTGTGTGGACTTTCAGCTTTAGTGGTCTCACAATCAGCACATGTCACACATAATCCGAGCACTTTTAGGCCTAAAACCCTCTTTGATGTAGTTCATGTCACATGACAGACTAAAACACAAGAAAATGATCTAAAGTTTAGTTCAGTCACATGACTTTTTTTCATTTATTGTCCTCTGCTCTGTCACCCACCCATTGCTGCCTTTTATATGTTAATAAGCTATTTTGAACTTAATGATACCCTAGCCTGCAGTGAAAAATGATTCAGGAAATAGCTCATTTAAACTGATTTTACACTTGTATAAAAAGTGATAAAATAATTGTATGAACTCAGTAGTAATGTAAGTTTTGTACATATTTTTATCTGAATTAGCCATAGTACATTTTGGTGAAGTTACAGCGCAATACCACTGTGCCCTGGATGATAGAAAGCATGCTTTAAATGATAGAAAGTATAGAATAAACAGCAGGTCTCCTCCTGTGTTTTCTCTACTAACCCTCCTCCCTTCATCCCCTTTTGTCATAAAACACAGCATGACTGGCTCAGAAAGGTCAGGAGAGGGGGAAAGCGAGTGAGAGAGATAAAGGAGTGATCCACACATTTCACACACACCTGTTTCTCATTCTCGAGCTCATCACTCCTGACAGGGCAGGCAGGCAGGCGAGTGAGCGAACGCAGAACTGTGCAGTGCCAGAGAGCCACTGGAAATATTTTACTGAGAGTATAAACACGCTCCAAACAGTCATGCTAAGGCTCAGATGCATTTATCACACAGGCACACTCCTCTCCTTCTTCTGCTGTGTTGCCTCAGAGGACCATTTCACACTTGACTTTAACTGTCCCTGTGAAACATGCCCTGAGCCTACAGGAAAAAGTGTTTCAAAATTATTTTCAAGCTATGAAACTGTAGGAATCTGATGCCTAAAAATAGCGAGCAAGCTCAGTAAAGCTTTGAAAGAATACAGTTTTTAAAATGAGATCAATACGCTTATGTTTTAATTCAAGAATGGCATTTCTCAAAATAGAAGTTCCTGTTTCTGCAGAAACGAGCATGCAGTCACGCTTCATTTGGGGCACCTCCAGACTGGAGCCATGGCCGTCCTCTGCCACATCTGGGTGTAGAAACACGATCTGCTGATCCCGATCCCTGATCTCTGACCTCACAGCCACGACTCAAGGAAGCCTGACTTCCTGCAGAGCACCGTGTGTGTGCGTGGTGGTAAGCAACCTCTCACTCGTTTGATGCCATATTTGCCCCCAGTAGGACGCTTCCTGTGCTGGTAGTTCTCTCTGTGCTGCTATGGCAAAGCGTAGCAGGTGGCTAATTCCTAGCACACTTCCTGGTGCCAGTCAGCTGTTTAGGACCCTGTTAACTAAGGGGTGATAATCCTGTAAAAGCTGTGAAAGATCACGTACTGAGCGGGCAAGGAGACAACAGGGTTACATCTAGGATCCAAAGGATCGGAGATGTTTCACAACATTGGGGATCAGGCTGGTCATTGTTGACAAAGCTTGTTGTACAGTAAGAACATTTGATACACTGTCATTGCAAGTCCACTGTTATCCAAAAACCTGTCCTGTCAGGACCCCCATAAAGCATTAGCCTCAAGTATGAGGACCCCATTGTTAAATATCTTAAATTCCTTAAACAACACTATGGCATATAATCAAACACTGAACCTCTCTTTCCTTATTGTAGTGTTTTGATGAAGTGGATACAACATAGTGTTCTTTGACATTCTTATTCAGTCAATACACAACAGTTTACATTTTTAAGGGGATTTATGCCTTAATTTGAAGAGGACAGGACAAGTAGTAAGAGTAGTGTGGGAAATCAGCGATAGAGAGCTGGGAATGACGTGGGAAAGGAGCCATAGGTCAAATTAATCGCTGTTCAGTCCGGCTGGAAGACTCTTCTGTGCTTGGAGCACAACCTTACTGCTAGGCTGTCTGTCCCCTAACATTTCTTTTCTGTGATTCTGATAGTAAACATTTTATTTTGATTTTTTCTCGTTATTCATTTGTTGCATTCAGTCATGTGCATAAGTTTTAGGCATGTATGGTGCTAAGGATCCATTAAGGGGCCCGATTGGCCTTGGCCTGGGCTGGAGGGGGGTAGAGGTTGGCCAGAGTCAAGCCCGACACGTGTGTCATTCAGCACCCAAGGACAAGCTCGACGACATCTCTTTTGTCCAGGCCTTTTCATCCATGGTGATTTGCTTGGAGACTGCCGGAGGTTTTTTTGGCCCTTGGGACATCTAAGTGGGACCAGGGGCTTGTGGGAACCCTGGTACCTGTTTGGACACTTACCTGCCACTTCAGTCCCCCTTACTGTGAGCTAAAGGTATGGACTTTATTTTTCAACAGATTACTTTCCTGTTCCTGGTAAAATGCAAGAACATCCAGAGCATGACTGGGGTGTGTCAATCCTTCACGCCCTCAGGCAAGCTTACTCACCACATCTACGCCTTACTTAAGCCTCCATTTTTAAGCCCAGACATGCCTAAAAGTTATGCACAGCACCATCTTTAGAAAAATAAAATTTATTAGGACGTACAGTGATAAGTAACATCTAAAAAGAATTATATTAAAATATTTTATGAGTAATGTTATTAGTGGATTTTTTTCACACTTTAAATTTAGGCCTTTCATCATTCTTTCGCCACTCATGCTGCTTGAAACTTTACTGTTTTTACTAATAATGTGCCTTGCGGAAGGTTACTTGTACTGTTTCCAACTTAAAATTGAATCGAGTTTCGACCTTATGAATAGGAATCAAATTGATTCAGACAAGCAGTGGCGATACCCAGCCCTGTTTTGTAGGTTTGTTTTTTGCTCTTGGACAGTATTCTTTTGCACATAGACACTCAAATATCACTCGCCTTTTGAAAAGATTCACACCACATTTTTGTAAGCTGAGCTGCCTGTGTAGAGGCCTACTGTTGATGACATAGCGTATTGCAGTCGTCGTCCTAAATTGCAGGAGTACAGGATGGTATTGGTTGCATGCAGCTGCAGAAAAAATGGCGCAAGAAGCTAAATTTTTATAGGGATTGAAAAAAGTGGAAGAAGAAATGGCAAGCAAAGACACTGCGAATATACTTTGGTGCCCTGCCTCAGTATCATGTATGTGTGGGAAACTCTGCCCTCTTACGTCTAGTTTCTATTGGGCCTTTTTCCATTTGATGTTTCTAACAAGATAGCGACAGCAAACCTGTTGTATAGAGCTTTACAGCTCTTTACATTTCGTAATTGCTCTTCACTTGACTTTGGGGATGGGATGCATGCTGTTCCTCTGGATTATAGGCTGATGATTTGTTACCAGCATGGAAACTGTGGAGTTTGGGTCAGATTTAATGAGTGAATCAATCTCAAACCACACTATCTAGGTGTTGTAGTGTGAAACCTTTAACTTGGTAATGTTAACATGTATTTTAATTGTCCAGTTTTTGATGGACTAACACAATAAATTGACCTTTTCCACATGTAAACATACTGACTGTTGATATTTACAAGAGAAGCATCTGCATCTCCATATACAGCCATTTAAGAGGGAAACCTTTGGTCTGTGGGCTCCTTAAATACATAAACAGATTAATTCTACATGCATCAGAAGTTTCAGATATGATTTCCTATCGTTATTTTATTTAACTTAACATTTTAAGTCCTTGCAACTCAAGCAGATCCTTACATATTTGACTTTAAGATTATAATTTGATAAGATGCCGTATATATCAACCTCTTTTAAATCATGCCTCTCAGTTTAGAACCAAGGATTGAGTTTGGAAAACTTGAAGGGTAAATCTTTGAGAAATGACTCACAAAAGCAGTTTATATCACAGTATTAAGCCACAGAAGTTATCAGCACTCCACAAGTATCTGCTCTGACACATTTTAAAGGATTGATGGGCAGAGGCATGCATGTTTTAAATACTTTCTACATCTTCTTATTCAAATGCTTCAGCACTTTCTTATAAGCCGCCTTTAAACCAGTTTCCTCAGAGACAGGGATGAGGACCCCGTCATGCAGCTCCTGTTTACACATGTTATTCCATATGAAGAAACTGGATACCCACAAAATCAGGGAAATAGAGTCAGTGAGGTTGACAGAGTTTTCATTTCTGTCCCTCCATGGCACAAAAACTTGTCAAACTTATGAAAATGACTCTAACTTTGTAGTCTTTTTCTAAACTTTATTTTCGTAATGTCCTTTAGAGCAATCAAAATAATCACAGGGAGGAACCGATGAGCTGAGGTCTGTAGGGAAGTCAAATGATAGAATATTGTATATTGTTCGTTTACAGTTTTCTATGGGGTTTGTTGACAGTGGAAGACCAGATCACAACAATCAAACTTTGATTCTCTAAGAGGCTTTTCAGAAATTGCTGACCGGTCAAAAAAGAGCTCACTCTGAAAAAGAGGAGTACGCAAAAAGTACACACATGCCAACACTGGCTTCAGGATTAATGACACTTCAAAGGGCGGAAACCATAGCGTGCCCAGCTTCCTGCCCTGGCCCATCTTGGGCCATTTGCTGACATGTCTGTAGCTGATGCCGGCCTTGTGAGCCATGTGGTGGCTATTTGGAGCTACAGAGGTAATCGTCTGAGCTACCCAGTGATGTACTAGCTCTAGGTTCAGTCCAGCAGTAAGGTGCCTGGGGCATCTTAAGCTGTTTTGGTATCAATCAAAGTTTATTGAACTTGATGGCCTTGGAATGAAAAAAAGGGTTGATTTTCTGTGTTTTTGCCCAGATAATGCATTAATCAAGCACTGTCAGAATCCCAGACTTTCAAACTTGGATATGACTCTGTTTTAAATGTTACTTGTTTTATATCTCAGAAAAGTACAAGCCCTAGGCACCAGATACTGGGTGAAGTCTTGATTTTGATTACAAAGAAGTTCTTTTGAAAGTTTTGGTACTTTTTGATACTATTACTGGTACAAAAAAAAAACAAGATTGTATCACTTAAAAACACGTAGAATGAAATAGTAATAAAAGATCTGTGGACATTTTAGTAATTTCATAACCTTGCAAAGCAGATTTCATGTCACACCCAGACCTGATTACTGCCAGATTGGTTGAGTCAAGAAATCCTTTAAATAGAACCTGTCTGACAAAGTGAAGGAGGGTAAAAGATCTCAAAAAGCTACACACATCATGGTGTCATCTAAGAAGTTCAAAGGGTTACAAAGCCATTTCTAAGGCTTTGGGACTGCAGTGAACAATGATGAGCGCCATTATCCATAAATGGAGAAAACTATGAACAGTGTCGAACCATCTTAGCAGTGGCCTACCAAAAGTACTCCAACAGCGCACTGACAACTCATCCAGGAGGTCACAAAAGAACCCAGACCAGCATCCAAAGACCCGCAGGCCTCACCTGACTCAGCTAAGGTCAGTATTCAACAAAAAGAAAGAGACTGGGCAAAAATGCCATATGTGGGAGAGTTCCAAGGAGAAAAAAACCTGCTGACTAAAAAGATCACAAAGGCTCATCTCACATTTGCCAAAAACATCTTGATGATCCTCAAGACTTTTGAGAAAATATTCTGTGGAATCAAAAAAAAAGTGGAACTTTTAGAAGGTGTGCGTCTGGTGTAAAATTAACACAGAATTTCATTTAAAGAACATCATACCAACAGTCAAACATTGTGGTGGAAGCTTTTCTGATTCAGAATCAGGATGACTTGCTGTTAATAATGGAACCATGAATTTTACTCTCTGTCAGAAAATCCTGAAGGAGAATGTCCGGCCATCAGTTTGGGACCTGAAGCTGAATTGCACACCAGCAAGTCCACCCCTGAATGGCTTGAAAAATGAAAGTTTTGGAGTGTCCTAGTCAAAGTCCAGACTGAAATATGATTGAGATGTTGTTGCATGACCTTCAACAGGCCATTCATACTGGAAAACCCTTAAATGTGGCTGAATTTATAGAAGTCTGCAAAGAAGAGTGGGCTAAAATCCCTCCACAGCGATGTGAAAGTCTCATTGCCAGTTCACTCCAACACTTGCCTGCAGATGTATTATTTTTAGCGGGAAATTACTTTTTCACATAAGGCCAGATAGGTTTGGATGGCTTTTTCCCTTAATAAATGAAATCATCATATAAAATCTGCATTGATTTTTTCTTTTTTTAAGATTTATTTTTAGGCATTTTTGCCTTTATTGAATAGAGGAGGACGGTGGATAGAGTCGGAAATGGTGAAGAGAGTGGGGAGAGACGTGCAGCAAAGGGCCACATGCAGGCTGCATCCGAACCCAGGCCGCCAGCGTACATGGGTCGCGCCTTAAACCACTAAGCCATCTGCACGCCACTGCATTGATTATTTGTTCTGGTTATCTCTGTCTAATACCAAAATTTATTTCATGCTCTGAAACAGTTAAGTGTGACAGCCTATGTATGTATGCTGTAAATATAGGCTGAATGTTCTAATAAGTTTGTAGAGTTTTAGGCAGGACCAACAGACTGTTGTCGGCTGAATCTTTACTTTGTTCATCTCCTTAAGATCTGGTCCTTAAACTTTAGAGTGTGTTTTAAGAACTGAAGTTTAGATCTGAATTACATTTATATATCTGTATCGATATCATCAACTTAAATGAATATGTAAATACTATCATAGAGGATATCTGCAAAAATCCAGTATCTAAATCCCTCATGTTGTGTTTGTTGCTAGTTTCTCTACCCTGTGGAAAAAATCCCCAATACTGCTGATATGGTAGGATAAACTGTAGTTTTGGTAGGAAATTTAGAGGCCACCTTGGCTTAGTTGTGCTTCACATCAGCTTTGATCTTTGCATTTAACAGAACTTCTATTGGAACTTCCTCCAAACTTAAATCAATGCTTTGTATTGATCAAAGTTGTAAAAACAGTTGTCAGAAGTAGATTCAGTTGCAAAACAACAGAACAGAACAAATAATATGACAATAAGCAGTATTGAGTCATGTGTTGTTTCTACTCACACATTCAGCATTGTTATTCTGATTATTTTAAGTTTCCAACAAACCAAATTTGCTTTTGCTGGTTGAAACAGAAGAATTTCTTGGACAGCTTTGACCTTTCTGCTGTCCCGTCTTCCTGAGCGCTTCAGGTGGATCCTGAATCTTTTATCCATTCAAAGATCTTATGCAGAAGAGGCCGTTTTCCCTCCTCTTCTGATCTCTGCATGAGTGTAGGCCCAGACCTGGTGGTTGACCTCAACGTGCTCACACCGGTATGTTTATTTAGGCCTTTGTGCTGACCCTTACCCCTTTTCCCACCACAGTCCTGCCTGTTACGACGCCTTTTGTTTAGAGTTTACTTCTGGTGGGGGAGAAGCATGCCCCTACCGTGTTTAGTTTGAATGCTCAAAACGTAGCTCAACAAAAGATGAGACACGAACCAGAGGGAGATGTTGGCATCGTCTTGTAAATGTCAGAATGGTTCTGTTCTGTGGGCCACAGTTATTTGGACGTACATGAAGCATTGTTTTGTTTCTGCTCCAACATGCCACAGCTCTGATGGATGTCTGGGTTGCAGCTGAATCGTAGCGAGGTGTGAAGTGCTGTGTTGTGGATCAGAGCCATCTGCTGACATGCCTCTAACCAGCTCTTTATGTAAGCTGAACAAAACAGTCAACATAAGGGTAGGAATCCAACATGTATCATAAGAATGGCAGGAATGTGGTGTGTAATATTCCCCTATATTAAAGATCAATATTTGTGTGAGTACAGAGGAAAGCAGCTACCTCACATATGGGGAAACATTGTCTGGGTATTTCAGCTTGGCTCAGGGATCCATAGCCTTTGGCAGAACATCTTTCCTGTGGTGAGACAATACCAGACGCTGGAGGGCCTCGCCAGAGAAGGAGCTGGCATTATGAAGAGCACGTTTTCAGACGAACTAAGAGGTCAGACAGCCAGTAGTTCTCCACACATCCGACCCAAACTAACACATGCAGACTTTCCATGAAAATAAACACTGGAAAGCAGGGGATTAGTTTCAGAATATGGGTCAGTGTCTGTCAGCTGCAAGAGGTTGTCATGTCTAGATAGCAGCTCTGACACCTGCAATAATATTGAAGTCTGTCAAAGTGGAGCTGTTTGTTGGAACAAGATAAAAATGAGGACAGTGTGATTGTAGTGACAGATTCTGTCTGCGTTGTCTGATATTGAAATGATGCTCCTTTAAAAATCAAATGTTTTAGTATCAAATTATTCCTTAAATAGTCACAAGATGTGGCTCAACGATGTTTTTATAGTTTGATTGATAGCAACCAAAAGCAGCTGGGGTCAGCTTCTTCTTAAAATCAAACTCTACCATTTCCCCCCTTTCTTATTTTTTTTTTGCATATTTGTCACATAAATGTTTAATATCATTAAACAAATGTTAATATCAGCCAAAGATCATTTTAATAAATACAAAATGCAGTTGGTAAATGATGATTTTATTCATTTATCGGAAAAATAGATCCAATCCTACCTGACCCTATGCAAACACAGTATTGCCCCCTAAACCTTATAACTGGTTGTACCACCCTTGGCAGCACACAATGGAGTGAATTATGCTACAGGACTTAGAGATTTATACAGCTGTTTAGATCAGTGGTTCCTAACTGGTCTAGCCTCAGGACTCACTATCAACTCCATGAAAAATCGATACCACAGACTCTAAATGAATCTAATGAAATGTTCAGCCATTCAGATTTATTTATTGATAAAATGCCGCACTTCAATTATCAGAAGGACCAGGAAAAAACAGGTTTTAAAAAAAGAAGAAACAAGATGTTTAAGATATATTTTTGGGCTTTTTATGCCTTTATTGATAGAGGAGGACAGTGGATAGAATTGGAAATAGAGGTGAGAGAGCAGAGGAGAGACACGTGGGAAAAGGTGCCACAGGCTGGACTCAAACCCAAAACTTAACCAATGTTTTCAATGTGAGAGACCTCACACATGACGACAAATAATCACAGATTTTCTAGTTTTGTTTGTAAAGTGTGTGGTAGAGAATGAAAGAATCAAAACAGCACACCATACACTGACGGATTCTTTTCACCAACTATCAGAGTCTTTGCCCAGTCTTATCTTTCAAAACAACAAATATCACACTGTCAAACTTCAAGTTTCTGTGGTTAGCTGTTAGCTAAATGCTAAGTCTATTATAGTTGTCATTTTGGTCTAGCTCCCTCCCTTGTCAGTTCATCTGTGGTATGTTTTACAGTGCACATTGTTAAATACTCGTTTTGTTGCCAGATATCAACAAGTTGCTCCTTAGTTTCTGATATGCATCTGACTTTATGCTTTTGCTTTACTATTGTTGCCATGGCTGCATTTTCGTCCTTCCCTCAGCTCACTTCCAGATTGGCTATCGCTCTGTTCAATGCTAGTATCTGCTCTGCTTTTCTCAGTGCTCACCACACACAACGGGATTTGTGGTTGTAAGTATTGAACATTTTAAATGTTTACAATCTCAAGTTGGAGCGCCTCCAATCAGACTGTAGAGGGAAGATCTCCAGTTGTAACACATCACAGGATAATCTGGCAAGACAATCTTAAGAACTATCCAATCTTGGGCCTTTGCTGACTTTGGTAAGAAGGAGGGATTCAGCCTGCCAGGCACACCTTCATGACCCACTGAAAATGGCTTTGCGGCTCACTTTTTGGTCCGACCCACCAGTTGACAATCACTGAATTAGATCACTTCTATTTCATGCCATGTACATTTCTGAATTGAATTAAATACAACTCATTTATCATATCAACCACCTGATTCAAGCTGAACACAGGGGTAGTTTTGTGAAAGACGAAGTAAAAACTCTCATGACCTTGCATTTGTAAGGACTTTTTCATGCCTGGTTCTCTCTTTCTTGGTCACGGAGAGAGCACATTTTTCCTTTTCATATTATCAGTGTTAAGACTTAAGGCCAAAACAAGTGAGGGTGTTGTTTCTGTTTTGGGTCTTTTGCTAATGTAATATCCAGCCCTGTATGGAGGATGAATCTGGACAGTCAGCTCTTTCTGAAAACAAGACAGACCTCAAAGGTCTTAATCGCAGAAGGAAACCATGCCCTTGCACTGAAAGTCTGTCAAACAGCTGGCACAGAACAGATGTGGATCTTGATCCAGCTAATCGCCTCAGTCTGTAATATATACAACCTTCCTCTTAAGACACAGCAGTAAAGACCTATAGAACAGGGTCTATTCTACATCTATACCACCAATTAGCATCATTAGGGATACAGGGAACTTCCACCTTAACTGTACCCTATAGCAAAGGGACCAGGTGAAATGAGAATGGTTTCCACATGTATTCCTGTTGCCTGGTGATGTATTGCTCCTGGATGCTAGCTAATGAGCTACACTGAGCATTAGGGTCATCTGGGAGAGATGGTTTACAGATTGAGCCTTTCTGTCCCGCAGTTCCTGAGCGCGCCCAACAAAGCCTCATGCTCCAACGGCTTTTCCTGTTGTAATTCACCCACGGGTGACGGCACTGAAAGAGGACATTGGCCATCTCTTGGTGGTCCTCTCTACTTTGTAGTCATCCCCTGGAGGAAGACAGAAGTCTCATCACCTGTCCACAGGTAGAGGTGTTGATCAGGATAAGTGGCTCTGTAACAGGCCCTTTTGTCCCCTCAGGGATGGAAGTCCGGTCTTCCTTTGTGCTCGTCCCTCAACAGCAGACCTTTTACTACGAAAGAGTCCCAACCTGCAGGGACATGCATGGCTTCACATCTACCTTCATGTCTTGGCTCTGTATTTTGAATATCTGGGTGGTCGGATGTGCATGAACTGGCGCTTGTCAACACCAGCCTTGTCCCAAAACATGCAACCAAGTGGGCACATCTTGTAAGGATGTGAGGCTTGTTGACGTGGCGTAGTTTGCTTGTCTCTCATTTGCTCCTGAGAAGTTTCCCACCAGTGGATCTTTCGTGACATTTATTTAAAAGATAATTTAGAGCAGACCTCTGCGTACGCAAATGTTTTTGGGTATTAAAGGCAGAAACAAGGCATGATGACATAATAAGAAACATGTGGTTTAGCTAAACACAGTTCAGATTTTAATTAATGGGGGTTCCCAATGGTTTGGATCAGCCATGTGTTCGCCAAACGGTGCACCAGTTAATGAGTGCTGGAGAGCAACAGCTTGCTGCCAGGCCAAAGGCTTCACACTGAGGATCCAAAGTGTTTGCTGCCTGTTTGATGAGGACAGTAACACGCAACCAGTATCTGTGCCAGGATGTGAGTTGTACTTCAGTGTCCAATTGACCAAGAAACCACAAGATATGGATGACATCCAAGGGAAGAGGGAGGCAGCTTTTTTTTTCTTGTGCTTGTCTTTGATAGTAGAAAGGCTTGATAGCCACTTATAAAACACACTATCTAGCTTTACAACTTCATATGATGTTAAATTTATTGGGAGAATGGTGGCTAATGAGTTTGGAGTTTACTTGTTAAGGAAAGGAGCTGTTCATGACGTGTCCCTGAAGACTGTTGGCCAGTTCTGCATTCAACCTCAGCTCACAGATCTCTGATTTTGTTTTCTGGCAGATGTCGCCCTGATGCTGGCTGTGTATAGGCTCCCATTTTTCACGGCTGTCACTCACTGAGGTGGTCTTGGCTTTTAACCCCTTGGAGTTTCAAAGAAAAAGGATTTTCCCAGTGCCATCAACCTTAATCGAAATCATATTGTGTACAGCTATTGGCCCATGGTGAAACTAGAGGGCTTATCCTGAGTTTAACTTTGATTGGCCCGGGTTCTTGGATTGACTTGCCTGCCGTTCTCCCTTCTTTGATCTGTCCAAGCTCTCGCAGGAAGCTTTAGTACCCCCTAATCAGCAGTTTGTGTGGACTGGTCCAACCTCCCCTAAGGGGTGCATGCAGCAGACTGACCCACGGTGTGAGCATTAAGGGGTGAGACAGAGCAAGATTGGCAGACGCACAGTCTGGCTCCAGCCGTGGATAACCTCAGGGGACTCCCATGCCGAATGTCACATGGTCATTAAATCAAGGAGCCTCTGTTGAACTGGACACTACTGCTTTTGACACCAGGGTCTAACACTGTGACACCCTTTATGAGATCATTACAAGGACTATTGCCTGAACAGAGCTGTTCAAATAAAGGGGAAGTTGGACAATGCTTGAGGGCAGAGATAAATCCACAAAACATTCAGCTTGACCAGTGGCCTATTTTTAGCCTATTGTGTGTGGAGGTTGCCCAGTTTGAGGTACAAGTTTAGGAATCTTCTTGTTCACTTTCCAAGGCTTTGCCTGCAGAGGTATGCCAAGCAACAGTGTATTTTTGGAGAATTGTAACCCCGTCTTCAGTTGTAACATCTGAACACCATGTGCAGCAATTGAGGGAAGCTGAAAAATATGCAGAACGCCAGAAAAAAAGTCAGAACAAATAGCTGATAATGGATAATGTTGAAACAACTTTTTTCAATTTGACCAATGAAATAAAAAACATGAATCCCATACAGCCACAAATTAGTGATCCCAGTATGTTGTCTGAAACATGTAGGGTAACTGAAAACCTCAATTTCAGGACATATTTTGAAAATCTATCTGGTAAAAAAAAAGAAAAACAGCCCAAATGGAAATGGAAGTTAAATCTAAACATGTCACACCCATCCAGCAGTCATGGTTACCTATTGAAGTTAAGTGTAAACAAACAGCTGTGAGTGTCATGTTTTCAATAGAGGACTTCTCAGCCATCTGCAGGACATCAGACATTGAACACAGTAACAGTAAACTTTGTAAGTTAATAAACACAATGTGACACACTTACATAACATCAGGTACATGTAGACTTCAACATTGTAGCATAGAATCAAATCACTGTCATTCACTTGTCACGGTAGAAGAAATATCTCCATTTTTATCTAAGTTCAATTTTATTTTACCCTAAAATTAGTAAAACTTAACAAGGGTTTTCAGGCATTATGAAAGCTTAGATCAGCTATTAAAAATAGCCATGATGGAGGATGACCTACAGAAGTATTATTTTTATCTGCGAAGGTAGGTTTAGTGTTATTTATGCTTCACTAATGTATGAATGAAGTATTTACAGCTGTGTTAAATGTAAGTTTTACAAAGTTTTTACTAATGCTTTATTAATGCTAATAGTGTAGTGTATAATTTTGAGTTTTCTAGGTCATGTCTGCCTAGGTACTCAAATCTATTGCATTGCATACAGATTTCAATGTTTTTGTTGTTTTTGATTATACTGTTTAACATGAGCGTGAATGTTTAATTCAGTTAATTACTAATTGGATTAACTGATTAACAGTTACCAAAGTTAACGTCTCTGTTAGCATATTTGCACAAAGCTGCATTTTTGATCAACTGCCCACCTTGGTTCAAATGTTTGTGGGGTTTCGGGCACTAAAATTTTGAATATCCTTTAACAGTGAGGCTTCAAATAAAGAAATAACTTGCCTTTTTGTTGATATCAATTCACTTATATTTCTTAAAGACATCTTTCACAGTTTCTCCAGAAAGAAACCGTTCATGCCAGCCCTTGGTTGGAGACCTGAGACCTTTTTGCCCTCAAAAACAGAGTAAAATGGAGCTTGACCTGCATTGCTGCCTTTTGCCTCAGACCTCCCACTCACATGTTGTTTTCAAAGGTCACAAGTCTGCTTTGGTCAGTATCTTCTGTCAGTCTGTGAGGCGGTCTTTGCCCTAATTGACCCTTGTTGGGTTATGGGTCAGAGAAGATCCTCTTTTTTTTATGTTTTATACCTGCTCCTGCTGAAAAAGACAACTGCCCTTGTGAGAAGTGGAAGTACATACTGTATGTGTCTATTATATTTCTTTTAGAAAGGATGAATTTCACGGCTTTTATGTAGCACTTCCTCCTATCAGTCTTTCGTTTATCAGTCGTAGATGTGGGGTCAAAATAAAGCTAATAAATCAAACTTCACTGAAATTACAGGTTTAAAAGTTTCAGTAGACCAGAAGCAGTAAGTTTACAGATAAACGCTACAAGAGTACTGCTCTGATATCACTAGTAAGAGATTAGTGGTATCAAAAACACATTCTATCTTCAAATCTGTTTGTCCTCTTGTTATTCTTAACCCCCCTACTGCTCCTTTTATCAGCGAACGCTTCTGTGTTGTCTCCAGGGACAAAGCAGTAACAACTAAGACGCTATAAACAGGAAACTGAGAACCTCTCTGGTTTCGTCCTGTTGCTCCCAGGAAGAGACCGACCCTGTTTCAGCGAGTGACACAAACCAGAGCATACACACAGCCGGTTCTCAGTATCTATCAAGTATCAGAGTTTATTTACCTACCTGATGCCTTAATCCTCCCTCTTGTCGACACAGTGAGTGGAAATTTACCTCATCTTTTACAGTTACTGCTCTGAAAACATTGCCTAAAATGTCCAGGAATTCACAATCCCACTTTACAGGGACGGATAAGGATGTGAGGCATACTGATTGTAGGCTGTGGAGTCTGTCTGTGATAAGGATTTAAAGAAAACAAGTGAGAGAATAGGCATGTTTGTGGAAATTTAGTGAATCATGAATGTTGAAAATAGGGATGTGTATTTAGGGGGAATTTACGCTTCAAAAGACACAATTATTCAAATAAAGTTTGAATTTATGATGGGCTTGGATGTTACCCATAATGTGTTCACATCAAGTTTGTTAGCTTGATGCTAGCACATAACGGATATTCCCATTAATGGGCTAGCAGATTAATAACAATGATGTTATTTATGTAGCACCTTTAAAATCACAAGTTAACAAAGTGCTTTACACAAAATTAAAACTCACAAGGAACCCAAACACAAAAGAACCGTACACAAAAAATAAACCAAAAATAGCAGCAGAGGCCATACAGTTGAAAAGCTATCTGACTTAATCAACCCAACCATCATAAGAACCCATTATAAAGACTGAGGCAACATAAGAACCTAGTCATATGAAGTAAGAACAGAAAAACCTGGGATGTAAAAAATGTAGCAGTGAACAAAAGCAAAAGAAAGACAGAATAAAAATGATAAAAGGCTATTGAAATGTAAATCAATGAGATGACTGAGAACAATAAAACAGATTAGAAGAGTTTAAGGAAATTGAGTTGATTGATCATTTACATAAAAACGTTAAGTAAATCCGATTGTTTAGCAGTTTAAGAGGACTTAAGTTACTTCTTAGGACCTCTACAGGCAAGATACACTACATCTGTCCTTTGGATTTTACTACTTTCTTCTTTTATTTGACGGAAGATTGCAAACAGCTTTCAGATGCACTCATAGGCGATTTTATCATTGAGGAAAAGTAGAAAAATGCCTCGTACGACCAAATGGCCCTAGGGCATAGGCAAAAGTGCACATCAAATGTGAGGTATATATTAAAAGTTATTGTATTGAATAAAATAAGTATGTAGTAGGGCTGAATGATATATCGTATTTCTACCGCAACAGCAATGTGCGCATGTGCAGATGTCACATATCAAGGACATGCAATGGTCAGGTGACCTGAAGCATGTCACGCTGCCACTGTTGTACTTTTAGATTGAGGCCAAATTGCCCATTTTCTTGCTTCTGTAATAAACGTTCATTGACGTCTGTCTGAAATCACCGTCAGAAGCCAAAGAAGTGAGCTCTGTGCAGCAGAGTCTGTGTCTCCTCCTTACATCAGTCTACAGGTGACACTGCTGCTGTCACTACAGCGGTATGACCCTTCAGGTAGACATTAAGTTATGCAAGGCCGATCCTTGGTGAGTATAACCGCTGTAAATGGCACCTCGTCCCAGTGCTCACTAATAAACAGTCTACTTAAGGCATGGACGTGCCAATTGTTTATTTAAGAACTCTAATGTGTGGACTGTAGTGACAGACCCAGAGGGTCAACCCTGTAAGCTTTCATTTAACTATTAAGTACACTCGTAGCAGTCATGTCCGCTAGAAAAATCTCAGTGTAAATACTATTGTAATGTCTGTTTTATCCGGTATTATTCAATCCTGGTATTTAGTGTGTAATTAAAGGTCCCCAGAGAGCGTCAATTGGCATAAAAATAAAAACAGATGGGCGGATGGTTTAAACAAAATAAAAAATAATATTGTCTGAAGAGGCGTAGGTAGAAGTGAAACTTGTACATCCCCATCTCCTTCTCACATTTGTTTAATTAACTCATATTGATTACCCAAATCCTCAGATATATTTACAACTTACACACAAAAAACAGTTTATTTCCCCCTAACAGGCATTTTAGTTGCCTAGTGGCATTTAAACATAAATGAGGATGACCAAAGTATAGAAGAGAGCAACCTTTGCACTGCTGAATTGTCAAAAGAAGGTTTGAGGAACATATGATAAAAATAAAACAAATTTTCAAAATAATTTATGGACCAATAAAGGCATAATAAGGTCATATATATTTGAGTACTCACTGATTTACTAATCTGAGTCTATTAGAAGTACTTGTACTTAGTCTGAAAGGGTTTATCAGTTTATCCCAAGTTGTGACTTCTCTATGTTTGCTGAAAGGGTTCATGTTTCCTTTTGATTTACTGGATCTGATGTTTTGTAAGAAGGACAGTAACCCAAGTCTGAACAATACAGATGATTCAGTGCAGAAACATTGTCTTGATGTTGACCCATTTCCAGGTTGTTTTGAGTTTGAAAAATTGGGAAAAAACGGGGAAATTTACCTCACTGATTCCAGTAACGCCTCATTGGAAATTTTACCCCAGAAAGTGGTCCCAGGAACCACAGATAAAAATGAGCTTTTTAGCTAACTCTGGCTTAACAGTTTTGTTTTGCATGGCCCCTGTCAAATAAACTATTAGATGAAAATAAAAATAAGTAAAATTCTTTGAAATAACAGTAAAAAGAAGACTGGATGCCTTTTATAATGAGGAGGAATTTTGTCTCATACCTCCTCTGCTTCTTTCACTTGGACAAACACGCGCCCACGTACAGATGCAGATCTTCAGAGTGGGAGTCCAACCTGACTGACTTGCAGCTGTGTCAGCAAAAGTTGGAAAAATCCAGGAGAGAAAAGCACAAGAGGAGGAAAAGGGACGAAAGGAGATAAGAGGAGGAATGGAGAGGAAATGCAAGTGTTTACTTTGTCCCACCCTGTCCTTCTGTCTCTTGAGTTTGACTTGGCGTTTGTGTTGATATTAGTTTGTATGATGTGTGTGCCCGTGCTTGGCTCGAGGGTTTTTATATTTAATCGAGAAGTGCACTTCTTTTTGTACCTGCACCGGGCTCTTGGATTAGTGAGTCATTGTTTGCAGGTTGGTGCTAATGGGGCTGATATTGTTGAATGATGAAGAGCCTGTGAGTGAAAACCTCTGTGGGCTGATGTTAGCAGGACTGTCAGGCATCAGCAAACTGTGAAATGATGACGCATGACTCTTCTGATTAAGTTTGGCCATGTGAAATGAGAAAGCCCGGTGTAAGTCTTTGTTACAATTTCTCATGAGAATCAGGGCAAAGAATAAAATCGTACTCGATGGTTGGGGTTGTCTGCTGCAGGCAACTTGTCAATGCTGAGTTTTTTAAGTTTGTCCTGCACTTTTGGCATGAAGTGCTCCTATTCAGCCAAGCTGACATGTAAATCCAGAAGTGAGAGAAATCGCTCCTAAGGGTTGTGCAGCTAAGGGATATAGATTATGAGAATAGAATAGACATGAGAAAAACATGTAAACAACCTTTTTACCTCCTCTCTACCCCTAAGATTGAGGGCTGACAATGCCAGTTCTATTTGCAATATTTGTCACATATTTTCTTGATAATGAGAGGCTTTCTTTAAGAAAACTGTCAAAAATGTCATGCATCAACCGACTGAATAGGAAAGGCAAGCATGTTCAAAGACGGTCTGGTCTTTTGGTTTCTCTTTTTTCACTAAGAAACACAGACCATGGCCACTAGCTGGTGTGGAGAGTTGTCATCATGTTAGGTGCTACATGTGCTGTAGTCTCGGTGGTTGCAGATTTTCAGGAGGCAGAGTAACGCAACACAACAGTGAGTCTTCGTCGCTGTTTATTCTTTGATGTCGGTTTGGTGTCTGGAGCTTCAGGTCACACTAAAAATAAACACAGATCTCCCATTGTTTTTTTCCATTCACAGTTTCTTCAGTTTTACTCAGACAAGATGAATGTTTGTGCAAAAATGCTGACAAAAGGAGAGACTCTGTCGCTGGAGCAGCAGTTGGCTGGAAGATGCAGAAACTACTGTCTGCAGCAAAGTATCAGTCAATACTGTATTTTTAGCCACAACATGAAAAATACTGCAGCCAGGTCCCTAAATCAGTTGATGTAGAGAAGTGAGTTTACTGTCTTCAGAAAACAAATCTAACAAATTCTGAAAGAGTCTTGACAGTAAGACAGTCTAATTATTTTGCTTGTGGAAAAAAACATTCATTTCAGTGTTATACAAATAAACGAAAGCATCATGATGTGCAGATGAAATGGAAATCTAAAGTTTATTGCACTGATAATATGAAGACCTACACTGGTGCATTTCATATGCAATAAACTGGAGAAAGAACTCCCACTCAGACTCCCCTGTGTAAATGTAGAGATGTGCCTCATCAATAATTCTGCAACTCATAAGCTGCGATAGACTGAGGCTCTTGTTACAACACAGACTGAGTTACTGAAACCCTGGAAGGCTCTGTGCAAAACTTCCATAAAGTAGGGACAAAATTAACATTTCACAGAGTTTGAGTTGGATAACTTGGCAGAGGGAATGACTCCTTGTTGAACTTTTAAAGAGGGCAAGAGGCTCCAGGTTTGGTGAAGCAAAGATATCCAGATAATCCATCAGACCTATGTTTGTAACAGGACACTAGAGTTGTGCTGAAAAGTAAAACCTAAGAATGAAAACTGAGGACTCTATCATAGTAAATACTATATTACTAGTACAGCCATTTTAGATGGCCTTAGTAATGTGAGACTAACAAATAAGCAATAATGTCTTACAAATTTTAGTCACATTACCAGACGCTTACCTTAATGCCTTTTAATAAATGATATAATTACAAGCCGATCAGAGCAACAAGACAAAACAAGGTAATGGGCATGTGCAGCTTCGGTAAGTAACTCCTGCTATTGTGGGGGAGAGAAATTGGGACAAATATTCTACCTTCCTCACCGGTTCAACTTTATGGAGGATGGTCGTCAGTCATATGGCGACAGTATAGAGCTGGTAGAACACCTGTGCAGCTTAATCTGGCTGTTTATAGCTGCTCCAGTGGAACAATGACACTGACGGCACTGCCGAGCCTGTTTTTTTTTTTTTTTTTTGTGGAAAAAAATGATAGCGGATCCAGTCCACTGGGTCTATTTTTCTGTCTGCTGTTCATTTGGTAGTGGCTCTAACGTACAACATCCTACTGGTAATTTGTTGTTCTGGTACATGACGTCTTACCAAACTCGAATGAAGGGCCTCTCTCTCTCTCTCTCTCTCTCTCTCTCTCTCTCTCTCTCTCTCTCTCCCTCTTTCTCTTCCTTGGACTCAGTGTGGATCTTTCTGTGGATGTCCTGCTTTTTATAAGGCAATAAGTTTGTAGTTTTGTTTTACACCATAACAACATACCATTTTCTCTGTTTATGTGAAAAATGCAGTTGTACTCTTTTCTCCTCAGAATCAAAAAGGTACCTATTCTGAAAACTAATGACATCATTTAAATAAAGCCAGCCAGTCCTCAAACCTCCAGACATAGGACTAGGTAGGTTTGAATAGCTTTTTCCCCTTAATAAATGGAATCATCATTTAGAAACCACATTTTTAATTTAGTTGGGTTGTCTTCATCTTATATTAACACTTTTTTTATGATCCGAAACCATCAAATGTGGCAAATGTGCAAAAAATTAAGAAATCAGGAAGGGGACAGATACTTTTCACTGCACTGTATAAATCTGCTAAATGAAATAATGTAATTGTAATAGCCTTAGTATAAATCTTAAATGTAACATCTAAGAACCAACGATAGCATGTGTAGTTAGCATTTTAATGTGCATGCATGTATAACGTGCTGCTATGCTAGTGAAAGGCCCTGACGATAAATTAGGCCCCATAAATAAATAATAGGGAAGAGAGCTTCAATCTTAGCCACAGCTCTGCGAAAGCATGCTGTATACATACATACATGCAGAGTGCTGCTGAGCTTCAAGGGACATGAAGTACAGACCTGCATAGTCTATTTTCAGATATGTACACTAAGGCCCATTAAAATGTATAATTGTCGTTTTGTTGATGAATAAATGCATATAAGTAAATTAATGCATTCAGACCCATGAACTGAGAAATGCACACACTACATCACACTCTCCTCCTTGATCTCTCCATTATTAGAGCCTGTGGTTCAAGTTCTTCTCCGAAACGAGCATCATGACATGTGTCTTTGTTCCTCTGCCCTCCTTTTCTTCTGATCGCCGATGTGGATCATCTCAACAATCGCACACTTCTTTCTCCTCTTCCAAAAACAGTACAATTGTTATTTGTTTCTGTCATCTTTGCTTGTTGTTGTGGACCACAGAGTCGAGACAATGGCTCATTCAGAACAGGCCCTGCGAGTGAAGCGTCTTGTAGGAGATGCAGACGATGTGGTCAAGACAAAAGAAGAGATCCTGTGTAGCTGCAGGGGAGATTGAGTGCAGCTGGATGACCTCCTTCAAAGGCAGCTACAACTAAATTGTTTTGTCAAAATCTCTTCAGGGCAAACTTCGTGTCTGACCCAACTTTGACATGCATTTTAGGGATCAAATACAAAAAAGTCCCCTTAGCTGTGACTTTTGGGTGATAAATTGTCTGCTTTTTCTGTCTAGTTTAAGTTCTTCATTCACAGGCCTGCACTTCTGACCTTTTTGTGAACATTTCCTCTATTTTGCACCAAACCAAGTTCCTGTCAACATTTTTGTTTTCCAGACTTGTGCTCGTGTAGATGACATCTTCATTTGGAATCCATCAGTGGGCCGAGCTGGATACAGTGCACTGTTTGTCTATTGTATTGTTCTCCTGGTTGCCAACATGTCTGGCTTTTTAGAGGGCATTGTGTGTGGCTGTGACTCAAAAGGAAACTCTACACAGTGCTGTTTTGAAAGCTTTAACATGTGTGAGTCTTGCACTGTTGTGGTTAATTGTTAAATCTGCTGCACTCTGGCCTTTGTACTCATGTTCTGTGGTCTGTTTTTGTCTAGTTTGATCATGTTGAGTTTGCAGATGTGCCTTCAGCTTCCCTCTTAAACAACTTCAGACTCATTGACACACTCAGTGTGTGACATTGTGTCAAAAAATTGGTTTTTCTAAGTCTGACTACAACTAAGCTTTTCAAATATATTTACAGGCAATAGTCTGACTGAAATTGTACTAAGTACAATTTATTGAAGTCAGACTAACAAACCAGATTGTTGGGGATCATTTTAGTCTTCTTGTTTACATCTCGATCCCCAGGTTTGACCAAGAAGTCCGCTCATTCCCAACTCTGATATCCGACTTCTGAGGTAAATGGAATATAGCACAAGTCCCTAAATGATGACCAGGCACAACGTTTTGGGATTTTATTTAAAAAATATATTTTTTCACATGGTTCCAGTTTTGAACCAGTGCATCTAAGACGACTTCTGGGAGATAAAAGGGGCAATTTAAGCATTGGTGTGGCATGCAAATCAGAACAGACGGACACACCGCCATATAGTTGTAAGATTGTGTAATTGAGATAAGACAATACTGTTTCTCCAAAGGACATTTATCAGCCTTGCCAAAGTCAGATGGGGGACAGTAAGTGAGGATCAGCAGTTAAGAATCAGATGAAATGGAGGAAAGTTAGAACCCTAAAGTGGAACTGTAAACTAAGTTATCATCCAGAAATATCTACATACATTGAGTATGATCTACTTTGCAAAAAAAGTTTAGCTCATTTACTTCACATGAAGGCAGTAATTTCACAAATGACAGTCGTGCAGACCTCCTTCTACTTATGTAGCCGGATGAAAGAAGACAAGAGACTTGGGGAGTCTTGCACTGAGCTAAGAGGCTAACTGCAGTCCTTTGACAGCTTTTCAACCTTCTTTTGTTTTTTTTTAAAAAGCAAGTTTCGGTTCTTCCATTGTTGTCCTTATTAAAACACATTAAGAAAGCCAAACTAGTATCAAATTGGCTGCTTGGAGGCAATTAACTGGCTCCTATTACTACATTTAGCCAAATTATCTAGATCTCTTCAAGAGACTGATTTCCCATCGCAGTGAGCGAGGCTGGCGGACATCGCTGTAGAAACACAAGCAAGATGAGGGTTTACCATGACAAACTGTTTGTTACTGTACTATTACAAACCACATCACTTTGTGGAAATTGACCATACATGAGTGTCATCTGACACTGCTGCTCCAGGCTGGGCAGAGGCTTTTAATCCATGTCTGATGGTTTTTCTCTGTGAGTTTTCTAAACTTTCTGCTTCAACATGTTGCTAATACTGAGACTCGAAGTTGCTTAAATTGTTTTTGTTGTGTGTCTTTTCCCACCATTTGAATTGTTGACAGCCATAAACAGTGCAAAACTTAAACATTTTTATCCATCTGGAGTTCTTCACTGCGTGGCATCATCTACAAACATCCTGTACAAACAAATGCCCCCCCCCCACCACCATATGTGGAGTGTTGCAGTCAGAGTTGTCAGATTCATCCAGTGCTGCTCTTTGGAGACAGTATAATTGACAAAAACATACGCCTGACTCTGATGAGGGCTGCTAGTGGTGTGAATAATTCTTTTGTGGCCACCAACACCTTTTGAATGCAGGGAATTACCCTGGTAGTGTTGAATGGTGAATGTCCAGCAAGAACTACATTTTGCACAGACAAGATGACAGAGTTTATGTCATGGGGCCGAGTTAAAAAGAATTACAATGGCAGTGTTTCTTCATGTATTCCCAGCAAATGCCAACATCAATACAGATGTTACAGAATCGATATGTCTGCAGATGTTGTGATGGCAGTTTTGAAAGACAGATGGCTCACGGGGTATTTCACAAAAAAGCCAACAGCTGGCTTTAGAAGACAAATGAAAAGTTTGCACATTTTAAATCAAGCCAAAGAAGCATAGATGGGGAACTCTAACCACTGCCACCTAAACTGAAGGCAAAGACTGTGGGAGAATCTCTGATTTTGGAGTTGGATGGAGTTGGATGGGTCATGCAATATACTAAGTATAAAAAGTAAAAAATTTTAACATCATGAGATCATTTTTCTTTTTTAATTAGTGAAAATTTTGGACGGCAAAAACTGACTCAGTATGTGAAGGCCTTTACCCTGAATTTCCACATACTCTGCACAGCAAGCCGTGCAAAAAGTGCACTCCAGAGCAAATTTCTCCCTTTGTAGTCAACTTTTGCAGTTCCGCTGCACACGCTGTGGTCCATCTCCACCACGTCCAAGAAGTGCCATTCCACTCAAGATAAGTGCCAGGTCTATTTTATGCGCCAGCAGCCAAACCAATCCACATAGAGCAAATTTATCGCAAAGCATCCAGTCAAATTCAAAGTATAATGCACAAACTCCTGATACTAAATTAGCCCTATATCAACACAGTATCCCACAAACTACAGGCCACTGGTTAGTCAATGGGTAATAGAGCTACTACAGCACAGCTGTCAAATAAAAGCTAACTATTAAGATGGTAAACCATAGAAAACACAAACCTTTTAACATGCTGTACTCAGCCTTGGTAGAAGCCAAAAAAAATCATTGAATCATGTCAAAATCAATGACATATCAACCCCAGAAAGCCAAAGTACTCCGTTGCTTAAATGGTAATTGCCAAATGGACTTGAGCTGCAGGCACTAGGAGTCAAACCCACAATCTTTGTACTGCGAGACAACGGACTCTACCTACTTAGCCCCAGTGCCCTTCCCTGGTGAACACTTGATGGTGGTTCCCGTGATCTTTTAATCTTGGGCCAGTAGCTGCTCTGCTGCACTGCACACCAGGAACAAACCCAGTTGTTGAGGGTGCAGGCCATCAGTCAGAGCAAAACTGCTACCTGCCAGATCGCAGCGCGGAGTGTATAGAAATTTTTGGGTTTCAAGTGGACTGACAGTTAAACTAAACCGGAGTATTCATTGTTGTACCAAACATCCAAAAGGAAGAAATTTTTAAGTTTTAATAGCACTGAGATTAGAAACAAAATATTTGAGTCTACCCCTAGAATTTTAAGTTTTAGGATCCTTAAAACTATACCTTTGATCTTATTCTGTATCTTTAAACCTGTGTGTTGATTTTTTAGTATTTGATGTAACAAGTTAACCAGAAGGTCCAGTTATGGTTAGCTGAAAGGGCCATTCACCACTGTATGCCTTCATGCTTAATTCTCCCTGAGTGCTCTTCGACTGGGACAGTGACATTAATCCTGTGAAATAGCCTAACAGAGCTTTAGCCATAGCTGAGCTTTACTGCTCATGTACATTTACAGTATGCCTCTCTCTTCCTGTGAACTGATGTAAGAAATATTTGACATTTTGTTGCATAAGCTTTGAATCTGTAGTTCCTCCCACATTGACTTGTTTCTGGGTCTGAATTTCCTTCTCTGATGTTTCTCCCCCTAAGGAATCCTTAACTTGCTCTTGATTTTGATGTATGCAGATCCTTATCCCGACTCTGCAGAGTTCAGTCGGGTCCCTGCCTGTACGTTCCCACCCTCCTCCGCTCTGCACACACACTCAGCTCTGTGGTTTTGGGTTGAGTCCAGAATTCAGCTCTGAGGTCAGCCGCTACTTACACAGGCTGACAAAACAGAAGCTCTGTTTCCCTCTCCTCATGGTAGCACCTAGCCAAGATGTCATCACATTTACACAGGCTGACACACACGCGTCTGCTCACTGTGGCTCACACTCAGCCACGGAAAACTCTGTGTGAAATACACAAAGGAGGAGTCTGGTCCCACTCCATCAAATGTGGAATTATAAGGGAAACCGAGGCTGAGTCTCTGGAGCGTCCCCTCTGAGAATGAGGGTTTAAAGCTGGGCTAGAGCTCCACAGAGCCTTGGGGGTTACTGGGAGACAGTTTCAGTAGGCTAATGCAATATTCAAATCCAGTCCGTGTCTGAGGCTGCATCGTGCCCTGCTGTTTTAAAGCTGTCCTGTCTTATCACCGTCCACGCTGAGTCACGCTCCACACGCCTGCGCTGCTTCCATGGCCTCCTGACATTTTCTGTAGTGCTGCAGGGCAGCGGGGGTGAACACACACGCAGAAAAATGGACAAACATGCATGAAGAGATGGCAGCGGTACTGAAAATCACTTTATGCACCTACACAAACACTTAACAGTGAGGTCATGACAAAATAAATCCACAACACAGAAATGCAGTTTGACTCATTTAGACACAGAGTTATTGGTTAATATATTTTATATAAGCTTCTTTTTAGAATGCATTAACAATAATATCACATAATGACATCAACCTTTAAAATACAACCTCCTACATAAAGGCAGAAACATATTACAGAAGTGTAAAGTTACAGCACAAGCACTGATCTGTGCTACTTTTATTTACTTTGATTTATCATTTATGCTTTGGAAAAGTTGCATACAATGAAACAGGGAAGCTGGCAGTTTCAGGTTGTTTTTTTTTTAAAACTAAATAGTGACAATGAATAAAGCAAATGGGTTTGGGGCAGGGAAAGTTGAATTTTAGGGATACACGATATTATTTGCATATCAGTACAACCAGATATTAGCTTAATAAGTGAAATATTACACGGGAAAATTTCTGCCTATATTTACAACCAATATTTTGGATATGAAAATTTGCCTATATCAGCTGTAAATACTCAAGATTCACTTCATTATCCCTGTCAAAGGCAATTTCTTTTGCAGCCAGCAGTCAGGCATCCACCCAGACTGATCATGAATACAGCACAAAAAAGACAATAGATAGAAGCTCAAGAGACAGTGGGTATACGACAAATAACACAGGCATTCAACTCATCATTTTAAAAGCCAATGGCAGCAGAGACAAATGATTTTTTAGCCTTTTTTCCTGCATGCTGGCAGGCTGAAACTTAGTCTCAGCTTAAACTCAGAAACCAGAGGATGGCTGTGATCAGCCAGATCAGCTGGGCTTTTTTGAGAGTCCTAACTTTGTACGTTTGAGTGAGTTATTCATGGTTAAACCTGAAATTTTGCCACACAGTCTTAAAATGCCCTGCAATCTGTTACGATTATTGTCAGAAATCCCCCCAGCCAGTCAAGAGCAGCTGTTTGGGCTGTAGTCATGGTTAGACCACGGTATCGCTCTGTACACAGCACGACAAACAACGTACAGTCCCACTGAAAGATGGCACAACTTCCAAATGAGTTACGCAACTCAAGATTCATGGCTAAATCAGATGAAATTCACACAGTGTATGCCCCACTTAACAGGAGTCACCAAGCTTACTGTTGGGGCAGAAGTCCCTGGATTTGAGAATCGGAGGGTTTCCAGTTTAAATCCCAGAGAAAGTATAGTAAAGCGAAAAGTATGGAAATATATCTGTTTGGTGGAGTGGTGCTTTGTCACTACCAAATCACGGTTTTCAACATTTCTCTGTAGCCATCAGAGCCTAATTTTACTGTACCCCATGCCCTCAGCAGAGCTGGACATGTGCTTACATGAAGAATGCCAACCAACAAGTACAGCATTGATTGAATTTAGCATCTCTATCTGCAGTACATTGCATGTTGCAGTGGTAGTGCTGCACAACCAATTGAATTTTAACCACAATCACAGTTTTGGCCTATCCACAATTAGAGTAAAACAACTGACAGCAGTTTTTAAAATTCAAAATACACTGTAGAAGCTGTCAGTGAGATTTAATATCAGACATCATTTAATAAAACACTTTTTCAGATAGGATGAATACAGAAGACTGACCTTTCCTCTTTTTCAATCCAATTTTTAGATATTTTTTATTTAAGTATGGATATTGTGGGCTATTGCTGGGTCATGTTTGGACAATTTTTAGGGGCTGATGTGGGCCAAAAAAGTCTGGCCAGATTTTATTTTTATTGTAACCAAATTTTATTCAACTACCTGCACATAGGATGAACTTTTTTTTTTTTAATACCAATAAGTCTATTTTTATGGCCCCCCTCCTCCCACAATACCCTACAGATTGCATATCAAAAGCATATATAAATGATACAGACATTAAAACAAATAATAACAATAATAATAATTACTTGGTAAGTGTTAATGCTCATGGTCATATTTTAGTCCCAGTTCAGACCTTCCAACAAGTGAGTAGCAGGAAATATATGTTTTTAAGATAAACAATACAAAACTCTTTAAAATAAATAAATAAATAATAGTTAATAATAGTAATTGTGATGCCAGTATCGATCAAAATAATCGTGATAATTTTGGCCAAAATTGTGCAACCATAAGTGATTGCACAGTTGTTTTAACAAGTATTTTTCTCAATTAAACTATTTTTAGAATTCTTAGTTGCTTATACGATGTAAAATTTTGGTTCAGCCAGTATAAAAAAATGAACGTGTACATGATAAAAAAAAAAAACGTCACCACCACTTCTTCATTTTAGCCAAGAAAAACCATGAGAACTGCAAAAGTGCCCTTAAGCAAGACACTGGGCCCCAACTGCTTGGGCGCTCCTCACCTTTACATCTTCACATTAGTGCATGTCTACAGGAACATGTTTGTGCATGTATGTGTATTTCTGGCCTATGTGTTCGTGGCACATCTCAGAAACAGGATGAACAAGTTGAATTTCCCCTCTGGGATTAATAAAGTTTTGTGTTCTCTGAAAAAGGAGCATGTGTGTAATCGCTTTTGGGCAGGAACAAGGTGGTGCCTGAAAATGCCACTGAAAGTACAACTACTTCCTGTACAGTAGTATGGGAATTTTATCAAGACTTTATTTACAACACTTACCATCAACTGCCCTTCAGATAGATCAGCAGAAAGAGTGGAAAAAGTCAGAGAGATGACTTCAGCCTCCATACATGGGGGCATGACCAAACCACTGGGCCAGTGGTTCTCAGTTAAAAGGGGGTCACAAAGCTCTTTTCAGTGGGTTTTGACATCTCATTCATATGTTTGGACTTAATGACTTTCACAGTCCCCTCTCAGCTGCACTTAAGCTTTCATTACATTACATTAAGAGAAAAATAACCTTCTGGCAGTGATCATTTGATTAGCTGTGTTTCAGGTGAGCAGAAACACATCCTTCACTTCATGCTATTAAATCACCTTGACTGCACTTTAAAGCTATAACCCTTTTTTTGTTCCAGCACAGCAGCCTCTGGAGCGATCCTTGCTACATCCTCATCTCTAATGTGTAAACAGTTTGCACGAATGCTCTCTGCCTCATTCCACAGCATTACCTCTCAGGAAGCTTGATTCAGACATACAGTGTGAGAGTAGGACAGTGTAAGAAAGGAAGGATGTGGCCTTTGCTCTCCTGTGCTACCTTTGCTTTTCCTGCCTCTGTCCATGTTCTGGATACTGCATGTTCACAGGCAGAGTTACACGTTTACATTCTCCTTCTGTCATAAAACAAGTCATCACATTGTAACCGTGAGTCTATAAACCTGTTTTAGGCATGCCTGAATAGCTCCCATAGCGCCAAACGTGCCGTCTCCCAGAAATAGCGCCCTGCATATTTCATGAGGACTTTTATTTTAGTCATTCCTGCTCTGAAAACAGAGTGAAAAAGTTTTGTGGTATATACGCAGCTCCTTTTATAGACTGAATGGTAACTGGGTGTCTCTTATGTGGTTTCACTGGGAGGCAGAGCAGCAGTGAACTCTGGGATTGACTCGTCACCCTGAGCTGACACAGAAGCAGCGGTTACAGGAAACTGAGAAATGATAGGAGAGGGTGACGGGGCAGGGTGACATTTTGGTTAAGCACAAAGTAAATGACAGTTTACTTAAGGGCGACAGGGTTTGGAAAGTGATGTACTGTCTCATGAAGTAGTGATCCAAGAAACACACATTCATCGATATGAAAACAGCTTCATTGTCTAATCAGAGAGCATCTCATGATAGGCAGGAGGAAAAACAATGCTGGGAGCAGACTCAAGTGACCACAAAAAAACACTCATTCACAGCCACTTCCAAAGAAACTATATTTAGGTTTCCACCTTAATAGAGTAGCTTCAAAGTAGACCTAACTGTACATTGATTTTCAAGAGGGAGAGGGAGAATGGTGTCTACCCTGTTTCCACAGAGTGCCCCAGACACCTGCTTTTAGCACTGTGTAACTTTGCCAGTGGACCACTGTGCTTACAGCTTTAGAGAACGACTTCACAGTAGCTTTAGGCTAAAAAGAAAACAGTTACAGCATCTTGATATGTGACAGCTCCCAAAATAGAAATGCAAAATTTGGGCAAAAATTATATTATCTATCACAATTATTTGTCAATTTTTGTGTTCACGCTTTATTGTAAAAGTGCACATATCATGCAACTGGTCTGTTGGCAGGGCTTGACTGGGACAAACAATCTGGGCTGGCATATTGGCCCACATCTGTCCCGAACAATTAGTCAAAGATGACCCAGCAGTGTCTCCCCTAATATACCTGCTGTTCCACTGTTCAACAATTTCCATATGCAAGCAAAAATATTTTAGAAGTGAAAGTCCAAAAAGCTCAGTGTCCAGTGTTCATCCATATCTTAGAATGTATTTTATTATTTTATTAAATGGCATGTAATATTCAAGCTTAATTTAACGGCTTTTCAAACTTGTTTTAAGTATTATCTGCCATTAATCATGTATCTTTGATTGTGGGAAAGCCAAGATCATGATTATGGTTAAGATTCAGTATTAACCAAACACCTTTCTTCTGTCAACTTACAATGACCTAATGACATTTTGTTTAACTTTCACATGCGTCAGAGTTGGTCACCAGCCTCCAATCAAATCCGGCGCTCCACCACAGCAAATGTTTGCTAAAGAACTGCACGTGCTGATATCATTGTTAGACTGCTCTGCCGCGCAAAGTTTACGGCAATCAAACAAGCAATGGCAGACTCTGTTAAGAGGATTTATGTGGCAAGAAGAACTTTAAAAAGTAATAAAAACTAGTAAAGAAAAAATAAGAGAAGTGTTTTGTTCTTCATGTCACTTTTGCTTTAGTTCTTGTTTTATTTTTATTTTAAAAGGATGATGACACTAATCAACATTCAAACAAATGTATACATGCCAGAATTTGCTTATTTCCATCTGCCCACAGAAATAGCTCACCATGATAGGGCCAGTATGTAGATCCCCACCCCAGTACAGGAGGACCCCAGCCTGTATGGGAGCCCTCTTTACCTACTAAAGCTAATGAATGTATGCTGGATCAGTACCATAAGAGCTTTCCTCCTTGGTCTGGCTCTAATCAGCTTTGGAGCAGACAGAAATAAAGTTTGCTACTTGTCCTAGCATGACCATACAGTCCTAACAGTGAAGTTCAATGGACACTCCTTTCAAACAGGCAGCAACAAATAAAATCTGTATTTTTATTGCCTCAATGTAATGGTTGGTATTAAGGTTTGGAATTGAGGGTTATTATTGCCTAGATTCAATCTGACTACAGGTCTCCAGTGTCTTCAATGAAGTAAAACTAATATCTAACACCACAGTTGATGGCAGTAATGAACCACCTCTCCACTGTCAGGTAGTGCAGCAGCCCAGAGACCTCTTGTGTCATACCCTCTCCTCTCATACCCTTTTACATCATGATCCTTCACTGCATTGCCTGTGCATTTACAGCTAACCCTAACAAAGCATTTTTCAATCAACAGTAGATGTAATCAGCCATACAACAAGCTTTTGGCCTTCTACCACCATCAACAGGCCTGACAGCAGAAAAGGGCCCAACAGTGGAGGTCGACAGTCTACTCGCCTAATACTGCCATCAACTGTGTGTAAAAGTGTAGATTTACAAGGGGCCTGACACTGGAGATCTGCAGCCATTGTCTTGTAAATTCAAGATGGGCTACGGCTTTGCTAACCTACAGTGGCCTATCAGGACCCCACAAAGTCCCCTTCTTACTTTCATTAACAAACTAGCTGAAATATTAGAGTAGTCTGTGATTAAAGTCATCAAATTTAAAATTATTTTATTATAAGGCTCATACCTGAGGAGCAAGCAGGTAGCGCTGTGTTAACTCAAGTGCCCACAGAAACAAGGCCAAATCAAAATGACGGGGTTAATCCATTTAATAATACATGAAAGAGGAATTTCTAGCAGTGGTAAATTATACATGAAAACTGCGGTGGTGAATTACAGAGCCACTGTGTCAAGGTACATGCTGGAACATCTCCTGGCCGGCTGCACCTATCTGAAAGGAAGATTTGTGTTCACACTCGTATGAGAGAGCAAGGCTGAGTCAGAGATTTGTTAAACACAGACAACACACTGAGTGGAGCAGTCATAGAAAGTATCAGCTACTGTATGACGATTTCAGTGATTCTGAGGGTCATAATGTTTGTGATTGTAGGTGTAGTGTGGAGTTGTGACGTATGAAGGGTGTAGCAGATATTGCTAAATGTGTGTTGCAATAAGTAGAGACAGTCAGAAGTAACTGTTGCTCTTTTACACACTTACTGTTTGACTTTTCTCTTTTTTTTCTGGCCTTCAGACACTGATATACAGCTCACTGGCCTTGGCAAGAGCAGCCTTAGGGAAGCCATCCACTCCTCCTCATCTTTGGCCTTGTGGATGAAGTCATAACTCCAGCAGATGTTCACAAGCAAACAGGTTAAACTCAGTCTGACAAACTGTGTCTTAAACAAACTCCCTGGCCAACATAATCCATATCTTTTAAGATAAACCGTGTCCCGGTATCTTCTAAATTCATCAGGCAGTTAAAATATTAATAGATGGCAACGTGTTTCACCTCTCAAGTGCTCCATTGAACACAATGTCATGTGTATACAGTGGAATACCTCCAAGCACATTTTACCGCCAGCTTTGAAGTTCAAAGAGGGTCCCTTCCCCCACCCACCCCTTCATCTATTTTGGGTGCTGCCAGATGTGACCTGGGCAGAATCGCTGAGCGAGCGCACCTTTCATGGTAATGAGGTAAGAGTTATGGTTCGCCCACCCCCCGCCAAAAAAGTGTGCCTGGAGCACGGAGAAAGAGGAACACCTTGGAAACTTCGACCTGACAGTGCAGAAACACTCGGCTGTGGTGCACAGAAAGATTTTTATTCAAACAATGTGTGTAGCGGGAAAACAACATGTGATGTTTCATTTTGGGAAAAGCCACATGGCTTCAATTTGAGTTTGATTTATAGATATAAAGTGCATCTTTGCTGAGAATCCAAGCCTGTCCTCACTCAGAGAACTGAAGTCATTTCTTTATACCACCATGAGAGACAATGGGAATGTTTCATAGAATGAATTCAATAACCGAAAATAACCAGGTTATGTTAATAATCTGATTTTATATGTCATATGTGATTTAGTAACATGCTATTGGAAAAATAACGTTAACATGATTCTGACAGTGGTTGGATTTGCTTTTTTTATATTTCCTTCTTTCTGAGATAAAGGTTATTCATATACAAGCTCATAGCAAAGGAAGCTTCAGAGGGAAGAAGAACCCCCTCAATGCCAAAGGCCCAGATTTTGGATCTTTTTTAATTTGTTTATTTGTTTTGTTTTTTCCTGTGATTGATTTTTGGGGTTCTGCTTTTCCTATAGACAGAGACAGTGGATAGAGTCAGAAACAGGAATAAGAGAGGGTGGGGAATGTCATAGGGGAAAGGAGCCACAGTCCCGGTCTGAACCCAGGTCACCTGCATTGCATGGAGTGCACTCTATCCACTAGACCAGTGGTTCTCAAATGGCGTGCCGAGGAACACTAGTGTGCCTTAAGGCAAGTTTAGGTGTGCCGTGGGAATTTGTAGCATACATTATTACTACAACTTTATGGCAAGAACTATAACCAGGTCTGCCCACAGATCTGGCTGGACCCCTGATAAACCCCAGATAATGGGACCTCCCCAGTTGGGATTTATTGATTATCAGTGTATGTGTGTTGTATAAGTACCATTGGTGCTAGGACCCTGGCTAACAGTTACCTCACTAAGAGCTGAAAAGCATGGCAAGCTATTATTGGGTTGAATTAGTGCAAAAGTTATTAATTCGTACTATTTTTAACCAAGTTGAACAATTTTTCTACTCATTTTTGCCACTTCTTGTTACTACTTTTGACCCATTCTTGCAACTTTTTTAGAACTTTTTGCCACTTTTAACCCATTTTTACTACCTTTTTGCCCCTTTTTCACAATTTTGCTATTGTTTGGCCATTTTTTGCCATTTTTTCCCATCACTTTTAACCCCTTTTTACCACCTTGTAGTAACTTTAACCCTTTTTTTTAACCCATTGGTTGGCCACTTTTTACCAATTTTCGCCCATTCCTGACTTTGTTTAGTCACTTTTTGCCCAATTTTGCCATGTTTTGTCATCACCTTTGACCCATTTTTGCCCCCTTTTGCCATCTCCATGATCCCTCAGTTGGCTGGGCCCCAGAAAGCTCTCCCCTTTATCTCCCCCTATAGGCCACCTTGACTGTAACATTATTTTAAAAGTCTGTTTTGTATTGATTTGAATATGGCGTGCCTTGAGATTTTGGCTTAACCTTAGGTGTGCCTTGGGCGAAAAAAGTTTGTAAACCACTGCACTAGACCAGTGATTCCCAGACTTTTTCTGCTGGGTTCTTTGGCATATGAAAATATTTTCAATCCCCTCAATAATCACCATAGGCACATATATTGATACTTGCAAAAGAATCACACCCTCCGCTAAGAGATTCCAGTGGTTTTTAGAATTTATCTCAATGTCTGCAGAAAGTACTGAAGAGAAACTTAACAACTGAGACTGCCACTCATAGCTCATTTTTACTGTCCATCACTGCTCTGTATTACATCTTTATTCAGGCATGCTTCAAATTGAACAAGCGAAGCTGAGGTAGAGATATGATGATATCCCTACATTTATAAAAAATAAAAAATAAAGGATCTTAATACATTTTATTAAATGAGGTGATAAACTATAAGAAGTCCGCTTTGAAGGGGTGTTTTTTCCCCTTTATAAATCATAACCACCCCTCCAGTAGTCTGACTACAGGCCTGATACTCTTTATTCTGTTGCTCATGATATTCAAGTCAGCTTCACTCCATAAATGCTGCTTCCCTACAGTCTCGCCGTTGTGCATTATGCTTGCTGTTTCTTCTTCTATTTCCGTTGACTTGCTTTCCTCGTGAAGATATGATAGAGAATAAAAAAAAGAGATGAAACAGTATACATGCACTGAATTCAACAGATAACTGGGCAAAAATCTGGGGATGTTTATCTCATTTTTCCCAATCCAATGATGGCCCTTATCTCATTAAGCATATCAGATTATACTGTCTACATGACTGCTTCAGTAATTATGTAACTCTAGAAGTCAGATAATGATTGGTCCGGTAGTGTGCATATGAATTAACTCAATTAAGGCTATTTCATAACATTGTACTTTTTTTGTGTCTTACTCCTGCCCCATGTGGTTGCTTGGACATTTAGATGAATATATGATATCCTTGTGAACATCAAAAGAGTGAAAAGTTGTAATTACTAGCACTGAATGGTTGTTCAATCCTATCATTTATCAAAACATCATGATGACATATTCTGTCATATCTCTCATGTGTCCCTCATGGATATGTGAACTGTATTTGACCTGCTTGCTTTATCTTTTGATATGCCTAGAACAATGGCGCCACCTTCTGGTAGGGAGTTGTATGTGCAATTTTGGGCACACATACACTGACACCTGACTGACTCTGGGAGGCGCTGCTTCAACATCAGAGACACTTCATGTGCTCTTGTGAGTTTAAATATCACCTAAAATCTGTTTTGCTTGCTGGAAGGTGCTAGTAGGAAACAAGAGAGAGGGAGTCTGTTTACTTTTCTGACTTATTAGCGAGTCCCATGCTGTCATAGATGATCAATAGTTTTTTTGATCTTTAAAAACAAATCTGAAAGAGCATAGATGTAATCAGTCATATTCTTGTGGCAGTGTTGTTACATCCAGTTATTTTGGATCAATGTCCAAATTTCTGATGTCAATGTTGCTCTCCTCATCTGTCAAGTTCATGATACATTCCTCCATCTTTAAAATAGAGGGAGCTATTTCAGCCAAAAGACAAAAAAAGGAGAAACATAAAAAATGACAAGTTGAGGTATGACTGACTAAAACGACCTTACTTTCAAAGCTGAGAAAGTTTCTCCTCCAAGTAGAAATTAGCTTTGACATCATAGCTCATCTTGAATCTGGTGGGTTCTGCACCAATGGGTGTAAGACTTCTCAAACACAAATTTGATCCTCTTTATTTTATTTGATTTACACAGGACAAAGAATACAGATAAAATATGTCTTTTAAAGCTAAAACCAATCAAAGCAACCAGCATGCTCATCATATAGCTCAGCTGAGTATCTTTGGTGTTAGATGTCATAGGCGCCAACACTCAGCACATGCAAGTAACATGAACTACCATCAGTTCACCAAACACTCAAAAGCCGAGTGTAGGTTTACGACATCATTAGTGAAGAGGCGCTGGTAGCCTAAAGGTCATCTCCATGCACTTGAGGTCTTGATTCAGGCAGCTTGGGTTCAGATATGACCTGGGATTCCTTTCTCACGTGTCATTCCCCACTCCCACTCTCTCTGGTGTCTGAATCCACAGTCAGTGTGTGCATAAACAGGTCTCTGACACACAAGCAGGCACACAAAATTAAACAATGAAGGTGTCACAATAATTTGAAACATGTTTGCATTCATGCTCAATACAGTCATATGTACACTTTCATGTTTAGTTTATTAGGTATAGCTTTATAAATGCTCATTACACAGATATCTAATCAGCCAATCACATGGAAGCAACCAATGCATTTAAACATGTAGACATGGTCAAGATGATGTGTTGAAGTTTCAGTAAGCATCAAGATGGATGAGAAAGGTGATTTAAGTGACCTTGACTGTGTCATGGTGGTAGGCGCCAGATGTTCAGGTCCAAGTACAACCCCAATTTCAAATAAGTTGGGGCGCTGCTCCACCTACTGAGAGACCGTGGTTCTGGTAGAGGGGGCCGTCCTGCAATCAGAAGGTCGGGGGTTTGATCCTTAGCTCCTGCAGGCACATGTTGATTTGTCCTTGGGAAAGACACTTAACTCAGTTTGCACACACTGCTTTGTTATTTGCGTGTAAATGTGTATGGATACATATGATGAGGACTAGCTTATACTGATGATCAATCCTCCATAGCAAACTCGGACACGTGTTTATGAATGTGAAATAAATGGGTGTGAATGGGTAGGTGTGACAAGGCCTGCCCACAGAGAATGGGCCCTTCTAGCTGTGATTTATTGATAATGACAATGCATGTGTGTTGGACCAATAGCACTGATGCTAGCCATCCTGGCTAACTGTAACCTTTCATTTTGGAGCTGAATACTGTGTAAAGCTCCATGTTAAAATTCTTTATTCATGTTTCTTTTTAACCAATTCCTGCCACTTCTTTTTGCCACATGTTGTATTCTTTTGCCCTTAGTTTCCAATTTTTTGCCATCTTCAATCCAATTTTTGCTGGTTTTCACTCATTTTTGCAATTTCACCACTTTCTGACCCATTTCTGCAACTTCTTTTAGCCCCTTTAACCCCATTTTCACTACTTTTTGCCCATTTCGCCTTTTTTTTTTGCTATTTTTAACAAATTGTTGATGCTTTTGCCCTTATTTGATTCTTTTTTGTCACTTTTAACTAATATTTGCTGCTTTTGTCCTTATTTGCTATGTTTATGCCACTTTTAACCATTGTTTCTGCTTCTGCCCTTATTTGTACATTTTTCCCCCACTGTAAAAAATTGGCTGTAGAATTTACAGTCACGGTTTCTCCGTGCTCATATAAAAACAACATCCTGAATATGATAAAAACTGGGATATGACTCATAAGCGGGAAACTCGCATCCATATAAACACACTCAGAGTGTGTTTGTATTAAAACTATAACCGCCATCTTTCTTTGTGTTATAGGCTAAAGGGTGGGGCATTGTGATTTTCAAAGTGTGGGAAAGTGAGAGAGCCTCCCCCAAGAGAAGATATTCATAAAGTGTTGCACAGCTCCCTCTAGAGGCATAAGTCTCCTTTTACATCTACTCTTGAAACACATGAGCCTCCAAACATTGTAAGCATTTATATACAGCCCTAAATTATCACACTGTCCAGAAGTTTCTGCTTTGTGAAAATAACACCTCTTTTCTCTTCTCACACATTTCAAATGCAGAAAAGACCAACTGCTGTTTGTGTTATTTCACCATGCTGTGCATGTGATAGTTTTCAGTCTTTCTACAATAACTGGCGACAGCATACTGACAGCTAGTGTAAGCTGCTGCAAACATTTACGTCACACTGGTCATGTTGATTCAGAGCGGCCATCAGGAGGCATTATGTGGATTACTGTCTGAACCAAACCATAGCATGTAATGACCACATGGCTGTAATTATGAGAATGTGCCTTTGCCTTAATCTAAGATGATGGAAATGATGCCCTAAAGACATCATTGGCTTGAAGGAGCTTTTGTATACTTATTAAGCATGATGTAATCTGTCATTAGTTAGCCCAGTGATATTTGTAATGGCTTAGAGGAAATGTTGAGAAATAGATTTGAAAAAAAACCCTACGTGGCAAAGTAGAAGGACTATTAATAGATATTCTTCTTCATTGGCCCCACAAATTCTCACATAACCGCTTCTGTCAAACAGGGTGCTCTGAGTACATTCAGAGCATCAAAACATTTTTTTCTCCTCCCTCCAATGCTGACAGACATGCTGTCAGAGCTTGTCATCATTACACAGCTTATACAAAGTGGCGTCAAATCACCACTGGTTTCAGCAAGTCTCATCTTAGATTCCTGCTGGGTCCTGTCACAAATCCAGGAGGTGACAGCACTGGATCCTGTGGCGAGCCTCTAATGAAAAGCTTTACTCAAACATGTTAGACTGGAACCTATTAGTGATGCAGACAGTTTCTGACCCCTGGTAACTACCACTTACAGTCTTTATTAGCCTAATGATGCCTGTGTGTATTTCTGTGGACTCTAAAAGGTTTCAAACATGGAGCTTTACAAATGAAAAAGAATTGTGAAGTCAAATAAAAAATACTTGTTTTTAAATCCAGCTGAAACAGTACAAATTGCAGGCAGCTTTTTCCCTGTTGTTTTACATCCTGCCAGGCAATAATTGACTTGTTTTTCTCCACATTGCATGTTTTGTGAAAAAAAAGGCATGATGACTAACTCCATGCAGATAAACACAGAAAACAGACACATTACAACGGACATAAAAATGTTTCTCTGTCAGCCTGCACTCTCTATAACTCCAGGAATATGAAATAGAGGCTCCCAAAAGCAAACACAAATAAGCTTTGGACTGCAGGCTTGGTCACCGGGTTCAATAAAACTGTTATGCCCAAATCTTGGATGAATTCAAAGCTTTTGCCTTTCAGTTTTGTGACTCCCTTTTCTTCAGACTTGGAATTTATTTTGGTAGACTACAATTTATCTTTGAACAGATTTTGAATTACTGGCTCTAGCTGTAGGGTACAGATTAGCTCCGACTATAGCAATGAACCCAAAGGGCTCCCAGTTCATTTGGCCTTGAAGCTCATATTCTACTTTGCTGGCAAAAAATGTGATCGGTCAGGCATGTGTTCAGCGCTGTCCTTCTGAGTAATTCTTGTCATATCCACCAACCACAGCACCATGCCTCTTTTATTTTCTCTACGGATTAGAGGACACTCGGAGTCATGTTGTAGAACTCTGCAAAGCTCTTGGAAACATGACCCTACCACAACAGAGATAAGGAGGAGCTGCATCCTTGTGTTCCAACTTAGACTTTTACTGGTGTTTTGCATCATGCAAGGTTTTCAGAGTTCTAGATTTCTTACGATGTCATGTTTCGGAACAAACAATCTCCAATATTTTAAAGAACAATGGTATCAAAAAGTCTTAAAAAGTTAAAAAGGTCGGGAACCACTGTTTTAGACAGTGTGTAGGAGCTGGCTTGCGTTTTTGCTAATTGAAAACAATAAAGTTTCCAATACTGGATGACTAGAACTGATATATTTGTTGCCATAGTATTGACATTAGTATCATATCAAAGTTTAACATTATGGTGCTGTAAGTGCTTTAATATGATGCATCTTTTCTGTTGCAAATTCACATGATAATAGTTATAGCAGTTAACCTATTTACATCATCAAAAATGGACCAAATGAAAGTTAAAGCTGCTTGCCCAAAAGCAAGCCAATGCAGTACATGTATAAATTGATGCATCAAACATCAATACAAAACAGCAAATATCAGTTACACCCTGAAGATTACTGACATCACCCATTTCACAAATGACCTGCACAAGTGCAAGCAAACTGCTGCTGATCCTGCAGATGTACCATAAAGGCACGTGCACTAAAACCTCTGATAGAAGGACGTGTCCTCTGAAGCAGCCTGGAACCATAAACATGGCCACGAGTTCAGCTCAGCTTCTGTGGGTCAGCAAAATGGCAAACCTTGCCTGACTGTCTGAACAGAAAATGTTATGAGTGCATTTAATTTCCACTTCCATTCGGTGCACTTGAGCCATAACAATGTTTCAAAGGCACTTAAACTAAATAACTACATAAACAAAGTGGCCTGTTCAAATGCTATTCTGGTTTTGTATGAGGGGAAGTGCAAAAATTAAGCATAGTCACATAACAACTGGAGGTATTCAGACTAAAAACCCTTGAAAGTTTGTCTTCTTTTGTCTTAATTATTGCCAAACACAGGAAATGAATGTTCTCATTGCTGCTGAATAAACAGACCTTTGATAATGAGCCATTAGGCACAATAGGACTCTAAAAAGCTAAATGGATTTCACCAATGACTCATTTTTATTCATACAATGTGAAATATCTTCCACAGGATTTTTGTCTTTTAACTACTACTTAAAGTTGACTTTTTGTTTGGATCTTTATTCTAAAAGAAAATGAGGAACTTTGGGTAGATTGAAGATTTTGGCATGAACTTAACCTCTGAAAAACAAACACATTATAGAAAAGGAAATAAGGGAACAGTAAAAGGTGAAATGTTTGATAACACGAGATTTAGATGACTCTTGTCTTGTCCGTAGAGCTGTTTGTGAGTTTTAAAAAAAGGCACTTCTGTGTTTGTGCTGGAAGCTCTCCCAGAATGCACATGTGCTCTGGCATTGCTTCCACCACCAACATGGACTTTCACTTTTCAATCTTTTTCTCCTTCATGATATGACATTTATAAATGGAAAAAAACCCTTAGTTTTCTGTTTAGTGTGTTCAGAATTTAGTGTTTAAAGTCATGATGGTAGGAGATGAATAAAAGGAAGACAGAGAAGCAGACGGGTAGAGGCTTTACTGAAGCAGCCAGGTCAGGTAAAAAGACATGACAACTTGCAATGTGATGAACATATTAACTACTCTTTGATTGTGCTTAAGTGTACTTATCTTGCCATACAAGGCTGATATACAGCAGCACAAGATGAATGGTTTGCAGACGATATCCATGAGCAGATAGTGTTCTTCAGTGAAAGTCTGGTTCTAAAATTAGCCAGGGGCCATGCAGATGCGTCTTCTTCCTCATTTACCCTTCTCAAGGTACATTTTGCTTCATGCAACACTATCAAGCCCTCAATTCAAAACAGGAAGTAAACAGCGGAGATAGGCAACGCTGAGCAGTGCTGGTCCGTACTCATCACTTTGTTTCATTGTTTTAATCGAGAGCTTCCTTGCAGAGGAACTTCAAATTTTATGTGTTTAACCAAAGTGTGTTGAAAAGAAGAAATCAAAAAATTAAATTCACTAATTGTGGACCTTAATTGCATTGAAATTCATGCATTAATACTGGCAGTCCTGCTAAAAATCAACTCTGAGAAGGTACTGAATAAAAAAGGTGACTTTTGGCTTTCTGTTTGTGAGGTTATATTTTCAGTGGTGTTTAAAATCTGAAGTATGACTGCTGGATTTCTTTACTCATTGTTTTTATTTTTTTATACATTGAACTAAGTATTTCTGCCTTCTAAAGGACAAAAAAGACTATTCAGGTCACTTTGCACTGTGTATTGTAAGTATTCAAGATGAAATCAGGCCTTTAATGAGAGCAGAGTACTGGGCTGTCTCCACCCACACAAAGAGTCAGCAGTGACCATCGAACGGGGCTTTTGGGTGTTCCCTTATTGCTTTGTTTACACCCTGCAGCATGGTGGTGTTCTGGTAACTATGGGATCAACAGCAATAAGAGGCTGTAAATCATAAACACCTTTAAGTCATAAAGAGTGATAAAGACATGGAGAGACAGACGATAATGACTAATGGCACGGACAGTGTGCCGCCTGACTGTGACTGTGTTTAAAAGTGTGTTTGTTGTGCCGCAAACAGTTATCACTTCTGACCATACCTTATTAATGCGGCACCTCGGATCATTAAAACAGACTAGACATTATCTAATCTAATTTTGGTCGTCTGTTTATCCTCAGCACCATTATGTCTTTAGTCTCCTCTCCACAGGCCCATCTTTAATCTGTAAGTCCAGCAAGCAGCTATTTGAGCTTTAAACTATAATCAGCTAATGTTTTCTTAATTTCTGGCCTTTGTGGCCTAATTATTTGGGCCTCCAGGAAGTTTGGAGTAAATAGATGTAATCACTCCTCATCAGTTATTACTGTTACTTCATGGTGCATTACAGATGCAAAGACAAAGTGAGCAACAGGGGATGTTTGGATTGACAAAATAAATGACGGGAAATGGACGGTATTTTCACTAGAGCTTCATTATTTTCATAGATGATTGATCAAGCTCCAATGGTCTTCCCTAGTTTTTGTCTCAATTAAAAGTATAAAATAAAACAATACTTTCTCAATAATATCATTGCAAATCCCAAATTAACAACCAAATTAAAAACAAATAGGTAAAAGAATCCTTTGAGCAACTTAAATATGCAGATTTTTTTGCCTCAATGACAAAAATGTTCTGTATTTTTCTTTTTTCCCAATATACTTTTATATTTATTTAGGTATGACTTTAGAAACGCTGTGCTAATTCTCCAGAGTCAACTTTAAGCAGAACAAAACCAGTTTGATAAAACTTTAATGCCACTTGAGGTCCAAATCTTGTGACGCAGCATGCCGGCTTCAAATCCGTTTCTGTTATTAGAGGAATTCTTTGGAAGGTGTGTTTCAAGATTCACGTGTAAGTTGAGTCACAATTCTAAACTTGAAATGTGAGTACTTTTCATGGCCACTCCCACAGCTCCACAGCAGAAACAAACAAACTATTTACAGACTTGTATGGCCACCTCTAACGTAAGTGTTGTTTATATAGCAGGTTTTACACTACTGAGGTGCCCTTGAGTGATATTTTTAGCCCCTTCATACTCCAGAGACCTTGGATGGTATATGACCATGACCTCTGACATCTTAAACTAATATTGTTCTCTTTCTAACCAACTTTCTATTAAAGATCAAATCAATTTTTGCAAATGTATGCAGCCCCACTCCTTAGTCAGTCACACTGAATATCAATGCTAAATCAAATAATGCACAATAAGTATGCAGATCAGGAATGGAACTGTTGTCCTCAGGCATAATATCCATTATCTGAGATTAAGGGAGAAGTATGCTTTGACGGTTTAAGTGCAAGCTAAGATGGTGGTGTACAGAGACACTCAGGTAAATGGCTTCTTACAGCTGACAACATTTGTTGAGATACTCAGAAGAGGCCCCACTTATAGGGACAACTAGCAGAATGGCAAACTGATTCAAAGTGACTATTTTAAAGCATCTAGAACAAAGGGCTAACTTTTCATTTCTTAAAGCTCCTGTGAGAAACTTTCAGTTTACATTGGCATTGGCACCCCCTTGTGGATAGTGCACTGCACTGGAGGTTATGTGTTACAAACTACACCGCTTTCCACATTATTATGCAAATGACATTTTTCTCTTATTTTCCTAAATATTGCAAATGACAGTCAGAGTATTTTTCAAGTCATCAGCCATTAGAGTATAATTCAAATGTTTTTAAACAAACTTCGTAATGAAAGCCATTATTTTTTGAAAAATAAAAACCTCAAAATGCACTGTTCCACATTATTAAGCAGGCCAGAGGTTTCAAGCAATATGGGAAAGAAAAAGGATCTCTCTGCTGCTGAAAAGTGTCAAATAGTGTAATGCCTTTGACAAGGTATGAAAACATTAGATATTTCATGAAAAATGAATCGTGATCATCGCACTGTGAAGAAATTTGTGGCTGATTCAGAGCACAGATGGGTTTGTGTAGAAAAAGGCATAATGGGGAAGTTTTCTGACGGACAAATTCATCAGATTAAGAGAGCAGATGCTAAAATGCCATTACAAAGCAGCAAACAGGTATTTGAAGCTGCTGGTGCCTCTGGAGTCCCACCAACCTCAAGGTGTAGGATCCTCCAGAGGCTTGCAGTTGTGTATAAACCTACTATTCAGTTGCCCTATCCAATGCTCACAAGCAGAAACAGTTGCTGTGGGCCCAGAAATACATGGAGACTCATTTTCAAACAGTCTTGTTGACTGATGAGTGCTGTGCAACCCTGGATGGTCCAGATGGAGGAGTAGTGGATGGTTGGTGGATGGCCACCATGTCTCAACAAGGCTGTGACGTCAGCAAGGAGGTGGCGGAGTCGTGTTCTGGGCCGGATTCATGAGGATAGAGCCGGTAGGCCCCTTTAGGGTCCCTGAAGGTGTGAAAATGACCTCAGCAAAGTATATAGACTTTCTGACTGACCACTTTCTTCCATGGTACAAAAAGAAGAATAATGCCTTCAGTAGCAAAATTATCTTCATGCATGACAATGCACCATCTCATGCTGCAAAGAATACCTCTGTGTTTTTGGCTGCTATGGGCATAAAAGGAGAGAAACTCATGGTGTGGCCCCATCCTCCCCTGACCTCAACCCTATTGAGAACCTTTGGAGCATCCTCAAGCTAAAGATCTATGAGGGTGGGAGGCAGTTCATATCAAAACTGTCGTTCTGGAAGGCTGTTCTGACATCCTGCAAAGAAATTCAAGCAGAAACTCTCCAAAAACTTGCAAGTTCAATGGATGCAAGAATTGTGAAGGTGATATTAAAGAAGGGCTCCTATGTTAACATGAAACTTGGCCTGTTAAGATTTTTTTGATTGAAATAGCTTTTGATTTCAGTAAATATGACCTCCTAATGCTGCAAATTTAACAAATGACCATTTTCAGTTCTTTACAAACTATAAAATCTTTTAAAACTCACTGTGCATAATAATGTGGAACAGTGCATTTTGAGGTTTTTATTTTAAAAAAATGGTTATCATCATGAAGTTTGTTCAAAAACATTTGAATTATGCTCTAATGGCTGATGACTTGAAAAATATTCTGTCATTTGCATTGATATTTAGGAAAATAAGAGAAAAATGTCATTTGCATAATGATGTGGAAAGGGGTATAGTATGTCAGAGTACTTGGATTAATGTAATGTAACACGTAAGTTTCACAGTTCAAGTAATCTGTTCTTAGTTACTTAGTTCCCTTTTTTGTCATCAAAAAAATAAAAAGCAAGAAAGATGCATCTGCACTGTTTCTGTTTCTCTCCTACCTGTTGGCACATAACTGTGTATGAGCAGAGCATAGACACAGCTGTGACGCTACATGCCCATAGCTGGTGAGATGAAGGAAGGGACGATGTCAAGATATGGAAGTATCCCCATTATGCTGAATTTTGGGATGAAATGGACATTCATAAGCTATAGACATGTTGCATCACACAGCCTGTACGTAATGCACACAGCAAGTACTGTACACCTTTGCTCAGTTTGTTTTTAGTCTGTGAACATATTAAAGCCCTTGTAAAGGTTATCACATCTGCTGTTCTATTATTAGGGCTGCAGTGTGACAGATTAAGAGTTGACACATTCAACACATTGACACAGCTAACGTGAAAATAGAGAGCCTAGTTAAAGAAGAGTACTAATTTCTTTTCTCAATAGGCATTGTAGTAATGTAATGAGTCACTTACTTAGAAAGGCTGTTTCAGCAACATGCTATAACCATAGACTGTATAAAGCACTGGAGGACATAGTCTAAAGTAAAGTTAACCCTTGGTTTCTGATGCAGACTTGAGGCTTAGTGATGATGGTCACCATATTCAAGATGCTGTGTCAAACTAACTTTTGCACATGCAACAGGCAGAGGTGAATCTGTGGTGGGCCTACAGCCTCCTGGCAGCTACAATACCTCAACACTGTCTGTACCCGTCAGTCAGATGCAGCTGGCCTCAAGTGACACCTATCTAAAGTTTCAACAAAAGGATTTAACAAATAGCAACTGATGCCCATTCCAGTTGCAAAGCAATCTGCCAATCCATCCAATCATCAGTTGTACTGTCGCTGCAGAGATTAGCTCAGATAGCTATAATATAGCAGCAGTTTTATCAGGACTGGGTCCTATTTCTTCCATCCATCCATTTTCTATACTGTTTATCCCTTTGGGGGTCACAGGGAGGCTGAAGCCTATCCCACTGGACAAGAGGTAGGATACACCCTGGACTGGTCGCCAGTCAATCACAGGGCTGACATATAGAGACAGACAACCAGGCACACTCACATTCACACCTACGACCAATTTGGAGGCACCAATTAACCTAACAAGCATGTCATGTCTTTTGGTACAAACTGCACAGAAAGGCCCTGATGGGTAAGCGAACAAGGGAGCTTCTTGCTGTGAGGCAATAGCGCTAACCCCTGCGCCACCAAGCAGCCCTCCCATTTCTTTATTTTTTAAAAAAGCAAAAAGCCACATGAAGACTATTCCACTATTTATAACCTATGGCAGAGCCTGTCTGTCAAGCTCAGGTTGCTATGGAAGCTGTGCATGCTTACTACCTAACACTGATTGGCCATAAATTAATGTGCCAAACAGAGGGTTCGGCCAATCATCTTTCCAGAAACTGGATCTTTATGACGTTTCCTCTCTCATTTTTTGAAATGCATTTTCTACTCAAATGATGTCCAGTTGTTGAATCACAATCCTGTAAATATAAATACCACTGGGGGAGAGTCACAAAAGTGTTGCTTTAACAAGATAAGAGGTCCTGTTTGGTTAAGTATTTTTTGTTGGATTAGTTTAGAATTATTATCCATAGTTTTTTCTTTTCTTTTTTTTTCATTTTAAAGGGAGACAGTTTTTATTTATTCTGGACCCCCCTGGGTATGGACTTGTTTTTTGTTCTTTCGTTGACCTTTACAGGGAAGGTTGAGATAAAGCATCCTTGTAAGATGAAAACAACACTGACAACACTAAAAAAGCATATCATATTCATAAACAACTTGTGTAAATGAGGAATATGTTCCTAAAGCAGCAGTTTGAAAGATTCATATCTTATTTTGCCCAAGAGACACCTTAAGCCTCCATTCCTATAGGTGTCACTGTAGTCGGACATCCCCCTCCCCTTCTACTCTACTCCTCCTCCTCCTCCCATCCACCAAACCTCCGCGAAAGGGTGTGCGTTTTGAAGGTTGTATGAAGCTAAACACCATAACAGAAAGAAGCACTCTCCACTTGGCTTGAAAACCCAGGACAAGCCTTAAGAAGCTGGGGTGGAGCACACCCCTGGTCTTCCCCCCATCCTCCCCCCCCCGAGCGGAGAACCCTATCAAGGTCCTGTCCTCCCGGGTACACGATGAAAATGCGGCATACGCGGACACCAACATCCAAAAGTTGAGATAGATACGGTACACGGCAAAATGCAATGTGGCAGCTTCGTTGCATCTCTTCAAGGTCAGTATCTGAGCACCGCCGCCTCACGGACGAGTATCTTGGGCAGTGAGGAGGAAGACGAGGCGTGGAGGGGATGCCGCTGTGTCTCGCTCGCCTCCAGCATCAACAGTGACATCTTTCACCTACGGGGGTATTGATAGTCACCGACGCAGAAACTTGTGAAACACCGCAGCTTAAACAAATAGAGAAGTGTCCCACATACAACACTATTATCCCCGCTGCTGAGGAAATAAACTCTCTAGCATTTTGACATTTCCTGCTTCCTAACAACGGACGGCCTGTGTCGTGTGGACTGTTTACCTGTACTACAAAAGGACACCCAACTCAAGCTAGCTGACGTTACTTTACAGAATGGATGCCCGGTTCGGTTCAAGCTAGCCGAACCGACCGTTAAGATTAGAATGTTCTACGGGTGGTTCAACGTTGCGAAGTTGTAACCGTAATAGCTCCACTCAACTTCCTTGAACTCGCTGACTTGAAATAACTTGGGTATTTTCAACCAGCATCTCCTAAAGTTGTTTTTTTTTTTTGTACATCAAAATGCATTCGGGGACAGGTTCACACAGCCCGGCTGGTATCGGGAAGAGTTTACCAGAGCGGGGGCTTCTCCTGCTGATGGTGTTGGTGTTCCTGGAGGGCTCCGTTCTTCCTCTCGGAGCTGCCAGCTCTCCGGATATCAGCCATCAGGCAAATGTAGTCAATCACAAAGTGGCGGACGAGGGACATAACTCAACTAAAAAGGCCTTCCCTGTGCTCGACCTCGACTACCATCACATACAGACCCCCTTTGAGATTTCATTATGGGTGCTGCTCGCCTCTTTAATGAAATTAGGTGAGTATCTTGTGGATATGTATAGCTGCTTTAGCGCTGGAGTTTTCCAGGAAATGCTAGCTGAGTGTTAGGTTATGTGGCCTCTATTACAGGTGTAGTTAGCAGGTATGCCCTGATGAAGCCAGCTGTTGCACTTTATCAAAACAAACAGGTGTTAAGTAGAGTCCTGTGGTACTAGAGCAAGGCTTACCATTATGGATCAAAATCTATTTCTATATATTTTTTTTACCATAGCTGACAATGATACACATGATAAGAATATGGTGACTTTCCTCAGTAAAGAAACGATCTATGGTTTTCACTGTACCAGAATTATATTTCTTGACTTAATTCTTTAAAATGTGAAGTGTATAATATTAAGCCTAGTAGGCATTTAATAGAACAAACTTGTTAAAAATAATAACTATAGTGTTTATATTTAGGCCCATCTAAATTTGTGTTTAAACACCTGAATATATAAAATTGTTTAATCATTTATAAACTTAAAGCAAATCTTTTATTCATACATGGGAAGGGTCCCCTTCATGGACTCCATCATCTGGATTTTTTCTACAGAAGGAGCAGAGGCCCTTACATATAACAGATGAGCATTTTTTTTAGTATCACTGTTTGCATAGCTTACCATCAGAGAAGTGAGCATTGCAGTCTAGAATCTGTTAGATGTTGGTAATGTTCCCAGTTTTACACACTGCACTTTTGCATTAATGAATACATACACTCACACATATATTTATATAGTGTAAATATTGGTAAATGGACTTGAGCTTGTATAGCGCTTTTCTAGTCATGTGACTACTCAAAGCCTTTTTTTTTACACCGCAGGTCACTCATTCCCATTCACACCCTCCACATTCACACACTGATGGCAGAGGTTGCTATGGAGAATTGACCATCACTATCATGTAATCCCATTCATATGCATCCATATACATTACACACCACTGATAAATCAGTGGGAGCAAATTGAGGTTAAATGTCTTGCCCAAGGACACATCGACATGTTGTGACTGCAGGAGCTGGGGATCCAACAGTAGGCAGTTGGACTACCGACCTGGGCCACGGTCACCCCATCAAACCTGTTTGATAGCAGGGTAAATAGACAGACACCCAAAATGTTTTTAATGATTGAAAACTGCAGACAAAGTCTTGAATGTGTTTAAATTGTGCAAAAACATAGGTAACAATTGCAAATTTTGAGAAAGTCAAAATTTTCTGCACACTTACCATGAGCTTCACATAATACATCTCCATTGTAATAGGCAGTAGCAAAAAGTACTGAATGAGTACTATGAGCTTCAGTCATATTTTTACCAATAGAGAGAGAGAGAGCAATATCTTAATTCCACAAAGATGCTGGCAACATTTAGAAATGTGAGTGAAACTGGCTAGGAGCAAGTGTTTCCTTTTTTTTGATAAATAAAAGCAATAAATTATCCAACACTACTAGGTGTCTCAGACTCCTGTTTTTGTTGGTATCAGTGTCGGGTATCAGTACCACATGATTTGGGTTATATTATAAATGCTCCTGGATTAGATGAAAAATTAAAGTGACAGCTTCCCAATGGATTATTTTAGTAAGCTAAGTAGTAGCTGTTAGAGGTAAACTGTTACTGGTTATAACTTAGTGGTGTAGTGGTGCCAGCAGAACTCTTAATTAAACCTCCACATTTTTTAAAGATTATTTTTTGGGCTTTTTTGCCCAAAGGATAGCTGAAGAGAAACAGGAAATATAGGGAGAATGTGGGAAGACATACACCAAACAGCTCAAAGACCGGGGATAAATCCAGTGACCAGTGCATCGAGAACTACAACCCACTCTACCCACTGAGCTAAACCAGTGCCTGTCCTTTCTTAAGCAGCCCATTCAGCGAAGGAGTACCACCCAGTGTCAAAGCCATATTGCATTAAGTTTGCTTAAAGGGCCTTGAGTATTTGCAAATTGTCATTTTCTTCTGTCACTTCGGCGAGTAAAGATCATTATGAAATTAACAGCTAAAGACAAAGCAGATTTTACCATCAACACTTACCCATAGACAACACGCTTGTGCATTTTGAGTGACATATTCCATTAGTGCTGGGGGTAATGGGTTACAAATCATTGCACAGGTTTATTCATGTTGCTTAAGTGGGTACACACTAGGCCTGAACGATTTGGGCAAGTAATCGAGTAGCATTTTTTCCCCTATATTGTGATTTAATATGCAATTATTTTAAGTTCCTACGTAGCTCTAAAAAAACAAGCAATAATTCATACTATATAAACCTATTAATCAGCAGAGAAAGCACTTGATAATTGTCTTGATTCAGCTTACTGTATGTACATCAAGCTTCTTACAGGCCTGCAATGACTGGCTGAAAGTTAAAAGCCTGTGACAGATCATCTGTTGCAAGGTTGACCTTTTGCCTTTCTCTGTTCACCAATTACAGGCGACCTGGTATGCTGATATTATCCTATATTTTATGCTCTGACTACCTTAATTCTATTATTGAGTCAGAGGCAAATCTATTTACCAGTCGTGCAGATTACTCATCAGAACTGTCGGCCTCGTGGAGAGGGTCTTCTGGTGCCGTACTGTCTTGTTGCTACAGTGGTGACTAAGCAGCTTGATGCAGCAGTATGGATTTTAGGCAGCAACTATGATGTGGCAAGATTTGGACACAGGGGAATCTCCTCTGCTGTCTCACTTATATGTATGTCAACACATTCTTGCAGCATTGTGATGACAGATATTTCAATAAGTAACCGGCAAATCTTAGCAGAGCCATTTCATAATTTTCTGTCAGGATGAAACCCTTCAATCAAAATTGTCACTTTCCTCTGTTGCTTATGTGTCTTTTGTTGCTCCTCAGCTCTCTTCTCTCCTCTTTTTACTGTCCTGCCTCAGCCCCTCCTTGCTTTATGCTTCAGAAGACTGCTTTTGTTGTCCCCCCCGCTGTATATTTTCTCAGAGCCAGCAGCTTGTCAGAAGCCCGCGACGTCAGGAGGCCTGACTGAGCAGCCGCCTGTAGACAGGATTGGATACTTACTCACTGTGTTGGCAAGGTGCCCAGGGTCTTATGAGAGAGGACAGCCAGAGAGGGACCACCTGGCTCGAGTGGCTTTCAGTTAGTATGCAGCTCAAGGGCATGGTTTGAAAAATGAGGAATAAGGAGACAGAAAGAAATGATGGAAGTGTAAAAGCAGAAAAGAGGCAGATTTAAGTGAGGTGGCAGCAGAAGCAGCAGTAGCAGACAGTGTTGACCTTAAGCCCCTGATTATCCCCCGACTGCTGAAAATGGGTAATGGGTAATTCAATGTGTCTGCTGCTGCTACACTGCTCATCCTTGGACCAGTGTCTGATTCATGTTCATAGCAATCCTAATGGCTTATGAGCCTGGAAAAATGTCCACGGCCCATTTATCTATCAGGCAACCTTGCCTCTGTGCATGTTGGCTCTCTGCCCTTATTTTTAACCCTAGTATTTTTCTTTCTTGAATTGATTATACAGTGCAAAAGGCTGTTATTTAAATCAAAGTTTAGGGGATGTTATTTCTCTGAGAATATGTTCTAAGTGGAAACGACAATATTCATGAGATATCCTCTATTTTAGCTACTGTAACTAAGCTGCATACCAGCATCACATTGAAATACCAGTTCTTTTTCAACCAATGCAACACTGTCATTGACACTGGAAAGCTTGTGCATGGTCATCATAAAGTTGTGCTGCTTTTTTGACCCCATATTTAGAGGTGGCTGTAATTGAGAATATCTGTCTTGTTTTAATTAGGAATAATCAGTGCTATCTAGCTTGGAATCTTAATGACTTTGTCCTACATTCATTTAGTGAATGTTGGAAAGGAAGTCATAAACAAGACTTCGCCTGCAGTTAAACAATGATGATAACAATGTAGTAAAGGGTTGTAATGTTTATAGCTAAATCAAACCGCACAGACTTAAAGAATGAGCTTCCTGGGAGGTCAGACCTGAAAATATTTCATAGTAATCTATGAGTCGGCGAGATGACACACCTCCTGTTACTTAGTGTTTGAGTCTATGAAGCCCCTCCCTCTGATGAATCCTTGTAGCATGTCTGACAAGTCCAGTTAGTCTCACTTCCCATTTATTATTCACAACTGGGCAAACAATTTACAGGGAGATGGTGTGTGTTACCTCAGTGTGACACTCCATGAAAACCTATCACCATTCCACACTGAGCTGCTGTTGTCTGAGTGCATCATTTGTCAGTGTAGGAGCTGGACTGTGACTTAAATCGGCTTTACAAAGTCAAGATGATATAAATATGGTTTTTTATCTGTTTTGATGCAAAAATATGGCTCAGGTCAAAAAGACTGAATATAAAAACATAATTTATTGCCCTAAGAGACTGTTCGATTAGATTTTGGGGGTCACTCATAAAGTGATATAATGTTATCTTCACAAATGATCCGGCCCAATGCAACACAAAGCAGTTGTAAAGTGATATATGTAATAAACCAGGCAGACTTCTCATAGTGTGCTGGATTATACAAAATGGAAAGTATGTGATACAGCTAGAGAAATATTACAGCCTAAACATGCTGCTCTTGCAGAAATTCAGTCACGACCATGCTCTCAGCAGTGCACCATTTTTATTACTGTTTGTGGAGAATGTTCAAATAAAGAGCTGCACTGGTTGCTATCTGGAAAGACATGTTTATTTTAACCAGGCTTTGGTGTATACATGTGAAGCATAAAAGACTTCCTGCTATTCCCTTTTTCACGCTCTTCAAGCATTGATGGTGAATAGAAGAAGCAAAGAGGAAGTTCAGATAAAAGCTATCAAGCTCATCTTAATTTGTGTTTTTACAGTTCAAATTCTTTTAAATGTCTTTGGAGATCCTGTATTTAGTGTTAATCTTTGTATTTTTGTTTTCCAACTCATTGTGTGTTGTCTTTGCACTTTTTGTTGAATCCTCCCTGAGGACAAATAACTATCAGTTTAGATAGCAGGAAGCGTGACGTTAGTGGAAGTGCGTTAGACTTGCATGCTTATTCATTCGTGGGTCATCACAGGATCAAGCAGGTCAGGAGGTTTTAAGGGAAGCACAAGATGAACTGTGAGTTTTAGTACATAATATGAAATTTTGCCCTGATAAGTTTCCCTCTGTCTCTCTGTAGAACCCAAAGGTTGGGCTGCTCCATTACAGCAAAATGATAATCAAGATTATTTTAGTGATATTGGGATTAGGATTGGATAGTAGTACCACTCCCAAGGGTGTTAAAAAATATCAATGGTATTGCTTGGATTAACATCAGGAAAAAGTCAGCTTTGTAATTTACCCATGCTTATAAGAAATGCCTCAAAGTGTGTGTCCATTTCCATCAGCAGCATCACTGCCTGTGCTTGAAGATGCTGTAAAAGTAATAACAGAACTCCTGTTTATTAGGTAAGGCTAATTTATCAACAAATAAACTGGCTAAAAAAGACACACTGTTTAGACATGCTTATGCCTGTTGTAATGCAAACTATGGTAATTTATGGTTTAAAGACTCCTTAATTCTCCTTTCTGGGGCAAGTCAGGAATTAAATGTAAGTTTCAGCCATGGAGGTCAGGTATATTAATACAGATGTGCAGGACATAGCCAAAGGTTTATGTTGTAAGAGCAAGAAAGAGTAAAAGAGAGACTGTCCTAATGTATCTCTGCTTATCCTATCTTTTTTTAGAGTTGGTAAAAGACACATTTCCTCAAAAAATTGAATGGCAGAAGCACAGTCTACTCACCACAGAATGCTTGTCAGCAAGTGCTTGGCCTGAACTGCCTCATGTCCAATGTGACTTTAATCACATGACCATAATACCACACACTGTGGGAAAATCTGGATGCTTCCCAATCCTGATTGAGATCATGATCATTTATATCATATCACATTATGCATGAACTTCAAGTGATTACATACATTTGTTGTGTTGCTTTTTAGGGCAGCCATAACCATTATTTTGCATTGTACCAGGTCTGACTATCCAAGACCAGTGGTTTCATATGGCTGGGGTCATTTTACCTTTTTTGCTTACCATTGGCCACCTGTTTGTCATATTCTTTAGCTCTCTCACATTCAAGCTAACCCAAGTATGTGATGTGGCTCCCACTGCTCCTCACTTAAATTAAAGTGAGAGCTGTTGAGTGGGAGAGTGTGCTCCATTTACCACACATGACGGCCTGTGGTTAAGATAAGTGCAACACGGCATGCAGAAGAGTAATTATTAAATCTCAAAAACCTTGTTTTCACAATCATGTGAAGCCAAAATTGTAGTTGAAATTGATACTAATTAACTGCCCATATTCTGAAAGTACAATTGAATATGGCCCACATTGAAACATGAATCTTGTGCTTGACTATATTGTATTTCTTATTGTCAGCACTAGATGTTGCTGCTGTGTTTATGCTGCAAACAAACATTTAACAAGAAGAATTTTTTGATGTGCTTTTTATGACCAAATTGAGACAATCATGTTAGTGGTAAACATTGACAGCAAAACAATATCAGCATGATGAATAAGGACAAAAGGATTATGACAGCAAATAGCAGCATGAATCATGCTTCTTTGCTTCGCTGTCTGCTTCATCTCAGGTTCCAATTTAAAAAGCATATCACACTAATCATCTTCAACCACCATCACTCCTGTAGTTTGTCAGCTTTGTGCAGTTTGCTGTTATTTGTGTCTGAATGTGGAGATGAGTCATCAACATCCCCCCTCTCTGTTTTACCAACTTTAATTCACTAGAGATGGAGTATGTTAAAGTGACTCAGCCATGTTTACATTTTTCTGTAAGGTTTCGACAGCCATGTTGTAGGATAAGTTCTAGCACATTCAGTAACTCAAACATGCATAGAGTGATCATCTGTTAATGTTCAATACTGTGTAACCTGGTTTTATCCAGACACAATCAAACTCTATTGTTGTAGTTATTTGCTTAGTTTTTGTGCCACTTTCTTCTGTTCTTTCACCCGATGAACTGCAGACCTGTTGGTTGTTGTAATTACCAGACAGTAATCTGCAATTTTAAATCAAGAGTCAAACTGCTAAGTCTAATTTTCTGGGAACCACTATGTCTTGATTAACCCTATTTCAGGAATGCTTTAGTTGTCTATCTTGATTTTTTTCTGAGTAAAGGGCTCTCCCAGAGACCTGCCCTTTCTGTCAGGGATTGCTTTATCTTCAGCAAACAATCGATACCAGACATTATCAGTATCTCCAGGCTGACTCACAGACCACTTGTATTATTCTTCAACCTTCCCAGTACCCTCTGTTGCAGACTATTTTAAAATAATTCCTGAATTTCCTTGATGAAATTGAGTCTCAAAGCAGTGTTCCAGACTTATTATTAGATTTTAGCATAGAACAGAGTCTGACCACATTTGGATAAGACAGACAACTCTCTGAGTAATTTAAATGAATACAGTTGTTATGGAGTCCAAAGTTGCAGGATTTGGCAAACCCATAGAGAATTATGGGCCATTAGTATTGTCCTTATCTCTCTTGTGGGAATAAATCCAGATACATCATCAGAAACACACTCTTGGCAGAGCTTCAGTCAGTGTGTCATAAGATAAAAGCATCTTATCTTTAATGATTTGTTATTCATCTTAAGGCAAAGCACAAAGGTTATATTTAAGAAAGACAATGCATACAATACGGCTCATCTTGATAACGGTTGTGCCTGACTCAGAGGTCCTGAATTGTGTAGCCCATTTTACATAGATTTTTTTTATTTTTGAACAGTTGTTTAAGCCATAATAAAATGGATCGCTGCAGATTCAATTGATTGCAGCTTAAAACTTGTGTAAAAGCCCCAGACAGGCTGACAGAGACGCTTTGCAAAATGAGTACACTCGCTGCATGTTACTGTTATTGCAAACATCAGTCTTGGAGAGAGAAGTATACATGTTTTAACTGTTTATTGTGCTGCACATTAAGTACACAGACACAAACAGGTGATGTTAGGCTTGTTACCTGGCTGATCATTAGTGTCAGGGGGAAATGCGCATGGACTGAACTCTGACTGAGCTGTTGTCTTTCACAAATCACTCTAATATGCTAATGGTTGCATCAGTTATGTCTCATGTGTGCACTACAACAGCGCATGCATTTAAACTGGTAAAGACGGTGTTGCAAAAATCCATTCTGTGGCAGAAATTTTACCAGTGACTGTACAGAAACCTGTTTACCTCCCACCACTGGGGATCATCCATTAATGTACCCGTAGATTTCCATTATTAACTGTTTTAGCCAACTCTTGTCTTGCACAAAAAGCTCAAGGAAAGGCAGTGATTTGCACTGTACAGTTGTAAAACTTGTTAAGAACAAGCCCTGAATCACTCTTAATGTTAGATTCTTGACCTCACTATTATTTATTATTTATTCATTTGATTTTATTTAACCAGGAAAACCTCACTGAGATCAATAGTCTCATTTACAAGAGTGTCCTGGCCAAGAAAGGCAGCACAATGAACAGAGTTACAGACATGAAATATAACAGTTATAAACACAGATCAAACAAATCCTGAATCACAGAGCACAAATTTATTGGTCAAAACATCTACAACTTGAAGCATCATCCTTCAATGCCTTCAATCTACTTTTAAAAAGATTTAAAGAGACCAGCTCCCCAAGACAAAGAATCTCCTGCAGTAGATTCCAGGCTGCAGGAGTGGCGTACCTGAAACTCCATTAACATCTGTGTCTCTGGCCAGTTAAGCACGTTTATTTATACATAGAGAAACCAATGAATGTGTCATCAGCCAATGTCTGCAACAATTTTTTCAATATTTCTCTCTTTTGTGCTAGCTCATGCCTGCAGATTTTGTTGCTAGTGGTGTACAATTAGTCACCTGGCAACAGCACACAGTTCTCGATGGTGTGTACTGAGTACCAGGCTGTGCTGACACTCAATACACATTCAAGAAGCGAACAAGTGTTCCCCTTTGCTGGGTTTTAATAACCTTGGTGCATTTAGGCTCTCAGGAGTGAGTGCTGTAAGGACACAGCGTCTGTCATTATTGACAAGCAGCCAGGATGAACAGCCTTATCTCATAGTAAAAGAATCCTTCCCTGTTAATCTACAAATGTTTTTTCATTCATGAAGTACACGTGCTGTTTATCTCCTTCAGACATATGCCATGCACTTCTACTCATACCCTGTGAGTTCTTCTTTGTACTTCCCTGTCCTACTTTGGCTTATCTTATCTACAGAGGTTAGACTCTTAACATGATGAGTACTGAGGCTGTAATTGGAGTCATGCAGAAGAGATTTTAGAATGTGTGAACTGTCACCACTTAGCCCTGGTTGGACTTTTCAGGCTCCGCTGAGCCCTTTTGTCCCCAGGTCCTGGACCTGCTGGGAGATTTTTACATTTAGAGTGGTCAGTATTGATGCAGAAATGGCTTTTTGTCTCATTCTGTTTCCTGCTTGTCCAGCATGCACAGTCTTTACTTGTCCCTCCTGGTCACCCATGAATGATACTGGGTCATTTTGAGAGTCATTATTGCAGCCAGTGTTTAGTTTGTCACTGCTGGAGGCAGCTGCAGTAATGCGTCCAGTCCATCCAGTTGTGACCTTTCCTGAAGGACCTCTGTACTGACAGTGATTGAAGTTTTTTGTAATTGCTGTCTTTGTAGAGGTTGGTCATTTCTACTGTTGAGGTGTTTTCTGACAAATTATTGAAAAAATCATTTCAGTGAGCTTTAAATGCCAATACATCAGTATGGATCAATTAAATAGGCATTTGATAAATGACTCAGTATCGTCCATGGAGAGTGAGCATATCAATGTCTGTCGCCATCTTTAAGCCCCTATAGTAGTCTTTTTACTGTCTATGAAACACACTGATAGTTATTTATGATGTACAAAAGCAAATGAGAGATATTTCTGTAGAGTGTTTCTTCTGTGCCTTAACCTTTGACCCAGGGTAAGTACCAAATAAAATAGATTACTACATGCTAAGGGAGCAGCCTTTTTATCTTTTATGTTTTTGCACAGCAGATATTCACAATGAGGGATGTATTTGACTGTTGAAAGTGAAAATTAGATTTTTGTCTGGAAAAACTACCTATAAATATAAAGTACAAGAACAGTGAAGGAATAAGAGGCACTACTTTCTCTACAGGGGGCCAGAATTGACAGACTGCACAACATTAGCAAGTACTGAGATTGCAATATCTTTCCTTCCTGGAATAAATATTGCAATACAGGAAAGACCTGAAAAAATGTTTTTTTTTCATGTACATTTTTAGCCTGCATGATATTAGAACATTGAGTGTGGTTTGTTACTCAGGCCTGCAGAGCTCCTCTATTGTCCTCAAGCCAGATAAAGGGAAACGAGTCTTGAAGAGTCTTGTACTGAGCTAAGAGGCTAGTTGAGCCAACTTGAAATATAAATAAAAAATCCTAATTTAGTGAAAAAATGTTTTTAATAGAAACAGTGGTATACTCCAACCGTGTAAACCTTGTGGGGGGAGTGAATGTGTAATTCATGAACAATCCTGTGCTCTTTTATGTCAGCTGTGGTAGCTAGCTCCTGTTTGATTGCCGGTTTAATTTCCTCTGTCCTTTTTTGTTATTAAATCCACATTTAAAAGGCCAAACTGGTTCAAATGAGCAACAGTCCACCGTCTGTGCTTGGGTGCAGGGACTTTCAGAAAGACATTTGGAGGATTGAGGATTTGAAGGTTTTGTCCGTCACAATCATAGAAGTTCATTCAGAGCACTGCCGAAGCCAGTCAGGAGAAGTGCAATACTGATTTTTTTTTTTTTTTTTTTTTTTACAAAGAACAGCTTCCAGTGTGGTTCTTTGCTCTTCTTTTAATACAGAAATATCTTCCAGTCCTGATAAACCTGCCGCTATGACTACATTCTGGCTAAACTTGTCACTATTTGCCATTGTTGACCAGCATGCAGTGAAACTAAATCCCTCTTTTAGACACTGCCTTGTTCTCCTACAATGACTCTGACTGGTCCAGTTATTCTCTGATTGGGAACAATAGTATCAGCTTGAAGCTTTAAAAGAAGGATCTACATGATGAGAGGCATGGCCAATCCTATCAGCTTTGCAAGGCTAATATTACTAGGGATGGATTGTTTTTCATAAGATGATACAAATGTGAAATAAAATGTTGGTTATTTTTAGTAAGCTGGGCCAATGTCATCTATAAATAAAGATATGTTACTGTATCAGCAAAAGTTGTTCAAAGGATCCATATGATCTGATAATACCTCATACAATCTGGATATAGTGAGTTGCTCTGTATTATTCCACACATCCTTTTTAGACTGTGTAATAATGATTAATTCCCATATTTGTAGCTGAACTGTTTAGATGGTACTTTATGGTGCTGAAAAGAGTTCTAATTTCCGTCCATTAGTCCTGCTGGTTTCAGATCATCTTTTATCAGAGTGAAATATTATAAGACTCTCACAATGTAAGGTCTTGATGTGCTTTGGCAGTTTTGATGTGTCAGTACTTTCAATGTTTTCATGTGTTGTTTTTATCGCTTGATTAAGTTTTGAATGCCAGGTCATTGTAACCTTTTTATGGATCATAAATTATAGAGAGAAAGCTGTGAGCCTGAAGTCCCCTTGCTCAAGTTCATTACTTAATGTCACATGGAAGAAGACTTAATACAAGGGATCATGGGAGTCCTTGTTCTCTAATAATAACCCTTCTTGGTTTCCCATATCACCATGTGGATGTAGTTTAGCTTGTTTCTGTTTACTGGAGCTTTAAAACGTGCATTACTGATCATGAGTATAAGACATTTGACCAGAAAGTCCCCTCGCTTGAGATGAATTGCTCTTCAGTTTACCAAAAAGTCAGGCTGCAGAGTGAATGACAGGAGATATGCAGAAGTTTTTGTTGAAGCAGGCCTCTCTTTCAGGTATAAATGTTTTGGTCTACATACTTATGAATCCCTGTCTACCACTTGGAAGTACTCCCTATGGGCTCTGCTGAAAATAAACATGTGTTTTGAGTCAAGTTAACTCATTTAAATGAAGCAGTAAAGGGCATTCCTTTCTCTGTGATTTTCCAAGCACATGCTGTAAACATGAGACTCAGCTCTTTCTAGCAGGCCTTTGCAGCCTTTTTTGACTTCTTCAGTGCATCCATTCAGCCTGGTATCATACATAGGTGTTATGTTTGCTCAGAAATGTAGAGCATAAGCCCCTTCGAGGTCTGACTTGTGAAAGTAAATAAACTTTATTTGCAGAGCTTGTTTCTTGAATTTTAGAATACCTTGTTGTGTGTCCTGCCATCTGTATCCATCATTTAGCATGCAACAGGTTCAACATGTTTGTCTTGTACTTAAGAAAATACTGAAACATAACTTAGGTATCCCACATGCAAACATGAGATGTTCATTGATTAAAATTGGCAACAGGTGACCTGTTTGCAGTCTCTAAGAAAAATCAGAAGTTGGTCTCTAAACCCATTAGTTATGTTTGAAAAAAGTTGATGTTTTATCACTAAGATTCCTTAACATGACCCCACCCCCTAGTGCTGCAATGATATAAAAACACTGAGTGCTTTAGCATGTTCAGTTCTTGCTCAATTGTAAGTTTCAGTCTGCAGTTTTTACAACTAGCCTTGCCCTCACTCTGCAAGTGCATCTTGCCTGCAAGCCAGAATTTGGATAAATTAAATTGCAGTTTTTGACAGCTGACTGAGGCATATCTGTACTGTGAGTGGACGTTATTCAAGCTCATTTGAAAGGTACATCCACAGCATTCCAGAGCAGAGATTATTCTTTATTATTTTGCAACTTAATTTAACATACTTGGTGATTTTTTTTGATGAATAAAACTTGGCAGGGGCCTTCATAACAGCACAGGGGTTAGCACTATTGCCTCAAAGAGAAGATTCCTGGGTCAAATCCCAGTCAGGCAGGGCCTGTCTGTGTGGAGCTTGCAGGTTCTCCCCATGCACTCATGGGCAGGGATGGAAAGTCACTGATTACATTTACTTGAATTACTGTAATTGAGTAGTTTTTTTGATACTTGTACACTTTGAGTACTTTTTGAAATCATTACTTTTACTTCTACTTTAGTAAATTCTAACCAGAGTAACTGTACTTCAGAAAAATGGTTAGATGTGTTTGAATGTTGCCTGTTGTATAGTGGGGTTCTTTTGCTCATGTTGGATTGTTGTTGTTTTGATGTTAGGTACATTTGCACCATGAGTGAAGGATCCACTGAGTTAGAGTCCCTGCCTATGACTTAAGGTTTTCCTAATATATATGCTGTATTCTTCATCCGTATGCATTACCTTGCTGTGAGGTTGACTCTTGGCTTTGTTCTGTCCAGAGGAGACCCACCTTACCCTGGATCTTACAGAGTTACTGCAGCTCTTTCCATCCATGCATCCATTTTCTATACCGCTTATTCCATTCAGGGTCGCGGGGGGGCTGGAGCCTATACCAGCTGTCATCGGGCGAGAGGTGGGGTATACCATGGACTGGTCACCAGTCAATCTCAGGGCTGACATATAGAGACAGAGAACCAGGCATGCTCACATTCACACCTACGGGCAATTTAGAGTCACCAATTAACCTAATGAGCATGTTTTTGGTGGTGGGAGCAGCTCTTTCATATTGTAAAATTATTTACCACTTTCAAAAGTTTAGTTCAACTAAATATAGTGTGGACCAGTATAGACACTATTCAAGTATTACATTTAACTCTTTATAATCTTAATTAACACTGTTAATTTTGTTGTGTATTTTACTTTAATGTAGAAATGAAACTTTACATAAACAGCCTGGTTGGAGATCTATTCTCTTGTTTTTCTTGCCAGTAAGAAAAGATAAGATTTTAATGAAGAATTCCTCAGTAGCTACTCAGTACTTAAATTCAGCTAAAAATTAAATACTTAAATACCACTGGCTCCGTCCCACAGACCAAAGACATGTTTGTTGGTGTTTTTGGTGACTTTAAATTGAGTTTGAGTTTGTGTATGACTGGTTGGTTGTCTCTATATGCCAGCCTTGTGATTGACTGGTGACCAGTCCAGGGAGTATCCCACTTCCCACCCGATGACAGCTGGAATCAGCTTCAGGATAGCTGATAAGATTTCCAGTTTCACTGACTGCCATTGCTCACCAGCATGCTGTTAAACTAACCCGTAGCTGCTGCCTCATTCTCCTCAAAGGATGCGAACTGGTCCAGGCATTCTCAGATCAGGCACACATGTTTCAGCTTGACACTTTGTGACGGATCTGCTTGATGACAGACATGTAATCAGGCAAGTCCATCAGCTTTGCAAAGCTACGTTTGAAGCTCATGGCACATGATGTTGCACATCTTGCACAATCATTGAAAACACCTTTTGTTATTACAGTTTAAAAATTCACTGTATTGGCTGCCTTATCTGTAATAAGAATTTTAGTATTTGATTAAAACAAGTTGATGAAAAATAGAAAACTCTCCTTTACAGGCAGCTATTCAAAACAATGTCACTTATATCAATCCTTGGAAAGGTCTACCTACTGTAATCTGTCATCTTGGGAGCAATTAGCTGGCCTCTTGTGGGCCTTTCAGTCCCCCACACTGAACAGAGGCATCTGTAATGTGGTCACCTTTAATTATGTTGTCTGCAGGGGGTTTAAACGCATTAAATGGCGCTGCTTTCTCAACCGTAATATTAAAGGCTTTGGTGATAAAGATGGATGCTTTCCTATGAAGAAGTATTGTGCTTTGGATAGTCTCAGACTGGGCTGTGGAATTTACATCCTGCTTGCTACGTAAACTTTCCGAGGGAGACGCGTAAGGTTTCCGTTTACTGTGTTTCCAACAGCTATGACAGAATATCTTTGTTAACCTGACAAGCCTCCTCAGAGTCGTGGGTGGTTTTTGTTTTCTAATAAAGTTCTTTGGAAATGGAGGGGTGCCCAACCTCTTACATGTCAGTGTGGGAAAACTAGGTCTCTGCAGACTTTTTAAGAGAAAGCCTTCTTCACTGTCTCTCCTCAGAGCTCTGGAGCATACAGCTGTATAACCTACACACTCACACTTGTTGAGTTGTACACTAATACTGTTGTCTTTACCCCTTTCCCCTTCCTCAGATGTCCTGTATTCTCACAAAACATTTAAAGGCTCATTTTCCCATGCTACAAAGACAAAGCCTCACAACTTCAAAAGGCAAAATGAGAATAAGATATTATTTCAGAGCATGTTGAACAGAAATAAATTCTGATTTACTTATGTGCATTTGTGCAACATCTGGTAATTATATAACAGACTGTGCAATCTGCTAACATGTGAACATTAATAAGCCACTTGCAAACTGGAGCAGGCCTAAGCTGTTCACCTTCCTGCTCCTACGCTCTTGGCTCAAGACCCCCCCCCCCAGTTAATGTGCCAGATTGTCCCTGCACCATCATCCGTTCCTTGTTATGCTTGTTGAAAGTGTTTAATGTGCTGCTGTGTCTGCTCTGATTCAATCTTTGAACAGCACCATGGGCTAGTGTTCTATGTGAAAGTGTCTTACAAAATTGAAGCCAAAATTATAGGGGTGGGTGGACTGCAAATGGCCATGCACTAGCTGATGCTTGGGGGGAGTATGAAAAACAGCTTGACATGGCTTAATTAACCCGTCAATCCCTCTCTTTCTGTCTCTAATAGAAACACCCACATCAACTGCAAACTCAAGGCTTTATTGTGCCATGGATGGGAACATTAATCCCCTATGGAGCATGTATAAAACTTGGGTTTTGTTTTTTATGTTCTTGTTCCGTTTAGAACTACAGGTGCATCTAAAAACTGGAAGGCCACGAAAAATGTAGTTTTTTCCCCTGTGGTTTAATTTAAGAAGTAAAACATCCAGTTTCATCATTACATAGGAAAATCTTTCAAGACCTTTTTTTGTTTTAAGCTTGATGATTGAGCTTACAGCTTACAAAAATATTAAAAAACCAAACGAACAAAAAATCAGTATCTCAAAAGTTTACGACATCACAAAACACCAGTCCACAAAAAGATTACATAGAAATGCTGACCTTCTGAAAATATAATATATATTAATATGTTTTGGCATGTAGTGAATAAGCCAGTGGCACTGCTGGGGTCTTATGAAGCCCCTGTTGCTCTGATAGCGGCCTTCAGCTCTTCTGTATTGTTGAGTCTGATGTCTCTCATCTCCCTCCTGGCATTTCCCTAGAGATTCTAGCACAGTAAAACCATGGTCAGTGAACCAGTTTTTGGTAGTTTTGGCTCCACTGTGGGCAGGTATTAAGTCCTGCTGGAAAAGGAAATCAGTGTCTCCATAAAGCTTCTCAGCAGATGGAAAAATGAAGTGCTCTAAAATCTCCTGGTTGACGGTTGACAGCACTGACTCCGGACTCAGTGGACCAACACCAGCAGATGACATGGTACCCCCAAATCATCACTGACTGTGGAATTCCACACAAGATTTCGAGTCCCATGATTTCTGTGGTTCTATGATTTTCCTCCAGACTCTGGGGCCTAATACAGGACCACTGAGGAACAATCTAGTTCTTTTTCTCTTTAGCCCAGGTGAGAAGCTTATGATGTTGCCTGTGGTTCAGGATTGGCCTGACGCTGAGAACACTGCACTTACAGCACATTTCCTGTCCGTGTGGTGGCTCTTAATCCACTGACACCAGACTCAGTCCACTCTTTGTGAAGCTCTCCTAAGTTCTTGAATCTGCCTTGTGTGACAGCCCTCTGAAGGCTGAGCACATCTCTACACTTTTCCTTTACAGTCAACTCTCCATGATTATGTTTTGATACAGTACTCTGAGAACAGCCTGCCTCTACAGCAGTGACCTTCTGTGGCTTACCCTTTTTGTGGAGGGTGTCAGTGATTGTCTTCTGGAGATTTGTTGAGTCAGCAGTCTTCCCTGAGATTGTGGTTGTGTGAACTGAACCAGAGAACAGGAAACTTTGCAAATTAGACTTTTCCCTAATATTGTAATATTCTGAGATAGTGGAATTTTAGATTTTCATGAGCTGTAATCATCAAGATTAAAACAAAAAAGTCTTAGAATATTTCACTTTGTATGAGATGAATTATGGAAGTATAACTTTCTGAAGTAAATCACAGAGAAAAAAGAACGTTTTCATGATATTGTGACTTTTTTGATGCACCTTCGTATGCTAATATTGTCCTCTCCAGAAACAGCTCATAAAACTGCAGCTGTAAATACACTGAAGAGGCATAATTGTGTACGCTGCTGCCAGCGTTTGCTTGCTTTGATAACATGTAATCATGCTATTTTATGTTTACTCAGTGATGGCATCTAACCTGCGTGTAAGCGTGTAGCACTGTGTGGTTCATGTTTCTCTGCGTTCATTTATGTCATCAGTAGGTGCAGTGCCATGACATATTTGCATGCTGCTGTAGTTTACAGTAAATATAGCCAGAGGAGCCTTCATACTCTTGGCCACATACTCTTCTTTGAAGTCTTTGTTTACTATTTCTGAACAGGCTGCAGTTGTCATGCCACTTCACTGTGTTTACAGTATGTGTCCTTGTCTGTGTTTAGATGTCAAGCTTCACAGCAGCTCAAGCTGATGGTATCCTTTTAGAGACAAACGTCAGCCTCTTTAGGTCAAGTCTCATCAGTGTTGTCATGGTCGGGCTGTAAAGTCTCGCTGCTTATTGAGCTCTGGTAGCATAAACACTGCATGTGCTGAAACATGAGTCCCATACAGCCTCAAGCAACAGCAGATAATTGCAAAAGGTTATTTCAATTATGTGGAGCTCATCCAAGATTGGATTAGTAGGTAGATGTGAGCAGGACAAACAGAGGCATTAAGATTCTCCGCCTGAGTTTTTGTAAGTTTTGGCTTTTGCAGGCTTGTGGCATTCATGCATTTCAAATCGAAACCTTGGCTGTTTGTCATGTGAGGTTGGTCTACAATAGATGTTTTGCATACTATTTCCATTTTTTCCTTGAGAATTCAAAGGCCATAACGTTAGCAATATGTCGCACCAGTGACTACGCAGCATACTAAGCACCTCTCATTTTTTTTCTTCTTATCAGTGTCAAAATCAAAGACACCTCTTTGATTATATCTTGACAAAACCACAACGTTTTTTTCTAAATTTAGATAGAAGCCCAAACAATAAATGAAGGCATGCGAGCTCTGACATGTTTGGACAGCCTAGGCACAAATTCAAAGTTTAAACCCCTTTTGTTTCCCTTGCAAACATGAACTCTCTATGAAAGTGTTCCTCGTGCTGGTGTATTCTAATATGTGAAAACTTCTTGCAATTTAAGGTTATTATTATCGGAGAGACTTCTGAACCAAGAAGGTAGCTGCTGAACCCAAAGAATTTCTTATCTAGGTGATGCTAACACTCACCAAAGTGTAGTATGTCACTTCTGATTGCTCTTTTAATGATGTGTTAGCAAACGCTCAGGCAGATGGGTACAGTACAGTGGGTAAGAAGCACACAAAGACAAAGATACTACCAAGACTTCCAGAATTGACTGTTTATTAAGATGGATGGGGTAACAACTGCAGTGAAGCCAAAAGATTGAGAGCTACTCCTATCCAGCTGCAGAATCGACCATTAACTCGTGCGTTCTCCATATTAACTAACGGGACATAGTAGGGATGGGTACCTTTCACATTTGTGCCAATACAGAACCAATGCCTGGTAAATGCGAATTGGTACCGGAACGCAACGGTACTCATTTACAGTACTTTTGCATGTGTATGTGCGGTAATAAATGTTATTTTGTTTATATAGAAAATCTAAAAAGTTCTGAAGCTTAGATTCATTTCTCTACATGCTATCAAATATCAAATATATCAAACAGAATTTGTAATGTAACGTCACAATTGTTTTTACAAATTACTCCAACATGAAAAACCTAAACTACTATAACTACCCAGTGCTTTTCTTTATACTGAACCAATTAAAAATCCAGCCCTACTACCTCCTGTTCCTTTCTTTTCCCCTCTTGGAAAAATGTGTGATGGGGTCCATGGAGGGCAAAAAAAAAAGTTTAAAACAAATGAACAATAGAAGATGGGGTCAAAATAAATACATAAAGATATAAAATTTTAGAAATTAAAGTATTACAACCTACAAATAAAAGTAAACCAACTACTTCTTCTACCATGATCTACTGTACATGTACTGCACATCTTTTTTCCTTGTGCGGTTCTTTTCCAACAACACTAACCTGTGAACTTTCTCAGGTAAGAGCAGAGCCTGCTCCACACAGATCCATTTATTGTGTGGCTGTCCACATAGAAAGCAAAAACTAGCCTTAATCTGAAAAAGACATCATGCACCCTGATTCTGTTGCATTCTATTTGTATTCACTGCTAAAATTCATAGAATGTGGCAAATTACTTCATGCTGTGATGAAAACAATCACTGAGGATGGGCCTGTGGCTCTGTAATGCCTTAAAAATCCCACTTGATCCCTCCATCCTGAAAGAGAGCTTCATACGGCACCAGCTGTGGAGAGATGGACTTTTGGGAAGAACTCACACCAGGCAATCCGCACTGTGGATAATTAAGTCTCTGTTAGGCGGCCAAGAGAACAAATGTGTGCTTTTATCTGGTGTATTTCCATGGTTGATATCCACATGATAAAAAGGATATTAGTGCTATTTTAGAAGTTCACCAGCCAGCTCCTTTCTGTACGTCTTTGAGCGCTTGTCGCAGGGTTTTTTTGGCTTACCTTTGTCATAATAGAAAAATATGGTAATATAAAATATGATATGATAATATACAATCATTGGGCTGAAGCATACATTTCCATATAAATCCCTCCTTTTGTCTCTTCTGTTCCTGTGTCTCTTATCTATGTTCTCTGTCTGTTTCCCCAGGTTTCCACCTGATTCCTCGCCTGTCTGGTATTGTACCAGAGAGCTGCCTGCTGATCACGGTCGGCCTGCTGGTGGGGGGGCTCATCAAACTAGCCGGAGAAAAGGTCCCCCCAGTGCTGGACTCAAGATTGTTTTTCCTCTGCTTGCTGCCTCCCATCATCCTAGATGCTGGCTACTTCCTGCCCATTCGGCCCTTCATGGAGAACCTGGGAACCATCCTGATGTTTGCTGTTGTAGGGACCTTGTGGAATGCCTTCTTCGTCGGGGGGCTTCTATATGCTGTATGTCAGATCCAACCAGACAATCCAAACCCTCTCCATGCTTTAGAGCTGCTGCCCTGCCTGCTGTTCGGCTCCATTATCTCAGCTGTAGATCCTGTTGCTGTACTGGCCGTGTTTGAGGAGATCCACATCAATGAGCTGTTGCACATCCTGGTGTTTGGCGAATCGCTGCTTAACGATGCTGTCACTGTGGTGAGTGAGAAAAGTGGCACTGCTGGGATGATAACAGTCTTTTGTTCTCCTCCTGTTTATTACAGAAAAAGCATTTGTTGTTTTAATGATTCTCAAACAGTCAAACTGGGAAAATAAAAGCTTCTCACTGCATCATGACAAGAAAAAAACACTTAAGTTCAACATTTCAACTAAAAACTCTGTCATTGACTGCTTTCATTAGAGGAGATGATCTATTGAATTGAATTAAAAAAAACTGTCTTTTTAATCTTTCAGGTAGCCTTTCAGCACCAAGCCATTGATCCATTCACTGTCTGTCATCACACAATTGTCTTCACTCACAGCACACCAGCTGTTAGCTGGCCCATTCCATCTACCATATAAAGTTACCACTGATGCTAGCATTACATCAACAAGCACAGAATCCAAAAGAATGCTGGGCTAAATATTTACTATAATACTGTTATATAATACTATGATACTCTGCATGCTCTGTCACATGGGGTCTTTGTTTGGATCTCATATGTTCAGATGGGAATTTAGCCTTGTTGCATTTTTAAATAAACGGGACGGCACTGTGCTGTTGTTATATGCCTACACTGCCCCTTTCTAGTTGGTCACTGATACTTGAAGAGAGAGGGAGATTCTGTCTTTCCTGTCTCATGCAGAAAAGGGCCTGAGTCGTGCTGCGGCCCCGGCAGTTGCAGTCTCTGACTTAACAACTGGTGCATGCTGTACCTAAGGAGCTGCCAAGGTGCCCCTTGTCTGGGCAGTTTTGAATCTATCTGTACAGAAGTTTAAATTTTTAAAGCAGAGTAGCTTAGCAAGGTTGAAATACAGTGTGTCAGGTTGTAAGAAACTTGAACAGTATATTAACTAATTGAATACTTTTTGTAAAAGTGCACATTGAAAAATATACTCTATCTAAAATGAAAGAATGGCTCTGTCCAATATGAAGTTAAGATTTAATTTCACTGAATGTGACTGGCTTTGTGACTGTTTATTATGTATTTTTGAATGAGCTGCGATCTGTAGCCTGTTTGCTTAGTAAAAAGCTTGACTGAAACTGTTGTCGGTAAACTTCCAGTATTTCCTGTTACTCTTTTAAAGACTTTCAGTGAACTATGACTTCTTCAGAATCTGAACTCTTGGTTTTATTGCCAAGTGCGTTTCGACATGCAAGGAATTTGTCTTGGTGTCTTTTGGTGCCATAAAAGAATGTAATACTAGCATAATATAAAAGTGGAAAGCTTTTGCCTAGAAGTACTCCTGCTGCCAGGGCTCTGAAAACATTATTCAAACAAATAAAGTCAAATATATGATCAGTATAATACATGGTATGTGCAATAGGAGTGATGGAAAACTGTTCAGTTGTGTAAGAAGAAACAGATCAAATATCTACATTTCAGTAATTAATTTAAGGCAGTATGCATTTAACAGAAAAGGAGGCGTCAGCACTCAAAAATGTCCTTTCAGGTAGTTTTATTTAGGCAAGGCACAACGTATGCGTTTCGACTCGTGGTCTTTTTCAGTGTCTGGATACCTGGCTGAAGAAGACCAAGAGTCGAAATGCATACGTTGTGCCTTGACTAAATAAAACTACCTGAAAGGACATTTTTGAGTGCTGACGCCTCCTTTTCTAGCAAGTCTTTTTGTCGTGCACCTTGAGGAGTTTATTGTTTGGAGGGTGCTCCTTTTTTCGCTTTGTCAGTATGCATTTAACAGACATAACCTAAGTCTGGCTAAGAGGCATAACATTAATGTTAATGTCTTACTGTAAAATCCCTTTATCTAAGTTTTCAAATCAATTTATATTTTCCAAATTTGTGTGTTTTAATCATTCCTTTCCTGCACTCTCTCCCTCCCCTCTCTTTTAGGTGTTGTACCACCTGTTTGAGGAGTACGCAGGTGTCGGTACGGTGTCTGTGATGGATGGCTTCCTGGGTGTCATCTCCTTCCTGGTGGTTGCGTTGGGTGGTGTTTTAGTGGGAGCTATCTATGGGATTCTGGCTGCCTTCACCTCACGCTTCACCTCCCACACACGTGTCATCGAGCCACTTTTTGTCTTCGTGTACAGCTATATGGCCTACCTGTCAGCTGAGATGTTCCACCTGTCTGGCATCATGGCGTAAGTTTCTAGGATGGTTATATATATAGATGGACTTATGCAGACAGAGACCAACAGAAAAATAATCAGACTGTTCCATATTTATTGCTGTCACTTTCCCACCACATTGTCTCATATTGTATAACAATGATTGACCTGTGCTAAAAGTGTACATTTAGGTAATCACTGAGTTTATTCTCTGGCATTTTTCCAGTGCAACCTCGGTGATAATGTTTGATATTACAGCATCATTACAAAAAGTAAAGAGCAGAAGTCAATAAAAAAAGGAAAGAGAAGTTTTTAAACAATATATACAGTATATCTATGTGTGTTTACCAAATTGAACACTACAAAGAGCAATTTCGATTATATAACTGTACACTCACCTCCAAAAGTATTGCAACAATGAGGCCAGTTCCTTTATTTTTGCTGGAAGTATTTGGGTTTGGCATCAAAAGATGAATTTGAGACAAGAGATCAGCATTTCAGCTTTTATTTCCAGGGTTTTTATGTCTAGATCTGATACACACATACATGTCTGTTATTAGAAGATAGCACCTTTTGTTTGAACCCACCCCTTTTTCATGTGAACAAATACACTGGAACGTGTAACTGACAGGTGTGTTTTGTTGCACAGGTGTGTCCTATTACACTGATTATTTAAACGATAAACACCGCTGAATGTCTACACTCAGTTTCACATTTGGGTTTTGCCTGCTCAGATTGCATTAATAGTTAGAGGTGTAACCAACATGGAAACCAGAGAGCTGTCTATGGGTGAAAAACAAGCAACAGTAAAGCTCAGAGAGGATGGAAAATCAAACAGAGCCATTGCACAAACATTGGCCATATCCAGTACAGCCAATTGGAATGTTCTGAAGAAGAAAGAAACCACTGGTCTACTTAGTAACAGATGTTGAATGGGTAGACCAAGGGAAACAGCAGCAGTTGACGACAGAAACATGGTGAGGGCTGTAAAGAAAGATCCTAAAACAACTGTTAGTGACATCAGCAACAACCTCCAGAGGGCAGGAGTGAAGGTATCACCATCTACTGTTCACAGAACCTTCGTGAACAAAAGTACAGAGGACACACCAGAAGATGCAAACCACTCTTTAGCAAGAAGAACAGGAAGACAAGGCTGGACTTTGCCAGAAAGTACAGAGACGAGCCTCAAACATTCTGGGACAAAGTTTTATGGAATGAGAAAACGATGAACCTTTATCAAAGTAATGGAATTTAAAGAAAGATGCAACCAAACTGATTGGGAGATCATTTATCATGCAGCAAGATAAGACCCAAAACAACAGAGGAGTTCATCACGGGCAAGAAGTGAAAGGTTTTAGACAGACAAGTCAGTCTCCAGACTTAAACCCTATAGAGCAATTGTTTAACCTGCTAAAGAGGAGACTGAAGGGAGACACCCCCCAAAACAACCAATAACAGAAAGAGGCAGTGGTGAAAGCCTGGAAAAGCATCACAAAAGAAGAATGCTTAAGTTTGATGATGTCAGGCTTGATGCAGTTACTGCAAGATGAGGATTTGCAACTAAATATTTAGTATTATTCACTTTAATCTTTTTTAAGTTTATCTGTTCCAACACTTTTGCTTACCTAAAAGTTTGGTGTTCTGTTACAAATAACGCTATCTTCTAAGTTGTGAATGAGATCCACTTGGAAATAAAAGCTGAAATGTTGATCTCTTGTTTCATAATGATCTTGGATGTCAAACCCAAATGTTTCCATCTACAGCAAAAATAAAGTAATTGGCCTCACTGTTCCGATACTTTTGGAGGGGAGTGTATATGAGATGTTACTTTGAAAAGTGTTTTGTTTTGTTCTTCATAAAATGATTTGCAAGCATCTAACACTGACATTTCAAGCTTGTTAAACTTTCCATGTACAAAATTTGCACTACACATGTTACCACAGGGGGTATGTTGATGAGAGTTCTGTTTAACACAGGCATCCTTGTGAGTAGCACCCCACTTTGCCGTCCAGGGGGGCAAGACAGACTGTGTGACATCACATGCATATGGTCTATATTGTTTATTTTTAAAATAAAATCAGTTGAAAGTATACAGTTATTTTATCTTGAAAACCATAGTTTTTATAGCTTAGCTGTAAAGTGCATTAATACACACTAAACATCTGCAATGCACTGGTTAGCATGCTGATGTTAGCATTGGGCTTGTAGCCCAGCTTTGTCATCTTTTCCAAGTAAATAAATATATGTTTGTTTTTTATGTTTGTATGTCTTAAAACTTCACAAACACCTTCAACAGTCATCCACCTCACGAGGCATGATGATCTTTTGAATTTTCTTTCAAGATGATTAGAACCCCAGCTCTCAGTGCCATTTAAAGACATCACAGAAGCATAACAGAGGGATGAAGTGACACCGTAACACAGTAAGCTGACAGATGGGAACATGCAGTGTCACACTGTTGTAGTATCAGTATGGATGTCTCAAGGCCCAACAACATAGAATCCTCATTATAGCGCTGTCGTGGAAATGTAAATACCCAAAGATTTTTCATGTATAGATACTCCCTTTAACCTAGACGTAGACTATGCATTCATGACACAGTTTGTGAGCAGACACAGCCTTTTTAAATGGAGTACTTCATGTCTGCTCTGTGGTTAAGTGTGAAATACTCCAGCTGTTTGAGGGACGTCTCTCTAGTGTCGTATGTTTTAATATATAGGTTCTCCCTCAGTGATGAGATGTCATGGCCTATTTCCAACCTTGCCCCTACATAGATGATCTATTTCAGTCACTTCCCCATGCCAGTAACTCAACAGTACAACATAGCAGATTACACTCCCTGTAACCAGTGGTAGAATTAATTAGACTGATCTCACGGCACCCACACCTGTCCTGAATTTATTGGCATCCCTACATGCTCCGAGGTGCTGTTTCTCATCAGCTCATCCTCCAGAACATATCAATCCATTTCCTCTTTGAAGGTGCCAGGAATTATTGATGTTGCAGACAGGAGCTGATGAAATCCCCTCTCCGAGTCACAGTTGAAGAATGTTCAGCTTCAGTGACAAAAGCAAGCTGCTGTCCTCTTGCACCTAGAAGTAAAAACTAAATTTGTCAAGATGCTTTTTTATAACAACTGTTGGTGAGGAAGTATTGATTGCTTCCTTTCATTGTTCGCTCAGAAACCTATAGTAATAAGCAGAAGATACGACATTCATTCCTGGTTTCAACATTATTGATGTCAAAAGTCTGCTGGCATTAGATTGAAACAGAGAAGTGGCAACTAGACAGACGGAAGACATCTGAGCTGATGTGATATTTCTGTTATCAGTTTTGAGCAAGAGCTTTGCAAATACAGAGCTCCTTAAGCGAAGGGTCCTGAAATATGGGGAAAGAGGGTGGAGGAAGACATGCACTAAACAGCACCAGGGCTGGGATTCTGTCCTATGTCTAGTGCAGCGAGGACTCTAGTCTCTATATGTGGATGCCTGCTCTACTAACTGAGCTACAGTGGCACCCTAAAATTACTAGATTTGTCTTATTGGCTACTTTTAAGACATATGTTCAGTATATGTGTATTTTGGAGTGGAAAATTGATATGCCATATATGTTAACTAAGACAAATTCAGCTTTTTAAATGTCTTTATGTTTTTTATTGTTTTGATTTTCCTCTTATTTTAAGTGTAAAAATGTGTTCCTTTCTTTTTTACTTGTATCTGTTTTAATTGTTTTTATCTATTTTATTACTTTTATACAGTTTTATTTCTTTTGTTGCTTTTTTAAAATCTTTTTATGCTTTAATTATTTCATTATTTCTCCTTCTTTGTTTGTACTGTTACCTGTTACCTGCATTTGTTGCTTTAATTCTGCTTTATTGCTTTTATGTTTTTGAAATGTTTCAGTCTCTTAACTTATTTGATTTTTGTCATTTTTATTGCTCTATATCTTTTTTCTTTTATCTCTTTTGATGTCAATTTTATTTCTTTCTCCTCATAATATTGTATTATCTCCTATACATTGCTTTTATCTCTTTTTTGAAATGACTTTTTTCTTTGTGTTAGATTTTTTGGGGATCTCCATTACTTTTATTTGATTTTATTGCTCTTACCATTTTTCATAGCTTTTATCTAGCTTTATTTAATTTATTAATATGGATAAAAATGGATTGCTTAAAAAAACAATTTCTTTTATTGCTTTTTCTGCCTTTGCCTTTTTTTGTTTCTGTTTCTTTATCACTATAAACTCATTTTATTCTTTTGTACTTCTTTTACTTTATCAAGCTGTTTTGTTTCTCTCACTTTTTTTCTAACTTTTTTTCAAAATTTGCTGTTGGTTCTTGCTTGGTTTGGGTTCTGATGGTCTTTTGGTTATTTAAGGTTTTTTTTAGTCTTTCGTCATTCGGTTCTTAAACTTTGATATTGTGTACTCTTTATGTCACAGCACTTTGTAAACCATTTATTAAATCTATTTTATGCCTTTATTTATAGAGGACAACAGTAGAGTCTGAAAAGAGAGATGAGAGAGAGACTGCTATACCATCCGCACCCCTGTATCATTATTTTTAAAACCAAACAAGGTTCTTTTCTTCTCTTCTTCCAGATTGATAGCATGTGGAGCGGTGATGCGACCCTATGTAGAGGCCAACATTTCCCACAAATCTCACACCACCATCAAGTACTTCCTGAAAATGTGGAGCAGTGTCAGCGAAACGTTGATCTTCATCTTTCTGGGTGTGGCGACGGTGGACGGCCCTCATGCCTGGAACTGGACCTTTGTTACAGTCACTGTCATCCTATGTCTGGTGGCTCGGGTCATTGGTGAGCTCCGCTGCACTTTATCCTACATTTACTTCTCTATAAAGTGGTGCTGTGAGAGGATGTGTGGCAGCACTGTGCGAAGAGGAAACAACTGATTATATGCAACAGTTGAAGTTTGTTTACCATTGGTTTTGGACATTAATTCATGTAAGATGTTTGATTATTTGTTGTTTTGATTGATAAAACAGTCAATGAAGGGGTCACTTCTGATTCAGTCTTCAAATATAGCAGATTTATGATTAATTGGCCTTCGGTGCAAATTTAAACATCTTTGGTCCTTATTCTCCAAGGGAAATAAATGTTTTATAATGCCCTTTAAGTGGGTTGTAATTTTCACATAAAGCGTTTTTGTGTTTGAAAAGACCTTTTTCTGATAAAAGAACTGGGAACGATGACAGGCATTCATGTTGCCATCGTGTTTCATCACACAGCTGACAGTGTGAGAGAGGAACCTCCACAGAGGATTTCCATGTTGGCTTCAGGCTGTCACAAGCCCTTCTGTGAAAGAGAGAGTGAAAGAATAATGAGTCAGTTATGGTCAAGCACGTCTTCTATCACATGTGACAAGATCTTGACATGTAAAACAATAGAAGTCATTCAGTCAGTTAAAGGGCCATTTCACTTCTATTGCAGGTTTTAAAGGTTTCCTAATGGCAGTCCCTCACTTCCTGACCCTCAACAGACTTTCAGGATCCATTGCATACATCATATCTGTCTGTCCCTTCTATCTGTCCATCTGTCTTTATCTGATCTCCTCTCCCTCCACTCTTTTCTGTGGGCCAGGCTTTGGTAAATCATTGTGGAGTCATACAAAGTACTCCCACATATACTGCAATCATTTCTCCTCAAACACTATCCCATAGAGAGCTCTGGGCTTTACCAAATGGCTTTGCTTTTTACTCTGAGCAACACACAAAATCCTCTCATGGTGAGCAGTCACTCACAGCTGCAGTGTCAGCCTGCAAGTCTTATCGTAAATACCTCGGATATGGAGCAATGGAATCGCAAGTGAAACTTTTTAAAGCACTAGATGTTTTTGCACGTATAAGAAGGAGAGAAGGGGGTCATGCACCCTTGGAGAGTGAGGATATGAGAAGTCAACAGACAAAATGTTTTAAGCCAATCTAAAAGCTGTTGGTTGTATATTGGGACATTACATTAATATTGTAACTTAGCATTCCATGACCATCTGTCAATCAAAATGTAAGCTGACAATGGTCAAAACTACCAAACCTAAGCTTTAATTCTCATGAATGTTTATTTTCACTCATTTTTTTATGCTTAATGAAGCATCAGATTCCAGAGACTTTAAATTATTTAGCATAAATTTCTTATCTTTGTTGTACTGCCAGCCTCTTTTCAAAGCATGATTTAGTTCTTCAAGTTTGTTCTCTGTCCTTTTGGCAGGCAGCAATCAGTTTCTAAATTACATTGCATGATAAAATACAAGTCTGTGGTTTAAGCAACCATAAGCAGGAATTTGGTTTGGCGCCCATTAAAGGTCTCTGAGTGCAGCTTTGCTACTTTAAAACGAACATAGGGCTGTTATCCTCCTCAGACAACAGGATGGTGAAGCTGGCAAAGATGTTGTTAGAAGCCAAAGAACCATCATATTACCAGATTTTGCATTGGTATGACTGCCAACATCTACAGGCTGTTGTTTTCAAACTTTGCATGTGCAACTGTTGTCAGGTCATCTGTGGTCTGGTTAAAACATGTACAGAGTAATTTATTACATGCATGTTAAGATTGGTTTTATTATTTTGACTTACAAAGCTAACATGAAGATTAACAAGGTGTGTACAGGTGCAAGCTAAAAAAAATTCTTTATGAAAGTTGAAATGTTTTCATGTGATTTAATTCAAGAAGTGAAACTTCCACATATTCTAGATTTATCACTGCTAAGTGAAATACTTCAACTTTTTTTGTTTTAATCTTGATGATGACAGCTTAAAGCTCACAAAAGTAAATAATCCACTATCTGTACATGTTAGAATTTCACAAAACATCAGTCCAAAAAAAGCATTAATGATACAGAAATTTTGACCATCTGCTCATTTATGCACTAAGTATGTTTTTGGAGCTCCTTTTGCTTCCTTAATGAAATTCAAAATGTACTTTTGACTGAATACAGGATTTTGGACCAGTGAGCAACAGTCCAGTTCTTTTTCTCCTTAGCCCAGGTGAGACACTTATACCCAGTCTGTGGTTCAGAAGTGGGCCGACACTAGACACATGAGACTTGTAGTCCACTTCCTTCACACGTCTGTTAGTGGTTGCTCTTGAAACGTTGACACCAGCCTCAGTCCACTCATTGTGAGGCTCCGCTCAGTTCTTCTATCTGCTTTGTGTGACAGTCCTCTGAAGGCTGACCTCATCCCTGTTACCTGTCTTCCTTTTCTTACCACACTTTTACCTTCTGGTCATCTTTCCATGAATATACTTTGATACAGCACTCTGAGATCAGCCTGCCCTTTCAGCAGTGATCTTCTGTGGCTTACTCTCCTTGTGGAGGATGACGATGATTGTCTTCTGGACATTTGTCAAGTCAGCAGTCTTCCTTATGATTGCAGTTGTGTGTACTGAATCAGAGTGAGTGAATAAAGGCTCAGGAAACTTTTGCCAGTTAGACCTTGCCACAATATTCTAATATTTTGAGATAGTGGATTATTTTGATTTCATGAGCTTTACGCTATAATCATCAAGATTAAAAACAAAACAAGTCTTGAGTTATTTTACTTTTTTTGAGATGAATCCAGAATATATGGATATTGAACTTTCTGAAGTAAATTGTGAGAAAAATGACCCTTTTACATAATATTCTAATTTTCTGAGATTGCAACACTATGCGCAGCCAACATATTGTTACAACACATTGTACACCTACCTGCCGCGCAGTAGAGTAACTAGTTTAGATCTGTGTCACACATTGTCAGCTTGGTGTCAGATTTACAGCCTTCTGTTTTGCAAAGCTGTTGCCAGCATGTAAAAGCCTGTCCTAAATCCACTCCTCTTCCATTAGCATCTTAGCAGGGTTGCCAGGTCCACAGTTTTCTGGCGGAATTGGACAACTTTTTACGTTCTTCTACAAGTACTTTTTTTTTTTTTTCCGTGGGTTGAGCGGACCTATTTTTTATGTCTTTTGTGTGAGTATTTAATATCCATAGCAGAACAAGCTACTTTTTTTACACTGAAATACAACTAAAGCCACCAGCAGAGAAACAGGAAAACATGGCACACGGACATGCACGCCACACACAGAGAAGCAGCGTGCCTGCACGTGCACAAGCAATATGTGGTGTGGCAGAGGTTTTACTGGCTTATTTTGAATTTCAGCATTAGGCTTGGGGCTGGTTTTGTCAGACAGACCTGGCAACCCTGCATCTTAGCCTCAGCCAGTATCAAACAGTTGAGGGCGTGTGGTGAGTGAACCTGTGCCGTAAAGCTATACTCTCCTGAGAGAACTGTTGCATGGTGTCAAAGTTGCTTAAAGTAGCTGACCAGGGCACTTTGTGGAAACGGAACAGACTTTCTTCTCCCTGTTAAAGGTCATCATACTATAAGATCAACTTTGAAACGTCAGTTTCAGGTGAAAAACATGTATTTTTGCTTTAAGTGTATATGTACAGTTTTTTACATCTCCAGTCATATTTTTGTTGTATGAGTACTTGCACCAACTAATGTCACTTCAGTGTGTCTCTTTGTGAACCAACTGCATTTTGAAAAAGGACCCTGAAGAAATGCAGTCTTTAGCAAGCTCCCCACTGTTTAGTCTAACAAAGCCTTTTGTCCACATCTTTCTGGCCATCTTCAAAGGCCAGGAAGATAGAGCAATTTAATTGAAAGCTGTGACAAACACTCAGAATTTTAAACACAAGCAATCACATTTTCTCCCTCTCTTGTCCTCTCCAGGTGTGGTTGGTCTGACGTATGTCATCAACCAGTTCCGCATTGTCAAGCTGACAACCAAGGACCAGTTCATCATAGCATACGGTGGTCTGCGAGGGGCCATCGCCTTCTCCCTCGGTTTCCTGCTGGACAAGAACCACTTTCCCATGCGAGAAATGTTCCTCACCGCCATCATCACTGTTATCTTCTTCACAGTCTTTGTCCAGGTAACCGTAACCTTTCCTCATAATAGAATCTCATTATAACCAGATTTGTTATAAAGGCCAGCTTTAATTAAACAGAGAGATTTCTGTGCTTCAGTTTTCTACTCAGAATAGAAATGTTGCGTATAAATGATCTAGTCTCCTTTGTTGAAATATTCAGAGTAAGAGAAGGTGATGAGTTCTTTCACACTTGGAATGTTGTGACTGGTTCATTTGCATCTGTTGACATTAACTACATTGGTTTGAAAGCAGCACCGTTTAGTTGGAGTATATTTAAACCTCTTTCGAAGTTTCTAACACATCACTTGTTTAATTCATGCACAACAAAACACCTACAAAAAATCAGTCTCAGTTAACAATGCTATTTAAAACAACTCAGTTAAATGTGATTGATGTTGTTCTGACTGATCATGCAGAGCATTGAACATCAAACAGACACTCCTTTCCTCAGTGGTTTAATTTGCTTGGTCTCTGTTGGTTTTTGAAGTAAACATCCCCCACTGGTTTAGAAAAATGTCATTTCAGCTTCAACTCCAGAGTCTGCAGACAAACAGACACACAGGTGTGCTTATTCATGCTTAAAATACAAACTCACACAGGGGAAAACAAAATGTACTTTATACAGAGACATGTTTCTCTCTGAGGAAACCTGAAGATGACAAAAACAGTGCATGAATGAAGGATTAGACAAACAGGCAGTGATTGCATCAATATCGTGTGTTGCCAGTTTAAGGACTGTGTCCTGTCAGATAATCCAAATTAAATTGTTGGAAGATTCTTGAAAGTGAGTCAGACCCAGAATGGAAGCAGCTAAAATAAAACCCTGAAGAGATTTTTTTCCTCCTCAGATGCAAGATTAGAACCATGTTTTATTTATGCTGCTGCAGTCTGATGTTGAGACAGAGCTAGAGATAGAGGGTAAAGGCCCCATCACCTGCAATCAGTTGTTTCAGAACATGAAAAAGGGTAAAACAGAGTTTCTATCTGTATATTTAGGCGATACAGTCTAGTTGGCGTAACGGCACCCATGGTGAACAAGATCATGTTTCTGATTATGAAGTTTTTTGCAGCTGCCAGTGATACAGATCATCTATAAGGGAGCTCAACCAATTCCCTGTAGATACTGATCATATTTTGTGTTTTATTAAGGCAACTGATTTAGTGAGCAGTCTACTTAGCATTGCAGTGTACTAGGACCTCCTACTGATAAAAGTCTTACCCAATGAAAGGAGCACAAAAGTCATCAATTTCGAGTCGACAACACGCTTTTACTGACTTTGTTGACTTCTAAAGAGCAATGCAACAAGTATCCTACAATGATGACGAATGAATTTCTCTTCCAAGAAAGTGCATTTCCTTAAGTTCCTCCTACAAACCTACAGTCTCTCTTCTCAAAGTGGCATTTGAACATCATGTTTATTTATTTATTTATTTATGTTTTTACCATTGCCTAATAGTAATTTAGCAACCTGGCCCTAAACACATCCTAATGCAATGGTATGTTGCCTTAATTAGCTGGTTAATCCTCTGAGCCTAATGCTGTCGTATATGGCAAGAAGAAACATGTTATTCAAAGTTAAATCATTTTTGAACTATATCTTGTGACACTAATTTTTTTTTTCTTCTGAATGCCCTCCATTGTGCTATTCTAATGTTGCTCTCCACCCTTTCGTAGCTCTTACATAACGTTTTCTAGTGAGCATGGGACTTGGGTGACTTTCTAGGGTCTTTACAGATTAAATCCACACCAGTAACCCCGATATTGAACTTCTTATTATCCATCTATAATCCATTTTTTGATCATTCCTGCAGCCAGCTCCTTAGCCAACTGCATATAGTCTGTTTGACTCCCACACTGCATTGTGAACGCCCAGCTTGACCTGAACAGTAGGATGTTTAGAGCTTGACTGTGCACCACAGAGTTGATGTTTTACAAACTTTCTTACGGTTAAGAAAAAAGCATAGGGCTGTGAGGGTTAATCAGCTTTTTGTGCCAGCCTTATAAGGATTTCCACACTGGTTTACTGTTTATATTTAAGGAACTTGCTACAGAGTAACAGAGTCTGGGGGATCTAATCATGCCTGCTTTGAGGAGATGGGTGACTGACCCTTAGCAGTAGCAGCAGACAAGGTGACAGATTTCTAACCCCAAAGATGAAGGCGCTGCCTTTTAGTTTATTTTGGTTCACAGTGCTGAAGAATACTTCATTTATATGTACACTACACTGCTCACACGGTGCTGCTGTTAACCTCAGACATCATAGTATTGACATCAAGTTGTTGATTTTAGCAATAAGCAACCAGAAGCATTTGTTTTTATCTATTGATCAAGTATTTCATAATGCAAATCAGGAAATATTGATTGGTTTCCAATCGATAGATATCTTAATAAGAATTACTTTTTAAAGAATTCAAATAGACAGTTGTCATTTTCATTTATCAGCTTCTATGTAGATTTTCGTTCAAGCTATGGTTATTCAAAGCTTGTTCCAAAGGGGGGCAACTGGACCTCAGTCTGGACAACCTCGGTCGATCTCAATTGCCTTTCAAGCTTTGAAAGTTTTAGCTTACTTTTAATGTGATCCCCACTATTTATTTACGTATGATGGGAAAAGACTTTTTTTTTTTCACTTGTTAGCTGACATTTGCTAGATTGTCTAGCTTGTGGTATTGTCAGTATAATTATAAGGAATTTACAAAAAGTATTCATTAAGATTACTTTCTTCTTTTGTTCATACTAGCAGCCCATACTTTATAACCACAGCGTGACCAATTTTGCTATTTAAATGTCAAAGCCCTTGTCCCTCTGTTGTCTCTTCTGTCTTCTCTGTATTCGCTTTCAGAATTTCCAAAAAGGCAAAAAAAAAAAACAACTTAAAATGCTATTTTGTCAGTTTCAGAGATTCATATTGTTACTTAGTTTATTATCCATACTTAAAAAAATATTCTGTTTTTCTAAGTCTATCAAAACCATAAATTGTCTTGAGAAGTATAGTAAGATCACTGGTGTTTACTTATGTAAGAGAATACATAACAGCTGGATGACTAAACATAATGTAATGAAATGACTCCTCGCTCCGTTCTGACATGTCTGTGGTTGCCTTTATTAATCTAAAGTGGGGCTTGGACTTTCCAGATGGAACAACCGTGAAAAAAAACATTCTGTATGTTAAGAGTAAAGTCTTACATGTAGTTATAAATGTAAGTTGATGTTTTGGTTTGGTGTTGTTTAAATGTGCATGAAATGAGCTAAAGCAGGAGTCTTCATTCATTCACTTGAGGATATTACAGTAAACCAGATGGCCGGTTTAATCCCTTTGAGAAGCTGAATGATACACTCAAGCCTGGGTGCAGACAGACACGCTGACAAACACTACTGGTTATTATTCAAGAGAAGTTAAACATCCAGCTGATGTTGATTTTTACATTCCTGAAGTGATTAAATTGTGCCAGTTTATTTTTCCAAATCCTGTTGATATCTGATAAGAAGTAGGTCATGAAATGGAGCCCTGTTTGAGACACATTTTTAGTTTTTCTGAAATAAAATTAAGATTGAAAAAGGAGAAGTGGTTAAGTTATCATCTTAAATGCCTGCCTATCAACATACACTGGAAATTAAGAAACGGTTTGATACATACACAGGTACAAACACAAGCTACTGCAACGTGGTTGTTGTGAAAGGTTGTGTGAAAACCTGCTGTGTTTGTTAATCATCATTACAAAATGTGCCATCGAGGAAGGTGTGATCCTGCTGCGCTTATACTTGACTTCAGGAAATAAAACACAGCCATGGTAGCTCTTTTATCTTAAATATTCCTTAATGGCATTAAAACCAAGAACTGGCATGAAAGATGTCAGTATCAAAGGATATAAAACCATTACATTCAAACCACTTCGCCTTGCAAAGCCACATGTATGCTGTTCATTTCGGACGTGAACAGAATCAGTGATAAGCATGCTGCATAATAAGGTCAGGAGGTCAGACGTGAATGTGAATTATGTTTTTTTTCCCCCCACTCTTTGTCCTTGCAGGGCATGACGATTAAACCCCTGGTGGAACTGTTGGCTGTGAAGAAGAAACAGGAGGCCAAACGTTCCATTAATGAGGAAATCCATACCCAGGTGACTTTAACCTTGACCTCTACTGTTTAAAAATAGCCTTTTATGGTTTATTCATTTTAATTCTGCCTCAGAGCCTTTTATATTAAGCTGATAAATGAACTGTCAGAATTGTTTGAAATGTTTTGACTATTAGGGGAAAAAACTGACATGTACAGAAATCTACCTACTTCTAACAACAAAACTTAAACATTTCCCTTGTAAATGTTATTATAATTTGATTTGCAGTTCATTTGCAGATTGAACATTCATACCTTCTAGTTTTTGAGATTATGCAAAATATGACATCTTCATTCCCATACAAATCTCTGAGAAAGTGTAGTTCATCAAACTTAAACTACTGCTGCCACCTGCTGGCTGTTTGGTGGTACTTAATGTCATTTTCACTTTATTGTGAAGTGTGCTGGAGCAGCAATTGAAAGATTCGAAAATAACTGACAGTTTTATAGCCCAATTTTATAACAGCCACAGCTCAGTTATTTAGCTCTATATAACATGAAGACACAGAGAACATCTTGTATCCTGTATATTGTACTCAGACACATCCGTGACTGACCGATCTGCTGTCCTTGAGTTTTTTGTAAAGCTTTTAATGCTGTGCAGACAGACACACATACACAAAATACACACCCACTCTCACAGCCATCTCTGGGGCTTTGCAATAAGTCACCAGTGCTGGAGGCAAGAGGAACAGGCTGTCCTAATGGCTTCTCCTCCACGGTGAAACAGCGGTGATAAGAGCCAATAGAGCTGGCTGAGGGCAGACTTGGACTGGGCTATGACTCTCAAACAGAGTGCTCCCCAGTCAGTTCTTCAATAAAGAAGCTGTGAAAACATTTATTTATTTCGACAGATGACTAGCTGGAGTATTGACCTAAGCTGTAACGAAATGCTGTGGATACTTTAAATGCATCTTTGAGTACAGTGCTGGGAATTACATGACAGTGCAACAGAATTTTATTTTAATCAGCCTTTATTTAGCCAAGAAGACCTCACTGAGATTAAAAACAACCCTTTCAAGAGTGCACTATCCAAGACAAGATAGTTTATGACAAACAGTCAGTAACCATACATGCGTACACAGTATCAATCAAAACAAAACATTACAAGACATGAAAGACTAGTAACTAATCCTAATAACCCTCACTGCAGTGTGTTTAATGCTGTTTGACCTGTCCTATCAAGTCTTGCCAAAACAAGCACTAGGTCATCTAAATTATGTTACAGTAAGAATTCTAAATCTTGGTAAAGTTTGTTGGTGTACATTAATTTATCATTAGGGTGAGGGTTAGGAATTGGGTAAAGAGTCAGGATTAGGTCGATCAACAAAATGTGCCAAAACAAACAATATGGGGCAAGATTTGATGGGACGGGTCAAATAGCATTGAGTGGGTGGAGCCCAACGTTTGGCGATGCCTACATTGACCCCCCTTATGGGAAATGTCCCCTATTGCACACTGCAGTGAGGGGCTTCTCACTGGAGAGTGACATTGATTAAGTCAGAAGCAGAATGAAGGAGGAGCTGGGGTGGAGGAGGGTTGCAAGAGCGGCTTGCAGAGAGAACAGCAAAGGCTAGAGCACTTTGAATAAGGCAGCATGAGCGCCTTTAGCCACCAGCATGCTGAGAGCAAATCAACTGTCAGCTGATGAGGGCTTGTTTGAGATCAGCTGATCTCAGTTATGGCAGTGCTTGACTCCATGGCTTGCCTGAACTAACACTATATGCAAAATTTTTAACACTATTAATCAAATTCATACAGTTGATTACAAATATTAAAATACTAAGCTAAAATTTATACTCAAAGATAGCCTGGAATATATACAACGATTTGAAAACATGTTGGGTAACTTGGTTTGAAATCAGTCTATAGATTATCCTAAGCAAAACTGGTAGGAAAACAGCCAGGAAATAGTAAGACGTAGTTAAAAATGGTTATTGATTTTAGAATTATCATTATATTTGCATACATTATAAGATGTTTTGCAATATAAACCAGCAAACTAAAAAATACTGGCTCAGTGCCCTTTTTTGCACACCCAGCAGTATGAAATTGTGCAGTCATACAAATGAAAACAGAAATACAGTAAGCTGGTTAAAGGGGAACCATACATTAGTAAGCCAGTATTCATTTTAAAAATGTATAAATGAAGCCCCATTTGTAGGTGAAGTCTCATTTTTCAACCTCAAGTGTTGACACTGCAGAGGAACTTTTCATTCTGTCTGCACTTCTCGGCCCCGCCTCCACATCGCTGGTCAGCTTCTCTATAAATCAGTCTCCTCTGACAATGCAGAGGTAAATTCTGTGGCTCCTCTTAATGACCTGTTCCCATAGCAACGCTGCCTGTCAGACAGTCATCTTCAGGGTTAGTCAGAAACAGCAGGGCGACCTGTGGTGGTCTGAAAAACGAGCACAGCGCTACGTTTCTCAGCTTTTCTGAGCCGTATACTGCCACTGTTAATAAACGCTGTCCAATCAATCACCTGCCTGCTGCTGCTGCTTGTTTTCTCCCATGAACTCCATTTTAAAGCTCATCACCTGCTGCTGTTATTAGTGTTTGCGTACTGTGAGAGTTGGTTACTGTGCAGGGGCTAGAGGTAGGAGATGCAGCTGGGTAATGTTTGTGTTAGGAAAGAGAGCCTGCAATCACGGTTAATTACACTGTCAGTCATAAATTATAGTTTCTTCTCAGGAATTAGATATATCACATTTTGCCTCCTGTTTGTGTACTACACTTGTCAAAAATACAAAAGCAATCAGTCTCCAACCTGCTAAATTGATCATTTTAATGCAACAGATGTGACCCAGCCCCTTCGAAAGCTGTATAATTTAGATGCACGTTTGTTTGCAGACAAATTACTTTTTTTTTTTACCTCGCTAATTCTGTTTTAAATGAATGTGAAAACCATACAGAGAAGACAGCACTGAAAGCTTGGTTTATTCCTGAGTTTGCCTCCTTTTTAAAGGTTGTTTTCTAACTTTATCTCTCCCCAGTTCCTCGACCACCTGCTGACTGGTATTGAGGACATTTGTGGACACTATGGGCATCACCACTGGAAGGACAAGTACGAATATTACACTAATAACACATTTAAGTTTGTTATTAGACAATCTTTCCAGATTTTTTTTATATTACTCATTATCCACACAGTTTAGAAATGTCAAACATGAAGACAAATGCTCATTACCCAAGTCTTAATTGAGACAGGAAAAATGAACAAGAAACTAGTGTTTCTAATTCATACTATTTAAATGTGAAAAGGTTTGTGGTTAATTTGATCATTTCGGCAAAACCAACATTTAGCCCTTTATCACTGGTTAGCACACTTCATTGTGATAATACCAAGGTGGAGAAGATTATCTTGCTAACACTGAAACTGATAATTGGAGATATGCTCATGCTAAGTTTTGTGGAAGGATTTCTGTGAGCTGATGGAGCCACAGCCATCATCATGGCTAACAACAGCTACGAGATTGGGAAAGATGTACAGTGTCTATAATAAGTGTTCACCTGCTCAGATGTTTTATCCTTTTATTGATTTTTTTAAAATAAATCAGTTCTGGTCAATATAATTTGACTTTTTTGACGAAAAAGAAACTACAATAAAACATCTTTATTGTCAAAGTGAAAACAGAATTCCACAAAGTAATGTTGATTGAATAAAAATATGTAATGTGAAATAAATGATTGCATAACTATTCATCCCCTTTACGTCAGTATTTAGTAGATGCACTTTTGCAATCACAGCAAAAAAGCATCCCCACAGTATGATGCTGCCACGTCCATGCTTCACAGTGGGGATGGTGTGTTTGTGATGGTGCGTAGTGTCTTGTCAGGCCAAAAGCAACATTTTGGTCTCATCAGACCAAAGAACTCTCTTTGGAGTATCCCACAGGCCTTTTCTCGAACCCTAGTTGAGTTTTCTTCAACAGTGTCTTTCTCTTTGCCACTCTTCCATAAAGCTTTTACTGGTGAAGAATCTGGGCAATAGTTGTATGCAGAGTCTCTCCTATCTCAGCTGCTGAAGCTTGTAACTCCTTGAGAGTAGCCATAGGTGTGCTGGTGGCCTTTGTCATGAGTCTCCTTCTTGCATGTTCACTCAGTTTGCGAGGATGACCTGACCTAGGTTTGGAAGTTTTGGACCATCACATTTATACTAAGCAAAACTGTGTTTGTGGTTTTTTTTAATATTTACAGTATTTAGGCTCAGCTTAACCCTCAGTTACTTTTCATGTCTTGATATTTCATTCAAAACTGGGATTTAGAGTGATGAGCAGCACACCACAGACAATATAGTGAGTCACCAGCAGCTCTGTGTATGACGCATTTGTTTTTTGTTTTTTTTATGGTGACATAATTAGCAGTTACTCAGGTCTTCATTCATAGGGTCATATGAGTACTGAAATCAGTATAAAATCCCATCCCTAGTGTAAACCAGGGGTTAATGCTCTGAAAATTAAGTTATGGATGTGGATTCATTGTTGTCAGTGATTCTCATTCCCCTAATGTGCATCCGGTTGCTTACATCTCTCTCTTTACCTCTGTCATATTTTACTTCCCTATCTCTTTTTCTGTATCTGTTCTTGACTCCTCTTCTCCTTCAGGCTGAACCGCTTCAACAAGAAGTATGTGAAGAAGTGCCTGATAGCAGGCGAGCGCTCCAAGGAGCCGCAGCTCATCGCCTTCTACCACAAGATGGAGATGAAACAGGCCATTGAGCTGGTGGAGAGCGGAGGGGGAGTCAAGCTGCCTTCTGCTGTGCCTTCCACTGTTTCCATGCAGTGAGTACTCAGAGTAAAACTACATAATGTATGAAACAACCACATGCAGGGCCCAATTCATAAAAATCACTGTTCAGCCTTTACACCCACTAATGAGATGAAAAGAAATCATCGTCTGTGCACTCACACCTAACATTTAGATTTCAAACCTGTTATCAAATCACCCAAGTGGCATGTAAATGAAAGATGTAAATGAAGTCTAGGGATTAAATGCACCTCAAACTGTTTTACAGAGCAAATATTATGGAGTCTCTGTGCTCTGGTGCTGTTTGCATTAATTTGGATTAGCCATCATGCATTAATTTAGGGTTAAAATTGCCACTTTTTATGCAGAAGAGCCTTAATGCACAAAATTCTCATTTAACTAACAACACCACTAATAGCCACACTTAGTTAGTTAGAAATTTTACTGTCTACTAAGAGTTTGAAGCAGCTGTGCCGTTATTGCTGCTAAGGGTCATTCACACCTCCACACTGGCTGTGCCGCAATCGGCCCACAAAGTGCACTGTGGAGCAAATCGCTCCCTCTCTAGTCAGTCAGATCAGTTCCGTTGCACACGCTCCCATCCATCTCTGGCACATCCATGAAGCACCACTCTGTCCGCTCCACCAGAGATATGCACCAGGTCTATTTTCAGAGCTGGCCGTTTCCAAACCGCGTTAGTCCACATAGAGCAGATCGATTCAAACACCTGGAAAGACTTTCAAAGTGTCTGTTGCAAAACAGATTATCGGGAGGTCAGTGGGCCACAGACCTACTATTGTGCTATTGAGGGAAAAAAGTTAGAGTCACAGAACTTACATGAAACCACATGTACTTTATTGCAAACACAAACCTGCTAACTTCCTAATATACTCTCCAATGGTAGAAGCAAAATAATCATGGAATCATTCCCACGTGAATTTGTTCTCCCCTGATCCTTTCCCCTCTTATCACTCATTGACGCGTCTAGCAAGCAAGGTTGCTTGCCTTCAGTCAGAGCAAAATTGCTACACATAAAGTCTTGAAATATAATTAGAATATTATTTTCTGTTAGTATTAATAGCGTTTCAGTCAGTCTGGGGCTGTCTGAGCCCCAGAGGGTACAACTGTCAAAATGTGTATGAACCTGCATCAGATAATTGTTTTGGCCACTTGAGGGCAGTAGAAACAAGCTGTCAACAACTGATGGAAGTGCTCCCACCTTTTAAGGTGATATGGCAAATTTTGTGACAAATGGTGATGTATTTTCACATCCAGCAGTTAAGAAGCAACCTTATGGTTTATTTTAAATAATGTGTCTTCCCATCTGTCAAATGCTCATTCTCCTTTAACTTGAAGTATCAGTCTTTCATCTACTCAAAGCTCCATTTTGCCCAGCAGCTGGTTTCTAGCTGTGCCTCTGTGTTGTTTGGTGTTGAACATGCAGAGTGCAGAGAGATTTTAGGGTCTTTTTTTCTCAGCATACAGCTGCCAGCTGTGGTTCTGTGAGCTGTGGGAGTGAACCAAAACAGGAAAATAGCAGTTTAGATGGCTCTGTGAACCTTTATTGAGCTGATGCAGGGTGGGGGGAGGGGTTACTGTGATTTATCACTGGGATTAACATCATTAACACCATCTCATAGGGCATACAGTTATTATCAAATTGTTGATGATAGTAAGTTTGTTTAAAGAAATATAGTTGTCTTGTTTTTTACCTGTTATACAAGTTTGTGTTTTTGTTTCAAACTTTGTGGTAGCATAGTATTTTTTTTTTTACCTTTAAAATTGTAGACATGATAGGAAATACCCCATGAGGTATGAGAGTTCCTGATAAAGCTGTAGACTGAGCACTGTGTCACTTTTATTTTAATTTCGTGTAGCCAAAGACCATCTTTATTTTAATGGGGTTTTTTTTGTTTGTTTTTTTAAGATGTATTTTGAGGCTTTTTTGCCTTTATTGGAGAGATCAGACAGTGGACAGATTTTGGAACAGGGCTGTGAAAGTAGAGAATGACATGCAATTAAAGAGTCACAGTCCAGATTTGGACCTGGGCTGCCCATACATGGGGCACGACACAATCACTATAGGCCATCTGCACCCTAGACCATCTTTATTTTCAATATGAATGCATCAAAATGGCTCCCCAATTGCTGAGTTTTATCTCTTTTTAACAGTTACATATGATGGAAATCTCTTTGCTGTAGTCTTGTGCCAAATTTAGCTGTTTTGTTGCAAATATTGCATTAACAGCTCTACCTCAATCATCTTCTGGTGGTCCAAAATGTTAATTTTAATAATTTCCCTCTACTCTTTAATACAAGAACCTCTAAAAAGAGAAACTGCTGTAAGAAGCTCCACAAAAGATAGCTTTTAAACTCCACATTTACAATATCAAGAAGTCAGTAATGTGTTATAAAGATCAAGCTTCAGTCAGTCTTAATACTGAGTGTCAGAGATTAAATATGTCAGACGGACTTGAAGACACTTTGAAACATCAGTGGGGTCTTCAGGTTTTAGGCCCGAGTTTGATCACCACTCTAAGCACTACAAGAGTGACAGTTTTGAAATTCACCCTGCTCATATTAAGTCAAGGATTCACAAGATAAGACCTGCCCCTACTTATCACATTTCACATTGAAGAAGTGCAGACAGGAAAGCTAATGTCAGCTCTGATACTTCCAGATTTATTTTACCTTGGCTCAAAGGATAAAAACATTGTCCCGTCACTTTGAATCAAATGCCGACTACATACTGTGGCTCAGTAATGGCACCGTAACAGGGTTCCTCTATCATTATGCCTCTGTACTTGCACATTGCATCTGTAACAGCTTAATTTTGGTGTCCCATGGTTTGGATTACACTACATTACATAGTTGTGGAATACTGAGATAAAGTAGGAGAGACACAGCGTGTGAGAACCTTCCCATACAAACATTAAGGCATCCAAATGCACGCACGGCACAGTGTTGCCTTCCTGACACCAACATTACATAACTGCTGCTTGATCTCTCCATTATGCCTTTATTACTACCTCTAGTGGCAGATCAGGGGAGGAACAACCTAGCCCCAACATTCCCCCTCCTGTGGTACAAAAAGGCATAAGCATCCTAACATTTGTAAACATTTATTGGAGGGATGTCTATTTTCAAACAAGTCCTTACACAGTTATACAGAACATTTAAAAAAAAATTATTACAACCTACAAATGGCAATGTGGAAGCATGGAATGTTAGTGAAAGTATCAGAACTCTCTGAGCAGTCTGATTTGTTGATCCCAGGAGGAAAATCTGAGTGGAAATGATGATTTGCCTTTGTCAAACAAATTGTCATGTGTTTTACTAGACTTTTTGATGTGAACCTGTCTGTTATTGGTTTCACACAGTCACTGATCATCCTTACTTTTTTCTGCTTATTTCTCAGGAACATCCAGCCCAAGAAGCCTCCTGCTGCCAAGCCTGCAGAGAGAGCTCTGCCCCAGCTGCCTAAAGGCCGAGAGGAGGAGATCAGGAAGATCCTCAGAAGTAACCTTCAGAGGACACGGCAGAGGGTAACACTGCTCAGTAGAAAAAGATAAAGATTATTACATGTTCAGTCATTTATGTTCGCTAAAGATGTATTGTCTTGTATTACGGGGACTTCAGTGCAGATCATTTTTCACATTGATTTGCAAGTAAAAATACGCTACTTCCTCTTGCCTATTAGGCTGTAGTGTACTGATTATTCCAGAGTTAGAATATGATCAATAGTGTACTTGTATATGACTTATTGATTTTGGGGACAAAAAAACAGAGTTTAAAAGGCATTTGTTTAATTGTATATGAGCATCATGGTGGCTATAGGAACTCTTTTAAAGACACATTAACACACAAGTCATTGCCTTAGTAGTCATAGAGCTCAACAGTGACAACACTTTCTGGCAGCTCTGGTTCCTGAGATGTCCATTTTGAAATCCCTCATTAGCATTTTATGATTTTCTTATACTGAAATTTTTCAACCTGGAACAAAGCCAACTACCTGAATAGTCTTTACTATACAATGTTTGATTCAGCATAAAAAAATGGCTTTTAGAAACAGAAAAAGAAAAAGGTACAAGACTTTGTGCATCCCTGATTCTCTTCACATGGCTCTTGAGCCACATGTAGCTTTTTACGATGACTTGTGGCTCTTTTAAGTCTTGGAAAAATAATTCCCCCAGAAAACCTTGAAAAATGGAAATGAGCCATTGCAAGTCACATCAATCAGTTTGTTTCCCACATTTATACAGTTTTCAACCTTTATTTTTTTGTCTGTGTATTTCCATCAGAGGTGTGCAAGAGTGAACATGCAGATAAATATTACTGATTCTTAAGAAAAAGACAAAACAGGTTTCAAACTCAACTTTGTACTACTGTTTTGCTTCAATAATTTGAAATCTGTTGTGTTAAGGGCTCAACTACCAGTTATGTGGAGGAAAAGATTTTTAATTCAGCATTTTTCCAAAATATGACTTTTTTCCCATCAGATCTTAATTTTTGTCAACTCTGTCAGACACAGGAAAAAGTCATTTATTTTTTACTTATTAATTCAAGATGAATGTCAAGTTTACAGTCATCTTATATGGTATTCAGAAATGATAATATGTTTTAAAAAAACATTTTCACATATTTTTTACTCTGCAGTATCTCATCTCTAAATTTAATGATTGCCTAACTGTGACTTTATCAAACATATCAAACTAATATTTCTGAATAAAGTAGTTGTTTTTTTTTAAATAGATTACATGGAATTTTAAAAAATAATGAGAAAAGACAGAACAGAGGATATTTAGTTTTTCATAAAATATGCAAAACCATCATCTGATTGAGTTGACAAGTATCTGTAGAGTTGACAATGGGGATAAAAAGTGATGGTTCAAAAATTTTTAACCCAAATAATTATCTACTAGATAAAGAAAACTGATTGAAATAAAAGGTGAAACCAAGCTCTCAACATTGCTCTATTATTTTTTTTTTTTGCGATAATTGGATTCACACCCTCAGGTTTGGATTGTGGCTCTTGCAAAAGTACCTATTGGTTCTTTGGTTGAGTATTGATTTGGTATCACTGGTGTACTTTTATATTTTTTCCAAGTTTGAAGGAACTACACATCCCATAATCCATTGCAATTCCCTAAAATCATTGTTGATGATAGCTTTTCAAACTTCTGAACCGTAAACAGGCCTTCTTTTGGCACCATCTGCTTTGTTATGTTTATTTTGGTAAAAATAAGTTTGAATATATTGTGGAATGCGTTAAACATTTTTTCACCGTGCGGTGATATCACATCATTTTATCTGACAGTGTGAATGAACCCTGTTTTTCTTAAAAAGAGGTTGATGTTACACAAAATCATACCTTCTATTGGAGCATAAACCATTGTTTCACAGTCAGGTAGCTCATGGTAAGTATACTTTGGATGGTTGTGAAATTACAGCTAATGATTAGATCTGCCATGGAAAACTGAAGTGCGTTTAAGTCTCAGTGTTTACCTCTACAGTAGTCCTCATAGCTCTAGTGGTGCCACTTCTGCCCATGCCTCTGACAAAAGGAGAGATATAGGGTTAAGGGTGGTAGTAGTAGAAGTTGTTTTTCTTAATGTTTTATCATTGCCTTTCAATTTGTAAAGAAACAGAAATAAATCATAAAATAACTATCTGGTTTGGCTATTTAAACTTTGATTTGATGTCTGTTTAACTTTGCTCTTAACCTGAGTTTTTAATGTGTTTTTCTTCCTCCTTCCTCAGCTGCGCTCCTACAACAGACACACTCTGGTGGCTGATCCATACGAGGATGGCTTAGGGGACTTCCTTATTAAGAAGCAGAAGATGATTGAGCTAGAGAAGAAGGTAAAAGATCAGCCTCAGAAACAAAAACACCACTTTAATCAAGAATCATCACAACCCTGCTGTGTTGTTTTGTTGAATACTATTGACACCTGGCCTCAGCGTGATTGAACAAAACACATTTTGTTGATTAGTCAGCACTGACTAGGACATTTTTTAACACCACAGCAGAGCCTTATGGACAGTTACGTAATGTAATATTATAGAGTAGATGTTTTATTGTAGGCAGCAGTCTGTGATAAACGAGTAAAAAATACAACAGATGCAGAGCAGCTCTCCTCATTTCATAGCAGCAGCAGTTAAATGATTCTGCCAAAATTATGATTTGTGTTCAAATTAGAGTCCACCTTCAGTCTCTTAAATTAATTTTCTCGACACAAATGGGGCTCTGATTTATTCACACACTTGAACAGCCCTACAGCAACACAGAGTTCCATTTCATCAGCCTGTAATTACATAATGAAAATAGACTGTTGTTTTGGGTAAATCGAATGTGCTGAAGGCCGCTGTGGACTCTGGAGGATTTCTCCAAAGCAACACAAAATTGTAATGGAGTTTCTGTGAGATACTGATCAATGTTGAATTACTGACTTATATTAGAACGGTTCCGCTATTTTTAGTTTAGCTGCAGAGAGTGCATTACTTGTTTTTTGTTTGTTTGTTTGCTGTTTTTTAGTCATAAAGTGTTGTTTATTGATTGTACTGAAGTCAGGTTGTGCACATCATTTCTCAACAGTGGTTTGTGCTATGGATGTCAAATAGGTTTGAAATATTTTTTTTTTAGTTTAAGTCACATTTTAGTCCTAGTCACTCTGTAGTTTTACACACTTTAGTTTTAGTTGTCAAAAACTAAAAAACACTTTGGTTAAGTTTTAGTCCAAAAAGAAAAAAAAAAAAAAAGCCATTACATTTTAGTCAACACATTGTCTTTGCCTGAATTTAGTGCCAAATCATACGAATAATCAATGGGTTCTATGGACCCTGCAAAACCTGGAATACCTGCTTTCTGCTGCTGAGAAGCAGAAGAGCTACAGCTATCTGATAGGTTGTGCTCTCTCTTTCACAATAAGTAAGGAGGTTTATGTTTGGTAGATTATTTCTTTGTTGTATGCTTCTTGGCAGTAAATATTTTGGAAAGTCTGTTTGTTTTCCTTTTTGATGGTGCCACATTTGTAAGGAACATGCATTTGTGGGATGAGCAGCAGAGCTGAGAATGTGGGTGCGCCCATGAAAAATTTGCCAAATACCACTGGAAACCAGGCTTTCCAATGGTATAAGATTTATTGCCAAGTAGCGTTGTTACAACAAAGAAATAATCTACCAAACACAGATTTCCTTACTTTTTGTGCTAAATTTATTTTTAGCCAGTCTTCATCTCATCTTTATAATGGAAAAAAGGTTGCCGACAAAAACTTTTAATCAGATTAAACTGACAAAATGAACACTGTAGAGGTGGAATCATCTGCATTCTTAGCTGCTACTCTAACACAATTGAAGCTGGGCTCCTCTACTTTACTATAACTGCATGTAGCCTTTACAATGATGTAGCATCAGTTATGTCTTCATCCCTTTCTGCTTTTACATCCAAAGGCTCGGGTTTGAGAGATGTGTAAGAAGCTGTTGGGTCTTGTAGCTCTGTCTTCTGGCTAGTTACTTCTGCATGTAACTTGTCTTTTTTGTGTGTTTTATCATGTCTTCTTCTTCTTCATTTGTCGTTGACTAGTGGTTAGCAAGCAGCATTTCTGACTTTTTTCCATTCAGGCATTTTCTTCATGCGACTGCATGCAGTGAATTAGGATAATTTGGGTCGAGTGCAAATACTGTTGCTCCTTATCTGTTTTGTAAGACTGCATTGAAATATTGTTAGTGTGTTTGTGCAATCTAAACATGCTGTAGTACTTTGCTTGAAGTTTTTGTACCTGGAAGTCACAGTTATTGGTTGACTAGGGCTTTTATTTTTGTGGCCATGGTATTGACATAGGTAATTGGTTTAATTTAATTAGAATCATATATAAATTAAATTGCTGGTATCCAACCAACCCTAGAGTATATATTTTCTTTTACTTTTATATTAGAGCTTTATATGCACATGATTTTTTTAAAGTTGACAGAAGAAAGATCACAAAACCACTGCACTCTGATTATTTGCAACAAGAATAACAAGCCTCCTTGTGTTTTCCCAGATTAAAGACATGAATAACTACCTGACTGTGCCTGCTGCTCCTCCAGACTCTCCCACCATGTGCAGAGCCAGACTGGCTTCAGGTAAACACATCCATCTTATCCGCAACCAAATGCAAACACTGGATAGCTTCCACCATTTTACTGAAAATCTCAGAAACAATCGCAGAAACAACAGGACAGAGTTCACCATCATGAGGATTAGACATCCACACTCTAGAGAGCACTGCTACTTTTCTCACACCTGCAGCTACAGATATTTCCCCCTCTCATGGAAATATGTCTGCGCGTGCCGGCCGGCATGTAAACCAGTGTGTGGTTTTTATTTTAGGCAAACATACTGATTTCAAACCTGATCAGCAGCAGAAAGGGAGCAAAGTCGGTCCAGGTATGTGGCCAGTGTAGAGAAGATACCTTGTGATAACCCAGCAGAGCCTAACATGCATGCATCAATCATTATGCTTGTTAACATTCATTAATTGCTCTTTACTAATGTGGGAATCTCATGACTTGATTGCTAGGACACAGCTGGATGATTAATTACTGGCTGTTTACAGAGTTCAGCATGAAACATATTTGAAAGTAAATCTAGACCAGATTGATAGTTGTTATTACGGCATGTGTTGCATTCTAAAGCATTGTGATGTACCTTGTATTATCTTTATAGTGTTGTGAGTATTTGGAAATGTCTTGAAACCTCCTGTGATCTATTTTGTTCAGTGGTTTTAAACTAGTGGCTGTGATACCCTTTTAGTAGAGGAACAAACCCCCAAATATCTGTTTTTTTAAGTACCCCTACCTGTGATGGAAGAATGCACATCCATGTTTTTTGCTAGGGCTGTACTTAACCAATGAAAATCTTGGTCGCCTGAAATTACACCTGCACTCCAAGCAATCAACTGGGGACCTGCATGTTATCTCCAGTTCAGGCTAATTAATGATACCATCTTCGTTGCACCCTTCGGGCTGTCTGAACAAACTAAAAAAAAAAAAAAAAAAAACCAAGCTTTTTGCAGCAGAGCCAACCAGCATGCACCTGCTTCAATTATTTATTTATTATACATGATTTTTTTGTGATCACAGCACAATAACTTACCTAAATTAAGTATTATATACAAAATAACCTCAGATAATGTTTTTTTGTCTGTTAAAAAGATTTCAATTAATGGGACTCACTTGTTTCAGCCTGAACTGTGTAATATAAAGATATAGATTAGGCCCAGTCAGCATGGACGTAAAGAAGACTGCCTAGGATCATGAGACATCCCTGCCTCCCTACTCCACTCTCCACTTTAACAGACACCAATGTTCACATATAAATTATAATAGGATTATCAAGGGACTTAATAAAACATATTTGCTGGGCAAAGGCCGAGGCTGACTCCATTTACCCCATGTAGATGGGGGAAACAGTAAATTTGGCCTGAAACGTCACACTGTGCACCGGCTTCCCTTCTGTTTGAAGTCACTGGTGTGTGACATTACTTTTGTTTCCATAGCAGCAATGGGCGCAACCAAAGTTGTGCTAACTGGACTTGCTACAGAACTTTAGATATGCTACACAAACATGGTTGCTCCCCCACTAAGTCGATAAACAGACACACCTGACTGGACTACAGAGCCCACTGCCAATGTCAGCAGTTTGGAGCAGATCAGTTCAGGTTGATGGGACAACTTTGAAAAGAAAAGGGCATTATGGAGGAACAGTGAGAAAACCTTTTAACATCAGGATATTATTTCTGTCTGTGAATGAACTGTTTCACCTGCACAGTAAAGGACTGGTCACTGTTGTCATGGTGTAGTCTTTACATTAGTTCGTTTTTGTGTCTTTGTGTGGACATAGATGTTTCTAAGATCCTGGGCATGATGAAGGGATTATCTTTAAATACAGATGCGAAAAAACCTCTGCTTTTGAAAATACCCACCTTCCTGTGGACAGAGCCTGAGACACTCGCAGTGCCACTTCAATACAACAGAACCCTGCATTTCCTGCACATAGATGTCGAGTTGTCGATGTGTTTTCAGTTTCTTTAGAGCAAAACCACTGTAAAAAAATTAGGAAATAAAAGCGTATTTCTCTCCTTTACAACCTTTTTTGCAACTACCAGCACTCACTCTCTCTCTCTCTTATATACTTGATCTCCCACCCCTGCAAGCTCCTCCCTCTCTCTTGCTTTCCATGACTGTCCTGTCAGACAAGAGCCCATAGCGTTAACATGTCCTAATAGGTTGCTGCATAAAAATATTTATATTTGACATAAATACATTTTATATTTGCCTAAAAGTTAGCATAGTACTGTATATTCAAAGATGCCATCTTCGAGCTTCTGAGATGCATCGCTACAGCCCAAGCGGCATCAGTGTTACTGCGTAGTTAGGACACAAAACCCATGACGCAGCAGGCATGTGCCACCCTGAGAAGTAGGCTAAACTACATAACCCTAGCTCAACAGGCAGTGATCAACATTGTTTATTATGAGTGGAGCCAGCTTGAAGCTTTGAAGTATGGATCCACCTTTCATAAGCAAGACATGCTCTTAGTTACGAAACAAACATGGTTGTGCATTGGTGTAACTAACGTTGGCAAGGGTATCTAAATTTTCAGGGGCCCATGTTCCTCTACTATTTGTATTTGCTGACTGCTTTCTCCTTCCTTTGTACACATTACGTTCATGCACGCTGGTGGAGGACAGAGTGATGTTATCCTATTGGAAGCTGACTTTCTTATGTTGCACCCCGTTCTGCCTGTAGACCCTCAAGCCTACAGCGTGAAGCCAGGGTCTGACAGTGTCCCAACCATCCATGTAGACCTGGCCTCCCCTCAGTCCCCAGACTCTGTCAATGTGATGGATGAGTTCAGACGGGCGGGCCAGCAGCAGGATGAGGACCAGGGCCTGATGATGAAGCCTCCTTCAGCGCCGAGCAGACCTGAAAAGCTCGGCAAGGCGGATGCAGAGAGAGACCAGCAGAAGCTGATGAGGTGCCTCAGTGATCCCGGTCCCAGCGCAGACGAGGATGAGGACGAACCCTTCCTGCCTTGAATCGCAGGCTGGAGACGGAGGGTCAGACTGACTGCATGCCAGCCTTCACTGGTTAGAGGAGCTGCTTCACTGCTCGAAAAAATCTCTGTGGTTCAGAAACCGAACAAGCCAAAACTGCTAATGCTGTACAAACCAGGAAAGGAGAGGAGAGGGAGAAGAGAAAAAAGAGCCATCACTTTATTATTGTCATCGCTCTTTATTTTTCAGACAGGAATCAAACAGCAGATGCTGCTATTTAGAGAAGGTTTGACAGTCTGAGACATTCAGAAAAGAACTATGCATTACCAAAGGTTTGAACTGTTTCAGTGTCAGATAATTATATTTTTGATTTAGTTTTTAGACTGTTCTTCCTTTCTAAATGATTGCATAGTTGATAGTTTTATGTTTGTTCAAGATTTTACTCTTTCTTTTGTCTTCAAAGCCACATTTTTGAGTCATGCTGGACCTATAGTCATGCATGCAACCAACAAATCAAACTACTTCGATCAAATTTTCACTTTGAAACACAGCACTTAACTTTATCAAACATCTCACTAAAACTGTGCTCTCATGTAACTTGTCACTTGAAATTGCAGGATGACTTTTAGAGTGTAGCTATTTTCAAATTCTTGGCCTTATTTTATGTCAAACCTTTACTTGGTGCATTTTTTATTGTTTCTAAAAATGTGCTTTAATTTCAGGGGTACATAGATAACGAGAAGAACATTGATCTTATTGCAGTCAGAGTTTGTTCCAGTGTTAGGCTCCATGTCCACAGCTTCTGTTTCTTGCACTGGCGGTGCTAATTGTCAATACACAAAGAATGCAGTCCAGGGTTATAGTGCTCAGTGTCGTGGTTGCCAAAGGCAAGGCAAGGCCCTCTACTCAGTTGTTTTTGTAGATGCTCTCTCAGTGCTCTTAGCGCTCTAGGAAAACAGCTCGTCAATGTAACTTCTCCCTCGTTGAGGGGGTGGGACTTCTGATATCAGCTCTAAATGAACAGCAGTGGCAGAGGAAATGGGGATCTGACTCATCTTTTCTAGAGTTTGATTTCCGTACTTACATCTGCTGCAAATGCCAGGAAAGGATATCTGTGCTTTTTTTTGTTTCCAAATTTTTTTCCCTTGAAGGACAAGGAAAATGCTTGGTGCACAGAGCTATTTTTAAACGCAGTTACAGCTACTACTGAGTAGTTAACTTTCATAACCTAGCAACAGTAAACACTGGTAAATAGCGCTCTGTAACAGAGATTATGGGCGTTGCCAGTGCAAAAACAGTGGCTGTGGACACAGGTTCATAAGGAAGTGTGGGCTAAAAGATGGGTGTGTTTAGTTATGACATCTAAGAACCACAGGCAGGACAGGCAGGGATGCAGCACAGATGTTTTGATGTCAGTGAAAATGCTTGAAGTGATAGTTCAGGTTTTTTTTATTGGGGTTGTCTGAGGTACTTGTCAGTAGTAAATATATCAGCCACAGGAGATACATCTCAGCTTGACCCCCAGTAGGAGTGCAGGCACTGAAGCAAGGCTATATGTTGGGGCTGTTTGACAAGCAGATAGAAACAACTTAAATCAGCTTAACTGCATTTTACAAATAGTTAATCATCTCTAACAACTCAAGGGAGAAGTATTGGGCTTTTAGCTGTAGGGTGGAAAATATTATATTCTCTTTTGATATTCAGTGATAATCAGACACAGCACACTTACCCTGACATTGTTTTCTATGTAGTAATTTAAAAGAAGTTTAATAGTGTGTATCGGTGTATAGCCTTGCTTCCTTGTGTATGCTCCGGCCTCTCTCATAGGTCCTTTGCAGATGATGTCACACAGCGGCAAAGGACTCCCCTTGGAGGGCAAGAAATGATTTCTACACTGAGAAATGCAACACAACACAACAAAAAAAGCCATGCTGTGAGTTGTGAAAACAACAATTCTTAAGCTACTTTTGTGTCCAGAAAGTAATGAAATTTCAGGCAAACAGATACAAGTTTCACAGAAAAACAGCAGAGGGCGGGAATTTGATAAAGCCTCTTTCTAAAGCCTGGACAAGCCGCACATGTATGGTCCATTTCCACAAAGCGTTTCCGTTTGTTTCAGAACAGTTTTGTCATGGCTTAGCACATTAAACTCTGATCTTGCCAGTGTTTCCTCAACTGAGGTCCGTCTCACCAGCCTCCAGCCTCACTCGTTGTGACGGTATATCCGTCTCTTTTAAGAAATCCAGATCATTTGGCTCAGCTCAGTAGAGCTGGTTGTTTGGTTCCCAAAAGGCTCTTCATTTGGTCACATTTTAAATAATGACAAAGGATGGAGGAAAGGGAACTGACACTCACATGGGAACTAGCTACAGTAGCTAACATTAAAGAGCCGTTTCATAGCACAGGGTAATTCATGAGTGGCACATCATTACTTGGTTGCTAACCTCACAAGGCTTATTCGTTTGATAGTTAATCACAGTTTCAGTTAAAGCATATTTGTCACAAAATTAGGACTTTTTAATATATTAAAAGGCCTTAGCTAGCCTCTTAACTCAGTACCAGACTCTTCAAGACTTGTTTTCCTTTGTCTGTCTACATGATGCTAAACACTAGGTCTGCAGGACTGAGTGTGATATTGATTGCCTCCTTGCTGGATAAATTAGTTAAATTGTGGTAAAAATCACATTTTTGTAAAGTGTAGGAATCGTAGTCAGTGTATGTTGGAATTTTCTGATGATAAGTGCAGTTTCGAGATCAATTTAAAGCTGAAAAATACTGACTTTCCTCTGTTCCCATTCATTCCTTATGGCTGTCCCCTACTTCCTGTCCCCAGTGGACTTTCTGGATTGCAAACAGCCTATTAAAGAGACCATGCTGAGCACCATCTCCTGTGGCTAATATGGTGCTTTCCATGTTATACCGACTTGACTCAGTTTTAGTACCAGGAACTTTCTTTTCAAATATAGTATAAACTTTGATAGTACCTCCTCAGTAAAGGTGGGGGAGGTCATGGAGCAGCTACGTGAAGCTGCAGTTACATCCAACACAACATCTACTATGGACATCATGGTAATTGTGTAGCTGGTTCTCAGTCTGAAGCTTTTTGTCTCTGGAGTCAGACGTCTTTTGCCGAGTGATGATACTCTCTGACCACTTAGTGGTCAACAAATTTCTTGACATCGTGTTCTAGTGTTTGCTTAGCTCATGGGATCTTACCCAGACGTGATGTCAAATAGAGCACTAGGTACAAAGTACCATCCTTGAGAAATAAAGAGTAGTAGTGAAATAAGTACATGATGACATTTAAGTGACATAGTGAAATAAGTACCTCATACAGCCTCAATTAAAAAAAGAACTACCCCTTTAATTCCCCATCCAAGTCCATTGTAGATCAAATCACATCATTCTTTATGTTTATGGGTTTAATGTGTTACCTCAGCTTTAGAACATCCTTTAAAACTCACTCAAGCAGGTGTTAAGTTGGTAAAAAGTTTATTGTATAAACACTCATCTCATTATCACTTTTCTCTGTTGCTGATTTTATTTGATCATATTTGAATTATATTTACAGTCATTTGCATATTAAATCCCATTTTCAGTTTCCTTAATGGCCTTCTGAGAGGTATTTATGTTCTTCTTCACTGCCCAGCTTGTGAGGGACACAGAGTGAAGGGTTAGTTTGAACACCCTTGGCAAATCATGGCAAAAAAAAAAGTAATACTATGCAGTACAGATATGTAAAATATGTAAAATAATAATAACATCCTATATTTATGAGTACCCTTTAAAAACTGAAGTCTTGTAATCTTGTTATCATACGACACTGACTCAAACCACAGCAAAAGTCAAAACTCAACTCAAACATGGGCATTAAATAATTAGTTATTTAATTTTTGGGAACATCTGAGCAGGACTGAAAATCATCTGCAAGCATGCAAACATAGTTTAGGGTTCACTGTACTGTGTAATGTTGTACAGTGCGTATCATATCCAGTGATGTAAGACATGTTTCCATCTTTAACGCACTGTCAGCTGCTCCCTTATTTGTTGCAAGACAACAAAATATGTAAGTTATCATTGTGATATATTTGCTAAATCATAAGCATTTGATCATTTTAAATGAAACATGAGATTATTTTTGTTGAACTCTTCAGAAAAGCTAAGTGCCACAGCCTGTGATTAGATTATAAACCACAAGTAGTCTTCAACTCAAGTCTCACGACAAATCTCATCTCCCTGCAGGCCAAAGAATTTCCCATATAAAGCATACTTTACTAATTAAAAACACTGATTGTTACTTGTTTTCTACATATTTAAGAGCATTACCCTCATGATCATCTTACAACCACAAAGCTTCTATTACGATGAGGGGAACAAGGAAAGAGAGCTGTAAATCAAATATACCCTTTATAGATACATCATTGAGTAATGACTTTCTAAAACGAAGGCAAAGGCAAACACCCTCTGAGTTGGTTGTTCTCAGCTCTGTGTTTACACTAACATGAAAACATCTCTTAAAGTTAACATGTCACCCTGAGGCTTAAACATGTTTAATGTACTTTTTTTGTATCCCAGTCTCACAGACACTTGATGGTGAAACAGGAAGGCAGGGGTAGAGAAAGGAGCTGATGTATAAAGGAGATGTTTCTAAGCAGAGCATTCGTTTTGGTCTGAAATCTGCCCTGGAAGTCATATAATAAGCCTTAAAAGCATTTGTAGCTGTAAATTCCTTCCTATGGGTACTGTAGTGAGCAAAAAAGCATGTCATTGCACTCATACAAACTTGTACAGTTTTGAAGTGCGTTTGTCCTCTCATTCCCCCTGACAATTTCCCTGCTTCCCATTTTTAAAGAGTATAATTGCAGCAGAGAGACCTGGGAGGGTCAAACCTTAAAGCATGTCATTTCCCGGTTTCCATCAAATTGAATTTGTCTTCTGAAATGTCAGTGAGTGTAATGCAGTGTCAGAGTGGAGGACTGTGCTGAAAATGTCAACAAGGACAGGTTTAGAGAGAAGAGGCTTGTTTTAAACCAAATGGCATGCAGCAATTCCCATCATCCTCAAACACTCCCTTTTATCGTTGCTTAAAGGATACTTCCATGCAGCATTGAACTTAGGATGCTCTGAAATTCACTATCAATCACACCTACAAAAGCCTGAGAAAATCAGTCTCCCCATCTGCAAATGTCGACTTTCATATCTTCCTCCAAAATGCTCGATATTTTGGCCTCCATTTAACTGCAGTTTGTTTCTGTCTTTATCCGTAACAGTCCAGCAGAGACCTATAAGTATGTTTCAGGAAGATTGCAGTAAGTGAAACATTTATCTGCATGTTACTGTGTGAATGCAGAGCAGAGTATTTTTTGTCTGAGAGAACATGCTTCGTACTTTGCCGAAATGTATTTTTCATGTCAAATGATGTGAGTAGAAGAGGTAAATATAAAAACTGTTTAAATTCAAACTACAGCTACCACATCTCTGTTCATTATTCCAAAGACTTTTCCACTTATCAAAGAGAAGGAACACTATTTTCATACTTATTCTTTGCGTATCAAACACATGTATTGTCAAACATTCTCTCCCTTCAATGGAAGAGAAATGTTTGGTACAGGAAACCTTAATCTGAAGCCATACAGCCTATAGAAGAACCTATTTTTTGTATACATAGATCATAATGTTGTCTGCATACAAAGATATTTGCCTTTACTTTTAAATTGCTTGTGTCTTAAAGTTGGCAGAATTTTGTGGAGTCATTGCTGATGTTCTTATCAAATGTGTTGGACTCAAAATGTCAACACTGTCCTCTCACAAGAGTCAGCTACAGCTTTAAGATTTATTTTGCTTTTTTATTTTGCAAAATTTGTGCTTTATTTGTTAAAATGTGCTTTATTTGTCAAACTTTGTTTGGCGTTATAGGGACTTCTAAGTCCCATGCTTTTATTATCAAGTGCTTTATCTGCATCATGTGCATTGCATCACTTTGTGTGCTTTACAGAGGTTTTTAAGGCTTCACTGTTGGTTCTTCATCTCATGTTTACTTTAAACTGCACTCCAGAGGCATTTATCTCTAAACTGTGGAATTCAGACTTGAGGCTGAATTTACTTCAGCAATCTCTAACCAGTACTGCTTATGAGCTTTATTGTCAAATGCAGTGCTCCTAATGTTAAATTGATCCTCTGATAAAAGCTAATTGAAGGAATCACTTCCAATCTGTTACATATGATGGCAAATCGGTGTATTTAAAGGCCATTGTGGGGTTCTTGCATATATTTTATGTTATACAGGCAGAAATATTTTCCATTCATTTATGAAAGCAGAACATTTCAGAGACTTTCAGCTTATGGGGATCAGACCAGCTTTTATGTCTGTGACATTTCTGATTCATCAGATATTCTTAGTTTTTCAAGGCTGAATTAAAACAATATTAAAGTACTTGTAAATACATTGTTCTAATATGTTTCTCATTGTTAATTCTTGTCGTGGAGAGATACAACCCTAATGCACTTCAGTGGAAGTTCTGTAATTCAAACCACTTAATCGATTGGAAAAGTCATTTTGAAGTTAAGCTGGAGATAATACAAGGCTTTAGCAAACAGGCTTTCACGAACTTAGTAGCTGTTCTAACAAAGGGGACTTTGTGTTCTACCCCCCCCCACCCCCCATCTGCTCAGTAGGCTGTCAGATGAAACACAAAAAAGAGGATTTTGTGCTAAAAAGAATAACTTTGAAAGATACTGTGCAGCTGGAACACTGGGATGGATTTCACTTCCATGTGTCCATTGTTTCCACTAAAATTAAAACTCTTGTGAGAAGTTTCTAGTTGGTGATGAAACAGACTGAAATCTGAATATTGATGACCTACAACAGCAAAAAAACACCATCACAACCAAGAATGACATCTTCTGTGTTGTAATTTTTAAAGCCTGTAAACTTTGACGGGGAGTAGGTGTCATACAGTTATCTAAATTATTTTCTTTTAAACATTTTCACTATTTACATTTGACTGTTAACAGAAAGCAGGAAGAGATTTTGAGACCATGAGACCGATAACCGATACGTGGAATTGATGTGCATTTGTTATGACTAGCAAAATGTACTTAAAGTGACAAAAGTAAAACTTCATGTTAAAAAAATCATGGAAAATAATTTAGCACCAGATCTGTCAACATGAGAAACCGCACAGAGCAACACAGTAGCAGCAGGAAAACAGGAAGTGATGCCGTACTCTCCCTGGCACCCAGGCCTCAGTGTTGATTGGCTGGTCACTCTGTGACATCAAACCAGGCATCAAATAAACCCAAAAGGCATTACTTGGTGCAGAGTATTACAGCTCTTAATTATTTTTTTAAATTATAAGTAGAATAAAATGCAGAATCCAATACACATGCATGTATATACATACATGTAAAAAATACTCACATAAGCAGTATATGTTTGAAATGCTTTCAAAAGCACTTTAAATTGTCTTAAGTCTTATGTTTAACTGATTAAATTAGGTACTACTATATTACTAAAAAATATATCACAAAGAAATGGCCCTCCAGTGTGAGAAAAGGTCAAGTGGTCCTTTCAGTAACCAAAGTTGTCCATCCCTGTAATAAAGAGGTGGATGGATGTGTGGATATTTGTATTGTTACATCCCTAAAAATAAAATTGTCCTTGAAATTTTGGAATAGCACAGAAGTAATTGTAGACACTACAGTTTACTTGTTAGTTTGCTATGAACATGATTTCTGCTACAAAGGCTGATATATGCAAAAGCTCCACTGTGTTCCTTTAAGTAGTATTAGATTTGACCTAGCTGGGCATGGCTAATGGTTGCACTGCTGGACAAATACTGGTAAATTATACAGCTAGCAACCACAGTGTGATGCACGCAAGGCCCCATAGTGTCATTACTCAACCACACAAAGTAGTTCCTCTCCGTGCTTTCGTCATCCTTTACCACTTTGCCTGATCCTCTTCCTCTTCCCTCATCATTTGACACCACAGTGAGCACTTTAACAAAGCTGTACCTTTATCTCACGCTGATGTCAGAGAGCAATAAGTGGCTTTAATGGAGTGTACGCATGGTTTTCAGGTGGAATGTACTTGACGGGCCTTATTAACACAGAGGGACCCACAGTGAATGCCATGACTTGATGAAACGTTCAAACATATTTCTCTTTCCTTCATGTTCTTTCTTGTTTTCTTCATATGTTTGTTAAATTTATCTGTCAGTCAACTGTTTGCAGATTTAAATTTTGCAATAATTTTGTTTTTTTATTTTCTATACACATAAATGGGAATATATTAGATAGAGAATAACATGTATTAGAAATTTATTATATTGATGTACAAATCAGAATCTGAAAGATAACATGTGTGCACTTTGATTAACTTTAGCTTTCAGCATTCCACCTCTGTAATGATGACCAGAAAAACTAACAAACAGAGATGAAACCACATCAGATACTATATTCAAGATTAAACTCTGACTTTATAGCAACACTGTGTCTCTGTTTGTGTCTTATTAGGAAATGTCTCCTCTTTAATTGTCTGATTTTGGACTTTTTATCCCTTTATTTGAGAGACAGGACAGTGGATAGAGTCAGAAATTGTGGAGCAAGAGAGGGAGGAGAATGCCATGCCGGAAAGGGGCCACAGGCCGTATTTGAACCCAAGCCGTCTGCTTCAAGGACAACAGCCTCCATAAATGTGGTACACAGACAAAAGCACTACCACAAGACCACCAGCACCCAACAATGTACAGAGATAGCTGGAAAATTATACACCAATTTTTATTTTTATGCCAGCAAAACATTTTTAAAAACACAGTCATGTTTATCACTCTTTTAACAACTTTTCAATGAGCATTTTGTAATAAAGCAGACTAGCTTCTGTTATCTTCAGAGTTTCAGTTTAACTCTCAAGCTTCATAGCATTTCAGTTTGGGGGTCTCCAAGGTAGGGTTTGAGTTTCATAATGCTGCAAACAGTTTCTGTGTGACAAGCTGGGTCTGCAGGAAGGCAAGTTTTGAAAGCATGATTGTTAGCTTATTATGCTTCAGTACATAAAATCTGAACCTGCAAAGTAACTCCTTGGTTTAACTGTCAAACTAATAGTATGTAACACACTAAGTTGGAGCTACAGTTTGCATGTAGCTCTTGAAATTACTGAGAGACCACTATCACTGCATGCATTGAAGCCTTTCTGTTCCAGTTTCTACTGAATTTTAACATGGAGCTAGAGTAGGTAGTCCTGCCACAACTTCACCAACTTCCAGAGGGGGTGAAAAAGTTTTGAAGAAAACAAAGCTCCAGCAACACTTATATAGTAGACAGCAGTAACGGCTGCTGCTGGTATATCTATTATCTTGGATGTAGCTTTGGTGTAGTGACAGTTTGATGAAAAAGGGGCCACATTTCTTTATTAAAACAAGAGCAAAGAGCCACGCTGAAAGCTTTGCTTGGCAGAGAAGATGTTTTTGCACCTCTGCCGACTGACCTCGCCATGAGTTTTATCCACCAACAAGCTCCAAGATTCATTAATTATGGCGTAACCTGTCTGTGGAGCTCAGGTTTCTACCAGAGCTGCTACCTCATTTTGTCTTCTTGTTCTGATTTGCTACCTTGAATGTGACAGACAAAAGGATCCTCTTAACACCCTCTGAGATTTTTTTAAAGTCCTGCCTTCCTTAACACTTTGTCTGGAAGGTTTGCATTGGAAACTGTCTTTCTGGCGTGTCATGTTAGTCTTGCTACATGGACCAAGATCATTCTGGTGCTGCACAGTACAGTTTTTTGTCTTGTGCTGGTCCATGAAATAAGCGTCATCACCCCTGCCTGCTCACCAGCAATGAATTTCTCTGAATGGGTTAGAAATTCAGCTCTTTTAAACACAAATGCAGATCAACAAGAAAAAATAAGGAAAACTTCAGGAGTTTGGTGCATACGTGAAAGAGGTTTGAACATGATCAAGAGGAAGATGGATGGCCCGCATCTTACAAAGACAAGTTAATTTTGGCAGCTTTTTAAATTTAGCTTACTCTTAACGTTAAAATGTTCTTTAATTTTAGCCACATTTTAGTCATTTTTAACCTTTAAAGTTTTAGTCAATGAAAACTCAAAAACATTTTGGTCCAGTTTAAGCCAATGAAAGTCCTTACGTTTCTTTACTTTGAATCAAAGCATGCATTTCCTTCACAGTGATTCCATCAGCCAAGTTGTAAAAAAAAAAAAAAACACTTCTGTTACTTTCCTATCAATACTTTAATTGATCTAAAATATACTGATGAAAATGCTGACCTTAAACACACAGTTGAGAACTATTGTGGATTTTGAATGTCCACCAGTCCAGCACTAGTATTTTGGTCTTGTTTTAGTCTCCATGATGGAAACTAAACTCACTTTTTTCCCACAGTCTAGTATTTCTCATATTAAAAAGGTAGTTGACTCACATTTTTAGTCATAGTTTTAGTCGATGAAATAACCACAGGTGGAACATCACCCAACAGTAGTGTGAAGACAGTTGGAGAGGGCTGCAGAGATATAAAAGCTGTTATTACTTTATTCAACCAAATATTGATTTGTGAACACTTCAAAAACAAAAAACAGTCTGTTTAAACATTAATAAGAACTTGCAATTTGCTGACAAACATTCTTATATTAACCAGCAGTCAATTTCTGCAAAGACCCAGACAAAAACATTTTATTTGGAGGTTGAGAAGTTTTTTGTGCAATAAAGTCAAACTTTTATTCTATTCAGAAAAAAATCTATAAAAGTTAAAGAACACAGGGAGAGCAGTATTTCACATTTGTCTCTATTTTCTCTCTAGATAATGGCAGCACTATACAAAAATGGCTTTACCAGCTGCTAAGTTATTAACACTGTTTGCAAGTGCGAACAGCTCTCCTTTAGTCAACGCTGTGGTTTCAAACACCTGCATTAAGATTTAGAGGCCAGGAGAAGTTCTGCACAACATGATTACAATTAAAATCCAGTGGTATTTAGCGTTCTGGGTCCCAAAGGTACAACATTTTGTGGAGAGTCGGTAAGACATTTTATAATTGGGTACTTTGTTCTGTTTAATTTGTTTCTGCTTAACCCACAACGTTCTGCCTTGTTGAAATTATTGAATTACTTTCCTTTGTATCGACTTAGTTTGCATAAAGCATGAAGTGCTGAAAGGTGAGAAAGAGTATTTGTAAGGATTGTATTTAAAGCTCCTGTTAGGAGTTTTTAGTGGGTTATTAAACACTCAGAAATTAATAGTAAAACCAATGCATGACTTGAACTAGCAAACAAGACCAGAGCAGACTAGACTGACATTCCTAGAAGGTCTTTATTGATGCCTGAAAGCTTTGCTGGGGGCTATGTGGCAGATAGGGCAGCAACACTCAGCAGAAATAGTCTTTTATGTATTTTTTAATGCCATAGATTCAGTGTGAGTTGTGTGTGAGACACTTTAAAATCACAGTATGTAGGAATTTTAGAGTGCTTTGGCACTCATGTTGTCAAACAGGCAAAGCGCGAGAACTTTGTAGACCGGTTGTTCCTGACTCTTTCTATTTGAGCTTGAGTTCCCTTGAGTATTTGCCTTGGAAGTGTATTTTAATTTAGACAGACCATTCTGAATGCAGGACTTAACAGTCTGGTACAACATCCATTTCAGTAAAATATTTGACTGCTTATTGCTATCTTGAGGAGAGTATGTGATTCTCTGGGAAAGCTGCAGCTGCTCTCTATGCGACACTTTGTTTATCCAGCTTCTATTTCCATTAAATGGGACCACAGAGTCTCAATTTAACCAGCCTGGCCTCCCTGCAACATCCCAAGAATGGATATCCTCTATTTATAACACTCTCTCATTTTAATTGTTGGCAGTTGTTGCTTTCTGTTGTTTTCCAGCCGAAGCCTCGGGGCGGCCAAGTTAATTTTACATCTGAAGAGTCTAATTCTAGACTCTAATTACAAGACTTGCTGTTGGCTGAAAATCCTCTTTATGTTTTGCATTTGTAGGCATTTAGCTGGGGCTCATCCAGACGAATTAACTGTAAGTACACAGTAAAACAAGCTTAAAGTCCCAGATCACAAACAATACAAGAAAACAATACTGGACATGTTGTTTGTGAGAGACGAGGTTGTCCCATCAGAGGTCTATGATACCAGTCATGTCAAACAAACATGCAGGAGAAAAATATGAATGTGCTCAGCAGGCAATAAAAGCAGCAAACAGCAATCTTACATATTTTGTGGTTTAGATTAAACAAAAATCAGAAAACAGTGTGTTGAACATTTGATTTCAGAGTTAAATCCATATAAATCTTTTAGAAGAAAATAAAATGTGTTCTATTCAAATAAGGACACCCGACAATATAGCTAGCTTAGTTACAGGAAGTTGCCATACTTGGCTAAGAACAAATTAAGATATGGCAATCTATTAGAGGTATTTCATTTTTATGCTTTAGCTTCTATTCAGATAAATGGATTGAAATAAAGAAAATGAGCTAAGATTAGGAAATACATGAACTGTGCTGTAAAAATATTGTTTGCCACTTCCTGATTTTTTTTGCATTTTTGTCACTTAAATGTTTCAGATCTTGAAACTAATTTTAATATTATAGACAAAGACAATATGAGTAAATACAAAATGCAGTTTTTGAATAATGATTTCATTTATCAAGGAAAAAAACCCAAAGCTGCCTGGCCCCATGTGAAATCATGACTGGGATTAACCTCATTTTATAGAAAGCCGAGTGCAATTTCACTAGCTTCACCCAGACCTGACTACTGCCAGACCTGTTGAATCAAGAAATCCCTTTAAACCTGTCTGACGAAGTGAAGTAGGCTAAAAGATCTAAAAAGAAAAAAAAAAAAGCAACACATCATGCTGTGATCTAAAAAGATTCAAGAACAGATGAGATTGAAGTCATTGACATCTATGAGTCTGGAAAGGGTTACAAAGCCATTTTTAAGGCTTTGGGACTCCAGCAAACCATTGTGAGAGCTATTATCCACAAATGGGGTAACTTGGAACAAGATTTTTTACATCAGTCAGTCTGGAAAGGGTTACAAAGACACTTCCAAGGCTTTGGGACTCCAGTGAACCACAGTGAGAGCCATTATCCACAAATGGGGAAAATCTGACCCATGGTGAACTTTCCCAGGAGTGGCCGGCCTACCCGAATTACTCCCAGAGTGCATTTACAACTCATCCAGGGGGTCAAAACAGAACCCAGAGCAACATCTAAAGACCTGCAAGCCACACTTGACTCTGTTAAGGTCAGTGTGTATGATTTATCGATAAGAAAGAGACTGGGCAAAAATGGCATCCGATGAAAGAGTCCCAAGGCAAGTCCCACTGCTGACCAAAATCTCATTCATCTCACATTTGCCCAAAAACATCTTGATGATCCTCAAGACTTTTTGGAGAATATTCTGTGGACTTACAAAACAAAGTTGAATTTTTTGGAAGGTTTTTTCCTATTACATCTTACATAAAACTAACAGCAATTCATAAAAAAGAACATCGTACCAAGAGTCAAACATGGTGAAAGTAGTATGATGGTCTGGGGCTGCTTTGCTGCTTCAGGATCTGAACTACCTGCCAGGTTGATCGAACAATGAACTCTTTTCTCTGCCAGAACATCCTGACAGAGAATATCCGACCATAAGTTCATGATCTCAGGCTCATGTGCAGCTGGGTAAAGCAGCAGGAAAATAATCTGAAACACACCAGCAAGTCTACCTCTGATTGTCTTAAATAAACAAAGAAGGACTTAGAGTGGCCTAGTCAAAGTCTGGACTGAAATCCCACTGAGATGCTGTGGCATGGAGACCATAAAAGCTCTGTTCATGCTCGAAAAACTTTTAGTATGGCTAAATTAAAACAATTCTGCAAAGCACCTTTACATAACAGAAGCGAGCATCAACTGCTTAGTGCACTGAATGCAGCCGAACACCACACTGCATAAACACTTTTTAAGTTGCCCTCTAAGTCAGTTTTTCTGTGGGCTGTATCAAAAAAGACGCAATTCAGCTCTATGGTAATTTTTTAAGAAGGTTGCACTTTGTGGAGGTTTTGTTTTGTTTGGATTGTAATTTCCTGTTCTGGGTCTGCTTTAGTGTTTTTTTCTGTATACTGAGCATCTTTTGCACAAAACTTTCTTTCAGCATGATGCAAGATTAATCCCACCTTGTCCTATCTTGTGAATCTCATCGTGTCTGTCTTTTCAGCCACAATAATCAGATTCTGTAGGAGTAAATATTTTATTTGAACTACTGCTCGGGAATTAATCAGAAGCTGCGGTGAAAACATGTACAAATGGGAAATAGCAGGTACATACTGTGAGTGACTCGGACATCGGGGATGTTTAAACAGGAAAATAAACACCAAACACTCATGCCAGATATTTAACAGCCTTGCTTGGTGCTGCACATTTATATGAGGGGAGTGAAATGAGTCTGAAAGCTTTCCAAATGGAATGATGCGTCTGTTTATTTAGTCCTATTTTCTGCAAAACGTCCAATTTGTTTGCATACTGGATTTCCATCATGATGGAGGTAGTTAAATTGGTTCTTTTTAATTTCTCTTGACCATACTTTAATGTTTAGAGTGGCTGCCTGTTATGTATAATGATGCAGTTTATTTTGAGAGACTTTTAAACACATGGAGGATTTAAAGTAAAGTCCCCAATATGTACAAGTCTTTCAGTGCAACATGTCTGCATAGTCAATCTAAAATATAATCACTTTTAATATTAGTGCATGCATGTAAAGTGTAAGCAGCCACAGTAACAGCTGAGGTCTCTACTTGCAGCACAAATTGAGCTCCAGTGGAGGGCACTGTGTGGCCATAAATCTACATAGCTCCATATGTGCTGTCATGTCTGACCCTGCTTCTACTTTTTCACTCGCAATTTCACTGTAGGAGTGGTGCGCCTTTAATCAGAGCGCCAGGGAGGGAGTCAGGCTTTCTGTGGCCCTTCTCCATCAGCTTAATGGTGTGTTTGCTGTTGCATCCACTCTCATTTACATGGCTCATATACCCCCTCTAATGTATAGCTAATTGTCGTGTTTATGCAATAAAAACCCCGAACAGTCACATCGACACTCCTCACAAGTGAATGTTCTGATTTTTCAGCACAAGATAATGTAGTCTGAAAATGTTTTGTTACACTAAAAGAACTGTTTTGATTATGAATCTGGCTCAGATGGGTCACTTAGGGGGCTGCACTCACACACAGCAGTTTGCCTTGTCTATAAAAGGAGCAGACAAATATGACTTGACTGAGGCAGTAATGCAGAGCTTATTGTTCCACTGATAGTACTCATGCTGTTTTACTATTTATGTTGGTGGTGTAACATTCCAGTTTGTTAGGTCTCATGCACACACATAAGCAAAGCCGTACAAATCCACAAATACAAGGTAAAGCTGTATCATATAAAGAAGAAGACGTGTGAATACAATCCAGAGACGTTGCTGTCTCCTGTGGGCCAAAGCTCATTTCAAATGGACTGAGGCAAAGTGGAAAACTGTTCTGTGGTCAGATAAATATCTAAAGTTCTTCTTGGAAACCACAGGTGCCATGTCTTGTAGACTAAAGAGGAGAGGAATCCTGCAGCTTATCATCACTGCACAGTTCAAAAGCCTGCATCTCTGAAGGTATGGGGTTGCATTAGGGCCTATGGTGTGGGCAGTTTACACATCTTGAAAGACACCATCAGTGCTGAAAAGTATATAGAGGTTTTAGACCAGCATATGCTCCCATCCAGACAACGTCTCTTGTGTTGGTACAGATCAAGTAAAATGGTTTTTCTGCTTTCATCATTCCAAACTGTTTTAAAGTATGATCCTTTATCATGTTTATGTAATTTATTCATTTTTTACCCTGTCCTGTTTTTTCTGTCTTCTTTATTCAATTTATACTCCAACTATCTTACATTGTTGTGATATTTTTTATGATTTAACTTTATTAATATTGATTAAAACTCAGTAAATTATCTGAATAATCCTATCATAGTAGAAGTTGTGCTGCTACAACAAATCTATGAGATGATGTGACCCAGCTTCATCAGGTACCAGAGTCCCAGCTTGTTGTAACTGGACCCAGTATCCACAGAGGTTAACATTTGGTCACCTTTTACAATTTCCTTTGTCAGGACTTGTATATCTCTCCAACACCATGCACCAGGGTCAGATGGAAAAGAAAAAAGCTATCTCTGATATTTACGGCTCAACATCAAGAGTCCTGCCAGGCCATGATTCCCAATGTCAGAGGATGCTTTGCAGCGGTGCTTAGAGAAACAAATCGTAGGCTCGGTGACATTATTAATCTGGACACGCTGGCACAGGCCAATACATCTCTGCCTGCTGTTTGATGTATTGGAACGAGCAGAACACAGAGATGGACTTTTTTCATTGGCATCTCTTTTGATGAATAAAACATCACTGGGAGTTGGGTATTGAATTTTGAATAAGAGCAGAAATAGTTTTGGATTAGAGGACATAATTTTTCTGTGACCCTCTGCAGAAAATGTTTTAATGACAGTCAGCTGTTTTAGGCATTTTCCAGCATACTTTTGAAGACTCGTTGGTCATTTTTGTACCCTTAATCGTCTGATTTTACTGCGCACATTATCTTTTCTTTGAGGGCAAAGAAATGAATAGCCTACTATCTCACAGCACATCTCTTTATGACTCATGATTTCATGCCAATTAAGCCTCTTAAGGGCACAAAATCATTGCTTCCATTTCCTAATGCACTCTGTTGTAAAAAAAAAAAAAAAAAATCTTACCAACTGATCAGAGCATTGACAAAGCCCAGCTAAGGGATGCATCTTTATTACCCACGTGTAAACAACTTCACATGTTGCGCCAGATTTCCCTCTCCATGCTATGAATTATATTTGTACATGCATGGAGCAGTAAAGATGCTGTTTTTTTATGTGGGGGTTGCTGGTGCTGCATTGCAAAAAGCCAAAAGTAACCATGTGTGAAATTTCTCCTCTGAAATTGTGGACAACAGCGGTCTGTTTCAGGGCTAAAAGTGAATGCTAAGTAAATAAGACATGACTTCTGTGGGAGCCATTTACCTTTATAATCCATTTATTTTGGTTGAAAAATGTCCGCGCTTTGACTTCACCCTTCTCTGTTGTGGTAGTGGTGAGACTGTATTGCCTGGCTCATCTATCCTCGTGATAAACTGGGCTGTCACCTGCTGGCGCGGCTTCACGCGAGCTCAACAACTGGACTCATGTATAACTTGGCCTTTTGAGAAATAGCTACTTGATGTGTCTATTAAGTTGTCTTAAAAAGGCTGCAGTTGGTATTTTAGGCTGCTTGAATCAGCATAAACTTATGAATAATCCATAAGATGAAATTCATCCTAAATGCCACAGACATTATTGGTATTCCTGTTTTTACTCAATCTAGTGCAAGCCAATAAAACAGCTCTGCCATAAATTTTACTGAAATCTATAATGTAAATTTATCCTTGTTAACACTATATGTGCTGTGTGAAGTTGAGCATGAACATGAAGTATTGTTGAACTAGGGCATAATTACAGGCCTATAGTGCAAGGTGTCTAATATGGGCAGAGATAGAAGTACAGCTTAAATGACAAATATAAGCCACAGCATAAACTTATACTTGGCCAGAATAATATAGGCCACGAAGCCCTACAACTGTTTAAATCAATGGATATTAGTTGCTTTATTTTGAGGATAAAAGTTAAAACAGTTTCCTCATGGTATTTGATAGCAGTCTGCCAAAAAAATGTTGATGACAGCTTGAAACATTAGCAATTAAAGAAATTCAAAGTGATGTAAACTGTTCATTAAAAGTAATGGATAACATTTGCCAGTGTTAGCTGCTTAACAGTAACAGTTTTACTACAATTTTTGAATAAGCTAGAACTTAATGAAATATTTAGGCCTCAACAAGTGGCAAAGAAATGTTGTTCAAACAGTCAGTTAAAGAGGAATCGGTTAGCCAAAACTAATGGATTTCATTAGCTAACAGTGGGCTAAGCTTCTTAACACTTTGCTTAAAGTTTCAATACCGGCTAGTTAAAAGTGATAAGGAATAGAATAATGGAAGTCAACACCACTTGTTAAAAGTATCAGACAACAGTTTAAAATCTTCAAAATATGTAGCTTGAAACATTTAGTCTATATTGAAAGGATAACAGTTAAACAAAAAATGAAAACAGTTAACTAAAAAGAATGGATAACATTTGCAACTGTAAGCTGCTTAATAGTAATAGTTAGCTAGAAGTTTGGAGTAAGCTAAAGTATTTAAAAATAGTAATGTTAAAACAGTGAGCTAAAATGGAAACAGCGAAAATGTATGGATTTAATCAGCTAATAGTAGGCTAATGCTTACTTTAACAGTTAGCTTAAAGTTTGGATACAACTAGCTAAAGGTAATTAGGTAGGCTATAAAATAATAAATGTCAACACAGCTTGATAAAAGTAATGAAACTGCTAAAGGTATTTGATGATGGTCCACGTAACATTTAAATAAAGGTTCTTTTTTAAGAAGGGATTAAAGTTATTGTAGCTTAAAGTGATGAAAACAGTTAAAGTAATAATGTCTGCCACCGTTAGGTAATGCTTGACGGTAATAATTAGCAACATGTTAAGAGTAAGCTTAAACTAATTGAAAATACTGAGGCCCCAACATGTAGCAAAGTAGGTTAATATTGTTAAAACAAAGGATCTAAAAGGGAAAGATGTTGCTAAATCTTATGGATTTAACCAGCTAATAGATAGCTAATGCTAAAGTTAACAGTTAGCTAAAAGTTTGGATAACAACTAGCTAAAAGTAATTAGGCATAGGATAATGAAAGCCATCAAAGCTTGCTAAAAGTAATAAGAACAGTTAGCTAAAAGTATCTGGTAACAGCAAAAAAAAAAAAAAAACAAAAAAAACAAAAAAAAAACTTGCTATCTTGAAATGATAAAAGTTATAGTTACCTGAAGTAATGAGAACGGTTAAAGTAATGGATAACATCTGCTGCTGTTAGCTAATGCTTGATAACAATTAGTTTAAAGTTTTAAGTAAGCTTACACTAATTGAAAATATTAAGGCATCAATATGTAGGGAAATGACGTAAAACGGAAACATTTTGCTTAAACTTTTGGATCTAATAGAAGGCTAATACTTAAGTTAACAGTTAGCTAAAAGTTTGTATAACAACGAGCACAGTGTAATTAGGCATAGAATAACAAAAGCCAACAAAGCTTGCTTAAAGTAATAAAACAGCTAGCTAAAAATATTTGATGACAGCTTAAAATTTTAATATACGCGGAGTGCTTTGTTTAGAGGATTAAAGTCATACTAGCTTGAAGTGATGAGAACAGTTAAAACAATGGATAACATCTGCTGCCATTAGCTAATGCAACAGTAACAGCTTAAAGTTTTGAGTAAGTGAAAAGTTTCTGAAAACATTGATGCCTAAACATAAAGTAAATGTAGTTTTGACAGTGAGGCAATGAAACACCTAGCTAAAACTCATGAATTAAGTTAGCTAATAGCAGGCTAATGCTTATATGCTCACAGATAAATGTTTGGATAACAACTAGCTAAAATTAGGCAACAAAGTCAACACATCTTGCTAAAAGTAAAAAGCGAAATTGGTGAAATGGCAGTAGCCACATTATGGCTAGTAACCTGCTCTAGATGTAGCTTGTACCAGCTACCAGCTACTTCAGGTCTCATCAGGTTCATCTCGCTAACTACTGACAGCAGCCGATGCTGGCGTACCAACTGTCAAACCTAGCTTGAACCCAGCAAGAGCTGGTCTAGCTGGTTGCTAGTGACCAGCTCGAATAGGATCTTTCAGAAAGGAACTAACTGATTGGATAATAGTTAAGCAATTAGCAATGATTGATAATGGATAAAATATTGAGATAATGGGCATAAAATAAACAGTAAGAGTAGTTACCTTATTTAAAAGTCAAATAGCTTATAAATGGGTTAAATGATTTTTAATAGCTTACATCAATGTGGCCTTTAAAAGATCCAAACAGTTAAATGGCTGAGATTAGCCTACGAAATGGAGAAATTATTGAAACAGGGAAAATTAGGCCAATGGTTGCATTGTTATTTAAAAGCTGATTGGTTAAATAGTGTGCTAAAAATGACAAAACAATGATAGTTTGATAAATGTAGGTTCATGAATAAGTGGCTGAACTTGTTAGCAAAAGAAAGTGTCATCTAGAAAGACTGAGATTGAAGACCAAAGCATCCTCAATAGGCAGACTCCTCGTGTATGAATTATTGATTGTAACAACAGCCACATGTAAGCAATAATACCAATTTACATTCAGACGGTAACAGGAGGGAACTCTACTAATTGGATGATGCTGAAAAGGTTACGAATCACTGAGTTAAAAAGACACTCTATAATTACCTCAAGTGTGAATTCTGTTTTTATACACAGTTGTTTAGCACATTAGACACATACAAGCTGCACATGCAGAAACAGGATCCCACTGATATTCACTAACGAAGAAATGTCAGACTGAGGGGCTGCTGCCAATGAAGCAGAGCCTTCTGAGTGGTTGGGGGTTCTGTGCCTTGCATAGGGGCATCTCAGCAAGGACCTTACAGCCTGTGCTACTGCTGCTACTTATACTACATTACACTGCACAAACATTACACCACCATCATTTCCTGTGACCATAAAACTAAGTTTATATTTGATAAATGATGACAGTGTACATCATTGCCATCATATTTTATTGCAGACTGGTTGTATTGGGTTGCATCAGACTGTGAAGGTGCACCTAAAGTGTCAGCTTTGTGTGTATTGTAGTTTAAGGAATGATGAAATGTGTAATATTCAGGCATCATCATTTTACACAGGCGCTGAGCCAACACAAAGCCCCTGTCTCCAACTACAAACTGTCCTTTTGTCAGCAATGAAGCCCACAGAATGCTTCATAGATTTACCTACTCTCAGAGGAAATGCTCTTGGATCACAAAATAAAAAGGCTAATTCAACAGTTCTGTCTTCTTTACCCCCTCTGTTCTTGAAATTACCGACAACCGGTCTGACTCAATGAAGTTCGCTTAGGGAGATGACTTAACAGTGCAAAATGTAGGGTCAAATGTAGTACAAATTACCTTAAAATTAGCTCATCCAGCCATAGGCACCTGATGATGACTACAAAACAGCCTTAGGAGTTTAATGTGTCACACTGTAATAAGATTTTATTACTTGTAAAAATGTTCACTTTTATATTACATTAATTTTTCATATAAAAGAGGAGAAGAGGGGACGAGTGATGATATCTGTACTTAAGGTTCATTTGGAGTTCATCAGACTTCAAAGACATCGTCAGGAACGTCAATGACACTGATGGTCCACACTGAATACGCTGATTGTAACAGTACCCCGAGGCAACTTCTGGACAGCAGGATGACAATAACCCACCTGGTCTCAGAGGACCACTGGAGGCCATTTGTAAAGGAGGCCAACTTGTAATTAAAGACCTATACTGAAAGCAATCAGACCTTTATTTTCTCATTCCTGCTTTCAGGTGCATTAGCTGAATTGTGCTGTGTAGGCTCTTCAGTAATGGCCAACTCGTGGGCCAATCTATCTTATTTAATCCTAAGAAAACACTGTGTTTACAGTTTGAATTATTTTCTGCTTATGTAAACATTATGGAAATGGGCTTTTCTTAAGTTAAGATGCATGATTGTACATATTTTTTTATTATACCAGGGTGTTTTATTTGAGCGATAAATTTGAAATCAACACTTAAGTTCATTCTTGACCAAAATGTCTTAAAGGCATTCAAAACTCATGCTCCTCTTTCAGCTTTTTCCATACATTGTAATGTTTAACCTCAGCTGGTAGAGTCTGCTCATTTTGGAAGTACTGAAAATATTGAGCTTGCATGCCAGCAGATACATCTCCATGACAACTGGGCAATTCCATTTGCTGATGAAGATACAGTGAATCTGGCCAGGAGCCCCAGATGAAGCGGCTTGGTTGACAATAGATAACAAAATTTAGTCAATTTGTCAACATTTGTCAAAATGTACAGAAACTGCATGTAAATAAATGTATGGGGTTATAAAGAATTTGGATTGAAATTCATAAGCAGAACCAGTGTTAAGCTTTGAAACATCTCAGGGTCAAATGCAAGTTGAGAAGATTTCAGTTAGCATTACTGTAGTTTATACCGTAGGATATGTATTATTTGTGAAGGTCTTCTAGTATTCACAACAGTGTAAGCTGTTTTCTTGGATCTAAAATAACTGTAAAAAGTTGTGGAGCTATTTAGACAACCCTAAACTTGCTTTGAAGACACCGCCTATTGCTTAAAAGCAGTTCTACCTATTTGGTGTGAAATATTACCTTTACCTTGTACACACGTATTCATATGGAAGCCTATTTCTGCCACTTAAAAAAGGAACAACACAAAAAAGAGAAGAAGTAAGTAAGGTAATTATTATTATTTTTTTAATCTTGAATCAAAATTATGAGAAAATTAGCCAAAAATATTTTTAAAATCCAAATGACATAAAAGAGAGATTAAAAAAAAGAGAATTAAAAAGTCAGATTATGAGAAACAAAGCTGAAATTATAAGGTAGAAAGTCAGAATGATGAGATATGTAAATTCTCACTTTTAATCTCATAATTTACTTATCTCACGGTTATGACTTTCTATCATAGTATATATTTTTAGTCTCATAATATTGACTTTTTATCTCACAATTTTTACTTTAATTCTCTCAATTTGAACTTTAACTCATAATTTTGACTTTACATCATGATTTTGTCTTTTAACTGATAACTTTTATCTCATTATTTTGACTTCATATCACATAATATGAACTTTTTATCTTGTAATTTTAATCCTTAATGGCATAATACTGATTTTTAACTCAGAATTTTGACTTCATTTATCATAATATTATCTTTATATCTAAAATTTCAACCTTTTAATCTCATTTACTTTTCAATTCAGACTTTTGACATTCAATCTCCTTATATAAATTTTATTCGTTATCAACTTTTTAACTCACAATTTTGACTTTATATTTCATAATTTCAATGTTTTAACTTACATTAATGAATTTTTGACTCATAATTATGAATTTATATCTCAGAATTTAGAATTGTATATAATAAGTTCAACTTTTTGTCTCATTATATTGACTTATTAACTCATAATTTGACTTCATACCACAAAATATCAAAAAAAGTTTCTGTTCAACATTCCACTTTTTATCTCATAATGTTGACTTTTTAAACTCAAAATTTTGACTTTAAATCTAATAATTTTATTTTTTCAAATAACAATGACTATTTAAATCATTAATTACAATTTTCATTTCATAATTTTAACTTTCATCCCATTATATTAACTTTTCTAACTCATTGACCTTTTTAAATCATGAGTTCAATATTTTCTTAAACATACATACAATACATTTTATATATTTTTTTCTAAGTGGCAGAAATAGGATTCCATATGTTCACCACAATATTCAATTCATGTGTCATTTCAATAAAAATTCATTGTTGCTTGGTGAATAAATAAGAAATAAATAAAATGTTTATATTTTAAAGGGCACAAAAAATAGACATTGTCATATATTCTATGATTTAAAAAAACATCCCAAGTTGAACGCAGGAACTTAATTTTCTGTAAAGACTTCATTTAAAATCAACAACATCTCAAGAAGTAGTCATCAAACTTAAAAAAATGTTTTGTCTTAAAATAGCATCCTTGCCCTCTAAACTCAAACACTATGACCCATTTCAATGGAAAAAAACCCCTTTAAGTTTATATTAAAGCTCCTGAGGGGTGTTTTTTCAGCTAAATGTAAAAAGGCATGAATTTCATATTAATGCGTCTTAAGGCCGGCTCAGGCTACACAATTTTTTGGTCAGTCATGGTAGCACTAACCTTCCCGTCTGACCCATTTGGGCCCGGTAAGAAAGTGACAGGACCAATCAGCGACAAGGGGCAGTACTTTTTTCGCGGCAGAGTCGTGACGTAAGCAAGCAGCAACAAGAGGCCGGTGCAATTATGGCAGAAGAGCTAGGCATGGATGCTGCTAAAGCATCAGTTTTATCAGAACTTAACGACATTTCTTGGTTAAAAGAAGAAAAAAGAACAGCAGTGAGTTGTTTTCTTTAAAAAGCAACAAAGGTCATGTACTGACATGTCTGTAGTCGCCATGGTTTGCATTATTCCTCGGTAGCTGCGCACGTGCACTTGGTTGCCACTGCGTCACGTGTTTTGTTGCTTTGATTGGCCCGTAAAGATGTGACAGACAGAACGTTCATCCAATCACACTCCGAGTTTTTTTCAAATCCTCTGTTTCCCAAAAGCTTAGTATTGAAGCTTTTCCAGATGGATGTGTGAAACACATCTGACGTGTCAGGTTATGGTAGCCCCATGTCAGACTTTGCAACGAAAATCTCATCCTGTCTTAGTGGACAGCCAGGCAAGTGTGATCCCGACCATTCATCACCACTGTCTTTACGACTGTGTGCAGGACAGAAATGCTTTAAACAAGCAAACAAGAAACAATTATGGACTAGAGTTTTATCAAGAGGAGGACTTTATGGATGACTTGAGGTATGAAGGTGATGACCTCTCAACAAAATAAGCCCATTTAACCATGCCAGTACATACATTGTCACTGTCATGGACAATTCAGGCAAAAGTACTTACAAATCAAATGACAGAGGGATTAGAATAACAGTGTACAGGGAAATAAATAAAGAAGAAATAATGTTAAATAATAAATAGATAAGTAATTCAATCTATGAATGATAGAAAAAATATATATTAAAAATTTATCCATGTTTGAAGGGAAACAGGTTCATACAGAATTTAACAGTTAACGTCATTTCCGGTGAGAAGTTATTTTAGTCAGTTAGCTTAAAAAGGCTTTTAACATTTTTGGTAAATACCTCATGTAACGTGTTTATTTTACCTTAAGCATTTACAGTCATCTTCAGGGAATGAAATTCGTCCACACCGGGGCTAATTTAGGTCAAAGGACTATCTTGACTCTTCATACTTGGTTAAGTTGTGGTAGGTTTTGACATTAGCAATTTGAAGCCGTTAGGCAAAGTTGTCAGATGAAGACTGCTGCTAAAGAGACAACTGGAGCATGTAAACAAATGACTGACCTGAAGGAGTGACAGGTAGATCATCAGGTGGGTTTCTCACTACACCTGCTCCACCAGAGAGAGGAGTTAGAATGAACAGAAAGGTAAATGGACCCCTCTGTGACGGACTTAAAATCCCTGTTTTAACGTGTTCTCTTTTATCTAAATGTATTGTTTATTTTATTCCTGGGGTTGGTAAGACATGTGCAGCAGATATCCTCTTCTAAGGGCTTTTCCAGGATTAAACAAGCTCATTTTCCTCAGGGGTGTGGATGAGTTTCTAACATTACACGGAGCCATTCAAACCTACTCTTCTTTTGTTCAGGGGGCTCAACTGTGTTTTGATAAGTCGGTCTGAATATCCATCAAGAAACCCGACCAGCCCACTGGATTGCCGAGCGATGGACCATTTCTTCTCGCTCCCTCCTCTCCTCTCATCTCCTCGCCCTCCCTGCACTATATGTTACACTTCCAGCCCCTCTCCTCGCTGTTTTTACGCAGGCGGACGTCCACGGCACGGCGACACAAGCGCGCTACAGGCGAGAGAGAGAAAGAGAGAGAGAGAGAGAGAGCGAGGCACTGTAGGCAGGCAGGCGGGGAGAAGGAGAGAAGGCGGCGGGTATCGGAGTGACAACGCCGCGGTGGTGCTGTCTGTCTTTGTTCAGGAAACCCGGCGTCGGACTGGATGTTGGATTTGTTTCTCGTTCTCTGGATTTGGATCATCAGGGGCTAGGATAACTTCGCATGGGACAAAACCCGCCTTCTTTTAATGTCATCCAGCGATTTGTTTCGCCCGGCGTGTTGACGCCAGAGGAGAGGAGAGGAGGAAACGGGAGGCTTTCCTGGAGGAGCGCGATTGACAGATAGGGCGACATGCATGTACACGCGTTTCCGTCCAGCAGCTGTACAGGATAGACGCACACAAACACTGCGTTTTGTTTTCATGTGAGATTTCCGGAGCTTGTAACGCAGCAACGTGGCTCGGTTTAACGGGAACAAGGAAATGATGCTCGGCTGCATGCTTGAGGATCTGCACCATATGGCTGTGTGTTAATATCGATATGCACGGCGTGGAATAATGCATCGAGACACAACTTTACCCACGTTTTACGATCTCTCCTAATCAAAGTGCATTTATGTGTTAGCCTGGCGTGTGCTCTAGTAATCCTGTTATTCTTGAATATAGCTCAGTGCTTCAGTAGACGCCAGTGCCATTTATCTGTCAGCCCCTGAATCCCCGTGTTGGTGTATGATTTACATATTTAACCAAATCCTGCTGCGCATTGATGTCTGTGATTGCGTTGCGAAGATAAAACCTCAAAGCTGGTGAGCTGTGCTGCCAAATGATTGCTAAACTGTAGATGTAGGCAGGCCTAACCTTCGCGTATGCAGATCCAATCGATAGCGAGATAAAGACAGCTCTGGCAGGCTGTTTATGCTCCTCTGGAAGTGTCACGGGGGTGTGTTTAAAATCCGACATATCTATTTTTTTAAACATTGCCCCCAGGCAGCAGGGAGGCAGAGAGAGAGAGGAGGGGAGACTGTCCAAACGCGGTGCAGTCTCAGAGAAAAACAGTGCAAGGCGACGTCTCAAGAAAAGTTTCAATGGTTTTCCGAAAGTTGCCCGGTGTGTCGGCATCGGGCATGGGTCTACGCCTGTCCCAGAAATTCGTCTTTCTGCTCTTTCTCTCGGGTTTGGTAACGCTGTGTTTCGGGGCCCTTTTCTTTTTACCCGACTCGGTTCGACTAAAGCGCATTTTTCTGTCCAAAACCGAGACCCAGCCTGTCACTGTCGGCTCCGGGTCCGAGAACGATGCCAGGGAGCACTTAAAAAGACCCAAGGAGCAGGACCACGGTCCGAGGGGCATGACCCCGGCCAAAGGAGAGACGAGCAGCTCCAAACTGAAGAGCCTGAGCCGCAAACCGCCCGTCTCTCATGAGGCTACTGAGGAGAGACTCGCCGGGGGGAAAGCGCAGGAGGATTTCACTCTCCCCAAGTCCAAGACGGAGTCTTCAGGCTTGGATAAAGCGACCGCTTCGGACCACAGCTCGGATACTTTCAGTTTCCAGAAGTTCAAAAGGTGTCTGCTTAAACATCCTTTGGGGAGGAACAACGGTAAACCGAGCGACCCCAAGACCAACGAGCGCCGGGAGAAAGTTAAAGAGGTAAGGATGTGTGACAGAGAGCCTGCAGGGGCGACATGACCATTACATGTTTGAACAGTTGACATATAATATCCCCTGGTGTTATGTGGAAGTGCTGTAATGATGTGGTAGGGATTCTGGGAAGTAAATGCTGAGGTCTTAGGGAGAACCAGGAAGTGAGGTCTGGGGTTATATGAGGACAGATGTTCTACAAGATGCATCTTGTTACATCTTGCAAGGATCACATAATATGAGCAGCCTTCCTCATCCACATAAACAGCTATTAGAAGCTTCTCATTGCAGACAAGTCAGAGTTGGTGCATGCTGTCAAAACACCACAGAAAATCACATCAGCTTTAGTTAAATATTTAAAAAATAAAGCAGGCATACACTCTTGAAAGAAGTAATCATATTTCCTTTGTTGATTTATCTGACTATCAGACACCACACAGACGCTCTCTCCATAGAAGTAGTGGGACGGTTGTTTGCTCAGCGCCTGTCAAACAGACAAAATAAATCCCTCTCAATCATATCAGTTGTCTAAATTTACCCATGCAGTGCCTTTGGAGAACAGCGGCAGGACTAAAGATAACTCTGATGTCTCTGCTGTCTGTCAGTGACTTTACAATGAAGTCTAATAGGCCATAATCAATCAGAATGAGCAAAGGAAAGTGTGCTCAGGGGAAGGGTTGTGATGTAGCTTTTCATAATGTAACCAGTTTAGAGTTGCAGTGGAAAGTACAGAATTGCATTCATGCATGTTACTGTAATTTAGTAGCTTTTTGTGTGCTTGCACTTAAAATATTATTTTTGGCTTTTATGCCTTTATTGTAGACAGGGAAACAAGGGGATTACATGCAGGAGAGGAGGCAGCGGCTGCATTTGAACCCGGGCTGTCAGCCTCTGCACATGAAGCGCTCAGACATAACCACAAGGCTTCTGGCATCCCAATGCTCATACTGTTTTTGAGTAGCCGGCCACTGAAATATATTTTGGGAGAAGTGTTGTACTCTACATTTAACATAGCAGCCACTGCTGAGAAGTAAACATAAATAAATAGCAAAAGAGGAGGGCCAAGCTTTACATCGACTACTCGACACGATCAGGTCTTTGGCTTACTTTTCCACATGGGGGTCAGTGGTGGGTGAGCGATTCCACATTACATCCAAAATTTCTGTTGGAGTGAACTTCATTATAAAGATGTCACTTTAAACAACCAGGAGGGAGATTTATATTCTTCTGTTTTTGGATAATTTGATCTGTCCTTTGGATAAAAGACAAATCAAATTTTACATCTAATTTCACTATGCATCAAATAACTACTTAGTGCTCTGTGTTCACTTTCAAATTGAAAACTTTTTACTGAGTTGATTTATAGATCAGTAATTTTACTAAGGTAAATTTTAATCAAAGGGACTTTTACTTTTACTCTTTCCAGCCTCACTTCTTATGGGGTTGAGTAGGATTGCATTTTTTGGGGTCGTTTTTTCTTCAAAATTTTTGTATGTTCTCTTTCTGTCCTCAACATAGGAATACCATTTATCACTGATTTATTACTGTGTCCATCAAATCTCAAGAAGTAGTCATCAAACTTAAAAAAAATAGTTTTGTCTTAAAATACCATCCTTTCCCTCTAAACTCAAACACGACTATCCCTAATAAATGGGAAAAAAACCTTTAAGTTTATATTAAAGCTCCTGAGGGGTGTTTTTTCAACTAAATATAAAAAGGCATGAATTTGATATTAATGCCTCTTAAGGCCGGCTCAGGCTACACAATTTTTTGGTCATTCGTGGAAGCACCAACCTTCCCGTCTGACCCGTTTGGGCCCGGTTAGAAAGTGACAGGACCAATCAGCGACAAAGGGCAGTACTTTTTGCACGGCAGAGTCGTGACATAAGCAAGCAGCAACAAGAGGCCGGTGCAATTATGGCAGAAGAGCTAAGCGTGGATGCTGCTAGAGCGTCAGTTTTATCAGAACTTGACGACATTTCTTGGTTAAAAGAAGAACAAAGAACAGCAGTGAGTTGTTTTCTTTTAAAAAGCAACAAAGGTCATGTACTGACATGTCTGTAGTAGCCATGGTTTGCATTATTCCTCGGTAGCTGCGCACGTGCACCTCGGTCGCCGCTACGTCACGTGTTTTGTTGCTTTGATTGGCCCGTAAAGATGTGACAGACAGAACGTTCATCCAATCACACTCCGAGTTTTTTTCAAATCCTCTGTTTCCCAAAAGCTTAGTATTGAAGCTTTTCCAGATGGATGTGTGAAACAAATCCATCTGACATGTCAGGTTATGGTAGCCCCATGTCAGACTTTGCAACGAAAATCTCATCCTGTCTTAGTGGACAGCCAGGCAAGTGTGATCCCGACCATTCATCACCACTGTCTTTACGACTGTGTGCAGGACAGAAATGCTTTAAACAAGCAAACAAGAAACAATTATGGACTAGAGTTTTATCAAGAGGAGGACTTTATGGATGACTTGAGGTATGAAGGTGATGACCTCTCAACAAAATAAGCCCATTTAACCTTGCCAGGACATACATTGTCACTGTCTTCACACATAAATCCCTGGTGGGAGAAGATGTGAGGACTTGTATAATGCCACAGATAAGAGCAAATGCTCTCATGCCTGATGTTTGGCGATGAGCTGCGATGGTATAGTTGGTCCAAAAGCCGTCTGAATTCGTGTAGTCTGAGCTGGCCCTACAAAAGCAAATGAGACTATTCAGAAGGAGATGTATCATTTCTTTATTGAAATTTTTAAAGCCTGAAACTGCTGACAGGAGGTAGGTGTCGGTTGAAGTGATAGTCTTTGCTGGGGGACCTTTCTAAGTACATTTTCTACAGCAAAGATTCATGATTGATACAACTGATGGAATAGAGGATAATCATTTTTTGTTAAAACAACTTTGGCATGTATACAATGATATAGGCTAAGCGCTAAGAGGATGAGAGGCGCAGCTTTGTCCATAGGGGGTGCCAAATTGACACAAACCAAAAGTTCCTCACAGGAGCTTTAATGTCTTAAAACTCAAATATTTGGCCACCACGATTATCAAAAGCTGAAAGATTACCATGAAATAGCATCTTTTGCTCAGCTAACCCAAACGCTGCTCTCTCTATGTGCTTTCCTTAATAACAAAAAACACCCACAAATGTCAACATTAAAGCTCTTTTAAGTTTTTTTTTGTTTGTTATGAAACGGACTGAAATCAACATTGGTGCCTTTTTGCGATCTTCAAAAGCAAGCAATATCATCAGTAATAAGATTATTTCTTTGATGTATTTTTTAAAGCCTGAAACCTCTGCCACAAGGTAGGTGTCAGATGAGACAGTTGTAAGCACATCGACAAAAGTCTGTTTGCATTTTCCAAGGCAATGATTCTTGATGAGTGGTATATTTCACCATTTAAAGAAAGCAGGTTGAGTTTTTTTATGTCACATTTATCCATGTACAGGACAAGATAAGCAAAGAGATACGAGTTACTTCTTTGTCCAGAGGGGGCGCCAAATTCCATGTAGAACTACGAGCTCCTCATAGGATCTTTAAGGAAGTAAAAATCAGCATGTTTGCTTGAACCAAGCACTCTTATTAAAATAATTGTGTCAAATAAATTTTCCTGTACTCGTCTAATTGTAGCAGCTCTAATTCTGCTCATAAGCCTTGGAGCGTGTTCCCGTATGACTTATCAGACCGCCATATTTGTGTGTTATGTGAGCTGTTAAATTGCCTTCTGTCGGGTCATCCTGAATGATAAAACGTCTCGCTCTCACACTCTGCTGTAGCACCTCAATCTCCCTCACACAATCGCCTGGAAATGATGTGACTGTATGCGCTGACACTTTGGCCAGGAGCTCTTCAAGCATGTGTGCCAGCTTTTGTTGAGCCCTGTGGGTCTAATAAGGGCTCCAGAGTGGGAACGTCTGCGGATCACACATCTGTACCCACTCAAGGCGAGTGAGCCTGCTGAGGAGGAGGGAGAGGGAGGGAGAATTGGCCGGCGTGTGCAGATGGGTTTCAGCCCTGGCATGTGACACGGCTAAGTCCCGTTGTCGCTCTCGCATCCAGCCTGCTGTCACCCTCACATGCCTCTCGTACCTGGAGGTGGTGCGCTCCGTGATAACTGAGGCGTTAGAGGACAGAGCGGGTGACTTGCCCTCGTGCTCTCAGCTCTCCCTGACTCACTGTTTCTCCTTTTTTGATGTTGTTCAAATGAATGTCAGTGTGACTTTGCTCGCCTGTTGTGTTCAGCTGAGCTCGGCAAAGTTCTCGCCTCGGGGTCACAGTCGTCAGCTGAAGGAAAGTTGTACTCCACCACGCCCTCCTCATCTAATAGCAGAATATTAATTTCTTTGGGCACTGATCTTCAAATCAAATGCACAGAGTTCCTCCTTACTTAAATTGCATCCTTGTGTGTTTTATTGTGTTTTTCCTTTGTTGTTGCCGTAGTTTCCATTGTCTCAGTTCTGCTGGATGCTTGCCAAACAGCTTCTCCTCTTCCCGGAGGCTCACTTTCATGCTGCCAGCGCAGGCTGGCACATCGCAGGCCCGGGCTTTGTCCAGGTTTACAGTTGTAAAAAGCAGGGAGTAAGTGCAACAATAAAACCAACATGTTTTGATGTGTATTTCTGTGAAGCATGAAAAATGTACAAAGTTGAATGTGTAGTTGTCAGTCGGGTAGAGACAGGGCAGCTCTGTGAAATCAGTCCGTGTAAGAAAATGCAGACAGAAATAGGGGGGTCTGCTCCAGCTCACTGAGTGTTTCAATGCCCAAATTGTGAATGGGCATCGTTTTTCTCAACTGCCAACAACAAGAAAGCAGACTCCCCACCTTCTTCTTCCTCTGTGTGTGCACCCACTGCCAAGCAAGGGTGAAGCGAGGGACAGTAACAGTCTGATCACCCACATTTTTTTCAGGCAGCCCCCCCCCCCCCCCAGGATACTAGCAAATCCTGCCAAAGTTGCTAGGGTGCTGTTTGCCTATTCCAGCAACGCCCCACCAGGAGCTAGTTCATTCTCCTCCAAAAGTCCTTAGCAGGATGAAGATGAGAGTCATTTTCAAACAGCTTCCTATTTGTAATTCTGTGATGTCATGGCTCACTGAGTCGCCTGCACGGCTGCGTTGCTGCCTCATTGGCTCCAGCATAAAAGGATGGATAGCAGGGAATCGCAACCACAAAAATGTGAGCCTGAAGCAACAGTGGGGGGGGGGTCCTTTTCTGCATGCACACTTTGTCGCTTTGTCCTCTACATTCACTAAGGTTAGAACTTGGCGTGTGGTAACACAAACGCAGAGTGCAGGAGTAGAACAGGCAAACAAACAAGGGGACATCAGAGGAGTTCTCTACCTCCATATGACCCTCATCTTCTGGTCTGCACATCATCAGACATCAAAAGCAAAGTGTGCATTTAAAGATGAACTGGGGGAAGCAGGAGGTTTGGCCTTTCCCCTGTCTGCTGAATTTTTAACAGAAGTATGTCTAAGCAGTCAAATGAGGAGCCCAATCTAAAAGAAATGGGAGTGCACTCTGTTGGACCTATAATCTGCAAGATCAGGTGTGATTCAAATCATTGGCGGTGAAGACCCTACGGTCACTCGCTTTATTTCTTTTGAATATGTGGACTTTTTATTTTTAAACCTTATCATTGTACACAGAAATATTCAGGAGCACCAGAGTAACAGGTTGTAAAGATACCACAACAAGTCTCAATCTCTGTTCTTAAGGCTGTTCTCAAAGTACCTCACTTGGTCTCTTCCTCTTCAGTTCAACAGCTTAGCATTTAGGAAGTGGTAATGATTAGATAACTGTAATTTAATTTGACATCAATTCTCAGGGTTTCCTTTAGCTCTTCCTGTGTCAGAAGAGGCTGAGTTGCATCCCACTTGTTTTCAGTGCTAAACTTTTAAAGGGTGCGGATACCTGCATCAGTTATGAGTGTTATTGTATGAGTCAAACTGTCTTTAAAGACTTCTACTTCTCAATAACTTAATGAAATAGTATTTTAAACCCACAGAATTACTGTTTCTGACCATTCAAAGTTAAAAATTAGTGCTTTCTAATATTTTTTTTTTGGCGGGCATTAGAACCCACCATCTGCAACCCAAAAATTAAGATAACAACAGCCCACTAGCTGACTAAAACTCTGCTGAAATGTTAGTTAAAACAACAATATTGTGAGTTCAATATGAGATAGTAGTAAGCAGGCACTGACTAATGTCCAACCTAAACTGATGAAAAACAGATCACGTTGGAATTTAAAGGTAAAACATAAGAGTAATGAGAGCTTTAAAATAAGTAAGGTGAACTGAAAGAAACTAGAAAGAAAACTAGTCAAGGCTTGTGCCAAAAATCAAAGCTTCTCCAAAGTTCCTCTCACTCAGATAAGTTAATCAGCTGTGATTTTATCTCGCCAAATTGTTGTCAGATATCTCTTTATTTCCAAAAGTTAATGAACTAATATTAAAGCCCATTTGGTATTAGTCTTGCCTTTTGAATATGTATTAAAAAGTGGCAATAATGGAAGAAAGGAAACTCCCTCTTGAATGGGGGCTGTCTCCTGTAGTTCACTTACAGTGCCTATCAAAAGTGTTCACCCCCTGGGATGTTGTACTCTCCAGTTGATTTTGTAAATCAACCATGGTTAATATAATTTTCTTCTACAAAGTAAGTCAAGTCAAGTTAACAAAAATATGTAATGTAAAATAAGTGACTGCATAAACATTCACTTCCTCCAAGTCAGTATTTAGTAGATGCACCTTTGGCTGCAATCACAGCCCTGAATCTATGTAGATAAGTCTCAGTCAGGTTTGCACACCTGGACACTGCAGTTTAATTCCATTCTTCTTTCCAAAACTGCTCAAGCTCTGTCAGGTTTTGCAGGGATCGGGCTGGCAGCTCTTTTCAAGTCCAGCCACAAATTTTAGAACAGGCTCATTTGTGAACTACACATCATTACTCGGTTACTTGCTGCTGCAGTGAAAGCATGTTCATGACAAAACGAGGGAGAAAAGCTGTTAAAGGGGCTCAGCTAGCATCTAAACTCTATACAAGAATACGCAAGACTTCTGTCGGACATCATCGGGCTAGATGAGTGGTAGGAGGTCTGCAGGACTAAGGTAAATGCAATATCGATCTAAGCTTACATAGAGCTTTAACATACACATTTTCCTCCTTGACCATTAATTCACAAACAGTGTTCCTCACTTCCTGCCTCCCATCTGACAGCTGTCACAGGAATCACAACATTGCAAACAACCTATATATCATATGTGGTTGCAGCTCAGTTATGATTACTTGTATAGTAAAACAGAACTACAATTACACAATTATTAGAAAAGTCGTAAAAGAGTTTGGTTGAGCAGTACAAGCACAACACTGCCAACTGAGTGACTTCAAGGTACAATGTGATGATATGCAGACCATCAAAGCCCCTTATTTAATAGAGTATAGGAAAAGACAACATATCTAATGTTGAAACTCATATTTCACTGTTTTGAGGAAATTATAAAAACATTGACAGAGTTTTAAAAAGTTTGGAGAGCATCGTTCCTGGTTACCACTCTATTGCATCACTTTTTAAAACACTTTGTTAGTGCGCTTGGAGCTTAGGAGACCAGTTTCTCTCATTTTTAAAGTTAAATGTTAATCCATACCTGCTTCATGTAGGATTTCAGCCTCTTTTTTTGTATGTCAAGCTTCATAATGCTCCTGACATTTGCTATTGTTGACAAGTCAGGGCTGCAGAAAGGCCGCAGACTTACTCAAGCTGTGAAAGGAGTTAGCTGTACTGAAAGAAAGTGACAAAAAAGCCAAAGTGCTGTATTGAGCAGGCCAATCTGAATCAAGTGACTAAATTCAGAGTTGTGTACAGCTCTTTAGAAGATGTGACAGCTGAGAGTGGTGCAGTGAGAGGACAGACGCTGCAGCCTCTCGTGGTTAGAGTCCCCTCCAGCAGAGCAATAAAAGTCTTCAGGGCTTCTTTGTCCTGCGAGTGTGTGCGTGTAGTTTACGGTTTATCAGGATGATTATTTAGGTGCTTGGGGGAGAATTCAGAGTTTGACAGTTTCAGTTGGAAGGCTTGTCACTGTGTTTATCCATCCAGTGCTGAAGCCCACCTGCTTCACTGTGGAGATAAAAATAATAAAGCCAGATACATCTGTTCTGTCTAAAAACAAGTCTGTTGAATGGTCACCGCTATGTGTTTGTGTGCATATAATCCAGAATGATAAGCCACATCTTGAAAGCAATGGGGATGCTTTGTGGTGAAAATGTTTTCTAAACAGAGGCTTAAGAAGCAGTTTAATCCAAAGAGGCTGGAAAAGTGTAACAAAAAGTTTACCAAGCTGATTAGACTGTTTAAACCATCATCAGTGTGCTAGATCACCTAACGCTGATAGACTTAGTACTGCAAGGATAAACTTTCTTTGTCAGCTAACAGCTGCAGGGAAATCTACTTTTAAAAGAAGCTTTGTTTTAACAGATAATGTCTTCTGGGCTAGCATCTAGATGTTCTGGTTTACAGCCCTACATGGGGACTAGAAATGTTCCTAGGTGAATGATTTTTCATCTGCTAAAATGCAAATCACAAGTGTGTTTTGTCAGCTAGTCTTGTGTCAAATGAACTCATACTGTAAACCAACTTAGTAGTGTGGAATTGGTTTATAGAATGTAGCTAACATGAGCAGTGCTGGCGCCACCTACCTTTGATCTTCCCTGTCAGTCAACGTTCACATTCCTGTTTGGAAAGTTGTTACTCAATGCTTCAGTAATATGTGATCATAACCTGAAACAGCAAACAACTTTATTACTATTTTTTTAAATCAAAATAATGCTAAACTGCACTGTTCTTACGAGATGCTATTGGTGTTATCAGTTAGTGATTTTTTTACATCGGATTAAAGCCTCGTTTCCACGTATGTACGGTATGAGACTGAGGTCCATATATTCATAAATATACAGACAGTGCCTCCTAGTGTCCAACGCAAGGAACTGCTTTTTTAACATATGGATTAAAAGCTGGTAAACTACCTGTAGCTATTGGGAAGAGGGCAATGTTGTCCAGGTTTTCACCATCAAGCAGGAATCTGTGTTTACTGGAATTACTGAGATAAAACTGGACTAATATTGTAAATTTATAAAAAAATTGAAGAAGTTGGCCAACCAGGAATGCAGCCTATATTTTATACAAGGACATATGAACAGCTGAACAAGCTAAGTTAACTTCTTTAGCCATTCAAATGTTTGTGTATATTAATGATCACCAACTGGCAGCCTGAGGACCACATCAGACCCCCCCACAGCTTCCAGTCCGGCCCCCAGAAGTTTATTAGATTCAGAAAATATGAGGAGAAAAAAGTATTTAGTGGTATTTAGGTTATCTTTTTTAACCCTCACAACTATTAAATCAGAGAGATACCGGTCTAAGTCTCATTTGGACCAAGTTTTAAAAAGCCTTCAATGGAGAGGTGCCGGTTCCCTTCTCAAGTGCTCTTAAGCAAGACACCAAAGTCCCAACTGCTCAGGGGACTCTCCTTTGTGGGCACCAGCCCTTATTCTGACACTTTCATAGGATCCACTTTGACATGAGCATAGGTTTCAGTCTGTTCATAGCAAGTTCAGAAACAGAGTGTAAAGATTAAATTTCCCCTTAAGGGAGTAACAAATAACTTCACTTTACTCTTAAAAAAGATTCCTGGTAGTTTACGTTTGTTCTTTCGGTTCAGTTTCGAGTTATAAAAGACCAAACCATAGTAATTTCATATTCAAGAATGTGTGGTAATCACGTGTTAATTCAGCAAAAACAGCCAACTAAAAACTGTTTGCTGCTCCTTTAAAACCTCTGTCAAAATTATCCTGCAGTTAGATGCATATTTTTCCTTTAATAAAAAAAACTTTTGATAAACAAATAGTAAAGAAATTGAACTAAAATGTTATGTTTTGTGTTTTGGCAGTTTCACAAACATACATTTTGAATAACAGGTTCAGTATTCTGTTACAGGTTGTGTTTTACATGAAATATAAGAACTTTTTTTAGAGTTTAAGACTAACTGAAGCCAAATCTAAAATGATTTGGTCATGCTTTACCAGCTGAACTGCCTCATTGCACTAACACACACATGGACACACACACACCAATAGCACAAAGCTCCAGAAATAGGTGAGCTTGTATCCGGACCTGAAATCCCCTTACAGCAGTAATGAGCAGTGATCCGGCTGTCCGTCTGAATAGAATGATGCCGTTAAGCCGGCGACTCCTGGCCGGCTGTGAACACCGTGACCTCCCTCCACCCCTCGTTCCCCCCGCTGTCTCCTGCTACGAACCAGGTGTGCCAAACAACCTTCGGTCTCAGCCAGGAAAATGGCCACCTGCCGTGCCAGGAGAAAGAAACGGAAGATGAACAAAGTCTTAAAGAAAAGGCTCACAATCTGCGAGGGCTCCCTGCAGAGAGGGGACATTTGTGCTCTTCCTCTCCTCTGTGGACGCTGTGCAAATGTCAGCCGCTGGTGTTTGGAGCATGAACCCAACGCTGTCTTTGGTCTGTTTATGCGGGGGAGTGAGCCGCCGGGCCGGCTGGGAATTGATACATTGTGTTAGTCGATGGCAGCTGGGGCAGATAACGTCAACCTGTCAATGTTGTCAGGCGGCGATGGAGGTCATCACCTCTACACATGAAATAATGAATCCATAGGTCTGTTTTCTGAGATGATTGTTTTGCTCATCGTACATACACACTGCAGGCTTTCACTGGGCTTTACACAGGGCTACTTAGTGTAATTGCAATGGCAGGGTAGCCTCAAGCTTGTTAACATTACAAGGGCTTTATTACTTGGAGTGTCAGGCTGGTATAAGTGTAACACCTGGTGTTGTACTTTTACTGTAACTACAGTTTACTGCAGGTTTCCTGCAGTCACTCACTAGAGTGGTCTGATAAGTTGTGCAAAATATTGTTTCATCATCAGTGTTGTGATGGGTGCATGTGAAACAGTCCCATTAAAGCATAGACAACATCAAGTAGAGCAAATAAATTCTAATGCCTCTGGCCAGTGCTTTACAGACTATTTTCCTTGTTGACTTAATGCCTCTCTGCTAACGTAGGACTCATTGAAACCTCAAAACGGCATTACATAAATCAGTAAAGAGACTTGGAAATTACATAATAGCACACATAAGTGTATGAAGCTGTAGCAATTTTCTCTTCAGAAGAAGGTTGTCAAAATTTACCATAAATATTTCTAAACTATATGACACTTTATGACACTTTTACATATTTTTTCCTGAAAGTTATTGCGACAGAAATAACAGAGAACAGCCGAAGCCCTTTTAAAATCACAGGCTGGCAAATTTTGACGTTTCACAAGTCCTTTTGGGGATTTATAAATGAGCAAAATAAGCAAAACTTAAATTCATGGCTTCTTAAGATGGAGTGGAGGAGACAACATGGTAAACACCACACAAATGGCATGATCATGCAGGTTTGATTGTTTTGTAGACGTGTATTTATACATTTTTCATGATTAAACAAGGAATTACCTAGGGATTAGCTGGCTAATGTCTGATCCCTCAGCAGATGACACCAGAATTACTATCTGGTTTATCTAATTCTTGATATTTTCTATATCTTCAGGCCTGCAGCCACACCTCTAGCCACTGTAGCTGTGCTTAAGGTCGACTGCCATGCTGCTTTAATGCTTGGTAACCCAGATGTAAACAACGGTGAACTGATAGAACTGATAGCATCATAGGAACAGTGCAGTTTAGCACTATTTGATTTAGAAAACTTGGATAAAGTTGTATGTAGGCTGTCAGGTTATACTAACATAAAAGCAGAAGATAACCTGGAGGTTCAAAGGCCATTGGTGCTAACGCTGCTATCATTAGCCACATTCTGTAAACCACATAACAACTGCTGCTACGACCCTGCCTTGAATAACTAATGCTCATTTTGGATGGTTTTTGGAGTGCGTGCCTCTACAGATGCTTCATTTAATCCTTCATCATAATGCTTAGAGTGTAGGAAAAAAATATGTTCATAACACAATTTTTACGGGAGCGCTGGAAGTGATTAAGGACAGGACATGGTTGTACTACATTATTCCTACGTCAAACTAGATTGGAAAGTTTAAATTCTGGTTTTGTGACAATCTTACTTCAGAAACAACAAACTGGAGATAGGACAACAGTGAAATATTGGAAAAGACCACATACAAAGGGCTCCGATAAATACAAATGTTAATAATCAGACGAATAAATAATTAGTAATAATAAATAAGCCTAATTTTAGGAAATCCAATCCATTTTTGAAATTGCTATCACTGTCATGTAAGGTTTTATGGCTTGTTGAATAGTTCTTCTGAGCATAATTCAACACCTGAAATGTAGCCTCTGTTTAAAGCCAGTGCTTGTGTAGGCATTTTTAGAAGCTAATATTATCAAAAAGCTTCTTTTTTTGCTGTTAATGCTGTTGTGAGAGCTGCTGCACCTCTATGCATAGACTTGCTGCTGCAACACTTGAGTGACGGCTTGCTGACCTGGTGTTGACCAATGAAAATCCTGCTTACTAGCACCTCCAGTATTGATCTTTTGCTTCTTAGTCATCCCCCATTATCTGTCCCCCTAAGCAAACACACTCCCCCCTCTCCTGCAGGATTAAAATCAGCATGGTGACCTCTGTGGTGACCTCTAGGCTGCATCCAGGAACTCTTGAGTTTCACCGAGTTGCAGGGAGACAGAAACGTCAGGTAGAGCCTGGCGTAGGAGCTCATTTTTCAGTTGGTGATAAAAGCTGATTAAGCCATACAATAGCAGGTCTTTCTCCCCCTCAGGCAGTCACTGCAGGAAATAGGTGATCGGGTGAGATGAGGGGAGGAAAAGGAAGGATGTGAGTAAAAAGAGGGAGATGTAAGCTAACATCCTTTTTGCATTCATGGCACTTTTCCTCCTGCGTTCCCTCTGTTGTAGGGGCACTAGCTGCAGGGGAAGTTTCTCCGGTGAGGCACGCAGTTCCATAGAGGTGCATTTGTGTTTTCAGTGTTTGTGTGTGCATACCTCTCGTGCAGAAGCATTCATACACAACTCTTTGTAGATCAAATTACAAGATGCACATGGGCCGCTTTGTTTTGGCGTATTTGTTTGTTTTGGTGTGTGGGTCTTTGTGTGCAATGCATGAGTGTTTATGTGAGTGTGCCAGGAAGTAGAGCGGAGGATTATATCACATCTTGAATGAATAGAAAACCTTAAGTGTTCTTCTCTCTTGAGAGGCCAGTAAGGTGCTTCTATTGGCCCACTATTTTAAAACAGAGAGGTTTATCTACGTGTGCTGAAGTCTGTGAGTGCTTGTGTGCAAGTGTTTGCATGTGACCATGGTAAATGTTCCCCAGCAGTTTTATAGTCACGCACTCACAACTTGAAAGCTCTCCTTTTCCCAGTGACGTGGCTGGCAGTCAACAGTTAGCAGATGTTTTCCCTCCATTACACAATAGTTGTCCAGTTTTCCCTGAAACTCCCTCATTTTTTTGTTTGCATTTCCATATTTGTCGAACCAGTCTGTTTGCTGTCCTCGTGCAGGCCTCTCCGAGGAAATCTGTGTTTGCTAAAGGCTGCACATATTACGTCACTAGCGGAGAGGGTCATGTCCCTGGCCTGGATTTGTCCACATTTTGACCACCTTTTTGAAGTGAGTAGCCAGCGCTCTTGGCAGTACTCAAGGTGTTTTTTCCTCCCTGAAAGTAAATTTCTGCTTCTTTCAGATTTCATCTGCCCCTCTCTCAAAAATATTTTCTTTACCGTCAGTCCCCTCCTCTGATACTGTGATCCAGCAATAAGTTCCTTGGAAGCACATTTATCTTGGGTTAACTGCACTGCTGACATAATGGGGTCATTGTGTGTCTACCTCATAATCCAGGCTTCTGATTACTGGAAAGCACACACATTCATTCCATACTGTATGTGCTGATATTCCCCAGTGTCATGTTGGAAAATTACTCTTTAATCAGGTAAAAGTCACAGACAGTTGGTGTTTTTATCTCCTCTTTTCATTTAGCCTGCACATGAGAGGTGGGAACTACAAGGTAACTCACAATGCAATAACTTGCAATACACAATATGTGGCCAACTAACAATTCACCTTTTTCTAAGCCTGCCCCCCAACCAATGACATTTCATGCAACCACACAATACCTCCATAGTAAAGCATTAAAATGTAGATTTCCTGCAGTTTTATTGAATTTTATACAGTTACTCTATCACACTCTGGGTCCAGCCCTCTGAGTAGGAGAAGAAAGGGGAAGAGAGAGAAAATGTGGTCAGGCACCATTTTTTTTACAAGCTTGTTGGCTAGTTTTTGTGTTCTTAAAAATCATCTGTCACTTCTTGATATGTTCAAAGTTATGTGAAGTCTACATGATCAGCCTATAAAAAGTGTAACTTCAAAAGTCACAGGATATTATTGTGTAGACCTCTTTAGACTTACGCTAGTAATGGGTGGTAAACTGGAATCACTACAGTCAATGTTAAATTTCAGTCACTGAATTGATTCTTGTGGCACTTTCATTACTGGTTTAATTGCATGTGTTGTGTTGCAGTGCTCACATGATCAGTCGGTCAATCTTTGTGTTTTGCCAATTCATTACCAAAATGATCTCAAGAAACCTTATAAAGCGGACAGGTCTAGACCGTACTCTTTGATGTAGCCTATAATCATAAAGACCAATGCTTATCACCATGACTTCAGCACATGAGAAATAAACGATGCTGCCATTAACGTTGACATGTGACAGATATCAGCCCAGCCTGAGTCCAGTTATCAGCATGTTTCACTCCAACACGAAGGACCAACCAGTTAACAAACCAAACGTATCCTATTGTGTCAGTATAATTAACATGAAGCACAGCAATGATGTAAAACTAGTGTTCACTCCTCTCCAAGTTTAATGGTTGTAATCACAGCGATGTAGTGTGTGTGCTCACTTTGCAAAGCGTCTCTGTCAGCCTATCTTGGGGTTGAACAAAATCTGTCTGTCACAGTGGATCGACTCTGTTCGTCTAGGGCCTAGCACTGAAGCTATTCGTATAAAAACGTCTTAAATGACTTTTAAAGGGGTGTTTACACTGATGACACACTGCTTTTAAGCCCACTGTATGTCAAAGAAACAGGGTGAGGAATTAAAATTAAACAACTGCAAACAGCAGCTTTGCACCTCTGCAAAGCTAAGTTAAATCAGTGCTAATCATGCTATTTCTAGGGATGTGCAATGTTGGATTTAAGTAGGGCTGACAGCCCCCCCCAAAATAAAATAAACAAACAAACAAAACAAAACTAGAGCTCTTAATGTAACCGATCAGTGCATATGCCATGTGACCCTTTACTGCACTCTGTAGATCCATGCAGTGTCTGCCTCGAGAGTCATGCTTATGTATCTGTGCCAGCAGCATCGTTGCCTGTACATTTTTACATGCAGCAAACAGACTCTGCAGATGCCATGTTCAGTTCTGACTGCTGATGGTGATATCACAGGTTTTTTTTATGTAGATTAGTCATAAAAATGGGTTTTCATCAAACAAAGAAGTGACAGCATGGTGCTTCAGGTCATGTGACTCACATTGCACATTCTGTGACATGACTTATGTATGCACATACCAGCGTCGTGGTTGTAGAAGGACCTACAGTTCAGCTTTAGTTTCATGTATAACAGATAATTTTTTGATGCCTTTAAACACACATAGATGTCTGATTAAACATCACAAGCATGCTCGAGTTAGATAAGTGGTAGCTTTAACCAACGGCCAAAAGTTGTTTGATTGGAGCAGCTTTACTGTGAGTTTTATGTAACCACATGTTGTGAGAAGCAGCCTTTGTGGCTGTCTCTGTGAATGTATGTGGCCTCCCAGCATCCACACGGCACACATGCTTTGAGCCTTCAGCCTTTACTGTATATGCTTTTATTGTTTGTGTGTGGGTATGTGCGTGTGTTTGCTCCAGATGAAGAAAGTGCCGAAGATGAAAGGTGCCGGGCTGGTCTTGTTTGCTGCAGGCTCTGCTTGACATCCTTTTGGTCCAGGGTGCCGAATGAAATCGCTCTCCCCTTCCCCTTCTAACCCCCCCGCCTCCACCTACTCGGGCAGATTCAACAAATAGGAAAAGAAATGGTTAGAGAGAGAGTAAGGGAGAGAGAGTGGCCTAGATGTAACCAGCAGACTATCTGAGCCCCCAGCTGAGTTCCAGCCTCCTGCCTTTATGTGTGCCTAATTGGTCAGAAACAACATGCGTGGATGTGTCCACGGGGTAATGTGGAGAAATTAGAGTGGGCCGGGGGGGACCTGGACTTGTCCCCATATTTCTTCCACTTCTTCTCCTGCCTTGCTTGTCTTTTGTCTAATCTTGGTTTTTATTTTGTCTCTGCTTCTCCTCCATCTTCCTCCGTATTTTCTTCTTTTCTGCATCTTGGTCATGCTCCCCCCTCTTCCCCTTCCAGGCATGTTTATCACAACCACTCTGCCGTCTCCCCCCTTCGTTTAAGAGTCACTCTGAGCTGCCTGGCTGCTGTCGTCGCACATCAGGCCCGTCTGCGTTGTTGTGATTGTGTTGTGACATGGTTTCAGCCTACTTTCAAGATGCCTGAATAATGCTGTGAAGCCTTTTTGACCCACGATTTACGCGGACCCCGGGGTGGACAACATCATCTTTTATGCAGCAGCCTTTGTTGGCCGGGATCTTTGGTTTTTCTTTTTTTTTTTTTTTTTGAGGACAGGAGCGTCATGTAAAAGCTCACCAGACCGTTTTCATGGTCAGCACTGTGCTGTCTCACTCTCTCTGTGGGTTGAGCTGGAAATGTGTCTCCCCAGTGATTTTCTCCTTCATCAGCATCACTGGGCAAATAGTCATTAATTAGCTGAATGCTTGCAAGACCGTTTCAACCGGAGCTGGGTGTATTTGCTCATTATTATCACAATTAAGGCCCTAATCAAATGGCAGCAACAATGTGCATTGCTCTTTAGGGGGCTGTATGGATTTCTTTGGTTTTTATAATGACTGGATGATGGGCCAGCTGGGTAATTACAATTTTCATCCATCAACAATTGATGAAAAGTATGAAAAAATACAGCATTAATGGTTTACTAAGGACAATGTGCAAAAATAACCAGCCTGATGAATATTATTGGATCAGATGCATAGGCTCTTGTAGTTATTTCTATCAGAGAGGCAGCTGAATACGGAGGAAATTGGTACATCTGATGCCTTTTTAGTAACAATACGCCTTCCAAAATCTCTTGGATATTTACCCTGCATGTAGAGAACTAAAGAGAGTCCAAAATGAACTGTCAGTCCTCCATGAAATACCACTCAAAATCTCCCTATTGAGGAAGACAGCTGTCAGAGTGAGAACATTCAAGAGCTACTTTTGAATGCGTAAAAGATGAACCAATAGCTTCACAAGCAATGCCAGCCCTTCACCAAAAGTAATTATCATTTTAATCTTTCGTCATTAAATGTTTGTCTGTTTTGAAGAATAAAATCCCTGTAAAGCTTTAACATAATCAGAAACAGCTCTTTGTAAACTAACATTGTTATTTAAATGATCTGTTTCTTTTATAAGAGATGTGGATCTGTCTCTTCTTGTTTGTCTCCTCATACAGAGAAGTGTTTGCTGATTCAGTGTTTTGGTAACAGGAAGTGGGTGGAACTTGCTGTCCATTTTCAGATGTGATTGTGGTTAACGGTTTTTTGGAGGAGCCCAGATGTTTGTCTCATCTGTGAACTGTGACAGCTTTTTTTAAACACACTGTCAGACCACACTAGTGGCAAACATGATATGAAAGTGGGTGGTTAGTGTGACAAAGAATTTCCAGTTTAGACAAGTTTTCACTTGAAGTTTTGTTCCTTTAAAATGCCATCTGAATTTTAGCTGACAAGGAACTAATACTTGTCTACTGGGTGTGTATGAGACCGAGGTTAGTTTCACATGAGCCACCCAGGTCTGGGTCTGAGCACACTTGGTGCCAAATCCTGGTTTATTTGAACAGTGTGAGTACGAACATACCGGCGGTGCTTGAGCCTCCTTGAAGAGGTGGTCTCGAGCACAGTCACGTGCACTTCAGCACGGTTCATGGGAGGAGTGGATGCAGCAGTTGTCAAGTACACTACTGTTCTAAATGTCTAATTTCTCCTGAAATACAGTCATATCTGCACAGCATAGACCCATTCCATCTAGGAATGCATGACATTGGATTTTTGCTGATATCCGTCAAAATTAATTTTAGCCTATACCGGTATCAATACTGATATTTAGATGTAGTTCAGACCTAAAGGTTCATTTCATAAAACACACAATTCAAAGTTTGCAGATGACCAAATTAACAAGTTTTAGGCAAGTTGTTAGTGGCTCTTACCTCTGGTATAAGTGCCTGGCCCAGCAGTGTCTGGTGGGGAGTTTGACCGGTGACGTGCTGCTGCCAGTGTGTGCTAGGTGCAGCACTCAAGGAGGCTCACATGATGCAACACGATGCTGTGTCGCCGGTGTGTTTTAACTTGGCGTCAATGTCATTTGATATGAGTTTTTTCTAGTTTTATTTAGAGGTATGTGATTCTGATGTTGTGACAACCCAGGTTTTCCCATTGCACCTTTTATAGATGCTGTGGTTCTGTATTTTATCTTACATTGCTTTTTTATATTTCTTATCTTGTTCTATGATGGCTGGAGTACTGCTGGTTAATAACCTTTCACCTCTTTTTGATTTTTGCACCCTAACACTAAATTATATCCCTCGTATGTGTTAGTGTCTCTGTCAGTAAGCCCCATTCTGATCCAGATTTCTGAAGATGGCCTCCCTACTGAGCTCCTAATGCTTAATCCCATTCAAACATTCTTACCCAAGGTTATTATCATTTCTTTTATTGTCATAAAATCCCAAGATAGATTATAAAGTACCGCTGTGGCAGCCCTGACCTCTTCTGGATGGTAAAAGTGTCCTTTTTTCACATAAAGGAGAAGGCTATAACTAACAACTATCACTATTATCTGTCAACTATGCCCTCTTTAATTAGATTTTAGGTTTAAAAACAATTAAAAAGACCAGCCAAATCTCCCAGAGCAAGCAAGAATTTTTAACAGTATGACTACAGGAAAAGCCACAGATCTTCACATTAAAGGAGTCAAATCTTTGGATTGTTCATTCAGCACAACAATACAATAATGGACTTCAAAAAACAGTCGTAGTAAGTATTCTGTGAACCACATCGTCATGTTGTTTTTCCTTTCCTGTCCTTGATATTTAATTCACATTTCATTTAATTTGATAAAAAACTAAAATGGGCAGATATTACAGACAGAAATGTGGAAAATCAAGCCATCTGTCTGAGCACAATCAATTAACCAATCAGCACAGCGCATAGGGATCTTTGCCACAACACGTCGGTTTCTACCTTTATCCTGTGTGATCAAACTCGGCTGCTTCTGAGTCATGCAGATGATCTAATTAGACTTTTTATGTGCTAACTGTACTGAAAGCTCGATTCATCTCAGAGTTAATTTGGCCCGCCATCAGAGTGAAAATCCACCGCTAACAAACCTACATCTTTCAGAAGATGTGAGTCTGGTCATCAGCTCTCCAGTAATGATGTCTGCTGTGGTCTTCAGGACACAATGGGAGCAATGAAAATGACAATGTAGGGACTGTTTATTATGAAATCTGTGAAAGACCAGGATGAAACTTGGCTTTTATATTCAAGGGAATAATTAATGTGTTAGAGACTGGGAGGCTTTTTATATTTTATTCATACAACTACATACCTTCAAAAAAAACAGTAGAAAATATCTGTTCTTGATCAGGATGATGTGTGAATCTTCTCACTCAGGAATTCTCAATCTAAACATGTATGTAGCTGAGCATAAATTAAGTCTTAAATCTTTAAGTCCCAAGCTCCATAACTTCAGAGTGTAAAGATACCATAGAAAGGAGTTTAATTATTGTAAGCCAGTTAGATATTTGTATTCATTTAACTGTCAGTAAATCTGCTGCTCAGTCGAAACCAGTTGGTTAATGTTCTGCTCTGCTGTATGCAAAAATATCCAAAGAAATCATCCAGGAAGCAATTATCCAAGCCTGTAGAGGGTCTGAAGACGTGTTTAAAGTCAGTTGGAAGCCTGCATTTAACTGCTTCAAAGTAGCACAATGTATCTTTAAATACAGAGTTCAGCTTTTTCATAGTTAATGATATTCCTATGGAAAGTAGATGCATTCTGTGCAATTTCTCGGCTTTTTCAGATGTCTCTAAGGTCTCTTGGGGTAATTAAAATCATACTTGATATTTTACAATGTACAAGTAAAAAAATAACATATCTGATGGTCGCACACTGGCCAGTTCTGTAATTTCACTGATGCATATGGTGGGCTGTTCTTCTTTCTTAGAGTTAAATCCCTAACTGACTGTGAAAGCTTCCTATGGTACAGATGTAATAAGCAAGAGCTAAACATGACACATAAAGACCTTGACCTTCAACCTCCAAATTCTAATCTTCATCTTTGAGTCTTAATGGATGCTTTTGCTACATTTGATGAACATCCCTCAAAGTGTTCAAGTGAGTTGTTGCACTCACAAGCAAGTGATAACCATGACCGCCATGACTTAGACCTTTGAGCTCCAAAATCTCATCAGTTCCTCTTCGGGTATTTGTGGACATTTGTGCAGAGCTTGAAGAAAAGTGTTCTTGAGGTATTTGATTTACATGTAGAGGATGCACAGCGGCAGAAATCTTCAACGTTTCAAAATCGAATTGGTTCATCCTTGAGTCAGGATGAACATTTGGGCAGTGTTTGAAGAAAATCAAAGATATCCACAAAAATGCCTAGGAAAGTAAGTGAGGAACATGAGGCATCATGACCTTGACCCTTGATCTGTGGTCTCTATAATCTAATAAATTAACCCTTGGGTTAGGACAAAGCTTGTGGAAAGTTTGAAGAAGAATCCTCAAAGCAATATAAATTTGAACATGGGACCCAATGATGCTAAACTTTGGCCTTTGACCTCCAAATTCCATGAACTTGAGCCTTGGTTCATAGTGAATATTTAAGCACGATACGATGAAAACCTATCAAAGCATTCTTGAGATATCATGCTCACAAGACTGGCCTGGACATTTGGACTGATGGACTTAAGGATGGACAATCTGAAAACAGATAAAGCGCATGAAAACACAACCAGATAGTCGGCATGTCAGCTCTGTAAAACTGACCAGAACTTTTGAGGACTTCAAGTAAACAACCCAACAAAGCTCCCAGGGAAATCTGGCTTGTAAAAACTTGGCAGTCAGTCTGTAGGTTGTTGTTTAACACATTATTCCTGGGGTTCTCATTAACTCTTTTTTTAGTTTGGTTTATCTTCCAGATAAGTTTGAGTAAACTGGCTTAAAGTTGTCAAACTCTCTTGAGAACTTTTTGTGTGTATTGGTTGATGCTTAGGCTTTAACTTGAACTTAAGTCTTGAGTAAAAAAAAAAAAAGAATACAAAATGCTGCTTTAATAAACAATTGTGTTTCTTAAAGGAGTGGAAGAGTAGCTGTGGAGTCTCTTAGATCTTTAAGTTATTATTCAGGAGTTTTTAGAATGCTGAAAGCTGCAGAGTGAGATGTAAAGCCTTTGCGGACACCATTTCTTCCAGCCATTCTCACTCTCAAACAATGACTGAAACTCATGGAAAAGTTTAGACAAGTTAAATGAACAACAGACCCATCTGGAGGGGGTGAATAGAACAAAAGAGTGTGTGTATGAGGGTGTAAAAGTTGTGCTTTCTGCATAAAATGAGATGGATGGTTGCAATTAATACTGCAGTGACCATTAGCTGAAGAGCAGAGCGTAGCAGCAGGATGCTCGAACACATGTAAGCAATGTAGTGTGTGTTAGTTTAATTTGTTTATGCTTGTTGTGGTGTAAAACTTTGTTTACTGAGGGACCAACTGTGACTTTGCAGGAGGCAACTTTATGCTGACATGAGTGAATGAAACTCGACAGATCCATCAAGCATCTGATCCAGACTGCCTGTAAATGAAGTCGAGAACACACCTGTGTGTTTTAGGCACAAATGTGAATCATTACCATCTATGGAGAACACAACCTTTGGAATTTTATTTGTTGACATTTAAAGCCATATGTAGGCAGAAGGGAACTGGCTGTTTGAGTATTCTAAAGGTCTTGTTGGTATTTTCAAAGTAAGACACGTCCATAAGCAAATATCTAAAATGCAAAAGCTTAGAAGTGTTGGTTTATTGTGATAATTTGGCATCGTTGCCCTTTTTCTCCCTTCGTCTTGAAAGCTGCTCATGTTCCTGAACTTTTTCAAACTTTTATGTCAAAACTGCATTTCTGCAAGTAAAGTTTCATCCTTTTCTTTAGCTGCGTCATTGTGCACAAAGCCATTCAAAAGCAACAGCTTGAATTTAACAGAACAGTGCTCTGAATGTGTTTATGGATGACAGGATTTTTATTGAAAGCTGGATATCACACCAGACATTTAAGCAGATAAACAAGAATAAAGAAGAGTGAAGTTACAAGTAAGTGCCTCTTCAGTGCTCTCTGATAGTGACAAGATGTTCTTGAGGGTCTGAAAGATGAGGCTTGCTTTTAGTTGCTCTTTTATATTGTTTTGATTGAGAGTCTCATGGTGGCATAATTTACATACTGTGAGTTTACACTTAGTAGAACATGACTCTTTGTTGTGAGTTCTGATGAGCATTTGAGCTCAACTATATGGATGTATTTTCCACTGGTGTTATTTAGGATTGAACATGGGTGTAGCTGGCCTTCATGGGCCCCCCTTTTTTCCCTTTATGAGTGGCTCTGCCTCCTACCACCAGCCAACACATACTTGCCCTTACTTTGTACATCTAGTGTAAATGCATTACAATGAGTTCATAATTCAAACCCAAGATAAGCAGTACTTTTCAGCAAACGGGCTCCTGTATAACCCCCGCATTGTCGCACTCCGCCCGTCTGCCTGTAATTGAATCAGATGGAGCGATATTTGCTGTCGGACCAAAGGACAAAAGAAAATGTGAAAGAAATGATGGTTATAAATTGATATTCAAGTCATTATTGGGAGGTTTGTTCAAGAGGTGCTACAGGGAGATGGAAATTGCAGATGCTGCAAAAAAAAAGCCATATGTGTTATATTTTAATTAGAAAAGATACTGGACTGGAAGAAGACTGGAAGGAGCCTGATTGACAAGAAGGACCAATTATTTTCTGTTATCTCCAGTGCTGCTGGACACGGCTGCTGTGGGTGTTTTAATCACTGTTGTAAATGAAGGCATCTCTATCTGATAATGATGTCTTATCATCTGCTCTTTGTGTAACCTTTGTACCAGTATACTGGTTGTTATAACAATTGATATAACAATATCATTGCATCATCTAAATGGGCAAGAAAGTGATGGATAATTAGCTCATTTGGATTAGTTATTTATGGCATATGTTTAAGTAATTATGCCCAATCGGACCATTGTGCTACATTATTTACCAGAGAGGATCCATTTATAATGAACCATAGTTTAAATTATGACTGCACTGACGTAGACGAAGAAGAAATCACTGTTTGTGCAGGTTTTTTTTTCACAAGACTGGCTGTTCAACAAAATGTGTGAAACCAATAAAATGATAAGCTATAGAGACCAAACTGCCTTTTCTACATGTTCATTTCTGCTGTAGGAATGGACATTGGATATGGAACATAATGGGGTTTCCTTGTTTTTTGGAGCCAGCTGTAAGTGGACCCTCAAGGCTTGTTTTGTGCACTTCTGCAGTGGCTTCATTTTTCAGCTCCAGAGGTTGCTGCTTGGTGTCTGCACTTAGGATCTGCTAGCCAGGAGGAATTGTCTCTCTTTAGTGGGGAAGTCGACACATGAGTGAGCTTCCAATGCTAACAGAGCTAAAGGAGCTAACAGAGCAGAAAAGCCCATACCAAAACAAACTTTGCACTATTTTTGGACACAGTCGGGGACATGCAGGCCAGGCCGGCATGGGGGGAGCTTCTGCCCTGTAAATTCAGTCCGGTTTTTCAATACTTTGATACTAAATAACATCATTAGTTTTGAAATGATACAATCATTATTATTTTTGTAGTAGATAGTATTTAATACTTCATTTGGACAGGACAGTAGCTGGAGTCAAGGCCTGACAAACTGGGGGCCAATGGAGGTCAGCAAAATCATGGTCTGTTATAAAGTTAATCTGTGATAACCATATTTAAATATATTTCACCTAAATGATAACAATTCAAGGCAGCACATTTTTTATTAATGCTGTAGTATGCAGCCTTCTTAAAAATGTAAACCTCTTTTCTCAAAGAAACGGAAAATGGAGTGGAAAGGTTTTAAAAGTGGCAGAAATGGGCAGAAAATGTGATGAAATTGAAATTGAAAAGTGGCAAACAGGTGGAAAATGTATTTTAAAAGTAGAAAAATCGGGTTAAAAGTGGCAAAAATGGGTATTAAGAGGGAAAATGGGTGAACAAGGTTCAAAATTTATGAAAAATGGCAAATAATAGTGGCAAAAATGGACAGAAAAAGTGGCACTGATAAAAAAAAAAAAAAACAATATCAGAACCCTATAATAGTTTGAAACACTTTCCAGTTTAATAATGAGGGAACGGATGCTTCTGATCCAACACACACATATTGACATCATCAATAAATCATAACTGGGCCCGTTCTCAGGGTTTGTCAGGGGCCCAGCCACATCTGTGGGCAGGCCTGGCGGGAGAAGGAAATCAAGACGAGTGGGGACTGACATGGGAAAGGAGCCACGAGTTGGACTAAAGATGTTCCCAGGCGCCTATTTCCCAGGCCAAACACCTGTTTAAGATGAGTTTAACGGACAAGTCTGAACAGGAGAAAATACAAATTTATCACAGGGTCGTTGTGTCAGGAGGTATGATGTGAGCCTGATATACTGCGTAGAGTGTGGCTAAAATTAGCAGCTAGCTCTGCCAGGCTGCATTCCTCTTTGCAGATTGATACAGTGCTTTGATATGTGGCCTCTTTTGATTTCAGTTGACAGTCTACATACCACTTTTTTTTTCAATTTTCCGGGCTGTTCCTGTGACTTGCTATCTGCTGAAGCTTCTCATGTTTTCGTCCTGCAAAGTGCCAGGGAAAGCTCTGACAGGAAGGCAGCGGCCAAGCTACAGCAGCTACTAGTGGTGGGAGGCTTCATTACAGTTTTCAAAGAGCAATTGACCACAAAAATAACAGGTAATTAGTTTAACAATAAAGCATGCACAGGCTAATTTGATATACATTTTTAACAGTTTAACAGCGCACTTCTCAAAGTTTGATTTATACCACAGACACCTGCTCATGATATCAAACAGTCTGTCCTGTCCAACCCTTGCCTGGATGGCAAAAGGGGCATGTTACTGTCTGTATGTCAGAGTAAAATTGAAATTCTTGTCCAAAAATTCCTCATGATAATGTGTGTAGTTCACATTTTGTTCACGGAAAGTTTAAAACACTTTAAATGTCAGTATTGGATGCCTGCAAATTACTTTATGAATCATAAAACAGCATTTTCTATCCCAACGTCTCAATTCTATCAGAAGCACTGAATGGACAATCACCAACACTAGCAAACACCGGTGTTATGGTTTAAAATGTGACCGAGGTGACTTTGACCCTGGTATATTGAAAACACAAAGAGCAATCAAGGTGACTCACCTTTTCTGACAGTGACTGTTATTGGTGGTCAGTCGGGTAATTCTGTTTTTGTTAGGTCTGTTACCCTTATGGCTCCCTAGTCATGTGTCTGCTAAAGGTCTATAGCCTCTGAGTATGATGACTGCTGGGCTACTGGTGACCAAAACTGAAAAATAAATAAATAAAAGTGGAGACACTACATATCTGTTTGATTTGACTGATGCATAGGAGAAGAATGAATCCATAAAAATTGCAAGGTAACACCTTCACAGCTCTTAAATTGTACAAAAACGTTTAATATTTTGGTACCCAAACATCGCTGGTGTGTGTGTGCATTTCAGAAAGTGTGTAAGAGTTTGCTCACAATTTTTGATACTGAAATTAGAAATTTCCTGTGTTCACATCACCCTATTCTTTTGTAATCAATGAAGGAATTGATGTAGTTTGATTTTGTCTTACATTTTTGCGTCAAAGTTTAAAATACCTTTACTTTGACAACCCTTTTGTGTTTTGCTTGCAACTCAAATCATTCAGATTAAATGCATCAGGATGTTGATTCTAATTACTATGGTTTAATTTAAGTGTTTTAGATAACTACTGTAATTTCTAATGTTCAGGGATTTGTTCTTCTGTACATCTCTTTCTTTGAAACTCCACCAGAGTGACTCCAAACAAAATGATTTTCCTGAAAACCCTCACTCCCCCTGCAAAGAATTAACATTCCTTTCTTTTAGCAGACTGTCTCTCTAAACTCTGGTATGCACTCGCCCAACTACATTCTGATGTCTTTTTAAAATATCGTCTCTGGCCGTTATTTTGACATGTTTAGGGAGTTTGTAAATGCTTTCACAGTTTATTATATTTGCAGGTTTTGCAAAGCTTGTAAAACGAGTGTCTGGCTCCAAACATGCCCAGAAGAAGTGTTTGAAAATCCCCGACCTACAGTTGATCCCTTCTGTTTGGTGCGTGTGTGCTCTCTGTCACTTCTGGTCCATTTTTTAAGGTTATCTGGGGGGAGTCACACTGGGCGATTCATCTCCCCCTCCCTGAGTGCTGAACTCATTTGTTCAGAGCTGGTGTTAATAATTTATAGCGAGCGTGAGTGATGGGGAGTCTCAGATTTCTGTTTGTACGACTCGTCTTCAGTCTCCTCCTCCAGTCTTCCAGTTCTGCAACATTTTTCCACACAGACTTTTTTATATGAATTTTACATCTGCTCCCTCTCCATCTGTTCGACTTCCTTACTCTGTCTGTCTGTTTTCACTCCTTTTTCTCCAGCTCTTTTATCTGCTAGCTTGGTTTTCAAGCTACTGTATTCAAACGTTGTTCTACTTCGCTATTGTACTTTCAAGGATGAGAATTTATTTTCACATCTATCTTTGACTCCCATCGTCCTCCTGAACACTTAAAGTGATGGATGCTAATTGCAAACAGCGCTCACTTTGGCAAACATTGTTAGCATAGCAGTTGAGAGGCCATCATCTAACATTATACTGTTATCCCCCTTAAAAAAATCTTGTTTTGTCACGACCATGCTTGTAATTGAAGCATGAGATACAATCAGTCTTGTGAGGTGAGACAGAGAGATGATGTGGCTTTCACTCACAAGCTTGTGCTATGAAACGGCTCTTTAATGTGAGCCATGGTAGCTAGCTCCTGTTTGAGTACAAGTTCACTTTACTCCATTCTTTGCCGTTGTTTAATCAACATTTCAAAAGCCAAACTGTGATCAAATGAAGAGCCAGATTTCCTGTAACAAAGAGCAAGACTGCAGGTTGGTTAGATGGAATCAGCTGTGCAAAACGGTACTAAACCAAACCTGAATTTTTGCACTTTGAACGTTTGGCGTAGTTGTGCACAGTTCAAAACATTGCCTTTTTGGTAGTGTTTCTCGATGCAGACATCATTAATTACTTCCCGAGGAGTGTTTTCTGCTGCTGCGTGATGACATCCGCAAATAACCTATTGCATAAGGTTTACTCCCTCCCTTTGGATATCACCATTAGCCAGATGGATTACATGGATAGTATTTATACCAAAAGTAGGTGTGCTAAATGCCAGCATTAAATTAGTAGGGCACAACAGATACACATCTGCAACTCATATCAGATGTTCCAAATATTAGCCGATATTGATGTTAACCTGATGCATCTGTGCATTCCTAATCAATTAAAGCATATTTCAAACTGAAAAACTTTAGGTAATATTCATACTTAATGTAGCAACAATGAAGCAGCACTACTGACACAGGCCCGTAGTGACAGAATTGCTATGTCTTTATATGGTTATGCCAAGCTGAAATGTCATATCTAGTGTGCATTCAATTCTACTTTTCAAAATGTTTCCTTTTCTTAATAAGGGTCTCACAATTTTCAGCCTGGCCGATCATCGGGGCCTATATCAGGCTTGGCTGGTGGTGTAATTTTACTGATCGCTGATAAAATAAATCATTAAATAAAGTGCTACTTTGGCTACTCAGCAAGGTGTGTCTTCCTCTCTTGTCTAGTTTATAGTCTCACTTAATTTCCTGCCCACGACTTTGTCTGATTGGTTAGATGTTGCACAAGTACAAGCCAATCAACACTGAGGCCAGGGTACCACTAACACAGCAAGTGCATGACATCACTTCCTGTTTTCCTGCTGCCACTGTGTTGATCTGAGAATTTTCTCAAAGAACAGAACTCTAGCAATTTTTTCCAAGCATGCAAGTTTACCTTTGTCACATTAGATGCATTTTGTCATCATAAATTCATACTGGTTTCAAATATCAGTCTCATGATCTATGTAATCAATATTGGCCTGGAAAAAAACAGAAATGGTTAGCCTTTGAATTCTGTATGTTCACGTTGATATTAAAATGTTCAATTGTACAAAAGTAAAATATTTGATATCATGAATATGCTAACTTTAGATACAGCTGTTCAGAAAAACTTGATTAGGAAGTAGAGCCCGACAGATATGGGGTCTTTGGGGCCGATGCTGATACCGATATTGGGGGCTAAAAAAAAGCCAATATCCGATATATCAGCCGATATATGATATATTGGCTTAACCGATATTTTAGTTGATATATGCACGAAGAACATTGATATACACAGGATATATACTGTACATGAACACAAATGTGGACATGTGAATAACCAGTTGCATTTATCTTTGTTTATTTCACAAAGATGCAACTTAGATGACATTAAAATGCTGTATAATAGTCTTATACTATGGCTGTGGACAATATTAGACAGGAACATGATAAATGGAGAGCCATTTTTACATGTTTGTGGCAAATATGCACACAGAATATGTTTACAATGTGTTTCTTGATAACCCTGAGGAAGGCCTCAAGCTTAAATGCACCTGATTTTTAAAGTTGTTCTCTAAAGATCTACTAATAAGTGAAACTTTCTGTCTCCAAAATGGTACAATATGTCACAGGAAAGATCAACACCGTATGAATGCTTTTCTGGTTTGTGCTTTTCAAAGTAAAAGTCTGGTTTAGCATTTCTGTAGAGAAACTCCGTTCACTTGTACAGAATGCTTTTATTTTGAAAAGTTCCAGACGCACTTCCTCTGTACACTAAATCAAGTAGCTTTTAGCGGTGTTTACTGAGGTAAAACTTATGAAAAAGGACAGGGCTTTGAGAGCATGGAGATGTGGCTGACATGCAGAAAACTCGCACCCTGTGTGAAAGCCGCACCGGCAGGAACCGGAGCTGACACGCGCGGCACATGCGAGCAGCAAAACACGATCCCAGTCTGAAACAAGCATTAGTCCTCTACTCTGCTGCAGTCGAACTGCACGAGGATGAGGCTGCCTATGAGTGCTTGGGGACAGGTAGAGGGCCATGGCAGTAGCGCTGCTCAGTTAGAAGGACAACAACGATGCATGCTTTCACGTCAAAGTCTCCAAAACTCTCCAGTAACACCAGGAAAAGTCGCTAGATTTGTCGCTAGTTTTTTGAAAAAGAGTCGCCAGAGGGGTCTGAAAACTTGCGAAATATAGCGACGAAGTCGCTAAGTTGGCAACACTGAGCTGCTGCTGAACGCTGCGTCTGAGGGGGAGGGGGCAGTCACTCGGGCTGAGTTCAGCATGGAGACACAACACAGAGCGACAGGAGCAGAGACAATCCCCGCAAAAAAAAAAAAAAGTTAATATATCGACTGTATTTTGGCCGATGTTGATTAATCTGTGAAACGCTATAATTGGCCTGATTAATCAGCCTGCCGATAAATCGGTCAGGCTCTATTAGGTAGGGGTGGGTAAAAATATCAATTAATCGATGCATCGCAATATTTCCTCCCCCAATTCAATATCGATTCAGCAAATCCTCTGAATCAATTCACCTCCTGGCCAGTGGCGGTCGCTGTGCATGTGATTCGCGTTGTATGGACGGAGGCTGCACTCGACCAAAAAACAACTAACCATAACCATGTTATGTGAGGTGTATCACAATTTCCAAGAGGACAGAAATATTATTTAAGTTTATATGCACTTTACTTTTTCAGTGTTTATACAGAACTTGCATGTTTTTTACTTTTGTACTCCATATGCACAAAACAGTTATCATTGTGCAAATTTTTATTTTCAGATGTTTTATTGCTCAAAAATGTGAGGTGACTTACCAAATATGTTCACACGGGCATGAAAATAATTATTAAAAAATTGTCAACAGGTTATTTTTGTTTTTTGAATCGACATTGAAGTATTTAAATCAATATCAAAGCAAATTGATATCGAATCAAATCGCAACCTAAAGAATCGAAATCGAACTGAATCGTGAGGTTCTTAACAATACCCAGCCCTACTATTAGGATGTAGTCGCTACTTAGATCCAGTCTAAACTGTAATTGGTTGTTTTTTCCACTGATGCTTCCCGCTTTCACCAAGTTTGAAAAAAAATGGGGACAGGAGTGAAAAGGCTGTAAAAGAATAAGGCCAACACATTTTTACTGTACTTTTCACAGCATTGTTAATTTGTGCCTGTTGCTTTTGGCAGCTTTTTTTGTGTCACCACTACCGAACAGAAACACCCTCAACCCCAGAATTCATACATTTAACCTCCATCTCTAATCCTGGTCCAAAGCGTGGGAAGCAGCACAGCGTCTCATGGAGGGGAGCTGGCTGCTGATTAATAAGAGCTTCTACTCCCACACTGTTGGACTCTAAAATACACCGAGTGAATGTTCCAGGATGAAACCCAATCACCACAAAGAGTCACGTTTAGGAGTTGTTGCCATGCAGCTTTTTATTTTTCTCAATCAAAGCACCATACCTAATGTTGATCCCCAAACACTTGGACCCTGAGGATAGATCACAAGCTATCTTTTATTTACAGTCGCTCCTTGGGTTGTCCCCTCTTTATCTAATGTAACACGCCTCCTCATGTGATTAAAGTGATGGCAGAAGGTTAAGTGTGCCTGCAGCATCCGCTAGACCTTTAAGGGTTCTCTAAGACTTATAATGTCTCATGAATCCTTTCTAATTAACTTAACAAGATATTAACTAGTATAGAAGTGGAACATCAAGTGTCTTTATTTATTGAAACTTAATTATTGGCTCATTTAAATAGGTCCAAACAAAGTAACATGACTTAATAAATAACTTCCTGTATCTTTCATTCTTGGCACCTGCACAGATATTCTTCTACATATTTCACGATGGAAAAGGTTGTTTGGCTGTGAGCAGGGACTTTTAGAAGTGCAGTTGTAACACCATGAACTTGGTATAACCTTTTTTGTTCACGAGTTGGTGTGTGCAGAAAATCGTAAGTCCTTTAAAATGCATAAAGCTCCAGAGAGCAGCGCCTAAACTCGTGTATTATTTAACAAAGATTAATCAGCACTTGACAGCAGATTTGGGACATGAAAGTTAACCATGAGGTCAGCATTGCAGTTTTAAAAACTGACTTGTTTCACAGCCCAAAGGCAGACATATACTGTAGTTGGAAGAGAAGAAGACTGTTAGAATCAGCCAAATAATCTGGGGAATAGGACTGAGATTTTGGATTAATTGCTGACATTTTTGCAACATTTTATCAGGAAATATGGAAGAAATGTGGGTGAAGTATAAGAAGCTTAGTCTTTTAAAGAACAAAATTACTTTTACATGAAAAAGTCCACTTTTAGTGTGACCTCCCTTTGCAATTAGCACATCGTGAAGTCTTGGAGAACACTGTCTTGATGTATTTTTAAGTTATCTTCTAGTATATTATTAAACCAGGCTCCTTTCAACACTTCCCGGAGTTCTCTTTTGGATTTTGCCTATCTTTTAATTCTTTATCTGTTGAAATGAACCCAGACTGCATCTCTAATATCCAGATCACAGCTCTGTGAAAGCTGGTCCATAACTGTTGGTGTTTAATCAGCTGTCCAAACATGATTTTACAGCATTTACAGGACGCATACAGTCATGTGCACATGTTTTAGGCATGTAGGATGCCAAGGACAACCGGGGGCTGGAGCAGGCAGCCAAGGTCAAGCTCGACCGCATCTCTTTTGTCCGGGGCCTTTTCCCCCTGGATCCTACAGAGGCGAGGCAAGAGTCCTCCCTAAACACACATTTGGAGCAGGCTAGCCAGTGTGCTTGGTTTCGCCATCGGAATGGTCGAGCCCATGTATCCAGAAGCAGTAGAAATCAAAAAGGAGACTTACAACAGAGGCCATAGGATGATCCATCCATCCGTTTGGTATACTGCGTATCACGGGGCTGGAGCCTATCCCAGCTGTCGTTGGGTGAGAGGCGGGGTACACCCTGGACGGGTCGCCAGTCAATCTAAGGGCTGACATGTAGAGACAGACAACCATGCACACTCACATTCACACCTTTGGCCAATTTAGAGTCACCAATTAACCTAATGAACATGTTTCTGGTGGTGGGAGGAAGCCGATGTACTCAGAAAGAACCACACATGCATGGAGAGAACATGCAAACTCCGCACAGAAAAGCCCTGACCAGGAAGCGAACCAGGAACCTTCTTGCTGTGAGGCAACAGCGCTAACCCATACTTAACATTTGAAAGTGTTTGAGCAGTAAGGACCTGGCAGCCTTCTGATATTGCATTGGGTTATGGGTAATTTGTGGGACTGCAGGATCCTTCCTTGTCTTGGAGAAACGGCTAATATGTCATCTTTCCTGCGTGTCTTTCCCCATTGTCTCTCCCCAAATATAAAAAAAATGGACAAAAAGGTTTTCCTCATGATAGTTTAGTACCATAATAGTAAATGTATTTTGGCAAGTTAGAATATCTACTGGTGTTTTCTCGGGGTCTTAAAAATTTATGAGAATGACTCTATTAATTCATTATAGTTGTATTTCTGTCTGCTAAATGACATTGTAGATAACTTCTTGACGTTTGGACTGAAGTGAGGAGCAAAGACAGACAAGCTGGTGGGCAAAATAAACTTAACTCTTGACCCACCAGGCAACTGAGTGACTGTAACTGATAGCAGTCCTCTATATACAGTATACTGTGAGGAATGAGGAGCAGCTGAGAAGGCAGATGACGGGGTCGGGTGATGAGTTGATGTGGGAAATTTAATAGTAGTGGCTGCTTGGCAGGTGTGAATATGTGAGACTGGAATGGCTGCATAGGTTTAAAAACATGCACAGTATTTTTTGTAGTTTTATTGTAATTTAACTCTGATTTTGAGTTGGTTTAAATTGTATAGAACAAGTTCAGGTGATTTGCATGGAAAAACAATGCTGATTCAGCACTAAATCTAATGTTACTGCAGCGTGTGGCCAAAGAGAGCTATGATAGGAGGTAAAGACAGGACAGAGCAGAGCTGAAAAAGGAGAAGTGTTTATGCATCTACGCAGTTTATTTTAATTCATGTTTTTTTTCTGCAACAAGGATTAATTCCTGGTTGTTGTGTTTTGATATTAGTTTTACATCTTGGCCGAGGCACCTTTAATACCTTTATTCATTCTTATAATTTACTGTTGTATTCCGATGCGTGCAGCTGCAACTGTCACACACTAAACAAGACCTAACGTGACTGAAAATTCACCCTGTTTTCTATGTGTTGCAAGTGGTTGCTGCTTGCTGGTACACATAACAAAGTAGACCAAACTGATGGGAGTCTGTGCCACTTTCTAACGTTTTTTCTCCCTAAACTAAACTAGCGTATTGCAGCTAGTGGATGCACAAACCCCATATGGTAAAAACATGTACTGTTAAAAAACAACACAGCTGCACAGAAAGTGCTTGTTGTGGACTTTGCAGAATGAAATAGAGAACCGTCATGTAGGAAGTCTCTTCCCTTGAGAGACTTCAAAAAAACTGACTGTGGCTTTTTGAAGATGACGTCACTCAGCAACAGAGAACACTCCTTGGAGTGCAATTGATGATTTCTGCTCAGAGAAACACTACCAAAAAGGCCATGATCTGAGCTGTTCACGACTATGCCAAGCTTTCAAAGTGTGACAATAATTGTTACTCTCAATCTACTATTGTGTCCTGAAAGTTTTGAAATATCCAGGCAAAAAAAGTTTCAGTGTTGTTGTGGCATTATCTCAAAATGTGAGTCAAAAAAGCCTCTGTCTGAAGCCTAGATGGGCGGTCTCACACAACACTCATGTATGGTCCATTTCCACGAATCAAAATCATCAGAATCAAGTCAACAAACGGTCTGTTATGACTCACCTGACTGATGAACACAAGTTGGTGTCAGTACAATGAGATGCAAAGGCAATAAACGTCTCCTGTTACCTCAAAACCCGCTGTATTCGCGCAGCATGAGCCCGTGTAATCCCCTTAGCTGCACCTGCATATGTAGATATGAAGACGGGTATTGCTGGCACCTTGAAGGGTGATTGTAAAAAACATCCATGGTAGCAGGATGGGCTTTTTTGCTGGGTTAAAACAAAAAACAATCTTTGCTCAGGTCATGACCTGAGTGGTTGCCATGGTAGCTTCTTCATCTTTCTCCTCCTTGGTGGGTTTGCAAACTGGCTTTGTGCATACCGCCACCGACTGTATCTGACTGAGTACATACACAAGTTTGCCCAGACATGGATCGATGTTGCCAATTAGAAAGCAAGCCGGGGGTATTGTACTCTATGAATGTAGAAATTTTAATGATAATGATGATAATTGCTGTGCACATATCCATTTAGAGGTATAAACTTTCCTCAGTTCCCCCAACAGCAGTCAGGGTCACATGATTGCAAACAGCCTATACCTGGACAACTTGTAATCCAGATTTTACGATACTCTTGTTGATATTTAAGGATAACTAAACCATTTAATTTCTCAAGATCTTCAGGAAATGAGTGAAATTTTTTCAGCTCTTTTCTCTCCTGTTTTTACCTCTTCTCACAGTCCTCTTTTTGACCATACCCACTAGCAATATTACTGTTGAATCAGCATTTTTTTCCTCCATCCACTTAACATTTGAACACGGATGTTAATGTGCCAGCGCCTCCGGGTACCTGCTGTCTCTTGACGGGCATTAGCATAAACTGTGAAGCCTCTAAGTGCTTGTAACACTCTGGACAGCTGAGGATCTTTGCTGGTCTTCAGCGGGTTCATCTCTGGTGTGACTGGGCTGGATCATTACAGTATGCGTACTGCAGCACCTGGCTCTTACATTGATCTCTTCCTCACATGTACAAAGCCCTGACAAAGTTCATTAATACCTTCTCTTGCTCATTTGTGTTACTCTATTCAGCAAGACCTGAGCTAATGTGCAGTCTATCCTCTCTTCGTGTCTTTCCTAGAATACATTAGCATAGATATCTGCACTTTTGTCCTAGTTTCACCCTCGACTCAGGCACTGCCTCCTTGCAGCCTATTCGTGGATAATTACAAGTGTGTTCAGGGCAGATTGCACATCAATGTGAGTAATCTAGGATCACATTTCATTATTTTATTTCAATACTTGTTAGTGACTCATCCTCGTGAGCTACAGAGACATCACTGCCCTCAAACTACCCCCGTGTACAGATTAAGCTTTGGCTCAGCAGCTGGAAAATAGTCTCAGTTTCTTTTCCCAGCTTTGAAGCAGGAAACAGGAAGCAGACTCAGCAGAGGTAGTGTTTTTTTTCCACGGAGCATCAACATTATCAGTGTCAGCTGGCTGCTTGTCTGCCTCCTCGCTGTCAGCCTCGGTCCGTCCACACATATCAGGGTCAGAGGCCGCCACACACTCATCCACGATAACAAAAACAGCGCTGGAATCAGGGAGAGGAATTTCCTGCAGCCTGTTATTGACACTTCAAAGGTCCACGAGAGCAGTGCTAGGAAAGTGCCCCCTCAGCACTTCAGTCACCCGCCCCCGGTCGACTTTATTTTATTGGACAACACAAGGAAAACAATTGAGATTTATGAGTCATGTGGCTGTGTGCACTAACATTCTGCTTTCTTAGCTAAAGGGGAGCTGTAAGTCAGCGCTCCTTCACTCTCTCCACTTCCTCAATGGATCCCTCTTACCTCATAACCCTGCAGCCATCACCTTTAAGCCACTCATTTGCCTCCACTTCACTTTCATCGAGTGTTTGAATTGTGTTGGAGGTCTTATGAGTCCCCTGAGTCATCTGTGGCTTGATAAGACCCCTGAGACATCTGGATTTAATTTAGTGCTTGTCACTCAGGACGTGCATGTTTTAAACATCTGTTAACACAATCAGCAGTTCAACTTACCTCTTTGAATTGCTTATTTAAATCTTGAGTAGATACTATAAAAACGCTCTTTGAACACAGAAGCAAACAAAACTTCAGATTATTTAACACCACACTGTTGCAATAGCAGTTATAACAGTTGATATTTAATAATTGTATCAAAGACATAGTGAAACAGTATGCTTCTGAATTTGAGTAAACTCTTACATCTCACAGTTTTATGAAATAAGAAAGGGGAAGGACAATAAGGACTCCAAGACCTTTGAGAAGAAATATAAAGATGTTGCAGCCTGCAGTCAGAAAGAAGAAGAATTTTACATTAATGCAACAGGAACTAGCCAATCAACAGATCAAGATGTTTTATCCTGCTCTTCATTTATCTCACAGATACCTAGAATTAAGTATATACCCATGCAGTGACTTCAATACCAGCAAAGTTTAAAAAAGCACTTTATATTACAGGCAGTTCATATTAAAGCAGCATTATGTACGAATTTAGTTTGGTAGGGCCTGCTAAAGGTCTCAGAGTGTATGAATCTGTCGACGAACCCTTCTTTATGAAGGTAGGTTACGCCAGCCTAATGAATGTTGATTAGAATGTTACAGTAATATAGTTTCATAAATGACTGTGCCCCAACAGTTACATTGGAGAGGTCTGATCCCAAAATCGCCCCTGCTATATGATTTTCAACTGATTTTTAACATGGTCCTTTCGATTTCTATCCCTAGCACACCTCAGTTGGAAGCAGGGCAGTTATTGTATCAACACCACACTTGAGGATTATTTGGAAAAATAATCAGTTTTGCCAAGGCTACGTGATAACTACTGAGTACTGATTCGGTACCAGTGTGAACTTTCTGGACTGACTGTGCAGACTAGTACATTATTTTAGACTTATATTTGACTCAGAACATGGCTCGACAAATAGAATCATAATGTACAGCATCTCTGTCATCCTACAGTTGTTTTTCTGCTGATTATTGAGTTTTACTCCTAAATATTACAATAATAATACAGGGGACTGCATCACAGGCTCTCTCTATCTCTCTTATGCTCTATCTGGGCAGCATGATGTGATTATGGAACAGCCTGCAACTGGCTGACAGACCCTCACAAAGGTGAGGAAGTTAGCATTCCAGTTAGCATTTGAGCTAGCGGTAATATATGATTTGATTAAAATTGATAAAAAGATGTTTGATATCAGGTTTACTGGTGTGGATTTGATCATTAAAGTCCCCAGATGACACACGAGTTTCAGGCTCGCTGAAAATGCTGCCACATGGGATTCAAAGGCATCGATAGCCTCAATGGGACGTCACAACAGCTAGCTTCAAGAGGAAAAACAAGTAAGAGACAATGATTTATGGCTCAAAAGTTGTTAAACTTTTGATAAACTGTGTCATTTCTTGTCACGTATGACAGCGCTGGTCTGGAATGCATTTTAACGATCACATTCAGAGAAAAACTGTCACGCAGCTACCATTCTTTGCTGCTGCAGTGGGTCCTTTGGTTCTGGTTTATGGCGCTAACATTTAGCATGGTTAAAAAAAGCAAAATATAAAGCTAATCCAAACCGTATCGGATTGGTGCATAAACTTGTGTACTCGCCGATACTAATACCTGCATTTTAAGCAGTATCAGACATATTTCAGACACCAGTATCAGAATTGGAACAGCTCTAGTAACTGGGGTGGGGGAAACTGGCCCAAAATGGGGCTTGAAATCATGTAGCTTTTGGGCAGCCTTAGCCAGGTCTTCTGAGTACAGTCACTGTGGCAGTGTTTTCTTTATTAATCAGGCTGGTAACTCTGAATCACAAAACAGACTCACATTTAACTCCAGGTATGATAAATCAAAAAATGGACATACGTGTATATAAGAACGAGCTGTTTTGTAGAGCAAAAGCTGTATGGTGTATAACTGTTTTATTCTCTGGTAATTAAACTGTTGTATAAAGATAATATCACAGGGAGTGATGCATTGAACATCGTCACTGCTGTGATTTAGTTGTAGGCACAAGGCCACAGGCTGATATTGCTTAATTACTGCTCATAAAATATGGCAGTAGCTGTTAGCTGGGGTTCATGCTGATGCTGGATACCACTTAATGGCACAGGCTTTACAATCTATCATATTTTAAGGTCATCAGCTTTGATGGGAAGGATCAAACTTTCTTGGAAGAAATAGTACTGTAACCCTCACATTCATTTTTTGTCATATGTCAAGGTACATAACATTGAAGTGGCCAAACCTTTTACCCCAGTTTGTGTTGGAGTAGTTGCCTCCTCTCTCTTCCAGATCTAAAAGTCTCTTTAGCCTTTATTTTCTCTGGTTTGTCCATGAGCACCTTGAGTACACCGGCATTAAAAAAGCATGAAATTGTGCTCCATTCTACCTTCTTCTTCAAACATTTAGACTCAGGAAAGAGTTCTAGCATTTTAACTGACAAAGTTTATTTTTGGGGCAGACAGAAGGGGAGCAGGCAGGCGTCGTAAACCCACTCCTCACTGTGATGTTGATGGTTCATAAACAAAAACTCACGCTGCCTGAATGCAAAAACAGAAGAAGACAAAGAGGATGGAATGAGAAATGAGGAACACGGCTGAGAGAGCGAAGCAAAGAAGTTCAAGCATGGATCGGTGTTTGTGTGTCTGTGTCTGTTTATGACACTTCCCTCTGAGGTGTGTTGAACAGTGCCTTGGGGCTGAATACACTAAAAGACGACTGACGGGTCCTTGTTTTGCTTTTCAGTTTCAGACTGACTCTCACCCCGGGGGTCTCCTGTAGATTATAGCTAAGTATACACACACAAACAAGTCATTCTGCTTCTGTTCTCTACGTCTTTGGTAGAAGAATTCATCTCAGTGAGCTATGCATGCTCCATCCTCATTTTTATCACCATGGGAATGAATATGTGCTAAAGTGATTTCCCATGTGACCCACCAGAGTCTGAAGAGAAATGACTCAACAGGACCTCCTAATCTCCCAATTCCCTTCAAACCTTTTTTTCCCAAAGACAAAGTAAACACATGTAATAAGGTTTATTCCAGTGTTGGTCCCAGTGCTGTACCTCTGACTGAAACTGCCGCTGTGGGGAGTGGGGAGGAAAGGCCATGCTGGAGGGCCACTGTTGGGATCAATAAGGTAATTTTCTATGAGGTCAGCGGCTGACACTCGTGTTATTTACTCTGAGGGGGCGAGGGCGTCCGCAATGCCCTACAACAACGGTTTAGAGATGCAGCTTCATCATGCTTTCGCCCAGTGTCAATCTGTGCTAAAGCAGAAATACATCTACATTACCAGTGGTGGTGTTTATTTTTTTGTTGTTGACCGATATCTATAAAAGTCCCTGGCCAACATTAGATTTGTTTTTCTATGGAAGCATCAATGGCTAGAGCAGACTGCGCAATATTTTATCTTTGCAATGGCACCAAAGTCTTCTCCTGACTAGGGCAACAGTAGCCTGACACGCCAGATGGATTTGTTTCACACTTCCATCTGGAAAACCTTCAATACTAAGTGTTTGGGAAAGAGCAGAGGCTTTGAAAAAATGTGGAAGGTGATTGGATGAATGTTCTGTCTGTCACATCTTTACGGGCCAATCAGAGCAACAAAACACACGACGTAGCTGCGACCGAGGTGCACGTGCACGGCTGCCGAGGAATAACGCAAACCATGGCGACTGTAGACATGTCAGTACACGACTTTGTTGTTTTTGAAAAGAAAACAACTCACTGCTGTTCTTTGTTCTTCTTTCAACGAAGAAATGTCGTCAAGTTCTGAAAAAACTGGTGCTTTAGCAGCATCCACGCCAATGTCTTCTGCCATATCTATCCCGGCCTCTTGTTGCTGCTTTCTTACGTCACAGCTCCACAGCGCCTGAAAGTACTGCCCCTCGTCACTGATTGGTCCTGTCACTTTCTAACCGGGCCCAAAAGGTTCAGACGGGAGTTTTGCAAGATGGATTCGCCAGTGAGAAACTAGGAAATAGGCGTATCCATCTGTTTTGCAAGGTTAATGTAGACCTGCCCTCTTTGTAAGGTGTAGAGATAAATCCAGATATGAATTTGCTTTATAGAAGCAGTGACTTGGAAAACCTTTATAAATCAATCAGTCTGTATTTGTATAGCGACAATTCATAAAAAATGTTATCTCATTGCACTTTACACAGATGGCAGGTCTAGACTGTGTTCTCTGTCATACTTTTATAATCATTAATCCACCTTAAGCTCAGCACTAATCAATATTTTGCAAAGTTAAAGTGGTAAGTACCAACTTAAACCTTTTACGGGCAGAAACCTTGAGCATAACCACACTCATGTTCAACAGCCATCTACTGACGCTGTGTTTGGGTAAATAAAAAAGCTCATTATCAGTCTCACAGGCAACAATTTCTCATGTTAATGCCAACAACCCCTGGCACAATAACAGTGACACTGACAATACAGTCCACTGGGTAATGCCATTTTTTGTTCGTTTATCCTCCTGCCCAGAAGACTAAAGATCCATTGAGTCTGCTTTTCACCCTGCAGGCAGGAGCTGCTCTGAGTCCGAGCCTCGAGCTACAGTCCCCACATCCAATCCTGATGCCAAAGGCAAGCTTAGTCCATGCTGGAATTAGAACTCTTATGTATGCTAATGTAATGTCATAGGGAGTTGTAAAAATCCTCTCAGAGTTCACCAAAGTGAGACAAGCCATCTGCCAGCGTGGAGAAATGTCCCTTTATGTGCTCCTTACTTTTCTGCGCAGACACTTCAGTGGCTTAATTACCTCAAATATCATCTTCATAAGCAGATTCTGAATATGAATACTGAATCTGTAGGCAAGGGACAAGATTATGGTGTCTGAAGATTTGGGGTATCCATTTGTTGTCTGAGCTTCTTTCACTGGACTTTCTGATGTCACTGGCAGTTCACAGGAAAAGTGTCAGAAGACAAACTGTAATTCAATCATGGGATCCTTTCTGATGACATTTTATTTATCTGCCTGTAGGTGCAGCTAACAACCCACGCAAAGATGATTTCCTTCAACTTTAATCAGTTCTTACATCGTAATATTCTGGTAAAACTATGACAGGAGCATGAAAAAGAAAGTCTTGCACAAGCGTGAACTCTTCTAAAGAGACAGTGATAAAGTTTTTAGTCCTTGTCATTCATAGCAGCCTTACACATAACAGCCAATGTTTCCACAGCATTGTGTCTGTCATGAAATTAAGCTGACAAGAAACCAACCCTCACAACCATTATAATTAAGATTTAATATGGCTTTGAAAACTGTTGGAAATGCTGTATTTCAGGGAATATTAGTACTCACCTAAAATCTATCTATAAATTGGTGCTGCCAGTCGATCTAATCATAGACATTATGATTAACTAATTGCCATATGTCTGTGATTTAAGAAAGATTGCATTATAGGTAGATTTATTAAAAATAATAGTAACAAAACAATCAGAAAAGGCATGCTTCTTAATGGCATCAGAATTGTGAATAAAGTTTTGAAACGGAAGAAGTGTAGACTGAGGACAATTTGTCCATTTACTAGTCAATCTCGGATGGTGTTAATCTGTCGATTATGGATTTTATCCTTGAAATTATAAAAAACCAAGAGCACCAAAAATGTTGACGTGTTCCAATCTAAGTTACAAAGCTACAGTTTTGTCAAGGCATCAAAGTGTGATTAATCAGCTTAAAAATTTTATTGTCATGAATGAATTTAAATAATTGACAGCACTAGTATGAAGATCAGGGCTGTCAGCATTAATACATTAATTGGGATCAATGAAAGTTGATATTTAGTGCATTTAAAAAAAAAATCATGATTAATCACATTTTATTGTCTCTTTCAACAACTTTGGTTAAGCCACTGCAGCCTCTCTCTTTATGGTAATGTAAAATAGGCACACCCTTTCACCTTAATGCCTCATTCCTATTAGCTCAGTGGACTAGTCAAAAGTCATCTACACCTTGTGATCGTAAATATTTTCAGTTTTACTGTTCCCTTATTTCCTTTATGATCTATAACAAGTTCCTTTTTCCTGTTAAATTCATGTCATAAGCTGTGATACCTGCAGTTTTATTTTTATTTCAAAATAAAAGAAGGTCAAACAAAAAGTCAATTACCCTCATAGTTAGAATCTAAAGCGAGCAATTCTAAATGCAAAACAGTAGAATTTCAAAATGTAACAAAAAGGTGAGATAGATCATCGTCTAACTACATAAATTTAAAGATTAACCTTATCAAAAATGTTGTTTGACAGCCCTAATAAATATATATTAGGAGTAGCCATTTGTGTAGTAATGCAGACATTTCAGTGCAAAAATTCTAAAAATGTGGCCCTAATGTCTGTGGTAAATCAAGTCAGCCTAATAATTTTACTCTAACAAAGAAAGTTTAGTCATCTTAAAGTGTTGTTTTTTTTTTAATTTAACAAGGCATTATTCGTTTTTCTTGGCTGATTCTAGTCTGGCATGTACCCACAGAGGGAGACAACATGTTATGTCCTCATATCGCTCTGAGCAATGAGGGACAGCTGGTGTACTGTAGAGGGGTCTTTTTGGGGGACCTTGCAACACAAACAAACTGTAGCTGTAACAGAAAATTCCTGTGTTGGATGTTTTCGATTTTTCATAGTTGGAAATTTCAGGGATGTGGGTGACCTTGTTGATCTGTGTGGGGGTGTAACAATGCAGAAGTGATTCAGCCTCTTTGAGAAAAAAAAAAACATGCCTGATTCACTTCTTGGATTCTGCTAATGAGCGGGTGTACTGTTGTGGATTATGTTCACACATCCCCCCATGTTTGTTGCTAGTGGAATAACAGAATTCCCAAAGGAGATTCCGGAAGATTTATGTACACATACAATATTTACAAAACACAGGATTGGATTCAGTAAGTCTCACCAGCTGTTCAAGAAGGCCTGCTCTTACTGTGAAACATAAAGACGTATATTTACACATTTATATTATTCAAGTGAGATATATGTCAGTGCCCTTTTTATCTTAGAGAGGATTTATACTTCATTACAGATGATGATGCATTAAAGGTGAAATGGAAACTTCACGTGAGTGAGCATTACTCACATGTGAGGAAAGCAAAGCTTAATGACCATTTCCACCTCTTGTATGTAGTGTCATGTAACACCACACACATGCAGAGAAAAGCATGTCGTGTTCACAGAATGATAAGTAGGCTATCAAACATTCAGATAATCCTGTAAGCGATTGTGATCTATAAATGTGTTTGTGCTGCGTTACAGTGACAGATCTCTTTAAAGCTTATCTTATTGCAAACTGTTCTTTGACCTTGCCAAATGTAATTTTCTATATACTTCAATTTAATGTCCCATAACCGTACAGGGGCCACAGTAATCATAATAACTGCTCAGCCTGCCAAGTGTCAGAGTCTATTTCCCCCCTGAGCGAGTGTTCGGGAGAGTGGGTGAATTTAAAGCCCCCTGCCCAGGGTTCAGGTATCTAATGTCGCCCAGGGGATGGAGGCTGGGCCGGCGGAGCTAAGAGTCAAAAAAAGGGCCTGGCTTTAGGTGCATTTTGCGCAGAAAATACTTAGGATATATCATGGAACCATTTGCTTTGACAGCCATGCTCATGTGAAATAAGCAGGAAGCACATCATTGCAGCAGCCATGATGGTGAAGTAGCATGCAAAGGTAGCAGGTATAGACTGTTTATTAAGCTGGACGGAGATATAGCTGCCAGGAAATGAAGCCAAGCGGTCATAAATCCCTCTTCCTTAATGAAAATAAAGCGATGTGGATCAAAATATAAAGATTAAATACATCACTCTGTGATGTTTTTTGAATCCTGCAGATGATGAGGTCAGTGTCCCATGTGGTCAAGACCACATTACCCAAAGTCCTTGTTGATTAATCCTTTAATTTAAAAGCAACATTAAGCAGTAAATAAACTGAAATCTCTGGTTTTAGAAGTGGAATTTGAGACACTCTTATATGCCTTCAGCTCATCCAGCAATGACTAAAACAAGACTACAACTGTATACAAAGATGTGACTAAAATGAACTGACAGTATAGCATTAGATCAGGCAGGTCATGGAGTCAAGCTCCATCATATAATTGAAATCAGCTGATCTCACACAAGCCCTCATCAGCTGATTTTCTATTGGCCAGTCGCACTCATGCTGCCATATTTAAACTGCTCTAGCCTGGCAACTCTTTGCTGCTCCTCCTGTAAGCTCCTTTTTGCAACCCTCCTCCACCCCAGCGCCTCCTTCATCCTGCCTCTGGCTTAATCAGTGCCATTCTGTTGTCATTGATGCCTGCTCTGCTCTGGATTTTCTGGTGCTTCTCTCCCTGCCTCAGGCTGTACTTGACGGCACAGGAAACGTGTGCTGTTTCTGCTTGATGCTTTCCATTTAGACTCGTGGAAGTGTAAGGGAATCCAGAACAGCCACACCGCCACCCCTTCCCTATTTGACTGATAGTTTGATGGAAGTGATAAACCACATATTCCTCTAGACTTACATGCACATTTAGGAGACTGATTCAAAGTACATAGGTGATCTTCAGAGTCGCTGTGAAAGAATTAATAAGTTGTTATTTATACCAAGATTCAAGAGAACTGACTAATCTATGTAAAAATTGTCATTAAAAATCCACCATGTAGCAGAAATGAAAACATCCTTGTTTCATGAGCGGGTGTCTGCTCAGAGATTGGCAGTCAAAGGAGCCTCTTTAAGTCAAATCTTGAAATATTCGACAATTTGGGGTCACCCTTACACTTCTGTCTACTGTTAAAGTCTGTTGACAAAAATACAACTAAAAAGTCAGATTCACTGTGAGGCTAAAAATAGTCTGTGTGCATGTTGAATTTACACACACAGACACGCAGGCACTGAGGTGTCGTGCGTCTTATTTATATTTGTGTCACTTTCTGGGTTTGTTTTGGCTTTATGTAAGAGACGTAGGACATGAACTGTTTATTTCCCCCCTCTGGTTTTTTGCTTTTCTTCTGAGCCCTTGGCACTGAAAGGCACAACAAGTAATGTCACATTTCCAAGTGTAATTAGGATGTCTAATGAATAGTGATTTATTATCTCATTCCTAATTATTCCAGCTCGCTCTCTCCAGCGTATTTTCACCTGCACAGTACTACATGTGAGCAGGAGCAGTGCATCTCAACGTGGGTTAATTTTGCATATGCCTGTCAAAATTGTTTATAGGATTCTTCTTGTTTCATTTTGTGTCAGGGCTTTGCTCTGTTCTAGGCTGAAATACTGTCCTGCATTTTGTACTGACCCTAGAATTCTTGATCTTTATTTCTACATTTGGAGGTTAAACTACTGGACAAACAGGCAGATTATGTGGCTGCTAATATCCTGTATATCTGCCCAGCACTCTTTGAGTACAGTTTTTATTCTGTTGAGACCTGTTAGAAGGTTGAACACGTTTTTATTGTCTTACATTTTGGAATAAATTTCTTTCTTTGTAGTGTTTGCATTTTATTTTTTGCTTTTTCTTCCTGACCCTGTCTAATTTTGAGAATCCACATGAATAGCTTTTTCCTTCATTTGCGTATGACATGTTTAAAACATGAACTCGTTTAGCTGAAGTCATGCTCTGATCCTCCTACCTACCAATACAACTATCATCCCACACAGCCCTGGTAATTTACATCCCTGTTGGTAGATCTGGACCACAGGACAGAGTACAGAAGGAGTAAAAACAGCACAAACAATATTGATTTGGTGATAAATTGATCCACACTGGGCCCATGTGGTTCCAAATATGAATCTGATTTAGATAAGACACAGATAAGACACTTTCCATAAGAACATTCCCAAATTTCTGTGTTTCTATTGAAAATTTAAACATTGTATTGTATGAACAGTATATTACTGGAGAAGATTTCTGAAAGTTTCTGGAAAAAGTCCTGAAAGTCCCTTGTTTCTTTTTAAATGCCCGTCAATTGGAGGAAAGTAGAGGTGGAAAAAGATACAGCTATTGTACTTAAGTAAAAGAAGTTACTCTGATTAAAATGTACTAAAGAAGAAGTATTTTTTTTATAAATCTACTCACATAAAAGTAGAAATTATATAAGTCGCTCCTGAAGAGTAGTACTATAAAATATGACCTGTCTTTATTGGCAAAAACAACAAGAAAGTAGATCACCAACCAGGTTGTCTGGTAAAATCACACCTCTATAATGAAGTAAAATACACAGCAATAATTACAGTGTTAATTCAACTCATATAGATTTAGATTTAATGCTGTAAAATTACCTTTGTTAGCACACACTACATATAAACTACACTTTTAAATGCTAAATATTTTTCAATATGAGAGAGCAGCAGTAACTCTTGAAAATCTGTGGCAAGGTGGGTCTCCTCTGGCAAGAACAAGGCGAGAGGCAAAGTGCACCCTGGACTGGTCGCCAAGAGACAGATAGCCAGGCATTCTCACACTCACACCTACAGCCAATTTAGAGTCATCAATTAACCCAATGAGCATGTTTTTGGTGGTAGGAGGAAGCTGGACTACCTGAAGAGAACCCACATATGCACAGGGAGAACGTGCAAACTCCACACAGAAAGGCCCTGACCGGGAATCAAACCCAGGAAGCTTCTTGCTGTGAGGCAACAGTGCTAACCCCTGCGCAGCCATGCAGCCCTTTAAAAAAAAACGTGGATTTAATTTTATGAGTTTGGGTAAATTTAATGGAACAAAAGAACTTAAAAGACTCTTAGAAAAATTTGAGGCCCACTGAAAAACATCCCCGTGACATCCCCACTTTTGGGCCCTGACCCACTAGTGAACCACTGCTCTAGGGAAGCTCCAAAATAAGATAACTGTGTAGAAGATGAAGCATTTCACAATAAAAGCACTTGGTTCATTTTAAGTTGTTAATAAAAAATGCCCTAGATCAGTGATTGTGTCAAAATTAGCTACAAGTGGTCTGAAAAGGGTTAAATGTTGTAAAAGGGTGGCACAAATAGGTTAAAAGTGATAAAAAGGGAAAAACTGGTGGTCATACAAAGGCAAAAGTGGGCAAAAAGGTGGCAAAAATTGGTTCTAAGTGTCAAAAAGGTGGCAAAATAGATTGCAAATGGCAGAAAAGTGTCAAAAAAGGGTTAAAGTTGCTAAAAGGTGGTTGAAAAGGGGTTAAATAGAAAAATGGCAAAATAATAGCAAAAGTGAGCGAAAAGTGGCAAAAAGTCAGCAAAAATTGGTTAGACGTGGCAAAAAGTTCCAAAAAGGTGGCAAAATTAGGTCAAAGTAGTAAAAATAAGTGGCAAAAAATGCTAAAAAGCAGCAAAATATTTTTAGTTTTCAAAAGAAGTGACCAAAAAGGGGTAGAAAAATTAGCAAGTAGCATGAATTAATAATTTCAACACCAATTTCAAACCAACATTAGCTTGCCACGCTTTTCAGCTGTAAATTAGGTAACCGTTAGCCAGGATGCTAGCACCAATGCTACTGATCCAACACACACTGGTATCAATAAATCCCAACTGGGGAGGGCCTATGGTCTGGGATTTTTCCAGGGCTCCCGCCAGATCTGTGGGCAGGCCTGGTTTCAGTACTTGCCATAAAGTTGTAGTATTGATATATGTTACAACTTTTCGGCACACCTAGACTTGCCTTAGGCACACTAGCGTGCCTTGCCACACCATTTGAGAACTACTGCTCTAGATTACGGAGGGCTGTAGGCTCTTGCTTTGAAGATGTTGTTCATGGAAACAGAATTTAACGGAATTAAAGGTTGTAATAATCTTTTACAAAATAAACATCCATGTTAAAAATCAATAAAAAACAACCTAAGGCAGATAATTAACAATTTATGGATGAACAGATGTGTTCCCAGCTTCCATGCTCAATCCAGTTACACTGACCAACTCTAGGTCAGTTTTAAACTGGGTAATTCTGAGTGTGCACAATACTTCCCTAAATTCATACACTAACATAATTTACAGTATCTAAGTTTACATTGTTGTGTTTTGTTTCCAGGCAGCTCAAACCTTCTAAATATCTGCATTGAACTCTGTTGTTTTAGCTATTCGTAGGTATAGACGGTTGTTTTTCTCTTCTAAAAGTGACAGTGACAGAGTAAGACAGAGAGGGCAAGTTGTTATAGCACAGGAAGTCATGGTTCTGCTAGAGAAAGATAGATCAACCAGTAAGGAGAGCGTGAGTGATGATAGGGACTTGAGCGGATGAAACAGCATTTGTGTGTGAGTCAACACAAGATAAACAGGCAGTGATACTCAGCTTGTTTCTGTCTTTCAAAGAAGACAACATTGCTTTCTGTGTAGCACTCCAAAGACATCTCTAGCTGGCACAGGCGACAATGAGGAGAGGCTGCACTTGTTTCTGTCCGACACTGAGACAGACTCACCCAGCCCCCTCGTTGATGAAAAGTGGGCAGAGGAAAACAGACAGCCATTGTTTTACTGTCTGCTCGGGGGAGGTGGGGAGGCTAACATGGCATATACCTCAAACAGAAGAGTCGGAGGGAGGCCTCTTTGCAGCCCCGACACCCAGTGGGGTGAATGACAACCCAGTTATTTAGGCAAGGGATTGTGGGAAACATGGGAATGGAGGAAGGAGAGCTATTCATAGGAAATCTTGTCCAGAAAGCCTCTTAAACGGGGAACACTGTCATTCTTTGTGGATGCTGGAGTCATACACGTTCACAGTTGCCTCTCAGACGCGGTGTTAGTGTGGAGTTGATGGGATTGAATGGGGCACATAAAGGGTGGTGCAGTGATGGGGGAGGAATCTCCCAACGGAGTCCTGCATGGCCTCGTACCGACATCACTGCAGCTTTTGTTTCTCCCCCCACTGAGCACCAATTAGCCTGTCAGCGCCTGCTTCTGGAGAGCACTTCTTTGTGCTCTACAGCCGAGCAGCAGCCATGTTCTGCTCGCTGGCTAGTGGTTCACAGTACATGTCAGCCAGTCAGGAAACAGGATGCTGTGGTAATGAGTGAAAACGCCCACAAACTGTCACAGGCTGAGAGCTGGCGGTTCAGTCGGCATTAGATTACAGTGACATCTTGCATGGAGTTTTTGCTGTTTTGTGCCATGCTTCTCCCATCCTAGCTCTGTTGTCTTTCTACAGTACATGAAGGCTTTTGTGTTTAGGAGACAACAACATAGATTTGAAATGCATCGGATTTAATCAAAATAACAGAAAAAAACTGTAAGCACTTCATTGTTGCACTTGATTCCAGTTTTCAGGTCAATTTTTTAAACTTGAGCAATTAGTTTCATTGAAATTTTATATAAAATGCACATAAAAATGAAACCAAATTAAAGCTGTATTGTCACGCCAGGGTTATGTTTGAAGTCTCAGCTTCACTTTACAAGGGAGTTGCATGTCAAATGAGAGTAGATGGCATTATAACATTTAAATGCTGCAACATAAAGGCATTGAATTGGTCTAAATTGTGTTTAAAAATGTGGTTATTCAAAGAGCCACTAATCAAATCTATAGTAGTTTGAGTCCAAGAAGCAAAAACTCCTTTCTTTACATGTGGGAATGGTTTCAGCAGCTATGTGTAAGTCTAATTTGAACGTAAGTTCCTACCTATAATGGCGTTAAGATTGCATTTAAAGGTAGAGTCTGTGCTCACCTCTGATAATAATTGCAGCAAACAGTGGAATTTTAAAGTGCACATCTATCACTTTGTCCCTTCTACTGTAGAAACATGCCAGTGCAAGACGGCGGCCTTTGTGGAGGGAGAATGTCCTTATGTATAAGTAAAGGGTTTATTTTAACAATTTAAGACTGACGTTGTATACAACAAGAAGAAACACAGGTTACAAAAAGTTAAATAACTTTTGAACCATATTTTTAGCAACGTTTCATTTTACAGAGGCTTTTTTAGTGAGCCTGGAACTAGAGCTGGACAATTAAACGGCAATTAGATTATCACAATATGGCCTGCTTCAATTCTATAATCCCAGATAGTGCAATATTTCTTTAATATAATATTTCTTTCTTTAATGAAATGTGTGAAAATATCAGTTCAATGCAATTTTGTTTTCCAGCAGCAGCAGCAGAGATGTGTTGCCCTACACATTATACAAACATTCAAGTTTCTGTTTTAGATTTTTTTTGTTTTTGTTTTTTTACAAAAGTCCTACTTTTCTTGCTTATGTATATTTTTAAACATAAATAAACAGATATCAAATTTGCAATTGGAACAAAAATTGCAATAAGATTTTTTCTTTTTTTAAAATTGTTTATCCCCTGTATATTTTATCCAGTACAGTGCAGGTTATAGTATAGAATGATTTGTTGCTTGTGTTTGTTGAACAACTCATAAGATGCGGAACATAAAATTAACTGAATATTTAATCACAATAATGGGGAAAAAATTGCAGTTAGATTATTTTTGTAAACGTTCAGCCCTACCTGGAATTTTATGGTGTTTTCAAATACTAAATTCACACCAGTAACTGTGACATTGAAGTCTTTTTATCTATTTTGTAACCCATTTTAGGATAGTTTCTGCTGCGAGCGGCTAATGCTGTCCAGTTCCTAATGAATTCCACAATGCATTGTGACAGGCTGTGACAACAAATGGCAGGTGAACTCATTGGCAACCTCTAGGCACAATGTGCCTCAGCAGCAGTTGACCCCACTTTTTGAATTTACGTGGTCTTTCACTTCAATGGCTAGTCACTGTTGTTCCTAAATGCTTCCACTTTCCAATAATATCACTCACAGTTGACTGTGAAATATCCAGCGGGAATTCGTGCAGTTAGATACCAGTCTTAGTTTGTTAGTCTTGTAAGTTTAACTTGATGTTGGATTTCTGTATTCACAAAGCAAACTAAAGGTCTGCTCAGATGGTAAAATAATACTTTTAACAGTTTTAAGACAGGAGATGTTAGACCATTGATGATCTTACAGTGTATAATGCAGAAATCTGTAAAACAGAATGGATAAAATTGTGTAGGCCAGTAATATGGGGTTAAAATCAGAAAGCATTTAAAAAGCAGTGCTGATAACAAGCGCTTTAAAGTATAATACTGTAAAGTATTTTGCCCCTGTGAAGTGCAGGTACAGCACAGCAGGCGTTAAGATTGTCATCCCTCATGGAGGCTTCTAGTCACATCTGACTCTGGCTAATCTGGGGATTGACGGCGCCTTATTCAAACGACGCTTACAATGGCAGCTCTTGTTGGGATTATGAAGGATGTGAGAGCACACAGATGAACGGGGTTGCTTGGTTTGACACGCTGATCCAGCTCACTTCCTTGGGTGTTTCGTCTCCCCCAATCACTGTCAGTCACACTGCATCATGGCCTTGAAAAGGACCCTAATGTGACATTTGTTTGGTCCTACAGGTAGTCCTCTTTGGCCTTTATGTTGTCAGTGGACCCTGACATGTGTTTTCCTTCATTCTCAAAAACAGCTTTGTGTTTCTTTATCTCCTTTCACCTCTGTTCCATTACATGAGAACGTGCCCCCCAACTGTGGACAAAGAAAGCCCATTTGTCTGAGTGACTGTCTCATTCTGCTGTGTTGTAATTGGCTACCTTCTCTCTCTCTCTGTGGCCTTGATGGCTGCACTGAAATTGAGGTTTTTTGGCCTTGTGGTGCTCCAGCCCTCGGCGAATGTGAATCATTGACAGTGTTGGGATCAACCTGTTAACCTGGCTCATAGTCCGACAGTCAGAGTTGTCATATCGTGTTACCCTGTGGCCTGTGCAAGGGTCAAATGGTATCCAGCCTTTGATTACTTTGCAGTGATTGCACAATTTACCCCCAGAGTCAGAAGCTTTAAAAGAATGTTGCAGATTTTTAAGAGAACCTGCAGCATTTGTTTGATCTGATGCCTTTTACCTACATGCACAGTCAGCTGGTATTTATGACTAGCATCACAGTTAGCATCCACATGCCCAGGCTAACCCTCAGACCTTGCTCCTGGCTAAATCCCCTTCTTTCAGGATTTACATGAGGTTAGTTAGATGTGTGTGTATGTCTCTTTACCAAGCTGACATGTTTATTTTTCACTCTTGGTGCGTTCAGAAGCTGTGCAATTTTCTAGCTGTACTGAATTTGTCCATAAAAGATTGTAATAATAGTGGAGAAAAGGCATTGTGTCATTTATTTTATACCAATGTAAAACACCCACTTGGAGCTGAAAACAGAAACATCCATGAATCATTAAGTACACAAGTGAATAAGTCAGATGCCTTGTCCTATGTCATTTTGCAGTGAAACACAGTAGCCTAATGCATATAGTATAATCAGTTTACTGATACACAAAGGGACATATGTGTGTTAACATAGCACAAATACAGTATCATGCCCAGATAAACAAAGAAACTTAAATCAGAATATGAGAGATAATGTTAATAACGAAGATGTATTTTAATAAGACACTATAATTTGTTATGCCTTTTCAACTCAGCATTAGAAGGTCATGTAGAATCGTGACCTAAATGTGTGCATATCATAGGCTGTATGAAACATGGTCTCAGTAAACCACTGGTTTCTGAAGTGCACTTTTGTAGTACAACCATGTTTTCACAGCTATAGAGGTGGAGCTGAGGAGAGCTGTAGCGTCTTTGCAGTAATGATACTGCATTACCTTACCTGACTTAGATGGCCCCACATTATACATGCTTTGACATAACTCTTAGCTAGAATGATATAAGAAGGGCTAAATTATAAGGACAAAAAACATACAACACATCTTACAGTGTGTATAAAAATGTAGCTAAACAAGGATGAGTAGACTCATGAGCTCGCAGTAGGAATATATTTCTTGTTTTTAGTAAAACTAGTGGTTCGCAGGAGGATTGAACACCTGCAAGAAACTATATGCCACGATTTATTAAAGGGATATTTTGATATTTTTTGAAGTTGGGTTGTATAAGGTTCTTGGCAACAGTAGTGCCACTAGCCTCCAGAGATTACAGAGAGCATTACCACTTCAAACAGGATGTGCTTGGAGAAGCTAGGCTATACAGTGTAGCAGACGGGTATCGTTTCTCCTTGTAATGTAGTGAGTAAAAATTGGCCACGGAAAAATGCTGGCTTAATTGTACACTGTATTAAAAATTTTTGGAGTGCTATATTTTTCACTCAGAAAGCCCCTGTGTTTGGCTCTATATTGTAACGTGAGCTTCAGCTAATGGCTACTTGCACTTGTGCCTGGCTAATGCTACTACTTTTCCCACGTACCTTATACACCTCACCTTCAAAAATACCAAAATGCTCTCTTTTAGGAGCTGAGCACCCCTAGAACTCTGATCCTACATTACCCCTGATATAGAGCATTGTATTACAATTATAATATTCATATTTGTGCCAGCAGTTTGACAATTGTATAACATTTCAGGTTACCTGTATTTTGCCAGCTATTCAAAATTGGATGTATTAGACTTAGCTCAATTTAAAGACAGATAAATAGAATATATTTTGATTTTTTTCTCATACTTTGGAAAAAAATCTAACTGGTATTCATGTGTTCTTTATTGTTTTTTAAAGCTCCTTTTCTCTTTTTCACTGACTTTCTGTTTTACATGAAGTCCTTTGCATTTTGTGTGAAGGTTGTCAGTCATGCATGCTATGGAAATTTACATGATCTGAAATAATTTGCCTGTTGTTTTTAAAATAGTTGAAGACTAAAAGAGACTTGCTTTGCCTTGGGAATGTTTGTTTACGGAGACTTTTAGGAGAAATATCTGCAGCCAAACACTCCCTCCATGGAAGGCTTGAAGTCAAATCAGAAATACAAACTTAATGGAGGGCGTTGTGTTTCTCATGCTAACCCACATCTTAACAAAAATGGCAGAAAACGGACAAAAACAGAAAGGAGGGAGCTGATTTCCTCCTTACATTCTTGAAAAGTTCCCCACCTACATCACACTGATTGATTTTATCCGTTTGTATTTGTTAGAGCGTTTCACCCTGCAGTGGCACCTCTGGTCTCCATCTGTCCTCCAGACAGACTTTTAATTTTCACTTACCTCTCCGCCTCATGTCACATCTTCTGTGCTAGTACTTAGCTCTCATGCTGATGTGCTGCTGAATGACATACTGTGGGGGTCTTGTCGGCGATGGTCTCCTGTGTAGACACTATTTGCTCCCTGAGTGTAGCAAAGTGGACCGCTGATTGACATCTTATTACAGGGACCTGCTTCTCTTTCACAGGCTTATCAGGGAATTGAGACGGTGATTATATGACAGGAGTCCCTGCACTGCTGCAGGATTGCTTTTTTATGTGTGGAGCATTAATGCTCCGTTTGACGGGCTTTGTCAAAAGTGCAAAAGATTGTGAAGAGAGAATTATGTAATACAAAGAAATTTGGCTTATTGGGGCTGATGTAGAAAAATAGAGAGACAAAAAGAGCTTTTTTCAGTATTATATACTTGAGCTTGATGTTTTTTATCATGAAACTCCATATATTGTCCTTTTTTCCAATTTAATCCTGCTTATATAAGCAATCCACCTGAAAGCTTTTCACTCAAATTGGCAGTTAAAAAGGGTCAGAAACAATGCAGCACAGTCACAGGTGTTATGAATTTATGCCATGATGGAATTATTGATATTCATAGCTATTGTTTGAGTCACGCACATAAAGTGAAGCAACCTTGACAGGCTTAGAAAAACAAAACACAAACAAAAAACAGCTGCGCTGTCAGACATTTAAAGCAGTTTTCAGCAGCATTATCTGTCCTCTTTTTTTTTAAGCAAACAACTACCATCACTTCACTAAAGGTTCCCTTACTGGGGCAAAGCTAAAGTTGTCATTGTTTTTGGTTTAAAGATTAAAAAAAGCTCAATTTTAAATAATATGACTACATTTTTCATGGCTCATACAACAAAACATGTCATGGAGTGGTTTTATCCATGCTGTGCATTTTGATGACTTGTCTAAAGTTAAGAACAGAACAGTCCAAATTAAGCACTATTTATTCAAGATTGACTGAAGATGTGAAGATGGCTTACAGGACACAGCCTAAGTACAACTTTATCCACATTTTCTGGATATAAATAGTGCAAAAACATGCTGTTCATACAAGAAGCTATGGTGCTATGACTTCAGAGTAGTTAACGTTGGGTAACAAGCTTTATGGCAGCATGGCAGTAGCCATAAACTGGAGCTACAGTGGCTACAAACAGGTGGCAGCTGCATAATATTTGACTAGAATTGTTGGTCTGAACTGGTTTAGAAATGGTGCTGGAGCCTGTCCCAGCTAACACAAGTTGCCAGTCAATCGCAGGGCTGACATATGGATAAGAGCAACCCATCCTGGTACTTTGCCCAAACGATGCCAGCCGCTCACTTTCTGGGTGAAAACATTCCATAAAAATGAACGGCGGTAAATGGGAAAGTTTGGGCCATTATGGATTTAAAAGTTTAAAATATGAAAATTATATGGTTAATGGTTATTGAGAGCCAAACTCCAATGGCAAGTGAGATAAGCATACAATATAGGACATTTATGAAAAAATACTTGCATTGTAACAATATGAAATCAACAAAATTATTGATGTGTATGAGTGTATGTTCAGGCTCTCTCTGTCTAACTAGACAACCAGTCCCATCTCTTCACTGGAGAGGTAATAAACTGGCATCACATACCTTATGTGTGTTGGATCTTAACACTTAAATGTGGTTAATAAGTTACAGTGAAAAGCTGTGAACAGGCAGGCAGATTATAGCTCCTGCTGTCACAGAGTGATTGTGAGTTTAAAATCATTAAGAACACAGCACCAGTTCAACCAGTTCAACATTTGCCCACTTTTCTCCACTTTAATCCATTTTCGATTATGTACTTTGGCTTTTTTCAGTGGGCAGCACCATGTTTGTTGACATGCAATGCATTGTGGAGTCAACCAGTCGCGTCTTCTCTGCTTAGAGGAATGGCACAAATGAATCTAACTGCAAAAGAGTGCATGGACTTTTTCTTTGTGTGTATGTAGATATTTTGAAAACCATTAGTCACAGATTCTGCATTCATTGTGACATCATTTGGGCATTGGGTCATTATAGTTACACCTGGCCCTCACCTGGTATCCCAACCCAGAGATCTCTATCAGCGGCTGTGTGAGCAACTGTCCCTGTGTTGGCACAGCCCATAGAGAGGGCTGGGGTGAGACACACCAAAACAGACCATTTTGAGGAAGGCTGTTTAGAGTTAGTTTAGACAGGGTCAGAACCTTCCCTGGTGCTTATCATATGATCACATGGGACCGTAAAAAGAGGTGAGAAAAGGTTATGATATGTCAATATATTTTTGCAAATCTTTAAGTAGTCGTGGAAGAGGAATGTGAACATTGAACACCATGCAGCTAAGAACATGGGAAGATAATCAGAGCATGAAGGTAAACTATGTGAGCACATGGTCAACTCAGCACTTTCAATTTGTTGCAAACACTCTGACGTTTGGACACAGCAGGTGTCTTTCTCAGAATTAACAACCTTTTGACGCCTGCTGTGTCCAAACGTCAGAGTGTTTGCACCAAAATAACATTGTTTAATTAAGAGTGTGCTCCTCAAGTTTACCTTCCTGACCTGATTAGACATCTAAACCAATCATACTCACAGTGAAAGTGGTTGACATCTTTTCTGACTTTTTGAGGTTATGATTCCTCTTTTAAACCAATATTCAGGGTTATTGTACACTTACAAATGCCACTGCAATTCTATTGGCTCTATGGTGCACAGAGGAGTAGTTAGACATGCATGTGACTTGTAGAGACGTAATAATTTAATTGCAGATTACTCCACTGTCTAATACCCATTCATCTGATACAGACTGATTCCTTGTCTTGGTGCCTTCACAACTGACTGACTGATTGGTTGATGTGATTTTATTATTCTGTCATGCAAAATAATTCTTAAAAATTATGATATCATGGAAAAATACTACTACAGACAAGACAGCATTATCATTTCAAATAGACCAGAAAGCAGTGGTCAAACCACATTACCCACCAAGCAACTTGACTACCTGCATTCTTGTTCACGACTTTGTAGTGCCGTGTTAGTAATGATTAAATGGGCTTTCAGCAGCAAAAGCCTACAACAAGAGTCTTAAGTTTTAAATACCATTTACTTTGAACAATTAATCTTAAGCCCTATTTGACACTGACTCATGTGACATCACATGAGGCACTTCCATGCAGGGCAGACAGCTTTGAAATCTGTCTTTACATTAGCAGAAATCCTTCAAAAGAACTGTAAAAACACTTAAAATCAAAGAAGTTTCTTTAAAATCCGGCATCTTATACAGTATTGGATTATTCTGTATTCACTTAAACATCCTGCTACATTTCTATTCATATTTAGAGAAGCGAGGATATTCCCATGGCGGTTTGTCCATTGGTGGTTCTCCATGGTTACGCGGCTTATCCTAGCGTGTGTGATATCAGTTGTGTTTTTTTGGTTTAACTGTTGTTCCTTAGCTCCCTCTCTCTCAGCTGTGTAATTCAGCTTCTCTGGATATCTCACACACCCCAACTCAAGCCCCTAATTAAGAAGTGGATGTTTCCCTCCAGGGTGTAAATGTGTATGTTTGCCTCTGCATGTGTGAGTGTGTGTGAATGTTCCTTTTTCTGCTACTGAGTTTGCAGTGAAGGAGCTTGTCAGCCTGTACTCAGTGTTACTGAACCAGATATGGAGGCTTTCTGGCTGAAATAAACCCTGCGATGAAATCCTCCATCCTCAGAGAATATCTGTTTTTATTATGAGGAAAGTCATTTAAATGTGTAGATTGTTGAATGAAATATTGGCTGTATGCAACAGAAATACTAATTAAGCTCCACTATATAAAGGCATAAACATTCAAAACCCTACCCATGTCACTGTACTTCATTTTCATTCGTAGTCATGCACTTCAGGGTAAGAGCACCATATCATCTTAAAGAAACTGCAGGATCAGAACCAGAGTTGTTCTGATTTTGATACCAGTTTGGGAATATGTCAGAACTGCTGAAAATATGGGTATAGGTGCTGGCGAGTACACGTTATGCACTGATCTAATACAGGTTTTATATTTTATTTTTACATTTAGCTTCATTTAGCAGCAAAGATATACAAAGCGAAGGAGAAAGAAGGACCCACTGCAGCAGCAAAGTTTGGAGGCAGCATGACATTCATTACTCTGTATGTATTTGCCCTTCTAGACAGGCCTTGTCATATACAACAAGAAAAGACACAGGTTATCAAAAGTTAAATAACTTTTGATCTTACAATGTCATTTAGCAGAAACGTTTATCCAAAGAGACACGCAGATATAAACAGATGTTCATGGCATCAAGGACCTTGCCCAAAGGTCCACACTGGAAACTGGTCACGCCCTGACTGATCAGGCCTGATCTGATGACTGATCTGAACTCTTGGCCTCCTGTACTGAAGCCAGTGATGTAAACCGCTCAGCTCTCGAGCTGCCATAAATTGTAGCATCTTTCTTCTTTTTATCTTGAGGCTAGTTGTTGCACCGTCCCATTGACACTATCCATTCGACTGTAGCCTTACAGAAACATTTCTAGCAAGCCTGGAACTTGGGTGACTTTTCAGGGAGATTGAATTCACCCAGGTAGATACAATATTGAATTTATTTTTTGAAGATTTATTTTTGGGCTTGTCATGCCTTTGTTGAGGGAGAGATTGGGGGAGAGACATGCCGGAAAGGAGCAACAGGCTGGAGTTGAACCCAGGCCACCCTTGTGCATGTGGTGCAATCTAACAACTAGGCCATATGTGCCCCGTTGAATGTCTTTGAATCCATTTTTTTTTTTTTTTAAGATTTCTTTTTTGGCTTTTTGTACCTTTTATTGATTGAGGAGGACAGTGGATAGAGTTGGAAACAGGGACAAGAGAGTGGGGAGAGACATGCAGGAAAGGGCCACAGGCCAATTCAAACCCCGGCTGCCCGCGTACATGGGGCGTGTCTTAAACCACTAGGCCAGTGATCATCGCCACATCAAGCCCCCCACAACTTTCCATCCTGCCCCCGGAGGATTAGTAAATTCAGAAAATGTAAAAGGGCAAGAATATGGCATGTTATTGTTTATCCATTTTTCTTGATGTTTAAATAAAACCTTCAACCTTGCGACTTTTCAACCAAGAAGCAAACAAGTACTTCTGTAATTTGGTATGGTAAACACATACTTGTTATTGTTATCTTGATTAAAGCTGCAATTTTCCACATAAGCCTCTTGGAGAGTAAAATTCCACCCTCTGAAATCTTCACAGAAGATACTGCATGTGATTTTGGCCAATCAAGACACAGCATATTAGCATCAAACTCCGAGATAGATAACATGAGAGCCCCAGAAACATGCAGCTTAAATATCTTAATCACTCCCTTGTGGCTGACTTATCTCACTGTTAAAGGCTTAAAGTTCCATTAATTTTTGAAGAAGATAATATTTTTGCAATAATATGTTACTCAGATGAAAATTTGATTTTATTTCATTTTATTTCAATGTCCGGCCCCAAAACTATTAGTCAAGAAAAAGCTGGCCCTTCTGAAAGTGGAGTTGATGACCCCTGCACTAGGCCATCTGTGCCCCTTTGAATGTCTTTTTATCAATTTTTAAAATCCATTTTCAATCATTTATTGCACCTCACGCTGTGTCAAACTGTGCATGCTTAAAGACGCAGGTCATTATGGAGATGGCCTGAATAGCTGTATCATTATTATTTTAATATTTAGCAGTAAAATTTACAATAATCAGCAGGAAAAAACATTTTAAGATGTCACAGAGAGGCTGTACATTGCAACACTATTTGTTGGACCATGTTCTGAGTTCACTGCAGAGCCAAAATATAGTGCTTATTTTCCCACAGCAGTCGGTCCAGAAAGTTAACATGGGTATCAGATTGGTACTCAGAATCCGTCGATACCAAATGTCCTAGAATCAGAACAGCATTGGGATGGAAAAAAATGGTACTGGAACATCTCTAATGAGTACCTTAAGATGAAGCATTAATGATAAGTCCATCATGATGAGCAGCAACAATTTTGATAATGGACGAACTGCCCCAATTGTTTCCTTAGAGAAAAAAAAACAAAAGTCTTTAGTCCTAAAAGCTTCTCGAGTTCAACTACTGTTCTATTTCTTTGTCTTTTTTGGCAGCAAAGACAAAGAAAACTGGATTATCTTTGATTTTTGCAATCAAGTTTTACAGGACAAGCTGTATTCAGCTCTATTAAATAAACAATGTCTTTGCCTTTGCTTTTATTGACAAGTCTTCAAACATGCTAATGAATCATCAATCAAGACAGCTGCAGACTTGATGAGTTCATCAGCTAACACAGTACATGGATTTCACAGATAACATCCCAATAACTCCTTAACCAACACTGAGAAAAGGACACATTGAAGGGATGTTTGATACAGATTTATTCACTTTTAGATGCATCAGTCTAAGGTCAGCACTACGGCACTATATCTCAGATGTTTCACAGCATTTATTTTCATGAAAGCTACATTTTTGCATCAGTCTCTTGAGCTGCTGTTTACTAGCACTAAAAGCCGTCCTTGGTCTGGGCCTGTAATCACACATACGTGCATACGTACTTACTCCCACCCACGCATACCCACAAACATGCTGGCCAACCTTAATCATTCCATTACCTCAATTAACAGCAGCCTGCAGCTTCACTGGTATTGTGTTCGAGAAACGGCTCCATCAGCCTTGCTTGGCCACAGCTTCCCACACAAAGCATGACAAATGAGAGAGGCCTCTCCCTCATTACCTGAGCTGTAATCATTGTGTTGGCTGATAAGATAACTGTCACTATGCATGCTCGCTTATTGACAACATTAGTGATCCAGATCGGCTATCTGTCCTATCTCTTCACGTGTGGTGAAATGGAACAAATGGGAACGTGAATTGCTGCACTTTTGACCTTTTTTGTGTGGTATGCATAAAAATAAACTTGGAGTGAGTTTGGAAACAGATGCAGGTGAATAGAAGTCTGTTCCCATGTGAACGCAAATGTACACAAATTTACAATGTACCCTCTTTTATTCTGCAGTCAAGTCAACTTTGTGTCACTGTTGGCAGGCGGCTTCGTCAAAGTGACTTTTGAGTCGATGGTGCCAATTCGTAGCGAGGGGTCTGTCCTCCCCTTCCAGCCCGTTTCCCATGGGGAGCCCCAGGCAGCAGCGAGATAAGAGCCCCACTGAGGAAGCTGTGCTCAACTTGGCTCTCTCCTGTTGTTGGCTTGTCCCCTGCGCTCCCCCCCACAGGTCTGTTTGAGCAGCCTCGCTTGTTTGAACGGAGCCTAGCATGATTAGGCAGAAAGAGAACCTCAGTTAGGAAGAATAGACTTGGCATGAGTTTGAATAGAGGCAGTTATGAGAGAACTATCTGTACTGATATTAAACAGCCAAAGTGTATTGTTGTGTTTGACCAAGTATTGTGGTAAAAAGCTCTTCCAAGCGAAAGGTTTGTCAGCAGTATCATGTAACAGCATCCAGCTTTTAAAATGCACCGATTAGGACTTAGAGTTTTCCCTTCTTCTCATGTTTGATATCTTGCAGTACAGCGTCCAGCGTTAGTGATTAGAGAATGTGTACTTTAGTGTCCAGGAGTGTCTGTATTTGCTGAAAATGTAGGTATTGAGCTGTGTGAGCTGGAAGCTTGCCTTGTCCCTGTGATTAGTCATCAGGGCAGATGTGGTCGGCAGGCTACATTGCGTAATTTGGCCCAGATGTAGGTGGAGACTTAACAGCCAAACGTTGAGCTGCAATCTGCTACTCCCTCTGAACCCCCCTCTGCTATTGTTCTCCCTTGACTTTGACATTCACGTTTTATAGGAAACATACAAGTTTGAGTCCCAAAGCTCGGCAGGATGGCGGAAAGTGTCCAAAACTTAGAGCCTCGTCTGCAAAGGTGCAGGGAACAACCTGCATTCTGCTTCGAAATTTAATTTCCTCTAGGTCATACCCCTTTCTGTGTTTTTGCAAAAGCCTGTCTGAGGTTGTTTTTGTTATTTCCTTGTTCCCTTCATCCCTTTCTCTCTCGTTGCTGATGATGCATGGGACTTGTCAAAAAACTGAGCAGCACAGAGCGAGGGGAAAAACAGAAGATAACCTACAAGTTGACCACGGGTTCAGGCTGCAAGCTCGAGATGTGGAGGAAATTTCTATTTATCTTTCAGCTGAGGGAGAACCGTCCCAGACTTTGACATTTTAGTTATCTTCTGACTCTCTATCATCGCTTTTAAAACTGCTCCTCTCTCGTCTCTACCTCTTGTGAAGCTAAATGTGTATGACAGAAGCAAAAGGCAGAAGAGCGTGAATGTCAACAACCGATTAAATGCAGTTGTTTGTGGAGACTGAGTCGCCTATTTTATTCATTTTTACTGTCAGTTCATGTTCTGGTGCTCGCTGAAAGGAGGCGTTATCAATCCTAATTGCACATAATCTATCTCATTTATGTCATAACTTGACAAAGGAGCTGTGCACAGCAGCTTAAATAACCACTGTTTTTGTATGCTTGCACTTTAAACCTTTTTGCAGTCCCTCTGTCTGCTCTGTATAATTGGACAAGACCCAGGATGAAATTTCTTTCAGAGTATTCCTACAATTTATCTTTCCTTTGTGAATATTTAATAGGAAAATGCTTAAGAGGGAGGTAGATTTGCATTTTTGCATTGATATGCAATTCCCTTGAAAGTTTTGCCTTTCATTTGACCTACTTCTTTTGTATTACCAAGGTATGATCCTCTACTCATACTACTCTCATGCTGTCTGTTCTGTCTGATAAAGGCTTACTGTAAATTGATTTGTATAGTCACGTTCTGGTCAGCGCTTTTTAACTGGTCACAGGAGAAGTGTTTCCAATCTAGGTGGTGATTCCTAGTGGCATTTCTAGGACTGATATTCATGCTCCTGTGACGTTTGGCCTTCACTCTGAACGTTGGAGAGGCTTAATTGGGGGGGGGGGGGTGAAGTGACCCCCCTTAGTGCCAGCTTTGGAGGTATGTAGAGGGGCCTTACAGAGGTGAAAATGGGATCAGCAGGGCCAGCAGGGGAGCGCAGCACTGTTTGTGTGTGCATGTCAGACTGTGTTCATATGGAGCCCCCGCTGTGCTGTACTCTCTTGCCATCCAGCGATGCCTCAACGCACTGTGAGTGAACAGAAGGGGACAACAAGTATTACACTGGAGAATCAATGTGAATGTCTCGAGGTGTAATGATGGAGGAGCTTTGTTACAGTGCAGAATTGCATTGTGAAAACACCTACAGTATTCAAACTCATGCCATTTCATGCTCACAATACATCAAGGATAGAAAGCTCCAGAGCTCTAATAGCCTGATACTGGTCCACCTCTGTGTCCAAGTTTTTAAATAATATAAACATGGGGAATTAGACAAAGTGATGCAGTTTCACTGGCTCTCAGTTGATTATAAATAAATAGAGATAATTGATGCTGTCTCAAATCACATACTTCTGTTAGTATAGTGTAATACAGTACACTTAAATGCAGCAGAAAGCACTTGATCACAGCAGGTTAATATTGTCTCAGATCAAGCGCTACTGTTTTTCACTGTTTTGTATTCATTTCTCTTGTATATTATTTTATCATTATTTTCTTCATCAAGACAAACTTATTTTGCCTTTACTGCCTTTGTCTTGATCGAAATGGACTGCCGTTGTTAATAACACATTTGCTAGCTAGCAGATGCTAATGCTAGCTAGCGCGCTAGCATGCTAACAGTAGAACACCATGGCTGTGTCCGAAATCACTCCCTATTCACTATATAGTGCATCATATAGTGAATACGCCATTTTGCAGTGGTGTCCGAATTCTGAGTGAGCATTGTTATTCACTATATAGTACATTTATTCTGTCCCACAATGCATTGTGAAAAGTAGTGAACAACCGATGGTCACTAGCCCAGCAATATTTACCATAATGCATCACGGTTGCTGCTTTCAAACATGACGGACGAATGAGAAGAGCACATGAACATATATAAAAAATATTTAAAATGCTTTTTTGTTTGTTGGTTTTACCAAATCTTTAAGAAAATATTAAGGATTCAAAATGGAGTAACTTTTTCCCCCTATGATGATTACAAGACAAGAGACCATCATCTTTATGCATGTATATTATTTTGTCACTTTAGAGACAACTTTTTTATCTATTAGTGTAGTTATTGTTTGTGAAAATACGTTACATTTTGTATCAGTTTTCATTGAAATTCTACCATTAATTTCGATCCTTAGCTGTTGTCATGGAAATTTATGAGCTGTTGTTGCTAAATGTTTTAATTGTGAGACGGCGATGATGTCATCGCCAGCGGCCGGAGTAGTGTCTGAAACCATTTTTGTGTTTTGCAGTTGAGTCCACTATATAGTCCACAATATGCTGCTCGCTACAGAGTGGATAGGGAGTAGGGAATGAGCGTGTGGTTTCGGACACAGGGCATGTATTACAGTACACTTAAATACAGAACAGAGCACTTAATCACAGCAGGTTAGTACTGTCTCAAATGAAGCACTACTCTTCTGCACTAACAGGAAGTGATGATGGTTTAACAGCCTCTGTTTTTCTTCTATTTCTGCTTTAACAGCAAACTCTTAACAGAGGTTAGGTGATTATGACTGAAATTTGACAGCTTTTTTCACTTGATATTGAATTCATATCACTTGTATTTATGTTTACATCATTTGCTTCTTTTACATTATTTTCCTTATTGAAATGTGCTGCTGTTGTTAATGACTTATTAGCTAGCTAGCAGATGCTAAAGGTAGCTAGCACACTAGCATGCTAACAGTACAACATCCACTTCATCACCAATATGACGCTCATTGAGGGTGCTAAGTGTCCATCGTTCCACATTCAATTCTTGGACAATTTTGAACGTGCCAATAGTAGGTCTATACTGCATTATCAGTGTAAACGCACTGTGTCCTTATGCACTGAGAGTATCGAATATTTAGTACGGAAGTGTGCAGTTTGTTTGTATGAGTCATTTGTTGCCAGCTAAGTCACACTTACTGACGCTATTCTAACACAGCTAGCTTAAGCTACTATAGCTGGCAACACTGTTAGCTTGACATTTTGACTGTCACAGAGATGAGGAATTTTGATTTTCTTGATGACTTAGATTATTTGAAGTCACAGCAGATGGAATTAGCATTTAACTGATTTTTGATAACTTGTTAGCTAGCTAACACTACCATCAGTAAATTCATCTGTTAGCTGGTCAGAAGCTAACAGTGGCAGTTGGTCATTTGCCAAATAGAGCTCAGTGCTTTGAAATAAAAGCCCTAATGTTCTGGTACATGTGGTAGAATACTGTTAGCTGTGTTAATGTTGTTTATGCTTATATCAAAATGTTGGTCCAGTTTCCACTAAGATTTCCCCTAAACATTCCAGTTACAGATCATCCTGAAAGCAGTAATGTATTCGCAAATTTCCTCACCTTTCACTGATTTTCAAGCCTGGAACATGTGACATTTTAGCATCACTTGAGTTCTTACCCTGAGCTTGGCATCAGAGGAGAGTGTTTTTTGTGTGAATGTGGGGAATATTAAGTCATCTAGAAGTACAAACATTTTTTCTTATGAGGGTCCTGAGAGTAAGAAACTGATAGAGATGAATGGAGTGATTCACAGAACAGAAAGGAACGAAGTAGCACCATCCTGATTTATAAAAGCTGGTCTGGAAGATGAAGTACCCACCAACTGCTCTGTAAACAAACTTCAACTGAAGGTACACTCCAGTGACCAGAGCAGTGCTGTTTTAATTATCTTTTTATACCAGCCATATGTCTGGGATAACCCAAAAGTGTTGGCCATCAATTGATAGTCGCAGCAGCTGACAAACATTAACCACCCGCTATGTTTACTTCACATCTCAGTGTCACAGATATGGATGGAGTGACCAGTAACATATGGCTCATTGGTGAACAAGCGGCAGAGAAAAACCTAGCATTTACATTTATGACACTTGTGTGAAGGGTCTGGGCGGAAGATAAACAAATGCTACCTCTAATTTGCAGCTTCCTCATCGGAATAAATGGGCTACTTCCTCCTCTGAGGTTTAAATCACTGCCATATAGCTACAAATTTGTTTCCTGTGGGAAAATCTGAGGCCACACTCGGCAACCTCTCCTGAGGTAATCATTATCATTTCTGTCAGGCGCTTGTTAGGCCGACCTCATAGCTTGAGCTGTCTGTGTCCTTGAGGCATCCACCGGGCTGCCTGTCACCCTTTAGAGACAGATTATTTAACAGTGGCTGCAGAGCAGCTACTAGCCTGTCACAGCCTTGTTAACCCGTTAGCTAGGACAAATAAACAACACAAAGGTCATTTCAGGTTCAACACCTGACACTGAAGGCAGCAGAAACAGTGGGCTGAAAACTTGAAAAAAATGTAATTTCTTTAATTTGGCCCTTTCTCAAGACAATCTCTGTCCAAGCTTGCTAACAAGCCATTAAGACAATGCTAGTCCAAAACTGCTCCCTGTTGCATGCCAGAGCCTTGTTTTGACTGGGATCTTGTCTAGATCAGATACATGAGGGGAGAGATAAGTTTAGCAGAGAGTGGAATATTTGTAATACCCCACTGCCCCAACCTCTCTAAAATAAAATAAATAAAACCTGGATGGCTCTGCTTGCAGACAGAATAACAAAAGCACCTGTATAACATAATGCAATCCTGTACAACAGACTTGCAGCACATATCTTAAATCAGAAAATCTACCAAGGAAAGCTGTTGTAGCCTGGGGGAGCAGAATATTCAAACTTTCCACTGTAATTTAACAAAGACACAAGCTGGCAGAGAAGAGAAGTGGAATTAGAAATAGAGGAACGGGCGATGTTTTCTGGTTGGCTAGCACAGAAATAGTTACCTCTTCCTTCAAGAGACATGATGCTGCCCTGATCCTTGCACTCATTGGCCTCAGTGGTCACACATGATGTACTTAAGAAAGCAAGTGTTTGAATAAATGAATCTCCTTTCATTTAATGAGCAGCAGTATGGAAAAAGCACTAAAGCTTGAATAAAACTTCACCTCTTTAGTTTTCTAAACTAGTGATGTTCCTAGGCAAATAATTCCCCATCCAATTAAGCATTAATTAGAATTTTGCTTTGCCAACATGTCTAAAAGCAAGTAAACACATTTTGTACACCAAGTTCATACCACAGCGGTAAAACAAACTCACATGGTGATGATAATGGAGTTAGTTTACATAGTGTAGCCAGCATTACCAGTGCTAGCACCACTTGTTTCAAACCTCTTTGCAGGTTAGCGTTCAAATTTTTTTGCTGAATATCGTCACTCACTGCTTTTGTTACATGTGAGTATAACTTGTCACTGCCTCAACTTAATCCCCATTTCCTATTTAAAACAGCGCTCAGCCACACTGTTACTATGGGATGCTATTGATGCTACACATTAGCAGTTGTTTACATCAGCTTCTAGAGCACTACAGTGGCCACAGTGGTGGACAGCTGCCTTATAGTTAGGACGCGGGCCTGCACTGATTAAAAATGTTAATGATTAGTGTAACTGATTAGTATTCTAATGCCGTCTAGAAAAGGATCTGAATTGGACTGTTTAGCTGGCTGATCATGCTCAAGGCTGCCCTGAGATGAATGGTCAGACTGCAGTTATACAACATTTCAAACTATAGATGCAGTTAAGACAGTGTGCCGTATTTTCCTGTATTTCTTAGTAATCAAAAAATATTCAGTATTCTGTGCCAAGGGCTTCTATTTTTGTTTTTGTTATATCAAATCTGCTATTGTTATCATTTAATGCTTTACTGCACTTGAAGTTGAAAAATCTGATCTGACGTAATCAAACCGCCAAACTACACTAGCGTGTACATGCATGACTGTATCCCACGGCCAGAGATGTGTTATCAAAGAGGCTGCTTGTATTTAGATTTGAATATTATTGATTACATCTGAAAGAGGTTACGTGTGTGTGCATATTTTCTCTCCTCTTCCTGCCTCTGAATCAGTATTTCAGTCCATCTGTAGCTCTGTGTGTGTTCTGCCCCGTGACGCTCTGTTCCACTTCTCTCCCCCTCCACCTCCTCTGTTCACCCAAGGGAATCGGTGTGTGTGAAAATGTGTTGCTGTGTGTGAGAGAGAGAGTTTATGTGTAAATGAGTCCCACATCAGCAGAGAGTGTTTCTGTCTTTCTTTGACACAAGTAGAGCTCCAACATGTTTTAGTTAAGGTTGGGCAGTATTATGGTAATATGGTATCTCAGGTTATGTAAAAATAACCATGGTACCCCGTTATTGTCATAAAAAAAATCTGCTGTGTAATGTACACATATTCAGTCTGCACTCTGTCTGTGTCTCCAGCAGCAACACTTCTGCCTGTGAGTGAAGATGCTATAAAAGTGATGGCAGAACTCCTGCCAATGATGTAGGCTTAATTTGTCAAAGGAAGAACCAGTCAATAAAAAGCATCCTCTATAGATGTGCTCATACTTGTGTGTTATGACATCACAGTATCCCTGAAGTCACACTGTAACATTTATCACTTGGTAATGTGATGTACAGTAATATACCGATTGCAAACAGTTAAATTCTCCTTTTTGAATTGTGATCAGCTTGCTTGCAAGTGCTTGGTCAGACTTGCTATATGTATAAAGTGAACTTTTTTAAGACATGGTGGTAAAACTTGGGAAATTTGGGTGATGCCCGATCCTCTTTTTTTAATGATTAATCAGTATTCTTTTATAACTGTATTCAGACAGGACAGAAGACAGAATGGGGAGAGAAAGAGAGTGGTCAGTGACATTTGATAAAGGCACCACAGGCCATCCTCTAAAGCCATCTTGAGAGCCTTAGCTTCGCCTAGCATAAAGACACAAAAGAAGTGGAAAACAGATCCATTGAAATTCATAACATTTACTCAAATTACTGTCATGGAGTAGTTCATCCATCCATCCATTTTCTGTACTGCTTATTCTGTTGGGGGTCTCTGGGGGGGTGGGGCTGGAGCCTAACCTAGCTGTCATTGGGCGGGAGGCGGGGTACACCCTGGACTGGTTGCCAGTCAATCACAGGGCTGACATATAGACAAAGCCAACTGGGCACGCTCACATTCACACCTATGGCCAATTTAGAGTCACCAATTAACCTAATGAGCATATTTTTGGTGGTGGGAGGAAGCCGGAGTAGCTGGAGAGAACCCATGCATGCATGGGGAGAACAGGCGAACTCCACACAGAAAGGTCCCGACTGGGAATGGAACCAGGGACCTTCTTGTTGTGAGGCAACAGCGCTAACCCCTCTGCTGCTGTGCAGCCTGGAGCAGATTATTCAGGAACTTTATTGAGTGCTTTTTGAAAATTGTACTTGTACTTCTACTTAGTACTTTTTAACTAGAGTAACTGCAGTTTTACTTGAGTGCAATACTCTTGTACTTCTTCCACCTCTATTGACTACACATTAGCACAAAGAGAGAATGATGATTGTACACAGCAGAAACACTAGTGTTGATAACTCAGGATTTAACAACTCCATTCTGAGTGAAATGATCTTCAATGTTGGAGTTATATGACAATGTTGATCCACCAGTGTTCAACTCTGTAAAGATTCTATTGATCTAATTTCCGCCCACTGCAATTTCAAATCTGGGGGGATGTGTGTTTTGTCATCAGACATATTTGCACCATGGGTGAAGTTATCCACTGAGTGAGAGTTCCTGTCTGTGACTTTAGGTGTACCTAAAGGACACAGGATGCATATTCTACATCAGCATTACCTTGCAGTAAAGTTGATTCTGGTTTATTCTTGTCAGAGGAGACCCACCTTACCATAGATTTTCAAGACCTACTGCAGCTTTGACATATTTTATAATACTTAAATCAAAAATATAAGAGTGTAGTTTATATGTAGTGTGGACCAATAAAGACACTTTTAACATACTGTTACTTTTTGACTTTAACTTGATTTATAGGCCATCAGTTCTACTTGTACTTAAGTGAACTTTAACCAGAGTAACTGTACTTTTACTTTAGTACAATTGTGTTTTCTCCCCTCTGCTTTTAAACTGGTTGTGTTTCTGCATGCTAACTGCTCAAGCTCCTAATTTTAAACCTATTCAAACACAGAACTGTAATAACAACAGTTCTCAGTTGATTGATGAGAAGCAGAGACCCAAAGAAAATGCAATCAGTAAGGATTTTAAAACAAGCTGCACGACACATGTTGACTTAAGAGCTTCATAAGCCTGAGAGCCTTGTTATTATTGGACCAATCAGAGCTAGTTTTAACTCTTTGCCTCCAGCCTCTGTGCAAAGCTAAGCTAACACCTGCTAGCTATAGATTTCTATTTAACAAAAACATAATGAGAAATGTGTTAATCTGATGATCTCCCTTCCACCTGAGAAACACGAAGTGCTTTTCCCAAAATGTCAGATCATGATGGTGCTGACCAGAAGCACTTAGTGAGATCCAATATAGTGTAAATGTATTCTGCACAAGAATTCCTCTAAGTTGGAGTTCTGAGAAGCATGCCGGGCAGTAATGAAGTAGTCACATTTGTCATGAAAAGCTCCTGTTTCCACTGGCATTATGACTTCTGCTATAAAGCAGTGGGCAAATCAAATTAAGAAGATGTTAATAAAAGTCTTCAGACATCAGTGTAATGATGAGGTTTGCTCTTTTAGCAAACATAAAATGAGACATTCATAACTCTGTGTGTGTGACTCTGTGTATGCGCTTGTGGAGGACAGCTCGTCATCTGTTGTCGGCGGTATCTGTTCGCGGCGTGCTGAGGCTGGTCATATGACTCTGAGCGATGAGTCAGGGATGACGGTGGGAGTCCTGCAGCCTCAGTCTGACCCTCAGGCAGAGCTCGGCCCCGCCGTGCTCACTCTCTGCTGCTCTCTGTTGCCGCTCAGCCGTTATTAGCCGACCTCTCTCTCGTCCAGCAGCATTAACAGCATAATGGAGGTCATGGTCGGGGGTAATTTGTGTGCGTGGTGGCAGATTGTTTGTGTACAGCAGATGTGCTTGGCTGGGAAAGTTTATGCTTGTATTTGTGCACTGTCTAATGTACTCAGATGATGTAGGATCAATTTCTGGGACTAAAGCTGCAACCATTTATTAATCGATGTATTACATTTTTTCTAGGCAAACTGTCACATTGCCATATGCCAAGCGGTTATTTTCTGGCTCATTTACTTCTCCATAACCATTGAGTCTTTGAGCTGTTGACAAAAAAAGAGATTTATGGGCGTTGTTCTGGTTTTTGGGAACACTGGTAGCGGTTTTGAGCTTTCTTTAAAGATTTTATTGACCAAACAACAGCCAGTAAGGATACTGGATGTAGCCATAGTGACAGTTTTATCAGAACTAGACGTTTCTTTATTAAAAGAAGAGAAATATGGGGTGAGAGAGCAGGGGAAAGACATGCACCAAACAGCGCCAGGACCGGAAATTGATCCAGTGTCAAGTTTGTCAAGGACTGTAGCCTCTATTTATGAGCCCATGCTCTACCAACTGAACTACACTGGTGCCTGAAAAGATGTTTTTGCTCTTTCCTGACTGGCTTCATTAAAAATTTAATTCTGTCATCTAAGAGGTGTTTGGCCCACATGGAAGTTAAATAATCACCTACCATAAAAATGTGAAAAGGTCCATCTGGTGTGTCAGGGTTGTAAAAATGCAGTAAATTGTGTAAAAAGTATTTTTTTTTCCTTATGTTTCTTTATATATTTAAGCAATACCAACTTTGAGGATGTAATAACTGGTAGAACAGTGCATACACTCCCCTCCAAAAACATTGGAACAGCGAGGCCAATTCCTCTATTTCTGCTGTGGACTGATCAATCAAATAAAAAATGAATCAAAGCCATTGCACAAACATTGGCCATAGCCAGTCAACCATCTGGAAGGAAAGTTGATGACACAAACATGGTTAGAGCTTTGAAGAAAGACCCTAAAACAACTGTTAGTGACATCAGCAACAACATCCAGAGGACAGGAGTGAAGGTATCACCATCTACTGCACCAGAAGATGCAAACCACTCATTAGCAAGAAGAACAGGAAGGCCAGGCTGGAATTTGCCTCAAAGTACAGAGACGAGCCTCAGAAATTCGGGGACAAGTTTTATGGACTGATGAGACAAAGACGAACCTTTACCAAAGTGATGAAATCTAAAGACTAGAGTTTAGAGAGACTAAAGTTTAGAGAAAGAAAGGATCTAGTCATGATCCCAAGCTCATCTGTGAAACACAGTGGAGGTGATGTCATGGCTTGGGCTTGCATGGCTTCTTCTGGGACGAGCTCATTAATCTTAATTGATAACATAACACATGATGGCAGAAGCAAAATGAACTTAGAAGCCTACAGAGAGGTTTTATCTGCCAATTTAAAAACAGATGCAACCAAACTGATCGGGGGCTCCTCCATCATGCAGCAAGATAATGACGCAAAACAACAAAGGAGTTCATCAGGGGCAAGAAGTGGAAGGTTTCAGACTAGCCAAGTCAATCTCAGACCTAAATCCTATAGAGCATTTTAGCTGTTAAAGAAGAGACTGAAGGGAGTAACCCCCCCAAAATAAACAACAACTGAAAGAGGCTGCAGTGAAAGCCTGGAAAAGCATCACAAAAGAAGAATTCAAAAGTTTGTTGATGTCAGTGGATCACAGGCTTGATGCAGTTACTGCAAGCAAAAGATTTGCAACTAAATATTTAGGTACAGACGTGTACAGAATGGATACATGTTGAACAGAGCTCACACACGGAAAACTAGAAAACAACTCACTGTCACACTGTCCTGGCAACCACACAGCCACAGCAAATGACAGCAACAGCCTGAATATTCCCAGATAAAAGTGTCCTGTTTAGGAACACTTTGTTTCCCAGTAAAATACAACAGTGGACAAAGACAAAAACAGTAGCGCTGACATTATTCAGCAGTGTCACTGACAGCACATCATCCAGCGGATCGATCAAAGCATTTTAAAAAGGCTCCACTCAAACAAGAACGTCACTGTAACGTGGAGGAGCAACAAAAATCTCACCAGCTGGTTATGAATTTTCTATGATTTAAGATCTTTTTATTATAACAATGGTGCTCTGGTTTTGTAAATCAAATTAATTCTAAATGTTTACCTTCAACTGTCAGCCTCGGAGGAGGGGGAGAGGGGACTCCATCATGTCTGCAGCTGGGTCATAGGTAAAGTTATCCTCAGATTTCACATGGCTCTAACCTCTTTATCCGCCAAGATGGGCTGTGAAAAGTTCTCCCAAACTTTGTAGTAGGTCCCAATGGTTAAAAAAGTAATCTAGTGCTGAAGTCTGTGTTGAAATCTGCAGGAAAGACACTAATTAGCATACTTAACAAGCTAACTTTCAGTTGTATGATGATGTGTTCAAGTTGGCTGGGAAATTATAGTATTTAATGTCAATGTTTCACTTAGAACAACACTAATTCAAAAATATATTTATTTATTAATATTTTTATTAATTGAATACTTTTTGAACAGAGGTTGCAGCATTATTAATAATTTAAATGTAATTTATTCAGCCTATTGATTTTAATACAATTTAATACAATTAAAAAAATATATAAAATCTTTTATTTATTCACTTTAATTACTGTACCGAAAAAATACCGAACTGTGACTTTAAAACTGAGGTATGTACCGAACCGAAATTTTTCTGTATGTTACACCCCTACACCTAATTGATTTAATTTTAGTAATATTGTAATTGGGATCTTTTCTATTGGTCAGCTTTGTAGTTCAGTATTTTAACACATGTAGAAATAATGATAATAGTAAACATTTTCTTTTGTCATCAAGAAATACGCCTGAATTTATAGTAAAATATCGTCGTTAAGTCAGTGCATCAGATTGTAGATGAAGATACAACCCCAGGTTGTTACCATCAGTCAGGATTCTCACACATTGCTCTTTTTTTTACAGAGACAATGTAACAGATGATTCCTGTAAGAGATGGAATAGTTATAATACAGTAGGAACTGCCTCCTGTGTAAAGAAATACTCAGCCCATGCCCGTATCAGACCCAACTGTAAGCTGGCCAGAGAGTCAGGTCGATATCAGGAGGAAGCATGCCGGTTCAATCACAGTCTGTTATACATTACTGGATCTTATAATCCTGGCTGAACTTCCATAAGGTCAGGTTCTGAATCACAAGATGCTCATAAGGGAGACCTTATGCCCTGAAACTACTCAGGCAACTCTGTGGTATAGAAAATAATGTGAAAATATTTCCTTCCAAACTTTTCTTCCATATTTCATTCTGTGGAGCAGGGTGAAAATACTCTCACATACTTTTGCAGCAGCAGGAAGTGTCTCTGCTTTTTTAAAGCATCCTCCTGGCAGAGAATAGATATAGCTTTCCACTCTGCCACTCACTCTGTCACATGGCTGCCATTTCCTCCTCAGGGTCTCCTCTCTGGAGAGCTGGCCTGTCAGCCTGAGACGATGCAGAGGTTGTGGAGGGGGGGTTAGAGGTGTCAGATTTGACTAGGATATGAAGGAGAGAGGGCCACTTTGAGGTTAGCAGCTAAACTGAGGGTTATAAATGGTTTTGACTTTATTTAAGGAACTCTCCGGGGAGTTATTATCTTTGGGCTGCTCAGTCTTTACTCGTTTGGTTAATGGAAGTGAGCTGGCCTTTTTTATTCAGCTGAAGTCTTTACCTATTTAACCTCTGCTAGCTGTGAGCCCAAGTGATGAACCGTGAAGTTGTAAGGCTGTACCTCTACGAAGAATTAGTGTTATTGTCTTCACACTGCGTATTGACTCTATCGGATAAGAAGAACATTTCTGCACAAGTCTTGTTCGGCTGAATCCTGCAGACTGAGCTCTCACACATCCACACATCGTCTCCGCCCCCCCACGACCATAAACAATCGTGACTCTGGCAGTCTATTTAGCTGATGGATATGGTATTGACTTTATGGCCTCTTTCTCCATCTGCAAGGGGCTGACATGGTTGGTTTGCTGCATTTGGAGGGAGTTAGGCGAGGTGGATGGATTGACTGGAGTATCGATAACTCTCTCCTCTTGTCTGTGGGAGGATGTTTTATGGCCTGCAGGAGGGATGGGGTGCTGATGTTGGATATTTTGGAAAATAAACTGGAAACAAACCACTCATCTCATTGGCCTGTTGGTCACAGCTCAAATTTTTTAATTTGCAGAATATTCAAGGATAGGATGAAACTTTACCATCCCCTTTGTACTTTTTTTAATCACCCAAAGATACAAAAAGAGGGTGATTAGCAGATAGGGAAATAAAACTTCAAGGAAATTTGGCTTCAAGATGAAAATGAAGAGGAAGAACGAGGGAAGATATGCAAAAAGCCGTCTAAATTTGGAACAATGGGAATGAAAGCTGTCCCAGATAAAATCCAAAAAGTTACATGGCGCAAGAACAAAAAGATCTGGTGTATAAGACACATTTATCAGATCTATTTTCTGTTTAAAATACTGCATCATATACAGTCATGTGCATAAGTTTAGGCATGTAGGGCAATAAGGATTGATCATGAGGCCTGATTAGAGAGGCCAAAAATTAAGCTTGACATGTCGTCTTACAAGTGTATCTCTCATTAGCCAAGGTCGAGCTCGACAGCATTTCTTTTGTCCATGATTTTTCACCCTTGGTAATGTATCCAGAGATCGCTGGCAGTTTTTGGGCCCTTGGGACATCCACAGCATGTCCTGGGACTAGTGGCAATCCCGCTACTTACTATCAGATGTTACCCTAGGCCTAGGGGCACCAAAGAATGGTTGGGACACACTCCCCTAGGCCAAGCTTACTCACCACATCCAGCCCGTACTTTGACCTAAAGGTGTGGACTTTGTTATTTTTTCAACAGATAATTTTCCATAGCCCCAGTAATATGCAAAAAAATCCAGAGAACAACCGGGGTTGTGTCAGTTCTCAGACAGGATTACTGGCCATTACACGCCTTACTTCAGCCTGAATTATTGGCCCAAACATGCCTAAAAGTTCTGCACAGTACTGTATACCAGCGTAACCAGTGGGCTAGTTTAAAATGCAGAGAAATGCACTGTCATGACTTTATGTGTGCCTGACTCAGTTTAAAAAATCTCCCCATTTATTGTGTAGGCCTAGGCCCTACTTTCTAACAGTTTTACTCCCTCTTTAAGTCAGAATCTGAACTTTTAAAAACAGTGGTGTACCACTATTTAGATAAACCTTGCTGATTAAAAGACTCCTCAAACAAGTGACCAGTGGAGGTGGTTAGAGTGACTTAATGGCTGTGTGTCTGTGCTCCACAGCTGTCACAAGGCTGATTCATCTGAATTATCGGTTAGCTATGGATGACAGCACAAAATCAAAAAGAGCAGAGAGGATGAGGATGGGCATGTAGACATCACTGTGCACTGAATACCCTGAGCTTTTCTAAGAGCATCAGTCAGTTATGAACAACTTTATTGGCACACTGAGTTGCATCTGAACAGATGGTCAGTTGAGGTAATTGCTTCTTTTTCCCTCTACCTGTGTGCAATGCGCACCACTCTGCCTCTTCTCTGCTGGCGGATTGGAGCAGGTAGCAGTTTTTAACAACTTTTCTCCTTCTTTATGTAGAAAAAATACATTTAAAGAAACACTGACATAATAGTCAGTAAATAAACTGCCTTGAGTTAAGTTTGTAAGACTTCTTAATTCAACAAATGTGACCTGGGAAGCCCGCCTCGAGTCATAATTTGTGCAGTGGGTCTGCACCAAGGGATGTTGGTCTGAAGTTATTTCAAGAAAAACAGACAAAACAACTGCGGTTGTGAGCTATGTCTGACAACATGACTCCCTTTGAGCCCAACCCATCCCAGGCCAAAGAGTAGGGGTGGGGATCCTGGCCTGACGTTGGGCCGTCTCAGGCTCTGGGAGAGAATCTAACCCCCTATAGTGGAAGTAGGCAGAGCAACTCCCTGGCTGTGGGTGCATACGGCATAGCTGTCACCATAGGCTGAGAGCTCAACTACTAGACCAGTAACTAGCAGGATTACAGTCCACATGGTGTAAACAGATGGTAGTACAAAAGCTACATGGCTGCACAGAGAGAACATGTTGTGGACTTTGCAATGGACAGACAGCTTAAACCTTTTTTTCCCTCTGGCTTTTACCAGTGCGACCTACTATTTTTATTCCAGATTTTACTGTAACTGCTTTAAGTCTTATTTGTGTGTACATGTTCAGCCAGGGATTTCAAATCAGAAGTGAGGATTTCATGATAGGAATTTTATTCAGTAACGACAGAGGATGTGCTTGTTTCAGGATTAGCTTGTGCAAGTTTGCCAAACCCACCACACCCTACCCTCTATAGGAAATATAATAAAGAGTCATTACGTTGACATTACGACTGCAGGTTTGCACAAGTGAGTCTGCTTTGTTAGCAAATTTGAGACTTCAGCTCAGAAGTCGAGATATTTTTCACTCAACTTTTTGCTCCTGTAGTTGTTTTTCAGCCCGGCTTTTGCTCATTTGGCACTTTGTGAAATCACTCCGGTGCTGGCTAAGGCTTCCGCTCTAATATCGGGCACTGACTATGCATTTGTCTAAATTCCGTTGTGTCTCCTTAGAGCGGGTTATTGATGGAGGCAGGGTATAAGAAGCTGCAGAATGCAACTGAAATGGCTTTAGCTTTTGTTTCCTCAACCCCCACAAACTGTTAATGGTCTTATTGGATCAATTAGAGCCCCTCTATAAAGGTGCTCGGTAACTCATGATTTAGCCAGCCTTCATTAGCTTATTGGGTCTGTTAATAGGCTTAGGCTTTGAGTGTGTGAGCGCCTGCTGGGATTAAGAGCGACATTTCTTATCTTTCCTGCTACTTATCTTATTGGCGTTTTGGGTTTGTGCAATCGACTTGCACTTTAAGTCCGGATAAGAGAGAAATATTTCCCTTTAAGTGCTGCAGTGGAAAACTGTAAATGTGTTTAGTATGTGATATCTGCAGTTTTTGCCCTTTTACTGATTCTCTACAATGATACGCTACTATATCATTAAAACTGCGACTCATAAAGTAGATGTTGTAGCATTTCAGGAATATCTGTTGGGTAGATAAACATTAAGCTTCTCTTTTAGTGTTTTTCTCTCTGCAGCAGAGTCCCCTACCTACCGTTACGAGCATCATGCCTGCAGCGTCTCAGGGCTCAGATGTACACAGCTCACACCCGACCACAAACATACATGAAAGAAGCTCATACACACATGTACAGTACACTGCACACACAGACACACACTTTGAAAAGAAACAGAGCGTGAAGCAATCTCCTCTGTGCCTTCGCATGCAGGATGGTTTAATGTTTCAGACCTTTTTTCACACGATGCCCGTCTGATATCTGCACATCTTCACTTTTGTCTGTTGGGTTTGTGTAAATATCCAGGAGCTAAAAAGAGCCAACACTTGGACCCAGGTGTTGTTGTTGTTGATTTGTTGACACAGAGACTCCATGGATTAAACAAACTAGCTGGAAAGAATTCCTCAGTGAGCTTTGAAGGTCTTTACATGTTGCTTTTGTCCTCTTTTGAAAGAACAAGAATTGTTGTTTTCTCTCGGTTCTATTTTTTATGCTGTTAACTCATAAAAAGTTGATAAACTTAGCACAAAAACTATGGAAATTTGTGTTTGGTAGATTATGTCTTTGTTGTAACAATGCTTCTTGGCAATAAATCATACACCGTTAGAAAGCCTATTTCCCTTTAAATGGTGCCACATTTGTAAGGAGTATACATTTGTAGGATGAGTAGCAGAGCTGAGTATGTGGGTTGCACTCATGAAAAAAAAGCCAAATCTCCTCTGCCAATGCCAAACAGCTGATTTTGCCATTGACTTGTGTTTGATGTTGTTTGGATGATTGGAGTCTGAAGACACAAGACATACTGTAACATACTATAACAATTTGTTCATTTAACAAACAGGAGCCACAGTAGTGTGTGGAAGAACCATACACAGCCACAACAGCCTGTGACCTCCTCCTCATCCTGGTCACCAGCCTGGTCACACACTGCTGTGGAATGGCATCCTATCTTTAAACCAGCATTCGTCTCAAGTCAGCCAGTGTGGTTGTGTTGGTCACTCTGGCATGAACAGCATGTCCAAACTGATCCCACAAGAGTTGTTAAACATTGTCAGATTGATTATTTTCCTTCAAATCGTCTGTAGAAAAAAGTAAAAAAAAACCTTGCTGCATCAGTCTTCTTATTGTGCAAATAGTAAATGTCAAGGTTGTATCTTTATAGGAGACATATTTTACCCTTTTAAGACAAGTTAATGTTGGTCTCAGAGGACCCCAAAACATGCCTGTGAAGTTTGTTGCTGAAAAAAAACACTCCAGTATTGGATTTTTGCATGTCTAAAAACCCCTCTGTTCCAGCCTTTCTCAAAACAAGCCATTTCTGTGTCTGTGGCTTTAAATATTAATGAGCTGTCTTGCTCCACCCCTGACCACACCCCTCTCAGGAAATGGATATGGCACTCCTGATGCTACAGACACTTTTATCCAAAGTTAAGGATCTGACTGGAATTCGAACCATCAGTCTCCCAGATCAAAGTCAGCAGGGTAACCCACTGAGCTATCCAGCATCTCAGCTAGCAGCAGAGAGGAAGATCAGGGGTGGAGGGTGGAACCAAAACTGGGGGCGGTGCAAACTCCCCACATGAGGTCATGAGAGTAAAATCTGAGAACTGCTTGTTTTAGCACATATTTTCTGAAATGTGGAGAAAGAGAGGGTGGGAGGAAATGGATTTTTCTGGCATTTGAGAGGGATTGTGCACAGGCCAGGGGCACATATTCTGTTAGAAAAGCCTGAAAAAGTGATTTTTGCATATGTCCCCTTTAAAGGTTATATGATAACAGGGCTGATATTGGCGGGAACAGTACTAAAATGATTACTCTGTGCATTCCTGGTGTCCGTCAAACCATTGATAAAGTACTCTGTTTGCCTCTAAATTAACAGTATTTGGTAGATATGATGCAATTACTTAAAACTCATATGTGGAACTTTTCATTCATGTTGACTTTGGCGAACAAAACGGTATCTCCACAGATGTTTTGTGTACAAGCCCATTGACAGATTTTCCAGTTTCCTGTTTTTATGTTTTTTTTGAGTATTTAAAATAATAAGTCAACTCCTGCTTTTTTAAGCTTATAGTTTTCTAGGCCACTGTAGTGATCAAATTACCAAATATGTTTGAAAATAGGAAATAGATCTTTTATTTGTAATGCTGCTGATCATTCTACAAGGAGAACGACTGTCTTTACTTGATAATGATAATTCAACATGAGCTGAGCCAATTTTGTACACAAAAACACCTCTGTAGAGTATATTTTTTAACCATTTGAGTAGCTCAAAATCAAAAATATGCCTCAAACGTTTTTTAGTTTATCCAAAATTTGAGGCTACATCTCTTGAAACCATAGATGTAGAGAGTTAAAAACTCCTCAAACTGAACAGAAGTGCTTGAACTGGTGTCAACTTTAAAATGACATGTTATCGTGAGCTGAACATCAAATGCTTGTCTGAAACAAGTCAGTCAGATAGTCTGCACTCATTTGAACAAATTTCCCTTCCTGTAAGCTCAAGGTGATCTTCATGCAAATCTGAACTTCAGCACATCAGGTGCTCCCATCATGCATCTGTTTCTGTCAATGCTTTCTCTCATTGAGAGTATTACAGGTGGCTGCTGGGTGATTTTGTTGCCTGTGAATTGCTTGATGTTGGAGATAATGTACAGTAGTCTTATAAAAACCGTACATTTTCAGAGACACCTCAGTGCTTTGTTGAACATTGTTGTCTAATCAAAGACATTAACCAGCTTTTACACCTTGAGAAGGATTTTCCTTCAACATCAGAAGCACACAAATTCTACAACCAGCTACTGTCACATCTTGAAGCCATGTTTATCTCATCTTTCTACACTAAAAAGACTTTACAGGAATTTGCCAGATCTCAGATGACAGGCGTATTATCAGCATCAACCCTCCTGTTTTCACGCTGAGAAGAAACCCCAGATATTGTTGGAGGCGTATTTGGACAGCCTTCTTCTGTCTAGTTTATGCATCAATAAGAAACCACACAAGCTGGTCGGCCCCTTCTGCCAATCACATCCGCGCTCGCTGACTGGCTTTCATGGGAACGCTTCAAAGAGAATCCGACACCAAAGATTCACCAAAACAATACGAGCTGCTGTGAAAATGCAGCCTGTGAGATGATAAAACATTTGGGCATGCATGAAGCTTTTGGCATGCAACCCTTTATCAGACTCAAAGCCTGTCGATAGAATTAGCACACATGTCGATATGTGCAATTCAGCAAAGGTAAATCAAGGCCAGGGGGCAGAGGCATGAGTCAGAGGAATGACAGGAGGAGGAGATGCTCATTTCTTGTTGAATCAGGAAGATTGTTTATTGTTGTGTCTGCTGTGGAGGCTTGGTGTTTTTGTCTCCTTTGAGTAGGTTGAAAAGGCTGCTGGTGTGATGCTGTGTATTAGAAGGCCAAATGAGATTAAGCCATTTCAAAAAGAGCTTGTTTGTTGTGCGTAAACTCCCACCTGACACCCCCGCAGTACATGTCGGTTCAAGCTTTTCATTTTTATTTCCAGAGGGAAAAAGTGGATGGAGAATTAAAACAAGCGTTAGCTATGATCTCCCTTTTTTAATGCTTTATTTAACTCTCTAAAAGTGCCAACCGGAAGTGTTTGTTATGGATTTTACAAAAGAGTTATAGAAGTTCAGGCAGACTTTAGACTTACATGTTTAAAACAGCCTGATCCAGTGGTGAGTGCCAGCCAGAGTTCATTTGCAACTCTTTTACATATAGACTATATGGACAGCAGTATTCAGCAGCCTGACCATTACATCAGCAGGGTCTGTAGTGATATTGTGTTCAAGTACATGCGCTTTAGTATGGATATGGCCCCTTTTGCAGCTGTAACAGCTTCTGCTCTTCTTGGAAGGCTTTCCACAAGATTTTGAAGTGTTTCTGTGAGAGTTTGTGTCCATTCATTTGTAGAGCATTTAAGAAGTCAGGTACTGATGTTGGATGTGAAGGCCTGGCATGCAATCTCTGTTCCAGATCATCCCAAAGGTTCTTGATGGGGTTGAGGTCAGGACTCTGTGCAGGACAGTCAAGTTGTTCCACACCAAACTCATCAAACCATGTTTTTAAAGTCCTTGCTTTGTGCACTGGGTCTCAGTCATGCTGAAATAGAAAGTAGAACAGAACCAGTTGAAGACACCTCAGCGCCACCAGTTACTTCAGCCTACCTGATTGACACTCGTTGCGCAGGGATTTCCTTCCCATCTGGCAGCGAATTTCCTGAGGGCTTTACCCCGCTGCCTCCATGTGATGAGCAGCTCGTCTGACGGCTGCAGCGTCAGGACTACTTCCCCTGCATGGAGCTTTCGTTCATAGGTGTTTAGAATGATATAGTTTAAGGGCATCAAACCCCACTTCAGAGGTAAGGGGCGGCAACCCCCTTTCAGCTACGTTAGCAACCGCAGTAACCAAATAGAAATACGGAATAGAAACGAAATAGAAAAAGGACCCTTCCCCAACCTGTTGCGGCACAGTTGGAAGCAGATTATTGTCAAAAATATCTTGGCATGTTGAAGCATTAAAACTGCCCTTCACTGGAGATAAGGGGCCTATCCCAAACCCTGTCCCACTGCATTGTGGGAAAGGTGACATTCTCCTAGTGGTACTAAACCCAGACTCGCCTATCTGCCAAACAGAGAGGCATGTTGCATCACTCCACAGAACACGTTTTTCACTGCTCCACAGTCCCACAGTTTCTTAGCATTGGACTTGGTGATGTGAGGCCATGGAAACCCATTCCATGAAGCTCCCATCACACAGTTTTTGTGTTTACATAAATAAGATAGGACAAGATAATACTTTATTGATCCCAGAGGGAAAATTCTTGCATTGCAGCGACACAACAAAGAAGAGAGGTGGTAAATTACAATAGAATTTGAGTAAGAATAAGCAACATAAATAAAAGCTGAATAGAAATGAGATACAGAAAAGGACAGGAGGTACTATATACAATTACAAACATGGGGTGGCGCAAAGATGGTTCAGTGAGTATGGGATGTTATATTTGCAGTATAGATGAGTAAGATGTATAAATAATATAAAGATATAGAAGCAGCCTGGTACTGTAATATGAATATTAATACCACTTATGCATGTAATGCTAGTGGAAGTTCAGAACTCCTCAGCTCTGGAATCAGCAGAGCGTTGGTGACTTTTACACTTAGTAGTCGTTGACCCGGCTCTGTGATTTTGTGGTCTGCTGCTTTGTGGCCGAGTTGCTGTTGTTCCAGCAACTCAGCAACCTCCACTTTCTAATTATATAACTTACAGTTGTGTGTGGAATATCCAGCTGGGATGAGTTTTCATGAACAGTCTTTTTGCAAAGGTGGCATCCATTACAGTATCTGAGCTCTTCAGCCTTTTTTATGTCACAAATGTTTGCACATGGAGACTGCATGGCTAAGTCCTCTTACAATCATCCAATGAGGGCAGCTCCTTCTGATGCTCTTTTTTCTTTTCTCTTTTCTTTTCCCTAGCTCAGTTCCAGTTGAAACAGTTACAAAAGTTCCTGAGACATACGTTTTTAAGTTTCTTTTTTCTTCAGACTTTTGTCTGCCAGAAGGTAAGAAGGACGTGGATCTACAGCAGTGTTGTCAGTAAGAATAGGCCTGACAAACAGGATCAGCCAACATGTTCGCACAGTTATGCTTGTCTTTAGTGAGGGGAAGTGATTTAAATAAAAATCTGTGGTGTTGTCCCTCTGCAGGTGAACCACAGCAGGATCAGACAGTGATGTCAGAGCTCTGGATTGGTTTCCTGTATTCCATGTTGCTCACATTCCTCTTGTGCTTATTCACATTTCGCCTTCTACTCCCTCCTTCACCTCTCTAATGTTGGCAATTTGTCCTGGTCTGCTTGTATGATTCAGCCTGCATCCCACTCTGTTTACCTCTAGCCAAATCAGTCTCAGATGGAGAGACAGAGAATAAAAGATGGAGAGAGAGAGCAAGAGAGGATGGGGCAATCAACAGCTTGTATTTGTTAGTTGTAGCGTGCTCTTGTGGCTCAGGCCGGAGCTTTGTGATGCAGACGTGGAAGTCCGGCCCTCTGCAGAGGCACCAGCGCTCTGACATTTGGACTAACAAGGGAGAGCAGCCGAGTAGAAGGGATGAGGGTGCTCATGCATGCTCATCCCTCATCAGGCCCGTCTGCAGGCCCTGAAATCCAACACAAACAAACATCCACCAAGAGCTAAAGACGGGCCACGCAGAGGCAGCCAAGCTCAATTTAGTTTCTGTGTTTGTGTTTCATTTAAAGCCTGACATGCTGTGCATATTTTGGTTTGGTTTGTACACAGACGTCTGCCCTTTGATGTATCTGGTCCTAAAGTGCAGATTCTGCTCATAACTGATTACACCCACTTGTGTTTGATTTGAGTACAAACACAGTAATGTTTAGTGATGGCACAAACACAGACAAATGTAGTAAAATGCAGTTTTTCTCTCTGCAATATATATTGAGATTTTTTTTATTAAAAAACCCTGATAAATCTGACACACAAACGGAGGATGAGGATTAGAAGAGACAGAGCAGATGGACAAAGCGACACGTTTCTTCATCAGTGCTACAAACAAACTCGCCTCTGTGCTCCTTAAATGCCATCGACCATTTCTAAAGGTATTCAGCGCCAAGTTAGCTGGCATGAAAAGGCCCAAGAGTACATCTGACTTTTGGCCTTTCTACTTATTTTAACTCCAGGTGTTGTACGCTGTGAGCTCGGGAATTTGGCTCATCCCTGTATTGCTTCACTTTCATTTAGCAGAGTTGGCATATTGAAGAAACTGGATCATGTTTCCTTTTATCTGGGGGATTGTAGAATCAATAGTGCATCTTAAAACTAGTCTTCACTGAAAACAGGACTGGCTGAGTTTGAAGCCAGAGCATCAGTGTTTCAAACATCCATGTAAACATCACTGATGCTAAGAGCTAGCACTGCTAATGATAGCTAATGAGCCAGGAGCGACACCCCCCTGCTGTGTCTGTGTACCAGGAATGTTGGAGGGAAATTGCAGCTGTGGGTTTGCTGTGATCAGACTTGCTGCTGTTGAAAATGGATTTTAGGTTATGTAAAATATTTAAAAATATAAACTTTTGGACATTTCAAGTCGATTCAGAATTTTATAAATTGACATTTATGATTCTGATGTGGGTAGATTTTCTCCAGCACCTCTAATATTAACTAATCCCATTCATAGCAAGTGTGCAATATCGAGTTTTTATCTTAATTTTAGCAGAGGTTCTTGTTTATGTTGTGTTTTTATTACATGTTGAATTGTAATTTATGTTGTATTTATACCAGATTGAGTAGCATTCATAAACTCATTGTTAGCTGTGCTTACAAGTACACACACACACACACACAAACACACACCCACACACACACACACACACACATATATATATATATATATTTATATATATATATATATATATATATATATATATATATATATACTTACAGACATTCACACACCTCTGGCACAGCTGTGGTGGCATTTTGGGGTTCATTGTGTTGCCTGAAGACACTTCCACATGTGGCTAGAGTAGCTGGGGATCAAATCCTCAACCATCTGGTTGAGAGATGGCCAACTTTTCCACTAACCATAGCTGCCACTTTTACAGACTCAGTTTGGAAACTTGTACGTATCGTGTTAACCTCCATTGATTCTTGGAATATAAGCCTTTGCCTCATAATATTTCAGCTTGTTGCTCCCACCCTTTTAAAAGGATCATATTGAGGTCAGTACGAGCACTGTTGTTCTTTTCTAAGTGAAACAAAGCCGCTCTTTGATCTGTTTCTTCCTCTCCATCCTACACAACCTCTATTGCTGCAGTTTTTAGCATAGCTGCACGAGTCTGATATCATTGTTTGCAATGGGCAACACTCAGAGAAATCATGCAAACACTGAAAAGAAATTCAAGGATGGGATTCCAGCAGAAGAGCAAACTGAAACTAGTTGCTTACTCCCATCACTAATCCTGTCATATTTCTTCAGTTATTTAGCTTGATCTGGGTCTGTGTTAACTTTGCAAACACCCATGCCGGCTCATGTTTGATTCCCTTGTTTACTGTGTATATCATAAAGACAAACAGCTCAAATGTGTGTTAAAGAGAGAGAGAATGTTTGTCTTTGTGTTTAACAGAGAAACAACAGAGGCAAATACAGAAAACTAGCAAATCAATGTCATAGACTGACAGTAAAGTAGGGACTGGGCATAACTCTCAAACATTGATTTCTTTAAAAATGAAGCTTTCAGGAAGATAGGCAATATAAAAAAAACGGTGCTTTTCCTTTAATTTTAATGTGGTGCTACAGCAGTGGTTCCAAAACTGGGGTCTGGGCACTCAGATGTGCATATATTTAAAAAAAAAAAAATCCTGATTAGAAACATAATATATGACAGTGTATTAGGGCTACCCTAAGAGATGACAAAATAAAAGTATCTGTTAATTTTTAAAAAAATATATATTTATATATTAAACTTAAAATTCCCAGGGTGAAAATGTCATAAATTCTAACAATAAAAACTAAAACTTTGGCATTTTTAATGTAAAAAAAAAAATTCAAGAAATTAAACTGAAAAGGGGCTACATTTTTGGCTTTATAATCTCAAAAACACAGTTTTGGTTGATATACATTTATGACTTTCAAATTCAAAAATTAATGTTTTGTAAATTATGACTTTTTTTACTTGAAAATTTTTAGTTTATTTGTGTTAATAATAGATCTCCTTTATTGTTTTCATTTTCTAAAGGGGATTTAATACAACATTGTAATAAGTGATCATTTATACTTCAGTATTTTTGCCAGTACAAGTGTACTAAGGCCTATTATGTTGGGATTTTTCCAATAAAAAATGTCAAAATTGATGTTTAAATTTCCAAGTGGTTCCTGGGGAGAGAGAGAGAGAAAGGGGAGGGGGGCATTTTTTAAGTAGGAGTAGGGGAGACCCCAAGGAAAAAAGTTTTGGAACCACTGCTAGAGGGTACTGTAGTGCATGTGAAAGCTGTTAGCCCTTTAATAATACAAAAGGTGAGAAAAGGTGGCACAACTGAGGAGCTAGGAAACAAATTTCACTTCTCTTAACTTTAAGAATCTTAATATATAAACTCAACCACCAGAGGAGCAATAGCACAGTATGAGCATCTTTTCTTTACTTCTTGTTTTTGATTAAAGACTGTTCATTTAAAACTGCATCAATACGGTATATTTTACTAGACAGGAAACCACATTTTTTGTTTCACTGACAAATTTCACATATTGTGTGGGAGAAAAGCGGTTAAAAGTGTCCCTCTTAGTTTGTGCTGCAAGCTACTCGCAAAGCATTCTGGTATCACTGTTAGTATGAATCAGGAAGATCATTTTTAACAGCTTTTCTCCTTCATCTGACATTTATTCATAAAACTAAAATGATGGTCTATGGTTGGTCAGAACAAAAAGTGAGCCGTGGAGATGGGCGGAGCTGAATGGTGGGCGTGGTCTCTACTTGACCTGGAAATGCCTAGGGCCACAGCATTAGCTGGGCGAGGGTCAGGTGGATTTCTGTGTTCCGGGGTTATGAGGTTACGGGGTTGAGCTTGGGCGATTGCGCTCACAGCAGATGGCGGAGAATAATTGTGGTCCTTCACAAGTAAGCAGCTCAAAACATGAATAAGATGCAGCAACAGAAGGACAGCTTCCAGCAGCAGTTCCCACTGCATTATGTGGAAGTCTTTCATGCAACTTGGCCTGGTGATGATAAACAAGCTTTCTCAGTCATGGTGGTTCCGTCATGTCATCATGGTAGAATTTTAAACGTTAAAAATTTCTCTGGCTTTGAAAATATTTGGGGTGATGTAAGGGCTCATTTAAATCTATATCAAAGATAGGATGAGTCATTTTTATTTAATGCAGACTTTTCAGTGAAAAAATTCTTCAACAATCAGACAGTCTTACATTTTATTGTGGAGTCAAAAGATTGTTTCATAAATTAAGACTGTACGGCCAAATGCCAACTGCACATTAGACGTAATTTTCATAAAGTTAATGGACAGTTTTGATACACGTCTTATAGAATAAATCTTTATTTTAAGACTTCATTCACTTGTCATTTCTTCTCTCTAAAGCATCAGTTTGTTTCTCCTCTGTGCTGCATTGCTGTCTGTTATCATTACGATGTTTTATTTTGAAGGCGTGAATGAGGCTCCATCTTTATTTGCAAATGTAGCATGGGTGTGTGCTAATCAACTTCATATAGACTTTCAACTCATAACTGAAATTATCATCCTTATATAAAGTTTAGTGAAAAGTGAGTTCAGCCTGACCTGGAAAAAAAACAAAAAACAAAGAATCAAATTTTTATAAAAATGAAGAAAAAAGACAACAGAGGAGGGGAATGGAAGTGTGTGTGTTTGTATCCCATTGACTTTTAATCAAGATAGTGCTTCCACATAAATCCATGTCAATATGATTTCACACCACTGAAACTCTCATGGCAGCCAATGACAACATGAAGAGCTCAAGCTGGATAATCAATGCTATGCTAATTAATGCTATATCAACAAACAACGCCCTTGCATGCTTTGAATGTATGCCCATGCATAAATTAAACCATATATCCACTGTTGGCCTTTAAAGCCTCTCAGTAATATGATAATGCATCTGTGCAGATATGGAAGTGTGCAATTTTGAATTCAAGTACCACTTGCTTTAGAGTGTGAATATAAATGCTAACCTGTGCTTTTTTATCTGTTTTTTTCCCTATGTGCCTCTGCGGTGATTGCTCCCTCCACGGTGCCTTTTCAACAGGTAATGTGATTTTTTTTCTCCTTTTTCTGTCAGCCTTATCTGGTGTTATTCCGCGAGGTTCTGGCCTGCAAATTACAGTGTCACAGGCATCAGTAATGGCAGTTATTTAATAGCTTTGACCTGACTGGAGCTTGGAAAAAAACATATATTATTCCGTGTAATCTCCAGCTGGAGAGCTGCTGTTGAATTGTGCTCGGCTTTCAGAGGACGGCGAAGAAGACGCCCCTTTCCCTGAAAATAAACAGCAAAAATCTGACCCGGTGACACTCAAATTTCCAGAGCTGGCTGTCTGAAAACAAACAAACATAAAAAGACGTGAGAGTGCGGTGGGATGCAGCGGTTGCTCTGAGTTGCAGAGGAGCTCTGAGGTTAGATGTGCCTGATCTGTGCGGGGCTCAGTGCGGACTTTAATCCCTGACAGCCCATCTGGTGCAAGTGTGTCTGCATGAGTGTGTGTAAGCGGTTGTTCGTGCACGAGGATGCCACACTGCCCTCGTTCACAACTGTCCATATTTCAAATCCTCTGACGGCCCTTCTTGCCAGCTTCTGCTGTGTTGATGTTTTCCTCCCTCCCTCCTCTTCGGCCTCTCTCCGCCTCCTGTTGACATTTATAATCTGCCCATTTCATTGTCTTCAATCAGCCGGGTTATAGACCTCCCTCCTCCTTTTTGCATTTGTTTGTCTTGACCCCTTTCCCTCTTTTTTTTTTTTACCCCTTCCTCCTTTTATTTTAGTCTCTCTAGCCCCGCCTTTTGTCCTCTCATCGACCTCTACTGTGATAAATTATTGAAAAGATTGTTTGAAATTTGGTCTGTCTGTCATGTTGCATTCAAGGGATGTAGGCTATGTCTGTTTTAAAGGGTGAGACATGATATCAAGGGTAGTGGCAGCAGCTGACTTTGTGTCTGTCTGTTTATATTTGTCCCTGATTGTGGCTCTTTCGTAAGAGATGCAGTGACTGTGCAGTGGTTGTTTACAGGTTATTTAGAGGTTGTATTTCGTGCAGCAGCTGATCCACGTTTATCTCATGGAGTATTTTAGTCCATGTATCTCTAATGTTTCCCTCAAGTCAGCTCTCACCCCTCTGCACTGTCCCGGGCTCGTGTTTTTTTGTCATTATTACATCACAAATGCCCTCAGGAGACTGTTAATGCACTCCAGATGTCCTAACAAGACAGGCCCTGTTAGCCAAAATGACTTTCTAGCACCAATGCTTAATGCATTATACAGTGTATGTTTGCTCTGGGATGTTGTGCTTATGTTTATATATGTCTGCGATGTCATCTGGACTCAGGGTCCTGTTGGTCGCCGTGGTGATGGAGTGTTTCGATGGAGGGCGGAGATTATGAACTGATTAATTTGCAGGGGAAGATTTCGATGGGCCAAAGGAGAGGCGATGGCAGTGAGCTAAGCATCTGGGATTATCCAGACTTAATGGAGGGAATAAAGCAGCCTATGGGTGGCAATCCGCTTTTCCATTCGCACAGATTTCCGTCACATTGACGTGTGATGTCACGCTGGAGGAACCCTGCAGGAAGCGGGAGGGGGTGGCGTGCAACGTCACTTAATTACAGCACCATTAGGCGCCCGTGCCAACTCAGTAATTGGACTTCCTTCTTTACAGCGGGCAGAAAATGAGTACAAAATAAAATGTCAGGTGTTGTAAAACTTTTTTATGGGTGTGAGAGGGAGTCACATTTCTGATTAAAGAGAGTTGTGACTTCAGTGGGATGGTGGGGTAATTCTTGTCAGACGTAAACATGTCAACAGTTCTACATCGTCTTTACTTTGAAAAGTTTTCTAACAAGCTCCGTGACACATTTAGGGATATTTATTCTTTCAGTGAAGTGGAATTTAACAAAAGTTTCAGTATGAAACACTGAAAAGAATTCAGTGTTTTTTCAGGAGGCTCCCATAGGACATTTTCATCTTTTAGGAGAGATAACAGGCAGAGATGGCTGTCAGGTGGTCTAAATCACAATTCTTTATCAGGAATAAACGTGTATAAAGTGATGTTTCTGAAGAACGCTGCTGCAGAGAAACATTTAGCAGTTTTTATCTTCACCAGAGATGGCAACTTAATCTTTCATTTTCCAAAATAAGAGATGGAAAAATAATAGTTTTGCTGAACTTTGGCAAAATGTGCAATAAATGTACTGAAATCTGTTTTGCCTCGACACCTTCTCATCCCTCAAAACAAACAGTAGTGTCAATCAGGGATGCATGTTATTAGATTTTTGCCGCTCTCAGATATGCCCATTTTTACAAATGAATTTTAGCTGATACCAGTACCTATATTTCTATGTAGTTCAGGTCTGAACCTTCAGTCCTTAAAACACACAATGTAAAGTGTTAGGAAGAACAAATTTCAGTCCTTAAACATACTTTAAAGTAGGGATGCGCAATAGGATGATCTTAGATTGTGAAGAAATAGAATGTATCAGTGATCTGCTAAAGCTGAGAGATCAGGATCAGAATCACATTCTACTTGAATAGATCTATGTTCTCTCACCCCCTATCCTTTGGCTTCAGCAGGATGGAGATTCACTGCTGTAAATGAAACTTAAACCTAAGATTCTGTTATATAAAATAACTTTAACTGGCTGATATGGAACTGCTTCAGACTCAGAATGAAAAATAATCTAGATAAAATCAACATTGTGATGAAGCTATCTTTCTTTAAAGTTTAAGGAATGATGATAAAAAAAATAAAGCCTTCAGCTGATGTTTTTTCTGTTGGTCCAGCTGAAAAATCCACTAATTAGTTCATACGGCCAATACTTACCACTGATATAGGTAGATTTATATAACCAGAATATTTATTAACCTGACACGCAAGATCGATTTGTTTCACACATCCATCTGAAAAACCTCTCATACACAGCGTTTGGGAAAGGGCAGAGCCTTTGAAAAAAAAACTCAGAGTGTGGTTGGATGAACGTCTGTCTGTCACATCTTTACGGGCCAATCAGAGCAACAAAACACGTGACATGGCCGCTAGGGGTGTGCACCCCTATCGAGGAGTAAGTTCCATACAGAACTGCATAATGCGAACCATGGTGACTGTAGACATGTCAGTACACAGCTTTTGTCACTTTTGAAAAGAAAAGAACTCACGGCTGTTCTCTGTTCTTCTTTTATTGAAGAAATGTGGTGAAGATCTGATAAAACTGATGCTTTAGCAGCATCCCCCGCTAAGCTCTTCTGCCATAATTGCATCAGCCTGTTGTTGCTGCTTGTATACGTCATGACGATGAAGTACTGCCCCTCGTCACTGATTGGTTCTGTCACTTTCTAACCAGGCCCAAATGGTTCAGACGGGAGCTTTGCAGGACGGATTCGCCAGTGAGAAAGACAGAAACAGGCGTATCTATCTATCTGCTTTGCAAGGTTAAATATTTATTGTGTAGGCTGAAATTTTCATGTCTGCCACTGATGATTCACTATCTGCTGATACCAATAAATTACTGAAAATATCATATCATTAATAGTAATAAGAGGAATAAATAAATGGCATTGAAAAAAAAAGAATAAATGTCATTGTCAGAGTAAAAACATTCTAATAACACAATGTTAGATCCAGTTTACAGCTTCCCTTCTTTAGTGAGCTGTTTAGACAAAACAGATGGGGAAATCTGATTATTTTAAGACCTAAATTTTAAATTTGTGAGATTTTAAAAGACTAGACTAAATATTTTTACAGTTTTAAGCTCACTTGTTTTGTTTTACAGTCTCATTCTTTAGGATATTCTTCTGAAACTTCTGTTTTTTGGCTTTAAAATTAAGAAGCTATGTCACTGTAATTCCTTGCACGTTTTTTTCTGAAATAAAATCAAGTTTTTGTATTCCCAATTTCCTTAAGAATTGTTGGACAGGTTTAAAAATGTTTACTTTAGTTTAGTGGTTCTCAGCTGATTGGTTGTAACTGTGGAGTCATTTTGAGTTGGTCAGGAAAGATGGTAGAAGAAAGTCTATTATGTAATTTTAAAACATGATTGATTTGCTCTGTCTCTTTCTTCAGTAACATGCTTTTGTACGTTGTAGAGTCCAAGATGCCCATCTTTTATTTAATACATCTAACCAAATAGAAAATACTGGAATTTGGGGGGCAATTTGTCATTAAGGAGTTTGTGGTTGGTCCTGAGGCTAGACCAGCTGAGAACACTGTCTTTAGTTAATATGTTTCTGCTAACTTTTAACTTTCACCGCCCACACTAATGTCTGTAGGGGTCTGGATAAGTGTGGTAAGGGGTGTGCAGGGGCAAAATCATCAACTATAGTTGTCTGTTGGCCTTGTTGGGTCATGTTCTAACATGGCTTCTTTCCTTTTTTGTATTTCAATGAGGCACATATTGTTTTGTTTTGTTTTGTTAATATTGAAGACATCCTCTTTTTGAGTCTGAAAGAATTATGCTGAGGAGCAGATGGGTGAGCTGGTATACAACCTGTATACAACCTGTGTCAGTCATTCCACCCTGTCTTATCCTTGTTCCTGACCCCCTCCTCTGTCCTCTATAATAAAAGCATAAAAAGCCTAGAAATAAATCTTGGGGAGAAGAAAGAATTATGATAAGCAGATTAAAAAGTTGACAATATGTTGTTGTAATTCAGAACCAGAGAACCATACCGTCCAAAGTTAAAGGTATCTGTTTGTGGCTTCCTGTGCTTTTGCTTCCTGCCTCAAGTGGACACTTGAGGAACTGCAGTCTTTTGCACCTTTGCATTGGCTTCATTTGTCAATCATGGAGGTTTCTGCCTTCCTTTTAGTCACTGTTCTGGGTGGAGATTTTTGCCGCTCCATAGACGTGACAAGAAAAATCAAAAAATCTCTGTTTTAGTTGTTGCTGTTTTCTAGATGGAGGGTTAAAGATGGGCAGGATGGTAGGGAAAAGAGGCAGACATGATGCTCAGTAACCCAGCCTCAGTACATGGGGTTAGCTCTTTATCACAGGGGACGGGGGGGTCACCAGAGTGTAATGAGTAATGAGATTATGTTCCTTTTTACAGTCTGCTGTTTCTGCTTTTTGAAAACTTCAAACACTCGTGTAAAAATGTCAAACCTCATGTCGTCTGTGTTTGATCAAATTGAACTCAGGTGCCATAAATCACTCAGGATCATCCATCAGAGAGGACAGACAGGCGTCGTCCTGCCTACTTTGAACTCTGAGCTTGAAAAGGTCGATTACACAACAGGGAGGCTTCATGATGAACGGGCTCTCAGCGTAGATCAGCGAGTGTTAATGAGCAAAACCAGACTGCTGACCTCATCCTCTGCAGACACAACGCTGTGGAACCAAACGGATGTGTGATGGTACGGATGGATTTCTCATGGTGTGTGCTGGGATGTAACATATGAACAAGGGGTGGGTGGTTTGTGTTAAAGGCCCGCTTGTGTTTTTTAGATGAGTGTGGGTGGCTTAATTTGTGTCTTCATGTCTGTTTGCATGAGTGTGTGTTTTCCTTTTTATATTTATGTTCCTGCAGCAGCGTGGGCAAAAATAAAACTATGTGTTGTGTGATGCTAAGCTCTCTGCAGCTGGCCCGATGCAAGCACACCCCTGGGCCGAGGAATTCAAAGCAATCCATCGCTTCATGCCAGGAGTCCTTGAAATCGGCTCTGTATGACTTTGTAGGCCCTCCACAGAAAGATTTATTACATTCTCCACACTCTATTCCACCTATAGATAGTGATGAATACCCTAAAGGCACACTGAAGCATGTGTCTCTTCACATTCTCATTCAATAAAGCAACAAACCCTCCTCACGCCACCTCTAGTGTTTCAGGCGCTCCAGCTGTGACACCCAATTAAAGCGCGTCTCCAACACGTCACACCCTTTTGTCACATTTATGGTGGCCGCAGCATGTATTATTTAAAAAGTGTGTAACAGAAAGAAAGATAGTGGAGAAGTAATGGTGGCACACCGAGCTCAGCATTTCTGGAGGCTTTGGACACCTAACAGCTGGTCTGGGAGGAAGGTGCAGGCTAAATTTCCCATGTGACTCTCTCTTTCCAAACACGGCGACCTGTTCTGTCAGCAAACAGGAACGCTGCCACCTCTCTCTCTCTTTCTCTGCCCACCTGCAATTATTTCACTCAGACATTTTCTTTGTTCTTTCTTTAGCTGCTGCTGGAGAGAGATGTTGGTTTGAGTCTTTTTCTGTTGTTTTTGACCCAAACTGCACAAGAACACTACTTACACATTTATAAAACAGGCATAATTTCACTGTTTTCAGTGCAAAATCGTACGATGAAACATCATGAAATTAACATAGAGCATAGTTGTAAATTTAGACCTGATGCCGCCAGATAAACACCAGCTAAAACCTGAGCTTTATTGGAAAACAAAATCAAAAAATCTGAGGATTTTCAGAAAATATACACATTTCAGTGTTTAAGAACATCTAAAAACATTAAATTCATGGCCTTAACTTCAGTGTCAAATCAAATCAAATTATCTTTATTTATATAGCGCTTTACACTCAACATGCTTGATCCAAAGTGCTTCACAGAAAATAACATTAAAGGAGTGAAAAGAAGCAGAAAGAATTGAGTCAAATTTAAAAGTGCTAAAAGTAACAACTGCTCATAGCTGTAATTATTATGAAAAACAACAATTATGAACACAATACAAAACATTTTTTGGGAGAAAAGCCAGGGAATGATACAGTTAGGGACAGTTAAAAGCCAATGAGTAAAAATGAGTTTTCAGATTGCTCTTGAAAATCTCAAAATTTAAAGAGATTCGGATGTAGGGGGGGAGAGAGCTCCAAAGTTTTGGGGCACAAATAGAAAACGCCCTGTCACCGTATCTTGTTGTATTAGTTCTGTGAACGGACAGGAATTGTTTGTTGGATGGCCTTAGTTCTCTGACGGTGTGGTATGGGGACAGGAGCTCAGTGATGTAAGGGGGGCAAACCATTTAGTGCTTTGAAGACAAACAGGAGGATTTTGAAAGTGACATGTAGCCAGTGCAGGGAGGAAAGAATGGGTGTGATATGATCTGTCTTTTTTGACCTTGTGAGGATTCTAGCTGCTGCGTTTTGAACAAGTTGAAGCCGGGATAAACAGGAGTGCATGATGCCAAAATAAAGTGAGTTACAGTAATCAGTACAGGATGAAATAAGTGCATGGATTATTTTTTCTAAGTCGGAGGTGCAGAGAATTGGTCTGAGTTTTGAGATGATACGGAGTTGCATAAAACTAACCTTGACTACATGATTGCTTTGTCGAATCTTAAACCTTTAAAAGGTTTGAATGTCTGTATCCACTGTCACAGGGTAGATGTCAGACCATGCAGAGGAAAACAGGGATGCACGATATTGGATTTTTTGGCGATATCCAATATGCCTATATTTACAGATTAATTTTAGCCAATACAAATAATGAAACTGATATTAATATGCATTTCAGACCTGAAACTTCAGCCCATTAAACACATTTTTATACGGATTAACAAAGAAACAAACTTAAGTACTTTATAAAAACTTGAACTTTAAATATTGAGAATGAACAAAGAAAAAGACCTCAACTGGCGTAGGTCTGTTGGTCCAGCCTTAAACTTTACAAACTTATTAGCACAAATGGCAAAAATTTACAGTCAAAATATGCCAATATTCACAGAAAAATATGCCTCTGTCTCGCCTCACCTCTCCTGCAAAAACTGTGATAAGGAAGGCCTTAAGGATTTCAGTGTAAGGTGGTTGGGTAAAGGCTGACAGACAAAGGATCCAACCAATCATGTATGTGCAAGTTGATGGACAAAGTATTGGTCCAATGATGCACAGTGAGAGGCGAAGACATGTGCTCTTTGCTCTCTTATTGGCCCTGTGACTCCGGCTGTGAATCAGATGGGATGGCAAGAGAGGATGGAAACGAAACATGAGATTCTCCCATTCCCAGAAATGTTTGAACCGTATTTCTACGACGTAAAATGACAAAGATATTAATAAAAACATGGCAAAAATGTGCAGGTGAGTGTGGCGACATCAGAGAGTTAAACTGTTGTGAACATATTAGTTTGACAAAAATTGCCCAAAACCTTTTCCTTGCAGCTGGACTAACACACCTTGATAATGTGATTGTGGACTGATTTTCACTGACATGTATGGCCTTACCCTGACCAGACTGGCATAGACGTTCTGCACATGCTCTGTAGTCATTGCCCTGAGGGTAAAACAGGAAGTCGAACAGCAGAAATGCTCAGCAAAGCAAAAGCCAAAATGTTGTCTGCTTTTGGATGTCAGGATAAACTAGAGGTATGATGTTCATCTAACTAACACCAGATTACCAGAGTAAAGCGTAGTGTAAAGTTAATTTTTTTGCCCTTTAACATACTGTCAGTTTGCTGCCTGCTAAGTTGTCAAGATCAAGGGTGACTCACTTAAAGGGGGCATATCAACACCTAGTGAGGGCATACTCTGAATGTGTGCTGGGACAAGGACAGGAGTCCTGCTAAATATCCTAATAGAAGTGATTGTAGCTCAACTTAACTGTGCATGTAAACGCACTGACAGCTTCAAGACAACATTCATAACAAGCTCTCAAAGTTAATGATAACAAGCAATAAGATCATAATTTCAAATGTACATGATGATATGTTGCTTGCTTTGGCACACACATAATCTAAGATGATCAATGTTCAAGTCAGTGAAGTTTCAACATGGTATGAGCCCAGCTTTAGTTAATGTGGTTTAATGACACACAAGTAAGCACCAGCTTCAAAGGGCTGGAATCATTGTTGAGTTGTTGAACCTGGCTATAAAGGACACCGTTTCACTTTGCTCTGGCTCAATAAGAAGCTGTTCTCTAACTCTTTTCTCCAAAGAAACACGTGATTCGGGTTTTGAATAATCCTTACAAAAGGTTTCCTCTTTTAATTACTCGACGTATCTCTCCTCCACTGTGAAGACTCTCAAAGAATTCCTCCCCCATAATGAGGCACGATACTGTTGGCAGCAACAATGGAGGTATTTAGGGGATCATATCCCTCCGCCTTCGCCCGGCCTCCTCATCTCCCTCGTCAATCTGATAACAGTTTTATCTCGACGGCTGCCCTTTCTCAAAGAACAGCGCAGACGTTCACTTCACAGCTCTCCTCCTCCGCCTCAGATCCTCGCCTCAAAAAAGTGAAATTACATCTGTTGGGAATTTGTACCTGGAGGGGGAGGGAACTTTGTGCACTGCGTCTGTCCTCTCCCATGGTTGATTAGGAGGAGGGAGATTGTGTGTCACATTTAATGAAGTGAAAGTGTTATCTAAACGCGTGTGTGTTATCAGGAGACGTGGGTGGAATCCCCTGTGGAGTGTTTCTGTGCTGTTTCAGCAGAGGTGAAAATAAAAAGTCACAACTGTTGCTGATAACTGTACCTGAGCTGAATTCACTTAATTCAAGCCGAGATTGCAGTCGACTTCGTTCCCTGCTTGTGCTGCAACTTTCAGCTCTGACCATTATCAAATAATTGACCAAATATTTCAGTGATTAATTTTAGAGCTGGGTGCAATGACCTAACATTATATTATGGTAATTTTTTAGCTTCATGCAGAAACAGTAATAAATCATGGTACTACAGTGAAAATGATCTTGCATTTAAATGATTGTCAGGGTGTTATGACCTCCTCTCTCCCTAAAACAAAGCCTGTGATATGATATTTAACCTATGTCTGTGCATGAAATCACAGGAACACTTTTACAAGTCCCTAGTAACTGTAACTGTTGTTTTAGGTTTCATTTCAGCTGAGGTGTTTAAAGATACTTCCAAATTCATCTGATTTCCTGATATGGCCTTTCAAAATAATAGCATTCAAACAACATATTAAGTGGGGACTTTGATTGTGAATAACTTGGTGGAAATGATTTGTTTGTTGTTGAGTAAATTAGCAGATAAAGTGTCAAGTGTATAGGTTTGCAGTGTTTACAGCTTCATCTTTGACTATGATCTGAGCCACGGCCCTCTTCTTTGAGTCATCAGTTAAAAACACCTTTAATAATTGTGTTACTTGAGTCTCTGGCACTTTTTTGCTGTTACCCTTACCTTTAACACTTGTTTAATTCATGATGCTTACTGTTATTTGCTAGCGGTAAGGGAGAAAAATCAATACAGCATAGTATCGTGATTTTTGCGCGGCAATATATCAAATCGTATCTTCCGCCAAGTATTGATCTTTTCAAAATATTTGCTTAGGGGTATGCAGATGTCCTAGCGGTCTAAGGCGCTACACGTGGGCAGCCTGGGTTTGAATCCGGCCTGTGGTCCTCTGTTGCATGCCTCTTCCCACTCTTGTCCCATTTCCAACTCTATCCACTGTACTTCTCTCTTGAATAAAGGCACTAAAAAGTCCAGAAATATATCTTAAAAAAAAAGAATATATTAATAATAACTGCTTATATGAGCTGAAGTCTATGATACTGAGTGCAGCATGGAAATAAAATACTGCTGTAATATGATCATAATTGAGGCAAGGCTAACCCCTAATCAGCTTAACAGTTGAAAAAATGGTATAGATAGCAATATATCACAACACTCTGTGTATTGCAAAATGTTTAAAATCACAATAATTGAATCTTGGCGTAAGTATCGTGATAATAATGTATCCTAGGGCCACTAGTGATTCCCACCCCTATTATTTACTGATAGAAATCTTGGAGAGAAATTGAACAGGTTTATTTGGTTGCTGTGCTGCTTGTTATATACACTAGCACCTGCTCTGACATGAAGAGAGAAGCCACGTCCATTAACATGTTGGAAATAACATGTTTAGGATTACATGAACTAAGCATTAGCGTTGATAGTGTTGACTGCGTGGTGTTTACAGCTGCTTCTTTGACCACCATCAGAGCCACAGCCTACTTATTTGAATATTTTGCACCTAAAACTAGCGAGTCATCAGTTAAAACACCTTTAACAGTTGTTAAATTCATGATGATTACATTTTATGTTGCTGTTATATACAAACATCAAACGTATAGAGAAAATTGAACAGGCTCACCTGGTTGCTTTGCTTCTTGCTAATTATAAACACTGACATCTTTTCTGACAGGAAGATGAGATGCCATGTCCATAAACATGTTGGAAATAACATGTTTATGATGGACTAAATTTAGCTTTAGCTCTCATAGTGTTGGATTGACAGTGTTTAAAACTGCTTCTTTGCCCATGATCAGACTAGGTTGAAAAAAAATAGTGGCAAAAGTCCCGAAACCCTTATTGGACATGCATGGACACCTTTTATTTTACCCTGTTTTACTGTGAAATTGGGTAAATTTAAATGTTTGATCAATATTCCAACTTATTTATCTCCTCTTCTTGCAATAAATGGCTACTTTTCCCATGAAAATGAAGTAATTTCTTAAGTTCTCTGGAAAATCTGCAAAAATTGACACATAATGATGGGAAAAGAGGGTATAAAATTGGTCAGTTTTGTCCCTTTTCTTTTTTATGCCAGGTGTTTTGGTCCAATCATGCTCCAAACTGCAACATATTCAATAAACTAAACAGGCGTTGTTGAAATTTTTGGGGAAATTTGGGTCGCAGTCCATCGTAAGACAGACTGTTGGGTCCTGAGGCTAGACCAGATGAGAACCACTGGATTAGAGCAATCCATCTGGGTACTTTGCCCTAAAGGATGCCAGCCTCACCCCTCTGTAGTTGAGAAATGTCATCTAAATGAATGGCAGTAAATGGGAAAACAAGTTCTAGGTGGATGTGATTGTTCAGACTCACTCCATCAAACTGGACAAATGTCCTCATCTTGTGACCAGGGAAGTCGGAAAACTGACATCAGATACCTTATATGTGTGTTTTAACAGTTTACCCCTTTTGAGCCTAAAGCTAGAGCTCTTCTTTTATGCTCCTTCATCCATGAGAACAGAAAAAAACATCCCGATATGTGTTCTTCTAATAATTTGAAGCACAAACACTATGCAATTGCATTCGATTGATTTGGGTTTACTGCCTACTCTAGTCTATAAAATGTCAGAACATCTGATAGGTATAACATATAAAGGTATAACCAATAAACAGACCTTTCATCCAGGCTTTATTGAGACTTGTCCTTGATGTTGTTTTACTCTCTGCTGTTGTTTTCGTGTCTCTGTAATGGAGAAAGACTTGATATTGCTGTCCTTGGTTTTTTGGTCCTCCTGCCTTGCCATTCTAAGTGATGGAGCAGGAAATGATGCTGTGGAGTGAAGTCCACATCAGGGGGTTTCAGAGGTTAAGAACCAATGGGCTCCACTCTGTAATGGGATTGGCCCAGTGGGTGGGCTGCGTGTTTGCTCCCGTGCGTCACACAGGTCCCCAGAGGTGAGTGAAAAAAACAGAGTGATGTGATGCTGGTGTGTCATTATGAAAGATGATGCTGGGGAAGGCTGTGGCGTGCACACTGAGGTCTGCTGAGCAGGAATCAATGCGGTGATGGACGGACTAACTGTCATCGCTGCCTGTCCCTCCTGAGGTATAATTACTGAGGTGGAATAGTGTGTTTCTACGGCTCATAAATCCCAATCTCACTGCCTGGTGACAGTGATGGTGACCAAGAGCAGTGGAGCAAACCTGCTGTGTCAGAGAATCCGTTCAGACTCAACTTTCCCTCTTTAAATTATGTTTAGTGCTGCGTATCAATACTCGATACCATTTAGGGTATTGACTGGCACAAGCATGTACAAAGTGGCATCCAAACCGCCTCTGATGGATCATTCTAAGGCTGATTCTGATACAAAAGTTTCACATATGCTTTTACATATGCTGAAAAAAGTGTTTAGTTTGATTTTTTTAATCACATTGACTTATTTTTGCAGCATTTCCCCAACAGTGAGACCTGTCTGTTTGAAGATTGTGCTAAAGTTAATATTGGAACTGTACCTGAGAAAAGGTCGGTGAGTAGTATGAGTAAAAAAATTCCTAGGCCCTGAAAATCCTCTGGAGTTCAGTTAAATCCATCATAAAGAAATACAAGCAATATGGCACATGTGTAAATCTGCCTAGATCAGTCTGTCTTCACAAACTGAGTGAGCATGCAAGAAGAAGACTAGTGAGAGGCCACCAAGACACCTATGACTATTCTGAAGGAGTTACAAGCTTCAGCTGAGATGGGAGAAATTCTGCATACACCAGTCAAAGCTTTATGGGAGAGTGCCAAAGAGAATGATGATGAAGAAAACTCATTAAATCTGAACGAGAGTTCTCCAAAAGGCATGTGAGAGACTCCATGGTCAAGTGGAAGCAAGTTCTATGGTCTGATGAGATCAAAATGTTGCTTTTTGTGATTAGGACAAGATGCTTTGTTTGGCATGTCACCACAAATGTAGCATCCCCACTGTGAAGCACAGTAGTGGCAGCACCATGCTGTGGGGTGCTTCTTGGCAGTCTGCCCTGGAAGGCTTGTGAAAGTAGAGGTTAAAATGAATGCAGTAAAATATAGCAAAACCCTTTAGACAATCTGCTAGAGAAATATGGCTTGGGCGAAGATTTATTCTCCAGCAAGATAATGACTCAAAGCTTACGATGAAGCTTCACAGAGATGGTTTAAAGACAACAGGGTGAATGTTCTGGAGTGGCCGAGTCAAAGCGCAGACCTTGATCCAATAGAGAATTTGTTGCTGGACTAGAAAAGAGCTGTTCAAATCAGTTACCCATGCAACGTGACAGAGCTTGGGCAGTTTTGCAAAGAACAGAGAATGCTGGTTTGTTGACTGGAGGTTGCATGTATCAGATCTTGTGTTTGAAAATCTAAAGGCTAATTGGCTTTAACAGCACAGCTTTAAGCAGATTTGTAGCTCAGGTTCAAATGTTTGATCTATAATAGATAGTCAGCTGCACTTTTATCCTGTTTACAGGGATCAATAAATCATCATTAGAATACCATCAATGGGGGCTGGTAGGTGAAAAATGCTCCACCGTGTTTTCCCTGTCCACACCAAAGCCTGCAAATACACAACTAGTCAATACAGCCCGGGCTACAAACAAAGGGAAACTAAAACACTTCCCATGCTGACAATCCAGACTCACATGTAGCAATCGTACATGTGAATCTGAAAGTGGAGATTAGAATGCCAGTAACTGAGACAGCTGAGCGTGTTATCTCATGCTGCTTAGTTCTCCTTATGCTGTAGGAAACATGAGTCAGTTAAATGCACACAATCATTTAGGATTAATTTAAATAGATTTAAGGTACTAACGCTGATCGTACCTCATGTAAACTAATATTTCTTTTCTCATTTCATGCTCTGGCGTGCTAAGCTGACTTTTGTGATCATACTGTGGATAAATGCATAAACAACTTGATTATAACATAGCGTGCAGATGCAAATGAATGTCAAATCAAGGAAATGTCACTGCAGCCAAATACAGACGATTATATACGCTGTGTTAAACATGGCGTTAAACAGACATGAACTATGAGTGAATCTGAAATGTCACACTGTAACATCAGATTAAAACCTCAAACTGCTGCTGAGTGCCTTTTTAAAGACCAAGTCACAAACTAACAAAGGAAGGATGCACTTAGAAGGGACTGGAATCTTTCATTAAGGCTGATTAAGAAGCAGTGATTTTCCTTTCTCACCACTTCTCATGCACACAAAGCACAAGTCATGCTTCCTGACATCTTCTTTTTAACAATATGCAGCACTTCATGGAGCTGAGAGTGTGTAGTATCAGCAACCAGAATAAGGAGCAGCATAGTGTATGCATGCTCTCATACATAAAGAAATACAGCTTTGGAGCAAGCTGCTGTGCAGTGAAGCTGCTAACCAGAGGAGGGATTCTGATTTGCATGTAATTCAGTGATTTTTACACAACTTAAAATGCAAATGTGATTTTTTTTTCTTCATATAGTCATGTCTGAAGGTCTTCACTCATTCCCACTCACCATTTCTCTTATATTTGGTCTTTGGTATTTAAATCTGCCCTCTTTGTGACCAGCTGCATATGGATGAGAGGTGATCCCCTGCCTGCAAACTCATTCTCCCTCCTCATCCTGTATACAGTACGTACAGCTCGCTTGCCCTCTCTCCTCTCCTGTGTGTGTGATCAGTATTCAGCAGCTGCAGGACTAAGTGTCACAGGTTTCCTCGAGGCTCAGTGTGGTTAAAAAGACAACATGAGAAGCTTGTTTCCCTTTGACTTAATGTGTGTGGACAGTTTGACATCACCGATACCCTCCTGCCTATGTCGCTTGTATTTTAATGCGTGTTTATGCTGATGCATACCATACAGTGTGTGCTTTCACCGCAGCTTCACACACTAGATTCACTGTTTTGTATGCATGTGTGTGGGTGTAACTATGACACATATTCTGCTCCTTCTCCTGTTACTTTTCCATTGATTTGGCACACACTTTAAATCAGATTCAAGAGAGTAGAGAATGTGAGAGGACGAGGGACGGAGGTCTTGTTAAACCTCGGTATTTGTTGGCAGCCTCGGCTGATTTCATGGATTTGTTGGCCTTTTAGCACAACTATATGACCAATATGTGTAACAGCAACATTGTGAGGTAATCTCCTCTGAAGAAAACTTAAGTGTTCCGTAAACCAGTGGTTCTCAACATGGGGGGCAGGACCCCCTTGGGGGTTGCGAGACATTAAGTGGGGGTCGCCTTAAAAAAAACACAAATATTTTTTAAATGATTTCAAGTTGTATATTTTACCCATTTTTATGAAAATATGTGCTTAAAATTAGTTAATTTTATAATAAAAACATGCTCATTTGTTGAGATTTATGCTGAAATCAAAGTAAAAAGTTGTAAAAAGTAAATCTGCACACAGATTTGGCTGGGCCCCCAACAAACCCAGAGAATAGTCCCTCCCCTGCTGTGATTTACTGATGATATCAGTTCATGTGTGTTTTATCAGTAGCATTGGTGTCAAACTACAGTTGAGTTCTAATGTTAAAAGTATTTATTTGTGCCACTTTTTTACCACTTTCCCCAATTTTGCCACTATTTGCGACTTTTAATCAATTTTGTCACATTTTAACACAATTTTTGCCACTTTAAAACCATTATTTTTCTCCGTTTTAAACCCTTTCAACCACTTTTTGCTGCCTGTTTTTGCCACTTCTAAACCTATTCTTGCCAATTCCCACCTATTATTGCCTCTGTTGACCAATTATTGCCACTAGTGACCACTTTTTACCACTTTTTGCACCCATTTTCTACCCCGTTTTAACCACATTTCTCTTTGTTATGCCCATTTTTGCCAGATAAGTTTATGGTCACAACTGCTGTGAATCTGTCTTTCATGTGATGCTTTGCTGTTTCTCACTCTTCTCCTCTTCTTGCTTTTTTCCACCCCTGTACTCCTCCTTCTCTCCCTTTCCAACCCCAGTGCAGCTTAAGCAGAGAGCTGTTCAACATGAGCCTGGTCTGCTTGACAGTCATGCCCGTTAAAGGGAAGGTTTATGTCGACTCTGTAACAGGGCTAAATACTATTAGTGCTCAGGGCTATTAACATTGGTCTTTAAGATTGATGTTAATAAATAATGCTGGTCTATTTTAGGCCACAACGGAGAGTACAGTCTAGTCCTGTTCTCTTTTTGTAGAGCCTTGAGAAAACTTTGGCTATAAATTAATACTATACAAACAAAGATTGATTAATTGACTGATTGATGTGCAAGAAAAATATTCTAAAATAACTATTTCTCATATGTGCACTGCAATCAAAACAAATCTTAAGTTCATTTTAACTCTGGATTTGACTCATCAAAATAATCATCGCTGTTTGCACTCGAGTCTAAAAACATAAATGTTAGTTTTACAATGATTTCCTTCATTACATTATTGGTAATAACAATGGTTAAGATGAGAGTATCTGAAAATGTGGAATATTTGATCCTTTGGCATTGAGAATTAAACTCATGTGAGATCATAGTTCTCCTCTTTAGTCAGTACTTTCAGCCTTTTTTTCTAAGAGTGCTGTGAACTAGGCAAAAAAAGATGCATGGCTCTTGATAGGTTCTAGAGTTCATTCTGTTGCTTAAAGCAGTGGACGTCCTTGGGTTTCCTGATTTATTTATTCTAATTACAGAAGAAATATAAATGTGCATTAAAGAGAAACGCTGTTTTAAAGTGCTACAGAGTGACTGTTTCATGTTGAGTGATGACCTTCAGTTGTGCACAAAGGAGGAAAGTTTGTCTCTAAAAGACAGAAAAGAAGATGAATTAGAAGAAAATACACGACAAACTTTACTATCCACACAATAAGAGGTCAAAGGTCAGTTCAGAAAAGTCAAAGAATACAAATGGGTTTTAAGAAGTTTGAAAATACATGTTGTAATTGCCTTTCACCCTTTAATCCTACCTTTCTCAAACTTTGAAAGGTGACGAAAGTTAAGAAGCAAACTCAATTCTCCCTCTTAGGGTTTAAGTAACTCAAAATGAGAAATAACGTTGACCCCTGACCTCTCCCTCTCATGTCAATTTTCTTTAAAGATGGCCGCCCCTCGTCAGGAGAGCGAACCCCTCATGTTCCTCTCGATTTTGAATGAGGTCGGAGTCACTCTGATAGTCCGAGGTACATCTGATTGTGTTACTAAAACCTACAGCCGTCACATTTCCATTTCCATTACATTACTGCATATTTATTCATAGAGCCGGATGTCACGCCGCGGCCTGAGAGGAATGATAGATGGAGCTAATGCATTCTGCTTAAGAGACGGATGGAGGAGCAGAATCAATAAGATCTGCAGCTCCGTCACACAAAGAGGCTGAATGCAGAAAGTGCGGTGTTAGCAAAGAGATCAAAGTCACGCAACAGTGAGGGAGAAATCTCATTTTCAATCTGCTTTTGATTGAATAACTGAGCCATTTTGTCACACATCATGTGCACTGCTGTGTCATTCATGTCATTCATTCCCTCCATTCCCCGCTATAGCAGCGTGTGGGGGGGCTGATTACTCACACAGTCGTGATGTTCCTTCATGTTCCTACATTGACCAGCATCCAGTGCAGCTGTAAATGGACTAATGATATGCTAAAAGTAGCCAAAGACACAATCCCAGCATGAAAATTCCTCCTGTGCTTTCTGTTAAGAAGCATTAGTAAATTAGAGCGATGAAAGGATTAAAACTCTTTGTCTGAGACCAAACTTACACACAGTGAGACACTTGCACAGATTTCTTGTCTCGTCTTTGTTAATTTGCTGTCGTCCAACTGTGTCGTTGGAACAGATTTCTGGAAAGAGAGATGCAGCCAAACTTCAGAAAGGCGAGACAACTTCCTCCAAAACAAAAACAGTGAAGATCCACTGAGTGTTTCTGGTTGTTTTTCTGCCTCAGTGCAGAACAGCATCGAAACAGAATGGTTCAATTTATCACTCTTCCTATTTTCCTTCTCTGTCTGCACAGCTCTCTCTGTTCCCATTGAGAGTGATTACCAAAGCTAGTTAAAAGTTACAGAAATAACAAAAAAGTGGATAAAAAGCAGTGCTTGTGTAAACTTTTAATGAATCCTGTACAGCTGTGTTAACAGTGTGTTTGTCAGCTGTGTTAATAGTGTGGAGTGTTAAGATTTTAACTCTGTTGAAGTGTTGATGATGCTTCTGCCAATGGTTCTAACTGATACAGCTCTAGACTGCTGTGGTCATGGCCTAAAGGGGACTCTGGACAGGTAAAAATTGTTGTTGCAGCTTCTTTAGTCATCACTTACGGCAAAATGATCCAGCTGAACTTGCTATTCAGTTGTGTTTATGTGAAGGAGTGAGATGGAGTATCTTAAACTCCCCCTGCCCCAATCACGTCCAAGTGTATGCGCTGTGGCTCTGAAAGATTTTTTTTTAAATTTCAGGGTAAATGATTTAGCTACGTTTTTAAATATATTGTGCATCATGCAGAAAGGCATACACGTTTCCAATTTCGCTGGTGAGCTATTTTTTCTTATTGTTGTAGTTGTTGATTTCTTGGATTGACTCATCTTTATTTTGCTGCTTCTTTGTGAAATAGAAGAAAAACAGAAGAGAGCAATCTCACTCAGAGGAGAAGGACCTGCTTGTTCTTGAATTTCAGATTAGGGTTGTTACGATACCAGAATTTCAAACTCAGATAGAAAAAAAATGTTGCTATTTATCAATATCATGGCAACAACAATAAAAGGCCTATGTCCCAACATTTTTTAGTTCTTCTTTTGATTGCAAAAAGCAAGCAAACTCATAAACACTGTCTAAATAGCATCAACACATAAGGTTTCAGAACTGGAGGTTGAGTATTTCATTTACAGAGTGCTCTCTTACAACCTTATGACTGTAGATCAAGCATTTTTTTTTTCAATATGCAGATATTAGGGATTCATGTGATTAGCCTGCTTAATGGCTAAATTCAGATATCACATTAGCTGATGCAAGATTTACAAGTTGGTTTAACTGTGTATCATTTTAAAACAAATCTCAAAAAAAAAAAAAAAAAAATCCCAGTCAAATCCTCTTTTAAACCTGTAATAAAGGCTCCTGCCACTAGTAGCCGCTGTAGCTTCATTAGAGCTGCTGCCTTCCTGTCAGAGCTTTCCCAGATGTAAGCATGAGAGGCTTTGCGTTAGCATGTAGTAGAAGCAGCGTGGTACAGCACTGTTTTGATCTGGAAAATAGAAATTAAGTTGTATATAGGCTGTTGAGGGTTGTCATGTATAACTACTCAATCTAAGTGATGAGTAACCCCAGTAAACACGATGTTAATCAGCGAAGAGGAACCAAGGCTGGTGGAGCTAGCTGCTAACTTTAGCCATATTCTTATCAGCATAGGAGCCTCACATCATACCTACTGACACAATGGGCTCTATGCATGAACTGCTTCCGCATTTGGCATTAGACCGCTCACACACATCCAGTCGGGAGAAGAGAAAGGCGTATGATGGCAAATTTGTTGCGGTTTACTCGCTGTTTGCATGAGTTACCTGAGCTGACGATCAATGACGAGTTAAATTCAGCTGAAGGTGCACATTGCAGCACGCAGCAGCGATGTCCAGAGGTGCTTTTAACCTGTTTTTGAAACATCATTTTAGCATGTTTAGATGCCAAGCGATGATGATAGAGTAAACACAAACAACAATTGAAACAAAAAAAAAAAACAAAGAAATGGACAAGTTAAGGCAGTATAGGAGGGTTTAGATTCCGTTTTTGCTTAGCACGTATTGTTGGGCGGAAGTTGTGAAGCAGCCTTATTTTCCACTGGAAATACACCACCCCCTGCCGTGCCTAGAGCCCATGGCCCTGTGATTAATTTGACTGTTTTCTATATGACCAAGACTGAATCTTTTTAAAGCCACTGCATTGAAAGCTTCTAAAATTTTGACACTGTTAGTTCACTGTATATTAAAAGCAAGAAAACATGAGTTAAGATATTGAGACTTCCATCACAGCTTCATGAACAGAAAAATAAATCTGCAACCGACTTCACTTTTTTCTTTACAGACACTTGGCTATTTTAGCCCCCCAAAAAATAAGTTGTTGCTTGAGACCTATTATTAAGATCTTTTGACTATGTTGTGTGCTCTGATACTGTAGATTTCTTATTTAAACTTTTGCCCTTCATGGATTTTCCCTCCTCTTTTTACAGCAGGCAAACCCACTCAGCCTTCTCCATTGCTAGTCGGTTTATGATCCCCCTCCAGGCCATGTAAAGTGGCTTAGTGACCCCATGGTGATTGAGGTCTTTTTATGCCTAAAGAAACCCTCTGCCTGCAGTCTCCCACCAGCCATAAAGAGCACACACACACAGTCCTAGACACCCACACATTTACGTACACACTCATCAGTCACAGAGCTGTGAGTTAGGGACAGGGTGGACATGTGCAGAGGCTGAGCTGTGACCACCTTGAAGCAGTAAAGATGAATTGTGCTGCGGTGCAGGTGTTTATTTAGCTGCTTTTATGAGGCAGGAGGGAGTGCTGCTCTGCCTCAGGTGTTTGTTTATCAGCCAGTGGAGGTATTTGTGTGTCCATGTGTGTATTTATGGATCTTCGAATGCCTTAACATTGGCAGAACACACTTCACCCTGAGCCAAAAGACAGGTAACCTTTGCTGAGACTATAGATTCATCATGTAAGAGTGTTCAATATTGCTGCTATGGTGCTAAACTGCTTTTTCATCACCACAATGTATTTTCAACACCTTTTGTAAACTTTCGGCCCCAGAATAAATGTTTTAAGACGTAAAATTCATTTAAAAGAACTCTAAAAAACACAATTTTTCAAAATAAGAACAAACTGACAAAATTGAAAAATATACATTGCAAAGCTTAAATATTCTAACACGTAGAGCTCCTGTTAGGCTCTTTTTAGGCTGCTAAAGCAAACAAAACCATCTGCATAAATATGAACTAGTTCTATGTAGTTTTGTTCAAAGCATCAATTCACTGCCAGGGGTAGGTGAGAGGCAGAGACTGACAGCGTGCTGCAGAAACAGTCTTTTTATGCCTCCGCGCAGGGAAGCCAGGGCTGGAGGCAGTATGTTTTTGGGTTGTCCATCTGGGCCATTCTTGTGAACAAGATAACTCAAGGATGATTTCCTTAAAATTTTGCATAGACGTCCACTCAGACTCAAGGATAGACGGATTGGATTTGGAGATTGTTTGTCAAACATCAGGGTTATTGGGCATCATGTTCATTCCTTAATTATAAATGTGATATCTCAAGAAAAGGGAGAGGGATTTTCTTTAAACTTTGCATAAATATCCTCGCTGACTCATGGATGAACTGATATGATTTTGGAGACTGGAGCTCACAGTTTAAGGCTATTCTTTCAGACACACATACAGGTATTTTGGGGCATGGTCGATTAAGACCTTACTCTGTAGGTGCAAACAAACAGAACCTCTGTTTACTATGCTGGATTGGTCAAAGAGCAGCTTTTGCTCAAATTTGGTGAAATGTTGTAGAACAAGTTTCTGCCACTTCTACCTTTTTATGGAAAATGATGAGTGGAACCAAACATTCATTTATGAAGTCCCTGAGTCATGGAAAATAGTCTGAATGGCTTGTTTGAGATAGAACACGACCCAGTCATACTGAAAATGAATGTGAAGGTAGCCTTATTTCATAACTGACAATTATTTACAAACCAAAGATATGATGCAATGTTTGCTTTATACAGGATTCATAACCAAGTCAATGGGCAATCACTGTGGTAGTTATAATTTATTGTATCCTAGGTCAACCACCCTGCTATTTACAGCAGATCCTGTTCATATTAGTAACATGTTTGATGCAATTTCACAATATAGCCTGTCCTCTAGCCTTCAGGTTACCTGGTGTTTGAGTCTTTGCCCGTAATGATTGTCTCTGATGCCCTTTTTTACAGCTCGGGATCTTAAAAACCAAATATTTGGGGATTCTCTCTTTATTTATCATACATTATTCCTTGTGGCTGGTATCTGCCCCTCACAACTTCACCAGAATTACACAACCATTGTGTGATCCTAATCTTTCCAGCAAAAGTAAATGGAGACATCAGTGTAAGAAAAAAAATTGGTCATCATGTTCCTTCCTTGCTTGTGGGTGTGATATCTTAAGGGTTGTTGGATGAATGTCCTCCAAACTCTGCAGGCATGTCCACTCTGCCCAAATGATGAAATGATTTTGTTCTGGTGATAATGGAGATAACTTTGCACAAATGTCCACTCTGACTCAAAGATGAACTACTCAGATTTTATAGATTGGAGCTCAGAGGTCAAAGCAATCAGAGATCATTTCATCCACAGTTTTGAATCTCAAAAACCATTTCGAATGACTCCAGATTGGTCTGATTAGATTTTAGAGATTGTTGCTTAAACATCAAAGTTAGTGGGAATTATTTTCTCCCTTGCTTGATTTCTCAAGAATAGTGAGAGGGATTTTCTTCAAATGCCCGCTGTATCTCAAGGATAAACTGATTACAAGAGACTGATGGTCAGATATCAAGGTTACTGGGCATCAAGTTAATTTTTCCTCTTGTGAGTGTGATATTTGAAAAACACATTGGGGTATTTTCTTCTTATTTTACATAAATGTCCACTCTTACCCAATGATAAACCGATTCTACTCTGGAGATTATTGGACATAGGTCAAAGTTTGTACGGCACCATGTTCACATTTATATATGAATGTGATATATCAAGAAGAGTTTGAGGTATTGGCTTCTAACTTTAAATGTCTACTCTGACTCAAGGATGAGCTGCTTAGATTTTGGAGATTGGAGCTCAGAGGTAGGGAGCACAGTTTTTCCCTTTTGTAGTTGGCGATGACCTTTGTACTGTATTACCACTTGACCCACCACTCTACTTTAACTGTCTGACAATTTTGTAGCTATTCAGAGATATTTTACTTCCTGCCTGTGGTTCTAATTTGACTTTCTTGAGACTTTTTGTTTGTGTGCAAACAATAAAAAAATAAATGAGACAAAATTAGGATATTTGAAACTAATGGAACAAGATGAAAGCATCTTACTTTGCAGACTCCCTATGTCGCTTTTTAAATTACTGTCTACACAGAGCAAATTTGACTCCTAATGCATATTTTATTCTGACCACTTCATTTTAAATTTCATGAGCTGTTTTTTTTTTAAGATATGTTCTTTGTTTTAAATTAAATCCTGATACAAAAATAGTTTGGGAACCCCAGCCCCTCCTTCCAGCATAATATTTTCCCTCTCAGTGTCAACTGTGTGTCTATACACCGCAGCTGATTAAATATGAATTTAGTCCATTACATATGCCTTTCACTGACTTTCTCTACTCTTAAACAGACTGAGCTCCCCAATGCACAATCTAATTTAGCCTCCCCCGCAGCTCTGCTCCTCCCTTAAGCACCTCAGGAAACAGACAGGTGAGACAGCCTCCCTATTGGTGGGAAAACGTCCCCCTACTCATCCTTCAAGTCTTTTCATCTTCTTTATTAATGTGCTGTTAAATTTCTTCTGTATCATACACAGCATTTTAAAGGGCTATCATTTTTATTTCCAGATATTCTATAGGCCTTGATCTAACAGTTTGTCCAAGTGACTTGTCACTTTATTAGGTACACCTGTTCATAGAAAGCCAACAGCCATGACTTGTCCTAAGTCCCTTAAATCCCTGTTTATTCCCCATTCTGATGCTCTGTTTGGGCTTTAGTACATGCATACATGCATAGTACATGCATACATGCACTGCCTTGTGATTGGCTGATTAGACTTATTTTTGTAAAGGAGCAGTTGCACAGGTGTACCTAATAAAGTGGTTGTGAGTGCATATGGCCCATTGTACCTGGCAGATTTAATAAGCAGTGTTGTTTGAATTTCTTTGACTTCTGCAAACTTCCTCCTGGAATTATCACCCTGATCCTAAAACAGAGTTGTGATACTGTGATCCAGACTGAGTGTTCTGTGTGCGCTCACATACAGCATATGTAGATGTGCGAACAGCTCTCTGCGTGTCTTGCTGCGTGTTAATTGAGCTAAACGATTCAGTTTGAAAGGAATGTGTTTTCCCAGCATGCTGATTTTTCTTTCCCATTTCATCCTCTATCACACATTTCTACATCAGCTTTAATCCTCACAGTTCCCTGCTTTAATTTTTCCTGTGGGCTTTCTGTAGCTGAGTGTTTTTTCTTAATAGTCAGCTATTTGTGCTGCTGCTGATGGTTCTGTCGACAGTTTTAACAACCACCTCTCACAGTCGTGCAGCAACAACAACCCACTAATTCCACTTCTCTCTGTTTTTATTCACTTTTATAAGACTTTTGTGACGTTAATTCACCAGTACAGAGTTTTTCCTAATTAAATGGAAAAGTCTGTAATTCATTTCATGCAGTTTAAGTTCTTTCAGATTAACAGTCCATGCAAACAAAGTTCAGTCCAACTTTTAAATGAAGAAATAAGAAGTGTACTACAAGATTTAAACAAAACCATGAACATAAAAAGTAGCAATTATATCAGAAATTGACGAGAATATTAGGCAGACTAGCCATTACACCGACAGGGATTGCAGTATTCAAATATATGTACTTTAATATGGACTTGGCCCTCTTTTACAGCTGTAACAGCCTCCACTCTTCTTGAAAGGCTTTCCACAAGAGAGTTTCTGTGATTCATTCATTCTGTAGAGCATTTATTAGGTCTGGCACTGATGTTGGACATAAAAGCCTGGTTTGCAATCTCCATTTCAGTTCATCCCAAAGGTGCTTGATGGGGTTGAGGTCAGGGCTCTGTGTGGGCCAGTCAAGGTCTTCCACACCCAACTAATCAAATCACGTCTTCATAGTCCTTGCTTTGAACATTGGGGCACAGTCATGTTGGTATAGAAAAGCACGGTCCCTAAACTGTTGCCACAAAGTTGGAAGTGTAGCATTCTCCAAAATGTCTTGGTATGCTAAAGCATTAAGATTGTCCTTCACTGGAGATAAGGGACCTTGCCCAAACCCTGAAAACAACCCTATACCGTGATCCGTCCTCTACCAAACTTTTGTTGGCACAATGTAGTCAGGCAGGCATCCACCAAACCCAGACTCATCTGTCTGACTGGGGCCATCAAACTACTGAAACGACTCCTGTGTAACTATTCCTGTTGGATGGATGAATTTGTTTCTGTGCTCCAGGAAAACAAAAGCTGGAGTACGGATCAAAGTCCGCTTACATTTCTGAGGGATGTGATCTGTCACAGAGACCACACAGCAGACACCAAACAGCTGGTATCACCCTCTCTGATGCTCCTCATCCTACTAGCTATCCCATCTTTCAAAGTCATACACTATGACAAGTGTGTTTTAGGAAGGGCTTTACACCTACTAGATGGACAGACAGATGGATTTTTTTTTTTTTCACAAAAAACAAAAAATCACATTGACAAATATTCATACCCTTTACTCAGTACTTAATTGGAGCACCTTTGACAGCAATTACAGCCTTATGTATTTTTGAATAAGAGTTTTACAAGCTTTGCATGCCTGGATTGAGGAATTGTCTGCCTTTCTTCTTTGCAAATCCTCTCAAGCTCGGCCCAGCCATTTTCTGGTCTCTCCAGAGATGTCTATAGGGTCCAAGTCAGGGCTCTGGCTGGGCCACTCTAGAACATGCAGAGTAGTCCCTAAACCACTCCAGTGTTATCTTGGCTGTATGCAGTGAAACAGGTTTTCACTGAGTATATCTCTGTACTTGGCTCCATTCAGCTTTCTCTGAACCCTGTACAGCCTCCCAGTCCCTCCTGTGGAAAAGCAAGCATTGTCAGCTGTGAGGCCTTCCATAGAGGGGTGTGTGGTTTTCAAAATCATATCCAATCAATTTAATTGACCATAGGTGGGACCTCAATCAAGGCATAGTGATGCACAGTGGGAAAAATCCCAACATTCTCAGCACTCATGTAACGCCTCTTGTCCCATCAGGATACTCTGTCAGACCTAACTGCACTACAATTGATGAAGACCATTCATAAATTGATATCTACTGTGGATGTGTATGTAAACTTCTGTTCACATTCACATGTGACATTTAGATATAGATAAATACATAAATGAAATTTAAAAAACTTGAGAATGAGGCCAAGTTTGTTTTATTTTCATGGATCCCCTTGGTAGAAAATATAGCTTCATCATTTTACATGGTCTTTCAGGTGTTACTCTGTTGATTTAGCAGTTATATAGAAAAAGAAGGTGTAGGCTGAGGGTCAAACACTCTGAACAAGCAAAGAAAGAAAAACTCCACTTTTATATAGCAGCCTACACACCATCACATTCATAGTAACCAGGACCCCAGAGGTTTTCTCTTTTCTCTCTCCTCTGCTTCTCTTATTTCTTCTTTTGTCCTCTTTCCTCTTTCTACTCCAGCCTCGCCTTTGGTTTCTCATGATAACACGCTTTCTCCTGACTTCATCTTCTGCTCCTCCTCTCCCTATCCCCTTTACTTATATCTATTTCTTTCTTTTGTTTGATTGAAAGGGAGCCTCCTTTGCGTAGGAACAAACATCTGAGATTAGTGGGTGACGTGACTAAGCATGCTCTCAGTTTTCCTCTTTATGGACACTTTTAAAGAAAAGGAGCGAGGGGCAACTTAGTGCCATGACAAGAGGATGAGGATGGGTTTGTTCAGGCCTTTGTCAGGATGTTTTTTACAGGCTGAAATCGATGCTAACCTTATCTGCCCGCTCTTCCAAACAGGGCCTGATGGGAATCTTGCTGCTGCTGCTGCTTAAGTAGAGGGAGGGGTAAAGAAGCAGCTGTAGCTAGAGGTTAAAACTGGCTTCAGATACCAGCAGTGAGCATCCTCTGAAGGTCTTGTACTGGCACTCAGTCTCAGCTGCCATCGTTTTTGGCTACAGTAGTAGGCTGGTTTTGCACATTCATGTGATCCTCCGTTTACAGTTCAGCAGAGGTCTTGGTGTAGCTTTACAGCTTCAGCACAGAGCTAATGTGAGGAAATGAATTAAAGCAACATATGGCCTGAATACATCCAACAAGTCTAGTGCTACCGATGTGCTATCCACCTGTTAAATTTTCTGTTTCATGTGCCAGAAGCTTCTTGGCTGGGAATGCCGTTTTTCTGAATTAGCCACTGGTTGCTTAGCAACTGCAATCCAAAATGGTGCCACCTAACCTGTAATAAACAGCTATATTTCTCAGTGCAGTTATTTTTTAGGGATTAAATAAATTAGATTTAACATAATTAATGAGCTTTCTATTGAGACAAAGCCAAGCTGTTTCCACCTGTTTAGGTCTTTATGCTAAGCTAAGCTACCTGGCTGACAACTGTAGTCTTATATGCTATGAACAGATATTAGAGTGGCATTGATCTGCTCATTAGATTCTCCTATTGAAAAGAAAGAAGTAAAAAATCTGAAATACTGTTTTCTGATTTACTGAATCAGAGCCAAGACAGATGTTTCATCGTTGCTCCATGTTCAGCTAAGCTAGCTGGCTCTGTAACTGTTCAGAAAGTTAAAAAAAGGCTGCTTTGCTGCTTCATGGCCTGGACGACTTCCTGTAATTGTAGAGACGTGAATTCTGCTCTCTACTGGAAAATCCTTAAAGAGAATATATCAGTTCATGACCTCAAGCTTAAGCACACTTGGATTATGCAGCAGGACAATGATCCGAAACACACCAGCAAGTCCACCTCTGAATGACTTAAGAAAACAAAACAAAGCTTTTGGAGTGGCCTAGTCAAAGTTCAGGCGAACTCAATCAACTCTCGTTTGAGATGCTTCGGCATGACCTCAAACAGGCCGTTCATGCTCGAAAAACACTTTGTTGTGGCTGAATTTAAAACTTCTGCAAAGAAGAGTGGGCCGAAATCTCTGCGGTGTAATTTCAAAGACTTATTGCCAGTTACCCCAATGCACGCTTGCAGTTGTTGCCACCAGAGGTGACCCAACCAGTTATTAGGTTTTTTGTCAGGGGGCCAGGTAGGTTTGGGTGGCTTCTTTCTTATATGAATGAAATCATCATTCAAGAACACATTTACCTAGGTAATCTTTGACTAATTAATTATAAATCAGGAAGGGGTCAGATACTTTTCACAGCACTGCATTGACACTCTGCTAATCCATTCATACACCTGTCTTACATGGAGAATATTAGTGCTGTGCTTAAAGTTTTGACTATAAATGAACATTTATAGATAAATGAACATGCAAAACTAACGTTTATATAATATGGTATACGACTATGTTTGTTTGCATCTCTTTACAATGTTTACAGTGTAGTGCAGACATCCTGTGATGGAGAAAGGTCTCTTGGGATTCAGGGAGTTGATCCTTTGGATTTCTGTGACGCTACAAAGCAGTTAACGCAGGGTTAAAGGTTTCCCAGCTTAATCGAAAGAACTGTGTTCTATTCAAGCCTGTAGGCCAAAACCACATATTGACCAGGTCTGGATCAGGCTGGGATTTTCATCACCAATCGAAATCTGGTCAGTGAAAACCGTCTATTGGAGCAGGGTGTTTGATGGGTTTGGATTTGACCCTGATGTCCATTGATCAACACAAAGCGGGAAGTTAAAACAACAGAGAGGAGTCAATGTGAATTCTACTGAGAAATTAAGTTGAATGTGCGTATGTGTGTCGTTGCATTTACATGCACTCTTCTGCTTTTATCAGTTTGAACTGATTTTCAAACATTTACATTGTTCGTATCTCCCCTACAGCTGCTAATGCCGGCTGCACTTCATCATTTCCGTCACATACATCCCCAGCGTGAGACAAGGGACATGATAGAACATATTTATCAGCTTCTTATTTACAGTCTCTGATGAAGTGTGCTGCTTTGTAGCCGGCTACCTGCAGGTTTCAGCTCCTCACTAAGTCTGCTGAGTAAATAATTCGAGCGGAGATGCAGACACCTGCCTCCAAACACCGCAGAGCAGATTAATAACGCACACTCCCCCCTCCATCTCCTCCTCTTCTGCTTCTTCTATTTGCTTTGGTGCCTTTTCTCACATTTCCAATCAGACTTGCACTTTTCTACCCATCCCTTTGTTTTCTATCCTCACACACACAAACACAAAGACGCGCACACACACACACACACACACAAGCTAAAGCAATAACTTAAAGCCCCAGGGTCTGATGACGAAAGGAGGGAGGAAAGAGAGGAGTGTAATGTGAGTCTTTCTGGGACTTATCAGCATTTTGCAGAGACACAGGCACAGGAGGAAGAAAGCTTTGAGTCCCAGCAGGACGGATATGAATGCATGCACTTAAAAATATCAGAATCAACAGTATCTGTTGACCAAAGAAGCAGGGAAGTCTGTCATTGAGTCGTCTGTACTCTTTGGCTTTAAAGAACTAAATATCCCTGTACAGTATATTTATATGGACAAGGCGTCTCCGTCTCCCAAAATTTGAGTGGGGGTCTGGCTGCAGACAGCAGCTCTTAGACACCCTTCTTGCAGATCACTAATGTAAGACGCACAACATATTGCCGGTACAACATATTTCCAGTTTTAGAAGTAGTTACATGAATGGCGGCTCTGTTAGCTTTCACTATGTAGCGAGCAAATGTAGCTGAAATAGCTACATAGTTAATGTGGCTAAGTAGCTTCATTAGCCTTAATAATTTTAGCTACGTAAGCCAACATAGATGCGTTAGCTATGTTAGGGTTAGAAGAAAAACTTTTTTCCCCTGTAAGCAGACTGTTTAGTCAGCTATATTAAATTTGTTTTGAAGGTCAGGTTTTGAACTTTGAACTTTTGTTGTTTTTGTGTGTATATCTGTCCTGACAGTGGTAGTGTCTGACAGCAGTGGTCTACAGAGCAGGCATCTGAGAGAGGTGGTTTACAGCCAGACTGTCTTGGAGGCAAATTCAGTAGCAGAATAAAGGAGGAGTTGGGGTGCAGGAGGGTTGCAAAAAAAAAAGTGGCTTGCAGAGGGAGCAGCAAAGAAGCCAGGCTATAATGCACCATGAGTGTGATCAGCCAACAGTACACTTAAAAGTAAATCAACTGGCTGTCAGCTGATGAGGGCTTGCGTAAGATCAGCTGATCTCAATTACATGGCAGCACCTGACTGTGGCCTAACTGAACTAACGCTATATGCTCAAGTTTTGGATGCCAAGGTTTGATTTTTACTTCTATCGTGTTAAAGCTGTTACTTCTGGAGGCATGACATCTTGTGCTGACATGATGTGCTGGTGACTCATTTTGGAGCCGAGATATGACTAGAAGGGAGCAGTCTGGTGTAACTGTGGAGGTAACGCTACACCACTTCCACTAACCAATGCACACATGAATGTTTCCAATAATACCAGGGTGCTTGAAAGATCCCTGCTACAGTCCACAGTAGGACTGATTCACAGACACAGATGCTCTTGGGTATAAAACAAATTCATTGACTTTTGTGTAAATCTTCAAAACATGTTCTCCCTCCTTTATTAATCTGGTAAAGACTGCTGCATGGAGCTGCATTTTACAACAGAGCTGTCAGTTGTATTGTTTGATTGCTAATGCTGCTAATTTTTTGACGATTAGATGACTAGGACCCAGAAGCAGGGTACGAGCCAAGGTTGAAGGTGAAAGGAGTTTATGCAACAGGACATATTGGTGCAAAAATGATGATGAGTGAGCTGGCAGGCTGAAGCACTGGCAGGAGGTAGGAGACAATGTAGGAGACGAGGACTGAAAGTATTAGCAAAGTAAAAATGTCACTGAAAAAATTCAGTCACAAAAATCACACTTAGTTGACGTTGAGAGAGCCAGGTTGGCTCTCAAGAAGCTGAAGAAATACGCAGATGTCTGAAAGCTCAACACAAGGTGGTAAAGAGGAGATCTTGATTGCCCAAAGATTTGCTTCAGCCGTGACTACCAGTGCTCCTGCCCTCCCCAACCAGCCAGCAGTGACAGAGATAAAGCACAGAGCCTTTTTCCCAGCCCAAAAATAATCGATCCACAAAATCTAAAAAAACACAGGAGATCAAGCATGATGGGTTCTTTGCATCAAATAACTAATTCAAACTAAACCACCCAAGAAAATGAGCACTTGGAGGACTAGTTTAGCTCGGTTGGTAGGCAGGTGCCCATATACAGAGGCTACAGTCCTGGATGCACTAGCTGCAGGATCAAATCCTGATCCTGGCACTGTTTGGTGTCTTCTTCTACTCTTTCTCCCCACATTTCCTGTCTCCATTTAGCTGTCCCATCATATCAAGGGCAAAAAGCCTTCTAAAGAATTATCTTTTAAAAAGAGCACATGACATAAGTCGGCATGATAAGAGCTATCATGACAGAGTTCAGTTTTAATTAAGAAGAAAATCCTCTAATTTTTACTTTATATTTTGACCAGTGTCCCATCTGTTAACATGGTGGAGGTGGGTTTATGACCCCATCTTAATATACAGTCCAGGGTCCATATGCAGTGAAACCGGCCCACATTGTGGCTTTTTTTTTGCCTCCCTGCATCAACCGCTGCCAATCTGTGGTAAGTCATTCATGCAGACGACAGATGGCATCTTTCAGGCCTCTGCTGCCCTCCTTTATAACAGACAAATATTACCCACCAAATGAAAATTTGTTTTCCATTTTCTGTACCACTTCAGCAGCTCATCAGATAATCCAAAATAGAAGCCGGAGAGTGGAGATGAGATGAGAAAATAAGTTAGGAGATGGAAAAGTAGGCTGTGGGGGAAAGGGAAAAGAGAAATGAAAGATAAGCAAAGGTAAACTCAGGCAAAGGGAAGAAAAACAAGCAACAATAAGAGAAAGCTGTAAAAAAAGAGAAAAGATCAAAGGTGAAATAATAACGTTGCACAAAAAAGCCAAGACAGACCCCTTCGGTTTGTTTAAATTTCTCGCTGCGTCTCTGTGGATCTCCTGTAATGGCCGTGCTCAGAAAAAGCAGGGCATAGCATGGACTCTAACTCATTTTCTCCTGCTCCCTGGACACGTTTTAAGGGGGTAAAATGGATTGAAACTTGGGCTCAGAAAGCTTTTCTGAGACACAAAACTGCTTTAACACCGTGTTCCTGGTTTGCGGCGGTAGAACTCAGGGGAGCGTCAGCCTCCGAATGTGGCAGAAACTCTCTGCACAGAAGACGAAGCTGATTTTAGCTTTGATTCCTGTGTGGAAATATGTGTAATAATTTAAATCACATTAGCTCTACTAAAGCCTTTCCCTTTTTATGTGGGAACATTTGCCTTGTTCGACAAGCTTTAATCCAAGGTCCTTACTCTGCCATGGCAGCATTTATTTTGTGCCTGAATAGCTGTAGAGAGAAAGAAGCAGCTTTACACACGCAGACTTTTCATATTCAATATTTATGCACCCTTTCTGCCAATGTTAAAGCTTCCTAAGTTATTCACCTGCATCCAGCCCCGGTGTTTCTATTTATTAGCAGCCGAATGTCTCATAAACAACAGTGGTGTCATAGCGAGACGACTCCATGACTGCAGTCCCCTGGAGGAAATGAGGAGGCGTGAGGAACACAGCGGGATATTTCCAAGCTTATGATTAAGCACATTTCTGATGGCTTCATAAGCTTTTAGTCGGATCAGAACAGAAACTAGAATATATGTTGAAATGAATCTGTTTGCTGAAATTCATTAAATCGTCAAACACGGCTTTATTGTGATGACATTTTAAAGGAAAAGCAGAAAATTGGTACAGATACTTTTGCACACAAATTAACTCTCTGAAAATGGACCTCCTGCCAGGAAGCGTGGGAGAGTTTTGGGCTTATAATCCTCTTTGAATTGATCTGGAAAAAACACAACCGTTAGAGCACTCATTCCTCTTGAAGATAAAAGCTAGGGCTCTGCTCCTTCAAGCCATAACAGTGTTTGGATCTTAATTAGTTTTCATCATTATGTATATCATTTCATGTTCATTTTATCTCATGTTGAGTCATGTCATGTCTGGTCATGTCAGTTTCTAACATGTCATGGTAACTGGACTTGAGCTTGTATCATGCCTTTCTGGTCATCTGACTACTCAAAGAGCTTTAAACTGTAGGTCACACCTGCCCATTCACACTCATTCACTCTACATTCATACACTGATGGCAGAGGTTGCTATGAATCAGTATCAGAGTCAGAATATTCAGAATTAGAATCATCAGCATTAGCTAATCCCATTCAATCCTTATTCATGCATCCATCAGAGGTCGCTTTAACAGAGAAATTCTCCATCATTGACTGATTATTATAAAGGATGACAACAGTTGTTAGGTAACATTATGTTTCAATACTTCATGTTTTGTTACTTTACGTTATGTTTTGTAACGTTACGTTATGTTACATTATGTTATGTTACTTTATGCTACGTTTGTTATGCTACGTTATGTTATGCTATGTTATGTTACATTACGTTATGTTACTTTATGTAACATAATGTAACATTATTATATTTTGTTACATTATTTAACCTAACATTACAAAATGTTTTGTTACATTATGTGACGTGATGTTACGTTATGCTACATTACGTTACATTATGTTATGTTTTGTTGTGTGATGTTGTGTTAAGTTGTGCTGTGCTATGCCATGCAACGTACTACATTCTGCACTACGCTTCTAAATATTTTTTTTTGACAAAAGTTTGGTTTGATGAATCCTGTTGTGAGGCACTCAGTTCCAGATCCTTTGGTTTCCATTTGTTTGCGTCTTGGAACAATGGTCAGCTTCTTAGTAATTCTGCTTAGCCAGCAGATAGCAGTTGTTAATAAGTTTCTATCCAAGTCTTCCTTTTGTGGCACTGGATTGTTTACTGCAGTAGTTGTTTCAAACTGGAGGGTCAGGTCTAGGGCTGCAACAACACAAACTCATGAGCGTTGGTTGTTTAGATTCTAGAGAAAAGTTGATAACATCCAAAGAAATGACATCCAATTTGCTAAAATACCAAAGAAGATACTTGTTATACTGCTTATGTCTTTAGTGCCCCTAAAGCTATTTAATTATATGATCTTTTTTAGTATGGAAAACAAAGTGTTTAAGAGACTGAATCTATATGAACTTTTTTTTTTGGCTTTCATGCTGTAGATCAAAAATAAAAGAAAAATCACATATGGACTCATTTGAGAATGTAGCTCTAAAATTGGGCTTATTTTTCCTGATGTTTTTATTGAGAAAGCTCTGCCTTTTCAGTTGAATGTTGAAACACCACAAAGAGAAGTTGCATAAGATTGCAAAGTGGTTGCCAACAGACATCCCACCATGTGAAAGGAAGGAAGAATAATGATGGGATTATTTGTTTTTCCCTGGCAGTTAAAAATGCCTTTTTGAATTTGACACGGCTGCAGAGATTACATCTGTTGTTGGTTTTCTCTGTGGAGTTCTGTTTACTGATGGTCAGATTTCTCACCTCAGGCTTTGTATGAGTTGAAACCTTTATTTATAACATCACACTGAAAAAAATCTGTTTCAGAAGGTCTTAAAACTTCTGTCATGTTTTCAGAAACCAAGGATTATTTTGAAATTCCTTTTCAAAAGATAAAAACCTTGAGCAGGAGCAGGCTGATTGTTAATGGGCATCTGTAGCAAAGTTACAGGCAAAGAACATCTGAAAAAAGAAGAGACTGAATGATAGAGATGGACAGAGACGATTGCCTATATAAAGGTGGACAAAACATCCTGTCCTACTGGGAGTCAACATATTGTGATGGTCATTTTAGTTGGAGATGGAGTCTTGCAGTTAAGACGTGCATTTATGACATCCTTCTGCATTTTAACATACAGATATAATGCTGAGGCTCAGGTTGATTACGGTATGCTTTGCTCTTCCTCTGCTCTGCTAATATAGCATATTTGTCAGTATTGTCCATCATAGTTTGATTCACTTTTGCTAGCATCAAGCAATTCTTGGAACTAAAATGCTCAGGAAAATCAACACTTGGACTTTAATTGGCATGACAACGATTCATTTTTGGGCCTTTATTAAGATAGGACAGTGGATAGAGTCAGAAATTTGAAAGAGAGGCAAAGGAGCAGCATGCCAGACTGGAACCTGGGCCTCTCACTTTGAGGACAACAGACTCTACATGGGGTGTGTGGGCATAACCATTACCAGGTCGCTATTACCACCTGGACAAGAATTAGTTTCAGAAACAAAAACCATGTCAAAAAATGAATTTGTTGTGTATTTTGATTTTGTAGTTTGACAAATGTTCCATCTGTTAACATGGAGTAGGCAGAGCCTATGGCTTACACTGTGGCCAGTTGATAGGGAGAGCTCCAAATATTCTTTCTTTGCTTCGGTGAAGGTTTATGTTGTCCATTTTCTAAGCTCACCATTGGTTAACTGCACTTGCTGCTCCTCCTCCACCCCAGCTCCTACTTTATTCTGCATAATGACTTAATCAGTGTCAGTCTGTTGTCACTGATGCCTGCTCTGTTCTGGGCTTCAGGCTTTCCTTGGAACATGTGCTGTTCCTGCTTGATGCTTTCCACGTATGCTCATGGAAGGGCAGAGGCTCTCTGAACAGCCTCACCGCCATATATGAACACCAGCAATAAAACCAATCAGGACAAAGTGGTCCTGACTGAAATAGTTTGCTGGATTTTTCAGTTGGAGCGGCATCCATGCCAACTGTTAACACTTTAGCCTTCATTAAATGAGCTAAACCAGATGTTATCACTTACTTTGACTGAGCATAACCCTGTTGTTACTCATATTGAACTGAACATTTCCACCAGTGGTTAAATTGAGAAAAGCTGTCCACAAAATCCACATGAATCAGTGAACAACCTTTTCAAGTTTTTCTGCCTCGTCATGTTGGAATCTGTCTGCATTTTCTTTGCCATTCACCATCTTAAAACACCCACATATCCCACAAAACCTTCCAATACGTGTTTACTTTATTTAGTTTGGTAGAATTCTCTGTCATAGTTTGAAGATTTGACATGTTTTATCCCATTTTCCCCACTTTTTTATCTCTACCCACAGTAACCAGACTTCTTCCTGTGGATTCTATGATCACAGTTAGTCCTCCAGTCTCTTTAATAAGAGCAGCTTTTTGGTTTTCTTGATAATAGGTTGTTCTATCATTGGATGGCATACAATTGCTATGTGTTATTGGCCAACCGGAATCAAGGATGAACCTTTCGATTATCTAGTAGGGGTGTAGGGGCTCACAGAGGTCATGGTTCAGTTCATGCCTCAGTCCGCCTAGATTGGCATGAAATTACTGTCATGGGTAATTGCCTTTTTTCTCCTTTGAAGATGTATTTGTTGTGTCACTACATGCACCCAACTGTGACCTCTGAACCCTGATGGTTTTGAGACCAATTCAAATGCCATTACGCCCCTATTATCTAGGTGGCCACACTACTCAAAGTGCTTGATTCACAGCAGGTCACACTTACCCTTTCACACCACATTCACACACCAGTGGAGCCTGCTATGTATAATGTCCATCAGTATTGACTAGTCCTGGTCATACTCATCCACAAACAGCACATACACTTATGTTTAAGTGGCTTACCTGATGACACATCCACATGTGGCTACAGGAGCTGGGGACTGAAGCCCCAGCTCATCAAACAAATTTCAATATTAGACAAAGACAAAGTAAATACAAAATGCAGTTTTTAAACAATGAATGAATGATTTAATGAGTTCAGTTACACTAGCCACTCTCTAACTCGGTTACTGCTAGACCTGTTGAATCAAGAAATCACTTCAATAGAACATGTCTGACAATACGAAGTAGGATAAAAAATCTCAAAAAGCAACAGATCATGCCACGGTCTAAGAAATTCAAAAACAGATGAGAAACAAAGTCATTGGCATCTGTCAGTCTGGAAAGGGTTAAAAGCCATTTCTAAGGCTTTGGAGCTCCAGCGAACCATAGTGAGAGCCATTATCCACAAATGGGGAACACTTGAAACAGTGGCGAACCTTCCCAGGAGTGGCCCACCTAGCATAATGACTCCAAGAGCACATTAAGTAGCCAGGAGGTCACAAAAGAACCCAAAACAATGTCTGAAGACCTGAAGGCTTCACTTGACTCAGTTAGGGTTAGTATTCATGATTCAACAATGAGAAAGAGACTGGGCAAAAATGGCATCCATGGGAGAGTTCCAAGACCAAAACCACTACTGACCAAAAAGAACACAAAGACTCTTCTCACATTTGCCAAAAGAAACCCCATGTTGATGATCCCAAAGACTTTTAGGAAAATATTCTGTGGACTGAAGAGACAAAAGTTGGGCTTTTGAAGGGTGTAAAACTAACACAGCATTTCATAAAAAAAGATCATACCAATAGTCTGTTTCAGGATCTGGACAGCTTGCTGTAATTGATGTAACCATGAATTCTGCTCTCTGAATATCCGGCCATCAAGCACACTTGGGTTATGCGGCAGGACAATGATCCAGAACCCACTAGCAAGTCCACCTCTGAATGGCCTAAAAAACCCCAACAGAATGAAGTAGTCAGTGCCTAGTAAAAATGTAGTGAGTATAAGGTGGCATTTTACCCTAACCCTCTCACCCTAACCCTTGTAATATTGTGGCAGTTCTCCTGCAGTATAGCTGTATTTTACCTAACCCTATCCCCAAATTATAACCCTCATACTATTGTGGCAACTAGGTTACATTTGACCAATACATATTATTTGAGGTCTAACACCCCCCCCCCCCCCCCCCTTCAATCCAAGTAGAGGGTCATCTACAAAAGCAGACCAAAGTCTGATTGATCCGACAACTGGTGAAAGAAAAAAGGTGATAATGTGGAAATCTGCCAGGCTGGGTCCCCACTGCCAGTGTTCAGTTAATTCAACTTTTCATTCAACATAATAAACAGAGCTTTTGAATGGACTGATTAATTACCAGGGTTAAAAATTGGATGTAATCTGAGACACAATAAAATCAGTGTAAAGCTGACAAAAAATAAATGCAGAGTATTCCAGATCAGTGGCATCCATCTTGGATCTCTATATGAGAGCTTCAGCAGAGCTTTAACTTGTTTTAATTTGCCCCATATTGTTATTGGCCTGTCCTGCATCAGATAAGATGAAAATCTGTCCAAACAGGAAGGTTGGGGGCTGGGGGAGAGGCATCTGAGCATATGCCTAAGCAGATGGGTCTAGACCCCCTGTGCTGAACATGAGCTTGTAGCTTCATCTGGTCCCATGGCTAGTCCAAACAGGCAACTGCTTGCTAACAAGTTTTCTTTTTCATCACAAAGCTGATGTTTTTACTGCCTTCAAATGGCCAAAGAAAACAGCTTTGTCTCATGACATTTTAATCTGAAAAGTCCCTCTACTTGGACTTAAACAATATGAAAAACATTTAAATGTGCACAAAAAGTGTTTTTCAGCTACAGTATGTTTCACAATTTTTACTGTTCCTCATAATATCTGCCAGCAAAATGTTTGCAACTTCTTATTTGAAACAGAATTGCACACTTTGCAATGTGTTCATTGTGTCTGCTCCGAAAGCAAAGCAATGAAATTGCATAATATTATAATATTATGTAATATCCATAATTTGAGAGCATTCCTTAATCCATACACAAAAATCAGCATTGTAGTACAGTAATATGACAGGAAATAAAAGGCAAAATCTGACCATAATCACTAAGGGAAAAGCAGCCAAAAAATACAGAAAAAGTTTGATAAGTCTCTTTTAAAAATAGAACAGATTTAATCGTTCAAACAGAGCTTAAAGAAAAGTTTAAAATCCTGCATGAGAAATTGATGGATTCAGTTTAATCTTCCAATGACAACATCTGAAAAGTCTGAGCCTCTTTATTCTAACCTTAGTAGCACACATAACCATGACTGTATGTATTTTTAGTACAGCACCACAAATTGGATCATTTGTGGAACGGAAAAGCTTTAAAGCCTTGGAAAAAGGGGATTATTGATCGCTTACATCTCTGGTATTATTTACTGAAACATAAACCTCAACAGGGGAGGAGATTATTATTGTATGTGAAAAATAATGAGACTCCCTCTTGAAAACAAAGTGTATGACCTGCAGTACATCTGAGGCTTTCTAAAGCAACTTTAATGCTACATTATCAGTGCCACAAGAACACTTCCACAGCTATCAATCCACTTCAGATGGGTTACCAATCACACGGGAGCTGCTGTTCCTTCATTCAGCAGGTCTTCAGCTCATCATAACCAGCAGCAAAAGCAGTTTATCTGAAGAACAATTCAATCACAAGAGGAGAACATAAACAGGAAACAGCAGCTGAAGGTGACCCTGCAGTCCATCATGAAAACGGCTTCCCAACCAGAGGATTAGTGAGTGAAACGTGCACCCTCACAAACACCAATCACATCACCTCTCGGCCCCCTCGGATAACAGCTATTACACCAACACCGCAGAAGTCGCCGAGGACTCTGGGAAGGTATTGAGCGATGGGATGTCAGAGGTTGAAGGGGGGCACATTTCTAATAAGCGCTGCACGATTTCTGAAGTGCAACTATGTGCTCTGGTCAGATCTCAGTGTGCTTCTGTTTGTACATGGATGGGGAGTAAACAGGTGAAGTACACAAACAGCTGATCACACATCAACACGGACCAAGAGGAGGAAATAAAATCAATAAAGACGTTGATGAAATGTTTGAACGGTGACTGCAAGAGGTTTAAAGGGACATGCTATGAAAAAAGATCCCTACTCATGAAAGACATGTCACAGTGAAACTGGAGGAATTGATTGTTTTTTGATTTTGTTGGATGTTTCATTCCAATAAATAGAGCCATCTGTTGTTATTACAGTGCTGTGAAAAAGTGTTAACTCCGTCCTGGTTTCTCATATTTGTCACACAAATATTTGGCAACAACTGCATACAAGCATTTACGATGACTGGCAACGAGTCTTTCACATCGCTGTGGAGGAATTTTGGCCCACACATCTTTGCAGAATTGTTTTAATTCACCCAAAATAGAGGGTGTTTGAAAATGACCTGCCTGTTTAAAGGGATACTTCAACATTTTTGGCAAATTCGCCCATTGCCAAAACACCTATAGCCTTCATAATAGGTTCGTTACCTTTAGTTGTCAGTGCAAACTATTTTTAGATCGGCGGGGCTGAGATGGGAGCTCTGCCAACTCTATGGAGTCTTATGGTAATTCCAGGTTTCCCTCATCAAACTCACCAAATACACAATCCAACAACTCCAAAACGCTCTTGTGGACAAGTTGTAACCTGCACATTCACCACGCTATGAAATAATCATGGAACATTACGAGACAAAGTTGTTTTAAAGGTAAATGCAAAGCTGGAACAACCAAGTTACTACGGCACTGCCACAGGCGCGCAATGTGTCACTCCACCCAGTGGTTTACTCAGAAAGTAGTTCCGAGTATTTGCTTCATGTGTTGTAATATTACATTATTATATGTTATTATTTCATAGCGTGGTGAATGTGCAGGTCACAACTTGTCCACAGGAGCGTTTTGGAGTTGTTGGATTGTGTATTTGATGAGTTTGATAAGGGAAAGCCGGGATACCATAAGACTCTATAGCGTTGGCAGAGCAGCTCCTATCTCAGCCTCGCCGATCTAAAAATAGCTTGCACGGACAACTGAAGGTAACAAATTATGGCAATGGGCGAATTTGCTAAAATGTTGAAATATCCCTTTAAGGTCATACAGCATCTCAACCAGGTTTAAGTCCAGACTTTGACTAAGTAAATACTTCCTTAATATTATTAAATTATTACGTGATAATATAAAAGAAATGTTACGCATAATTACGACCATATTATTGAGAAATTACTAGATAATTGCACTTAGTACTATAAAATTACTAGGTATACTAGTGTCCACTAAAATAAAGTGCTACAAAAACAATTTTCATGATTAGTGCATTATGCTAAGACAGTACACGATCAAAAACTAACGGACACTGTTACCCTACAAAAATGACACATGATCCAAATAAACCAAAGACAACCTCAGAGACTTGGTAGAGATAATGCAGCAAAGCTTCAGCCACATCAGGACATTTTTCAAAGATTGTCAGACCTGAATATCACCCAGCAGAGAAAACAGCTGCAAAGTGGAATATTATTAAGAAGTCTAATGAGTGGGCTCCAGACACTTTCACATTTACCCACAAACCAATGTGTGGAAACAGAGCCTTTCAAAATAAATACCTGAAAAACCAAAACTAGGGAGTTCTGGCAGCCTTCTTTTTCTTTATAATTATTCTCATAGCCACTAAATAAACAAAAATAAGAGCCTGCTGCACAGTGGCAGTGTAAAAGAGGCTTTGGAGCAACCAAACAAGCCAATCAGTGCATCCAGTTCAATCTTCACGTTAAACATATAACAGTACCAACCGAAGAGCATTACTGAGTTGGTGTAGTACACAGTGGGTTTTCATCTGAAGGTTTTTCCACAGAACAGCAGCCTGCTGTGTACAAAGACGTGGGCAGTGATTCAGAGGTCTGAAACAAAGCTGGAACCTTGATGGAATAATAGTCTTTCAGTGGTTTTTGTTGTTTGCATGTTGAAGGACAGCAGTGGCAATGACAAACTTGTAATTATTGTAAAATTCTCCTCTAGTTAAGACCAGTATTAGACTTGTATTTGCAGCTGTTGTAGCTCCTCTGATTCTGACCTTAAGCTCCGCTAACATATTCACTGAATTATTTTCTGTTTCTGTATTTGGATGTCGGCGGGCCAAACGTCACTGCGTTTTTCTTTAGAATTCCACAGAGACTTATTGATGTGTTAATATCGTCATGATCCACTCAGAAGCTTAGGCTCCCATTGTTTTTAATTGAAGATGATATTTGGAGGATTTACAGGCTGTGGGTGGAGGCAGAGATGCTTCTGCTGCTGCTGCTGTGTGTGAATGTGGCAGAGGATAAGGAAAAGACTGGTTTATTGTCTGAGCATTGAAATTGGCTCTTTTCTGAGTTGGGATTTCATTAAAGTCAGAGAATAGGGATGTCAAACACTTCTGGCAAGGTGACTGATGTCTCCCGCTACCTCAAAGGCAAAGAAAAGGAATATGTAACTTTCCTAAACCTGCGCTGGTAGCTGAGCGTAAAAAGGCATCCTGCCTTTAAATAGCCGGTGTCTGAAAGTGATAATAAATTAAAGAAGTGTTCCTCCAAGAGGTTATTCTGCTTATCTGAACGTGTGGCGTCTGCAGGCTCGCTTATTAAATTAGAATTTAGGAGGTCGGGTGGTTTCTAGGTTTGCTAATGGAAGGCAGAGCTTCGTTTTATCCATTTCATTAAGTGCTTCTTTCATGATTCATGCTTTGTAGAAGGACACGCAGGCAGCAGTAGTGGTTTGTTGTTTCTGTCCAGAAAATAAGTAGAACTCACTTTTATAGGGCAATAATAAACTGTAACAATAAGTCATGAAAGTTCTCATTAGTTTTCTCTCATAGGCATGCATCACAATAATCAATTCCAAAACAAATGTTTAGAATACAAATTGAGTTTTGTTAACAGAAGTGTGAAACAGCCGATTGGCTTCATGTTTTTTTCAGTAGAAAAGCTTTATGAGGCAAAAAATCAGCACAACAACAACGCCTTGAACAACATTTGGCATCTGAATTATTTCTCCACTTCTGATTAGTCACAAATTTAAGATGAAAGCGGCAGCGAGGTCGATCATCTCTGAGTTCAAAGACTATTCTCTGTGTTTGAAGGCTCACACTGAAAAAGAAAAAGGTGTTTGAGAGCTAAAGTGTGGATATGAAGGGATCAGTAGAATTAGAACCGTGGCCGAAGGCTCTGATGGCTTGAGAAGCGATTAGGGAGTGTGGTGTGTGAGCATTTCTTCAGCATTTTTAGGAAGGCATGAAAAACCCAGAGATACTTACTTTTTATGTATGTTTGACAAAGGAAACCAAGAAACTTCTTATTTCTGAGAAGCTTGAGGGTACAGCATATTGGCTTGAAACATTTTTTTAATGGGCTTGTGATTTTAATATTTGTCCTATGAAGAAAATGTAGCCCACAAATAGAAAAGGCAGTTAAATGAAGCTTTGCCAAAGTGAATAGATGCAGTTCTTTGAGTATCCACTTGAGGCTCGCTCAAAAGAAAAGAAATCCCCATGTCAATGTTAAAATGCTCATTTAAGTTACTGATAAAACACTGGCTTAAATCTTTAAAACCTTTAATCTTTAAAAAGACTTAGTGCCTTTTATGACAACTTCTGCTGGTGGAAATAAAAGCATATGCAGTACTGTGCAGAACTTTTGTGCATGTTTAGGCCAAAAATCAAGGCTGAAGTAAAGAAGTAAAGACCTTGGCTGTCGAGTTTGACCTTGACTATTGAGCTTGACCTTGGCTGTTGAGCTTGCCCTGGGCTGTCAAGCTTGACATGCATGTATCAACAAGTGTTGAGCTTGGCACAGCTGGCCCCATGATGAAGCCAGAATGCCCTACATGCCTAAAACTTATGCACATGACTGCATTTTTGTTGATTTATATTGTTCATGTTTGTATCTTTTATTCCAGTGAGACATCTCTGAGAATTTTCATTGAAGTTTAAAAATATAAATATATATATAATACATTATGATGAAAGCTATATATTTGCCTATCTTTTAAACTGTGAGTATCTGTAATCATTTAAGTGAGACTGTCCTACACTCTGTCCTGTGGCAGTGGATAAAGTGAATGTGGTCCTCTTGGTAACTAAAGTTGGCATAGTGTGATATTTGGCTGAAGATTTCTCACATGCTGTAGTAAAATGACCAAACAGATTGTTTGGTGACATAATTCATTGGTTTTCCCTGACTGGAGGTAGAAATAATCTTCAAATGTCACCTGACATGTGAGTCTTTAAAAACAGGTCATCAGTCCCGCTTCATCAGAATCCAGCTGTCCTCATCGTACCTCCGTATTTCTATTACTGGTGCTCCCTTTTTCCTCTCCCTGGTGTATTTCAGCCAGACCTGATCTACTTGTACGTCTTCCTCTCAGAATAACTGCTGCTAATTCCTCCTCCAGCATTGAAAACACCTTATTATTGGCAGGGAGGCCTGTGCTGTTGTTTGAAGTTTTCTACAGGAAAGACTCTGTGGATTAAGTCCTTAAAGAGCACGCTGGGTTCACCATCATGATTCTCACAAGACACTGTGTGGTTACTAGAGTGGGTCCCTTTCCTGAAGCAGCCCACTCAGATTGGCAATTTCTAGCAGACAAATTACATCCCACTCCTCTCTGTCCTTTTTCTCCCCTTTTTATCACATCTCTATCTTTAGCCGTGCTAATAATACTGTAAAAGCTCTGTGGGTGTTTGTATGTGCTTTCACTTCCCCCTCATTTTCTACACTATCCCTGCAATTTCATTAGCACTGCAAGAGAGTTTCTATCAGCAGTAGGAGTGAGCGGCAGGCAGGAGGTTAAAGGTTTCCTGAAGGATTATTGGTTGCGTGTGTGATGTTTCCAGTGAAACTTCCCGTTACTCCACTAAGTTTAGAAAGCACTCAGCTTTCACTCGCTCGCTCACATCACATCAACTTTTCTGGCAGGGTCTATTGATCGGGTCCGCTCTGTGATTTGGGGAGAGAGAAAGAAGGAGACGGAGCTTTGAGAGCTCTCGTGCAGACAAACATCACTGAGGACTGTAACAGCGGAGGATGCAGAGATGGAGCTAAAACAAGTGTTAATCCGTTGTTTTCACCCAAAATGTCACTCTAAACAGTGACTGCTGTCTGAGCTCTCAGTGTTTGCAGACATGAACTTCATACTACGTGTGGTGTTTGTTGCTGAACATAAAAAAGATTGGAATGCTAAGAGATTTCTTCATACTTTCTCAACATTGATTTCCTCCCTTTTTTGTATTTTGCCAAAGCAATCTCTTTTTCTAATATTGTGTTTTGATGGCAGCAGTAGCTCAGTCCATAAGGACTGACACCAGAACGTTGCCAGGACAAGTCCTGATTGGACCAAATCTGTAAAATGATCTGATAGCTGGAGAGATGCCAGTTATTTCCCTGAGTACTGCCAAGGTATCCTGAAGGAAGGCACTCTGGTGTAGCCCTTACTCTGGGTCATGCCTCTAACTCCCACCTCTGTATTTCGAGGGCCCCTTTTCCCCTTTAAACAGAGTTACAATGGATTGTGATGAAATTGTCCACTAAAAACTAAGAAAACTTCTTGAGCTACTGATACATCATATTTTAAAACGCATCTTCAGAATCAGAAGGACTATAATGAATTGAAACAACTTTACATTTTTGTATAAGATTGTTATTTTGAAATATTTCCAATGATTTGCATTAGTTTCTCAGAAAATTCGCACAACACTCTATTTTGAGTTTTGTGGCACTTTGCCCTCATCCTCCATTCAAACAAGAATTGGAACACCTTGTCTGTAGACATGAGCCAGAAAAAGTGGTGGTGCAGGCTTTCTTGAGAGGGGTCTGCAGACTGTACCCCTCTGAGGGCCACTCTCACAGACCTCTCATCTGAGACATCTTAGAAAGTAACTGCTGTAATTTGCCGGTACAACATATTTTGACTTTGAGATTTAAATTCAACTTAATATATAAACAAAGTCAGGCAAAAAGGTTCATAAAATAACCACATTGCAAAAATCAGACTAAAAAATATTTCATAAATAAAACAGTAAAAAAGTTTGGAAGTCTGATCTGGGATTGGATTATGTATCAGCCCTTTTTAGAAATAGTTACATAACATGTGGCTCACTTTAGGGTTATTTAGCTTTAGCTTAAGCTAACATAGCTACACGAGCTATTTGATTAATGTCACTACATAAGTCTATGTAGCTAAGTAAGCTTTAGCAATGTAAGCTTTAGCAAACATAGCTTAAGCTAACATAGCTATGTAGAAAACGTATTTACATAGCTGCTTTGTGAGCATAGCTTTTGCTGCATTAGCTATTTCGCTCCGTTATCTATAGCTAAATAAGCATCAGAAAGGTGAGCTTTGGCAAACATAGCTATGGATAACTTAGCTACCTAATTTAGATAACATAGAAATGTAGCATAAACAGCTGCTATGTGAGCTTAGCTTTTGCTGCATTGGCTGCGTCACTAAGTTACCCATAGCCAAGTTAGCTTAAGAAAGGTGAGCTTGGCAAACATAGCTTTAGCTACCATGTTACCTAGATAACATAGAAATGCAGCATACACAGCTGCTATGTGAGCTTAGCTTTAGCTGAATTGGCTGCGTTGCTAAGTTACCCATAGCCAAGTTAGCTTAAGAAGGGTGAGCTTGGCAAACATAGCTATGGATAACATGTTACCTAGATAACATAGAAACGTAGCATACACAGCTGCCTTTTGAGCGTAGCTTTTGCTGCATTAGCTGTGTTGCTAAGTTACCAATAGCCAAGTTAGCTTAAGAATGGTGAGTTTTGGCAAACATAGCTAAGATAACTTAGCTACCTTAGCTTAGATAACATGGAAACGTAGCATACACAGCTGCTTCATGAGCTTAGCTTTAGCTATGTTAGCTATGTAACTTACAGCTAACATAGCTTTGTAAGCTAAGTTAGCTGCATTAGAATGTTTTTATGAAGGACAAGCTTTTTTCCTGTAAGCAGAGTGTGCTTTACTCTGCTTTTTTACACATTTTGTAATCAGGATTTGCAGGTCAGCTTTTTAACTTTTAACTTTTCTAAATGTTACGTTAATCCTTACCCTAACCTTAAATGGAAGTTTAGTCCAGCTATATTTCAAAAGTTTTAGAGTGTATTTCTGTTCTGAGATCTACGGCGTCTCAAATGAATAGTCTGTTGGAGATTTTTGTCAGAAATGTACTGTGTGCAGCCAGACTCTCTTGCTTTTGTCCACATATTCCACTGCAAAAGACTGAAAGGATACAGTGTTTAGTCAAAAAGCAGAACCTAACCATGTATGGGAAAAATTTTAAAAAGCTATAAAGATGTTATCAGTCGTCACAGGAGTTTGAAAATAATACACTTCTATAGTCTAAAAATTCAGTACTCTGTGGCATTCTCTGTAGTGCACATTTTGTGCAAGTAAAGTTAAAAAGCTTGAAATGTCAGTATTGGATACCTCAGACATCGCCTTAAATAACCTTTCTGTACTGTTTCCTCCAGATGCTAAAGCACCAAGTCAGTGCAGTTTTAAAGTTACACTTTTTTTTTAGTTTTTGCGTGCCTCAAAGATAGGAGTACTTGAAACAGATTTTTCTTGAACAAAGCCTGTTTGCTTGATTTAAAGCAAATGCATCCTTCTCTCATGATGTTTTATTGCAAAACTGCTTTGAAAACATCCTGTCAGAAACATTGAGGTCACATCATTTTTGTTTTCTCACTAGCCTCTGGTCTTACACTTGACATCCCCTAAGTATAACAGCATGTTGTTCATCAGCTTGTTTGTTTCTCTCTTTGTTAGCCCTCTGCACCAACCAACAAACAACTCCAATCCTCCCTCTTCAGTACCTCTGAGCTTCTGGTGTTCTCTTCAGAAATGCTTGCACTGAGTTGTTGTTGGCTCTCTCTGACTTGAAACGCTGACTCTGTGGAAGAAAGGGTCATCTCAGGATACTCACATACTCAGCATTGTTGGAGCACGCTGATCTCGTTCATCAGTTGTAGTGCTATGAAAACACATTAAAAAGTCGAAATGGACAGCTGCTTTTATCAGAGCACAGCTTTTAAATGTTGATTATATGTGCCGGGCTTCTGCCAAGTTGCTGAGAATGATCTGGCCTCATCTCGCTGTGTGCAAAGCCAGAAAGACGATGCAAAGATGCTGCCAAAATTACCCTTACTCCCAGATCGATCGCCCCAGACTAATTTTAGAAGTGAGCCAGTTTTTGATTTTCTATTCGAGGGGTTATTTATGTCTGATAAGTACAACATCAAAAAAAGACCAGCTGGACTTCTGGCTTGACAAAAAAACTGGATGGCAGACTTCCAGGTTTAGCTGCTTTTTCCTCAAGTTTCTCATTTTAATGCAGAAAAAAGGCACAGATGTTATCAGGGGACCTCAACTTGATCTTTATTCTGCACAGCATATAGGCCACAATATCTTCATCTTACAGTCTGATACTTCACACATTTACATTTTTCTTCTATGTTGTCTTTGAAGAGCTGTCAAATTCTCCCAACTAGGGCTATGCCATTTCCTCCATGATAATACCAATGAATTTACATGATAAGCCAATAAACACCAGCTTAGCGCCAAAAATGAGTAGATTTATTGTTTGGAAAATACATTTCAGAAGGCTGTGGACCACTTTGCAAATGAAAGAATCAAAAAAGTTATGCATAAGAAACCAGAGAAATAACATTTTCTCCATTTCTAATATTTTAGATGTAAAAAATTGAATTTGTGATCCAAGGAACATAATACTTTTCCTCAATAAAATGTAATTTCTTTGTAAATTCATAAATATATAGCTTTATTGTAAATTTTCTTCAAATAATATGGTTATTTTGAGGCTATATCGCCTCACCGCCACATGCACTATATCGACAAAGTATTTGGCTTACTGATCATTACACCAGCAGAGACTGAAATTATATTGTATTCAAATACATGAGCTTAAATATAGATCCCCCCCCCCCATTTACAGCTATTATAATAACTAACAATAGCTTTATTTCTATAGCACCTTTAAAAATAGAGGTTTACAAAGTGTTTTGGCAATAAGCAGAGTCACAAGTAGGACAAAGCATCATAACACAAGCAGAAGAACACAACAAGAAAACCAAACCCCCACAACAGAACGACCAGTGTTTGGCAAGTTACTGAAAAATAGTAACTAGTTACAGTTTCTAGTTACTGCTTGCAAAAAGTAACTAAGTTAGTAACTGAGTTAATGCTTTGAAAAATAACTAGTTACTTTAAAAAGTAACTCAGGCGTTACTTTTTTTACTTCAATCCTCATTGTAGCCTACACATCACATTCATTTGTGTTGTTGTGGCAGTGTGAGAGGAAATAACTCTGTTTTATTATTATCATGTTGTAAAGTGGTGAAACAGTAGAACTCACTAGAAATGTTTCTCAACTTTTGACAGTGTTAAGGCATTTGCACACTGTTTAAGAAGTCTAAAAAAGATGTACTCTACTGACAGTGTACAGATTGAATCCCAGCTAATCTCTAATTTTCTTTCCGCGTGACAGTCTTCTCTCGTCTAATGTTTTTTTCTTCCTCATCATTTCTCTGAAGGCAGTGGACTCTACAGCTTATATCAGCATGTCTTTAACGACATACTGTGCTATTAGTCTGTTAGTGCTGCCTTGGTGGCACGCTGTGATTTAAAATCCAGCCTTGGTTGTTTACATGGAGTGGCTCCTCCTTTGTGTGCCCAGCTAACGTGAGCTGCTCCTGGGTTACCGGTGTTTGTAGCATCCGGCTCTCTGGAAACTAGCTTAGCTGTAGCATGCGTTTAACTCAGTACTTCGTAAGGTTGGAATAACTGTTGTTGGCGGTGGGAAAGTGTACTTGCCTGTTCTTTTTTGTCCTTTATCCCGAGGAAGGAAAAGTAGTTCTGGTGTTTCCAAGACAGAGAGTTCATGCTGGAGTGCTCAGCCATGATGTGTGTGCACGCTTCAGTGCCTGTTTGTTTACGTGTGCCTGCAGAGGCTCTGTCACAGGATTCTGATGTCCCCCGAACCGGATGTTAACTTACTTACATCAATGAGTCGGCTGTATAAGTAATGAGCAACATGTGATTTAAATTCTCAGTAATTGTAACGGTATTAATGATTTTCAAAAGAAACACATTACACTACTAGTTACCATAAAAGGTAACAGACTTACTGTAAAGTGTTAGTAACGCATTACTCCCAACACTGAGAACAACCCATGAAAAATAAAGCCAGCATTGCAACTCCAACATCATAATAACCCAGGGGGCACATTGTTAATGCAAGAAAGACATTATAAGCTCCCAGTAACAAAAAATCTGGAATGAAAATAAAAAAGTAAAATAAAAATCCAGGACAAAATAAGAACCCAGAATAACCTAGACGAATTCAGGCAACACAGTAACCCAGCTACATAATAAAACACCCAAAGACCAGAGATGTGAGTGCATTTAAAATGTTAGGAAGAGAAAGGATAGAATAGAAACCAAAACAATAAGAACAGATAAAAAACATATTAAAATGAGTAGTGATTATTATATCAGAGTGCAACAATTAAAAAGGTAAAACCTGTAATGTAGAGGAAGAGATAATTTGCAATAAGTATCAAATCAATGCATAAGATACAGAACAGAGTGGACATCAAAGCTTTAAGCTGAGAAATAGAAGAAAACTAAGGAAAATTATAGGCAGAAAAAACAACAACAAAAAAAAAAAACAGAAAATTGGCCTAAAAAGGGAGGAGATGGTAAAAGACAGAAGACGATACCACATTAAAGCAATCCAACCCTTTGTCCAAAGGTGGAAAAGGGGTTTGATATGTCATCTTTATCAAAGTCCTAAAACATCCAGTATGGTTGTGATACTAACTTCCTTGAACAGCCCTAATGTCCCATCTCTTTTGTGTAAAATATCATCATCTAGCTCTGCTGAGGCCATTTAGTTGTGTCAATGCTCCAGGTGTTTGTCCCCAAGTATTCCAGACCTGGGTTCAGTTAATGGGCTCCTCATGGCAATTCTCTCCCTATCTTTTCCTCTCTCTCAGCTTGAATCTTTCATGACCCTTTGGAACTTTTAACCATCAGCAGGAGATGCTCAGGAGACAACTTGGCACTGGCACATATCTCTGCTAATGATCCGTTTTGGAGAGGGAAGACAGAAGCACCTGCTAGGGAGAGAGATACAGGTGTAAACATACTGTACATGCACATATTATCACAAATCAGCCAGGGTTACTTGACAATTGAAGGGCTTTCTTTGATTTAAATTTAATTGTGCAATATGTAATAAAAATGTAATGCAATTTAGACAGATAGATATCAAAAGTTGACTTGAAAATGATTACATCATCAAAAACATCAGAAAAGCAATGTGGAGGTAATTTTCAGAGCATAATCCACAGAAACCAGTCTGATGCTAACAGCTCAGCTCCAGATGTCCGTGTCTCTTTGTTCAGTGATTTTCTCAAATTTCGTCTTGCAGCTGGTTGAAAGCTTTTTCTGAGTGAACCAAGGCTTGCTTAGCCAATTATTTCAAATTACAAGCCCTGTGGAGACATTCACTCACAAATTTGTTGTCATTTTCAGCTACAGTTGCTTAGAGTAGTCTGCAGCTTTACACAAGAGAATCTCTTTAACCATTTGGCTCTCTCTCTGTTATTATTAGCTAATTTCTACATTAGATGATGGGTCCCAAAAATCTTGTCTTCTCCCATCTTACTTTTAGGTAATGAGGTCAATTTTCATATTGATGTCTGGTTTAACATTTTCTACTCTCATAGTTGTAGTCCACATAAGAGATTGCGTTGATAAAATGATAATGACCTCATCAGTAACAGCAAGTACTTTGTACATTTTTGTGCACTGCGTTTAATTTACAGGATGAATACCCGAGCTTAGTGGTGATGGATGAGAAGGAATCTGAAAGGAATACCTGCAGACAGTGCTCAGGGATTATAAAAAGATGCCTTTTTTGTTGTTCTTCAGTTTATAAAACCTATACCTTAAAATGTTGTAAAAGAGGCAATTCAAATAAGCTTCTTAGAGAAACAATAGGATGCATACTGAGGCATGTCATGGTATGTATGCACTGTCCTGACTGCCAGTGCAGCTTTCTCATTTCGCCCAACCAGTTTTAGGTCAAGATACATGTAGTTTTAAAAGTAACTAATTGCATTACAAGATTGCTGCCGTTAAAAGTATGTTGTTACTTTGCTGCATTAACTACTGAGTTACGTAGCCTGTTAGAGTACTTTTGTGTTAACAAAAATTATTTACCAGATGTGAAAATGGATTATAGAAAACTGTGCATCATGTGTCACTCCTGTCATCACTCTACGGCCTAATTTACAGCCCACTCTGCAGCCAAATAATGAAATAGCATGCTAACCTTCACAGCGCTTCTATTTGCTTAGTCACTGACTATGAGCTGAATGAGGCATACAGCCTGTGCGTAATACGGCATGCATCATTACAATAATGTGGTTCTACTCCTTTTTTATCCAAGGATAGGCAACAGAGGTATTTCCCAAAGTGAAATCCTGTACTCTCTGCTGTCTCAGCCAGTTAGCTACATGCATGCACAGACAGCTATGTCCATCCATTATCTACTCTGCTTGTCCCATCTGGGGTCACGGGGGGGGCTGGATCCAGTCCCAGTTGTTATTGTTGTGAGAGGCAGAGCACACCCTGGACTGGTAGCCTGTGAATCACCAGGCTGATAGAGACAAACAACCAGGCTCACTCACACTCACACCAGTTAACCCGATGCCCTGGATTGTGGGAGGACATTGGAGCAGCTCAGGAAAACCTGTGCATGCGTGGGAAGAACATGTAAACTCCTGTGCTGCCATGAGGCCCAGCTATGTATTTTTTCCAAATATATTCATTGGTTTTCCTTGTCATTAAGTTCTTTTAAAGAAACATTCAACAAAAACTGAACATTTTGTGACCAAATTAACATAATACACACAGATGTACAGATATGCGGTCAAGTACATACACACATACAAATCTTGTATCGATTTTAGTTAGATCAAATAAAATGCAGTGAAGCTGAAGCCTTTTTGTTTGCTTTCAACATAGTTAGTATTTTCCAAACCAATCCCCTCTAAAAGACCCTTTATCCACAGTTTCAAACAGAAACAGAAACTGTGCAGATGCTTCAGAGATTTTCTCTTTGGGCGCCAAAAAAGAAATTGGGCAGTTTTTCTGGCAATGGATTACCTTTAGTGATTTATGATTTCCCATCTGATTGACTAGTCCAAAATCACAAATCTGTTCTTTAAACTAAGTTTATTGCACAACGGTACAATGATGTCACACCGTTCAGGTGTAAAGTTGGTTTGTAGAATGTGGCTAATGCTGCCGGCCTCCAATCCGTGTCTCTCTATTTCTCTCCACTTAAATAACTATTGAGCTTAATACAGCGACAATTTCCTGTACCTTCTTATATTGTTTTTTCCCCATACCATTCTTTGTAGTAGTACCTCAGAACCAGAACTTTCTCTTGTATAAAGAGAGTACGGTCAGCTGGTTTTGGGGTCTGTTAAGACGTTTAGTAATTCCACACATGAATGATCTCCTGCTCAGCTCTGCCCGCTCATCCAGCTCTGCCTCTTGTTTTGGGACTTGCTCGTAATTGAGCACGGTGTTGTGCTGACTCAGGATGAGACCTCAGTGGCCTTCAGAGACCCACACAGCTCTGTCACTGCTCACCATAAATGTGCTTTTAATGGGTGGGAAATAGCCGTGCTGCAGGAGGAGCCGAAGGGGGGTGAAGATGTGCGTGAAAAGGTGGGAAGTTCAGGAGGAAACAGTGAGAAAAGCTGATGCTGTGTCTTCTCTGCCAAAGGTCTCCTCAGTTTCAGGTGATGACACAGCACCTTGTTAACGCTGCCGTGTCTTTGTGCTGCCATGCGAGGGTGCCGCAGTGATTTATGATCCTGGATACACCCGAAGCCCCCTCAGATTAAAGGGATACCTCGCTGGTGGATACAAATAGAACAAATGCATCACTGATATGCAGGGTGGGGATGTGCCAAGTGTGCTTTCAGGCATACTTTATGTATATTTATTAAACCCTTTCTGGAGTGATTTATGATGTTTTATTTTAGTAAGAGGAACCGTGGCCAGCTTTGTTTCCAGAGTTTGGTCAATGTTTTGAGAAAAGAAACTATTTGTGGTCAGTTCTGTTTTCACAAATGCAGCGTTGGTAGCATTTAAATAGCTTGATAGCTTGTGCACAGCAGAAACAATGTCTTTATGCTTTTTTTCTGGGGTTTTTTTTTTAGATTTTTTTTTTGGTTTTTTGGGATTTTTTTTTTTGTTTTCCACTCTGAATTTCCTGTCATGCATCACCATAAGGCTGTCAAACAAAGTTTTTTTTTTGTGATTAATCTCAGAATTCTATGGTTGATCTTGACCTGAACCTAGGCCGCCTGGGTACATGGGGCACACCTTAAACCACAAGGCCATCTTCACCCCAAAAAACTCTTTTTGTTTTATTTTGGATTTTTCTACTCTCTTGAGCTTAGGGTAATTGACTTCCTGTGTTAAAACAGACCTGCTTTTTTTTTTTTTTAAAGGAAATAAGGAACTTGGAGTAGATTTGATATTATGGCTTTAACTTAACCATGGAAAAAGGAAACAAATGAATTGACTGATGGATTTAATTGATCAATCATTCAAACTTTATTTCTGAAGCACTTTTTATACAAAATAATGTAGCACAAAGTGCTTTATATACATGCAAATTGATTGAATTAAGGAAATGAACTAAGAGAACAGTAAAATATTAAATGTTCAATAAGACAAGAATCAGATGACTTTGGACTTGTTCACTGTGCTGTCTGCGAATTTTTTTTTTTTTTTTAATGAAGTGAAAAGTTATGGAGCAGTACATATTTTACATCACTGCTGCTGCAGAGAGAAAACAAATGCACTGATTGTTTATCTTGATTGCACAATTGATTTATTAATGGTTACAGCCTTAGTTATCATACATTATTTTTACTTCTTTGAAACAGTCTATTAGAAATTTAACAATATTGATACCTGTTTCATTACCACAACATAATAGTATTAGTCTGGCATTCAATATTGGGTTATTTCTTGTTCTTGTTTGTAAATAATGCATGTAAGTTGCACATAGTCTAAATCCTAGACATTCATTTGCTATCATTTTGGTGTCAAAATCCTAACAGTCAGACAGTGCTCTCTGTCTTCTCTTGCAACTTTTGCTGAAAATCTGTCTGTAGTTGAGAGTTTCCTTCTTTTTCTGCGCTTTGTGTTTCTTTTCAAAACTAAAATAACTAGGGCTTTAATGGTTTTAAAATACCCAAAGCAACAAATGAAGACTTGTGGGAGAAATGATTTATTAGACAACAATCGCATTCTTGATATTACAATATGTGCAAAAAAGTGCTGTAACTTTGCATTAGGCTTAAAAATATGTACTTATGCTTAGGCTCTGGTGTTTACTGACCTTCTAAAACCTTCGTGGTCCACCACTGAAAAGAGCTGTAGGTATTCTGAGCAGGACTGGGCAGTATTCAGTTTTTAATACTATCACACACACCACAATTTTTACCAGGGTAAACGGTATTACTGCCAGATGTTCACATTATATATCACACTATCAGCAATGTGGAGGTAATTTTGACTTAAAAGTGTCATTCAATACTGAATGCAACTGCACAAACATGCCTTACATTAGCCTTGTGTCTTTTTTATGTTTAGATGCTGTTCAGTTGTGTTGCTACAGTATTTTACCTTGTTTTTGCATAGTTTGGTATATCATGACTCATGCCTAACTCCTGACTTTCTGATGCTTGAAGAACCCTGAAATAATCCAAAATAGTCCACTGTCTTTGCTTTGTGTGTTGTTGACAGTAGATAGACTTTCTCATCCATTTTACAGGTGTTTTGTTTTGTTTTGATCTTAAGCAACGCTGCGTCATGCAGCTTAGTCTTTGCTGTGGCTCACCTTACACGCACAGGCACAGTGAGCAGAACACACACCTCCACCTGCTATTCATTAAAAATCATCAAAATGCTTAGAATGTAAAAAACTATGTTTCTAAGGCAAAGTATTACTGTAATACCACCCATACTTTGCAGATGAATTCACTGATACACCTTATGATCTGTTGAGCCCTCGTGCTGTTGTGGGGGAGTGGGAATGGGAACGCTTCCTTAAGAGTCTTAAGGCCTGGCTGAATTCTGCTCATCAGCATCTTTGTGAATTTTTTGAGGGTGATGATTTACCAATTGGTCCTTGTATTCGTATGAAGTGTGTCACAAGTCTGGTAGTGTCTGCATGTTGTTTTTGTTCTTCTTCCACCTTCCTCTTCCTCTTATTTCTTGACACCCACAGGTCAAAATGATTCCAATGTCAGATTCAGCACTCCCTAAAGCCTCTACAGTCTAAATAACTTTGTTGCTCAGCTCTCCCTCACCACTTGTTGCATGCAGTATTTTTGAGCTGTGAGATCAAGCCAGTGAATGGAGCGCAACTGATGATGGGTATGCAAGGGTCGATGGTAACTGTAGTTCTTCTCTTCACTCTGCTCCACTAAATAAGCATTTCTTGCCCTGAAGACCCATTGTTTGAAACCATCATATGTCAACAATGGCAGTGAGACACTTCTGTCACTGCGATACTGTAAAATAACTGTTACATCTCTAAATGTCAAAGAGATCGTACAGTTCTAAAACATGGTATTGAGACATATCAACGTACCTGAAAATTTGGACAACCCTATGTGTTGCACTGCGGCATCATGTAGTAGTAGCTCTGTGCCTGGATGTACAGGACAGTTGATATTGGTGTTTCTATGGGTACAGTAACAATGTATGAGGAGAAGAAAGTTTATTCAAAAAGAAGAAATGTTACAAGGTGCTTATTTTGTTTTCATAAATGATTGCTGTTGGTCACCCTTTACATCTGTCAGTGGGTTTTAACAAATTTGTTACAGTAAAATGTCAAAAAAGATGCTGATTTTGACCATTGACCATTGATTTTGACATACAGCAGTGTGCTTTCATTCCCTGAAAAATTGTGATTTTGGAGATAGGAGGTTTTGGCTTGATGCCAGCGTCATTTGTAACAGTTCGATGCACAACAAAGTAGAAACCAGTCAGGAAGAATAAAAGAGCAACAAGTTCAAACCACAGTTGACTAAGAGAGAGACATGAATGAATTAGACTTTCAGTGAAATAATTTGTGCAGCCAGGGGTCAAGTGTCTAGCATGGGGCTGCTTTTTTAAAATAAATCAAGCCTCTGCACATGGAGTGCATGATCTAACCACTAAGCTCAGCTGGATCTCTGTTAAGTCAACTTTGAAAGTAATCTTCCCCTCATCATTGAAATGAGTAAAAATAAATCTCAATTTAAATCTCAGTTTGAGAGCAATGAGGGATATCACTGAACAAATTAATGGCAGATTCTCTCAAAAGGATTTGATTGATTGGGAATTTGAAAAAAAGTCTGATGCTAGCAGCTCAGATCCAGGTGTCTGGATCACTTTGTGCAGTGATTTTGTCTTGCAGCTGGTTGAAAGCATTTGTTGAGTGAGTCCAGGCTTGTTTAGCCAATTATTTTAAATGACAGATTTTGTGGGGACTTATTCAATCGTGAATTAGTTGTCATTTTCTGCCAGAGTCACTAAGAATATTTAATAGCTTCACAAAGGAGTATTCTGGAGGATGGCTCTATAGCCATTTAGCACAATATAATGCTCTCTTTTTAATTCAGTCGTTATGTACTGGAGACAGGGGTATTATGTTACTCTTTAGTCTTTCAAAATAATAGCTTGTACGCCCTTACTTTTAAATTTCTTGGTGAAATCTCATTTCCACTTTTGACTTCCTGTCAAGCTTGTATGACTATGAAAAGCTGCTTCTCAGCAGCTGCTGTGTCTTCACACCGTCAACATGCCCTGCTGTCCTTCTCTCTGCAGCTCTCAGGATTGACTTAGAAAGTCTCATCTTTGTTCTACCTTCACTGTTTACATGTAGCGTGTGTGCATGCTTTAGCTGCAGGTCAGTTTCCTCCAGGTTTGACTTCAGTGAAGTCTGATTGATGAGTGTGAGTGGAAGTATGACTAAGTTGCTGCAGAAAACTTACAAACAGATGGTCGCCTCCGGTCTCATACTGTGTGCTGTTTCAGGAATGCTTTAGGCCGAAGTTCCCTTCAGTAACCATGGGACTGATTCTTTCAGAAGTGGGGGTGTATTTCTGTTTTGCATGGCCACTTCAATGCACAAGGATTCTTAATTTTAAGCCTTTTATGGAATATTTTCTGAAGACTTGTTATCCAATGCTATGCTATCTGCATTTCCAGTTTTCTAAGTTTTGAGGCTCTTACACTATTTTAATGAAACTTAACAAATGTAACAGAGTTTAACACAGCATAGCTAACAGGATAGCACTCAGTCTTGTCCTCTGCCATGGCATTAGTGTTGGTGTAGCTCACTTTAATGCAGGTATAATATGGATTTTTCCTCTTAGCATGCATTAACACCCGAGTGCTTTATCTACCATGACCAGTTCACTCCCTATCACTTAATTGTGCTTACTAATGTATTATCAAATGGCTGTGTGTTAAATATGTTTCACATTTGATTTGTGTTTGTCCAAATTAGGAGGAAATGCCGTGTGCTGTGAGATCCTCCGGCAGAATTTCTTAAAAATAAAAAATCCACACAGCTGCAGACTGTGGTGATATCAGGAGGGTGAAGACTGCTGCTGAGCCTCAAAGCAGAAGATCTGCTCTAATTAGTTATCCAGAAAAAGCTACAAATTGTTCAGCCCACCAGTTAATCTCTGCGTATCTCCCTCTCCTGGGCCTTGAAGGGGCCACTGAGTCTGAACCCAGCTGCCAGCACTATGCGAACAACAGTGTGGAGATCTTCTCTGGTGGTGCTGCAACTGCAGCCCACACTGTTAGCTAATTAGCTATAACCACAGTGAACGTGAATCCTCCAGGCAGCTCAGCTGCATTTTAAAGAGATTTTTCTTCCATTTTCTGACCAAGATGTGTTCTTGTTTTGTGCAGCATAGCCAGCTTTTTAAATGTTTGTGCCAAACCTTGCTTAACCAAAGATCATCATCAAAGAAGCAAGATTTTAGGCAATTTGAATTTATTTGATGAACACCATTCATACCTAGAGCAGCTGAAAGGGCTTTACAGAGTGCAAAACTGGACTCTGAGAACACAACTATTCAAAGATAAGGCTTTAGAAAATGAAATAGTTCCAGTGCAAGAAAGATAAAAGCATAAAGTTGATCAAAAAAATGGATTAAATATTGGGTGCCAGTGTAGCTCAGTGGGAATAGCATGAGCTTATAAGCAGAGGCTATAGTCGTCACTGCTCTGGTGATGGGATTTATTGCCAGTCTCAATGCATGTTTGCTACATGTCTTCCACCATTCACTTAACCAATATTATCCGTATTTTCTCAGCTATTCAGTCAAATGAAGGCAAAAATGCCCTAAACCAGTGTTTTTTGAAGTATGGGTCCTGGCCCCTTGTTATCCTCCCAGGGGGTGCTAAAGTGAGGGAGCATATGCTGGTTCGGCACCCCCACGCCAACCTTGGTCATGTACTGCTCTTGCCATCCTCCAGGCTTGTGCCAGTCCCATGCTCCATCTCTCCAGGTATCTTCCAGCTGCCCCTTCCATGACGCACACAGTCGCCCCGCAGTGTCTAGACCAGCCCACCGGGTCCCAGGCACCCAGTATGTGTAGAGCTGGATCAGGCCTTGGAAAGCGTGCCTGGTGCCCGTAAAAGCTCAGCTTCCACTCTCGTATTAAGCAGCTTCCATGTCCTACACAGAATTCACAGTGGATTGCTGTTTCAGTAACAGCAAAGGCAACATTTTAAGGAAACTACACTTTGAAACACCTTGTTCAGATCCCCAGAGATCCATTAAGTAAATCAAAACATCCTAATTATATAACAGAGCAATTAAAGGGGTACTTCAACATTTTGGTAAATCTGCCCATTGCAATAATCGCTATAGTCTTACAAATAGGTTTGTTACCTTTAGTTGTCGTTCAAGCTATTTTTAGATCGGCGGTGCTGAGTTAGGAGCTGCTCAGCTAACGCTATGGTGTCTTATGGTATTCCGGCTTTCCCTCATCAAACTCATCAAATACACAATCCAACAACTCAAAAACGCTCTCGTGGACAAGTTGTGACCTGCACATTCATCACGCTATGAAATAACATTAAACATTACGAGACAGAGATGTTTTAAAGGTAAATGCAAAGCCGGAGCTACACTCCAGACATGGCTGCTGCACTGTGTCACTCCGCCCAGTGGTTTACTCAAGAAATAGTTCAGAGTATTTGCTTCATGTGTCATAATGTTACATAATTATACGTTATTGTTTTAAATGCGTATTTTATAATATCTAACTTCTTAAGCTTGAGATAACATCTCTGTTTTCTCTCTTGCTTTTGTTTTTCATACAACGATAATAATCTGGTCTCACTTGACAATAGGTTCATTGTTCCTTTTTGCTTTACTTCTGCTTGAAACTTAGGTATTACCATCTCTGTATCAAACTGACAAGTGGGGGATTGAACAGCGTGACTCACACTCCTGAAGCAGCTGCATGAAGCCTTTGTTATCTGGGCTGTACAGCTCAAGTCAAATAAAACATAAAGTCCTGCTTGTGATCTTCTGATCCTGTTTAGAGGTTGAGGAAAATTTTGACTTAAAAGTGTCATTCCATACTGAATGCAACTGCACAAACATGCCTTACGTTAGCCTTGTGTCTTGTCATGTTTAGCTGCTGTTCAGTTGTGTTGCTACAGTATTTTTACCATGTTTTTGCATAGTTTGTGTATATCATGACTCGTGCCTAACTCCTGACTTTCTGATGCTTGAAGAACCCTGAAATAATCCAAAATAGTCCACTGTCTTTGCTTTGTGTCTTGTTGACAGTAGATAGACTTTCTCATCCATTTTACAGGTGTTTTGTTTTGTTTTGATCTTAAGCAACGCTGCGTCATGCAGCTTAGTCTTTGCTGCCATCGGTTTGATTTTGTTAATTGCACCATAGGGGATGTGTGTTTTACATCTGATGACACAGTATTGTTGCCATTTAAATAATCTTAGCACAGGTCTAGTAAGAATATTTATACTGATGGTGATGCTATCAGTATATATTTTTTAAATTTGTGAATTAAATAGATGGTTAAAAGCCCCATCTGAGGTCTTCTCTCTCCAGCAGCATCTCATGATGCTATCTCTTCCTCTGTAACATTGCTTTCAGTTTAGACAATTCCTCATCTTTTTCCACATCACTGCCTCGAAGACTCTGAAGTTCAGATTGTCTCTCCTGTGTACCAGATGAATCTTTGCCTCCGTGTCATCCTTTTGAAATACTCAAACATGGACTCTGGTGGATAAGTCCCGTCCTTGCAGTCGTGGATGAGACGAGCATTAAAAGCCCCACAAGTGGCCCAGAACAAAGTGCTTCAGGTTATTTTGACTCACCCCTTTTTGCCTTTCCTTTCACAACTTATTACTTATGACTCACAAATCTACATATCAGCCCCTTCTTGCACCTTTACAAATTATTTATTCTCTTTTAGAGTCTATGTGACAGACAATGCGGATCTTACTGAGTGACTTAAACAGTCTTGAGTTTTCTCTAACACGGTGCTATCAAAGAGAAACACCTTGCTTAAGATTTTTACGAAGGGATCCACACAAACACTAACACAAAAAAAGGATCAAGTTGCATAACCAAGGTTTCACCAGTAACACAAGGTCGATTTATACCCCTGAGGTTGTTTAACAGATTCTAGAGAGTCAGATCCACATGTGGAGAAATGGTTTTCATGGTTGTCTACTTGGTGCTCTCGAGGATTAACTGCCACATCAAGACTTAATGTTGGCACAGCAGATTATCAAGGTCACTTTCTAGGCTGCACTTTATCCTCTTTCTTTGTTCACTCCAGCTGTACAACTGCAGAATCTTACTGTTGCAGAGCAAACACATGCTGGTCTTTTCTGGGATACAAAGGACAGACACTGAGATAATTGCACCGCACTGTAGTGTCATTTCCTTTGGGAGAGTTACAAACTACACTGGAAAAATGTTGATTTAAAGATGACCCATGTACAGCAGAGTGCAGCTGTATGTATTTATATAATATTATGTGTGGGTTCTGTATCTTAGAGCTGTGACATCCCTGACGACAGCCTAACCTCCTCAACATACAAACCCCCAACTGAGGTACTGTGGTTTTAAACCAGCCCCGAGTTTTTACACCCTTGCCTTTTGAAATGGGTTATTTCTTAAAATTTACCCCAAAACATCTACCCAGACTTTATTTGAATTTATTTTTGAATGAATTGAATTGAATTACTTGAATTTGTTTTGTCCATATATGGCATAGTACTAAGCTGCCCTGGAAACTTTCTGCAAGGGTACTGTGGTGGCAAAACCAGCCCTCAGTTTTTAACACCCTTGCTTTATTGGAATGGACTCTTTTAAAAGGCCACAACAGAACTTCCTCCCAGGATTTAAACTTGCAGTTCACCCCGTCTATGTATGGCATAGTACTAAGCTGCCCTGGAAACCTAATGCAAGGAAGCTGCGGAGCTGAAACCAGCTTTCAGTTTTGACACCCTTGCATTGTAGGAATTAGAGGGCAATGGAGGGCATAGTACTAAGCTGCCCTGAAAATCCCCCACAGAGGCACTGTGGTTTTGAAACTAGCCCAGATATTATACACCTTTTAACTTTTGAAATGGGTTCTTTTTAAAAACTCATCCCAGAATATCTGTCCTGACTTAAGAATTTAATTGGCCTTATCCATATATCACATACTGTAGTATTTAGCAGCCCTGGAAATTCCCTTCAGGGGTACTGTGGTGGTGAAATTGGACCTCACTTTTGCTGCTTAATTAATTGTTTATTAATTGCCTTGCTTAATCAAAATGGTTTCTGATAAACAATGAATCCAAGAATGCCTTCCCATGATTTAGGTTGCAGTTGCTCTATCTGTGTATCTTAGCTGCCCTGAAAATCCCCAATTAAAAGGGGTGGCTCAGCTTTTCTTAGATTAAAGTCAGGCGGGCCTTCAAAAACAAAAACAAAAAAAAAAAAACAACCAAAAAAAAAGGTGTGGAATCACTGTAATGTATGCCAAGTCTAGCAAAGGTTTAGCAAGAGTTTAGTGCTTGACTACCAAAATAATGCGCATATTTTAAGTGAAACAGTATCAAGGGGCACAAAGGGGCAAAATCCCAAGTCTGGGTGCCAGAATGGGTACCATTATTTGATCATTTGACTTGACAAGCCTTCAGTATAATTTTAAGTTACTCTGGTTTTCCACGTATACTTACTTACTACTTCTTTAGCATCTTCATTTATTGTGAGTACGTCCACCTATGTTAAAGTGAAATGCCCTTGTTGTCAGTGCCATGTGGTGACGTGTTGTTTATGAAACAGTTTGCCGCATGAGCCAGCTCTTTTATGTGACAACTGGGAACTGGCTTCTGTTTCAGAGCTGGTTCTTTTTGTTGTTTCATTACACAAAAGAATGAAGGATCTTTCCTTTGTGCCACTTGGGCACAGGCACACTACAGTATGACATAAATGTTTTATACCTTAATTCATGTGGGATACTGCTATTCTGGGTGTCAATATGAACCCATATCAATCATAGGTTAAAACATTGCCAAATCTGGCTGATATAATAAAAACCAAAATGGTACTAAATGAAGAGCTGTTTGAGAGCCAAAAAAGCTTGTTCCCACTGCTGTGCTGAGCCAAATGATGTTGAGAGCTGGATTTCCTATTACTGATACGCATATTTTGTCTCCCCCAGCACCAGTTTACTACCTTGGAGGCCTCTCTAGCCAGCAGCTCCGTCACCCTGGATACTACTTATTTATTCACCATATACTGCTTAACGGTGATGTGCATTCTGGTTCAGACTGGAGAAAAAATTTCAAAACATCTTTAAAAAGAAAACTTGGACTGACATTTGTGCATTAAAGAAGAAAAGGAAATGAATGTTGCACCAGTTTGAGGATTTGTACCAGTTTTATATTAGATTTGATGAAAACATTTTTCTTTGGGTTTTTCAGGAAGGGTTTTTAGTTGTTGCTACTGCTTGTGTAAGATTTCTGATCTTTGGCCATCCTTAAAAGCAGGATGAGGTATTTGTGACTTCTGACCTGCTCTCTTAGTGGTGGACCTCTGTATCCTAGTTTCAACCTCTGGTTCATTTTAATCACTGCCTCTGTGTTCACTTATTGATCCTTCTCTCTCCAACAACCAGCCAATTAGTTGAACCAAAGAACGGTCAGTGTCCTGTCAGATCATGTCTGTGTCTGCTTTTTTTGCCCCTGGAAATGAATCGCTCATCCACTGGCTCTCTTGGAGAAGCAGCAGCATTCGGGGGCGGCACGCCCGGCTTTGGCTGTAGCTATTGATTAGAGCTGTGTGTGTTGTGCGCTGTGATGATGGGTTGTTATGCCAGCAATCCTACGGCTGTGTGACCCCAGTCCTCCCACACTCTGACCCTCTGCAGCGCACAACAGCAGGGATGTGATAATACGATGCCAGATATCTGTTTCCCTCTGGTTGAATGAAACAGCTTCAGAGTGTCGCAGCAGGAGGCTCAGCCAAATGTTCGTATGCAGTTGGAGCTTGAATGTGCTTGCAATATGGCATGGAAACAAAGCTTTTCTCATACAGGGTTCCTGGCTGTCATTAAAAAGCCTGATAAATGTTACATCTTGCTTCATTATAAAGGAACTGAGGTGGAAGTGCAGGAAAATGAACAGAAGTCCAGAAATGTAGTCCTTCTATTGCAGTGCTATGCACAATATTTTCTCATTGGACTTAAGAGCATACGTTAAAACATGCTGGACATGCCTCTGATATTGATCATAGTTTGGAAAGTGATTTTCTTGTCCCATTTGCTGTTCAACTCAGCAACTCTGTCAGTAGCCAACAGTTAAAATGATTGATCATTTTTGAAAACCTTGATGTGGATTTGGGAGCAATGACTGTGCTGGTTAGCTAGCTAATATTGTCATAAATCATACTGTCAACTTACATTAGCTTTATGTCAACAACACTTAATGTTATCGGTGTTAAATCTTGCTAGCATAAAGAGTAGCTCTCTTGCTAGTAGCTCAAGTGTTCTATAAAAAAAATAGGATGAAATTAGGGGGACCGTATGTTCCAGTTTGACCAGGATGCTCTTCTTCAAGCTACATGTCCTGTGTCCCACCAAATGTATTTGAAACATTGAAACATCCCAGTTTTGATAGCCCCTTTGCTAACCCTCAACAATACCTAATATTATTGGCATCAAAAAACTTGGTAGCATAAACATTAGCTTTCTTGCACTTACTAGTAGATTGACTGAAGTGCTCTATAAGCTACACTATGGACTTAATATAAGGGTGCCTGTATGTCCCAGCTTGACCAGGACTGTCTCATCGTCAAGCTCCATGTCTTGTATCACAACAGATATCTTTAAAACATTGTAATGTCCCAGTTTGAATTGCACCTTTGTACTGGTTTTATCTAAATTTTTTACCTGATATTGTTGTCAATCATACTGTCATCAGAAATCAACTTCATATCAACAATATTTAATGTTATTGGTGTAAAAAAATATGCTAGCATAAAGCATTAGCTTTCTTGTGCTTGCTAGTAGTTTGACTGAAGTTCTCTAGTACAAGCTGGACTATGACATTAGTCCCAGTTTGACCAGGACTGTCTCATCTTCAATCTCCATGTCCACATATCTTTAAAACGTTGAAATGTCACAGTTTTAATAGCCCCCTTGTCCCCAGAATGTCTGGCATAGCACTAAGCTGCCCCGGAAACCCTCTGCAGTGTGCCCAGTTTTTTCACCGTTGCTGAATTGAAATGGAGTCTTTGTAAAAGGCCATCCCAGAACATCTTCCTAGGGTTAAGATTTGCAGTTTGCTCTGACCATGTATGGCATAGTACTAAGCTGCCCCAGAAATCCCCAACAGAGGTACTGTTGTTTTCAAACCAGCCCTGATTTTTTACACCCTTACATTTTGAAATAGAAGTTGGAAGTCTTTCCAGAACATCTGCCCAGAATCCAGACTTGAGAGTTAGTTTTGTCCATATGTGGCATAGTGCTTAGATGCACTGGAAACCCTCTGCAACGGTATTGTGGTGGCAAAACCAGCCTCCAGTTTTTACACTCCTGCCAAATTGGAATGCTTTTACCCAACTGAATTACCTAAATAATGCACCATGCTTGCAAAACTGATGTTCCTGCATTTTAGTCAAAGTGTCTGCTGTTTTTAGCCAATAGGAAAACATCACTCATTCACCACAACATTCTTTGCCTTCGTACAAGTTTCCTTCAAAGTCCTTTGTACTTCAGCTGTCTACCATACGTGCCACTCCAACAGCAGTGCATTAAATTAAAAGTGTGTGGTGTCTATTGTACCACCAAAATAGTGACCTACGGTGACTTTTTAAAAAGTTGATCCATAAATTGCTTGTGAAAGTCTATGAGACGCAGCAGCACCTTCATTAAATCGTTTCTTTTAACCTTTTTTAGAGTCACATCATTGATGATTAATGCAGCAGTTTTATATCTTCTACGCCTGCAGCCATGCAGTTTAGGCATACCATCTGCCTGTTTACTACTTTCACCAACATATATTTGATGATGGTCATAAAGTCCTGCCTCCCTCACTCACCGCTGCCATCATGCTGTGTGAACATTTCCCAACAAACAGCATGACGTACAGTTGCCACGTCCTTCAAAAGAAAGTCAGGGACACAGAGTCCTAACATTTACCAAATCTTACACTTTGTGCAAACATTTCTTCCTTTACTTTTCTTCTTTTGCTTCTAAAAGGGGCCACAGGATCATGACAGGCTGGCATTATAAAAGATGGAGTAAGTTTCAAATAAATCTTGAGACATTTTGCCTTGGACTTCCTGTGAGGCGCAATCAGACGTTCACCGTGTTGTTTTTCTGTCTGCGCTGTCTGAGGACAATGATTACCTTTGTGGACAAATTTCTGCTCATAGATTCATCGGTGAACTCCCTTTAATCATATCCGCTGCTTGTTTTTGCACGCTGTGTGAGATTGGTGCTGCATGCATTAGCCATATTTGTTTTTGTAAATGGAAAAAATGCTCTTTGAAATGCTGCTCTCTCAGATGTGTTGCCACATTGTCGATACAGAAAAACAAGCAAACAGCAAAGATCCTGATTCTTTTTGAGCGTTTTAGACACATTTTGCTTTACTGTTTTGACCAGCACAAATGCCAAATCACAGATTAATCTGGCCCCATTGCTTCAAAGACATTAATGGCATTTAATCCACCTGTAATGAAATTTCAGCTCTCTGCCCCGTAGCTGCTGTTTTTGTGAACCTGAAGGACATTTGACATTTATTTGAACAATGTGTCTTTTCTGGTAGCTTTGGTTGTTTTTCATGTGAGAAATGGCTTCAGCTCTGTGAGGTGTTTGTAATGAGCTTTTTTAGGGTGAGAGGATTTTCTGCTGCTGGACTTGTCAGGGGTAATCGGATTCATGTTGTCCATTCCTCACAGGCTTATATTAGCCCTCCTCTGGTGAGCCAGGAGTGTCATGCAGTATTGATAACAGAGATGACATAGAGGGGAGACAATCAAACCTTGGATTATCTGCCCATCTTTGACAGATAGCACAGAGAGTTCCCACTTTTCATGTTTGTTTTATCCTGCTCACGTTGATTGAATTTTATAGTCTTCTTTGAAAGCAGCTGAGTCGAGTGTCCTTGTGTTCTTGCAGCTTGAATTAGTTTTCATTTATATCAAGATGCATTTTCCCCCGAGTGCCTGCTCCGTGGTATCTCTTTGATGATGATGGAAAATAACAGTTTGTCATTTCCTTTTAACAAAAGCAGGCTACCAGTCTGGCAGAGAAATAAAAGCAGCTGAATCATTAGGGAAGATGGCTTATAGGAGTACTGCTCTGTTTCTATACATGAAAGGCATCAAGCCAAACTGGAAAATAAGAAACATGAAGTGCCTTTTTCATCTCTAGCGTCTCCATTACAAGATGATGGGAGTTGCAAACCTAAACCTGAATTTAGTAGTTCATCAAGACGGCAAACAAACCAGAAGATCCCTTTTTTATGTCATACTGCCTGCATGGTACAAAGGTTTATAATCCATCTATGTGCAGATCCCCAATCCAGCATATAGCAGTTTTCTAATAGGTATTAACCAAATGAAAAAGGAGAAGATGATGTAAGGCCAGAGCTTTATTCACACTTAACTTATGCATATGCATCATAGCTGCCATGCATCCCTGCATCAGTTTGACATGTCCAAAAATTAATGCAAAGCGCAGATGCAAGATGAAGACGAAAAAGGTGGCTGGGCTCAAAGTAGAGTCGAGTAGAATCAAGCCGCTGCTCCTTTGCATCGAAAGGAGCCAGCTGTTGTGGTAAGGGCATCTGCTCAGAATGCATCCTGGACGCCTCACTTTAGAGGTCTACCGGGCACGTCCAGCTGGGAGGAGACCTTAGTAAATTCCCAGAATGCGCTGGAGGGAATATATATACTTGGAATGCCTCGGGATCCCCCAGAAGGAGTCGGAAAGTGTTGCTGAGGAGAGGGATGTCTTGAGTTGACTTGCTCATCCTGCTTCCAGTGGCCTAGCCCCGGATGAGCGGAAGAAGATTGATGGATGCAAGATGCAGCATACACGTGACTAGTAGAGACATTGATGAGATTGAGGAGGTGTGACAGTTAACACAGCAACTGAAACTATAAGTAGCTGATAATCCAAGTCCACAATTCTTCACATTCTTCTCGTCCCTCCAGAGGCTGCTTAGATGAGGACATGTTGACGTTTTCATAAAATTCAAGGGTCAATTGCAAGGATTCCTTGTTTTCATTTGCTGTAATAACAACCACATCTACAAAGGTAGTACAGTAAGCTCAAAGTCACCAGTCAACACAATCACTTATTAAACTGAAACACCTCTGTGCACAGAGGAAAGTGCCAGCTGGGCTGATGTTGGTATTTATTAGTTAAAACTTCAGTCAACCACTCAAGTGTCATGTTTATAGTTTACATCCTACACATCAGGTATTTGTATAAAGTCTGAACCCTCTGGTGTGCCCTCAAGAGTTATCTTCCACTAATACTCACTGCATATAGGCAGATAAATTTCCAAGGATGCTTAAGATGCATGTGAATGCAATGGAAAACAGCAGGACACTACAGAGACTAACTTGCACCATTGTTTATTCAAAATGAGCTGAAGTTGGAAATATGCTTCTGAGTCTGTTTTACTTTTTTCATGTTGAACCGACTTAAATCATGTTGTGACCAGCACCAAACCATGACCCTAAACGCTTCGCCACAGAGGTGAAATTGATGCCTCTCTGGAACTTTCCTTAGTTGTTTATCTTATTTAGTACTTTAATAAATGTATGCAAACACAGAGTTGTTAAAGGGCTATTTTAGCATCACTGCACCTTCATATGTCCATCTTTATCCATCTCTTTGATGTTTACACAAGATCTGTTGATTGAAACAAGTTTGCCTGGAGCTATCTTTGATTTTTGTCTTAGTTTAGTCTTTAACCAGTCTGTTTGATAGAGCACCTGAAAAACTTTTGTTGAGCTATTACTTTACAAGCATGTTGTTTAATGTATTTTTGAGTTTTTATTTGATTAACAGAAACCAAATAGCACTCTTACATTTTTAAGGCTTAATTGTAGCCGTGCTTTGCTGCAGGCTGGCATGCATCATTCATCTTTGGGCTTTTCAGCTCAGATTTCTATGGTCTCTTTCGATGCCTCACTCTCCTGTCTTACTATGTGCTTCAGAGCATCAAAGACATTTCTCTTCCTCTTTGAATTCACATCCATACTTCTTTATCCAGCAGCAGTTGTGGGAGGAGTACAGCTCACCGAGGTTCAAAAATACTTTCTTCTGCAGTATACCTTTTTATCTATTAAACTGACTTTTCATCTGCTGACATGAGTCAGTCTTTAATTCAGGAGGAGGTGGCTGCAGGGGGAGTGCCAGTCTTATTGTTTAGCTGTGTGCGTTATGTGTGTTAATTGCATGCTAGAGTCTAATCCTGGCTGATCAATAAGCCATTGTTCTCTTTGCCTTTAGCCATACCAATATAATTACGTCCTGGTTTAGAGCTGCTGCTCCATCAGTCCACTGACCGCTGTGTGTGTGTGTCCTCTGTTTGTGTTACAGATGATGAAGTTTGCCTGGGACAACTACAAGCGCTACGCCTGGGGCAAGAATGAGCTGCGGCCTTTGACGAGAAACGGTCATATTGGCAACATGTTTGGTGAGTTTGAAGAGTTTTGCTCAAGGCTTAAAGGGCCAGAAAGGTCATCTGGCTGTTTGTTTTTCCCTTCCAAGGACCTGGTGACCTTTTCATCAGAGGTTTTAGACTCTAAAAGTAGACTTCTGCTAACTAAAAATGAGCAGGAAATTGTTTTAGTGGAGGTCATTCTAATTATGTAGGTTATCGCTCTGCAACTTTTTTTGAAAGACATTACTTTAGTTAAGAGTGGGAGGGGAGTCACAGAGTTGCTCACAGTTTGAAATGATATGCAACACCCAGCCAACGTTAGCGATGATTTAAGGAACTTTAGGGATATAGCAGTTCCACCACTACAAGTTGGTCAAATTAAACTGTTTTTTTTAACGACCAAGGACTTGAATAAGCCTTTGAATTTATGTGAAGATTTTGCATTGGATGATGCATCACCAGGCCTGTCCCTGAGAAACCCAGAGAACGGGCCCTCCTCGGTTGTGATTTATTGATGATGACAATGCATGTGTGTGGGCTCAGTAGCATTGGTGCTAGCGTCCTGGCTAACAGTTACATCATTCTGGTGCTGAGAAGTATGTCAAGCCATTATTGGGTTCTGATGTTGGAATGATTTACTTATGGTATTTTTAACCTGGTTAACCACTCATCACCCATTTTGAATTATTTTTTGGAACTTTTTCCACTTAAATCCCATCTTCGCCCTTTTTCAGATGGTTTTTTTTTTGCCATTTTTCATCCATTTTTGCCACTTCTTTGCAGCTTTCTTTTCCTTTTTTGCCACTGAACTTCTGCTGATTCCTGCACATCTAAAAAAAAACGGGTTCTTTGCCAATTTAATTTATTTCATTTTTATTTTATTTATCAGGACACGGTGTGCAATGACACTGATCATGCATACAAAGTAAATGAAAACGTGGTTGCACCATATTTAACAGGTTGCTAATTTCCATCTGTTGTCCCACATAAAGCTGACACAAAACATACATTAAAATCCCCAAAAAACAAGGGCAGACACCTGACAAGACCACAGCTGACAAGACAAAGGGGATAAAATACACTCTTGATCATTATAGAGGACAATATATAAGTGCTACTATGTAAAAATCATATAAAAGTAAAAAAAAAGGCTAAAATTTTCACAGATGTATTTTAAAGGCTAAGGCCTAATACATTAGATAAATGAAATCATAAATAAGCCTCTCTATGAGATAAATAAAGTGCAAAGCATTATCATAAAGTGACCAAGATACAAGAGCAGCGATAGAGAAATACAGGAAGGCAGTAGGTGTGGCATGACAAATACACAATTTTGTCTGAATCATGTGTTAGTAATGTTTTAACCAAAAAAAAATGTTATTTTCTTTTCTTTTTACAGTCAAATTTGTCACTTCTTCATAATATTTACAAGAGAATAGTAAGAATAATTGCTGTTTTGGCAGTGTACAGTTACACTGTGTCAGACAAACGCCACATGGTGGAGGTTTATTCATTTATTTTTTCTCAAAGGTTTGTTTTTTACACCTTGTGAATACAGGATGATACTATCTGATCGTTTTACGCATCAGTACATGGTATTGATACGTAAACCAAGGCGATACACGGGTTCATTTATTTCGGCTTCCATTGGCCTAACTGATAATTTGATCTGATCGGCCCCTAGAAAATGAATGTTAAATTAATTTCCCCTTGGGGATAATAAACTTGATGTTACCTTGCCTGTATGGAAGAGTGGACAGAAGCAGAAACTTGGGAGACACAAGGGGCAATGACATGTAGGAAAGGAGCCACAGACCAGATTTATACCTGAGCAGCTCTCTTCCAGGGCTGCTGCCTGTGTGTAACTAGGTTATCTACTGCACTGGCCAAAGCTTTTGAAATGAAAAATAAAACAAACAAACAAACAAAAACAGTCAGTCTTCATCTGTATAGTCTTGTTTGTTGATATAGGTTATAAAGAATCATTAACGTCAATTTTGGTCGGTTTCATGTGCAGCTAAACATTTTAAAATCCACTGCTACAAGAATAGTTCAAGGTCAAATTAAAAGCATGTTTAAAATTAGTTTACCCTAATTTCAAAATATATATTTCCATCACTTCTGAGCTGCCTTTTCGGAAGATGGCGTGTCACACCTGTTTGCACTGCAGTAAGCTTTTGTTGCTACATCCTCCTCATCTTTCCCACCGCTCAGTTAAACCTCACAGCCTTTAGGGGGTGTCACACTTTTCCAACTGCCTCTAATTGAAGGCATATCCAGAGGGGTCCTCAGGTCCTCTGCAGTCGAGCGTATCACTCAGTTCACTCTGCTGAGCCTGAGGGAAATCCTATAAAGACGGCCTTAATAAAAGGCGGATCAGCTCCTAATAAGACTTGGACGGGTACTGTCTTCCTCCATCGCATCTGGAGGGATTGGGGATTATTAGAGGATGATGCAAGCCCTCTTGAAAATACAGTTTGTGATCTTTTTGCCGCTCTCATCCCCCCAAGGTTGTGAAGTTCACAGTTAAGACGAAACCTTTTGAAAAACTGCTGTTACATTATATGATAGGTGTTCTGCTTCAAAGCAACAAAATCCAGACTTATTTTCTGATGAAATCTGCCAAAAAAGAAGTTTGAAGCTGCTTTTTTTACAGTCACAGCATCTCTGTAAGAAAAAGAGCACAGAATGTGCATTTAAGTTGCTGTTCAACTTAAATGATTCGCTGCTCTGTTGCCTGATAGTCAGGCATCTTTTCAAATAATAATGAGGTGATAAAAACCTTGCAGAAGTGGCAGCAAAAATATGGGATGCTTTCATGGAGGCTGTTGATGAGCTTGACTTTAGGAACAAGAGGAGCACTGATGTGAATTCACTCTGAATTATTCAACATTAGGTGCCGATGAAGTGCACACAGAAGAAAAACTGTTATCAAACTCCTACTTCACTTCTTGAGTAGCTTCAGATGTGCACAGAAATGGAACTAGAAGCATCAACAGAATAAAGAGAAATCTGCTGAGTTTGTTGTCCTTAAATTTACTTTATGCCTGCTCTGTTTTTAAAGGGGAGTATTGACGTTTTAATTTTCATGATTGTTCATTCTTACTGACATTTATTTAACTTGTGCTTTCACTGACATATAACACACTGTCTGCATCAGTCACAGAACGGAAAACAAATGTCAAGTGCACAAAACACAAAACGCCTCATTGATTTCTCCCCACACGCTGTTAATGTAATAACTGTTGATCTATCGAATGGACTTCTCTTTTGTTAAATGTTGCAGAAAATCTTTGCTGATTGATCTTTAATATGGAACATCTGTCTCTTCAAGTCATGGCTAAAGATGCTGTTAAGGCACATTATGTGACATAAAAGTTATTTATTTTTGTGTTTACAGCCATTGGACTAAAGCCTCATGCCTGATATTCAGCTGTCACTCAGTAAATAAAATGCTTTAAAAGGGATTTATATTTGATTCAGGTCTGTAGTGTCCTGCGAGTTAAGAAAAGTATGGCTTTTTATGTCCATCCAGTATTGCCTGGAGTGATGTGTATTGTGGATTTTTTTAGGGATCAGGATCATTTGGCTCAGCTCGGTAACTGAGCCGGCCTTTCAGTTCTTAAAAAGCTCACATTTTTTTTGTGGCTTTCAAACAACAACAAAAATTTAAAAAAAGAAAATTGTCTCTCAAGTAGGCAGTACCCGTTGTTCTCAAGGAGCCGGCTCTTAGAAACAAGTCGTCCCTGAATGCAAGACAGCCTGGCTGAAGACTGCACATCAATGATTCAGAGATTGCCCTCCCTGCTGACCACTACAGTAAGATGTTGCATCTGTCAGAACAGAAATAAACACTAAAAATTTTAAAATAAAATCAGATTAAATCTCCATTTAGGGTTAGGCTACTAAAAGTACAAAACCCGACCTGAAAAACCTTCAAAACGTTCACTAAAGCCAAGTTAACCTAACTAACACAGCTATGGCTGAAGCTTACAAAGCTACATAAGCTGCATAGATATGGTTGCTACATAGCTAACATGGCCTATTCTAAAACGAGCACAGCTGAGTTAACTGTGTAGGTTACTTAGCCAGTGCCACAAAGCTAAATCTAAAGCTATCAATGCTACAGTAGCTACATAGATGAGGTAGCTACATAGCTAATTGGGCTTATCCAAAAAAAAATGACAGCTAAGTTAGCTGTGGAGGCTGTGCAGCCAGTGCCACATAGCTAAATCTAAAGCTAACAAAGCTACGTAAGCTTTGTAAACTACATCCGTGCATAAAAGCTACATTATCTACATAGATAAGGTAGCTACATAGTTAACGGGGATTATTCTTACAAACCTACAGTAGCTACAAAGATTAAAGTAGCTACATAGCTAATGGGGCTAATTCTAAAACAAGTGCAGCTGAGCTAGTTGCGTAGGTTGTGTAGACAGTGCCTCATAGCTAAATTTAAAGCTAACAAAGCTACGTAAGCACTGTAAACTACATTGGTATTGTAGCTTAACAGCTGATGTAGCCAAAGCTAAAGCAAACAAAGCTACATAGATAAGGTACCTACATAGCTAATGGGGATTATTCTTAAACGAGTGCAGCTGTTAGCTGCGTAGGTGACATTGCTAGTGCCACATAGCAAATTCTGAGGCTAGCAAACCTATAGTAGCTACAAAGATTAAAGTAGTTACATAGCTAACAGGGCTAATTCTAAAACAAGTGCAGCTGAGCTAGCTGTGTAGGCTGTGTAGCCAGTGCCTCATAGCTAAATTTAAAGCTAACAAAGCTATGTAAGCAATGTAAACTACATTAGTATTGTAGCTTCATAGCTAATGTAGCCAAAGCTAAAGCAAACAAAGCTACATAGATAAGGTACCTACATAGCTAACATGGCTTATTCTTAAACGAGTGCAGCTGTTAGCTGTGTAGGTGACATAGCTAGTGCCACATAGCAAATTCTAAGGCTAACAAACCTACAGTAGTTACAAAGATTAAAGTAGCTACATAGCTAATGGGGCTAATTCTAAAACAAGTGCAGCTGAGAGAGCTGCGTGAGTTGTGTAGTCAGTGCCCCATAGCTAAATCCAGAGCTAAAAAAGTTATGTTAGCTATGTAAACTGCATATGTACTGTAGCTTCATAACTTATGTAGCCAAAGCTAAAGCATACAAAGCTACATTAGGTTATGTTACCTTTGCTAATGCATGATTTGTTTTGGAAGCAGTTATACGAATTGTGGGTTGCTTTAGCTTCGTTAGCTTAAAGCTAATGTAGCTACATTTGCTTATGTAGTAAAAATAAAGGTGCAGTGTGTTAAATTGGGGAATATTAGCAACATTTAACAGTCACATTCTAGATTGCAAAGCTCATTTTTGATGTGTTTCTCTTATTTGCTGCCTTTTGTGATACTGAATAAACATACAAGATGCAAAATTCCAAAATGGCAGATTCCAAGGAGGGGACCCTCCTTATGTATAAGTAGAAAGCTGGTTCAAGGACAGGGCATGATAAAACAGTGTTTTCACTAAGTGGCAACCTCTTTGGTTGAATAATAAAGCCAATGCAAAGAAGTTCAGTTCCTTAAGTGTCCACTTCAGGCTGGCTGCAAAAGCACCAAAAGTCACATCATCACATTGGAATCATTTGTGTCTGTATGGGCACAAACTGCGCGGGGAGTAATTCAAATTGAGGCATAAGACCTTTCAATATGCCGCAGTTTGGCTTTAGAAGTGCCCATCAGTAGCCCTGAGTGACATCAGCAAATAGCTGATGTCACTCAGACTTCATCCAATAATTTCTCGGTCTATGGATGTCAGAAGAGTACAACCATGTGTCTTGATCACAGAGTCTGGTGTAGAGGCAGGATGGGAGGGGCTGCTGAGGGATGAAGGAGGTGCATCTGAAGATGGCATCTGTTTTGGTCTGAAAATCTGCTCCGTAAGTTGCATAGTCTTCCTCTTACAGAGCATTATTTGTATACTCCACTCCTCCTTTGAGCATCATTAGGAAAGAATACAAACAAAGGACATTGAGAGCTAATGGACTGTATTGTTGTCAATACTTAAACGTGAGCTAACACAGAGATGATGACTGAGTCAGTAGCTGTGATTTGTTTGTGTTAGAGCTACATTAAAGTAGTGGGACTGCTGGAGGGCACAGTGTTGACTCTGAACAGACTGACAGCAATGAGCCTTGATATCAGCTTATTAAACTGTTATGGCGAGCACATTAGCAAACAATCACTTTATATTACTTACAGATCCTATACCAGCAGAGCAATATCATCATCCAGTTGGTGCTTGCTCCTACAAGCTCCTGTTTAAGCTAGATTTACACCTGACTGTGACGCTGTTACTTACCTCCACTATAAGGTTTGAATTATAACCCAGAGTCTGATTTAACCCTTTGATACTGTCACTGCATACCTATGAAGCTGCACTGGGCCGTATTTTATCAGGCTGTGTTTTAATTATGTTCCCAGCAGTAACTGTGTTAACTCAGTGATGTATAGTAATGATAGCAAGGCTCTGAATGATGTATGTAACTGAAAAAAGCAGATCACTGAGCTGTTCTCCAGATTGCTTTATGTTTCAACATTATCTCTATAGGAAGCAGAACGTATGTGAGGAGAAAAATAAACTGCTTGAGAGAGGCAATCACAGATACAATGAAGATAACATGATAACACGGAGAGGTTACCCAACCATGTTAGTTTACATTAAATAAGCCTGCACCCATAATGTTAACATGCAAAGATAATTCAAGCTTTGCTTACAGCTCAGTGATGCCTTTTAATTTGACTACTGACCTTGTCCGAGTATAAAAGAACCAGAAAAAGACCTGTTGTGTTGCATAGCTATAGTTTGTCCTCCTGTCTGTCCAAAAGTGCATGACTTTTAAGGTCCAAGGCAATGGAAGCTTTCACACCAGCAGCATGATTTCACTGTGCAAAACTGCAGCTATAATATTTTTTAAACCGTGGTCAGTTTTTCAAGCTTATGCTCCAGATGAGCACACATCTGGCCAGTCACAGTGTGCTTTTGCCTATTGTAGAGGAGTTTTGTGGGCAGACAGAGGAGCAAAAGTGTCCTCTTCTCCAACACCACATCATGTTTGTCCCCATTTCGTGGAAGTGTTTGTCTGGAGCCAGTTCTAAATTGTTTGTTTTTAATCTGATATTATGCAGCCCAGATTAAGACAGGCAGCCTGACATGTCCATGTGAATGTAAATGTGCTATACGCACAGTTAAAACTACTTGGACTCCAATGATATATTTAACAACACAGTCTCCTCTTGCCTCAGATGTACAGCCAATCACTGCTCCTGGCCAATCAGCTCCCTCAAATTTCTCCTCCACCCAGTCCTTTGAAACAAACAGGTGAACCAACTCCTCCTCTTAGCGAAACTCGATTGTGTCCTTAATATTATTCATATTATTTTACTTATAGACTGAATTAAAAGTCAGTCTCTCCTCCCAGTAAACTGAGTGAAGCAGCACAGTGAATGAAACAGTGAGAAAAAGGAGCACTGACCTCCTATCTATGTGTACCTGTGCCTTTATGCACAGACTAGAAGAGAGGCAGAAACCTCAGTTTATCCTCTGCTCTAATGTTTCTCAGTCTACCAGAGGATAGTGCAAAATACGCTGCAGCACAAATCTTTTTTTAGAATGTTAAAAGGTTATTTGGAAAACCATGTAACTCTTGATGTGCACAGAATGCAGTGTCAAAATTTGCATCTAAATTATTTGCATTTTCGTGCTGTTTATTTGTGTCATCCGTGATATGCAAAGGCCTTCAGGGCCAGCTGACTTTTTCAGCACTGGCAGGACTTATTTTCAATTTAGAACCAATGTACTCCAGTGTTCTGAGCATTCAGCGTCAGCTATTTTTGTCACTCTAAGTTGAAAACCTTCAGCTTCAACTTTTTGAGCATGGCTGTGCTCATCAAAGTCACTTCTCTCTAACTTACCAACCAAAATCATGAAAGGGTGGGACATCTTTTTTCAAGGGTAGTTTTCAGGTCTGCAGCTGCTGCCTGTGGAAAGACAGGATTCTTCTACATTGTCTGCATGTCTTCTGCGTGATAGTTTCTTGAAATACAGAAATATGAAGCAAAGAGAGCAATTTTTAAACAACGTTACAGATTTACCAAGGAAAGTAGGGATTCATTTTAAGTAACATGGCAACGATAAGTGCTTGATGAGAAGCGCTCTGGAAGCGAGGGCCTGAGCACTGCTGGCCAAAAAAAGCCAGTGATGGACACACAGCCTTACTCCAGCAATCGCCATGTTGATACCTTCATCCCTTGGGATAAAGGGGCTTAAAAGTTGCCCCACACCTGGGATGCTGTCCTCAAGAAGCTGACAGACAGCATCCCAAGTGTGGTCATCAAAGATGAGACAACCAAACCGGCCTAAGATCAGCCAATAAGACACGTCACAGTAACACCATGTAGTTGAAACATGTCAAAGTAAGACAAAACTCTACTTTTCTGTCGATGAGAAAACACTGAAAGAAAAAAAAACATCATTAATGGGCAAAATGCCATCGGTTTTGATTTTCTTCTGTCTTGAGTTCCTTCATTTCAGCATTTGGCATCCCAATTTTTGTCCAAGTACTGTGTAGCTATCAATCTGACTTTACTGGACTAACAGTTATGTGCTGTGGCCCATTTTGTTACTTTTACTAAATGATAAATTAAAAAAGAAATATAAAGGCATAATACACCATAAAATGAGGTGAGCTGGTTTATATTTTAGAACAGGCAACAATAAATAAACTCTTTATTTGGTTTCTTTAAGAAATGTTGGTGAAAATCTCAGCTTTGCAATAAAAATCGTTAAGCATTGCTCCCAATTTTGTGTGGACCATGTTTTACAAACTTCCTTAGGCCATCTCTCTGCTGGATGACCCTGTAACCACCCAAAATTCATGTCGCCAGCACAGACTCCTGATATAACTGTCTTTTTCTCCATGTCTTTCTCTCCTAGCATCATTTACATCAGCTGCCTCCCACAGTGGGCTTGGTAGGATTTGTATACTTAGCTTGTGTAATAAATTGAGGCAGTGGTACTCAAGCGTACACCATTTTATTTGGAGCAGTGTGTGTGAGCAAAGTGATTCAAGCATATGGCCCAATGAGCTGAAAAAGACAGGTGAAAGCTAGTGAAGTGTTCACCAACATCCCAGAGGAGCTTGAAGCCTTTATATTAGAGGATGTCATTCTGGTAAAGGTAAATATTTAAGTTCTCAATGACCATATCTCTCACAGTAAAGCTTTTCTTTTCCAGATAATTCAGCATCTGGTGCCAAAGGTGTCTCACAATGGATGGTTCAGTCCTAAATTTCTGGCTGCTAACTGCCATCTTTATTGGTACAGAGCAGCTCTATACCTTCATGCAGATCCAAGCGATAATTCAAACAATAAAGTTCTGGATGGAGAAAGTGTTTTGGCCTTTTGCAGGAGAGAGATACTTCAGTCCCTCTGTGTGGGGAGAAAGGATGACTTTCTGGTAAATCCCATCAGCAAATATTCACTCAGTGTAGCGCTGGCATCATTTTCTGTTCTTAACCATCCTTGTTTGCTGCTCTCTCTGTGTTATCGCCCAGTAACGAGCAAGAGAGGGAGTCAAAGTGAGAGGAAGAGTTAGAGAAAGGGCATCATGCTAGCGAGCAAATGTCACATTGTGAGTGCTGGTGCGGGAAGCCAGGTATGAAATTGGATGCTGTGTTCTTTAATTTAATCCCTAGAGTAAACAGAAATGCGGTGAGATTGGATCTACAGTTAGCATCCGCATCAGAAGCTTGTCAATATGCCGAGAGTCTCCGCTACAGCCCTCCTGCTGTACGCTCTCACCAAGCAGAATGAGGCGGAGAGACACATTTTCCCCGTCTCTGTACCTCACTCTGCGACGCTTTCGCTCTACTCTAATCTTCCTTTGAGTTTTCCTCTCAAACTCCCATTCCTTTCTATTTTTACTGTAATCCCACTCTTCTTTCCTTTGTCGTGACCCTCAAGGCTGAAAGCGACTCTCTTTATTCTTTTTCCTTTTGAACCAAAGTTGCTTCTGATAGACTCTTCCTCTCATTTTTCCTTTTTTTGAGAATACAGTATGTCTTTTAGAGCTTATTAAAAGTTTTTGTAGCTCAGGGCAATTAGAAAGAGAAAACTGGGTTATTTACAGTACTTTCAGCAATTCTACCGACTTAACAGACTGTGTGGGAGCTCTCCACTTCTATTATTCCTCAAGACAAATATTACTTTCTGTTGAGTAAGCTTTATATAGGAGTACTTTTAAGATTCTGTGGTGAGTCTTGTATTTTCAAATGGATGAATAACGGGGTTGCTGATTGGTTAAATATTCTCTTTTGATTTCAATAGATTACACAATGTCAGAATAATCATGTCACATATTTAATCTCTTGAAGAATTATAAGAAAAAGGAGGTCAATGTGATGAGTTCATGGTCAGATTCTGGTCTAGTGGGATGGAGGATGATATTGCTTTTTTTTCTGTGTACTGTACTCCAGAAATAAAGTACATAATAGTATATTTATGCACAGTATGACTAAACTTGGACCATTGTTCAGTGGTTAGTTGCCTGTAGAAGGTGTGTGAATGATGGATAGTGAAAGTAATGGTTTACAAAGAAAGGTTGGCTCTGTGGTAGTGTTGTGTATAGAAAATATATAAAAGATGAAAGAAAATAAGGTCCAAGGACCTTGACCACTGCCCTTTGACCTCCAAAATCTAATCAGATTAGACATCGGTGCAAAGTCTGAAGAAATTGGCATTAAGTCTTCTTGAAATATTACAGTAGCAAAAGATGAAAATGAGGACCAATGACCTTGACCTTTGATCTATAGTAGGGGTGTAAAGCCCCTGACTCATCATGATCTAATACAATGTTGATATTTTGGACAATCTTCCAAACTGTCTGATATTTCAAAAGCTGCCACGCTACGATTTCAATTAGATTTGATAAAGGAGCCCTGGGTGTATTACCAGGCACATGTGGCTCACTGTAAAAATAAGGGAACCTTCTGCTCTCTAGATTGTCAGCACAAGGTTCATGTATGGGGTATTTGGGACCTGTTGCACACACAGGTCAGGTTGGGTATGTAAGCATATGCCGCTTTGGCACTTTGCTATACCAACGTTGGTCCTGTCCTGCTCTTGCCACCTGATGGTCATCGTCCAGGTACCCTCCCAGCTGCGCCCTCCATGATGCATGTGCTCGCCCCAGTGTTGGGACTAGCCCAGGGTCCTATGCACCCAGTATATGGTGAGCTGGATCAGGCCCGGGAAAGCATGCCAAAATGAAGCTGCCGAATCAAGAAGTTGCTGAGTACATGGAAGTTGTAGAGCAGTTCACTTACCTTGGCAGCGTAATCCGTCAGTCTGCGAGGCTGAGATCAACTGCAGATTTAGATTTGCACATGGGGTGATGGGATTGTTGGACAAGTCAGTGTGGCATTCCTATTATCTGAGCATGTGAATGAAAGTCAGAGTCTTTCTGTGCTTGGTCCTTCAGGTCTTATTGTACTCTTGTCAGGCCCAGATGTTGACTGATGGCCAAAATTGCAGACTGGACTCCTTTGTGACAACTTCTCTTTAGCACATCTTTGGGTATCGTTGGCAAGACCATGTGTCTAATGCAGTTGTGCTCAGGAGAGTTGGGATGGGAAGGGTCAGCTGCCTGATTGTTGTGCTTTTTTGCTCACACAGGAAGTCTGAAAGTCCTGACTTGTTAACATGCAGGCAAAAATTAAAATCGAGCCATGATGAAACTGTCGTGTTGCTTCCATGCACCAAGTCTGAAATGACTGTGAGGACTAATGACCTGGATATTCAACTTATAACCTCTTCATACAAAAACAGGGCAGAAGACTGGACCCAACTGTCCAGCTTACAGAAAGATTGGAGACAAACAGAAAAATAACAACAAAGGAAAACAGCAATAACAACAGAGAAAACTGATTTACAGCTACAATACCAGTTATAGTAGTAAAGAACATGGGCTATTAGTGATTTCTGTGTTGGGTTATCACCTCTACATAACAATTACAGAGCTATAAAAGAATGTAACATCTCAAATTAAAGGCTTTAGCGTGTAAATGTCTTCTTACTTTTAAAAGTTACATCTTCTTGCACAACAGTTCCTTACCTTTTTCCTGTCTCTGTCTCAACCTTTTATCTCTGTGCTTTGTTTAAATACTCTTATCCTCTCTGTTTTTCATCTCCTGAAAAGTTTCCTGTCAGCAAGAACAAGAAGTGTGGATTTTTACCATCTTGTATGGTTTCATAAGGAGAGAGAGTTTGGGTGGGGAGGCACAGCAGTGTAAGAGCAGACACTTCTAGGAGGAAAAGTCTGATAGTTCGACTAAAGGGAGCTGTGAAGATATTAGGAACCTTTTAAGACTTTGAGCTGTTGGGAAAGACTCCCCTCCCATGTGTAGATATGATCAGATTTAAAAGAGTGTGGGAAAGTGATGCAGAGTCATTTTGGGACAGTTGTTAACTGTGCAAGACTCGCAAGCCAAAGCCCTGAGTGTAGTGAATTATTTTCAATGTTTGGCTCCCAGAGCTCTCATGCCCTACTTTTATATTGGAGAGCGTTGGCTGAGAGTATCAGTGGTGATGGTTCTGTTATTTCCAGATCATCTCTGAGCTGAGTGTAGCCTTGAATTCAAACAATGATGTTTAACACAAACGGGATTATCCTTTATGTTAATATACTGTGGAGTGTATAGAAGAATAACACGCCTGATGTTTGCTGAAAGAAGATGTCCCAGATCCTTCAAAGCTCCATTCTGGATCCGCAAATGAAGACGCAGAGGGGAAAAAGATTTAAACCGTCTTCCTGTCTGCAGTTTCCAATGTGTTGAGTAAAATCCAAAATGTGCAATTTCTCTGGGCGCTTTCAGTTCAACAGTGCTATGAAAAAGTGTTACCCCCCCCTTCCTGATGTCTTATTTTTTTGCATATTTGTAACACATTTTTCAGATCATCCAGCAAACTTCAATATAAGACAAAAATCTGAACAATTACAAAATGCAGTTTTCATACGATAATGTCATTTCTTGAGCGAAAAAAACATCCAAACCTACGTTGCCCCATGCAAAAAGGAATTGCCCCTTTTGATAAATCATGAATTACCTGTGGTTAACCCCTTTTTTTTGAAAGCTGAGTTTAATTTGAATAGCCACATCCAGACCTGATTACTGAGAGACCTGTTGAATAATGAAATCCCTTAAATAGAACCTGTCTGACAAAGTTAAGTAGGCTAAAAGATGTCAAAAAGCAACACATAATGCTGTGATCTACAACATTCAAGAGCAGATGAGAAACAAAGTCAACTACAGCTATCAGTCTGGAGAGCATTACAAAGCTTTTCTAAGGCTTTGAGATTCCATCAAACCACAATTAGAGCCATTGTCCACAAATAGTGAAAACTTCAGACATTGGTGAACCTTCCTAGGAGTGGTTGGCCTACCAAAATTACTCCAAGAGTGCATCTACGACTCATACGGGAGGTCACAAAAGAGCCCAGAACAACATCGGAAGACCTGCAGGCCTCACTTGACTCAATTGAGGTTGGTATTCATGATTCAACAATGAGAAAGAGACTGGGCAAAAATGGCATCCATGGGAGAGTTCCAAGCCCAAACCACTGACCAAAAAGATCACAAAGGCTCGTCTCACATTTGTCACAAAACATCTTGATGATCTTCAAGACTTTTGGGAAATATTCTGTTGATTGACTGGACAAAAGATGAGCTCTTTGGAAGGCGTGCGTCCCGTTCCATCTGGAACAAAACTAACACAGCATTTCACAAAAGACCATATCAACAGTCAAACATGGTGATGGTAGTGTGACAGTCTGGGGCTGTATTAGCAGTTATGAACTAGCAGTGTGGCTGTTTTGGGATCCCCCTGCCCTTCCATGAGCTTATGTGGAAAGCATTAAGCAGGAACAGCACATGTTCCTGCCCTTCCAATGCCGATAAGGAAAGCCTGAGGCAGGGAGAGAAGCAGCAAAACCCCAGAGCTGAGCAGGCATCAGTGACAAGATGTCATTGATTAAGTCAGAAGCAGAATGAAGGAGAAGCTGGGGTGGAGGAGGGTTGCAGTTGCAGAGAGAGCTGCAGATTATAGCCAGGTAAGAGCAGTTTAAATAAGGCAGCCTGAGTGCGATTAGTCACTGTGATTAGTGTGCTTGCGTGAGATCACCTGATTTCCATTGTGGCAGTGCTTGACTCCATGACCTGCCTGAACTAACCCTATATACTTAATTTCATGACCTCAAGCTGGAGTGCACTTGAGTTATACAGCAAGACAGTGATCTGATACACAGGAGCAAGTCCACCTCTGAATGACTTAAAAAGCTGAAGGCTTTGGAGCGGCCAAAGCCTGACTTAAATTTTCTTGAGATGCCGTGGCATGACCTTAAACTGGCCGTTCATGCTTGAAAACTCTCCAATATGTCTGAATTAAAACAATTATACAAAGAAGAGAGGGCCAAAATTCCTCCACTGTGATGTGAAAGACTTCTTGCCACTTATCACAAACACTTGCAGTTGTTGCTGCTGAGGATGGCACAACCAGTTATTAGGTTTAGGAGGTATTTACTTTTTCACATTGGGCCGAGTAGGTTTATTTGGCTTTTTTTCCCTAATGAAATAATCATTTTAAAAGCAGCCTATTGTATTTATTTGGGGTTTTTCTGTGTAATTTTAAAGTTTGTTTAATGACAAATGTGCCAAAATGAAGAAATCAGGAAGAGGGCAAATACATTTTCACAGCACTGTATCTGTTTTTGTCATTGAGAGTTTGCACCTCTGCTAGCTGTACTTCGTGCTGGTTTATTGGTCAATGGTAAAACATTTGCACCCAAGTAGAAGAAAAATAGGTGTTTATTGCTTGTTGTATACTCCAAATTTAATTAAAACTCTTCTTTATTTAAACCATGTTTTTGAAAAATTTGTGAGAAATGTGTTCAGTCTTCAGCTTCTGTTTGAATCGTCTTAACTTCACCATTTAGCAGTTGTAAGCAAATCAGGTTGGACAGATTCTTTGTTTTTATCTTTTATAACCAGAGTTCCTGAAAGGAAAGGCTGTTTTCTGTGATCTGGAAAGGAAGGTGATTTGAGAGAGCTCTTTTCTAAAGAGAGAGGCTCTATGGCTCTTGGACCATCTCTGGGATGCGTTATTCTTCTTTCCCCCTTTGTTAGGCGTCTGGGAAAAGCTCCGGCATTGGTCCCCCAGGTCAATTCTGTCCTCTCATGTAGTGTCCTTGAAACCGTAGACCGTATTTTATGTTTCCTTTTTGCTACAACAAAGATGTGGGAGGGTTGGACATGAGGCTTTTACAAAGATCAGAGTCAAAAACAAGCTAAGTTGTTACCACAGACCCCAAAATGAAACCCTGTTTTTGTCTTTTTCATTGCAGTGGGGGAATCGAGGTAAAATGTAGACAGGATAGTTATCTGGGATGAAAATTCCCCTTAGCAGTATGTGGACTCTATAAATGTTGATATCACTAAAAGTCTGCAACATCAGAATAATAAATGTAGTGCTTTTAGATTAACTAATAAGACACATTAAAGCCTGATCAGAGTAAAAATGTGTCATATAAAACACCCAGGGTTGAAAAGGCCCTTTCAGATTTTGAAAAAGGCTGGTTTATGTCAGCTGTTATTCTGAACTGCGTCCATGTACACACTTGTTCTGAACCTGACTTCCTGTGTGGCTTGAACTACTCTTTCTGCACATGCCTTCCTCTTTAAGTGTGTCTGAAGGCCTTCATGTAGGTGAGTTATTTGGTTGTTTCTCTCCACTTTAAAAGACAGCATTGTTGTTAAGTTGCTGCTGAAAACAGTCCCTGATGTTCAGCTTCAAAATCAAAATCCTTAGTGATGATTAGCATTTGGAGACTTGACAGACTTGCAGTGTCTATCATTGGATACTGAACTAAACTTTTTAGCATTGCTACACCAACAGACAGGAAGGATTGAATTGCTGCTGCTTTGAGAGAGACAAAGCTGTAGTCTGCTTCTTTAAATCATCCAGGATTAAAGACAAGTGAAATATGGATTAAAGCACACCTTTAGCAGGGTAGATGTTTGTTTCTTTTGAATCTGATTTGAATGAGAAATAGACAAGCACTCCAGCAATTAGCCTGCCCCTTTAACTTATGGTGAACTCTTGTTAGAGTGCACCTGCTCGTCTCTGTGCCAAAGTAGAGACACAGAAATTGGGGGTTAAATTTACTGTTGTCTTGCTAAAATCTCTCTGTCAAGGTACCTTTAACGATGCATAGGCCACAGTGGCTGATAGATTTGGGAAATTTACGATGACAGACTATTGAGATGAGCTGTTTAGTGTTTTTTTTTAAATCCTCATCGTGTTAGAGGGGTGGGCTAATTCCCCATAGGGACCAAAGACTTCATTGGCTGTTTTAATTGTCCGACCAGCACTTGCCTCAAGTCAACAACCAGAGGTTTTGTTGCATTTTGGTTGCATAACTTCCTCAGTTACACCTCCTCCTTGTCAGGTTTAGAAGAAGAGATCTCAGGTGTCTTACATCCACTGTAACCTTCTCAGATTTCCTTTTCTTCCTTCTATCTTTGGACACGACCGACTCATTTACCATTTTGATTAGAGCGCTCACACACTGTATCACTTTCTCTTCCCCCTGTGAAGTAAGATGCTGCCCAGTCCCAGAGCCTAAGTGGAGGATTAAAGAGATGTTTCGTGCCTCTGTGAACAACGTCATTACCCCCGTGCCTGCATATGTGGGTCACTAACTGTAGTACACGGCACATTAAATGCCAACGGTCCAACAGATGCCGAGACGAGGCCTGCGATTGCACTGACAAAGAGTGAGAGCGTTACATTACATGTCACAGCTGCCCCTCCTTCACTCCAGGGATTTTTCATCCACAATAGATGTCCGTACGCTGCTAACGGGATCAGCCACATGCTGCTGTACACAATTGCTCTCCAGCTCACTGCCCAGCGACAACAAATGAAAGAGTAAAGACTTTCTTTCTACGCATGGACAAATGGTTCTCTCTGCCTTTATCGCAGGATTACACAAATCGTTATTTCTTCATTTTGGTGCACCCCCTGCTTTACCCTTGATTTTTTCCTTTACCCTCACCATCCCAAGAGGAGCAATTAAAGAGCAAAAGGTCACCAGTTTGTGACCGAAGAGTTTCCCTGTAATGCAAATCGAGTGACACAGGCTAAACTCTTCAATACAGCTCGCCTGGAGGCCATTTATAACCAGTAGCGCCTATTTGTAAATCCCAGGGGCCCTTAAGATGATGTAAAGCACTGCCAGGTGCTCTGATATGATTGAAAAAAGAGGAGGAGGAGGGAGGAGATAGCAGGAGATCTTGTGAATCGATTGCCCAAATGATGAAGCCTCGGGTATTTATTATTTAGTCGTCTCTGGCTCCCCGGCTGGAGGTGCAAGTGAAAGGCGAAATAAATGTTTTATGGAGCAATTAGGGGTCCTCAGGGTGCTTGGAGCCCCTTCAAAGTGATGAGGGATTTTCACCAATTTTCACTGTCATACTTCATTATTATATAAATCTTTTAGAGCAAAACAAAGCAGTGACAGCAGAGCTTTTGAAGATTTCTGCTGAGACGGCACGTTTGAAGACAGTGCTGCTTAGAGAGGACTCATAAGAGACTCAGACATGCACTCACATCCATGTATGCAAGCACACGCGCGTACTGACATCTCTTTTTATCCGTAAACTCTTTATTTTTGAATATCTGAGGAAAAAATTCAAAAGACATTGCATTTAAATTTCCTGTTCTTCTCCACCCACACGACACAAAGCTGATTGCATTCTCCCTCCTCCATGTTTACCTCCCATTGTGCCTTTGGGGGTTCACTGTGAAGGTGACAGAGAACAAGTAGAGGATGCAAAGAAACCTCCCTTGTCATTAGGGTTAAATGGAGGGCTACGCAAATGGTGCCTATCAGATCCTGTCACATTAGAGTCACAGTCACAGTGAAGGGTTGTCACTGTCCGCCCACATCCCATTTCTACCTTCATCCATCTCTGCGTCCCATGGGTTCCTTTATGGTGCAAGAGAATTCATCCATCTCCATAGCAACCAGTACCAGGTGACAAATCGGGATCTGGTCCTTCCCCCCTCCTCTGGAGACCACATCATTTAATGTGTCCTATTTGTTCTGGAGCCGATAAGACCTCAGAGGGAAACTGCTGGCTGGACGCATCACATATCATCAGAATTATATGACCTTAACATTTTTATTATGGTGGTGATTTATGGCAGCATTAGTGGGAAATGGGACATGATTAATATACAATAATGTCATGGAGATATGTGAGGATGAGCATAGATTAGCTTGATCCATATTAGACTTTTATACAGACCAATATTTTACCTTCACAACCACAACCAATTCTAATTGTTCCATATCTACATATGTTCTCCTGATCCAAGAATGAGCTATATATTTGAGGTCAAAGGTCAAGGCCCCATTTGGCCCCATGACCTTCCCTTGTTTGTGAACATGATATTCTATGAATGCTTCAGAATTACACAAATGTAAACTCTGATTTTGGAGGAAATTCGTTTTTAGATTTTGGAGAATTTAATTGGAATTTGGTTTAGTGCTGTTTTTTTTTTTTTTTTTTTTTTACAGATATTTCAGGGATTTAGTTTGGCTGTTTGGGGGGATTTCCATGATTTTCACGAAATCCTGGTGAATTTGTGATGTTTGGGGAATTTGACAAGAATTTGAAAAATTTCACGAATTTTAGGGGAAGATTTTAATCCGAATGTTAAGTTTTTATGACTAAGTTTGACTGAAATATTTGGGGAATATTGAAGACATCTTGGGGTACTTTTAAATGGGGCACTTTACAAAATGGTGAAGAATTTACACATAATTCAATTCAATTCAATTCAGCTTTATTTATATAGCACATTTAAAACAACCACGGTTGACCAAAGTGCTTCACTGTATAAAAGCAGAACAACAAACAAGAATACACCACTATTAATTAGTAAAATTAATAAAAGTCTAAGATAATTTATTTGAAATTTTAGGGTATATGCTGGGATTTTGTAATTTTTGGGGATGATTCGGGGATTTGCTAAATTTTTATAGACATTTTCATGTTAATTTGGGAAATGTATTTGTAATTTTTGGGGATATTCATTTGAAATATGTGGGTAATTGGCCTTAATTTTTTTTTAGCTATTTTCACACAATTTTAGGGAATTCATTTTCAAATTTTGGGGGATTTAATTGGGAATTTGGGGTAGGGTTGTTGAAATTTTTAAGAATTTTCATGGAATATCTGGGCATTTGTTTGGATGTTTGAGGAGATTTTCAATCATTCATGAAATTAGTACATTTTGAGAATTTTATGAGAAATTTTAGGGAGAATTTGCTTTGAAAATCTTGGGAAATTAATGTGGAATTTGGGGGTATTTTTACCCCCAGTTTACATAACATTTAATGAATATTTGAACAAATTGGGTACTTTTAATAGGATACCTTGCAAAAACATTACAGATTAATCACATAATTATTTGGTCATTTCTTTGATATTTTATAGATTTTTTGTGGATTTAGGAAAGTAAAATTTTCTAAAGAAATTTCAAACTTTTAGTGGAAATTTTGTTCATGCTTTGCCTCAACAAATTCTTGTTGTCCATCTTTAAAATAACCACAAAAACGACTACACCATCCCTCTCTCAGTGACTGACACCATTTCTTACTGACTGAAGATCTCGTTTTAAAGCTGATCCATTGCTGTATCTGCAGAAAGAGATTTTCAGACAACATTTTGGAAAGAGTAATTCAGGTTCAACGGTAAGACTGAGTTTTACTTATCAATTCCTACTCATCCAAACTACGTGGGAGAAACTAAAATTGCATTTCAAACAAAAATTGCCCAACTAAGAAAAAATATCTCTAGAACTCATAAAGTTCTTCCCTCAATAACTTTGTGAAACTTAGAAAAGCGAGGAAGTGTGTCCCCCTCGCAGTGAGTACACTGGAGCATTTAAGGTGCAGGCAGATGAGGAAGTTGACAGCCTGGCTTTGATAATGCACTCTAGGGTGAACCTGCTGTCAGAGCAGGTTTTTGTCCCCATGCATTTGATAGCGGTCCTGCATCTGCCTGGCACTGAAGCACCGACGTGTGCCTGAAGATCACAGCACAGCCAAAGTGGGCTCGGAGTTCTCATCGCTACAGGAGCTAGCAGGCAGAGCAGGTGACAGAGTTTAAAGTGCAGCTTGTGGGGTTTCTTAAGAGAAAAGTTGCTGCAGAAAAATGCAAAGATGAGGGATATATGAGGCTTGAAGGATGGGTAACAATTTGAAGATGCAGTGTCAGAAAAAATAGTTGGAGTTTTATTGTCTGGAGAATCTGCTGTGGGGCTTATTCTGGTTTTATAATGCAAGCTACCATAACATTTGTAATAAAAGTCACCGCTGTATATTAGACTCAGTTTTTTAGGGGGTCTTCTAGGGAGAAAAGGTTTCAACTTCTGTGAAGATTTCTTTTGCATTCATTGAAATCCACAGTGTGCACTTTCTTTTCTGTTTTATTGCTCTTTCTAGCACCTTCTGTTTCACCATGAGGAGCTGCCCACCTCTGCTGGTCTCTTATTATCTACTTTCAGGGTCTTTTCAATCAAACAAAAACTCAGCTCAAGAACTCAGAGTACAAAAACTTTCTTTTAAAGCATGATTATCTCCAAATAAAAGAAAAGGTGTTAAAGAGTGACAAAACAGGCTGTACACATTTACTGAGGGCAAATTTTCAGTCACATTAGGCCACGTGCTTTTAAAGATAATGAAGCAAACCACATGAAAATAACATCGCAGACTATGGAAAAACCCAACAAGAGTTAATATGTCACTTCCCACCCCACACCACACTGTAAAAAATGATTGGGGAAAAACTTTTTTGAAATTGCTTCAGTTACATTAAGTTTTTTTTCAACTCAAGTTAACAACTTGCAAGAAGATAACTTCAGTTGCAACTTGTTAACTTGAGTTCAAAAAACTTAAACTGTTCATTACACTTGAAGCAATTTTCTTGGAGTTTTTTTTCCCATTTTTTATTTTTATAATATAGTAAGTGCAATAATTCTGCCACCAGTGGCCAATGCTAAATACCATTTTGTATCCCACAATGCTTTGTAACAGGCTGTGACAACCAATGGCAGGCTTTTCCTTTGTCGTGTCATGCTTTATCAAACTGCGCCACTCTTGTTTGCGTATCCTGATTGAGATTACCTGAATAACTCATACTGGAGAAAAAAGGAGAAAGAGAGCCTGTGATGTGGCCCTCTGTGTCAGTGTAGACAGGAACTGCTTTGAATAATGGCAACAATAGTGCCAATACAAAGAAGATTTTTTTGTAAATATGTCAGTATCTAAGATTTTTTGGGGGTTTTTTTTTTGGTCACAGAATGATTATTTTTGCCTTTTTTGGTCCCCAAGAGTTCTGAGAAAAAGTTTGTGCAAGAAAAATCTTAGTCATTGTTGTTTACTGTGTGTCTCACATAAAAATCTTTCAGGTTTTATTTCCATTGTTTTTTCTTTTTCCTTATAGTCCCATATGTTTTTGAATTGAAGTTACATTTCTGCGGCACAAATATTCTTAAAGCCTAGCTTGTCCTGATAAAATGTCTAAAGACTGTGCACCACATGGTTGATGTTTTACATGTTGATGTTCAACTCTGCTTGTGTTCAAATACTCATGATCAGTGATAGACACAGGGTATTTCTGCCAATTTTTTCAAGATAAATGTTCCCACCTCTTTTCTTGGTAAGTAACATTTATTTTGTAGGAGAAACAACAGTAAGTTGAGTATATTCAGCAGCAACTCTTATATAAACGCAAGAGAGAAATGTAACTCTACATGACATGTACATGTAGAAAATGAAACATTAGAAGGCCTGAACATGTGTTTACATGCACAGTGAGGAAGTTCAACTTTTTAGGCACATGTTATGACATAACTCTGGCTGAACTGGCTCAGGTGGCTCAAACATGTAGAGCTGGTAGGTCCATCACAGCAGACAGATGAGCCCTTAGTCTTTTTGTTGATTCTGAAACTTAATTTTATACAGTTTAAGATGTTTGTCATGGCTGAAATGTGGCCTGGCAGTGAAAAACACAATCTTCTGTCATACGACAAGCCTAAAATCCATATTTTTGTGCATTTGCAGAGATTTAAATAGATGGAAGTGCTTTTAAAAAACTAAAAAAAAGAATCAGTCCATTGGTCGCAGAAGGATATCTGATGTTGCCCAGTTTTAAGATGAAAAGAAAAAAGTACTGAAGAACATCTCATACTTCGAATCTTTTGGTGATTTGAAGCAAGTTCTTCATTTTTGTAGGTTGTCATGATTTCCATCCAAATCCTCTAAATTGGAGAAGGAGGATGTGTTCCTGCAGGAAACAGAAGACAGTACATGAAAAGAAGCCATCCTTCATTATCATCACAATATTTCTGCTCCTTTCCTCAGATTAGAACAAGTTCCTCTGATTGGACAGGAGCGCATCATCAAGCCTCTGCAGCAGGATTATGGCCAAGATGATGAAAAACTGGATGTGAAATGTACGATGAAGCAGGGGGATTATGAGGGATTGTACTCTATTCTACTGTAACGGTTCAATCGCTGGCTGCATCTGGATAAAGCCCTTAACCCCTTCACATCCTTACTTCTTGGTGTTTGGTACCATTGGAATCCTTAATCAGCGTGTTGGTGTAATCTGGGAGCACTGATCAGTCTGCAGTGACGTATTCCCACAGTCGTTCTCACGATGACGTCTCTGAAACTTGAGACATGCTGTTTGCTGTGTAGTAATCAGTGTTTGGCAGTTTTAATCACAAGCCTTTCCTGCCAAGCTTTTAAGCTGGTGACGGATTCTCATTCACTGATTTTCAAGAGTATAAATAAAATATTCCTTTTTTTAGCTTTGACTTGTTCCGGTCTTTGCTCTTTGCCTGAACATTTTACCACTCGGCAAAACACGTCCCAAGACTCTCACAATGCTAGTTCTAACAAATACAGCCGTCGTTGCAACCATCATCCTTTAAACTGACCAGCATGGCTCATCACATTTCCATTTTACTTAATGATAGATCTGGACTTTTGCATCCTTGCTAATTCGTAAACTTGCATCTTGGTGGATACCAAAGCAAGCAAACATTTCACCAACACTGGCTTCTTCAGCAGTCAAAGACTGTTTACCAATAGGGTGGTAATCGTGCAGGTATTTCAACATTTGGTTCAGCAGTTGCTACTTCTGCGAGGTGTCCCAGAAGGATGATATCACCCTCGTGCACTTTTAGGCGGGGCAAGTGGGCCCTGCTCCAGAGCAAGACCATTCTGGGCATAGCTCTGCATAGCCTGGTGCAGCCAAACTGGTGACTAAAAAGTAAATCAGCACAGCTTGGTTTGGATCAGCGCCGCCAAGCCATTGTGGAAAAGCACCAATGGAGTGTGACGTAACTGCTAGGCCATCTGCCCCCCACAAAACGTTTCTTTATGCTTCTGAAAGTGTGGGCCAGGGAGGTACTGCAGGTGGGCTGCAAGAGGCCATTTACTATAAATAAAAAGCCTAACCTTTAAAATAAGCCTAATTTAAAAAAAATGAAGCAGTGTTTGATATGATGATAAAATAATTTTAAGTTTCAGAATCAAATAAACACAGCCATAAAATGCAACTTCTATGTCAACTTTTTTTCATTTATTTTCTATGATGTACAGAACTGGTTTCATGGTTTAACTGGTGTTTGATTAACCAGTGACACTGTTAAATAATTGACTATAGCACACCATGATTACAAGTAGTCATCAGTTCCTTTGGGGACATTAAGGTTTCTAGAACATCATTTGTAGGGTCACAGAGTTCATTTAAAGAGATGAATATTAGAAAATAAATTAAAGGTGACTTTACAGATGCCTGAACAAAGCATAATAAACACAAGGGGCTTGTTAATTGTACTTTTTGACTTCGGACCATGTAATACTAACATTAGGGAAAGGCTGTTTTATAGGATTAACTTTGCTAATAATCTTTTTGCTTGTCACCGTGTCAAAAAGATGTCATAAAGCATTTTAACAATGTTTAAAGCCACCTTTTGTCAGCCTGATCAGCCCTGTGAGTGTAGCTGAGAGTTATTTCTAATTTAATGAAAGCACCTGCGAGTATGATGTAAACAATATGAATGCAACCATGTATGCGGTAATGAGTACAGGGATGAGGTGCTGCTGATGGCTAGAGTACAAGTTGTGTTTCATGTTGAGTGTCTGCCTCGAGTGTCATGCAGGTGTATCTGTGATGGCAGCAGTATCCCTTGTAGTATTTTTACATGTTTTTACAGGTTTAAGGAAACTGTATGTGTGTGTTGTCTTTTAGCTAGAAAAGATGAAACATTTCTATTCAAACCTGCTGATTTTCCATATATCCATTACCTGTATCGCTTGTCCAGTTCTTGTCTGTGCTGGAGCCGGTCTTAGCGGTCTGTGTGCAAGAGGCAGGATACACCCTGGATTCATCGCCAGTCAAACATATCCCTTTCCCACCAATCCAGTTCCAGAGCAGGAGTCAGATTTGACAGAAAACTGGTTCTCTTTTCCATGGGCTGAAGTTGGCCAGGGATCCATGTTAGTCAGTGAACACCAGTGGGCACTGTCTGTTTTCTAAGAAACAGACAGTTTTTGTAGCTTCCTCCAGCTTTCTTTGATCTTAATCTAAGTACAAGGGCACTATTCTTGGTTATTTGTACATTTCAATCCTGCTCCACGTCACAGATGTCAGCACGCAGCCCCCAGCATAAACCAGTTTTTCCAAGGACCTACAAGCAGTTGTAGCCATGCTGGAACCAGTTTCTTGCCTAAAGCCAGGAAGAACAAATAACTTCTGCTAGATTAAGCACTGGCTCCAAACCAGCCTCACTGCTGGCTTGATGGAAAAGGGTGTCAGAGGGCTGACATATAGACAACCAACCAGGAACACTAATAGTTACTAGTCACACAAGCATGTTTTTGGTCCATGGGAGGGTGCCATAGTACCTGGGACATGCAAACTCCATAAAAGGCCCAGTCTGATCAGTTGATTTTACAGCATTTAGAGTTAATACTTTGCAGTATCAGACTGATGAAGAACACATCAGTACTCATCATGTCTTTCTGCAGTTTTGGAAACAAATTGGGTTAAGGTAGTCAGCAGCAGAACAACTCAACTCAGTTAAAATCCTCAGTTTAATCATCCCTCAGCCTTTTGTCTGCCAGGTGTAAAGAACCATTTGGCTTCTCTCTCCCAGCTCTTTTTGCATTCACCAGTCATGCCTGTGATGCATGATAAAAAACAGACTGTTCTGCTTACATCTCACCAATCTCTTTCTGGTTCTCTCCAAGTTGCTGTTGTCTCGCTCCTTCAAACCACAGAGCAGCAGGCTTTTTGTTCCCCCCTCTGAGCATCAAGCCTTGAAGTGTTGGAAACCAGATTTTGGAGTGCAGCAGAGTCTTTACAGCAGCACAGGTTGACCTCTGCAGCCTGTAGTGTCTCTCAAGCTCAAGCACACCAACCTACACCCTCCGTGGTTCTCTGTATCATCCTGTCTGTGTCTGCAGAAAATTCTATTTCCCTGTTTCATCGATGGATTTTCACTGGAAATCCCTGCAAGGTGATGCTCAGGATCTCTGTGCTGACTCTTGACTCAGAAGGGGAGTGGTGGAAAGAATGAAGAAGTAAAGTCGCATGAAATGAATTCCTTCTGTTAGTGTTTCCTGCCGTGAGGGTTTGAAGATCCTTCACGCTGAGCTCCACAGTTTTGGCCTCACTTCAGAGGTGGTGGTGACGGTGGGGGTTGTGAGTGGTGCTCACAGCCATGTAGGACCCTTGGGACAGAGAAGGTGATGCTGAAATAAACAGAAGAGCAGGTAGAAAAGTGGAGTAGGAATTGATTTTGAGTAGTGTGGACAAGTGTTTCATGTTCTCTTAGTTGTATTCCTCAAGGAGATATTCTTGGAAAGTTTGCATTCTGGGTTTAATTAAGTGTGAAATTGCAGGTTAGCAAGCAGCGGTACCTTTCCATGTGAGGAAAACTGGTCTCTAAATGGGCTTCTGATTTTTCCTTTATAAACTTCATGTCTTTTCTATCAGTTAAATCACACAATTTCATCCAAAATAGAACAGTGTTGGCAATAACACATTACATCATAATCTGTCAGAGTACTTGCGTATGTTTTTGTTGTAATCTATAACATACCAGTTCTGTAATTCAAGCAATTCTTTATTTAGTTACTTTATCATTTAAGACAGCCATTACAAAAAAATCTGTATTTTCTTTTCCATTTGCTCCAGATAAAGAACATCCCCTAAGCGTGTGCACTGTTTCTGTTTCTCTCCCATTTTGAGCACATACATTAATGTGCACAAGTTTAAGGCATGTAGGGCGCTAAAGATTTACTGTGGGGCCTGATGTGCTATGACCTGGGTGGAAATACATCTGTGTCACTCCGCAGCCAAGGTCAAGCTCGACAGAATTTTTTTTGAATGGGCCTTTTCACACCCTGCAATAAGCACAGAGACGGCTGGCAGTTTGGGCCCTTGTGACATCCACAGCACAACCAGGGGCTTGCGGCAGCCCTAGTACCTGCTCCTAGGAAAGACAAATGTGGACTTACTCTTAAGAATTGCATTAACTTGTTACGAACAACTGAGTTAAGTCGAAGCAATTTTTTGAATAAGGTCCGCAGTGCAGTAGTTCCCAAAGTGGGGGTCAGGACCCCCAATTTGGGAGGCGAGAGATTTAGAGGGGGGTCATCAGATGCCTTCCAAAAAAGAACTAATATATTTAAATTGTATATTTTACCCATTTCTGTAAAATATATCAGCATGAAATTAGTCAAATGTACGATAAAAACTTTTGGTGAGATTTCTGCTGAAATCAAGCTAATGTTAAAAAATCTTTAAAAAAATAAGTCTGCACATTACTATTCTTGAATGTGCATGGCTGTGTTCAACCAGCTTTATCCACCTTAAGGGACACTGGGGGTCCCTGGTTGCTGGCACAATTATTTTGGGGGTCAGAGTCTGAATAGTTCAGAGCCCCTGCCCTAGGCTGTGCTTACTGTGTCCTATAGGTGTGCATTAGTTATTTTTTCAACATATTTTTTTTCCCGTGCCTTTGGTAATACACAAGGACATCCAGAGCAAGACTGGGCTTGTGTCAGTCTTCTTTCCCCCCCTGGATGGTACCCTTTCTTGCCATGTCTTTGCCTTACATCAGCCTCAGTTTTTGGCCCAAACCTGCCTATATCAGTACTGTAGCTGTGTGTATGCAAAAAGGTAAACCTAAAATTGTGTCAGTGTGTATGTGTAGCTACTGTAGCTTTTTTATTTAGATGACAGAGACACAGCATTTCCTTTGAGGGAAAAAGTCCTCATTATGTTGAATTTTTGGATCAAAGACACAACATCATGGTGAAATGTAAGTTCAAGAGCCTTTTTTGTATAAATGTCATTCAAACAGCTTTGCCTAATACTGTACAGTGTAGTACTATAGAGTTCACTGTCATATTGAAAGCATAACAAAGAGCTTAAACAGCAGCAGTTTCACCTATTAGTTGGCTGAAGAGTTACAAAGTATGGGCTGTAAACTGGGATATGCAATGATGGTAGAGTCAATACGTTCAAAGTTAGTCACACATTAGGCTATGTGCCATCTGGACAATATAACAGACATTTATAATGAGCCACAAAAAAATTCAAATATTAGTCATGCAAAGACTTCATGGTCAAGTGGAAGAAAAGCTCTCTGGTGTGATGAGACCCAAATGATGCTTTATGACCATCAGACAAGACACCAAACATTTCACATTGCCACAAACACACCATCCCCAACTGTGAAGCACAGTGGTGGCAGCATCATGTTGTGGGGATGCTTCTTGGCAGTCAGCCCTGGAAGGCTTGTAAAGGCAGAGGGTATTTTGAATATGGCGAAATATTGGAAAATCCCGGAGGACAATCTACTATAGTTTGCAAGAGAACTACAATTTGGGAAAATAGTTATTTTTTCAGCAAAAAGTTGAAAGTTCTGGAGGGCGGATCAAAGCCTAGACCTCAGTCCAAGAGAGAATTTGTGTCTGGACTTGAAAAGCACTATTCAAGTCCAGCCAAAAGTGCATCTACTAAATACTTTCTACTTTGTAAAAATCTGCTTTCGCTTTGACATTAAAGAGGATTTTTTGTATTTTTTGGTCAAAAATACCAAATGACATTGACCATGATTGATTTATAAAATCAATAAAAGGGTAAAACATCCAACTTGGTGAATACTTTTTATATAATTAATAACTGTTTCATTTTTGTGTGACTATTTGATACATTGCAGATTCCATTTGTTCCATGTGGACATATGCTTTGTAAATGGGCTTACATAGATTTATATATAAAAAAAAACTCTTGTCTTTTTATTTAAAACCCAGTTTAATTCAACAGGAAATGCCAGCAGCTACATTTTTCTTTCCCTATTAGAAGCCTCACCGAGATGTTCTGTCCAGACCAGCTTAAAAGAAACAAACTAGATGTCCAAAGCTGCATATGAGCATTAACTGTCCCTGCACACACAAGCTCACACATTTGTAGCTTATGTAGCGTCCGGACTCCTACATCTACCTCTGAAAGCCTGCAGGGCTGCACAAATGATGCGAAGCGGCAGCTCTTTTTAAGATGGCTGCTTTAATTTCTCCAGTTGACGGGAGCTCTTTGTCAACAGGTTATTATAGCTCTCGTAAATTGGCTGGGCTGCACATTTTTCTGGGTCTAACTAGTGAGCTAGAAAGCTCCATTCAGATGAGATAAAGCCTGGCGGACAGCATTGGAAGCAGCGCCTGGTTTTATCTGTGGAAGAAATCAGCTTGCAAAGTGGATTTCTATCAAGGTTACAACTGAATGCATCTTTCACCCTGCAGACTCTTCCCGCAAAAGAAGGTTTATTTATCACTGGTGATATTTTGGACTGTTTTATATGCATACTCTCTGTGTTTTAGTCAGATGACCTTACAGTAGGGTGAGCTGGAGCTGCTGCGTGCTGGCTGAGTGTCTGTATCAGCAGCTAATCAGAGCCTGTAGCTTTAGCTGTCATCGCCAATCAGGGTTTGAGGTTTGATGGGGCATCAGATGTATGATCTCCCCACCCCCCACCCCCTCATCCCCTTCTCCTACTGAGCTGTGTGCCTGCTGATCAATGCAAGAGAGGCTTTTGGGAGAGAGGAGGAAGCGAGGGGTTCGATAACACTGTGTGCGGTGTGTAATCTCATCTGAGAGGCTGTCATATCAGACAGGGCTGCTGCATCTACATGCCATGCTCTCCCAGAGAGGCAAATTAGATTGCTGCAATTAGATCGACGTCTGTCCAGTTTGGAGTCTGGAGCCTCACTAATCATGTCTGGACAGTGTGCATTTTTGATTTTGTACGAGAGTAGATTAATGTGGTAGAATGTCTGATGATTGGCTCTTTAAGAGCTATGATCAGTTTTTTTTAAGGCCCTTGAAAAATAGACATATCACATCCAGAACTCTTTTCACATGTCCCTTTGACTTCACCTTCCTGGGAAGAAATATGTCCCCTTTTGCACTTAGAGGAGCCTCATTTTTTCTAATGGCATGGATTAAACAGTGGATTAAAAGTGCTATAAACTTTCCCAAGAGACTTAATGTCCATATTTAGAACTAGGGATGTTCCCAGGGACTAGTTCTCTGTCGACTAAGTGAAAATCTGAATTCAGACCAGTCCAAAGGTAAGAAAACACTCAAAAAATTTAAGAATTTTAATATAATTCACTTAAGATGGATGGAAGCATGCCTTGTTGATGTCGTGATGAGCTTTGTTGTCTTCAAGACCAAACGTGAAGTTTGGAGATTAGTGTTCTGCAAGCATACACATGACTCCAGCAGATATACCAGTCTAACCCAACAAAGCTTTCGTACAACTCCATCTCCTTTTTCTTGAAAAAAATGCTGCTAAGCATCATCCAAGTTCTCTGCTGGATCAATAAGGACTTAGACTGATAAGGAGTTTCAACATGGATCAGTACCAAAAATGAATAAATGATCCCCCCCTCTTTCACTGACCAAAAGAATGGCAGCTGAAATTAGTTTCTTGTAAAAAAGTGACAATGCTCAGCCTTCAAGACATGATGAGGGGCTTGGACGTCCCTAAGGATCTTGGGGTAGAGTTGCTGCTCCTTTGCAGTGAAAAGAGCCAGATGGTTTGAGCATCTGATCAGATGCCTCTTGGTGTCCTCCTTTTGGAGTTCTTCCAGGCATGTCCAACTGAGAGGAGCCCTGGGGTAGACCAAGAGCTTACTGGAGGGATTATGTATCCCTTCTGGCCTGGCATTGGGATCCCCTAAGAGGAGGTAGAAAATAGTGCAGGTGAGAGACGTCTGGGTCAACTTGTTCAGCCTGCTGCCATCAAAACCAAGCCCTGATTAAGTGGTTGACAATATGAAAAATGTATTGAGTCATACAAGATGCCATGAATGTTTACATACAGGGCCTATCAACCAGAGCTGCAGCAGGTCTACGGTTACCACCCTGCCTCATTGTGGGCCGTCATATTTAGAATTAATTACAATTCATTAAGCTGTCTAGCAATGTTCATGCCCTCAAGCAATGGTGACAGTATGTTATCATTAAATGGACCAACCACATGCATCCTTAATATTTTCAAGCGTTAAATTAAAGACTCAGTTATAGGAAGTTTCACAAAGTCCATCTGATTTCTTTAGCAGTCAGATCTATCACATACAATCCATTTGTACGGTAGAAAGTAAGAAATGTAGTTTCTTTTGTATGCTGCTGATGAATTTGCTGGAAATATACACCATGGCATTGGTTTTAGACTTAAGAAATAATTATATAATGGTTATGACTCTCCTTTTTCTAATCAATGGGAGCAACCATCACAGAGCCACTAGGATTGAAATTTGAGGTTTTGTCCAAAAAGCTGAAAAATAAAGGAATCAGCTCATCTTAAGGCTTGAAGCATCAAAGAAATAATCAAAACAGTATTTCAGAATTCAATAGCATCTCCCTCTGACCACTGTTTATCAGCCTCTGGGTGCAGCATGCAGACACTAAACACTGAAATGGTCTTAAGTAAAGATTTTTCCCCGTTGCTCATGTTTTTATCTGAAGCCTCTGGCTGAGTCGCCTCCCTTTCTGCTGGCCTCATAATGAAACAAATTTATTTAGACTCTGGCTCTAATGTGCCTTGATCTATCAATTCTGTCTCCCTTCTTTAGTCCTGCCAGGCTGGTGCTCTCTCACTGGAAGGCACAGAGCTCCCTTGGATTCAAGTCATTTTGCAGGGCAGTTTGTTTGACTGTGTGATTACCATAATGGTGAAAATGGTGAGACGGGAAAGGGATGGGGAAGGGAGGGTTTGTGGGGGAGGGATGGGGTACAACCAGGACTGTTTTTTCTCTAATTTTTCCATGTGGTCATTAACTGAGTGGGGGGTAAGGAGTGCAGGGTTGGATTTGAATTCTGGTAGTCATGGCAGCAAGGTAGTCAGACGGATGAATTCAGCAAAAAGGAATGTTTTCAGTCGCGTGGAGTTGACCCTTTGGATAAAATGTTCTTTTTGAAATAAAAATCAACAGTGCCATTGCTGATAGTGGAAGTATGCCTTTGCTGAGACTTCAGGCAGTATAGGAAGATATATTTTAATAAGAAGAATTTTAAATTAAATGATCATATCACATGATTGAAAACTACAGAAAAGTGTTCTGTGGTAAAACTGTTTTCTCTATTTTTGTTTCAAGGTTAGGGATGGAATTTGATCTTCAGCCAAAGGAAATATTGTAAGTCCAGAAATAATTGGATGTGTATTGTCAATGACAAAGGGCTAGCTACAACTTTGAGGAACAGACTTTCTACCACCTTTCTCTCACATCAAAACAAGGTCTGTCTTTGGCTATTCGACATACACTGTGGACAAGAGTATTCTCACGCCTGACCATTACACCAACATGGACTGTAATGACATCATATTCAAATACATGTACCTTAATATGCCCCCCCCCTTGCAGCTATTACACCCTCCACTCTTCTTGGAGACTTTCTTCAAGATTTTGAAGTGCTTCTGTGGGAATTTGTACCCATTCATTCTGTAGAGCATTAATGAGGTGAAGCACTGACGTTGGATGAGACGGTCTGGCCCCCGACTCCGATCAAGCTCATCCCAAAGGTTCTTGATGGGGTTTAGTTTAGGGCACTGGACTTCATCAAACCGTGTCTCTCTAAACCCAAACCCTGAAGAACAGCCCTATATTATTATCCCTTCTCCACCAAACTTCACAGTTGGCCCACTGTGAAGTGTCAGACAGTTAACGTTCTCCCTTGCCAAATCCAGACTCACCCATCTGACTACCAAACAGAGACGTGTGATCCGTCACTCCACAGAACACATTTCCACTGCTTTACAGTCCAGAGGTGGTGTGCTTTATACCACTTCATCCGACAGTTGGCATTTGACTTGGTGATGTGAGGCTTGCATGCAGCTGCACGGCCATGGAATTAGCAGAGAGTTGGTGGCTTTAATGCACCATGTGCCTTAGCATGGCAACTTTGAGCCTGCTCTCTGATTTGACATGGTCTTTTACTTTATGGCTGAGTTGCTGTTGTTCCACTTTCACTCATAGCTGACTGTTAAATATCCAGCAGGAATAAAATTTCACGGACCATCCTATTGCAAAGGTGGCATCCGTCATAGTACCACGCTGGAAGTCGCTGAGCTCTTCAGAACAAACCATTTCCACTCTTGTGTGGCCAAATACTATTGTCCATATAGTATATTTGGTATCTCCTATATGAATGTTTAAAATGCTGCATATTAAATCTCTCAGTTGATCAGAAGTTATTACTGGGAGGCCAAGGATGATGAATGGATTCTTAGACTAAGAAAAAAATATGTTCCTGTAATTTCAGATCTGCATTCCAGTTAAGTTCATCATCATGTAATGGATGGGAACGTTCATTTTTAGATACATAATTCTTCAGTGATACATCATACAGTATGAGTATTAAGCTGGGGCATTTTTTCCACTTCACTGAGAGCGGAGCAGTTTCCTGAGCTGTCCCACCCCCCTTCTTAATCTTCCTCTGCTCTTCTCTGGACAGCGGTGCTTCATCAATCTGTCACACACAACATAGCTATGCATATTCCTTGCAGCAGGGTCAGCTTTCCTTAGCCTTATGATTTAAACAGTGTGTCTTGTTAAACAGGCCTCTCCAAACAGCTCTGTCTCTGTGGCTGTCATCTGCGTTTCCAGGCTTTATTCAGACTTGCATGCTTCTTATTCTGCAGCATTACCCAAAACTAGACGTTCTCAGAGGCTGATTGAAAGATGTGGATTTCAATGCAGGCACAATTTGTCCTGTGTAAAGAGAACAAATTGTGCAGTCTTGAGAGAAAGCGAGGATTCAATTGAACGTACCTAATGAGGCCCATGTATGCTCCCTTGTTCTGTGCAGTAACTGGTAGAATGGTCTTTACATTGATAATCAGTAGGATTAGATTCCCCCACTCACATCTTGTAGCGAGGATAGGATCGGATCTGGAGGTAAGGATCTTATATTTGCAGCTGCAGAAGAAGGTCTTAGTGCAAGTCCCCATTGACAGTGGCACTGTCGGTTTCTGCTGGCTTATCTTTGGACTGTTTCCAAGCTGTTTGAGCTCTGCTATTTGAAATACTGGGGGTTTAGTTGGAATTCCTGCAAACACAAGTAGCTGAAAATGTGTTTCAACAAATGTCAAAGCTGGAATAAACTGAGCTGCTTTTACTTGGAATCTCACCAGTAAAATTTAAGGATAAGCCTGCCGCTGTTTACCAAGGATTTAAACTTGATACTCTGCTAAATATTTATGCAAAAGTGCTTGCAAAAGTGTAAGATGTTAGTATGATGCTGATTTGGTTCAGCTGGAAGAACAGGAGCCTCATATAAAGATACCCCTGTCCTCTGGTTGCAGGAGTGACTCCCAGTCCTGACAGTATTTGGTGCATGTCTTCCTCCAGTCTTTTTCCCAGAGTTTTGTCTATCTGTAACTTTTCTATCAACAAGGCAAAACGCCCAGAAAATAATTCAAAACGAAATGTAAAAGCACTTCCAGTTTATGGGCCATAAAATAACTTTTACTGCAAGAAATTGACATTTTTAAATGACAGAATACTTTTTTTGCTACAAATCACCAAACTGCTCTGGCAGGGCAGTTATCAGGAGTGCCAACAAAAACTTTTAACTTTAAAGGGAAATGATAAATCAAAATGTACCAACTTAGAAATCTTGCACATCTAAATTTGTATGCCTTCATGCTTAGATGCTTGTCTGCCAACAGTTAGCTGTTACATATGCACAATTGTGTGTTCCAAATTCTAAATTAGCAACCAGTCTACCCATTTTATCTCAGGATATTATCTATTTTCACTCACTCTGGCAAATGATACATGGACTCATGCTTACAGGAATATATTTCTTAAACTCTGTGGAAACAAACTTTAAAGCTTTCTACTCCTAGTCATCTTTATAAGAAGTCTCTGCTCTGATCCTATAACACCTCATGACTTACTCTTTATGTCTCATTTCATGGGATTTATCTCTGACCTCTTATCTATCAGTGCTGCATGATTTGGTAATATGTGATAATACTGGACAGTACAACCATTTGCAGTTACAGTTATAATATAATACATAATTAGAGATGCACAAAATTGGATTTTTGCTGATTTTAACAAATTAATTCTAGCTGATACAGATAAAAATACTGATATCCAGGGCTACACACAGACTCGGTTGGACCCCTGACAAACCCAGAGAATGAGCCCTCTCCAGTTTTGATTTATTCATGTTATCAATGCATATGTGTTTGATTAGTAGCACTAGTGCTTACATGCTGGCTAACAGTGTGTGAAACTATTATTGTGTTCTGATGTTGAAATTAGTTATTTGTGTAGCTTTTAAACCATTTTTTCCACCCATTTTTGCCACTTTTCTTCAATTTTGAGCCATTTCTGTCTCTTGTTACTCATTTTTGCCACTTTTGACTACGTTTTACCAAATTTCACCACCCTTTCTGCACTTGTTTGCTACTTTTAATCCCATTTCACTACCTTTTCTCAATTCTACTACTTTTTAGCAATTTTTGACCTCTTTTTACCACTTCTTGTCAATTGTTTATTCTGTTGCCTCATTTTTGCCACTATAACCCCTTTTTTTTGCCCATTTTTTGTTGTTAAACACATGGACTTTGTCTTTTTCAACATTATTTTCCCATGCTGCTGCTGATATGCAAGGACATCCAGGGCATGACCTGGGTTGTGTCAACCTTCCTTCCTGCCTAATGGTGCCATCGGGAGGAATTACTCATCATTACATGCCATAATTCAGCCTCGACTTTTGGCCCAAACATGCCTTAAAGTTCTGCACAGTACTGTATATATAACATAGGAATTGTTATTCTAGTATTTATTTATTATAGACATTTCAATGCAAAAAAAAAAAAAAAACACATTGTAGCTTTAACTCTGAAATTAGTTGCCCTGGAATATTCCTAGTTACTATGCATACAAACTGCCTCAGCAGTTAGAGAGGTTTCATTTCTGCTTACAGGACAGAAATGGTGGCAGAATATGAGACAACTGAAACAGTGATGTGACTTCAACCTCCATCTGTTGGAGTTTTCACATTAAACTTTATTGATATTTGTCTGTCCTTATTAAACTGGTACAGTCTGAGCGCTCAGGTTGGGCCAGCGGACTGTACTGTGTGAACACATAAATTGTGCGCGTTTGTTGTGCATCACAAATGTTTCATCAGTACTGTGAGATCTGAGGTTCCCCCATGGCTTTTATAGAATCAGCTTGAAATCACTTAAAATCTCAGAGCAAACCTCGTGCTTTAGTCAGATTCAGAGAAGGATGGAGGTGAGTTATAAACTTATTCTTTGTCAAGGATAGGTGAAATAGCATGGTTTGAATAATAGATTAAAGTTGATAATTATGATAATAAGAAGTCAGTGTTTAAATATGTAATAGCTGATGCAGTTCATCCTCCCTGCAGGCCTTTTATTGATTTTCTGAGATTTCCTCTGACATCTGCTACTCACAGAGCTGTAGAACAGACCTTTTCAGAGAAGTCCATCGTGAGTGATGGACATGACATTTCCCTCTCATAGTTCCTCCCTAGCTTTTCTTTTTATCACGCTCTGCTTGCTAACCCTCCTTAATCCCACTCCCTCCGTACTCACTTTCTTCTCCCCCCAGCGTGGCTCCGGGGGCTCTCCCCATCAAAAGTCTGCTCACCTCTGGAGTCATCTTCTTAGTGCGCTTTATCTGCACATCTCACCCTGTGTCTGGAATAGCAAACAGCGAGATATCGTTAACATCACACAGACACATCACCTCTCTAACCCCATCTCTGTGGTGCCAGGTAGCATTAGCGATAACAAGATGCTCATTGCCCTGGCGATTGATAATTGGATACTGGCAACCAGTGGTAACAGGACAGTGTAATTAATGTGAATTCTCTGCGTCTGCATCAGTTACATTCACTCTGATAACGTTAACAGGGTGACTTACTGACCACAGCTTTAATATTTCATAGCTTCAGCTAAACTGAGAGATCTATCACTCTGATTTGACTCCTGTTTCCCCATGGGTGTATTAAAACACTCCATCTCCAAAATCTAATTATTCTTATCTGGTTAGCTATATTGCACTTTTAATGTGCTTAGTCAATGTAATTTACAATGAACATAGGATTGCATTTCAGGAATATTAGCATATATTTTGCATGCCCGTTGCACAGCATATGCCGCTTAAATTAAATTAGAGTAGAAATGTTGCCTCTGATCGCTCCCCCGAGGGATTGGATATAAAGGAGCGCTTCATCTTGAGACGTATACATCAGCAGTGAGTGCATTTGTGTTTACACTCAGGAAAAAAGACAGAGCAGGGCCAGCAATATCACAACACATAAAGTGGCTGCAGAGAGTGATTGATCATGCGGACTCTGGTCGTCTAATGTAGCCCTCCTGACCGACACTGACTGGCCTGCGACAGCCGTGATAAATGAACATCCACACGCCAATGTCTCACTAATGGCTTTCCTTGTTCTCCGCACGCCGTCACTTACACACAAACACACGCGCGGCTCATTCAGGTGCACATTTCTCACTCACTAATGTGTCCGCTTAATTTCTGTGTTCTTATTCTGATGCTTAAATGAAGGTGCATGTCAGTGTACCCATGCACGCTTTAAGCACTAAGAATGTAATTAAGTGAAATGAATGAGTCCAACTCATGTTCAACAGGGGTGAGATAATGTCTTTTTATTGGGTATTATCTGCCTTCTTTCCTTTCTGCCTTTTCTGAACTCTCCTTTTTATTCTAATGTATCAGATCACGATTCTTTGGTTTAATAGATCATGTCTGTGAAAATGTTTCAATATGAGAGGAATTACATTTTAAAAAAGGAGTCAGCCGCGAGTTTCTGCCTTAATTAAGTTAGACATTCAGTCAGTAGCAGAGACCTATTGTTCTCTGTAAAGTACCTCATTTAGTCCATGTTGACCTCAGTCTGCATATAAAGATGGACACATCCTAACCTCCTCCTGTTGTACAAGGATGAAGCCAAAACACCCATATGATGTGTACTGACATATGAAGCATTTAGGGGCAGATTCTCTGCTGCATGGATTTACTGATGAATGGAAACTGAAGTTATATCACTTTAGCAAAAAGGTACACAATTAACTTGCAGATAAAAACAATCAAATATTGGGTGCTGGTTTAGCTCAGTTGGTAGAGGTTTGTTAAGTGATAGGCCTGGCTGTGGGAAAGCTCCCATACAAAGTGTTAAACAAGGGCAGCAAGTTTGAAAAATTCTTGGAAGGTGATTGGACAAATATTCTGTTTGCCATATTCATGAGGGGGCAATCACAGCAATAAGACAAAATGAGGTAGTAAACTTGCACAGCTGGGCTATAAAGGCTTGGACTGCTATAGTTTATGAAAGCAAAGCTTTTTGTTGACTAAAATTAATGCTGAAACCTATCTGGAGATGTGCAAAAACCCTCATCTATGCCACGAGAAGCTTCCCATGTGGCTTTTTTTCTTGTTATAATGAAAAATGTGGTTGAAGTCTGATTAAACTCCTGCCTTTCTACAGCTACGTCCCAGCTAATTGCTACACCAGCTTACAGTACAACTTAACCCCAGCTGTAATGATTGCAATCCCATGCCGAAGCAGGTTGGCAGAAGAGCGAACACACCTTTTCCATCATGTCAAAGCTTTTATTTTCGTTCTTCTCTTTATTTAAAAAAGAAATGTGGACCAGTTCTGATAAAGGTGCTGATGGCTACATCTAGGTGTATGGCTACACCTTCAGCAGCCATTGTTTCAGAGAGTGTTGACCCTTCAATCAGAAGAATTATGTATTATTTGCATAATTTATTAATGCATAATTTGGCAAGTTTTAGGGAAGAATGGGCCAAACAATGCTGGCTCAATGATGCACTATATCAAATAGTTTTGAAGACATTCATCTTCTAAAATATTAAAAATCAAAAAATCAAAAATTTCGATATAGCATTTCTACATAAAACTCCCCTGTTCTCTGTGCTGTATAGCCTAGCTTCACCAAGCATGTGATATTAAAAAAGACAATGCTTTCTGAAATCACTGGAGGCTGAAGCCACTACTATACAACCCCATAATACCAAAATATCTCTTTAAAGTGGAGGAGGTTTTGTTTTTACCTACACTCAGGCTATGCATCCCCCTAAGAGAAGTCAATCTTTGAGCGTCTCTTAAAGGTGCAGAGTGTAAAACTGAATATCAACATCTAGAAGTGGGTTCTAGATTGCATTTCTCTGCTGGAAACTGTGGCAACCAGTTGAATTTAATGTGTATCTGTAATGTGAATACAATACAATAACTTTGTTTACCCTGTTTTTTTCTCTCTGTTACCATGGAAACAAGTAAAAATCCAAGATGGCCGCATCCATGGAGGGGACCCTCCCTATGTATGAATTAAAGGTTCATTCTGAGTGTTTTTTTTTTTTTAAATAGCTATTTTTGAATTTAAATGACTAAACACTTATTTAGATAGATTGTCTTAAAAATGTTTTGCTTTATTTTACCAAGTTTGTTCAGCTAAATGCTACTAGGCTAAATATTACACTCTGCACCTTTAAGGCTACAGGTGTTGCACTATTTATTTTTTATACAGTCTATGATATCGACCGGTTCAAAGAGGCAAAATTTGCCCTTGTGAATCCACAAACCCTCCATCTACTGTCACAGTGAAGTGTGTTCTCTGTTAATGTGCACCTTCCTTGTAGGTTAACAGTTCCTCTGCAACATATGTCCACAGAGTTAGCTAATCTTTCAGAGCTTATCTTAGTGAATATTTTACTTATGAATCCAAGGTAGCTTTATTTGCCAGCTGTACAAATATATGGGACTTAATCCTGGTTTTACTTCTACTTTCCATACATAGAAATAGACAAAAAGGCTGCCTAAGATAGCAAAAACGTACACTAAAACACCATTTACAGACCATAGGTGTTAACAGATGTTGAAACTATGATAAAATGAAATAACAATAACACCTGAGAACAGTGACGTGATTCAGTCAGATAGTTAGGTAAATTTTTTGGCATCCAGTCCAATCCAAGGCACAGACTGCTTTACAAGTTATAAAGAGTATAAACAGAGGTAGGTAAGTAGGTAGGTAGGCAAAACTAATCTTTGAATTGAGGGTCCCTTAGGGTCTTTGGCCCCTGCCTATCTGGGTATTTTAGGGCAGAGCAATGTCCTGTATCCTCCCTGTACATAAGGAAGAATGCAGTTGAACAGTGTTTAGATAAAGATGATTTTATTCAGCATCTTATTCTTGAAAAAAATCGCAGTAATTTTTATTGGTTACATCTTTATTGGTGCATTCTGCAGTCTACAAATAAGGATTGTGTTTGCTGTGTTTTTTGCTCTTGTAGCCATTGAATATGATACTAAATGAATAATGGGGGACTTAGCATGCATTAGAATGCAAATTGAAAAGACCCTGAGCCGTCAGTGTGTGTGTGTGCTTATCCGTCTTTATAAATACACAATAGAGCCCACCTATAACCCCATCTTCAGAGGATCCCTCGGGCCTCCTTTCATTTATAGTAAAGGGCTACAGAAATAAATAGGGTCTTAGACCATAGGAGCTGAAGGAGTTCCCCATGATGGATTGATCTGCTCCGTCTATCCTCAGAGTCAATCAATCATCTTAGCTTTGCCGCTGTTTTCAATGGGAATTTTCCACGCTCTGCTCTTTTGCCTGCAGCCACAGAGAGCTACCTCTGGGGTCTGGATAACTAGAGTGGATTAGATATCTGACTTCACCCCAACTCCTCTCTGCTTCACCATCACTATTTGTCATCCAATAGAGATAAGGTTCGACAATCCTAATGAAAGATCTCCTTTCCCACAAGCATCTCTATCTTCAAGTTACACCTGAAAACACTGGATCCTCTCTTCTTCCAAAGTCATACCAAGTCTATCATCTTTTACAAGAACATACATCTGACAGTGCTCACAGTACGCACCAGGTCAAGGCTAACAACCTCGGCAGATGGTTATTCAGACTACATGTGTCTTGCTTCAGGCTAGCTCTGCCCTCTTACTGTAAATATGAGCTGAACTGCCAGCCAGCAAACCACAGTAGATGAGCTTTTCAAAGGACGACAATACGTGTGAAAGCTGAACCTCGGAACAGCAACCCTGACAAGCCAGAAAAGAAGCTAATGAGAAGAATATCTGATAATGTGATGCAGCTTTGCAGTAGATTTCAAAGAGTAGAAGGCTTCAAACAGCATACTCTGTTCTATAAATAGCACAGGTTTACGGCTGAAACATATGGCAGCCATCATTCAGACAGACCAAGTCATTGATCCTTGTCTCACGTGGTCTTTGGCATCCTGGCTGACCCTTTCATAAAATCCATGAAGCTTTGAGGCTGTGGTGTAAGGTCAGCTGTGAGATAAAGATTATAAAAATGAGAAGACTTTTTCATGGCAATGTTGTGAGTTCAGTTAGTAATACTCAATGTACAGTATAGCTTGTTATGATGGATGTGATGGAGTATGAATGAATTAGAGGAGTTTTTTTTTTTTTTTTTTTTTTTTTTTTTTTTTGAACTAAGTGCAACTTGGGAGAGGTAAAGTGTGTACATAAGATCAACCAAAAATACACCATAAATAGTCTCAAGAGGTGGGAAGTAAAAAAAAAAAAAAAAACAACAAAGTTGTAGTTTGTCAAGATTACATAGCCCCACAGATACCTTAAATCACCTCCACAAAGTCCCTCTGAGTGGGTTTGACATATTTGACCCAGTTGGTCCATAGTTTAACAAAAATATCTTTTTGTAGATGTAAACAAAAAGTAATTCTGTCCATAGCATAAATATCATTTACAATATTAATCCACTCTTGTATTGTGGGGGGTTCAGGAAGCAACCACCGTCTAGTAATAGCTTTTTTACAGGCAGAAGTCAATATGCCGAAAAGATACTTATCACTACTCCTGATCTGGAAATCAACATTTCCTAAAAATAGGGTAGAAAAATGTAGAGGTATGTCTGTTTCAATAATGGATTATAATGCTTTATGAAACTCTAACCAAAATGATTTTATCCCTGGGCAATCCCAGAAAATGTGCCAGTGGTTAGCCTCCTGAGACCCGCACTGCCTCCAACATTTGGTGTCCCCTCCTCCAAAATGTGCTTTCTGCTTTGGAGTCACAAAAAAACGAATACAACACTTCCAATCAAATTCACTCCACATATGGGAGTTTGAACATTTCCATACAAAATTCCAAATATTTGACAAGCTTTCACCTGTTATTAAAATATTACCTTCCCTCTCCCATTTCTTTGACATATTCTGTTGTATGTAATTTCTTTTTCATAAGGATCTTGTAGAGTTTAGAAATTATTCCCCTGTTTGAACAGTTTTGGTAAGCCCCAATAAATAATTTCAGTATTGGATCCTCAAAGTTTAAATCCTTTAGAGGAGTTCTTAATGTAAACCGACTCAGACAGATGCAATGACAGTAAGTGAGTTTGATGTTTGTTCAGAGTCGTTTGGATCAATGGAGACAGCGCATCAGTCTCCTGTTTGGTGGCTGTTTTAGCTCTTTGGTAGCCTATTGCTAAGCTCCAACCCCTTAGGTCACTTGGGCAACCTGTAATTCATTCTCTAGCCTCTCAAGATACCTTGTATCAGTATTGCCTTTATCCCATGCACATCATTCGACCATTTTTCTAAACTATAATTGTCTACATTTTACTAAAACTACAGGAAAATCAGAGTTTTGAATGCTTTTCTATGGAGATCTAAGAGCTAGGTGGCTGAGTGCATTGTGTCGCTGTAGAACGTGTGATGGCTTGAGCCATTGAGCTTGATCACAAGTCAGTTGTTGAAGCAGGCATCCTATATACAGAGGGAAAATCCCCCATTCACTTAGAAGTTCAGCCTTTTCAAATAGAATGATTTCAGTGTGTACATTTAAGTCATTCTGTCAAAGTGTGGTACATTTGTCTGTAATGGATGCATTGCTAAAAAAAAAAACAACCACAGGCACACAAATTGCACCAATTTTAGCAGTATGCTTAGTATGTGACTTTCAGAGCAGATTTTTAGACCAAAAAAAAAATTGCCTTTTTTGACACACCTCATCAATCCATTAGCTTCTTTAGTCCTCTTATTCTGTTTTACCATAAGTGTCTGTGAGATGGAAAAGCAGCACAATCCAAAATTGACTTGAAGTGATCCTGACATCTCAAAGCTATTCCCGTTCTAATCTGTTTGACTTTTCAGTTCAAAGAAAATATTTCCTTCAGTTCGGTTCAGAGAATCTGTTGTTTCTCCTTCAGTTATTCTCATGGTGACGCCCTGTTTCATGCCCTGAGTCACAGCTTTCTTAGTGAGAGGGCCGTCTCTTTCTGTGGTGGTTTGGAAAATGGTTGGAGAGGAAGAGGATGGCAGGAAAAAAAAGCATAAGCAAACTGAAGGAAGTGTACACTAACTCAGTAATGACTTCCTTTAAAAGAAGGGAAACCCTCTGGGTTTGTTTTTCTCAGCTATGTGTTTACACTGACTGTTGAACAAAACTTTGTGTTTTTAAGGGGAAGTCATTACCAAACAATACATTCACTTGGATGTATTTTCTTATATTCAGTAGTGTAAATAGAATTTATAGATTGTGGGGTCCCAACTGTAGCGTTAACTTAAACAGGTATGGCTTAAAGTATAGGCACTCATATATAAGCATGAAATGCATTTATTTACTGTACAACTAACTCTGAAGTATCTTTCAGATGTTTTAGAACAGTGTATGTTGATTTTCTAACTTTTACAACTAACAAGAAAGCCCTCTTAGCTTAATTTCTAACCTTCTTTGACCAATGGTTGTAAATGGCAAGAAGTGACACAATTTATTAAAATTTTATAAACATTTGAACCATAAATCGTTGCCTCTTACTTTTTCTCCTCTTGAAGCTAGAAATTGTGCCATTCTAATGACGCTATCCATGTCCTCAAAATCCTTATGGTAGCTTTTCTAGTGTGCCTGGAACTTGAGTGACTTTCTGGGGTATTTAAAGATTAAATCCACTCCAGTAAATTCAATATTTAACATTTGTATCCATTTTTTAAATACATTTTTGATCATTTCTGCTGCTAGCTTTGAAAGCTAACCATTGTATTGTTTCCCAGGATGCTTTGTGATGGGCTGACAACCAATGGTAGGCTGTTCCGTGGCATTCTTTGTCAAACTGCACAGCTATAACTGTGCAGATCATGATGGAGATAACCTGAATAGATAACGAGGCTGTGATGTGGCCCTCTGTGTCACTGCAGACAGGAACTGCTTGCTGTTGCTTGCTGCTATGAAAATATGTGAATATTTTGGAGACTTTTTGTCACAAAATGATTTTTTTTTTTTTCATTTTTTGGTTCCCAAAAATTGGGAGAAAGAGTTTATGCCAAAAAAGTCTTAGTTATTGTTGTTTACCTTGTCACAACCAAAAACTATGTGCACCCAAGGTTGATATTTTACCAGCTTTTTAAGACAACAAGTATAGACGAGACAAAATGGTTGAAAAATAGCTTTCAAATCAGCAACCACACTTTTAGATTACATTTTGTCTAGTTTTTTTTTTTCAAGTATTGTTCATTATAGATACTGGAATAAACATTATGAGATCCATTTAAAGTTTGGGAAATTTCCATCAGATTTTACTATGTCTGTTTTAAATACAGTTGCCTACAGCTGCTTACCAACTGTGTAGATCTAATCTTTGACATTTATGATTCAAATCTTCACACTTCTGCAGACATGAAAACAGAAATATATTAGCAGCTGCAGCAGTACATGCTTGAGTGCAACAATGTGTAACAGAGTTTCCTGCTCTGCATTTGCGTTTCGTCGCCCAGAGTTCTGGTTGCCATTTGCATACTTGGTCTAACTCCTGATGAGAGACTTTGAAGTGCCAGGTTGCTGAGTGCTTGCATCATATCAATCTTGCCATCTATTGTATGTGAGGTTTTTCTTGGGGATGAACATGAAGATTTTCAACACTTTTCTCATTTAACCAGGTCAGATTCCACACTATTGCATTATTCCAAGTAATCTACACATTAACCCTGGAGCACATTGGTTTACAGTCTATTAAATTATAGCTTCTTGCTGTTCAGTTTCCAATCCCTAATTTGCCCATAAACTCTTTTACTGTAATAATGAGCTTCAGCTGCCTTATTTACATATTATCTGGTTATATGAGAATGGAAGGAGGCTGTTTCATAAGGCCACCATGATGGAAAAAACACTCTTCAGTGCTTCTCATTTAGACTAGGAGAAGAAATGAAGATCTTCAAATGAGATTCATAAAGGCACCGTCACACACAGAGCAACAGTATACACATATAGATAACACACACTAGCTGATGTAGCTGATGTAATCCAGAGGCAGCTGTGTGCTCTAATCAGTGTAGTAGGGATTTTTTTCCCGCCTCTGATATTTGCCTCTTAAATGACTTGACTTTTATGTTGATGTAGCAACTGAAGCTTTTAATCTTAAATAGGAGATCTTCTTCATCTGGACCACACAAAGCAAGCTCAGTCTACTGAGCTACTATCGCCAATCACAGCATCAAAGGTTTAGTGTCAAATCAGAGTCCCTATCTTCCTTTGTACAACAAACTTCTGTCACAGTGAGGAGCCTAATGAGATGTCAGGTATTCACCGACTGTGCTCATTACTTTCTGTTTTCAAGCCTTTGTAAATAAAACATCCTATATTTGGCATAAATGATGGGAGTGCCAGTTTGGTCTTAGCATCACATAATTTCTACCAAAGAAAGTCTGCCTGAGTGAGTTAATCTCAGGGTATGTTAGCATGCATAGTATAGCCTCGATAGCATGCAGCTAACGGGTTGTTTGTTGAATGGTGAAAACATGAAAAACTCTACAGCTCAGTACCTTTTTTAAAACACTGTACTTAACTTTGGTGCACATACTAAGCATGCCATACCTCTTTCTGAAGTTGCTATCCAAAGGAAGACAACGCACTTCCTGCAACACTTAGTATCTATGCTGTTTAACTTGCAGGCTAAAGCTTCATATGAGACTGTGGAGAGCGCACTGAACACTGTCCAGCAGGACTGTCAGTCACATTCATTGCAGGCAAATCAGAGCAACAGGGCAAAATTAGGCAGTATGCATGTGCATCTGCAGACAAGTGCTGCAGTAGTTTATGAACAGTGGAGTTTGTCGGAGGATAAAACTCATGCTGAGACTGGACAGGAAAATGCAGAAATGTTATCCTCCAAGAACAGCTTGCAGCGTGGCTCTTTGTTCTTGTTTTAATAAAGAAATGTGGCCTAGTTCTGATAAGACTGCACTAGAAACAAGCTACCCCAGCTATCGGCAGTACAACTAGAGTCTGCCTGTAGCTGCTGCCTCATTCTCCTCAAATGACGCTGATTGGTTGGATCCCTTCCTAGACCTGGCAAAATCATTTCCAATGGAGTTTTGCAAAATTGAATTGCCAGGTGGCGGACTTGCAAATCTATCTGCTTTGCAAGATTGAAATCAATCTCCACATTATCAAGATGTGTTAGTATGACTTCAAGAAATGTGATGTCAGTCATGGTTTATATGCATTGAAAAAGATTAACCAGATTTGATTTTGTCTAACTGTGTTGAACATAATGACTGGTTTAAATTTTCACTTTAGTTTACACTGCTCTGCTTGTTTTTAACATACACATGATTTCTGCTTTGTTGTAAAATATCTATTGAATTTTTTTAGAGAACTGTACACATATTGCACTATAAAATGTTTTTTTTGTAATTTTTGCCATCTTGCAATTTGACTGGATATCATTTTCTCTTGAGATTTCATTCAGAAGATGTTGTTTACCCCTTACTGTATATTTATGTTTCATTTCCATTTCCATTTGTCTGTTTAAATCCAAGACTATAATTTTATGATATCCAACTTCACTGCATTTTCTCTAATATTCAAATTTATATTAAGTTTGTTTCATTGTCTAGTTCTTAGTTTTGCCTCGTGTGTAAGACTTTTTGCCTGTGTGCCAAGAAGGGAACCTCTATTTTTAACTTTATGTAAGCAATTTCTATTCACTATTTATGCACTGTGCAACAAAGAGAACCTTTTTACCCCGTCAATTTCCATCATTGTTTTGTTTGCAGGATATTGTAATTAAAAAACCTTTTTTGGAGCCAGAAGTGAACATATTTGGAAGGACTGGACCGCAAGGTTGTATCATTTCCTCAAAGACTTACTGAGATTTCTTGTGTATTTTGCAGGTGGTCTGAGAGGAGCATCCATCATTGACTCTCTGGACACACTTTATATTATGGGATTGATGGAGGAGTACAATGATGCTAAGGAGTGGGTGGAGAGCAGTCTGGACCTGAACTCGGTAAGGAGCTCATTCTTCATTTTTAATTTAGTTGAATAGTTTTTTATTTTATTTGATCATTTATTTAATGGTGCAACTCACTTTAAAGTCTTACTTCAGCTTATGGGAAGCCTCCACATTAACATAATGAAGTTCTCACTTGTGTCCCTGCGTGCTGGATTGATTTTAAGCTTTGCTGTAGTGTTTTTTTCACCAGCATTGTGTCCGCTGAGTTTGACATTTTTCCAAAGCTGGGGACACTCCAGCAGGAATAAAGCTGCCTGTGTGGCTGCCGGCCATGCCGTGTAACCGACTGATGGGATTCCCTGCCTCTTTGAAAGGTCTCCGAGGGGCAGAAAATGTGATAAATAAAGAGAGAAGGGGACGGGAGGGGTCCGAGAGATGTTTTTGGGTGGAAAGAATTGAGAGAAAGAGGGACGAAAAAGGGGGCATGGCCTTTTTATTGACTCAGCCTGTAAAGACGACTTCAGGAACAACCGAGGGTTGCCACTTCTGATATCTGCTCTGATTGAACGGAAGCTGAACGGTGTGCCATCCTTTTTTGTGTGGTTTGTTGCTGTGAACCAGTTTGTCAGTGCTTTTGTAGCTTTGTAAAAAAGAGAGATTACTGGATCACCTCTCAGTCACATTTTCCACCAGTCCCAGTAAAGTGTGTTTTTATGTAATGGCGTGTATTCACACAAAGCTTACAAACACCACTGTGTCATTATGGCTGACAAAGTCGTACCGTAGACACTGAGCCGTAATTACACCATTTCACCGACTGTTATGACAAGGAGACACAAGTCTTCAATTTCAAAAGATCTGTTTGCTGACTGAATTTTCCTTAAGTGGCATTTAAAAGCATCAGTTTACTTAAGATGTTTTTCTTTTGAAAAGGAAAAAAATCCCTTCTCTGTTGAACACGTGTGCTGTTGTGCACACTATTCGACTACTCGTCATTACTTTTACACAACATAGGGTTCTGTGTGAAAAGACATTTAAAGGACAACTGTTCAGCACAAATATTTATTCCTCCAGGGAACGCCTGAGTTTATGATAAGAGTTAAAACAAACTGTTTACAATGGGCTTCTTTCACTTATTGAGTTAAGGAACAGCCTAGTTTTAGGTGAGACAGGTAAGACTGAACTGGAAAAGGTTGTTAAAAAAAGTTGTTTTAAAAATTAAAAATATCTATTTGAGATCTGTTTTAACAAAGGTTGAACTTCATAGTTAACAGTACTCAATCACTTTTAGTATTTTTGTCATCTTATTTCAATTATTTGACAATCATCCCTTAAGTTTCCGCATGCTTTTGGGCATTGGACACTTTAGCACCATGGGTGAAGTTACCTGCGGAGTTAGACAAGTCCTGTCTGTGTGGAGCAACCTCAACACAGCATGAATGGTGTTCCAAAACATGATAGAAAAGCATGGACTGTAAAACGACAAAGCCTGTGTGACATCAGCCATTTGATTACAGTAGGCAGACTCGAACAGCTTCTGCATTCTGCTTGACAGAAAGGTATCTTCTGCCTGTCAAGCTATCTGTCAATCAAATGAGATGCGCCAATCGGTGCACAGTGAAGTTTTTCCTAAATGAAATCAAAACAATTGTGGTACAAAAACAAAATCACCCTCCATACAGTGAGAGGACATGAAGAAATTAGCTAATGAGACACATTTGTTTTTTTGAACCAGCCTGTAAACCAGTCTATTTCTTGCTTAAAAAAAAATAGCTTTTTAACATGAGTTGTGTATGGGACATCCGGTTTTCCTGCAGCCAGCGTCAAGTGGACACTTGTGGTATTGCGATTTTTGCACTTCCGCATTGGCTTCATTTTGAGGGCCGGAGGTTGCTGCTTCTGAAAAAGCACTTCTTGATTCATTGTGCACTTTTCAGATAATGATATCAATAGTCCTCCCAGTTAGTTAACCTTTGATATATAGATGTTTGATATAAATTATGTGAAAGAAATACCTGGAAATTGCAGATGAGAAATGTGTTGCTTCAAGAAAAGTGTTTTTCCATATTGTAGTAAGTTGGGTTTAAACTGACTTTTTAATAGAGCTTTTTCAGTTTAGTTAAGCTAAAAAAAAAAAAAAGTTTACCCAGCATAAACATACGGGTAATATTGAGTTGATTTAACTTAAAACGGCTAACTACATGCTACTAAACAAATACTGTATTCATGAGTATTACTTCAGATTTATTAGGCAGTCAGTTTCCTCTAATGTTTGAATTCTTTTAACTTATCAGGTTTGACAGTATGGTACTAGAGCCATGGAGAGTTTTTCTAAGTGCTAATTTTACCTCTACCAATCACTCCTGAAATGTATGACCACTGTAGAAATATAACAATTAATACCATTAATGAACATACTAAGCCTATAGGTGTAATATGGTAAAAGTCAGTGTTAATGGCCTATAGTACAATAAAGCTTTGCTAGCCTGCTGAGCTTATCACCTAGACCAAGTTAAGCTAGCATCAACAGCAGCTCAGCTTGCTAACTCCTCTGGTGTCTCCAAGTGTTAAAGGTACAACTACTTTAATTTCTTTATTTACAAGTTTAAGTCACCTTACAATCAAAGTTAAACTACAGCCTTCACATAGCCCACAGTATGACATAATTTGAGAGGAAAATCAATCTGCAGAGCTCAACAGAGACCGTACGTTTTTCACTGGCTCTGGTTCAAGAGTTGCTAATTCAGATCCTCCATTTTAAAACCAACTAGCTTGAACAGAGCTCAACAATGTTGTTCCGAAAGTAAAAATCTCATTCATTTTTTTTCATCGCAGTTAGATTATTAGCTGTAATGTTTAAAATAGCCAAATTAGACTTACAATGAGCTACATGAGTGTGAAACAATGGTATGTGTTCCTGTAGAAGACAACAGTAAGATATCAACCTCATTTTTAAGAAAAACATGATTTATCTGGAATCTCAGCCAAAAATACTACAGTACCCACAATCCTTAGAGTGCCACCTGACATCTCATTGGTGGGGGCTGCTGTAACCATGGAAATGCCTACTACATCCATGAACGAAGACTGTAAACTGTTGATGACAAAATGCATGCCACTAGAGAATGGATGCAAAATTGAGTAGCTTGTTGGCTTGGTTCATACATTCTAAGTGTTGATAGATGGATTATACTATACTTATGTGACTACACAGCAAAATTACCAGTGTTAAATTAACACTGAGAGTTAAATCTAACACTAGAAAAGTGTATGTACAGCATGTGTCCTCTCTTTCAGTGTTAATTTAACATTTTTCAGTGTTGATTTTAGTTAGTGGGAAAATTTGTGACAGTTTTGATTATGAGGGTACATGTGGTCGAGATAACTAGCACTTGCAGGCCAGATCTGGCCCAAAGCCACCATCGTGGGATCACTTGAAACCATCTTTTTACAATGGTGTAGTTTGTGGTAATTCTACCATGGATAGTTGTGACATTATGATTGTTGAGCTTTGTGTATTTGTTTATTTGTACGTTACTGGATGCCGCATTTCTGGCTGCTTCTGTCGGGATATTTCTAAGGGAATTTAGAAATCTCACTTTCAGTTTATGTTTTGTCCCCGTGGCACAACCTCACCCGCACAATTTCAGTATATTTAGTACATGGCAGACATAGAATGTGGTATGCCACTTATTTGTTGGCACCTTTCCTGTTGTCTCTCAGCCGGTCGATCCAGACGAGTATCAGCTGTGAGAGGAGCCGTAGCTGCCAGCTGGAGCACTTCTCACAGCCAGAGCAGAGATGGGCTCTAATGGCAGCCACTGACCAACAGCCACACTGTCACCAATCATAAAGACAACAAACACAGATTTACACTTCACGCTGCACTTTGTCATGGTGGGATCTGTCATAATGCCTTAACCTCACTCCCTCATGCCTTCATCAGAGGCCTTTTTAGTCCACCAGGCTGTTCCTCCCTTTCTTCTACAACAATTAAATGTGGCTCAATAGTGACAAATTAGATGATTTTTTTGATAATTAGATATTTAAAGGGTTAGTGTTAACATACCCTGATGACAGAGCTATATTTTGTTGTGACAGATTGGATTAGATGCTGGATTTTGAGATACTGAGTGCATCTAAACAGTTTTTAGATATTTAATGTACTTAACATCAGACGCTGTGTTGTCCTAGGATATCTTTGTTTTAATAGTGAAGAACCTTGTGCATTTAGCTCATCTACATGCCTGCCTTAGAAATAACTCGTTGGCTCAATACACAGATTGTCGGATGTTACGGTTCACCAAGCTTGCCAAGAGCCGAAGGAAATGTTCAGATGTCCTAATTTCGTCAGAATCACCACTTAAGAAAATTCAGTCAGTGTAAGAGCAACTACTGGAAAAAGGCTGCACTCAAAGTCAATAAACCTCTGATTATTTAAACCCCAAATAGAGCCTCTTTGCTGGGTTTCTTTTCAAAGAGGGTCAGCTTTAAATCTTCTACATAAATTTCATACAATTTTCACTACTTTGGTCCCAGCCCACCAGCTAAGAACTACTGCTTTAAAGACCTCAAAAAAGCCTGATTTGACTCAACTCATGCATGTTCCTGTCATGAATTGTTTTTGTTGCCTTGTCTTTGTGTGAGTACTGCAATATTGGCAAGGAATACAGTCTCCAACAGTCCCCAGTGGTCCACAGAGTCCACTCACTCCAAGTTTCTTTGCTTTTGTCATGTGGACTTTGGTAGAATGATAACTAGAGTCCTGCACGTGGCTCTATGCCTGCTGGATTTTTGACCGATTTCAGTGTCTCTGCGCGTCGGTGCAAATGTGCCATGGTAGGCCAACTTCTCAAAAAGAGGAACATTAAAGCTGTGCCCTGTATTTATATACAAAGATTTAGTGCACACACTTTTTTGTGGAGCTTTAATATAGAATGACATGGCCCACCAGCCATGTGATGGTAGCTAGGTGGAGATATTCAAATACACAAAAGTGTTTCAGTGGATTTATCACACAGGCAAATCCAAAGAAGAAACTGGAGCACAAAAATCACTTATTGCAGTTTAACCAGGTGCAGAGGACTAACGTTTTGACCGGCATTGCGTCTTCATCAGAGCCAAACACACCTGTTTATCTATCAGCAATGTGTGACTCATCTCCTGTGGTATTTTGTTTAATATGAGCATGGAGAAGTGATTTAAAGAGAGCTTACTTTGATTGGGGATCATGGAGCAGGTGTATCCCATCCAAATGTGTTTCTTGTCGGCATGTTTCAGCAAAGTCCAGTTGTTTCCTGGCTCTGTCACTTACTCTGCTGAGCTTGTAGCAAATGGAACACATTCAACTCAACCTGTTGACTACAGGTGTCCGTCACTCAGCTAGCATCACAATGCTGTGAAATCTGCCTGCTGATATCGTGTCATTGAAAGCAATCAAAAGCACTGGCCTCATCCCTCGACTCTTTGTAGATTTCAGATAGGCTCAACATGGCGGAGACAACAGATTTTAAAACTCTCTGCCAAGTAAACAAAAAAATCTTAATTGCATCTTGACTGTCTGACTTCAAAACAAACTCCAAACTCCTGATGCTGCTCAGCAGACAAACAGACTGGCATGTTCTAGTGTCAGAGCCAATTATCAGAACCAGAGACGCTCCATGTGTTCTGCCAGTGTTAGCTGCTGCCATATTTCCCACAAGCTGTTGTTTCATAAAGCTTTAATAATTATTTGGCAAAATCACAGCTAGTTAGCAGTGTTGAAGGGGGTCTCTGAATCTGACTAGTTCCCAGAGCTATTTTTCTTGATCATCAGTGAAGGCTGCATGAAGCGCTGTATATTTTTCTATTAAAATAGGAGTTTCTATTAGCTGTTTTTTCAGCTCTGTGTGACTTTTAACTTGTCCTCTGGCAGACCAAGAGAGTGATTAATGAGGACTTTGAGACATGATTGAGTTTCCTCGTTTCTCAAATTTTATTACCCTTCTCCCCCTCTTTCAATCTTTTCTAACTTTTACTTCGACTCTCTCAGACAATGGTGTGATAAATCAACTCTGATCATAATACTGACTCCGTTTTAGGGCTTTCTTCTCATTTTTGATAATATTGTGCAGTTCATTTACACACTGACACTGAAGGCATGCTCAGAGATGTGAAATGTCCTAGCCAAGTTTTCTGGTAAGATAGGAGCAATATCATTAGTGCTGATATGGAGGGCCTTAATGCTAAATATTCACCTTATGCTTCATAAAAACATGAGGCTCTTGATTTCTGATTATCTTTTGTGAAGTAAGTTAGAAGTTACTGGATTTGACTTATTTGTGCTAAAATATGTTAGTATCTGATTTGAATCTAGTTTGGGTTTTTTTTTGAGAGGATGTTGCAGTAACTGAATGTTAAGATGTTATCGTAGAAGTGGAAAGAGAGTTGCAAAAGGGTGGAGTCAGCGGGGCCACATAAGGTGAATATCACTCCACGTCAGTAAGGGGTTCTTAACACTGTTATTAAACTAGAGCAGAGAGAGCTTTTCCTGATAAATCAAGCCTCAGAATCACTGCCGCCTCAGTGGGTCAACCATCCAACTAAACCAACACAGTTACAGTGGGTGTTGAAGGCATGCAAACTATTGGTGCATACAAATTTTTAAGTCATGTCCAGAACATTGAATACTGAGTTGTCAGATGTTTTTTGTGTAAGACCAACTCACTGCCAAGTGTTAGGATTTAAAAAATAACTGTGTTAACTGGTAACTCTCATCAAAATGTGTCCCTGTTTTTTTGTAACAGTAAATTTTGAAAATGTGATCTTTTTTATTAAAAGGTCAGAAATATTCAACCATTATGTCTTTAAAAACACATCACAGGGAAATTCATCAAGATAATGTCTTTTCTTCAACATCGTTTGTAACTACGGCAACCACAGACTCAGTCTGCTGAGCATCACCAGTTGACACAGTCACAGTTTGATCTGTTAACACCCAGCCAATACAGGCTAGATTCTCCGCCCAAGCCTGAGGCCAGCCTATAGGCTGCAGACTGGAGCTAGGTTAAGCCAGGATCCCAGCCCCTCCCTTGAGCCTGACCTGATCTGGGCCTGGAATAAGGATATTAAAAAAAATACTGAAAAAGCAGTCTGGTTCATCGCAGAGTCACTTTGTCAGTGGGTATGATGTGAGTCTGATATGCTGCTAGCGCTGCCAGCCTTTGTTCCTCTTTGCAGATTAATATTGGGCTTTAGCATGCAGCTCCTATTAACTTCTGTTGAGTAATTACACCTGACTCTAACCCTTGACAAAATCATTATGAAGTGACATTGTCTCCCGATCTCTGCAAAGTTTGTGCATCATTAAAACTGCAGCACACTTCCATCAGCTCTCGCAGACAGTAGGTTAATCTTCACTCTATTTATACCGTGCTATTTTCATCCTCATCATGAAATGCTCAATGCAATAAGGACAATTTACATGTAAAGGGGTGTTTTATCCCCAAATAACTGCATAATGGCTCAGCCTCTCTGCGCACCAGAGCATGTATGCAGTGATAGGCCAACAACACAATAAGCGGTGCATTAATGCTGAGCCTTTTCAACTTGTTCATGAAATTTTAGTGCACGCACTTTTTTTTTTGAAAAAAAGTGGAATGTATTTCTGATTTTTCATGGCACCAGTTTCAAACCATAACACCCAAGAAGCTGAGAGGGATCAAGGAGAAATGAAGCAATGAAGTGGTGTAAAAACCACTTTTAGTTATAGTAGTAAGATGATTGGTTATTATTTTAACCGACTCTTGAATCTTGCACCTGCTAATTTGTTGTACGACTTTAGCTGTTTAGTCATTTAGCCGCGTGCATCCCTAGCCTGAATAAATGTACTTTCAAATGTAGCAGGGTGACTAAGATTTTACTTTAGATTTTTGACTTGTTGTCTTTTTTTCTTATAACTTCATACATCCTTCCTTCAGTGCAAACTGCACTGATATGAGATGCACTGCACCGATGCACTGGCCACACTTCTTAACTTAAGAAGTCTTTTAAACTCCATACAGTTTATTTACTAAACATCATATCACGGTTTTCTTTAAATGTATGTTTTTGTCATAAGTCCATGTATTTCATGCGTTTTGCCATGTTGTGCTTGTTCGATTCCCATATGAACAGATTTCTGTCATCAAAACAATTCTGAATTGGAGTTTACATTTTTAATTAAAAAAGCCAACTTGTTGAAAAAATGTTGTGTTTAAATGAGATTATGACCTATTGGTATAGTTAATGGGATATGCCACCTTCCAGGAGAATGGTCACTGACTTGGTCAGGCTTGAATTTTTGGGCCTGATCTGAGCTCTACTCTCCAGCTGCATGGACGTCCACATAGTACAAATGAAAATGTTTAAAAAGTCAAATCCTAAAGGCTGTGCTCGCCATACAGAATGTTATGTCATAAATAATGTATATTTGATGAGTAAAGGTATTTTTACTAATGCAGAGAGCTTCAGCCTGCAGGCTACTGTGAAGATTCACCCTGAGACTCAAAAGCTCTATTTCTGTTCTGATTTATGACGACGCTATCTTACCATGTATTTTATTTATGTGTTGGTGTGCCATGCTGTCTTACCCAGCTGGCTCAAGTCAAAACATCATGTTTATTTTTTTATTTACTCTCACTGCATTGAAAGGCAGTCTAATCTGACTTTTCTTTGTTATAATCTTCAGTTTTTTTCACTCATTACTGAGGCTTCAGTGTGCACACCTTTCTCAGTGAAATCTCATCAACTTCAATTTCACTATTGCTCCTGTTTAGAGACTGAATTGCTCTCCTGTGTGTTCATCGATGGTTCCCATGCATCCTCTTCAGACTAACTAGCAGCCTGCTCTGGTAATAATTCCTGATACACCACAGTGAAACTCTCCTGAGTCAAACCAGGTCTGCAAAATGACTGGATAATTAGCACAATCAGGCGTAATACTCTGCCTCTCAGGTGAGGCCATAGAGAGTGTGAAGTCTCATGGGTGTTGTCAAGGGAGACAAAAAAAAGAGCTGTGTAGTTCTGTCATGGCAATATGGGCTGGATGTTTTTTGTTAACTATAGGAATTGTGAGTGCAGACTGGTGTTTGAGAGAGAAGGGTCTCTAAATAGGGCAGAAAAAATGAAAAAGACACATTAGAGTAGGGTGGACTGACCCCACCATAATCTTAAGTATCTTGTCAGAGAGGTGGAGAGGGTGACAGGGATATGAAATCAGTGTTTTCATGTTAAAAAGCATTTTCTCGTCCTGTGTGGGCTGCTTTTTCATTGGTGCATGCACTTTTTAGTCCACAATCAGCATCACCACTGTAGGTCTAACTCTTAAATCTGCAGGAATTAGATCTCTTGACATCTCTTGGAAGCCTTATCATACAAGACTAACAAATAATGCATGACACCAACTAATCAAACAAGTTTGTATGGAGCTAAAATGTAAAACATCCATCCATGCAACCGTCCAAGCATAGCAGGCATGGCATGCGCCTTTACAGGCTTTTCATTCAGTCCTTTGACAAAGGGCTTTGAGTCTAGAAAAAATGGAGACATGTATTACAGGGAGGTTATCTGTAGTTGCAGCATTGCATTCACTCTTTAATGGCAACGGTACAATAGGACAGAGGATCAAAGGAAGTTTCATCTCCTTTTTCCTCTCCTTCTGTGCACGATGGAACATATGCACTCTGTTCTACTCCCATGTGCAGCGGTAACATGAGAAATGATCATCCTAAACTATCAAAAGTCAGGATCTAGAAATTTTGTGTATTTTTTTTTTTCCTTTAAAAGGTGAAAAACTGCCATAAATATAATTTATTTTTGCACTGCGTAACAGTGGAAGCTCTGTTCAGCTTTAATGTCACTCTGCTGGAAGCTTATAAAAATGACAGACTGCTTTAGCATCCAAAATAACCAACAAGTGCAGATTAATTTTATCTTCATATGACTTGAAAAATGGTTCACATCCATTTAAAGGTTTTTAAAAACTGATGATAGTTTTAGTTGCGTCTGATGGGTCTGTGTATTTTCTGGCAGATCCATTTCCTGTTTGAAAACCAGACTCAGAAATCATGAGAATCTCTCATTATTCCATTCAGACAAATGGAAAAATTGAAAAAACAAGCCATTTTCTTTCATTTTTCATTTCTGTCTCAAAAATTGAAAACAAATAACAAAATATTTTAAAATGGATCCAATTTTAGTTTTTTTTTTTCAGTTCTGTTATTTGTTTTCTTGTTTTAATGAAATCCTTGAGGAAAAGGAAATCACGTGATCAATCGGGAAAGGTGAACATTTCAACATAAAAGCCCTTATGTCAAAATTTGAGCCTTTATAGCCATCCACTGTGTCTTACAGTATAATAGTAGGCCTATTTGCTCTTTACAAAGATTTAAAAATAATGTCAGCAGTAAAATACTGGTGATTTAATGGGCTATATTAACATTAGGAGGAAAATAAACTAATGTGAATAAATAAGCTTGGACTTATGAAGTGATAGTCAATGTATACAGCAGGAGTCAGATTGTAAGTTTATGATTGTATTGTTTGGTTAAAAGGTTTATTTGTTATAAGTTAGTGAATAAATAAATAATCAAAGCAAAAAAGAAGCTTAAATAGGCTTAAATTTTGAGGTAAGGGCTTTTATTTTGAAATGTTCACCTTTCCCAATTTGTCACGTGATTTCCTTTCCCTTAAGTTTTTCATTAAAACAGGAAAACAAAATAACGGAATTTAAAAAAAGAAAGAAAGAAAGAAAGAAAGAAAAAAAAATGGTACCTTTTTTTTTTTTTTTTTTTTTTCAGTTTTTTGTGACCTAAATGACAGCTTGTTTTCCATTTTTTTGGTCAAGAATGAGAAAAAAGGCTAATTTTTCTGGGAGGGGTTGTCAATTTTTTGTCAAAAACAGCAAAAAACAGATATGAGAGTTTTTCTAGATTTTTAATCCAGGTTTCAAACAGGAAATGGATCTGCCAGAAAATACACTTACCCTGATGTTGGCTCTGCAGCACATAGCACATGTGGCCATTAACATAAATTTTGGTTGTCTCTCATCACTGATTTGCCCTCAGAAAGAAGGCTTAAGGTGTTTTTAAACTACATTGCTTTGGGTCCTGTTTTACAGTTCAGTTGTAGAGAAGACCATTGCACGGTGCCATTCTATGCCACGAGTACATATGAGCAATGAGTCCTTTTTCCTATAGGTTTGATTTTTGACGAATTAGCCTGACTTTGTTAACAGGAGTTCTGTCATCACTTTTAGCATAGCATAGCATCTTCAAACAGATAGTGGTGCTGCTGGTGGAAATGGACACACATTTTTAAGGGATTTATGATGCGCTAAGTCCACAGCACTGTCTCCATGAAAGTTAGCATTCAGCCGCCTGACCATTACACCAACAGGGACTGTAATGGCATTGCATTCAAATGCATGTTCTTTAATATGGAGTTGGTCCCACTCCTTCAGCGCTAACAGCTTCCACTTTTGTTGGAAGGCTTTCCATAAGACTTTGGAGTGTTTCTGTGGACACTTTTGCCCATTCATTCATTCATTCATTTTTGAGGTCAGGCACTGATGTTGGATGAGAAGACCTAGCTCACAATCCCTGTTCCAGTTCATTCCAAAGGTGCTGGAGGGGGTTGAGATCAGGACACTGTGCAGGCCAGTCAAATTATTTCACACTGAAATCCTCAAACCATGTCTTTATAGTCAGGACACAACAAATCAGTGTAATATATAAACTAGCAATTTCGACTAAAATGGTGAGTTTACACCTTGTTAAGAAAATCAGCTTTTGCGTCATCCTTATATTGACATTTAGAGCATGTTAGCATGTCATTGTACCTGTTTGTTTTGGGTTATTTTTAGCATCTTTTGGCGTTTTGTTGCCCTGCTGTTCGCTGACAGCCCTGAAATGTGAAGGGAGTCACAGTAGGGGTTTATTCAGTGTCAGAAAGCAGCAGAATTTTTGGTGTTTTCATGAAACTCTTGCAGAAGTTGTATCTTGTCAGAAGTTTATATCTTCCTGCCACATCTACCAAGAAAAACAATGAACAAACAATCTTTCTCTTCACATCTGTGTCTGCTGGAGATGCACACAGCACAAAGTGCCTGCTTTAGCTTGAGGTCTCAATTCCATTATATCCTAATAAACTGTGCAACAAGATGAAGAGTTTAGATTGGAAATAGCTCAAGTGTATTTATGTCGTTGATGTTTTAATCCAGATGTAATTAACTTTTTGGTAGAATGAGCAGATACATTGCTCATTGTTGCTGCTGTTAATCCGTTCAACCTAATAAAAGAAGCTGCACCCAGAGGCCTCACAGACAGTAGACAGTTTGTTTACTGACTTCCACTCAGCAAGACTCACTCCTTTTACAGAGGAGGGAAAGTTTGTTGAGTAAGTAGACTCTGAAGAAGAAGTGCTTCAAATTGTCTCCAAGATTGCCAGCAGCATCTCAACAACTACTGAACAGCAGCATGTGTACAGAACCGCAACACAAAAACAACACAGCAGGAAATAGAGAGCTATGTATTGGTAACTATTTCTATCATAATTGCTGAAGAAAAAATATTTCAACCATGCTCAAATTTGCACATGCTTCAGGCAAAACTTAAGTTCATGAAGAGGTTGTAAATCCCGAGCAGCCAAACATTGAGAATACTTTACCATTTTCCATGTCGGGACTTTATTTGTAACTTGGATATAGTTCTAAGTTTTAATGTATTCAGTGTTGGCATTTCAAAACAAATTTTGAAGGCTGGCTTAAAGCAACACAGAGCTGTGTTGACTAAATCATAACAGAGTTATGAATTTGTGCTCTGGATGTTCAGTGCTTAACAAATTTATTAGACCACCACCCAAAGTAAGGTTTCTGCCACAGCTGCCCTAAATTAACAGCATTGGTAATTACCAAAATCATTTTTTTTATGTTTCTGCAATGGTTAATACACCAATATGTAGAAGCTCTTTAACCCAAATGATATTTTTAATGCTAAAATATAATTATTATTGTTATCCATGAATTTCCAAATTTACTGATTTACAAAAAACTGAAAAAATTGGTAAAGCACATCATTGTTTCTTGATTAATATGTCAAATTATAGTTATTTACTTGCATTCCAGAACAGAAAAATCAGTTTTAGTGGTTGAATGTTATGCTTGATTAATTTCTGAATTCTCATAGAGCCTAGTGAGCCGGCTCAAATTTGGGTATAAAAAGGTGAATTCAGTTTGAAATTCCTCATTCCTGTTCAAAATGGTAAAATGTGGAGAGCTCACTGAAAATGAAAGAGTCCGCATTAAAGCACTTCATGATGCTGGATGGTCTCTGAGACAAATATGACAGGTGGTCTGATAAATTTGTTAAGCACTGTATGTTTTTTTTTTCAATTGTACTTCACTTTCTGTATTTCAGTGTGTTTCTATGATACCAAAAACAAGCTAGATTAATTCTTTCTATCCACTAAAAAACACCTATAAAAAGTATTCACCCTCTTGGATGTTTAACCCTTTTATTAATTTTATTTATCAATCATGGTCAATATAATTTGGCTGTTTTTTAAATATAAAACAATCTCTTTAATGTCAAAGTGGAAACAAATTCTATAAAGTAATGTCAATTAGATAAAATATGTAATGTAAAATAAGTGACAGCAGAAATATTCACCCCCTCTAAGTCAGTATTTAGTAGATGCACCTTTGGCTGAAATCACAGCACTGAGTCTGTTTGGTTAGGTCTCATCAGGCTTGCACATCTGGATGCTTCAATTCTACTCCATTCTTCTTTGCAAAACTGCTCAAGCTCTGTCAGGTTACGGAGATTGTTGAGTTTTTCCAACAGTTGCAGTGTAACTCCTTCAGAGTTTGTCTTGGTGGCCTCTCTCACTAGTCTCCTTCTGGTATGCGGTCACTCAGTTTGTGAGGACAGCCTGCTCTAGGCAGATTTACACATGTGCCATATTCCTTCCATTTGCCTTGGAGTGTTCTTTTGTCTTAATGGTGTAATTGTAGCCTTGAATACTGATTTACCAATGACTGGACCTGTGTCAGTCACTTTAAAGGAGTGAGTATTTATGAAACCACTTATTTTATACTACATAGTTTTGATTTATTGATATTGCTTTGTAGAAATCTGTTTTCACTTTTAAATCAAAAAAGGTTTTTTTTTTTGTTTGGTCAAAAAAGCCTAATCATATTGACCATTATTGATGTATAAAATTAATAAAATGGTAAAACATCCAGGGGATAAATGCTTTTTATAGGCACTCTTATAAGCTATATTAAACTAGGAAGAGTTGGTGGTGGTTTCATGGCTCTTTTCTGTCTTAATAGGTATCAGCATCAGCTAGTCTGTTTCATTACAAGGAGAAGTCCTCACAGGAGCTTCTAAATGAGCCTATTTTAAATAAGCTGTAAATGAGTCATTTTTCAATAAATTCATGGTCATATTTAAGGACAACATCAAGTGACATCACTTCATAACAGTGAGACCTGCAGCAAGGTTGTTGTTTACATCCACAGCGCTGTTTTTTGACCCCTAATAGCCTCCTGCCTGCACTAAACGAGACCCAGCTCGCTCCCAGTCATGCAGGCGTCTGAGAGAAGGGAGAAAAAAAGCACAATGTCATTTACGGTGCCGAGAGATGCTTCAATGAAGACAGCGTGCCCTGGAGCTGAGGTCAAGCTGAGCTGACATTCTGTTTCAGGATGCGAGGGGCAAAGGACACTCTGCGTGGGTGCTTCATCATTACGGATATTTGCCTTCATGTTTTACACCGCTCACATCGTTTTGTCCCTGTGGACTCATTTGGCCCAGACTCATGCTGACACATGAGCTACTATGATGCAGACTGAGTTCATAGATGGAGGGCATCTGAGTTAAAGTGGATAACATTAAAATATCTCAATGAATTTGTTGATGTAAAATGTCTGGAACATTGTTGACCTTGAGCTTATACATGGACAGTTTCTGAAGGGAAGTGCTGAGGCAACTTAAAACTTGTTAAAATAAAAGTTTTCTTTATCAGGGGATCAAATGGCTGTGCATTGTTAAAAATCACAGTTGTAATGATTAACCCTAAAGTGGCTGACATGGGCTGTAGGCTTCAATAGCCAAAACAATAAAGGCTACTTGACAGAGATGCAGAGAATTCAAAAACGTTGGAAAAAAAACAAAAAAAAAACCGCTGTGTCACTCAGCCCCTCTACAGGACTGGAACAGGTCCATTAAGATGACTGGACACGCAGATATTCAGGCTTTTTCTCATGCATTTTTTTATCAGCATTTGCTGCCTCTTTGATGTAACACAGTTGTTACTGGTACAGTTGTCGCTATGATTTTATTGATATTGTCATTGATATGAAACTGCTTATTGATCCCAATACTATTATGCATACTTCTCTGCTTTATTTGGTGCAAAATATGCACTTATAAGACAAATCTAGAGATAGAATAATGTTTACTGCTTTAACATCTTAATTTATTATGTTCCAAAGAATTAATGCAAATTAACTAACATCATATGAGCCAAACTTGAAACATTTAACTAGAGATGTTGCCATCATTAAGGCATTCATTTTATCTTTATGTTCAAAAAAATTACAAATTTAATGTGATATTTTTGAAGTTGATAGACTTTTAAAATTCATGCCAGTTTCAAAGCAAACGTAATTAATGAATTTGTCAGACTAAAAACAAACACAAAAAAAATTAAAGGGATTTAACACAAAATAAGATCATTACTGTTCTCTCCTGATAGTGACTTTCATCAAAAATGGTCCTGCTACATCAGAAAGAGTCCCCAGTCTAAATCCTGTCAAATATTTGTCCAAAAACACCTCATCCATAACCATCCATGAACAAATTTGCCATTGTTTGCTCAGTTGTCCATTTTTTCCTGTTATATTTATTTTCATTCAAATATTAGAATTGCTACAAAGCAACGTAGCTGCTAACCTCTGACCTTTACATTGACCTCTCATTGGACCAGCTGGAACTGTCCTTTTAGAGTCTGCAGCACACAATAGCCAGTGAGGGCCTGTGTTGAAGGGAGGTGCCCGCCTCTCTTGTGATGTCATCAACTTCAGCCATATGAAGGCTAGCATGTGGCCACTAATTTGAAAACATTACATTATTTTGGTAATGTTTATGTAGATATGTGTGCAGAATGGTGTTATTGTGAAATCATGATGTATTCTCCACCATATCACTTCAATTTATTATTATTATGCTCAATATTTATGCAAAAAGATGCAAAAATACACTATATTGTGTTTTTTCTTCTCTCTCTCTCTGTCAGTAATATTGAAAATGATTCTGTGTATTGCACTGGGATTCTTTAAATGCCATCTTCCCATAGAGCCCAAGACAATGTCTGTCTGTTGAAGCATTTAGGAGTAGCAGCCTTTTAATGTGTATGATCACGGTTAACAGGGTTCCTCTTGGAGTCTTCAAATGGCACAGTTTGGAAATACTCTTTCTTTCCCTTTGGAAAACAGGTGTAAGAGATTTATTTTGTGTTCAGTTGTAATCAACTTTGAATCGAAGTCGGTAAGGCTTCATGCTTTGACCCAGTTGAGTTTTTCAGCTAAGGCAGGAAAAGGAAATCTTTATTTTTTTGTTGTAGGAGTTTTTGACTAATTTTACCAGGATTTCTAAGTAAAACTCTGTTGGTACTATGCAAACTCCTGTGGTTGTACCTTGTTTTAACTCTTTTATTAGGTTAAAAAAATAAGTTGGAGTCTTCAATTCACTCTGTAATGCAGCATGCCAGTGCTATTTAAAGGTAAATTGTTGATTTATTAAACCCATTATGCTTCAGCATGGTGTATGAGGAAAAACTAGTAATACTTACAGTGCTAGAGTTACATTGCATGTATGTAATCTGGTGCAGTAATATGCAATTCTTCTTCATTCTTTCGACATCGAGCTCTGCTTTCGGCTGAGTCTCTGCATAAACACGTACTCAGTCTGAGGTGTGGGGCTGACATGGACACACTGGTGTCCTTATGGTGGCATGCACTAAAAAAATGCTGAAGAAAAGGGGGTTACAACTAGTCAATCAATGCTGTTTTGAACTAGAAATCCTGCACTGATGTACTGTAAACATAAATACCAAAAAGAATACCATTTGGTCACAAGCATAGTGGTGTCAGTACTGACCAATCATGTACAGGTACCATAATGTAATGATTTCTAATTCCCATCCTTTTGCTGCTGTGTTTTTCCATTTGCAGCATGTTGCTTATGCTTTTGATCCTTGCATGTGTGTTTGAAATGTCCAAATATCAATCTTTCCAGCTGTTTGCTCTTGTCACCCACCATATTAACCCTGCACAGAATCATTTCATGACTGTGAAGTTGCACACAGCCTTTTGCCATTTTAAATCCATTGGAAACAACCTGCACAGCCCCAAACAGCAGATAAAAAACCCTGGAGCGGAGCATTTAGCAGCTTAGAAAGTTGATGTCTCTCTCAGGAGCTGGAGCACAAAATAAAGCTTAAAGCAGAATCGATATTGGACTTGAATTCCTCAGTCTGCCAGAGGAGAGACACTGAGTGAATATTACAATCAATGTGCTCCTTTCTTTATGTCACTGAAGGGTGACGTCTGAAAAAGTCCCAACATGCCCAATATCATCTCTTTCTTGTTTTATGGTTATTTTGACCTTTTTCTCCTCATCTATTTTGACTCTGACCTTTTTTACTCTCACTAAAGCTTTTGCAATCCATTGTAGCAAAAATACTCACTCATTTTATTCCTTTTGACACCTTAGAAACTTTACCAATCATAGAGCAATCCTGTCATTTAGGACACTGAAACCCTTACTTGTACCTTTGTACAATCTCAGTGGGATAGTTGTTTCTCTGTCAGGTTTGTCACAGAAGAGATTTCAAGGTCAGCAGATCCTGTAAATGCAGCAGCTTCGGTTGTTCTGACTCAAGTGGATAAATATGAACATATTACTCCAGTGCAGGCCTCTCTTGTTCAGTTTAGAGTGAACTTTAAGGACCACCATCATTCTTAACTGACCCATTATGTGCCCGTATTCCCCCAGAGGACAGCTCTTTTGAGCTTTCCCAAGGTCAGAGGCAAATGGATGGTGGGTGGGTTTTATCATTCTCTGCATCAACACTACTGAACAGTCTGTCACTACACATTAGAACAGGGTTTCCCAAACTTTTCTCTGCAAGGCTCTCCTGGAGCAGATGTAAACACTTTTAAGCCCTCCCAGCCCCCACCATTCACATCATCAAATACATGTCCCTCAATATAGAGATATGGATTTGGAACTGTAACAGCCTCCTGGGTGGAGAAATTACAATCTTTCAGATAATAAAGTTGTGCATCTACAAGAAAGCAATTTCAGAGTTTAAAAAGTTGGAAATTTAAGAGACCAAACTCAAAATTTCCAAGTTTAAGTTCACTCTTCAATTATTACATGACGAACTCAAAAATTTAGATTTTTATGATCATACCTTTACAGCAGTTTAAAGTAAAAGAAAAAAACAAGAATTCAAATTGGATGAATTTTCAACTTTTGGACTTCATATTCTCAAAAATTCTACGTTTTGGTTCATTTGCGTGTATGACTTTTTAAGTAAAATAAATCCATTTTCTTATCTTGTAAGTTAACAATCTTCTAACTTGAGAATTTCTAAATTTCTCTTTGAATTTAACAAATCCTTTTTTTTTAAAGTGGCCCTAATACACCGTCGTAGTAATGGATAGTTTGTACATAGATCTGTCAGGAACAAGTGTATGTTGGCCTATTATGTTGGAATTTTGTAGAGAAAACAAGTAAATTTGATGTATGACTTTTCAAAGTGGGTCCCGGAGGGCTTAGATTTTCTTAGATATGATTAGAGGGGAGCCCTAAGGAAAAAAGGTTAGGAACCACTGCAGTAGAGCATTAATCAGATCAGGCTCGGATGTTGGATGAGAAGGCCTGGCTCGCAGTCTCCGTTCCAGTTCTTCCCAGTGGTGCTGGATGGGGTTGAGATCGTGGCTCTGTGTGGGCCAGCCAAGTTCTTTCCCAATGAAATCATCAAACCATGTCTTTATAGTCCTTGCTTTGTGCACTGGAGCATTGTCATGTTGGATTAGAAAAGGGCCTTCCCTAAACTTTTGCCACACAGTTGGAAGTATAGCATTGTCTGATATGTCTTGGTATGCTGAAGCATTAAGATTGGTCTTCACTGGAGATAAGGGGCTAGGCAGAGAACTGTGATTCATCACTCCAGGGAACAGTTTTGCTTCAAAGTCCAGAATAATGGTGCGTTTAAAGCACCTTAAAGTTTACTCAAACACAGCATCTTAAATGTATAATATCCCATTCAAAGAGTAGAAATTCAGTAAATGTTGCACATTACGTCCCAGTCTTTCAGACGAGAGAAAAACTTTTCTTCCCTTCCCCTCCTCTCCACACCTCTCCCTAAGTGTTCTGATAAAATGCAGCAGATCTCCATTCAGATACAGAATCCAAGGTTGATTCAGTTCTTATTTCTTTAAAGTATTTTAGACTAGAAAAATAGTAATTTTCTGTTTCTTTAGTCCTTTGGTTCTCCTTGAAGAAAACTTGTGACACAGCCCCATTTTGCCTCTCCGTACAGCAGAATGGGTAAGGCTGTCAGTCTGTTTTCATGTTGCTGCAGGGTGAACAGTTGGAGAGAGGTTAAGGTGAAATAAAAACATGTACGAAACATATTAAAGCATCTGAACAAAATTTAAACACTAAAGGAAGTACAGTCCCATCAGTGTGAACATAGAGCTGACAACAACAAACACAAAGGTGCTTGAATTAAGTCTCTTTTAATGATGCCAAGCTTTATCTGCATAGCTAATGTTTCAAATGTTGCACAGGTTGTCTTTTAAACAGCTCAACTATTTTGCTAGAAGTATTCTTAAACCATTATGGCTCATGTTCCACCCTAAAATCCACTAAAGTTAAATGCAGACAAGTTTATTGATGTTTATAACTGCTGCATTAATTAGCCCTGTTAATGACCTCATCTGCATAACTGGGCATTTAATGTATCAACAGGAACACGGTGGAACATTAGGCAGCTTCGGCGTCTCTTTTCTCTTTCTCATCTGCAGCAAAGTGGCCTCCCGTGGAGCCAAGACAAAGTGAAGGATGCAGCTCAGTCAGCAAGGCCAAATACAGTGGGAGGTATATGATGAGAGACAGACACACACAGAGCCAGAGAGAGGGAAGATGGACCGCAGCGGGCTGAATAATAATGGCGGAGAGTGAGAGCGTAGCAAAGTCCCAAGAGAGCCGAACGTTATCATAGAAGAGTCGACGGGGAGCTGCTGCTTCCCACAGGAGAGAGCAAAGGCCTGTATGCAGGATGCTACTCCTCTCAGAGATTGTGTGTTTGTGTGTGTGCAGATGTATAGACAGAGCATCCACTGGAAATAAACGCAAACATTTTCCTGGATCCAGAGAAGATCTGGTGATGATGCGCTTGGTTGTAATTCAGTTATGATTTATCACTGTCACATTTAATTAATTATTCACCGTGCTGTTAATCTGCTACTTACTGTATTTAATGGAGATGTTTATGATATGAAATTCATTATCTGCTGTGTCTATTTCATCATGTTTAAGGAGGCTTTTTCAGCTGATTTATCACTGCATTTTAAAAGATAAGAGTTTTCAAAATACAATCTAAATCAATGATGCAGAGCATTAGCTCATAGTTTATCGCATCTATTGATATAGTAAACTATTGAATTTGCTGCCAAACCATACACAACTTTGGATTCCTGCTTTCTACATTTGAGAGGCAGAAAACTACACGTTACGTTTCAGTGATGAAACTTATTGGATTTTAAATGTCCAATACACGAAATTACATTTTAGTCTCATTTAAGTCTCCTTGGCAAACTAAACCTACTTTTTATCAGATCTTTTATCATCAAAGATCTATTTTTAGCTCATCTGTGTCTCGTCTCTCTCATGCTACAAAAGTTGACAACTGATGTCTGTAGTCCGTTTTAGTTGATAAAAGTAACACTGGTCAGTTAAAATGCTGTGCAATAAATCAGAATCACTCACTTTATATATTCAGAATCAACAATTTGAATAAAAAGTCAAGAAACAGACACAACTTTGTGATGATGTACAATGTCTATTAGAAAAAAAAAGGCTTCATTCTCCAGACATATCAGGTGTTTTTTTTAAATGAAGAGCACGGATAGGTTGAATGGAAACATCAAGTATCATTGGTATGAGCTTTTGAATTCTATTAATTTTCAAACACATAATATATATTTTTTATTATCTTTATGTTAAATGGTAAATGATGAAGTGGACCTGAGCTTGTGCAATTCTTTTCCAGTCATCTGACCTCAGAAGCCCTTTAACCTATATTTATAATACATATCAGACAAAGACTATATGGACAAAAGTATTCAGCCGCCTGACCATTTCATCATCACGGACTGTAATTACACAGTATTCAAATACATGTACTGTAATATGGAGTTGGCCCCCATTAGCAGCTGTAACAGCCTCCACTCTTCTTGGAAGGCTTTACACAAGATTTTGGAGGGTTTTAAGGGAATTTTACCCCATTTATTCTGTAGAGTATTTATGAGGTCAAGCACTGATGTTGGATGAGAAGGCCTGGCTTGCAATCTCTGTTCCAGTTCATCCCAATGGTGCTCAGCAGGGTTGAGGTCAGGGCTCTGTGTGGGCCAGTCAAGTCTTTCCACCAAACCATGTCTTTATAGTCCTTTCTTTGTGCATTGGGGTGTAGTCATGTTGGGATAGAAAAGGGCCGTCCCCAAACTGTTGCCACACAGTTGGAAGCATAGTATTGTCCAAAATGTCTTGGTATGCTGAAGCATTAAGAATGTCCTTCACTGGAGATAAGGGGCCAAACCCTGAACAATAGCCCTACACCATTATCTCTCCTCCACCAAACTTCGCAGCTGACAGTGCGGTCAGGCAGGTGATGTTCTATCAGCAGCCGCCAAACCCAGACTCGCCCATCTGACTACCAGACAGACATGTGATTTGTCACTCCACAGAATATGTTTTCATCGTTACACAGTCCAGTGTTTGTGTGCTTAACACCGCTCCATACGATGCATGGCCATGGACTTGGACTTGGTGATGGGAGGTTTGCATGCAGCTGGTCTGCCATAGAAACCCATGCCATGAAACTCCCACCACAGTTTTTTGCTTGCATTAATGCCAGTGGAAGTACAGAACTCTTCAGTTATGGAATCAGCAGAGCGTTGGCAACTTTTACGCTCCATGAGCCTTTGCAGTTGTTGACCCTGCTCTGCTGTTTTATGTATGTCTCTGATCTAGCTGTTTGTCTGTAACCATTTACTTACATATAAAAGTGGATTATTTGACAGCTGTAGAATTTGATATCTTGCCTTAATTGACCTGCAAGGTGTTAGCATGATAGTAAATTGTAAATGTTGTATTTTTCTTAGAGCCTACTTGTGATGCAGTGCAACGTTTTTAGCCTGTTGCCTTCTTTATTGTTATATTTCTCTCAGTTGTTTTCGTTGACGTTGGCGAGGAACAAGGAAAGAGAGAGATAATAAGGAAACAGGGGTTTCTTTGTTTTCTTTCACTTTTTCAGCTTGTTTTACAAAGAGGAGAGAGTTGTGCATTTATAGTATTCATACCTGTGATTCAAATATGTCTCGCACCATCTTGTGTCAGCAGAGTTCAAAAATATTGTTTCACTAAAGTCAAATATTGCCAATACAAAGCACCATGCTTCTGTTTTTTCTGCATTCAAAATTAAAGTACTATAAATGCTGTTTACACAGGGAAAACTAAAATTTACTGGGTAGTGAATTAAATAAAATGCAAGTGTGATGCTGTGCAGTGCATCTGATGCTGTAAGGACAAGGTGTAATGAAAAAATGGATAATAAGAGCGAGTCAGACCGCTGCGTCTGCACGTGCTGCCATGCACTCTACTTTATTAGATGGGGGCTTGTGCTCAATGTCCAGGCTTTCACACTGTTTTGATGCAGTCAAATGGCGTCCAATCTGCTATCAGCTACCCTTAGATTAATTGGTGCCAATTTGGTGGTGAAAAGAAAAGGCTTTTTGGATTCAGGAGGAACATGTTACAAATGGAGGGTATGTGAATCAGAAAGAACATCAGATGTGGGTAAAAGAAGGGTGAGTTATAGCTACACTGCTCACTTTAACATTTATCTACTGCACTTTATGTCATTATTGCAATAATGCACAGTGTAATCGCACATTTTCCTGTATCATGCAGGCCAACTCAGAGGCAAGGACAGTTTTAGTTGCAGTAATAATGACAGGAATGATCAACAGGAGAAAGTCAGCTGATGGTTGTTTAAAAGGATAAACAAGTCAGTTTTGTGTGTTGATTTGGATGGTTGAACGGTTAAATCAGAGTCCAAATTGAGTTATTTGACCTCTTGTAAGTTGCTTTACGTAAACTGACTTCTGTAGTTCTTGTTTTGTTTTGTGAAATATGATGACATTTTTCAGATTTTATTCTCACATTGGCTCATCTATCTAAAAACCAGGACATTTATAGTGAATCTGGGCAAATCTACTTTTTCCATGGCCAATCTTTTATGTGGGATCCCTCAAAGCTCAATCCTAGGCTCCCTTCTTTTTTTTATTTATATCTCCCCATCAGGCAAAATCATAAAGAAACTCTGTATCATTTACCAATGTTACACGGGTCATTCCCAGCTCTATCTACCTATAAAACCAACTTGTCAGACTGCAGCTCTCTCAGACAGTGCTGATTAATGTACAAATGAGCAAACAAAAGCTGATCTTCACTTTTTGTGACTCAGGGAAAGTATTGCACACTTTTAACACCTTATGGTTGAATTATTGACATCAATTCAGGGACACCCTCATCATGTATTTAACCATTTTATTGTAAAATGGATAAACAATTTCATTTGGCAGGGAAGATTCTGCTTAAAAGACGTTTCGTGGGTTAGTCAAGTAGCATGTTTTGAATTTCAAGAGAGCTTATAGTTAGAAACCTCCATACAGAGATAGATACATTTATACATACAATGCATTTTGAATATAATAAAATGAGTTCAAAAGCAATAAATCCACAGTAGAATGCATCTGAATGAGGATGCAACAGTTTTGTGCTATAAAGGAGGAGACTGGGGTGGAGGAAGTTAAGCTTTGCCAGCAGCAGGCGCATGGGTCATCAGCATTAATAGGTATGTCATATTTTAATGGACTGCTATGTTGAGAGAAAGGGCTGTGATTGGCTGTGGGAGCTGGGAGGCGATAATTGGAATGAGCTGGCTGTCAGCTCATTTCACTGTATCCTTGGATCAACTAGACGTCCCTTTCCTTACTTTGAATGGTACAAAATGCTGCAGAAGTCTGGCTCTCATAAGAGGGGTCATATCAGCCCAGTCATAGCCTCACTTCAGTGGCTTCCTTTGTATTGCTATAGAATTGAATGTAAGGTTGCGCTGTTTATCTTTAAGCCTTAAATGGTTTGGCAACTTCTCACATAATTGACCTCTACAGCCTTTACACTATCTTCAGGACACTTAAAGCCTCAGGCATGGTTCTCCTGGCAGTCTCTCTTTCTAATCAGAAACTTAGAGGCTACCGAGCTTTTACGGTCAAGGTTCCTTAACTTTGGAGCAGCCATTTACAGCCAATAACATACCTTGTAACTGTCTTTTAAGAGCTGAGGATGGAAGGCTTTTGACAAAAGCAGTTTCATAACTTCAAAATAGTCCTGTATTCCTAAAAACACTAACAGTGTGACATTAATTCTGGTTTTGGCCATGTTATTTGAAGAAAAATGAACAGTTAGAATAATGTCATGATTGGTCATGTTTTACATTTAGGTTAATGTCGCCCAATTTATTTTTCAGCTGTGTTCACACTTCTTTAGTGAGGCCAACCTTTCCTAATTGGACTTGAGTTGAAAGCTTTTTCCATTGTAGAGCTTTGATTAGTATGCTCCAGAGGTTAGGGGTCATTAATGTTAGAGACTGTTCTCACAGCTTGGACACTCATCAAGACCATAATTACTGAACAATAATTTCAAAAAGTGGGATAAAAGCACCCACAGCTTTCCACCCTAATAGTAGCTGGGTGGAGAGGAGCAGCCTTGGGAAACTGAGTGGCAGCAGCAGCTTTGTGAGCGCAGCTTGCTCGACTGGCAGAGATTAGAGTAGCTGGATCTAATTGGTCTCTTTCATGATTTCTCCATGTTAATTAACGATGTTAAGTTAAATCAAATCCAGTAAGTGTGAATCACCAGCTCTGGTAGGGGAGGCAATCAGCTGCTTAATTTTTATCCATGGCTCATCTGGTCTTTTTTTTCCGTCACATCAGTCTAATTTGGCTTTGAAAAGTGGGAGTCAGTGAAAACCTGGATTGCAGCGATGCCTCCAGTCATCTGCCCAATGACAATGATTCCTCTTTATTAGCAGTAAATCATTACATTAGCGTATGAGCCGGACACGCCGCTGGGCAGCAGTCTACTCAGCTCCTTGGCTCACAGCGGCACAGCAGCCATGCCAATCAGGCTCACATCCCGGGGAAATCTGGGCTGAGTCCGACGACAATCTCTGCCATGGCTGCTGTTGAATACTCATCAACAGAGAAAGCAGAAACAAACACTGTCAGCAACATTGCACAGTGCTGCTGAAGCAGAAAACCTACAAGATACGGCGGCAATGGGGCCAATGAGTCATTACACTCATTAATTAATTTTTCTTTTTATCATCCTGGGCTCCTCCTGCACAACAATTAAGTAGTGCAGATCAATTAAAATGCTAATTTTTTCTTATATTATCCTGCTTTAAAACTACTGTAAGCATTTGTAAAGGCAGTATCCATGTCCCATCTTAGTGTGAAACTCTTGTATATTAGAAAATAGCAGCAAACTTGGGAGTCGCGTGCTAACAGATCACTTTATTAGGTATACTTCAGACAACATGCAAAGTCACTTAGGTTGCCTTTCCTCCTCTTTCTGTTGTCAGTTTGCCTGAATCAGTTTCTTTTCACCATGTCTTGCACACTGGTGACGCAGCTTTCCTCAGCAGAGTCCTGACAAATGTTGCTTCATCATGCCACAGTGTCAGATTCTGCTCAGCTGCTCTGAATCCCTCCTGCCAGGCTGGATCTGACTACGGACACCATTTACAACCATGTTTACTGCTGACCAGACTTTCTGAAACAATTTGGAGTTGCCAACTATAAAATAATAAATAAAACCCAGATTTGGGATGGGGTCCAATCAAGGTCCAAGAGCTCATCATTTACTTTATTATGGATAGTATTAATATGGTGGAGTCACAAAGTTTTGACAGACTGAGACTAAAGACCTGCCAGTACTCACAGAGAGAGGCAAGAGCAGGTAACTGATGATAAAGATATAAACAGGATAAAGATTATGAGTTTATTTCCTGACATCTTGTTGAAATGACATTTCAAAAACAATCTCTGGCTCCTCTGACTCCACACAAAGAATTTTACAACAGTTTGAATTAAAGTGATGTCAGTCCAGATCTTTGTCATATATAGGGGTTTGTTTGGAGTTCAGAGCTTGCTACAGTGTGGGCTGCAGCCCCCTGGTGGACCATGGAGGTACACCAGGTGGGCAACAAGAGGTCATCCTGGTCGTAACAGGTGATGAACATAATTTTTAAACTTAAAAGATTTTAAATGTAAAGTTTCATTAGGTAGCAGTAAAAATTAAGATTTATTTGTTTAGATCATTAAATACTTGATGGCATGTTTCTATTTTAAAACAAATCACAGCCAAGAAATTTGACTGAAATGTCCTCTTATAATCATTTATTTTGTCCAACTTACAGAGCCAGTGTCATGGTTTAAAGCTGTAGTAAACAATTAATTTTTAGTATCGTATGCCCACAAAAACAACACAACCTGTCAGGGTCTTGTTATTAAAGCCATCTAAGAGAATAACACACTTCTGCAACTCCTCCTTGCGCTGCACTCTCACTTGAGGAAAACCAGCAAGGGATGATGCTCCAGCCAATGAGGTGGCTAGCACTCGCAGCCAATCACGGCTCAGGTCAGAGGGATTGTTCTTATTGACCGCTGTAGTAGGTGCACTTCCGCCTCTCAGCTCAGTGAGAAGTTGATACAGCAGTGTTTGGTCCTATGTAGAATTTGTTCATGCTGAGACATGTGTTTTCTTGCCTGTGATTCGGCCATTGATTTCAGTGGAAAAGTGGAGCAAGATCACTCCACGAGAGCTTTGCCACCATCAGTATTCGATTCAGCGGACATGCATATTCGCGAGGAGGTATGTGAGAAGAGGGGACGGAGCTACAGAGCTCAAACACAGAGAAGAACAGGAAGGGAGGGGGAGTATCAGTATGCCTTAGTAGACATTAACATTATTAGGAAAGAGTTAGTGGAGTCACAAAGTGTAATGAAATGAATGTTTAAAAATAAATAAAAGACATGACAAGAGAAGCAGTAGAGCTGTCGCCATACCAGAGTTTTGAATCTCACCATGATGCTGGTTAATGTGAAATCATATCAATACCTGTTTCTGTATCATGGCAACAAAAATGATATTTATAATTGCTTGATTATTTTTTCATTCCAACCCGAACATATGAAAGGTTCATTAACGATAAAATACATACTAAAATTTTACATACTGTTTATAATGATGAAAAGCATAATGGATACATTTAAAAAAGAAAAGTATTCATCTTATTCCTAGCCCCCTTGATACTTTGGCTATATTCACACCGCAGGCCTTATGGCTCAATTCTGATCCTTTCTCAGATCTGATTTTTTGTTTGGCTGTTCACACAGCAATCAAATTGCAAAAGATTAGATATGTATTTGATTTAGAACTGCATATGAAAGTGGCCTAAATCTGATTCCAAAAAGTCAGTCTTGTGTTTTTCACACTGACAGAAAAAAAACCCAGATATGAGTCACATGTGAGCAACAAAAATCAGATTCAGGTTCCTTTAAACTGAAGTGAGAAAGTAGATTTTGTGTGAAATATGGGGATGACATCTGGTCCCTTCCATCAGGCCGGGACTTTGCATAGAAGCAAGATGCTAATCTTGATTATAAGAGAAATTTGAAGATTAAAACATGTAAACATCATCTGTTATGCCTGAAACAGGATGGTGTTGTTATTCCTTAATCTTTTACTGGAGAGGACAAAACGAAGACATTGCCTCCAATAAGGTACACTAGAATAATTAGCCAACTTCATTAGCTGCATATTGTTATTTCCATAATAAGGAGGATTACATTTTATTTAGGAAGGTTATACTGTGTGAAGTGTTTATTTGTTGTTTTATCGTAAATGTATTTAAAGTGTCCTTTAGTGCTGAGAAAGGTGCTTATAAATAAAATGTATTCTTATTCTTCTTATTATTATTATTATAATTATTACGACCTGACCTTATATTCTTTAATTAAGGTGTAGAGCCCAGTCAGAGCCTTATCATTTGTCTCTTTAGTTTGTTGGTTTTCTGAAATTCTTATTCCACCTGCTTGTCCCTCTTTTGATAAGCAAACTTTATTAACTTGGTGAACTCTTCATTTTTATAAATGTTAAGTTCAGTATTAAGAATAAATATTAAATTATTATTAAAAGCATAACAACCCTGATGCATTCAGATGATGAACAGCATGTTTAAAACACAGTTACTGACATGTGCAACTTTGTCAACCCACTAGTACAGCCACAAACAGAGCAACAGGTACCAGGCGTTTAAAAGGAATATAACTCAGAACATTTAGCTGGACCTTTAATCTAAAAAATAGGAGCAGAACTCCCTGAATTAAGGACTTGTTCCTTTCAAAACAACCAAAAAGGTTAAGGTTTTTGTAAACTAAATCTTGAAATTGAAATGCTCTGTTTATAAAATTAAAAAAATGGAGCTAAATACTCTGTGTCCCATGTTATGGTTGAGGTTTTGGTAGACCCAAGAAAATTTTCAGGTTTCAGATTCCGACTGCTGCATTATACTAAAGTTTTGGTAAGGCTGGTCTATCCAACCCACAAAGGTCTCACTTTCAAATAAAATCTGAATCCTACTCGATGTTGGTGGGTTGTCTTCGCCTCTCTGCCTGGACCATTTAATCAGGGTTTATTGGCCTGAGATGGGAATCTTCCACCAGCTTGAAGAGATGCATCACGGGAACAAAACAAGAGCTAAGCTGTCTAGTAAAAAGAAAAAAATCTACCTCGAGTGATGAGCTGTGCTGTCTAATATCTGTCAGTTAAAATGCTATGTGATGACCTGAATCAGTCAGTTTATATTGTGAACTAACACTGGGAATAAAAAAAAAACAGGCACAGCCCTCTGATGTTTTGATTGTTGCTGCAAAATTAAAGGAGTTTCTCACTGGAGGCTGTATCTTTTTGATAAGTTAAACCATTTATATTATCATCATCAGGCGTAAGAACAGAGAAATGGGAGCATCAGTCTCTCAGAACATGCTGAATGTCTGTGATTATAAAAATTACATTAATTAAGCTTATTACAGTGTTAAAGCAATAATAAACTATGTCAATCAACAAAGTCAAATTTTCCATTCATATTTGTGAGTGATCCTGACTTATTAGTCCTTTCATTGGAGATGCTTCGTGGTTGACACAGTTCTGCAGGTGCAGCACTGTTCTGTCTTTAAAGCTGCTACAGTGATGCTGATTTGTTCTTGCTGTTGGGTAATTATTCTTTAGATGCTCTCTTTTTCCTCCTTCTGCAGCAGCAGACTGAGAAATGAAGGCAGACACAAAGGTAGAGGTAGAGTTTTATCTTAGTCATGGTGAGGGCTTCTGTGTTCGCTCAGACAGCCTTATATTGTTTCCTAATTAGGTCGTGAACCAGACCACCATGAGAGACAAGAAAAAAGAGTAAAAACAGGTGTTATTCTTTTTCACCTGACTTCTTTGTCATGCTTGTAGGCGAGCAGTTATGCTGTTTGCACGTGCTTCAACATGCCCCAAGGAGAAGCATAACATTTACATTTCACACGGACCTGCAGCATTTGGTGTGTGCATGGGAATTGATTCCTTTCAGAAAGAGTCACTTTCAGGAGTGGATGTAGATTTAGGAATCTATTGTTATTTAATTTATCCATGATTGGCAAGAAAATTAAACATAAAAGCTATCAGTGAAATCTCTGATGATATTGCTTTGGGCTTTCAGGAAATTAAAGAGTGACTAAACCTCATGGTTATGGCTGACGTCTGTGTACCCTGGAATTTCACCCATTATCTGTGGAGCCTCCTGGACAGGACTGGGAGAGAGGGAGGGATAAGATACACCAAATCACTTCTTCATGCTGTTACAGTCAGCCACAACATCATGCAGTCTATACTGCTATGGCTTGTTTTATTATTAGGCATAATGTCATAACAACCAATGCTTTCCCTGATCTATTTGAGTGTGACATATATAGTATATACTCCTGGAGAAGACACAAGTGTGCATGCTATTAACCTTATTGTAAGAAAAATATGCCATATTTTTATTGGATTTACAGCAGATGTGCCACAGTTCTCATCAAATGTTACATACTCAAGCTTTAACTGGTGTGGAACTAACTGGTGACACTCTGTTACACATTCTGCTCATGTCCTGAGTATTAAAATTCATCAGTGCCTTAGTAGACATTAACATTATTAGGAAAGAGTTAGCGGAGTCACAAAGTATATGTTATGAAATGAATGTTTGTGCCATGCAACAAGAGCTACAAGCAGGCTTTATCCAAGCCTGTACATTTATTTAAGTAAAAGTCTTGCTTCTGAGAAAGCCATTTATAGTTTAGAATTTTGGGGAGGCCAGTTAGACTTCTGGATTGGCCCTTGGATAGGGGGCCTGTTGTTACCCGAAAGTTAGCTATCAACTCTGTTTACTTTCTTAGATACAAGTATAGGGCTAGCTTGCCCCATACTATTATTCTTCCTCCAATAAACTCACAGTTGGCACGGTACATTGAGGCAGGTAACGTTCTTATGGCATTAACCAAATCCAGACTCGCCCATCTGACAGCTAGAGTAGTGTTTTTCCACTGCTCGGCAGTCCACAGTGTCAGTGTGCTTTACAGCACTCCATCTGACGCTTGGCATTGGACTTGGTAAGAGGCTTGCATGCAGCTGCTCGGCCATGGAAGCCCATTCATGAAGCTCTCACCGCACAGCTTGTGTGCTTCCCTTAATGCCAGTGGAAGTTCAGAACTCTTCCTCTTTGGAATCAGCAGAGCATTGGTGACTTTTACGTACCAAGCACCATGTAGCCGTTGACACCACTCTGGGATTTTACATGGTCTTCTGCTTGGTAACTGAGGTGCTGTTATTCCTAAACTCTTCAACTTTCTAATAACGTCACTTAGAGTTGACTGTGGAATATACAGCAGGGATGAAATTTCACCAACCTTCTTTTTGCAAAGTTGAAGTGAAGTCACTGAGCTCTTCAGAATGATCCATTTAGTATCACAGATATTTGCAAATGGAGACTGAACGGCTAGAGTGCAGTGTGTCAGCCAACAAAAGTGGTCTTGGGTTTTAGTTAGTCTCTAGAAGTATTTGTATACTTACAATATTGAGGAACTTGATTTTCATTAATTTCATTTGGCTCCTTTCATTTCACAGGGTTTATGAGAGTGATGGTAATAAAGTGAGATGTTTACTTATGAATTCATTTCATGTGGAAAAACATGTTTGTCTAATTACCAGCAGCAGTCTTAATAGGATTTAAGTATTCCCTTCTTGTGCTTAATTCAAAACTAAATTGATCGTATAAAGAGAATATTACTTTCATTTGGATTTATAAAAGTGTTAAGCTTGGGGTTGACCTAACTAGTTTCAAAATCAAGGCAGTGCCAGAATCAAATCAAATAAATGTTGCTGTTCTCCAACATCACCCTCTACGGCTTAAAAATGCACATTATTTCTCATTTATTCATAACAAAAACAGCGTCCTTGAAGACTCTGACATTGTTTTTAATCTTCTCTCTTGATATCCTTCTTATGATGTGATGATTGAATTGAATCATGTCAGTTTGACTTTAAGTTTCATTGTTTTGTCTGCTGTGTCAGAGCCACAGGGCTTTCTTTTTAGCTGATTTAATAGAGATGCAAATCTGTGCCTTTACCCCAATTGCATCGAGACACTGTTTTATTTGTGACTGAGAAATACAGCAGAATCAAATAAAATATCAGTAGAACCTTCTTTAATAGAGCTGATGCCTGCAGGCTCTTGTCTGCCATGTTTCAGCTTCAAATATCGCTTTAGTATGAATGAAAGTCTCAAAACAAGGTTGCTCAGTGTTTTTTTAAATTTCTGTGTGGGAAAGTAGAAGTCTGATGGCTAAAGATTTGTCAGTATAACTCTTCCTCTTGTTCTGAATACCTACCTGTCCTGCTGAGTGTCACTATAACTGGTGATAAATGGCTACTCCACCTCTAATCGCTGCCATCACGGTGCTATTACTGAATGGGATGCTCATTTCAGGGTTGGCAGGACATCGCAGCACACAGTCCTGCCAGAGGAGCCCATGCATTGTCTCAAGAAATGTCAGCAATGTGCTGACTCCAGGAACAAAGCCAACACCTTGTTTGTATACAAACACTGCACTTAATTTCTCATCAGCAGTCACAAATCAGATGGCTATGACAACAATGTGACATTTCTACATCATAAAGTATATTATTGCAAGGTTGCTTTCATGCCTATTTTTTACATGTCATAAATATTGACAGCATTTTCATGCCTATATAGTGAGTGTGTGAATAGTTCAACTATAGCACAGAAATATACACCCATATGCACTTTATATTTTCCATACATTCAAAATTAAGTGTTGAGCCATCTACTACTATATATATTTTTTAAATACATCTCAATACCACATTTCACACAATTCAATCACCATTATTTTAATGATTTGTAGAGATATAAAGAACTGAAGCTTTAGAGAAACTACATCATTTTCACAAGAGATGCTAAGGAGAAGAATGAGCTCAAAATGTTGCAGGAATCATAAGTTGGGTGCGTAGGATTTTTTTTTTGTGTGTGTGTTATTTAAACAGTTATTTGGTGCAATTTGACTTTAATAGTCTGACCTAAGCTTTAGAAATCATTTATCTTGACAACCCTATCTTGTGCTATATATCACTAAATCGTTTCCTTATCCTACTAAGACCCTGCATGTACATATGGGGATATTATATTTTGGCTTTCCTACAACATAGTACCATCGTCTGCTATTAGACTTTTGGAGATATCAGTGCAGAATGTTCATTGAAGTTTAAGTAATTTGCTTGAAATGTTGAAAGAATTTGCTGTTTGGATATTTCTGAGAATTTGTTTGGAAATGTTTTTTATGGGATACATTAAAGATAGATATTTAAATATTTTCCAAAAAGTTTATTGGAATTTTTTTTTTTTAAAAAATTTGGGGGGAATTTATGAGGATTTTGGAAAAGAACATTTCCAAAAAATTCCTGTTCAGAGAAAAGGCTGATTTTTTAAATTTATCAGGTCCTGCTTATCCAAAATAAGTGGGAGAAACTAAAACCGGATTCCAAATAAAAGCTCAGATCCTAAGAGGTTATTGTATATTTGTGTCCATATAGTGAGAGCATTGTTAACCAGAGTAAAATTTCCTTGTTTGTGTGCAAATATTTGGCTAACAAAGCTGATTCCGATCCTAAATATGAAGTTTCATTAAGTGGCTAATTATCTTATCCAAGTTAGCTTTGCTAAGCCTAAAGATTTAGTTTGAACAAATTAAAGTTCCTTAGTTATATCAAAAGATAACAAAAATCATGTACCAGTACATCTAAAGCACAGTAGTTAGAATATGTTTCAGTAGTTCAATCAAAAAAGGACAAAAAAACGTAAAGGCACTAAGCTAAGCTTACTCACTGCTAACAAAAGCACTGCTGTAACTACACAAACAGGAGAACGTGATGCTATCCAACAGCTCACTTTTAGTTGGTGAATTCAGGTTTATCAGGTGGTCAAGTAATTTTTTAAGAGTTACAAGGATCTGAACAATGTTGCAAAGACTGCACTGTTTATAAATATACTTTTTGATATATTTTTGGCAGCAGCTTGCTAGTTCTGGAGCTAATGTGTCTGTTGGTGTCTTCAGCTGCACTGCTGTAGCTAGCTTGACCTGCTATATTAGCTAAGTGTTAGCGTTCACCACAAATGGGCTTTATTCTAAATATTTAGCATTTTTCTCTATCCTTTTAGGCCTTTTTTTATTTTTCTCACACTCATCTATCACAGTAACCGTTAAATGCCATGTTTTTTTAAGTTATTTGATTGGTAGTAAAGCTAAGAAAAGCAAGAGAGTGTCAAATGAAACCAAATTAATCAACAAATCTCAAGTCAGTGTTGGCAGCATGCTGGTGTGTAGCAAACCGTTTTATTGATAATTGATACAAAGTATTGATTTAGATTAAAAAGGATGAATACAGAGTGGAATTAGAATATCAATGAGAGAACACACACACATACATATATATATATATATTGTGTGTGTATGTGTAGATAAATTATAGCAGTGAACAGATGCAGGGAGTCGTCGTCTCTATTCCTCAGAGTGGAGCTAATTGCCCTCTCTGGCACTCAATTACAGTTTCCTTATCATCCACACTTGAGATAGCAATTTCCTTCTCAATGGGTCTCTAAGTCAATGAATACCAGTCTGCGCCAACCTTCAGCGAGAGTAAGAGCCAATAATTATGGTGGCACATTGAGACATATGTTGAACGTCTTATTTCATATTGATTATGAAAAGAAAAGCTAAACTGATGAAATGTTAGTAAACAGAAATTCAAGTGTTTTTGCTTGATTTTTACAGACTTTAATTTTTTTAACCTTTAGGGGGAAAGTTAGAAAACGAATGCAAATCAGAATTTCCCATACAAAGCTTGGCTCTCCAAAACCAGAAACCGAGTTAACGAAAATTTTTCAACATTTTTCAGTGATGGAAACCCCAAAGCTGATGGTGTGGAGTCTTTTTGTTGCAAAACGTGAGAGTTGGGTAGATCGGTCATTGAGTTGGCTGTTAATTGGTGCAGATTTTTGCCATTCAGCTGATTATCGGTGTCTGTTCATCCATATTTAAAAAACTGAAGTTTACATGCCTTGTCTACAGTATGTTTTATGGAGGCTGATATATAGGTAGCTGCCTCTCCCTTAAAGTACTTTTTGTGTATTTCACACTCATGGTAGAAAAATAAAACTGTCGTTTCCTGATGTGATAAAAGGGAAAGATGAGCTGTGACAGGGTTTTTCCCTAGTAGGAAGCATATTGACTTCAAACATGACAGCCATGTGTCAGGAGAAGAAATCAGCTGTTTCCAAGGCATGCTTTCACACCTCTGAGCACTGTCAAAATTTCTCATGTATTTTTAGATTTCATTGCTCTCATAATAGCTGTTTCCAATCAGCTCCTTTTGTACGCTGAACTTTGGTTAAAAACCTCTTCCTGACTTTTTCTAAACTGTACCTGCTGTGAAAATGTATGGACAAAAATATGGTGGCTGTGTAATCAGCATTTGAGGCATTCCTTGATAGAAGGTGTTTTTCTGTTTCTCCATGGGTGTAATCAGTGGTGTTATTCATCACCTCTACTTTTCATAAAGACAGCAGAATAAATGTGATGCTAAAAGTTACTTCTCATGTATGAGACTGTATTATTTTTCATGAAACCAAAAGGACATTTGTAAAAGTTAGTGCTACACTGTAAAAGTTAAAATGTTAGCATGTATAGTTGTCTAATATATTGTTAAAAAAAAATGTCTTTAGACTTATTGAAGCCACCTTTACCTCATTAAGTCCTTATAAGCTTAATTTGAATTAAAGATGGCAGCATTTTCAAGTTTAGTATCTTAAAGTGAAGTTTATTAATCAGTTAGATAATGAAAACTCATTTTAGGACATTCGTTAAATCAAAGTTGCTTCATGTTGCAGCAGCACTGCAGCTGCAGAAAAGATTTTTTTTACTGAGTGTAACTGTAAAAAGCTATTGGACTATATGTTACTGTGCACAGGAATTGTCAGGCAGTACAGAATTGAAGAACTGCTGGAAATTGATGAATTTATGACAGTAGGAGAAGGGGAGGCTTTTACATAGAAATGAAATTGTTATGATCTATACAAATACCAATCAAAAGGGCTTTTACATAAGAAATACAATGTTTTTTAATGTATTTGTAGGTTGAATTTGATCATTTTGACTAGACTTTTGACTAATTAGCTTGCCAAAATTGAGGTCTTTGCCGTATCACTTCCCAAAGTCAACCATAATCTATCTGTTATGTAGAGGTGGGAAAAGTACACAACTACTGCACCCAAGTAAAAGTACGATTACTCTGGTTAAACTTTGACATACTGGTCTGTGAATCTACTCAAGTAAAAGAAGAGTGTTGAATTTAAAGTTTTCTTTCAGTACTGACTTCTGGTCTATACAAGTTTTATATATTGGCCTATATTGGCTGCAAATGCCTGTAACAGTTGTAAATATCAGCTTCAAATATTAGACTGTATCGTCTGTTAATATCGCCATATTTAGAAATAACGTTTGCACCGTTTTAGACAGGGCCAGCAGACTCACATCAGCTGAAGTCTTTTTCTTTGTTCATCCTCATTCTGTAAATTGCATGGGGACTGAAGTTTGTTTTTTTGTTTAACCTTAACCCTTGAAGCACAAGCGGCACGGATCCGTGCTGTAGGCACACCTCTTGTCAATTGTCGGGTAACTTTAGAACCATAAATCATCGGCACTGACTTGTTTTTTTTCCTCTGAATGCTCTCTCTTTTTTGATCATTCCTGCAGTTAGCCAGCTACACCAGTTAGCCCGCTGCCATATTGTCTGTTTGTATCCAAGAATGCATTATGACTGGGCTGTGACAACCAGCTTAATTTTGATGACCTCCGAGCAGACAAAGCCCCCCCACCCCCACCGCCCGCTTAAAATAATGACTCAAATTCCCAAAGGCGCAAGGACTTTTTTTTGTAAAAATGCTAATATTTTGAAGACTTTTTGTTACATAATTACTATTTAAAATTCTTTAGTCTCAAAAGAGACAGGAGAACACATTTGTGCAAAACAACTCTTAGTCATTAATGTTTCATTAATTTTTTCTTTTGTCTTTATAGCCCCATAACTTTTTAAAAATTCAAGTGACATTTCTGCAAAACAGGTTGTCCTGAAGAAAAGGATGTTTAGATCTTGACTGTGCACCACAGGGTTGATGTTTTATATGCTTTTTAAGACCAAAAGTTCAGACGAGACACAATTGTTAAAAAATAGCTAAGAGCTTTAAGGGTTAAAATCTAGAATGTGTTTCAAGCACTGATGTCATAGGTTTGAACTACATTGATATGTCGTATTGGCTGGAATGGATATTGGCCAATCTGATATCAGAAAAATATCCAAAATTGTGCATCCCTATTTTAAAGAAGGATATGAGTTATGTGTGATTAGGAGCATGGCTGATGTGACTAAAAGCCAGCATGCTATAGCTGTTTGTGAGGGGGTTTCTCATCTCTACCTCTTCGGCTGTTTCTAGGTTGAACTAAAGTTAGTTTGAGACGCTGTTGTCGAAACGCTGACTACTGCAGATTGGGTTTAAAAGACAGCTTCAGTACTGGTGATGTTACACACACTTTGTCTGCTCCTCTCAGAAGTATATGGTTTGGACTGATAATCACACTCAGTAAAACACACATCAGTTTAAGGATTTAAGTATTAACAGCAAACAAAAAGTAAATATCTTGTTATTTATGTTCTCTTGGATGTGTTATGAACCTGGTTTTATTTGTGAAATATATTAAAAAACATATTTACTACACACTTGCTTCATGTTAACATCAAACCTTACGGTGTTTGATATGAAATACAGTTTTCCCTGCACAAATATGAGCCGTTTTATGCACCAGGGGGTCTTAAAACAACATTATCTACCAGCTTTATCTGTTATTAGATGCGTTTATGCCAAAACCTTCAAACTAAGTAATAAAAGCTGTGTTGACTACAGTGTATTATTGTTTTCCATAAACATCTGAACACTTCTCTTTTGCTGACTGAGACCTCTGCTGAATATGACATTTGTTGATTTGATCCCTTTCTCTCTTTCTCTCTCACTTCAACAGAACGGCGAGGCATCGCTCTTTGAGGTGAACATCCGTTACGTTGGCGGCTTGCTGTCTGCGTACTACCTGACAGGAGAGGAGGTAAGATTAATAGATGTCTGTTATCCCTCTGCTCAGCTGAGATCTGCTGCTTCCTTTATCCTCAACTAGGCCTGCAGTCTGAATGATGAACAGGGGCACTCTAACTGTGACTCTATGTGTCTGTGCGTCAGTCAGTGAGTGTGTGTGTTGTGTTACTGCAGTGCTCCACGCTGTCTGACCAGAAACAATAGCACTTGTTTGCTCATAGTCATGAGGCTCATGGTTGTGTGTATTAGTTATGTATTGGAATACACTGCAACAAGTCAACTCCTGCAATGTGTATTCTTTTTACTGGTCAAAATATTACATCACACCAATTTAAAGCCACATACATCTAGCTATTCCTCAACAGCCAAAAATATGAAGCTTGTCTTCTGGTGTTATCAATGTCATAAAAAATGCACCAATTCTGCTGGGACTTTTTGCTCCTTCTTGTGCATCACTGTGGCCCGAAACCTCCAAACAGCACCAATGCAGACAGCTTTTTGTCAGGTTGTCATGTTTTCATTGCTTCCCATTCCTTGTTCTAGCTGTAAAGCCGAGCCCTCTTCAGGAGTTTATCCGTATTTCTAATCCACATTTGTGCACAAACTGAACAGAAGCATCCAAAGACAAAACTTTTCTTGGTGGGATTTGTGGCTGAAGGAATCGCTCATGTGTGGGGAGCTGTTATTGATTCACAGGTGTCGCTTGATTGAGTGCATGATTGGTTACCTGCTGTGCGTAATGATCTGATCTTGGATCATATGTGTTGTCTAGTGACTAGAGAGAAGTTGCATCAAAATACGGGACAACCGGCGTCCTGTTCAGGACAAACAAATTTAGCTCAAAACACTGGACATCCCAGCTATGGTGGTAACCCCATGGACTGTAGAGAGCTTACTGTGGGGGGAACAGAGAGAAGGGAATGAGGGAGTGATTTTGGACACAACCTTGGACTTCAGGGTGAACTGATTGGATTGCAGAGGTCAAAGGTCACTGCGGCCTTACACACTCACATACTGAGGGGTATTAATGACCCTGTCAGCTTGATCCACCTCTGTACTTTACCTGTCCCATAATACTTTACCTTAGAGAGGCATAAAACTGCTACTTACAAACAATTCTGCTCTTATTGTTTTGCCTGTAATATTTGAAATGAGATGCTTGTTGAGCATATCAGGTCAGAGTGGCTTATGTGAAGTGTAATGAGATATTTTTTCACCAGTAATTAGACAAATAAACTTGTTTGCAGTGTAGTAGCCTCTGTGACTTGGGCTCCTGTCAGGAATGCTCTGATTGTGAGGGTTTTGGCGCCCTCTGTGGACAAAGCTCTTCTCTCTTTGCTGATCTTGATCTTTGTTTTTCTGTGTATTATGATTTAAAAAAGGCTTTTTCAGCAGCGTGCTGTAAATCATCTCATTTGAACCTTCTCCCTCAGCAGCTGATTTATGGTCTTGTTTGCTCTTGTATTCCATTAATCAAAAACCTCCTCACAGGGACTTTAAGGGCTATATTTATGTTAGACATTCCTTTCTATGTAGCCTGAAGTTACTAAGTTCACTTCATCTTAAAGTGAACAAAGAGCTTCTGTAACAACTGAAGAAGTGGTTGTGCTTATAATATGTAATATATATTCTCTTTTGATCTTAACCTTTAATGAGGGGCTCTGCATTATTAAAAGAAGTTCATATTTTAAAAATTTAGCTGTTTTCTACATCCTATCTCTAGCTATGTTCCTTTTTTATCCATAAGCAGCACAATAACATCCATAATACATGCAATACAAACAAACAAACTAAACAAATAAATTATGAAATGCAGCCTTACTGAGCTGCATACATGTTTCTCCTAACATGGATGGAAGCTAAAGTAGTTAAGAAACAGAAAAAAACAACTAACACTGAAAATGTCACATTTTATTCAGTGATCATAAATGTAAATAAAGCTACTGTAGCTTGTACCCAATGCAAGGGATGTTTAGTTGTCATGAAAAGTTTTGTGTTTATTTGAAATAAGGGTAATGTTATCTCATATCTGCCAGATGTTTTGGCATAAGAGTGACAAAGATTTTTTTTTCTGAAAAGTTGTGAGGCAGTCAGAGAGCGTAGGTGTCTGCCAAGGCAAGGAAGTTGATAGTCGCTTGTCTGCCAAATTGATATTAATTTGGATCTTTTTATGTTTTTTAATAATACATAACATAACATAAAGCAGCTTCTCTATGTACTTAAGTTAAAACTTTTAGTCAAGTGGTCAGTGTAGAGACCTGGAGGGCAAAAAGAGCCTAGGACAACAGCAGCTACCATTGACTTCTATGAGGAGCTGCAGCACTGGGCATTTTAATTCTACATCTCCTTATAATGACATGTTTGATTGACCAAGCAATGTAGAAAAGCAAAGATATTAATTTAAACTTAAGTATTTGTTGTGTTGGACACTTACACAGCAACCAGAAAGCCATTTCAGTCCCTAAAAACTGAATTATTTCAACTTTCTTTGGTGATGTTTACATTTACCTTGTGGTTTTTAAACCATTTCTGTGTAGCTTTCGTTTTATACATCACTGACCTTCTGGAAAATAAATCTTCTCCCAAGCCGTAGTCCTCTTGCAGACTGAGTAAGATTGTCCCCCAGATTTTCCTATATTTTTCTGCATTCATTTTACCCTCAGTCTTCACAAGCCCTCCAGGGCTGGCTACTGAGAAGCATCCCCCCCAGCATGATGCTGCCACCACTGGGCTTCACAGTGGGGATGATGAATTTGTGGTGATGTGCATTGTCAACAAAATGACTTGTCTGATAGCCAAAAAGCATCATTTTGGTGTTATCAGACCAAAGAACTTTCTTCCACTTGACCATGGGGCCTCCCACATGCCTTTTAGCGAACTCTAGTTAGTAATCTGATTTTTTTTTTTTTTTTTTTTCCAGACAACAGTTGTTGTATGCAGAATCTTTCCCATCTCAGCTGCTGAAGCTTGCAACTCCTTCAAAGTAGTCATAGGTGGCCTTTCTCTCAAGTCTCCTTCTTGCACGGTCATTCAGTTTGTGAGGATGGCCTTATTTACATGTGCTATATTCCTTCCATTTCTTGATGATGGATTTACCTGAACTCTGGGGGATGTTAAGTGCCTTGGAATTTTTTTTTGTATCCATCCCCTGACTTATACCTTTGAATAGCCTTTTCTCTGAGTTGCTTCGGGTGTTCTTTTGTCTTCATGGTGCAATGGTAGCCAGGAATACTGATTAACCAGTGACTGAACTTTCCAGACACTGGTGTCTTTATATTACAATCACCTCAGACACATTCACTGCACTCAGCTGATCCCCATTTCACTAACTGTGAGACTATTAGCACCAATTGGCTGGACCTCTGTTGAATTAGGTCAGTCACTTTGAATATAGTGACCATAATTGATTTATCAAATCAACTAAAGAGTAGAACATCCAAGGAGTGAATATTTTTATTGGCACTGTATATGTGGCAACTGAGACTGTCAGCTTCTCCATAGCATGCAGCATTAGGAGGCCAATCTTGTGCATCAAGGCCAGTTCCATGAGGGTATGACATCAGGTGAAAGTTATAAATTGTAAGCTCTGTGCAGAGTCACATCTGTTCACATCGATGCTGCAGAATAAGGCATTTAAAAGGATGAAACCTCAAGGCCAGAATCCCTTTTTTAATTTCTGAGGTAGGCTGAATAAAAATTGTTCATCTCTGCTTGAAGGGTTTGTTATATTTTAGTCCTTGAAGAAGTCTCAGTCGCTCCACTGAAGCCTCTGAGTGTAAAGACCCGTGGTTACGATGCACGGCTAGGTGTGAAACTTTATGAGTGTGAAGCTCGGCCTTGACAAAAAAAAAAGTTTTGAGTGCCCAGTAAACCTTGGCTGGATAAATGGAGGTTTAAAAAAACAGCCCATGACAACCACATGGCACCAACGGTCCAGTTCATTATCAGTGCATCGTAAAGTCACTGGAGGTCATCGTGTCACTGTAATGAGCCCCTGCCTGTAGCGGCCTGCTGGAGCGAACACCGCATCCACTGCACTGGTGCTGTTTTTGAACACAGCTCTATGGAAGAGTCTTGAATTCTACAGGAGCTGATTTAATGGAGAGTGGATCCTGTGACATATGAACACTCAAGTCTCTTAATGGACATTGATTTGCAGGCTGAGCAAGCTGAGGGGAGAGCAGCATAAAATCGTCCATTGCTGCTGCATGAGTGAAATATGAATACATTGCCGGAGCCTGGAATATATTGTTGAATCCATTATTCCACATTTGCGTGCTATTAAATGCCATGAAGAAAATCTTCTTCTATTTTATTCATTGGAGCATGGAAATTTCTATATGTGGCATTGATAATGACGTTTTCCAATAAGAGTGTGTGCAGAGAAGAGTGTATTATGCATGAAGTCTGCTCCTATCTCATCATGACACACAAGGCCATGAATGATAGCTGGAGATGCAATGTAACAGCAACCTTTAACACCTTTACACATCCTCCTCGCTCCTTTGCTTCAATGCTTTCACACTTCTTCTTTATGTCCTCATTTTCTGAACTGTTTTGGAGCCTGTCATCCTGCATCAGTTTCTCACAGTCTGGCAGCAAATAATTCAGGTCTTTATGGCGCCTTAGGTCTATATTTATCATCTTTGGCGTTCACAGAGAACTCACGATAACTTTGCATGTCATAAACAGTCACAAAGACACGAATAAGAGGATGGAATAGTTTTCTTTTGTGCCATAGACTCACAAGGATAGATGTGTCTTTGCTTGATTTAGCTCACTCTTTATTCCTGTTACATATGGATGCAACTTTGATATAAAACTTTGTGTGACCTTTTATAATCACCACACAATATTACTGGCTAATCACTTATTCATACATCATCATTTTTAAAGCATCATTTCTACATTTGTACTTATTTTGATTAAAGTATTGATTTATAAAGGGTGGATCCTTAAATTAAAAGTATGAAAATATAAACATTAAACAGATTATAGATAAAGATGGGCCCATCTGATGCTGGTATTGGATATCAGATCTAAATCACAAATCTACACAGTTCATTGTCATGCTATCCTGTGTTTACAGCAAGCATCAATAAGTCTGTTTTTATTTGTATAGCTAACTCATCTTCAATGTTTTTCAGTACACCTCACAAGGAGTGCCGGTCTAAATGTACCCTTCTACATTATTTATAAAGACCCAAAATAAATTCACCATGAGCGCAGTGCCAAGCAACATTTTAACATACAGTAGTTACAGTGGCAAGAAAAACTTTCCTTTAACAATCAGACATCTTGAGGAGAACTGAACACATGTTTAACAGCTATCTGCTGATTTTGGTTTGTGACGGGATAAAGGGAAATGCAGTTAGGCAAAGGTAGAAGATGCAGACAGAAAAGAGAGATGCAGAGAGGGAGAAGGGGAAGATGCAAAGAAGAGAAGCAGAAGGTGCAGAAAAAGAGGAAAGGGAGATGCAAGAGAGAAAAGGAGGATGCAGAAAGGGAGAGGGGAAGATGCAAAGTAAAGAAGAGGGCAGTGCGGAAAAGAGAAGAGGTTGATAGCCTTCCAATAGACATGTCAGGGTCTTTAGCTCTGGACCTACAGTATGTGCTTTTTGCTACTGCTTTTATTTATTTCATGGTTTCCACATTGACAACCTCAATGACTACAAGAAATAAATTACAACATTTGCATGTTTTAAGTGGTGGAGCTTAACCATGAAGGCCAGTTGCTTTGCAAAGACTAGTGATGGATTGAAAGTGGCAAAATAATTAAAACTGTGGTACAGTTTATCATTGTGTAAATACTCTCTTAAGGCACTCTGTCTGGCCTCTACAAGAACATAGGAGAACAGTTTTAATCGGAGCTAATGGATGTAAACTCAATGTGCTTAACTACAGATACCTGGAGCTATGGCATTACCCTAAAGTTCAGAGCTAGAGGTGAAAAACCTCCACTGCTCATACGGTGACTCGATTTTAACTGCAATCAAGGAAATGCTTTGTCAGTTTATTTAAGAGCAAGGGGGTTTGAGAGACATCGCTCACAGCATGAATAAGCCATGGACAACGAAAGAGTCACAGCTTTGACTGCTTCGCACATACAGGGCATCTGGAAAAGGGTTCACAGAGCAGAGGATAGATGCTGATATTAAAGTGGTACACAGATTGTCGGGGGGATTTTGATAACAATTTCAGTTTAGATGTTTTTATTTAAGGGGGTTTATGAAGTTTAGAAAACCTGATGCTGCTCAAAAACTGGTATAAGACTGGATTGGTGCTAGTAGATAACAAAAACCTTAGTGTTGGATTGGTTTCAGGGTGCTGTTCTGTGCTTGATGCTTTCCACATAGGTTTGTGAAGGAGCAGGGGGATCCCAGAACACTCACTGTTATATAAATAACAGCAATAAGAGCAAAAATTGTTTCTCAGCATTTGTTCTCGCAGATTGAGATACAGCTTTCTAAACTATTCAGGATTCCTAGATGGGTTTTGCTAATGCATGCAAATTTGCAAATGAAATTGGTGACAGCACACTCAATCTTCTTTTTCCTCTCATGATGCTAAAAACATCATTTTTTATCTATGACTGCAGCCTTTTCTCTGCATTATTTCCTTGATTTTAACTTTTAGATTTCACACTCTAAAATCTTCCTCACGAGATGGAGCACCTCACCTTGGTCTCCTGACGGATGTATCAATACCCTTTAGCCTGGCACTGTTATCCATCACATGGCTCATGCGTGTGTTTTCTGTGAAGGGTCCCTGAGAGCGAGATTTATAGTTACCAGACCCCCCTCTCCTCCATTCCTCCATTAGAACCTTTCCCTCTGAGTCTGCTGTTCCACCCAGATGATAGAACCGACAGATTGAAGGTCTGCTGCTGCTGTTGCACAGACTTAAATCACCCGAGATACAGTTTGGGAGACTATTACGGGATTGTGGATCCAGTTTGACCAGAGGACATTGGGCAGCTGGTGCCGCGGTAAATGATTGCCAGGGAGCGGGTGATGATTATGGCTCCTTGCGGGATGCAGTTTGCTGGCGAAGTGCTTGGAGCAGAACAAGAACAACACCTGACCATTAATAACCTCCTGTTGTTTTTACTGTGTGTGTCCATATGTGTGCTTGTGTGTATGTGTGCACTATTTTTCTGTGTTTTTTCTTCAGGCCCCAGAAGCATCATGGTTAGTCTTTATGGAAGCAGTCCCTAGGTTAAACGTCTTGTTCAAACGGCTCTGGCTGCACTCGCCCCTGCTCCTTTCACCGCTCTTTCATCATCTTCCGTCACACACACTTGGCCGGGCCGAATGGCTTCCACACAAGTGGCAATAACAGAAGTGCAGGTGTAACATGTCCGCCTTTGATGAGCCTACTTCTGTGACCCTTATCGACACCCCAGGGGAGCATTACCAATGTCTCTGTGGACTTTTTTTATTACTTGTTTGTTCATCAGTCTATAAAATCAGAAATTAGTGACGATTCTTATCAGAATTTCCTGGACACCAGTTTTACTACTCCACCATTAGAACAAACACAGCTGATGTTGCTCATGCTCTTTATCATTTTGCTATCAATTACTGAGCAGGATTCACAGCAAACTTTTAGGTTGAGCTTTGTCAGTAGAGGGGGCTACAAACTTATTGACCCAAAGAGAGCAGACTGTGGACTAAATCTAACATGAGAGTACAGTTTATGTCCATACAGAATAGAGCTGCTTGATTATGGCAAAAATCATGATCACTATTATTTTTACTGATTTTAAGATCATGACTATTAAACACCATGATGTACTGATTTTACATCTATATGTGTGTGAATTTCAAATGATTAGGCCTTAAAAAGTCGTGTGTTGCTTTGAGAGGCAGCCACATTTTTGTCACACTTAGTATTAAAATTTCTTGGTTTTATTCATTTTATCACACATTATTCCACACAGGAAAGGTTAAACAGCCCTAATCAATAAAGCATTTTAATAATTCTTAATTTTAGTGGCTGTTTGTCAAACCTCATAGTGATGGTTTATCTTAGGCCTCTTGATCTCAGTACAGTAACCTCTTTTTACATTTTAAAACAGGACCCTAATAAACATACATGTGCAAAAAACACTGCATGCACTTCAAGAATAAAAAAAGGTAGAGAGCAGGAATGGGTGAACAAATATCCTGATGATATAAATTATTACAATAGCATAATAGTCTTTATGATTAATGGCTGAAGAAAGTTTGACAGGGACCTGAAGAAAGGTCTGTACAACATTGCAAGATGACTTCAGTAATAAAATAACTGCTCTGGAAACAATTTCAGAATAAAGGCACTGCTTGAAAATGCAAGTTAAGAACTGATTGTGCTTTATTCTGAAATATAAACTGGGAGTGCCTCGTGCCTGACAGTCTTATCTGGAACTAATGACTGGCAGGATACACACAGTGAATCTGCCTGGCAAACACTGGTTTTTAACTGACTTTACCTCACAGATAATCTCAGTCAGGAACTTCAGAGTGAGCTACGCTCTCACTTCACTCATCAGAAGTAAATGTTGTAAATTATAGGAACTCTTTATTGAAAGGCCGAACTAGGGATGAGAGTTGGAAATGGCAATTGCTATAATCTCTATTTGCAGTATGTCAGGTTCATGATCTGTAATTAAACTATGTTAAATTCATTGTCCCTAGAATATAAAATAAAATTCAAAAATTCAAATACACAGTATGATCATGGGAAGCTAAAATCCTAATCATAATTGAATCTCGATTGCCAAGCTGTAACCTGCACACAATTAGGTTAGTGTAGCTTACTCCTGCATACACTGTGTCCAAACTGTGTGCATCACCGGCAAGTGTCAGCAACATAGTGAACCTGATTACACAGATTCACATGTAGTTTGCAGATAGCCCAGAAGCAATGCAAGCATGAAGCAGTGTTACATGGCATGCCAATTTTAGCCAGCTGCCCAGTTACTATTTTCATATTTGTTGCTACTTGAGATAGACAAGGAACAACAAAAATGGAGATGTCAAGGACCCACTCTGCTTACTCAACACAGCTTGTTAACTTGTTTTACAAAGAGAGGAGATAGTGTTGCGTTGTTTGGCAAAGGAAAGATAGTGTTGCACACAAAGATATCTAAATCTGTGTTAAACATGTGCTCTGATACAACACAGAGGTGGCAGCAGCTCACTGCTACCAAATGCTTCTTGTTACAAAGCACTGCACTTTTATTTTCTGCATTCAAAATTAAAGTGCTATATATACTGCTTAAGGGGGAACTGAAATTTGCAGGACAGAGTATACAACTTTTAATGGATGTAGTGTGGACAGGGAGCAGCATGCTTTCAGAACAGAGTTAGAAGGATTGGAAACAGAAGGAAAGCTAGCTTAGTTCTGTTATAAGATATCAAAACCCCCTTTCAAACACCAAATATCTGGCTTTATAAATATCATACATACAGTCAGGCATGTTGAAGGGCATATTCAGTTTTTATAAAAGTACAACCTTTAATAAGTGGCCTGCTTATTATTTAGGCTATGCAGATAATTTGGTTATGTATAACAACATCTTTTGGGCTAACCGTGCTACCTTTACTCTTAAACTGTGGATATCACTCTCCTTCTTGGCCCTAGAGACAAGTCAGGTCATTAAAAAGTGAGGTTATATTATTTTAAATCCAAACTTTGCAACCTCATATTTCAGAGTTTGTTAACCTAGCCTATGTGGCGATAGAAGCTAATGTGCTAGCAGTGAACAGGCTAGTGCTAGCTAGTCACGCTAAAGCTCAGGAGCTAACTGAGACTTGGTGGGCTTTATAGCTTGAACAGACTAAGATTTATTTTGAGACATGCTTCTTCTGCCAACAAACGATTAGCTCCTCAGCAGTTTTTGACTCTGTAGAGGAAGTTTTGTAAATAATTAATCGATGTAACACAAATTTAGTTTATCAAAGTTCAACAAAGGCTCTTGAACCTGGCAGCTGTAGCTGTGCCTTCAGCAGCTTCAGTTTTGTCTGATACTTTCATTTAACAGCCTCCAGTAGAAGCTGTTGTTTTCTGCTTTGGAGAATCTTTAGCTCAACACAGGGTTTTGATTGGGACTGCTTGTTTAGTTTGCCCAGTTGTCCAGTAATCCCTAAATACCCAAGACAGTTTGATTAACAGAGGAAAGTGGCAAATCCCAGCATAATAAGTGGTTTCTCTGTCTCATTATTTAATCCTGAGTGGATTTATTGATCAAAATAATAGTTGTCAAATTGTTTAATGTTATTATGATTAAGACATTTTTCAATTTTTCCCCTGAAATACTCAGAAATATGCACATACAATCAATCTGTGCAATTCTTCTATCTGTCTCCATGAATACAGCTCATGTGCAGCATGTGTGCCTTTCCAAGTTTGTGTGCTCATTGTATGTGCTCCTCTTTTCACCTCCTCATGAGAAAATGCTTGTTTGTATGTCAGCCTGACCTCAATTTCTCCCTGCATCATGCCTTTGTACAGTCCTGCGTGTGCGTGTGTGCGTGGGGTGTGTTTTATTCGTCCATGTCCATTTATATGCATGTAAATGTGTGTGATGGTGAGACCTTGTTGTCTCATCCTCTTCCCCCATGCAGGAACAGAGACAAGTGCAAAGAAACAGGGAAACAGTGAAAGAAGAGAGAAAGGGAATGAATTCAATCAGCCTTGTGTGAAAATTGCCCGTAGGCTGAGCTGAAGCAGCAGGAGGAGAGTGAGGCAGCAGCCAGCGGAGGAGAAGAGAGACGTGTGTTCATATGCTCATCAGCAAGAGTAAAGATGAGATGAAGAGAGACTGGGGGGTGAGGAAGAGAGGAGACGTGCACTTGGAGAATATGAGAGAAGGTGATACATGGGAGGAGGGAGAGAGTAGAAACAACAGAAAGAAAAGGAAGCCGGGGAGGTTATGTGATCGGGTGGGTTTGTTCGTTTGTTAGTTTGTTCGTTTGTTAGTTAATTTGTTATTTTGTTCATTTGTTAGCAACATAACCCAAAAAGTTATGGATGGATTTTCATGAAATTTTCAGGAAATGTCAGAAATGGCATAAGGAAGAACTGATTAGATTTTGGGACTGATCCGGATCACCATCTGGATCCAGGAATTTTTTTAAAGGATTCTGTACTATTGGGGGATAGGGCTAATGGCTGTTACCACTTTACACCAGGAGATCAAAGTTCAAAGTTTTGGTGTTTATAGAGTTTGAAAGATGCACGAGGAGACAAGTCGGAGCCTAACAGAGAGAAAGACAGAAAATTGAAGCAAGAATACTCACAATGCTGGGAGGAATAGAGGAATATTCACCCTCTGCCATGACTTCCACACATAGCGAAGCCAATGCTTCGCCTCACTGTGTCTCCACCCCACGGGGGAGAGAGTAATTGGATTTTGGGAGTGATCTGGATCCCCGTCTGGATCCAGGAATTTTTTTAAAGGATTCTTCACTATCGGGAGATAGGGCTAATGGCGGAGGTCTGCGCTCTCTAAGTGCTTTTCTAGTTATTATTGTCATTAAATGCACTGGAAATCAATAGAGCCTATTTTTCTAGCTGTTTCTCTGTAAGAAGAGGAAACAATAACACTTTTTTATATTAAAAAGCCCAGACGGAGTTGTAATCCTGGCGCTGCGTCTGGTCCATCCTGATTTCACTTGTCAGTGTGAGAACTCAGGCCATGCTAAACTATTAGACCACGGTATGAGCACATAAATCTTGAGTTTTGGTTGTGTGTCATAAACTTTTCAGTTGCAAAGTGAATGCTGAGATTAGACCACCACTGTTGAAGAGTTGGATGTAGTCAGTCCAGGCAAATCCAGGGATAAAACATATCCCCCTGGGATAAAAATATATAATCAGTGGGCGGTAAATTGTACCCAGCAATGGGTCATAGCAGCATGCTTGGAGGTGGGGTGGCGTGCTTGGGCCCTGCTCTGGACCGGGACCATTCAAGCTGCAGCTTGGCACGGCCGAACGGGTGATGGCTGTGAATCAGCGCAGCTTGGTTTAGATCAGCACGACGAAAAGCCGTAGTGAAAAAGCCCCAATAGTCTAGCATCACTTCCAGTGCAATCCTGGGACTACTTCCAGTTGAACGCAGAAGTGCACTTTTGAGTGCATTTCTCCCTTATTTTAAGAATGTATGAATGAAAATAAATTATTGGTCTTCTCTTAAATAAATACACCTTTTGGGGTGCCTTTTTATTGAACAGAATCCTCACTTCAATTCAAGAAGTAAACAGTAGAGGGGCTGGTTTGTACTCAGAATATTATGTTATTGCTTGGTTGAGAGCCCATTCTTTGTATTTAGGTTAACCTGTCAGTTGCTCTTTATTTGTGCAGAGACTCAAACCCATTTGGTTGATTGGAAATAATCCCCTGTTAAGCTTTAGACTCTGTTTTACATGTTTTAGGTTTCAGAGTCCTTGAGCTCCAGGGTACATTGTTGCACTTGCACAACTCCTAAACGCTGGTTTCCAGTTAAAGACTAGGAAAAAGTGTAAAGGCAATCAATAATAACATCCTAACAGTTTGGCCTTTATAAACCAAACCAACCACCATCAGCCATGTCTCCTAATGTTTGGGTAATGAATCTTCAGTGGGACTTTTCTTGGTTTGTGGTGTCGAGATAAATTAAAGGATGTGCTCAATATCAATCGAATCAGTGGAGTTACTCAACTGATTTATTCACAGACAGCGAGGACTTAAAAAAAAATCCTTATAGAAATCAGAAACTTTATCTCAGTGCTCATTACTATGACTGTAATGTTTCTGTAATTGTAATTTGGTAATTAGACGTCTTATGCATTGAGACCTGGCCCTAAATAAATTGTATAACAGTATAGAACATTTTAGGGCAGCCTCCAGGACACTTCCAGTCTATTTCTATGGGGAAACTGGCTCAGCAGGCACAATAAGTGATCAAACTGCAGCAGAGATGTTTTCATCTTTAACTGCTCTCACCCACATACCAAAGTGTCCTTGGATCAGTTTCTAAACCCTGTTAAACCTTATTATGATGAGGTCTAAGTGTTTGGGGGTAGCTCACTGTCATTGCTGTATAAATGGTTGAAAGCGTAATTAAATGGTGAAGCACTTTAACAGAATAAATAATAAGTGTGGAAGGGCTCAGAAAACACCTTGATTTAAAGTGAACCCTGTCAAAAGAGGATGATTGGTCCTTTAGAGGTGGCAGAGTTCCCGGGAACTGAATGGGGCCTGTTTTGCTGTGGAGTGACAATCCATCAGCCAGGTGTGGTGTTGAATAATACTCCCTATTTCAAAAAGTTTTGCTGCAGTGCTCCTGCTGTTACAGAAAAGTATGATCCTACAGGAGGAAATGATAGACAGCTGTCAGCCCCAGCCGAATGCCTAAAACAACCTGAGAACATCTCCAACTCTAGAGGATCACAACAAAAAGTATGTGACCAAAGTAAGTCTGTTGTTGGGTTGTTTAGGAAAAACAAAGCAGCTGGGAAATGGAGTTTTTTATTTACTGTGGGGTGGTTTACACACACAAAAAGGGAAAAAAAGCCATAGAAATGAGAGGAAAAATACTGAGTAGAAGTTAATGACTGACAAGGAGATACAAGGCCATAAAATACGAAATTTCAATAAACATGTTGATTAAAGTGTAGGGATATGTTAGGGAAATGAAGTTCTAATAAAAACTAAATTAAAAGAAAGAAGTAGAACAGATTTAAAGCAAGTTTCTTCACAAATGGCCTCGAACAGCCTTGTAAACAATACCATGAACTATAAACCAAACCTAGAGTTAGGCCCCCCTTAGAGGGTCACTGATCTCAGGGAGTCTATAAGGCTTTGTTAGATTAACTCATATTAAATCATGATAAAAAACTTACTGGATACTTTAGGAATAGGTCTTTTGGTAAGAACATCTCTGGGCCTTTATGTGTGGATGTCAAAAGAAAGCACAGCTTTGCTAGAAAAGAGACTTTTTCTAATGGTGCACATTCTTCTGAAAACGGTTCTGGTTAAAATTAATGTTCATTTTTGTTAAATATTGAATCAGTTTTTCCATGTGAGTCTCAGGAGGCTCTGCACAAGGAGGTTGGTTCATGAGGTTAAGGTATCACTGATGCGAGGTATCCTGAGAAGCGAGAGAATTAAACATGTTTTGTCCCGTTTCCTAAACTCCCCACATAAAAACAACTGTCTCCTTTGTATTAAGCACAGTCAGCTCAATGTATGATCAGCATGGATGTCTACATGTGTTCCTACATAAAGAAACAGGACTAACAAAGGTTGCTGCAAGGTAAAAAGCATACTGTAATCTCATACGTTATGTTGGTAACAGTGGTGGACACTGGATGTTTGAGGGGCAGGGACCAACACAATAAAAAAAGGCACCTGCTGTATGGGGTGGGTACAAGCACTTAGATAGTTGTAATACAGTTGTAATAATGTTAACATAGTACAGAAAAACTTATGGCAGGTTATTGCATTTCTCCATGGAAATGCCAGAGAGGGCACTCTATGGAATTTTATTCTTTTAGGGCCCCAAAAAGGGCAGTTTGTGTAAATTTGACAGTTTGGAAGACACCAGAAGGGGAGGTTTTGTCAAGTTATTGTCAAATATTTGAAATGGCAAAGAACCAAAGAGGGCACTTTGTTGTATGAAGTCCACTTAGAGATTACCATCGAGGACACTTTGTCAGAATATGACCACTCAGAGGGCACTATAGAGGTCACTTGATCATTTTTCTCCCATTCAGAGGGCACTTTGCTGTATCAAGTCCACTTTCAGGGCACCATAGAGACACTTTGTGAGATTTTGTCCACTTAGAGGGCACTATAGAGGGCACTTTGTCAAGTTGTTGTTCACTCAATGGGCGCGATAGAGGGCACTTTGTTATATTAAGTCTACTTTGAGGGCACCATAGAGGAAACTGTATCAGATTTGTCCAGTCATGGGGCCCCAAAGAGGGCACTGTGAAATATTGTCCATTTAGAGTGCACTATAGAGAACACTATGTTAATGTGGTCCACTTTGCGGGTGCCAAAGAGGGCACTTTTTTTCATTTTGCCCATGTGGTTGGTGGTTGGTAACACCATGCATGGTTGGTAACCCCATGTGTAACATCATCTTGCAGCAAGCTTTGCCACATAACTTTATCCTAAGTTAACTCATTTCCTTTTTAAAACCAAACTTACAAATTATTTAAAAAAAACAACCCATGGTCCAGTGTGAGCAAATAAAAACGCTGACATTTCTGACCAAAATAGTTTTTAAATCAGCTTTTTAATTTACATTTTCATGGTCAAAAGAACAGCACAATCAGGGCATAATTAACTGGGATTGAAATAATGTGGGGGTTTTTTGTTGTTGTTTTTTAAGAAATTAAAATTTTTTCTAGGGTTTGGCCCCAAGACCCCCCATGTTTTTCATCCTCTTTCATGTGTGACGGGGCCATTTTTGCCCATGAGAGGTGCAGGGAGGCATGAAAGAAGAAAGCAGAGCGAGGCAGGAGGGGAGAGTGATGAGGCAAATGGGCAGAGAGCGAAGGCAGGCAAGACAAAGTAGGCAGAAGAAAGAGAAACTCAAAGATGGGATAGAAATGAGAGTGAATGCATGAGAGAGGGAGAGATACTGTGGAAGGAGGGAGAGTTGTCGCTGAAGGTAGGTACGGATTAGGAGACATCATTTCAATCACTGGTAGCACCACCGTTATGAACCTCATTTCACTTTACAAAATCTCGTCAAGCCGGCAAATAAAGGTCAGAGCACTTGTTCTAAAAATAAACTCTCCGCCTGACTAAACTCAGCCGCTCATATCATGGCATATGTTTTCTCTGAGAGGTGATGCTGTTCTCCTTGGGAGGAAATAATCACCTTTGCTTATCCTTTTGCCTGCTATTTCCCATTCTGGGTCAATCACTTTTACACCTCTAACTAACTGTGGACTCTAATCCTCTATCTGGGATGAAGGAAACATGTAATGGAGAGAAACATCTAGAAAGTTTTAGTTTTTTTCTGCTCAAGTTCACAAACTTTTTTCTTTCTTTACTACCCATCTCGTCCCTTTTTAAACTTTGCTTGCATTGTGTAAATATCATCATTTTTGCTGTTTCTCTATGAGGGACTGAGCTCTTTGAGGGGGCGCCATGTTTGCAAAGTCCATGTTGTTTCCCTTCTAATTGGCTGACCCACTTCTGTCTCCAAATGTGGTTTTATTTTAGGTCATAACTCAGGAGAGCGCTCACACACCAACAATATAAATATCATTGAGAAAAACGCCGTCAATTGTAAATTCCTCTGGGAGATGACAGCTTCTTCATTTGGATGTTTTTCTCTCCACCGCATCATTAAGTCGCATCATTAAGAGCCGCAAGAAAGTGTCATGTTAGTTTGCAAAGTGTGCTGCATGCATTAAGAGGGGTGTGGAGGGAACAAAGTTTGCTCTCCCACTGAATGATTTGACCTTTTCTCGTCTGCTCGAGGAGATCATGCAGAGCAAATTAATATTCATAACACAGCTAATGTGGACCAGTGTGTCTTAAGACTCAATCACCACCTGATACGCAGGAAGAATATGAAAATGATCTGCCCCAGTGCATGTGCCCACATGCCTCCTTTTCTCTTTTTCTTTCATTCCTGCAGCGTCTCCAGAATGATTCCCAGCTCCTAGGTGTTTCCTGCAGCCATGCAGCTGAATGTAAAACTGGTTACACTAAGACCCTTGTTACTCATGTCTTCATTTATGATGTTGATGATGATCTAAACATTTTTAAAATTGTGATGGAAGTAACATATTGAGGTTTCAAAAGAAAACCTCAATGTTTTTAAACTAGTATATTCAAACTAGTGCATGGCAGGGCATCATTTTCATTTCTGTTGGGCACACCCAGGCTTTACTCTTGCCTTGGCCTGTTGAAATTTTTCTTAAATCTATGCAAGCCCTTTTTGTTGTTGTTTTGTTTGTCCTTTTTAAAATTTATTTCCTCATTCTGTATAAAAATCTTAAAATCTCGATAAAAATATTTAAAAAATGCTTAAATCTGCATACTTGACAACACTAAAGTAGAAGGAGTGTCACAGAGGGGCTGCTGTGTTGCCCACCTGTATTGTCGTAGTTATTTACAGCTAGAGCTAAGGGATTAGGGTTAGAGTAAAATACTACCTAAGTGACACTTTCCTGAATAATTTTCAATAACTTTTTAAGCTTAGGGGTTAGGGTTAGGGGTTAGGATTAAGGGGGTTATGGTTAGAGTAAAATACCACCTAATTTCCAGAAAATTGCCATAGGGTTAGTGTTTCTGAGTTATTACTTATTGAATGCCAATTTATTACAAGGTATTGACCACCTTATTCTTGATAAATTACTAGATAATTGCACTTATGATTATAAATTCACAAGGTAATTGGGGCACAAAACAAAGTGCTACCAACAGTCAACAGTCTTCATTTGCAGGCACGGTAGACGTTGCCGTGGTTACCTGAGACCTCACCTTTTCTTCGTAGTGTAGGATCACTAAAAGAAGCCCCCCACCTCATCATACGTGCACACAAACATTTGTGTGTTAGGTATTTTGCATGTTTACATCCCTGTGTGGAAGGAGGAGTGTGAGTGTCGTGTCTGACCTGGTGTGTATGCTGCAACATTTTTTAGTGGCTTTTATGGCTTTGTGTGCAAAGAGGTTGTTTTCTCCTCACATTAAACATTTTATTTTGTTCTTGACCAACATTTCTTTTCAGCTTCTTTAATTTATGGTCGTCCGTGGTGATTCTGCACCACCCACTCAAAGCCATCAGACTGCTGCTGCACAAAGCTCTCTGCTTTTAAAGGCACAGCAAAAACGGTCATTTGCTTAGTCATAGCTGATGCCAGACCCTGACACACATTCTGATAATGTTTCCCTTTATTTTGACCTCATTCTTTAGTTACGCCATCCTCCCATGGCTATAATTTTATCCAAATGTCAGCTGTAGGACAGAGGCATATGCACCTGCACCCTGTTCCTGTGGAGTCAGGAAAATCTCAACTCTACAGAATCACCTGGGTACAATTGCATGGTGTTTATGTGCTTATGTCAGCCTCATGGAACTGTGCTGAGAATTTTTCAAGCCTGCATTCAGGGAATCTCAGTTTACTCCACACCCTAATTTTTCTCTGATTCCTGCAGGAGGTCCTCCACAGATGTTCATTTCTTTCAGGCTCTGGTATATTTAACTTTGTCCCTGATAAGATATGTTTCAAATCATTAAAGAAGTGCTTTATTTTGGAATCGATGACCCAGATATTAAGCTGCATGAGTCTAATTATTGAAACTTTCTCCTTGTTTGAGCTTTGGCAGCCAGTGAAGGCCCTTTGTGTCTTCTTCTCCTCATCTTTTTCACATTCAGCATCAGAGAAATGAAATCGTCCTCCCTGCTGTGAGCGGTGTCTCAGCAGAAAAGAGTGAAGTTTGTCTCCAGATAAATTTATGCCAGGTGATTGTTTCTGCAGCACTTTTTTGTTGGTGTAAATTGAATAAATCTGAGCCTCAGTGGTGCAGTGGGTGCTGATACTCATCTGAGAGTGCAAGGAGAGGATCATTTTCAGCCATCCTGTAGGGAGAGACAGGATATACTCTCCTGCCAGTTGAAGGGTACAGTGCCTCTCCTGACACCCCATCCCCCATCATTCTGGCTGACTCTTACATAAGCTGCACTGAGAGGCAGAGAAAAATGAGAATATGAAGTCTGGCTGAAGAGGGAGATATATGGTGAGCCGGCGCAGGTGGGGATATATTGCTGGGATGTACTGAGAATGTCTGTGTGGCAATAATGCAGGAGAAAAAGAGCTGCTGTGAGATAAAGGAAAGTAGAACCAACTTTATAAGTTTTACAGGCGAAGACACAACTAGTAGAATTTGTACCACCATGGTGTTATCTAAATCATTTAGTGCCTTTATGATTTAAATAGTGATGGTGACTGTGACTGTTGCATCTTGTTTCCAGCTTTGCGATCTACATGGCTGAATGGAAGTCAGTCTGAGTTCTGACACCATCAGGGACTGGAATGACACTGAACTCATATACATGTACTTTGATATGAAGTTGGCCCCCCTTTGCAGCTGTAATAGCCCCCACTCTTCTTGGAAGGCTTTACTCAAGATTTTGGAGTGTTCTTGAGGGAATTTGTGCCCATTCATTCTGAACTGCATCTATAAGGTTCAGGCACTGATGTTTAGCGAGGGGTCTGGCTCGTAATCTCCTTTCCAGTTTATTCCAAAGGTGCTTGATTCAGTTGAGGTCAGTGCCATTCAAGTACTGAGGTATGGTCATGTTGGAAGGGCCTTCCCCTAACTGTTGCCACTCAGCATGGAAGCATAGCATTGTCCAAAATTTCTTGCTATGCTGAAGCATTAGAATTGCCCTTTACAGGGGGCATGGCCAAACCCTGCAAAACAGCTCCATATCTTTAACCCTTCTCCACCAAACTTTACAGATGGCACAATGCAGCCAGGCAGGTAAAATTCTCCCGGCATCCGCCAAACCCAGACTCGCCTATCTGACTGCTGAACAAAGACGTGTGATTCATCACTCCACAGAGCCTGGTTCCACTGCTCCACAGTCCAGTGTCAATGAGCTTTACACCACCCCACCCAGTGCTTGCCATTGGACTTGCTTGGGCCTTAGAAACCCAGTCCATTTTTAGTGCTAAGGAATCAGCAGAGCGTTGTCGACTTTTACACACCATTTGACTTAGTAGTCATTGTTACAATGTTAGAATGTTACAGTGTCATTAAGCAGATATGTGTCTAAAGCAACGTTTATCTGAGAGTAAGTAAATGGCTCTAGACAGGAGGACACAACGTCAGTAAGTGCTTCAAGTCCAATCGGACGAAGGCGCTACCATGCAGTGCTAGAGGCTATGCACATTGCACATGGTGTGTAGAATCATTCTTGAGAGATCAGCGATGAAACAACCAATCATTAACGTAAGACCTCTCATCATGACTGTCAGTCGCCAACAATTAAATTGTCTTCGCCAACATATAATTACCGAAGTACAAAGTGCTGGATCACTCACAAATGACTAGGCACAACAAACCCCAGAAGTAGAGTGGGACAGCGCGAGCCAATTGCATTTGGGAGAGTCATTCGCTTTTCTAAGGATACATGTAGGGGGCTTCAAGGAAAAATGGTTGGGAAACACTGTTCTAAAGCAAGGTTTCTCACACTTTTCAGCCTGCGACCCCCAAAATAAAGCTGTCAGAGACCAGGGAACCCCACTGTCCCTGAAAGTGGCTGAAGCATAGTTGAGCACAGCCCTGCACATTCAAGAATCGTCATGTGCAGCCTGATATTTTAATGATGTTGATGTTGATATCACCATAAATATCACCTGGTGACCATGGTTTTATTTTACATTTAACTAGTCTAAGGGATTTACTTTTTCTGTATAAAAAAAGGTAAATATACGATTTGAAATAATTTATGAATATTCTTTTTTTTAAGGCGTCTGATGACCCCCTCTTGTTTCAAATGACTCATTTTGTATCACACGTGTTTGTAAGGGAAGACTGCATGGCTAAGTGCTTGCTTTTACACACCTGTGACAACGGGTCTAATTGAAACACACAAATTCAGTAATTAACAGGTATGGCCAAATACTTTTGTCCATATCGTGTATACTCTTGTACATCTAAATGCCATGTTTGCCTTCTGTAAGTGTAAGCCAAGTGATGAATTTTATCATGTAAAATAGAATGTGGTTCTATTTACAAAGAGCCTATTAGTTCATGCTGTTTTCTGGCATCACAACAGCTTTTAGAAATGGAATTTGGGAAAATAAATTAGAAGAGCAAGTGTAAATAAGCCCTGATTCACACTAGCCTGCTTCTATTATGTGTGTGATCCGCTGCGTGTGTGTGTGTGTGTGCAGAAGCTGCCTCTGCATTTTTATCTTTTTTTCTCCTATAGCTGAAGAGCCAAAAGGTGGTCGTGGAAGAAATTTCATTCCCCCAGATCAGACCGGATCATCATAATCACACTGTAACCTGTCCCGCTCTGAAGTCCCTGCCGCAGGCTTAGCCATGAAAGCAGCGCTCCGTCTCCCAAACCTTCATTCTGCTCTGTGTACAAACACATAATCTCATTTGTGCAGAGTTAAAATAACTGTGCTGTGCTTCACTCATACACCTTTCACTTTTATTATAGAATTAAGAGGCAGCCAGTCAGAAGAACATCTCATAACCAGCGGCTCACATCTTACATTATAGCTCCATACATCAGAGCGTGTAGCTGATTTAATGTTTGTTTGGGTCTTGTAGAGTCTGTTAATAATAGCTCACTCACTGAATAAATCTGTCTCTCAACAATGAACGAGAGCCATGTTTGCAGGACCTGCAGCCATGCTGTGCTACTTGGAGATGTTTTATCACCAATGTAACTTTTTCCTTTCCAGAATAGACTCTATTACCAGACATTAATATACCATACCCCCTTTTCACCTTTGAACACAGTCTCCTGTGGTCTAAATGAAACAGCTGTGCCATACTTTGGTGAATATATACAATGGATCAAGCACCAGAGGAGGTTTTCAGCCTCAACCTTTCTGAGAACACTTAAAATGCTTCTTCTCACAAGTACAGTGTGCTTCTAAGGCTGTTGGTGGAGATCTATAGATATTCAAGGGGAGGGGCAGGTATTACTATGATGACCAATTCTGATGCCACATTGAGAGCAGATTCTAAGCAGCCAGTCAGATTTCATGTTTTCAGACAAAGATGGACCATAAAGAAACAAACTGGATTTACTTATTTCACATTTTGGTGAGTATTCAGTAAATCTACTGTATATGCAGTATGTGTGTAACAATAAGCCTATCAGAAGATGTTTTTTAATGATATGCCCCCTTTAAGTTTTTTGTGTGCTCAATGCATTATTACAGTGGATATGACAGGGCTATTCAGTTAGTTTGAAATGGGAGCCACTTCCTGAAAAAGGATCCCATATGAAGAGCCTGGGTTAGGGTTAGGATTAGGGTTTGTGATCATGGGAGAAAGACCTTAGTAAGAGAGGTGACCAAGTACTGGATCCTCACTCTGACTGAGCTCCAGAGATCCATACATATTCTATTCATTAGGGGACCTCCAGCAAATTCTGGGGTGGTTTGTAGCCTCCAAGGCCATGGCTCTGTGCTAGAAAATAGTGGCTTGCTCCTTCCAGGTGGGGAGAACATGTTTGGCCTGAGTGAAGCATTTTAAGTATCTTGGGGTCTTGTTCATGAATGAAGGGATAATAGGCCATGAGATTGACAGGCAGATTAGTACAGCATTGGCAGCATACTGTAACATACTGTCATGGTTAGCTCAGGCTACAAATGCTGTAGTGTGTGGTAACAGTTTACTTGCTTCATACTTGTCCCTATACAAATAAAAATTTAAAAAATAAATAAATGGTGGAGAGGGAGTTGAGCCGGAAGTCAAAACTCTCAATTTACCAGTCGATCTTCGTTCCAACCCTTAACCTATGGTAATGACCTTTTGGTAATGACCTAAAAATAGAGATTGCAGGTTTAAGTGGTTGAAATAAGGTTCGTGGGCTGGGCTCAGCCTTCCAGAAAGGGTAAGGGAATCAGACGTCCGGAGAGATCTTGAAGTAGAACTGTTGCTCCTTTGCCTTGACAGGAGCTAGTTGAGGTGGTTCAGGAATCTTATTAGGATGCCTGGATGTCTTCCGGGGGCATCTATCTGGAAGGAGATCCTGGGGTAGACCAAGGACTTGCTGGAGGGATTATATATCTCATCCGGCCTGAGAGCGTCACAAAATCCCCTATGAAGAGTTGGAAGATGTTGCTGGGGGAGAGGGATGTCTGGGTGGACTTGCTTGGCCTGCTGCAACCGTGATCTGGCCACGGATAAGCTGAAAAAATGGATGGATGGATGGATGGATGGATAGGTATTCTGTTTAGTGTTGCCTATTTCAAAAGGTGAACTCCATCTCCTGAAAATGGCTTAAGCATTTTGATTGTTATAGTCTTGCTGTCAATGGGCCCATTGGACTGGGACATTAATGTCAGTGGGTATGGATATGCAAAGACCTGCAACATTTTTTAGTCCTCCCCAAAGCTGAATTGAGCCTGCCCCAGGAGGCTAATCTTAGGCAGGGGTCAAGGGCTAAGGCTACAAATCAAATGTGCATGCTTTAGGGAAGGGCCACTTCCAAGGGCCCGACCATTTCTGTGGGTGGACCTGAGTCAGTTTGTGCTAGATCTGACTAATACATTTTCTTCAAGCACCAGATTGCTTCTGTTCCATATTTCAGGACACAATTTTCCTGAAAACAGTAGAATCTTGTGGCTAAATGGTTATTGAGTCAGAGTGGTGAATTAATGATACACATCCTGCATATAAGGCAGAATGGAGGATCAAGGAGGATCGATACAAATCTGCGTCTGATGGTTTGTTCCTATTAAAAATTCAATTCTAACGTGTTTTAACAAACTGTCCCTCCCTTCTCTCTATCAGTCTGCTGGGTTCTTCCTGTATAAAATCAGCAATTAGTCTTTTGTGGTTCATTCCTGTTGGAGTAATTGGACTCACCCTGGGAGAGCTTTGGCACCGACCCAAATGAGTCCAGACCTCAAAAAGACACCCTTTTGTGAGTAGTAAATGTGGGTGTTTTTTCCACTTTTTTTTTTCACAAGTCACGCCATTCTGTAAGGACGTGAAACAAGCCAAACGAATGGAAAGAGTCCTGGATCATTAGTCTGCTCTTAATGATGTCAGCCATGTGGCATGCAGGCCTTTTCATTCAGACTTAATCACTGGGGCTCATTTATAAGCTCCACTGCTCCTCTTTCTAAGAGAAAAGGATGAATTGAAGGCTTTTACACAAAATCAAAGTTTTTAATAAATACTTTTATTGACAGCAGACAAAAAAAAGGGGCTTGTTTTTTACGCTTTTACCCCAGGGAACAAATTGCTTTTGGATGTTTTTGAGCTCTCAAAGACAAGAATTTGTCTTAGCAAGAAGAGGCCCCTTTATAGCTTCAGTGCAGATTGCAGCATTATTTAAGGACTCAAGTGCTGGCTTTTACCAGGCTAAATATCGATCCTGATGGCTTCGGCAGCAATCAATGCTTTCCTGGAAAGGGAAAGTCGGTGTGTGTGGTGGGACTGGTGGCGGATTTGTCACCGGAGAGGTTGAAAGACTCTGAATCATGTCATTGAAGCAGAAGGCGAAAGACAAAGGAAACCACTCCACAAAGCTATGAATGGAAATAGGTTTGAATGTGGCGAATGTCATCTTTTGTCGCTTTATTTTAGATATTCTACAAGACTTTTTTTTCATATGATTTAGGTCAGAGAGGAAAGATGAGTTGTGTTGAAGCTGAAGTAATATAAAGATGCAAAAAGAGTGCAAACATAACTGACAATAAATCCAAGTTTTGCCAGGAATGTCATGTGTTTTTTGGCTTCAGAAAGCACACAGGGAATCACGTGAGTTTAAATTGTTAGCGCTGTGTTTTTCTAAGCCATGACTACTGCTGCCAAGAGGGTACTTTGAATGCAAACAGTGTGTCCATAACAGTTTTTATTCAAAACAGTTTTCAGTTTGGGTGTCGCCCTCTCTGAACATAAGCCGGAGAGATAAACGTGCGTGCCACTGTCAGTTTGTACATCTTTGTTTGTAGACAAAACAATCCTACTCTTCACCAAATATGAAAGCTGCCGCACATTGAGTATGATGTCCCACGCTCTTCAAACACAAACAGGGTGTCACAAAGAGCAGACAGAGGCCCCCGGCCGCAGCCTCAAAACAAACAAGCCGAAGCAGAACAGCAGAGATGTTTGACAGTAAAGTTGATTCAAAGTGAATTTTGGGTCAAGAGGGAAGCTCAAGCGGCGATATTGCCACAGAGGCAGCATGACAACAATATGAAAAACTGTAGGATTCAGTCTGGAGGACTTAGTCTGTCTTATTGAATTCCATTTCCTCTGATTAATACGTCTGTGCCGTCCCTGGCGCTGCCATACAGTGCTCACAGTTTTTCGAATTCCACATCTAATTGAGTGTGTTTTTCATGAAGCTGCAGCGGTCATTAATTAAGCACATAAAAAGCAGCACATTAATCGTTGGGCAGGTTAGGAAGCTTACATGAAGTAATCAATTAGATGAGAAATAATAAGTGAAATCTCCCTGTTTGCAGGCGGGGGAAATTAAATTATTTATTATCCTCAATTCATCCCAAGAGCAGCTTTCACATCTGTGAAACATAGCAGGTAAATTACCTTTTTAACGTCTTCAGTAAAGGCAGCAACCCACCAGCCACAATGCACACATTACACCTACATGCAACATAGAGATGCACACCCATTAAAGCCGTCTCTGTGTTGATCCCAGAAGGTTGTAACTGATCTACACTGCCAAATAAAAGGGCAGAGATGTGGGTTTCCCCTCAGAGTCGATGATTGGGGAGAATCAATGTCCATCAGGTTCAGGGCTGGCTGCTCCTCGCTCTTGGTTCCAACAAATAGCCCCTTCCTGACTTAAATATATGATTACAGCTACCTTTGGGTAATGGAGCCAGGTCTCTGTGCTGCTGAGGTGCCCTTCAGCTGTCAATCAAAAGCACATTACCAGACACAGGAGATGCATTCAGGAAAGACTGTCATACATAAAAAAGAGAGATTGAGTTTGCTGCGAAGTCATGGGCTGACCATTCAGTTTTCTCCATTTTCCTCCCTTAATCTGGTGTCTGCCCCTTTTCTCTCTTTCCTCATGCTTTTTTCTTTATCTCAGTTCTAGTTTCAATTTTTGTTTCAGTTGTGCATAAAAATCCATATATAAGTAGGAACAGTTCCAACATAACTGTCATGATTACCCACCCGAACCATACTCCGCCTTCTGTCTTTGCAAGTCCACTGCACCCATTCCAATCCATCTCCGGCACACACCCCTAATCGCCACTCTTCTCTGCTTTCCTCTAGATACATGCCAGGTCTATTTTCAGCGTTGGCCTCTGCCAAACTGCGTCAATCCACGTAGAGCAGATCGATCCCCACAGCTGTAAAAATGTGCAAAAAGCACCCAGTCTTCTTCAAAATACAACACAACGCACAGACCCAGGATCATAAATCATCAACATTACATCTCATCCTGTAGCACAAAAAGGTCATCAGGAGGTCAGTGGGTCACAGAGCTACAGTGCCAAGCTAACTTTTGAGCTGGAAAGCCACAGAATTTTACATGAAACCGCACATCCTTTGAAGAAAACATGAACCGTATACATGTCGTTATGCACTCACCCATAGTGGAAGCAATAAAATCATAGAATCATGTCAATTCAACCAGAGAAAGGCAAAATAATCAGCTGTTTAAATACTATGCCCCGTTATCTCATAGTTGTTTGGTGTGCAATGTTACTTGATGGCTGTTAAACAACTTTTATTTTGGGATGTGGTCTCCACTTTGCTGTTCTATTGTCGCAGTCTGTGTCAAATGAAAAGAAAATCAAGAAAATATTCCTGTAGGACACTCACACTGCTCTAAGAGATCTTCCTTTATCCTTGTTTCTTATCCCTGCCACTTTCTGGTGACAGAAATTAAGACAGAGCTAGGGCTTCAGGGTAAAATGGTGCGCCACATTGCGCCTCTTTGCACTGCATCGCTCACATACTGTTAGACACTCTAGGAAACAACAGAAATATGCTGAATTTATGGCTGACACTCAAACACGTCACATAGGACACTGTTAGGACACACTGTGCTTCCAGAAAACTGGGTGAAATGAATGCAGAGCACAGATAGAAGGCTCAGACCACTGCTGTATCTGATGTAGAGCATAAATGAGGCACCACCAGCTGGGCTCTTTTCTTTCTTTGTATTCTGTGGGAAGACTGCCACTCTCAGCAAGGCCCGCCCTGGGATAGTTGGCTTACACACTCCACCTGAGGTGGCTATGCTTCAGTAGTGTGTGTCTGAGGAGGCAGGGGAGGTAAACAGAGTGTCCCCCCGGGCCTGTGGGAGGAGTCCGTGATCACAGATCTTCATTCATCTCAGTGGTTTTTAGCGATAAAGTTGTTTCTCTTCCTCTCACTTTGCTTCTGCAGGTGATTTAGGTTCACACACAGTACCCCGTGATAAAAAATAAATGTCTGATGAGTCAGGCAAAAGGAAATTTGTGCACTCTTTCTTATTTTTTCCTCCTTTTTGGTCTCAACAATGACTTCTTTCACTGTATCTCTTGAATCTGAGTTCACGGTCCTTTATGGCTTCACAAGGCTGAAGCATCCACACAGAAAGTCTCAGGGGCTTTTTCAAAGAACGCTGTACCCTGGTGATAAATTATAATCCTGTTCTCAGTATGTAAATGTAATATTGTTCCCTCTAACTATTTTTTTATCTGCTATTATGAATATCATTGTATTTTTCACCTCGGTTATGAAGGGAAAGACTTAGTACTGCGATTGATTTCTCTCGGGCGATCAGCTGTTGGATGTATGATTCCTGCTGTGAATTCATCCATTTGATTTGATTCTCTGCATGAAATGCTTTTAATACTCCCAGTCCCATGGTGCAGTTTGGCTCTTAATGACCAAATCTGACCACAAGATGACTGACGGCTCACTGGGTTCTCTCTGACATGTAGCTTGCGTCACACAGCTCCTGATCAGCCCATGTGTCTGCTCCACAGTCGGTATCATTACTGCAGAAAGTCTGATTGAAGTTCCAGAACTCATTTAGTCATAGCTAGCACAGATCACACTCTGATGGTCATAAAAAAGCTCTCTCCAGGAAATCAAATAGTATGAAAAAATCAGTCTTGAGTGTTTTACAACTCTGCCTTGCAACAGTCAGAGGAGTCAGAGTTTTAAAAGCTCTTCACCAATCAGTCACTACCCAGGGTGTGAGCTTGCAGGTGTCCTGCCTGCCCGGTCATGCAGGAAATATAATATCTGTGTGGTCACGCTCTGCTTTATAGTGGCAGGGTGAGGCTATGGTGTACACACATGCTGTCATTATTTTTTTGTTAAGTTTTTTTGCCTTTATACAAAAAAAGCTACAGAGAGACAGGAAATATGAGGTGGTGAGCGGAGAAGAGGAATTACATAGAAACCCATTAGAGTTGTCAGCATTAACACATTGACTGTAATGAGATTGGAAGCTCAGCAGAGACGTTTAATGAAATCTTTACCTTGTTATGTCAAATATTTTCCTTTTTGCCATTCTCACTTGCTATTTTTTTCTACTTTTCTATCCTTAGAATGTTCTTTTCCCAGTGGCTAATCTAATGCCATTACCGACCATAAGCTCTTTGTTTTATTTCAAAATAAGAGCCGTTTTTTAATCAAACAGGAGGCGAAGTACTCTTAAGACAGTAAATTACAATGTAAAGACATAACAAAGAGTCTTTTCTTTGCAAAATCTCTTAGTCTAATTGTTAACTCCTGAAATGTGCAAATGCAGATAATTTGACCCCAATGAGTCATTTTGTACATGCACTTCTGTGCATTTATTAACCATCTGAGACTGACATTGTTGTATACAACAAGAAGAGGAACAGGTTATAATAATTTGACTACAGTAACTTTTGAATTGTAAATTTTGGCCACTTATTTTTTCCCGCTCTGGAGGCGCTCCTTTTTGCTGTTCTAATGACGCCATTCATACCTTTGTAGCTCTTACGGAAGCTTCTCTAGTGAGCCTGGAACTTGGGTGACTTTCCAGGGTCTTTAGTGATACGAGTAACTCATCTTTAGTCCATTTTTTGATTGTTTCTGCTGTTAGGGGCTAATGCTAGCCACCATAGTGTTTGCTTTATATCCCACAATGCATTGTGACTGAGCTTTGACAACCAATGGCCAGTTTCTAGTCGTCATGTCATATTTTTTAAACTGTGCATGAGGAAATGCCCTGAGAGAAAAAGAGACAGAGAGCCTGTGATGTGGCCCTCTGTTTCTCTGCAGACAGATGTGGGAACAATGTGTAAGAAATAGTTTAAAATACAAAATATTTTGAATTTAAACATACATTTAGTGATTTACTATCAAAAGCCAGCCATTCATCACAATTTCAATTGTTTGACAGACCAAATACATAGAAATGGTTGGGAGATGATCCTGGGTCCAGAGCGTCAAACACTATGGGCACCTGAAAACAAAGATCCTGCTCTACTCAACTGAGCTTAATCAGCACTGTACATGTTATTTTAAACCTTTAGCTCTACACACACTCAGCTCATGGTGTTGCACATGCTGCATGTACAGGTGCAAATATGAGAAAACCACCTGCTTGAAGTGTTGAAAGCAGTGTAAAAGCATATGTGTAAGTCAAACAGGTGTGAATCTCATTGTGTCAGAGACATGGTGATACACTGTAAGCTCTTTGTTGAGTGTTGGGAAAATAGACATCCATAATTAGGATGATAGAAGTACAATAAGAAAAGTGACAGCTAATTGATAGCACTATTGCTAAATTAATGTCAACCACAACTATACAAATACACTTCCTAATCTGCTTTTATTTACTACAGTGCTGTCATATTATCTTAAAGTAACTATCTGTCTACTTATATTTCATATTTCTAGTTCTTCTACAACCACTGCTTTCTTAATCTCCTTTTGATGCACTAATACAAACATTTATCATGCTCAGCTCTCAGTAGTTGACAGTATTTAGTGAGTTCTCGTGTTTTAATGCTCGTTTAATGTTTACACGGCCCTCATTTGTCTTTTTCTTGTTTTCCTTCGCATAGCTCTTCCTTATTATTTGCTTTGCAGGCGTCTTAATTTCCCCATGTGGGTCATTAGTTTGATTCTTTACTCGTGGGAGCCTCTGAGTCTACCCGGCTTTATCCTACTGGGAGTTATGAACCTTGCACATTAATATTTTTATGGTTGTTGCTCAGGTAGAGAGGAGCATTAGTCATTTTCTGTCCCTGTACAGGCTTTTTTAATACCAGGCCTGGAAACCTTCCGCCTTGTATTTTTTGAGGACGAGCTGCTGTGTGTGCATGACATTCATATCACGCTGTTTTCTGCTCTCTTCTGTCCGTGGTAATGTACAGGTGAAGATGAATGCTGACTTTACAAAAGGATTTAGTATTCACGCTGGCTGGTGGCGGTGGGATAGTGAACCCATCACCCTGAGAAGGTTGGAAATAGGATTATAACACATTCTGACAGTCTGGGGTGAAAGAGAGTTTGATATATTGGTTAATACGCATGCAGGCTTAAGCCAACAGTTCTGGGCCTGTTCCCAAGCGGAGAGGTTTGAGATCAGGTATTAACTCTGCTGAGAGCTCAGAACTGCTCTTTTTTTCTGAAAGTAGGACGACTGCCATCTTTGCAGGAAGGTATTTTATCACAGGGTGACAGAGCCCAGGTGGTACATGTCACTTTTGGTTTGTACAAATGTGTTACAAATGAACAGGACCTCAGTGTGTGAGGGCTCAGGCTAAGACATGGAGATGTGCACGCTGACGGGACTATATTTAAACTACACACACACTTTCAGAAATACACATAACATTTACACGCTCCTAGGACCATAGAAAGACCATAACTGTGGCAAGAAATAGTATGTGTCCCATCTATACTTTATATTTCCTAGAGGGACTAGTGATTTTCACAGTTAGCTGGCTAAAGAATTAAACGTCAAATAGCTTGGCACCATCAGGCTTCCAGTCCCAATCAAATATTTGTCAAGTCAGCCACTTGCCACTAGTAGCCACTTTAGCTCCAGCCAGTGGCTATCAGCATGCTGCCATAATGCTCCCATCTCAAAGAAATAGTGCAGTTTAGCTCTGTTTTTATGAACAAATGGAGATAAAATTGAGCATTAGATGTCTCAGGTAAACTTGTGCTCAAAAAATCAATATAGGAATATATCATCAAGTGCTCCTTGCTGAAACGTGTATCAGTGCAGATGTTACAGAAATGATACGGTCTGAACATAAAAGCTAGTAGATGGAAGCTGATGCAAAAATGCACAACAAAAGTAGTTATAGGTAGTACTCACACCAGTAACGTGGTATCTGTCACCTGCCAGCAAGACCAAAAGCAAAGATACAGAATTATTTTTGGATTCCTCCAAACACCAGAAAGTTTGGAGTTTGCTTTAGCCATGCAAGCTGTGCAATAAACAAGGTAAAACACTGCAGCAACACTGATCTCCATCTGGATTCTTAATCTTTATCCCTGCTTACAGTTTATGTCAGAAACTGTGGTAGTTTTTTTTTTTCTTTTTTTATACTGTTGTAAGTCATAAAGTCATTCTTATAAATTGCTGGTGTCGGGCCAGAACGTCATATCTCCAAAATCACCACTTTTCAGGTAATGAAAAAAACCTCTATTTTCTATTAATTTTATACTGAATAATGATAGTCTGAATAATGATGTTTTGTTGCTTTGAAATTGGTTAAAACCCACTGACAGATGTAAAGGATGCACAACAGCACTGATGTATGAAAGCAACTTGAAATAATGAAAAATGGAGATATGAGGTTTTGGTCTGACATCATCGAAATACAAGTGGGTTTATAGTGAGTGAGATCAGGATGCTATGATATAAAAAGTATGAAAACCATAGCAAGAGAGACAACAGAAAGGGTCATTTTAAATTTCAAAAGTTAAAGATTACATTTGTTAATAGCTAAGAGGTTGTAAATAAATTATTTTGATATATTGTTGTGTTGCTGCAGGACAACCCTGGAAAATATACTCGTCTGAGTGGATTCTTCCTGCCAAAATAAAGAATGAATAAAAATGAAATAAAAAAAGAACATGACAGAATGAGAGAATGTTTCTCCAGACAAGAGACAATGCAAGAAAAGAATTCTTCACAATCGTTTTTAGCTTCACAGTCTTTTTTGCTTGTGAAATAAGTGATTGTAACAGGAAAAACATAAAATGCAGAAAGGGTGTCAAAACTTTATTTGCTCACTGTTCATTGAATGGAGAGAAATTAATGGGATTCTGGTTGAGATAAAAAAAGGTTAAACAGTAAAAGAACCCCTCCTTATCTGTTCCTGTTTTTGCCAGACGTAGCCTGTTGGAGTAAAGTAAGTTTCTATCAGCTATCAGACATCCTGATCTCCAAAGATCTGCTGAATATTAGAGGTAGAAATGAATGCCAATAAAAATGGATAAGCATAATTGGAAATGATAAAATCTAAAACATAAACCCTTATCTATGTTTGTCTTGTTTTGGAGCAGCATCAGGCCAGCGAGCAGATTGCAGAGTGTTTTGGTTTCCAGCTGGTGGAGGTCTGATTAACTCCCAGAGATGGCCGATGTAAGACTCCATTAGCCACAGACAGAGAGGAGCTGCTGATCGAGGCCACTCAGCCATCATACACCATCATGAGATACTCCCATTTTAGCCATTTTCTGCAACCCTGCTCCCCCTCCTCTTTCTCAAATCACTCGGTTTCAGTCAATTGGCCTGGCAGAAGCTTTCACCATCCTGCAGCATCTCTCTGTCGCTCTTTGGGGAAACACACACACACACACCCACACACACACACACAGCTACTGATGATGTTTATATTATACCCCATAAGATGATTTTTCCAACCTAAAGATGTCACTTTCAAACAGTATAGCTGAGAAAACACTAACATTTTAGAACCCAAACCTGGAAATGTTTTGCTTTATTATCCAAAGAAGTGACCTGCTCCTGTTCATTGACCTTCTTTTGCTTATTAAGCCTTGAGTTTAACAATTACAGTTGTCCAATTTAAGGTTGTTTCTGCAAGGTAAGTAAAAAACTCAAGTTTATTCAGTAAAAGCATTTTTCACTGAGCAAAGGTCACAAAGTTTTTCACAGATTCCTAAGAAAATATGTCCAAAAACAAGGAAGAAGGAAAGAAGGGAACTTTAGTAAACAAAAGTAAGAAAAAAAAACTCAGTTTGACTAAGTAAGTCTTCTGTTTTTTAAAAGGATCAGCAGACAACACAGAGTAGACCTGAACAAGTCAGCTGCATAAAAAGTTGCAGAAAAACATGACCGAGTCAGGCAGTAAGGCAAAGAGTGCCAAAAACAACTGGCTTAAAAGGTGTACCTTATTAATTCTGATATGTTTGTAAAAGGATTATTTCACTATGAAAGCTTGGCATGTATTTTGGGGGTAAAAACAAAAAAAGAAAAAATAAATGTGTCTGACATAATAAGCAAACTGATGTCTACCATCTAGTGAAATTTAAATGGATTAAAAAAATAGACAGCATTTATATAGTTGAGCTTGATAGAGCAGACGGGAGAGAGAATAGGGGAAAGACATGCACAAAACAGCGCCAAAACCAGGTCTCAAGACCAGTGCATTGAGGACTAAACCCTCTGTATATGGGCTTTGCTCTATGACTGAGCTAAACCAGCACCCAACTGCAACCCTGATAGAAACCTCACTGCAGAACCAAAATCATGTTGACAGCATCTGCCACTGCTGTGTAGGGCTAAGAAAGAACATGCAGAGAGACATGCTTAAGCATGAGTTTGCAAAAGTCATATAGAGGGTTTAGTTTAATGCAAGCTAGTAGCAATGACTGCTGGCAGTGAAGCTAATGGCTTTAAAATAGCTTTAGCAACAGTTTTTATCAGATGTGGTCAGAATCACACTGAAAGCCTGTCTTGGCAGAGAAGATGTTTTTACATTTCTCCCGACCAACCTCAGCATGAGTTTGATCCATCAACAAGCTCCACCACTGATAAGCTAAACAGCCTGCCTGCACATTACTGACTGGAGCTGTGCAGGTCTACTTCCGCGTATAGCCTTGTTGCTCTGATTAGCCGTGATGAATGTGACAGACAGAACGTGTGTTCAATCGCATTCAGAGAATTTTTCCCTAACATTTTGTATGGGAGGTTTCTCAGATGAAAGTGAAATACAGTATATTCCATGCAGTGGATATATGAGACAGTCTGTCTGGTGGCAGGTCAGTAAAACCTGGTCAGAGAATGACAGACGACTTGGTATCATTTGAGGAGAAAAAGGGGGTAGCATGGGCGTGGCTACTGGGCTACTGCAAGCCTGTAAACAATGGAGGCCTGTGTAGATATTAGCATGGATGTTGCTATGGCGGCAGTTATATCTCAACATTTATCAAAAGAAGAGACAAAAACACACTTATGCTAATCTTTTCTTTTCTTTTTTCAAATACTTATTTTGGGGCTTTTTATGTCTTTATTAACAGAGGGGGATAGTGGACAGAATCAGAAACAGGGATGAAAGAATTGGGGAGAGACATGCAGGAAAGTGCCACATGCCGGAAACAAATTTGATTTATCTACTGGCTCCACTGATAGGCAGGATTTATGCACTTACATGACAACAGCTGGCTGTTATGTTGTTTACTCTCTATGGTATGGAAGCCCATTTCTGCTGCTTAATAAAGGAAAATGTGGAAGTTAGGCAATTAAAAAAAAATAAGAATCCTAAGTCATAATTATGAGATAAAAAAAAAGTTGAAATTAACGATAAAAAGCCATAATTATGAGATTAAAAAAAAGTCAAAATTATGAGATAAAAAGTCATAATTGTGAGAAAGTGTTGAAATTATTAGATAAAAAGTCAGACATTTTTTGTATTTTATTTGGCAGAAATGGGCTTTCATACTATGGGGTGTTGCCAAGATGGATTTAAAATGTATTCCCTATGCCATGGTTTTGAAATGATTTCGTCCATTTAGCATGTCAGATTATAAGGAATCTGACATTTTGAAAACTTTTTCCTAGCGGTTAAGATTAAAAACATTAAGTGAGTAAATGACAGGCCTTTTAGGTGACTAATAAGTAATTGTTGGTTGCAGGGCTTGAAATACCAACACTAACATGAGGGAGCAGTAATTCAAGAACAGAGACAATTAACACAGGAGTCATTTAGCCTGACTGTAGCACCAGTGTTTAGTCTCCACAAATGTCAGATTCATTCATTTCAGTCCTTTCGCAGATATTTACCAGATGCCTGAAGCAGAAAACATGAAGGATTTCTTTTATTCCTGCAGATCCACATTCTGTTATCTGAGATAATGACTTTTGTAATTATAAATTAACTCTCTGTGGATCAACTAATAGACTAATTGACCTACTTACAGTTTTAGTTGTTCGCCCTGACAGAAAGTTTCCTCTCTCCTCCATCATCTTTAATGTCACACACGTATACACACACACTGCGATGAATACAGTGCTGTATTCTGACAAGAGCCCTCCACTCGGGCTGGCAGCTGTCACTCAAACTTTCCCAATAAGATGGAAATAATGAATTCGCTTAACAGGACGGGGTGTTTGACAGGGTAGAAAGTCTGCTAAACTCGATCCAGCGCTGACAGTTTCAATCAGTAAACAGGTCGCATCGTCCCACAGAAACACCTCATTCATGTTTCAGTGCAGATGAAGAACGCTGGAGTCAGACGGAGATAGATTTCTGTAATTTATCTGCTTTCAAGCTTTAATTGGACCATTTGGTTGTGCAGCTGGAGTGAGACTAATTTCTAGTCCAGCCAGTGTGACAGTGTACATTTTTATAATTACTGCAGAAACGGGCTGATTTTTGCCAACAGTTATTATAATGATACCCAAACAGGCCATACTTGTCATAGAGATTTACACTACCTAACAATCTAAGCAGAGTGTGAGGCCTCTTAAAGGTAAATATACACTATATTTCCAAAAGTATTCACTCACCTATCTGAAAAATTACAATCAGCTGTTCCAATCATTTCCATAAAATCAAGCATCTAGGCATGCAGACGTTTCTACAAACATTTGTGAAAGAATGGGTCACTCTCAGGAGCTCAGTGAATTCCAGCATGGTACTGTGATAGGATGCCACCTGTTCAACAAGTCTAGTTGTGAAATTTCCTCACTCCTAAATATTCCACAGTCAACAGTCAGTGGTATTGTAACAAAGTGCAAGCAATTGGGAATGACAGCAACTCAGCCGCGAAGTGGTAGGCCACGTAAAATGATGGAGCGGGGTCAGCAGATGCTGAGGCGCATAGTGCGCAGACATCGCCACCTTTCTGCAGAGTCAATCTCTACAGACCTCCAAACTTTATGTGGCCTTCAGATTAAGTCAAGAACAGTGCATAGAGAGCTTCATGGAATGGGTTTCCATGATCAAGCAGCTGCATCCAAGCCATAAATCACCAAGTGCAATGCAAAGCATTGGATGTAGTGGTGTAAAGCATGCCGCCACTGAACTCTAGAGCAGTGGAGACATATTCTCTGGAGTGATGAATTGTGCTTCTCCAATCTGATGGACGAGTCTGGGTTTGGCTCCTGCCAGGAGAACGGTACTGTCTGACTGCATTGTGTCAAGTGTAAAGTTTGGTGGAGGGGGGATTATGGTGTGGGGTTGTTTTTCAGGAGCTGGGCTTGGCCCCTTAGTTCCAGTGAAAGAAACTCTGAATGCTTCAGCGTACCAAGAGGTTTTGGACAATTCCATGCTCCCAACATTGTGGAAACAGTTTGGGGATGGCCCCTTCCTGTTCCAACATGACTGTGCACCAGTGCACAAAGCAAGGTCCATAAAGACATGGATGAGAGAGTTTGGTGTGGATGAACTTGACTGGCCTGCACAGAGTCCTGACCTCAACCTGATAGAACACCTTTGGGATAAATTAGAGTGGAGACTGAGAGCCAGACCTTCTGGTCCAACATTTGTGTATGAACTCACAAATGCACTTCTGGAAGAATGGTCAAAAATTCCCATAAACACACTCCTAAACCTTGTGGAAAGCCTTCCCAGAAGAGTTGAAGCTGTTACAGCTGCAAAGGGTGGATCAACGTCATATTAAACCCCGTGGATTAAGAATGGGATGCCGCTTAAGGTCATATGCCAGTCAAGACAGGTGAGCGAATACTTTTGGCAATATAGGGTATCTGTACTCAAGTCTTCATTTATTTTCCTGCAGTGTCTGCCGCTGCCCACTGGGTCCGTGTCTGATCCTGTCAGGTCAATGCTACAACAGTTTACTGGACTGGTTCTCGTTTCCTTCAAGATATTATAAGGTGGTTACCTTCTGCAGTAGGATGGTTGTTTTTCCTTTCATGGCATGATACTGGATATTTGTAGGCCTCTGTAGAGAGAAAATCACACCTTTTTCGCTCACCTTTATACTTCTAGGTTAAAGCCTCTACACAGTGACTCACAGGATAAATTTACAGACAACTAATTAGAGATGAAAGCAGATAAGAGCATGAATCTACTTTCTTCACTTATGTCCTGTGTCCATCAATGCTGTTTTTGTTCTGGCAGAGTCTTTTTTGTATCAAAACTACTCCAGTTGTTTTCAGCGCTCAGCATCCAAAGAGCAAACACTCCTTCAGCAGCATCAAGTTTTTGTTGCTGTCTTCTCAGTTCCTTTTTTTCACTTTTTTGGATATTTGATTTGAAATTTTTGGGTTTTTTTTTTTTTACAATGTAATGGACATTTTAGGGAATTTAGGGGATTTTTAAAATGTTTTTTGAATTATAATTTCACAGGAATCTTACCAAAACCAAGAGAACTTTAAGTAGAAATTTGGTTCATGCTTGGCCTTCACAAGTTCTTGTGGTCTTGAAACAAGTGGGAGAAACTAAAAGTGCATTAAAAGTTTTCCCCTCACATCACAAAAATGCTTCTTATGGTCTCAGGCACTTATACATATCTCTTAAAATTCCTTAAAATTTTGTTTGTTTCCTTCTTTCTTTGTGAGGAATTATCAAAATGAAGAAATGTTTCTGATTAAGTAAAAGACTAGATTGAAGGAAGTGGATCTACTCTGTGTGACAGTTTCAGCTAAACTTTGCTCATATTTAATAGTACTACCAAAAAAGTTGATTTATTGGCTTGAATAAACTTTATTGGCTTGGGAATCTGTAAAATCAAGCAAAGTGGTAAACTTTTAATCACAAGTTTAGGGCATCAGAAGTTCTTCAGTTTTGAGCCGTTCAACTAAAAAAACATAATTTCCTTTTTTTGACTCTGTTGAAGGCCTGAGGAGATTTAAGTGTCCACAAGTACAAAAACATATGAAACCAAAAAATCCTGCACTCTGTTGATAATGAAAAATTCATGAACTTAACTGACAAACGCCTTTGGACCTAAACACTGTTATTAACGTGAACGGGACAGTGAGTAGGAGACTTTGTTTGAGGAAGGAATAGGAATTAAAATTTGCCATTATCTCCAGACTCTATTAATTAGCTGAAATGTTTAAAAGTTTAATAACATGCTCTATTATGTCTCATAAAATAGTTAAAGGGTATTCACAGTTGCACTGATTAAGGTTTTATAATCTAGCAGACCAGACTTTAAGTACGTTGGGGCTAAAATTGTTGAAAACAGAGAAAACTGGCAGAAATAGAAAGTGGAAACTTTTTTGTTGTTTAAGTTTAAAGTAGTCTGAGTCATGGAGGTTGGCAAAATCATGGTTCATTTTAAAGTCAGTCTTTGATAACCATATTTTTTATTTAGCCTGAATGATAATCACTCTTATCAGAACAAAAAAACAAACAAACAAACAAACAAACAAAAACACTACTTTTTTGGGTGACATTAACAACGTGGATGGGCACATTGAACTAAAAAAGAGGCCAGAAAAAAAGCAGATTATTGACAAAATTGTTGAGGTAGTGGTGAACAGTTGTTACAGAGTGGCAAAAATGGTTTAAATGATTCAAAAGTAAGATAATGGGGAAAACAGGTTGAAAAAGATGGTGAAAAGTAGTTATAAAGTGGAAATAATTCATCAAAAAAAGCACCGAAAAAAGAGGCTAAGAAAGGCAAAAAGGGTTGAAATGGGAAAAAATGGTGAAAAACAGTTAAAAAATGGCAAAAACTGATTAAAAGGTGAAAGAAGTGGCAGAAATTGGTTTAAAGAAACATAGATGTGATATCAGCAGCAAAAGGGGCAAGGACAGATTAAAGGGGGAAAAAATGGGTCGAAAAAATTGCCAAAAATTATTCAAAGTAGTAATAAAGTGTGGAACATGGGTTAAAGAGACAAAATTAGTTAACAGCAGCTAAAAGGGGCCAAGTGAGGTTAAAAGTGGCAAAAATGGGGAGTAAGAATGGTGAAAAACAGTTAAAAAGTGGCAAGGATTTATCCAAGGTGGCAACAAAGGGCAAGAAATGGCAATAATGGGTAACAGAGGCTAAACTGTGCAAAAAGTGACAAAATTGGGCAACTGAAGTAGTGAAAATGGGTTTAAAAGTAGCAAAAATAGTGTTACCTTATGGCAATCATCACTTTCAAGGGTTGTCTTACTTGGCTTTCGTGGGCGGGCTCTGTGTTTTTAGGGGATCATTTAACAGTTTCAGCCCATCCAGATGGACAGATCATGATGAGGACAATCCATTGCATTAGACAGGTGATACTGTATGTAATTTATGTTATTATAGGGGAGTTTAGGCAATAGATATCATGAGGGGAGTTAGACAATAGATATCATGTGGTATCTTAAGATTATATTTGTACAGTTTGTGGTTTTGTTTCATGTGAATGCAGGGTTAAAGTTCTAGTGTACCAACTGCAGACACTGATTGCTTTTAGCTTTTTATTTGCAGTTTTCATGTAGTTTCCATAGCATCTGTTAGTTTGCCTAAGTACTGGTTTAGGTCTAAAGTAATATTGGAATAACGGGTCAAGCATGCAGACATCGTCCCACACATGCTCTTCACTTGCAGTTAAACTCCAGGAGCCAACCAGAAACATCCTCACCAGCGTCTCACCTTGATTTCTCCACATCAGTAAATCCAGACGACGTCACTCCTCCAACTCCAATTCCACCTCGGTTTCTCCTCCCATTGAGCTCATTTTCCACCAATTCCTTTTCCATCATCCAAACTGTTTTCTGGAGGCTGAGATTGGGCCAATTTCTTCCAGCAGGACATTTCATTACAGCCAGGAATTGAACACATGGCGACCTCCGATCAGCTTTTTTCTACACATATAAGGTCAGGCATTCCTTTCTTCCTGAGAGGAGTGATTATTATTTTTAGAACCAGCTATCTAAGAGCTGCGGCTGCACAATCACCGTTCTCGTAATGATATCAATCAGAGCCAATCAGAGCCAATCACAGTGCTCCCCATTGAAGCTTCATGCTAATTTGGGCCTTAATGAGCCCCATCTTAGTGTGATTTTGTCGCCAGCTCTGTGATTGCATTGATCAAGTTAACCTGCATTGTTGCCCAGTGGGGGGAACATGGCTTGATTTGTCTGTCAGACATTCGCAGGGAGAAAAGATCCTCGTGGCTTCAAAGTGGAGAAGCTGGCTGAAACCAGTGAAGGCGAGCAGTGAACTGGGCAGAGAGCCAGTGTAGTGGGGCTGGGAAGTGCTTTCTTTTTGTGCCAAACAGTGTTTTGGCAGCGTCCGTATCCTCACACTCTGCCCACAGAGCACGGACATCCAGTCTGGCACCTGCTCAAGCTATCGCTTTGAGTCCTGTCTCATGCTTCTCCCGATTCTCAAACTTTTGACCCCGCCCCCTCGGAATAACTTTACCTCTCCTCATGTGGTGAGCTGAAAGCTGTAGGAAGGATTCAGATCGTTTATGTAGCTTCTCTATTATTTAAAGTGACTCTATAGCACAGATTTTACTCAGGGAAGATAAACCAAAATGTACTAAAAATCAGGTAACAGCATGCAGAAAAAACCTGCTACATTTTTATTTATTTCCACTGTTGCTTTAGAATATCTTTGCATCAATCATCCAAGCATGTTTTCACTGATGCTTTGTTTATTTTTAAATGTACAAGTCCACCATGCTGTCTTTTTTCAAAGTGTGCATATATTGATATCATCAACAAAAAGACTGGCATATCAGATATCTGTAACAATCACTGAACATCTCTAGTTTCCTTGCTTGATTTGGAAGTTGATTTTCTGTTCATTAGCTTCTTTTTTGACATGATGTTGATGGGGTTAACATACGCATTCCGTATCTGGTGTTTTATTTTGAAATTCACTGAGTACTGGGTGTGTTCTGGTGCCTGCCTTCCTGTTAGGGTAGATCTGCTCTGTGAATATTGTCTTGTGCTGGCAGGAGCTTTGGTAAAAATTGATTGGGCATATCTTGAGCAGAGCAGGCAGTGATGCCTCTGGCATGTGCTGGAGATGGATCACATGCCGTGAATACTCAAATATGGACCACTAATTCGCTCTGGAGTGCACAGCACAGAGGGAGCACTACACAGAAGGACTATATAGAAATGGAGGGTTACAGTCACATATTTTTAACTTGTCTTCAAAAGTGATGTGGTGTGGAATTACCAATTGCAAGAATTGAGTCAGGCCAAAGTCATGGAAAATGAAAAAAAAAAAAATGTAGGTCACTGAGGCAGACTTTTATTGCCTGAAGAATAAAGATGGCAATAATATGATGCAACTATAACATGGATCGAACCCCAGAGGAGGTTTTTGACCCTGTAAAAAACTGATATAAAACAGTTTTGGTATGCCAAATGAGGCCCTTCTCTCCCACACCCTCTCTTCTGTAGGGATGGCAACACAAGTGCAGGTGTGTTCTCCCATGGCTGCAGGCAGAGATAGGTAAGGGGCAACTTTAATTATAATGACTCACTGTGATGACACAAGAAGCACAGATTCTGAACAGACCATCAGATTTCATGTTTTCAGATAAAGAGGGACCACGGATCTGCTAATGATGCTGTAATCCTTGTGGAGACTTTAGATGTTCTCGTGGGCGTTCTTAAAAAGCTGAGTTAGGACCTTGAAGCATTGGAAATGCATGTTTCCGGGGCCAAAACAAAGATCCAGGCATTTGGGGATGCCTTGGATGCAGACATTGAATCTTTGTCTGTGATTGATCAAAGTGTGGAAGTTGTTGAGCAGTTCACCTACCTTGGTAGTGTAATCCATCGATCTGCTGACAGCGAGGCCGAGATCAACTGGAGACTTGGACTCACACATGGGGCGATGGGTTTGCTGAACAAGACAGTATAGCATTTCTGGTATCTGAGCATACAGACGAAAGTCAGAGTCTTTAGGTCCTTGGTCCTACAGGTCTCACTGTTCTCTTGTGCAGCCTAGATGTTGACTGATGGCCTGAGTTGCTAGCTGAACTCCTTTGCCACAACTTCTCCTCTGCACATTTTTGGTTATCCTTGGCAAGACCATGTGTCTAATGCTGACATGCTCAGGAGAGCGTGGATGGGAATGGTAGCTGTGCTTTCAAAGGCGCCTGGTGCACGTTCGCAGGCTTGATCCAGCTTAGTGAATACTGGGTGCCCTGGACCCAGTGGGCTGGTCCAGATGCCTGGCGTGACTGCATGCATCGCAGACGGGGCAGCTTGGAGGATACTTGGAGAGATGGGGCATGAACCTGGTGCAGGCCTGGAGGATGGCCATCAGGAGGCCAGAGCAGTACAGAAACAAGGTTGATGTGGCGAAATGCCGAACCAGCATATGCTGTTGGACTTATTTCACATAGTGTGGGTTGGTAGACACTCTTCATACCCAAATATATGCACAAAATAACCAAAAAGTCTGTATTTTATTCGCCTCCTATTAAACATTTATCTGCAGAATAACGAGTAACACTTTTGCTGGAGAAAGAATTTCCCTCTCAAGGTCAGAGTATCACAAGAGTTTTATCTAATAAAGATAATTCAAGTTAGTCAGGGTACCTAAATTGATACTTCATTGATGGAATTTAAGAAGAAATACATATACAAATTTAAAACTAAGAGATGAACAGCAAATATGGTTATTTATGGGGGGGAAATGAATTATATTGTATGTTTGAACCCCCAAAATATGTATCAGTGCTAAAAAATGTGGTATTGCATGCGTGTTCTTTAGTTTGGGGTTATTTGTCCCTTTTCTAGTGCTAAATATTCTACCTCATAGATGAGGTTTACCAACAGTACTGGAGCATATTCACACACAGCTGTGGGTATGTCCCTAAAATGCAGGAGGTATAAATTTATTGCATAATAAAGACAAAAAAGTTCGGTCCAAGTCCCTCCAAACTTTGCTAGACTGCAGGATTTTGGTCGAAAAAAAGCACTGTCACCTCTTTTTGGCAGGTTTTGTCAGCTTTGCAATAACTCTGGCCTGACTGAATATAAAAGTACTCTGATAGTTCTCAGAGGATTATTTAATGTAACCTAATCCTGCAGTGAGGAATGACAAATTGAAAAGAAGAAGAAAATTGTGCTGAAGGTACTGAGCTGCTTAAAACCACTCATGTAAAATATTTAGAACAAAATGAACAGATTCTCTTACACTCCTGCAAGAGAGGAAGATTATTAAAGAGTAAAAGTGACTCTGAGGAAGGGAAAAAAACTTTATTTTTGTGTCATTATGGTGGAACTGTGAAGCAGTGCTCCAGCAGTTGTCATGAGACGTTCAGGCCGCTTTAATTGCCGTCTACAGGTGACAAAGCTTCTCCTCTCCACACACTCTGCTGAATCCAAGCGTCTAATGGTCTCCGATGTTTTTATACTCTGACTCTTTCAGTTCGAGCGAGCAGTTAAGTTGTTTCTGTGTCCAGGCCTCTAATTGGGATGTTTGAGTTGGTGGCAAATTGGTAGATCAGCGGTGTAAGAAGTCGCACAGAGAGGAGAGAAACAGACAGAAAGAGAAAAGAAAGTGACAAACGGAGCCTCGGCGAGACGCTTCTCAGCTGCCAAGCCGTTCCCTGCCCTCGCTCTGTGACACATCTGCCACCCGGTGCACACAGGAGCTGCCAGCCAGCTCTGCTCCCGCTTTGTCTCCCTCACACACAGACACACGTTCTCTTACAGAGACAGGTGAGCTCCTCTCACATGCCAGCGCTGTTTGAAAAAGTCCATAGTGAAGCCAGGTGAAGCTGAACAGAGAGAAACCAAGAGAAGAAGAAATGTTCATCCTCCTGTGTGGACATTTCTGTGGCAGGAGTGACAGCAGGCCTTCCCAGGAGACACCTGGGCTCTGCTATTGTCACCAGTACGGACACTGAGTCCCTGCAGCGCTCTGAAATTAATACAAGCTGACCAGCAGCCTGTCTGCTCACCCTGTGTGGGTACAGCGGGCTCATTTAGACTGACAGAACCTCTGACTCGTCCCCAGCAAAGCCTCGGTGTTCTGACCACGCTGACCAGGCTGGGATGTTAACAAAGGCCTGTGTGCATGAAGGGCTGTCTTGATTACTGCTGACTGTAGCTTGGTTAAGTGAAATAACAGTGCCAAGGTGACTTTCACACAGAGCTCTGACTTCACAGATAACTCAAAGAATGAAACAAACAGAAAACATAGCATTTACTCTAGAACTCTAATTCTGCTCAGTTTCCTTTAACCCTTCAGAGACCCAGATTGCAGAATGGCAGATTAATCACAGGTGCGAACACGTTAACATAAACAGCCCTAGTTTGTTCATATGTTTATTCAAAAAGTTGATGTTAATGTAATAGTTCTGATTAGGACTGAACCTGATAAAAGTGGAAAAAATATTAATCAATATGATTCCTGATGCAGTTTTTCTGCAGGGACCTGCAAGGGTCCTGAGGGTGATTTTTTCATATAAACCTTTATTGCTCAAGAAATAATAATGTGACAAAATCAATGTTGTTATATTTTATTGACATATACTTCACCTCAAACATTCCACTCTGCAATTCATATTTGGAAAATGCTTCATATTATGTGGCTTCCTTGCTATAATATGGGCTGCCATTATTTAAAAAAGCCAAAAAATGTAAAAAAAAAAAAAAAAAAAAAAAAAAAAGGAAAAAAAAGAAAAAAGGATAAAAGAAAAGTACAATAAAATTTTATGGTTCTGATTAGGGCTGAAGCTGATTAAATATTTAAGATTTGAATCTGGAAAAATTTTAATTGTATTTTATGACTTTTTCTGCAGGGACCCATTTGGGTCCCAAGGGTCTTAAGTGTGAGTTTTTGATGTAGACCTGTACTGCTCAAAAATAATGCAACAAATCAATGTTGTTGAAATTTATTGACAAATACAAGCCTCTAAGAAATTCCCCCCAAACATTTCACTCTGCAATTCATGATTAATATTTTGTGTTTTCTTGTTAAAATAGGGTCTGCCATTATGGCAAAAATGGCATGAAAATGTAAAAAACATATTTAGAAAATAAATAAAAACTGTCTGGGTTTTATTAGGGCTGAAGCTGATTAAAAGATTTAAGCTTTGGATTTGGAAAAAAAAAACATTAATTAATATGATTCTTTTAGCATTTTTTTTCTGCAGGGACCCATTTGGGTCCCAAGGTTCCTAAGGGTGAGTTTTTGATGTAGACCTGTACTGCTCAAAAATAATGCAACAAAATCAATGTTATTGAAATTTACTGAGAAATACAAGACTCTAATAAGTTCTCCCAAAACATTCCACTCTGCAATTCATGGTTAATATTTTGTGTTTTCTTGTTAAAATAGGGACTGCCATTATGGCAAAAATGGCATGAAAATGTAAAAAAATATTTAGAAAATAGATTAAAACTGTCTGGGTTTTATTAGGGCTGAAGCTGATCAAAAGATTTAAGCTTTGAATTACATATTAATTTAGCTATGTGATTTTTTATAGCATTTTTTTCTGCAGGGACCCATTTTGTCGAAATGGTCCTAAGTGTAGGTTTTCCTGGGGGACACCAGAGGGTTAAACTGTGCTTAACACGTGCAATGTCATCAACCCGCCCACTCACTTTGTGGTGAACAGCATTTTTCTGCTGCACTCACATGTTTGCTCACCCTTACATAGACTTCTTACCAAGGGAATGCCAGGAAAAAGACTCTTAAAGTCAAGATAACAAATTCAGATTTGCAATTTGACATGTTATCAATAGGTGCATGTTAAAGACATTTTCAGGTGTGAAGTGCAAGTGTGAAAGAGGCTTAAGGAGCAATGAAAACACGGCTTTTACTTCTTGATCTATTCCTGCTAGAGCATGCATACACAAAAGAACAACACTCTAGCACATGCTTGCACAGACTAACTGCCAAAAGAACTACAGAAAAGCAATGCTACTAGATTGCTTTTAAATGAACATCAAGTTTCAGCAGAGCCCAGGTCAGCCAAAACATATTGACACTCTTCTGTGCAGGAACTCGCTCTGTTGTCACACAAAGGCAAATAGTTGGTGATGTAGCGCTGTGTTAAGCTGATTGCTTTATACGCATCAATAAATAACACTTAAACATCTGACTCTCAACCCAGGGCTAACAGCTGATTTACAGAACGGTGGCGGCACTCAGACGTGACAAATCCAGCCAAAGCACGCACAGCCAGTACAAAAACACACAGACACACACTTTAGGAGAGCTAAAGTCAGACATATTTTGCAGCAGCTCAGCATTCGGCTCACTAATCGATTAGGGACCACCCGATGCAATCAGCCACTGACTAGCTCTCTGATGGTGGTCCGATGGTGTTCAGGCTTGTGGTTGCCGGTCAGGATCGGCCCTTCTTTGTGTGCACAGTTGAACACTGAGCTGAGTACAGTGAGAGAGCTTTAATGTTCCACACAGATGGCACACTGCCTGTGAATGTAGCATGCTGGCAGGTGGTGTTAGCCTGTTAGCTCTGACTCTGTGGCCTCTCTGTGTGAATCACTGTCACTTCAGCTCACACAGTTTGGAGATTTAAAGAGATTTTTTTTTTTCTTATCAGGCAGCTTACCTTCACTGAAATGCATTGTTATTCATTTTATCTGACCAGGCTGACAAATATGTTCTGTTATTGATTTGCTGCATCAAACTGAAATCCCTCTTTCTGCACAATCTTGCAGCCATGCATTTGTTATAAAGAGCTGGCATCCCTCATTTTGTCATAAACTTTTCTTCTTTTTCTCTTTTTAACTTTGGCTGATGCATTTAACTGTCAGGAGTCAAAACTCAAAAAGACTGTTTATTTTTTAAAGTAGGCTTGTGTGACATTTCTCACTGTTACTGGCGGGCTGTGAATATGTGCCTAGAAAAGGAAATTTGGGCAAAAAGTCTTAAAAGGAAGCCCTAAGCCAACATACAGTATATCCATATATCATTTTACTCCATTTTGCCATGATTAACCAGTGACTGGACCTTCCAGACACAGTTTTCTTTGTACTCAAATAAGTTGAGACACCTTCACTGCACTCAGGTGATCCCCATTTCACTAATTTTGATATTATGAGCATCATTTGGCTAGACCTCTGTTGAATTAGGTCGGTCACCTTAGAGGGGCTTAATGCTTATTTTTACCTATATTATTATGTTTCTGTTGAATTGACATTACTTTGTAGAAATCAGTTTTCACTTCGACACTGAAGAGGTTGCTTTGGAAATTATCCAAGGGGGTGAATACTTCTACGGGCCCTGTGTATGTTTTTTTCTGTCTAAAGTCCAAACTACTACATTTTTCATTTTAAACTTCAGCAGCTGAAATTCTTTGGACATTTGGATCACAATTTCACATGAAGGAGGTGGTGGTGGGTCCTGAGGCTAAATCCATTGAGAGCCACTGATCTAGAGCCTTTAATGTGTTCATTATATTTTAATGCAAATTAACCATAACTTTCCTGATTCATATGCAGATTAACACTGACTCATTCACATAGAACATCCTTTAAAAAGCATAAAATGGTGATAATGAACCATGATGAAGAGAGAGATAGACCTGTGCTCATGTTACAGAGCAGTAGAAAGTGACAAAGAGGGTCATTATGGACTGAAAAGTAGATGTAAAACTTTGATCATGAAGCCCCATGCTCCTCTGGAGTTCAGTGGACATTTAAGAGCTGACTGCAGACTTGAGTTTGTCTACCTGTACATAGCAGAGCAGTCATTACGGCCAGGGTTTTAGAAAAGCCAGCTGGAGTTCTTACATTAAAGCTAAGGTGTATAATGCTGTGGACAGGCCCTCTTCAAAAACACTATTTGTACTCTATTAAACTCTTTATTTTCACAATCAAGGCTGTTTACACAGTGAAAAGACACAACACCATAACAGAGCCATATATCCTCATTCTTTATAATAGACTGACAGAGTGGTACATATAAGTGCTTCAGTTTCCTGAATATCAGAACCTCCTAGTTGGATGGAAATAGATTTTTATATGGTGTATAAAGAAGCGTTTGCATCAGAGCCAGACAGAGTAATCAGCCGACCTCATCTTATTCCAGGTATGTCGATGTCTGTTCACATGGCTGTCGCTAAGTAACAAGACATTTTCATCAGGAAATGTCCAATTAGGTCTGAGGTGATAGATGCAGTCACTATACTGACTTGCGTACTTGAATTATCCACATAGAGAACAGTGGCAGGTTTATTTTCAGATCAGAAAATGTCACATCCAGCCTGTTTCTTGTTAGCCAAAGAAGCTGATGGATCGCCTTGAAGATTGGTTGATTAGGTTTGAAGAAAAGATTGGTGCAGGTTTAGCTCAGTCGACAGAGCAGGCATCTATCCTAAACGCGCTAGTCATAGGTTTGTATTTGTGTCCCACATATATCACACTAAAGCAATAAAAGTGCTTCCTTAAGGAATAAAAACATAATAAAAGACACTGAAATATGGTTAAAAAGAGCAATAGTTAAGCTTTTAAATAATAGTAGAAGTCAAATCTTAAGCAGTGGCTCTCAGCTGGTGGGTTGGGACCAAAAAGTGGGTCAGAGCCCTTTTTAATGATGAAAATATTTATCTTGTAATAAAATGTGCCCCCCAAAAGTCCATAAAATTCTTTTGATATGCTTGTTTTCCCCTGTCTGGTTGATTTTTCACCTTTTGTGCTGTCTGTAGTCAAAACTGTACTATTAAAGCCTTGCACTAGTTCATACAGCATATGTAGTTATACACCCAGCTGTGATCAGCTGACGGCCAGCTGATCCTAATTACCGCCTCCTAGCTCTCACAGCCAATCACAGCTCTTTCTCTCAACACAGGAGTGTATTTAAATAGAGGTACTTCTCACTAATCCCTGCTTGCATTATTGCTGATGCACCACGCTGCTGCCAGTGCTGCTGCTGGCTAAGCCTGACCTCCTCCACCCCAGCCTCCTCCTTTATAGCATAAAGCTTTTATTCAGATTCATGCTACTATATATTAATTATGTTTATATATATTATATCATTTTATTGTATTCAGTATTTATTTGGAGGGTTAAAGAAATCTGGTAAATATCAGAAAAAAAAAATCAGGATACCATTTCTCATTAAGGAGGTGGTAGTGGGTCCTGAGGCTCAACCATCTGAGATCCACTGATCTAAAGCCATCAGAATCATTTCTTTTAAGTCCCGAAAAAAATGAAGTGCAACTGAGAGTTGCATTGTTCTAAGAAATGAATAGAAAATGACTGAGATCTAGCATATTTGCACTGCCTTCTCCAACACTTGTTGACCTGACATTGTTGTTTAAATCAACTGTACTACATCATCAGTTTTCCAAACATTTTAGAGCTCCCTAGTATATCTTTATCATAAGTTATCCATTTATCTAAAGTATAAGTAGAATAATGCATATAGTTGTAAAATCTCACATAAGTTGCTTTCCTCTCTTCCCTACCATGCCTCAGGCAAATGACTCACAAACAGAACATATTAAAATATATATATATATATATATATATATATATATGAATATATTCACATGATCCCACCCTTCCAACCCACAATCCATGTACAAGGTTGGAAAATATGTCATTAATTGATCAAAGCATAAAGGCAGGCCACAGAGTCAATGCTGACATATCAGAGATATCAGCTGATTTTACACAACCGTCCTGATAGCCAGATGATTCACTCGAAGCCTCCAACCAGCTAATCACACTCTTGTGGCTGTATTTAAACTGCTCCCTCTGCCCACTCGTTGCTGCTCCCTCTGCAAGCAGCTTTTTTGTAACCCTCCTCCATCCCAACTCCTCCATTATACTGCATCCAACATAATTACTGTCATTCTGTTGTCAGTGATGCCTGCTCTGATCTGCTCTGGGGGTTTTGTTGTATCTCCCTGCCTCAGACCTTCCTTGTTTGCACAGAGAGCATGTGCTGTTTCTGTTTGGTACTTTCCACATAGACTCATAGAAGAAATACAGCCATAGCATCCAAATATAAATCAGTGGAGTGGAGGACAAAAGTTAATAACAAATAACAAGCAAAATATTTTCTTCTCAACAAAGTGGTGCTGACAACTGAGGAGGCAATATCTCAGAAAAAAAGGAAATTTTAAATTTAAATTTAACAAAATATGCTAAATTTAGATGAAAATTAACTTGGTAAAATATGGAAAAAGTAGACAATACAACACTTACAGGTTAATATTACTACTCAGTAGCACAGACTAAGAGGTTAAAATAAAATTCAGGTAAAAGCCAGGGTGCATAGTGATAAAAGGAGTCCTCTCTGTAAGTTCTGGATTGGACTTTGGCTGCTATTAAGAGACTACAACTTTTAGAAAATCTGAGGGCCCTACTGGGCTCGTAAGATAAAGGCAAAAATAGATAAGAAGACACTAGACCATTAAGAGCTTTATAAACCTTAAAAGAATCTTAAAATCAATTCTAAAACAAATAGGTAGACAAATCACAGACTTTAGAAACAATGTAATGTGAGTAGAGGTTGTTGTGTGACCAGGAGGCCTAATTCCTCTTAATTTTTTATCTTTTATTGCTTTTCTTTATCCTTGACATCCATCATTTCACTCCCAGATAAGTTGCACAACAGAGACCTTGCAGAGATTCTCCATCAAGGACACTTGAGTGCGCTTGACCTGAGGCCCTGCAGCAAAATGAAAGTCTGAAATCCCCGCTCCCACAGAAGCACCTTGTTGACCAAGCAGCTTGTTGGTTAAAGGTGATTTTTCAGTGAGGGATTCTTAAAGAGGCACATTCACGGCATCAGAGGATTGATGTACAATCTGGAAAATGTACCTGCTAGCAAGCTTTAAGGCTGCAGTCTTCTGCTGTGGTGGAAACCAGACCTTTATGTTAATATTCCATAGTACATTTCAGATAAAAAATCATGTTCTTTAATGTGGGAGGCCAGGCTAAATGTCAAAAAACATGTTTTGACTGCACAGACAAGGAGAGAGAGAAGATTGCAGCACTTTTACTAGAGGTCAGAGCAGCTTGCATTCAAAATGTGTGTTTGGTGAATAACTCAATTTTCTACTGGATTCAGTGTAATTGCCTGATTTTGAAGCTTAATGTGACCCCTTTGTTCTCAGATCAAAGTTATCTAAAGAGTTGATATTGAATTAAATCTTTTTAAAGTGGCTCACGGTGTGAAATAAAGCATAAGATATATAACACATTTCCTTCTCTACTTCATGTCACCTGCAGCTGGCCTTGAAAAGACTTGCACAGCCTTACGTAGGCATGAGATGCACTCATTCCCACAGCATCTTCTTTTATAAATCAGTGTACACGTGGGCGATGGTGTATGCATGCTTTATTCTCACCACCTTTATACCTCTGCTCTTTTTGCTTCCCCACTATCATGCGAGCGTTTCTCTATACATTCCTTCCTCCATCCTCCCACACCTCTCTCTCGCTCCACTCCTACACTTCCGCTTTACATTGGCGCCTGGTGAGCAGTAACATTTAATTAGCATCAAAAGGCTGAGGCCCATGAAATATCTATGAGCTGTGACATTTGTGGCAAGACAGAGATCCCTCAGATGACCCCAGGGCCTCATGCACTGAGGGGGTCTGGGGAGAATCAGACACCATTACTCAACATCTTGTAAGAATACTCAGCCCTGTGTATTAGTCTTCACCCTGAAGATATTCCATGTACTTGTGATCCAATCTTGCAGCAATCCTCTTCCCAAAAAGAGTGTCACAATGATTCCTATGCTGCTGCTCCAGAGCTTGTGCAGCTCAGTTTATTTTTCTGCTTAGTGGTTTTCTCCAAAAGGCTCATCCGTGTGTCCGGGTATGTCCGAAATGTCAAATCCAATGCAACAAGAGCCCGTTTGCACAAAATCAACAACATCCCGAGGAAATTCTGGACTTGTTGGCTTGTTCCAGGAGAGATGGCCAAGGGCCAGTGACCACAGTTACACTGGTGCTAATCTCAGGTGGTAAAAGCAACAAGCCAGATGCCTTCAAGCATGGCTGTGCACTGGCATCGCCTCAGTGGGCACACAGTCAATACTGCTGCATTGTTACGTGGCCTGCCCATGTTGGCCCTGCTACTTTCTGATGAATTATTCAAGGCAATCCATGTCTAGACTTAAAGAAAATGATGAGAAAAGTGTGGGATTTTCATGTGGATGAAGAGGAATTTGAATAAAGAAGTAGTTTAATTATGAAATTTAAGCCGATTTAACAATTTGCTGATACGACTGACCTCCTTCATCTTCAGACGAGGAGCAGCCCCGCTGTATTTATTTGTTTTTTCTCGCTCCCTGTGCCTGAATCCTGCACCTGGGCCTTTTTGGCAGGACTCAGGCAAATCTGCTCAGCTTTTCCTCAACATTATTTCTCCTTCAAACTGATGAGGCACGTCCAACCTCAGACAACAATCCTCTTTACTGTGAGTCTGAACTTCACACGGGAATTGCGTTGATGTGTGCCAGCGCGGAGACAGAGGAGTGGCAGCAGGATGGATGCAGCCCCCCTGGTGAGAAAATGAGTGGAATCACTGCATTTTTTTCCACCCGGCTGACACCCGAGACAGATGGAGCTATAGCAGGCACTACAGTCAGAACCATGGCAACAGCTTTCATGCAGCAACAGGAAACACACCAGGCCAATCAGAGAGAAGGATGCATTTCCATCTAAGTAGATCCCCAAGGTAGACTCCAGGATGATGGTACTTGAGCAAGCGGAAGTTGGTGTTGACGCAAGAGGATCCATTGTGATGCAAATAGATCTATATGAATATAACAACATATGCTTCATCTCCTCAGGGGGTGGTTTGATATAGGCTGCAGCATCTCACTTTTTTAAATCACAGGAAAGAGGCATGCCATCAGCCTCTGTAGTGCTGCTAAACATAGGCAGACTGGTGCCCGAGGCACGTCTATAGCTGAAGTCTTTCTAAAGAGTTGAAGTTGAATGTTGTGTGAATGAGATGCTTCTATTGAGTCAAACTCCTCTATTTTTCAACCTTTCATTGTGATCCTCTACTATTGCCTTCAGGGAATTTGTCACCTTACTCCAAGATAAGTTGCACAACAGCAGCCTTGCTCTGCTGGAGATACTCAATCAAGGACATTTGAGAATGCTTGACCTGAGGCCCTGCAGCAAAATGAAAGTCTGAAATCTCCGCTCTCACAAAACTACCTTGTCAACCATGCAGCTTGTTGGTTAAAGGTGAGGGATTTTTCTTAAAGAGATAAATTCAAGGCATCAGGGAATTAATATACGAGGTTCTCCTTGAAGAAAGTGTACCAAGCAAGCTTCAAGGCCAAACATGTTGTTTCTCTACTGTAGTCAAAACCAGACCTTTATATTCACACTCAACAGCCACTTCATTAGGTACACCTGTTTAACTGCTCCTAACCACAAATATCTAATCAGCCAAAAACACGGCAGCAATCATTGCATATTCAGCATATAGCTTTCAGTCAGGTGACTGGTGTGGATGCCTGGAGGGCAAAAAGAGCTTAGGATAGTGGCAGTAACCATTGATTTGGAGGCGTCTTACCGCTGTATCTCCTCAAAATGACATGTTTTTTTTTTGTTGTTGTTGTTTTGTTTTTGGTTTTTTTAGAGATATCAATTTAAGCTTTATGTTTTTCACACTTGACCCTTTTACAGCACCTAGGACATTTTAAATCACCAAAATCAGAAAAGTTCCAGCCAGGACTAAGCATGTTTTTTTTTAATGTTTACCTACAAGTTATTTGTGGATAATCTTTCCCCTTTAATACAGTGCAATGAAAAAAGATTAACCTCTTCCTGATTTCTTACTTTTTTTACATATTTGTCACATGTAAATGTCTCAGATCATCAAACAAAATGTAATTTTAGACAGATATCTCAAGTAAATACAAAATGCAGTTTTTAAAGAGGATTTCCTTTTGTTAGGGGAAAATAGCCAACCAAACTTGCCTGCCCTATGTCAAAGTTATTCCACCCTTATCAAATCATGATAAACTGTGATTATCAACATTTTTTCGAAAGCTGAGTTCAAATTTCACTTGCCACACCCAGGCCTGATTGTTGCCAGACCTGTTGTATCAAGAAACCACCTAAACAGAACCAGTCTGATAAGGTGAAGTTGGCTTACATATCTCAAAAAGCCACACATCATGCCGCAATGTGAAGATATTCAAGAAAAGATAAGACATCTTTCAGTTTGAAAGGTTACAAAGCTATTTCTAAGGTTTTGGGTCTCTAGTGAAACACTGTGGGAGCCATTATCCACAAATGGAGAAAACTTAAAAGAGGACTGAACCTTCCCAGGAGTGGCTGGCCAACCAAAAAAGACTCCAAGAGTGCACTGACGACTCATCCAGGAGGTTATAAAAGTACACTGAACAACATTTAATGTCCTGCAGGCCTCACTTGACTCAGTTTAGGTCAATGTTCATGATTCAACAATACAAAACAAAAGAAAGCGACTAGGGAGAAAATGGTATCCATGGGAGAGTTTCAAGGCCAAAACAATGCTTAAAAACACAAAGAGCATCTTGATGATTCCCAAGACTCATTGCAAGTTATCCTAAATGCTTTTTTGCTGTTGTTGCAACGTAGGGTGGCAGGGACTCTCTAAAGGAAGAGTGGATTTATCTGATTTTGCTCCTCTCTGTGTTTTGTTTCTCAGATGGCGTTCTGTAGAACTATGACCCTGGCTTGTCTCCTCATCAGTTAGTGTCTGGTTAAATAACTTTCTTTTATTCAGAGAGGTAATAAAACTGGGCAAAACACAATGGTGGCAACCAAGACTATGTCAACTTTGCTGTTCTTACCTAGCAGATGGTTTTAACCATGTTTACATGTCTACATACATTAGTTGCTGTCATGTAAGTTGCTGAATAGGTGCAGGTATACCTAATGAATTATTGGTGAGTGTATGTTTTGGATGAAGTCGCACACTCTGATATGTAGGAGTGCAGGTGAAATGTAAAGAACAATTTTTGATCAGAGAGATGGGGAAAATATTGCAGCGCATTGACTGGAGGTCAGAACTACATTTTTAATGGAGCTTGAGCTCATTAAAATAGCTCCCTTTTTCTTCTGAATTCAGGTTGCAATTGCCAGCATTAAAGCTATGTGACCCCTATGTGATCCTCCTTTCAGATACTCTCACATCAGCCCTAACTGCCAGTCTCTGACATTCCTGGCTTGTCTAAAGAGAGCTGGCAGAGCTTAATTTCCAAGTGCCAAAAAATAACCACCATCTCTGCATATCCAGATGAGCTCTGCAACACTGTAACACCCTTATTGTGACGCACGCTCCCTCAGATTTAGCTGTGTGTGAGAAACATGAAGCACACGCTGACAAAGGTACGCTATAATTGTATATATTTCCATCTCAAATAGCTCCCACTCAGGTGATGCCTTCGCTTTTCCACAGTATCCCCAGTTTTAATCAAGAAGTTTGACCTTGGATCAAAGCCTTTTTTACTTCCTAATTTAAAATATGACTTTACTGCTTTCTCATGAAATGTCTATCAGTGTAACAAGAGAGCTGCTAGTGCTTTCTGCACTCACCCCTTTTGAAGAAATTGTGAAATTGAGTTTTTGGAGTGTCTTATTCGTGTCAGTTTTTCCAGGAAAAGCAGGGAAATTTGGTGGGTCTGAATGGCGGTTATCTACTCAGTGCAGCCTGTGCTCGGTGTTAAGCTGAATTGCCTTTTCTTTGCAGACTCTATGGAGGCCTGGTGATTACGGAGGCTTTAATTTTTTTAAAAGGAGGATAGATTTCATAGAGTTTTGTCACTCAGGGCAGCAACTTCATTCCAGAGACTGACATGTGCTGCTCAGGCTGAAATGCATGACAGGAAGTTCTTTTATTTTAATCAGGCTGCAGAACCAAAAGCCAGGGTTTCATTCTGGAAATGTTATCTCTTATGGTGTGTTATATTGTGTCATAAAAGACTGTGTTGAAAATGCAGCTCTAACTGGCCTTTCTTGTCTCTTTGGTGCAGACTGTTGCTACAAAAACCAGAATGTTGCATGAGATGCAGCTCTGATCACAGACTTAAGAAAACTAACTCTTGTTGAAAAAAGTTGAAGAACAAATAGAGGACAACAATGAGGGGATAGAGGGGTTATGGCATCCAACTGAAATGTTAGGCCAGAATCAAACAGAGGTCCCTGTTTTTCTTTCTTGCATCTGAGGCAGGAGATATGCTTGCTGTTAACTAAGCAGGCATGGATGCATGATGGCTGACATGCACCCTCTCTGTGGGTTTGACTTGTTGGCTGCGCATATACTCAAAAATTCATGCAACATAGAAGCAAGATGCAGTACATAACTGCAGAAGAGCAAAAAACAAGACACAACTATACACATGGTGAAGGGAGTACTAGAAGCCAAAATGCACTACAAAGAGTTTAGAAATGAAAGATATAAATACTATTATATGGAAAAAAAATAAGTATTTGGACCCCTGGCCATGACATCAACAGGGACTGTAATGGTATTGTATTGAAAAACATATATGTGAATATGGAGTTGGACCCTTTTCCAGCTATAACAGCCTCCACGCTCTTGGAAAGCTTTAAGGCATCAATTTTGCACAAGAAGGCCTGGCTCGCAATCTCTGTTCCAGTTCACCCCAAAGGTGCTCTATGGTGTTGAGGTCAGGGCTCTGTGACAACAAGTCACCAAACTCATCAAACCATGTCTTCATAGTCCTTACTTTGTGCACTGGAGCACAGTCATTTTGGAAAAAGAAACAGCCTATCTCAAAATGTTGCCACCAAGTTGGAAGCATAGCATTGTTCAAAATGTTTTGTTATGCTGAGGCATTAAGATTGCCCTTCAGTTTAAATAGGTGGTCTGGCCCAAACTCTGAAAAACAGCCCCATACCGTTATCTCTTCTCCACCAAACTTCACAGTTGGGACAATACAGTCAGACTTGGTGATGTGAGGTTTACATGCAGCTGCTCAGCCATGGTAGCTCCTGAAGGACAGTTTTTGTGCTTACATTAATGCCAATGGAAATTCTGAGTGACAGTAACTTTATGCTTTGCAGCTGTTGATCCCTCTCTGTGATTTTACTTTGTCTTTTGCTTCTCAGCTGAGTTGCTGTTGTTCCTAAATGCTTCCACCTTCTAATATTATCACTTTCAGTTGACTGTGGGATATCCAGCAGGGATAGCTCTTCAGAACAACCCATTTTGTTTAAAATGTTTGCAATTGGACTGATATTGCGAAACACCATTTTGGTTGTTTATAGCATAATGTATCAATCAGGAGAGACTAAATAAGAGCTTAACAATCATTTATTTTACAAACATTAATGAAAGACTTGTACTTGAAGGGGTAGTGAAGCAAACAGCAGTAATAGGATACCCCCTATGGAGTCAAGACACTGGTGTTGGTGTTGATGAGGGGTGCAGGATCAGATGAGGAGTAGACTCTGAGATGCTTGACCAGGAAGACAGTGAAGTGGCTTGGAAGAGGAGACTGAGGTATTCAGGATGAGACGAGCAGAAAACCTATGAGGATCTGGACTAGATGCGAATGAACTGAATGGAGGTGGCTGGGGTGGAGGAGGAGGACTGCAGCGTCCACACTTAAACAACTGTGAAGAGAGAATGACGGATTTCACCCCAGCTGAAAAGTACTGGAAAATGCTTGAATTTTAAAATTGGAAAAAGTATTTGAATCATCTTTGTAGGATAACAAAATTTTATATTGTCTAGTAAACTAAACCTCCTCATTTCATTCTGCTACAGCAAACCACTGGCTGTATATTATCCTCTACATAAGTGACAGAGGATAAGAATGCATAAAGAGGACATAAACACATTCTCAAGCAAGCATCTGTCTGCCTCACTTCCTCTCCTCCTCTTGCATGCCATCACAGTGTCCTTATCCCTGACTGAGTCAAGTCTTTGATGAAGCAGGCGATCATCTTTGAAGCGCCGCTCTGCCATCAGCGGCTCTTTAAGAAGCCTCTCTTCTATCCCTCTCCCTCCTCTCTTTCTCTTTCTCAATCACTCCACCAACAACCGTCTCATATCTCCAACTGAACCGCATATACGCGTTAGGCCTCACAGATAACCCAAATCTGATCTTTCTCATCTTGCCTCGCCTCCTCTCATCCCTGTCAAAGAATCACACAGAAGCCGACCCCACCCTCCGTGCATTTTGAGGCTGTGACTGCTTTATCGTCTACTCTTCATCCTCACCCTCCCTTCACATTGTGTTCTTCAAATCTTATAACCACTCTCATGCAATCCTCTAAGATTTTGTTTATCTGCTTTGGAGAAGAGACTGCAGATATTTACTGTATGTTTGTTGTCTGATATTCAGAGGGTTCTGGGACAGGGAGGTGTGGACCTTTTGTTACAGTAGAAAAGAAAGATAATCCAGTAAAATCGAGCACACTTAAACTTGGCAGGCTTTTGCAAAGAAAATGTCAGTGATTCCTTATTATCTCTGATTTCCTCTACAAGCTGCTTGAGGAAGATTGTGCCTGTTGACATGGTTTTTTTCTTCACTGCCCATTACATCTGCATCTTGATTTTTGCTCTTGACAGGAGCATAAAAGAAGAAGGTGCTGTGAATGCTTCATTGAAAATTTGCAGACTGAAATAGCTCAAAGAATGGAAATGGGTTTTTTGGGAAATGTGTGTTTTGTTTTGCAATTAAATTTTCAGGTTATTCTGTTAATGGACTTTAAGGAGTGGATCCTGTTTATCTATGCCTGTACCTTTAAGACTACTTCCCAGTGTACATCTTAATTTTATTTTTTTAAGGGAGAACTACTAATGCACTCGCTGTTCATTTTTCTGGAGCTGTTACATTGGATTAAACTGCCACTTGTGCAGGAAATTTCCCATATTAATGTTGGTTCCCTTTTATTAATACAACAAGCAGTATGTTCCAGACAAGGCGGGCCATAAGAGGGAAAAAAGGGGCCCAGCAACATGGGGGCCATGGAGGTTAGCAAAGACATAGTTTGTCTTAGATCAAGGTTATGATAATGGAATTTTATTTTAAAACTAAATTTTCTTACCAAAGCTACAAAACACCAGTTGTATTTATTGTTGTCTCTTTTCTAACCCCATCTCCTCAAAATGGTAGCAGTGTGGACTTATATTAATGTTGATGTTGCAATCTTACTCACTTGCCTTGGTGGGCTCATTAAAATTAGGTATTAAAGAAAAGGAAAGAAAAAAAGCTGAAGGACTTTTAACCCCGATAATAACCTGTAAACCAGTGGCAGACTCAGGTTGTTTGAAGGACAGGGAGCCACCATCGTTAAAACATTTATAGTGAAATAGTTACAAATCCTGGTTAAGCTACTACACCTCTGAAGAAAAACAGACAAGGAACTTTGAACCACAAGTGAAGATGTCGGTGAAAAGGAACTTTAAACCAAGGAGCTGATGAACTTTACTGCATTTTCCCACTCTTAAACATGTGGTTTCATCCACTAAGAGGACACCCTGACCAATGGAAGACAACTCTGGAGGCATTTACAATGTATTGTCCATTTAAAACACAACTTAGACACTGTCAGATTTAGATGGCACTACAGAGGGCACCTTATCAAACTCCGTCCAATTTGAGGGCACTCAAGAGGGCATTTTGTCCACATAGAAGGCACTTAAGTGGCAATTTGTCACATTTTTTCCACACAGAGTGGACCAAATTAGGTACTTATGCAAATTTTGTCCACTTGTAGTGTGCCAAAAGGGGGCACTTTATGTTGCTCATCTACCATAGGGGCATACAAGAGGGCACTTTTGTGATAATTTTTCCAACATTAGGGCACCAAGGTAGGCAATCAGACCCCACCCCCACCACCCCTGCCCTCTCTTTTGAATCCTTCAGTTCTGTAAACATACTTTTTTAGTTAACTTAAAAGGCCAATCACAGTCAGAGCAAGGAGGCTAGTGTTAAGATGCTAGCCTTAATGGTACTGATCCAACAGGCATGCCTTGTCAGTATGAAATGACATTGAGGGAGGGTCCTGTGTTAACTGGGACTTTCAGGGGCCAAGCCAATTTTATGGACAGGCCTCTTAACCCTTGTCATCTATGCAACATTTGGATTGCCAATCTACAATAAAATCTATTAGATTGATTGAATTGACCATGTTTATATATCTTGTATAATTCATAGACCTTTTAATTGTGGGTACTCCACAGCACTTTCTTCTTGTGTCAGTGTAATTGCTCTCAGTTGCAGTTCACTGCTGCTGGTGGTTCAGTGAACTCCTTGACATTGCATTGGGAGTGATGAGCAGGAGGCTTGTGTCTGTTTATGCCACCATTTATTATCCGAACAAGAACAAAGTGAGTATCAGTCAGTCAAATGGTGGGCTTGTTTGGGAAGCTGACAGGCAGCACACTCAGGCATGACCCTCGTAAACTGACAAGTATTACAGCTTGTAATCAATATAAAAGAAATCAAGTGATATAAAAATATAGTCTTTATGTGTACCTTCACAGGAGCAGTGTAAGTACAGGTCAGTCATAGAATTGACTTGCTTTTGCAGCTCCTATGAATCACACAAGGTACTTCTGTCCAAGCTACTTCTTTAATGTCAAATACCACACTGTCCTCTCTGTAACAAAGTTTGTTTCTATCAACTCCTGAGCAGAACTTCCTGTGCAGAGAGGAAGTGCATAAACGTTGCATCTTCTTGAATATTTTGTTGCTGATTGTAAGTTTGACAGTTTATAAAACAGCATGAAAACTTTAATCCATCTCCCACACAGTCTTGCACTGTCTCAGCCATTTGCATGTTACTGACAGTCTCAGACATTTATTCCTCTCTTCAACTTTAACAAGATCCCTCAGACTCTCAGCAGTTTCTCTGGGAGTGCTGTCTGCAGACCGTGCCCACACAGGCCGCTACCTGTTAGCCCCTCTGTCTGCCTGAGTGGGCCGGAAGGTGTCCGTTGTCCTCCTACATCGGGCCCAGGAGACTCTGTCATGGCCCTTAATGAGAAGTGGACCTGACATCCCCTCTGAATGCTGCTCCACTCTCTCTCTCTGCATCCCATCAGCCATGACTTCTTCCTGCTCTCCTTCCACTGTAATGATGGTGGAGAGGTTGTTGCACGGGGCAAATTGTAGGCTGAATTATTGATGGGTCACTGGGTCTGTCTGTTCTCTTTCAGCAGTGAGGACTGATCTTGTATGACATCCATCAATGTGTAAACACATATGAGAGTGCTGCTGAGTGTCAGGAAATCTCTCTTATTTTTCTGGTGTAGTGTGGGCTGCATAGGGAGCAGATCAGGTCCGGAGTGCCAGTTTTATTTCTCAAGATGCAAAGACAATGGTGTCCGCTGATTTGTCCTGAGAAACAAAAGAAAGCTCCTTAAATCTGTCAGGGTTTCTAGGAATTTGCACTTACCTCTAATAACAGTAGAAAACAGGTAGACTTGAAGTCTCCTGCTGGATTCCCTGTCTGTTGACCACCTTTAAGAGCTGACTGTATGTATATTGTTATTAAAACTTACATATGACTTGACTTGTGTGCTTATCCAGTGTTAATAAAATTGGGCGTCCCGACTCCTGGGAGGTCCCCAAGGGACAGTGGAGTGTTGCAGAAACCTGGGGAAGAGGGGGAACTAGTACACTGATAAAAAAATATCCAGCCATATTCTGCATATTTTTTGCAAGGATCAAGCAAGATTAGTTTTGCACATGTACAAAACTTGTCTTTGTTTAAATCATTATATTTTTGTATGTAATAAGTGGAATTCCCAAGCAAAACCAACTTCATTTTCTTCTGTTAATTAGAAAAAGCAGTATTTGTTTCAAATACTTCTCACAGTACATTCGTATATCCTTGAAACAGGAATAATTCATTGGAACTTTTTCCTATATTTGTAAAAGATGCATCTCAAAGCACTTTTTCCCTTCACTTGATCTTACCACACAATTGAGGTTATTAAAGAAGGCTTAAAGGTCCAGATGTAAGAAGGAGACAGACAGTAAAACTCTTCAGCTTCAGTCATGGTGCAAAAGTGTTCAACATCACAAACAGCAATAATCCATCAAAAAAATAAGCAAAGCAATCTAAGCAGTAATCAGTGTACAACAGGCAACATATAAACTCACTTGAACAAATCTGAACACATCTAAAACATGTCTACCCAAGGGCATCATGGGAAAATTCTGCCTACATATTCCCAGATTTATTTTTCTCAGTGTTTATATCTCCTTAGACTGAATGACTTTTGAATTGTGTTTTTTATTACCTAGATCAATCTTTCAATTTCATTGATTTAATTTATTAATATATAACAACAAAATGCAGAAAAGTTTTCATTTAGTTAAGTATAAATGTTTTTATCTTTTTATAATGAAAAAAGACTTTAATAAAAAGATAATTGAACAAGAAATCAACTTAAAGTCATTGATAACAAGAATATTGATACTAATAAATAAAAGGAAAATTTCAGGCATTTGCCATCAAAATGTGCAGTGGATTTAAGAAATATAACTTGAAGGGCGTCCCAACCAGAGGTCAAAGTTCTGTGAGGGTCATTACCATGGAAAAACTTGGGAATATCTTGCTATTCATTGTAGTTCAGACAGGAAATTTGTGTTTTGAAGGAGTCATATGATACATAGAGGATTGTTAGTGTGCAGTATGTAGTATAAACTGCTGAAGTATGTTGGCAGAATGTTAGTTTGTGGTTTCAGAAACAGCCTGAGTGAGGTGTAGCTTCTTAGTGATGCTAGCCAGCTTGCTAAAAGTAATGTCTGCTAGGAACTGATTTTAGGCTAGCACCAGCTAGTGTGACTTAATTGCTCTTGCAAGTTTGTCTTTTTTGATAATTCAGAAGCTTCTGAGACATGACATAACATGTAGCTACCACCTAGTTAACATCATAAGCTCCAAATTGTGCCCTGTTTCTTATGAAATTTATGCTAGCTTGGAAGCTAAGAGATGTAAGTAGAAATGCTGTAGAAAAGCTGAGAAATGCTCCAGTCTCCTCTTTGATGTACACTTCTCTTTTTCAGTGTAAGACTAGCAAAATGTAAGCATTCATGTAAGATCTGCTAAATTTCAAAGACCTGTTAGCCTAAAATAGAAGACAATGCATTTTACCCAAAGTGTACTTGACATTAGTAAAAAAAATGACCTCAACACAGTGAATAACATCACATTAAACAGACAGTTTCTGGTAGAAACAGCACAGCCTGATTTTCAAAGTAAAACCAAAGTGTTGAGTGCCACTCAGCACTAATGTAGAAAGATTATATTGAAGTGAAACATGCCTCTAATGAGCAGTTATGTTTACAACAGTCAATCACCTACTTCTTTACAAGCATCCTTGCAGTAGGAAATATTTGTTTGCTCTCCTCTAGGCGTTTTTTACTCACACACACTTCACAGATATAATGGTGCATAGTAATTAGACTCTGGGAAACATTTCTGCCTTAAGCTCAGGCAGACTGTATATACACATAGTTATTGCATCACTGAATGGGGGGAAATAACATCAACTGTGCCTGCTGTATTATACAGTAGCAGCATTCAGCAAACTGTGAAATTATTTGTATAAGCTCAGTTTTGTGGGTCAGAGGGAGGGGTGAGGAGTGGGAGGGCGGCTCATGTTCTTGAGTGGGAAACATTTAACCTTATGAATATTGCTTAACAATATAGCTTTAATGTGAACTCATTTAGAGGCGTTCTTCTCCAGTGGGGGGGCTTTATTTAGGAGCAGCCACTTGTTTGTTTTTCCGATCTGGTCTTTTGTGAGTACTTCCACGTCACCGCTGTGTTGTTTTCTGAGAAGTCCTCATGTGTAATTTACCAGATCCTCTTTAGCATGTTGGCCTGCTCGCTCTCAGGCAATGCTACGCTGCATAAATTATGCAGAGTACTTTTTTCGACAGCGAGAGTGAGAGGCTGACGTGGGACTTTGTGTCAAGAGTTAGAAGTGTGTTGTACACATTTATGTCACTCTGCCTGCCTTTGACGGATGAGTGGTGGATGCATGTGTTTGGTACATCATTTTCAAATTGTGCAGTAAAATAGAGCCAAAAAAGTTGGAATTGGAAAGAAAATGCCAAAATGGATGGCATTAGAAATAGTTTTCTCTATCTTAAACATTATGTAACTTCTTCTCTCTACTTTTTTTGCCACTTTTGAGTATGTAATCTAAATTCTACACCTTAATTCTGCTCAGTGCAGCCCCAATCTGAAGCTGAATATTAAAATCTAGTTTGAAGAATGCTCAAAGGCAGCCTTGTCTATGGTGCTGAGATTCTGACTTGTTGAAGCACACTCGAGTGAAGGTGCTTCGACCCCAAGACTCTTGTGCTTCACAGTCAACCGGCACCAGCAGCTTGTGAAATGAAGAACGAAATCAATGTGCATGAAAAGGTCTCCTCCTGTCTCCTCCTGTCAGTCTCATCAGATGAGGCTGAAAGACTGGAAATATTTGGGAGGGTGAGTGAAGCCGAGACTTGTAATATTCCTTTCAATCAGTGATGAATGCACCCCAGTGTGAGAGGAACCTGTGCAGAATCACTTTCTTTTTGAATATTGCCTGAAATACATTGAAGGAAGAGGATAATGAGCAATGGCAGCCACTGCTTCTAAAGAATCAACTTTTTGTTTTCTGTCACCTAGCAGCGAGACAAAGTGTTTTATCACAGCCTTAGCAGCAGTGAACCTCATATATCTTTCAGCCAGCAGCAGCCCTCCTCCGATATGAAAGAGAGTGATCGTGGGTGTGGGCACAACTTTTTATTTAATTTTTTTTAAGGCCAACCATTAAAAAAAATACTTTTTAGGAATAACAAAGCACAAAAAGTCTAAAACACCCACACACAGCTGACTTTAGACACCCCACCACAGGTGTTGTGTTAGGAATGATGAAGCAATATGCTTTATAGGCAGAGTTTTGCAAGTAGTTTTGAGAGCAGTGGATTTTGCAAAGTAATTTCAATAAAACTAAATATAATCAAAATTAGGTTGTAAATAGTAAAGATGAAAAATAGTCCCTTTCTGAAAAACTCCAAGCCAAACAGGCAGAGATAAAGTAAGCCCATAAATATTGTATCAGTTTTATAAAACTTTACTAGTGGACAGAAAATATTATGAGGCAGTCAAAGTCCCTTGGATATTTAACCCTTTGTTTGATTTTGTAAGTCAATCATGGTCAAAATATTTTGTTTTTTTTTTTACAGGAAAAACTGACAAAAAAAACTCTTTAATGTAAAAGTGAAAACAGATTTCTACCAAATTCTGTAAATCAAGTAAATATGTATAATGTAAAATATATAAATATTTTCCCCTTCAAGTCAGCAAATGCACCTGTGGCTGCAATCACAGCGCTGAGACTGTAGGTCTTCAGGCATGGCCCTGCAATTTTACTCCATTCTTCTTTACAAAACTGCTCAAGCTCTGTCAGGTTGTACGGGGATCTGGCTTGAAAAGCCTTTTTTTTTAAGCCCAGCCACAAATTCTCTATTCTGTTGAGGTCTTTGCTTTGACACGGCCACTCCAGATCATTCACCTTGCTGTATGTAAAACATTAATTTTACCCTCTACCTTTACAAGCCCTGCAAGGCCGACTGCCGAGAAGCACCCCCATAGCATGATGCTGCCACCAGCATGCTTCACAGTGGGGATGGTATGTTTGTGGTGATGTGCAGTCAGTGTCTGCCAAACATACCGTCTTGTCTCATGGCCAAATAGCACCGTTTTGGTCTCATCAGACCAAAGAACTTTCTCCCACTTGACCATGGAGTCTTTCATATGCCTTGTGGTGAACTTTCGTCTAGATTTACCATTAGTTTTCTTCAGCGGTGGCTTTCTCTTCACCACCCTCTCATAAAGCTTTGACTGGTGAAGGACACGGGCAAAAGTTGTTGCATGTAGAGTCTCTTCCATCTCAGTTGCCACTCTCTATTTATCATTCCTGTGTGTTTCTGTGTCCTAGCCTCCAGATAATTGGCACTTGAGAGGCGGAACTCATGCTGGTTGCAAGCCCTGCATGATTACTGCATGCTGAAATGAAAATCACAGCATTACACAGCTGTTACACAGCCTCCATGCACCCAGTCTGAAACAGCTGTTTAGTTCTGTCTTTTGTTTTCTTTTTTGTCCTCCACAATAGAAAGCTTCTTTGGGTTTTTGATTGTTGGTTTGACCAAATAAGGCACCTGTAGAAGTCCCCTTGGGTTTTTGGCAGCTGATGGTTCCTTTTTCTTACATTTTATACAGTAAACATTGAATCTTGGACGTACTTGGCACATCTATCTGCTTAAAAAGAATGAAAACAATTCCAATGGAGTCATGACACAAAATTTTGTGATGCAAACAAAGTATTTTTTCTGCCATCAGCATCTATCTTTGGGTGTCAGAAGAGGCAGCTCTTTAAACAGGAGCTTCTTCCTCTGTGTGGACGGAGCTGATAGTCTCGCTGCCTTTCCAAGCTTTATAGATTAGTTTTTGATATAGTAAAAGCTTCTGCAGCATTCAGGACAAAGGGAGAAGTTGACAAGAAAAATAACTGTGTCCTGCATGTCGGATTGAGATAGTGAAGGAGGCAACGAGGTTAGTTTGCAGATCTATGTTCACACGCTGCCAAACAGGAATTATTTATTTGTGGTCTCGAGAAAAACTCCTTTTTGTGTCAGCGAGACAACATCTGAAGATTCTGAAAATGTCACCTGCTGAGTTTTTAGATTTGGTTGTTATTTTTGGAGCAGAGGAACCTGATGTGGCTTCAAATAAAGTTTTCTTACAGAGGTGACAGGTTGCATGGAAATAACCGGAGTTGTAACCAGACAACATAATGCATCCGCTCTGCTTTGGTGGACGGAGTCAAGGAAAGCCCCGACAGCTCTGTGAAGCTGAGATGGAATTCAAACTGTAGATGTGTTTTCCATTACACCTCTTCTTGCCTTGCTTTCCTCATTCTCAGCGGATCAGGATGTCTGCCTGCTCTGTTGCCAACACCTCAGTAATGTTAATAAAGAGGAGGTGATGGCAGCTGTGAAAGAGATGCGGCTTTGTTCTCTCATTAAAAGCCCACATTTTAATCAGACTGAGTGACGCTGTGAGTGAGGGATATGTGAGCGCTCTGCCGGCTGCTAAAACACATCAGTAAAAACTCACGCACATTGTCATTTTATTACCACATTTAGGAATTCAGCGTGTCTGTCACATGTCTAATCAGGCTTCATGAAGCGTCCAAAATGTGACGAAGAAAGAAAATAAAGTTGATAAAGTAACAGAATGGTTGTCAAGCTGAGAAAAATGATGAAGAGTCAAATGAAACTTATGTGTGATGAAGACACTTTGCTGTGATTCATCTTTGAGCATGAAACTGGTGATAATGTATGCTTAACTTCTTCTCTATAAAAAGACCAAAAATGTTATTAATGAGAGTTCATTAACTATTGGATGTGCTGCCAAATTCTGATTCATGCTTTTATGTGTGCCACAGAGCTCTATTGTTGTCACAGATCAGATAAAAATGTGTCAGTGAGCCATTTTCACTGAGTGGCGTGCTGCTTCATTATCACAACATTTCTACAGTAGTAAATGTCAATTAGGGCTGACTGAGGCTGGAATCAACTGGCATTGTGATTTATTTCTGTAATATATAATGGAATGGAATGAAACAGGAAAAAACTACACTATATGGACAAAAGTATTTGGCTGCCTGACCATTGCACAAACAGGGAGTGTAATGCCATTGTATCCAAAGACATGCACTTTAATATGGAGTTGGCTTTTTCCACTCTTTTTGAGTGTTTTTAGGGGAATTTGTGTCCATTTATTCTGTCACTGATGTTGGACGAGAAGGCCTGGCTCGCAACCTCCGTTCCAGTTCCTCCCAAAGGTGCTCAGTGGTGTTGAGGTCAGGGCTCGGTGAGGGCCTGTCAAGTTCTCCCATACCAAACTCATCAAACCATGTCTTTAAAGTCCTTGCTTTGTGAATAAGGCACAGTCATGTTGGAATAGAAAAGAGCCTTCCCCAAACTTTTGCCACAACGTTAGAAGCATAGCATTGTCCTAAAGCCTGTTACATACTCCACAAGAACAGGGAATTTCGTTCTCTCTCTCTTAGGGCTGCAAGAAAAAAGGGTTTTGGAGTTCTTGCAGCTTGTTCTTGACACATCACCTGGACAGAACTTTTTCTTGTGTGCAGTCCAACACCTATTCTGTGGTTAGTCAGAGTTTGAAGCGGGTGTGTTTTAATGTGGAAAGTGGAAATGTTGTCATTCCAGTTGGAGGGAGGACTTAGCCGAGCTAACTTTTTTCTAGTTCTTACCACCTCAAGAAAAAGAACGAATTTCTCTGTTCTTGTGGAGTATGTAGCAGGCTGAAATGTCTTGGTATGCTGAAGCAATAAGACTGCCCGTCACTGAAGATAAGGGGCCTAGCTCACACCCTGAAAAAAGCCCCATACCATTGTCCCTCTCCCACCAAACTTCACATTTAGCACATTGCAGTCAGACAGGAAGTGATCTTCCAGCATCCACCAAACCCTTACTCATCCATATGACTGTCAAACGGAGAAGCATGTTTTATTACTCCTCCATAGAGCACGTTTCCACTACTCCACAGTCCCATGTTGGTGTGCTTGACACCACTCCATCCAACACTTGGCATTAGACTTGGTGATGTGACGACTGCATAAAGCTGCTCGGCCATGGAAACCAGTTCATGAAGCTCCCATCCCACAGTTTTTGTGCTTACATTAATGCCAGTGGAAGCTCAAAACTCTTCAGCTATGAAATCAGCATAGCATGACCAATGTGTTGAAGACTAATGTTTCTATTTGGGCACCTTCTCCACTTAGCTAAACCTCTGCCCTCAAGAATATTTATGTTACAAGATATTGGTTTTACTATAGACTGTTGTGAAAGACCTTAAATTTATCTTGAACCAAATGAAGGGACACAGGTGCTGAGCTTCATTCAGAATAACCACTAGGCTACTGTTTTTAACTTTTAACATCCAACCTGTGTGTTTGTGGTGTGTTTAAGTCTGTTTTATAGAAACAGTCCTGCAGAGGGAAACGCATGTACATAAGGTTGCATTTATGGTGCTTGTAAGGTTTTATGAACCCAAAATATCAGTAAAATCATTACTCTCCAGCTCTAAAAAACGTATCCCAAGACACACTAAAAGCAAAGTGAACACCATTCAAAACTTATTTCACCATAAACTTTTGTATCCTCTGTTTTTCACTTCTTTGTGTGTAGATTAAAACCAAAAGAAAAGAGAGTAGACAGAGAACAGTTTTTCTTTTACCATCACTAGTTCCATTTTAAATGCTGCCCTGTTTCTGACGTCCGTCTTGTTTCTCTTCCTGGGTGTTGCAGACTGTTGCAACTAAATCTGACACAAAGGCATTGAAATCAAAAAATGTTGACACTCGTACTCGCAGTGGCTGGTGTGGCAGAGTGCACAGGACCATCTTCCTGTGTTCCCTGAAGTGGGACTGAGACGTTTTTACGGGTAAACAGAAGTGGCAGACCTCGAAATGTTGCTCAAAGTGTCTCTCTTCTGGCTGTTGACGATGTTTGCTGTGGGAGAGTCGACTGCACGCCTGATGCATGTCTTCAGCAGTTAAGAGCTGATAGAAAAGCCATTTGTGTCCGGTCTCCTGTCACCATCCTGCAGGGAACTTCAACTGAGAGGGGAAGAAAGCGACCTGTCGGCTGTCACATCGGATCTGCGTTGGACTTTGAAAGTCCCACCATTACTCCACCTCGTCAGATCATAAGAGAAGTAGAAGTAAAACACAACCGAGCTTGGAATCTGTTGATATCTTTGCATTATTAGAAGGATGGAGTGCAAACACACAGCGTGTAATTACAGAGGCACTTCAGTGATGAGGCTGACGTGAGGAAGAGGCTCTCAGTGTGTCAGTGAAGACAGATTCATGAACATAGCCCTTCATTTAGCCTGTGTGCTGCCTACAGTAAATCACAGAGCAGATGTCAGCCTGAGAGGTTTTACTCTAATTAATCAAGTCATTTATAAACATGTAGACAAGAATAAACTACTGCTGAATTATCAGCTGCAGTCCTATGTTTCTCCGTTACATGATGTGAATAGTTTTGTAGAAAAGCTGCATAATAAATGACAATTTCATGGTTTTTGCAATGCGAGAATTTGCAATACACAGCAAAAGTCTGAATCTAATAAATCAAACAGAATTTGTTTAATGCAAACAAGCAGCACTTCTTCATTTCATCATTTGGATAGAGACCTCATTATAAGAGCAAAGTGTCAGCCTCTGGTTTTGAAAAATGAAGCCAATGCTGAGGTACAAAAAAAACTGCAGTTCCCAGAGTGTCCACTTGAGGCTGGCTCCAAAAGCAAAGAGTTCCTCATTACAGCCCTTATGAATAAATGGCTGAAATAAACATGTTTGCTGGATGGTTCCAAATGTGGTTCGTTAGCTCATTAAATTAAAAATAAGATTTCCCAGGAGGGTCGCTGGGCTCAGCCTTAGAGACAGGGTGAGGGGCTCAGACAACAGGAGGGAGTTGGAGCAGAGCCGCTGCTCCTTTGCACCACTTTGCTGAAGTGGTTTGGGCATCTGACTGTCCCGTGGAGGTCCTGTGGGCAAGTCCAACTGACCCCAGGCCACACGCAAATCTTGCTGGAGGGATTCCATCTTGCCTGGGGGTGCCCTGGAATCCCCCAGAAGCGGCTAGAAAATGTTGCTGGGAAAAAGGACGTCTTGGTTGATTTGCTTAGCATGCTGCCACTGAGTCCCATATTAGGTCCTAGTCAGTGGTGAAAAAAAGCTGCTCTTAGATTTATTTTGAAGTCAGGATGGACATGATGCAAACAGGTAGTATTCAAAACATGAAGATAAGACTCAAAACAGTGTTATATAGATAATGCTTCACATATCATGTGTTCAAGTGTTGCATGATTGCAGGATCAAAAGTGTTTCTATATCTCTGTGATGAAGAGCAGCAAAGACCTGACAGCAGGTTTTGTAGTGTGGGTGTGTGTATTTACTTAAACTGTATGTCTGCTCTGAGCGTGTATGTGCCTGTGGGCCTCTAGTTTCTCCAGCAGCAGCGATGGTCTGAAAAAGCACCGCTGAACAGATCTGGGACCAGGAGGAGGGTCATTAGAGCTCCTTTAGATAAAACCAGGGGGCCATGGGACTGGAGAGAGAGAGAGAGAGAGTGCAGCACATGCACACCAACACATTATTCAGAGACGGCTCTGTATTATTCAAGTGACTCCTCTGATCCTGTCTGATCCTGCTATTTTTGAAAGGCAGAGTTCTGTGAAAATACACAGCTCTGGGAGCTCTAGGTAGGTTAATGTCAATAGAGCGTTTTTTGATGCTGCACAAATCTTCAGTAGGGGGCAGCAGTAGGTGTCTGAAGGGGCCTGTCTGGGAAAGAGACGGGTCGTCGGTTCAAGTCTAGATCAGACAGAGTGTAGCTAAGTTTTGATCCAAACCAAAGTGCACTTTAAGCAATGAGCAGAATCCCAAACTCCTCGATGATTCATCCTGTTATCCTCCCCCTCGCTCAGGCAACGCCATACATTTGTTGTTCTTCTTCTTCCTCTGTCTCTCTGTCTTTCTTGTACTTCATATTGTTCTGCTCTTTTCTCCTCTTTTTTTTGGCTGTTTGAAATCACCCACTAAGGAATCCTCATTTTGCAACAATGGTGGAGAGTTATTTTATGCTATAAAGTGAATGTATGGTGTCCTACAATGCATAAGGAAGAATGGATGATCACATAACCAATCTGTACATAAACCATCAAGAGGGAAAACTGTGAACGGAGAAGAGGGCAGTCATGACGTCTTTTCTGACGTCTGTTCAAACAGCGAGTGGTGTCCATCATGATTTCTTCTTCCTTTATTGTTCCCTGAGTGGGCAGTAGTGAATGAGTCTGGGATTTTAATAACAGCCATTGTTCTTCTTCTTTGTGCCTTTCTTAGTGTCTCATTATTGTACTTTGTCTCATTCTCCTTCTTCTTATCCTCCATTTATTCATCACTATTTCACTTTCCTTCTTTTTGCTTTTTTCACTCTTCTTTTCTACCTTCTGCAGTCCTGGTGAATAGGAAACCACATTTTGATCTTTACAGTTAAATGACCATCTATTGGCGTTGTTCTTGCACCCTTTCTTATCTTTAAATTGAGACGTGCTTAGCTGAACAAAATCTTTAAAAAAGTGCAACTCAGGATTTGAGTATCATTGATATTAAGATATGTTGAATGAAGTTGAATGCCTCTAGTTGTATAAAATCTGATATTAATTTTACAGTGCTGCTGTTTTTACACAGTTGAAGGAGTAATCTTTTCTGAAACTTGTTTTTCTCCCCTCTGGCTATTTGTTATTAATTATCCCATATGCTGTAGACACTGTTTTATTCATTTGAGTCCGTTGCAGACTTTTGGGGAGGCAGTAGATAAATTTCAAGTGGCATAAACAAAATGCACTTTGTAGTAAATCAAGAGGGATTCAGCAGCCACTATTTATTAAATTTGATCACAAAATATAAGGGCCTGTGTCCACAGTTGCTGTTTTCTCCACTCACAGTGCTCATTAAAAAAAAAAAAAAAAAAAAGCAATGCGGGGTGCAGGTAGCCTGTTGGTTAGGTTGTGCCCCAGGGTTCAAGTCTGACCCGCAGCTCCTTTCTCGCATGTTCTTCCGAATCTCTCATCCTGAATCTCTGTTTCCCACACTATCCACTGTCCTCTCAAAATAACATCTTCATATAAAACAATACAGTACAAAACCCACTGTTTTTGTTCATTAAGTGTTCCAAACACTAAAACACCTCCAGTGGGATGTGATTTCGTCACCTCGCACTCTGTTGAAAACAATTCACCTCTTCAAACAGTGTTGGGCTTGTCATTGTCATTACTCCCTTACCGACCAATCAAACTCAAGAGGGGGCAGGATTTTAGAATCAGCTTTATGAACAGAAATGCCAGAGGAAATACTGATCTGTCTCTTTTTTTGAAGGTTCAGTGTCGAGGTCTACGGATGCTGGAAATGTCAGAACAGGAGTGGTTAAATTGTCTTCACTGGAGTTATGTGACATTGTTGGTCCATTAGTGTTAAATTCCAGTGTCCCAGAGAGTGCCTTGATGTAAGCTCCGCCCACTTCCATTTCAAATGTCAGGGGATATGTTGGCAGAGTTTCCCCATCATTCCCTTGTGCAGAGTGTGTAGATGTTGCCTGTTGTACAAAGATCAACATTGGGATTCCTTTGCTCATGTTTCTGGTAGATTATTGTTTTTGGTGCTTTGGCACCATGAGTGAAGTTATCCACTGAGTTAGTGATGTCCCACCTGTAAAGCAGATGGCTAACATAAGGGAGGTGAGCTGTTCTTCATCAAAGGGCTCTGCATTGGTCTGTTAGCTTCATCCACACCAGAAGACACTCTACTATGCCACAAGTGTCCAACACAAGGCGGATATCTGGATCAGAAATGAAAAGGACATTGTAATGTGTCAATAATTGAAAATACAAATATTCCAAATTTGGATCCAAAGTTAAGGGAAATAACACAATAAAGTGTAAAAGGTACATTTTCATTTGTGTCAGTGTTCAATATGAACACTATGAGAAAGTTAAAATATCAAATTTAACACTATGAGAGTTGAATTAACACTGAGGATTATGCAGTGTAGGTTATGTAGTTTATCCATCGCTCTTAGGAGCATAACTGAGATTAGTGTCTCTTCACTGAGCTCTTATCCTTTCACTGAGGCACAGTTTTCAAATCCTGTAGATATTTGTGGGGCATGTTAGTCGATGTGTTTTTAGGAAAAGGGAGGCAATAACTTTTCAACCCAGACTAAAGCAGAATAAATTCTGTAAATATCAGTAGCGCCTGTAAGCACAGTCATTATTTTCCAGACTACAAAAAAAAAAACATTTTGGTTTTTGTCTCACTAGAATTAGTTGTCCCCGTTTCCTTTTCTTCGCCCTTAATATTTGTGCTGAGTCACAGCTCTGTATCTCCGCTTCGCTTTCCAACTATCTCTCTGCCTGCGCTTTGTCTGTGTCTAGACTCGGCTGTTCCTTTGTGTTTACCATGTCTGTCTCTTCTCAATCACTCCCTCTCGTCTCCAAAGCTTTCTTCTATGACTATCTGCTTTTCCTCTCGCCTCTGCTCTGCTACCCAAACCCCTTTTTTTAGTCTCTTTAGGCGCCTTATTGTTAGAATCTCAATGTCTCAACCCACTCTCCTCATCTTTTGTTGTCTTCAAACTGGCTTTTGGAGATTTTGTGACTGATAATGCATCCTCTGCCCTGGCCTTTAGAGACTGACCGATGGAGATTGGGGAGGAAATGCGGTTTTAAATGGACTGTTGTAGATTACATCTGTGAAATTGCTTTAATCCTGCTGGAGTTCTGTTGGAGCGGGCCTTATGTTTCATATAATTAGCTTTAGAGGGAGAGCTAAGGGAAATGTGCAGGCCTGTAATTTCTTGGCTTTGACAGTGATTTATTTTTAAGCTTGGATGAGTTGACAGGCACTTTTTCTCTTTGTAGATTATGTAGCTGTTGTGATGAATGTTAAAGATAAAGACAAAAGTAACAATAAAGCATGCAAGAAAGATAAAAGTGTGGTATTTGCCTATTTACAGAGTTTTTTCTTGTCCTTCCAGCTGTTCAAGGCTAAAGTGTTAGAGCTGGGAGAGAAGCTGCTGCCTGCCTTCAACACTCCGACAGGAATCCCCCGAGGAGTCATCAACCTGGGGAGGTGAGTCTCAGCACCAGCTTTAACCTCCAAGCGTCCTCTGGCGCTGATAAAAGACGGTATCAGGTTATCACGCTGGCTTGCATTAATCAGACCTCCAATGGTTTGTCTGTCTTCCCGACGAGAGGCAGGGGACGAGAGGAAAACTTGAGCCTGCCTGTAAATTTCAACAAAAACTGCATGGTTACATACAACTATAGTACTAAAACTTTATTTATTCACCATTAAAGTCACAAAATTGGCTTAAATGTAGATTTATTTAGATCCTTTGGGACTGCCTGGCATAATATGATAAATATTTGAATGTATGACAGCAGCATATAAGAACGGGGTACGTCCAAATCCATATTTAGAGAGCATAAATGAGCAGAAAGGATTCCCTGATAAAAGTAAATAAAAGCAAATCTAAAAGAGATGGATTTTAAACAAAGCCTGTCTCTCTTTATTGACACTGCAGGAGCTCAGCTTTACAATTAAGATATCATTTAGATAAGAATTAATCTGTGTATTCAAATGCTTTGCTAGATCACATTGAAAATATTTGCATGTTTTTAAATGAGCTGCGTTAATTTTCAATCTGTTCCGAACCATTACCATTCTGATCTCAGATCTGCATTAACATCATTATGTGAATGTCACGGTCACACATCACAACTTGAAGCCATTTTTAGCACATTTTTCATCATGAATCTGTCATGATATAGGTTTAACCTTTTAGTATGCAGGAGTGGGGATATCAGTGTAGATTTAACAAATGTATAATGCAACAGAGATGTGCTGATAACAGTGCTGCATCAATGACTGATTTAAATCATCACAGCTAACCTTTAAATGCAAGAGTGGGTATATATATAATGTGTCTTTTGCTTGTTAATTTGAAAATATAGTTAAATGTTATTAGAAAAAAAATCAAGACAAATAGATGATTATTGATAATGGAGCTGTGTTGGGGACCTTGAGAGCCAAAATATCACAGTCTTGACATTACCTCTGTTTCTCTGTGTCTGGATTTGGGCTCAAACTTTTTAACACTGGGGTGACAACGGTGCCTCTTCCGACAGTTTTATCTACTAAACCACAGAAACATATTTTTACAATCTGTTGAGTGCTATTTACAGTGTTGTGACAGTGAAAATGACAGTTTTACTTCCAATGTGATTTACCTTCGTATGACTTGCAGCAACAAAGAATAACCTTTAAATAAGCAGGGAATAGTTTACTTTGTATTGTTTAAAGGCGTATCTTTCAGGAAAAGATCTTAGGTCCGAGACAACTTTACCCAAGGGACAATAAACTGTACTGTACTGTATTATATCATATCATATAATGTATTGTATCGCATCCCATCATTTTGTCTCACATCACATCCCATCAGCTTGTTTCAACATGTCTCGTCTCATATTGTGTTTTATCTCATACTATAGCGCCGCATGGCTTTGGCAGATGACTGTCAACACCAGTCTTGTTCTGCTCGAGGGTCATGCCCTTAAAGGGAAGGTATTGCTTGGCTCTGTAACGAGGTTAAATACAGCTAGTGCTAAGCTCATGGTCTTGAAAATAATAAATCTGACAGTATGGTATAGACTTGCCCTGCAAAGTGTCTTGAGTTAACTTCTGTTCTGAATTTTTGCTTTTCAAACAAAGATTGAATGAATGAAATAGATATTGTTGTATTCTACAATATAAATAAACCATTTTTTTCTTTGGTAAACCTGACATAAAGCCCTGTTCCAAAGCAAATGCTCCAAACTCGTACTTTTCTTACCTATACCTTTTATTACCACCATCTTGTTAATATCACAAAACACAGCTACAAAACACTTTAGAGCCGTTTTTCTGCTTTTGTGCTGTACAACTAAATAATTGGCAATAGGAGTGTCTTTAGGGACAAGATTGTAAGTACAAGAAAACTTTTCCAAAGGGACAATGAAGTGCATCGCATTGCATAGTTTTGGGTCGTACTGTATCATCTCGTATCATCTTGTATCAAATGATTTTGTATCATTGAGCATCTTGAGCTAGAAAAACACTCGGAGAGCACAGACCTCCACCATTAGTCCTATCTCCTAATAGTAAAGAATCCTTTAAAAAATTCCTGGATCCAGATGGTGCTCCGGATCACTCCCAAAATCTAATCAGTTCTTCCCTATGCCATCTGTGACACCTCCTGAACATTTCATCAAAATCCGTCCATAACTTTTTGAGTTATGTTGCTAACAAACAAACTATCTAACTAACTAACAAACCCTGCCGGTCACATTACCTCCTTGGCGGAGGTAATGTGACCGGCAGGGTTAGTGCTGCACAATTTATCTACAGGCAGTCACAATGTCAGGCAGTGCAATTACATAATCGCATAAAAGGTTGCAATTATTTTTGATTGCAGTATTACTTGAAAGGTTTACAAAAATGCCTGCATGAATGCCTTTAAGTCTACAATAGTGCCCCATTGCACTTTGTAGAAGTATTTTCAAAAAATAAAAACGTTTATTTTAAGGAGAACATTATGTGAAGGAGTGCTGTAAAACTTCAGAATTTGTTTTATTTCATGTTACTTAGTATTTCAGTGTTGAGTTGAGAAGTACATACTTCAAACTATCATTAATTTGAATGTTTTCCTTGATAACCAAGAAGGTAGACCCAAGATATCATTTATATTTTATAATGTAGTCACGATTGCAAATCACAGTATTATCCAGTAGAATTTCAATCACACATCATCACCAAATTATGCAGCACTATCCCGTATCGTATCATCTTGTATTGTATCATATAGTGTTGTATTGTGTTCTTATTGTCTTGTCTTGTATTGTATTGTATTGTATTGTATTGTATCTCATCAACTTGTCTCATGTTAAGTCTCATCTTGTCTCATCATATGGCATCGTAACATATCCGATCGTATCACATCGTGTCCTATCTTACTTTATCGTATCCTTTTGTGTTGCTTTGTACTAAATCATACCATATTGTATTGCATTACATCCTATCAAAATGAATTGTAACATATCCTATAATATCTTATAGTATCATATCATATCATATCCCATGTTATAGTACATTGCATATTATTGTATTCTACAGTATGAACCTGGATTTCTTTGGTTACCAAAATCTTGATGCCAGATTTTGTTAACCCTGGCATTTAGCCCTCCACATTTGTTCTGAACTCTTACCTATCTTGTCCAAACTCTTGATCCATCTTGTCAATGTCACAGCCACACAATATAACTATGAACCACTGAAGAGCATTTCTTCTAGTGTCTGGATCAGTTTTAATGATTTTGGTGTAGAAGTGTAAAAAATATGAGCCTCTCATTAACTGATTTTACCTTTTACTAACAAGTTATTCTGGGGGATATTTTTTGAATCTTTACACATTTCTCTGTTTTTGGTGTTGCTAAAGCTCAAAACAACCATAGAGATATGCTTAGCATTTTATTATTGTGGGCATCACTGTTTTGTCAATGTCATGGTCTGTGCTCTCAGAGTGACTAGACTGTAGTTTTGGATATAGATTGCCAGAATCTTGTTATCAAGCTTAGTTAGATAACAGGCCTACTGATACTGAAAAAAAAAAACCTTAGACGTACATCCATTTAGAGATTCCTTTAGATTTAATAACTTCAGACTTTAAAGCCCAGAATATGTGAATAAAAAGAAGAAATAATCCCATATTATTCCCCCTCAGAAAGAGTCCCTTGAGAATGGATCTACAGTATTAGCCACTTTATGTGCTTGATTATTGGAACAATGAAACTTCTTTTTAAGTCCGTTTTTAAAGACTTTATTAAACCCTACAGGATACCGTCCTCCTCCTTCTCATATTTTTTAATCTTATAAGAAACTTCCTGGCTCCTCTGTCGTCCACCTGCTTCCAATTAACCCAGCAGCCAACCGGACAGCTGCTGCTGGATTTAATTACCTTTTTCTACACTTAATTCCTGCTGCATCACCAACATGGGTCCGTGGTACAGATGGGCAGGAGGAACCAGGCTGCCCTGAGTCTGCTCATGTGGGGTTCATGGAGTGAAGTCAGACACACAAACAAGCATATCAGCTTCTTACAAACACACACGCAAACGTCAGTGTGGAGCTGAACATATGCAGAGTGTAAGGGAACATAAACAGGCAGGGAGTTGTGCTGCTCAGTTTGTGGCTCTGATGGTGCGTAGGAAGTATATTAGTGATGTGCTGTTGTGCGTTACTTTGGTGCTATGTTTGGTGTCATGTTATTGTGTGTGTTTTTTATATGAGAGCTGCCAAATGTCTGCTCTAAGGTGAACTACCTCTGTTGGAATAGTTCACTTAGAATTTTATTGCAGAACCCTATTAAATGACTCAGCCTTCTTTAGGTATAGGTTGTTTGCAGCATAATCCAGATGATGTGCGAATGCTGAATGGGGGTCAGGAAGTGGCAAACAGCCAGGAACAGAGGAAAGTTACTGCTTTAAAGCTCTAAATGAACCTGTGCACTGCAATTATCAGTAGAACATTTCTATATTCATAATACAATCCCTACACTTTGCAAAAAGTGTTTTTTCCCCCACAGTTTAACCAGTTTACCTGGCATGAAGGTGCTCAATATCACAAATTACTCAGTCGTGCAGATCTCCTGGCATCATCTAGTCAGATGAAGGTAGACAGGAGTCTTGCACTGAGGCAAGGAGCTAGCTGAGCCCCTTAAAAATATAAAAAGTTCCTTGTTTGTCACAGACATGCTTTTAATTGAAATGCTGATATACCATTAACCGAATAAACCTGCGGGGCAAGCTACAGAGTCATGATCTGCCATTCAGAAACAAGCCTGTTTGATGGAACATCTCTTTAATGTGAGCTACTATAGCTACCTCCTATTTGAGTTCCAGTTTTCTCTTGTCTATTTTTGTTGTTCCCTTAAAACCTTTTTTTTTCCAGCCATTTTGTCTGGCCTGGACTTATTGTCTTATAAAGCTTGTACAACATCAACCCTGTGGTACACAGTCAAGATCTGCTCATCCAGGCTTTAGACAGAGGTTTGAGAATGTTTTTATCTTTGCACTTTGAACACTTTTCATAGTCGTAAGCACCAAACATGGCCAAACATCCTACCAAACGTTTTGGTAACATTTCTCTATGCAGAAATCACTTCTTGCCCCCCATCTGAAGCTCTTTACTGTTGCCTGATGTCATCTGCAAGGAACCTACCCATGTTCAACTGATCAAAAACACAAATGTCTAATCAGTAAATCATACAAGCTGTCATGTCCCAAAAAGAAATATGGCAAAAGAAGCCAGATGACACCATATGCATGCACTAAATAAAACAAGTTACTGGGAATAAGCTAGATGTGCTTTTCTTATTTTTTGTCATCTGATGTTGGCCTCATCTGATAAAACATCTGAACACAGATCTCATAACAATTAGTTTATTGGTGTGAATGTAAACCTACTTTAGTGCTTGTCATTTTCTCACCTGATAGTGCTGCAGATAGAGAGCATCAGTGTTTGTCAGTACTGATGAAGAGATGAACAGATCAGTGTCAGTGTCGTTGTCTTACAGGCAGCCTTGTTTTGTTTACCCCTGTCTTCAAACACACTCCCACCATCCCTCACCTCAGCTTTGATTCTTTGACTCTGTCTTCTCAGACGAAGACGAAGACAGCTAGAGCTAGAGCCGCTAATGATGTAGCTCCCAAACTTTTAATGGAGGTTTTCATCTAGATTGGCGAACTCTTTGATTCCTCTCTGGCCTCACACAGCAGTCACCTCACACCTTTTTCTTCTCCCTTCTTCTTCTCGCCCTTTTTACAAGCTGAGTTCAATTCATTTCAGCATGTTTGATCTCCTCCAGCATGTATTAGAGGCCGTATAAAGCCACTCTAGTCATAAATGCTGTCTCAGCTAACCACTGGCTCTGAAACCACACATTTGAAGATTATATTATCATGATAACTTGAGAAAATAAATTTAAAGTGTGTCCTTTGTTTCTGACCTTGAAGTCCAGAGTCTCTCTGTAACTTTTTAGATGTACAGGCCACATTTTTAATCAAAAGTTGATTAAAACTTTTCACAAACATCCACCACAGCAAACCATAATGAATTAACTTAATTAAGATAAAGTTTAGTTCATAGACCTCTGATGTGTTTATTTTTAGTCGTCTGAAATCTAATTTACAGAGCGCCTTATAATTAATGTTTATGAGATGCAAGCCAAAGTCTGCCAGGTTCTCTTCCTATACTGTGTATAATTTGATATAAACTAATTAGATCAGAATATCAGCACATAAAGCTCTATCTGAAACAACCACTTTATTATCTAAGCCCTCACACTGAGAAAACACAAGGCCTGAATACAAACAAAAAGCTCAAGTGCTTTTGTTATGTAGCTGTTTTGAAAAGTTAAAATACTTTAATTATTGCAATAGTTCTTTAATCTATCCATGAGCCTCTGCAATGTGGATCTTTTGTGGTCTTACATCACTGTGACAAAAATCACCTCTGGTCTGTGAACACATCAAACAAAGGATAGGAGAAGAATCATCCTGAATATCTGCTTTAAAAAGTTGTGATTTTTTTTTTTGTATTTATTTTGTATTTATTTTCATTTGAAATATCAGGGTCAGTACATATTATTAAACACTTGCATGTAAATATGTAGGATTGTAGCCAGTGGCTAATTTCTGTCCTTTGACTCTGGGCAGGTTGATGTTAACAATGTACAATCAATAAAACAGAGGTATAACAGCAATAAAAGGCAGAGAATAAAATGACAAATAAAAATGAAAAGTAAAATAAACAACCTAGACAGACAATAACTCATGACAGATCAGAAAAATAAACCTCTGTGATTTCTGATTCATTATCTGTGAAATCCTACTTCATTAGTCCTTTTCTAGTTTCAGCTAGAAAAGTTAAGAGGTGAGTCTGGGAGGCATTATCCAACTCGTAAAACCACAAATGACAAAAGCTGAATGTTTAAAGGGATCAATAAAGGCTGGATGGAATGCATTAAACATCTCTCTGGAGATGTACGGTTATTGATTTCCATCTGAAAAGGCAATAAAAAGTGAAACCACAGCCTGTCTGTAACGATGCATTAAGCAGAGTTTGAGTACAAAAGGCCAAAAGTCTCAGAGACTTTCTACAACTTTATTCAGCTGCATTTAGCTCTGAATGTGATGCTCTGTATAACAGTGGGAGAGATTGTGTCGGCAGCGGGGCAGGACTGCTCTGATACTGAAGGCCTTTGGGATTATATGTAAAACTTTTAACTTGCTTGAACTTTAAATTAAAACAGGATTCAAACTCAGGAAATCAAAGAAAATGAAGATCTCATCTCTAATACTCATACATTGTTGATTTCTTGAATTTAAAGTTTTTAAATTTTTGTCTGTCAGAACAAACCACTAGTTGTGACATGATTCCTGAATGTCTGTTTCTATAGTACAGGGACGAACCATTTTCAAAATGTTATGCTCTGCCATTGTGATCCTAATTCAGCTTTGAACATATACAATGTTCCTATGAAACCTGCAGAGAGGCCTTAATGAATGAGCCAGGATACTTAGTCTTCTTTGCATCTCATCTCTGTTGCAGTGGCACCAGTTGGAGCTGGGGCTGGGCCTCAGCTGGGAGCAGCATCCTGGCTGAGTTTGGGACCCTCCACCTTGAGTTTGTCCATCTGACCGAGCTCTCCAAGAACCCCATCTACAGAGAGAAGGTACAATAAATATACCAGATAACACATGGGTGTTTGTTTGATTTTCAGTCATTAAAATCCCCATTATACTTAATATGAGCCACAATCATCTGACAAAACTAGATATACATCTTATTTTCAGATTTACAAGGAAAATATACACGGGGCTGCATGGTAGTGAAGTGAGAATTGGTAATGATAACAGATGGATATCACAAGTCAAAAATAATGACTGAGTTCTGAGCCAGAAAATGACATGTCCATCTAATGTCAAACACCTTAAGCAAATGCATTTGCTGCAATGGCAAATATTATTCTTATCACTGGCAAACAGTTCTTATTTTTTACCTGTAATAACTTGATATGAGATGTTTATCTTGGCTTTATGGATGAATGTGGCTTATATTGAGTGTATTGGGTATTTTAGATGTGTTTCTCAACTGGTAGGGCATTAGGACCCACCACCACCTCCAAATCTTTCAAAAATGTTCAACCACTCAAATTTATTTAATGAAAATGTTGCAGTTTGGATCCTGTTACACCTGTAAACGTAATAACTGCCAACAAACATAATACAAATCTGCAGCTTTCAATGTGATAATCTTACAAATTTAATAGCAGTTGCCTACTGTAGCTGTAACAACAAAGTTGCCACAATTGAATAAGTATGCAGTGATCTAAGGAGTTTTTGAGAAGGTAAAAATTGTAATAACTTCCCACAAATGTAATATGAACATGAAAACTAAATGTTTTTGGTAATTGTTGTTTCTTGTGGCCTATTTACAAAAAAAAGTAATCATGGCAATCTTTTGTTTGCCATGAAATTTGGAAGTAGTTTTTACAGAGTCTTAAAACACTGTTATGAACACGAATCTTATCAGATAATCCAACTGTGCCTTTGGATTTCTGATCGAGCCCCATTTCTCTAGAAGATACTTTTCTAGCCTTTAAGTGATGATTGCAGCCCTTTTTTCTGATGATACTTTTGTGTTTTTGCAGGTGATGAACATCAGAAAACTACTGAACAAGATCGAGAAACCACACGGTCTGTACCCAAACTTCCTCAGTCCAGTGAGCGGCAACTGGGTCCAACGTAAGTGCTCATCCACTTAAACACCTGTGAAATGTATTCAAGATTATGCCTGAATCTGGGCTATAGAGGGGAGTTTAATTCGTAATGAAGGGCAAGGTCAATGGCTATCTTCAGTATTAGAAAGAAAAGGGGTTTAAAAGTGACTTGACTGACAAATCCACCTCTAAGCTGCCCTGTGAAGGTTTAACTTTCTTCGAGCTTGGTGTTACAATGAAAGTGTTTTCCCCATTGTGGATTAAGATTACAGTAGAGCACTTTGAGTTCAAGGAATTACATTTAAATTTTTACCTTCTGACATGTCTGACTCTCCTATTTAGCATTCACAACACTGACAGACTTGCTGCTCTTCTGTGTCACCCACCCATCCGTCTATTTCCTTTTCATTTTTAATATCAGCCTCATAGCAGTGGCTAAATGACTCCCATTGCTCGGGGTTATTAAAATGATAATGAATTCAATTACTTGGGGAAATTGGATCTTTCCGATTTACCTGAAAGGAGGAGAAGAAAATACGACACTGGGGCCTGAAAAGGTTGTAATCTGTATGATTACAGAGGCTAATTGTTGTGAGTGAGCGTGCACAGGAGCAGAGCTGTATATATCTTTATTACCACAAAGGAAAAAAGTCTTTGCTCCCCAGCTCGCTTTCGTCAGTCAGTGTCAGGGACAAACATAGCAGCACTTTGATAACCTTGCGGGGGAGTAAAAAAGGTGATATGTGTGATGCATGCATGCAATGAGAGGATGGATTTAGCCTCATGCACACCTCTGCTGCGATATCAGATTCATCTTTATGCATTTGAATGTGGACTCAGAGCAGGCAGAAGGAAAATCAACAGCCACTTATTTCAATTTCCACTCACAGGCTTGAAGTGTGTTACATAATTTAGGTTTGAGCTTTCAAATAAACTCTTCTGTAACATCAGTGAACAGAGAGTGTGTGGTTTCACACAACATGATCATGCAAACCATGAATTACCCACGAGAGGCATAAAGAACAGACTTTAAACAATACACTGAGAATAGAGAAGCACATTTTAGAGGTTTTACTACAAGAAACAAAAACTTTTGTAGCACCATGATTCAGGGAAACTAGGCAGGGATTTGTCTCAGTTGTTGGATGAAACAGCAGGGTTATTTTGTGATCTTAAAGCCAACTCACACTAGCAAATCTGTTCCATGCCCAGGTCATATTGGACCTCCTAAGTCTAGTTTGTTTGATGAGGGTGAGATGTACTGTGCTCAAGGATGTTCACAGAGGTGGGCTTAGGCATGGAGTGGTTGCTCATTCGCAACCACAAAAACAGGGACACAAATCAATGCCACACCTTTCATAATTAAGAAATCCAGGACTGCTAGAGGGCTGCATCTGACTAAAACAGCTTAAAATAAGCTGTCAGTGACGAGTCAGTGTTGTCTGTGTTTTTCTCTGTGTGCTGACTCAGAGACTGCACATCTTGTAATCATAAACATGCATGTGGCATATGACAATGTAATGATGTATGCACAAGAGGTAACTGTGTTCAAGTCCCAGAATAATGTGAGTGCAGACCAGCAGGGGACTGGGGAGCAGAGACTAGTATGCTTCAGCACACTACAGTGCAGCTGCACCTTGTATAGGTGGGTCCTGAAACTTAAAGAAAAAATATAAGAAAACAATAGCTGCTTTGTCATCATAGCAGCAAAAGCGTAACATTTGAATGAAATTCATAAGCACAAAAAGCCTCAAATTACAGAGCATGTTTTTGTTATGCAACATTACTATTACATCATATTGTTTCAGGACTTCCAGCAGTCAATAACAAGCATTTCTGAGGTTTCTGCTCAATGGATTATTTTGACCTTGACCTGGATACGCAGCATGAAATATGATGGATGAATTATTCAGTGTAAATAGATTTGTATGCTATTTTTTATCCAGTCAACTTTGTCTCTGAGCTTTTAGCCTGCCTGAGCAAACTGACATTGTTTGCTTCAGGTCTTAAGACAGTGAAAATGCAAACAGGATTGGCGGTGTTCTGCAGTATAATTCACTGCTGCCAGTTTTAGCCTAAAGTTTGCAACTGCTCCCAACTTCTCCTCAAGTGGAATTCAGACTTTTTTAGAATCAATATTACTGCCTGACAACCAGGACTTTTTCACAGCCAAACTGGGCAATCAGAGGAGGGGGGCTTAGTAAAAGAGGTGACCAAGAACCCAATGGTCACTCTGACTGAGCTCTAAAGATCCTGTGTGGAGATGGGACAAAGCTCCAGAAGGACAACCACCATTACAGCTTCTACTGATCTGGGATCATTGGCAAAGTGGCTAGTTGGAAGCCTCTCCTTAGTGCAAAACAAACAAAAACCCACTTGGAGTTTGCAAAAGAAAACACCTGAGGAACTCTCAGACTGTGAGAAACTAGATTCTCTGGTCTGATGAAACCAGGCCTGAACTGTTTGGCCTCAATTCTAAACATTATGTGTCTAGGAATACAAGGAACTGCTCATCACCTGCCTAATGCCATCTTAACAGTGAAGCATGGTGGTGGCAGCATCATGCTGTGGGGGTGTTTCTCAGAAGCAGCGACTGGTAGGATAGTCAGGATTGAGGGAAAACTTATGGGGCAAAGTACAGAGATATCTTCAATAAAAACCTCTTCTAAGTGCGCAGGACCCCAGACTGGGCCGAAGGTTTTCCTTCCAACATGATAATAACCCTAAGCACACAGCCAAGACAACACAGGATTGTCTTATGGACAACTCTGTGAATGTCATGGAGTGGCCAAGCCAGAGCCCTGTCTTAAACCCAGGTCCGCTTCTTGCTGTATGTGGACTATGCAAATGCATAGGGCCCCACAAGCCAATAGGGGGCCGCAAAGTTGAATGCTCAGCCTCATCTGAGGAGAATTAAAATAACCTGTCTTTATCCCTTATATGCTTAGAAATAGAAGTGGGATATCAGAATAAAATAAGCAGCAATCATAAGCTGTTGCTTGTGTTTTGTGGCACAATTAAGTCAAAATTAGTGACCTCCCCTGTCACGCAGTGAGTGAGGTTCACCAACAGGTAGGATGGGAATGACTGGATCAGTCTATTTTCTGGCAGATCCATTTCCTGTTTGAAACCAGACTCCAAAACTAGGAAAAACTCTCATTTTATGGTTTTTCATTTTTGACAGAAAAGGACACACAAAAAAAGGAAAAACAGGCCATTTTCTGTTTGTTTGTTTTTTTCATTTTGGCCACAAAAACAGTTATTTGTCCTCAGCTAGTCTTGGATAAATGCTAGTTAGCTGCTAGGATTTGTATGCTCATAAACCCAGCTTTAGTGTTTGCTTCATGGAGGAGGTCTATAATAACATAAACATGTCACATGTGGATGGACTGTGCTATCCTGCCATGGGACTGATGGACTGAAGTGAGTGACAACAGTTGTGTTCTTGCTTTTAAGTAAACAATTTTACTTCACACTTGGCAGAGGAACTCGTCAAGGTTGTCCCTTAAGCCCATCACTTTTTGCCTTTGCAATTGAGCCCTTATCTATAGCACTTAAATCAGCTGAATTTAACAAGGGAATCCTCAGATATGGCTCCAAACATACACTTTCATTATATGCAGATGATTTATTATTGTTCATATCCGACCAAATATCTACTATCCCCCAAATGATTGATCTACTAGACAGATTTGGAGTGTTCTCAGGTTATAAACTGAACTATTTGAAAAGCAAATGCTTTCCTGTAAATAATCTGGCTATGGAGATCCCTGACAGATGCCTCCCTTTTAAGTTGTCCAAAATAGCTTTAAGTATTTGGGTGTGAACATTTGCTGACAGCTATCAGATTTATATAAGAACAAATTACCCCCTTTATTTGACAAGCTTAAATTGGACCTGGAAAGATGGAACAATTTACATATAACTATAGCCGGGAGGATAAATTGTATTAAAATGAATGTGCTCCCACGCTTTCTATACCTCTTCCAATGTCTGCAAATCTTCTTACCTAACTCCTTCTTTGTGTCGATAAATAAATTAATTTCTTCTTTTATATGGAAAGGTAAGACCCCCAGGATTAAAAGAGAATTTTTACAGAGGCACAGATCTGTTGGCGGACTGTCACTCCCTAATCTAAAACACTATTATTGGGCAGCTAATATACACAAAGTGACCTTGTGGATTCAGGAACCAACATTAAATTGGTGCGAACTTGAAACCAAATCCTGTAGCTATACCTCTCTTTTGGCTCTTCTCACATCTAAACTGCCAATACAACCATCCCGATTCTCATCCAACCCAGTTGTTATATCCACGTTAAGAATCTGGTTCCAGTTTAGATGTGCTTTTGGTCTCCAGGGGTTATCTAGTCACAGTCCAATACGTATTAATTACCTTTTTCTCCCCCCTGACACTGACATCGCCTATCCCCGTGAATTGTGTGAAAAATTTAACTTACCAAAATCTCATTTATTCCGATACTTCCAGGTTCGCAATTTTGTTAAATCAAACAATGTTTTCTTTCCCAACATTCCTCCTAACTCTGTAATTGACTCAATCTTGGATATCCCTGTGAATCAGAAAGGTCTTATTTCAAAAGTTTATTGTTTAATTTCCCAACTCACAGAGACCTCTCTTGACTAGATTAAAAACAAGTGGGAAAAAGAACTTGGTAGAGTTATAGAGGATGGTGACTGGCAAGCTGTATCAACTTGAGTAAATGACAGCACATCCTGTTTTAGGCTTAGCCTGATACCATTTAAGGTTGTGCACCGGATATATTTCACCAGCTGTACACTCTCGAAAATATACCCAAATATCACAGACTCTTGTAATAGATGTCACATGTCACCAGCAAATATGACACATGTGTTTTGGTCTTGTTCTTGTGTCCAAGGTTATTGGACAGCTATTTTCAAACACATCTCTAAGGCATTAAACATAGTATTGACACCATGTGCAGACATAGCTATCTTTGGAATGTGTCCAGGCAGTCAAATAATTAGTAGGACAACAAAAGACAGCATTGCCTTTGCATCTCTATTAGAGAATAATACTGGAGTGGAAGTCACCATGTTCTCCCAAAGTATCTCTATGGCTTAATGACCTCATGCTTTTCTTAAATTGGTAAAAAACTAAGTATACCCTAAGGGGGTCACCAGGAAAATGTGAGACTACTTGGAGTCCAATGATTGACTATCTGGCAGAATTGAAGACATTACAAGATAGATGAAATACTTACCAATGATGCACATTCTGTCAATACATATCAATATATTTTGTTAAATGTCAAATCAACATAATATTTTGAAACACCATCGACCCAAACACTATACAAAGAAAGAAAAGTGAGTAATTTAGTATTTATTTTGATGATAAATTTAATTTCTACTGTAGATGTATTCTAGGTTAGGTAGGACTGTATGACTGTTTTTTTTTTTCTTTTTATTGTTGTACTTGTTGTCGTGTTCTGTCTGTTTGCTTTTGTTTCATTTTGGGTTTCTTTTTTATGGGAGGGGTGCTATTGTGGGGAAAAAAAGGAGACATGTCACTGATGTTTGCTCCGCTTGTTTGTACTGCACTTGTAAAGTGAATACATAAATCTATTAAAAAAAAAAAAAAAAAAAAAGTAAACAATTTTTATAAACACCCATTATGTTTTTTATTTATTGACATACGGAGGATTGTTGTTTTCTTTGTTATGTTGTTTGAGGGGTTCAACTTAAGATTTTTAAATTTTAATGAGAGGTTATCATGCATATCATGCATGCATCATTAGCATGTCCATAGATCATCTTCTGGATTAGGAATCTCTCCATCGTAGTTTAGCAAACTAGGGCCCCCCAAACAGCATTTTGCATAGGGCTCCCTCAAAGCTAGAAACAGCCCTGCTTAAACCCCATCAAACATCTCTAAAGAGACCTGTCCACCAGCGGTTCCCATCCAACCTGACTAAGCTTGAGAGAATTTGCAAAGAACAGTAGAAAATCCCTCAGTTCAGGTGTACAAATCTTATTGTGTCATATTCATAAAGACTTGAGACAGTAATTGCTACCAAAAGTGCTTCAACTAAGCACTGAGTAAAGGGGCAAAATACTTATTTCAATGTTATATTTCAGTTTTCCTCTTTTTTAACAAATAAGCAAAGATTTCTAAAAATCAGTTTCCTTACTACCATTATGGGTACAGAGTTTAGATTAATGAGAGAAAAACAGATTATCCAGGTCTTGGTCCATAAAACCCTCTGAAGAAAAATATTTGAAAGCACACAAACATTCAAAGTTGAAGTCAAATACAATAAAAAGGATTTACTGTCGTCAAGCAAAAACACTCAACAACCCAGGAGTCCCAGGGAACTACTGTTAACAGTCAAACTGCCATCTTAAATTTACAATACCTCCCTATAGTTCATGAGTTGAGGAACGTACTGCACAGTCAGCAGTTTATCGTTTCAAGTCAGTGGTATGTTACTTTAATGTCACATTTCAGGAGCTCTAAATATGTCTATCTTTTGGCAGTGAAGAGCAGACCCCACAAGAAAATTCTGGTTGAGTCCGGTTTCTTCTCCCCTAAGCACCCACACTTCCCACACCTGTTGAATCTAACTGTCAAGTTGATCCCACCGTCAAAGCCCCTCCCCCATGTCATGATCAGACAGGATCCCATAAAGCAGAATCAAGAGAGATATGCAGAGGAGGGCTTGGTCTTTTGAGTTACACTCTATAAGATAGGTTTTTATTACTTTAAAGCTTTACTATTATATTTCATCACACACAGTGTATGAGTTTTTATCATTCTACACACAATATAAGAGTAACTGAAGTTTCACTATATATGATGCACACACTGCATCTGTGACAGAGCACACCATACTGCACACGCCATAGGTTATATTGTTGTTCTGATCACAGAATGTATGATTCAGACTGTGGACTGATGAATAATCATTGTTTTTCAATGTTAACATAATTAATTTGATTATGAGTTTTTTCAACCTCTACAATTTCCAAGCTTTTTTGATGAACTTTTTAGATGCCTTGTATAATACCTGTGCATATGACTCTGCTGAGTATTTTCTCTTCTGTTCCTCCTCTTAGATCACGTTTCCATCGGTGGCCTCGGGGACAGTTTCTATGAATACCTGATTAAATCATTTCTGATGTCAGACAAATCTGATGAGGATGCAAAGAGGATGTACTACGGTGCGCTGGAGGTAAGGAGAATTTTTAAATCTTTAAAGCACGCTGAGTTTAGGTGCCAAAGAAGAGAAACTCTGAAAATTTTCATCAAACAGATTTCAGCACACCTCTCACAAAAATGAGGTAAACACAAAACAATGAGGAGATAGCAGGTGCATGCTTATAAGTTTTATATGATAAGTTGAAGGATCGGTGAAGGACAAACCTTTTTAAGCTCTTTTCAGAGGTGGAATATATGAATGTCTCTTATTAGAGTGAGTGTTCTGTGTTTTCCACATGTAAGTGTCAGTTATGCAAATATCCCTCAGTGCTTTATTAAGACGTGACAGCAGCAGCCTGGAGTGGTTCCTTCATACATTTAACAAACAGTTTGGGTGCATGATCAAGCATTTTAAAAAGATAACTTGAGAAAAGGGAAAGTGCTCTCAGGCTGTTAACTGGCAGCAATAGTCAAATTTAAAGAGATTTGTTTTTATTTAAAACCTCACATTAATGTCCATCCTGATGCTTGACTGAAGGACTCTTGTGCCATTGAGTGTCCCTCCTTTAGTCACATTAGATCGTCAGATAAAGCTCTCATCTGTTGTTGTATATAAGCTTATTAGTGAATCTTTCTGCCTGTCAAGTATACAAGCACAGAGTGATAAAAAGTTTGGTTAAAATAATTTTGGGTTCAACAGTAGAGAGTATCAAAGTCAAGAGGACCACAAGGATTGTAGCCTCTGCCCAGTGCCGACCAAAGACTTGCAACAAGACTAGATGAAAACTGAAACTTGCAAAGAAAAGCAGTTCACCCTGCTGCAAATGGAGGAGATAATATAATCCTGTAGCTTTAGCACATTTGGAGCAAACAATATGAATGATGACAATCATAGTGAGTTGCTTGCTAGAACTGCAAATCTACCTTTGTCAAAAAATTAAAAAAACATGATAAAATGAGAGGATCCAGACTTGGAGACATTTGTGGGTGCTCCAGCAGAATACCCAGGGGGGTTATGCTTATTTATGCTGGGAGCTTGAAGTGGAAGATATCCTATATTTTTGTTAATTTCTCTCCATTATTCTCAGAGCAGTTTCAGCATTAATGACCAAAACTATATTTCAAAAAAGAAGACAGTTGATGATAATGCCCCACTTAACATTTCCAAGTCTAATGGAGTTACACTGCCTAGCTCAGCCAACCTCTGCTGCTTACTTCCTATTTTAAATTGAGGACTCTATTCAATAAAGACTGGCCTTCCTGGTTTACGCTGCAAGAGATCCCAGAATGCTTTGTGAGTAGCTTGCAGCACAGACCATAAATGCTACTTAGCATAGCAGTTTTTAAAATGTATTGGAATTCTGAAGCATTGGGATTGCTCTTCAGTGGAGATAAGGGAGCTAGCCCAAACCCTGAATAACAGACCCATACCATTATCCCGCCTCCACCAGACTTGGAAATTGTTGATGACTGTTGTAAATACACTTCACTGAGTGCAGTTTTTATTGAACAGAAACAGGCAGTTATACAGGCAGTTACAGAGATGAGAGTTCAGTAGTGCATCTCTACTTGCCATTTTTGTTACTGTTTTGACTGGAAGTCCCCTTGTGGTTGAATTTGCAAGTTGGATACACATTTGTATAATTGTCTCATGCTTAATTTTCATCAAACACGATGTCTACCCCATAAAGTGGCTGTATTGTTCTAAGAAAAATGAACTGACAGTGCACAGCATATTATTCAAAAGCAGGGCATTATATAAATGCTCTTTCCCATATTGAAATTCAGTGTCTCCTATTCAGAGGAAATGTAGAGCTGTAATGTCTCCTCATACTGTGATTATATATGGACGGCTGTTCTCACAGAAGAGACACAAGGGAAAGGAAAGAATATAACATCATAGAGGAAAGATTCCTGTTACTGCATAATGGGATGAGCTTGTCGCTGCCCCATGTATTTATATACTGCAATGTGAAAAAAAAAGAGCTCTTCCACTATGTGCAGCCAAGTGTCTGTGCACATGAATCTCCTGCACAATATACATATGCATAAAATCAGGCTGTTGTCCTTTTTAATGGAGATAATATTGGAGTAAAGATGTTTTTCCTCAGGCTATAATTACAGTAACACAGACAATAAGTTAAGATTGCCATTGAGATTTTCTCACATCTCATCAGAGGGTCAAGCTAGAGGCTCAGCTACTAATTACATCCTCTCCTTCTCCCTGGTGACTTGGTATTTAAATGGCCAAGGACCCCCATGCTATCAGATTAAGTTACACATTGTGTTTATACAAAGATCTAAGGTGATGCAAGAGCACAACTCATTATCTTTAGCATCCAAATAAAAGCAGGTTACTAATTAAAATAATGTTGAATGAGAGAACATTTTCCAATTATCCCACACCATGATCACTTCTAACAGATAATTAGCAGTTTTATCATCAGACTCATCCCTCAGGATTTTTTTTCTTACAGCATGGTTGATAATAAACATGTTACCGTAAAACCTAACACTGTTTTTTTTATCTAGTTATTCATTTAAAAAGTTTTCTGTAACCTAAATAAAATGCTGATACATGTGCTGTTATGACTGCAAGTGCAGCTGTCTCCATTGTATCCTGATAATATTGGGAATTTGCTCTCGTTCATTGTATACTGCAAGCAGCCATTACACTGCTAACAACGAGCTGTGCTACATCGCAATGAGCACAGATTGAATGGGGTTGGCACCACTCTTTACCATAACAACAACTGACCAGTAAAGGTGGATAGAGCAGCTCATGGCTGTGTGTCAGTCACCTTCTCAACAATCACCTATGGCTATGAGTTCAACTACCATATTATAGCTAACGAAAGTGCTAACTCTCCATGATAAAAAACAAAAACAGATCTACATTAACTTTCATTTTTATACCTGAGATTTAGGCCAGAGACCTGATATTAAGATGACCACAGTTACCAGCTGTCAGATTGATATTAATTGGTTTAAAACAATAAAATGGCAACAACAGACCAGCAAAAGTGTATAGAGCAACTTGTTAGCTGTGTGTGTTAACTTCTCAATACTCACCTGAAAGTCTGAAAGTTCAATTACCGTGTTATAGCTAACAAAAAAAACCCCATAAAAACCTGATAGTAATAACAGAGCTGCACAGCTATACAGAAACTCTATTTTGAGGAGTTTGTTGAACAGCAATCGTCACAGAGGAAGTGAGTTTAAATCTTTCTTTCCTCTGGGAGAGGCCCTGTAACAGACTTTGATTTATACAACAGAACTACTTATTATTAATTTGACAGTTTCTTGATTTTCACTCAGTTTTAGGTGCCTGTAGATTTGGATACTCAATTTTACTGGCAGAAGTTTGGTACCAGCAGATGAAACCTGGCAAAGTTATTTATTGTTATTGGTAGATATGAATATTTCTGCCCTATATTTACTACCTAAATAGTTTTAAATATCTGCTTCTGTTGGTTGTAAACATCAGTATATATTCATATACTGTATCTGTGAATAAGGTTGTAGAGTTTTAGGCAGAGCCAACAGACCTTCCTCAGCTAGAGTCTTTGTCTTTGTTCACTTTCATTCCTTAAATTTAAAGCGTGCTCTAAGGACTGAAGTTTGTTTTTTGTTCATCTTTAAACTTGCAAATGTGTTTTGAGGACTGAGGTTTTAAATCTAAACTACATATAATTTATGTATTAGTATTTTTAATGGCATCTGCAAAAATTCAGTATCATGGTTTTGTGGTTGTTACTTTTATCAGCATAATTTGCATGCAAGATTTTTTGAATCATGTAAATCAGCTGCATATTTGCATGCCATGCAAAGTAGTGCAGTAATAACAATTAGTTAGAAAGTAATACAACATTAACATATCCTCATCTGTCATCAAATGGCTCACTCAGTATCTCACTATGGTAAGTGGTTTTCACATATTAGACTGCAGACAGACAACTTGGTTGTTTGGGGGAAAAAATTCATAATTAGACCTCAGATTTAGGCCAAAGTTTCCATATTTTTACTATAAGATCAATCAATCTTTGTTTGTTTGGTGCCAGTTAATAAGTTATCTCAAGACACTTAATAAAAAGAGACCATATTCTCTGCTGTAGCCTGTTATTGCAAAGGCTGCAAAGAAACCAGTTAAGGGTGGATTGACTGAAGTCAAGACTGAAGTCAAAGATAGCTGCAACCCCACTGCCTTGGCCAGTGTCTTGAGTTATAGATAAGTATTAATAGGACTGGAAGGAGTTAATTCAAACAGATTCATTTTGATGACGCAAGGAGCCACACTAGAAGTGGGATGAATGCCAACAAAGTTATGCTGTGTGGCAGCTAAGAGTTAAACTTGTAGAATGGGTAGAGCAAGCAATAAGACTTGACTGGGCGAATTAAAGTGGAAGTGAAAAAAATGAATCTGCAAAAGAGAGAATGATGAGAATCGATCAAAGAAAGCTAACTTATAGTCTTATGAAACATAAAGCAGAGTGAGAAACCCAGCTGCAAAGAGGCAGAACAAACAGGAGCAGCATCTGCAGGTTTCTCTGAAACAGGAAGTTGGGAATTCTTTCTTTTTAAAGACTTTTTACCCAAGAAATCTCCTTTTCTTTTCTCAGCCACTGTTGCGCTTGATCTCGTCTTAAAGTGTACTTGATGTGTTTTTTGGTGTATCAGAAGTAATCCCTCAGAGATTAGCTGCTATATAAGACATGCATATTTAAAAGTGTGATGCACTGATCTTGAAGCATACACATGCATAAAGTGGTTTTCGTAAAGAACATAAAATGAACTGAAAAACGTTGCTGCTGCAGTTTAAAACTTTAAGGACAGAATCTTAAGGTTTTGATGGTAACAGAGAAGAAAGATACTGCAGAGTTTTAAACCTTTCTCCCTCCTGTGTGTCTCTGCAGGCAATTGAAGCCAACCTGGTACAGAAGTCAGCTGGTGGTCTCACTTACATAGCCGAGTGGAGAGGAGGGATCCTTGATCACAAGATGGGCCACCTGGCCTGCTTCTCTGGAGGTATGATTGGCATTGGTGCCGACGATGGAGTGCCAGAGAAGAGGCAACACTATCTGGACCTGGCTGCTGAGATCACACATACGTGCCACGAGAGCTACACTCGCTCAGGTGAGTGGAAATGTCAGAGTGGGAAGAGGCTCTTTGCTCAGAAGGACTGTGTAAAGTTCATGACAAGAGGTTGGATGTGGTTCAGGATGCTGACTGCTCTTGATTTGGATATAAATGTAGAATGACAAGGTGTGGGAGGACAATGACTAAGTGGAGTAGGAGTTATGTTGCAAAGTCCAAAATTTTTAACCATTGATGCAGCTTGGACATAATAATTTCACAATGCATAGAACTCTGTTGAAACTTTGAGGATTTAACGGCTCTTCTTTAGCAAGATTCTACTTTTTTTAGGCTCAACTGACCTCTACCTTGTCTGACCCAGTGGAAATGCTTTTCCTGTTCCCACCTTACAGAGAAGCTAGTATATCTACCTTTATAAAGATGATTGCTGTCTTTCTTAAGAAATGTTTCAAATAATTCATCCTAAACTATTCTTTAGCAGCAAACAATTGTTAAACTACATGATCGTATGTTAACTATGTGCAAAGGTATAGATTCAATATACAGCAAAACAAGGGCGGTTTTATCTCTTCCTACAACAATTGAGCAAAATTGTCCTGGTTTGAATTACCTGTTAGGCATTGACAAAAGTTTATAATGGAAATGGACGCGCCAATTCCACAGGCTCCATGAGCGCACACTGATCACACATTCTTGAGTCAATGCTCTCGTTTCCACTACACTTTCATCTCTAGCATGACCCCAAAGCACCACCCCACTCTGCTCCACTCGAGATAGCTGCCTTATCTCACGCAAGGATGGCTCGGGTAGCCTTGTATCTCGTATCCCCAAAACATCTGCACATTGCAGTAAGGGGTATATTGATTTAAGGAGATGGGAAAACAAAAGCTCACAATCACTGAGACCTCCACCTCCCAACAAATCAATTTGGCTGCAAACAAGCAGATGTACCAATTTTAAACTGGGAAGAGCTGCTGACTAGTTGGAAACTTGCAATGACTTTTGAGCCTCATTGCCTTATGCTGTTCACAAATCTGAAGGAAAAAAAATAGGCACTCTTCCTATTTCGATCCAAATGATTTCCCCAACATTGCACCAGTTTACTCTTGTTACAAAGAGCCAGTGAAATTTTATGGCTCATTATAGTTGTGGTGTACTTTAGCTGTCTCGTTAAGAAAGGTTATGCTGGCGTTGGCTGTAAGAAAATTAAGAGTCTACGATAGCAGTATTGTAAATTAAAAGAGCCTGAGGCATTTTTCATTTTGCCCCGACTCAAGAGGAGAACGATTCTTGGTGGCTTCACCTAAGCAGAGAGACGACAGGACTAATCAGGAGCAGTGAGGAATTAAAGTTCTAACCAGATTATTCTCTTAAGGTGTTACAGCTGCAGGCAGCAACAGCGGACATGGAGGTGTCTCTGTGTTCAATTCTGATAATTACATTTTGGTGAAACTCTTGCAGAATGAAATAAAGAAAGAGCTGAAGAGTTTCTCATATGTTTGTGGGGTTTTTATTCTATAATCCTGATGTGTTTTTGGCAGTTAAGTTTTGTTGTAGACTGTATAAAAATGGATGTAGTTTCAGTGATGTCACAAACTGAATTCTCAAATGGCTTTTAAAGCCCAAAGATGACGGCTGCCATATTTGAAATGCTTACTCTGACTAACTTTTAGCAACTCTAGACACAGGCATTGAGTATTATTTGAAGAACACAGCATAAATACTGGATTTTGAAAGGATTAACTGTGAGTGAAGCCTCTTGCTGATAGACGAACAACTTCAACACACCCAGATTTCAGTCAGTGCTGTCATATCATCAATATTCATGACTCTTGATATAGTTATGTAATACTAAAAGTTAGATGAAAAAGCCTTGTAAGCTTTTATGAGTTAAAACATCAATCCATCTGGGGCTTAGTTGCAGTGGCAGAAGGCCTACCAAGTCAACCCAGACATTCCTCTCCCAAGTGACACTTTCCAACTCCTTCTGGGGGTTCCAAAGGTCTTCCCAGACATCTCCCTCCAGCTGGACAAATGTGTCCAGGAGGCATCATGATCAGATGCCCAAACCACCTCAGCTGACTCCTTTTATTGCAAAAGAGCAGCGTCTCTACTCCTAGTTTTCTACATATGTCCAAACTCCTCACCCTATCTCTAAATCTGAACCCAACCACCCTCCAGAAGAAACTCATTTTGGCTGCTTGTGTCTGCAATCTCATTTTTTCTGTGATTACCCAGATTTCATGACCATAAATGAGGGCTGGGAGGTAAATCAACCAGTAAATCAAAAGCTTTGCCTTCTGGCTTAGCTCCTTCTTCAACACAGCCGACCGGGACAACGCCCGCAGTACTGCTGACCAATCTGCCTGTCAATCTCTCTCTCTCCTTTACCCTCACTTGTGAACAAGACTCTGAGATACTTGAACTCCTTCACCTGAGGCAGAGACTCACTCCCCACCTGGAGAGAGCAATCCATCGTGTTCCGGCAAAGAACCATGGCCTCAGACGTGGAGGTGCTGACACTTGTCCTTTGCACTCAGCTGTAAACCAATGCTTGCTGGAGGTCCTCAGCTGAGGAAGCCAACAGAACCACATCATCTGCAAAAAGTAGAGATGGAATTCACCAAACTGGAAACCTTTCTAGCCCCCACTGCACCTCAAGATTCTGTTTGAAAATCACAAACAGAATCAGAGATAAGGGGCCAACATGCTGTGGTACTGTGTCCGACTTTGCGCCAAGAATGCAGACACAGCTCTCATTTTTTGATTATGCAGGGGCCTGATAGCTTGCCCCATATTCCCATAGTACCCCCCACGTGACCCCCAGAGAGAGATGCAATCCTAAGCCTTCTCCAAGTCTACTTCAGCCTGCCTCAAGTGGACACTTGAAGAACTGCATTTTTCCCCATCTACACAAACTTCAGCTTTCAATGCTGGAGGCTGCAGCTTGTGTTTCGTTTTCTCCCCTCCAGCCCTTATTTGTCTGTTTAGCTCTTCTTGCCAGATAAGAATAGGCAAAGGAAGATAATAAATGGAAAGGTTAACATAGTGATAAAAAGTCCAAAGGCCTTTTTACTTTGGTTTCAACCTTTAAATGAGAAAGAGAAGAAGAGATCTGATATGGTTACTCTTACAGAATGAAGATGTGATGGGGAAAATGCAAGAAATGAAGAAAAAAGAGAGAAATTATCCTCCTGCCCACATTTTTGGAAAGACATGCTTTTGATCTCCTTTCTTTCTTTCTGGCATCAGTCTTTGCCCCTGACAATAATCTTCTCTCCTAATTTCAAGCTTTTTATGCTCTCTCCACTGTTGGGTGGGCTGCACAGATTAGTCCTGAAGTATTCATCACTTCCCTATAAGCTAATGTGACTCACACATAACACGTTCCTCTGATGCGCTGGGAATACTTTTGATCTGCAGGCCAAAAAGGCTTCACTGGCGTTCTCTTTCATAGCCCTCCACCGGGTTTCTGTTCACTCATTAAAGGGAATGGATGGTGCTTAGCGTTCTTGGATTAGCTGGAAAGAGAGAGGGAGACTGTGAGATTTGCTTTTGGATGTGCGTAAAGTGGCTGCTATTTAGCTGCGTCTTAAATACTGATGCCATGACTGCTCTCCTTCTGCTACTGCTCTGGATCTTTGCCATCTTCACAGCAGCACACTGGGGCTGGAAAATGGGAATGTAAGAGACACAGCAGGAAGAGGGAGAAGTTACAGTGGAGAGCTAATAGACTTGTAATGCTTAGCTGGTACTGTTGGGATGAGTGAGTGGATGCACAATAGAGCGCCGTGGAGGGAGAGTCACGATGCATGGCTAAGGCTGTCACTTCTTATTTTTAACTTTAAATACAGCTTAAATTTGGATTAATCCTACCTTCCATTTCTTTTTCAATCTCAGCAGATCAGCCAGTAGAAATCACTCTCCTACCTGAACTGTGGTGACCACAGACACTTCTGGTAGCAGGATAAGCCACTTTGGTTGATTTCAAATGCACGCCCCAAGTTTAGGTAATCAATCAGTTTATTAAGAAGCCGGGTCCTTAATCTTCAAATCCCAGAGAATCAAAATGTAGACCTCCTCCTGTTGAATCGAGACAGTATGGATAGCTGAACTTGTAAGTGTTGCTTTGATAGCAGCTCATCTGCATTGTTGAGTCTATGGGGTTCAGGTCAGGCCAGTTGGCTGGTGAATCAAGCACAGTGACACCATGGTCAGCAAACCAGTTTCCGGTAGTTTTGGCTTCTCTTTGGGCAGGTGTCAAGTCCTGCTGGAAAAGGAATCAGAATCTCTTCAAAGCTTCTCAGCATATGGAGACATAAATGCTCTAAATTCTCCTTGTAAAAGGCTGACAGCATTGACTCTGGACTTTGGACCACTTAGCAACAGTCCAGTTCTTCTTCTCCTTAGCCCCGTTGAGAACAATGACTGCATCTGTGGTTCAGGAGTGGCTCGACACTAAGAACACGACACTTGCAGTTGATCCACTGACTCCAGCCTCAGTCACCTCTTTGTGAAGCTCCCCTAAGTTCTTGAATCTACTTTGTTTGACAATCCTCTGAAGGCTGAGCTCATCCCAATTGCTTGTGCTACTTTTCTTACCACACTTTTTCCCTAATTGTCAGTTTTATAAGAGTATTTTTTTATACTGCACTCTGAGAACAGCCTTCCCTTTCAGCAAAAACCTTCTGTGGCCTACCCTCCTTCTAAAGGTGTCAGTGATTGCTTTCTTGCCTGCTGTCATGTCAGCAGTCTTCCCCATGATTGCAGTTGTGAGATTTCATTTTTTGTGAGCTGTAAGCCGTAATCATCAGGGTTAAATAAAAAAAATCTTGAAATGTTTAACATTGTATGAGATGGATCTTGAATTTATATAATATTCCACCAATTGGAGAGCATTTTCCTTTGATCCACATGTAAATGTAAACAGATCAAAATTAACATAATTATGCAGCAGTGTAACAAACTGGTGCATGATTTGGACCAGAGCAAATGAACTAATGGTGTGACAATGCCCTAAAACTAACATTTTGCTTTACTGGCTCCATTAAAAATTAAACATTAAGAGAAAAAAAGTAGCAGTCTTGGTGAGAAACTTACATAAACACAGTTGTTTGGAGGAGAAATTGTTTTTTTTTATCATCCATATGGTATACTGCAGATGTTATGACAACCTGTTAAATTCTCTCTTCTTTCAACCAAAGAGTCTTGATGACAATATCAACATCAAAAACTAACAACCTTCATAATCAATAATTTTAGAAAAAAATAAACAGGGTTATGAAGGGATCTGCATTATATTGCTCCACTAGACCCGTCTGAAGCCCACAGAGGTCAGTTCTGAGAGGTCCATTTCAACTTTGCAACCAGTTAAACGAATCTTTTTAAATCCTTAGTATGCAAAACTTGTTTCCAATTTCTTCCAAACCTCTTTCTGCTTGATGAGATGGAGATCCAATCTGCATAATTGCTGTTAATAAACTCTGTCTGGGTAATAGAAAATGAACCAAAAATGTTCTTTGGCATGAAAGGCTGTTACTCTATTCCCCAAAGAGCCACAACAAATCTTTAAAGCTAACTTCTACTTTGTGTTTTAAGCAATCTGCGATTCATTAAGAGAACTTGTGGAGGAAAATCAATTGTGTTTTCTGTTGAATTAGTGTAACAGGCATCAACAAGTCAGAGAATTGTTTTGTTCTAAACAGGCAGCCAGGAATGGAGAGCAGAGCGTGGAAAGATCCCTGTGGTGGTTGAGGAATCAGATAGATTTAATGAGAAGTGTTGGAGAGGAGGAACTCTGAGGCATGGAGCTAAAGAATAGACATGCTTTATTTTTGTGCTGGCTATGTTGGAGTTGTGCTGATAATATTTAAGAAATAGTTAAGGTTAGGACCAGAACTTTTCTCCAAGTGTTGGTGGTCTTAACATAGGACATAGAACATTGTTTACAAGAAATGTGTACATGACACCTTTACACATCAAGGGCTTTTTAATTAACAGTAGAGATAGGAGCACTGAAACATGATGGGAAGTACTTAAGCTGTGCAATATCTGACATATTGTAATTCTGATTCTCTACTCTTAAATATAACACGTACATTTGTTATTCTTACAGCCACGGAACAAGGGTTAAATCTATTTGCTTTTCCTAAAATTTCTCACTGAGATATTCTAATAATATTTTATCCTTTCCCACTGGTGTTGACTCTGGAAGTTAGAGAGGGGTAGGAAAAATCAGAGTATTGCTCTAACGCTTGTGAAATAAATCACATTTAATATTTTTGGAATAAAAGATCATCTGTGTCTTTAGCAACTTTAGCACACAGCATTGTTTGATGTGATGCAATCATTTAATCTCCATCCACCCATTTCAGTTAGGACTGATTTTAAGATAAACATCTGTTGTACATCGACATGATTTTTAATTATTTTCAGACGTTCTTTGGCGCTTGAACTCCAAGCGGATGAACTATCCCCTGTAGAGTGCAGACACTGGTGCTACTGGTGTTGGATGAGGATGCCATCTGAGGATCATGGCATAAAGAGGCTGACCACACTGTGAGGTTAGAGGTAGATGGCTGACGATGACACCTTGTAGATTTGGCAATGATGGGGAAACTGAGGGATACTTTCAACCATGTCATGAATCAGCTTCAGCTGGGATTATCCTTCACTGGAGATAAGGAGCCTAGCCCAAATCCTGAAAAACAGACCCATACCATTATACATCCTCCACCAGACTTCAAAGCTGACACAATGCCGTAAGACTGGTAAAATTCTCCCAGTATCCAAAACGTGTGCTTAGATTAATGTGAGTGGAAATTCAGAACTCTTCAGCTATGGCATCAGCAGACGGTTAGCAACTTTTATGCACCATGTGCCTTAGCAGCCGTTGACATCACATGGTCTCCACTGCATGGCTAAGTTGCTGCTGTTCCTAGATGCTTCCACTTTTAATAATATCACTTACAGTTGCCTGTGGAATATCCAGCATGTTCACTGAGCTGGGGCGGAACTAGACGTTAAATTTTCAGGAATAAGTCCAAACAAAGGACAGTCTAGGAGGCCACTTCTCAAGAAATGTATTGCTTATTGAGCAATTGTATGCACATGTTTTTACTCAATATGAAACATCCATCAATTTTCTTTACCACTTATCCCATTTGGGGTCACAGGGGGGCTGGAGTCTATCCCAGCCGTCATTGGGTGAGAGGCAGGGTACACCCTGGACTGGTTGCCAGTTGTATACAGGACTGGCATATAGAGACAGACAACCAGAAATGCTCAAATTAACACCTACGGCCAATTTAGAGTCACCAATTAACCTAATGAGCATGTTTTTGGTGGTGGGAGGAAGCCAGAGTACCCGGAGAGAATCCACACATGCACAGGGAGAACATTCAAACAAAAAGGCTCTGATCAGGGAGCGAACCAGGAACCTTCTTGCGCTAACCCTCTGTGCTGCCGTGCAGCCCTCAATATTAAACACAGATGTTGAATTAAAATGCCAAAAAGCTTTGCATGCTTTGGACAAAAATGATGCAGTTCAACCTAAAACAAATCCTCAGTGTTCTCATTTGTTTTTCAATCTGATTGTGCTGAAAGTGCCATTATCATTCTGAAATAATAAAATACCAAGTTGAAGTTCAATAATTTTCACTTCTGAACAGAATGGAAGAGGATTTCCTGGTTCAGTGTGCACCTTTTCATTATTTTCACTCTTTGTCACTTACGTTGGCCCACCTCGAGTGGCATAAATACCACTTGTAGTCAATCAGATCAGCTTACTTTTGGTGGCATGATTGTTCAAAATCATCCGTGAAAGACATAATGGAAAATTTCACGGGTAAAAAACATGTAAATTTTATATTTTAACTAGAGTTGCACTTAAAATTTAACAGTCTAACTGGACTGTTAGATTTAACAGTCTATCTGGACACCAGACACTGCTTTTGGTCATGTGTTTTCCGTAATTCCCTGTTATCCCTGCTTAAACAGTGATAATGTGTATAATAAAGCCTGTCAGTTAATGTCAGACAGTTAACAGTCTAATACTGTCTTGTTTCTCTTTGTCTTGCTCCATCACTCACACTCCCTCCATAATGGACTAGCTGACCAGGTGGCCCCACTGTCTCTCTCTCTCCCTCTCTCACTCCTTATTTCAAGATGATTGTCTGTTCCAATTGGATGCAGCCACTCACAAAGCCTCAGTGACCTCAAAGAACCAGCTTCCTGCAACAAGGGCCAATTTTCCAAGCGGCTACACATTGGTTGGTTAAATCACAGATGATAAGGAGGGGGAAAAAAGGAATAAGTCCAAGCGGACAGAGCAGAGGACGCAGAAACCAAATTTCAGATTGGTCTTGCATGCCGTAATACAACTTCCACTTTCCAGAGTGTTTCTAAATTAAAGATGCTGCTGTGCTGATGCTCCTGTCCTGACCTTAGCAAGAATAAATACCTTTATGCCATATCGTGAATAGAATCTCTTCGCCATGGGGTGTTGAATAAATGTAGAGATATAATGGAAGAACATGGAGAAATAGAGAAAAAAGAAGCCAACAGACCATCTGGACAGCTGGGAAGGTCTAAAATATTTAACTTCTGCCTCAAGCTTTTTATTTTTATACCACCAGTAATTAAACAGCTTCTGTTCGCTCTGATGTTGTTTGTTTACTTGCAAGAAAACAGAATCCATGAAGTACCCTTCAAAGGAACTTAAATGTAGGATTGTAAAGCAGTGCAAGAGTCAGTCAGCAGGAATTAAAATTGTTTTATTATTATTTTCTCTTTCAGCCACCAAACTGGGACCAGAGGCATTCAGATTTGATGCCGGAGCTGAAGCCACAGCAACCAGGCTGAGTGACAGATATTACATCCTCAGACCAGAAGTCATCGAGAGCTACATGTACATGTGGAGGCTGACGCACGACCCAAAGTACAGAGACTGGGGCTGGGAGGCTGTCGAGGTGAGATACTCCAACTCTGTTTAGATATGTGCTGGATTATCCAGAATCTGTGTGCTGTAGACAGGAGGGGTTGCAGCTGAAAAAGTTGAAAAGTAAACCACTGAGAGTTTTCTCTGTATGGCAGACACTTATCCAAACATGCTTTTAAGATCGGTCATTCTAAAAATAAGCTAAATGAGATTTTATCAGACAGTCCTGGAGTCACCAAGGGATTTATATGTCAAATTAAAGCCAATACAACTTTTAGGGAGCATTGTTGGTCAGAAAATGACTGTGTCATTGTTCATATCGGGCTCTAAGGCAATTTATTTTCCACTTTCTTAGATCAGATGTCTCTGTGCTTTGACTCATAGTAATGATTTACTTTAGCATATGAGGCATATTTGGTTTCTATCTGCCCGTGTAAAGAAGAAAGCCTGGAATCCCTTATCCAGGTCTACACTCCTTCTCACCCACTATGCTCTGGCAGCGAAAGGTGCATCACATCAGGCCCCTAAGTCACTAGCCTGACTCTTCTTCTCTTTTATCTCTCGATGGTTGAACAAATTATCCAACTCCATTCGATCTGCCGAGTCCCTTTGTACTTTCAAGCAAAAGCTAAAGACCCAGCTCTTCAGAGAGCACGATGCACTTTGCTAGACTTTTCTTTGCTGTTGTCTCCAGTGGTAGAATGAGTCTCCCAACTACTGCTGGTTCGCACTGTCCTGCTCTGCCTCTGGGGTTTTTGTGCCTAGCTCTTTGTGAGTGATCCAGCACTTAGCACATTGGTCATTATTTAGTGGTGAAGACAATTTATTTGATGGTGATGATAAGAGGTCTTATGTTAATTATTAGTTGTTTCATTGCTGATGTTTATCAAAAACAAACATAAAAAATACCTTTATACCCCATGTGCATTGCCTCTAACACTGCATCGCAGCACCTTCATCCAAATGGGTTTCAAGCTGTTTCTGGCAGAAAAGATCTTTTCTAGATTTTAGCTTGTGTTAAACCTACTCTCAAATGTAAGCCCCCTATGTCAAAAGCGTCTGCTAAATGACATAGTAACATTGTACTCACTTTTTCCGCTGTGTTTCTGAAACTTCGCTGACCAGCTCTGAAGCTGCAGGCTGCTCGCCCACCTGCCGTCTTTGCAGGCAGTGCCTCATCTGAGTAAAGCATCTGATTGGCCAAGTAGCGTCACATGTAGCTACTGCTAAGACAAGAAAATTTGCGCAGGAAGTAATAGATCGCCGTAATTCAAAAAAGAAAAAAAAAAAAAAAAAAAAGCTGCACAGGTTGAGAGAGTAGTGGTTGTCAGAATGGTAAAACAGGAAAATACTGGTCAGGATTGGATGGCACTTGGGTCCAGTGGACCATCGGTCCACTAATTAGTGACCTAAGCTTTAGGGTTCCTCTTTCACGCAATATAGATTCTGGGTTTAAAAATCAGTTCTTCAGTTCTGATTTCTTTTAGGTTTAAGTGATGGCGACCCTTTGGACAAGGGGAGTATACAATATGTTAAGACAACACAGGGGTTAACCCATTTGGTACCATTTGTTTTGGGTGGTGTGAAACAGCCAAGCCATAAGCCACATGTAACATAGATGATGATTTCCTTATCTTTTGGCTTGGTGTTCATTACTTATTTACAGACAGAAATTGTGTTAAAATCTGTCCTGAGATAATAAATCTAAATGTAACACTACAACCCAGAATCAGTGCCCACCCTACAATCAGAAAACATGACTGACTGTAATTATTTCAATGAGAAGCATGCATTTGTGTGGACATGAGGAGGCACCACTTCTATATCATTTGCTGGTGGAGTTAAACATTATGATTAATTGTTACTTGTCAGTCCATAATACTTAATATTGACACCCTCTGTTGTGTATAATAATCTTTATTTATAGAGCACTTTTATGTCAGCACTACAATCAGACTTGAAACTTGTTTACCTGGAATTTTGGGTGCTATATCAATCTCTCAATGAAGTGCAATGTAGTATAAACTATTAGTCCAAAGGCCATCTGCTGTTGTAAATACTGTGTGAAAGTCTACCCTGTTTAAAGCTGTAAAAATCAGATAACTATAGCGTTTATGCAGGCAAGTGTGGCACAAGGTCCAAGGAGCAATTTCATGGTATATTTAAGTCAGAGATATAGTACCTTGTAATCTTGTAACCTATACTCTGTCTTGGCAGTGGCTTGGCTGATTTTATAAATCGTACTCACCTATTATGTCAAGCCCCTTTAACACCCTCAATTACCCTCAACCAGCTTCTTCGCCTGCACGTGGCACTATACATTAGCTTGTAGATCAAGCAATCCCCTGAGCGGAAGGTGAAGGTTGTGCAGGGAGCACCGTTATTAATGTGGCATCAGACAGGACATTAGCTATAGTAAACTGCAGAGGGCTGGCATGATAGATTTAGCATTAATTTAGTGCACACAGAAGAGGAGAGATCAGGCTGACGAGTTTGACGGGCCTTTAATTATCGGGCACAAAGGTTGAAAGCAGAGCACGACGCATCTCTTAGTTAACATCAAGCATTAACACGTCTGGGTCTTTGTTAATTAGCATGTATAAACCAGGCCTTTGTAGCGGGGGTAATAGTGTGCTAATCCGCCTGGCTAGCTCAGCCACTCTCCATTAGCCCCTGTCAGACAGAGCTTTGCTCGGCTTCAATTGTGTTTGTGGCTGAAACCTTGACATCCCTCATCATTTCCTCTTTCTGTGGATGTACAGTAACTCTGCTGTGGTGGGATTTTCTCTTTCTAAACCATAATGTATCCTAGAAGTAGCTTATGGTCTCTTTCTAATATGTGCTGTGATTTCCTTAGAGACGTCTGTCATTAAAATAAAGCTTTACCAACTGGACTCATCAATAGCAAGACAATCCATGCATGCAACTGGAAGTATTCAGCTGCCTGACTGTTAAACCAATAGAGACTATGCTAACATTGTATTCAAATACTCCCCTTTTGCAGCTATTACAGCTTCCACTCTTCTTGGAAGATTTTCCAGAAGACTTTGGAGTGTTTCTGTTAGAATTTACGCCCATTCATTCTGTAGAGCATTTATGAAGTTCGGCACTGATGTTGGAAGAGAAGGCCTGGCTCACAATCTTCTCTTCTGTGCAGGGCAGTCAAATTCTTCGATACAGAACTCATCAGACCATGTCTTTATAGTCTTTGCTTTGTGCACTGGGGCAGAGTCATGTTGGAATAGAAAAGGGCCTTCCCCAAACTGTTGCCACAAAGCTGGCAGCATAGCATTGTCCAAAATTTGATTGTATGCTGAGGCATTGAGGTTGTCCATCACTGGATATAAGGGCAATAGCCCAAACCCTGAAAAATAGCCACATAGCATTATCCATCCTCTCCCAAATTTCACAGTGCAGTCAGGCAGGTAATTTTTTTCCTGGCATCTGACAAACAGACTCATCCTTCTGACTGCCAAACAGAGGAGCGTGGTTTGTCACTCCACAGAACACACTTCCACTGCTTCACAGTCCAGTGTTGGTGTGCTTTACACCACTCCATCCGGCGCTGGGCACTGGACTTGGTGATGTGAGGCTTGCATGAAGCTGCTCGAGAATGGCATCCCAAACATAAAGCTCTCGCAGCACAGATTTCATGCTTAATGCCAGTAAAAGTTCAGAACTCTTTAGCTGAAGAATCAGCAGTGTTGGCAACTTAAACACACCATGCACCTTAGCAGATGTTGACCGCTCTTGATTTTATGTGGTCTTCTGCTTCATGGCTTAGTTGCTGTCGTTCGTAAATGCTTCCACTTTCTAATATCACTTAAAGGGGACTGTAGAATATCCAGCTAAAATGAAGTTTTACTAACCATCTTATTGCAAAGGTGGCATCCATCAGCTTGAAGTCACTGAGCTCCACAGAAAAAGACATTTAGTATAACAATCTTTGCTAGGAACTTGATTTTATACCCCTGTGGCAAAAGGTCTGATTGATATAGTGTATTGACCTTGTTTTTTGCAGGTGCTAATTCATATGTTCACCTTGTCTCTCTTCCTCACAGGCCTTGGAGCAGCACTGCAGAGTGGAGTCTGGCTTCTCTGGGATCCGTGATGTTTATACCACGACAGACAGCCACGATAACATGCAGCAGAGCTTCTTCCTCTCAGAGACACTCAAGTAGGTCCTTTATTTCTCACCACATCTCCCTGAAACAGATGGCATTTTACAATCTGCGTGAGTAAACCATCATGGAAATAGAGAGTAATGCAGGGTCCATTCTGAGTGCCGGTGATTCATCTCCTCTCCGGTCTTGAGGAGTCATCTGAGGTGGTTTCGTAACACTTTGCATGCAGTATGTAAAAGAAACAGAGAACCGGAGTAGATGGTGTGCAGTTAGTCACATCAATTTTCCCTCCCTCATTCCTGAGTCATGAAGTAACCCAAACAGTTCCTGGAAGCCAAGTTGTATTAGAGCTAGTGATGGTAGAGAGCCTCTGTTTCAGGGTGCAGAGGAATCAGACATCATTAGAATCACCAAACATACTGGCCCACTGCCTTAACTGTGTAACACTAGATGTAGATCCCCTCAATAAAGAGACAAATCACAACAGAAGAATCTTAACTTGCAAATAATTTAGCAATACTAGATTCAGTTTGTAAAGCCTTCTTGTGTGTTCTGTTTGAGTGTTTAAAGAGTAACGGTAGTTTTATTTAAAAATTGGTTCATTTAAAAAAAAAAATCCTTTTAAATAAAAAAAAAATGTCCGAATTCCTCACAGAATTCCTCCCTTCATTCAAAGTTTTGAAAGCAGCAGAGCCAAGCTGAAGTGTATGCAATAGCACAACCTCTACTAAAACAAATATAGATTCTAGGTTTTAGTAAGGATAACACCATCAAAATGAAAGATATAAATCACTCAGCTTAATTGATGCTGCTTTGTTGGTTCTTCTCAGCTAGACTCACAAAGTTATGATCAAGTTTCTGACCCTGACAGCTTGGCAATAACAGTCCCTTAACTTTTAAAATCACTAAAACTGCTTATTTTATCCCTTTAAGAGCTGAATGCAACAGTCAGAAGTGCTACATATCAGCTGCTCTTTCTGCTGCTGATAGCAACAGAGTTCAATCTGAGTTTCTGTCAAACGTGTCTAAAGTCACAGATGTTTCTTAATACGTTTCCAAAATTAGACACTAATTATCGCTTTTATGGCATCAACTGTGGCGATGTAGAGAGTGGCTGTTGTAAAAGACAGCTGAACTATAACAGTACAGTGAAGAAACTCTGTGATGCTAACGATTGGCTTTGGATTTTTCAAATTTTGACTAGAAATGCAGGGTATGCAATTTCTGCCAATATCCCATATGCCAGGGGTGCCAAACTTTTTCCACTGCAGGCTACATACAGGAAACCATAAGGATGGTGGGGCCACTTTCCTCACCTCACCTTTATGATATTAAAGTTAGTAAATCCAGTATAATTGAGGTAAGGTGTTATGTGATTTTAGATTGGATATGCTTAAATAATGTCCAGTTAATGACTGACGAGGCAAATAGCCAGTCATTTCAAGGATTTTAAGGTGGCTAATTAGATTTCAGGGGAGCCCTGGTTTGCCTGGTCAGAATGAGAATGAGAAATTGTCCCAGTTTTGTCATGATATAAAACATACTCAAAAAAATTATTCTTGCAAAATGTTTGTTTACAGAATTAGCATGGTAGCATTAGCTAGTGCTGAAGCTAAGAAGTACACTACAGTAAAGCACAAGCTTTATGTTCTAATGTGGGACATTTTTCATTTCATTTTTAGAGTGTGGGCAGCTTTGACCATTGGATGATTGTTTGGAGACCCCTGCCATATGCCAATATTTATAAAATAATTTTTGCTGATGCTGATATAAATATTGGGGGTGGGAGGGGCAGAGTCAAGCTTGACACATGTTGACACATTATGTGTCACTTCGCAGTCAAGCTCAAAGGCATTTCTTTAGTCCAGGCCCCTTCACACCTGGAGACCACCGGTGGTTTTCAGGCCCTTGGAACACCTGCAGCGCGGCAACCCTACGACCTGCCCAGATGATAGCCTAGGCAGAGCTTACTCACCATATCCACCTTATTCCACCCTAAAGGTGTGGACTCTGTTTTTTATCAAAGGATTATTTTCCCATGCCCCACGGCCAGGGTTGTGTCAGTCCTTCTTCCCACCTGGTGGTGCCCAAGGCAGAATACTTGCCACAACTATGCCTCAATTTTTGGCCCGAACATGTCTAAAAGTTCTGCACAGTATGGCTATTATTTTTCATCCATAAAGTTTGCTGTGCGCTATGTTGCGGGGCAGCCAATATACCAGTATACCATATACCAGTATGCACTGGCATGATGCCATGACTGCAAGGGCAGCCACAACTATGATATTTTATGTTTTCCAAGCGATTGCTACACTGCTGGCAATAACATTTTTGACAGTTTTTCTTCCTCTTTATTTCATAATCCTGCATTTAAAGAAAACGGGGTTTAGTGTCTAGGGATTAAACCTTTGTGTCCTTGCTCATTTAATTAAAAAACTCTTTAGCTCAAGACAAAAAGTGACAAGTGGAGTTGGGCTGCACATAAATGAGCCTAAACAATCTTGCTTTTTCCAGTGATACCAAAAAAGTTTCCCATTAAGTGTCCTGTGATAGAACTGATACTCAGAAACCAAAAAAAGATGCTTACAGTAAGTCTAGGTTTTGACAAATAAATGTTTTCCTGTTCCCTCAGGTATCTGTACCTGCTCTTCTCCGATGACGACCTCCTCCCTCTTGAGGACTGGGTCTTCAACACAGAGGCCCATCCGCTGCCCATCGTCCGTACGAGCTGCCTGCAGGATGAAATCACACAGGACAAGACGGTCTCTGAATAAGACCGAACACAGAGACTTTTTGCACAGTTCAGGTGCAAACACAGAGTCACACAAATATCGCAAACACCAATTTTAATGCAGGTTCAGAGTCTCTTCAGGAGCTTGTTATGGACTCTCAAATTCCTTTCCAGTAAAGGATGTTGTCGTTTTACGCTGTGATTGTATATCCTTTCGCCGGGTTTTACTTCCTGCTGGCACTTCTTTTTTGTGGACAATCAAGACAAACATGACTTTCATGAAAAGAGCACCTTTTTCTTTCCTTCTTTCCTCTGTGAGGAAACCAGTATAACTTGCAGACCCAAATGTACGGGAGGAAGGTTGAACTACGGGCCATATTGTTAGAAAGAGAGAGAAACGTATAGAAAACCACTTGAGTTTTGCTCTTTGAGTTCATCGTTTTGTTAATCTTTGGTGATGAATGATTTCCTTCTTTCTTGTCATGGCATTTTTTCCTTTGTGAGTACACTCTTTGACCAAAGGTTTCTTTGCATTTCTATTTCCCTCTTTTTTTCCACTAATGTGTTTCTGGTGAGATTTGACTGAAGGTAAAATTTCTAAAAGGGTTGAATTGTAATGAGTATTGATTAATGTACAGACAAACATGAAATGTGATCCTCGAAGCCACCTCCAAACTAACGTTGATGTCATGTTTCTTACTGAAACAAGCTTGAATGAATTTTTTCAAGTGAGGAGGTGTCAGGAAAGTGACAGTGTCTTATGCATCCAGGGACCATTTGTTTAAAAAACTGAAGTTGGGTTGTGTTTCCTCTGTATGCTTGGGTTATTTTGTGAATAGGGCGATGTTTTCTCAGTCCTCTCAGCCTTTAAAGTCAACGTGACAAATGTTCTGTCAGTTCTGTGGCTGTATCACACACACAAAAGGAAAAAGACCACATTTCCGAGCCGACTTCAAATGAGTTTTCCTGCTTCTGTTGTACTTTCTCTGCCTTTTACATGTGAATCCATACAGCTGCCAATACTGATGTTAAAGGCTGTAAGCCCGAGAGCCGACTGCAGAGCCGAGTTTTCATTTTCATCACTGTTCTTTTCATCACCGCTGTCCTGCACAGTTGTGGAGCGAATGTGCTGTACATACAGATGAAGTGAGTGAACCCTGTATGAGCTTGTCTTGATTTGATTTTGTGATTTTTTTTCTCTCTGAACTTCAGTGGTTATTTTTTCTGGGTTCTCTTTTGATTTGCTTCCCTCAGGTGTATCAGTAAAGAAAAAAAAAATAACTAAAAAGTTCTGATTTTAAGTCTAGTTATTGCTGATATTAATTATTGTTATTACTTATTCTTACTGTTTGATTTAACTTTCATTGTTGAATATTTTTCAAATACTGATAAAAAAGACCTGTGCAACTTTGTACATTTAAACAATCATGCTTGTTGTGTGTTTTTTCAACTGCCTTCTTTCTTACTTAAAGGAACTTTCTTACTGGTTATGAAAAAGTTTGATTTACACTCAACTGACAATCAGTAACATATCACAACACCAGATTCACAGTATTATTCTGACATGCTTTTTAATGTTTTTTCTCAATGGGTTTTTTAAAGGTGACATGTCATACCCCCGCTCTGCCTTTTAGCACAGCCCCCCTGCAGTATAAATGACACATCTGTGTCAAAATATAATATGGATCAATAAAAATCAAAAAAATAAAAATAGAGACAAAATATCCTTAGGTTTAGTTTAGTCTACACCCAAGTCTGGGGAATGTAAAATTGCCTGAATTGATTGGTTAAGATTTCACACTGTGGTAGTTTTATATCTGGAGTTGTATTCAAACATCCTTTTAAGATAAATGAAATGATAAGTGAAGAGTAGCCTGTTTGAATATGTCTTTAAAAATGTATAATGTTCACTCAGCCCTGGCATGCATCCCAAAAAAACAAAAAAAACAACAAAAAACTAAAACCAACACTAAAACTAATGGAAACTAAACTAAATTAAGCATTTTTGCAAAATAAAAACTAAACTAAACAAACAGACCAACAGTAAAAACTACTTGAAACTAAACTGAAATTAACACAGAAAAGGAAAACGAAATAAAAATAAGAACTAATAAAAAATCCCAAACTATTATAACCTTGGTGGGGATAAGTGGCAGGTATTATTATGGCGACATTAATTTTGATCCAACGGTGAGCACAAATTATAAACAGACCATCAGATTTCATGTTTTGAGGGTCAGTAGATGCTCCAAATAGCCAATATGTGTTAAAAAAATTCTAAAATGTGGATTTCCATGATATGTCCCTTTAAAACACATTTTAAAAAGTTTAGAAACGTTTAAAAATGTGCAATGTCTTTGGTGAATAAACTCTATCGTGATGTAATCATGCACTTGAAGGGGTAGTAAGGCCGACAGCAGGATAGGATACCCCCCCCCCCATGGAGTCTAGACACTGGTGCTGGTGGTGGAAAGAGTAGGATAAAATGAGGAATGGACTTCTGAGGAGCTGAACCTGAACTCCAATGAGATATAATGGAGGTGGCTGGGGTGGAGGTGAGGAGGACAGATTTTGAAACACGACAGCAGCAGGATGACTGGATCAAGAGAGGTCACTGTAGAAAGGGACTGGCTCAGAGCTTAAGCGAGTAGATGCCCATACCTGCTGATAACCAGAGCAGGAAAAAAGTGGACGCACGTGAGAGTGAGTGATTATTAATGAATGAAAGGATGAATGGAAATGACAGTCTTCCCATTAGAACTTACACTAAGCTTCCTTAGAATAAAGTCAGTTTAGGAGTAAATACAAGGATTTTATTTTCATTCTCTGACGACAAATGTAAAAAATATACCTTTTTCATGAATATAAAATATGTTCTAAATTTTTGGTGCAGTAACTAGTTCATAACAAAGGCAGAGAAAGGAGCACTATCAAACCTCTTAAGTTCCACAACCAAAAAGGATTTATGAAAAAAACTGAAAAGTCAGCACTCTCATGTGTCCTTTAGAGTCGTTTTATTGCTGGGTTGGCAGTGTATAGGCCAGGAAAGTTACTAGTTCAAAAGTGCTCGTTTCCTGTTGTACAAAAGTGACCGTGATAAATGATACTGCCTCCGCACCGACATCACACAACAGAAGAAAAAGCGTCCTTTGCTGATTAAAAAGACATAATAGTAATAAAATTGTCATATTTGTATGACTAATTCATTTTTTATTGTTAAAGGTATTCACACAATTATAATAAAACTATTTTCATATAACGATTTTAAAGCAACACTATTAAATTTGGTTCCGTGCGTCGTGGCGCCCACTGAAGGTCTGTCATTGTAAATGCATTTTGCAAAATAGTGCTAGCATCGCCGCAAGGAGAAGGAAAGAACGTTTTGTTGTAAATTGGGTTAATTTATTTGTGTGCAAACCTTTGACCTAACTTTGGATTAGATGATTTCCTGTTGTCATTAAAGCTTCAAACCATGAAACAACAATGACAATGATACAGCTTAACTTACTGTCACAAAACTCTAAAACCTGCAGAGATGCAACCTCTGCTAACAGATTTTAACCGTACAAGCACTGGGGCAGATTAGAATAAGTACTTACTGTGCAGAAGTTTAACATTGTCACTGCAGCATACAGTGCCTATAAAAAGTTTTTACCTTTTATTGATTTTATAAATCAATCATGGTCAATATAATTAAGCTTTTTTTAAAAAAAAAAAAAAAAAAAAGGTTAAAAAAAAAAGGTTTCATGTCAAATGTGAAAACAGATTTCTACAGAGCAATGTCAATTTAATAGAAATATGTAATGTACCATAGGTGGCCTCCAAAGGCCAAAGTGACATAGTGCTAAAAGCAGGTAACTGTGGTGCTCTGTGGTAAGTGGGTATGCACCATTTTCACTCATCAAACTATCAATCTTCAAACTATCAGACTGACTTTTAAAGTATTAATTTTTGTGGGGGAAAAGTTTTATTTTGTTTCTTCAAAGCCTAAAAGCTCTGCCTCTGTGTATATGGCATATTAGTTACAGCGCACTGTTAAAACAGCCCTTACAGAGGGAGAATTTTTATCTAAAAAATAAAGAGAGGAACCACTTTGTTTGGAAGAGACACCAAAATCGACACAAATGGAAATGGACAAACAAATGGAAAGTTCCTCACAGAAACTTAACACTTTGAATCTTTTTATCGCCAACTTTTGACTTTTTAATTTGCAGGTTTAAAGGGGAAAAAAACCTGCAGTGAATCACAAAAAGGAAGAAAGTGAACTCATTTGGAACTCGCATTTGTTTTGGCATTTGCTTCCAGAAAGTTCATCTCAGATTTAATTGAAGAGGGATGTCTCAGGGTTGTGCAAAGTTCCAGCAATCACGACCAGAAAATGACAAATGGGGTTTACATCTCTCTCGTGTCAGGCCAACAAAGCAAGATTTAATGTCATCCTTCTCAATGAATTTCCTCTACCTGGCATCGTCTGAATCCTAATTTCTCTGTGACAGCTTCTGGTGATTTTTTTCTGGCTTTTATAATCAGACATTGTTGACATTTCATTGTGATGGCCAAAAAATGTTGCTTAAAAGTCATGAATCTGGGGGCATTATTTTCATAGTCACCTTCAAAAGAGCTGATGCAAAGGTGTGTAAGTTTAAGTGTTAATGCTAATGAAGCACTGTTGAAATATGCTTTCCTTCAGCTAAGTGATGCTAATGAAAAGAAGGCTAAAAATAAAGAGCCAGATCTGCACACAAGCTCTCCTCAGCTACAGAGATGTTAAATGGGAGATGTATGAAGCGTCTATTTCAATGCACCTGAGACTGAGAATGAAGGACAAACACTACAGGTAAACAACTGTACTGTCATTTTGTTCTTCCTCATCCTTAATTCTCTCACAAGCCTGAGGAGGAGACAGAAATGTCCAGGCTGCTGTCTGCCTTGTCAGGACCTGGCATCAATTTATAACAGAGAGGGAAGAGCCGTCACTGTCTTTCTGCCACAATCGTCCTCCAGACGTCCCAACAGGGGCGGCATTTTAATCAGGACAAGCTGGCATGTGAGACATGTTGTATAATCGAATTTTAAAGCACTGTTAACAGCACAGTAATTGAAGGCTAATATAGAAAAATTCTGCCTTGTGTAAGTTCCTTAACCTTCATTTATACACTGGATGATAGTTTAAATCTGACACTGGGGCAATAAAATAAAATAAGCAATAAAGAAAATTCTTGGCAAAAATGGCTGCCTTCTCCACATGAAAAATGCTTTAAAACAGGGCTTCTCAAACTTTTCAGCCCACGAACCCCCAAAATAAAGGTGCAATATACCAGGAACCCCCACTGTACCTGAAGGTGGTTGAACACAGCCACGCACGTTCAAAAGTATGTGCAGACAAGGTCGCCCATAAGGGGGGATAAATGGGAGAGCTTTCAGGGGTTCGGCCAAACTGGGGGCCCATGGAGTCAGCAAAATCATGGTCCATTGTAAAATTAATCTGTGATAACCATATTTATTTATTGATAACCTGAATAATAACCACTCTTATCAAAGCAACAAATATTGTTTTTATTCATTTGTGCTGTACTGTATAGCCATCTTAAAATGTAAATCCCTTTTTGTAAAAACAGACTTGAAATGGGTTAAAAATTGCTAAAATAGGTTAAGAATGGCCAAAAATTGGCAGGAAAAGTTGGTGAAATGGGACTTTAAAAGAATCAGAAATGGGTTAAAAGTGGCAAAAAATAGATATATGTGGCAATTATGGGTAATAGTTGAAAAAATGGAAATAAAAAGAGGTGGAAAGGGTTTAAAAGTGACAAAAAAGTCTTAAGAGTGGTAGAAATGTGCAGAAAGTGTGGTGAAATGGGATTAAAAGGGGGAAGAAATGGGTTAAACTGGCAAAAATGGGCATATCAAATTGTGAAATGTGGTTAAAATTGGAAAAAAAAAATTGGCAAGAGAAAGTGGTAGAAAGTTTAAAATGACAATAATGTCTTAAAAGTGGAAGAAATGGGCGTAAAAGGTGGGGAAATTGGATTAAGAAGTGGCGGAAATGGGATTGAAGTGTCAAAAAAGTGTTGAAAGTGTCAAAATAATTGTTGGGATAAAGTGATGAAAACAATTTGCACCCCTTTGTTTAAAAACAAAATTTGGTGTAAAGTGCCAAAAATGGGTAATCGTAAGCAAAAAATGGCACAAATTGTGCAAAATTGATGAAAAGTGGAAAGTAATAGGGGCAAAACTGTGCAGGAAAAGGGGGTAAAAAGTGGCACAAAGAAATACTTTAAACATTAGAGAGACAGTGAGAGTGTGACCCCCTCTCAGTTTCTCGGGACCCCCTTGAGGGTTGAGAACCACTCTTTTAAAGGATGGTGTTTTTGGAATGTTGTTTGACAACGAAAACAGATCAGTGTTTGGTCCGACCAGTTACGTCTTTTTGCTAAATAATAAATCTCTGCTGTTAGCTGTGCTGAATGTCAGCATTGAATTGATTTGGAAAAAAAAAAAAAAAGATCTGCTATTGACATTTGTTTGTGCCCACATTATTTGCCCATGGCTGATGTCTTTCAAATACCCAATACTGGCCAACACTGATGTTAAAACAGTGCATCTAAGCATAGAAAATATTTGCTTTCAAATGCCTTTTGCTTGCTGAAATGAACTAAAAATCTGCAACTCAAGTGAAATAACTGAGGTCTTCAAGTTGCAAGTATGTAACTGTTGGTGAGATTATTCTATCAGTGGTAGCAAACTCAGCAGGGGTGTATTATAAAGAATATTTGATAAGAGGCACTTTTTGCCACATCACCTGTGCCTATGCCAGAACAACTGTGGACAAAGTAAGACCCAGTGAGATCGCACATCTGTTATCTTAGGATAATTTTAAGGGCTTTTAGATGTACTATTTTACACTAAAAATGCACTCTTATGTATATTTATTTACATGCCATAGCATCTGTATTATGTAATGCAGGTCCATAATGTAAGTCTGGTGTGAAGTGGACATTTCTAAAAGATGGTTAAAAATTGTTTCAAACATATTTAAATGGCTGTCAGTATTTCGTCCCCATCGGTGTATGTGAAAGGATCAGACGCTGGAAAAATAAAATAAAAAATCGACCAACATTTGACTGTTTGATTCACATATATGCCTACTGATGCATGCAGGCCTTAAAGTTAAAGGAGCTGTAGATAAACACCACCAACACCACTTTAAAATGCAGACTTGTCTGACATTAAACATTTCTGACATTCAGAGAGGAAAATGCCAGAGCAGAAACGGCAGATAGAGATACAAGCAGCTTTACTTTGTCTCTGATGAAAAAAGCAGTGAAGTGACAGGTTCAGTCTCCTTATCCTCTCTCCTAAATCCACCTACCACCACCTCTGGATAAAATCACAGACTTCACTTCAAAATCCTTCAGATGTATTCTGGGAAAACAATGTCATCTCACGCACTCCTCAGATAAACAAAACAAAAGCTTCTCACCTGAAATGTCACCATCTGACAGGGAAAAGTTTCATGTAAGTGAAGAACTTCACACATCATTTAGTGAGTTGGAAATCTCATGCCTGCAGTGATTTAGTCACATTATTAAAGGTAGTGAACATCTCATTTTCTGGAATGACACTCTTCACATTAAGACTTAATTTTAAACTCCTGCTCCCCCCTCCTCCTCCTCTTTCCTCCCTCCCAGGTCCTGCACACCTTCATGCTTTGTTAAACAGACTTATTTTCTCTCAGGGTTTCTGCTGTAGAGGAAGGAAAGGGAGATAGAACAGAGGGATCTGAGGATAGTTCTTTTGTTCTGCCTGTAACAGATGCTCAACTATGTAATTGTTTGGGGGGGGGGGGAATATCAATATCTGCACTTTCACTGCAGTCTTAAAATGTATCTTTCAGTTAGTCATCTTCAGGAATTAAGCAAGTTGTAAATTAGTTCTCCAACCTCCTCCTGAGCTTCTGTTTGGAATGTATTTCTAGTTTTTTCCCCAAGTATATCGGATCAGTAGGACCTGATAAGCTAAAAATCTGCCTCGTCTCTGAACAGGAATACGTTTTTAGCTAAAATGATGTCTGGAAAACTGCTGAAGGTGTTTCTGCAGAAAATACAGCCCTAGTTGGCAAGTTGTTTAGATGTTGGGGTCTTAAGTCAGTAAAAAATGGTGTCAGTCATTGAGAAAGGTGTATTCATTTTTCTTGTTTTTTTGGTGATAAACCACAAGGACTTTTTAAGCCAGGTATGAGCAACACTTCCTCCACTTCCTGGGAATTTTTGTTGAAAATTTGCTTGAAAAAAATCATCACAAATTCCCTAAAATTTCAAAGAAATATTCTAATTTTTTTGTGAAAAGTCTTAAACATATTTTTAAATTACCCATAAAAAGTACCACACAATTTCTATAAGTATTCCCCTAAAAGTTTCCGTCAAACTTTATCATCAGGCTTAAATGTTCCAATAAAGAACCCAGGTAAAATCCTGAAAATTTTTAAGCAAATTCCCAAAAATTTCAAGCAAACTCCCCTTTAAATTTCTAATAAAAATTCAAAAAAATGTACAAATACATTCTCTGAATTTCCAAGATGATGATTATGAAAAAAATACTAGCATCCAGACAAAATTCTTGAAAACTTCAATGGACGATACCTTAAATTGTCAATCAAATATCCCTAAGAATTGAAAATAAATTTCCAGTTGCCAACGAGAATACCTAAAACTTCCAAAGCAAATTATCTACCAAAACTTCCAATTAAACTCTCCAAAAAAAATGCAAATATTTTTGAAAATTTACAAGCAAATTCCCCAAAATATCCAAACAAATTCCCTGAAATTAACAAAAAAATCCACAAAATTACAAGAAATTCCCCTTAACATCAAATCCCCTAAAATTTCCAAAAAAAATTCTTGAATATTTCAAAGGACAATGCTTAATCTCCAAAGAAATTCCCATAAATTTACGAATAAATTAACCAAATTTCCATGAAAAAAACTAGATTTCAAACAAATTCCTCCAAATTCAAATCAAGTCCCTAAACCACAAATACATTCCCCCAACTTCCATTAAAAGCATGAAAATAACTTGAATTTCAAAACATTTTTCCCCCAAACTTCCAAAAATATAAACATACTGTATTCCAAGAATTTCCTTGAAATCCTTCCAAAAATTGCCCAAAAACATCTAGCAAAATTCCCTAAAATATCCATGCAAACTCCTGAAAACTTTTGAGCAGTTCTCCCAGCATTTCAGGCAAATCTTCGATTTCAACATTCTTGACAAATATCTCAAAAGTTTGAATACCAGAAATTATAACTGTGTTGTAACAAGCCAAAATGTTATGTTCTATAAATGCAGGGACCCAGGAGGCTAATTCAACCCTTTGATACTCAACCTGTGGCTCCTGATCCACATAGGGCTCTTGTCACTAGTTGCGGCTCTTAAAAGATGAACATTATGAAAAAAAGTAGAAAAACTATGATTGCAGAATTGTTTCAATTCTTTGTGGCATGACCTTTTTAAGGTCATGCCACAGCATCTTTATCCGATTTGAGCGTGGACTTTTTTTTTATGAACTGCTGTGCTAATTCTACGCCAGATGTAATGGTACGCACTCCTTCCAGAAGGTCCAACTTTTGTTTTGTCAGTCCACAGAATATTATACTGACAATCTTGGAGATCATCAAGATGTTTTTTTTTTGTCAAGTGTGGGTATGCCTTTGTATTCTTTTTGGTCAGCAGTGGTTTTGGTCTTGGATTTCTCCTATGGGTGCTATTTTTGCCCTGTCTCTCTCTCTCACTGCTGGATCATGAACACTGACCTTAACTGAGTCACGTGAAGCCTGCAGGTCTTTAAATATTATTCTGGGTTCTTCTGTGACCTCCTGGATGAGTTGTAAATGTGCCATTGGAGTAATTTTTGCTGGCTGGCCACTCCTGGAAAGGTTCTTCACTGCTGCAGGTTTTCTCCATTTGTGGATAATGGCTCCCACCCTGGTACACTAAAATCCCAAAGCCTTGGAAATGGCTTTGTAACCCTTTTCATACAGATAGATGTCAATGACTGCTTGTTTCTCTTCTACTTTGAATTTCTTTAGATTGTGGCATAATTTGTCACATTTTGAGATCTTTAAGCCTGCTTCACTTTGTCTAACAGCTTCTATCTAAGGCATTTCTATGTTCAACAGGTCTGGCAGTAATCAGGTCTGGCTGTGGCGAACTCAGCTTTCCAAAAAAAGTGATTAATAAGGGAGGGCAGTTACTTTTTTTTTTACATAGGGCCAGACAGGTTTGACAGCTTTTTTCCCTTAAAAATTGAAATCATTTAAATCTGCATTTTGTATTTATTTGGGTTATCTTTGTCTAATATTAAAATTTGTTTGATGATCTAAAACACTGAAGTGTATTCTAGTATTTTATGTGTTGCGGTAAACTACAGCCTGAGGTTTATCTGGAACAACCTAGCAGCTCTCTCAGATTCTGATAAATTAATTTTGGGGGAAAAGCCTGAAAGCAGTGAAACTGATGCATTTGATCGAGGAGAGACTCTGTAGTCAGTGTGACAGACTCGTACTGAATGTTTGGTCTCACATAACATCCTTGACTCTAAACAGTGTGCACACCAGAAAGGGAAGAATTAGAGTAAATGAGTTTGTCTGGTTGATTGTAGAGTGAGTAGAGTTTAGTGTATTTGATCAGCACAGACACTCATAATTGGAACGCACTAATCCACACTACCCATAGTGCTTTGTCTCATGCCATTATCAAGTTTTATGATGATTAAAACTTTAATGTAATTATTAACTAGACTCTGATTCAGGAAAATTATGCTTTTTGTCGAGACGTGCTGACATTTAATATTTATATTTAATCATACTTTCTAATTAGATTGCTACTTCAGTTATGAGTCTTGCTGGTGGACTTGATGAAATGTCTCCGCAGATCCTGGCTGACTAAGTGAAGAAATGAGTCTACACAGTGTGCTTTGAGCATAACTGTCTGTTTCCCTTCTGGTCATGTGTGTAATAGTGTACATGGATTTACAAGTGTGCTGTGAACAGATGCCTCGGCCCTCATACAGAGTGCCTTGCAGCTCCACTACAGGCCTGTCAGAACATCCTGTGCAGCTCTGCACTACTGAAACTTGAAGGTCCGCCAGGCCAGCCTCATCTGCTGCCCCGACACCTTGTTAGCGCCCGGAAGGGAGAACAACTGCATAATCAGCTGCTAATACTTCTAAAAATAACACACAGGCTGCCCAGGGGGTCAGGAGAGGGAGGGCTGAGAATCTGTAGGTAGACAGGATGCAGAAATCCATAAACACATTGTGCAGAAATGTTGCTTTGTTGTAGTTTCACACATTTATGCTTGAGGCTGTCATTCATGAAGGTCACACCAGAGAACAGGAGAGTGATGATAAAGCTGCGTATAAAAGGTGGAGTTTACTGAAAGCTGTGAGAGCTGTGAAGCTGTCCATACTAAGATGCTGTAGGCCTTCCTCTATCAGGGCTTACAGAGTTGTCAGGGTATAAAGTGACCTGTTAGAGACATAAGCAAACTTAACAGGCTAACAGGCTATTGAGATGCTCTCCTTGAGCCAAGAGGGAGACAGAAAAAGAGCATGCTCATGCAGAGGAGGTACAACATGAAAAAATGGGAAACTTATTCATGCCATTTTTTAAAGCAGCCTATATTATGTTAATGAAGATGACCACCTTCAATGCATAACAGAGTGTTCTCCTCACGAGTGGATTACTGAGGGGGTGACACCGATGGAGGGGAATCATTCTCATGAATGTAATGATTTTAGTGGAGGTGTTTCATAAATGTAAAGAAAAAGGTAATTGCACTGTCAGTCTACCTTTATAAGGTCAATGATAAGATGAAGCCTCCTGCTGTGTTTGAGTGACTCGTCAGCTGTTTGGCTGACAGCCAGCACGTGTGAATCAGACTTGAACACAATGTAATTATACTGTTTTCAGCAGGTTTAGTGTTGTTTACATTAAACCACATCTGCTCACATCAATGGTTAGCATGCCATGTGCAGACATCTGCTAAATAGCACTTAGCATGAAGTGCAGCTACAGCTGACAGGAAAGGCGGTAGTGTGTGTTTAATCACAAAGGAAAATATTTAAATAAATAAATAAATAAATGTGGACTGAAGTGTTTTGTTGAACTGTAATAATAAATTGTTTAATTGCTCCTTTAAAGGAAAGAAAGTCAGTAGGAAACTACTAAAGCAGCCTTTTCTAAACTTCAGTATGTTGTGGCCCATTTTAATCTCTTGGGCCCCATCATAATTTTGTTCAAACATGAGATTCAAATGTTTACTTGTTATTTAGCATATAACAATATTATTGGCATGAATTAAAATTTCTGCTGCTATTTACAAACAATATTTTGGCTACAAAAAATCTGCCTGTATCAGCTATACATATGGGCCATAAAAACAAATAAGTTAGTGGAGTTTTAGGCTGGACCAACAAACGTCCTCAAGCTGAGGTCATTTTCTTTATTTATCATCATTCCTCACATTTTAAACCCCACTAAGACCTGAGCTTATGTTTGGAACACATTTCTCCTATGTATCTGGGATCAGTAGGACTTGATAAGTTTAAAAGCATAGCCTTATTTTTGAACAGGAATTAGTTTTTAACAAAAATTATGGCTACAAAACTCCTGAAGGCCCTGTTCCAGCAGAAAATACAGCAGTGGATAGGTTTTATAGAACTTGTGTTTTCACTGTGTGTTAAGTTACCAAAGGATTTCTTTGAAAATTCCTAGTATATTTATTTTTAAAACAAACCTTAAAAAAAACTAAAATTTCTATAATTATTTAAAAAAAAACAACAAAAAAAACATGTAATTTCCTGACATTTTTGGGCAAAATCCCCAAAATTTCAAGCTAACACCCCCTAACATGTCTTTGTTTTTAAAGATTATTTTGGGGCATTTTTTCCTTTATTTGAAACTACAGCTGAAGATGACAGGAAACGCAGGGGGAAAGAATGCAGGAAGACACCAAACATGCAGCAAATCCGGTTATCAATCCCATCCCAGTGTGTTGAAGACCAAAGCCTCTGCTGAATGCCTGCTCTACTCACTGAGCTACATCGGTGCCCAATGGAAAATTTCTCATCAAATTCCCCAAAATTAACGAATACATTCCCTGAATTTCCATGACAGGGGTGAATAAAAAAATTCAGATAAATTCTCTAAAATGTTCATGAAAATGCTTAAACATTTCAAAGGACACATCCCAAAATTCCCAATCAGATTTCCAAAGCTTTTCCAAAGCAAATTCCCCCCCAAAAATTCAAAGCAAATTTCGCTAAATTACAAATACACTTCCCAAAGTTGCATAAAAAATGCCAGAAAATTTCCAAATATCCTCTAACATTCAAACAAATTTGCTAAGTTCTCATGCAATACCTATAAATTTCAAAACAAATTTTCCCCAAAAACCTCCAATAAGACTCCCCAAAAGACACAAACATCCCTGAAAATGTCCAAGCAAATTGCCCAAAATATCCAAAATCTATATAATTTCCATGAAAATTCCTGAAAATTTTAGAACAATGCTTTACAACATTTCAAATCCCGCCCCCCCAAAAAAAATTCAATGCAATTTCCAAAATGAATAAACAAATAAAAAGACATTGTCCAATTTTTCAATGCTCAAAACATCCAAACAAACTTAAGAAAAAAATGTAAAAGCAAACATCCCCCAAAACTTCCAATAAAACTCTTTAAAACATATCAACATATCCCCCCCAAAAATATAAACATTTCATAGCAAATTCTACAACATTTCAACTTAAACTTCAGTGGGCACTGAAAACCAAAATATTATATCCTCATCCAGGGTTTTAGGAGCTTTAATAGTGCATTTTAAGGACTGGAATTTTAGGTCTGAACTACATTTAAGTATCAGAAACAATATGAGCATCAGCTAAAACAAATGTGTAAATACTGACAAACTGGATATCAGCAAAAATCCCATACTGTACATCCCTGATGGACGTATGAAACCGTCTATCAGGTGTGTCAGGTTAGTAAATCTTTGCTGAACTTTCTTCGTTCTGAGCAGGTTCAAAGCAGCTCTCTATCTCCAAGGCCACTGAAGTGACAGTGGGTTTAAACTCACTGCAGAGTATCGTTTCTAAAATTCTCTTTCTGTCTTTAAAATTAGATTTTATTCATGCTGTGACGCAGCATATGGCTGTGCTTCCAGCTTTTCTCCTCTGCCTCTCTTATGATCGTCTGCAAATGAAATTGTTTGCAGTTCTGAGCTGCTGTCTAACAACATGAAGAAAAAGAGGGGCTTACAGCTGGGAAACATGAAAACAACCCACAGATGGTGATGAGACACATTCAGATTATCCTAGGAAATGAACAGTGGACCTTACTTATCTCCCTTTGTGTTACATTTAATTGACAGAATCTGACAGGGACAAAGTAAAATACCAATCAAAAACTGTTAGCTTTAAACCATTAAACTTGATATCTTCATTTTATTAAATGGATGTTATCTTAAGTATGACAAGGTCCAAACATGAATATTTGACAGTGTTCATGATACTTAGTGATAAAAAGTTGTGTTTTAATGCACCCATGCTGTTTTATTCCATGTCTACAGCATGATTTCTCTGTAGCGACTCATCCTCCCCGTCAATTAAGTGCTTTAATGTTCAAAGGCTTTGAGGAGCCTCATGAGTGGAGTGATTTAACCCAGAATCCTGATGAAAGCTAATGCTAATTGTTATGGTTCCCGCTGTCATACATATTCATTTGTCAACACTGTGTAGCATCTGTGAGACACACTGCTAACTGCCTGCTGCAGAGATTTACAGCTTTGAAGAAGCCGACGTTTGTGGGGAGCTTTATTTTTCCTGAGCAGTGGGGGAAATATTGACACACGTATTCTTATCTCTTTACCCTGATACTTAATTAGCTTAAGCTTATTTAAATGTCTTTTTCCATTTGTAGGTTTGGCCAATCTTATACATTGCCTTTATTTCAATATAGCTTTATTGCAGTGGAGGTCCAGAATAGTGGATAATATTTACAGTGGGATCTATACCAATTTAAGGAGAGTCTCTGGAATATTATATTAACACAAAAGAACTGCTGAGTTTCTTTAGTTTCATTTTATGAGCCTTTGAGCCCCATGAATGAACGCAATCCTCTTCTATTGTACTAAGATGACAGCAGAGACTCTCAAAAGCTCTGACAATAAAAACCAAACTTGTTGCATTGATCGACTCCACGGGAGGGAAAGTGTTTGTGATTCCTGCATCTATTCACTTATGGAGGCATTTGCATTCAAGGCAATGATTTCTATGACTCCAAATGGAGGCAAATTTGCATTTTGAGCATTTTAAGTAGTGCTGATGAAGGTGTATTTTGCAAACCTGCAATTCTGGTTAACCACAGGTACACAAACAGTCACATGAGTGTTAACCACCACTGTTAGAGTGCTTACTATACTGCAGTAAAACCATTTTCTACAGATATAGTTTCAGCTGGTGAGTTTTGTAACCACTGTAATTGGCATACATGGAGCTCTGCAGCACAGGTGTGCAGCTTTTTTTTTAACTTTAGCTTTAATCATTATGTTTTAGTTTAAATCAAGGTTTGTTCATTTTTGTGTTTTATGAAGCAAGTCCAACCGTTGTGTTGCTTTGTAACATGCATTTATGATTTTTTCACTGGGTTTTGACTCCCAAGAGATAGAGACCCTCAGAGTTTAATACTGTCAAGATTTCAAGCCTGTTTACTGGATTCTATCTGAGCTTCCTCATGTCTGGAGGAACTGAAAGATTCCAGGTGTGTTAATTCTCATATGGTTTGTTTGGAGACGGAGATGCTTCTATATGAGAATAGAAATGCTCATGAATGTAACTGTTTGGCAGAAAGGAAGTGTGAAGCAAGTAAGAGTGTTGCAGTACCAAAATAAATAATTTCAATATGATACTAGTTAAAACCAAATGATACCAATTCCTGTTTTAATACCACTAAAACAGTGGTTTGGACACCCAAAACTGGTGATTTTTTCCAACCTGCGTAAAAAAAAAAAAAAAAAAAAAAAAAAAAAAAATTAGTGACTTCCCACCTGTTGTGGGGGTAATTATATAAATATGGCCACTGAAATGTTATTATTAACAACATCATGACAATTTGCAAATTAGTTTACACTAGCGGTGTAACGTTTTGGTAAAATTTCGGTTCAGTACGTACCCCAGTTTTGAAGTCACGGTTCGGTAAGTTTTTGGTATGGTAATAAAAGTGAATAAATAACAGATTTTTAAAAATGAAATTATATCAAAATGAATAGGCTGAATAAATTACATTTAAATAATTAATAATTCTGCAACCTCCTTCCAAAAGGTCTTAAATGAATAAAAACATTAATAAATAAATACATTTTTGAATTACTAGGTTATTTTAATTGATATATTGACATATTTATACCCATTCTTTAAATTACTAAAATTTCCCAGCCATCTTGAACACATCATCATACAGCCATAAATTAGCTTGTTAAGTATGCTAATTAGCATCTATCCTGCCAATTTCAACACGGACTTCAGCACTGGATTACTTTTTTTAACCAATGGGACCTACTATAAAGTTTGGGGGAATTTTTCACAGTCCATCTCCTCCGAGGCTGACGGTTGAAGGTACGCATTTAGAATTAATTTGAACCACAAAACCAGAGCACCATTGTTATAACAAAAAAATCTAAAATCATGAGAAATTCATAACCAGCTGGTGAAACTTGTTCCTCCTCCTCGTTACAGTGATGTTTGAGTGGTGCATTTTTAAATGCTTTGATTGATCTGCTGGATGACGTGCTGTCAGCGACACTGCTGAATAATGTCAGCGCTACTGTTGTTGTCTTTGTCCACTGTTGTATTTTACTGGGAAACAAAGTGTGCCTAAACAAGACACTTTTATCCGGGAATATTCAGGCTGTTGCTGTCGTTTGCTATGGTTGTGTGGTTGCCAGGACAGTGTGACAGTGAGATGTGCCCTGGTTTTCCATGTGTATGAGCTTTGTTCCACATGTATCCATTCGGTACATGTGTGTACTGTACCAAGAGGCCCGTACCGAACAGATATGGAACAAATACATATACCTTTACACCCCTAGTCTACACCATCTTTGCATGTGGACATGTGAATTAGTTTAGGTATTTTCTTCTATGGGGGGAAATTAAGTACCTATGAAATGCATTATAATGCATCAGTTCCTGAGAAAAACAAAAAACCCCACAATAACTATATAAGGATGTCTCTCTGTTTTAAAATATCTTTTGTTTTAGTAAGTCTTTATAACCACAGGGGGTAGGAATTCCTCCAGGAAGAGTGAGGCAAGGTCAGCTGTGCCAGGGACGCTGTGGGTATGCCCAGTGAGGGACACAGACAGCGGGCAGCACGCCAACCCACGCCGAGCCTCCGAGCTGCCTGTCTCCCTCAGAGCTGTGGCAGAGTGATGAAAGAAATGCATTTACATTTATCATGTCCCTGCACTTCTCCAAGGATTCTTCTGTTCTGTTGTCCCTTAAAAAAAAAAGAAGCACACTTGGGACACCGCTAATTAGGCAGTTTTTCCTTTCGTTCTCATTGGACTGATCCAGTGACAGCTATTTAAAAGTTGGTGGCTTTTCCTTCCAGAGCTACAACAGCTTTGAGAGAGTATTTCTAATCATATAAACAGCAAGGGAAACTAACACAACTTAAGGAACCAATGCTATTGGCATGTTCATTATCTTCCATTCTTTACAATGCCAAAAACTTTTTAACTGTTTTTTATTGATTTTATAAATCAGTTGTAGTCAATATATTGTGGCTTTTTGGACAAAAAACCTACTAGAAACCTCTTTAATGTCAAAGTGAAAGTTGATTTCTACAAAGTATTGTCAGTCAAATAAAAATATGTAATGCAAAATAAGTGACTGCATGCATTTTCACCCCCTTCAAGTTTATGCACCTTTGGCTGCACTCACAGCACTGAGTCAGTGTGGATAGGTCTCAATCAGGCTTGCACATGTGGACACTGCAAATTTACTCCATTCTTCTTTGCAAAACTGCTAAACCTCTATCAGGTTGCATGGGATTTGACACGAACAGCTCGTTTTCAAGATTCAGATCTGGGCTTTGACTTATCCACTCCAGAACGTTCACCTTATTATCTTTAAATCATTTCTGTGTAGCTTTTGCTTATGCTTTGGGTCATTGTCTTGCTGGAAAATGAATCATCTCCCATGCTGTGGTTCTCTTGCAGGCAGACTAAGATGTTCCTCCAGGATTTTCCTATGTTTTGCCACATTCATTTTACCCTCTTCCTTCACGAGTCCACCAGGGCTAGCTGTTGAGAAGCGTCCCCACAGCATGATGCTGCCACCACTGTGCTTCACAGTGGGGATGTTGGGTTTGTGGTGATGTGCAGTGTTTGGTTTCCACCAAACAAAGCATCTTGTTTGATGGTCAAAAAAGCATAATTTTGGTCTCATCAGACCAAAGAACTTTCTTCCACTTGACTGGAGAGTCTTCCACACGACTTTTGGAGAACTCCAGTCGAAATTTAATGTGTTTTCTTTCTTTCTTGTTGCCACTCTCCCATAAAGCTTTGACTGGTGAAGAACCCGTTCAACAGTTGTATGCAGAGTCTCTCCAAACTCAGCTGCTGAAGCTTGTAACTCCTTCAGATTACTCATAGCTGTCTTGGTGGCCTCTCTCACTAGTCTTCTTCTAGCACATTCACTCAGTTTGTGAGGACGGCCTGATCTAGGCCATCCATCCCCTGACTTGTATTTTTCAGTAACCTTTTTCTATGAGTTGCCTGGAGTGTTCTTTTTATTTATGGTGTAATGGTAACCAGGAATCCCGATTAACCAGTGACTGGATCTTCCAGACACAAGTGTCTTTATACTACAATCACTTAAGACACATTCACTGCATTCAGGGGATCCCAATTTTACTAACTGTGAGGCTACTAGCACTGACTGGCTGGACCTCTGTTGGATTAGGTCAGACACTTTTAAGGGGGTGAATATTTATGTAGTCATTTTTTAAAATTATATATTTAATTGACATTACTTTGTAGAAATCTGTTTTCACTTTGACATTTTTTAATTTTTGTCAAAATAGCCAAGTTGTATGGCTATTATTGATTTATAAAATCAATAAAAAGGTAAAACATCCAAGGGGGTGGATACTTTTTATAGGCATATATTTTAAATTGTATATATTTTGTGAAAAACTGAATGAAACTTTGGCTTATGCAACATTCATTGTGGCAACAAAGTTTCCAAGTACCCAAAATGAAGTAAAATGACTTTTTGGTCACCCAAAGTCCAAAAGCAATAATGGAAGTTTATAAAAAGAGAGAAAACTGACATTTATGAAGATTAAACTACTTAATCTTTAATCATTTGCTTTACTTATTAGCTTAATAAGGGGATTCATTCTGTTGATCAGATTATCAAATAATCCACCCGTTATATTAGAACATAAATATTTGCAAAAAATTTAGCAAAGCTTGAAAACTGCTTTATGCGTTTTATGTTTTAATGAATTTCCAAAATGGACAAATATCATGTTTGCAGAAATTAATACGGAGAAAAGGGGGATTATTCCTGACATTTAGGAGGCTGAAAGCACTGAAAGCTCTAAACAAACACAGGATATCATGATACTTGAATAACTGGATGATCAACCAATCATATGCTCTGAAATGTGACCTGTGAGTAGGGTGCTATCTCAGCAGTTCCCTCCATCCATTAGCTTTGCCCCTCACCTTTACTAAGTCTCACATGACCCTGAACCAATCCCAGCAAACATCTGGTGAGTGAAGCTGCATTGTGTGTTCGTTTATTTCCCCCTAATTGTTCCCTGTTTACCCTCCAGTCGTAACTATGTGTTTGCTGAGACATAATTGCATTAGAAGAGGAGCAATACGTTCAATTTAAATTGATTGCCTGTCTGCTTTGTAGTTATTGCAACGGAGTATCATTTATTAATTAGAGCTGCTGAATGACTGCATTGTGCTTTGATTTCACACACTCACACGGTGATGTGAGGATCCTCGGAGAGACCATCGGCTCGGCAAAATAACAACTACATAATGAACTTGTCTTGTGCATCCACCAAACGAGCATCAGAGCTTTTTTAATGTGGGTATAATCACTTGATCGTTATGATAACAGCCTGAGAGGAGCAGGGAGTTTATCCTGCTTTACATCCCAAATCACAGCTGTGGTTTGATATGTATCTCTGAAATTTCAAATATAACAGTTGACCTCTGGAACGACTGCAGCACACAGCTGGCTGTAAATGGAGCTCCAGTTGCTTGTTTGGGGTTTATCTGAAATATTTGCTGCAACTGCTGTTGAGTACATTCTCTTTTCCTTTACTATTAAATCTATTCTACTCTTCTACTCAGTGTTATGCAGGTAAAATGTTGAAAACAGTCTGGCTTGATGAAGCATAGGCTTTTGGTGTGTCAATGGATCATAGTTCATTGTTTTGCAGAAAAGATTTTTGAATTCAGTATTTTAGAGTAAAAACATCAGAGCTCTCTGGCTTCTATTTTATGATTGTTAACTGAATATTTGGAGTTTTAAACATTGCTTTGGCAAATCACAGGGCTAAAGATGTTACCTTGGGCTCTGTGAAATGGTGTGGTTAAATTTGTATCTACTTTTGACATTTCAAAGGCAGGTCACCCACTATAAATGACAAATTGAAAGGACCAAAACTGCTGTTTTCTGCCAAGGATAGTGCCACAGTTTAAGCTTTTCAAGTCTCCAACCAGGGCTGAATGTCTGCAAATCAAAAGACTCTGACAGGACAATTGAATTTAAATTGGAGGGTCTGCCAAAGAAAAGAAAGTGAAGTGCGAGAAGGGAGAGTTAAAGTAAAAGTGAAAGCATATCCTAATCTTTGTCTGACTCTTTTTGCAAAACCAGATGGTAATTATCAGACTTGCATTTGAGTGACAGCTTGGCTCTGTTAGCTGAATGCGATTCAAGTCCTCAGTATGTTTAAAACATGTTGTCAATTAGCCTGACAGGCAGCCAGCTGGCTGTCTATCAAATCCAATGTTTCTCAAACAAAAGTTTATAAATCTTCATGGATGTGGTTATTGATCTGGCCAATAGAAGCAGATAAATGATTATCTTTGAGTCCAAATAGACAAAAGATCTGAACAAACAAAATGAGCAAAAGAATTTGGACACTTAACCGTTATACCAACAGGGACTGTAATGACATTGGATTCAAATACATGTACTTTAAGATGGTGTTGGCCCGCCTTTTGTTGCTGTAACAGCCTCCACTCTTCTTGGAAGGCTTTCCACAAGATTCTTGTAGGGATTTGTGCCCATTCATTCTCTAGAGCATTTATGAGGGTACTGATGCCAAAGGAAAAGGCCTGGCTTGCAATCTCCATTCCAGTTGATCCCAAAGGTGCTCTATGAGGGTCTAGCAAGTTCTTCCACTTGAACTCATCAAACCATGTCTTTATAGTCCTTGCTTTGTGCACTGGGCCACAGTCATGTTGGAATAGAAAATGGTCTTCCCCAAACTGTTGCCACACAGTTGGAAGCATAGCATTGTCCAAAATGTCCTGGTATGCTGAAGCATTAAGATTATCCTTCATGAAGATAAGGGAGCAAGCCCAAACCCATACCATTATCCCTCCTCTACCAAACTTCACAGTTGGCAGAATGCAGTCAGGCCGGTAACGTTCTCCCAGCATCCACTAAACCCAGACTCACTCTTCTAACTGCCAAACAAAGAAGCATGATTTGTCATGCAACATAACACGTTTCCACTGCTCCACAGTGAAGTTTGTTCTATCTGAAGTCCAAACCGCCTCACTTTTCATTAAAAACACTTGGTTATTGTTAAAACTTTTCAGAATTTGGGTCATGATTGGTCGATTAGGAGATGGTGGTGGGTCCTGACTCCATGCCAGTTGAGAACCACTGCTTCACACCACTCCCATTACATGAAGCTCCTGCTGCTCAGTTTTTGTGCTGACATTAATGCCAGAGAAATGTCTAAACTCTTCAGCTGTGGAATCAGTATTAGAAACTTTTGTGCACCATGCACCTTAGTAGCCGTTGACCCCGCTCTGTGATTTTACATGGTCTTCCACTTTGTGGCTGAGTTGCTACTGTTCCTAAACGCTTCCACTCCAAATATCACTAACAGTTGACTGTGGAATATCCAGCAAGGATAAAATTTCACAAACTATCTTACTGCAAAGGTGGCATCCATCCAGTGCTACACTTCAAGGCACTGAGCTCTTCAGAATGACCTATTCTGCATCACAAATGTTTGCAAATGGAGACTGCATGGCTAGGTGCTTGATTTTCTACACCTGTGTTTACAGGTCTGATTGAAACACTTGAAATCAATAATCAACAGGTGTGGCCAAAATCTTTTGTCCATATAGTGTAACTGGATTGAAAATGTTGAAAAGTAGTTGATAAGAAGAAGTTTAAACTTATTTTCTTTACTTCATTTATATTTGAAAACAAAAAAACAGTCATTGTGTATCCTGGTCTTATATCTGTTTCAGAATTGAAAAAAGGACTACCATATTTGTGAAGTACAATGTCATATTATATTATTTTACTCAAGAGTTAACTTCATAATTCAACAGCAGGATTATTCATCACAGACAAGGAGCATTGGCAAATACAGTATTTATAATTACTTATACTTGATTATGCTCAGTTAAAGGTTGCTATATACCAGATTATTTTATGAATAGGCTAAGAATGAAGAATAATCCAAAAATAAGTCAGGGAGGCCAAAAAAGTCATACTATCCTCGATCAGCTGAAGAAGATCTCAGTCCTTTCTAAGATCAGTGGTTAAAGTGATACAGGAAATCTCTTCATGAAATGAAAGCGTGTTTGCTAAGCACTTCCTGTTGTTTTCCAAAGTCCAAAGACTTGGATCTCCTTTGAAAGAGCCAGGTCTAAAAGATCCATGTAAGTGAATGATTATGGCTTGAATTTATAGTTAATGTTGTTTTCAATGTTTTCTGAACCTATATTTTTTTCCTAAGTCTCACTCTGCTGTTTCTGCCTCGGCTACGAGACAAATCTCATGTGAACAGCAACATAAAAGCTGATGTTCAGGTGATACAATAATTCTGTGTGTTTAAAAAAATCTTAATCAAAATAGTTTTTTTTTCTAAGTTCAGTACTAGAGTGAGTAAAAGAGCATTTTATCTGAATCTGTGCTTCATTATCATATCTTTTTCTTACTTGGATATTCATACAAAGCCAAGAACGAATCATCTTCACACAGTCAGTGCTAAATCACCTTTAAGATCTCAATAATGATTAAAATGAACCAGCTGTCCTCTGTTCAGTTTTCTCCATCATGATCGGTATTGTTGAGTAGAGCTGCAGAGTTTTTGATTAATACAAGAGGCATGAAGGTAGGAAACAGAGGTTCAATCAGACTCAACAACTACAAAGAACCTTGTCAAGTTAATATCTTTTTGACTTGAACAGCCACAGCTACACTCAAGTCTAATTATCAGTGTTGCTGCAGAGAGCCGACAATGTTACACTAAGTTCACGTCTTTCTTGGAGGGAGTCAAAAACATTAAAGTTGATTTAGATTTAGAAAATTAAATCCTTTTCATGACTATCTTCCCAGGCTCACATTTTGCTAATAGTCCATGAAGTCATTTCCATAAACAGTAGTTCCTATTTATAACTGAGGTCCCATCTGTCACACAGGGGTAATAAAGTAAGCAGTGACGTTGACTAATGGCACTTATGAGCCTGAATCAGTTCAATCCACCTCAAAGCAAAGAACAATTTGGCAGCTCATAACACACTTTCCATTACACAGGCAGAACATTTTCTTCCGTTCAGCCTCATATCAAACTATCAAACATCAATTATTAGATTTAACAGCCCTCCATAACCAATGTCAGCTTCTTGTTGTTTTATTACACTCCAGGTAACATCAGTTTATTGTTTCTCTACTTTAAAGTGAGACTATAAATAGGTTTTGTCTTGATAAAAAGTTAGGATAAGCATGTTTATTACCATTCACTATGAAACAAAATCAAGCCTACTAACTTGTATGATACTCCGAAAAAACAGTGGGGCAAGAGGGCAAAAATGGGTATAAAGTGACAAAAAATAGGTTTAAAGGGGTTAAATAGTGGCAAAAAAGGATGAAAAGTGGCAAAAAAAGGATGAAAAATTGCAAAATATTATAAAATGGTCAAAAAAGTGATTAAGACGGGTGAAAATGGCAAAAAAACTGGGTGAAATGTTGCAAAAATAAATAAAAGTTGTAAAAATGTGGTAAAAATGGGCTGAAAGTACCTAATTTGCAAAAATTTTGCAAAAATGGGATAAAAGCATAAAAAACAAGAGGCAAAACTGGTATCAATTAGCAAAAAGTGGCAAAAATGGGAGCAAAGTCCAAAACATGGTGAAAGTGGGTTGAAAGTGTAATAATTGGATAATAGTGCAAAAAACAAGTGAAAATGGAATCAAGTTGGCATATATGGAGGTCTTTTTGCAAAAAAGTGGCAAAAATAGGTTAGAGGTTGCAAAACGTTGGCAAGAATGGGCATAAAGTGATTAAAAAAGGGTTAAAATTGGCAATTAATGGCTCAAATCTGCAAAAAAAGGGTTTAAAGTGGCAAAAAAAAAATGGCATTAATGGGTGAAGAGTGGCGAAAATAGATTAAAGAAGTAAAAATGGGTTAAAGTTGCAAAAATGTGGTAAAAATGGGCTGACAGAATCAAAAATGGCTCAAAAGTGAAAAACAGGCTGCCAAAAATGGGCAAAAAATGGCAAAAATGGAATAATACTGAAAAAAAAAATTGAAAAGTTGGCATAAAGTGCAAAACAGTGGCAAAATGAACAAAAAATAAATAAATTTTGGTCTATGGTGGCAAAATAGTGCCAAAAAATGGGCAGAGAGTAACAAAACTGGGGGTAAATTGGTAAAACAGTGGTCAAAAAAGGTTTAAAAACAGCAAAAATGGTTTTAAACTTAAAGTGGCAAAAACAAAAATTTGCAAGAATGGGCAGTAAATGGGAAAAGGGGTTAAAAAGAAGCACAAATAAATAGCACCAACATCAGAATCTAATAATAGTTTGACATACTTTTCCAGTCTAAAATAAAGTGACTGTTACTCAGGATGCTGCCAATGCTATTGAACCAACACACATGCACTGATATCATCAGTAACTCACAACTGGGGAGGGCCCATCCTCTTGGTTTCTCAGAGGCCTTGCCAATTCTGTGGGCATCCCTGTGAATGTCTCATCACTTTCTGTAACTGTTTTAGGTATGGTGATCTCTTCATTTTGATCTAAATTTGAGTCAATTGCCAGTCAACAGTGTATTGGACTATAACTTGCCAAGCCTAGCTCAATAACGCAGTTATTTGGCTGGGACTGACTTGATATCCAGATTTCGTGAATCGTATTTTGACTTTGTTTCCTTCATCTAAATCTGTGCTGATTTTGACTGATGACTAAGGGTCCCTGAGATTGTTGAAGAAACAATCTCAGTGCCGGTCAGATGTGTGTGACTAACTGGTCCAGATCCAGACCAGGTTCAGGAAGCTAATTCAAAGCCTTGGGTTCCAGCACACTGTGCTGACTCGTTATCTAACATTCTGGGGTTGTTCATGTTGTTCTGCAGTTTGTGAGTCCACAGCACCACAGGATCTGTCTGCATGATTTGCTCGTCATCTTCAGTTTCTCTGAGTAAAGTTTGTTAGTGCTTGTTAGGCAGATTTAGACCTCAGCCTTTAGCATTTCTATTTTAAGGCAGGTCTGGCAGCCAATGTGGTTTGGTTGATTTTTCCCTTGCACTGCAAAAACTAAAATCTAGTTACTAGTTCAGATAAGTATACACTTTAATGTTCACTTAACATGTGTAGAAAACTCTTTAAAAAAATCTTATTTCATGATATAAAAAGCATAAAATAGGCCTGAATGGCCTGTTATAAATTAAAAAAAAAACACATCAGCCAATGGAGCAAATAAAATTTGCCTGTTGAGTGTCTTGAAGGTAGATATCTGTATCTTAAAATAGTAAGTTGACAGTAGTACCTGTGGAAATTCTCTGGTCAAGCCACTGTGATTGAGTAAACTTTCTGAAGCAATGAGCGAGTGGGCAGACATTTTTTTGTAGTATAAATGCATTGATTGTTGCATTGTGATTGGCTGATCATTTGTATTGATAAACAGTTGAACAGTTGAACTAATCAAGTGACCGGTCAGTGTATGCTATTATTGTCATAACCCAGTCAGAGTATCATTGTGTCAAAATGTGTGAATCTCTTGTAACAAACCCATTAAAACACCATGATGGTGCTTCATACCCGTGGTGGGTTTATGAGGCCATCCTGATCCTTCAGAGAAACTGATTAACTGGAATGTGTAATGAACCCGCAAAGACACATCATAATCAACAGCCCCGTCTGAACGTGTGGATGAACAATGTGGCAGGTCAGTAACTGGAAGACAAAAGGTTTGATCTGCTGATTGAGCTGAAAGTTAATGATCATTTTTTTTATCGTTTTCTTCTAAGCTGTTGCAGATTGATGGCAGCTTTAACCTTGACACGTCATCAATCAGCTGCGATAGTGCGGAGATTGCTGGCTCAAGAAGAAAGACTGAGGGCAACAACACTCTTTCATCACAGTAATGAGACACCTAACTGAGAAAGGTGAAGAAAAAGATCAGAAATGAAGGATGGAGTCTCTGCTCTTCTGTAATCATCTCAAAGGATGTTTACCTTCACCTCAAGGATCAATATTTCAATCCCTTGCGGGTCATTGTGAGGAAGAAACGATTATTAACTGGGCCGTTTGAAAACATTTGTGGCCAGTGCAAGAGGACCAGGTTTCCTACCTTGGGACACTGCTTTATTACTCTCTTTTTTTATTTCCTCTACTATTTAATCTCCAACAGAACAAGTGCAACAGAATATCTCTGAACTAGTGTTTAAAAACTAACTTGGTGGAAAGAAATAACCTGACTAAAATTAACTAACCCAAAACAAGTGCCTCCATACACATAATCACAAGACAACAAATTCTTGTATATTACAGAAACTAACTAGAAAAGCACTCAGAGAGCGCAGACCTCTGCCATCAGCCCTATCTCCCAATATTGAAGAATCCTTTAAAACATTCCTGGATCCAGACAGTGATCCGGATCACTCCCAAAACCAAATTCGCTGATTACTCCCTCCCCGGTGGGGTGGAGACACGGTGAGGCAAAGCATTGGCTTCACTACATGTGAAAGTCATGGCAGAGGGTAAATATCCTCTATTCCTCCCAGAATTGTGAGTATTCTCGCTACAATTTGCTGTCTTTCTCTCTGTTATGCTCCGACTCGTCTCCTCGACCGGGCATGCATCTTTCAAACTCTATAAACTCCAAAACTTTGAATAAGTTACTCATGTCTGCCATCTCCTGGTGTAAAGTGATAACAGTGCAGCCCTATTTCCCAATAGTACAGAATCCTTTAAAAAAATTCCTGGATCCAGATGGGGATCCAGATCAGTCCCAAAATCTAATCAGTTCTTCCTTATGCCATTTCTGACATTTCCTGAAAATTTCATGAAAATCCGTCCATGACTTTTTGAGTTATGTTGCTAACAAACTAACAAACAAACTAACAAATGAACAAACAAACCCACCTGATCACATTACCTCCTTGGCGGAGGTAACAAACACAACTAGAGGCACAATGACGAGCAGAACACAAAAGAAAGCTTCTTATCAAATGTAGACAGTCCAGGCTTTTAAAGGAGTTGACCTGAATGCCGTCATCCTCTGATTGGCTGATCGTTTAACTGCAGCTGCACATCAATCAGCTTCACCTGCAGCTGAACAGGTGCAAGGAATCAGCAAACACACACATGCACATAGACACTCCAAAGGAGAAGTCAGTAACACACAGTAGAGAGGTGCAGCCATATCACCGGCTAATATGGCTGGCATTCTACTAGAACTCTGGTAATATAGAATAATTATTGGACATATGCTTTTGATAGCCATAAATGGCTAATAACCAGCATTCAACTGCAATAAAACACACACAAAATACACAAATGCTATGATCCAGCATCATGTCTGCACTTGAGCAGGGCTAGGGTCACATATTTCTGCCCAAACCTCACCCAACTCCGAGCCATTATTCAAGACAACACTCACATCCTGCTTGTTTACACATTCAGCTGGGCCATGAACATAACTAAAAAGTAATTTCTTTAATTCATTTTTATTTGTTTAAACACAATGAAAAGTGTGATCAGCTGTTCCCTACACAGATGCCTGCATTTAACACATGAATAACAGCATTTAGCTTTGCATTAGCTCTCAGTTAGTCAGATAGCACATAAGCTTCTACCATAACTCAGCACCTTAGAAAGTCAAATAACACCCTTTAGAAAACATAAAAACAAGGCTTTCTATTTGACTTCAGGGCAGATTTCAGACCAAAACAAATGCTCTACCTCTGCCCCTCTTATTTTGTTTCATTGTGTTGAGTTTCTGCGAGAGAGGGAAACAGGCCCAAGCTAGCATGTCTATGCAGGCCCCAAATGGGTTTTAGGGGAGCTGCAAGTAATGGTTCCATAAGGGTTTGTCTATAGGTTCCATGGTGGCCCCATCTGTAACTGCCCATGTGGACTTCAAGTGGGATCAGCCTGAAGTTTGGTTGGGGCTTATCTGACGATTTACATCAGATATTAGGGGTATAAATCACTAGTGGCCCCACAATACAATATTATCACATATCAAAGTATTGCGATACCATATATATTGCTATATTTTGCTATCTATACCACTTTTTCAACTGTTTAGCTGATTTAGCATTAGGCAAGATATTCCTTTATTAGTCCCACAAGGGGAAATTCCAAAAGCATCAGCCTTGCCTTCATTTTTATCGTATTACCGCAGTATTTTGTTTTCATGCCACACTCCTTGGAAACCCCATGTGTCAGGTCCATGTTGTTCGTACCCTGCTTGCATTTCTAATGTCCTTCCCCTGGTGCGGCCATGTTGGTTGTACTAACTTTCTCCTGCTTTATAACCGTCACCTCTGCCGACCTCACTGGACAAAGGGTGCAACAGCACCATCAAGTGGACAGAAAAGCAACTGTTGCTCCAGTACCAGACTTTAAGTTTATATCAGCAATTAATTCGAAAAAAATTGATACCCGGTGGAAGACACAATACGATATATATCGCCACGCAAAATATCATGATACTATGCTGTATTGATTTTTTTCCCTCAACCCTATGAGATATTTAGGCCCCGTTTCGAGAAACATAGGCATAGAATCACAGGTGGAGTCACCATGGAACCTGCAGACAAACCCACATGGGACCCCATATTTGCAGCCCACCTAAAACCCATGGGTCCCACATGGATGTGCTTGCTGGGGCAAAAACTGATAAACATTTTATCAACAAGATACTGTGCTGATTTCACGTAATAATACACACCTCAGCCTTGATTTATTGTTTATGATTGTCTCTTTAGTCGGATTTCTCTCCTTCAATTGTACACGTACCCCAGACCCAGTGTTCCTAAATGGATAGAGTTGTCTCTCTTCCCTCATGGGGTGGCTAACAATTTGAGAGAGGGGGTTTAACTAGTAAAAGAATGAAGCCTCTATATTGAGCCTCTAAGTGAAACATAAAAAAATGAAGGGAGCATCATCCCATCCATGGGAACACACAGCTGATATCAACAAATCCAATGAAGTTTGACTTGACTTTTATTCACTTTTTAGGATGTCATTACTCCACAATATATAAACACAGGAAAGGCTTTATTTTTCTGATGCATATTGTTCCCTTAAGGTTACATTGTTTTTATTCTTCATCTTTGCAGTTCAGGTCATTTTTGAAATCACTCACAATCTAATAAATCTGTGCACTGTTTCAGCTTTGGAGTTCTTATTCAACATTTGCAAACCAGGCAGAGAAACACTTAAATCTTTTGGCTGATACGATAAATATATGACGATTCCAATGCAACACTATCTTTTATAAATAAACAGTACTCTCCCATGATGCCTAACAGGACTCCGAGAAAATGACCATTATGCAAAGCTGTACATTCCTGTACATTTGTGGCTGCTTGGAGAAACCCTGATCTAAAAGAGAAAAGAAGCTTTGCCAGCACCACAACTTCAGCAACAAGGGAGGAGATGAAAGAGGCCCATGAGGAGCTGCTGGTTTGTGTTTCTCCTTTTGATTCTTACCTCCATCTCTTCCTGTGAGTCATCTACTTCCCCTTCCTGCTTCCTCTCATCTTTTTGCTTCTTCGTACTTTTATCTCTGTTTCTGTCACATTTTTTTCAGTTTTGGGTGCTTTCTTATTGGCCTGATTCTTCTGTATTTTCTTTATCGCCCTCCCAGTTTGCAAAAAAATGTAACAACTTTTGACTGAAACTAAGAGCGGCTTTCAGGAAAAAGATTTTCTTTTTATTATCGGCGAACCTTAATCAGCTTGTTACAATTTCTCACAGCACAGGAGATGATTTGATTCAGTAAAGTAAATCTGTCTTCTAGGTTATATATGTATTTTTAGATGTTTGATCCATTACCTGTTCATCTGTTTCTGTCTCTCTCTCTTTTTTTGTTCCAAAAAACTACAGCCATAAAAACAGGGTAGGTGGCTGTTCACCAATCAGCCTGGAACTGTTTGAGGTTTCTGCCTATCACAGAAGTCAGGAGATAACTTTGATTCGATTAGTAATAATCTGCAATATTTTTTGTCAATGTACAATTAAACTACATAATGATAATGATTTAATGCTGTCAGCCTAATTGGAACCATGATTACTAGCCTGTTAAACATATTGTGCATATTTTTGTATTGAGGACAAAATATTTACTGCTTATCTGCAGCACAGCCATCTGCATAGACCAGGGCCATAGCTTTAACTTGAGCCTGAGCTTTTGTTTGGAATGTATTTGAAGTTTCTCCCACTTATTTAGGATAAGTAGGATCTGATAAGATTAACCGTCAGCCTTGTCTGTGGACAGGAATTTCTTGGAAATTTTCCTTTCCAAAATCCACAAAATTCCCTAAAAAAAATCAAAGAAACTACCTGAAATTACCTATTACACATTACTTTCTGATAAAGTCTAATAAAGCCCACAAAGACAGCCCAATAGTTAAACAGGAAATAACATGGCACAGTGGGCCTGGTGGTTTAGGACCCAAAAGTGGGCAGTGGGTCTGTTTTCAGATTGTGCCTGGAAAAAATGTGGCAAAAGGTCTAAAATGTCTGGAAGCCCTGAGCAGAATTACATTTCATTTTAGTAAATGTTTTCTCAAATGTAAACTTAATTAGCTACTTTTGTTGGGATAACAACACAGATTTCCCCATGATAACAATTTAATTCATTGAGAAATTTTAAAAATGTCCATGCTGTCATGGGAAACTGGAGTAAGTAAATTGTATGCATGCATGTCCTCCCACGGCTTCTGTGATGATCTGTTTCTGATCATGTTTGTTTCATCCTGTCTCTTTTTACAGCTGCAAGTTTTGTTCCATCAAAGGTCCAAAGTGCAACAATTTACATTAAATTAATTTGAGTGTTTAAAACTGTTGGAAAATTGAGCTATGATTTTTCATAAAGGAGGTGATGGTGGGTCCAGAGGATGGACTACTGATCTAACAGACTCAGTACTTTGCTGCTGCTGATAAGACTTTTGACCTTTTATTTTGTCGGAGGTAGAATGGATTGAGACCACTGATATTTTTCTTTCATGACACGGGCCGGTCCAGTCACACTGCCATCCTCATTAATCCCCTTTAGGCGCTGCCACACAGGAGCCTGAAGATGGATGGTTAGTGGGTGGTTTTGGTGGGTCAGTCTGAACCAAAATGTCAGCCATTTAATTTTCTTCCAGTCCAGCCTTTTGTCAAACTCTCATAAGTAAAGCAAGAACCATTTTTTGTGACTGACAGGCCGTAGAAGAGTGGTTGTGTTGTCATTAAAATGCAGAAGCCAGCATGTCTGCATGTGTAATTAGCCAACGTAAGCTGTCATAACAGATGGATCATGAATGTCTGCCAGAGACGAAGTTCTGCAGATTAATGTCTGCTCTTCTCTGATGGGTAATGTTTGTTTTCTTTGTGGGAACAGCCTCACAGCTCTAAGGCAGGCGATAAGAGATAGCATGGCATGAGACAAGATCAGTCAGCTGTTTGCTGATATCTGTACTCAGGATCTGAACCTTATGATCAAGTCATGAATGAAGGTAGGAGGACTTGAATGTGAATCAGGTGTCATGATAAAACACCCTAGACGCTGTTGTTTAAAATCAGACATTACAGGTCCTCAATTAGGAAATTACTATAATAATATAATTTGAACATGTACTGTAATGGCCAGATGCCAGAATAAGGGGCTGCTGCAAATGTAATACTGCCCAAGCAGTCTGGGCTTCATGGCCTTGGCGGTACTTGGAAAGTTATAGCTGGCACCCAGGACCCCCTATGGAAATGGCATCCCCCCCCCCCCGAAAAATACCATTGAATGGGCCTTCTTCTATGTGACTGAGAATTATCATTGCATATACATGTTTCCTGGACCAGTAGCAGAAGTTGTAGCCTGCTGTTTAATAGTATCCGTACCCTAACCAACCCTTCCTGCTTTCCTTTCAGTAGCACCAACTTCTGTGTAGGTCTTTGCATTGCTATTTAAGTTTCCTGTAAGGTGAAATACAAATGTGTGTCTTAACACACTAGATATGTTGGAATAAGGTTGCTGTAAACATGTGACAAAACTGAGATCTATGTGTGACTGAATTCTGGATTTAGACTGTTAGAAAAATTAGCACCTCTTTCCTGGCTTGGTTTAATCTGGGCAGGGCAAATATAGCAGCCCACGACGTCCTCCACCAGTCTCCATGGGGAATTACCCCACCCCCCTAATGCTACAGCAGTATAAAATCACCAAGCAGTCCATCTAAATACAGTCTGTTGTTACGGGTCATTAAAAATATCGTAACAGAGAGATTTGTGCCAGAAAACAGTAAATTAAATCCCAAACTTGTGTCTCTCTGCTCTGGCAAAAAGCCAGGCAGCTGTGCTTTGGCCAGAGGTCACCATAAGGTCAAAGGGCAGGCTAATTGCTGGAGTGCTTGTCTATTTTTTTTTTTTTTTTTGAACCAGTAATAAATATCTTAACTGTTGAAGGTGTGTTTTAATCCATATTTTTCCTGTCGTTAGTCCAGGATGATTAAAAGAAGCGGGCTGTGACTATCTCTCTCCAAGAGGTCACAGTTCAATCCCTCCTGTCTGTTAGTATCGCATTTTTTATATTTAACCTTTATTTAACCAGATAAAGACCCACTGAGATTGAGATCTCTTTCACAAGGGTGACCTGGCCAAGCAGTCAGCATAATAAATAATACATATTCAAGAGACAGATAGTAATCAATGTGTTAAAACAAACAATAATTAAGAACTAGCAATGCTAAAGTTTAGTAAAGAATCTAATGATAGACATGGTCTATTCCTGCCAGGTCTGTCGGAATAAAAGCCCCCACTGCTAATTGTCATTGAAGACTTTTATTTTGAGGAAATTGAGTGTTTTAAGCTGCAACTTAAAAACAAAGACGTATCATAATCAGAGGGGAGGCATAACGTCAAATAACTCAGAAAATGGTATATTAGGAATACCTGAGGAGTTAAATGCAGGAGTCTTGTGAGTGGGCGTGGCTTCAGCTCAATTAACCGACATGCCCACATCATCCTGGAGCAGATTTTACTGCCTCATTTTTCATGATTTTGGAGTTGAATTTTACAAACTTAGAGATGATTTTCATGACTGAAATTTGGCCTGGTGGTTAATAACACAGCGGCCTGTCATACAATGACCTAAAATGCAGATTTTTAAAAATAAGTTCAAAGGGATTTTAATGGTTAAGTTTACTAGAAATGCTCACATTTGTAATCTTACAGAAAAAGGCTCATACCATTTCAGAAAGAGGGGGTATCTTTTAAAATTTTACAGAAGCAACAGTTGATAAATCATTTATATTTGATTTTTTAAAGAATGCTGTGTATTTGTGTTACAAATAAGAGTTGGTTATTATTTATTCAGTTTTAAATGGACCACATTTCTGCCTACCTCCAAGGGCCACCATACAATGTGTGCTTGCACCTCTCCAGCAATCAGACCAGTTCCCTGCTTTGGTTAGAATATGAGTCGGCAGCCCTCCAGTTCTCAACCCAGATCTCTGTAGACTGGGCTACTGCTGCCTGCATATGTAATGGTATCATATCATTTTGTTGCAGCCTCCACCATTTTTATCAAAACAACTTTATTTGACACTTTATTCTATTTTTGGAAAGTGATATTTTGAAAGGCAAAGAGTGCAATTTTGGGGGCCTTTAACACAAACCAAAAAAACATAAACAAACTACATATTAAGATTAAGCTTTAAAGTAGTGTTATCTTATGGGAAATGTTATTTCCATGTTTTAATAACCAGCAAAGCGAAAAAAAATACATTGGACAGAGCCCAGAAAGACAAGTATCATCCATGCATTCATCCATTATGTATACTGCTTGCCCCATTCGGGGTCACAGGGGGCTGGAGCCGATCCCAGCTGTCATTAGGGGAGAGGCAGGTTACTGCCTGGACTGATGCCATAGTGTTAATCACAGAGCTGTCTTTTAGGGACGAACAGCCAGCCACACTCGCACCTATGGGTATTTAGAGTCACCAGTTAGCCTAACAAGTATGTATTTGTACTGCAATTGGAAGCCAGAGTAGCCACGCATACATGGAGGAACATATAAACCCCACATAGCATCCAGCCTGACCAGGGTTCAAACCAGAAATCATTCAAAATTAGATTTTTTTCTCCACCTTAGATCAGTTCTTTTTTTGGCATGTATAAGTTAACATTCCTTATCATTTGCTGACTAATCATCAGGTTTTCGTCATGTTCCTTAAAGAAGAAACCATTTCTTACATTTTGCAGGGACTTAAACACTGTAAGAATTTCTTTTTTTTTTTAATTCTTATGATGTTTGTGTTGTTTTGAGATATTTCATTAAAAAAGTAAAATAAAAAACAGCTTTAAAATTCTGGCGATGGCAACTTAACACTTGTAAATGTAATAAACAACAGAAAAAAATCCCTATTGAGTTTTTTTTTTCTTTCTTTTAAAGTTTTCTTATCTGTCTCTACTAATTGCTACCTCAGCAGTGTCTCCTTTTGAAATCTGCTGCTGTTTCATCTGGTCTATATGACAGGAGAACAGGAGCCGTGCTTCATCAGCCAAGCTGCCAGCTTCCATTACACAGCCTGCTTCACCAGGTATTTGCAGTGTCATTCAGAATTTAGAGCATACACAGTCAGCAGCGACATCTCAACAGAGGACAGCTTGTCGGATTAAAAACTGGATTCCTTCAATTAAGAGGTGAAAAGAGAAAGCGTGATTGAGTGCTGCAGTCTCTGTGAGTAATGCTCTGACATCGGTTTGAAGCACTACACAGGACTTAATCATCTGTTGGAGAGCTTATCTCAGGTGTTTTCTCCATTTGTCATGCTGTCATAAGATGCAATAAATTATGTTAGGCTGTATCTCACAGGTTTCTGAAACATTATTCAAAGGAATAATAATGACAATTTGGGAGTTATACCGTACAAAGACAGGTATTTTTAATTTCCTAGATCTTTCAAGGACGCACCGTCCTTGTTTTGTTTGTATTGCTGAACCAGATTTGCATATAATAGATACTCAAAGGTAAAATGGTACCAGTATCCCCAGGTGAGCTGAAAATCTTAAAGTCACAGTTAAGTCATGTTAGATTGTGTTGTATTCAAGGTCATTAGGCTGAACTGTTTGCATGATTTCTTGCCAATGACATAATAAATGAATGAATCGAAGATATAATTCTTTTCTTTTGGCTTTTGATTTCAGGCTATCCAAGCAGTCATTAGGGCTCATCAGTGATGTATCTTGTTCCCAGGGCTAAAAGAGCAACAGGTTCTAACTTCAGTGCTACAGCTAGCCTTTGGCCCTATTTGCAGGTTCTTCTACTTTCCTAACCTGAATGGGGCTCTTCATTGCTCCAGCTGAGTAGTTATACTTAACCTGAAACAGCCATTCAACTTTATCACCATTTTCTAGAATAAAATACTGCAAAGTTAAGCACTATGAGAAACATGGTAGCATGCGTTAACAGGAACTACAGTGGCTACTAGTAGCAGGATGTTGCACTACAGTTTAGACACAGCAGCTGACTGGTATTGAGGGCTTAAACTCATAAAAAAGTACAAATAACCAGCTATGATTGAATCAGGAGAGACTTAATACAAGTGAATAATAATCTGTTTACAAGTTTGGAAAAGTTTGCACATTAGAAATGTGAAACGACTTAATAGACAAGAGGAAAAAAGTTTTCTGGTCTGATGAGACCAAAATGGTGCTTCTTAACCATCACCACAAACACACCATCCCCACTGTGAAGCAAAGTGGTGGCAGCATCATGCTGTGGGGATGTTTCTCAGTAGCCAGACCTGGAAGGCTCATAAATGTAATGGCTAAATTAATGTGGCAAAATATAGGAAAACCCTAGAGGACAATCTTATTCAGTCTGCAAGATCACTTTGACTTGGGAGAAGATGATTTCCAGAAAGACAATGACCCAAAGCATATGTGACCGAAGCCAGATAAAGTTCCTGCAAGTCGGCATTCCAGTGGTTAAGAAAAATGGATACAAAGTCGTTTTCATCAAAATGATCATTTTTCGTTTCTTCTCATTTTATGCAAGTCTGACATTTAAACTACTCATTTGATGAAAAAAGTAAATCTAAAGGGCGCTGACAAAAAATTATGTTGAAAAGATAGATGCAATAAGCTAAGGCTCCTGCCTTGATCTTTAAGTCATGTTTGTTTCTTATTTAATGGTAAAATAATATTAATAAATGATTATCATTGTCATTCTACCAGGGTTATTGAGTTTTACAGGTTAAAAATGACCAAAATAAACTTATCAAAGCACTTGATACCACTACATTGTCATTTTCAACATCCAGGGAGTCAACTTGGTACAACTGCACAAGGCTTCAAACAGATACCATAAGGCAATGTTCCATGCTTTTTTGAGAACTAGGACAGGCAGGAAAGACAGATGATTATGTGCTGACGTTTGTGAGATATGTATTAATTACATCCTTTAGCTTTAGGCCACAATTGCAGCTGAATAGTGTTCTTTTCATGTGATATATGACTTCTTGATTTCTTTCCTCAAGTGAATGCATGCTGGAATATTTCAGTGCATTAGGGTTGCCAGGTCCAAAGTTTCCCTGTAGAATCTGGATGTTATAACAGAAATCTTACCTACAACCTTGATAAAGTATTTACGCTGCTTCACTGACTGACCAGGAGTCTCAAATGTACAAGATTTTTCAGTTTCAGGGATATGTAGATAATTCTGAAATCTCCGTTGCTAATCCAATGCGACTACAATTGAACACTTAAGGCACAGTAGGGTTATTGATATCAAATACTGTAGTTATCTTCCCTCTGCGAACCTATTAAACTCAATTTCGCCTTTGTGCATCATCCAAACAGCGATTAACTGTGTTTCCCAGAAGGACTTTGCGCAATCCACCATGAGGGATATATAATTTTTCTCATTTCTCTTACTTCACATCTCTCTGAACTTATACTCTCTTGTGACCTGGATATCGATTGAGGTCTTCCATCCTTACGGTCATCTCTGCTCTTATAGTGCTGCTCTATGGAGAGAAGGGGTAATTTAAATCAGAAATGTGAGATTACAAATAAATAAACAGAGCTGAGTAACACGGTTACAATCAATACTATGTTATCATATAAGAGAAACCTTATTAAACTGTAGATCTAGAGTTTATTACAGTCACAGGCCGGTCATTTTTCAGGGCCAAATATAATTTGTTATGAAAGATACCACGGTTATGTTTTGTGAAATTATATAAATTGTAGGTCAAATATTGAATGTAAAGCTGCTATCGCTGTTCAGACTTACTTTGAGTCTGTTTTTGTGCAGCGTTATTCTGTGAAAGTAAAAGTCAGAGGTGAGTGCACTCTTCATTCACTAGTTTCAGTGGATATAACAAAATGTTGTTTTTTCCTTTCATGCGAGCTGCCTCCTCACTCTTTCATAAAGGCTTCATACATCGATACACACGTCCACGCTCACACGCAAGAACTCCACCTCTGCACGGCGAATATATTTCTACTTTGGAAATAGGAAAGGGAAGAGAGCGCTGCCAGGATTGCCTGCAGAGCTCATTGGCAGGTTTCCCCGACATCCACAGCTTCAAAGGCTGCTCACACTTTCTCATACAGGCCTGTGAAACAAAGTAACTTCCTGCTCATGGGGTCTCTGACGGCAGATAAAAACAGACCATGTCAGGGTTCTTTGCGGAAAAGCAAAAGTTTCTTTAAACTCTCTTATTAAGTTAAGCATGACTCCTTGTGCACCTTTCCCTCATGTTTAAATATTTGTTTCTAATCATGTGCTGATTATAAATGAGGTGTCAGAGTGACATCTGTAAATTAAAAACACAACAAAATCCTAGAAGATACACAGCAACCCCTCGAGCTAATCAAGGACAACAAGTGGAATCAGACAAATTTAATCAACACCAGAGTTACAGCTAATGCCTCTCTAAATCTTAAATTACCATCTTCAAACACAACCCCCCTGTTTGAAGCAATCAGTGTTAATTTTTTTAAAGCAATAACGCCATGCAGGAAGAAAAAATGCTCCTTTTTAAGCAGATAATTTAGCTCATCAGATGAGAAGCACTCTGTTTCAAACACATAATGCAAAGTCAAAGCACAGGAAATGAAGGATTGACTTCCAACTGAAAAGTTTTGCAAAGGTGAAGCTCTAGTGAAAGTTCAGTTATGACAGCCAGATGTTCAAAAACTACAATGTACAAAAAGCAGGTCTGACCAAGCACTTTATCAGCAAGCTGAGCTTGGTCCTCTACAGTCATTTCATTCAATCCTTTAGCAAAAATGATTCAAGTCTCAAAAAGCAAAGAAACAACTCAAAACAATAAGGATGTTTATTACAGAGGCACTAAAAGTGGTTTGTAGCATTGTTTTAACATTCACAGGTAATCTGATTTACATCAGGACAGATGTTTACATTAAGTTTTGTCTCTTTTTCTCCTCTTCCTGTGGCACATATATGCTCTCTTTTGAGAAGAGTCTGGCTGCAGACCGGACATGTCTGATGCCCTCTCTCGCAGACCATTGATGTGAAACACCAACTCTGTTAGCAGAAAGTGCCGTAAATTGCCAGCACAAAGTATCTATAGTCTTAGGTTTTCATTTTTAAATTAAACTTTATTCATAAAAAAAAAGTCTGGCAGTTACATTAATGAAATAACAACATTGCAAATATTACAGACTAGGACACATTTCATAAATAAATCTGATTAAAAAGGTCAAAGGTCTAAGCCAGGATTTAATTATGTATGGCCCTGTTTTAGAGGTAGACAAGCTGTAGCTTTGTTAGCTTTGGCTAAAGCTAACAAAGCTACACTGTATGTAGTTAAGACTGCTACATAAGCCAATCTAGCTAAGTTAGGTTTAGCTACATTATCTTTAGAGATGTAGCTTAAGCTCGTGTAGCTATATAGATTACGTAGCTAATGTTAGCTTATGTAGCAAACATTAGCTACTTAGCTTCATTCATATAGATACCTGTGTGCTTTGTCAGCTTAACTTTAGGTAAGTTAGCAACATAGCTAGCTATGTTGCTTACACAGCTAATGGAGATACGTAAGCTACGTTTGCCATGTTAAAATGCCTTTTTTTCTGTTAGCATACTGTTTACTCAGCTTCATAAAATGTTTTGTTTTTTTTTTTTATGTGGTTTTTAGGTCAGGTTTTCACCTTTTAACTTTTGGTATCCTAACCCCTACCTTAACCCTTACCTAGCCTTAAACAGACATTGAATCTGGTTTTATTTTGAAAGTTTAAGCTTACACAGCTAATGGAGATACGTAAGCTACGTTTGCCATGTTAAAATGCCTTTTTTTCTGTTAGCATACTGTTTACTCAGCTTCATAAAATGTTTTGTTTTTTTTTTTTATGTGGTTTTTAGGTCAGGTTTTCACCTTTTAACTTTTGGTATCCTAACCCCTACCTTAACCCTTACCTAGCCTTAAACAGACATTGAATCTGGTTTTATTTTGAAAGTTTAAGCTTACACAGCTAATGGAGATACGTAAGCTACGTTTGCCATGTTAAAATGCCTTTTTTTCTGTTAGCATACTGTTTACTCAGCTTCATATTTTTTTTTTTTTTTTATGTGGTTTTTAGGTCAGGTTTTCACCTTTTAAGTTTTGGTATCCTAACCCCTACCTTTACCCTTACCTAGCCTTAAACAGACATTGAATCTGGTTTTATTTTGAAACTTTGAAAGTTTAAGCATTTTTGTTCTGACAGAGATGGCGTCTCACAGTAACGGTCTGCGAGAGAGAGTGTCTAAAATGTATGGTCTGCAGCCAGACTGTCTTGTTTCTTTTCCTCCCACTCTCTCAGAGGTATTATGGGAAATAATCATCCAAACAATTATCAGACAGGATCTAGGAATGTAAAGAAGTGTTCTGTGTGCTTTAAAACCAACAATGATAGGAAGTAAACAATTCATTTTGCATAGCACAGCAATGGTGAGCTAACCTGACATGCCAGATAGACATTTTAATTTATCTACTGCATGGGACATTTCACATTCATCTAGGGAAACTCCCAAAAAACAGCCTTTGGGAAGGGCAGGACTTCTCAGAAGGTGATGAGACAAACATTCTGTCTGGCAATCAGGCCAATCAGAGTAAATAAGAAAAAATGAGGTAGTAGGCATGTGCAGGTCTGTGTGTAACCTGAGTTTGGCAGGCAGGCTCTGTTGAAGCTTTTGGTGGAGCTTGTTGGAGGTTAAAACTGAAGAAAAGCATCTTCTCCACCAAGAGAAGCTTTCAGTGTGGCTCCTTGCTCTTACTTAATGATGAAATATGGCCCAGTTCTGACTAAACTTCCACTATACTATAACTATATCTGAGCAAATGCTACACCAGCAGCCACTATTGTATATCCCGGCTTACAGTATGACTAAATCTTGTCCATAACTCTCCCAAACTCATGCCAAAGCAGGTCAGAAGAAGAGTGAAACATCTTTTTGGTCATGAAAAGCCTTCAATGCTGATCCTTCCTCTTCATTTGATCAAAAAGTATGGCATAAACCTGATGAAACTGCTGCTATAGCTACACCCAAGCTAATTACAACACTGGCAGCAGCCATAGCTATCGGCTTCCACTATAAGAAAAACCACGCCTATAGCTACTGCCTTGTTTACCTAAAATGACACTGGTTGATCAGGTCGGTTTTAAGATGTGGAAGAATCATTTCAGACTGGAGATCTGCAACGTGGATCTGCCTGATGACAGACATGGAAAAATGGCCAACCCATCTGATTTGCAAGGATGGTTTACTTCTGGAGTTGGCGAAAATTCCCCTAAAGCAGGGCACATGCAACTGATGCTCCATCTCTCCACCCAGACGAATATCTTTTGCATGTGAGGAAATCGGATTTTTCCATTTAACTAAATCTAATTGAAAGGCAAGAAAATAACATAAAATACAGTCTCAAAGTTATACCTTTAGACATGTGTAGCAGTAGAGATGTAAGTTTGGGATAGCTCATCTTCACCTTAAAGGAGTTAAGAGAGGAGACTCAAGGATTTGTTATCAACTTGATGAGTTGGTACACTCAAGAAAATCTATATTTAGCATCAGAGAAAACTACCTGTAAAACTTTGTATTTAACAACACTCTGTGTTTAAAATCGTTTCTATTTGCAGGGAAATTTCTATAGTTCAGAGTCTGTTCATAATCATTTCAACAACATCTCTAGCATGTATACAATCTTTTCTGCCTGCCAAGTCTCAATAAAGGAGACAGTATGTGATCCAAGGCTAAGCATCGGTGAATGGAGAGTTCAAACATTTCAGTCCTTACAACGGCTTTTCTATAGCAAAAGGAGTTACCAAAGACACAGCCACTTGGATCAAATAAAAGAAATTAATAATGACCTTTTGGGTAGTAGCCCTGTTGAGTAACCATCTCTAAAGCTTTTGTGAGAAAAAGTGAAAGCCAGAATAAAACATAGGCATTTATTCAGCTCAAGAGAAACAGTTTCTACTTATTTTATAAAAGGATGCAGCAGATATGAGATAAAACAGTAACAAAATCACAATAAATATGCAGTAATGCTCAATTTATCCAGAGTTTATTTAGCATGCAATGCAGCTGTTTCAATTATTAATGTGCTATATATATATATATATATATTTTTTTTTTTTTTAAGGAATGCTTTCATGAATCATTTATTTGTAAAGGGATAAATTGTATTTATAGGTGTCTATATCCGCAACATCTGATGTGTTAACTTCGGATCCATTTATGATTTCTCCTTCTGAATTATTCTTTAATTGTAGGAGCTGATAATGTTTTGCCTTTAACATTTTAATTCAAAGACCAGTGTTGAATAAAACATTTAAAAATAATGTCAAATTTTTATAACCTGTTTGTCTTTGCATCTCAATGCAAAGCTTCTAAAGCCTTGATGTGTTTGAAGATTCACAAAATAACCGAAAGTGAAGGACTGATTGATTTTTCAGTGTCAAAGAAAGTTGCCATTAAAGAGACAGTTCTTATGTTAAATAATGGATCAACTGGTCTAGACTCAGCCTTAAGTAAAATATTGATTTGAAGTGTCTACCTTTTTCTTTGTTGGCTAAAAATCTGCTCATGACTGTCTTCAAATCCCTACTGATTATTTAATATCTAAATGGCAAATATACACTGATCAAGTATAATATTATCACCACTTGCCTAATGTTGTGTTGCCCCCCTTGAGGTATGGGCTCCACTGGACCCCTGAAGGTTTGGACTTGTTTGTCCAGCACATCCCACAGATGCTCAATTGAAGTCGGACCAGGGAAGAATTTGGAAGCCAAGTCATCACCTCAAACTCGCTGTTGTGTTCCTCAAATGGTTTTTGAAATGTTTTTGCTTTGTGGCGGGGAGCATTATCCTGCTGGAAGAGTCATCAGGGAATACCATTTCCATGAAAGGGTGTACAATAATGCTTAGTTACATGGGACATGTCAAGGTAACATCCACATGGAAGGCAGGACCCAAAGTCTTCCAACTTGCCTTCTTTCCATGGTGCATCCTGGTGCCGTGTGTTTGCTAGGTAAATAACTCACATGCACCCGGCCATCCACATGATGTAAGCAAAAGAAAACATGAATCATCAGACCAGGCCACCTTCCTCCATTGCTCATGTGCCTATTGGTGTTATTGGCGGTGGACAGGGGTCAGCATGGGCACCTTGACAGGTCTAGGGCTGGGATACTCAAATCCATCTTAATGCCCTAACTGTCAGGTCAGGTCAGGTATGGGAGCATATTCTGGTTTGGCACTTTACCCCGTCTACCTTGGTCCTGTACTGCTGACCCCCTGATAGCTATCTTCCATGCCCCATCTCTCCAGGTATTCTCCCAGCTGCCCCCTCCATGATGCATGTGGTCGCCCTCTGCGTCTGGATCAGCTCACCAGTTCCTGGGCACCCAGTACTCAGTGAGCTTGATCAGGCCTAGCACACCAGGTGCTAATAGAAGCACAACTGCCGTTCCCATATCAAGCAAGTGACTCTTCCTATCCCTGCTCTCCTGAGTACATCAGCATAAGACACACAGTCTTGCCAACAATATCCAAAAATGTGCCAACGAGAACCCAGCCGAGCTGGCCATCAATCACCATCTAGGCCTCACCAAGGACCAAGGACTGAAAGTCTCTGATATAATGGGAATGCCACACTGTCTTGCTAATCGAACTTATTGCCACATGTGCTATATTGCAGTTGATCTCAGCCTTGCAGTCAGCAGATCGATAGCTTACACTGCCAGGGCAAGTTGTTGAAGGCAGAGAGAAAAATCAAAATGTTAGACTTTTTTATCAGAAGGTTGGGTAAAGTCCCAGATTTGGCCTTAACTGTTGTTCACTATGATACACTACAATGAAAATGACCAGTTTCAGGGCCGACAGGTCCTGAAGCCCTACGTCTTCCAGTTCAGGCTGTAATCACGTTCAAAATGTGAATTCTGACCTCGGAAACTTTTGTTGAATGAGAAGTATCTGACTTTTAGATAGTCGGAGCTTATGAAAGACATCATGGTGGCCTAAGACTGGTTTCTGATGACAAAATACTGAGTGGGCTTTATGTCTAACCAATCAAGAACTATAGGTGGGTTTATGTCATACATGATAAAGGATGACAAGATCATCTCCCTTCTGAAGGACTCAGGATTTGTTAGAGGGGTTTGTTGTCAGTCTGATTCCAGACTTCATCAGAGTTTCTCTGCCTTTTGCATTTTTCTTCTGAAGTAGATAATAAAACCAGAGGCACAGTCAGAACTGGAGATTTTGTGTGGATCTCTGTAAGTGGCACAACTACATTTATTTCTTATCAACATGATGCTTGCTTAAAGACTGATGAAACACCTTTGTGATTAGTTTGGGTATAAAACATTTAATGAAAAAAAAAGAAATATTTTTCATATCTATCTTTTTCTCATTGCGCCGACTTTCTGAATTTCTTCTGATTTCTTAGTCTTACTCTTGAAGGAGTGACTACTGTATTGAATAGAAAAAAGAGAAGATATGACATTGTCTTTTAAAGTTTGGATTTTTTATGGATGACTCCCGATGATGCTCCATGGCCTAGCTGAGTTATTTACAAAGACGTGCTCGCTAATGGCAGCATGAAGCTGTGCAAACTCTGTCGTCATATTGAGACAAAACAGACAAGTTTGGTGACCAAGACACAAGATTTTTTTGATAGGAAGCTAAATTAATTGTGGTCAGAGAAAAAGAGAAAAGAGAAAAAGCAAGTGAGACATCAAGCAGCTGAAATTAAGCCAACCGAAGCATCATATCAAGTGCTGTTACACATAGTTATGACAGGATAATCGCATAACGTACACTATATAGAGTTTCAATTAGACTCATACAATAAGACGGTTTGTGAAATTTCATCCCTGGTGGATATTCGACTGTCAGCTGTAAGTGACATTAGAAAATGGAAGCATTTAGGAACAACAGCAATGCAGCCACCAAGCAGAGGATCACATAAAATCACAGGGTGGGATCAATGACTGCTAAAGCACAGGCTGTGGAAAAGTGCCAACACTCTGCTGATCCCACTACTCCAGTGGACTGTAGAACAGTGGAAATGTGTTCTGCGGGGTGACAAATCACGCTCTGTCTGGCGGACAGATGGGAAAGTCTGGCTTCGGAGGATGCCGAGAGAAGGTTACCTAGGACTATAAAGACAGGGTTTGATGAGTTTGGTGTGGAAGAACTTGACTGGCCCACGCAGAGCCCTAAGTTCAACCCCATCAAGCACCATTGAGATGAACTAAAACACAGATTGTGCACTCGGTCATGATAGGAGAGGCAGCTCAGCTGAACAAAATCCCATTGTCTGACTACCCAGTGACACTCTACAACTCAAACGTGGCCTCATGTTAAGAAGCAGGCACTGGACAGTGTTCATAAAAGCCCTCTCTTGTCCTCTCATCTCACATACTACATCAACTGCATTGGCGTTAAAGATGCAGGATCATGGTGCCACTAAAACAGAGGTGAGCATAATAATGAGCCAATATGGCAACTGCCAGAAGCATAAATGAAAATGATTTATGCACGATTTTAAGACAGTGAAATAAAAAGGGGTGTGCATAGTGTGCATTAATATTTGATTTGTGTCCACTGGAGGTAAACAAATTAAAGAGGACATAAAATTGAAGATTTAAGTTTGGTAACTTTTAAGGATGTTTTTTTTTTTTTCATTTTTAACAGCTCAAATAGATATGCAAAAAAGACAGATGTGTTTCAAAAGGTTGTACACAAAAAAGAAGACAAAAATCATTTAAATGTTTAAAGATGAGACAAAGTTGTTCTTTAAGTTGAAGCTCACTCTCACACTCTTTAAAAGCCCTAAATTATATAATATTTATACCCAATAAAATGTCATCTTTTGAAAGTTTTGGGCATTAAGCATCATGTTTTGATGTAGCAAACATAGCAGTCTGTATGTTTGCCCCCTGGAGGCAATGGATTCCTTTGTGCATTTACATGATCATACCAGTGATACATGCGCTAGTAGGAGAGCGGCGAGCCTCCAGCTATGCACAAAGGAAAAAATCTCTATCTATTTTGATGTGATTGAGTAAATTTATCTGAGAGAAACAAATTTCCTCTGGGTGTGTGAGAGTATTGAAAACTTCGATGGTGCCCGTGTGGAATGATGATAGAGTGAGATGCAAAAAAGTCGACGCTCTGACACATCTAAAGCCTGGCAAATATAAACTAATCACAGAGGCAGGGCCCACAGCTCTATTTTTCATCCTATTACTCATAAAGCTCTCAGTTTCCCCCAGCTGTCTGCTTGCCACAGATAATAAGGAAGCCAAACATTTTTCTCACTGCTTTATGAGTCTCTCCTCACCCAAAAGTAGACGCTGCTTTTCAGATGTCTTTCTTTCTTTTCACCCCTAAAGAAGGGCTCTGAGTGTCTTTGGTGCAGAATTGTGATGAGCCAGAGAAAGGCAATAAACAGGACCTTACTAGTTGGCTCTTTTAAGATTGAAATCCAACTTTCAGAATAATTTTCTTCTATTTTGATGTGATGATTTAACTCTTTAACGCTGCTGACAAAAGTCAGAGAGAGATGGATTGTTTTGGGGATGATTCATAGTGCTTTACTTTCATAGTCTTTGCTCCATTGATTGAGCACAACTCCATTATCTGTTCCATGTGAGGGTGGTGTTAAGTGGGAGGTGAGTGAGGCTGTGAGAAACAGCAGGGTTTGTAGATGATACTCGGTGCCTGCCAGGGCCATCTGCACTGTTGGATCAGCGCTCCTCTTTAAACAGTCGGAGTGTTCGCTACATCTGTTTGGGAATTCTTTCACTCTGTTGATACAACACACATCATCTGTGGCATCTATATCTCTTTACCTTCTTAAGTGGGTTACCATCTTTGTACTTTTGCATGAAGCTTTTAAAAACATTTTTATACTTTGATACCATTTTTCTAAAAGATACAGTCTCCATTATTTAAATTAGGGATCCATGCAATTAGACAAAATAAAGGACTGAACATCCAGTCCCTCTGTAGACATCACTAACCAAGATCTTAATATCTTTAACAATTCCAGTCAATTAATCTGATTTCTTCAGTTTTGCTGTCAACTTTAAAAGCAGCTTTGCAAGAAAGAAATCTCTGATCTCAATGGGACTAAACTGGTTAAATAGAGGTTAAAAAGTGCCTGATTGATTTACACTTCCTTACCATGCTGAATTTATCTAAGTTTATATTCCAACAAGGCTTTGGACCAGAGGGAATGGACCTCCTGCAGTGACCGCCTCTAACCCCATGAACACCTTACCACTTCAAATAAGACGAGTCTGAGTGTAACATGATGCCAATAATCATACTGCCAACTTGCACTGATGGTGGCGAAAAGTATTGACCCCCTTGGATGTTTTACCCTTTGTTGATTTTATAAATCAATCATGGACAACATAATTTGGGTTTTTGGGGTAAAAAGCAAAAAAAAAACCTCTTTAATGTTTAAGTGAAAACAAATTTCTACAAAGTAATGTCGAGCAAAAATCTGTAATGTAAAACAAGTGTTTCCATAAATATTTACTGCCTTTAAAGTGACTGACCTAATTCAACAAGTTCAGCCAAACACTGTTAGTATAGTCTCAGAAATATTGAAATGGGGAACACCTGAGTGCAGTGAATGTGTCTCAAGTGACTGTAGTATAAATACACCTGTGTCTGGAAGGTCCAGTCACTGATTAATAAGTATTCCTGGCTACCATTACACAATAAAGACAAAAGAACACTCCAAGCAACTCAGTGAAAAGTTTGTAGAAAAGTATAAATCAGTTGATGGATACAAAAACATTTCCAAGTTACTGAACATCTCCTAGAGTTTGGTTCACTCTATTATCAAGAAATGGAAAGCACATGGCCAATCTGCCTCAATCAGGTTGTCCTCACAAATTGAACCGTACAAGAAAGAGACTAGTGAGAGAGGTCACCAAGACACCTATGACTACTCTGAAGGAGTTACAAGCTTCAGCAGCAGAGATGGGAGACTCTGCATACAACTACAGCTGCCCAGGTTCTTCACTGGTCAAAGCTTTATGGCGGAGTGGCAAAGAGAACACCACTGTTGAAAAACACATTAAATCTTGACTGGAGTTCTCCAAAAGTCATGTGGGAAACTCCATGGTCAAGTGGAAGAAAGTTCTTTGATCTGATGAGACCAAACTGGTGCTTTCTGGCTATCAGACCAGACACTTTGTTTGGTGGACACCAATCACTGCACATCACCACAAACACACCATCCCCACTGTGAAGCACAGTGGGGGCAGCACCATGCTGTTGGGATGCTTCTTAGCAGCTGGCTTTGGAAGTCTTGTAAGGGTAGAGGGTAAGATTAATGCAACAAAATATTAGAAAATCCTGGAGGACAATCTTAGTCTGTCTGCAAGAGAACTACGACTTGAGAGATGATTTGTTTTCCAGCAAGACTTAAGTACACAGAGAAAGCTACACAGAAATGGTTTAAAGACAACAAGGTGAATGTTCTGGAGTGGCTAAGTCAAAGCCAAGACCTCGATCCAATAGTGAATTTGTGGCTGGACTTACAAAAAGGCTGTTCATGCTCAATCCCCGTGCAACCTGACAGAGCTTAAACAGTTTTGCAAAGAAGAATGGAGAAAAATTGCAGTGTCCAGATGTGCAAGTCTGATTAAGACCAATCCACACAGAGTCAGTGCTGTGTCTGCAGCCAAAGGTGCTTCTACTAAATACTGACTTGAAGGGGGTAAATATGCAGTCACTTATTTTACATTGCATATTTTAGCTTAATAGATGCTACTTTGTAGAAATCTGTTTTCACTTTGGCATCAAAGAGGTTTTTGTATTTTCTTTTTTTGTCAAAAAGTCCAATTATTTTCACCATGACGGATTTATAAAATCAATAAAAGAGTAAAACATCCAAGGGGGTTAAACATTTTATTAAACTGTATTGGCATGGACATAATGTGAACCCTGCATAGACCAGTCCAGCCTGATTAATAATTAATTATGTTTGCAGAATAACTTTATCTTTCTTTCTAACAAAGTTACTGTGGGTTGAATTAATGTATTGGAGATGTTGTCGCTATCATTTGAAAAAAAGGAAGATTACAGGTAGTTAAAACTTCATCAATCTGAATAATTTCTAACTTTGTCTGCAATGGTGTTGAAAAACTCTGCTTGATTTTTTTGACTTGGTTCCTGTGAAATAAACTGCCTGAAATTTTTTTATCTTCCTGAGGCTGCATGTGTATGCTCTGAAACTCTGCCATAAAACCTCAGCTCTATACTATAAATCCACCTAAAGGGAATTCAACCCCCCTGTCGTGGATGTAGCAGAAATGCAAATAAGTTTTTATGAGTGTCGGCTGTAAAGGATCTAAAACAGTGAGCATTAGAAATGTATCTTGATTCAGTTGCATTAATTGGTAATCTTTAATCCTTTTCCCACCACTTGGCTTGTTTTCCATTGTTTTCCTCACATATTAATTCTGTTCAAATAACACTATATTCCTGATTGTGTAGTGGAACAGACTGTTCACTCTAAACTTCAAAGCAAAAATATATATTTCTTCTCCTCACATAGCAGCATAGGGCTCATCCAGTGAGAAAAAACATTTAGCAGATGAGCTCACAGCTAGAAGTGCTTCGACTTTTTGGTTTGGTGGTCTCGAGCCAGACCGGGACAACATTTGGTCTATGGCTTACCCTGCTGGGTAATAATACTATTCACTCTGCTGCCCCTGTGCCCTGCCATCTGGGGATTTAATGAGCCCAGACCGGCCCTGTCCATGCCAACCAATGGCAAAGCTTGCACACAGTCCCCCTGGTTAGACAAACCTCAGCATGAGTCAGGAGCTTCATGGAAGCAGAGAAATGTGTCCCAGAGAGCGAGTTTTAGTGAGACCCTGCATGACGTGCAGACTGCTGGAGCCAAATACACACTAACACTGTTGCACACACACTCTCTGTGTGTATCAGTACTCTGAACATCATTACACCGAAGCTCATTTCACACATGCACTGCACATCTAAAAATATCTCCACATTGTCTGGGTGGGTTACATGTGTGAACACAAATGCTGAATTAGTTCCACCAGACTTTCTGCTGACTTTTCTCTGCCAGCCCTCTGGGAAATAGTCTGCCTTAAGTTTTGGTGAGCCAATGTGTGAACCTAGAGGCAACCTCCAGAGCTGAAAAATGAAGCTAATGCAAAGTACAAATCACTGCTTGAGGCTAGCTCCAAAAACCAATGAATCCTCATTAAGGTCAACAGATTTTTTACAGCAGTCTTTGTGCAGCCCTCTGTGTGTTTCTGCACCAGACAACTGCAGCACAGGCAGAACATTCAAATGTTCAGAGTCACAGGTCGTCAAACACTGACATTTATTAAGTCCTCAAGGTGTTAAAGATGCAAGGATCAAGTCAGAGTTTGTTACAGTAATACACAGGAGAAAGACACCAATATCTTTTAGGTCTGGCCTGTGTAGTGCTGGCTGTGAACTCCACAATGACTGACACAGAAAAGTCCCAAAGACAACAACGTAACAAAGAAAGCACAAAATACCCTTCTTTGAGGGAAAAGCAATTTTTTTAACCACTCATCCACTTTGATTACATAAAGTATAATGGTTTTGCATGAATTTGCATAGTTAGTGGCATTGCCAATATGACAGACAGGAACACTTCAGCAGTTTGCCTGGAGGCAGAAGGTCCACCTCAGCTTCTATCTCTTTGTTCATTGCTCACTTACTAAAAGTCAGATGAAGCCAGCATTTCAATATGGCAACCACCATCATTTGGTTTTATACCACCTCTTCAGAAATGAATGGGTGATGTAATTAGAGAGGCTAAGTCTATGTTTTATACAGTCTGAAACATTCATCTTGGATGAGCAGGGCAATGACTTCATTCATGTTTACCCCTTTTCCATCAAGCCAGTCCCAGGGCTGGAGCTGAGCTTGAGGTGGTCAAAGTTGGCTCAATTTAAGAACCGACAAAGAACCATTTGTTTTCCTCAGGCTGGAGCTGGCTCTAGCAGCTACGCCATTACATCACTGTAAACATCACTGTCTCTTTTTTCCCAGCAACACTAGCGCAAAACTCCAGAACAACAGAAATGGTAGATCCTGTCACTCTACAAGTGTTGCTGTTGGCTTGTTGAGCTTTCAGGTCAGGTATGCTGGTTCGGCACTTCGCTGCATCAAGCTTGGTCCTGTACTGTTTGCCTCCTGATGACCGTCCTCCAGGCCTACGCCATACCGATGCCCCGTCTCTCCAGGTATCCTTCCAGCTACCACCTCCCCTCCACAATGTATGCAATTGCTTCCGCCATCTGGACCAGCCCACCAGGTCCTGGCAACCCAGTATGTGGAGAGCCGTGCCAGGTCCCCATAAAAGCACAGCTGTTGTTCCTGTATCAGGTAGTGAACCCTTCCCATCCCCGCTCTCCAGAGCACATCAGCATTAGAGCCACGGTCTGGCTAATGATACCCAATGATGCACCAAATACAAGGAGTCTAGCCTAAGGCCATCAGTCAACGTCCAGGCGTCACAAGAGTATCAAGTAACAAAATCAAAGAACGAAAGACTGACATATCTATATTGTTCCCTCCACTATTTTTTTTTTTTTTTTACCTCAACCAAGACCTACACAGCAACAAGACAGCTCGTCTCCTTTTCAGACTACTACTGCATTGCATTTATATCCATTTGCACCACTGTCTTTCTGTATTCTTTGACGCTCTGCTCTATGAAAATGGCACTCTTTCCTCCAATTATAGCCCCAACATAAGCATGTGGGCCTCAACAAAAACCATTTTTTTTTCCCTGGACCAGCAAGGAGTTTACTGGACACAGTTATTCTGGATCAGAGCCAGTTCTTTGGTGATGGAAAACCAAAGAATTGGTGCTGGATTAAGCACAAGCTCCAAATCATCCTTTGAACTGGCTTAGTGGAAATGTAGAGTTTATTTCCCTTATAGTCTTAACAAATGTCAAATGTGGCAAGTAAGCATGGCCAAGGACACTGGCTGGGAGGGAAGTAGGGTTGCCATGAGCCCCTAGTTGTGCTGTAGATGTCCCAGTGGCCCGAAAACCTACAGTGGTCTGGCGAATTACCAAGTGTGAATAGGCTGGTACAAAAGAGATGCCATTGAGCTTGACCTTAGCTGCTTAGCTTGACCTTGGCTGTCGAGTGACAGATGTGTGTCGCCCATCTCTCAAACCCTGAGTGGTGGCACATTGGGCCTGTGATGAATCCTTAGCGCTGTAAACACCTAAGACCTCTGCACATGACCGTGACATACCCAAAGTGGTTTGGGAAAATTTTAGGTGCTCAATGTCCTGAAAGTGCCAAGAGTTCATGTGTTGAACAGGCTTTTTAAATTAAAGCCATAACTGATTCAAATTGCGAAGGAAATCCAATGTGACAGGAGACACACATGAGTGAGCAGCTAATAGTGTTGTATTATCTTAAACATCTTTAATTAGCAGGTCACACTGTTTGACTTTCATTAACCCGTCCAAGTTTCCACACTGAAATAGAGCAAAGTTTGTTTTCTCCTATTTCCTCACAAGGACATCTGATAAGACTCTGAGGTGGGGGGTGCATAACACTTTGCAGGCAGCTTACAGCCCCGGCTCTGGTTGAACTAGTTTGTCTCGCAGTGTGTGGCAAAAAGATCAATACAGCATGTTGCTCATGTTGTGCCCTGCAGGGCTTTGAGTGGTGTCATCTTGACATAGCGGCAGCCCCGGCTCGGCTGCTGATTCACAGCGCACTGATGGTGGTGAAATCCTCCCTGTGATCGAGGACTTTAAAGCAGCAGAGTTTCTCCCATAAGGCCTGAGAGGGGCTCTGTCAGAGCACTCTGATGCTGTTCTTCAAGCTTACAGAGCCAGCAGGGGATTTCAAGCTGTATGCTTTTAGTTAAAGAGAAACACAATACAGTAAAAGGGACCCCTGCTGTTCTTTTCAACGATTCTTATGTAATGACACTTAATATGTTTTTCTCTCCTCAGCATGGAGATGTTTGACTACAGGAGCGTTATCTATCTAAAGGTGAATGATACTGACAGCAAAATAAACAAATCCCTTGTTTGCAGACTTTATAAAAGAAGAGATCAAATACTTTAGATCTTGTTTTTCATCATTACATCCATACCCATTTGCATGCCACTGACAAAGCAGTGGGAGAAAAAATTAGAATATTACTTAAAACCAGTAACAAAAGGATTTTTAATACAGAAATGTTAGACTACTGAAAAAATTAAACATGTGCAGCACTCAGTACTTGGTTTGGGCTTCTTTTGCATGAACTACTGCAGCAATGAGGGTGGCATGGAGGCAATCAGCCTGTGGCACTGCTGAGGTGATTGCTCTGATAGTGGCCTTCAGCTCTTCTGCATTGTTGGGTCTGGTGTCTCTCATCTTCCTCTTCACAATACCCCATAGGGTTTATGTCAGGTGAGTTTGCTGGCCAATGAACCACAAGGAAACCATAGTCCTTAAACCAGGTATTGGTACTTTTGGCAGTGTGGGCAGGTGCCAAGTCCTGTAGAGAAATGAAATCAGCACCTCCGTAAAGCTGGCCAGCAGAGGGAAGCATGAGGTGCTCAGAAACTTCCTGGTAGCAGTTTTGCTGACCTTGGACCTGATAAGACGCAGTGGCAGGGGCGAAGCAACTGGGATTCTGAGCCCCTGGACTCTGGGACCTTGATTTCAGAATGAAATGCAAAATTGACTTTCATCTGAAAAGAGGACTTCGGACCACTGAACAATGGTCTAGTCCTTGTTGTCTTTAGGCCAGATAAGAGCCCTCTGACACTGTCTCTGGTTCAGGAGTGGCTTGACACAAGGAATGCAACATTTGTAGCCCATGTCCTGGATATGTCTGTGCGTAGTGGCTCTAGAAGCACTGACTCCAGCTGCAGTCACCTCCTTGTGAAACTCCCCCAAATTCTTGAATGGACTTCATTTCAAAATCCTCTCAAGGCTGCAGTTATCCTTGTTGCTTGTGCATTTTTTTAAACCACATTTTCCTTCTATTCAACTTTCCATCAGTTGCTTGGAGACAGCACTCTGTGAACAGCCAGTTTCTATAGCAATGACCTTTTGTGTCTTACCCTTCTTGTGCAGGATGTCAGTGATCTTCCTCTGGACATCTGTCCACTCAGCAGTCTTCCCCATGATTGTGTAAGCAACTGATCCAGACTGAGAGACCATTTAAAGGCTTAGGAAACCTTCGCAGGTGTTTTGAGGTAGATTAGAGTGTGACACCATGAGTCTCCAACGCTGTACTTTTTCACAATATTGTTATTTTCTGAGACACTTACTTTTGGTATTATCTGTTAGCCATAAAGCCCATTTTATCACTTCTTCTTTCCACAACTCCCCTTCTGCATCTTGGTCCCCCCTCCCCCCTACAATGGACATAAAAAAGTTTTGCTACTCCAGTTATAAAATATGGAAAAGCAAACAAGAATTGTTCTGTGCCAGTACAACTGGATGAAACTACCACCATGTGACAAAACAGATGGACAATTGATGGACTCATCTGATGCTTTCCTGTTAATTTCTAAATGCACCAATACAAGCCAGTGTTGTCCTTATGGGACAGTAGTATTCAACTGTGGATGGGGCCCAAAAGTAAGTTGTGAATGTATGCCTAGAAGAAAAATGGAGGTAAAAAGTCTATGTAAGCCTTAGTAAACATGCATACTGTAGATGCATTTTATTCTACTCTGTTTCACTAAGATAATAGGTTTGTTTTCGCAGCGTTTCAACTCATTCATCTTTGTTTTTGGGATATCAAAGCTGCTTTCAAGATGATTAAAGGTAATTCCTCAAATTCACTGAAAATGTACACGTTATGACAGGAAAATGGAGTAAAATGTGTTTGTCTTGCTTCCATTTTCAGTCATAGGTTTTGTTCCATCGAAAGGTCCAAACTAGTGTTGTAGTACTCTAGAACAGTCTTGGCCCTGAGACAGGTCTCAAGATCACATTTTGAATATCTTGGTCTTGTCTCAGACTTGAGAACATTTTTACTCGGTCTTGTCTACTGGCCAGACTCGGGATTTTCCATCAAGACCAGTTGAGACCAGCACTGATCTGCTATTCTTTGACTTCATTAATGTAATAGTAAGTCGAAGCACTTGCTAAAACAACAAATGGCAACGCCTGCAAAAACTCAGACATCAGTCCATCTTATTTCTAGTCAGAAATACCTCTGAACACTTACTTTAGGCCTCATTCACCTGACAAATCTAGATAAACATCTCATTTTCAGATATTTAACATAATTCCAGACTTGTCAGTGTCTTTTAAATACATGCAATTTGTTTTTTTACAAGAAGTATGTTGAAGAAATTTGCTAAGATTTGAGATTTTTGCATGTTGTGCTTTGAAAGAGTTGCACACACCTTGTTTTCATCTGTCATATTTATTAAAAAGAAAACTAAAATTAAAAAGAGAATGCTCTTTAACTGTTCAACCTTGCCATGGTTTTCTAAAACTGATTTTTATGGTCTTGGTCTCAACTTGTCTCAGTCTCGACCCCCAAAAGTCTTGTCTTGATGTACTCTGGTCTCAGGTGAGTCTTGGTCTTGGATAGTGTGGTCTTGAGTACAACACTAGTCCAAACAGGAACTTTTTTCTATAGAAAAAAAAAGTGGTGAAAATTTGGGTAACGGTTTGTCATTAAAGAGGCTGGAGGGTCCTGAAGCTACTCCACTTGAAAACCACTGTTACAGAACATTATACATCTCACGTTAAAGCCAGATATTTTAAGTCATGTCCAAAAGATGACATTGGAAAAGGAGGGTTTCTTTAGTGAACAGTGGCAGTAGAAACACATCTGACTCCTCTGTAACAGTTCCTGAAAAAAAATGTGTTAACTTTCTGATAAGATCCCCTAAATAGCGGCACCCAGAGAGTCTGAATGGCATTTTCTTTAATGCATTCCAGCACCATTTTCATATAATTGATCCAACCCTTTGTTTTGTTTGTTTCAGACAATTTGCTCCCATGAGGGGGTTCCTGCTCCTTTGAGCCATGAAGAAAAATGAGTGGAGAATCAAAGACCTTTTGCACAAATGTGCAGCCAAAGAGGAACTAATTAACCAAATTTTCTGTGCCTCTCTTCACTGACACCACACAGATAAAAGTGACTTTGCTGGCCCCTTTCCTTGCTTCTTTGACCAGACGGGCTTTGCCAACACAATTTAATTACTTCTTCATTGGTCACACTCTGTGGGTTTGTTTATTGATGTCCTCTCCATTTTATGTGCCTTTGATTCCACTTTGTGTGAGCGGCTTGTTGTGCCCCACAGTTGCAAATAGCTAATGAGAACTTTTGTTTGTGCTCTCTGCTTTTGCTTTTTTAACCACATATTTCTTGCTCCCCCCGCCTCTCTGCTCACATTATTTGCCCTTCAGGAAACCCCAAAAATGTGCCACACAATCTGCAGTGAGGTGATCCTCCCTGTCTGTGCCACCTTCCTACTGAGACAGTAATTAACTTGCACTGATTGAGCCATCAAGCCCACTCGACGTGTGCTTCTGCTCGTTTGAATCCCACAGACGAACCAACTTGAGATACAGTGTGCTGCTGTTTAATTGATGACAGTTGTGTGGTTTTCTTCTTTTTCAAGTTATGTTGTGTTTCTGTTGCAGATGACTTGGTTCCACCTCGACACACTTATGTAAATGTAAGGAAAGATGAATGGAAAAGAATGCATTAAGGATTAGGGCTCAGGCACACTAACACACACGGCCCTAACACAGTTAATCCACAGAGCTTTAATAGCAGTAATTCTGAGTTATCTCTCCTAGGCCCCAGCTCAGTGTGAGGCATACCACTCACTCCACAAGCAGGCCTCCCTATTGGGCCAAGTTATTACAGCTCAAAAAAGACTCTTCAAAGGCCTCACGACTTACTCCTACAACCCACAAGAGCTCATTTCCAGTCATGGGGTTTATCAGGGGTCAGAGGGGGATTGGAAGAATTGTTTCTGAGCCAATTACGCAGAGAAAATAAGCCGTGTTTATTGCCCTACGGGGACTGAACTTCAGCGCACTGATCTTATCAGTTTGATTTACGAAGTTTAGATACACTCGATTAGGTTTCTCAGAAGTTTCAGACCTTGATGTATTTGTGTATACTGGGTGGCACTGGGTCACTCTTTCAGCAGGGTGCTGCTTTGGAACGGAAGATTATCAGGATGGTCCAACTTTCTATGGCTAACTTTTGAGCATTTGAATAAACTTAGCACAAAAAGTAAGCAAATTTGTGTTTGGTAGATTATTCTGTTGGAAAGTCTGTTTATTTCCCTTTAAAATGGTGCCACATTTGTAAGGAACATGCATTTGAGGGATGAGCAGCAGAGCTGAGTATATGGGTTGCATCCTTAAAAAAATTGCCAAATCTTCTCTGCCAAGACATGCTATATACTCAGTCCTATGAGTAGAATAGGTATCACAATAAAGAGGCCCTATTACATATCCCGATACAGAGGACAAGATACAATACAGATCACAATACAGAGGCCACAATAGGGCATGCATCATGATACAGGAGCCACGATACAATACAGATCAGGATACAGATGCCAAGACACAATGCATATCACCATGCAGAGGCCACGATATGATACAGATCACGATACAGAGGCCACGATACAATAGACATCATGAATAGAGGCCCTGATAAAATAAATTTCACGATAAGCATTTATTTGGGATAATACATGAGTAATTCACGTGTCACTAACGCAGCTTTTCTTTATTATTGAAGTAAACAGAGGAGGTGTAGTTTAAAGGTTTTTACCCTTTAGAACAGTTAAACTCAGGTTCTCAGACATCCAAGTACATTAAAATACTCTATTTATAATCATTTAGCTATTTATACTTTCAAATACTGTAAAATTAAACTTTCACCATCTCTCTGATACCCACGTAGTAGCTTCACATGGTTTATAGCTCAAAAAAAAAAACTCCTCATGTTTCTCTTATTGGCGTCCCGAAAAAAAACTTATTTTAACCTCCCTCTGAAACACTTTTGAACTCTTGGTTTTGATGACAATGATTAGCCCGGTGAGCTTAGCTGTTATTGCTAACTGTAAATAATCCTGGAGTTGTGTGTTGAAGAAGACTGGTGTTACTGCAGTGGTTTACCTTCTTACAGCTTGCATGACTCCGGTATGTTTACTTTTAGCCTGCTGGCTGCAGATCAACACTATCCACGCCACCTGTCTGAGTACCAGCTTGGTTTGGTCTGAGGAGAGAGACGTGCGCTGGGGCTGCATTGTGTAGTTCTGTGACTGCTGCCATCTGCTGGTGTTTTTGTTAACTGCACCATAGGTTATGTTACAAAACTGCCATAACAGCAGTTACAGCTGTATCAATTATGTAAAATCTATATTGTTAAGGTGTGCAGGCCTATATAATTCCAATACCATAAAGGGATAAAAAAAAAAAAACAGCGATAAGATATTTAGGCTAAATCACCCAGGCCTAGCTGCTTTACACTTTACAAAGCATTTGATGGACATTGTGGGCCGATGATAAAACAATATATTTTGAGTTAGCTTAACCTGCTTGAAATTCTGGTGCTGTCTAGCTGACTAATTGCATGCATCCTTCAACCAGACCCCCACTGCTCATGCATCATAGCTGGGCTAAAAACGTCTTTTTAGCGTACTTGCCCCTTTTCCAAAGGTTTTACCTGTTGTTATACTGAGAAATCAAACTTCAAGAATTTTAATTACTGTTGTGTTTGCAGCTTTTAAAATTCAGTGAACATCTCCACTCTGTCGTCTATCTTCATGCTCTACCTGTGCTGGCTCTAAACGATCAACAAACAAAGCGATTTCATGCAGTCAACAAGACAAAACTCATGTCAGTTAGCATCAGGAAATCTCCATGCACTGCACGCTGCCTCTCCTGGAAACTCTCACTCTCCCTCTCTCTCACCTCACAAGAAACAGCAGTATACCGTGATGGGGATAAAATTGCATCACCTTTTGAAGCTCACTTTCTGGCAGACACTGAGGATTCCAACTATATTGCTTTCACTGCCTTGGGACGTATTTATCTGTTGGCTGAAACAGAATATCAAACAAATTCTGCACAATCACGCACCATTCCCATTGAGCAATTACAACTGAATCTGACTTCATTCTAGGAACTGTTTTATCATTCTTTAGAAGCTTTGTTTCTGGAAGACAACATTTTTCCTCACTCTGCAGCAGCGCCATGACAAAGTTACATGAAAATCCACCGTCTGTTGTAGCTGCATCTTTGACACAGAAGCTCAAATTAAAGGTACAGATAATGTATCTCATGCCTTGTGTGGTTACTACCAGATCTTTGAAGGATGCTTAAGATCTTGGGAGTTTTTTGGGAGACAGCCTGGAATGAAATAAGGCGAGACAGCGCTGAAATGAATCCTGGTTGGTCTCTCGCTCCAGCTAATCAGATAAGAACCAAAGGCAGCAGAGCATGTGGGAATGTCTCAGCAGGAAGTTACTGTCTGGAAACTCCTGGAGAGATGGAAGTTCACAGCAAACGTATTTGATGGGAGATGAAAGAGTGCTATTGTTTTCCAGTCCCATGCATCTAATTGCTTTAGTTTTAGATGCACCAGCAGGTGTCAGCAAAGCAAATGTTAACTAGGACACCAAACCGCCCCTTTCATGAATTATTCACCCCAAGCTTGATGATTTGTTGGAAAAGCTGCTGTGTGAGAAAGTGAAAGTTAGAGCTACCGACTGATGACAGTGATTCACAAGCAGTTTAAGCTCCGTCATCACACTCCTTGCTTTTTTATATTCGGCATGGAAAAAATATATGCACAAGGAGGTGCTAACATCACAGCTGGAGATGATAGTGTCATTTACATTTTCTCTAAGTTGAAGATGGGATGTTTCGCTTTCTTATCTCCCTCAGAAAATAAATAAATAAAAATAATACAGACACATTGGACCATGTCAGAGTGACTCAGTGCCTCTTAGATTTGTAACAGCGGGGTTTCAACTCAAACACTGACTCTGATGTCTTTATCCGACAGTAGGAAGGGCACCAAGTCATGTCTAAAATACTGTATAATAAACATGTCAGTGAAATAATAAACTGTCAGCAAGCTGACCTTAAGTATTACTTGTTGAAATGGCCTTTGTGTTGACTACATTGACTGGAGTCACCTTTGTCTTATAAATAGAGCTGACCTATTTGAAACATAACACTGCAGTAGAGAGGGATGTCTGGTTATGAAGAAACTTCAGACAGTTTGTGATGGTCATCAACACCATGCAGGTATGGAGCCAAAAGTCGTATACTCAAGAAATGCCTCAGCAACTTTGTGAAATTAATTTTCATTTGAAGAGTAATTTTCTCAACCATTTTGGCTTTTTTGCCTCCATCTCCTGAAAAAAACCCTCTCTCATCTCAGTCTGTATGGATAGGTCCAAATCAGGATCGCACATCTTGGACACTGTAATTTTTCTCCATTCCCTTCTGCAAAACTACTCAAGCTCTGTCAGGTTGCACATGGATCAGGCATGAACAGCCATGTTTTTCTAAGTCCAGCCACAAATCCTCTATTAGATTGAGGTCTGGGCTTTGACTCCACTCCAGAATATTTACATTGTTTTCTTCTAACCATTTCAGTTCGGCTTTTGTTGGCCTTTACAAGCCTTCCAGGGTTGGCTGCTGAGAAGCATCCCCACAGCATGATGCTGCCACCACCATGCATCACAGTGGGGATAGTGTGTTTGTGATGATGTGCAGTGTTTGGTTTCTGCCAGACATAGCGTCTTGAGACCAAAGAACTTTCCTCCACTTGACCATGGAGTCTCCCAAAAGTCTTTTTGTGGACTCTAGTTTAGACTGAATGGGTTTTCTTCAACAGTGGCTTTCTCTTTGCCACTCTTCCATTAAATTCTGATCAGTGAATAACCTGGGCATTAGATGTTGTATGCAAAGTCTCTCGTCTTAGCTGCTGAAGCTTGTAACTCCTTTAGAGTGTCTTGGGGTCCTCTCTCACTAGTCTCCTTATTGTGCAGTCACTCAGTTTGTGAGGACAGCCTGATCTGGGCAGATAAGCCATATTCCTTCCATTTCTTGAAGATGGATTCAACTGAACTATAGGGGATGTTCAGTACCTTGTAAATTTACCATACTCAATTAGACCAGCTGAATTCTTAACAGCTAACTTAAACATCTAACATCTGTTCCTAAAAATGCTAAAGCCTTCACTTTATGGACAAAAAGGTCATGATTGGCCCAGCCACATTAAGATTTGATAGAAATCAGTCAGAACAGGAGGAGGACTAATCTTAAGTATCTTAGGATGTGTATTTATCAGGTTCTTGCTTCTCAGTGTTTGGCCAGGCGCCCTGAAAACTGCTCCAGTCAAGTTTTGTAAGGATGCTGAAACTGACATTTATAATTTATTTAGTGCACCAGAGGCAGGAAAAGGTTGGCTTTTCAACTCGTTGTGGATCATGAGCCAAAATTATTAATAGTTTGTTCAATTCACAGTCATTGCACAATGCTCTCTCTGGGTAATGTCAATTAAAGACTATCATGTGTAAAATTGTGCAGCAGTGACTTTATACTACAACAAACTTCTGTGGAAATGTGTGCCAGTTTTACAGTATTTTTGCTCTCCTTTAACAACTGACAAGCGGCAGCGCTTGACAAGTTAATACCTGAGAGGGTACCTATAAACATCGCTGTGGAGCCGTACAGAATAATTCATAATATCTCTAGTAGATGCAGGAAGTGGTAATTATGGATTGCCTGTCATAGATGGAAGGCTGGAGGAGGTGTCGGATGGATTGGCAGCCGTCTCCTGTGTAGTGTCAGGTTTATTTGCATCTCCATACGGTCTCGGTGCCGCTTTCAGCAAACAGCTGTCTGTCTTGTGTCAGCTAAACCCTTCACTTCCTCAATTTTTCTGTCTGTTTGTCCCATGTGCACTCACTTTTCCTTTAGTTTTCTTTTTGAAGACTGCCTGCTTTTACTTTCACTCCCTTCTTTTTCAAGCTTGAGATGAAGCAAGATTTATCCCTGAAAGAATGACTGACATGAGGGTGCGACCAACCATAAATACACAAAAAACACTGAAACATTACATGTTTTCATCATTTCAGCTCTAACCTGTTGCATAAAACAGCAGGGTTTCACTCCCTGCATCCATTCTTCCTTGATGCTCTGTATTTTTCCTGCCCTGCAAATTGCAAAAAAAAGCTTGAAATAATTGTCAGGCTTGACCTTTCCTTGGAAAATTGGACAGCATATACATATATTGTTTGTGTTTTAGTGCATATTTATGTGTGTGCATATGGCTGTTTCATCCTCAGGAGTAAAGAAAAACACTGTAATCAGAATGCCACAGTCCAGAAAAAAACAGTGAGTTTACAAAAAAACTTTCTGCAAAGGTCACAGCCGACAGTCCAGCTCTTTTCCTGCTGTTTCATTTTCGTTTCATACCGCCCTCCATCTCTTCAGCCTTGCTTTTTCTCTTCACTATCTCCAAGACCTGTCTGTCTTCCTCCAGAGCATTTCTCATCAGACAAACGGAGCCTGTCTTGCTTTCCAAAGCAGCCACAGCGAGAAGCTATCAGACTGTCACATCTTATCTGGGTTTTTGCCATCTTTCTGGGAAAAGGAGCAAGGGCTCCAGTGGAATCATGGTCCGATAGATTCCCAACAGTTAAGAAGCCGAGACCAGCAATGTCCTGCAAGATTCCTGCATTTACCAACTATTTTGGGAGAATTTGGGTACCTGATAAGGTCCACAAATTTGTCACAGGGCCATGGAAAGTTTTTGGGGGGTGGGCTTATAGATGGAAAAATGGTCAAATCTGGCTGAGTTAGGATTCAGGAAACCAAAATGTTTTGTGACAACAGCCTGGCTTCAGTCAGTGCGTCTTGATGTTAGAACTGTAAATGTTTGTTTTACAAAACATTTACAGAGATTATGAAAATCTCAGAAGATTTACTTTTCCATGTTGCTTATATTGCCTTAGACTCTAGCTTTGCAGACGCTTTATCTATGGGAAACGACAAATTTAACAAGACATACAAATTTGTTCTATTTGTGCTTTTGACACATTTGTGTGCCAATAAAAGTATCTACCCCCTTTGATGTTGAACCCTTTCATGATTGAATAAATCAATCATGGTCAGTATTATCTGGCTTTTTTTGCCAAAAGAATTACAAAATATCTTTATTGTAAAAGTGAAAGATTTTTACAAAGTGATGCCAATTCAATAAAAATCTGTAATGAACAATAGGTGACTGCACAAATACTCACTCCATTCAAGTAAGTATTTTGTAGATGCACCTTTGGCTGCACAGCACTGAGTCTGTGTGGATAATTTACACAATTCTTCTTGGCAAAACTGCTCAAGCTCTGTCAGGTTGCACAGGGTTTAGGTGTGAACAACCCTTCTTAAGTCCAGCCAGGGATTCCAAACTGAGGTCTGGGCTTTGACTCAGCCACTCCAGAACATTCTCCTTGTTATCTTTAAACCATTTCTGTGTAGCTTTCACTGTATGCTTCTGGCAATTGTCTTGCTGTAAAATAAATCTTCTCCCAAGCCGCAGTTCTCTTGCAGACTGAATAAGATTGTCCTCCAGGATTTTCTTATATTTTGAGGGATTTATTTCAGGACCGTCTGCCTAGAAGCATCCCAGCAGCATGATGCTGCCACCACCATGCTTTACAGGATAGTGTGTTTGTGGTGATGTGAAGTGTTTGGTGTCTGCCAAACAAAGCATCTTGTCTGATGGCCAAAAAACACCATTTTGGTCTCATCAGACCAAAGAACTTTTGCCCACTTAACTATGGAGTCTCCCACACACCATTTTTGAGATTAGTCAAGCTTTCTTCAACAGTGGCATTCTCTTTGCCACACTCCCATAAAGCTCTGACTGGTGGAGAACCAAGGCAACAGTTGTTGTACACAGAGTTTCTCCCATCTCAGCTGCTGATGCTCTTAACTCCTTAAGAGTAGTCATAGGTTAATTGCACTCAGGTGATCCCTGTTTCATTAATTGAGAGACTACGAGCACCAACTGGCTCAACCTGTTGAATTTGGTCAGTCACCTTAAAGGCAGTGAATATGTATGCAATAAATGTATTTTTTTATTTAATTGGCATTACTCTGTTGAAATCTATTTTCACTTTGACATGACATTTTTTGTATTTTTTTAAATTAATAAATAAAACAGACAAACTACTAAATGATATCGACCATGATTGACTTATAAAATCAATCCAAGTGATGAATACTTTTAATAGTAACTATAATTTCAGGGATTGCATATAGAAGATTCATTACGCTCAGGAGCCAATCAGCTGCATTAGACCTACATTAAACGGGGAAATTGGTGGAATTGGGTGTATCTGATCGTGTTTACTTGCCCAAAGGATTACACTGCTGCTGTTATAGTCTGTTTCACTGTGGAAGACTGAAAAAATCTGGAGTGATTCAAAAACATTTTTACTGTAATAAGTAGCCTAAAAATGAGCAGTGTTACTGTATCTTGCAGTCTAATTTATTCTACTGCTATAAACAGAGAACTCCATTACACAGCAGCATGTATGACAAAAAGCACACTCTCCATTTGATGTTTTGTCTGTCAAAAAGAGCAGCCACTGCAAAGACACACACATTAAGACTAGACATGCCAAATAAACAGAGAGCATGGCCTAAGTGTTATGTGTTGTCTCCTTCTCTTTTTTATTTTATTTGTTTATTTAACACACATACCATCAATGTTGACTGGTATGTAAAATACAAGATGTCATGTTTGCAGATTTCTAGCCATAGCCAATTAGCCACCCTTGACCCATGCTAGGCCTTCAGGATTAAAACAGAAACATTAGCCTTGAATAATACAGAACAGTAACATAAATGCAGGAATTACAATGCAATAAAATGAGACTGACATAAGGACAAACAGAACAATAAAGGTTAGAGGAGGAAGCACAGACAATGTTGACAGACTTGCTTTAGTTTCGGTCACTTTTTAACTTATTCTTTGTAACCCTGAACTCTGTTTTATGTTTCAGATGGTGACGCATTCATCAGTTCTGTTCCTCTTACAGAGAACAACGACTGGACAAATGTAGTTCTGTATTTTAGCTCTGTAGCCCTCATTCTGATTTCAGTTTTTTTTGTATAGGTTATTTACATCTTTAAAAATCAGTTTTATACAAGAAAGTCAACAACACTGTCAAAACTAAGTCTACTTTGTTCCTTAGAATGAGGCAATTGTGTGGCCTGATTTCTGATCCATTATTTTATAAGCTTGTTTATGTTATGACCTGATGGATGTAATTGTAGTTAGGTTGGCCTGGCCCCAAACAGTTATAGAGTATGATAAATGACAAAATGTCATGGTGAGCATGAAGTACTGTACTGCTTTCAGTACTGTCTGATTAAACTAAGAAACTACTGAATTTGTTTAGCCTAACTTCATAACATGTCCATCAAACCAAAGCTCAGAAGTTATCAGAGACTATTATTCTGAGATTCTTTTTAAGCACGGTTTAAATAAAAAGGGATACCAGGTTCATCTGCCTGATGTAAAACTGGCTCCATATGTTCTTGGAAAGCCCTGCCTCTGTCCTTTACTCCTGAAATGTAGTGCTCAGCTGTGATTGCTCTGCACAACGTAAGATGACTGAGCACATTCTGGTCTTAAAGGAGCAAGAAAAGGGACAAAGATTAGAGAGATAAAAGAAAGCTTCCTTGACATTCAAGAATGGGAACAGACGTCCTTGCCAGCATCTGAGGGCAAATGGATTTATAAGAATAGAGAATGGCTTCGTGGAAAGTAGCAGATAACCTTGAACAAGCCATTTCATATTTGTATGGCTCCAGGCCTTCATGAAAAATGAAGAGCAAATTTACATAGAAATTTTCAGCATTTAGCTGACACACCTTCTACTCTCTGAGAGACTTATTATAAGTTTTACAACAGAAAATAACATCAAATCCTCAAGGTGACAACATTTCCAATATCCATTTGTGCCAAGGTCACCCAGGGAATTGCAGGAACAAATATTAAATTATGACCTGAAATGCTAATTCGTTAAAATCATCAAGGTTTTATTATAAGAAATGGAAAACTTTATGTATAAAAAGGGTATAGAAAGCAAATTTACTTTTAAAACCAAAGGACATTTTGAAGAAATATGTCCTTTCCTTGTCCAGAAGGTTAATGAAGTAGGGTATTTTTGCTGTCCTCTAATCAGTAATATACAGAGAGCCAAATGAAGACTGATACTGTAAATTTTTGATATCAGTCAGTCTCTTTTATCTCACCAGCTCTCCCCTCAGTCTCTTCCTCTCTTTCTTAATGACCTGATCAGAAGAGAGGATAACAGAATAGACTATTAGTGCTCATTTGAATTCTAGATTCATTTTTATTTCCTAAAAATTAAAGGTATGATGAATAGCAAGTTAATGCAGCCCAAGGCATTCTCTACCTCCATTATCTGTTTCAAGATGATGAGACCACAGCAGGAGACTCCAGTCACAAATACAATATTAATTTATGGAAGATTATTGTCTCTTTGCGCCTTCAAAATGCTGAGGTGGATTCAAACAGAGTGAGGAAGAGACTTACGGCACTCTGATCTTAGCTTTTCTTTTATTGTAGAACAGATTTTGCTGCCACTTTCAGAAAATCATTTTTGCTAATTTATCTTGGGTTATCTGGAGCACCTAAATAAAAAAATCAGGAGGTATCATGTACAAATAAACATTTAAAGGTCACATATTTTACCCCCTATAGGATAAGTTTATATTGGTCTCAGAGCTCCCAAAAACATCCCTGTGAAGTTTGTCGCTGACAAAACACTCCAGTGCTGGATTTTTGCATTTCAAAAAACCCCTGTTTCAGCCCAGCTCAGAACGAGCTCTTTATGTGTCTGTGGCTTTAAATGTTAATGAGATTTCTGTCTGCCCCTGACTCAGCCCCTCTCAGCTTAATGGATATGACTCTCCTGATCCTCCTCTCAGCTGGCAGCTGGGGAGGGCGGAACTTTTCTTCCACGCGTGGAGGGCCGACCAAACTTGGGGGAGGTGCTAACTCCCCACATGACATCATGAAGGGAAAATCTAAGAACAGCTTGTTTCAGCACACATTTTCTGAAGGTGGAGAAAAAGAGGGTGGGAGGGAATGGATTGTTCTGATTCTTTGGGGGATTGTAGACAGGGCAGGGGCACATATTTTTGCTAGAAAGGCTGGAAAAGTGTATTTTGCATAATATGTGACCTTTAATGAATAACAATTTAATGCACGTTTGGTGTGGAAGAATCAACAGTTATCACAAAAGCCCAACAATAGATATAATAAAAACAGAATATTTGCACCTGAAGAATGCTTTGGTTTGGTTCCTTTTTGAACAAAAGAGGCCTTATATCAATAAGGGGGCTAAAAGGGAAGGAGCAAGGGGTTAGCAAATGCTAAGCTGTCCAAAGAAGGCCAAAGTTCCTTCTCTAAAAGGGTTACTCATACTTTTTGAAATTGAGATTTTAATTTGGGTTCCTTATCCCCTTTCAAAAATTGAGTGTATAGCATAAGTTCAGGCAGGCCATGGAGTCGAGTGCTGACATATAATTAAGATCAGCTGATCTCATGCCAGCCCCCTTCAGCTGACGGCCAGCTGATCCACTACTATAATTGCTCAGGCAGCCTTATTTAAACTGCTCTGGCCTGGCTTCCCTTTTCTGCTCTCACTGCAAGCTGCTTTTTGCAACCCTCCTCCACCCAAGCTCCTCCTTTATTCTTCTTCTAACTTAATCAGTGGAATCCTGTGGACATTGATGCCTGCTCTGCTCTTATGCTTCTTCTCTTCCTGCTACAGGCTTTCCTTGTATGCACTGGAGGAACAGAAATGTGAGCTGTTCCAGCTTGAAGCTTTACACATAGGCTTGTGGAGGGGTAGGGGGATCCCAGAACAGCCACATGGCCAAATGTAAATAACAACAATAAGTACTAATTAATAACTGTTGACAAAGAAAAATATTAATGATAGCAAACTGTATGTGTTTCTTAACATAGTGGTCATGACTGAAAAAGGCTTAATGGACACCTGCTACCCCCCAAAATAACGAAATAAAAATAACAGCTGACTACTTGAACTGGGCATATACTGTGCAATTCTGGGCCAATTTTAACCCATTTTTTTATTTGTACAACTGACCTTGAAGTCACACAGAGTTTCAGCCCAATAGCAGGATGATTTTCCTGCAGAGTCCCAGGAAGCCCTTAGGCTAATTAAGGCCTAATCAGCAGAGGAATTTTGGCATGTTTGTTATTTGGTTGTATGACTATAAGCACTCACACAATGAGAGAGCAGAGCCCAAGAGCTGATACTCCATCTTCAGTGATGTTTTTCTTCTGATTACATCACCATGTGCGAACTGACAGACCAGATCTGAAAGCAGCATGGCAACAGCAGGCATGCCATTTATGCAAATGAAGGATATTAGGGACACATTTTTGCAGTAGTTTCAGTATACGCTAATGAAAATTACTGTTAAAAGCCAAATACATCATACATGGGGCTGCCATGGCCCACTATGTGGCCCACTATGTTTTCTGCGGTGTGCAGAGTACAATAATAAAGTTAGACCGGAAGGACTAAAGATAGAAAGACTCTGATTTCCATCCACACGCTCAGATACTGGTAACACCACTCTGGCTTACTCAGCGAACCTATCACCCCATGTCTCCGCAAGGATCACAGCATCATCAGCAAAGTTGCCAAACTCCACAGTTCACTGCCCCTGTTACCCGCCTCGTTATCCAGTCCATCCAGGTACTGAAGAGCGTAGGGGCTAAGATGCACCCCTGCCCTACCCTAGAATCGACTGGGAAGAAGTCAAAGACGGTGCCACCACACTTTACAGCACTCTCTGTACTAGAATATAGGGCAGACATCAGCTGGATGAAGGAATGTGTGATCCTGTAGTGCTCCATAATCCTCCAGAGGGTTTCTCTACTCACAGAGTCAAGTGCCTTCCTCTTCTTTCAAAGTCATTGTGTACACAGTATATAAAGTACTGTTTCCTTTCTTTTTTGTCCTCTTAAAGCACAGTGGCTCCTATAGGGCAAGTGCTAGTTTCAGGAGAAACTCCAATAAAAGCCATTGTCTCGCTTTTCTCAAAATACTCCAGGTTTTTCCATTCATGAGTATTCAACAGAGCCCTTATGCAGCTAATTTCAAGTCCACTTAGATCCACACATTTCTTCAGGAGAGACATCATCTTTTCATAGGAATTTAAGGGGATGGTTTTAAAGTTATTTCTAACATTTCCAGATCAGACACATGAAAATGGAGCCTAAAAGAAACCCTACTCAGCAACTGGGCAGAGCAGACACATCCATGGATCATTGCTGGAGGTCAATGATAAAACGTCTTTCTTCTCTTCAAAGTGAACTCCCGGTGACTCCTCTGCTACTGTGTGCTCACAGTCTCTTCTCTCAGCCATGAATTAATCAGATCTATAGACAAGATTAAAACAGCTAGGAGCTGGGGAACAGTTGGAACTATCTTTGTGTCTGAGTATGTGTTTGAGAAACTGAAAAAGAACATATTAACGTATAAATAATGTGTGAACATAGATCAGCTAAGGCAAGAGGGGGAAAAGGAAAGATGACGAAATATCAATATCATTGATTAATTATAGTCACTGACTTTCTGACCACGGTATCTTGGTCAGACAAAAGCTTTTTGATCAAACAATCGACCAATCGAATGGAAGCTGTCAGACCTTGTCTTGCATTAACAACATTTGAACACTTTTTTAAAGCCTTAAATTTCACTTAATTGATTTATCAACTTTTAATACCTCCAGACCCTGCAGACAACCTCAAGATGCACAAAGTTACAGAATCAGGAGCCCTGGAGCCAGACTCTTCTCTTTAGCTGAGGCTGGAGTAGCATTACTTGATAATAAAATACATAAACAGTATTCCAAACCTATGTAAAAATGAAGTATATATTTCACTTATCAAGTCTTTTATTCAGCTTGAACTCCATTACAGCAGAAACAGTATGGCAACACAGGGAACTTACTATGTAGCTATACAGACTCTGACCTTTTGAGTGTGTCCTGAATGACTGATGTATGAACATGCGAGGCTTTCTCAAAGGACTGCAAAAATCCACTCTAGGAGAAGTGGGTTAATGATTCACGACCACACATGTGGAGAAATAAAGGAATGATGAATGAATACTTTGCACTCTCATTATGACTATTTACATAATTTTAAATGATAAAATGTCAGGTTTTTCACTAATGAAGTCCCCACATGGCTAAACAGTGAAATCACAGAGCACATCTTCTCCATATGAGCTTGTGTGTTTTTCTCCACACTAATCTGGTAGCTATGTTGACCTGTCTAGAGTGTTTCTGTCTTTTCAATAAAGATTTGCCAATTAAAATGCTTTATTTGCCCTTGAGAACTTGTAACTGCCATGGAATTTTGATTAAATAATTATATCTACATGAAATTACTTTTTTTCTTAGGGAAAGCTAAAGTTCAATCACAGTTCACTATATTATAATTAATTAGGAAGGGTGTACCTTGTGGCTTCAGTTAAAGGTCATATCACATCAGATGAATTATTTTCGACATTAATTTTTCAAAAATAGGCTCTACTTATCCATATGGCCATGGAAAACCAATACATGTAGGCCGATTTGCATTCAATTTTTTTTTTAAACATTTTCTTGATTACTCTAACTTTTAGTTGATTCTGATTATACCCATGACTGCCTCAACGTTGCTGATGCAACTTTAAAGGTAGAGCAACCGCTTTATTTTTTTTCTGTTCTTCATCCATTCATCCATTCATCCATCCATCCATCCATCCGTCTATCTTCTTCTGCTTATCAGGGTTGGGTCGCAGTGGGAGAGGGCGAAGCAAGTCAACCCAGACATCCTCCTCCCCCGCAACATTTTCCAGTTCCTCCTAAGGGATTCTGAGGCGCTCCTGGGCCAGATGGGATATTCAATCCCTCCAGAGTTCTGGGTATGCCTGGGGGTTTCCCCCCAGTTGGACGTGCCTGGAAGACCTCCACAGGAAGGTGATAAGGAGGCATCCTAAACACATGCCTGAACCACCTCAACTGGCTTCTATCTAAGTAGAGCGGCGGCTCTACTTCAAGATCCTTCCAGGTGTCTGAGCTCCTCAACCTATCTCTAAGGCTGAGCCCAGCCACCCTCCTGAGGAATCTCATTTTGACTGCTTGCACCCACGATCTCATTCTTCTGGCCATTACCAAGAGTTCATGACCATAGGTAAGGGCTGGGACATAGATTGGCTGGTAAATCAAAAGCTTTACCTTTCGACTCTGCTCCCTTTTCACCACACTGGTATGGTACAATGCCTGCAAAACTGCTGATGTTGCACCAATCTGCCTGTCAATTTCACGGTCCATTCTACCTTCACTTGTAACAATATAATAATATAATAATAATAAACTTTATTTATACAGCACCTTTAAAAACAGATGTTTACAAAGTACTTTAACAGACATGACAGCAACAAGAACTTAGGGATTCACAAAAAACAAAGAACAAATTAGCAATAAACCTGACAGAAAAGTCTTAGTAGTCAAACAGGAAACAAAACGAACTGAGACACAAAAAAAATACGAAAACTGCACAGTTAAAAGGAACGGGAAGTACATAGATGATCCTGAGGGCATTTAAAATTCTAAAAGATGAAATTATCCAGGAAGAGACAGTGTGATAAGAAATGAACATAAAACTGTATACATACAGTTAAGACGACGACATTACATCATTAGCAATAAAACAAAAATGAGAAGATTAAAAGCAGAAAGAAAAGAAGGAATGGGTAAAATATTAAAAATAGAGGATACTGAGGTTGCAATGTATGTAAAGGTCAAGGATTAAAAGGGGTAAGAACAGCAAAACGAGTAAAAGAGTGAAAATAAATAGGTTAAAGGAAGTGTCACATAAAAGCAATTCTATAAAAGTGAGTTTTAAGGAGTGATTTAAAAGATGTTACTGAATCTGCTAGCCTTATCTCCTCGGGCAGGTTGTTCCAAAGTCAAGGGGCCCTGATAGCAAAGGCCCTGTCTCCTTTAGTTTTGAGTCTCAACTTTGGAACGACCAGGAGCCCCCCGCCTGAGGATCTAAGGCTGCGTGAAGGCTCATAAGGGGTCAGCATCTCAGTGATATAACCTGGGGCTAAACCCCTGAGAGCTTTAAAAGTGATCAGTAAAATCCTAAAATCAATTCTAAAAGTGACAGGAAGCCAGTGGAGGGAAGCAAGGATAGGTGTGATGTGATGCCGTCTGTTAAAACCAGTTAAAAGCCTAGCTGCTGTGTTCTGGACCATTTGGAGGCGGGACAGGGATTTTTTTGGAGATGCCGGAGAGAAGGGAGTTACAGTAGTCCAAGTGGGAGAATATGAGGGCATGTATGATTTTTTCTTGATCAGGTGGGGGTCAGGATGGGTTTAATTTTTGAGATTGTTCTAATGTGGAAGAAGCAGGACTGTACAACTGTTTTAATATGGTTTTCAAAGGTGAGGTTAGTTTCAAAGGTAACTCCTAGGTTTCTAGCTGTGGTGGTGATGTTCGAGGACAGTGGACCAAGGGAGCTTTGGATCTGAGGAATCTGTGGGTTTGGGTGGTTGAATAAAATCACTTCGGATTTTGAATCATTTAATTGTAAAAAAAACTTTGGGCCATCCAACATTTGATATCTTTCAGACAGTTAAAAACAGCAGCTAGGCTAGTAAAATCTTGTGAACAAGACCCTGAGATAATTGAACTCACTCCCCACCTGGAGGGAGCAATCCACTGTTTTCTAGCCGAGGACCATGGCTTCTGTTCTGTAAAGCCCACATGAGGATCAGCACAAATCGGGCTTCTATTAAAAAAAATAACACAAATGTAGAAAATGGCACTGTAATGTTCGAAAGCATTCACTGTGCTGTCAGATAAGAATCTGGGGAGAGGGCCTGCATTTCCATTTTAACCCTCTGAGACCAACATTGTCTTATATGACAAGGACCATAAATCCTAGCCACTTTTTTTCCCATTGAAGCAAGTGATTGTGCCGCTCCAATGACACTATCAATGCCTTTGTAGCCCTGACAGAGGCTTTTCTAGTGAGCCTGGAACTTGTGTGACTTTCTGGGTTCTTTAAAGATTAAATCCACACCAGTAAATCCATCTTTTAATCTGTTTTCAATTACTTCTGCTGCTAGCTTTGCATGCTAACCGCCTTTCCATTGTGTCATCAAACCGAGCATCTATAACTGCACAGATTATGGTAGAGATGGCCTGAAGATAATTGAGAGAATGAGAGACAGAGAGCCTGTGATGCGGCCCTCTGTCTCACTGCAGACAGGGACAGCTTTGAAAAATGGCTAAAAAGAAGCCAATACAAAAGTGCAAGGGCTTTTCTTGGAAACTTGAGAATATTCTGAGGACGTTTTGGCACAAAAAAGTTGTTTTTTCACTTTTTGGTCAAAAAGAGATGGGAGAACAAGTCTGTATGTTGTAATCCATCTGAGGATGCAGTCATTTATAGCTCTCTTTTCTTAATCCAAGGAGCTCCTGTTTGTCTTCCAGAAGACAGCTGTCTGATGGAGAACACTGCTGCTCATCTGTCTAGCCTCCTCCGCTGCCACCTTACCCGAGTGAAAAGTCATTTGGTGTGCCTATAGATTTGTCACCATTGATGAGTATGACAGTTGCTTTGTGCAAAGTCAACAAAAAGCTCTATCTTTGTCTGTTTTTTTTTTTTTTAATTGCCATCTGTGGTGTAGAACATGAAATATTTCCAGATGTTTCTGTGCCATGACTGTCCGCTCATGGCTCTGCTTATCATAGACTGTAGAAAGAATTGGACAAACCCCGTGTGACGTCAGTCGTCTGTCTACAATAGGCGGCTCAAGTGGCTCTTAAAGCCAATCCGTGGAGGCTCCCATAGTGAAATCACGGTCTCAACTGAACTTTGGATCAACTTAACAGGCTGCCCACTAAGCGCAACTTCCTGTCAGCCTGCTAGCTAGCATTCTGGTTGACAGAAATGGAGCCTCTGCCTGCCGAGCTATCTGTCCATTAAATGAGACATGCCAATCAGCTTTCATCCTAAATATAATCCAAACGATCGTGGTACAAAAAAATTCACCCCCCCATAAAGTGGGAGCACAATAAGACACTAGCTAATGAGACACGTTTGGTGTTTTGAACCAGGCTGTAAACCAGTTTATTTCTAGTGTCAAAACTGGCTGTTTAACATGTGTCCAGACGGGACTTCTGGTGTTTCTGCAGCCAGCCTCTCACGGTATTGCAATTTTTTGTACTTCCGCATTGGCTTCATTTTTCAGGACCAGAGGTTGCTAAATGCTGCTTACACATGTCCTCCATTTTTAAAGAACAAACAGTATTACTGTCTGATTGTACTGTCTCTTGATTATTTTTGTTCTACTCAATGTTCCATCTGTAGGCCATCATGTCAGCATCTCAGACTGTCTTTCTTAATTCATGTTTTAAAGCGGGCCCAGTATCACTGGTTTTAAAGGGAAATGCTTGTGTCAAACCATTGTCTCCCACCAGCCGGTTGGAACCTTTATTCTAGTCTGTATCTTTCTTTAAATTTCATTTCAACGTTGACTGATTATGAGGGGTGGCGTTGTGTGTTTTGGCTTTACGTCTCCCAGGCTGTCAGATTGGGTAAGCAGCTTCCTAAATGTGAGAGAAACCCACGGGAGTAGAGGCACACACACAAAATGTCAGTACCATGCAGAATAATCCTGGTGCTGAACGGCTTAGTGAGCGTAGTTTAATTGAGGATACGATGCTCTGCAAACAAGGACATGCAAGCTTCTCTTCAAGACAACAAAAAGTTGAAACAAGGACTCACAAAGCTGTTGTTAGAGGGCAGAAACAAACTGCAGCCTGATGGTCTGTGTCATTGATGTGAAAACCTGCTGCTTCTCCAGTTGTTCAGTAGTATCTAACAAACCACTCACAATCACAAAGCTGGCACTGAGGATAATACTCTGTGGAGCTGACTGAACCTTGGTGTTAAATAATTAGTTTGGTCACAGTGGTAAACCTTGTTTTAAGCTGAAAAAGAATCATTGGAGAAGGCTTTTCATTTTACATGGGCATCCATCCATTGTACAAAGTTCATTTAATAGTATCCTTTCATTTAATGTTGTATTGTTTCAACTTTCTGTCTTTTAAGAATGGAGAAGGTAAAAAAAAATGAATGAAAAGTAAACTGTGCCTATTTCATTTTTCCAAGGTTGTATACATAACAGGAGGCTACGACTGACTGACGGATGACCCAAACATTTATGTTTCTTTAACTTAATTTCATGTAAACAGCGATTAAGCATAATAAACAAAGTGAGGATAGTCTTTTATATGGTGGCCTAGAAAGGCCATACAAGATTTCAATTTTGAAACACAGAGACTGTAAACAAATGAATATGAACAAACACACTTTTTGATTAAAATTTACTAAAACCTTTTACAAATGATGAAAAAAAAGTACATTTTGAATTAACTGTACAAAACATAAAACACTTTTAAAAATGGCAAAAACCTTTATAAAGTAAATCAACAACACACTGAACTCTTTTACAAATGATGAAAAAAACATTTTAAAAACAAATTTAAAAATCAAAACACATTTACAAATTATGAAAAAAATACATATTTACAAAACTCTTTTTTCAAATGATGAAAAAAAGTTTTGAAAAACAAATTTATAAAACCGCAATGTTTTTTACAGATGACAAATATGTTACGAAAATAACAAAACCCAAAACTTTTTTACAAATAAAAACATTTTACAAAACAAATTTGCAAAATTAAAACCACTTTAACACATGAAGAAAAAAAACTTTTTTCCAAACACATTGACAAAACCCAAACCCTTTTACAAATGAAGAAAAAACAGTTACCAAAACAAATTAGCAAAACCCAAAACCCTTTTAACAAATGAAGAAAATGTTATTTTTTTACAAAACACGTTTACAAAAATCAAAATCAAATTTTCTGTCCAACAGGGTTTTTTTCCAGTTAAAATAGGTTTGAATACATAAAAACATACCATACATACATTCTGTACCTCTCCTTTATATAGACCCACTTTATTTTATTGAATTAATTCAGCCACCTCCATTTTAGCACAAATTAGGTTAAATGGCAACAAACATGACTGGGTATAAAACGAGCATTTTAGAGAGACTGGCTCTTGTAAAAGTTAGGATGGGCAGAAGTTCACCAATCTGTGAAAACTGCATGTTAAAACTTGTGGAACAATTTCAGGAAAATGTTCCTGTAAAATTCTATTGAATATATTCAATATCTCTCCATCTACAGTACATAATATCATCAAAATATTCAGAGAATCTGGAGAATCTCTGTGTGCAAGCAATAAGGTCAAAGGTCAAAATTAGATGCTTGTGATCTTCAGGCCCACAGTGGCACTGGGTTAAATCAGGCATGATCCTGTATTAGAAATTGCTTCATAGGCTCAGGGACACTTCCACAAATCACTGCCTGTCAACACAATCGGCCATGTCATCCATGAATGCAAGTTAAAGCTGTATCATGCAAAAAGGAAACCATATGTGACCATGATCCAGAAACGCCACCATCTTCTCTGGGCTAGAGCTCATTTAAAATAGACTGAGGCAAAATGAAAACCTGTTATGTGGTCAGATAATTCAAAACTTTACAGTAAAGTTCTTTTGGGAAATCACGGACACCATGTCTTATGGACTAAGGAGGAGAGGGACCATCCAGTTTGTTATCAGCTCACCGTTCAAAAGCCTTCAAAGGATCTCTGATGGTATGGCGTTACATTTGTGCCTACAGCATGGGCAGCTTACACATCTGGAAAGGCATTATCAATTCTGAAAAGTAAGTAGAGGGTTTACAGTTAAATGCTAAACTATACCGCCTCTATCACAACAGCATTGCTTCACAGTAGAAGAGTCTGCAGTCCAGACCTTTTACCAATTGAAAACATTTGGCACATCATAAAACAAAAAAATCTGCCGAAGAAGAACAAGGACTATTGAGCCGCTAGAATACTTCATCAGACTACAATGGGACAACACTCCTCTCCCAAAATCCAGCCACGTCTCATAACTGTGATGTTGGGGTGCTTCACAAACATGACCCTGTCCCTACTTTTTGGGTTGAACTGCTGCCATCAACTTCAATATCAGCTCATATTTTCATTGAATGGTAAAATGACTAAATTCTAAAATCAAATATGTTGTTTGTGTTCTAATGTGAATAAAATATGGGTTTATGAGATCTGGAAATCAATGCATTCTATTTTTATTTTCATATTACACAGTGCCCCAACGTTTTTGGAATTGTGGCTGTATTTTTGGGACTTGTTTCCTCAAAAATAAATGACACATAAATGCGTTTGTAAGAATTGAAGCTGTATTTTAAGGTACTTTATGTGTTGTGTAACACAATCATTTGCAGTGATAGAGGGCAGGACTGTATAAAAGGAGTTACATCAGATCTTACTGACCTTCAAATCCACAGAAATATCCACCAAAATAACAGGCAGACAGAAAAAACGTCAATGATTTGAACTGAAGCTCATGTCTGAAAATTCCACATAATGGACAAATGGGCCCAGGACTTGGAGGACACCATATTCCTTTTGAAGGACATGTTTATGATCCCCTTATAATTCAGTTCTCAAGGTAAAGTGCAGATCTGTAAAACATTACAGGCTATACTACAGGCTGGAGGATGGTTTGTACCTTTGAACTGACACATTTTGATTTGTGGATCCTTAGAGAAGCCCACAGGGGGCTTGCATTCATTTACGCATTATTCTGTTGTGATGTATTTTGTCTTTTTTATCCACGCATGAAATGTCCAATATGCCTGCCTCCCTGGGAGAAAATGATGGATAGAGGTTGTCAAGTCAGGATGACGCATGGAGCCTGTGGTAAAGTCTGTGACAAGCCTGTATCATCCTCAGCTCTCCAAGGTGGCTGCTGCAGACCCACATCACTCACTAATGTTGAGTTAAAAATGACACAGCTGGCATTAAAGCCCTTATCGCCAAGTTTGCTGGATATTGGCTGTCTGGGTTCTGTATTAATCAATGATTTATTCAAGGCCTTAACACATTCAAGTTGCCTCTAACATGGACGCAGGCATTCATTTACAATACATTTACATTTAGCTGAGCTGAGGCAATTTACAATGAGAAACAGGTCTGCAATAGGAGAAATAGTGCAACCAAGACAAATGGAGGAAGTTAACCTGGAACATGCAAAGAATAATATATTGAACCAATTTTTGGTTTCATTTATTTAGGTTTGACCTGCATGTGTTTGACAGGTTATTACGTTTGTGTGTCATGAGCCACTTCATCTAAAGTTACATCTCAGAGGAAAATATCGTCTGTATGCTCATTGAAATGTTTGTAAAATCTCATTTCAGACCTTCAGCATGGTAATGTGACACCATATTTGGACCCTTTGGCTTCCAGTAGAGCATAACAGCTGAAAAGTTCGCAGGGTGACAGGTCATTTCTCCTCCTTTTTCCTGTTGGATGTAGAAAGAAAGATCTTGTGTGCTAGTGGGTTCATTTAGAGAAGTTTCCACAGTGTATTTTTTAAAGGGAACAAGGCCACGCTTAAAAGGGCATAAAGAGAAGAGCTTTCTGGGGCTCAGACAAATAGGGGGCTCATGGGGGTCAGCAAAATTAAGGTCCATTGTAAAGTAAAGCTGTGATGACCATAGCTTCTTTTTTGACCTGAACAATAACCACTCAAATCAAAGCAACATTTGAAAAATGTATGCAGTTGTATATAGCCTGTAATGTAATTCCTGTTCTTAAAGCAGAACTAAAATAAAGTTTAAGTTTAAAGTGGCAAAAAATGTTATAAAGAACAGTGAAATGTGGTTAAAACTGGCAAAAGTTCATTTATTTGTTTATTTGTTTAAAAGGATCCCTATTAGTTGCTACCAAGGTAGCAACTAATCTTCCTGGGGTCCATCATTAGCAAACATTACACAAGATATTCAAAATAAATCACACATTTTAGTCCTCATACAGTCCTACTCACCCACAAGTAAAATCCCACTACCCACCCAGAACCTAACATCAACACTTCCCCAAACACCACCAACTACAGAAGATTCCATAAGAGGTAAACAGAGGAAACAGTGAAGCACAATTTGATTTGATGGGCCTAACAGTAGTGAAAAGGGGTTGATAGTGGCAAAAAAAAGGGGGTTACAGGGCAAAAATAAGAGGAAAGTGATCAATTTGGGACAAAGCAGCAACAATGTGGTGGAAAGGGTTTCAAAAGTAGTAAAACAGCTTAAAAGTGGCAATAATGGTGGTTAAATAGGATTAAAAAGAGTAAAAAAAAAGGTTTAAAGTGGCAAAATGTGTTTAACTTGGAACAAATTGGCAAGAAAGTGGTAAAATAGTTTTAAATGATGGTAAAATGGGTTAAAAGTGGTAAGAAATGGGCATAACAAAGAGTGAAATGTGACAAAACTGGCATATGTAGGCAGAAAAACTAGTAAAAGGGGATAATAATGACAAAAATTGGTTAACAGAGACAAAAAAAAAACATCAAGTGGCAAATATGGCTTAGAAGTGGCAATACTGAGCAGAAAAGATAATCATAGCTTATATGATTATAGAGCAATAAAAAGGGTAATGTGACAAAATGGGGAATAAAATGAAAAATGTGGGTATAACAAATAGTGACATACAACTAAAACTGGCAAAAATATGTTAAAGAGTTGTGAAAAGAGGTTAATAGTAGCAAAATGGGTTAACAGATGCGAAAATAAGCAGAAAGTGGCAAACATGGGTTAAAAGTGGTAGAAATGTGCAGAAGAAGTGGCGAACAAGGGTCAAAAAGTGGCAATAATGTCTTAAAAGTGAGAATATTGGGCAGAAAAGGGGGTCAACTGGTATGAAAAGTATAAAAAAAAGGTTTAAAGGCAAAAATGTATTCAACTAGGAAAAAAATGGCAAGAAAGGTGGTGAAATAAAAACAAACAGGAGCAAAAGACAAACACAGGGCTGTTATGAGACTTTTGGCCTGGATGCACTGATGCTATCCTGTGATTGAAAGGACAGGAGGTTTTAGTTGATCCTCTCAGGGCCTAGATCCTGTGTACATTCACACACCCTGCACTGCTGATAGTCACGCCACAGGGCAGAGCGCTCATCCAGTTTTTGAGCTTTGTATTTTTGTTAGAGCCGAAATGAAGCCACTTGGCAAGCTGAGCAAGGGCAACCAGGGTTGTGTCAAGTCATTGTTTAAATATGGCAGAAGCATGCTTTAGTGGCATGGACTTAACACATACCTATGCTTTGACCTCAGCACAGCATCTGTGAGACCAGTTTAACAGCATTTTGAAGTGGTGAAACAGAGAACACCTGGGAGTATTGAGACATGCCATGGAACTAATTGCTGTTTTTATTCATGTGAAGTAACAATAGTACCAGCTCAAGTTCTACTGCTTACCATGTCACGCCAATCCTGGTGAGAGTGGCAACTGGTTTAAAACCTTCTGAGTACCATAAAAAGTAGCTGATGTTTGAATAGAGTTATATCAATAGTTTCTTCTCAAACCAGCATTTTATTTCTCTGTTCTCCTATTACCTTTATGTCTTTCTTATGAAAAACTTCATATTTCAGGCATTTACGGCCTACAATATGATTCTGAGAACACTTAAAAATCTTTCTAGTAACGTGTTTTTAACCACATGGGGCTTTCTCTATAGTAATCCTAAGTGAAGAAGGCCCAACTACTGGGCACAAAAACTTCAATTGAATTGAATGTTGCCATTGAAATCACATTCTTCTGTTGTTATTGGTGATTAGTTTCAATCCAATGCAATTTTATGAAATGTAAAATGAAGATGAAATGAAGATAACATTCAGTAAACCTATCAACAAATAATTCATGTTGAGCTTGCACAATAGACACCAGCTGATGGTGTTGCCAACTTTTTTCAGTGCCATCAAAAGGAGAGGATATTTTGTTCAGTGGTATTGGTGTGATGACTGTAGTGTATAAGCAAGTCATGTTTACTTGATCCAAAGTTAAATATACTATGTGCTATGCATATATTTATTCAACAATTTTTCCCCCCAAATAGGATGCATAAACTATCAAGTAACACTGAACTTGCAAATAATATCACAGACCACTATCTAAAAATAATTCAAGGCATTTCTCTTCCAAAAACAAACAAATCCACGACCCAATCTGTCACCTCCTGTCATTGTGTTTCTGAAAGATTAAATAATTATAGCAGTAATGAATTATTCCACTCTTAACCCTCTGAGTCCCGCTGGATCGCCAACATTCCCAAGCGCTTGCAAATGCATTGTTTACAATATCTCAGGAATCCTAAGACTGATCTCTATGGAGTAAATCGTGATCTGAAGCTTACCTTCTTGTTGATCCACAGATGGCTCTTGGCATTTACATCCCTTCCAGAACATTTCTAATCCTGGTACAAAGCGCAGTGTTTATCCAGAGCTTTGATATAACATTGCAAACACATAGCTAAATACATGATAATTTGACAACTAACTAAGCTTTTTTTGTGATAAAAAACATAGCACTGTTGGTATCAGTCCTTCCATTTTGACTCTGGAGGTAAAACATAACAAATTCCTGCGGGTCAATCACAATGCTCCGGTTTCTTCTATTGTTTTCTTGCTGCAGTGACCAATAAGGCCAGCCAAAGATCAACAAGAGACAAGATAGGTATCTTCCTGTTTTGAAATATGAGAAAATAGTCCTCTATAATAGTCCAATAATGAAGAGATGACATTCTACATGCTTTTTTTGCAATCAAATACAGGTGAACCAAAAAATTATTAGCATTCTAATATATATATATATATATATATATATATATATATATATATATATATATATATATCATACCTTTTCAAAAATACCTGAAATTTGGCTCAGGTTCCTCTTGTTTCTTTCAATCATTGCTGAGATGTTTCTACACCTTCATGAGAGTCCACATGTGGTAAATTGAATTGGTTGGACATTATTTGGAAAGGCACACACCTCTCTATAAAAGGCCCCACAGCTGACAATGCTTGGAAAAACCAACCCATGAGGTCAAAGGAACTCCCTGCAGAGCTCAGAGACAGCATTGTGCAATGCACAAATCTGGGGAAGGATACAAAAAACATCTGCTGCAAAGAACATTCCCAAGAGCACAGTGGCTTCCATAATTCTTAAATGGAAGAGTTTGGAACGCCCAAGACGCTTCCAAGAGCTGGTCGCCTGGCCAAACTAAGCAATTACGGGAGAAGGGCTTTGGTAAGAGAGGTGACCAAGAACATGACGGTCACTCTGAATGAGCTCGAGAAATCCTGTGTGGAGATGGAACAAAGTTCCAGAAGGACAAACATGACTGCATCCCACCACCAATCTGGGCTTATGGCTGAGTGGCAAGACTGGAACCTCTCCTCAGTGCAAAATACAGGAAAGCCAGCTTGGAGTTTGCACAAAAAAACAAAAAAAAAAAACAAAATCCATGTGAAAGTGGACATGGACCAGAGAAGAATTGCAAAGATTGACTAAAGAGGGAGATTTGCTCTGGAGTGCACTTGATCGCTGCACAATCTTTTGTCACAAAAATGCTCCAATATTTCTAGCACTTTCTGCTAGCATGGCTGTCTTGTGCATCTCTGTGGCATATCTAGGTTAGATCATGCTCACCTCCATGGCCTTAAAAAACTCTGATGTTATAAAGTGAAAACGACTTGTGTTGAGTAGATATTGACTAGCTTAACCAACATATTTACTTCCTACTGTTTACCATTGATGGGAAGTTTTCATCCTCCAGTTTATTTATATTCACTTCCACATTTGTGCACCAGCAGCCAAACAAAGAACACCATGCAGCTGAGCTTTTGATGCTGTGAATACATAATTGGATGATAGGTGTCACTTCATGTTTGGGATCAATGCATGATGAACTGGGTGTGTCAGATGAACTGATCAAGGATTGGTAAAATCTGCTCACTTGTTTTAGGAGAAGTAACATTAATATACAGACAAGGGGCATCGTACCGATGACATATCAATCTAGATTGAAATACGGGACGTCCAGATTAACACAGGGCAGTTGGCAACTCTACCTGGAGGCCAATCATAAGCAGAACGTCACATAGCTCTAGTGTAACTATGATTACTCTTTGTGTTCTGTGACCTTCTCATCTTGTCGACACAGTTGTGTGTGACTGTCATGCAATATTTAACAGACAGAATAATTCATAGCGGGAACATCATGTACATCACGCTGGAACAAGGAACTATCAAATGCAGAATGTATCACTCTGTTTGCAATGTAAAGAAGTCAACTTCTACTTTTCATCAGTGCATTCCTTTCGTACAGAGGCACACATGCCGCTCCATCAGTCAGATTCCTCTTTTGTCTCCCTGCCCACATAAACACCCTCAGCCCCTGTTACTAATATAATGATTTGGCGTTAATTGATGGCTTTGGATAATGCCACAGCATAAGGCCAGGCATGCACAACACAAATCACATCACTGATCCAGACCAGGGGTGTTAGCCTCAGGACACGCTGTAGATGAGTTTTACACTAAAAAGTCATTCCTCATTAATTCATGAAAAGGGCACATCTCTCAACACCATTATGCTGCCATTAGAGAGCATGTTGTTCAGAGGAAGCAATCTATTTTGAGCTGCACTTGATCACACATTCTTGCCTTGTTATAAATACCCACTCAGCTATCCATTGTGGTTAATTAAGGTGTTTAAAAAAATATGTGCCATATGTCTCCTATGAGCCACAAATACTGCATTGGCAGCATGTAGAAATGACCATTCATAGAGCCCAGAACAACACAGTTTGATTCCATTTTGTTTGCTTTTAGGTGCATATCCAAGCCTTGTCAACCTTGATTTGAACTCCATGGCTTGTCTCTTTAATAGTGTGATCTGTTTACCTGTCTCAGTAGGACAGCTAGTCCAGTTTCTGCCTATCTTTAGAACTGTATTTTTATCTTGTTCTCATTCTGCCTTTCTGTGTGTCGCTCGTCTGTTTGTCTACTCGTCTCTTTTGTGAACTATCAGTCTCTCAGAAATGACTTGATCCACACAGCATGAAACACAGCGGCTCTTTGATGCTCCAAACATTGTCTGACAGGTTTTCATGAGTTTTTACGAATGTCACAGGAGAGAAAGCTGACAGAAAGTGATGTTGCTGGAGATGGATGTACCGTAGTAGCACCTTAAGGCTGGCAGTGAAGGATAGTGATCTCTATCATCCCCTCCAATTGACAACCTTGTTGAGAACACCTTTGGGTGCTTGTATCAAAAGGTAAAAAGGACCTTGGTAAAAAGGACCTTGCAAACTTTTGATAAGCGTCACTTTAGCAGTGCACTTCTCTTACGGAGTGACGCAAAAAGAACAAAGGTGCTCGCTCGCTAAGCTGATATCTTCAGGAGCCTCCCAAAAGTTAGGAAAGTGATGTACAATACAAATTCAGAAGCAAAATGCCACCATATTGTGCAAAAATCAGCTAAAGTTGTGTCAGATAATTGGGATGGTTTTAGGACTTTCTAAAAAAAACAAGAAAAGCAAAGTCTTGATTGTTTCGAAAGTTTTAAAGCATCAAAACTATTCAGCTGCCATTGCAAATCAGGTTTATTGTAAAAATGTACAGACGTTCAGCTGTTTGCAATGGAAAAAAATAAACACAAGGAATTAATATAGCTCAACACAAGAATGCTTCAAGTGATTTCCACAAACACAACTGAAAATGCATCTTATAATGACTTCTCAAAATGATCTCAGCCTCAAAATTATTCAACCCATTATTCAACCCAATCATTCAACAGAATCCTAACCTTGCAATGCCAATGGACTGGCCAGACTCCATGTCCGTCATCAGGCAAATCCATCTTGCAAAGCTCTTTGCAAAGTTTGTGGTGAACCCAAAACTGTACAGACCAATCAGCATCATTTGAGGAGAACGAGGCAGTAGCTACAGGAGGAGTTTAGTTGTACTGGGAGCCGACAGCAACTTATGTGTTACTCGCAGCTAGCATGGTGGAGTATAGCGGCAGTTTTATCACAACTGGACCACATTTCTTAATACAACAAAGAGCAAGGAACTGCAGTGAAAGCTTTTCCTGGTGGAAAAAATGTTTCTGCCCTTCTGCCGACCTGCAAAAGGGGGTCTGTATATATAATGAGAGCTGACGGAGCAGTTAGCTCAGCTGTAGCATTGGCAAAGCAGCATTTAAATCAGAACTGGACCACATTTCTTTGTTAAAACAAGAGCAAAGAGCCACACTGTACGTTCCTTGGTGCAGAAGACGTTTTCACTCTTCTCCTGACTGGCCACTTCATTTGATCCACGTCATAATCTACAGTTCTTAAACTGCAGTAGCATTCACCAGCAGGTTTGTTGCAGAGCTGTGCATGCATGCTGCTACTTTACGTTTTGTCACTTTATTTGGCCTGTGATGAATGTGACGGACAGAACATTCGTCCAATCACATTCCGAGATTTTTTAAAAAAGTCCTGCCCTTCCCAAATGTGTTGATAGCAAGCTTTCCCAGATTAATGTGAAATATCTATGCAAAGGATACATGAAACAGTCTATCTGGTGTGTCAGGTTAACAGAAACCCTCATTGTGTTTGACTGCATATAAGAAATATGGCGAAATCAAAAGAATGGCCCAAAAAGTTAAGAGATCATTGTTTTTCACAAACAAAGAAAAGGATACAAAAAGGAAGCAAAGGCACTGAATGCTTACAGAAACACTGTTGGAAGCAAAGTTCACAAGTTCAAAGTTACAGGAAGCATGGTTACACTACGTGGCAAGGGCAGAAAAGATGCTATCAATGGCTGCAACCAGATACCTGACAAGGCAGGTTGTGAAAAACCCTTGAGTGACTGCACAACACCTCCAGGAAAACTTGGGTACAACAGGGACTGAGGTTTCATTGAGTACAGAAAAACGCATACTGAGCGTAAATGGTTTCCATATCAGAACTCCAAGACGTAAACCACTGCTGACCCAAAAGCACAAGAAAAGTTGGCTCCAACATGCTGAAAAAAAAACATTTAAATAAGCCACAGAGGTTTTGGGATTCTGTTTTGTGAAGCAATGAAACAAAACTGGAACTTTTCTGCATGATGGATCAGTGGTATATCTGGAGGAAGTAGAATGAATCATAAGCCAAAAACAACACTGTCCCCACAGTTAAGCATGGTGGTGGCTCGGTGATACTCCGGGGCTGCTTTGCATCCTCTGGCACTGGAAACCTGAAGCGTGTGGAAGGCAGGATGGATTCATTGAAGAATCAGAAAATCCTAGGAGGAGACTTCATGCCATCTGTGAGGAAACTGAAGCCTGGGCGTCTTTGGACCTTCCAGCAGGACAATTAAATTCCACAAGGCTTGGTTGCAAAAGAAGTCCTGGGAGATTCTACAATGGCCATCACAGTCAGCTGACTTGAATCACACAGAAAATATCCGGTGAGGTTTCAAGAAGGTGGTTGCAGCATGCAGACCCAAGAATATTAACGAAATGGAGGCCATTGCACACGAGGAATGGGCTAAAACTCCTCAGGAATGCTGCCAGATACTGGTGTCCAGCTATGCATCATGTTTGCAGCAGGTCTGAGAAACAAAAGGGTGCTCGACTAATTACTAAAGATGCTTGTCATGAAGGGGTTGAATAATTTTGAGACTGGAGAAGTCATTAAAAGTTGCATTTTCAGTTGACTGTTGGGAAACCACTTGAAGCATTTGTTGTGTTCAGCTATTTCAGCTCCTTTCGTTTGATTTGTTCATTGCAAAAAGCAAAAAGTCCGTAAATTTTCTGATTAAACCTCTTTTGCAATGGGGGTTGAATACAGTCATGGACAAAAATATTGGCACCCCTGGAATTCTTCCAGAAAATACACCATTTCTACCAGAAATTGTTGCAATCACAAGTATTTTTAGTATACACATGTGTATTTCATTTATGTGCATTGGAACAACACAAGGAATCTGAAGAAAAAGGACAAAATTGACATAATTTTACACAAAACTCAAAAAATGGGCTAGACCAAATTATTGGCACCCTCAACTTAATATTTGGTTGCACACCCTTGGGAAAAAATAACTGAAACCAATCTCTTCCTATAACCATCGATGAGCTTCTTACACCTCAACTGGATCTTTGGACCACTCTTCTTTTGCAAACTGCTCCAGGTCTCTCAGATTTGAAGGGTGCCTTCTTGCAACTGCAGTTTTGAGATCTCTACATTGGTGTTCAATGGGATTTAGATCCAGACTCATTGCTAGCCACTTCAGAACTCTCCAGCGCTTTGTCTCCAACCATTTCTTGGTGCTTTTTCAGGTATGTTTCAGGTCATTGTCCTGCTGGAACACCCATGATCTCTGATGCAGACTCAGCTTTCTGACACTAGGCCCTACAGTGCAGACCAAAATCTTTTCATTGTCTCCAGACTTCATGATTCCTTGCACACAGTCAAGGCACCCAGCGCCAGAGGCAGCAAAACAACCCCAAAATATCTTTGAACCTCCACCATGTTTGACTGTAGGTACCGTGTTCTTTTCTTTGTAAGCCTCATTCTGTTTTCTGTAAACAGTAGAATGGCCAGTTTTTCCAAAAAGCTCTACCTTAGTCTCATCTGTACACAAAATGTTCTCCCAGAAGGATCGAGGCTTACTCAGGTACATTTTTGCAGACTCCAGTCTAGCTTTTTTATGCCTCTCTGTCAGCAGTGGGGTTCTCCTTGTTCTCCTGCCATAGTGCTTCATCTCATTCAGATGACCAGGTATGGTCCGAGCTGACACTTTTGCACCCTGAGTCTGCAGGATGGCCTGAATTTGTGTGGAAGTTGACTAAGGATGTTTATCCACCATTCCAACTATCCTGCGTTGCATTCTTTTGGTCAGTTTTTCTCTTCCGTCCACGTCCAGGGAGATTAGCCACAGTTCCATGGGTTATAAACTTCTTGATTATACTACACCCAGTGGACAAAGGGATTTCAAGATCTCTGGAGATGGTCTTGAAAACTTGAGATTGTTCATATTTTTCCACAATTTTGCTTCTCAAGTCCTCAGACAATTCTCGGCTCTTCTTTCTCTCCTCCATGCTTGGTGTGACAAACAAAGGGACACAACACAAAGGTTGGTTCAACTTTTATACATTCTAACTGGCTTCAGGTGTGATTTCTAGATTGCCAGCACCTGTTACTTGCCACAGTTTAAATGAGCATCACATGCTTAAAAAAAAAAAATATTTACCCACAGTTTTAAAAGGGTGCCAATAATTTTGTCCGGCCCATTTTTTGAGTTTTGTGTAAAATTATGTCAATTGTGTCATTTTCCTTCAGATTTCTTGTTGCTCCAATGCACATAAAGGAAATAAACATGTGTAAACCAAAAACATTTGTAATCGCAACAATTTCTGGGAGAAATGGTGTATTTTCTGGAAAAATTCCAGGGGTGCCAATACTTTCATCCACGACTGTAATTTTGATTGCAAATGTACATATCATATCTCCAGTTGCCATGTCTTTTTTTTTTTTTTTTAAGTCAGTGCTATTGGTCACCTTTTACACCTTTCAGTGGGTTTTCATAAGTAAACCAATAGGAGGTGTAAAAAAGATGCTGACTAGCACCATTACTTCATTCCATGAAAAGTGGTAAATCTGGAAAAATCAGATTCTGGTCTTGCATAAGAATGTATTAAGGAACTGTTGAGGCCAGCTTTCGTAGTACATTCCTCTGTTCATAGTGTCACAGAATGCATCAATGATAAATTACACACTGAACAACTGTTCTATAATATGAACAACTGTTATACAATACACCGTATAAAGTTAAGGCCCTTGATGCCTTTTTTATGCAGACATTAACATGGTCCCACAAGAAAAATGATTTGTGTACTTGTATACACAGGACAAAGGGTATCATTTATCCTTACAGGGAAGGACAACACTTCCGGGACCACAAACAAAGGACACCTCCAGAACAGAGACAAAAGATGCTGCTGGTGCTCAATGCATCATCATTCGATACTCCATCTGGAGTAATCTGTTTTAACTGGTGCTCTCCTACATGCAGGTGGGTTTGGAAATTGTGCAGAAAATTAAGCAGCTCTGAAAAGAAATAGGACCTATTAATATGGACAGAGAGATCTCTGTGTACTCTGCAAAATGTACTTGATGCACATGATTTTAAATTTCAGACGTGGTTCCCTCTCACCATGAGGCCTTATTCAGTGTCAGAATCTGCCTGGTCAAACCTGTGGCGTCTGAAACAGATCAAAGGTATAGCTCAGTCTTTGTGACTCACACCGGCCTGGCATCAAGGTGAGAGATGCAAGAAACATCTGATTTGCTGTGACAGCGAAAAGGATGATTCATTGATGATGTTCTTTCGGTGCAAGAGTCCACAGAAGTACATCGCTTCTCCCCAGTTGGTGTCCAACAGCTTCAAAGTCTGTACTCCTCTCAGGGATGTCTCCTGTGAGAATTACTTAGGCAACCTGGGAAAGGGTAGAGATTCTCATACAATCAAATTCACTGATGCATGACTTGACAACAAGGTGTTATACTGGGGACTGCAGCATTTATCTAATTGATCACTGGGCTTTCTTCTTGCAATCCAAGATGTTAAGTGAGCTTTTCAATTGCAAACTTTTGGAATTAAGTCACAGTGGGAAATAACCTTGCGAAGCAGATGGATACGCCCGTTTCCTTGTTTCTCACTGGCGAATCTGGCAAAGCTCCCGTCTGAACCGTTTAGGCCTGGTTAGAAAGTGACAGGACCAATCAGCAACGAGGGGCAGTACCTTCGGGCGCTGCGGAGTTGTGACGTAAAAAAAGCTGCAACAAGAGGCTGGTGCTGTTATGGCGGAAGACATTAGCGTGGATGCTGCTAAAGAGCCAGTTTTATCTGAACTTGACAACATTTCTTCATTAAAAGAACAAAGAACAGCACTGAGTTGTTTTCTTTTCAAAAATGACAAAAGTCGTGTACTGACATGTCTGTAGTCACCATGGTTCGTGTTACGCAGTTCTATATGGAGTTTATTCCTCGGTAGCTGCACAGGCGCACCTCGGTAGCAGCGTCGACGTCACATTTTTTTTTTTTTCTTTTTCCAAGGCTCTGCCCTTTCCCAAATGCTATATATCGAAGGTTTAACACATCCATCTAGCGTGTATGTTTAAGTGGGAGAGGCATTGGTTGGTAAACTTCTTAAATCTGAATAATAAATCAGCAGATGTTGGGTTTCTGTTGTTTGAGCCTCTTATATGAATCTGCTTCTAAACTAACAAATCAACAGTCCCAAGAAATAGATGTTTAACCTTAAAGAAATTAGAAAAGTAGAGAATATATGTTGTGTCTGAAGAAAAGTTACTGTTTGCAACACAATGGCGAGTGATCCATCACATCAGTTGTTCTTCTGAAGTTCACTACTCATCTCATCCTACATCCTTCTATCAATACCTCCAGTGTTTCGACTTCATCAGGGAGTATCCTATCCCGCTGTCTGCCTCATTACCCCTTTCTATTCACCAGAGATAGTTTGCATTGCTCTATTCCAAACCTGCAACATAAATAGAAATGTCAGCTCATATTTATGTCTCTTTTGATTGAAACTGAGTTGTGATAATGATTTAAGTCTAAATGAATTTCCAGCTATTTATGTATTAATCTAAAAACAGCTATAATCAGACATTTCTCTTAAATGTTCATTATTTGGGAAATTTTCATTATTGGCAGTATCATTTTCTTATTCCTTAGTATGTTTTAAATGCAGAAAGCAAAGAATAAATCACCACTATTCATTTACAATAAAGCCGACATCTGACAACTGTTTATCCACTTTGTGAGGAAGCACATCTCGCTCAACTTCCCGTGTCAACCAAAGTACAACAAGTCCCATTCTAATACAGTGTGAACTTTGAGGTCTCTAAATGAGCCACAGCTTTATTATCTTGAAGCCAGGTGGCACAATGTAATGACACTGGTTACAGGCGAGTGGTCAAACAACAGCCTAATTAAAATCCACCATCTAAGCAAATCACTGCCAGGATGTTGTTGTCTGTAATACAGGTGTCACTGACAATAACCCTCTCAGAGTTGTCAGATAGAGTGCACAGAGATCAGCACAGGCAGTATTAGGAATAAGTCTGACAGCAAGGATCAGGTGATTAATCAAATGAATGGTTTGTAAAAATATTTTGTCCCTGCTCTGGTGAAACTTTAGTGTTGAATGTGTCAATCTTGCACAAAGAAGTACCTCCTTTGTGAGACATGGAAATTACAATATGCCGTAGTGTATTTCATCAACACCAGAATGGCAGAAACGTCATTAGGACAAGGAGTGTGCATGATTAACCAACTTAATAATTAAATACTTTCACCCTCTCTCATCTAGAACAAAATTAAAGTCAGCTAAACAGATTAATTTTTTACATTTTGGCCCTATTTGCTCATCAGCTGTAACCCAGCAGGCTGTCTGGGCTGTAGCTGTAGACTGGCTGTAGCCCACGTAAATAAGCCTTCAGTCTTTGCTCTACTGCTCAGATGTAAGCAAGAACAGCAGATGGACAGCATGTTGTAAGAGGAGTGAATTTTGAGCTACAAAACAGAGTTAAAGTTGTATGTAATGTATTCAGTGACAAAACAACTAGAACAACATTTAGGAATGTGGAAATTGGCCTGTGAAGACTGAAGCTGGTGGTGCTAGTACTGCTGATCTAAGCTGCACTTTGCAAAGAAATTTGACATATTTGACCACAGAAGCTGTGATCAGTAGTTTGTAGCAACAGCATTGTGAATGTTATGTCTGAAACTATGGTGTAAAGTTCACACTTAAGTCAAAACTTGATCTTAACTAGTAGAGCTTTACATATCTTACTATATCAAAAGATGGCCTGTCTGTCTTTGTGTGTCTGTTTGAATTTGCACACCACACTGTTGCTCCAATCATCCTTGAGCCCTCTCATAAGACTTCTTGGGTGTACTGGTTAGAAACTGGTACCATGAAAAAATCATTAACATATACAGATTTTCAACAAAATCCAGAAATGTTGCACCTTTCACTTAAGTCTGCCCCACTCCCTGTCCCCCAACACCACTTCCCCTGTGTAACACATACACTCACTCCACCACAATGCTGAAGAGGAGACGACCTTCAATCCCAAACATACTTCCTATAAACCTGAAACTACAACAGGCTCATGAGTCTGGTTTTTCTTTGTTACTGAGAGCGTTTGTGAGAGAGCTGGAAAACAACTGGACTTTGTTGAGACGTTCCCACAGAAAAAGTATTTGGCACGCCTGGATGTGATGATATACCAAATCTTGGTTAAAGAAAGCTCTCTTTAAAGCACTTCTCCATGCTCATATTAAATAAGGTAACACAGGAGATGTGTCACACATTGGTGTTAGAAATCACGGTTTATTTGATGCTATTTTTTGGTTGTAGTTGACTTTGCTGCATAACGTGTGAATGTGTCTGTCTCTGTGCAATCAAACGGTGTGATTCTTTGTTAAAGCTCTACAATAAAGTGCCCACTCTAACAAGTAAGTCAAACAGCACCGTTTTAATGCTCCCTTTGTTACGTTATAGGCCAATCACCACAAACACGCAACATGCAGAGACGCTGAGCCATTATGCAGTTATTTAGGGGGAAAAAAAACAACTTTTGGCCTTACTGCATCAAGCATCTAATGATGAGGTTGGTAATGGCATGGCATCAACAGAGTAAAGATTAGTCTCATGTCTGTGAGAGCTGATGGACATGCGCTGCAGATTTTATGGCACATAACCTTTCCAGAGATCAGGAAACCATTCCACCTTAGTATGACTTAAAATTAATGATGATTAGTATTACTTTGACACTGCTATAACTAAGTCATAACCAGGAATTTAATTAGTCTGAGGATCTCAGCTGCCTTCTTTATGCATGTGTGGCACCATTATGCATGAAGAGGATGTGAATGTAGTATTTAATTTACAACTTAGGGCCTACATTGAAACTATATTAGTTCTTGCACCACCTTAAATGTAAGGAGAGCGTAAACTCTGTTGTAAGTAAGAACTAGATTACATTTGAGCTTTTGCAGAGCTGATGAAACCCATAGTTCATGCTAACTGATTTCCAAATGTTATGTATTTGCATTGTTGTTAAACTGACTAAGGTCTTATTTGCTAAAAACAAAGGCAAATCTCAGTTTCAATCTTATCCAATCTTGATGAATATGTAAGTTGTAATTCTGTCCCTTCATGCATAAATGGAAAATAGCTACGACTTAAGAACTTACACCGACTGATTAAAGACAGGTCATGCAAGTTGCTCCATTTAAGAAAGCACAATGGACTTATTAACAGGGTGGCCCCAAACAAATATTTAACATAGCATTTTGGCATGCTCTTTTAAAACAACTGCTGTTCAGGCATTTGTACAATATGATGTTACTTTTTTGAAAGTGTTGGGCAGCTGTTGTAGCAGAGTTATAGACCGAGTACAGACTCATAAAAGCAAATAAAAATGAAAGAGTGTTTTGGGACAGGCTTTTCAGCTTTTGTGAATCAAGAGAAACCTAGTCACTTCAACAAAACCTGTCTTTATACTGGAATATATTCCAAGAGTGCTACCCTTACAAAATTACATTTATCTAACGCTTTAAAGTCTGAGAGAGGTTGGGGTAACAACCCAAGTAAAAGTGATTTTTGGATTTTAGAGACAATAAAAACAGCCCAGACTATCTGGTGTCAAACAGAGTGTAAGATAAAAAAAGGAGTTCAGACTTTTTATCAAACACAAAGGAAAGTGACTAGCGACGGGGTCTTCATTCCAGCCAAAATGAACAAAACAAATTAACAGTCTGAGTTTTTTATGTTTCAGAGATTTTTAGTTGTGTGTGTAAACTAGTAACAAGTTCAATCTTTTTGCAGGTTTTAACTTTACTTAAACAAGCCAACAGGAGATGACAAATTCAACAAAGTGCTGACACCTCAAACTGATTGAGTCAATTCAAAATGCATTTATCAACTCTTTGGGCAGCATAGCTGCTCCTTCAGGTGTCAACCAAGACAACAACAACAGATACCTTTGTCAATGTGGAAAGTTCCAGGATGTAAGATAGAAAAGATTTTGAAAAGAGTCAAGATTGATTGTGGCAACAACCTATGAAATTCCAGCTGTGCCAAGTGAAAAGGTGAACAATGAAAACCATCTTCTTAGACAAACTATGTCAAACTGCCTATCTTATCACTATTCATCTGGTTTTGTTCAATTTGATAGCAACAAATCTGAGAAGTGTCTGGCACGGCAAATCTTACCTGACTGGTCTGTGCTTCAATCACACACAATTTTTTTTTTTTTTTTTTTTTATCTTTAAAGACAAACAAGCAGTTCATCAGCATTTTGTCATTTCTGTCTTTTTCTTTTTTTCATCATTCTAATTCTACTTTAATATGATTTATTGCAAACCGTGGGGCATCGTACTACTGAAATTTTTCTTTGTTGTTAGTCGTTACAAAACTTTTATTACCAGAATCAGCTCACCCTTCACCTCTTGTAAGCTCAGACGCTACATTTCAACTGTTCAGTATGCTGCTGGACTACAGGCTGCGTAACTTTGCTTATCACTGTTATTTTATTGGGACATGGCCGTTTTGCTTAGGTTTTATATAGTTTCTGGCTTTATTCTCAGTTTACTGTTAACATGTTTTATTCTCAGCTGTTCCTGTTTTCTTGCATGTGCTGCTGCAATAAATAAAATGCTCTTCTGGGCATCAGTAAAGGCTTATCTCATTTTATTTTATGGCTCTGGGTAAACAGGCTGCTGGACAGACATGAAGTTGTAAATTCCAAAGAATAATTTGGTCTGCTAAGACCAAAAAATAAAAAAACATATAAGAATGGCAAGACAATATGTTTGAATTAAAGAAAAAAAAAACACCCTCATCCTCTCAAACAATAACAAGATTTTTACAGCTTATAACATTTGGCAAAACAGATATGGTGAATAGATATTTTAATCAAGGCACAACATAGCATGCTACATCTTGGCTACCGGACAACTCCAAAGAGAACAAATCATAAAACTGCAGTCCATTCCATTTAAAGACCTCGACCCTAACCCAGTACATTCAGTAGGCCAGGTGTTGTTGCACATTTTGAGGAATAAAACTACGTCTCAGTCATACATTATTGAAACACATTGTGGATGAAAAATAAGGAGGAAAAAAGAAGCAAGACAGACAAAAAAGATTAACCTCAACATCTAATCAAGAAAGACAAAATAATGGTCTTTGTATGAAACTGCCAGTGCTAAATTATATAAAACCAATGTAGTCCAGTGTTTTCAGTGTTCTAAGCACAATAAACACACTCACAAGTATATGCAGAATACCTGGTATCAAATTTAACACTTTTAATATATTTTTCAAAAATCCCTTTGTGTTTTAAGACCCAATCACATTTACAATATTTTATCCATTTCATAAGTGACACAGTCATGTTTATCGTCTATGTTTTGTGCTGACTGTAAGATAAAAAAATATGACTAGTGTTTCTTGTTGTAGCATACAAATTAAGTCCTCTAGGAGCATTTTGAGATCTGACTATGAGAAAAAAACATCTCAGTTTGAAACCAAAATGTCAACAGAAGGTCTTTTTGTTTTGTAAATAAGCAGCCTTAAAGCAGTTATTGTCATACTACAGTAGTAGTAGGTTCTGTGCTATTGTAGCTGATAAGCTATGGCTCATTATAGTTGATTTCTATTCATTTTAATGTTTTGTTTTGTTTTGTTTTTCAAAATTGGCTGTGAATTCTCCCAGCATGCAATTCAGAAATACTGGTACATCCAAACTAATTTGATGAAAATATTTATTTAAACACTACATCATTTTAGATGAACAAAAGTTCTGGAACATTTGACTGACAGGTGTACTTTGTTGCCCAGGTGTGTCCTATTACACTGATGATTCACACGATAAGTATCACTGAATGTCTACGCTCAGTTTCAGATTTGGGTTTTGCCTAGAGGTGTAACCAACATGGAAACCAGAGAGCTGTCTATTGGTGAAAAACAAGCGATTGTGAAGCTCAGAGAAGATGGAAAATCAAACAGAGCTGTTTACAAACATTGGCAATAGCCAATAAAACCATTTGGAATGTCCTAGAGAAGAAAGAAACCACTGGTGTAATCAGTAACAGTTGTAAATGGTTAGACCAAGGGAAACAGCAGCAGTTGACAACAGAAACATTGTGAGAGCTGTAAAGAAAGACCCTAAAACAACTGTTAGTGACATCAGCAACAACCTCCAGAGGGCAGGAGTGAAGGTATCACCATCTACTGTTCACAGAAGACTTCATGAATAAAAGTACAGAGGACACACCAGAAGATGCTAAGCGCTCATTAGCAAGAAGAACAGAATTTTGGAATTTGCCAAAAAGTACTGAGACAAGCCTAAAAAATTCTAGGACATAGTTTTATGGACTGACAAAGAGACAAAGATGAACCTTTACCAAAGTGATGGAAGGCTAAAGTTTAGAGAAAGAAAGGATCTAGTCATGATCCCAAGCTCATCTGTGAAACACAGTGGGGGTAATGTCATGGCTTGGGCTTGCATTGTGTCTTTTGGGACGGACTCATTAGTCTTCATTGATGAAGTAACACATGATGACAGCAGCAAAATGAACTCAGGAATCTACAGAAACATTTTGTCTGCCAATTTGAGGAAAGATGCAACCAAACTGATTGGGAGATCCTTCATCATGCAGCAAGATAATGACCCAAAACACACTGGTAGATTAATTCATCAGGGGCATGAAGTAGATGGTTTTGGACTGGCCAAGTCAGTGTCCAGACCTAAACCCTATAAAGCATTTCACCTGCTAAAGAGGAGACTGAAAAGAGTAACCCCCCGTAACAAACAACAACTGAAATAGTCAGTGGTAAAAGCCTGGAAAAGCATCACAAAAGAAGAATGCTAAAGTTTGGTGATGTCAGTGGGTCACAGGCTTGATGCAGAAACTGCAAGAAAAGGATTTCCAACTAAATATTAAGTCTTATTCACTTGAATCTGTTTTCAGTCTCTCTGTTCCAATACTTTTGCTCACCTAAAACCATTTGGTGTTCTGTTACAAACAAAGCTATCTTAGGGCTGGGCAATATGGCCTAAAATTGATATCCCGATATATTTTTGCTATATCCTGATCAACGATATAAATCGTGATATTTTGAAATGTCCTCTCAGTAGCTGTATTTAATTCAGCCCCAAATGACACTAGCTTAGTGATAAAAATAGACTGTTCTATTGGATTTTTAATAAAGTTATCTGCAGAAAGTAAAAATCAACATAAAGTCACATTTAGCAGTTTTATTTTGAAAAGGACTTCACTCAATCTTTTACTAATAAATCAAAAATACATCAATCATGAAATACTCAGTATTTTACAGTGTATGGAACGTCCTGAAATGTTTTCTGTGTTATGTTTACTGTTGCTGTTTAAAAAATGATTATTTTCCTCATTAAGGGTGAAGCAAACCTACACAAAACTCACCAATCCTGCATGCAGCCGAAACCCTGCAGTCTAGTCCACCATTCAGGCTCACAGCTGTGATTACATTTGTCCGTTATCTGTGCTGATGAACGCTGGACCAGTTTCTGACAAGTTCATAGCACAAGAGTGTCTTTGGACCTCATTCAAGAAACTCTCCTGTGTGATCATGGGGGAAAGCTTGTTCCTTGGAGGCAGGAACATTTTAACTCTGCATTGTTGTGTTTTGAACTGTAAGGCTGAGATAAGGCTCCATTGTTGTGGAGAAGTTGATCACATTACATTTGTCCGCTGCTGGGTCATCTTCTCTCTGACATGTACGACTCTGGCAGGGAGTTTTCATCAAGGGTGTCCAGGCAAATCTCAAGTATCTTTATGAAATTTTTAAATCCTGGCTTTTCAACAACACTGGGCTCATGTCTTTAGCGGCATGTTGTGTTACTGTAGTCATCTTGTAGTGTATTTTAACAAATACTGTGTGAGTTTGACCTCCTCCTTTTCAAAGTTGAATGACTGCTCAACGCTGCAGATCCAACGCTGTTTCTCATTGACTGTCTCAAAAGGCAGCTAACTCACCGCTAACTCGCCACACTGCTCTGTTTACTTTCCTCTCCCTTCCTTCTCTCGCCGCTGATACAAAAATGCGCATATGTAGGACTTTTCTGGATGGGCAGGGGAGAAAAAGACAGCTCTCTGCTGTAAGAGATGCATTCAGGGACAATGGGGGAAGTGAAACGCCAGCGAGAAATGCACGCTGGCGGCTCAAAACTTCCACATAATTTATACTCGGATATTCGCGATATAGTCATTTTATACATCATGAGTGGCAAAAGCTGGGATACATGAAGTATACTCGATTTATCACCCAGCCCTAAGCTATCTCCTGTCAAACCCAAATGTTTTTGGTCTACAGCAAAAACGAAGGAATTGGTCCCACTGTTCCAATACTTTCGGAGGGGACTGTATTTCATTTTCATCTGGGAAACCTCTCATACAAAGTGTTTAGAAAGGGTAGGACTTTTAAAAAACATTCTCAGAAGGTGATTGGACAAACATTCTGTCTGTCACATCCATGACAGGCCAATAAGAGCAACAGGACAAAATGAAGTAGAAGATATGCACAGCTCCAGTACTAACCTGAGCTATCCAGGCTAGCACTAGTACGTAGTTTATGAAAAGTGGAGCTTGTCAGTGGCTAAAACATCTTCTCTGCCAAGAGCAGCTCTGTGGTTTTTTGCTTGTTATAATAAAGAAATGTGATTGAAGTCTGATTAAATGGCCCTTTTCTATAGCTACATCTGGGAGAGAGGAGAGGTCGAGAGCATCAAAAGCTTTTAGCATGGCCCTTTGCTCTTGTTTGAATAAAGAAATACTGTCCAGTTCTGAGCCAAACTGTTTTCGGTGCTAATCGCTCCACCAGCAGCCGGTGTATATACTGGCTCACAATACAACAACCCCCACACCCCCACCCCCAACCCAATATGTTGTAGATTGAAGCTTTGCAAGATAGATTTACCTTTTGACAGAATGAAGAGTGGCAAATCTTTCTGCTTTGCAAGGTTACAGATTTATAACTGTATTGCCTTTTCCATCTTCGCTGTGCATGAGTTTTGATGAGGCACAGAGCGGCAACTGGAGTCGTGGTTAGGTCACGCCCTCCACGCCCAGATTCAAGTCCAACCTAAGGCTCCTTTCCAACGTCATTACCCAGTCTCTCCCCCATTACCTACCCTGTCCACTGTCATATCTAGTAAAGGTAAAAAAAAAAAAAAAGGCAAGGCATGTCCCTTAAAGATTCATGTTCCATGGGCTATTAATAAAGTTCTTCAGTAGATTGCATGCTTAGGTATTTAACTCACTCAGCCTTCTTTTTGCCCATTAGTTTAAATGTGATAGTATGCCTAAAATGACTTTTTTTTTTTTTTTTCCCCCTGTCTCAACTGTGCATACATAGCAGCACAACGGTCTGTAACCAGATAAGCACACCTGAGCTATCATTTGTGTAGAATCATTGTCTTTCACTTTTGGTCTTATGCTGTTTAAATCTGGATCATTTCCAGTAAACTGTTGAAACTAGAAATAACCAGAAAGACAAGTTTCGAGGGACACCGAGGGAGAGACTTACTCAAGGTGTAGAAGGGAGGAGGGAAGAAAAGGGAAGTCAAGAGCAGGGAGCGAGAATGAAAGGGGGCGGGACGTTCAGTAAGCAGAAAAAAACAGGAACAAGGTGATAACAAATGCCAAAGTACACCTGCACACCTGAGAAAACCATTCCTGTCTCAGGACGCGCTGGGAGAAGAGGCAGAAAATAGAATGAAACCTCAGACAACTTTTATTTTCTACAGCATCGATCACATTTTCACTCTGTTTGGATGTATTTTTGATATCAGGGAGTGAACTTCTGTTTTGTTTTATTTTGATTTTTCTTTGTGGAGCGCAACACATTTTGACTTTGACCTTAAAACCTTGCCACAGCAGTGTAGGATTTTAATGTGTTTTTGTGAGCAGCAAAGCGATGAAGATGTGGTCCATGAAGATCATCATCCTCCTCCTGTTCTGCTACAGTGAGTACAGAAAATAACGGGATCTGTTTTGATATACATATATCAATCAGCAGGCACTTGAACATATAATAGGCCTGATTTAAAACATAATAACTAAGAGGCTTCACCAAAAAGGCAGTGAAATATAATACAGTATTTCATGAGATTTTTTTCTTTCCTATTGAAATGAATCAGAGAACACACTGCTCATTTATAATGATAGTGATCAATGAAAATTTCCATTCATTTGAGCCTGCCTAATGTAATAATGATAGTATCACTGTATGGCTTATTAAAATGCTAATTTTGAGTGAACTACTCTGCCTGTAACTTTCAACTCTGTCTTTCACATCATCAGTGAATGACTTGGGCTGTTTTATTAAGTAGTAATGAGATTCATGGTAAATCACTAGATGTGGTGTATATTACACTTTGTATAAGCAGCTTGACATATCCTTGCCTTCATACTCTTTACTTAGCCAGCACCTGAGACTTTGAGTACTTCCTCTTATGAGTGACGTGACTGGCAAAGTAACATCATGAGTTTTGAATTTCAGACACCAAAGGAAACAAAGTCCATTTTACACAATTCCCCTATGATCCTGGATCTGTGTATATTTATGCTGTTTCACTGAGGTCTTAGTCGCTAGAGTGACTATTCCTCTCCCTGTACTTGATATGTTAGAGCTGCATATACTCACAATAGTAACACCTCAAGTTTGCTTAGTTGAAATTTAACACCAAGTATAAAAACAAAATAATGTAAAAAGGTTGTGTACTTCATTCACATGACCAGGTTTTTAATTCCTGAATGTTGGACTCACCAAGATCAAGGACTCAGTATGGCGTATGCAATAAAATTATTCACATGGACCTTGCCCTTCTGCCTTTTTTTCTGCAGCTTGTCTGTCAACAGAAAATCCAACAGCTTGTCAGTCACCAGACAATCAGACTGTTTATTTTGAATCCAGAAACTTCCACAATATTCTCTGCTGGGTGCCATTTAAGCCAGAAGTTCCTGGGCAAAAGGTCGTCTACAGCGTCCAGTATTGGAGGTAAGACCTAGGAAGTCAGATAAAGGTTTGTTACATTTCCTTTACCTTAGGACCTTAGTCCTTTAAAAGCCTCCTCGGGTTGGCATCCCCACAGCATGATGCTGGCACCACTGTGCTTCAAAGTGGGGATGGTACATTTGTGGTGATGTGTGGTGTCTGCCAAACATAGTGTCTTGAGTCCTTAAGTCGCACACATCAGTGACTTGAGACTTGACTCAGACTCGTGATTTGGGACTCGTGCACAATCTTCGGTTTTTAATATTATCCCCCTGTCCTCAACTTCTGTTTGACGGTTCGTGAGTCTTTCATGCAGCACCAACGACTGCTCTCCTCTCTTCCTCATCTTCTTTTATGCTGCAAAACAATGATACACACAAACGCAATGCTCACGCACACACCTACACTAAAACGCACGCAAAACTGCTGGTAGTGCAGACTTCAGACTTCAGTCTGTTGAGGGCAAAAGTTTCATAATACCTAAACTTTTTTTCTCCCACATTAAAGCTCCTCTCTGACCACGGAGGATCAGCGTCAGCGCTGTTTGTGTGTGCTCCACTTGTGTGTGTCTCTGTGTCGTCCATGTGAGCCATGGGTGTGCACAATTTCAAAATATTATTTGGTTAATAATCCCTTAATATCGTACGCTTATGGGGAACAAATTAATGTTAGAATCTCTGCATTGTCGCTTATTGATAATGAATGAACATAAAAGACAACAGGAACATTAAAACTTTAAACATGGTTCATGGAGGCAGCGAGAAACAGAGACAGATAGATACGAGGCTGTAACCGATAAATTTCTAACTAAGGAGTTCAGGAGATTTCAGCTGAATAAAGTAAAATATGGCTTGATTTTACCCATATAAAGAAATTTACACCATAAATGATGACAGAAGTTTCTCAAGGAGAACGGAGGGAGAAATACTCAGCATACTCTGTTGAAGGTCTGAGTGAGAACTAGAAATGCTCATTAAGTTTTTATTTTATTTCGTTAAACAGTTCATCAACAGTTAGTGTTGTTGTGTTAGTATAAAATTACTACCATTAAAGAAATATATCTGACAAATGACAAGGAAATTCAATCTCCAATGTCTCAGTGTCTGTCTCCATCAGTGAAATATGACACATCTCTGTAGTGTTTTAAACACAGAGAAGACCTTTATTAAGAGGAGAGCTGATATTGATCATGTTGATGAGGGAAAAAAGAGCGAGCGAGTGTTTCATCTTATAGCAGATGTAGATATGATATATAGCAATACATTCCCAACAACAGAACTGTGACTAGTGGAAACACAGAGTGGCTAGTAGTCATTAGTCACAGTGGCTGTTGTGAAAAAAGTTAATGTCAAGTAAGTGTACACATGCGCAGCCACAGACAATAACCGACCCTACTGGGTAGATAGAACGATGCAGTGGTCTAAGCAGACTGAATGTCAGAGGCAGATCATTGCACACTTATTACAACCATCAGAGACTTGAGACTTGACTTTGACTTGCAAAAAATGACTTGTGTGCATCTCTGCACATTGGTGTCATCAAATCAAAGAACTTTCCTCCACATGACCATGGACTCTCCCACATACTTTTTGTTAATTTAATTTGTTTTCTCTAACAGTGGCGTTGTCGGTGCCACTCTCCCATAAAGCTTTGACTGGTGAAAAACCTGGACAACAGTTGTTGTCTGCAGAGTCTCTCCCATCTCAGCTGCTGAAGCTTGTAACTTCTTCAGATAGTCATAGGTGTCTTGGTGGCCTCTCTCAATAGTCTCCTTCTTGCTTGTTTGTAAGTACTGCCTGATCTAGGCAGATTTACACATGTGCCATATTCCCTCAATTTCTTGATGATGGATTTAAATGAACTCCAGAGGGATGTTCAGTGCCTTGGAATGTTTTTGCATCCATCCTGATTATACTTTTCAATAACCTTTTATCTGATTTGCTTGGAGTGTTATTTTGTCTACATGGTGTAATGGTAGCCAGGAATACTGATTAACTAGTGAGTACAGACACAGGTGTCAGATGGTACCAACAAAGCTTAAGCAATATGATGCATTGTTTAGGTGGTTCTATTATCAAAGAGTGATCTAAATGTACTTTTCTTCTCTCTACAGTTATGGTGAGAAGTTTTCAAAGAAGCAAGCCAAAGAGTGTCAGAACATAACTGCTCTGTCCTGTGACCTTTCTGCTGAAACCCCATCACATCATGACAATCAATACTTAGCTAAAGTCTATGCTAACGGTCATATTCATGGCTGCACCACCACCAGATTTACACCTCTGAAACAGAGTAAGAATCTCAATGATCAGTAATAAGTGCATCCCTTTGCTTATTACAACCTATTTTCTTTATTTTTTTACAGTATTGTAACATCTGTTAACTAGTCTTTCTTTTCTCCCTAGCAATCTTTGGTCCACCAAGCCTATCCATTCACACAACAGTGTCATCCTTGCACGTTAATGTCACACTACCTATGGGGCCAAACGGAGAATCCATTGCAGACATCATCACCAAGAGCAGAGGAGAGAACTATCAGACTGTGATTGCTTATGAAATTCAAATCACAAAACCAGAGTGGGCTGCAAAGGTGAGTCCCCGTGTGACAGTAGAATACACAGTACATTCACATGATCCTACTCCTATACAAGCCATCTTCTTATGAAATAAAAGAAGTAAAAAAGGATCTTGTTTTGTGTGTAAGTTTTCATTTTTAATCTGAACCTTTCTCCCTGCAATGGACAGAATCAATCAATTCAAATGATTTTCTTTGGTTCCAGGTCAATCATTCCAAAACAGGACGGTTCATCATCAACTTCAAGAACACCCAAACAGAGTACTGTGGCTATGTGATTTACATGCCCTCTGTTGAATGGGGTCGATCCAAGAGTGAGAAGGCCCCGTTCTGTGCCAAACTGCAAAGTAAGAATGATGTCAAATATCTCCTCAAAACCCAATATGCTGATTTAAATTGGGTGGTGTGATTGCTCAGTTAGATATCATTAGCATATGATATGTCCAAGCTCTGATTATAAGTTGTTGATTAGTATGTATCTATTTGGAATTGCACACGCTTACATGTTTTTTATTTAAGTATGCTATTTATGGACAATCTGAATAACATTCTTATGAATAAAGACTCATCAATTGAGTCAGCTCCCAGACTTTTACTGCCAGGCACCCTTTGTTAAATTAAAATATTTTCAAGTCACCCTACCACACCCCATATTTATTAGACATCCTTTGGCACCTGTAGATGCACTAACTGAGGTGTGATGTCTGATTTAAAAAGTCAAGCTCGTATTCTGCCATTTCAAGACTTCTGAAGCTTCTTACTTGGGACAATGGCATGTAAGGCTTCATTCATTTTCAGCTGCAACACCTTATATTTGCAACTGATTTCAAAATAAACAGACAAATATTTATTTCTATTGTTAGTTTTGTTTTTGTTAGAAAGTGGATACATTTTATGGTATGATCAAATTTAGCAGTTTTACCTTGGTTGTACCACCTGACATAAAATGTTTACCCACTCACCCAAGCAAACCTGTAATTAACCCCCCCAAAAAATTAAATATGTAATAGCTCATTTACCTAATTAGAAGTAATGTAAATATTTTAGGAGCTTTAAATATTATTTATTTCATATAGTGGCACTTTTTGTAGTATCAACACTTGAATCACTGGTTGTGCCACCTGACATTTGCTGCTAATTTAAAATTAAACAGGAAAATAATTAAACACATTTTGTTACTTTTGCTCTTGTAAGAAAGTGGACAAATATTTTTAAAGTATAACCATGCGTTTAACGGTAAAAAAAAAAAAAGTTTTTTAGCACATTAGTTGTACCATTTGACATGGAAGTGTACCATCACAAAAAAAATGTTTATCTTTACTGTAAAGAGTCTACAAACCATTTCACTTGTCCATGAGTGCCAGCTGTAGTCAAACTGATGATAAACTACGCTATAGTTTGTTTTTACCACTTCATTTCAAAACAAAATACCCATGATTACAGCTGCACCACCTAGACATTTAGGAATTTGAAAATTCAGGGGCAAAAGTTTTTTTTTATGATCATACTAACTTTATATTAATAGACTTTAATAAGAGTTTTTTTTTCAAAGATTTATACCATAAAATCATACCAAGGCATTCTAATTTAAATTTCTCACAATTAAAATGACATTTTTAATAGTGTCAGAAATATTAAAATATACAGAAATTTTTTTCAGGTAACAAAATTGTAGTAAAAAAACAGATTCAGACACAAAAATATGGACGTCATATCACTGACCCATTTCTAATACTTTCCTGTATTCCTGTGCTCATGGATGATGGTTGTGATATCATCAACAATAAGCCTTCACACATACAGCTCACCTGCTGTGATTATAGAACATCAAGTGAAACATTACTAAAGGCAAGTTGTGCTACGCAAGTGTAATTGTACAGGAAGCAGCCATCTTTACTGCCCCAGTAAAGTGTGATTCTATGGGAAATACTGTTGATTTGCATAAAAGGTGCAGTAGGATGTGGTAAAAGGCATGGCTCTCTCTTTAATCCATCATTGCACAGGTATTGTGAAGAGCAAGATATGACCTGTCAGATTTTCTTGTCTTCATTTTAGTCATCATGATGTCTGCTGCAGATTAATTGTTTGCCTTACATTTACCTGGAAATCATCCCACAAAACTTGCAGCTCTTTGCCAGCAGTGCTAAAAAGGACATTATTGTTATCAATAATGCAGAGGTGTCCCACACAGGCCCCACTTTAGGAATCACTGGATTAAGTTATCCCCTACAATCCAGTGGCTCTCAGTGTGGGGGTCACAAGACACTGACAGGGGGTCACCAGATACCTTCCAAAAAACAAAATCATATTTATAGTTTAAAATGTTAAATTTGACCCATTTTTGTAAAAATATATGCACACAATGAGTTAAAGGTAAAGTAAACACCTAGCCATTTGGTTAAATTATGCTGAAATCAAAGTAATGTTTAAAAAAATCTTAAATTGTGAGTCTGCAAAAAACTATTCTTGAACGTGCATGGCTGCATTCAGGTACAGTCGGGGTCCTCGGCCTCTGGGACCATTAATTTAGAGGTTGTGGGCTGAAAAGTTTGAGAAAAACCTGCTCTACCGAAAAGTTTGTTTTGCTTCAGGCAAAAGCTTTACACCGCATATCTTAGTTTGAATATTTTAGGTATCCACCTGTTGCAAGAAAAATGCAGAAATGCATTTTGTGTGCCACTTTGATTGGGACCACTTGGGGAAAAGGAAATGTTTGATGAAGTGAGAGGACTCGTGAAAAAAGACATGTTTTAGATGCCTGTGTTTGCCCCACACTTGAGTGTTACAGTATATCAGGTGAACTCCACTGGTTGAATCAAAGAAGAAGCTTGGACTTCAGTGAAACTGAAAATACTGAAACCATCACACTTTTAAAGATGAAAATTTCCTGCATTTTTTTTCTTACTTTGGAAAGAGAAAAAAAGAAGCTAGGTGAAATTAAATTTAAAACTCCTTCTGGGAAAATGATCTCCCTACTTTCTGTTTGCTGTAATACTGGTGAGACAGGAGATTGGATAACACAGTCTGTCGGCAAGAAGATATTTTTCTTCCCATGGATTCTCTTATTTATTTTCTCTGCTTTAAAAACTAACGACCATAAATGTAGATGAGTAAGGCAGGATACCGGCCCTATACATTTAATCCAATGACTTTATAATCTTGTACAAATAAAGAATGACCCTGCTCCAGTCAAACCATATGTGAACATGGTTCTTTTCTACCCAGATATGGAAAAAAGCATTATTCTGCTATTAATCACTAAAAAACATGCTTAACCAATAACAGTCAACTTTATATTTTTAATTTCACAAGTGCACTCATACAAGTGTGCCAATATCTATCCTATTGCTGTAGCTGGGTTTCTGAGAGGTTCCTTAATAATTATTGTCATGGTCCATCCAGGAAAATGCTTTAATCATCTGTTCATAAAACATGTCACAGACACTCCCTGAGAACATGCCTAAGCTTGTGTCACTGTGGGAATTTTCATAAGGAGCTATTTTTAAACACTGATGGGTATCTGATTTTAATGATGTGTTGTTTATTTCCTCTTGATATGTGACACTTACTCTCTTTTCCTTCAGATGATTCTCTGAAGATTTTGCCGTGGCTGCTCGTGAGTGCTGCTCTTCTGATGGCCATCATCATCATTTCCGTTGCATTTATTTCCTACTATGTGAAGGGTGGAAAGGGAAAGAAAACGCCAAAGACCTTGGTAAGACTTCTGTTTCTCCAGTGTCCTTTAGTGTGTCTGGGTACTACAAGGAAGTGATGTCTTACTGGTAGTAAAAGCCTTGAGGCAATTAAAGACAATCAAGGTGCCAGTGTGACACGACATCCTGAGAGGAATTAAATGCATCAGAACATTTTAGATGTTGTTTTTTTTCCAAATGGAAAAGTACTTCAGCGACTCATGGTGCCTGACACATATTTAATGTAGTTTAAGTCTACTGTGGTTCCATTAATCTTACATTGAGGGTAGATAGGTTTTACCCTTTGTATCACTGTGTGTAAAATGTTAGGCCACACAAGAATGGGCCACTTTGTTTTGTGATACCCAGCCAGGTCAGATAAGACAATGGCTAAATACCTTGAGGCATCAGATAGCAGATAATCTGAGCCTTTTGAACAAGCTGACATTTCCTAACTTCACCAGTTCATTCTGGCTGTGTCAAATTTTGCTTTTCGAGTGAAATATTAGCAAAAACAAAGAGGTGGAATTGAGAGAAGACGTCTTTGTTCAAAAGGTCCATGTGTAAAAAAGCAGTTCCCTTTTAAGCTTAATAACTGTACCACCCAATGACAACAACTGCAAGCAAGCATTTGCTATAACTGACGATGACTCTTTCACATCACTAAAGAGGAATTTTGCCCCACTTTTTTTACAGAATTGTTTTGATTCAGCCATAATGGAGGGTTTTTCAAGGATGAAAGGCCTGTTAAAGGTCATGCATCTCAATCAGATTTAAGCCATTAAGAGGTGGACTTGCTGGTGTGTTTTGCCTCACTGTCCTGCTTAACAATCCAAATGTGCTTGAGTATGAGGTTACAAGCTGATGGCCAGACATTCTCCTTCAGGATTTTCTGGTAGAGAGCAGAATTCATGGTGCCATCAATTATGGCAATTTGTCCAGGTCCTGAAGCAGCAAAGCAGCCCCAGTCCATCACACTACTACCACCATGTTTGACTGTTGGTATGACTTTCTATGAAATAAAAGATGTAATAGGACACACACCTTCTAAAAAGTAAGGATGTTCCTAAGCGTCTTTTTACCTATTCGGCTAAACGCACGTTTAACCGACTAGCCCCGCCAACCTTCATTACTCTTTGCAGATTAATATCGTGCTTTGACATGTGGCCTCCTTTCACTTCAGGTGGAAGTTATACGTGAATTCAACCCTTAGCCCCAACACACTGCTATGTTTCCATTTATTACTTAAAAAAACGGTCACATCGTGCTGTTCCTACTACACGCTAACCGCTAAGCCACCGAAGAGCTTTTCATGTTAACATCCGTGAAGTGCCACACAGGAAGGCAGTGAACTTTAACTGAAGCTACAGCGGCCTCTAGTGGCGGGAGGTTCATTACAGGTTAAAAGAGCATCATAGACCGGGGTTTCAAGCCGGTGTTTAAAAAAAATGATAGGTAATCAGTTAAACCAGCTCGTGAATCCCGCACCAGCTAATTTGATAAACAAATTTAACTGTTTTAGCGATTAACCGCACGCATCCCTACGTTGCTCATCTTTCTTCTCCTCAGTCCACAGAATATGTTCCCAAAAGTCTTGGGGATCATAAAGATGTTTTTTTGGCAACTGTGAGATGAGACTTTATGCTCTTTTTGGTTGCTTCTTGAAATCTTTTAGCTGACCAGGTCCCACTTCAGTGATTGTTAAATATGTTTGGATGTTTTTTCCCTTTATTAATAAAATCACCCTTTAAAATCTGCATTTGCATTTGCTCAGGTTATCTCCATAATATTTAAATTTGTTAGGTGTTCTGAAACATTTAGATGTGACAAATATGCAAGAGTACAAATGCTTTGTCTTGTCTCGTGTTTATGGAAAGCCAAAGTTATCACTGAAATTGAAACCAAAATATTTTCCACTTTTTTTCTCTTATTGTACCTTTGTAAAAAGCATTCTCTTAAAGACAGGCTGCCGATTAATCCAAAAGAAAAAAAAAACCTAAACATTTACTCGACTGATGGGTCTCTCATCCTTCTCTCCAAACAGGTGATCTCTTCTCACACCGATCCCAGAGTACTGAAGCCTCTAGATGGCAATCTCCACATCTCTAAACCAGAATTCAACACTCAAAGTGAACGGACAGTTTACGCAACCATACAAGTGAAGCCAAAGGTGCCATCAGTTGGAACAGGAGGTTATTCTCCTCAGGACATCCCCTGCCCAACCTGGCTAGACAGCGCCGAGTCTTCTGAAGGAACAGGAGCACGAAGTCCAACCCCAGATCCAGTCGACACAAGCGCCCAGTCCTCAGAGATTTACAGTGTTGTGGCTGTCCACGTCCCAGCTGAAGAGAATGAAGATAACCAGCATGGTATCATAAAGAACACATTGTCTCCCAGTGGAGAAAAGTGGGACAAATGTAAAATGAGTCCAGAGCTGACTACACATGTAGTAGCACCGTTACCTGATGAGGATTCCTGTGAGGGAAGTGCAGCCATGCCGCTGCTGCTGCACACAGTTCGGGATTCCAATGGACAACTCATGTTGCCTTCACTCGATTTTAAGCTACAGAGCAGCACAGGTGGCAGGGAAAGAAGACCCCTGTTAAGTGACCTCATAGACTCCAATAAAGAGGGGCCATCTTTGGCTTCCTTGCAGAGCTTTGACAGCTCAGAGTGGTCAGACTCGGGATGTGATGATAGCACTCTAAACACACCAATCCATCCATATTGCAACACTAATTACTCCCCATCTCAGCCAGTTGTTCCTTATTTGCAACACGGATGTCAGAGCATGCCATTTGGTAATGCAACATCTGAATCAGGTTACAAACAGAACTGGATGCCTGAAATCCCTCTTGGAATTCCCTCCAAAGACAGTTGTGAATACAGAAGGACGGAAAATCTGTGGACGTGGAAGGACTCCCATACAGAGGAGGATGCTGAGGGAGATGACGGGCAAGGACAGAAGGAGAGATCAAGGGAAATTCCTCTTGAAAGTTGGGGGATACAAATTCCAGAGTAGCACTTCTATTTTAACCTTCAAGGCATTAAGGGCATTCTAGGTCCCTATGATGATAAAGATGTTTTATTACAACACCGTTTCTTTGGAAACAGCTGACAAGGAAGAGGGCAGACCCCAGGAAGATACCTATTCTTATTGGTCTGATATGCAAATGAGGATAGATGGACAAATGTTTAAAGTGTACATAAACCTCCAAATGGATTTTCTAAGTCTTTGTATAACAACTGCATTCTAATTTCATTCTGAATGTGATTTGCTGTAAATATATTTTTTATTTATCTATCCACACTTGAGTGATGTTAAAAACAACTTGAAGAGTCAAGACTTTACATTTTAATGTCTCATTGTATCAGAGGATGGGCTAGACATATTTCACTGTTTCGTTCTAGACATTATCTGTCGTTTTGATGAACAGGTTTTACAAATTTGGTCATACTGTTTTGCAATCCATCATAATTTTCTTCTTTTAGTATTTTTAATATATTTTAATGAAATATGACTTTATTAATGGGCTGCACGGTGGCACAGGAGTTCACACTGCTACCTCTTCCTGTTTGCTTACCAGTCAGGGTCTCTTTGTGTGGAGTTTGCATTCTCTCCAGACTTCATTTAGATAAATCATCATTTAGTAAGCTATATGGTAATAATAATGATGATGAAAAAGTTCTGTGAAGGGTTTATTTTTCCTCTTACAACTGAAAAGTTTGCGTGGGTGATCCATAAATACTACAGTGCATTCTCCATTAGCTCTCCTGCATGAGATTGACAGTCTTTTAATAATAAGGTAAATTGCATATAAAAAGGACTTTATTTCCCAGAAATAAGTGCATAACGGCGTTGCTTCTGTGTGCAGATCTTTCCTAGCAGTGGCCAAATATAGATGTACATGAAATAATTTATTTACAGTTTGTACAATGATCTCACCTCTCTGTACAAAGTTTGAAGCATGCTGACTTTCTGCACCACAATGGCAGCTGTAACCCTCTGTGACAAACACACACCTCCAGCCCAGCCTCTTAGCATGCAGAGGGACCAATGCTTTCACTAATCTACTATGTCGAAGTCACAGGCTATGAGAGGAATCCTTTTATAATAGATTCAATAACCTTCTTGTTGGGCTATGTGTGCAAAATAGAAACTCTGTGCATCTGTGTGAGTGTGCCGGCACGCGGGGCCATCCTCATTAACCCCAGTCGGACAAAATGATAGCCAGCCTTTAAAATTTTCGGTCATGCTTTAAAAAAAATCTGTCACTGGCAATTTTTTTTTTTTTTTGTTAACGCAACCTCTTCATTGTATAGATGTTTTAAAACCCTTGTTAACTTTTTCGAAGCCATTACTTTGCAATGTAACCACACAACAACAAGTCAATATCAAAAGATGATAAGCTATAAAAGGCTTAGTGCGATGTGATCATACTGATATTTTTAATGAAATATTCTTGTTGTATGTTTACAATGTACACATATTACATTTGACTTTATTTTGCCTTTATAAAAATTTATAAAAAGAAGGGAAGTGAATACAGCAACTACAAAAAAAAGAATTCACAAATATATGAAATTCAAAGTGTCCTGTAGCTCACAGAAGATGTATTTGAAGAGCAAAATTTGTTACATACATTTCTAAAAATGTAGTTCAATGTATTTACAACCCTGTGTTTGAACATACTACACATACACATCTGAAGGAAGAAATGGCTTCATTCTTCCCCTGTAAGACAAAGTAGTCTGCATGTAGACTTGATTAGATTCAAATTTAAACTTGTTTCCGAGACACAGTTCAGACCCTATAATATATTTTAACAGAGGCTGAAATTCTGATAAATTTCCATGCTCACTTTGTTGCAGTATTTTAAGTGCTGAAAGAAAACATAGAATGACTGAAAGTGTAAAAAAAAAAAAAAAAAAAGCACGCTTTTTTATCACTCTGAAAGAAAGAGGTAATGCCCTTATTTTGTTCTGCTTATTAGACATGTTCATGTTTCAACATTACAGTTCAAAGCTAGGTTTATAATATGCAGTCGTAAAGCCATAAGGTGAGGTGTGTTGAAACAGTGCAACATGAGTCACATATGTCAACACTGAAGAGAATTCAGACGTACTGTAGAAGAATGTAGATATATAAATGTCATATAAAAGCTGTGAGTTTTGCATTTTATGATTATTTTGAAAGTTTATGTCTACAAGCTTGAACTGGATTTTAAAAAGATGTCAGGTTTAACGCTGACAAAACCCTCTTTCATTATTGACACTCTGTACCAACAGTAAATAAAAGGTTGAAACTGTTTTATTTGACTAGTCATTTTTTTGGTTTGTGTTTGTAGTACATGCAACTATAATGACTTAGTGTGGCAAAAGTAAAATTGCACAATCAAAAAAATGAAGGAAATAAACAGTTGAGCCCTAGTTCTGCCTCTAAAGTGTTGATTGGCTAGTACTAACCTGACATCTAGCTAGGGTTGGGCGATACAGAAAAACAAAATCCTGATTTTTTTGAGGCCAGAAATATACAGTATCAGACACAGCTGTTTCAGTGGACACAATACAACACAAACCTTACCATCTACATTTCAGGTTGGTGCTGCTCTTGTCCTTTTCTTTCAGAATTCAACATATTTTGGATGCTTTCTCAAAGCCTCACACACCTGGCCATATGGTCTGCAGCTATGTGTTGTCAAGTCAGAGAGAAACAGAAATGGTGCAGATGCTTCAGGGATTTTTTTCTTAGGGCAACAAAAAGGGAGGAAGATTTTAGCTTTTTCATTAACCAGTTACTTTAATGAAAAACACAACAAATTACCTCAATTGAAGAACTGACATGCTATTTTACTTTGTTTTTAACAAAAAAACGAACCTGAGTACTCTAAAAGATTGCTTTGTAATGTGTTGCCTCAAACACTGCTTCCAAGGTCAGATGATAAAATTCTGCCTCATAGAGAACTTGGGAAACACTCTTACACGAAAAACAGGTGCATAAAAAGTAAATGAGCCTTGCTGCACCCTGTACAGTTACTGTCAGGGGCAATAAAGACGTAAGACATGTTACAGACGGGATCCAAAGTACAACTAAACAGTCTGTTGCTAGGGAGTGTTTTTTTAGTCAGGAAAAAAAACAAAGCAGTGTTAGCTTAACCATCTCTGTTTCTACTCTTTTAATAATGTAGACTTAGTTGATCCAGCTGGAGTACAACAGAATGTAAAACTATGAATAAAAAGCAACAAGAAACCGCTAAATTATTAAAAAAAAGAACACACAAACATGAAAAATCTGTTGTCTTTAAACAGTACTCTACAGTGTAAAATCCAAGGACACATGGCAAGATAAACGATCTCAAAGATATGGAGTGGCTTTTATACCCTGATTGGGAATTTCCCCCTTTATATTTTATTGGGATTCAGCCCCTTACTTCCTCTTCCTTTCAAAGCAGCTGCATGAGGAAATGATCCTCATGTTTAACCATCAAACAGAGGAAGAAAACAGCCAAGCTATCCCTACTGGGTACTTTCCAAAAGACAATATAAGCCATGAGTGGATCACTTTGTGCCTTGTTACAGAAGTGCTACCAGATACCAGACTGGGATACTCATCACTTGAGCCCTGACCTACACATACAAATAACAGGAATAAAGGAATAAAGGTACAGATATCCAAAATTAACTAACCTACAACAATTAGGCATTTTATCTTGAAAAAAAGCCCCTTCCATAATTGTATTTATACATTTTCAGTGCATCAGAGGCAATATGAGCAGTTTCTGATAAACTACATTAAAGCTTCCCAAAATACCACCCTTTCTTAGCCGTACTCTCCTATTTATTGTCCAACTCAGCCTTCTGTCACAGCCCTTCCCATTAATGAGACAGCAGTGCTTCAAAGTGAGATCACCAGGCTCTGTGGGTAAGTAAATACTAAAGTGAGTGAATGTCAGAAGTTATTTTTGCCAGTGACTGCAAGGCAGAGATTTGTTCACTTTTGACATAATTTGGCAAAGAGCCATGTCAAAGAATTCATCTACCATCCTCTAGTTATGGGCTGCATTATTCTGAAAATATCTTTATATAATGGTGCAACAACATCCCTGAAATGGAGACTATATGCTGACTTTATAGCAGATCAGGTTGATGAGTGTAACGTGTCTGAACCTCCTACTGTACTCGAAGTCAGGGGTTCTTAAACAGAATTAAAATGGGTTATGAATTGCTAAAAGAGGTTAGAAATGAAAATTGGCAGAAAAATTGGTGAAATTGGATTTCAAAAGTAGCAGAAATGGGTTAAAAGTGGCAATTAGGGTTAAAGTGGCAAAATGGAAATTAAAAAGTGGTTCAAAACGACAATAATGTCTGAAAAGTGGAAGAAATTGGCAGAAAAGGCGGGGAAATGGGATTAAAAAATGAGCAAAAAAATTGGAAATATGGTTAAAATTGCAAAAAAAAGGGTGTAAAAAGTGATGAAAAGGGGCTACTAGTGGCAATAATCAACAGAGGTAACAACTGGCAAGAGAAAGTGGTGAAAAGGGTTTAAAATGACAATAATGTCTTAAGAGTGGAAGAAATGGGCAGAAAAGGTGTGGAAATTAGATTAAGAAATCGCAGGAATGGGATTAAACTGTCAAAAGTGGGTTAAAAGTGTCAGAAAAATTGGTGGGAATTAGAGAGAAAAACAATTTGCACCCATTTTTGAAAACAAAATTTGGTGGAAAATGGCAAAATGGGTAAAAAGAGGCAAAAATGGGCTTAAATTGTGCAACACTGACAACAAGTGGCAAGTTATAGTGGCAAAAGGGGTTATAAAGTGGCACAAATAAATACTTTAAACATTAGAGAGACAGTGAGAAGGCGACCCCCTTTCAGTGTCTTGCGACCCCCAAAGAGGTTCTGACCCCGAAGTTGAGAACCACCACTCTAAGTCACATGCAACATTTCTGACTCATAAATTCAAGGTTTTTGAAATGAGCCCTGTAATCACTTCTAGTGAGTTGTAAATAATATGGTGTGCCAGAAGAAAAGGCTAAGCTGTTATTTCAGTGTTGCAGGTTAAGATTGAATCAACATTTAAGGAAGTACTGAATCAATGGACTGTATGAAGGCCTAATGAGCTTTTTCAGAACTTAGTGTTCATACACTAGGTTTTATAATGTTTCTGTGCAAAGGAAGAAAATATAAACCAAAAATTCAATTTTAGGAGTTTTAGGTTCATCAGTCACCAACCAGAATATTATTCAATATGACAGGTGGAACAGATTCATAAATCATGATGACAAAATGTACTGACTGAGTAGACACACAGTACACTTTGCAGGATATTAGATGCTAAATGCTGAAATCCTGCTCCATGAAAAATGATGGCAAAACTGAATCAATATATCCTGTGACACACTATCAACAAGAAACTTTGCATTATGAACACGTTCAGAGCTTATGATTTATGGCCAGGTTAGCTTATAGAAGTAACGGTACAAGTCCATTGCACATACACAACACACAAATACAAAGACTACTGGAGGAAAGCAAACAAGGATTATGTGAAAAATCAACCTTCGTATGCAAATGCCTGGGTTAATTTAAGATGAACCAAGACACTGTTCCAACTGTTCTCGCCCTATCCATACAAACAAAAACCTTCAGTGGCCATCAGGAGCATACCATCACAGAAAAATGAGTTCAAAGTCTCTCTGTGTTCACTTCTTTGTAATTGCATCTGCAGTTTAATTTCTCACCTGCTGAGGTGTTTTAAGCTCCTGACAATGCCATATTTCCCGATTTAAGCATTTACAATAAAAGCACTTGAGCAAAATACAACTACAGACTTTTATTGTAAAGCACTTGTTGGAAACAGCATGTTTATCACAACTTTAACTTTGGCAGAGATGCCGGCTAGTGCATGGAGCAACTGTGTTTACAGCTGCTTAACTGGCTGTTGTACCGTATTTATCTTTTCTGTGACATATTGCACCAGTGTGGAAACAGTAAGCTTCACTAATTCTATAAGTTTAGAGAACAAATTCATCAGACATTTTTTAGCTTGTGGACTTTATCAGGGTTGTCAAGATACAGATTGCAAATATACTCTACCAATGTGGCCAAGCACATTCTGCTACAGCAAGGTGAATATGCCCCCCTTTTTTCATTTTCTCGTCTAATTCTGGCTAAAAATCGCTAGTGGTGCACAGAAAAAAATGGGCGAGACTTGAATTCTCTTAAGTGTTGAATTCTCTAAGTTTTCCATGTGTGAGACACACGGCTCACAGGCAGTCTAAAAGCTCTGACTTAACAGGCCACTGAACTGAAAATCCAAGCACCCAAACATGCATCCCTTTTCTCCCAGTGTCTCAAACGGCTGAAACTGCATAGAAATTGTACGGCCAAGGAGCGCTGCAGCCAGACGACGTCCCACTACCAGTGCGGATCAAAACATGGCGGTCCCCTGGTGAGTTCATGGGTTCAAATCTGCTCAGGATGCAGATATCTAGTAAGTTTTTTGTCCAATATAATATAAGAAAAACAAATATCTATCTGATAAGGCGAACTTGTCTGATGATGTCAGATTCCTTATAAAAATATGAAAACCAATGTTTGTTGTGCTTCTCTTCAGTGGAAGGCTAAGCAACATTCTCATACGGGACACCATGATGAGTGCTTTATCTGGCCATCCATCCATTTTCTACACCACTTATCCTGTTCAGGGGTTACGGGGGCTGGAGTTTATCCCAGCTGTCACTGGGTGAGAGGCAGGGTACACTTTGGACTGGTTGCTGGCGTATAGACAAACAACCAGGCACGCTCACACTCACACCTACGGTCAACTTAGAATCACCATTTAACATGAGCATGTCTTTGACAATGGAAGGAAGTCTGAGAACCTGGAGAGAACCCACACATGCACAGGGAGAACATGCAAACTCCCAGTTCCACATCGGGGCAAGGGTAAGACAAGGCAGTCTGGCTGCAGACCGCCACTCTCAGATCCTTCCCTCTGCAGACAACCGCTGTCACACAGAAATACATACAAAAAGTTCAAAATAAAACTGGATTACACTTCCAGTTAAGGTTAGGGTGGATTAGGAAAGCCTGAACAATAGTAAAATAACACACAATTGACACTAAAAGTAACTAACCTGACACTATCAAAACGTTTATTATAGCCGCCTTAACAGTGAGCTTCTCTCCACCTTTTTTCCCATTTTCATCAGGAAAGATAGAGAAGAAAAAAGAGAAAAACAACAAAAACCATTTTTTCTTCTATGATTTCTGCCCTTACCTGGCACTATTTCTGCTCATCTGAAACCACTGACTCGTTTCAGCTGAAAACAAATTGTTCTTTCAGTCTAACCAGTCTGCAGCCATGTCAAAGATCGATTCAAATCCACAAGGCGTTAAAATTCAACTCAAAGACTCTCTTGGTGTCTTTCATGTGTAACTTTTATGAAAGAGACTACAGCGATGCTTTTTGTTCTCAGTTGTGGTACGTAGCCCCAGCAGCTGTGGGTGTTGTTAGAAGCTGCTACTACATTTCTCTATCTTGTTCAGTGCAACAAAGCAGAAGTCGTATGTTGCATGTTTCATAGCTGTTAGGCATTCTGTGACCTCTTCTACATCAAAGCTCAGGCATGTCAATGAACATGCTGCTTCTATTCTGCTTTTCAGTTTCAAGTCATTTCTGCTGCCCTTTACATATGAGTGGGCTCTGCGCTTGAAGTGAGAACAGGGCTGACAGAGGAATAGAGGAGAAAGTGGGCATTGTAAAAGATGATTTAACAAGAGCTGAGTCCTGACCCCAGAGGTACACCAGCAAAGTTCAACTACCACAAAAAATAAGGGAAAAAATGAATAGAATGGCTCATGTGTGTGGGAGGAAGTGAAAGATAGAGATGAAGAAATAGAGTTAGATTCAGTCACAAAAATTTTCGGATAACTACAACTGAGAGAAGCAGTGTGCTAAATAGCAGCGAGAAGGAAACCTGGGAGACAAGGCCATTCTCCCACAGCTTAAAATACACTGCAGGACAAAGGAGAGAGTTTTCATGATGAGAGGGGATTACTAGTGTCTGATGTGTTTGAAAAGGGGAGACATGGCAGAGGGCATGTTGTCCAACTTTTCATTACACTCTTTTCTTCTATCCTCCAATCTAGCGCTACTTTGGACAGGCGTCTTTAAAACTGCCTTTACTTGGCTGGCAGAAGTGACAGTTTCTTTTTTCTCTGCCTGTCCGTAGGCTGTCTTTGGTCTTTTTCAACTCTCTGGACCCCAAGGAGATCGAATGGGAGATTGCAGGGCAAATACTCTGGAGTGCCACAAGCATGATGGAACTTTAAAAGGGGAATAGTAGCTGGGATGAACCCACTGATTCTGCACAAATAGAATTTCAATCACAGCAGAGGGTGTGTGCTAGCCCTGGATCAATGAATTTATGGATGGCCACTCTAGTCATTCCTAGTACTAGGCACAAGGGAGGTGGCCAGCTCTGTCTCTTGGACTGGGAAATGCTTGTTTCAATCAATATAAGAAAAGTGTAAGGCTGGGTCAAAATCAAAACATGCATACTTTGATTTTCTCTTAACTCAGACTTAAAAAGTGAACTTCAATGTGTCCCAGAAACTTTCTAGTCACTTGAAGTTTGTTGATAAAATGTGTATGTGTAGAGATTCCCATTAACATTTAATGGCTCCTTTGAGGTTTAAACTTCCAAGCAGACTTTCAGAAAGCTGATTCTGGGTGTATGCACTCATGATTGCCTATTTTTTTTTATTATTATCACTATCCATAATTAAGGCAAAGTCCTAGCAAGGGAGATAGAGCTAGAGCAAGGAAAATCTTCTTTGAAGGCAATTTACCGTATCGGAAATTGTTTAAACAAGTTGAGAGGATAAGTTTGGTCGTCTTAGTCTTAAAACTGTGCCCTGAGATTCACCCTATCTTGGCTTAAAACATCTTTTTTTTCAGAACTTATCTGTTCTGATAAGGTGGTTGGAGTTAACTGGGCCAAATGAAATGTACGCAGACCTTACTGCTTTAGATCCTGTACTGATCCCAAAGTATTATACGGCAATATAAAGTTATTTTTTTACTGTTTCCCACTAGGGCTGGGCAATTGATTGAATTTTAGATTAAATCAAAATATATCCTACTGCAACTTTCAAATCGCAAAAGGTGCAATACTTCTTTGACCTGAAATGTGTGTTAAAATACCAGTCTAATACAATTTTAGTTTTTAGAATAGTTTGCACAAATCTTACTTCCCTTACTTTTTTTAAGTTTTTCTTAATCAAAATAAGAGTGACATAAAAATGGTTATTCTCTTTAATGCAACATTTCATACCGAACTTTCAATATGAGTCAAAATAATTGAAATAAAATGTATTTTAAAAAATCGTTCCACCCAAGTTTAATCTTTTAATGTTGTGCTGGTTAAAATAAAGAATGATTTATTGCTTGTGTTGGTTGAAAATATATAGGATGAGGCACTTAAAAAATAATTGCTCATTAAAATACAAATGCAATAATGGAAAAAATTATCAGAACTGCATTATTTTCCTAAATGATGTCCCACACACCACTGCAAAATAAGACAGTAACTAATGCCGACACAAGAGAGATAACCTGATTCAGATAAGGCTAAAGGAATGTAAGATAAGTTTCAATTGAATGTATGTAGCTGATTTCCTGATGACAGAGGTGGATGTTTCTGTGTGTTGGCTGATTCTTAAGATACAGTGAACAAAAAATCTGTTATAACAATGATTTAGTTAAAAGGCATCATTTGAGTTATTTCTGTGTAATGGCTGACATCAGCTGTGATCAATCTTGGATGTTTTCTGTTCACTGTGCCTCCTACAACTAACTATAATGCAGTGAAAGGGCTTTTGCATTTGGATTAACTGTGATTAACTTTCTTTATAAGGGTTCAGTTAGCCACACCCAGGCCTGATTATCGCCAAACCTGTTGGCACTGGCTCTGGTCCTCTCTAGAGTCAAACTGTTGAACGTTCATGACTGGTTGTCCTGTGATCCACCGCAATGTGAGTTTAAAAACACTTCAATTCTTTTGTCTTGGTGTAGATCAGAGATGAGAAAGGATGAACTTTATCCACATCTGGAAAAAAACTGGTTCTAAAAAATTATAGGTAATTACTCTAACCGACTTGTAGAGCTCACTCCAGCTAATGTGATAAACAAATTTAACCGTTTAACCATTTATCCGCACGCATCCCTACTTAACAGTACTGAATCATTTTCCTTATATGGAGAATTATCACCAAATGAGAAAGAAAAACTGTTAAAAAGTGGCACTGCAGGCCTGATACTAGTCACCATGTATCCCAGCACATTTTGAGCAGTGTAGCAGCTGACGGCAGCTCATACTGAATAGGGACACATTTTAAATGATATCAGGTTGCATGCACTGTGGCTGCACTTGTGGTCATGAAGGCACGCATCTAAGCATTTTATTCTGGTATCTTAGTTGTATCACCACGTAGGATGAAGCTGTCTTTCTACACAAATAGGTATTCAAAGTACATCTCATACACTGGATTTTACCTTAAACATGCAGTTTACAAGGAGGGATGCTATCTTTGCGAACCAAATGTTATGCAAAATCAAGGAGGTCACAACAGATAAGTATCATTGTCAATATTTTCCCACTTGAACAATGCTTTATTTAATCACAACAAGATGCCCTTTTCCTGCCACCCCCATTGAGAAAGTACCCAACCTCTGCGACCACATAACTCGACAAATTAAAGTCTGCGTGTAATTGGCTGCAATCACTTCGCCCCCTTTCTTTCCTCTCCTGCATTCTAATGAGTTCTTAATGGGTCCTCAATTAGAAAAAGGCATGAAAACAGCTGTCAAGGCAGGCCAGGAAATGATGGATCATCCTAGAGTCTTTAGTGTCCATTATGGTCTATTCTTGGCCACAGCACTGGTCGGTTAGAGGGTCAAATTAAAGTTTCTTAATATCACTGTTGCCACCAATACAATGCCCAGAGTAACAGTGATCAAAGTTGAAAGCAACAGATGGCATCTGAACACTCAGAAGAGTTTCCAGCATGACAATATTGTGTAGATAGACTGTCACTCTAAGACCATCATGGTGGCTGTTCACTTAGCTTTAAGGCACAACAAACGAGGAAAATGTTGAAATTATAGCGAGCTGCTTTGAGTAACTCAATAGTCAGAAAAATATGCCCAGTAGAAAGATTCATTATGTCATTTTCATTATTAAATCATAAAATAGCAATATTATATTATTATTGTCAAAACATGAAGAAAATCCTCACATCAAAGAAAGTCATGCCATGCCTACCAAATTTAATTTGTCTGATACCTCTTCATATCCTGGCCTCTGGCTCATGTCATGCCAGATTTGCAGTAAACATGAGCTGCACACTGAGAAGTAAATACATTCACATCTGCCTCCAAGTCTCTATTACAATAATGGTGTTTATGTGGATTTACTCTGACTTCAAACCACAGCTTACACTGATAAAACTGACCATTCTAGCCATAAATGATTCATTTTACTAAGGGATTTCAGCAGAGCACTGGTTCTCAAATGGTGTGGTAAGACACAAAGCAAGTCAAGGTGTGCCTTGGGGATTAGTACAACCATGCCTGATTATTATGACTACACAACAACCAAAGATACTTTCACATGTGTTTACACTGGTATTTTTGGATTCTATCAATGATTAAGATAACCACTTTTAAAACTCAGTATATCATAAGCTATCAAAGTACTTAAGAATTAGACAACCTCTTAGACATGTTTTTCTCTGCGCCTTTATTTTGCATGCACGTATTTTGGAGAATTTGGTGTAAAGATGACTATTAAAAGGTACAAAAAAATGACTGGATTGACTAAAGCAGATTGCTTAAATGAACAACTGTAACTAAGGCTGGTGTAGCTAAAATTTAGGCTGAAAAACATAAATCTTAGCATGCATTCATGGAATTTATTTGTTCCCAATGATGGAGTGAGGCATGTCTAGCTGTGCATTGTGGATTTAAACAACAATGCATCATACTAAAACTAAAGATATGATTTTACAAGGATATGAAGATGATGTGACTTGAGATTTTGGCTTGATCTTTGGTATACCTTGAGCAAAATATGTTTGAAAAATCACTGACTTAGAGTAACTAAACCCTTGGGCCACTTTATCAGTTAAAAAACTGTGTATATAGGGATTTAGCAGCACTTTTGGTACGTTACAGCAAATCTATTTTCACTTCTTGTGTTAAAAATGTGCATAGCAACTGCCCTCTACAGGCTTAAATCATCTACTCCAACTGAACCAATTTGAAAATTTTCTACTGGCTGATCTGGGGCCGTGACGTATTTGGTGCCAGTTACCACATACTTTTTTGTGGCTTCTGGGAAACGTATTGCTGTTGATCAAGATCAAAAATAAACGATATGTTTCTCAAAATGAGGCTGATAACGAAACTAGCTTGTGCCTTCTGCATGACCAGATATCATCATTTTCCCATTCAAACTGTCTTTTGTTTAAAAAAATAAATAAATAAATAAAAAGGAACTTTAGTTCACTAGTATACACAAACAGACACTGTTCGGGTAAAAGCGGGATCAACCAATCAGAGATGTTGTTGGGACTCTCTAGGATGGGATGAAACAACCATCTGTTTTAATCATCAAGTCACTGGATGATTATTTTCTCCATTCGTCGCTGATTTGGATCATTTCTTCCATGAGAAAAATCTTTACATCTATCTATTTTAGGACTCCACTTATAGTGGGACAGTAGTTTTATTGCTACCACTGACAAACATGTTATCCCAGAAGAGCCACATGTTCAACCAATCAAGCATCTTTTTATAAGCTAAATCCTTACGTAGGTAAGCCTCAGCCTTCAGAGGTTATTCATACTGTGATAACTTACCGACCTTTGTCACTCACTTCCTGACCAAGCTATCGTTAGCTTGTTGCCAGGCCGGCCCTCATTTACTGACGGACGTGCAAACACACATGCACACAAACAGCTGCTCCTCTTACACTGTGACAGCAGCTCACACTGATCCTCCTCTTCTCCTGCTCAAATTTTAGCTGAAATTTAAGATGAAGTTGGGGTAAACACCATGGATAACATGAATACCCGACAGCTTTTATCCAGTCTTGTCTCACAACAAGTATGGTTCCGATGGAAGATTTCTGACAGAGAGCTATTTTGAGGTCACCAGCATCTTGTCTCATCCCCCTCATCAGTAGTGGATGAACATTTGTCCTCATTATTTCAGTTGATCATTGGAGTATTATCAGAGAAGTAAATTACTTAACTAAGAGAAAGTACAGTTTATAAACTGTCTTGGTGTAGCATTAAGGATTTTTCAGGGAAAGTGTTCAGGGGATTTAACAATTGACTCTGTAGGTACGGAGTCTTAAGTCAGGAATAGTGAGAGGGTCAATGTCTGAGACCAGAGAACCCTGGCAGCAGAGTTTTGGATGCACTGGAGCCTGGAGCTTTGTTCATGATGACCACAGAGTCTGGGAGTAATGGTCTAAGTCTGGAGATGCTTTTGCAGTGGAAAAGGCAGTTTTGGTCACAGCTTTGATGAGGGACTGGAAGGACAGGGTGGTCCCGGATGGGTTTCAGCCCTCAGAGGATGGGCAGATGGGAAAACCACATCAAGCACAAGATCATCAGCATAGTGTGTCATCACAGCTCTTTCTTTCAACACAGCTGTATTAATGCTGATGCACCACGCTGTTGCCGCTGCTAGTGGCAAAACGTAACTTCCTCCACCACCCCCTCCTCATTTATAGCATAAAGCATGTTGAACTCTCATTCAGATTCATGCTTCTATGGATTAATAGCTTTTAAACTAATTTTATTGTATTCAATACACATTGTCAAAAATATATCTATCCATATGGCGGTTTCTAGCCATGTGAACAATGGAAAGTTAAAACATACTGTTTGACCACCAAAGGGAGCATCTTTTAAGCAGAGCCTTCTCTGCCAAGTAAAACTGTGTATCCATTATGCTATAAAATGGTTAAATTGTGATCTGAGTGTTCCTCGATGAACTGCCAATACTGATGTCATGTGGCTAATAATGGCATCTCTGTTCTAAAGGCATTTTGGGGGGGGTTAGTCACTTTTAAAGGACACAAAATTTTGAATTATTATTACAAGTAATACAATCAACTCTTAACAAAGCTGATACATTACTTTCACTGTTGACCCTTGTAGCCAGAAGTACTTCAGATGTGGCTACTCCAACTAGATACTGACATCAACTATTCTAAAGTGGTAAAAACATCCTCCTCTTCTGTCATGCGTTTCAGGCAAAGTGCTCTGAATGAAGCTTCAAACAGAGCAGAGATATCACAGCTGTCCTCTCCACAGTGTCCCATGCATTAAAGAGTATGATACCCTCTACATCTGTGAGGTGCAGATGAAATGTAAGAGAATCCACCAGGGAATAAATGTTTGCCACAATGTCAACACTGACTCTGGCTTTTAGTTCATAATTAATGGGAGTAAAAGCACAGAGCATGCATAAATTGTGAATAAGCATTAATGATTAATAAACAGGAATAGCTGTTCTGACGTGTGGCAAATATCTAGTCCATGTTGGCTTGTCATGCGTGTTTCACCTGGTACATGTACAACTCATTACATATTTTGTGCATCAGGTGCTTTGGGGAAGTGTAACCAAATCAGTTTGCATAATTTGGTGTAAATAAATCCAGCACTGAACAGACAGAGGCTGCTCTGGATGAGTTTTCAAGCTTGGCAGGATTTCAGAAACTTCTTAGTAAAAGTGTTTAAAATGTTCTGTCATCACAGAGCTTTCAGCAACTATTTTAAAAAAGAGCTGTCAAAAAACAGAAGGCAACACTGATATCTGAAGTTTCTTGAAGCTGAGGAGTCTTCCACTAGACTAATAAAGGTAGTCCTCAGCTGTTTTGTCCCAGTGGTTATTCTTAGTCTACCAGTCACCGTTAATGTATGATGTGAAGAGAAGGCCTGGCAACAGTAGCTTGTATTGTGGACTGATATTCCAGAGGCAGGTGCGGCTACTAAAAGCTTATAAATAACCTCCATCCTTCCATATAATGCTGTGGCCTTGAGTGATGCCTTCTTTCCTCGAAGCCCCTGAGTGCTCTTAATCCCTTTCATTGACCACTTACATGCACACACACAAACATAAAAGCTATAGTTATAATAACATGTGGGCTTTTTTATTAATTGAGGAGGGAAAACAAATTAAGAGACGCTTCAAGCACACACAAAATCATACAACCAGAACAAGAGAAATAATTCTAACAAAAAAGCTGCTTCTGTTCCCCGGGAGAATTAGAGGAAAACTTTTAAGACACGCTGAGGGGTCAACAAAACACAGAAATGGAGTCTGCCTGACAAACTAACTGGTTCAATGACACTGAACAGAGGGTAGGGACTAATAAGAGTAAGAGTAAATGATTGTGACAAAAAAGAAAAAGGACACAGGCAAAAGGCTACCGTAAAAAAAATTACTTCATGTTAATTTAAATATTATAACAACCAGAACTGCCCAATTGGCTGGGCTCCTGAAAACCCCAGAGAAAGAGCCCTCCCCAGTTGTGATTTATTGATGATATTTTCAATTATTGCCGCTTCTTGTTGCCACTTTTTACCCATTTGCTACCACCATTATCCCCTTAATGCCCCTTTTCACCTATTTTTGCCATTTTTACCGCGTTTAGCATATTTTGCCAATTTTTGCCAATACTTGCAATGTTTTTGCCCTTTTATGCCACATTTCACCCACTTCTGAACCATCTTTTTGCGACTTCTTTTTCCTATCTTAGCCATTTTTTGCCAATCTTCTGCAAGTATTTACCCCTTTTGCTCATTTCTGCCATTTTTTGCCCTCTTTTGCAGTTTTTTCCCCACTATTTACCCATTCTTACTTCTTTTTGCCAACTTACTTGATTTTTGAGACTTTTGCCAATTTTTTCCCACATTTGAATTTTTTGGGGTCAATTTTTTGCCATCCATTGCCACTTTTTGCCCACTTCTGAAGTATCATTTTGTAATTTATTGGCTATTTTCACTACTTTTTTAGTCCAGTTTGGCCCCTTCTGGTCATTGTTTTTATTTTTCAATAATTATCAATACTGACCTATATTTCCTGGCTATGCTGAGATTTTATCATTTAAAATAAGAACATTTCATGATTATTTGTTGAACTATGCTTTATTGTATAACTCTTCACAGCCCGAACAAACAAGAGAGACAGAACAGCGGGGGTGGGGGGCATGTGCACATCAGTGACGAGAAAAACAGATCATACATGGACATTTAGTGAAGACAAGATCCGGGATATGTCTATTTATCGAAAATGGTTTAAAGGTTTCTTCTCTGCTGAAGAGCATTGTCTGTGGCACTGCTCTGTGCTATAGCTGGATACAGTTTTTGCTCTTGTTTTTGTGTTTTTGGTGTTATTTCTAGCACTTTGTCATGACTGTCTCAGTGAACCACCCTGCTAACCTGCTGTGTAATTTGGAGAATTAATTTTAATTGTCTCTAAGTATAAGCTCCATGAAAAAGGGTCACATTTTTATTCAGTGCTCTACAGAGCTGACTGTCTGCCAGCAGGTTGTTACAGAGCTGCCCGTAGCTCAAAAAAAGGAGGAAAAGCTTGGTTTGATTCTCAGTGTTTCTATTTGTCATAACCATGTAATGAAAAGAAACTGATTAACTTTTCATTACTGAATGTCAATACTTGAAAAAAATGTAATATACCAATTATTGTAGAAACAAATTTTGTTTATATTTTAGGGCTGTTTTCAAAGCAAACAGACTGTCACAGTAAGAGTTACATGTCAATTCTAGTACAGGATACACTTGGTGTTTGTTAGGAAGGTTAGTTAGGTTGGAAAAAAGTGTGTTTTATATTGGTGTCCACAAAAATAAGTGTGGAAATATTGGCATTAGGACTAAACGATTTTGGAAAATAATCTAATTGCGATTTTTCCCCCAATATTGGAATTACAATTTGATATGTGATTATTCCTTAACTTTCTTTTATTCCTAAACTAGGGCTGAATAATTCTTTGAAAGTGTCTAATTCTGATGATTTTGACTTGTATTGCAAATAGGATATGAATTACTGTATTGAATGGTTTTTGTCATTCTTATATTTAATAAGAAAAAGTACAAAAATCAAGAAGGTATGATTTTTTTTGTAGACTTTTCTAAAAACTAGTATTTTGACACTGCTGTGTCAGTGGCATGTGAATGGCTATGGAAGCATATAATGAGATTAAAGGGGACATATTTTACCTTTTTAAGATATGTTTATATTGGTCTCAGAGGTCCCCAAAATATGCCTGTGAAGTTTGTTGCTGAAAAACACTCCAGTATTGGATTTTTACATGTCTAAAAACCCCTCTGTTTCAACCCTTCTCAGAACAAGCCGTTTCTGTGTCTGTGGCTTTAGATGGTAATTAGCTGTCTGACTCTGCCCCTGGCCACATCCCTCACAGGAAATGGATGCAGTACTCGTGATATCACAGACTTTTTTTTTCCCCCAAAGTTTAGACTGGGATTCAAACCATCAATCTCCCAGACCATAGTCAGCAGGGTTACCCACTGAGCTATTCAGCATCTCAGCTGCTAATTGAGAGGATCAGTAGAGGAGGGCCAAACTTTCCTCCAAGTGGGGGAGGGCCAACCAAACCTGGGGGCAAGTGCCTAGGCCCCTGGTGAGGTCACTAGATGGTAAATCTGAGAACGGCTTGTTTCAGCACACATTTTCTCAAAGGTGGAGAAAGAGAGGGGGAGAGGGAATGAATTTTTCTGGTACTTGAGGCAATCATGGACAGGCCAGGGGCACATTTTTGTGTTAGAAAAGCCTGAAAAAGTGATTTTTGCATAATACAGTCGATAGAAAAAGTATGTGAACCCTTTGAGATTTCTTGGATTTCTGCATAAATTGGTCATCAAATGTGTTCCGATCTTCATCTAATTCACAACAATAGATAAACACAGTCTGCTTAAACTAATAATGCACAAAAAAATGATATGTTTTCATGTTTTTATTGAACAAAACATGTAAACATTCACAGTGCAGGGTCGAAAAAGTGTGTGAACCCCTAGACTAATAACTGGTTGACCCTCCATTGGCAGCAATAACCTCAACCAAACGTTTCCTGTAGTTGCAGATCAGACCTGCACAATGGTCAGGAGGAATTCTGGACCATTCCTCTTTACAAAACTGTTTCAGTTCAGCAATATTCTTGGGATGTCTGGTGTGCATCGCTCTCTTGAGGTCATGCCACAGCATCTCAATCGAGTTGAGGTCAGGACTCTGACTGGGCCACTCCAGAAGGCATATTTTCTTCTGTTGAAGCCATTCTGTTGTTGATTTACTTCTATGCTTTGGGTCGTTGTCCTGTTGCATCACCCATCCTCTGTTGAGCTTCAGTTGGTGGACAGATGGTCTTAAGTTTTCCTCTAAAATGTCTCGATAAAATTGGGAATTCATTTTTCCGTCAATGACGGCAATCCGTCCAGGGCCTGAGGCAGCAAAGCAGCCCCAAACCATGATGGCCCCTCCACCATATTTCACAGCTGGGATGAGGTTTTGATGTTGGTGTGCTGTGCCTTTTTTCTCCACATAGCGTTGTGTGTTCCTTCCAAACAACTCAATTTTGGTTTCATCTATGGACAGAATATTTTGCCAGTAGTGCTGTGGTAAATCCAGGTGCTCTTTTGTAAACTTCAAACGGGCAGCAATGTGTTAATTGGACAGCAGTGGCTTCCTCTGTGCTGTCCTCCCATGAACACCATTCTTGTTTAATGTTTTACTTATTGTAGATTTGTCAACACAAATGTTAGCATGTGCCAGAGATTTCTGTAAGTCTTTAGCTGACACTCTAGGAGTCTTCTTCACCTCATTGAGCATTCTGCGCTGTGTTCTTGCAGTCATCTTTACAGGACAACCACGCCTAGGGGCAGTAGCAACAGTGCTGAACCTTCTCCATTTGTAGACAGTCTGTCTTACCGTGGACACATGAACATCAAGGCTTTTAGAGATACTTTTGTAACCCTTTCTAGATTCATGCAAGTCAACAATTCTTAATCGTAGGTCTTCTGAGAGCTCTTTTGTGCCAGGCATGGTTAACATCAGGCAATGCTTCTTGAGAACAGCAAATTCGAAACCGGTGTGTGTTTTTTATAGGGCAGGGCAGCTTTAAACAGATCCAATCTCATCACATTGATTGGACTCCAGCTTGGCTGACTCCTGGCTCCAATTAGCTCTTGGAGAAGTCATTAGTCTAGGGGTTCACATACTTTTTCCACCCTGCACTGTGAGTGTTTAAATTGTTTGATCAATAAAAACATGAAAACATATCATTTTTTGCATGGTATTAGTTTAAGCAGACTGTGTTTGTCTATTGTTGTGACTTAGATGAAGATCAGAACACATTTGATGACCAATTTATGCAGAAATCCAAGAAATCTCAAAGGGTTCACATACTTTTTCTAGCGACTGTATGTCCCCTTTAATACTGATGGCCACTTCTCCATAGCAATCTCTGCCATCAGTGAGTGAATGGGTGTGAATGGGTAGGTCTGACCTGCAGTATTAAAGTGCTAAAATAAATCTGTTAATATGGGCATATCAGATATGAAAATTCAAACATTGTGCATCCCTAGAAAAATCAATTTATATGTTCCCTCTTATACAGGAATTCATTAAACAGTTCTGGAACAACCAGTGGTGCTGCCAGCTAAACTACACCACCATATGTATGTAGACTACAGCATATACTGTAAGGTATAAACAAGAAAATCCGACGGACATCTTTTATAATATTTAATACCAAAAAATAGAAGATGTGTTATGCTATGGGCAATCAAAGTGATTGGTAAAAAATAAAGTCTAACCATTACATAATTTACATCTCTTTACAATCTTTTTTTGTCCTAAATGTAATTGGACTGATTAGAACACCATCCCATATCTGCCACAGTCTCCTTAACTGAATCATAACCAAATTTTACTCATGGGTTTTATCATCTTTGCTCATCAAATGAGCCAATCAATGAGATCAAGAATTAAAAGAATGTTAGTGTCTCAGGTGTTGCCTCCAGCATCTTTAATCTTGTGATTTTAATTCATTTTAGTCCAAGGTCAGATTGTTAATAAGAAAGGGCTCAGCTCATTTTCCCCTGCCTTTTACATTTCTCCTCTCTTTCCCCTCTCCCCACAGCCCTCTGTCTCTTCACTTGTCACTTCTTAGCTTTTAATTTTACATTCATTGTGCTCAGGTGGGATAGTGCTTAGAGGGCTGGTTTAAATATATATTTCTTTTGTGACAGTTATTGAGCAGACATTTGTAGCCCCGGTTCTTAGTTGTTCTCCTGAGGCCGTTCCAGCTGTTCCTTTCAGCTGCTCAGGTCATTTGGGCCAGCATATTTTTTTCTATTGTACGGGGAGCCATTGTGTCATCTCTTAGCAGCTCGTCCTCGGGGCTGTCTGTAAATCGATCTGACTGATGGCATCGATGTGTCCCTCTGTGTGACTGGGGTGGCTCTGTGCGTCCATTTAGGACTTAGTGTTGTGTAAAGTTGAGTGTGTGTGTATGGGAGGTGTCACTGGTCTATATTTACCAACTTAAGAATGAGAGAGCATTGTGTTGTCCACATTCTTGGCACTGAAGGACACTTTGTGCTCAGGGTCACCCTCGTCGCCTCATCAACGGAGGCGTAGAGAGAGGAGAGAGTGAAGCTGGCGCAGGCAGACAGAAAGTGAGAGGAGACGCTGAGAGGTGAGACAGCTGAGACTGTGTCAGATCTTCAAGGAGAGAGACAGACAGGAAGAGACAAAAGGAAGTGGGATTTTTCCATCTGACAGATCCTTGACACCCAGAGGACTTCACACGTTCCTTTAAAGAAATAGTGAGTGGGATTTTATTCACGCAGCCTTTATCTTAAGCAAAAACAAATGGCACTCTTAGGCCTGATATCTCTGCTGTGAATTCGAACTCACATCATTTGATGAGAAAGTTAAATGTTGTATTTCTCAGAAAGGTTCCCTGCTGTTTCCACCTCTTAATTTTTTGCTTGTTTTCACCTAGTTGAACTCAAATTGGTCTTAACTCTTATGGCCTTGGTAGATGTAGCAACTAATAAGTCTCTAGGGACAATAAAAAGAGGCTCTGATAGATAGATAGATTAAGTTTTTTTATATGATCACAGACCTGAAGACTGCACTGTCATTTCCATATCAAGACTGAAACTCACTATTGGTCCTTTCAGAGGCCCATGGTCCAGACCTACCCGTAGTAACAGATCCGTTTTAAAACTCCAGTGGCTGCCCTTGATTAACAAAGCACAATACCCAGCCACAGAAGGAGCAACAGGGGGATCAGCTTTCCTGCTGAGAATTTAACAGAGATGAGAAACAATAAGAAATTAGGCTCGTTTATGCCCCTACCACAGGTGGCTGCTTTAAGAATTGGGTGAATGAAGTTATCACTTAGGAGAGACCTGATTCTGTTTGTTGGGTGCATTCTGCATCTGCTTCCCCTGAGCAGTGGCATGATTAATGACAGGCTGGGTGTGGGCAGCAGCACAGTGGACCCCAACTGATGAATTATTAGAGGCTTAGCGACCCACAAAGGGGGGATTCCTTCAACTTGGGACTGAGATGCACGGCATTTTCACCACAAATGGAACACACAGAGGAAAATAATGGACTTTTGCACTACTATATCATTTGGCACTTAATTTTAGAATCGGTAAGAAGAATACAAAACATACTATATCAACTAAAGCTTTTGCCATTCATGTAAATAACATTTTTGGTTACTTTCGAAGCTTAGTTAATAACTTTTTTTCTTGAAACTCATTCACAAAACTGTCAAATTTATTGATGCAAAAATGGAAAAGAAAAGCCAACCCCACAATCTCCAATATGAGTGTTTGTTAATTGGAGTTTCATTTTGAGCTACAGCAGTCGCTAATGCAACTGAAAGGGGGTTAGGTCCCTTTCCTCCAGAGCCTGGGGGAGCTGGATTTGAACCCCCATGCCCTTAAACTAAATCACTGTGATTAAAAGACCCATGTAGGTGTAGTACCCCTGATGCTGCAGCCATTAGACGAGCTGCACGTCACATGCACAAAACTGCTTGATGAGGAGAAACTGCCTGCGCAACAAGCGTCCTTTAATTAAACAGAATAAAATCTGCTGACATTGATGTTTTCAACTTTGTGAAACCTGCTCATTGCTAACTTAAGTCCAAATGCTGCGTGTTATATTTTTCTTGGTCTTCTTTGATTGAAATCCTAACATCACTTAGTTGGATCTAGTGCAACGCAGCAAGGAAGCATATATCACCATGGGCTCTGGGTAAATTGGATTTCATGTTTCATTATTTTCTGATGTTTTATGATGAGTTTGGCTCATTGATCAAAAAGATAATTTGCAGACAAAAACAGACAATTAATCATAAAGCAGCCACTCAGAAAGTTCAGTATTTTCCCTAACATTTGCAAAAAGAAACCCCCTCTGTAATTAAAGTCCACATCTCCTTTAAAGTGCTAACTATTGAATTTCTGACACCAATTTCTCTCCCCCAAGCACTTTAATGACATTTTGAATCGAAACCCATTTATGCTAGGTGTGTTTGGCGCTTGTGCTACAATTGAAGCCAGACACTTACATAGTTTGATACATATTAATGTGGATTAAGGATGTAATTGTAGCTGATATTGATTCAAAAACATTTTGTCATAGTAGCACCCTGTTGTGTCTTCCAGTCACTGAGCCTGTGACACTTCAATATGTCACACAAAAAAATGTGTTTGTTGAAACCTAAATCATTCTGTTGGCAATTTGCATTCACTTAGCTGATGATTTGGGCTCACTGACTACTCCTCAGGGAGGATGGAAAATGATTCACAATTCTGCACCTGCAAGATTTGCCTTAATCATAACCACCATGTCCATCTCAACAGAGAGAAGTAACCACAAAGTAGCTGTCCCTTCTGAATACAAAGCCAAAGTGTGATCTGACTGCTTACAAACATAATGTAGTTATGTTCTTTCAACGCCTTCAGGGTCTGACTGACTCTCATTGACTCTGTATCACTGCCTCCTACACACATCTGCATCCTCACTCCTCGTGTTTCCCTCCCTCTACAGGTGCCAGCAGAGGAGTTACCATGGAAACCAGGATGGTGATGAAGCGCGAGCAGGAGGAGCAGTCTTCCCAGATGTCTCACAGCATGCAGCTGTCCTCTCAGATCAAGAAGAAGACCTTCACTTCCAGGTGCAGACACGCTCCGCTCACTTCTAACTTGCAACACTGTGCAAGTTAGAAAAGAATCAGTGGAACTGTGGAGGTGTTTGCTGTTCCTTTGGTAAAAGTAACATTAAAAAAAAAACATTCCTAAAACAATCCATTACAAGTGAAGTCCCACTATTTAGAGCCCAACTACAAAGTAAAACATAGAAATGATTTATCACCACAATGCAGCTAAAGTGCCATCTTTAAATACTCATTACATTCCTATAATGGTCCTGATAACTTGGTGGGCAGTGAGCTATTTTTGTCTTGTGGTTCTCAGAGGCTGTTAAGTCCCATACAAACCAATTTATAAATGCTAAAAAGTTCAATATGGTAGCAAGAATTTATTTCTAAACCCAGTATATGTATGTTTTACTGCTAAGCAGAATCCTGGGTATACTGCCCATGCTTTATCAACATTGTGACTTGTTGCAAATACCTATAGCTAACATTCTTTAAAAATATTTTCTTTATAAAGTAATCTCAACACTAAACACTGCTATTGCACATCACATTTTTTCATATTTGCAGCAGGCCAAAGAAAAAAGGCTGTAAGTCCAACATGATGAAAAATTTAAATTATATATGATTGTAGGGTTGACATGCTCACTGTCCACATTTAAAGCAATGTGAACTCATTGCATCTTTTTTGACAACTTCCTGTATCTTTTTTTTTTTTTAACTATTTTGGAACTTACCACAGAAAAGGTATCACAATGCCAGTTCTTTCTAATATGGTTCATATCAAACCTTATGGATAGTAATGCCAGTTTTATAACCATTCGATGACCTAAAACATTTTTAGCAAGTCTGCTTCAAAACTGGAGCCAGGCCCAGGAAACACTCTATACTCTCTATAGAGTCTACTCTCTATACTCTAAATACAAATACTACGAATGCAATGTGCACGCATTAAAATTGTTCAATGGCACCCAAAGAGGGTCCATTTCTTGGGCTTTTGGAGACCCCAACCGTATTTGTGGGCAAATCTGCCTAAGTGTATTTGCTGACTTTTTTCCTCCTATTCTTTAAGTCTGTATACAACTACAATCTATGAATGAGGGAGAAGTGTCCACTTGCAGTGTCCTTCCAGTAAATGCAACATTTGAGACACAACTTCTAATGTAAAAAAAACACAACAACTTTGTACACTATCATTTCAACAATGTTTTGCCACGCTTGCAGCCACTACTATCCTGTTCCCCTCCAATCTAAAATGATGGTTGTGATGTGCTACCTCATCAACAACAAGCCTTCAAACAGGCAGCTCACCTGTAATAGTTTTGAAGTGAATTGCCTCAGTGAACTGATTTAAAGTTTCGGAGTTTCTCACGTCTTTTATATCCGTTAATTATTGATATCTGACAAATCATTATACAAACGTATCAAAGGTTTTAATAACGTTTAAATTATGCTCGTATTTGCAGAGGTTTTATCATTTACATCGCCCTTAACAAACAAAGAATAAAGATGGAGTATAGTCAAACAATATTCAGACACACTACACACCCTGGCTCGCATGAGCAACAGAGACATACAGCTGGAGCGCACACACACACAAACGGCGCTGACGTGCTGATCCTCCATGGACAAAGAGAAGATTTGAAACAGAAGAAGAAAGTTCAGGTCTGAGCTTATCCTCCAACAGTCTGAAACATTTTCCCTAAACAGATAGAAGCCTTCAGTCTACATTAACAACACGTCAGTGCAAGTGTGTATCAGTATATGTGTGTGGGTGTCGTATTTATGTGTGTCATGCATCAAAGCCCTTGGCACTGCATAAAAACGCACAAACGGATGAAGAGACGAGCCTTTTCAGTTATTTTGGAGGGAAATTTGAGCCTTTATGTGCCAAACTGTAAGCCTAAATCATAACGGCTAACAGACAAGCACGGTCAGAGTGAAGCATTAGTTGTAACACTGATAAATTCAACCTGCCATTGTGGCTAATTAGAGTCACGCTGCTACCCGCCGCAGCCAAAATCCACCTGAATTTGGCTAGTCGGCGGGTGTAGATGTCAAGCCCTAGGAACATTGAATTATAATGCAAACCTAAAGAATATAATCTGTCACACAAAGGCTTAATAACTAATTTTTTTATCTGGGAAAATTTTTTTGAGATGATAACTTCACTGCTAAGAAAAATAGAAATTCAAGGAGCTACTGTTCAATGACAACAGGAAAAAGATCAACACTGAAAGCTTAAGGACAACTGCATAATGAAACTAAGCTCAGATTGACTGGGATATTTTTATGGTTTTAGCCACCTGTTGCACTGATTTATATCTTCAAGAGTTGTTTTATTAAATGAAATGAAGCAATGTAATGGAGATCTATGCTATTGTACTATGAGGATTTGTTTCTTTCTACACCTGTGAATATCTTCTTGATAAACAGTCAGCTGGTCCCGTTACACAAAGGCATGAGAAAATGAAAAAATAAATCAAAAAGCAGATACGCCAGTGCTCCCGAGTGATTCCTGTGAGATCTAATAGAAATCACTTTTGCTCCTGCCCTAATAGTCTCCAGTCAGATTGGCTTTCATTTTCAAAGCCCCCCTGCTGCTGTGAGTTATTAAATTAGGCTAACCTGTGGGTCTTCAGTCTCTATTACTGAATAAAGGGAACTCAACCCATTTTCTCAGAGGGGATGATAAAAATAAGCAATTATTCCATCAAGCTTAGTTGAGCCAAATTTAGAGCTCAGAGCTCTCTGCTAAAAAGATCGAGAGAAAAGAGGCAGGTACAACTTGGAGTTTATACTTGTAACGTCCTCTGTGGGAGCATACTTCTTTCTCCTTATGCTACACTGAAATAAGTGTCCCCTGGGTGTCACTGGAAAACAAAACTAAGAAAGAAGCTGAGAGTTTTGCCTACAGAGTTGAGGCCTTGTTTGTATCAAAGCTAGTACATACTCAGTACAAGTTGCTGACATGCAACAATCACAGCAGAACACCCAGTGTCCTCTTTTAAATAGTTAAGCAGAGATTATATTTGAGGAAGCTTGTTAAAACAAGTACGCAACCTCATTCTGCTTACCTGCACACAGCAGTATAAGCTCTAAGGTATTTGTTTGCTTGTGTGGAAGCGCACATGTGAGTGTTCCTGTTTGTACGCATGTTATGAGTGTTTGTGCGTGTGTGCCAGGCTTTTTTTCTACATAATTCACATGGCCCGAGCCTCTGAGCACACACTAAGTGGGAAGCTGAAGAGAAAAATAAGACGCCAAAAGCAGAAGTTGTCTCCTGAGCGTAGTAAAATGGGGAAACTTCCCAGCTTCCAAACAAAAGAAAACGAGAAGTCATGTCAATTTGCATCGCCATTAGACAGATGGCTCATTCAAAGTAATACCTGAGGCCAATTGTTGACTGAAACTGCAGTTGGGGGTTGTGTCATACATACCTGGGTAAACACACTTTATTTTTGTGTTTGTTCGTTTTAACACAGCTATTGTGCTGGAAGGTACTTCACTTTATTGTTAAGTGAAATTAATGCTAGATATTTAGAAAGCAACATTAAAAAAGAAAAGAACTGAAGTATTAAATGCTCCATGGAAAAACCCACACTATAGATGAGACAGTTGTGTTTGGATAAAGGGAGAGGAAAAATGACTGCACCTCTTGTTACAAACTTTCCTCTGCTTTGTTGCCTTGACTGACCTTGTTGCCAACAACAAATACCTGTCTCCTGTTTTAGGGTGCACTTAATAAAGGTCAGTTCAGTTTATTGTTGGCACATTGAATGGAGAGCTCATACGCCAGTGTAACTTACACCACCTACACTTGACCTGCTATTGATGATAATTCAGAGGATTGTCCAATTTTGTGTTCAGTAGGGCTAGGCAATATTGACCAAAAAATCATATCTTGACTTTTGGGGGGGCCTTTTTGCCTTTAACAGATGGGGCAGTTGAAGAGAGACAGTAAATATGCACAGCAAGAATGAAGTAGAACTCAACTTCTGCAAATAAGTAAAATAACAAACAAAAAAAAACAATAATTCAACTAAACGGGGTATATCTATTGAATCAGGAAGCAACAAATGGGAAATTTTCAAACTAAAAATTGATTTAAAGTGCAAGTTGCTATTGAAAGCACTACTCTTCCTGATATGGGCTTTCACAATAAAATCCCTTGAGGAACTACCGACTTTTATTGTGAAGGATCTGTCGAAAGCACCACATTTATGACTGATTTAACTTATTTTTAGCAGTGGCCACAGTGTTACAGAAGTCAACATTGCTGTCTCCATAGATTCTTCTCTGACCTTGCTAAATGCTGCTTCTTTGAGTTTTCATTGACTTAAAACAAGCGACTCATGAGTTAAAACAGCTTTAAGCAGCTGCTTAAGCCATTGTAATACGAGTCCCTGCAGCTCACATTAAAGCCACAGACAGGCCAAAAGAGTATGCTTGCTTCAAGTTGCTGTTATTACAGACATCAGATTTAGGAAGGAGAGAACACATCTTTTACCACATAACTGTGCTTCACATTGATCAAACGAACACAAACGGTGACATTTGGTTTGTCATCTAAATGCTCTTTAGTGCTGGAGCCAACTATGATGATGAGTGGACTCAGACTCTCATTCAAACCTTTATTTATTCTCGAAAGGACATTGAAGTTTCCCTCATTTCCAGTGCTGTCAAGATTACAAGCACATTAAAACCACAGCACAATAAAACACAGTACAGTATATAGAAACAATCAAAGTCCTAAACGGTGACAGAGAGGAAAGAATGTCAATTTATAGAGTTTTTTGGAGGACGTTCCATGAGCTTGTAGCATCAAAGCTGTTTTACCAAATTCAGTACAAGCTTGAAGGACTTTAAGAAGGAACAAATCAGCAGAGCGAGTCACATAGCTACCAGGATTCCACTTCAGCAAGGTTGAGATGTAAGGAGGTAATTTTCCAATGAGGGCCTTAAAGATATATAAAAAACAATGTTTTTGCATATCTCTGCATACAGAACACAATGATGAGTCAGCTCATTGATAAATCTAAGAGCATTTTGCAACGCTAGCAAAGGCATTGTTCACAACGCAATGCATGCTACCGTGCAGTAAATTCACGTCCCAGCTAAATTCATTAGATTTGGTTCGGTAGCGAGGATCAGCGCTGTCAGCCTGATGTCCAATATAAAAATAAATGATCAGACCTGATACCAGTAATGAATAGGATCTGGCCCATCTCTAAACTAAATTAACTAGTGTTGGGTGTCCAGGATGTCACTTTCATTTGCCATGGTATTGAAACAGGCATCAATATTAGGGATGTGCATGGTTAAATGGTTAAATTTGTGTATCAAATTAGCTGGCACAGGATTTATGAGTTGGTAAAACTAATTACCTATCATTTTTTCACTAACACTGGCTTGAAATGCAGGTCTAATACTCTTTTTAGATTCAATGAAGCCTCCCACCACTAGAAGCCACTTTAGCTTCCGTTAATAGATGTTCCCTTACTGTCAGAGCTTCGCCCCGGCAATTTGACGGATGTACATATGAGAAGCTTAGCACTTAGCATGTAAAAGGAACAGCCCAGTATGACAGTGTTTTTAAGTAGAAAATGGAAATAAAGTGGTATGTAGCCTGTTGAGAGTATCAAAGTGTTAATCTGCAAAGAAGAAAAAAGGCTGGCATAGCTAGCTGCTAATGTTAGCCACGCTCTGCTGAGTTTATCAGGCTAACATCGTACCACTGACACAATGACCCTGTGATGAATGTGACTATTTTTTAAGTATTTTCTCCTCTTTAGACTAGTTGGTTAAACACAATTTAAATTGGCATTTAGCCAAATTAGGAAACATCTTCAATCAATTTAATTTTATATTTTCGAATCTAAATTCAATCAATCAATCAATCTAAATTCTGGCATTGTGACAACACTAGCACAGAATCATGAGATTCAGCTATAGCCATGTTTTCATGATTCCAAATGAAGCGTTTTTCTATTCTTACATTTGCAGCAGTTTCTCTGAGACTAGCTGAAAGTTGGCTTGGGTGTCATCTGCGTGCATGAAATGTACTCATAATTCATTTCATGTTGGAGTAAGGATGAAATTGCAATAACCACACAGCTCTAGTCTGTATCACAATGTGCTCATGATGGAATTCTGAGTCCCTAAATAGACAGTAACTGGAAGAGCTTCTGGTTTATTGTCATGTTACTGTAAGAGTCCAGCTTTGGATCATCATGTTTAGTTTCTATATCAGCTCATCAGCTGGAACACAAACAGCTTTCCTGGCCGTTGACACAGATACACCGTGGGTTTCAAACTGAACATTGCAGATGATTGCATGCTATGATGCCGCCAACATTAAAATTGCCACTGAGCCATGAACAACCTAGTGGCTCGGATCCAAAACCCTTTGGCTCATAAACACCATTTGTCATCATTTGCCTGTGCTTACATCAGCAGCCACAGTTCCTCCTGATTATTTAAACTAATAGACAATAGCATGTGTGCTCGCACACCAGTGAGGGAAAGGGGAACAGAGGAGAGAAGCAGCTGATGATGGACATGATATTTTTCACAAAAAAGCAGGTCACTAGGATTTGGCTCTGTATACCTCTAGCAGTGGCTTGAAAAAGAAGAAAACTTCACAGATATGTAACCAAAAATGCTTTCTGAGGATTAAAGAGATACCAGCATGCACCTCTGTGTGTTTTGCTCCATGCACTTTTGATAGAAGTCAAACTGAAGAGTCTCCATCAACAGCTTGTGGCCAGCAGCCCTGTAAAACCAAACTGTATTAAGCTGCAGCAGTGCAGTCATCATAACTGACAACTTTTAACTGACTGTTACCATAATCTTAATCTTAATCTGAACATTCCAGTGTAATACGTCATATTACACTGTTCTTAAACGGATCAGATAAATCTGCTGTGTGACTTTCCGTCTTTTCTCGGGGCTGCACGTACTGAAAGAAGATATGTCATCCAAAAAATATTTTGTTATTGTATTTCAGGGTCAGTATTTTATGGAAATCTCCCTTCTTTGCAGTAGATGTCATTTTGTTTGATTATGGTTTGTCACTGTTTACCTCTCTTGCTCCTCACCACAGGAAAAGGAGACCAAAAAACAGATCCATTTAAGTTGTTCTGAGTCTGGAGACAAGATGAAAGTTGAGGATTGTAATGTTTGCCTACATCACCAGAGTTCTCTGTGACATATAGCCATCTCTGCTGTCCAGACTGAGAATAGGAGAGACACTGCTGCTTTCTAGTGGCAGAGGGGGATAATGGTCTGATGAACTTGAGATTGCATAATGTGCCATGGACTGTAACAAAAGGAATAGACATGCTAATATGAACGCTCAATCCCTCCATCAACACATTAAATATCTGTGAAGGATGACAAGGGAAATATCTATTTTTCAAACTTCACCTGTGTCATTTGATTATATGCAAGAGCTTTTGATAATCAGGCTTTGTTTGATTCTTCTGAATCCACAGTGACGAGGAAGCCTCCTACTCGGATTTCTATCCAATCATCTCTGCCGACCTGATGTCCGTCAAGGAGATCCTGAACATGGAAAACTTCCCCCGCCACAGGACATGGTAAGATTTAAGATACATTTAAAATTGTTTTTGGTGATCTTCAATAAGATTTGAGAATAGATGATGATGAATGACGAAAGTTTCTTGTTACAATAACAACAAAGACAGTGATCACAGATCCTAGAACCAACATAAAGGCCCTGTAACTCACTGATTTGCCCAGATTGGCCTCATGCACCATGAGATACAAAAGGGTTCATCCTGTTGGCTGTGTAAGGAGAGAGTTTTGATATAGCAGTATCCAAACATATCTGGGGCAAACTTCCAGTCTCCAGAACTTTTCTGATTAGGTGATTAAAATAATGCCTGGGTGATGAATAAGGATGGGAACACAATTTAAGTTCCATATATCAGTTTTTCTGCACTGGGCAGGTGATGTAATGGATTTTGTTTAGATGGAGAATTAAATAGCCCAGTGTCGCAGCTCAACGCAGCCACCAATGGTAGCTGCTAATGTCCTCCAAGCCTCCTGACCAGCCACGTGACTGAAAGCTATGAATTGCAAGATTTTTTTCAATATGAAAAACTTTTGAACCTCACTTCTGTAAAAGTACATGGAAGACTATTTCATCTTGATTAAAGCAAACCCATTTTGGCTCTGACCAATGAGCCTTTGCCTTATGGTGGGGGACCCCAAACCTTCTTGGTGGGTCTGGGGGCATGCTTCCCGGGGAGGAAACTTTTGTCATTTTTCTTCTCTTTCAACATTTTTTTTTAAATCTGTTATCAGCATCAAAGATTACTTGTTTACCTTGTCTTACATGGATTTTTTTATTTTCATACTCATAACAAAGCATCCATTATCTACAATTTTTAAAAAATATATATATATATCTCTAACTGCAGCCGACCACATGACAATCTCTGATTTTAACTAGAGCTATTCTCCACCAGAAAACAGTGTCACACCCTTTATTTCCAGTATCAGTGTTTACTTTTATTCCCTAATTTATGGTGGAGTTGATATTTCATTTTTCTTAGCCAAAGTAAAACAAAATCTACTGAAATGATTTGTGAATTTAATTTTTTATGAGTTTACATTCTAGAGAGAAATAATTGGTTATTTTATTAACACTCTGTTCCTCCTCCCTTGTCCGTCTAACTCAGGAATTACTCAAATCACAGAAACAGAAGAGTTTAAAGCAGCTGTATTCCCTCTAACTTCTGAAGGAATTATGAATTATCCTACAAATAATTAAATCAGTGACTGTTCACTCAGCTAGATCTGAAAATCTTCTGACTGCCTCTTTCCCTCTCTCTGCCTTGTTAGTGGGTACAAAGAGCTTTTAAAATGTTTAAAAACAACTGTCCATCTTATTCCTGGGGTCTACTGTAGCTACAAATGTGGGTGGAGCTTCCAGTACAGTAGCAATAATAGCAAAATCGCGAATCTTCCAGTGACTTACGAATGTGATTTACGACAAGCAGCAGTTATTTTGGAAGGAATAAAGCATTAATGTAGTAAATACTTCTTCATTTTTGTTAAATCAAACATCTAGCTAAATGTTATTTTAAGTAAAAAATTATATTTTCTGTTTCATGTTACTAGACAAAGTTAAATATGTCTCCAACAACTGTGTTTAAACATGCTGTTCACTGTCTGAAAGCATCAGGGATGTCATTCTTTTGATATTAATGCATTATTAAATTTTAATACAGAATTTTGAGATTTACTGAACTTAAGAGTTGACAAGGTGAGTCATGGATATCATTATCAATATAATTCTCACATTTTAAGAAGCATTAGTTGGTGGAATAAGAATTTCAGCAACCCCACAAATAAATAGAGAAATGTTAAAGCTCTGACTTGGCTCTATATTTTCTCTGAATGTCGTGTCCCAACTCCTTTAACAAATCATGATCATTATTGCTATGCAAATGCTGATAGGAAGCTAATAAAGTTAGCTAAATATGCTTATCTACGTTATCTGAGGTAGTTTCTTCATTTTATACTCTACAGTAGAGGATAGAGAAATAATAATAAAATCCCTTTTGAGGTGTAATAGATGAAGTTCAAATATTCTAATCTCCAAATATTCTTAATAATCAGGATTAGGATCTTGTTTCTATGCAAAGAGAGAAAGGAACAGAAATCGTGCCCACATTTCATGCAAAGTATCATGGGAGCTAGGACTAAGATGGATGCTGCTATTATTTCCCGTAAAGTAATACATCTGATTGAAGGCAAGGCTTCTCAATCCCACACATGCACACTAAAGATTTGTCTCTAAAGACAAGAATATTACAAGATTATTTATTAAATTAGACTTTAAAGGTAACATTTTAGGAAAAATACAATTTTTCAGGCTTTTCTAGCAAAAATATGTGCCCCTGACCTGCCCACAATGCCCCCAAAAATCAGAAAAATCCATTCCCTCCCTTCCTCTCTTCTGCCCTCTTCTCCTGATCCTCCTCTCAGCTGGCAGTTGAGAGGAGGATCAGGAGAGTGAGAGTGTTTTTCAGCAACAAACTTCACAGGCATGTTTTGGGGACCTCCGAGACCGATATAAACTTGTCTTAAAAGGGTAAAATATGTGACCTTTAAGGTAGCACACCATGCATGGTGCCACACTCTGTGTGTAATGTTGGTGGGGTAAATCACACCATGGTGATAGAAAAATTGGTCTTGGTAATTGTTGGGAAGCACTGAACACTGAAAAACAAATGTTATTAGGAACCTTCATAATCAGCATAGGATCAGTATTTGGAGATAACAGACTAAAAAGGTAATAATCAGCAACAGTATCTGTAGCAGATATGAACATTTTTGCCAATATTTTCCAGTGGATATATCAGCCATTGAGTCACAAGCTGTGGTCTGTTGGTTTGTCTAGTCTCTACTCAACTTGTACTTGTAACAGAAAACTAACTTGTAAATAAATAACATAAAATACAAGTTATCTGATAGTTAAAGTAATATATTGTGTATGTGTGCACGACAAGCAGCACCAAAGAGAAAATTTGTCATTTTTTCCATCTGCAGCTCTAATTTTTGCCCATTATCTTTATTCCTCATTTGGAAGTCTTTCCTGTGTGCAAGCCGAGCCAGCGACTAAGAGCCAGCCTGCATTTTTCTCAAGAGGACTTCCTTCCTGGATGATATGTACTTGTCATAAATTCAGCCACTCCATCATTAGTCAACACCACATCCTCCCTCTCCACTTCATTTGACAAAGTGGAGTGGCTCAAGTTTGACTGGTGCTTTTCCCTGGAAGCAGAAGAGCTTTTATGCCAAAAGAGAATCTCAATAAGCAACAGAAATTAGGTCTCTCACTGATCTGTCTGTAAAAGGCCAGCTGTGGACTTCTCCCATCATTTGCTGTCCCAGAGATGTCAGGAAACCAATAAGCCATAAAAAGCCATTCAAGTGAGTCAAACTGTGGACGCTTTGTATTTAATGTTAATAAGAAAGGAGGCCTAGCACATCTTTGGAGAAAGGAGAGCACAGAGAAAATGACTTGATAGAAAGGACATTAATTACAACCAATAAGAACTGAGACATTCTAAGAGAAATAAAGTCACAGTTTTTGTCCCTTGTTTCTAGAAAGTGAGAATCTCTTGATTTAATTCATCCTTAATCAACATTAATTGGCTACTTCTCTGTGGGCCTAACAAAATAATGAGAACATTATGGGCTGTATTAAGATGTGATGGATATTTTTTGAGTATTTTCTGAAAAGAAAAATCTGAGCAAATGCTTAGAATTGACAGATAAATCACTGTTTAAATAGTTGTCAGATGCAGACCTAAAGTACAAATGCAAAAACAATTCCTTTCCAAGGGCAAGAGTCTCAAAAAAGCTTGAATAATCCTGGAGTTACTGCTACTCAAAAGTTTACCAGACATTAAAACAGGTCAGCACATAACAGGTCTCTGGACTTTCCTGCCTGCACAGAAAGTCTTTAACTTATTAGTTAATATAAATCTGAGAGGATTGTGCTGATGACAAGTGTGAGCCACTACTTTCTAAGTGACTTAAAACCATGTTGCTAGGACAGGATTACAGCTCAGCTGTCATGGAGAGCATGTCAGATATCTAAAAATAAGTCCCAGAACAGAGCGGTTTAGGTCACTGAGAACTGGAAGCAAGGGGATTGTGGCCCCTTGTGACATGATTTGCTGTATGAAAATCCCTTTTCTACTGCTGGAGACAACTCACACTGTCTGGGTCACGCAGTATTTTTGTTGGAACTCAATACCACTTTCAATTATGGAGGCTTAGCGCCAGCTTTTTTTCTCTTCTCCAATCCGTCCACAAATTGATAGGTGTCTTGTTGAGCCAGAGAGAATCTGAAAAGTTTGTTGTATGTTGTGTTATTTTATCTAAGAATAACAAAGTTGTTTCGATGAATGTCCAGGGAAGGTCACGATTCGAAGTGAAGGAGAAGATTGGTAACACTAGAAGATGGAGAGCGTGAAAAGGGGGAAGTCATTGAGGGTGCAATCACCCCCTCTTGAAAGACAAAACACATCTGACAGTAATGAGCCTCAGCTGCAGAGATGTGGCCTGCCAACACGGCATCTCATTAAGTGCCCTTTACCGTGCCACCACCATCACCCTCCATCTTATCAGCGAGTGCCTGCCCCATCCCCTGAAGTGCTAAGTTTAATTTGGTGTCACCTTCAGCCTGATTCACCTGTTAAAGCCCTCTACCTCTTGCATTAGCAAGGTCGATTCCTTCTGAAGTGAAATTTCTCCATCAAAACTCAATTCCTCACAAGTATCAGCCCCTCCTCAGAAGTGCTGGGATGAATGCAGTGTGGATGGATATTTTAGGATGGAGGCTGGATATCGAGTAATGCTGGGGATGATTGACTCCTCCCAGGATAAGAGGAGAAGGACGGATGAACTTCAAAGCTCTCGCGGATTGGCACACTATTTCTGGAAGGCCTGAGTGTTGCAGGATGGGGGAGCATGACATTTGTTTTGATTTGTGTGGAAATGGGGGTACTAGATCTTCTTCTTGATGGCTCCACATTAAAACCTGATTTAAAGATCGTTTCTATGCTGTCATCTACTTGTGGTAAAGGGGTAACATGTAAATTATGCATTTGATTCATTCATGCCGGGGTTCTCTTGGCAGGAGGGGATCACTGTTCTTTCCACCAACACTCAATAAGAACACTTTCGCCATAATTAAGCCGTAAACCGTCTCGTACCCACTGACTTGATATGTTCCAGTAGTTTAGTCTCCTGAGGCTTAAAATCTCTGAGCCCACAGAGATTAAAACCACTGGCAGACACACATTTAACTAAACAAGGCTGTGGCAGAAACAGTCATATCTGTTTGTTTGAGTGCTTGGGAGTGTGAGAGGTAGGGTACCTATTTTTCTGAATATGCATTTAAGCATGCGCACATTTAAACTTGCATTTTTATTCATGCTGTTTGTGCATTTCAGTGAATTATGGTAAACATTTGAAGGGCCATTCATGCTCTAGTGGCTATCAAAGCTCTGAGAAGTGTCTGTGAATATTTAAGATTTTATCTCTTTGTTGGTGGTGTGTGTGTGTGTGGAGTGAGGTTCAATAACTGTGCCCTGAGGACTGTCAATCAAGAGATGGTTTGGGGTACACACCCCTCTGGCAATGGGAAGAAGGATTATTAAACGAGTGATTTTAGAAGAAGGCAAAATCTATGATAGTGTGGGGTAGAGTGTGTATACCCCCATAAATATGGATGAACTATATATACACGAGAGAAAGCAAGATGTGATGGACATGTAGATATATCCACTGCTTCAACATGCCATACAGATGTATAGTCTGCCAGAGGGTTCCAATAAAGACTAGGCTGTAATACTAACTTCAAATCTGTCAAAAACAATAATACACACTGGAAATGAATGTTAAAAGATCTAACAAATTCAGAGGCAGCTAGGCTAGCAGCAGCTAAAAACTACTAAAGAGCACTGGAGATTTTTAGGAACAAAAGCCTTGGGAATGATCCAATTAATTTCTGTGAGAAGGAGGCATGTTAAGATAATTTAACTCCCTGTTTCAGACTTGTATACGATATAAATGATAGAGCCATGACTCAAAAACAAGCCTGGAGAAACTGTACCCTCTTACAGCATCTTCTCTACTTACTATGCCACCTTGATATGCTGACATGGACAAATAAACTCTGCTTTGGCTGAATAAACAGGCTATCACAGCACATGGTGTCTCTATGACAGCCAGCTTGATAAAAGGGAAGTCAAGGATGTCACACAGGCTGCGACACAGCAACTGTCCACACCTGAGGGACTCCTAGAGAAACACACATCATCATTTTGTGAGATTTCAGAGCACTGGCACTGCATCTCTACACAGTGACGTGAATCAGCAGTGGCAGCGAGGCTTCATATCCTACTGATAAAACACCCACTTCTCACAACCTTTGAATGTGTGCGACAAAGGCGCTTGTGTGAAATGGCACGTAGGTATAAATGGAGCAGCAATCCACAGACATCATTACTGAGGCTTTCCAACAACAAACTGCCAACAATCATAAAAATAGCGTTCGTCTGCAAATGGACTGGGACAGAAGAAAACATTCACTTGCAACTGAAATTAAAGAAAAAACTGTAAAATTGCTGGGGGGTTTTCTCAAAGGTTGATCAGTCTTATTATGAACCAAGCCTCGGTCTGACTTGCTGTCTCTCCTCTTTTCACCTCTTCTGATGAAGGTCTGCATTGTTCTGACAAGCAACTAAAAAATTAAAATGAAGAAAATTACCACCAGTACATCTTTCACTTTTGTTTGAAATTAATTCTGAAGCTTAAGCATGAACTTTAAATGTTTAGACTAACTACTTCTAACAGTTAAATAACAGAATAAGACCCTCATTGAACTGGTCATACGTCAGCATTAGTCATCTGTTGGATCTGCATTATACACATCATCATTCCATACAACCGAAAACATCAATTTAGACAAATGGCATAAAACAAAATAACTCTGAATCATTAATTCTGTGCTCTACTTTACTAGGGAGATCCTCAAGGAAACTCTTGCTGCTGATCAGGCGTACCAAAGACAAAAATGGACCCTGTTTGGGAACGAGGCTGAGAAGTTGGAGCTAGCTGTGATCAAGAACCAGCATGTGTTACGTACACGTGTTGACTCCAGGGCACTTCGCAGGAAGGTAAAAATCAAGTCATGAGAATTACTGACTCATTTTTGTACTGCTTTCTCAAAGAAAAAACCCTTTAATCCCTGCTGTCTTCATCATGTATTCAACCATGCAAAAAGGCTACAACTATCCCAGATAGTGATATTTGATTACCTATTAAATTGCACAAAATGTCATGTCATGTCATGTCATGCATTTTAATCTCCTATGTTTGATTTTTGTGCCAGTTTATTGCACTAGATGTGACTCTGATGGGGAAACTTACACCCTTTTTGGTCAGTAAAACTTAAACTGTGAAGTTGACCGGCCAAGCGGTTTGGTTACACCTCATATTATAATCCTTCAAACAGAAAGCCTTGGTTCCACTCCAACTTGTCATTTCCGCATGTCATACCCCACTCTCTTTCTCTCTCATTTCTCATTTTATCCCCAATCATCTCAAACAAAGATATAAAAGTACAACTCTAAATAAAAAGCCAAAAGCTTAAACCATGGTTATTCATTGAGTCTGATACAGGAAAAAAGTGTATGTTTCAATTTGAAGCAAACACAAGATACTTGTGCTCTAAGGCTTAACTGGAGAGTGGGAGAAGTAGAGCTAGCACTCATCCCCGTCGGACTAGGCAAGCAAAACTTATAATTAAGCCTTCAACAGACCCAGGCTATGCAAAAGGGTGGGGACAGCCGAGAAAGGGTGAGGTGCCCTGACTGGGCCTAGCACTTACCCCCACCAGACTAGGCTGATGCTCTACATCCCCCTTCTATCTATCCTACAACGACTCTAACTACAACAGGACTACTGTTCCTATCAACAACATTACACCTGAAACTGAAAAAGGTACACAAGAGATATAGAGCTTACCAAGAGGGTGGGGGAAGCAGAGCTAGGGTGAGGCCCCTTGACTAGGGCTGGCACTCACCCCTGCCAGACTAGGCCGACGCCCTACATTCCCCTTCTGTCTACCCTACCATAACTCATAAATACGCCTTCAGTAGACCCAGGCTTAGTAAGAGGGTGGAAAAGCAGAGTTAGGATAAGGTGGCCTGACTGGGCCTAGTACTCACCCCCCGCCAGACTAGGCTGACGCTCTACATCAAACCTTCTACCTACCCTCGCATGACTCATAAGTACAACTACCACCCATTGTTCCTCCTGATCAAAATCCACTGAGTGGCCCTTGTCTTCTGCTATGAACCCTCTACACCCCAGTTCTACTGTACGAACCCTCGCTATTCATGTTCTGCTCCTTAATCTGATTATCTAAGCTTATTCCTTTCATAATCCTCCAATGGAACTGTCAGCCTCATAAAATAAACTATAAATTAAGTTCAAGTTTCCCTCCCAATTTTTACTGCATCTCCCAGATCTTAGCACCCTTTAGCTGGCCTGGCTGGTGCTTCTGCCTTCTGTTTTCAATTCCAGCTCCTAAATTTTCAGAACCCTGTTATGCTGCCATGTATATCTACCTTGTGACAAACTGGCCTTACACCCTGTCAAAATGTGCCTCAAAGTTGCTGACCCTGAGCAGAATGGGCATGGTGGGTCCCTCTGAACCCAGCACTTTAGGTTCTGGGGTTAAGGGAGGACATCACTGTTAACCCCCAATGGAAATTTCACTCGAATATCCTCCATAATCCAAAGGTCCCTCCAACTCAGCTTCTTCTTCTCTACACCCTCCCAGTTCATCCACTGTCCCTGCTTAGCCTGAGCTACTGCCTTAGTACACCTTACTATTTCCTCCTGTACCTACTACACTTCCAGCTTCCTTCTATCTTTAGAACCTACTTTGTTCCATGCTGGTTTGCCTGAGCCAAGCCTCAAGCCTCCCTGTCCTATCTGGACATTGCCTACAATCTCAGTATGCCTAAGAGCTGCTTCTGTTCCCTGTACTGCCTGTCTTGGGTTCCATTTCCTTCCTCTAGTTGCATTTGGAACCAGGTTACAAATGAATCTATCTTTGCTCTCTGATAACAACAGCTCTGTTCTAGCCTTTGTGCACTTGAACTCTTCTGCTAAGCTAGTAATTGGGAGGTAAAGTATTGAAATAAACAGTGACCTAGTTAAAACAACTTTGATATCAAAAACACAGACACAAAAATAAAGGTGTTGGTAGATGTTAGCTAAATACTGTGATTTATTCTTTTCTTTTTCACTCTGATGTATCTCCACAATCAGATTACCCAAGGTGAATTCTAGTTTATCTCATTTGTTTCTCTTTTCTGTTTAAATGAGTTCTGAATGACTTAGATGCCTCTTTTATAAACCAAGGTTTGCTCTAGAGATATAGAATATTTTCTGCACATTGTTTTCCTTTCTTATCTTTAGTGTGTTTTTATTTAGAGTTTAAAAAGTTTTCATTCTCTGGATGTCCCTGTGCTCCAGGCAGAAATGAAGGCATCAGCCCACATGAAGTACATGGAGCGTCTGAGCCAGAAGGCCCCAGATTTTCCGATCCCTCTGAGGGCTCACACTGTCTGGGAGGGCATGACGGTCAAATTCTCCTGTACAGTCAAGGGCTGTCCACCCCCAAAGGTCACATGGTAGGAACTTTTTTGTCCCCGTAAATCTTTCTGGGCTTCAGTCATCCTAAAGAGTCTTTTTAAAATCTATTTCTTAACTTCACTTGATTTGAGAGTATAAAAAGTTGTATGGGCTGCGCAAAGATAAAACTTTGCAAAAATTACAAGTTACATATTCATACTGTGCACTCAGTGTCAATCAGTGAATTCATCTAGTCATTCAAAGAAACTCATCCCCAACGAAAGTGACAAATTATCATAAAAAGACATTAATTAAATTTTAATTGCCATCTTTTGATGCTCCCCTTTTTGTTTGTACTGCAAATTAGAAGCAATATTGGAAAAAAAAATGTTCCAAAGATGGCTGTGTGGAATTTTAATGAATGATTCTTCACCCTTGTTCTGATCTTCAGGGGCTGAGTGCACCAGCTGGGCACACAAACATTGTTCTACTCTCCTATGTCAGACTTAAATAAATTAACACACAAATCAGTCATAGCTATAGCCGGTCTTCTCAAACACATTCATGTGAATATTTGCCATTAGTATTTCTCTGTAGAGCCAAAGAACCCTTCTTAACCCTGCATGGAGTTGTCTGTCTGATAAATATGAACACGTCTCATGGAGTTTAAAACAGCCCTCATGGCAAAAAGTGGAAAAAAAAAGTGGTGAAAAGTAGTTACAGACTAGCAAAAATGGGTTAAAGGTGGCGAAATGGGATAACAGTGGCAAAAATTGGCTAAAAAAGCAAAAAAAGCGGTGAAAAAGCAGCAAAAATGGGCGTAAACAAGGAGGCTAAAAATGGCATGAGTAATTTTAAAATCAGAACCCATTAATACTTTCAGCTCCAAGATAAAGAAACTGTAAGCAACCAATGCTACTGATCAAACACACATGATCAATATCATCAATGAATCACAATTTGGGAGGTCCCATTTGCTGGGTTTTGCAGGGTCCCAGCCAATCCTGTGGGCAGACCTGCACAGGTGGAACATGAATAAAGCTAAGTCCTGCTAGTGCACAGGGTATTACTGTAAGTCGGTGGTAACTTCCAGTTCCATGCATGGCGTAATGTTATGCCCAGGTAAACCAATAGATGGTGCTGTCAGCCCCTGTTGACATCAAGACAAATGAATCCATCAAAAGAAGAGAGGAAACTGGAGCATTAATTCTGGAAATTATCTGCAAACACTCTCTTTATAATCAATTCATTGTGAGATCATTTAAGGAATACATTTTGAGGGTTAAACTGGTGTGTCAAATTATACATCTACTGTTGTAATCACTGGATATTATAGACTTGCACTCCACAATTTTCTTGTGAAAACCATGAGCCATGAGCCTATGACTCGTATTCCTTCAGTTGAAAATATGGACATTTTTCATGGCTTTAACATGTCAAACTGTCGACTTTGATGGTTGAGCTGCTGAGAGACTAGCTGATGAGCAGACTGCATGTTCAGTATTCATAAACTTAAGCTGAGATCCACATAACCTGAGGCCCGAGGGTTTCTACATCCCATATGGGACCCATCGAGCCCAATAAGCTGCCCTCAACAGTGCCCAGCACAAAACAGAATGAGAGATCAAAGCCCCCTTTGGCTGCTCTACATTCGGTCGATCAACCAACATTAGACTGGTGAAAGACTGAATAAGAAGTCAGTAGGCCAGGTCATGAACCAACCAAGTACAGCTTGTTGTTCCCCTTGCTTTGATATTCTAAAAAAATTTGAACACACTTAGATCTATTTCAGGTATAAGGACGGTCGGCCCCTGAGGATGTCTGACCAACCATGGAATTACCATCTTCAGCAGAAGTTTGGTCTAAATACACTGGAAATTAGAAGGTAGGATTACCATTCAAATCCCTAATTAACACACTGAAACTCTGTTAATCATAAACTTTTGATACACTGAAAATAAAAATGTGACATTTAAAGATTTCATGTTAAAATTCATGCAGATATTTACAGCTGATATATCAGCTTTACATATTGGCAAAATGCACAATTGAACTATCAGGTATAGGTGGTTACCTAAGGCAACACACACTCAAGTAGGCCCAGCATGAGCCGTGGATATTCTGAATGAAGCCCCAAACAACAACTACCAGACCTTCTACTTCCCTGCTCCTCTCTCAGCTCACAGCAGTTTTTTAATAATCTTACAGGCATTATTGACTATTGCATATGCACTGCTGCCCCCTAGCTTCTGATTTTAAGAAAACATGCACAATAAAAAGCCCTAATGTCTGGAGATCTCTTAGAACTAATGCATGAAGTTAGGAAATTGCAATGTTACGAGATCAAAAGTGGCTGTCAAATTAAAATTAATGCTGGTGCTGTTTTGTAAGTCTGCTCCATTACCTAAATTTAAAGAATGAAGCGAGTCAATTAAGCTGAGTGGTCTGGAGTTAAGGCACCACATCTCTTTGTTTCATTATGCTGCATGGGATTAACTTAATAGCCACTCCAACAGAGAAAAGCATCCTCCCTGCCTATGACAAAAGTGTGCAATAAGAGCACACGTTTGTAACACTACAGATATATTTACATTTCAGCTTAATCTTCAACCACTCCATTCTTCACAGATATTTTTTATCCTCAGATGCTCTCCTGAAGATGCTGGCGAGTATAAAGTGATAGCCAGGAGTCACTTGGGTGAAGCAGTGACTTTTGGAACACTTGTGGTCAACTGTGAGTAGTTGTGTAGTCCGGCACAATGTTGAAGCACTACATTTCATACTTGGATTACAATCAACAAGTGAAATACAAGAGATTTGATAGGTTACAGAATCTAAGGTGGTCATTAGACACTAAGACACAGTGACAGAATCACGGGGGAAGAAATCATCTGCGGAGCTGCAAGATCATAGGCCATTTAACCAGTGCTAAGAAAATTTAGAGTTGGGATGCACCAATGCATCATTTAGCATCAGTATCAGCCCTGTTTACAAACAACCAAATGAGGTCAAATCAGTTTCCACAGGTTATCTGGTGTGTCCAATCAATATTATGCTGAAATCCAGTACATCTAACTCCAAGTAAGAGATTTTTACAAAGCAGAAGATGTAACAAATTTGACACAATCTGACCTGTTTTGATTGTCAAATATGCGAGAAAATTTTTGCACACTAGGAGTCTTATATCGAATAGAAGTGATGAAAAAATATTGGTATTGGCATCAGCTAAACATCAGTATCTGCCCTAATGTTCACAATCGGTGCATCTTTTATTTCCAGAGCAGAATATTATGGGTCTGATATTATGGGTGCACACACAAATCCGATCCTTGACACATACGTTGCTGGTGGTCTACTGTAACATCTGCATTTGACCCAAAATCACAATTTCACTGCGTAGGGATGACATAAATGACTGTTTTAGGTTCTACTGATGCTAAAGCATTCATAGAAATCAAACTTTTGTTCTAACTTAGTAACTGATATTCAAACTTAAACAGTACATAAATCAATTAAACCATACATTTAGTCAAATCTCTAACAGATTAAATTTGTTCATGCAGATGAAAAAATGTCAAAAAAATATGTCCAAGCCAAATTAATCTTTTCAAAACGCAGGGGATAATTTTTTATGGTAAGGTCAAAAATACTTGGCCTTTATGGAAGCTTGTTATATAAAGCCTCTCACCTTTAAAAGGGAATTTAAGAACTGCCACTGAGGTGAAGTTTTATAAATCACTCCCACAATATTGAGATGAAACTTTTTTCACAAATGCAGTCCAAATACTGCAGTTCAAGTATGACTCAAAACCAGCAAAGCTGACAGGAAACTTTCTATTATGAACCAGCAGAAGTATGAAAGCACTTGCCAAACAATAAACAGCACAACGGGCTGTGAACGTCATATGCGTGCAACCAACATCACCATAGCCACAACAATGACACCTCACTGTTGCAGTGATGGACAGCCGCGAAACTAGTGATAAAACAAAGAAATTAAGTGTACTCACTGTTAGCTGACCTCAGCCATTATTGAAGTTGAACCCAGGATATCTCTGCAGTCTTTAGTACTCCAGCAGGTAGGTTTGTCTCTGGCAGTTTCCAGCGTCCTGCATTTTCAGCACAGATATTGAGTCAAAAAAGGAAAAAATTAAAGGTTTTTAAACGTGTACTTTTTCAACTGCTCCTCCAGATACTGTGAATTTTACGGTGTATAACATGCCAGCATACCTGCCCAACACCTTACAGCTGCTAAGGTGTTAGCTTCTCTGGACAGCTACTCAACGGCTAGTCCACGAATTTTCCTCCCATTGGGCTTGCTTTTCAACGTCTCTACAACCTCCTAGTCGTGTAGACTTTCATTCGCGAGAATCCCTTTTTTCTGAACAAATTGCAAAACTTCATTCATCGAAAAAAAAAACTAGCTAGCCCAAATTTTTAATGGCTAAAAGTCTCTGCACTTCCCTGTAGCTCACGTCAGTAAAGTTTAACCGCCCCCTACCGTTAGCTCATTACATCAGGTGCGATTTTTCACGACATTTTGGACGCTTCAGTGGTAACTTTGATTGAAAAAGAAAGGGGTAAGTTACTGTTGTCTGAATTTATATAAACCTGATAATGATAAACTCGCCATGGTTTGTCATTTTCAGCTTATAAGAATGCTTCACTAGTCCATTTTAGCTGTCCTGGTGCTGGAGCTTTTTCTATGGAAGCACGTTTCTGCATACTTAACCAAAAGTAAAGAAAAGCAATTCTTTAAAGAAAAAGAAAGAAACAAAAATCTTTAATGGATATTATAAAATAAAAAGCCATAATTATGATGTGAAAAGTTGAAAGTATGAAGAAAAAACACAATTCTGATATAATGGTAGAAATTCTGAGTTACAGTAACTCATTAGATTAATCAAAATTGTAAGACTAAAAAGCCATAATCATGAGAATAGGAGTCAGAATTATGAGAAAGTAAGTCAATCATGGTTATGAGATAAAAGTCAAAATCATGAGGAAAAAAAGTCAGAATTGTAAGAGAAAATAAATAATGATGAGAAATGTAGTAAAAATTCTAATTATGACAAATAAAGACAAAATTCCGAGACAAACTCAAAATTCTGAGACATAAAGTTAAATAATTAGATATAGTAAGTCATAATTATTATATAAAATGTTGAAACAATAGTGTTATTACTCATAGCTCTGAGATTAAAAAAATAAAAATTATGAGATAAAAAATCATAATTATGAGATTTAAAAGTCATAATTATGAAAAAAAGTCCAAGTTAGAGAAAGTAGTTATATATATGACATTTAAAGTCATAACTATACATTAAAAATTAAATCATGAGGAAATATATATATATAAATATGAGATTTTTTGAAGAAAAAGTCAAAATCATGAGGAAAAGTTGAAATTCTGAGATATAGTTCGTCATTATTATTAGATAAATGTCAAAATAATGAGATCAAAAAAATTCAAAATTCTGACATACAGTCTAAATTCTGAGAAAAAATGTCAAAAACGTAAGATAAGTCATAATTATGTGGTAAACAGTTGAAATTCTGAAATTTTAAGTCATAATTATGAGATTGAAAAAAGTCCAAATTATAAGAAAGTAATTCATAACTATGTGATTAAACTCAAATTATGAGATGGTCACTCATAATAGTGAGAGAAGAGGCCAGGTTATGAGATTTAAAAAATCTTAATTATGTGATAGTCAAAATTCTGAAGAAAAAAATGTTGCAAATATGAGACTAAAAGGCCAAAATGATGAGGAAAAAGGCTAAATTCTGAGAAAATTGCAAATTCTGAGATAACGCTCAAAATTCTGAGAAAATAAATCCTGAACATGAGAAAGAAAGTCAAAATTATGAGATTGTCATGAGATAAAAAAAAGTCCAAGCTTTAAGACAAAATTCAAACTTCTGACTTTTATCATAATTATGACTTGCTTGCTCACAGTTTCAACTTATTTATTCCATAATTGTGACCAACTGTCTTAAATCCTGTCTTAAAAAAATAATTGCCTGTCATTCATATTTTATCTTTTATAAGTGGCTGAAATGGGCTTTTATGTTTTCAGTATCCACATGCCAAGCCACCTCTGTAATAATCAAACACTGTAACTTTTAAATGAATTTCAAGCATCTCTACCTTATGACAAACATAAGATAACAATGTGTTTGTTTTCTTTGTTAGCTGATTAGTGCTCAAATTTGATACGTGGACATCAGCTCATTGAATAGCTTCTTGCTACGGGCTAGTATTTCCAATTTTTGATTTCAAAAATTAGTGGCCTCAGAAATCTTAGGCAGTTAAGTCAGCATTAAGTTTTACTCTGTATTTTGCAACATAATGAATCATCCATGCATTTGTGAGGGGGGCTGACACTGTCTTGAATAGTGAAATATATAAAGTGTCATGGTCCTGAAGCTGCTAAGACATCAAATTTATAGTAGTGTTGACCCGTCTTTTGTTGAAAGCAGTTCCTGACAGTGAAGTTACTGAATATTGTAGATAAATTAGATGGTGAGAGCTTTAATGAAACACTTCAACTCCTCTCTGTGCCATCTATATTTCATAGACTTTCTCCCGTTGTTGAAAATAGGTGAAAGGGAATATTTGATGTGACATGAATGTGCTGTTGCCAAGTTATATTTGACTGCTGTTTCTCTCAACCTTGTGCCCCTTCAATTTCACAATATCTGCCTGTGTTTCTGTCTCCATCTATGACCCTCCCCGTCTCTCTTCAATCTGTCCTGCATTACTGCTCTACTGCTCTGTCTCTCTGCAATTCAGCATATCATGGAGCCATGGCTGGTTCAGAGACCCGCGGTAAGTTTCACGCCAGGGCCTAATGAAAAATGTCCCCTTTCATTTCTCTGCCACCCTTTGAAGTTTCTTCCCTCCACCGGTAAACGAGGGAGGGCTGTGAGGCTTTGAAGGCAGTGACACAACACTCTGCTGTGCATGCTGCACTTCATAAAAACAGATATGGATGGATAGAAAGGGAGCAGCATATTGACAGCATTTGTTTTACATGGGACTTTATGTTTCTGTGTAGGTGTCCATGTCTTTGGATGCACGGGTGTTAAGTAAGAGTATTCGTGGGGTAGTTGCTGCAGGGATAGAAACACTGGCTTCCAAGTGAGCAGCAACAACAGACATGTATATTTCATTTCAGGGACAGCCAGGGATTTAATCCATTTTGCTCCAAGCTATAGTGCATCTCATAATGGCTGTGGCACTCTTTGGCCTGGATCATCCTCCACAATATATTCTTCTATAAACAGGAAAACATTAGCATTGGCTGTTAGTTCAAAGATAACCTTTTTCATTTTGCAGATATCAGAAGGAAAAGCAGAGGTGGCATGGCATTGTTGAAGGCTAAAGAAATGGATCACAATGTGACTTTGACAAAGAGGACATTGTACTCACTATCTTTTTTGACTTTGATGTAGGGAAGCAGTCTCAGCCAGAGACTGCTTTACAACTCAGAAAACCACGAGCAAGGCATTTTTAAAGGTCACTGCTGAACTTTATAATCTAGAAATTTTATATCACAGTAGAATGAAGGTGACCCTTTGATTTTTTCCTACTGAAATCACAAGGATTAATTCCTGTCAATCTAGAATCATTGTACAGGGTTTATAAGGGGATAGATAGATAGATAGATAGATAGATAGATAGATAGATAGATAGATAGATAGATAGATAGATAGATAGATAGATAGATAGTCATTTATTGTCATTGCATTGTAAAAACACAATGAAATTACATTTGGCAGTCTCTTCTCTAGCAGCAAACACAGTCATCCAAGTGGTGGTTAGAAATCCGCAGCCTTACATCATCCATCTTGCTGGCGAGGGAGCGGGCACCCAGGAGAAAGAAGCTTGGTATGACAGGTTTGTGTGGGGCAGCTCTTAGCCTAGCCAGCAGCCTGGCTTGTTTGCCCCGCTTCCGCCTTTTCGCACAATGCCGTCTCTGCCTCCTCCACACTGGCTGTAGGTGTCGTGCTGCTCCACGTCATCCTCCTTTCAATCTCTGAGCACCCCGTTCTCCGGATAATCTCCATCAGGAAAAATGTAAACTCCGTGGGCACACTTTCAGTTCTGGTGCAAGTGTAGGGCTTTGTTTTGCTGCTACACTACTTCACTACTGCTACTATAAATGTTGGAAATACACATTTCAAGTTTATTGCCACACTTTAACAATAGACATGTTTTGGTGCAACCAGTCATTGGTTGGTAAATAAACTCTCTAAGAGTCTTGCTTGTAAAGAAGATGATTAAAATCCTAGAAAAATATGACCACTTAGTAATAGCTGAAGCCACTCTCACTGGTCCATGTAACTTAAAATCAAGCCATTTCTTCCCACTTAGGGCCGTTGAATCTACACAGTTACAAACTTGATTTGGTGGCATTCTCAGAAATGCAGTTATGCATTTTATATCATACAGCTGTGACTAGTCCAAGCTGAGAGAGTAAGCAGAGCTCATATTACAAGCTTGCTGTTTAGGTGTTGTGAGTAAAGTCAACGTAAACAAAATGATGCTGCAGTCTCGATCTGAAACAGTGTAGTGACTGCTTTTCACTGTGATTGCTGCCAGACAGAACAAAGGATGATGTTCAAGACTGTTACATGAAGCTTCAGTGATTTTTAAAATAGCTTTTAGATATGAAAAATATCCATCCATTATCTACAGTGCTTGTCCTGTTAAGGGTGCTGTACATCTTGGACATGTCAACCATGCACATTCAAACATACAGCTAATTTAGAGTCACCAATAAACCCACCAAGTTTGTTTTTAGGACTGGGAGGAGGCTGGAGTACTTGTAGAGAGCCCATGCATGCAGACTCCACCCTTAAAGGCCCTATCTGACCAGGATTCCAATCAGGAGCCTTCTTGTTGTGAGGCAACAGCACTAACCCTAGGCCATCATGCAGCAAAAATATGAGTCTTGCAAACCAGTTCAAGAATGAGAGGCTAACCAAACAATGCCTTTTATCATTTACGTTGAAATATCTTTTAAGCTGAGATAAAATTGACTGACCGAGATCAACCTGTAGATATGTTTTTAGTGGTTCCCTTCAGGCTTAGAGGCCACAAAAACCTTATAAAACCTAAATAAAATTGATATTTATTTTTATTTGAATTCTCTTTTTGCTGCTGCATGGCGGTGCAGTGGTTCACGCTGTCACCTAACAGTGAGTGGTTTCCTAGAAAGGACCTCTCTGTGTGGAGTTTGCATCCCTGTGCACTGTGGATGCATTATATCCTCTGAATGATATCTGTAGCTGAAGTTAATAGCTTATTAGTGAATTATTGTTTTTGGCAGACATGAACATTTCTGCTGATATTTACTACCAATGTATCAGGTGTAAATATCAACCATATGTATATATGAATATGTTTATAGAGTTTTAGGTGGGACCGTTGACACCAGCATCAGTAGGTACTAAAATCAGTATTAGCATATCGAATATCAGCAAAAAATTGAATATTGTGCATCTCGACTGTGCATGGGTTCTTTCAAAGTTCTTTGCCTTCCTAAAATAGCCCAAAGACGTGCTTGTTTGGCTGATTGGTGGCTCAAAATTGACTGTAGGTATGATTTTGTCAATTTGCATGGTGTACCCTCCCTCTCGACAAAAGGGGAGGGATTGGCTTTAGCCCTTTGCATCCCAGGACAAGCAGTATAGATAATTAGTGGAGGAAAAGATTAATTCTTTATTCATGTAAGAATACATATTTAGTCAATAACACAGTATCTACATGCTATTTGTTTTTTGTACCCTTACCTCCTAAACTGCTATTATTAATGTCAAAGTCAATAAGGTAACCAAGAAAGCCATAGCGCTGCTTAGGGCTGAACAATTTGGGAAAATAATCTAATTGCAAATTTTTCCCCAATAATGGGATTTGATATGCGATCATTACTTAAGTTCCTAATCTTATGTATTTTCCAACAAACACAAGAAATAATCAGTACATATTATAACCAACACAATATTCGACTTAACAAGGGTTGAAAAACTTTGAAAAAATACCTAATTGTAATGATTTTGACTCATATTGCAAATTGGATAGGAATTATTGTATTGAAGGAAATGTTAATTTTTATGTCATCCTCACATTCAATAAAAAAAAAGTACAAAATGAAGAAATTTTGATTTTTTTTGTAGACTATTCTAAAAAATGGGTATTGAAGGTTTGCATGATATGCAAATATGCATAATATGCGTAACATCCTTGCTGCAAAAAGAAAGTTTTAAACCAGTATTTTGAGTCAAGTTTAAGGTTACAGAAATATTGCAACTTCTGCGATTTCAAAATTGCAGCAGGCCATATTGCAATTTGATCTAATTTTTGATTAATTTCCCAGGTCTAGTGCTGTTGATAATTACAGCACTTGCAGTTGTTTGTTTACTGTGTGATTCCAGTAAAGCCCACGTCACAAACTTAATCAGGCAAATTAAAGCCAAAGATCATGTAATGATATGAATATATCAGATTCAGGCAGCGTCCACTCACTTGACCTTTCAGGGCTCCATCATTTCTGTGGGAGCTTGCCTGGATCTTACACCTGAGGGATTTCTTCCTTACTCTGAACCTTCGCCTGTATGTTGCAGAAACACCTCTGCAAGTGTTACATTTGAACAGATCAATACAATACACTTCCTACACATGTAAAGAATAAAAGTTCAGTCAGTTTGAATAAAGTATTATCAGAGTGTTAAGCTATCAGGGCCTACTTTCTGTCAGAATGTGCTCAAGGATTGCATGCTGCCATTTTGGTGTAAGTAATGCTTAATTATTTCATGTGAGACTGAAGAAATTTTCCAGCTTAAGCTCCTGAACAAACAAAGCAATCAAAACTATCACTTTTCTGAGGAAAGTATTTGTGGAGAATTTTAATGATGTGGAAAAGATTTAAGCATTGGACGTGGTTAAAGCTATACCCACATTCTGGTAATTGCCTGGACTGCTAAGTAGAACCAGATAATTATAAAAATCATGTCACTCTCCCTCAGATTCATCCCTGAGAATGGGATTTGATGAGCCCCCACGACACACATACATCTCACTTCCAGATTGCATCGCTCCAGTGCTTTGACAAGTGAGAAATGGCAGTAGCTGAAGGAATAACTTGTCAGGAATTGTTCCCTCAAAAAAAAAATTGTCACATTTTCAGCTCTCCTTCTGTCGTCTGTTGTTTCCTCAAGGGATTGCCTCTCCTGTCTGTCCTTTGTCTTTTAGATGAATTAGAGGGTCTTTGTCTATTATGATGGTGGAAGTCTGTGAAAGATAGTCAGTTTTGGTTGATGAGGACAACGCTGCTTTGTTCAGTTTCACCAGTGAGAGAGTTTGAGGGAAGATGTTACCACTATCTTGCCAAGAGAACGTAGTCAAGGTATGAGAGAAATCAGAGCTTTTCTGAGTAGGTTTTGGTAGCAGAGCTGTAGAAATGATGGAAGAGCTTTCATTTCATATCACAAGGAATCAGCATACTTCCTCCCAGCAGCTACTCCCATACACCCTCTACTTCCTACCTTTTTACCTGTCATACTTTATTTCATTCTAAAGGGGTCTGTGCTATTTTAAATACCAACACCCATCCAGATTGTTACCATATGGAATATTTTTTCCTCCTGCTGGAAGGCTGTGTTTTGGGGTGGACCTACTTTTTTATTAAGTTTATCTTTGCCCTGCATCAGTGAAGGAAAATGATTGTATTCAGATGAAATCTTATCTTTCTTTCACATCTTTTCAACTCACTACCTGTCCTCCAGCCTCATACTTTGAAGAAGAAGCCCACTTTGAATACGCCTTCCCTCCAACCTGGGTGAAGGAAGGTAACAGCCTCACCCTGCAGTGTACCTTCACCTCAGCCCTGCCGCCCTCTCAGCAGGATGTCAGCTGGTTCAGAGATGGTAAGAGCTATTAAAGATGAGCAATATGAGCCAGCTGTGTTTGCGCTTTAGGTGATGGCCAGTTCATGTTTGTCATTCTCCAGGCATACTGCTGCTTCAGTCCAACTCTGTGGACATTAAGACTGTTGACAACATGACCTTGATCACTTTAAAGACTGCACACAAGGAGCATGAAGGTTTTTACACTGTACGACTGAAGACCATTGATGGATTGAAGGAGCACAGCGCTTATGTCTATGTCCAAGGTGAGAGACTGTATGAAAGCGTTTTTCCCTACATGAATCATGCAGATCCTTCCTTATACCATATTTTACCTTTGTGAGGTATATTTTACTGATTTAAGTGTATGTATTGATGTATGCATATATTAGGAGATGGGGAACTTGAAAATATTTTGCATATTTGTCACACTTCAGCATTTGAGATCAACAAACAACTTTTCATTATAGACCAAGATTACATGAGTAATAAAAGATGCAGTTTTTATGTGATTGTTTCATTTAGTAAAGGAAAAACACCATCCAACCCTTCCTGGCCCTATTTCAAAAATGGAATTGCACCCCTTGTTGAATCATGAATTAACTGTAATGTATCACATTTTTGGCTAAAAGATTTCAAAAAGCAACACATCATGCTGCCATCTTAAGAAATTCAACAACAGATAAGAAACAAAGCTGTTTTTAAGACTTTGGGAGTCCAGCGACCCAACGTGAGAGCCATTTTCCACAAATGAAGAAAACTTTTAACAGTGATGAACCTTCCAAGGAATGGCCAGCCTACAAAAATACAACAAGAGTGCACCCTGGAGGTCACAAAAGAACCCAGAACAACATCTTAAGACCTGCAGGCCTCACTTGACTCAGTTAAGGTCAGTGTAGTGTTCATGATTCAACAATGAGAAAGAGATGTGGAACAACACAACCATAGGAGAGCTCCAAGGTCAAAACCACTGCTAACTAAAAAGGTCACAGACTTGTCTCACATTTGCCAGAAAAACCTCTTGATGACCTCCAAGACTTGTGAGAAAATATTCTGTCTACTGACAAGACAAAAGTTGAACTTTTGGAAGGTGTGCATCCTGTTGGATCAGGAGTTGAACTTACACAGCATTTCAAAAAAAGAACATCATACCAACAGTCAAACATGGTGGTGGTAGTGTGATGCTGTGGGGCTGCTTTGCCACCCTAGGACCTGGACAACTTGCAGTAATTGATAGAACCATGAATTCTGCTCTCTACCAGGAAATCCTGAAGAAGAATGTCCAGCCATCAGTTTGTGACCTCAAGCTCAAGCACACTTGGGTTATGCAGCAGGACAGTGATCTGAAACACACCAGCAGGTGCACCTATGAATGACTTAAAAACTCAAAATAAATGTTTTTGGAGTGGCCTATTCAAAGCCTGGAATTAAATCCAATTAAGATGTCATGGCATGACCTTAAACAGGCCTTTCATGCTGAAAAAGCCTAATTTTTGGCTGAATTAAAATATTTCTGCAAAGAAGAGAGGGGCAAAATCTCCTTCCCCATGTTTATTGAGTCCAGAGGAAGTTTATGTTTTAATGAGGCTTTTACTAACAGGGAAAACCCCTTCTTGGGGTGCAGGTTCTACCCAGTTGGTAGCTGAGATGCCCTATGTTGTCCTTGTCACACTGGTCAAAGATTTTACCTCCTGGTACTTCATATTCCAAATATTAACAGTCTTAACTGCAGTATTTGGTAAACTTTAAATGAAATTGAGCTTGTATATGGTGCCTTTCTTGTTGTTTGATTACTTAAAGCACTTTTACACTGTAGGCCATACTCATTCACACACTGATGGCAGAGGTTGCTGTGGAGAATATCCCATCAGTGTTAGATAATCCCATTCAAATGCACCCATGCCTACACACACCACCGATGGAGCACTGGGAGCAAATAGGGGTTAAGTGTCTTGCCCAAAGGGCACAAAAACATGTTACTGTTGGAGCTGAGATCAAACTCAACATCTTTGGATTGCAAGATGACTGACTCTACTTACTGAGCCACAGTTGCCCCAATTGGATACCTGTCTCAGTAGGTATCCAGCTGCTGGACTACAGTGGTGGGTCAAGAAGAAGAGCTGTGGTGTTTTCTGTGGTATTATGATTTGTAGAAATGCCTAAAGGAGGTCTGACCATAAGGCCTTGTGACCTTAACCTTGGAGCTATGACCTCCAAAATTTAATCAGTTCATATTTGAGTCAGAGTGTGCAACGTTTGAAGAAAGTTTGTCAAAGCAATCTTGCGATATTGCATTCAAAAGAATGGCCCAGGTGGACAGAAAGACAGGTGGACAGAAAACATAGTGCCTGTAGCCTCAGCTGTGTCCAGCGTGGAGATTTTCAATAAAAAACTCTTCTTGTTCTGACTTTCACATTTAGATATAGTTTAGATTGTAGCAGTTTTGCAAAACATTCTTATCAAGAGCTCCATTTACCATCTTTTAACTGTGCATTTGACCATTTCCTAGTCTGTGTTGCTTGATGGATTCTGCTTAGTTGAAATGAAGACCAGCGTTTTGCTCTCATTTCACTTTTACAACTCTCTCTAATGGCCAACCAAAGTACATCTGAAGTGACATGTTTTATTCTGAAATGAGCTTTTTAGTCTTTTCAGATAACACTTAGAAGTGACCTCCCATGACAAAGCGCCAGTGCTTTTGTAGATGGAATCATCATTTGTTGTCCCCAGCTGGATGAACAGTGTTTTGACTGAAACCTTCACTCATAACACAATTTGTATTCTCCAGATTTTGGCTCTGCTTTCATTTCCTGTCAGCAAACTAGGCTGAGTCATACAGGCAAAAATTGCACCATCCATCAAATTGCTCCCGCTGTAGAGCGCTTGTTAACTTTTTCAGTAAAACTTTATATATTCTTCACAGACTGCTCTTTTCTCTCCCACATTGTTTGCAGCATGTAAATAAAGTGGAGAACAACTCCCACTTGACTCATCAAAGATTTGAAATGTGTCTGGACAGATCTGCTGGAAGGATTGGCTCGAGTGTGTTTCAGTCTAATACCAGTGCTTACTCATGGATTCACTGCATTTTAACTGCCACAGTCACAGTATTATGTGCACTGAATCATTCATGAACTTTGAGTGCACTTACAACCAAAAATAAATAAACACCCGTTTATGACAACACTGAAATGCAAAATGAATCTTCCTGCAAAGCTTCCATAAAATCTTACCTCGGGTGTCTTTCTCTTAATAAGACGCTTGGTCACAGCCAGAGCTGGAGGTACTAATTAGTGAATCAGCAAACTTCCCTGAGTATGGATTTTCTCCTTCATTCAGCAGTCTTGTATTTGCATCACAAATAGGCAGCACAGCAACACAAAAAACAAATGACAGTGAAGGAGGAACAGGAGGACTGGACAGTAAAAATGCAAATTTTAAAACTGGAAAAGAGATTTTGATGTTAGCTTAAGTCTTTTGTTGAAAAAATATTCCTAGCCTCAAGAAAGGTTTGGCAACATGTCATATCGAATCATTTCAATCTGCTTAGCATAATTTCATCACTCCTTTTCCTCCCATTGCTGCATCTCATTACATTCACTAGCTGCGATTGTATTATGAATGTATTCAGTAACGTGTTAATCTGCCTCTACTGACAGATTTAGCTATGGGTTGAATAATATTAGGATGTCACAAGCTGGAAGACCTTAAATACTTCCTCTATGAAAGTTTCCCATACTTCTTCGGTTCTCATTCTTCTGTCATCATTTCTTTTTCTCTTCCTTTCAGGTTTCTCATCACTTTCCTGTTAGTATCTAGGTCCTCATAGCCCTCTATGAAATTCTAGCTCATTTTCATTTCCTTGCATTTTCTTTGGTACTTGACATTTTCCTGGAGGAGTATTTTTCTTTGGCAACCGTTTCTTCTTTCTTCCCCAGAATGTTTTACCTCAATATCTGACATATCACACATTATGCTACAGATGCTTCTGCTGCAGTGCTGGGAGGCCCCGCCTCCCCTCTGGCCGTTCAGGTATCTGACGTCAACAAGGATTATGTCTTCCTTACCTGGCAACCACCCAGTGCTGATGGATCCTCACCGGTCCAAGGATATTACATAGAGAGGTGAGAACCAGCCTTCAAATAAGTAATAGTAAATGTTAAGTATGTAGTTGTTTTAATATCAAGGACAGATTGTTCATTTTTTGTTAATGTTTATTTTATTAAAGAGATTTTATTAATCAATTTTGAAACATGTGCATTGTTTCCCATTAAATACCTAGACTGCCATAGTCCAGTTGGCCCTGCTAATGTTACATTTTCATATGATACTGAACGCATTTTTGCACTCTTCACATTATAAAGATCTTGTGCGTAGCGTTGCCATTACCTCATGGGAAAATCTATCTCCCCAGTTGGTCAGAATGAAGAACATTTAGCCGACTACTACTGCTATCAAGTCTTCTGAGTTCTGTGACTTAATTTCATTTTATCATATCATTAAAAAAAAACAAAAAAAATTAGTTCTCGCAAAAGTGGAAATAAGCTTAAGGCACATCAATATTGTGCAGCCACTTAAACCATAGTTCAGTACCTTCATTAACCTTGTAAAGCAGATGGATTTGCCCATTTCCATGTTTCTTACTGGCAAATCCATTTTGCAAGGCTCCCATTCGAACCATTTGGGCCCAGTTAGAAAATGACAGGACCAATCAGCATTGAGGGGCAGTACTTTCAGGTGTGGCAGAGTCATGATGTATGCAAGCAGCGAGAAGAGGCTACTCGTTGGTAGCGGCGCACCTCGGTTTGGGGCTACAACAGCACATGTTTTGATGCTCTGATTGACCCGCAAACATGTGACAGACAGAACTTTCATCCAATCACCCTCTGAGTGTTTTTTTCAAAGGCTTTGTCCTTTCCCAAACGTCATCTATGGAAGGATGTGTGAAACACATCCATCTAGCGTTTCAGGTTATACCTTTATCTGTTAAGCAAAGAAAGTTTCCTGCACTGGGAGTAGCATGCCCTCATAACACTGGCTTCAGCTGCTGCAGGACAGTTCTCCTCATCTGAACAGACTTGCTTCGAAAAGTGCTCCTGAACTTAGTAGCAAACCCTGTTAGCTAGATATGACTTTTTGAAGTCCTTTTTAAAATCAGCTGAATACAAGTGAACTAGCTCACTTGATGAGTTGACAGTTATATTTTGATGGTCAAGGCTAGCTCAGTAAAATGTCTACCAATAAATGTAAATAAAATGTTATGAGGTGTTCATATGTGACATCAAGAAAAAGAAAATTTAGTTTTTTGATGATAAAGGAATAAATATTGTTGTGAAGATAAAAAATGTGTTTGTTCAACCATGTAAAATAGGATTTTCTCAAGCTCTACAGAGCTTATACCACTCTGTTTAAAATGTATTGTCATTTCATTTTTTCACCAAACAATAGAAAAGTATCAGTAGTAGTATTAATAAGGACTTGAGTCAATAAGTATCATTAAGGGGATCAGTATTTTAGCCTGACACCAGATAGACTGTTTCATATATCCTTAGATATCCATATATTTATTTTACATTTCTCTGGGAAAGCTCCCAGTGTTTGAATAGGGAAGGCCTTTTCAAAAAATGTTTGGAAGGTGAGTGGATGAACATTCTGTCCATCACATTAATTATGGGCCAACTGGATCGACAAGACAAAATGAAGTAGGAGACAAGCACAGCTCAGGAAGTAACCTGAGCTCAACAGACTAGCGCTGCTGTAGTTCAAGAACGATGGAGCTTTTTTGTGGAAAAACTTGTGCCGAGACAGGTCAGTAGAAGTGAAAAAAACATCTTCTCTGCCAAGAAAAGCTTTTAATCTCCAATTCTGATAAACTGCTACTGTGCTATTGCAACATCTGAGCTAAATGATACATCTTCAGCAACCATTGCTGCCAGCTCCCAGCACAACTAAACCCTGCCTGTAGCCACCACCTTGTTACCCTGAGGACAGACACAAAATCTGGCCAATCCATCTGCTTTGCTATCAATATGTATGAAAATGAAGGCTCCCAATTCCAAAGTAGGATAGCAGTTACTTCAGTAAGTTGGTAAAATGAACTGATAGATCGAATGAGAACAAAGTTCGTTTTTGATTTTAAAAACATAATGAAAGCAGTGTTAGTCCATATGTTTTGTCATGTAGTAAATAATTCAGTGTTTGCTTTGATATTTATGCCTTGGAAGTGTTTCTTTTTGTTTATTTGTTGTTATTGTATGTTATTCTTTAACATATTTATATGTTTTGTTCACTTATTGCTTGTTTTTCGAAGTTTTAAGAGTGTTAAAGTTTGAAAAATGCATGCAATGCGGCTTTAGTAATTGTGTTTTTAATAATCGTGATCTCAGTGTCAATCAAAATAATCATGATTATGATTTGTGAAGTTATCCAGCAGCCCTACTAAGTAATACTACTGACAATAAGCTATAATCAATCATTTATGCTACATGCAAACAATTGTTTCTTGAACAAGACTAAATACCGTACCATTTTATGTGAAATAATCCAAAAGGATGCTATGCACTGAAGGATTTTTTTGGGGGGTAACTTATCCTCCTCTTTGCATGTGTCTATTTCTGGCCTTTAATGTGTAAGAAAACAATGTGATGCAAGGAAACACAAAAAGTGAACTGAGAACGACCCTGAGAGTCAAGTGAGTGAGAAAGGTCAGGGAGTCTCAGGACATCTAGTGGATGGAAGGAGAACGGCAGTGCAGGACCTGGAAAGGGAGATTTATGACCAAGGGGAAAGACAGAATATAGAATGATGAAAAACAAGACTGGAACAGACACTTTGACAAAGTAAGTGTTCAGAAAAAAAGAGCCCTTCATTATTTATAACTGATTTAAATATTACTTGACACATAAAATTTGAGTTTAAAGATTTTAAAGCCTTGGTTTCGTCACTGCATTTTGCCTTTCCATTGCTAGACTTATTCAGACAAAGACTGGATGACTCGTGAAAATCAAAACTGTTATTTTTAAAGAAGGCTCATCCTTTCAATCATTTGTAACAAAAATCAACAACAGATCCACAGGCATACATTTATTATGGGCAGAAAAAATGGAGGTGGCAGTGACCAACAGCAGTGTTACATCCTTTTGGCAGAGCACACATGAGATGGATGGTATACACGGTAATTATCAGCCCTCAACAGTTTGTTAACATCAGAGTCAAAGACTCCCAGAGGAGAACAGGTGCTGCACTTATCACCAACACCGATCAATCACGATCATCCTGTTTATGTGAATGTTTATTTCTGTGTGTGTGTTTGTAGAGAGGGAGAGAGAGTTTTTACTGCATTAGTTTGTGCATTTTTCTTTTTTTTAGAAATGAAAATGTGTTGTGTTTTTGTGTTCTTTCATACTTTATTCCAGACTGTTGCTGCAGCTCAAGATGTTATTGGTTATTGGGTGTGGAAAGAAAAATGTAGCATACTTCCCAGTTCCCTAGCAACATCCTTATGGTTGGAAAATGGCTCTCTTTTCTCTTTTGTTTTGTTTGTAAGTGGATTCAGTTTGTTATTGATGTTGTATAATATGAGCATGCATTCTACTTGAAAAATCTGTTTGTATTGTGTTTGGGGGACCATTATTTTCACATGATGGTCTCTGGTCATGAAAATGGGTCTTGGTGGGGTGTTTACTGACACAGATGTACTGTTGTGCAGGCTAAAATTGTTTGCAGTTGTTCTTATAATGTTACGCCCTGCAGAGTGCACACAATGTGGCTCAAACAGTTTGTTCTTTGTTTACCTCTCATTCAATGGTCTTTCTTTTCTTCTGCCTTCTTCCTCTTCTCTCTCGCTCTCTTAGATGTGAAGTTGGTCAGGGTGAATGGGTGCGCTGCAATAAACACATTCAGAAGAAGTGCCATTATCCAGTGTTTGGACTAAAGGAAGGGACTCTGTACCAGTTCAGAGTTCGTGCTGTAAACCAGGCAGGAGCAGGTCGACCTTCCATGGCCACTGAGCCCGTCCTCACCACAGACCCCCTGCAACACACCAGGACAATGGGTAAAACAAAAAACACTGTCTTCATTTTAAATGTCTAACATAAATTTGTTGTAAACACAAAATGTATTCAAACATCGGTGCTCTCCTGCTCTTTTTGGTTTCTTTGTGGTTTTAGAGCAAAAACTAAACACCACCGAAGTTACTGATGTGATTAGAACTGAAAATTAAGCACAGATTTGGTGCTGAATCGATATGCTGATCATGAACTCTTGTTGAGAAACCTGGAAATTAATGCAGAATCATACAGTAACCATGGTAATGTATCCATGTGACTATATGAAAATTTGGATTTTTTCCTGACAGCTGATGAAAGACAGAGGTATGCTGAGCCTTTGCCCTGTAATCTGCGCGACTGAATAAGAGGGTCCTTGTTTAAAACAGAATGAAATCAAACAAAGTAATCACTCACTTATGATCAAAAATGTGTGTGAGCAGTGCCAGTTGTAGGTTTTTTTAGAACACAATGATTTGTTTTTGAATATAAATTTAAAGTATTTTTAAGCTGTTGACTGACTGCTCATGCACGGCCTTAGCCAAGTGACATTTCAGTAAAAGAGACATGGTGGTGGCAACAAGAAGCTCTTACTTCTGTAGGAGCAACAAAGAATCTTAGTTTAGTCTTTTGGTGATTAAAGGATGAACCCATAAACAGTGTACAGCCATTTTAGAGGGTACTTTTTTTCTGAAAGGAGTCAATAATAATCTCTGTACACTTTTTGTATACAAATTTTATTTGTGACCAAAAATGTCCCATTAGTACACAATTTTGATCCTCTAGCCATTGTGGTAAAAACATGCATTGTATGATATCAGGCTTTCATTCTGGAGTCATTGCCTCAAATTAGCAGTTTTTCCTTTTCGTTTCCAAATGTTAGCTTTTTTCTTCACTTTTTGCAGGAGGAAATATTGCATACTAATTTTACCTGGTCTCCCATAGGGTAACATTTGCAACAACTTCAAATCTTGATACTTCAAAAAATAATAATACATAAAAATTGAAGTTGTTTCTCATTATTAACATATTCAGGGCTGCAATAATCCCCCTCAAGGAAATCCAACTTGAATGATGTATATAAATAACATTTCATTTTTATTTTTTTACATTCCAAAAATTAGGGCTTCTTGCACCTAAACTGGCTATACTTAAACATTTTTTACGTGTAGTGTTATAGTGTACACTGGCATTTAAAGGGTTGAATTCCCAAAAATCAGTTGATATTTGATACTGATCAGGTCTTGATCTTGATTTTAAAAATAAACGCAAAAGAAGTTGGAAAAAAATATCTATATGTTTTATTTTATTGTTGTTGTTGTTTTTTGTTTGTTTAAGTTTGCCACCACGAACACCATGAGTGTAACAATTTATTTAACACCATTGAGGGTTAAATGTAATTCTCACCATTGCTTTTTTGTCCTACATGGACAGTGACAGGCTGACACCAGTCAGAGGTGCCACTTTTTTCAATCACACTCGCCCCCCCATCCCTAGAAACAATGTGGATAAACTTTATCTGTGGGATTCTCAAGTCCTCTGTGTTTCTCCGTAAAGAAATGTTCTGTTAATTTCTCTCTGTCTGTGAGAGTAAAAAGCATCATCAATAGTTTGGAAACTCATTCCTGGTGTCGCTTCACCTCAGCTGACTCTGGTTGCTGTGTTTGGCTTGCAAAGATATTAGCACTACAACTGAAAACAGATGAAGGTGTGTGGATGTTTATCTCACTTTCTGTAGCCTGAAGGTTCTGCAGTCGTTTCTGTAGCAGCTTCTTAATGGCATCCTGGAGAGTTTGTTCCCTGGAAGATAACCTAAAGATGTTTGGGTTTTCTTTAACTTTTTTACAGAGGGAATGAGACTAATGGAATGAAATGTAATGTATGGCACATTACTGAGTGTATGTGAAACTGTGAAATTGTGTGTTGGAGGGAGGACAGATGGGCTGTGGTCAGAAGCTGTGGATCATTAAACACAGATGAAGGACGGACAGAAGGTTGACTTGCCTCCAGCTTGTTCTCCATCCTTCCGTGTCTCTCTCTGTCACCTCTTTGTATCTCTGGCTCTCTTTCCTGTGGCTGCTCCTCTAACATTAACACTAATAGTGTTATCATGGGCTCTCATATTACTTAATTTCCCTGATTGTACTCCTTCTTTATTCCTCTTAACTGTCTTTTTCTCTCTCCATCTCCCCTTTTTTCTCAGTGGTCAAAGTAGACCAAGGAAGGAAGATCACCATTACAAAAGATGAGCTTGAAGGTGAGAATGCTATATTTTCCTGTCCAGATGTATAATTTTACCATAAAAATATGCCATTTGAACATTTTAACACTCCAGGCTTGTAGCTTAATGCATATGTGCTTTATATTTATCAACAAGCTGCAGTAATTGTATGGCTGAGGCAATGAGCATTTGTTCCATTTACAGAAGTGAAGAGAGAGAACAATCCCTGGCTGGTTCCTTATAAATGCACATAATGGCCTAAGGTAGAGTGAATGCCTATGGAGAGGGCTGATAACCTTGGAAATAAAACTCACAGATAAAGAGAAATAAAGGGAGAAGAGTAGGAGGCAACCAGAAAATAAATGTGGCAAAGACTGGCATTCATACTCTTTTATACACACTAGTCTGTGATGAGGGCTTCAGGCAGAGAGTTTAAGAAGAAATAGAGAAAAACATGCACTTTTCAGGTTTATTCCTCTTATTTAAGCAGCTTTCAATCAAGCCCTCTTGAATACACACACATTTTAAATGCTTTATTTGAAGTGATCAACTTGAACAAAATGATTCAAATATTTTAAAGGTTATGTTCATTGGCTCAGTGCATCTGGAGTCATTTTGTTTTACTGATCACAGCTCCAGTTTCAGTTTTAGTACCAGAGAAGTGTCCAAGCATGTACAATATATGTGTAAGAGGTCTGCATTACTTTTTGTGGTGATATCAGCTTTGTGCTGTAAAACACTGGAGTCAAATGAATCCACAAATATCAAGCTTTTTCTGTTTGAAGATGAGGGATGCACAAAGCACTGGTGGCTATTTTTGGAAATAAAACCAAGATTTTAAAGGTGACATATAATGAAAAAAACACTTCTAAGTATTTTTGCTAGGGCTAAACACTTTTGAAAAATGGTGAATTGTGATTATTTTATCTTATACAGCAATTTTGATATTATTTATGGTATGAAAGATTGACGGTTTGTACATCAGCATTCTTTTTTTAATTGAAAGAATTAAATGATTTATAAACTTTATAAATAGGATTGATGAGTATGATGTTTTTGCACTTTCTGCACAAAGATAATTTATTCTTACACCTGTGTATAAAATGTGCACAAGTACACCTCTACAGCAAAAAAAAAACAACTTAAAATGGTACTTAATGGATCTTTGACATGTATTTTACCTCAAAGAGACACTGCACCTCCTGAGATTTAAAAATTGCAGAAGGTCTTATTGCAATTCCAATGGAATATTGATTAGTTGCTCAGCTCTAATTTTTGCACATGTACTTGGGTATTCGGAGTTGAGGTTAGATCCTCTGCCCAAGACCAACCCAGTGTGACCAGAACCAAGTTGGACCATGATCTCTCTGCCCTCAGATCCATGCTGGGATAGGCTTGATGGGAGTCAAAGACATCAAGTCAGAAATACCAGCTTTACTATATTTTTACTAAATATATATATTTTTTTCTTTTTTTATGGGAGTAACTTAGGAACAGCTCCCTCGGTGCAGACCCACAGCACAAATTACAAGAAGCAAAGTCCTTTACATTAAAACTTTGAACAACAATGTGTGATGGATATGTATCACCAAGTCTTTCTTGCTGTCCCGGTATTCCTTCTTCAGTTTCTTGAGTTAAATAATTATTTGGTCTGTCGCTCAGGTGAACCCAGCCTTCACTATCTTTTCTGCAAGTTCAGCACATAACCTCCCCTCCTTGTACTCTCCAGCTTCACCTGGAAATCTATTGATGCAGACATCACAACCAAACATTTTGTTTCCTCTTTTTGACCTCTTTTTCTCCTTTTTCGGCTCTTCTTCACAACTTAGAATGTGATACGCCCACAAATGATGTCACAGTTCCCAAGAAAGAGCTAACCATGTTTGGTTCCAGCTGAGAACCGACTTAGAACCCACTGTGTTTTGGTTTGAACGCTCTAGTCCAGGGACATCAAACTCAATCACAGCAGGGGCCGGATTCTGGAGTTAGGTCTAACCTGAGGGCCTAACAGTGTCAACATTTAACCATAACTATCAATCTCATTTTCACCAGCAATAAAATATGAAAAAACAGCACTGATGATAAATCATTTGGAAATTCAAAAAGTAAAAATGATAAGTTTAAAGGCTCAAATCTGTGATAAAAAATTCCAATTTCTGATTCCAAAAGATCAGAACACAACATTAAAAATAGAAAAATAATGTTTTTAAAGAGCAAATGTATGAGGAGAAAGTTGAAATCATGAGTTTAAAAGTCAAAATATGACTTAAAATTTAAAATTGTGAGTCTGATTGGTCCAAGTATTGGATTAAAAAGCCAAAAACTAGGAGCTGAAAATGTCAAATTATGAGTTAGAATTCAAAATGATGACTTAAAAGTAAAAAATGTCACCTTAAATCCAAATTGGGAGTGTAAAAGCTCAAAATATGATATAAAAAGTAAAAATTATTCATTCAAAATGTCAAAATATGAGGAAAAAATTGAAATCATGTTTTTAAAAGTCAAAATAAGGGACTAAAAATCCAAAGTAAGGAGTTGAAATGGTCAAAATATGACTTAAAATTTAAAATTGGGAATGTAAAAGATAGAGATGTGATAAAGTCCTAATTATGAGTTGAAAAGGTCAAAGTATGAAATGAAAAGTCAAATCATAAGTTTGAGTCATAATCCTGAGATGAAAAATTGAAAATATGAAGTAAAACACCAATTATTCCGATTTTTATGGCTTAACACGGATATTTTAAATAATCAAGTTGAAGACTGCATTATTATACTGGAGGAAATCTGCAGACCTCATACTGGTGGGCCAATTATAATACAAACATGATATGATCTTGCAGGCCGGATATAATCGTTCCACGGGCCGGATTTGGCCCCCGGGCCTTGAGTTTGACACCTGTGCTCTAGCTGATTCAAAATTAGGTTCAGAAACTGGACCTGGCACAGTGCCCTGCCAGTCTGAGAGGCATATCTGTGGGCTATGTAGGGCACTGGTTCTCAGCTGGTGCAGTCATAGGACCCACATCACCTCTATGAATTGAAACTGTGATCCAAATTTCAAACATTTGTCAACTGCAAAAACTATTACAAGTAGCAGAAAATGACTAAACAAAGAGACTTGACATTGTGTTTGATTCTGTTTGCCATGAAAACCAAAATTTTTGGTTTTCTAAAGGTCTTACAAAAACTAGACATCATAGAAATAACATCTTTCTTCAAAGTTCTTCTACCCAAGAGAGCAAGATTAATAGGTCAAGATCTCAAGAAAACAACAAGAATTTACTCCGTCACATCTGCCTGAGGCTAAGTACATCCTAGATTTTTTTTCCAGGCCCCAATATAGACCAAATGAAAACTCTGCTACCCTCTTTGAGACTTGACCCACCTGTTGAGAACCACTGACATAGGGTATAACAATGCTCATTCAGGATTCTGACACCTCTGCAGAATGGCATATTCACCAAATACTGACTATTGTGATTTCAGACACAACCAGTGACATTGTTGTTTGAAATTTAAATGCAAATTGTTTGCAGGGTCTTTTTTGCTTAATTTTGATAGGACAGGTGAAACATGAAACATGCAATAAACATGTCCTGAAACCAGGAATTAATCCCTTGTTCAGTGCGTTCAGGACTATAGCCCTAGCATATGGCTGCCTGAACTACCAACTAAGCCAAACCTGAAAAAAAATAGCTAGGAGTTCTATTCATTACAGATTTAAATAAATTCCTCATCCTTAGGATCAAACATTAGCACTTCAACCCTGCAGTCATGGTTTTATTTTGGTTACAATACAATAGATTACAGCACTACAACACTGAAAACCGTCTCCTTCTTATAAACAGCAGACACATCGGCACATACTGCTCCTGCCTGATCAGCATCTCTCATTGTTATGCTCTCTCTTTGGTCTGGAGTTCCTCTCTGATCCACAGTGCAGCTCTGCTACTCTTCAGGGGACACAGAGAGACAGACAGAGACAGAACCTGAAGACTTTTGTCGAAATCAGAACACTTCTGTCGTCCTTGAGTCGCTCAGAGTATCATTGAAAGTGTGCTGGTGTAAGCTATTTGAATAAATCTCCTTTGTAATGTTTATGTATGAGGAGTGGAGGGGAAATTGGGGCTGAAAGGTAAAGCTTAACAATTGTGTTCTTGACTCCGATTCACCTCACAGAGGTGTGAAATTTCCTGATGCAAAGACTTTTAGTGAAAGGAGAATAGAAGGGGCAGTGTCTGGGTAAGCATTTTTTGGAATCGATGTTCATTTTCCTTGACCTTTTTTCTAACATCCTCCTCTCCTTACACCTCTCTTGCTGCTGCAGGTCAGGTCAAAGCTCCCTTCCCTCCCACAGATGTGCACGCCTGCGAGGTGAGTGACACCTACGTGGTGCTGAGCTGGACTGAGCCTGACCCCAGAGGCAGAGAGCCGCTCACCTTCTACGTGGAGCGGGTCAGTCTTTACTCCCACACGCACAGACACACAAATGTTTATAACAGAATAATTATGGGATTCTCGGTCAGCAGTTTTCCCCTTGCTCGTCACCTTAACCTTTTCTTTAAAACACCACGGTCAAGGTTTAGCAAATAAGCTACAAATCAGTGCTGCTGACTGTTTTCAGACAAGAACTGCAAGTTTTCAGATTGGTGTCTCACCTTTGAGGCAGACTGTAGATTGAGATCGTGCCAGCGCAGAAACAAATCCACTTACACACTTGAGACTGGCATAAGAAGGCAATCCATCACATTTATTCAATATTTCGGGGTAAAAGTTTTATTGTTCTATAAGAATCATAAGGTTAAGGACTGTATGGAGGGGTTTAAAGCAGCAGTACTCATAAGGACTCTGACATATTTGAAGATTGGCTGCAAACTTTGAGAAACGTCATAAAAAGGCGATGATGAGTTGTCTGCAAAATCTCATATCATAAATCTGTGACATCTGAATGAACCAGTAGGGTTTTTCTTTAACATTAAACAAGTTCGAGGCTGTCTTTTTCAAAATTGAGCAGCAGCCTAATCTTTTTTAAGGCTCATCTTAGTCACTGAGGTAATGTGCTATCTGCAGAGAGGGGGATTGTAGTCGTCGCTTTGGTTTGTCGGGGGAAAGAGTTTTGTCGTTCCAAAAACCTTCCTTGGTTAAACATGGACCATTTTATTTTTATTTTTTTAAGAGTTATTTTTGGGCCTTGTCATGCCTTTATTTGATAGAGAAAGGACAGTGGATAGACTTGGAAGCAGGGAAAAGGGTGGGGAGTGACATGGGGCAAAGGGCCACAGGCCGGACTCGAACCCGGGGCGCCCATGTACATGGGTAGCGCCTTAAACCACTCAACCATCTGCGCTCCAAACATGGACCAATTTAAACACTGACATAGCATATACCAAATGCATCCTCACTAAGGAGGTAACTACCAGGTAAAACCCATGTAAACATATTGTTGAGTAAAGGTGGAACAGTTCATAAGTGTTGAATCTTATGCTGTTACCATACATCACATTGTTTTCTGGTACAGAGATTTATCAGGAGTGAGCCGTCTCACATCCATACTATCTTTGCTGAGAGTTGAATGCAAGTCAGTGACCGTGAAGTGACAGGAAAACAAAACACAGCACAGTGGTAGCAGCTAATGAAACTCCATGGCCTAAAACTTCTAAACCATGGGAGCATTTTTACCCTGAACACTGCAAATAAAAGCCACTCAAGACAGCCTGGCCGTAGACATCCAACATGCATAAGTACATGCACGTTGCCTACAATGATTTTTTTTAACATTAAAATCATTATAGATGAACGTTAAATTATGTTTTGAGAGAGAAAAGAGACCTGTAAAAGTGTGGACATATTCCAGCCTCACGCTGCATTGAGTTCCCAAAATGCTTTGCATGCGGCTCCCATCCACTGAAAGCACAAGCTGGAATTTGTTGGCACTTTTAAAACAGGTTTTCTCTATCAATACATAAAATTCATCCATGAAAAAGAAATGCTGGTTTATTGCTTAGTACCTTTATCTTATGGAGCTCAGTTTTCATGAAAAGACACCTCAATTAAAAAAAGCACAACACTTCGTAGCGTAGCCTAGCACCATTGAAAGAGAGATTTAACAGTTCTGGGATTGCCTCTTATACATCGTCGATTGGGTGCATTCAGTGGGGCCGACTATAGAATTAAAAAAAAAAAAAGAAAAGAGATGTCTTGGTGCGCATGAGTCCAACTGTGCACACCTTTATAAATGTCTGAAGTCTACAGCCATGTACCTCTCAGCTAGGGCTGGACAGTTAATTGAAAATTAGATTAAATCACAATTATGGCTGCAATTTTCAAATTGCAGAAGGTGCAATATTTCTTTAACAAGAACGTTTCTATCAAAACACAATTTAATTTTTTTTTTTGCAGCAGAGTTGTAATGCATTACATATCATGCAATCATTCAAGTGCCATTTTTTTAGAATAGTCTACAAAAGATTCTTTCTTCACTTTTTTCTTATTAAATATATGAATGAAATAAAAATGATCACTCCCTTCAATACAACAATTCATATCCAATTTGCAATATGAGTCAAAATCATCACAAATAGATATATTTTTAAAATTGTTCAGACCTTTTTCAATCTAATATCGTGTTGATTGCTTTATAGAATACATAAGATCAGTAACTCAAGGAATAATCACATATCACATCGCAATTGCAATACTGGGGAAAAACACTGCAATTATATTATTTTCCCAAAACATCCAGCCCTACTATCAACTTATAAGGGAGACTTCTTTGTTTGGTGCCGCGCTTATCTTCTAGGATAACCTCGTCACTTTAACTTGTCAGCGGCAAGCATTAAGCAAAGCCGGGCTTGACTCTTGAGGAGTTGGTTTTGCTCATTGTTGCATGAACGGCTTAACATTAACATTCATCCTTTTAATCTTCTCACACGCAGTCAGACCTCTAGTCTCTCTCCTTACTTGCTTTACCACCTACACCTAGGATCATAAATTGTAGCACTCAGTTGGTCACAAACTGAGCTATGCCTCTCAAAAAATTACCTGTGAGATTTGTAGAGTGGCACGTTAGACGCCTCTATTCTAAAAGAGAATTTGACATTTATCTTACAGTTCAAAGTTACCTCCATTAAGGGATTTTTCTCATTTACATCTTCAGTCTCTCAACTAGCCTTTCCTATGAAACACTGTTTTTCTCCCTCTTTCTGGAATCATCTTTCTCTCCTTTATTTCTTCCATTCTTATAATAGACAGTGGAGCAAACTCTTATCATGCTAATATTTAACTTGTATGTGACTTTATTATCAAATATATTAAGTGAATGTATTGATAACATGACCAGACTACAGAACCTACATTGTCCCTTGTTATATTTAAAGCCACAACAGAAATATTGCTTGAATGTTGTTTTTTCTTTTTTTTCATGGCATATTCCCTCAGTAAGAGCCATTAAGTTATGGAGCCAAGCAGAATCTGATCAGTTGACTAATTTATCCAGCAACTACTCAACTGTTAAACAAATCGCTAGTTGTATCGGTATTTTTGAGTAATGATTTTCTTTAATTAAAAAAAACAAAAAAAAAAAAAAGGGGGGGGGTTAAGTCAAACTCACTCTGGGTTTTTTATTTTCAGCCATGTGTTCACACTGATGGGGCAGCACATCCTTCAGCTTTCTATTTACCTCAGAGGCTCAAACATGATTCATATGAGGAGATAATTCAAGGAGTACCTACAAACTTCCAGTTGGGAGAAAAAACATTGGTCCAAAATAATTAAAAGGAATAAGAACCAGCCCTGCCAGCCTGTGGCTTCTTTCCTGCATGTCATTCCCCTCTCTTTCTGCAGCACTCCAAAGTAAATCCAAACACAATACATTCATAGTTTGTTTTTTTTTAAGCATTTTTCACATCTTTGTTTTTTGTTAAAAGCAACTTCAGTGCACTGTTCTGAACAATTCCAGTAACAGTAGGCTTCTGTTTTCTGCAAAAATCTCTCCTATAGTAACTCTGTGGAAGCACAAGACAACAGAACAACAGACACATAGAAAACAGATGTTTCCCTCAGGAGTAGGTGGAGAGTTATCGGAGCCAAAAGGATGGACTACAACTTTTCAAGAGGACAAAATGAATTAAACACAGGATGCCGTTTCCCCCACTATTCCCTGAAGGAGGTGATGAGGGAGCGATGAATGCCCTCACTGTGGTGCTTCCTGCTTATAAAGTCAAACCATTCTTACACTCTCATAAGACGTAAAAACATAAAAACACAAAGCACCATTGTAATTAGTAATTCCAACACATCCAGTGAGTGCAAGAAATGATGTTCTTGCATCATCACTTCCTTCACTTGCATGTTGGGTTTGTTCAGTGTAGCGCTGGAACATGAGCCAAATAAACAGCTGGCTCCTGACCGCAGCGATAATCAAGCAGAGAGACTCTTCTCTCTCTGTGGTGTCAGTTTAAGTGTGAATTTGTGAAATCATTAAAAACCAAACAGACCTTAATGTTGCTCGTTCACGGCATGTGCTTCAGCATTGGGGGTTTGATTGTTTGGGATGCTGCCTTTTTCTAAAAAACTATTTGGATCTAAAGGGCTTTTTTTAAGACTAGTCTTGAGTCAGTTACACTTTTGACTTGTTTATCTGCGTATTTTGTTGAAAAAGTTTTGCCTTGACACTTCCGATTCCGAGTTGAAACGATCGCCAAAATAACAAAAGTTTTCCTCCAGCGTGTCAAAGTATTCTTTCCAACTATAAAAGAGCCCAGCTCTCCAATATTAACCCAGACAGCAGACAGCTTCTGGCTCCAATAATCTGAAACTTGCCACAGGAAACAGATTTTTATTGGATTTTAGTTACCAGAGTAATAAAACTGTCAGATCGGTCAAAGGCTTCTTAAATTACTTAAGTCGACTGCCTCACTTCTGCTAATATAACGAGGGAAACATTCAAATATTTCTTTCGCCTTTGAGCAAGCTTTTTATAATCACTCATCTCTTTCCTATGCCTCTTTCTGTTGTGAAGTTCTTCCTTAAACTGCAGGTTTCAGAAGGAAATAATGGTAACACAGAGGTGAAGTATATAAAATAGAGTATAGAGCACCATTAGCTTTGACAAAGAGGAAGAAATGATGTCCAGATGAGTCACTGGTCGGTTAATTTTTACATTTTTCATCTTTTTGGGCACTGTCTTAGAAAATTAGCCTCTCACTCTCTCTGCAGTAATATATCTGTATTTCTGCCTCTAAGTCATCACCGCCAATCTTTATTCCTTTTGCCCTTGTCTGTATGTTAAGTAGTTTGCTTTAAGACTGGCGAATCTTCAGTTAACCACAGAATAAGCGTGCAAATTTAAATGAAATAAGGGACTTTTTTAAAGAGTATTTGGCAGTCTCTGCAGCTCTTCACTCTTGTGCAAATTGAATACTCAAGCATATTTGAAGGACACTGAATAATGAGCTCATCCCTGAGATGAATAGCACTTCTGAAATTATCTTTGCATTTTTTTTCCTGCTGTTCTCGGATCAGTCCCTGGCAGGGAAAAGCAGCTGGGAGCTGGCCAGCCTGGACACGGTGGTAAACTCTCCCAGGTTCCCAGTGTTTGATCTGGTCAAGGGCAAGCAGTACTGCTTCAGAGTGCGCTCCATCAACAAGTACGGCGTCAGTGACCCCTCTGAGCCCAGTCAGCCCATCTCCTTGGGCAAACCACAAGGTGAGAAACTAGGATATGTACTCTACTGATTTATTACTCTGCCTGTTGTAAAGGTTAATTGGATTTTTGCTTCCTTTTACCACCACACTGTACCCACTGCACTTACACATGCACTCACAGATACTTTCATAGTGCAAAAGAAAACAGGTTTTATTTAATCTACTTGAATTATATTATTAGATTTTTTCTTTTGATCTGTTTGTATTGCTGCCAATTTAGGTCATTCTTACAGAGTCTGTCACTGAATACAGGTTCTTTTGCAGTGACATAAGGTAGTATTACCAGGCCCCAATGTAGGCTGTCAAGATCAGCCCTTGCAAGTGCATTCAGCTTGTCAGTATTCACAGATTTTGTATTTGTTGAACAGAGATTTAAGATTGTACAGCAACTGGCATGTTGTTCGAATATAAGCCTATGATATTCAAAGTTTACCTGCCACTTTTTCTAACACCGTGACAGAGATCACTTGGCCTGATCAGGGTCTATAAATGTGTGTGGGTATGTATTAAGGGGGAATCTATAGTTTGAGTTTGAAGGTCAATATTGTAATAATGTACTGCATCAATGATGAAGTCCCCTAAGCAGTCCTTAGTGCTTTTACATAAACAGAAATATGATCCATAAAATGTGCTGAAAGTTTCAAAATAAATATTATTTCAGCATAAAAACTGCATAGGTGAGGCCTCTTTTAGGCTAAATCAGCTTTTACAAAGAGCAAAAATTGACATTGGCTTTTCAGGGCTGCTATTGATACTAATTTTCAATAGTGCATGTGACCAAAAAAAAATGACTGAACTTGGCATTAGTTCATGCAGGATACAGAAGTCATACGCCCAGCTGTGATCAGCTGATGACCAGCTGATCCCAATTATCGCCTCTTAGTTCCCACAGCCAATCACAGCTCTTCCTCTCACCACGGCAGTCCATTTACTGTAAATATCACTTCCTCCTTACTAATCCTTGCTTGTAGTAATGCTGATGCACCACGCTGCTGGCAGTGTGGTGCATGAGCATGCTGCTTTACTAACCCAGGGAATGTCTTTTTTATGCAGAGCCATATCCACCAGGTAAAACTGTGTATCCATTTTGCAATAAACTGGCCAAATTATTGACCAACTGAAATATACATTTGTTATGACAAACCAAATGTACTTTATGTGACAAAAGGAAAATAAAAAACTTAGCACCATTTCTGTCAGCATTAAAAACTGCACAGAGCAACACTGGAGTAGCAGAAAACAGGAAGTGATGTCATATTTGTCACTGCCACTTGGGCTTGAATGCTGATTGGCTGGTAGTCAAGTGACATAAAGCAAGTCAGAAAGTTTTGTGGGCGGCACATTAGGTTAGACTGTAGGGAGTGAAAACAAAACCACAGGGAAAGACGCATCTTGCAGTGGAGCCAAAATAGCACACCTTTGAATTAATTATATTTGTCCAATTATAGGTAAAATAAAATGCTGGTACTAATAATTGGCTAAATGCCATCGATGATCGGCCAGGTCGATAATCAGTTACCCCTATCTTTTGCTCTAGCTGTTTGATAAATGCAGAGAAATAAAAGACTTATATTTATCTTTAAATGTTGTGGAATCTTTGCAAAAAGTGGCAAAAACTTAATTACTCAATATTAGTTAGTGCTAAACTTGTAACTGGATACAGTACTTGGGCCTGAGATAATTATCCACCAGGCACCAAACACAAGTAGATTTTTAGTTTGGCAGGTAAATCGCAGGGGGCTTTTTCACCAGATAGCAGGTAAATGTTTGTACCCAAACTGTCATGTATAATAAAAACGGTGCTGATTTTGGAGCCTGTCTGGTGAAGCTGGAATTCTTCATCTTGCTCCATAGCTGTCTGCATGTTGGAGTGTCGACAGGACATGCTAACACACACCAACATACTCTGTTTGGCACACGCACTCACAGGAACCCCAGCCACCATGCACCACTGTTTTCTTTAAGTGCCACTGAACAAAGCCAATCTAGGAAATTTTGATAATCAAGTTAAATCGTATTAGACTATGACAAAGAGCAGATCTTTATGGGCTAAAAGAGAAAGGATCTTGTTGTTAATCCATTTCTAAAGTTTTATTTTATTATTTTTATCGTCTTTTTTCTTCTTTTTTTTTTAATCTTGAGACCGTATTTCCTCTTTATTCTGGAAATTTCTACTTTTTCCCAATCATTTCAACTTTATTCAAGAAGTGCAAAAAAAATATTTTTTGTGATTTTTATTATTGACAAATGTAGTCTGTAGGGGTCAATCTATGGCCAGGCTTTGGAACTACTACCTTTACAAAAAAAAACGTAAGCAAAAGTTTAAAAAAAACAAAAGTGATTTCCTGAAACAATAAAAACTTTTGATTCATGTCTGAAAAACTCAGTTAGATCCACTGAAACACAATACCCTCTTAAGTCAAAAATACTTATTTAGGTATGTGTGTGACACAAAACACAACTTCTATTTGGACAGGTGAAATATGTACATCTACCCATCTCTGTAGATTATTAGATTTATTAAATTTACTAAATTTTAGTGCATGTAAAAGCCTATTGTTAGATTTAAAAATTAAAGTATTTTCAAATTCATTTCTGCCTTTCATTTTATTGTGCCATTATTTGAAATAAAGTTTAGCCGGCTGACTTTTCATGTTTTTCCCTCAGCTGTGCCCGCTCCTCCTCACTCCGTCCTGGCCTTCAGAGACACAGATACCTCAGTGCTGCTTCAGTGGCAGGAGCCCAAAGACAAAGATGACGTTCTTGGGTATTACCTGTACTACTGTGAGAATGGCAAAAATGACTGGCAGACCGTCAACAACAAGCCTATTACACAGACAAGGTAAGTGGGAATGCTGCGGGTTCAAGAGAAGAAGAAACCAAAGTTCAAGTGAAAATTTTAAATAGATAAAATCAGGTGATCTCATTAAGCTAAAAACACCTTACTTTTGTCTCTCCTCCACAGATTCATAGTCCATGGCCTAAAAACCAGAAGAGAGTATGTGTTCAGGGTGAAAGCTGTGAGCCGAGCAGGAAACAGCATCTACTCGGATGAGTCTCAACCCATCCTTGTCAAATCAGCCATTCGTAAGTTCCCCGTGTCAGCCAAGTCCAAGATGAATTACACAACACAAGTTAACTAGATTTTCAAAATTCTTTCGAGTGCTTCTGTGCTGAAATTGGAAAGTCATGGTTTATTTTAAAGTATAGTAATTTTTAGAGCCTCCTAACACTGACTTAAAGCTACAAGATATGACAGGATACAAAGACTAATTAAGCAACAGCTAGTGGCTCCATGACAACATTGTTAGACGGGATGTGCATGAAAGAATTCAGCTGGTCTGCATGGAGCATGGTTTTCAACCCAGTGAAGATCCTTGATATAAATTGGAAATCTACTCATTTGTCATGATTTTTGTGAAACATCAGTATTGGACTTTACAAATGCTTTTTGGGCTAAATGGAGGCAACTATGAATACACAGGGAAACACTTAAATATTAAGAAAGACACAAAAATAGGTTCCATTTTAGCTATAAAAGGGAGTGTGAGTGAAGCTTCAAAATTACGTGGAGATAGTGTACCCGTCTGCTAAGCTGTATAGCCTAGCTTTCCTGCAAAATTAACCAGCAAGTCTTCTCAAAGGGGCAACACACACTGATACCACTGGAGGCTGATGCCACTGCTGTTGCCAAGTACCTCATATGATCCAACTACAAAAATAACGAAACATCCCTTTAACGGCCATTAGCAAGCGGCTTTCAGATGCCCTTCGGCCATTGGTAGACAGCCATACCGCCCTACAAACAGATGTAAAACAATGGAAAAATGAATCAAGATAAATGCCGCATAAACTTTTTGCCTTTTTTTTGCAAATGACTGAATATCCAAACTTTATGACCCATCTTTGATTTTCAGAATTTTGGAGGTTATGAAATCGTAAAATTGAGAAAGGAAGACAGCTGAGCTCTCACGTCAGTCTCCATATGCTTTGTTATTGACTGTTAAAAAAAAAAAAACTCACTTTCTCGTGTTGAGATGTACCTGTTGAAAAGCTCCTGAACCTCTGTGTTTCCTCTGTTGCATTCTCAGATAATGTGCTCTCTGCAGCATGCAATTCAGTGCAATGATGACTCAGTTTTGCGTGCTATTCACTGCTAGAATATTCTCACATCTACCCTACCACTGAGCCATTACCTGAGGATAACTGGCTGGAATCTGACTCTTAGTGGGGAATACATTTATATAAAATCGAATATGAGCGGAATATTTCCTCAGTCCCTTTTAGAGCTGCTTAATATTGGCACACAGTTAAGAATTTGCTTCTCTAGAGGGGAGTTGTTGTGGGCTGAAGAGTTTCATTCAGTCATTTTTCGGTCTATTTAGCAAGAATGTGTGCCTGCTGAGATTCTCTGCTCTGTCACCTCACTTTTGTCATTTATGCTGCCGGTTCCAGATGTTCCCTCTGCTCCCTCTGCCATCACCCTGCTGCTGTGCACCGGATCAGAGATGGTGTTAGGCTGGAGGGCCCCTGCCTCTAACGGGGGAGACCCTGTGCGTGGATACTACCTGGACCAAAGAGAAAAGGGCAAAAAAACATGGAGAGAGGTTAATGTGAAACCAGTCAAAGAGAGGCAGTTTAAGGTCAGTAATGCTCCAGCATGATTTTGCTGTTATGTAGAGCCGATGCACAACTGTGGTCAGGACTGCTGAGGAGGCCGGGCGTGACATAAATGGATAATGTTCTTGCTCACCTACTTGCAGTGATTTTCAAAAAACATATCCTGTATTCAGTCATTGGCTCCAACTTTGCCTGGTTTTAAATTGAAATTTTACAAGACTGGTAGAGAGGTACATGGCTGGGTCAGTAGATGGGTAGCTAGGTCAGTAGAAAGGTAGATAAGTAGGGTGTTAGAAAGGTAGGTAGGTGGGTAGTTAGGTTGGTTGGTAGAAAGGTAGATGGGCTGGTAGGTAGATAAGTCATTAGATAAGTCGGTCAGTAGGTAGGGACTTTACCAATCCCAAGAGGAATTCCAGTGTACAGTAGCAGTTTCAAGACACGTGGCATGACACATCTTATATGTGTTATATGTTTAGAGACACCCCCCCCCCCCATGTTAAGCATGTACCATTAAACAAGTATGAAGTCCTTAATAGACTAAAATAAAATAAAACGCCTTTCAGTAATTAGAATAGAGCCAACAGTTTGAATCACAAAACACTGGAATTAGATATTACACCACACATTTTTATGTGCCAGTGTATGATAAGTGGTGATTTAAAAATTTAAAAAAAACAAGACAAAGAACCATCTCCTGGCATGACAGAGAGGTGTTGTACAGTTGTATGGCCAGGGGAACGAAAGAGTTCCTGAGTCTGTTGGTGGATTAGGATTGTGACTGAAGTTTGCCGCTGAACACACTCCTCTGCTGGGTGTAGGTGCTGTGTAGACGGTGGTGGGCTCTTCAGGAGAGCAGTTCATCAGGGGTCCTTCTCTCGTCACTAGAGAGTCCAGTTCTGTGTCCGCTACAAGCCAGCCTTCCTCACCAGTCTGTCCAGATAATGCATATCTAGACTTTAAAGGGATACTTCAACATTTTGGCAAATTTGCCCATTGCCATAATTCCTATAGTCTTAGTAATAGGTTTGTTTCCTTTAGTTGTCAGTGCAAGCTGTTTCTAAATCTGGGGGAACCGATATACCAACTGCACAGCTAACGCTATGTAAGCAGACGGTGTTTTTTGCTTTCCCTCATCAATCTCATCAAATACACAATCCAACAACTCCAAAACGCTCTCATGGACAAGTTGTGACCTGCACAATCAACACGCTATGAAATAATAACGTATAATTATGTAACATTACGGCACATGAAGCAAATACTCTGAACTATTTCTTGAGTGAACCTCTGGGCGGAGTGACATAGTACAGCAGCCATGTCTGGAGTGTAGTTCCGGTTTTGCATTTAACTTTAAAACATGTCCGTCTCGTAATGTTCCATGATTATTTCATAGCCTGGTGAATGTGCAGGTCACAACTTGTCCACGAGAGCGTTTTGGAGTTGTTGGATTTTGTATTTGATGAGTTTGATGAGGGAAAGCAAAAAAATACCATCTACTAACATAGCGTAAACTGTACAGCTGGTATATCGGTCCCCCCAGATCTAGAAACAGCTCGCACTGACAACTAAAGGAAACAAACCTATTACTAAGACTATAGGAATTATGGCAATGGGCGAATTTGCCAAAATGTTGAAGTATCCCTTTAAGTGTCTATAAAGATTACTGTATCTTCTAGTCCCAGACAGACTATGAGAGCAAAAAGCAAAAGTAAATAATTATCAATAAAAGTGGGAGTATAGTAAGCAATACTTGAGGGGGCTCTCTTTAATACGTTTTTACCAATGCAAATTAACTCTCTATTTAGCAGCTGACTCAAAATTAAAGTAATGTTGTCCAAAGCTCCCTCATCGACAATGGCTGTGTCACTAGGCAACTAGCGGTGTCCATGGCGACCTGTTGCAAAGGTAAATCTTCAACCTGTGTCAGTGTGATTACAGGTACTCCTAATATGAAAGTATGTTTTGTGTGAGTGTGGGATTTTTTCTAGCTTCCAGGAATAAACAAAGACAAAGCTAACTGGAGGAAAGAAATTGAATTTGGCATGTATCAAGATTAGCCTTAAACCGTTGAGAAAAACTGATAACTGGGGACCCTTTTCAAAGAAGGAACTCTATGATGAGAAGAAGCAGCACCCTCTTTTGGGGAGAATTTTGGTCATCCCTAGTCCTTTCTACTTCCCACAAGCTGTTATTTTACTCTGCCTGTTGGCTCCCTGGTTCAAATTAGAGTAATTGGGATATTGATTGTGCTGGGATAATCTTCTAAGGGCCTGTTTTCTTCTCTGAGTTAGAGTTCTGTACAAAACCTAAACAACACACAAGCCTCTACCACTTTAAGGAAAGCTTCAAGGCAGATATATGGATCCAGCAGAGGTTGGCCTGTCATATATTTCACCCTTTTGAATTTAATTGCAGGCCATCCTATATACTCTAAAGACCCTGCATGTACATACACGGACATTGTATTTTGGCTTCCCTACATCATAGTTGTAAGTTTCTATTAGAATTTTTGAGATAGTTGTCTGGAAAGTCCATTAAAGTTTAAGTTATTTGCTTTGATAATTTATCGTTTGCATATTTCAGGGTATTTATTTTGAAATCAAAGCTGTCAAGATTAATAGCGTAAATCATGGTTAAATGTGATTCAAAATCCATGCACTAATTTTTAAAATCATGATTTATTGCATGATTTATTTTCACATCAAGAAACATGATCAGCATCTCCCCGCAGCCACAGCGGTGTAAAGTAATACACCATTGCACATGAATATCTCATTTTAGTTCCAACAGACAGCTCAGTGGACAAGTCAAAGACCACCTGAACCATTTTTAGCAAACATTTACATTTTACTGTTCATATATTTCCTTTGTGGTCCATAACAAGTTCCTTTTCTTGTGGTTTAATTCATGTAAAAATCTGGAATCCACCTATAAAAGCAGGCCTGGACCAAACCTGGAAGTCAATTTCCCATAGTTTAAGAGAGAAGAAGAATCCAAAATTACACAAAAATGATTTTAAATGCAAAATAGTGGAATTTTAGAATCTGCTAAAAAGGATGGAATTCATTATGATGAACTACAGAAATCCTGAGATATCGCGATGAAAATTTTTAATCTTTTGACAGCCCTATTAGAAATGTTGAAGCACTTCATATAAATTTTGAAAGTAATTCTTTATATTTTGGAGAGATTCATTGGAAGTTTTGGGAAATTTTGCTTTTCTTTGTATTTTCATTGGATTTTGGGAAAGTTTGGATGTTTGAGGAAATTTGTTTTGAAAATATCAGACCTTTTAATGGAAATTTGGGAAATTTATTTAAAACATTTTTATAATTTGATTCAGAATTTGGGTGGTGGTAACCTGATATGCCAGATGGATTTGTGTCACACATCCATCTGGGAAAGCTTCAAAAGGAAATGTTTGAGAAAAGGCAGAGGCAGAGTATGACTGGGTGAACGTTCTGTCTGTCACATCTCTACAGGCCAATCAGAGCAACAAAACACGTGACATAGCCGCATGCACAGCTTGATAGCGGCTATATTGCTACCTCTGTGATTAGTAAATTGCGGCAGGTCATATTGCAATTTAATCTAATTTGTGATTGATTGTCCTGCCCTAGTTCAGACAAAACTTAAGTGACAGTTTGATATGAATAAATAAGATAAACTGCACTGAGAGAAACTACAAGATTAGAGCAAATATTTTATTTGCATAAGCATGTTTAATAAAGTTTTTTTCACTTTATAAAGTGGGGTGAACCAGAGCACCTGGAGGAAACCCAAAAGACAATAAAGGCCTGGAAAAAGTCACTTGAACAGTTTTGACAAGTGACATATTCTTCTCTGTTGTTGGCCTCATTTTTTGCACTTTTTATTGCGCTTTTTATGGCCACCATTCTTCTGGGTGGTCTTATTGGGGCTGGATTTTTCTGTGGCTGCAGAGTTACCAGCAGAGGTTTCTGCTTTGGCCTCCAGCTGACAAGTAGCAGATTCTGCTTTGGCCTTTGGTTGACCAGTAGCAGGTTCTGCTTTGGCCTTCGGTTGACCAGTAGCAGGTTTTGCTTTGGCCTTTGGTTGACCAGTAGCAGATTCTGCTTTGGCCTTCTGTTGACCAATAGCAGGTTCTGCTTCGGCCCTCATGAGACCATCAAGAGTTTTTGCCATGGCCTCCAGCTGACCAGTAGCAGTTTCTGCTTCAGCCCTCTGCAGACCATTAGCAGTTTTTGCCATGGCCGGCAGCAGACCAATAGCAGTTTCTGCTTCGGCCCTCTGCAGACCTTTAGCATTTTCTGCTATGCCCTCCAGCAGATTAACAGTATTTTCTGCTTTGGCCTCCAGCAGACCAACAGGAGTTTCTTCTTCGGCCTTCGTTTGACCGGCAGCAGTTTTCACTTTGGCCCTCGGTTGACCAGCAGTCGTGTCTTCCTTGGCCCCTACCTGTCCAGCTGATGCTTTCCTGGCTGACAGTACTTTCTTCTTGGGCTGCCAAGAAACTCTGAAGACAGATCCAAAAATAGACAGAAACTTGTCTTTTGTTCCTGTCAATAGAGCTGTAAGTCTCAGTTTAGCCGTGCCATAGATTGCTGCATAGTCCAAAGACAAAAAATAAGCCATAATTTTTGCCTTTTTCACACAAAAATAAATTTTTGCATAGCGCATGTAATATTGGACTGGCTTTGGGAGGGAGGGTGGATGTGAAAGCAGGCAGGGAGACTGACGACTCTTCTCTCCCTGATCCCTCTGCTTGTCTCCACTTTCAAAATCATTTTTCTGCAGCATTTTCAGACCAGTCTCCCTTGCAGCTGACAAATCAATCCTTGCAGGTGATTCAGGGTCAGACCTGGGAGGATCTGAAAAATTATCGGCCTTGAATTTTATGCTGCTTTCTGCCGGGCACCCAACACAGCAACGAACGGTCGACTTAATCCACGAAAGTCCAAACATTTTAGCGGTTAAAATGACTTTTTAAAAAAGCTTGAAAAAAGGCTCTGTAGTTCAACAAAGTTGAAGACAAAAACACGTTATGTGTCTCCTTCAGCACTAACTACTTCTAACTTCAACTTATTCAAAAGCGAAGTGGGAGCCTCTCATACTATTTCAACATCCAAGGACAACTACGTCATACGGAATAGAACGTGATGTCACAATGCCCCACCCTTACAAACAAAAACAAAGACGTAGATGACGCGTTCGCTGTCTGACGGTACGTCTATGGGGCCGCCACCTTGGCTCGGGCAAAAGAGTGAGAGTTCAACAGAATTATATGGGCAGACAGCATTGAAAATGCCAACTTCGTGTGCTGACGCCCACAGATACGATGGGTTCCTCGCTCTGATGTTAGTGCTCTGGCCTTCAATATGTACAGGACTTCCGACTGGGTTGTTTATTATAAGTTGTTACCTTACTTAAAGGTGCAGTGTGTAATATTTAGCCTATTAGCATTTAGCAAAACAAGCTTGGTTAAAATGAAACATAACATTTATAAGTAGACTGATCTAAATTAGTGTTGACATCTGATAACACATTTTTTAAATGTATGTTTTAAATTAATTCAGAATAAGCCTTTTATTCATACATAGGGAGGGTCCCCTCTAAGGACGCTGCCATCTTGGATTTTTGCATTTTGCCTGTTTCTATGGCACCATAGAAGGAACCAAATAACAGTTAAGCATGTATTGATTTTTAAACTTCACTGGTTCCCACAGCTATCACCAGAGAAATGAGCATCACACTCCAGAATTGACTGTTAGATGTTGATAATCCCAATTTTACACACTGCACCTTTAAAGTACAATGCACCAGCTGTTGTGGAAGGAAATGTGGAATCTTTCTCCCGCTATGTGCTAGTACTGACCGTCATCTGATTGTTAAAAGCCAGACTGGTCATTTTAATGTTGCTGGAAGAAAGCATGGACCTTAATTATTTATTTTTTACTTAGTGTTATTTTGATAATGTCATTAAGTACAATACTTAAAATATACAACTAAGTCATATAAATTTATTGGCTTTAGTAAAGCGCAGTTCTTATCGCTCGCTTCTCTCGTTTTGACGATAAGCATTATTATATTCACCGCAGAGAGAAAGAGAGTCAGTGTGCGGCGCGCTACTGTCAGTCTGAGTATCAGTTTGATTTAGACTTTTTAGACAATATAAAGATGATCAAATAAGCCAGGAACATTCAGCTTTAACGTCTGTCTTTCCTTCTTTGTTTTGCCGATTTGTTGTACCATAAAGGAAAAAAATCACGAGAAAATTAGAAACCACGTGACTCATCCTGTTGGGACTTTTACCTGTTGAGAATTTAGTTTTCCTCATGTAGCTGTCTCTCTCTCTCTGACCCCCCATCTGATGATCCGCTCTGAAAATTTTACTGGAATCTGCTGGCTCTGCCAGTTTTTCAGTCAGAAATTCATCCCCTGTATGAGTAATTAAGCCGAGATCGGCCTGTGTCCTCACATGGCTAATATGCACTGCAAACTCAAAAATCATCAGGTGAGAAAAGGCGTGACGACTCACAGTGTATGCCTGCCTATAGATTAAAGGCCAGTTGCAAGATGAGAGGGAAAGAAATTATCTATATAAATCTATTTGGAGAAACAAAAACTATCTAGTTCGATTACACCTGATGTTCCCTGTACATATCATAGACATAATAGGTTGTTTTAAATTTAAAGTTGATCAGACCCACAATCAGTACCTTAATTTAACTACGGTAAGTAATCAGTATCATTTTCAAGCGTTCAGCTTTTTAACAAAACAAATTTCATGTAGATTGGTTCAGGATTAAGCAAGGTAAGGCAGATATTACAGGAGAAGTGGGCTTATTTATACTGAGCGTTCGCTGATCCCGCCCGTTCCAAGATGGCAGACCGACAGACGCACAGCGGCTACGTTTAACAGCCGTGAACGCGTCATCTACGTATCCATAACTATAAGTAAAACAGCCGAAGAAATCTCGACAAATGCTCATGCCATAACTTCGCGGCCTTTTTAAGACGTAAAGTTGACGCACCGTTGCTAAGCAACGCCCCGTACGAGCGTGGCGCATAGTCTCTGTGCAGGCTTCTTAAGGTTAAATCCTTGAGTTAAACTCGTATATAAAGCTACATTTTCATACCTGTTTAAACGCTGTTGTTGACATTTGATAAACAAGTTATATCTGCCAATGTTAGGCTCTTGCTTGTGTTCTTACATTTCATCCTCCTGTACGTTTCTTTATAAGGTTCTTATTGTTGTTCTTATTGTTGTCTACATGTCTTATCTTTCTTGCTTAATTTAAATTGTAACATAGAATAGGACAAATATTGTCAGATGTTACAGAATTTTTCATGCCTGGTTTTGAATCTTATTTAATGTGAACTTTCTAACCAAAGGTAAGAAGATCATCATATTAATTCATTAAAAAGGGCCAGAACAAATGAATGAACATGAGTATGAAAAACAAATGTAACCATGCTGGAGTTAGCAATACTGCTCATTTACATCTGTTGTCCCAACCACTTCATTAGGTATACCAATTAAGCTCATTAACACGAATGTCCAATCTACCAATCACATGGGAGTAACCAACGGATTCAAGCATGTAGATGCAGTAAAAAAATAATTCTCATTCCCATTCTGATGCTCAGTAAAAAAACTGAGCATCAGAATGGGGAACAAATGTGATTTAAGTGACTTTGAAAAATGCCACGGATGTTGGTGTTCAAGAAGGCTTTCATATTTTTCACGATAAGTTCTAATCCTACTATTTGAATGTAACAGTAGAAACTGAGACTCATCAGACTAGGCAACATTTTTCCATTTTTTTACTGTCCAATTTTGTTGAGTTTGTGTAAATTGTAGCCTTAGTTTCTTGTTATTAGCTGATAGGATAGTGATAGTGTTTTTGTGATTGTAAACATGTTGCTAACCAAAATAATAAAAATATCTTGATTTATAAAGCCCTGATGGTTTATGGCAGCAAATAGTAATACCAATGACATTCCAGGGGTGGAGCCAGGGCTAACCAGAGCCCCCTGAAGTCTGGTGGGCTGCCCCAAAATGATTAAATGCCTGCTATTTGCCTTGTCAGCCATTAACCAGCCATTGAAGCATACCCAATCACTAAGCATATCTTAACCCAAATTAGATTGGCTCTACTGACTTTAATATCCTCAAGGTGAAATATATAAAAGTGGCCCTCCATCCTTCTATGTATCTTTGTATGGCCCTTAGCTGAATGAGTTAGGACGCCCCTGTCTTCAACCTTTAAATGTAGCCTGAGCATTCTCAGGAAAAAAAACAAAAAAACATTTCCATCCCTCTTAAAGTGAATATGAGTAAGGTATTGCTTTACTGTGAGTGAGTTTGTAGAGATAAAATACTGGTATTAGTTTCTGCCAAACTGGCTAATGTGTTTTAGATTAAAATAGAGTGCAAAGAGGTTAACCCTGCTCCAAACACAGCTTTATAGCCAACTTAAGGGTGTAAACACAGAATGTGTCATATAAATGCAGTGCAGCCTGTTTGCCATCTAGTGGAGGGGAGGTGTATTACTCCTTTATTGTCATCCAACCTTTGCATTTCCTGCCCAGTATATTGACCTGAGAAGAAGACTTCTTCCTAAAAATGCCTGAAGATATATTTATAGATGATGAAGGGGGCTGTAGGTGGGGGGAAATTGGCTTTTAGATAGCAATTGCTATTACTGTGAAATAAGCTCCCTCTGGTTGTGTCATTAAGGAAGTGGAAAGAACCGGCAGAAGTTCACATCTGTTCACAGAGGCGGTAAGAGCCGAAAAGTCTAAGTGGCTGTGAATAGAGAGATCAATGTACAGATCAATAAGCCTGAATCTTCTGTGCTCATGATGCCAAAGCGTCTAGGGGCTCAGCAAAAAAAATGCTTTGGCAGCAGCAGCAGAGCTTATACCCTGTAAAGTGCCTGCTTGTGTCAGGAGCAGTGTAACTGCACAAAGGGTGAACTTTTGCTCCTCTATGACATAATACCCATGTTTCTAAAAGGCAGCCAGAACAGCAGTGTGGACCGGGTTATTTGAAACCTATATGGAGAAGATCATCTTACAAAAATACCACTAAAGGTTCAAAAAGGTTCTGATTTAACTTTATTCATGTAAAAAAAACACATATTGTCTATTTAAAATCAACGTTAGTGATGGTTTGGTCATTCCTCAATGCTTATTTCCATGTAACTGCACAACATGTTTTATTCAGCTTGTCAAATATGGAGATTAAGTGCGACTTCAGAATTGAATCTCCATATTTATCAGCTCGTTTTCTTCTTTCCAATAGGATTAAATATTTAAATGCTGTTTGTTTTCAGTTTGTCTGTTGGACACCGTCGTCATTTACTGAGAGACGATAAGCATTTCTATGTCTGATTTGTTTCCACAGGTTTGTAACCTCACCAGTGGACACTTCTACCAGTTCCGTGTGTTAGCTGCCAATATAGCTGGCGTTGGGAAACCGTCTGAGGCCAGTGAGGCTTTCCTGTGTGAGAAGTGGACGATGCCAGAGCCAGGTGAGGAGAAAATGTTTGTTGGCTTTAAAAAGGTAAGAAAATGTCACAAATTCTGGTGTTTTCATGCAATTCAAAGCCTGACAGGTGTATATCAAAACAGGGTGCTTTTTATCGTATCCTATTCAATCCAATCCAGTCCACTTTATTTATATAGCAACATTTTAAAAACATTCAAGTTTACCAAAGTGCTGCACAGTAAAATCACAAAAAAGGATCACAAATACTGCAGAAGTAAAAACATTCAGAGGAAAGAAATAAAAGCAGGCAAAACACCAAAAAAACATTTTAAAATGAAATAAAAAGACATAAAAATATAAAACAAACAAAAAAAAAAGCCATAAAAACACAGGCGTTAGGAACATAAAGCAATAAAAGGACAGAGATCACACAACTCTCATGCTGAATTGAAAAGCCAAATAATAAAAATGAGTTTTAAGATGTGATTTAAAAGTCGGTAGGGTGGGGGATGTTTTAATTTCTTGTGGTAATTCGTTCCAAAATTTTGGAGCTACCGCAGAGAGAGCTCGATCACCTCGGTTTTTTAATCGAGTTTTTGGGACAACAAGATGAAGCTGATCTGCTGACCGGAAGGACTGGGAGGGGTTGTAAAAATGTAAGAGATCAGAAATGTACTGGGGTGCTGATCCATTTGAAGATTTAAAAACAAAAAATAAAATTTAAAAATACATTCTAAAATGAACAGGAAGCCAGTGGAAGGATGCCAGGATCAGAGTGATGTGTTCATGTTTTAGTGTCTGTTAAAAGACAAGCATGAACATTTTGGACTATTTTTAAGCATGCCAGGGAAGCCTGGTTAACACCAACATAAAGAGCATTACAGTAGTCCAACCTTGTAGAAATAAAAGCATGAATTACTCTCTCAAAGTCCTTAAAAGATAAAGCCAATTTAATCTTGGATAAAAGCCTCAGGTGATAAAAACTGAATTTAACAACAGAATTTATTTGTTGATTAAATTTAAAATCATTGTCAACCTTTACACCAAGATTTAAAACTGTGGGTTTAAAATAAGGTAGAAGAGGGTCCAGCTCCCTGAGAGGTGTATCCTGGGCTCCACTGGAGCCGAAAATGATCAGTTCTGTGTTCTTTTTATTAAAATTTAAAAAACTCAGGGCCATCCAGTCTTTAATGTCTTTAAAACAGTCTAGCAGATGTTAAAGAGTGATGCCATCATTCTTCTTTACTGGTAGGTAAATCTGAGTGTTGTCTGCCTACAGATGGTAAGATATTCCATGCTTTTTAAAAATCAAGCCAAGAAGAAGAAGGTAGAGGGAGAAAAGGATGGGACCAAGAATAGAACCTTGGGGAACTCCACAGGGAAGAGGGGCAAAAGAGGAGACACAGTCACCAATTTTTACTTTAAAACACCTCTCAGCCAAACAGGACCTGAACCAGTTAAGAGCTGTGCCTGTTAAACCTATACAGTGTTCGAGGCGAGCAGTGAGAGTTGTGTGATCTACTGTGTGAAATGCAGCTGTTAGATCTAAAAGTATTAAAAGAGCTGAGTCCCCAGAGTCAGTAGTCAGTTAAAGATCATTAAAAACCCATAAAAGTGCAGACTCTATGCTGTGAAATGCCTTAAAACCAGACTAAAATATGTCAAGAATGCCATGATCATCTAAATAAGACTCGATTTGTAAAAGCACAGCTGTCTCAAGGATTTTTGAGATAAAAGGAAGCTTCGATTTGGTCTGAAATTTGACAAAATAGATTTTAGAATTTAGGTTTTTTTCATTAAAGACAAATTAAGAACAAAATTATACGTAAAATTTACTTTACTGGTTAGAAAGCACTCTCTGCCCCTTCTGCTTCACTTTAATATCCAGACTGTTTAAAGGAACACATCTTTAATTTTATTTGTAGAACTTTGGGATAGAAAAATCATTCCACTTCAATGAAAAGTTCACATCAGTGTCTTTAAGACAGATTTTTCAAGATTTCCACAACATACCGTACTTGTAAAAGCTCCATATTTAATACACATGGCTTCAAAACTAGTTATTTACAGATCTTTAATTGAAACTGAAGGTCATCAAAAACTTCCTCCTTCAGTGGATATGTAAATGTGACTCTTAGCATCAAACTTTCCACATACAGTACTCTGAAGAACTTTCAGGCATGTTTGCGCCAAAAATTGAGGCTGAAGTAAGGTGTGAAATTGTGAGTAAGCCAACCTGAGAGCACCTGAGGTTGGGAAGGAGGATTGACACAAACTAGGTCTTGCTCTGGATGTCTTTTCATATCACCTGGGATATGGAAAAATGATCTGTTGAAAAAATAACAAAGTCCAGAGTTAGGGGTGGATGTGGCGAGTAAGCATAGCCTAGGATATCGTCTTGGTGGGTGATAGAATTGCCTCGATCCTCTGCTTGAGCTGTGGAAGTCCCAAGGACCCAAAAACCGCCTGCGGTGAAAAGACCCGGAAACAAGAAATGCTGTTGAGGTTGACATTGACTGCTGAGCAACACACGTGTGTTGACATGTGTCTAGCTTGACTCTGACTGCCCTCTGTACCTTTCTCCAGCCCCTGATTGTGGCACATCGGGCCTCATGGTGAATCCTTACCCGTGCTTAGTTACCATCAAGGACCCAAGTCAATTAACAAACAGCAAAAATACTTTTGGGCTCAAACTTTAATAAAATACAAGCTGGAGGATTTTGAAACTCTGAGATTGGTGCTCTAATCTGAACTTTCACCTAAAGAAATCTAATCTTAGTTTTGTTACTAAAAGTTCCATAGAAATCGATGTGGAAAAAAGACCAACTTTCATCTGTAATGCACATTACCATACACAGCAATTCACTTAAGTTTAAAACAGCACTATCAAAAGTCAACATGGTCACCTCACAACAAAGAAGTCCTGGTCAAAGTGAAGTATCAGAATAAAAATAGGTTATTAGCATATTCTGCCATCAAAACTTCAAAGTGGAGTCAGAGGTCAGCAGTCAAGAGCATAATACTGAAGCTGTTATAATAGCTTTAATAATAGCCTCAAGTTAGAGGTAGTAAGTGGAATTTATTTTGTGTTGAATATGTATGACTTGTCTTTTAATGCAGCCCTGCCTGTGGGTAAGTGTCTGTGCTACCCTTTAGCCTCCAATCCTCAGTCAGTTTAAGTGTTTAATATATTTCTAACTGCTCTCAAAGTTAGTGAGAAAACACCAATTTATCTTTACACACAGGGATCTGAAGGTCACACCTCTGTGAACATTTGAAACATCAGTGAGACCTATTTTTCAGCAAATGGATGGGGTCTTGTCATTTACTGCCTTTAATATTAAGTCTTCGTTGATGTTGACCTTTTTTTTTAATCTAAGCAGTTAATCAGTTTTGATAAGTCAGTTTAGGCAAAAAATTAAAAGTCAAAAAGTCAAGATTTGGTTATATGTCAGTCTCTGATGTTAATGCAATTATGGATATAATCCTAAGAAATCATATATTGCAGTTTTTGTTGATTTGCATTTTTATAAAGGAACTATGACCCATGTGATCTTGATATAAAAATAGAAATAATTTATGTTTCTGATTTGTTAATACATTTACTGTAGGAGACAATGAACATTGATGAACATGAGTACCGGCCACATTGTAGCCTTAAGCTAATTTCCATCTGTAGTCCCTGGCAGGTTGATAGTGTATATATAAAAGTGTGTATCAAGTATGTACAAAATGTAAAAAAATAAATAAAATTAAATTAAACAAGACAACACACAGAGACCAAACAACATAAACAGTACATTACAATACAAAGACCCACATAAATCACTACACAAAGTGGATGTATGATTATGCGAAGGACTGACTGGACTTGAAGCACTTTGTGACATTAACTGTGGTTGTTTCCTCCTGTCTACATCTTGACTTTCATTATACTTACTCTCAGATGTGTGTCGCTTTGGTCTAAAGTGTCTGCTAAATGACACTGTAATATTTAAAGTCCCTGTATAGTGATAAAAATCTTTATTTTAGGTTGTTTGTATGGTAAGCCATAGTGTTATGAAACACCAGGCCAAATATCAGTCATGAAAAACATCTGTAAGTTTATAAAATTAAGCTTCAAAATCATGAAAAATGAGGCAGTAAAATATGCTCCTGGATGGTGTGGGCATGTCGGTTGAATGGGCTTAAGCCACGCCCACTCATGAGAAATGAGATTGTCTCAAATTTATAAAATGCTTTTTTAAACCACCAGAGAAACAGTCACATTATGCCATGACAGTCAGACAGTTTAGAGCTAACACGGTCAATTTCACTTTCTCGTTATGTATTCAGGTATTCCAAATACTTCATTTTCTTAGTAATGCAAAGTTATCCCTTGCTCTCGTTTATGAGATGCCTTTGTTGTTAAGTTGCTCCTGAAAACACTCCACTTCCCGATGTTGCTTTTCAAAATCAAAGTCTTCATTGATGATCAGCATTGGAGCTTTTTATTGTGACAGACAGAAATAGAACATGAGTATCATCTGTTACTTTACTAAACTTAAGCATAGCGATGCTAACAGACAGGAGGGAATGATCTGTGGCTGCTAGAGAGACAGTCACAGCCCACTTCTTTTAATCAGCCAGGACTAAAGACAAGTGAACTATTGATTAAAACACACCTTCAGCAGGTAAGATGTTTGTTCCTGCAGCATTTGGTTCAAGTGAAAAATAGACAGTAGACAAGCACCCCAGCATTTAGTCTGCTCCCTGACCTTATGGTGAACTCTGACCAGAGCACAGCTGCCTGGCTCTGTGCCAACCAAACAGAGGTTGGGGATTGGATTTACTGTTTTCTGGTACAAATCTCTCTATTATGAGGCTTTTAAAGGCCACCGTGGCTAATAGATTTGGGAAATTTACCTCACAATGAACTTTTAACTTTCAAAGAAGGCAGTAGCATCATCTAACAACAGACTGTATTTTGATGAACTGTTCTGTGATTTTATATCATTGTAGCATTGGGGGGCAGGGTAATCCCCCATAGCAGTGACATTGTGGACTGCTATAATTTCCCTGCCCAAATAAAACCAAGCTATAAGAGTGGTGAAAAACTTTCTAATGGTCTAAATCTAAAATTCAGACACGCATAGATCTCAGTGTTTTCACATGTTTACAGCAACCTTATTCTAGCATATCTAGTGTGTTGAGACACAAATGTTGGATTTCAATTTACACAGACTCTAAAGACATGACCGTGAAGTTTAAGTTAAACTTCTACAGAAAGTTTAGGCATGATGCTTTCCTGTGTGTCATACTGGTTAAATTGTTTTTAATAGTACTCTGGAAAAGTCCTGGAAAATGATCTCTGAAAATCAGTGGGAATCTTGGTTTCATTTGCACTCTATTTTTCATTATTTTTAAAATTGTTTTTGCTTTTTAGTACAATAATTTATCCTTTTTACATGATGTTCAACTACATCAGACTTATCAAAGAATTCCCAAGTAAGCATGAGGAATGACATGTGTAAAGCCAGATTTGAACCCAGGCCACCCACTTCAGGGACAACAACCTGTGTCATGGGTTACGTGGACATATCCACTTGGCTACCAGCACCTCGGCTGTTGTACTTTTTGAGCCGTTTTGTTTGCAGGTTCTGTACACGACCTGAACCACCTTCTCTTCCAGATAAACTCGGCCTTTATGTAGCCTGAGAGCAAACCAAAGGCTTACACTTCTTTATTACACCGGATGCTGCACTCTGCTGTATTAAAAGCTCATTGCTTTGAGTGCTCAGAAATAACTACAAGTGAAAAGGCAACAGCTTTATCGACTTCTCTTTCTTCTCATTTGGACTGCCTAAAAACAATGTTTGGAGAGATTTCAGTTACAAAATAAACCTGGAACAATAGGAGTGGAGACTACACCTTCACAGTGTTATTAAAACACACACAAACTCTGTTTGAACAAGCTTTCACACACACGCAGAGTCATTTCAGTATGTGGTGGCTCAGCCTGACAGCTTTGGCCTCTGCTCATATCGGCTTCTTATGGCATTAATATTGAAAATGGAGAGAGGCTCTCTTACAAATGCCACTTTTAAAGCGCAGCTCATTAATCTTGGAAAATGGGCTTTCCTCTGTGATTTCAATAATTTAAAAGTGACCGAAAATCATTACGCAAATGAACTACCACAAGCCGGCACAACGTTAAAGGGGGAGGATTGTGGAAGGTCCCTTTTTTTTGGAGTTTTTCTTTTTGCTGATTTGTTTTGTTATTACATCCTTTTGCGACGTGTTTGATATAGTATCTGAAGGAAAATATAAACAGGCATATATTTAAGACATGCTTTGTTTCTCTGCCCTTACAGCCCCCACCCCAGCACCATAACACTGACTCTTTTGCCCAGTATGCCATTGACCCTCGCTCCTCTCTCTCAGGTTGTCCATATGACGTGGAGGTCAGAGAGGTGAGAAACGACTCTCTCGTGCTGCTGTGGGCGGCTCCATTGTATGAAGGAAGAAGTCCAGTCATTGGCTATTCACTGGAAATCAGCCAAGGTGACCAATCAGATGAATGGATGGCTTTAACTGAAAAAACAATCTCTGACACACATTACAAGGTGAGTGGAGCTGTAACAGTGTTTACAAGCTTCAGCTCAGGATAACAGACAAAGATGGAGTATTTTTCTTGAGGTTAAAGGTGGGGTTTTCCACTCCCTGATTTAACAGGGCAAATAACTCCAGTGTGATATAAAACATGTTTTTCATGTTTGCCAGCAGTAAATCATTCTTCAGCAAAACTGAACATAGCAGGAGTTTTAAGGAGTCATTTCTTTGTGTTTCTTTTGCCCTGAATGTTTTAATAATCGTCATGAATTATAGCCATGATCAGTAAATATTTGATGTGTTTCTTATGACACCCAGGTGACGGGGCTTCAGGCGGGTCAGACCTACCGACTACGTGTGTCAGCTGTCAATGAGGCTGGAATGAGCTGTCCGTCCCTGCCCACTGATCCAGTTACTGCTCAGACCAGACCAGGTCAGACACTGGGGCTCAACGTATACAAATACCGTATTAAAGAAATCTCCTCCAAGGCTTTAGGACGAGCTTTTCTGAAGACACAACAGAATACAAAACAGCAGCACTTCAATCTTTTCAAGTGTGTAGTGTAGAAAAATATTCAGCATCTACTTTTGCATGCATAGGCAGACTTGTGTATGCAAATATATGCCATTTAAAACACAAGGCAATATATTTCTACAATGTGGCACACACAAAAGCATTAAACACATTTAAACACAACATACTTATAATGAAAACTGAATAAAAAGAGAAGAAATGGAGCTCCTTTAAAGAAAGGCACCAGGTTTTTAAAGTAGATACTGAAGTTGTTTATTAAAAAGCTTTTAAAGTGGGACTTTCTTTAAGCATTCTTTCAAACAGAATAGAAACGAAGGGTTTCTTCATGTCTAAGGCTTTTTACTCAACAAATAGATAAGAAATTTGAATTCCTCTGTAAATATTGGCACATGCACTTCCCGAATGGCTAATCTAACCTCTGGGGTCACTCAAGGAGCCATTTTAGGCCCTAGTCTGTTCTCCATATACATGCTACATCCTCTGTTATGCTGATAACACTCAGCTCTATCTCCCAATCAAACCAAACAATCCATCTGATCTCACCTCTGGTGTGACGATATTAAAACCTGGATGGCCCACAGTTTCCTTCAACTTAATAACTAAACCAAAGGAGTGCTGTTTGGTGCTACCAGACTGGTCTTAAAAATCTCAGGTCACTTGTCTTCACATATTGAACCCCATGCTAAAAGCCTAGGATTCATTTTTGACAGCACCTTTAGATTTGATAGTCAGGTTAAAGCTGTTGTGAAATCTGGCCTCCTCCAACTCAGAAGCATCTAAAAGTTAAAACCAACACTTTCGTTCAGTGGTTCAGAAAAAGTTATCCATGCTTCCATCTTATCCCGGTTAGATTGTTCTAATTTTTGGATTTTGGTATCAGCCAATCATCACAGTCCTGTCTACAACTGGTTCAAAATGCAGCTGCCAGGCTGCTAACAGGCACCAGAAAGTGGAATCATACAAGCCAAATTATAGCTTCACTTCACTGGCTCACACTCCACCATAGGATACATTTTAAGATAGCACTGCTCTGAACAGACTAGTCCCATCCTACATAACTGACCTTCTAACACCATATGTAACCAGCAGACCCCTCAGATCTTCAGATATTGGCCCTTGGGAAGTCCCTCATTCTAATTATAAACTTACACAGTAGGTAATCATGCTTTCTCAGTCATGACCCCTTAACTTTGGAACAGCCTTCCTTCCACAATCAGAACTTCCCCCTCAAATCTTATTTCAATACATATATGATATGCTAGAACTTGTATCTTTTGAGCTCTTAGCAAGTATTTATTTAAAATTATGTGAATGTTACCATGTACAAAATAGAAAATTAATGCATGATAAAATAAGATTGTTTAGTAATTTCTTCATCATCTCTCTCACCAACTCTATAATCCTCAGGGACCAAAAACATTGAGATCGGAGTGGATGAGGACGGTTTCATATATCTGGGATATGAGGCGAGTGAGATGAACGATGAGAGCAAGTTCCTCTGGAGCAAAAACTACACTGAACCTATTGATGCTGGAAGAGCTCAGGCTGAAACCAAGAAGAATAGGTAGGGTTGTTCAGGAGGGGTAACAGAGAGTATCCAATGACAAATTATGTGAGTTTTTCTTAAACTAATAGCCTTTAAATTAAGAAAGAAGCCTGGATAAATAAATTTAATAACCAGTGTCTTTGCAATGGCTGTCATTGGATTTTTAACTAAATGCTATCCACTTTTAATCATCCCTTCTCAGTGCTTTAGGGAAGCTGCATGCCAACTTTCATTATGTTTTACACCTTTCTGCTCACTTGTAGCATGGAAACAGCATATGCTGGCTGAAAGGTATCTGAGTAACACTACAGGGACAAACAGTATTATGAAGTGTGTGATGGCTGACAGCATGGCATTAGGGCTTCGTCTGCAGAGTGAAGTGTAATGACAGTAGCAAAAGATGTTTTTTGGATGCATGTTTTTTTATTTGTCCATCAGGTCCCTGCTCACCTTCACAGACCCCACTGAGGAGGATCTGGGTCTTTACACAGTGGAGATGAGTGACAACCCCAGCCTATCGTCCAGCTATGACTTCACAGCTGAAGGTAAACTCAGGCACAGTCAAGAGTTTGGAGACAGATTTAATGCAGTTTCAGCTGTAAGAGCGATAACTACCCAACCATCTGCTGTGTCATTTAAAAAAAACCCTGATGGCTGCAGGAGCAGCAGACTTTTCATTTTAAGGCTTTTCAAGTTTTGCGATTAATTATTCCCCTCAGAGCTACTTCCACAAGGTCACACATCCCACTAAGCATCAAACTAAGCATATGATCTCAATCAAATTTCAGTCAAGCAAACCATTGTTCCTTGGTGCTAAAAAATTTGACTGCTGATCAAAGTTTAATTAACCTTCAAAACTTTTGTAATACTTTCAGACCTTGAAAGACTCAAAGAACTCAGCTGGCAAGTCAGAAATCCACGTATGTACCAAAACCTTTTTACTTTAATATAAGGAGTCTGTAGTCTGTCAGCATTTCCTGATGTGCTCCTGTTTTTTTGTTTTGTTTTGTTTTTTTCATGTTTTTTGGTAGTGATAGCTTTGAAGACAGGCTGGCAGGTGGAGGTGTCTGAGAAAGGTACCGTACGTCTTTGGCTCCAGACTGAGAGTCTGAGTGACAAGGCTGAGCTCCGTCTCATCTTCAATGACAGAGAAATTTCCAGCACCCCGGTAAGAACCACTGGGGTCTTATTTTAGTGTTTTAATGTAAAGAAAAACAAAAAAAACCCATAAAACCTTCACCCTGCAAAGTACTTTAGATAGTATGATTCACCAGACATTGCCTTGTTGTTTGACAAAGTTGTTTGTTTTTAACCCATTAATACCTGAGGCCATCTAAAAAAAAAAACCCCTGTAACATCGAAGTATTCTATGGGAACATCAACCAAAAATCTTGGGGTTTTATTAAAAAAACATGCACAGAATTTCAACATTTACTGAAATGTATATTTCTCACATGCATTTTAGCCAATCAGGTTGCAGTTTGTCATATTTGTCTTAAAAGCATTGCCATAATCCAGAAGATGCTGGTGTCGCCTTTGGCCTCAATGGGTTTTAATGTACTCAGTTCTATCCCCCTCCTGCAAACAAAGTCATAAGCTATGTTTACCATTTTGCAGTTGATTTGGAATGGAATTTTTTAAACATTTATGCAAGTGTAGTAGAACTTGAACAATATCAATATAACTGCAACAAAAATGAAAGTCCTTGTCCTAGTCCTTGCTGCATTAATTAATTCACCCTCCACGTTTACAAACCAGCTGAGAAGCATCCCCACAACATGATGCTGCCAACACTGTGCTTCACAGTGGGGATGGTGTGTTTGTGATGATGTGCAGTGTTTGGTCTCCAACAACAAACATAATGTCTTGTCTGATGGCCACAATGCAACATTTTGATCTCATCAAAATGCGTAGTCGATGCGTTCTCTTTACCACTCTCCCATAAAGCTTTGACTGGTGAAGAATACATGGAACAGTGTTTTTTTATCGCAAAGTCTCTCCCATCTCAGCTGCTGAAGCTTGTAACTCCTTCAGCGTAGTCATAGGTGTCTTAGGGTCATCTGTCTCTTGTCTTCTTCTTGCCCAATCACTCAGTTGTGAGGACGGCCTGATCTCAGCCGATTTACACATGTGCCAGATTCCTTCCATATTTTGATGATGGATTGATGCTTGGTGCCTTGGAAATTTTTTGTATCCACTCCCTGACTTATACTTTATCAACTTTTCTCTGAGTTGCTTGGAGTGTTCTTTTGTCTTCATGGTGTAATGGTGCACTCCACTCAGGTGATCCTCCTTTGACTAATTGTGAGACCACAGAGACCAGTTGTTTAAAGGGTGCTTCAGTTGTTGACCACTGTTGAATTAGGTCAGTCAGTTTAAAGAGGCTGAATACAATACAATACAATACAAGAACTTTATTTATCCCCGAAGGGAAATTCAATATATTGTAAATAAAGGTGAAATGAAAAGACAGTGCTCTTAGTATTTAGAGTGGCTGATTTTAAGTTTGTCATCACTTCATATAATGTCTCTAGTATGTGGCGTAATTGGAAAATAACTAAGATATTGTGATTCAAATTCTCCCACCCTTTAAGTTTGTTTCTGAGGACAAATTCACATCTCAGTGGTCAGAATGAAATTTGTATGCACTCAATGCACACATGCCTCATAAATGACCTCCAAATTCATTTACTTTCATACAACAGCTCAGCGAGAGTCAAAGCTATTTGTAGCCACAACAAAAAGCAAATTTCATAAACACTGTCACCCTATCATTGACGAAATAACGTCACACCGCTGAGTAAATAACCACCCAGTGATTTCACTGGACATTGCAAAGACCCAAAACAAAGCGACACTGTAATCATGGAGGAACATAAAGGGAATGTGAACAAACCTCCTCAGCGCTAGTATGTGTGATGACATGAGGCTAAAAATAATCAGTAACACCGTCAAGGTTATTGAGCCATGCACTAATGTGTCCACAGAGGACAAAAACAAATATGACACAGTGTATTTATTGTGGTTTCACAACTCTGTCACATACACTTTGTGTGTCTGTGTTTGCGTGAGGCACCCGGTGCTTTTATATTCAGCTGCTTTCATTCAACGCCTGCATTTCTTTTTCATTTATTCCATTATTTCTCAATATCAATGTTCCATCTGAGCAGTACTGATTGTATGGTATTCCTAAATGATCACGGCTGGAGTTGGTGAATTCAAAAGCCATTTAGCTGATTAGGGCCCGTAGGCTTTGCCATACATCACAAATCACATCCAGCACCGAGGCCCATCAACATGCACAGCACATACTTATCTTGATGAACATAAAAGCTATGGAAATGAGCTCAAACGCTGCGTTCTGTGTGTCCCTGTTTGTTTGTGCTTCATGTGCACATCTTACAAACAGGGAATATTTCATCTACAGCATGCGTTTGTCCCTTCAGATATGTTTCATGCACTCATTCCCACTTTCCTCCCTCTGTATGGCTAGAAATCTGTAAAGTGAATACCTGCCATCTGTCTGTATTTGAGCTGATATCTGCTGTATGTGTGCTGCTTTCTTGTTTGTTCTCCTGCAGCACCGTAAGATCAACTTTGACAAGGCCAAAGGTCTGGTGGAGATCCTGTTTGATCGGCTCTCTCCAGAGGACCAGGGCTCGTACACAGCTCAGCTGAGGGACGGCCGCGCCAAAAACCAGTGCACTTTGGTCTTTGTAGATGAAAGTAAGTCATTTATTCACTACGTTCTCCTCTAAGAAGAAACGAACAAAGAGAAACAATGAACCAAAGAAGTATTAGTCTTGAAGCGACATCACACAGCTCAATTTACCAGGATGCAGCCCCAAACAATGTAGCACTCACTAGTCAAATATAAAGCCTAAAACTCACTTGGTTGCTATCTGTTTCTTTAAGTAGAAGTTCTCCGCTGGTGTAGCATCAGGACCCACCACCATCTCCTATACAACTGATTGCAACCCAAATTTCTAACATTTTCTGTTATAACCATTTTTTTAAGATGAGTTTTTGGGGCTTTTTGCCAGCTGGAGAGAGACAGGAAATATGGGGAGACATGTACCAAACAAGCGCCAGGACAGGGGTTTGATCCTACAGCCAGTGCTTTGAGAACTGAAGCCTCTTTGTTTGGGCACCTGCTCTACCAGCTGAGCTAAACCACCACCAGCACCCTGGACTAGAAGAGGAAGTAAATATATATGTCCTTCAAAATAAAAGCACATCATAGATTTTTACAGCATTTTTCTCTTGGCACATACACTATGGACAAACGTATTTGGCCACATTTGTTAATTGCGTGTTTCAATCAGACCTGTTGCCACAGGTGTATAAACTGAAGCACCTAGCCATGCAGTCTCCATTTGCAAACATTTGTGATACAAAATGGGTTGTTCTGAAGAACTCGGGGACTTTAAGCGTGGTTCTGTGATTGATGCTTCCTTTGCAATAAGACTGTTCATGGAATTTTCCCCCTGCTAGATATTCCAAAGTCAACTGCCAGTGATATTATTAGAAAGTGGTAGCATTTAGGAACAACCGCAAATCAGAAGACCATGTAAAATCACAGAGCGGGTTCAATGACTGCTAAGGCCATGGTTTGTAAGAGTTGCCAGCGCTCTACTGATTCCATAGCTGAAGAGTTCTGAACTTCCACTGGCATTAATGTAAACACCATGCATGCAAGCCTAAAGTCCAATGCAAAGCGCCAGATGGATTGGTGTAAAGCACACAGACACCAGACTGTGGGACAGTGGAAATGTGTTTTGTGAACTGACCAACCACACTTCTCTGTACTGCCTGTCAGATGGGTGAGTCTGGGTTTCGCGGATGCCAGGAGAACGTTGCCTGCCTCAGTGCATTGTGCCACTGGGAAGTTGGGTGGAGGAGGGATAATGGTATGCAGCTGTTTTACAGGGTTTGGGCTGGGCAGCTTATCTCCAGTGAAGGCCAATCTTAATGCTTCAGCATACCAAGACATTTTGGACAATGCTATCCTTCCAGCTGTGTACCAACAGTTTGGGGAAGGCTCTTTTATGTTCCAACATGACTGTGCCCCAGCGCACAAAGCAAGGACTATAAAGACATGGTTTGATGTGTGGAAGAGCCCTGACCACAATCCCATCGAGCACCTTTGCGATGAATTGGAATGGAGATTGCGAGCTAGTCCGATATCAGTGCCTGACCTCATAAATGCTCTACAGAGTAAATGGACACAAGCTCCCACAGAAAATACCTCCAAGTCTTGTTGAAAGCCTTTCAAGAAGAGTGGAGGCTGTTACAGTTGCAAGAGGCAGTCAACTACATTGTACATTTATGTATTTGAATTCAATGTCATTACAAACCCTGTTGGTGTAATGGTCAGGTGGCCGAATACTTTTGTTCATATAGTATACCCACTGAGAACGATGCTTTTGGATCCCAACCTAAGTTGAGAGCCGAGGTCTTAGACCAAAGACAGCATTTTCTGTTGGCTCTCCTTGAGTTGTACTCTACAAACAGCTTACCTGAGTGGGTGAACCCATCTTCTTTCGCCAAAGGCGGGGCTAAGAGTCTGAAAGAGAGCAGTTCACACACAAAAGTTAAAAAAGAAAACATGTTTGAGTCTCTGACACACAAACAAGTTAGAGAGAGCAATCTCCTGTCAGTGTGAACACAGAGCTGAAAACAACAAACCTGGACAGTGTGGGACTTCACACTAGGGAAATATGCATGGGATATATATGAATTTCACAAAAATTAAGATACAAAATGTTGCATTTATATACCTAAAAAGAGGAACACAACTCCATTAAATATTCATTATATTTGTTTGACGTTGCTGAAGGAAAATTAACAGATATGGATTTCATTCCTTGGTGGTGAGGATACATTTTTAAACATTATGTTTTCATTTGTGAAAATAACATTTATGAACAATGTTGATTATTATGTCAATAAAAAGTATTTGCAGCAGCTTTTCCAACTTTTTTTCTCTTGGCCTCTACATTTTTTAAATTCTGTCCGTTACCCTGGGAGACTAATGATGGTGCTCATTAACTTGTATTTTTTATTTTCAGGGACATAATGAGAGCCACTTTAGATAAGTGTTTATTTTGAATAATAAATTAGTTCATGGGAACAAAAAAATCGAATATCATGCTGGAAAGTGATTTTTTAAACACCACTTGCCTTTCAAGAACATTTTAGAAAGGCAGCTCATTTGCATTCTCTCTCCATTTAGTGAAATGTTTTATTGAGAGGAGCCTGATCACGGTAAACTGTGGGCATCTGTATTCACTTGCAGAAGTTTGAAAACATTTTTGTGTGAAGGAACATTAAGTTGTTTTGACATTTAGTTTTAGACCATTTGGTTTGAGTTATAAGTAAGACAATCAGAAGGACTTTTGGTTTTTTGAATCAACAATTATGCCGTAGCATGACCTGCATCTCAAAAACTAAACCACTCTAAATCCAGGACCATATTCAGAGAGGTCTAATCAATGAATTCAAAGGCCTAAACTTAGCTGATAGAATTGTTTTCTTTTTGTCTTAACTTCAGTTCATTTTCACTCTTCATTCTTGGCGATCTTGAATAGAAAAAGATAATTTCTTACCCCCACATAGACCTCCCTAAGATCAGCCCAGTGGTTAGAGATTAAAACAAGGTTATTTTAAAAAGAACCTCCTTTTTAGCAACAGACTAATCTGTCTCTCTTTGTGAGCACATTTTTGTCTCAGCCTGATATTTCTGTGTCTCTGTCAGAGTTTCGTCAGACGCTGGCCCTGGCAGATAAAAACAGGCGGGACCAGCAGAGAAAGTCTGGTGAGCAGTCTCCGAACATCAGTAACACATTTGTGCAGAAAAATACAACGATAGAGTTTGCTGCTGGGCCCAGCGTGGCTCCACAGCGCTCAAATCAAAGTGTGAATGTAGAGAATATTCAATGTTTAACCTACTGCTGGAACTAAATCTGTGTCTCTTTGGAAAAGTGAGTGAGAAGCTTAGAAAGATAAAAACAGGATGCACTGCCATGACAATCTAAGGTGTTTACATGCGGTAGCTTTTTGATGAGTAGTTTCTGAGATGACACAGATGTTTCACAGATTAACAAGAAGAAAGAAACAAAACATCCTGTGCTACTGAACTCCGTGCTTTTATCACATGAACTCTCTGATATGATAAGAAGCTATAAAGATCTGTCATGTGTAGTCTGATGTCCCAGTGCTCTGTACTTACTCTGTCTCACCCCATATTTATATTCAAAGTCCATCTAACACATGTTGAACACATTTTATCTACATCACGAAGGAAATATGACACACATGAGTGAGACAAAGGTTTCCTTCTAAAGCAGGGGTGTCCAAACTTTTTCAGTGAGGCCACACACTGAAAAATGTAAGGATGATTGGGCCACTTTGATAAACTTCCCCTCAAGTGAACAAAGTTAGTAAAACAATCCAGTGTAGTTTAAGATATGCCTAGTAACTGAGTAAGGGTAGTGCATTATTTTAGTGTGACATCTAGTAAATTCATATTAGGTGATAATTATTTAGTTATTTATCAAGAATAAGGTGGCAATATCATACCAAAGCACTTTGTAAACTCATGTTTAGAAAAGTGCTATAAAAATGATAATTATTTTCATAATTATCTTATAATAAGTTGGAATCTTTAAGTTATAACTCAGAAAAATAGTAATTAGGCGGTATTTTACCCCAACACTGACCCCTTACCCCTAAAAATTAGTTGAAAATTATTTAGGAAGGACTCACTTTAATATATTGGGCCAAAATAAAGAAATTACCTGGGAATTATCAAGCAATTTATATTGGTAATTATTATCCTATTTCAAAGAAATTACTTGGCAAAATACCACCTAATTAGTTTTCAGAGAATTGCCATAATATTACAAGGTTAGAGTAAAATATCAGCTAATTTCCAGAGAATTTTCATGATATTATGAGGAATTATAAGGATAATTAATACATCATTACTAGGTAAATGCTTCTTTGAAATTTCCATGTTTCCAAGTCATTACTTGTAAAATGACAACTTATTACAGGGTAATTATCACCTTATTCTTGAGAAAGTACTAGATATTTACACTAATTACTATGAAATTACTAGGTAAGTAAGGCCCATTAAATAAACCACTACCTGAATAAGCTTAAAGGCACAACACATACATTCCTTTAATGGCCTACGTGGCAAATAGCTGATAATTGTTGGGGATTATTGTTTAGCTTTTCAGGTTTAAGGTGGGCCTGACTGGCCTCGGCTACCACTTGAGCCACTCCTGGTCATGATCTGAGCAATGTTTTGTGAAGCAGAGAGGGGAGAACATGACAACTTATCTCCACATTCAGATGCAAAACACTAGCAAACTGCATGAAGCCGCCGAATTTTACAGCGTTGTCAAATTGGTTAATTTAGATAGCAGAGGAAATAGATAAAATTTGTGCAGCTATTTGCTGCAGTAATCCTTAGTCAATATTCATCTGGGCACTGATAAGGTATCGTTGTTATTTTGGTTGTCAGTCATGAAAAAAGCACCGACAAATTCTTTTGCCAGGATGTTTGTTTACAGCATCAACACAGCAGCACCACCTAGTGTCAAAACTAAGAAGTACAATACAGTCAGGCACAAGCAGCAGTTTTAGTGAGAGCCATATGAAATCATAGCCTTTTAATTGTAATAATTTCCTGTTTCCTGACTGAAAATGGACCACAGGGTGCAGGGGGCCTACTTGCCTTAGTTTGGACACCCTTGTTCTATTGTGTCCCTTTTATAATAATTTCTTGCAGCTGTCACAGTCACTGCTGGTTTATCATGCATCCCTAATTTGCCTTAATTGTCATAAATTGATAAATAATGATGGATTAATGTTTCCTTGTTTGTTTTGAATAAATTACTGTCTGTTGGTCACTGTTGCTATGGTGTCAGTACGGATGAATAATCATTTTCTCTGTTTTTCAAAGGACCTTATTTCCAAGAGTTCCTGTCGTGGAGTCTGAACAAGGACTGTGAGCTGATTATAAAGTGCAAGGTACAATTTACAGATGAAGCAGGACAAAAGTAAAGATAGAACTATCATTATGACATGTTTGGAGCCCTGAAAGATTTCCTCTTTTTTATAGTTACTTATGAAATGATTTATTAGAGATGGTGATTCTGCTTATGTTCATACATTATTCCAAGCCAAGACAATTTTCCACTTTAATTATTGGTTATGAAGGAAGTCTGCTTGGCATCACTGACAGTATACTTTTTCATCCAAACATTCACTAAAGGAAACATTAATTATTATGTTTTATGATCAATAAGATGAGCACTTTAGTCCATCATTTAAATGTAACTATAAGGCTGTGTTTTCATCTGCAGTCTCCAGCAGGTTTAAAGCTTTTTACAGTGATTTTGTGAGTAAACAAACATCGTAAAGAGCACATTAGCAAAGTAGAATAAAGCCATAACCACTGCCCTAGATTATGGCTATGTATTAGGGATGAAGGCATACTTGTGAGCAGATGAGCTTCATTTTGAAAGAGCACAGGCTGGCCATTTCCCCTTGTTTCTGGTTCTTATGTGAAGCTAAATTAGGAAGTATATGATTCCAGTTTTAAATTCAGTGACCAAACTCAAAAGGGGTTATGATCTAACTCTTTGTAGGACAGCAAATGGGTAATATTTTAAATGTATTTTGGTATCTTTAACCAGAGTTAACTTGAACTTGGCCTCCTTTTACCAGCACATAGGGTTTCATAAAGAAGAAGATATCCTTTCTTAATCCCTCAAGGGGAAATTCAGTTTTACAATCTGTTGTTGAACATGCTGCTCACACATGAAATACATGCACATACGCGAAAAAGATCCAATGGACATGCGCCAATGAATAGATGTAAGAATGAGGGGCTATACATGAGAAAGCTATTGGGGCTTCAGTACCTTGCTCAAGGGTCCCTCAGACGTGCTGAGGGAGTGAGCAAGCACCTCATTCAGACCAATTTCCAAACTTAGTCTAACCAAGTCTTAAACTGACAGCTCTTGAGATTTGTAACTGGATTTTGGTTATTGTGACAATAATAATTATAAAAGTAATAGGATTATTGATATATTATTGATTATTTATATTTACTTATTTGTGTTTTTATTTAACAAAGCAGCATCAGTCAGTATCAGTGACACTTAAATAACTATTTTAAAACTAAACTACAACAATACAAACATTTTACAAAGCCAAATATGATGAATGTGTGCATGTGAGAAACCAACCACTGAGAAACCCAGTGACTAGTCTTAGACCCCCTTCAGTTTTTCCTCAGGTCTTCTCCTGTCAGAGAAGAAAACGTGTCATTTTCACACATTGGTGTGAAGTGCTGCAGGGGCTCCTGGGACCATGAGTCCATTGGTTTTTATGGCTCTTTGACAGTTTCCTACAAAGCTACCATGACTCAGGCACCAAAACTGCCATGTAAGCCAAGTCTTTGTTTCCCACATGGCTAGCCCCAACAAAACCCATCGGATTCCAAGCCAAGATGCTACAGACTGAGCTAGTTTGGGGACTGCAGGCATGCATATAAACAGACATAACATATTTATATAATCAAAGTAAACAAAACTCTTTCAAAAGTTCAGTCTTCACTGTTTTGTTTTCAGCGTGTTATTCCTCTTTATTCTTAGGTGACAAATACAAAAAAGGACACGACTCTGAAGTGGTTCAAAGACAGTGCAGCACTGACCAAAGTGGAGTATGACCAGTCATCAGGAGTCAGCATGCTCACCATCCAACAGGTATCACAGAAAAGCTTTATTTTGTGTTGTGAGAGAAATAAGAGAAACAGAATGCAGAATATGATTATATAAAATAAAAGATGGATTAAATAATCTGAGTCAAACACTGTATCTTTGAATATCAGCTATTCATAAAAAATGTTATCTATAGACACTTTATGAAAAGAGCAAGTCTAGACTGTACTCTTACATTATTTCCAAGACTTGTAATGCATGATACTATCTGGATTAACAGATAAGTGCTTAAAATGTTAATTTTTCAAATTTGAAAACTCTCCCTTTATCTATAGCCAATATAGTGGCCATACATATTGCGAGAATGTATGAATGTACTGTGATGCCTCACCCTAATAAGGCAGAGCATTAGGCTTTATGGATTTTAAGATTCTTTTCTGGGCTGTTTGCCTTTATTAAACAGGACAGCTGAAGAGAGACAGGAAATATTGGAAAGAGACTGGAGAAAAACATGCACCAAATAGTGCCTGGATTAGGATGTGTGAGGACTATAGCGTCTATATATGGGAGCCTTCTCTATCTACTGAGCTAAACTGGCATCTTTTGAGAAGTTTTGCAGAGCCATACACCAGAACATGAAAAATGATTCTGGAAATTTTGGCACATTATATATCAGCAAAACTCATGCATCCCAAACACTAATCCACCATGAGCACAACACTAAGCAGCATTTAGAAGGAGTACCCTGGCAAGGAGAAGCCTCCTTTTACCAGGAGAAAACCTTGAGAAGAACCAGACTCATGTTGGTCAGCCATCTGTTAAAATTGGGTTAAAGCTGTGGGTGGATGGAGGCAGAGGGAGAAAGAGAGACGAATAGAGCAGCAACAGTGAAAATGATACATTTATGACTAAAATACCACTTATGATGGTAAAAAATATGTCATGTTATCAGGAACAACCATGTATGTACAATGATTATATTTTTATCTAATGGAAATTTTTCCTCAGGTAACAAAGAAAGAGGCGGGTTCATACAGAGCTGTGGTGTCAGATGGACGAGGAGAGGATGTCAGCACCTTGGAGTTACTAAACGATGGTGAGATATGACCTTGTCAAGATTTTATAACTCTTACCAACCAATGAATATCTCTGTTTGTTTCTGTGCGCATTTAAACTGCCTCATCATTCACATTCATAATGAAAGTCAGACACCCAAGGTGTGTAATCAGTGTGTCCACTGCATTCAGCCACCCACTTTCAATCCTGCGTTTAGTATTTATTGAGTTCCAAAGACAATAGAAAGCTCTCTCTGACTGCTGTATTGTTCTTTTTTATTTACAGAGTACGACAAGCTCCTGCAGCAGCTGAGTAAACAGTGTGGTGAGTTATTAACACTTTGTCTTTACAAAATGTTTGGGAAATGTGACAATGACTTCTTTTTACACCAGATGTGCTGCATTGGCTATGTTAATTAATTATAATGTGTGTTATTCCAGAATATGAATGTGCTGAGTCCCTGTGATAAGAAATGTAGTGTTTTAAATTGCAAAGGGAAATGTATGTGAGTAATCAAGAGCTTGGTCTGCTTTCTCTTTGTCTCTGCAGCACTGTCAGCTAGCCCACTGAGGATTCAGAGCACAGCTGAAGGAGTTATGATCTACTGCTCCCTCAAATACTACATCAGCTACCTGAGGAACAGCTGGTACTATGGGTAAGACCACCTTAATCAATCTTTTTTTATTTCTCTGTTTTGTTCCTCCTGGTCTCCTTTGTCCTCCAACATCTTAAAATGACACCGTTATTAATCTTAATATGACTAAGACACAAGTCTACATCCCTAAAATGAGGTATGATAAAATTGTTGCAGCAATACCCAACTTGATACTTAGCATACAGCAGTTTAAGATGAAAAGTCTGGGGCATTGATGTCTCATTTGTTAATTGCCCCGACTCCTCTCTGCTTTTGTTTCTACCTCGTCTGCCCCATTTTCACATCAGATAGGAGAGACTACAATTGGAAGAGATGAGTAAAGGAATTAAGGATGTCTGAGCTGAAAAAAATGTAATTTTGAAATGCAGCATTATAACAAAGTGCATTTAAGTAAATGAGAAGTGTCTTCACCTTTATTTTAACTTCAGCAGTGTGGTCACATTTTGACTGGTACAACGCTGGTGTCAGGGCAGGGGGTTTTGGGACACAATAGCAGATGAAGGCTTTCTTAAAGTTATCCTAAAAGGATAACCACAACAATCACAAGCGATCAGTTGGAAGAGGGGAATGAAATGAACAGTGGACCAAAAGCTCCCTATCACAAATACCTCTAGAACTAAACCACCACTGCCATGCAGCTGACAACTAACTAAAAGTTCTGGGGAGATCGAGAAACTCTCTTTAAATAAAACTCAAAGGCCCCAAGGCTTGTGTCAGAAGAAGAACAAAAAATTTTTTAAGGTTACTCAGAACTGATTGACCACTATCTTTGAGTCACAAGCAATACTAACCACTCAGAAAACTTATCAGATTGCTTCAGCAGCTTCTTATTACCACAATTTTCACAAGAGAAAACACAGAGAGATGCACTCGGTATCTCTGATGATGAGACAATGAGTCAGCACAGAGTGCTGCAGCCCAGGAGTATAATATAAGTTTGTCACACCTGGCCCCAATCAGTGGCAAACAGCCACACACACCTGGTGCTGCACTGATTGACCCACACCTGGCACTGATTGACTCACACTCAGTGAGTTATCAGGCTGATCCTCCTCACAGCTGGATAGGACGACTAACACAATGCAAACAAGCTCTGTTACTTTCTCCATCAGGGAGGTATGTACTGGTAGTGTAGGTTCAGTTGCAGCTTGTTCATGAACATGCCATAAAAAGGACCCACACGTGGTGTTTTCACATAGTGCCAATGCAAGTAGGCAGAATATTAATTGACTGTGACATTTCTCCTTTATGATGGCAAACTCTGGCTCCTTCACTAAAGTTCAGCTACTAAAACACTGAAAGTTCAAGTACTTACATGAGTTCAGCATCCAAATGTGGCTGTGGGGATAGATCTTTACGTCTGTATATAAAAAAAAGATTCTTATGTGGCAGCTTGGGGAACATCTGGATCATCCTACTAATATGCTATAACCAGTAAAACCCTGCACAGAGGAGGCCTTTAAAATACTCCAGGTACTCAGTATACCATAAAAAACATTTGATAAATGTCTATAAATGTGACTTATGGGGCTTTTTAATTACATTGAGAAACCTGGCTCTATTTGGTTTGACTTGGCACAGCAGCCCAGCGCCACAGGACAAGGGTCATCAACTACATTTGTACAAGGGCCAGTTTTTCCCTAACAGGCACTTTCAGGGGATGAGCTTTCACGTAAACAAAATTTCTAAAATTTTCTAATAAACATAGTTTTGCTTAGAGGATTTTATTTTCTTTCAAATGTAAATAATAAATTTTAGGCTCCAACAGTGATGTAGGTCCCTATATCACAGTCAGCCACAAGGGGGCGACAGAGCTATTTTAACTGAATATTTCTATGGCTGTCATGTTGTCCGTTACTAGGTTTGATGCTAATATGCTGTGTAGTGAACCCAAGCGGGAAAACTGCATCCCCAAAATGCCTGAAAACAAAAGTTTCCACAGAAAATGTCACTTTTTATCGTGAATGGACTGATAAATACGTGTTTAACATAAATTTTAAATGCTAACAGCTGAAGGGGGGGGGATCTCTGAAAAGTTGATGAATCATAAAGCCATTCTTGATGAAACTGTTTCAGTTGTTTTTGGAGTTGTTTAATAGCTCTAGAGAGTTATGGAAAAAAACAACACCTGAAGTACTACATCATGTTTTCTTCTGCACATCTTCTGAGTTTGATCATGGTTCTGGGGGCCGGATGGGAAGATGTGGGGGACCTGATGTGGCGGTGCCACCAATTAACTATCACTGCCAGTGGATTTGCTTTTCCACCCAAACCAAGCTAACTGTTTGAGGGCACATCTTGAGCTGATAATGCAGCATTTTGAGCCAATAACATTAGATAGCTGCGCTTCAGTATGTATTGTTTTCCGCCAGAAGAAGAAACAATGTTTGGTTTAGCTGTCCACTCACATCATGCCTGTCCATGCCATTAACGAGGTTTTTCAAAGTTTGGTGCTGCAGTTACTACTTAAACATGTGTGCAAGGTGTCCCCAAATGATTACGAACCACTGTGATGTCGGGTACAGCAAAACTGGTAATGGAAAAGTAAATCAGCACAGCCTGGTTTGGATCAGTGCAGCCAAAAGTCATTGTGGAAAAACTGCAGTATATTTAACGGCATTGAGGCCTCAATAAAGATTTAAAACATGCTAATTCAGATTGTGCTTAACATACTGTATTTGAAAAAGGGTTAGAAGAGATTCAAGCTTTTTAAGAAGGATCACCATGAAGTTTTAGTGGGAACAAACTAGCTTTGGTTTTCAATTGTGCAGTTCAAAAAGTCGAGGAGTAACAGAGAACAAAAAAAGGAGAAAAAAACTGCATAGCGGTTTCTTTTAACACTGAATCATGTGCATTGCAGATTCTGCAGCATGAGGTTTGAAAAATGTATTGTCTAAAGCAGCTTTTCTCACTTTTTTTGTCAAGGCAACCCGTAAAAATGTGAAAAATCTCAAGTCTTTCTAGTCAAAATGTATTAATCAAAACATTCTAGATACCTCAGACTTCATGTAGTTGAAGAATGACCAAAATAATTCTCCAAGACACTCTCATGAAATAATTGAAATGCCTTTATTTTCTCTGAATGGTTGTCTATCTTACATTGTAAAAATCAATATGAGGGCCCAACATAAAATATTTAAGTAAAAGGTTTCACAGCTTTTTTGAGTTAAGGGGCCCAACTTAATATTTTATGTTGCCACTAAGTTGACACAACACTTATAGCTACAAATGTCAAGTTGGCAGATCATTTTTCCAATAAATATATATACATAAATCAGTTGTCTCAACTAAAACAACTCTTTAAGTTGAGCACCCCTGGACATTTTGGCTCAACTTAAACCTTTATGTTTACTTGGTGTATATCTTATATAATTTAAGATACTCAGTGTAATGTGTCATGTCAATAGCTCAGTTAACAAAAGTGCACCCAGTAGTTTACAATTTGTTCACTTAACATCAATTAGGTTGGATTTTTTTCAGTGTAACAATATACTTCAACATGTTTGTCCCTCCATGAACACCTTCCAAACTGAAAAAAAACACAAAGCCTGATTTTGTGCAGTGCCTACAGAATTAAGTCTATTCTTTTGCTTGATTTAAGGCATTCTGAAGGCATGCTTAAAGGTGCAAGAAAGCACCCCAGGGGGAAAGGCTGGTCTTAAACATGATAATGATACAGTCAGAGGTGCATTTGGTTTCCAAGGAAAGGCTGCTAGCACCATCTGCTGGCTGATTTCAGGATTTTTTTTACAGAAGAGTGAACAAATAACTGACCTTATGTAATACAGTCTGACAAAGTCCAGGATAAATTTAGCTTTTAGGCCTCCAGATTTTCCTGCTACATCCATTCTTGTCCCTGATAGTTTGCTTTTTCACTCAGATTTTTTTAAAACCTGCATCCTCTTTATTTTTAAGACTTTCTTTAAATATTTGAGATATATTGCATTTTCTCAGAGACGAACCATGGGGAACAGGAGGGAAACAGGTTTATGAAAAAATGTACTAGCAGGTTTACGTTGTTAAATTTTAGTCATAATGGTATGGCTGTATGTAATGCTGTAGACTGAAATAACTAGATTATGTATGCTTGAAATCATGATCAAAAATAAACTAAAATGGTCACAGAGAGGAAAAAAGGAAAATCTAAACACTCTAAGATATAAAATGGTACATTTACTTAAAGGTACAGACTTTAATATTTAGCACGACACGCTTGTTAAAAAAAAAATTATATATATATATACATATATATATAAAGAAAACAAAACATTTAGAAGTATGCTTGATTTAGTGTTGAGTCTACCTACTGTACGTATATTAAGTAGGTGCAAGCTAGCCTGCTTGCACCCCTCTTACCAAACTGATCCTGTGAGGGGAGCTTTTCAGCCTCCTGAATTTACCCCATGGGACCCCATCCAGGACAATATTAATCACTCAGTTTTAACCTGTGGGATTTACTCAGCAAAGGTGAGTTGTTCCAAAACAAGATGTTTAGTTAATCTAACAAACCCTCAGGTAAAGTTTAATCTACCAAACATTGGTTAGGTTTACATCAACACAGATATGTTTAATAATTTTAAAATAACTGCTTTATTTGAACAACTCTTGAAGACCATGTCCAACTTTAAGTTCTGTTTTTGATCATATTCGAAAAATATAACACCCCACATTCTTATGAAAACTTCACATCTTTTGCAAGAAAAAGAAGCCATTTTTAGAGAGGGACCCAACTGCAGTCAAGATGGCCGATATGGGTGTTGCTATACATCCAATCCATGCTGGAAGTCCCAAGCGGAAGTTTCTTCTACGTGTTGGACTCAGCTGCCAGTGTTTGTCAGTCTTTTTCGCGCCTAAGCCTAACTCAAATATATCACCTTCCCCACTGCTTTACCCTGAACCTAACTACTCTGGTTTTAATGCCTAAGCCTAACCTTAGATGTACCGACTTCCGGTTGAGACTTCCAGTATGGATTGGATGTATGTCGGCCATCTTGTCTGCATCAAGGTACTCTTGCATTTTTAGCACTTATTTTGTGTCTGGGACTGATCTTTTCTGCAGCCTAAATTAATAACAATTAAAATAATAAAGACCATTATCTTGTATTTTTAGTTTTGTTAGACTACTCAAATACAAACATTATTATAACCTTAGTAATAGAAAACGACAATTATAATAATTAATATTGCACAATAATAATCCTTCATCCTGGATTATTCTTGTCTGCTTCAAAAACGTAAAGGTCCCCTACTGTAATATTGAAAAATCGACTTTTGCTCACATTATCAAGTGTTTATTTTTTGCATTAGACCAAGACTTAAAACAAAGCTAGTGTCATTTTGGTAAAGATCTAGTCTCTTTATGAGCCACAGATCCAACAGAAGAAGTCTTCAATATGGATTTTTCTATATAGGGAGAAGAGGATCGATCAGGAAGCCAGGATGAAGCCTGGCTGCAGCACGGAGAAAGCCTGGATTGAAATCCGTAACCCAACTGAGAACGATAAAGGCAAATACACGCTGGAGATGTTTGATGGCAAAGAGACACATAAACGGTGTCTTGACCTCTCTGCACAAGGTGAGATTGATTTAAAACCCAAAAGTACTTTTTTGACATGCCAGATAGATTTGTTTCACACATCCTTCTGGAAAACCTTCCATATATAGCATTTGGGAAAGGGCAGAGCCTTTGAAAAAAAAACCCGGATGGTGATTGGATGAACATTCTGTCCGTCACATCTTTACGAGCCAATCAGAGCAACAAAATGTGACGTCGTTGCCGCAGCCGAGGTGCGCATGCACAGCTACCTTGGAATAAACTCCATACAGAACTGCGTAACGCGAACCATGGCGACTGTAGACATGTCAGCACACGGCTTTTGTGGTTTTTGAAAAGAAAACAACTCAATGCTGTTCTTTGTTCTTTTAACGAAGAAATGTTGTCAAGTTCTGATAAAACTGGCGCTTTAGCAGCATCCACACAAATCTCTTCTGCCATAATTGCACCGGCCTCTTGTTGCCACTTGCTTACGTCCCGACTCTGAAAGTACTGCTCCTCATCGCTGATTGGTCCTGTCACTTTCTACGGTTCAGACGGGACCTTTGCAAGATGGATTCGCCAGTGAGAAACACGGAAATTGGCGTATCCATCTGCTTTGCAAGGTTACAAAAATGCCATACTTACAGAAGATTTAAGAGCAGAAATGATGTTTGTTAACCTTATTTTTTATATTCCATGGACAGCCCTAGCCGATGCCCTGCTGGAGCACCAGAGGTTGAAGTAAGTGCAGCATTAGACACAGTGTTCGATGCATGGCGTGCTGTGAAACTAACCGAAACCCCTAGAAATCAGAGGTAACAGACTATTTGTGGGAAACCATTAAATGAAAACATCGGTTAATGTGTCCTGACCTGTGTCACATTGATTTGACCCTTTGTTTTCTCCCTCAGGCAGGCGGCCAGTGCTGAGAAAAGTGAGTCATGGCTTTTGTGTTATTTGTGTCCACATCAAGGATTAAAGGATTGTACCGGTGGGTGTCAGCAGGGAGTCATTGTTGTGTGTTTGGTTTCAGGTCGGGCCAAGGTGACAAAAGGTCTTCCTGATGTGGTAGCCATCATGGAGGGAAAGGTGTGAAATCACCTCTTTGTTTTTCACATTACCTGAAGTTCTCACCTTCATCTTGACACTTTTTTCTCAATTTCATCTCTTTTGCCCTTCAGTCTTTGTGTCTGACCTGCTACATGGATGGCGACCCTGCCCCAGAGATCTTCTGGCTGAGAAATGACACAGAGATTGTTGATCAGACCCACTTTACCATCACCAAGGCCCCAAAATGCAGCACCATCACCATCCATAACATTAGCATGGAGGATTCTGGGAAATACAGCATCTATGTGCGCAACAAGTTTGGATCTGAAACTGCTGATGTGACAGTGAGTGTTTACAAGATTGGGGAAAAGCCTCCGGCACATGCTGTGGACATGGGTTAAACCTGCACCAAGAATCAGAAATACATTTATGCAAGTTTTAATGCTTAGAATTAGATTTCTGGACTGCATATAAATGATGATATTTAGATAATGAGATGTAATGTTGGTGGATAGGTCATGATTTTGAAGATGTTTTCAGCAAGAGGAAACATTCAATTGTCAAAAAGGGTAAAAAATTCATTCTTAAAGTCAGCCAACTGGACATAAAAGGAATTAACTTGGATATATTTGTGAGAAAATGTTTGTACTCCTGTCTTGTAATGGAGAAGTAGAACTGCAAAATCCTTTGGGTCAATTTAATTAATTAATTTAGTGGGGGACTGGTAAAAGACTTTGCCAGTATAAAACCACAGTCTCCAAAAAGTTGGGGCACTAAGTAAAACCCAAATCTTATTCATCATAGAACATAAAAACATATCAGATGTTGAAAATGAGACATTTTACCCTTTCGTTTTGAATTTGATGGCAGCAACACATCTCAGAAAAAGTTGGGACAGGGCAGCAAAGGGCTGGAAGAGTAAATTGTACTTATAAAAACAGCTTGAGGAGCATTTTTCAACTAGATATGTTAATTGGCAACAGGCCAGTAACATGGCTGGGTAAAAAGAGCATTTTAGAGAAGCAGGGTCTCTTAGAAGTAAAGATTGGCAGTGACTCACCAGCCGGCAAAAACTGTGTCTAATACTTGTGGAACAATTTCAGAAAAATGTTCCACAATGTAAATTTGCAAAGATTTTGAATATCCCACCCTCTTTTGTAAATAACATAATCAAAAGATTATGAGAATCTGCAGAAGTCTTCATGCCCAAGAGACAAGGCCCAAGGTCAATATTGGATTCTCATAATCTTTTGGCCATCAGATGGTACTGTATTAAAAACAGGCATTATTCTGTCCTGGAAACCACTGCATGGGCTCAGGAACACTTCCAGAAATCACTATCTGCCAACACAGTTTTCCGTGTCATCCACAAATGCAAGTTAAAGCTGTGTTATGCAAAGAAGAAACCATATGAGATTATGATCCAGAAACACAGCTGTTTTCTCTAGACCCAAGGTATTTTAAAATAGACTGAGGCAAAATGGAAAACTGTCCTGTGGTCAGCGAATTAAAAATAAAGTTAAATTCTTTTTGGAATATTTCTTTTTGTGTGGGGTTGCATTAGTGTCTCTGACACAGGCTTACTCATTTGGAAAGGCTCTATCAGTGCTGAAAAATATGTAAAGGTTTTAGAGCAACATATACTCCAATCCAAACAACGTCTCTTTCGGGGAAGGCCTTGTATATTTCAGTAAGATTAATTTTATTAAACCACATACTGCATCTATCACAACAGCATGGCTTCACAGTAGAGGAGTCCTGGTGCTGAAATAGCCCATCCGCTGTCCTGACCTTTCACCAACAGAAAACATTTGGCGCATCATAAAAAAATCCAGCAAACAAAACCCAGGGCTGTTGAGCACCTGGTGTCTTACGTTACAATATTCCTCTCCCAAAACTTTAGTAACTGGTCTCCTCTCTTCCCAAGACATTTAGAGTCAGTTACTGAAAAAAGAGGGGATGCTAAACAATTGTAAACATGACCCTGTCTGTACTTTTTTGAGATGTTTCCTTAAAAGTGAGACATAGCTATGCCAAAAACAGCTGGTCTCTTGTATTGACCCTCATTTCTTCATACCAGACAACAGTGGAACGAAGCTCCAATCGCCTCTGTTAAATTTAATTTCATTGTTTGTTTTGCTAACTACCGCTGTGGCCTTGAGGTGATTATCCATCTGAAGTTATGAAGTCTTGGTGAAAGCGTGCACAAAGGCCAGTCATGTCAGAAACTTGACAGCAGAGCTTTCTGGGGGAATTTGATTTATCATTTGCTTGTTTTTTCCTGAGTTTAATAAAAAGAATTTAAACCATTTTGACTTTTGTCTCCTTCTGAGCACTTACAAACTTCAACAGCATAATACTCCCTTTTCTTAACTTTCTATAAAGTCATAACAAATTTGACCATTTTTTCTTAATGTTTTGATTTGGAATACAATGTGCAGTGTTCCCAATGCATTTGCTTGTATGGAAATAAAAGTTATAATCTACTATTTTGAGCACAGCTGTAGATTAGTAGACATTTTGGTTCTATGACAAATAAAAGGACTGGGCTAACCAAATCCCACCATAGCAGACAAAATGTATGTACCTTTGAGTAACTATGAGGATTCTTTAGCTCCCCCTGCAGCATTTAGAGTGAAGCTCCCTTAAAATCACTGATAATCTGGATTTGGTCATTTTAAAAAGCCTGTGTCTTTATCAAGTTTTTCTATATTTGTTTTACGTTTATCTATTTTTTGATAAACTAGAATGAAGGTAAACTGGACTATGTCCCTGTAAAGAGGATTACCCAATCTGGTTAAAACCTTCTTAAATAATTGGGAATAGTCCTACTCACAAAGACTTTTTTCCTACAGTGATGATAATGTGGTACAGCTTTCTTTTTCAGAATTGTGCAAGTGTAAATTAAACAGTCCGTGATGTCGTTAACCTTTCTCCCGGGCCCCTGTCAGTCAGGTAAATTCACCTCAGGAGGTTCAACGGCACACAGCAGAGAGGTTGCAGACGTGCAGGAAGGTCAGTTTAGAATTCATGCTCAGCAAACTGAGCCTTTTTTGTTTGTTTGTTTTTGTTGGACATCTTGTCACAATTTGAAAAATAGCACACTATTTCCTCATTTTCTGGAGTGCTTTTCAAAAGCAGAAGTTCTAAAATCCTTTACTGATTAAAAAATTTAACACATTACCTCTAACCACACACTGTTCAATGTTAGTAGAGTCTTTACTCCCTTGTCCACATATGAGCCACTGAACCACCTCAAACATGATTATTTTATAAAAACGAAGGATTATAAAGTCAGAATAAGGCATTATTTGAGCAGTGAGTGCACAGAAAAAATACTGATTTTGTGTTTGGTTTATTTTAATACATTATTCATTAATACATCATGTGTATTTAACTTTCTTTCATGTGAGAGTTTTGTATGTTACTGTTTGGCCGGAGTTTTTGTTATCGCAATTTGAGGATTCCAAATAGGATAAAGGTTAAACAAATTTCTTAAAAAAAAAAAAAAAAAGGCCTGAATAGATAAGTCCCAGATTTTGATCCTGAAAACTGCCGTCTACATCTCCACACAGAACTCTGTGAACCTAAACTCAGCAAACAACTATTTATTCATTCATTGCTACTGCTATTTCTATGGCTCTAAATAATCTGCATATGTTTCTCATCATTGAAGCGTTCATGTGACTAAAATGAACATCCTATTTTATTTGGGTTGGAAGCTGAGGTTTGGCCAAAGAAGAGTAAGTGAACTCCAGGTTGTTCAAACAGCAGCGATTACCTCAGAGGGGGGCGTGTTACTCATTAGACACAGCACTGGAACCCCTCCTTGCTTTCCTGTATAAGAAGTGCCATGTTACTGTGTCATCCTCCACATTGTGTTGAGCTTCACACAGCTGTCACAGCCTCCAACCCGGCTCGGCGAGGGAGAAACCACATCTTCTAGGAAACATGGACTTCAACGGCACATGGCAGGTCTACGCTCAGGAGAACTATGAGGAGTTCCTCAAGGCAATGGGTGAGAAAAACAGCAATTGTTGAAAAAAGTACACAGGTAGTTCTTTATACCGTGCAGGAGTAAATAGAAACGTGTGTTTCGCTTGCAGAACTTCCTCCTGAGGTCATCAAGATGGCCAAAGACATCAAGCCAATCACTGAGATCAAGCAGAGCGGCAGTGACTTTGTTGTCACCTCAAAGACCCCAGGAAAGACTGTGACCAACTCCTTTACTATCGGCAAGGAGGCTGAAATCACCACCATGGACGGCAAGAAGATCAAGGTCTGAAATCATGATCTACTGTTCATTATGTTGCTCAAATTTAGGCTGTATGATCTTAAATTTGGATTGTTTTTCAAAGAAGTTTTGATTCATGGTTGTGACAATGCATTAATCAACATTTCTTGGAAAAATGAAGCTAAATGAAACAAGCCTGCAGTGTTTTGCACATCAGTGTTGTTTTTCTTGCCTCCATATCTCATGACTTGGTGAATTTCTCAATGTGTCCTTCTATCCTCAGTGTGTTGTCAATTTGGAGGGTGGAAAGCTGGTCTGCAACACCGGCAAGACCAGCCACATCCAGGAGATCAAGGGAGGAGAGATGATTGAGGTGGAGTATCACAACATTGTACTCGATGTTTTAAAGGTTTCTGAAGTTATGGAGCAAATGCTTAAATGATTATTGTCCTTATTTAAAAAGCATGTTTCCTTTTCTATTATTGCTTTCCAGACTCTAACCATGGGCTCAACAACTATGATCAGGAAGAGCAAGAAGATGTAACCTTGGCAGTGAAGAAACCAATGTCTATTTAATAAAAGTGTTGCTAAAAAAACTGTTTTTTTGTCATAATTTTGAGAAAATGTAAGGCTCCCTGCTGACGCACTAACTATACCTGCATGCCTGCATATAATAAAAGTCTGTTTCCACGATACTCAAAAAAAAAAAAAAAAAAAAAATCAAGGTCCTAAAAGGCATTATAAGACAACTGTTCATAAATATTACATAGAAATTAGCTAGTATCTCAAATACTGGCTTTGTCCTAAAATAACAGTGTAGTAGCAATTTGAGAGATTTATCTTGCAAACTATCCTGTATCTTTAGATGCTTATCCTCATTATGATCATAATTAGATTTTTTCTTTTGGTCTTTTGCCTTTATTTGTGAGAGGATAGAACAGGCTACAGCCTCAGAATCAGGGTGGAGATAGTGGGGATTGCAAGTCCGACTTGAACTCAGACTTCTGCTTAGAAGACCAGTTTCCATAGGAGCTTCTATGGAGCGATGGTCCTAGGACCTAACTGCTTGGCCATCTCTGTCCTGATGCTGGTCATTATTTAGTCAAATACTCTCATTATTTTAGAAAGAATACTAACATACAGTATTTAAAATCATTTTAGAGTTAGAATCATGATAATTATTTCATAAGTCCAGCTTTGGCTGAAATTGGCTCCCATAAACTGCAGATAATATTCAAAGCGAGAGTGTTACATAACTGTCTGATAAGCACACCCAGTTTGAAGAGAAAACTGGCCCCATAGTTTTTTGTTTGCTTATCAGAGTCTGTGGAGAACAAGAAGATAACAAAAAAATTGAATTAAATTTTTAGTTTTAAAAAATATTCAGGCAAACACTTTAAGAGTTGTACATGAAAAATGATGCTGTATCTGGACCTCTTGATTCATCTTCATTCATTCACTAAAAACTCTCGTAGGCATGATTAGTCTAAGTGTGTCTCAAACTTAGGGGTGGCACATGGGGAGCTTTCTGGGGCCTACTGTCAAACTGGGGGCCCATGAAGGTCTGTAAAATCATGATCCATTGTAAAATACAAATGCAAAATGGATTTATAGTGCCAAAATGTCTTTAAAGCAGCAAAAGTGGGTTCAAAGTGTCAGAAATGGGCAGAAAAGGGGCTAAAATGGGTAAAAGTGTGCAAAAATTTATGAAAAGTTTCAAACACTTTATTTACAGCAGTGTAATACGTGTTTTTGCCAGGTGGGTCTTTAGGCGGCCAAGCTTTTCTTACAAGTGGGAAGGTAGGGCCCCAAGACAAAAAGTTGGAAACCACAGATTTAGGGAAATATCTTAATTCAGATTAAATGATTTACTTCTGCCTGTTTATAATGTCCGTTAAAAAAAACAAAGGACATGTTACGTCATTACAAGTTATTATTCTATCATTCAGTGTGTCACACCAGGTCTTTAACTGTACCTCAAACACACCTAGAAAAACTGGTTCTGCTCTCTGAGCTGCTCTCAGTCCTCACACAAAGACCAAACAGAAGTCATAACATATAGGCTATCCTCTTTGTGTTTTATTTTAGTTTCTCTAAAGCGTTTTGAATCTTTCTTTGTATAAATATGCTTCTATTTATAAGCCTGTCATTCATTACCCTGCCAGCAGGGGTCCTCCTTAAGACCACTACCAAACCCATAAAACTGTAGCATATCATACACATCTGGCATAATCTAGACCTCTAGATGAGTTCAATCCAGTTCAACTGGAGATTTTTCACTCACTTAGAAGCACTCAGTGGGCCGGTTACTATTTCTATACCGCTCCTTATCCAGATCCATCATATGGAAACAGCCATATCACCAGTATTATTATGATCCAGCTGCTTTTTAGATTCTGGTGTGTTAAAGTTTTGCTTTGACATTTTTTCCTTTAAATTTGCATAGTTTACATTCTTATTGTTATCAGTGAAATCAACAGTAACATTTGTATCCATGCCCCGGCTTAACTGTAATACAAAGTTTCACTGGCATTTCTGTCCTATGGTAAACTATCAATAATTCTAACTAGAAGTAGTAATTCTATCTGCATTGAAATACAAATCTAATCAATCTAAAATACGGTACAGTCGACGGTGCTATCCCCTCACACCATGAAGGCTCCTGGTTCAGATCCTGCTAGACAGGACTTTGGAGCTTGCATGTTGTCCCTACACAATTATATGCTCTCTTCAGTTATCCAGACCCTCTCCCACAGACTACAAACATACTCCCTAGGCTAACCCCCTAGGCCTAAGTGTCTGTAGGTGTTAATGTAAGTGTACCTTGTTGTTTGTCTCTGTAGCAGCTGTGGTTTGACCCCTGCCTCTAGTGACCCCAACTGTGACATGCTGGGTGGATTGTAACCTACATACTTGCTGTGTTCCATTTTATAAAGGTGTCTATTTGTAATCTTTGAACATAATAGCTTAGCTGTACTGGGAGAAATGGCAGGGTAATAAAGTTTACTTGGCTAAGGGTTTTATTAAAAGCTGTCAAGACTGTCACTCTGGCTACTTAAACCATTTGGAGGTTGGACTTTAGACTACCAAAACTTTAAAGATAGTTACAATTGATCCATATTTGTATATCAGTATCATTACACTTTTTAAGGTAGTATATATCAATAAGAAAGCACAAGGGGAAAAGCAGCTCTAAGCGGTTCCTTCTCTGAATGCTTAGGTTTTTAAAAACCATTGGATAAAGGACTCTAGTTAAAAGGAAAATTGATCCATGTATGTGATAAAGGTGGCGTTAGTGCAGTTATTTTATAGTTTTTCAACAGGGGATTTTCCTTGTCAAATTAATAACACTAAAGGGACTTTGCAAATAAGTGTCAAGACATGTATACTAATTTATATCAACAGTGGAGACAGCCCATGGCATGCATCTTTGTCACAATGGGTGTCTAACATTTACTCGCATGCCCCATGTCTACTGCAGTGTTTGATAGTCGAAGCTGATAATGTAACCTTAATTAGAAGATTTAGGCCTAATATGGTGAGACTGGAACACCTTCACAGCTTCAGTAGGAATGTAGAAAATGTGTGTACCTTAGCACTGTGCTTCTTATCCTGAACTTTATGTATGTAAGCTGTTCTTAAGAGTCAAAATGAATATGAAAATACACAGGCAGAGACAAAACTGGGGGGAAGGGGAGGGGATTTATTTCTTTTTTTTGTAAAAATTTGTCATCAATTCAATTCACAGAGTGCATTCTGTCATTTTTTTTAAAACACCAATTTTCACCAATTTTTCACAGGGCATCTTTGTTTCGTTTTTATCTTCAGTGACATTCCATAGGAGGGACAAAATTAGAAGCCAATTTGTTACAGGTTTGAAAATTTAGAATCAAGGAGACCTAACCATGCATGACTCAGTCTAGAAAAAGAAAAATGTTAACATGAACAACTAATAGAAAATAAAAATTTAACATTTGACAGCATATAACCAAGTTCAGTTGCCAGCTGGCGGAAGAACAGCTGAGAAGTGAAGGTGGCTCAAAACAATTTGGTCATTTTGTGTTGTCACCTAATGACAATTCAGTTTTAGCATGGGGTTAACTTAGGCACAAACAGGTCAACTTAAGATTAAAAACAGCACGCTTACTCACTGTAAGCACATTCGAAACACAAATCCATACATAGGCAAGTCTCCTCTGAAATCCAATTCATAGTTTAGGTTTACTTAAGTAGCTTTTAGCATTTTTCACCCGACACTGAATTATACAAAACAATAAAAAACATGTGCAAGATCTCTGGAAAAATAACAGTGCAGGGTTACTGGCAAATGCTAAAGGCATCATTATTTTTTTAACAAAAATATTCTTCAGTATTGAAGTCAAGACATGTCCTTTGCATGTCTTATACATTCAGTGTTATTACTAAAAATACTTTTGTCTGACAGGCCACAAATATGACCTGCAAATGTACATATGCTACAAGTACTTTTTACATTTCATTATTTACATGGCTCTTGAACACACTAACAGGCTATCATACTTTGTTTTGTCATCCTTAGGCCAGCCATTAGCAGCTCCAATTCTGCAAAGGGAAAGAAAAAAAGAGCCTCAATCACAAAAATAGAGAACCCATAGAGAGATAGTCGATCACGCCTCCATCATTTCAATAGCATCCTGGTCTGTAACATATTTAAAACTAGTCCGATTGCAGTGCAAGAGTGATAAGGGTAGAGGCAAAGAGGATCTGTTGATAATCAGATGGTCAAACATGAGACCTTTGTAAACATAAATGCCAAACTTCTGCCCCACATTGAGACCCCTTGGTTACCTCAGTCCATGACCTTCCTTATCTCTGCCTTAGCTTGTGTACAGATGCATACAGCCACCAGGACCATGCCAAGACTTCAATTAACAAAACTCAGATTTAAGCTTGGTCCTCTTCCGCTGGTTGAAGCTGCAGCACTGACTTAAAATGGCTGAGACTAAGGAGCAACAACACTACTGATTTGAAACAAAAAAATAACGTGAACCAAGGGGCTCGTTCCTGATCATCACTCGGCTGGCAAGGTTAAAGGGCGATGGCAACAATGCCTCAAACAGAGGATGTCCAAGGGAGAAGAAGGAAAAGAAAGTACAGCAAAAACATTGCTTTGGTTAAACACAGCTCTGCATACATCTTTCAACCACAACAAAAAGGTCTTGTACAAAATAATGCTATGATAGAGTGTTTGGGCCCCAGACTAGTCCAACTCCCATAGTGCATGTGCGCACAGCGCAATAAAAGGTACAGGAGTTCACAGTCCAGGGCCTGTGTGCCATGGTCTCTTTGTTACCCTTCGGTTTGAGGTTATACTTTCACCTACACTTACTCACTACAGCTTATTATCTCTAAGTAAGGTAGCTTTTCCCTGCAGAATTGCAGATGAGTCTTTTTCACCCCAAACAAGGAAAGATACAAGAAAAAAAAGGGCCCTTGTTAGAACTGCTACTGATACGACTTTGCTTTAGCACCTGAGGCTTTAGAGGTGGCTCTAAAAGCTCATCGTAAACTGACAAATGAAAAGGCAATACTGTCCACAGAAATGGACCATAAATGTTTTGGGAAATAAGCTGACTTAACAAAAAAATCCTTGTTTGGGAAAAAGATTACTCTTCTGCATTTACAGCCAACATAAAAAGAACAAAACAAAACATAAGTACAAAGGATATCCAGTTGTCATTAGTCACAGAAAACAGACTCCACCAAAAGCATCACCAACCAGCAAGGCTCAGCACCTGTAATATCTTGACATACTAATTTAAAAACATGGGTGTTTGTTGACATATCCAGCAGATACTGCAGAAAATGCCTCTAAACACTCAAAGACAGAAATCTAAAAACAGGTTAAATTATTACAGAGCTGAGTTGTTCCTGGTGGGCTGGTGCCCTTACTGGAGTCAAAGTTCATTGATTGGCTTTTAACGATCAAGGCTGGGTATCCCTCTCAGGCCTGCACCTTGAGGAGACTTTTTAGCTGGAAGGTCATCATCTCCCTGTTATCACAGGAGCCCACTGGGAAGGACACCCAGTGGCTGGGGGGTTTGGGCAACACGCTAGGCGAGGGTGGCTCGCTGAACTTCGGCCCTGCGTAGCTTGGACTCCCCTGAGTTGCCAGGAGCGTGTTGAGGTGAGACACGGCACCCTCCCAGTTCTGATCATAGTTGGTGGTAAAACGGACAGAAACATTCTTCTCTGCAGACACGGCCTGCCGCGCCTCTGGAGACCTGTGGTAGGCTGCGCCTTTCTCACTCCTGCGGTGGCCATGGTGGTGCAGGCCTCCTACCCCTCCTGCAGATGCTGCTGCTCCATTCTGCTCGCGGCTTCTCTGCTTAGCACGGCCAAGTTGGTGGTTCTTCTTGGGCAGAGGGCGCTCGGGATGGGAAACTGGAATGTTGTACCTCTCTCCACCTCCCATTTTGCTTCAGCACTACGTGTCACCTAAATGATGAAAACATGAGCATGTCTTAGGGCAATGCAATAGACAATATTCGTCGTGACATATCTTGTTCTATTTATTGACTAGGGTAAAACTGTCAAAGCCTAATCCCCCTTATAGCACGCACGCACACACTTGCGCCATCTCTCAATGAAAACAAGCACACAGCATTACGTGCAGAAACACCAGACAGCCAGGCCCCCCGCCCCTCCCCCACACGCAACTAGAGCAAAACAGCTCAAGCTCACCTCTTTGTTGTGAGAAAGTCGGCGACGTAGGTATCTCTCTTCAATCTTTCACCTCCGATCGGGCCCCAGGTCCTCGAAGTAGTCCTCAATCTACTTCTCACTGCACTTCTGTGTCCAGCAAGATATAAAGTTTTCATGTGCCAATGAGCGGTGTTTTCACGTGGAGCCGAGCTGAACATCAATTCACCTCGGCACACGGTGCTCCAAGAAGTCGGAAAAAAACCTTTTGGTGCAAAAACAAAGAAAATAAAGCCGATTAGTTCGGTTTTTATCGGTGCAGCTTGACAAATCATGGGGTTTGTTGACCAAGTGTTGTTGTTTATGTCTTGGTGGGGGATGTGCATCCCGTAATGCGTCACCACATTTAGGACGGATAAAACTGGTTAACGTCCATGTAAAATGTAAAATGTACAAGGTCAAGTTAACGTGAAGAAACCTAATAACTGATAAACATGCATTTAAACCGACTAAAATTGCAATAACTGCGCCATTCTTTCCGTTTTCATTGTTCGCCCTTAGCTGAGCTTAACCGCAGAGTACTGTCCTTTCAATATGCGAGTTTTCGGACTTAAACTCTAGCTGGTATTGAAAATTTCGATGGAGTAAACCTTTCAATGATAAAACAAAAAGTTGCTTATGTTGGTCGCACTACTTTGGCACCAGACCAAAACAAAGAAACAGTGGACTCAATATGGCGACGAGGAACAAAACTGAATCCCTTACCGACTTCTTCAGGCTCGGTTGATAAAACCCCTCTCCAGAGAAGTTGTCAGATATGCCTTGGTTATCCTGACGGACTATGTAAGAAGCACAGCAATGCTATATTTCCTACAAATCCGTCACCTTCAAGATGTTTATGATGTAAAAGTGACCGTTGGTGGTCACTTTTCTCACCGTCTCTCTCTCTCTCCCGACTCCGTCTGAATTGCAACAAAATGGAATCTACAGCACAGATATGTAGCTCGGTAGAGCCAAGATCCGACCAATCACGTACCGAGAACAAAGTGTACTAGCCAATCAGCGACAAGAAAACCAGACGCATTCACGCTTGTTGCCAGACTGGTGACGTCAATCGCTGACCGTCCTCTACTTTCCTTTGTTGGAGCTCGGGTATTTCCTGAGAGGGAAGTGAGAAAACAACCGAAACAGCTGCTTTAAAACATTTAAACCGCACCTTTTTTTAACGCGAAATCGCATAGACAATATTTCCGAAGTTACACAACATATCGCAGGACGATTTAAAGTTAAAAGGCTGAAGATTTTAGGTTATGTAACGTCGACTAAGAGTTAAAATACGATAAACGCGTCAATCTCTTTTCGTCTTTTGGCAAATGGAATACTTCTGTTGGACGGGAAAGCTTTAAGTTGTGGGTTAACCAGTTTTGTTTGGCTTAAACAGCTGCAACAGGCTGTTTTGATACACAGCGGCTGTTCTCTATGGGCTGCCCATCCCCCATCTTCAACTGTTCTCAAGCTATGATAACCTAACAAAACAAAAAAAAGCTTAATTATTAAAGCTTTATTTGCCATCCTGTAGTTGTCCTCTTGGTTTAATGAAAGGGTTTTTGGAAAGGAAATGAAAGGGGGAAATACCCATTCTTATAATTTTGTTTGATCACTGGGATTATGTTTAATTACGATATCTTTACAGTACAGTGTAGTATTAGCGGTCTTTTAGCCATAATCCAGTGCAAACTTTGATAAACGACCAGAGTAAATACAATTGGTTGAGTGCACATCCATGCAAATGAGAAGCCTACAATAAACGTCACAGTATCATAAATCTTAAACAACATTTGGACAAGCCTTTGGGGGTCATTAAGTGTGAGCTTTCCTGCCCCTCAATGTTGTTTTTTAATTAACTGAGAGACAAATGGTTTACTCCAGTGGCGTGGGAACGTATGTTTGTTTGGTTTCTAATTTAAGATAGGTTGTCGTAGGTAGGGATCTTCCTGAGAAGAGGCCTCGTATGGCTTGTTAAAACCATTATAGTTGAGGCTATTTTAAGAACCTTCTAACCGAACTCATGAGTATTTTTCTGCCCCAAGTGATTGGATTTCAATCTCTTAAAACATCCTTTGGTTATTACTTTGTTGGCCTGTTATTTCACTACACCTGCTTTGTCCTTTATTACCATTTCATTTATAATACAGCCACCCATGTGAACAGCATTCACGTTTGCTTTCTAAAAAGCACTGTCCTTCCTGTCTTTATAAGGACATGTTGATATGCTCTTCAACTTGTTTTTATGAGTACGCAGGTTCAAGTCTAATGACTACCAAACAACTAGCGCAATATATCTAAGTCCATGGTCAACATTATTTTCCCCCTTTTAAAGCCTCTGAACTTTAAAAGAGTTGTGCAACTCAGTCTGTGTCAGGGCCTGCTCGCAGCTGAAGGCCTCAGTAGGACACTCCCCAAAGCAACAGACCTTTGAATGGGGGTGTGTCCATGAAGAGTCAGCTATGTATGGAAAGTAGGTCACTGAGAGGCTTCTGTAGGTCGTACAGGAGATAGGAAGTGGACAAATCTCCATTTTTGACTGGCTGTAGAGGCTTACATAAAGCTGTCAAAGATACAGTAAATAAACAGAGGGCCATTTTGGAAAGTGTAATGGAAAATATCCTTTAAAAAGCAGGTTTGTCATGTTTGTTTTTTTCTTACACAAGGTAGATAGTGACTGGAAGTCTCATTGGGCTTTCAGTGTAGTAACTGGGTGTTAATGGTGGAAGTGAGGAATGGAGTTTCACATTAATGTGAGTAGTCTGAAATGTGTTTAAAACACAATAGAAACAGTTTCACACCTCTCAGCAGAGAGATGGGCCCATAAGACTTTCAATATCACCTTCAGATGAAATCTGTCCCTTTGCTTTCAAGTCTCTTCCCTGTGTAGTTTGGCTGGGGCATGGTGACATAACACGAACACCTCAATGCGCTCACACAAGTAATGCTCACACAGACTGCTGACCAAGTCTGTACACAAGTTGGCTTTTGTTTCACAGGCAGTGCTAACATTTTTAAACACATTTTTTTTTAGAAAAAGACTATGTATTTAGAACAGAAATAACAAAAATATAGTGTAAGTACAGTTGGGGGAAGATGGGAGGTGTATAATGGGTTAGCAATAATAAGAATAGAAAGCAATAATGAAAACACAATGTCTATTTTGGGTCACACCAGGGATGCATAATATTAAAGGCATGATATCAGTATTGGAAAACATAAAGATATTGCATTACCTTATATTTATCAGCCATATGTACAGATAAGTCTGTGGACTTCGGCTACTCGAACAGCTCCAGACTGAAGTCTTCTCTTTGTTTATCCTCATTTTTATATATTTAAAGTGTGTGTTTAAAGTTTATTTTTTTGTTCATCCTTAACCTTTAAAATATGTTTTAAGGACTTAAGTTTTTTTCTGAACTATTTACAGTGCATTAGGGAAGTATTCAGATCCCCTTCACTTTTTTTCAATTTAGTTATGTTGCATCCTGATGCTGCAGTTGATTAAAACCATTCTTATTCTAATCCATCTACATTCAGCACACCATCATATCCTTTTTTTTGCAAATTATAATAAATAAATAAATAAATAAATAAACAAATAAATAAATATATATATAATATTGGCGTAAGTGTTAAGACCCTCTGCAACAACACATGAAATTTAACTCAGGCTCTTTCCATTTCTGTTGAGCTTCGCTGAGATTTTTCTACACCTTGACTGGAGTCCATCTGTGACTCAGTCACAAAATTAGCTTTTCCTCTCTGTGCCAAAGGTCTTTTTGTAAATGGGTAAAAATGAGTTTCAGGTATGCTGCTCCTGCAGCCTGGAATCCTCTTCAGGGGGCCTTATTTCTTGAGAAGACGGTCTCTTTAAATCTTTTTAAAGGTAGATTGAAGGCATTGGAGGATGATGTATCAGGTTGTAGATGTTTTGACTGATGACTTTCTGCTCTGTGACTTTGGATTTGTTTTTACTGTGATTGTAATTGCTTGTTTTTATGTCTATGTCTTTGACTGTGCTGCTGCCTGTCTTGGCCAGGACACTTGTAAATGAGATTCTTAATCTCAACGAGGTTTTTTCCTGGTTAAATAAATTTGAATTAATAGAATACATAAAATGAATTGATTGGACATGATTTGGAAAGTCACACACCTCTCTTTAGAAGGCCTCACAGCTGACAATGCATATCAGAAGCAAAAAATAAAGCTGAGGTCAAATGAACTGCTTGCAGAGCTCAGAGACAGGATTACTGCAAGGCACAGATCTGGGGAAGCCTGGGGAACGCTGCACTGAAGGTTTCCAAGAGCACAGTGGCCACCATAATCCTCAAATGGAAGAAGTTTGGCCCAAATGGGACTCTTTCAAGAGCTGGTCACCCAGACAAACTGAGAGAGGTGAATAAAAATCTGACGGTCACTCTGACGGTGCTCCAGAGATCCTGTGTGGAGATGGGTCACAGTTCCAGAAGGACAGCCATCACTGCAGCCCTCTGCTGATATGGCCTTATGGCAGAACGGCTAGACGAAGTTTCTCCTCAGTGTTAAACACATGAAAGCTTGCTTGGGGTTGCCAAAAAACTCCAAATGAGAGCCAGCATAATGGATAATGACAGAAATCCAACATCATGCACCCCCATTTTGCACACTTAAATACAAACAAACGGTGCCATGCATTTACAATGTTAAATCACAAAATCTATTACACAAAATGGATGCAGTAGGTAGGTACAAATGGAACTTGTGCAAGTTATTTTTCAAAATTATGACCCCATGTCTGCACAAATGAAAAAATGGTCAAGAAAATATATAGCTTAACCATACCATCAATTTTTCTGTTAAGACAGGCTTGAAATAAAAAAAGGAAATTGTCATTGCAAGTAATTTTTCCATTTTACCCATAGACTACATAGCAGGGATGGCCACCTGGCGGGCTCTCGACTCAACAGGGCCCTGCAGTCAATTTCAGATTTCAACAAGATTTTACACATGAAAAACATGGTAAAAATCTGCCATGAAAACATGATTAGTGGAAGTATTCCCATAATGATAACTTTAATTACTGGTATATGTTCATTTTATTTAAGCATATTTATATAAAATTGGCTGTAACTGTTCCGTAAAAACTCTTATGACGCATTGGTTAATACATTTGCAGAGAAAACAATAAATATGCACTTAAGACATACATTAAAAACTTGTAGAAACATGTTCTGTGGAGTAACGAATCATGCTTCTCTGTTTAACAGTCAGATGGGTGATTCTGAGTTTGGTGGATTCCAGGTGAACTGGACCTGCCTGACTGCATTGTCCCAAATGTGAAGTTTGGTGGAGGAGTGATAATGGTATGGGGCTGTTTTTCAGGGTTTAGGCTTGGCCCCTTATTTCCAGTGAAGGCCAATCTTAATGCTTCAGTAGACCACGACATTTTGGACAATGCTATGCGCCCAACCTTGTGGCAAAAGTTTGGAGAAGGCCCTTTTCCATTCTGACATGACTGTCTCCCAATGCACAAAGCAAGGACTATAAAGACATGGTTTGATGAGTTTAGTGTGGAAGAACAGAGCCCTGACCTCAACCCCATAGAGCACCTTTAGAGTGAACTGGGATGGAAATTGTGAGCCAGGCCTTCTCGTCCAACAAAGGTGCCTGACCTCATAAATGCTCTACAGAATGAATGGGCACGAATTTGAATAAATAAATAAATAAATAAATAAAAATAACAGTCCAAGATCTTGTGAAAAGCCTTCAAAGAAGAGTGGAGGCTGTTATAGGTGCAAAAGGGGGCAACTCTATATTTAAGTACATGTATTTGGATACAATGTCATTACTGTCCCTGTTGGCGTAATGGTCAGGCTGGAAAACACTTTTGTCCATATAGTGTTGCATATGGGGTATATAGTGTAGTGGTTCCATGGCACTGATAAACATTTCATATCTGTCACTGCAGCTCTGTCATGACAGCTGTCATTATAAGACTTGCCCCACTACAACTGCTAATTGTTAGGAATTTCTCTGGCTTTGAAAATTGAAATATTGGCAGTAATGTACGAATTAAATTTTGAGTTATTCTTATCTGATTGTTTCCAAAGGTCCAATAATTTTAGCTTTTTTTTCTACATATTTGAAGTTTTTAGTTTTTCTTCCAAATGAATAATTAAGCCATTTATTAATAGTTTATAATAGAATATAATCTTTCCAAGAACCGAAGGAAATAATTAAGCATAATCAAAACATTTAGCATGAACTAATGGGGTTTTTACTATTCATTTTTTCTTGTGTTTATCCCATCAGTGTTCTGATGCTGCTGTCTGACCGTCTGGGGATCTGGAAATGAGAGGAGGAAATTTGATTAATGGTTTCATCATGAATCCATCAGAAACAGCGCTGCAGGCCATATCATATTTGCGTCCAGGCTGATTTCTAAAAAAAAGGGAGGGATTGTGTAACAGGGTTATGTAATCCAACTAATAATTGAACATTTCCGGCTTTATTCTTCGCTGTGGCCTGTGCTGCTGTGATGCACCTGGCCGGGCAGTGACTGAGAAGAAATCTTATTGGAGCTGTTCTGCCCGCTGTAATCACATTTCCTGCCTTCTGGTCGGCTGGGTGCATCAGGTCAAAGGAGAAACATCACAACCACTGCAACATGTCACTGTCATTTTAAGAACTGTGTATTACTAAAATTTTGTCCCAGATAATGTGCATTTATTTGACTGAAACAGGCACATAACATATTTTCTGACCTATTTTTTGCCTTCTCATTTGATAACCTTGTAAGCCCTGGTTTCTGTTTTTTAGCACACTTTTCTGTAAAGTGACAGACATAAATAGGTTGCAAGTTCATTTCAAAATGCCGCAGGTTTGTGATTTTGGCCTGATTAATTTGTCATCAACCAATAATGTACTTTTAATTTAACCAGAGGGAGTTTAAGCTAAATTAAATGACCCTAATTGATGATGGACCTGCTTTAGAAGTCCAGTTTGTATCCATTACAAAAAAAGCAATGACAAATGACAGCAGAAGTACCCACCTTTGACCATAATCACTTTAGTAATAATGTTAACTGCAAGATTACTGAATCTGTCATTACTCTGTTTATGGCTGCTATGCACTGCCCCCTGTTGAGCTACAAGCAGAATTACACCCAGAACAACCTGCCTGTTCACTGTGGCTTCACTGGCCAGCAGTCAATGTGTTTATTATAAAAATGATCATCTGAGTTTGCAACAGCGCTGGATCATTCAATATTACAATCTATGTATGCTCGTTATGTTTACATGGTGCTTCTTTCTATTCAACATTTCAAGTTTATACATGCTCTCATACAGTAATGTGCATACGTTTTAGGCATGTTTGGACCAAAAATTGAGGCAAGAAAGAGGACTGATACAACCCCAGAAGTGTTCTGGATGTCCTTACATATTACCAGGGGGATGGGAAAATAACCTGTTGTTAAAATAAAAAAAAGTCTAGGTAAGTAAAGGGTGGATGTGATGAGTAAGCACAGCCTGGGGTGCTGTCTGGGTGGGTAGTAGGGCTGCAGCGAGCCCCTGGTCATGCTATGGATGTCTCAAGGCCCTGAAAACTGCCAGCAGTCTCCAGGTGTATTACCAGGTGTGAAACAACCTGGAAAAAGAAATACCATCGAGCATGACCTTGGCTGCTGAGTGACACACTTATGCCAATATATATCGAGCTTGACTTGGATTTTAGGGAGAAATGGGCCCAAAGCGAATCCTTAGAGCTCTCGTATTAATTTGATTATTTACAGGGATGCACAGAATGATCAGCATATTGTCTGTATCGGCAGATAATTGCCAAAAGTTCTATATTGGTATCAGCACATATACACAATTTCAACTGTTAATGAAAGTTGATATATCTGCCATTATTTTGGGCAGAGTGTATACATGCATGATAATGCATCACTTTATGAGATGCAGTGTTAAGTAGTGAAGTAGTGGTGGGGTGTTTTTTGTTTATTCCCTAAGATTTATGTTGTGTTTTTCCCTTTATTGGAGAGAAAGGACTGTGGATAGAGTCCAAAACAGGGATGAGAGAGTGGGGAATGACATGTGGTGAAAGAACCCCAGGCTGGACTTGAACCACCCACGTACATGAGGCGCAACCTAACCACTTGGCCATCTGCAGCCAACGTGGTGGAACTTTAAGCAGACAAACAGATTCAGATTTCACATGTATTCCTTTAATTTTACGATGGGTTCAAAGGACTGAAATTTTAAGTCTTAACCACCACCTCCAAAACAAACAAACAAACAAACAAAAAAAAACACACTAGCCTGCTGCGATGGCAATAGAGCAGAGGTGCAAACCACTGCAGCACATGGTGCATCTGGCCTCTGCGATGGGGGGCAATCATTTGGGCACATGTCGGATGGCACCTGTGTGTTTTGGCTTTAAGCATTCAGTTGATAATTAATTCATCATTCATGAGGATTTATCAACTAATATGTAATTCATAAACACTAGAACATGATTTCTTGGTGTATTTGTAAAGCATTATTTAAGGAACATGGCTTGGGTTACAGTTACGCAGCTTTACTAAAACAGCAATAGGCATTTATAACTCAGTTTATAAATGTCATACGGATAATAAATAATACTTTATAAAGTGCTACTATACATTTTTTTGAGCACTTTGTTAGGAATGTCTTGGGGAACTACTGTGCAAACCAGCCGTTGAAATAGGAAAGTTCATTTAAATATATTTTATTTATTAAGTTTATTTAATAGGGACAATGCAAATTACATAGTGCACCTTCAGCCTGTTACAAACAAGCTAAAAGTAACTGATGTTTCACATATAGAGATTATAGCTTTTGCTATTATCCATCTCCTGTTATCTCCTGTCAGTTAGGCTTTTAGAAAATGAAAGAAGGTAAAAGTAGAGACATCAAGTTTGTGCAGAAATTGCATAAGGACAGTTACACTTGATTAAAAAAAATAAAATTAAAAGACAAAATAGTAAAATTTGACATCATAGTTACATAAAATTACAGCAAAACACGGAGTAGTTAAAAGTGCTCACATCTCTGATTTGGTTTTAGCCACCCTTTAACATTTCTTTTTAAAAGTCTTTATATCTTGTGTTAATTTCGTATCAGTTGGTAGAGCATTCCACATTTGAGAGCCTCGTATAGAAAAAGCTGACTGCCCCAGAGAGGTCTTATGGTGGGCAGTTTTACAGTTACTACTAGCCATGCCCCTGGTGGTCCTACCAGCAGTTTGCCTTTGAAAAAGATTAATCAAATTTATGGTGCTAAATTTTGTAAACATTTAAAAACAAGTTTCAAACAGGAGAATTTTAAAAAAATTATCAAAGCTGAGCAAATTATACTGCTGCTATACAGTGGTGTCACCTCCGTTTACTGAGCTAAACTATAAGCGCAATAAAAAGGTTACACTTTGTTCAGTGCTCTGCATAGTTCACAGTCTGCCAGCAGATTTTTACAGTGATGTCTGCAGCTCTTAAAAAGGCACATGAAGCTTGGTTTGACTCTGGCTGTTAAGAATGCATTTGTTTATAATTTACAAGAAGAAAAAAATCTATCAATCACGTTAGAATAGAATGTCAATTGTCTTGTTTCAGAGGCCAAAGCAAAAGAGATAAATATCCTGGGCCTAGCCCAAACTTAGGTGAGTCTGGAGACATGCTCCCCCAGAAATGTTTTGTTTTTTGGCACAATTTTTTAAATCCATCTTAGACAAATGTAGATTCAAAAGCTATACAACATTTTGGGTGAAATGATACCGTTCCACTTTGCAAAACACCCTTTAGAACATTATAGTTTTAAATAGGTTTTTGTTCTCAAGTGTGTTCGTCTTGCAGCCAAAGTTACATAAAAAGTAGATATTAAACAAAGGTTTAAGACCTGCACTACTTGTCTTGAGAAAGAACATAAAAAGTAAATTGTGTGCTTCCTGATGCATATCTATTTATGAAATGCAGAAAAACGTTAGTATACAGTAATATCTAGAAGTCCTTTTTAACTGCTGTTATGCATAAGGTGTCAGGAGTTCTTATAAATGGATGTTTTTTTCATTTGGGTACAAGAATGAAACTGTCATGGTGCGATAGCAGGGTCCCTTTGTTTATAAGTTTCTAATTCTTGTATCAATCATTGCATTCAGCAGAAGCCTGCTTTTTGGAGATTTGGGGCTTAAGCCCCACAAGCAACCCCCTCGCTCTGCCTATGTCTTGTTGTATGGATAATCATCATAGAGGCATATCGATATTATTTCAGAAGTTAATGATTTTTAATTGTGTCATTACACGATACTTTGGCAAAATCATTTTTTAAAATTTATAAATCTTGTTAAATTGCAATAGAATAAGCATTGATTTCAGTACTTTTTGGGGGAAAACTGATGAAGAGAAAGTTATATTCATGCTCAAGTAACATTTTGAAGCGACACCAATAAGAAACTTTTTTATTGTCTTTTCTTTCCTTACACAGACAGACATAATTAGATCCTTTCTGACTCTTTCTGCCTTTATCCACTTAGGCCAGGACAGTAGAGTTATTAACCAGGGAGAGAAAGTGTGGAACTACATGTGGGAGAGGAGCCACAGGCTGGAGCTGAACCTTGGCTCTCCAACACCCCCTGAAATTTTCCTCTCTATCCTCCAGCAAGTCCTCTCCTCCATCATGAGGTAAATAATTAAAGTAATCCTTTAATTGAAGCTAGAAAAATAGCGTAAATTATGTAATGTAATAATGTTCAGCAGGGAAGTGATGCCTGGCTGTGTTTGCATGTTGATCTGTCAAATGAAGATAGATGGAGAATAATTAGCTAAAGACATGGAAGGACAAACTGTTCCTGGACAAACAATGAATATTAAGAGGCAAGAAGTCTTTGCTTTGAGGTAAATGTGGCAATCGAGGTTATTTATTTGAGCCTGAAGGCACTTTTGGACATTGGAGTTGCAATGTGGCAGATTATTAGTAACAAAACATGCATTTAAAATGTTATTTTAAAAATCTTGCAGAAAATTATTATTAGAATGGCTTAACAGTGGAAGTTACTTTGGTTTTCATGTGAGGTGTATTTTGAGGAGTTTTCATCCCTTTTGTATTGATATAATTTTTCACACCTCCCATCCAACACTCAGCTTAAGTGCTCTGCTCCTCTGTGTCCACCCTGACGCTGTCTGCTGGAAAAGAATCACTTAGGATGGACACCAAAGTGTTTCCCTTTAGTCTCCTTCATCATAGTCGTATTTCACTGTCCAGTTACTTCTCTTACACATAAAACCTCAATCCTTGCGCTGATCTTGTTCTTTGTTTCGTCACATCTTCCAGCTATAGTTAGATTAACTTCAATTGAGCTTTTTCATCGCTCTCTCTCCCTATCTCTCTCTCTCCCTCCCCCTCTCTGTCCTGTCATCGGTGCAACCCACCTTATCTTCTCCCCTCGCTCCCACTCTGTGCCACCAGTCAGCTCTGTAAAGGTCTGCGCTGTCTTTCTGTCGTCGTCTCTGCTGCTAGGAGATCAAATTCAGGAGACGAGAACAAAAACACAAAGGAAGAAAAAGGTAAGTTTAAGTTATTCCATCATGTTTGATCCTTTAGATTTATCAGTAGAAAATGTTAAGAAACTTGGTTTGCATTTGTTTGAAGAAGTTATAAGAAAAAGAAAAATGTGTGTTCTTGCAATGTTTTGCAAAAAGTGTTATGGTGCAACAGTAACTTAAGAGATCATTGCCACATCATGTTTCCATGAGCATGTAATCAAAGATGCGACTGAATTGGACAGCTTTACCTTTCTGATAATAAATGTATGTGCCGATGCTGTTTAAATCCTTCTATAGGAGTAACTCTTTTGAAAGGGACAAAACACAATGTTTTTCTCTGTCAATCAAGATTTTTTTTTGTTCATAAGGGAGAAGAAGCTAGAGGTGGTGTAATATCCAGTGTGCATGAGCCCATATGGCCCATAGCCAAATTGAGAAATACTATCCCCCGAGTCAAGGCACGACTCTCCAGAAAGCAATTTACTTCTGCTTTGATATATTTGCTCTTTTTCACAAGGTAGTGTGAAATCTAAGATTAAAAAAAACTGGACTAAGGGTCACTGGAAAGAGAATAAATGGAGGGAAGGGCAGTCTGACCTGATTGGGTGAAAAACGTTCCCTTAGGTGCACTCATGAGGATTGTAATCACTCACTCTGCACCCGATATAAGCCTACTATACTCTTAATCCATTTTAAACTAAATATTTAAGTTATTCATGCAATGCTCTCCAGCGGTAGTTACAAAAAAAAAAATCTAAATTTAGTAAAATTTAACGTAAAATAATTTTTGCCTGTGAAAAAAAAAAGAGATTTTCTTTGTATCTTAGCAGTTATAAGTGGCCACTCCCTGTCATCACAGCATTATTTACTTTAATCAAATCCTCTCACATCACACCATGTTTAATCTATTGATTGCATACAGGTGATGCACTCAACACAGGATTGTTCATCTCTGTGGTGACCTTCACACACAGATTCGTTTGGTCATTATGCAATACCCCCTAATTCCAACAGGGGGCAGTCTATTTTATCCTGTTTAATTTGATAATAGCACACCGACATGATTTTGTTGTATGTTAATCCCTATAGGAAATTGAATGCACACACACATTTGCACCCCTACAATAAATGTGACACGTCAGTAAAAGTCCACAAAGTTGTCAGAGAAAAAAATGCCAAAATTACTTTATATAATGCCAATTTCCAATTCAAGTGACTTGAGTTGTTCAACAAATTTTGGTCCTGTTGTTACTATTAAAATTAATGATTTTTTAAATTCATTTATTTTTTACATTTTTTAGAATCACTGACATAAGGCAACTTTTTATAAGTAATGCTACAGATTTCTTTAAATAAAAAACAAACTAACAAATATTTTTATTAATATCTATTTTATATCAAAGCAATGTCGCTCTTTTGTAAAACATTGGCCCTGTTAATGACTATCAAACATTTATATTTTTTTTACCCTTTTAAGAGCCACTCATGCACACAGTGCCACTTAGTATACTCAATGCCATTGTTTTTAACATAAGAGGTTACTAACTAACTAACCAACTATATAAAAAAATAGATAGATACAGAAGAAAAGGGTTTTACAGTGCAGGACATGTCACGGATTACAAACAATACTTATTTTAGTGCATTTTAATTTTTTTGTGCAGCGTCAGATTATGTTAAATTAAAGGATTTCAGTGTTTTATGAAACTTTAGTCCTGTTAATGACTATCAAATATTTATTTATTTATTTATTTTCACACTTTTCACTTGACTTATACTTTTCAATAACCTTCTCTTTGACTCTCTTGGAGTGTTTTTTGCTCTTCCTGGTGTAATGGTAGCCAGAAATACTGAGTAACCACTGGCTGGACCTTCCAGACACAAATGTATTTACAATCACTTGAGACACATTCACTACACTCAGATAATCCCCATTTCTCTAATTTTGAGACTACAAGCAGAAATTGACTGGACCTCTGTTGAATTAGGTCAGTCACTTTGAAGGGGGTGAATATTTATGCAGTCACTAATTTTACATTACATATTTCTGTTTGAATGACATTATTTTGTAGAGATCAGTACTTTGAAGCTTTTTTAAGTAAAGAAAAGAAAAAAAAAGCCAAATTATATTGACCATGATAGATTTATAAAATCAATAAAAGGGTAAAACATCCAAGGGGAGGAATACTTTTTATACAGCAGCTTTACATAATGCAATGGCTATGTGATTGAAACCTAACATTATAATGGGTTTAAATGGGTCCAAAAAATGGATAAGGGTCTCCAACATGTTATCAGTATTCCTGGTTACCATTACACCATGAAGACAAAAGAACACTTTTTGTAGGCACTGTATCATACTGCCTGTTTCTTGCTCCTACTCATGATTCACATTATATAGCTGATGAAAAGGATTTTAGGATATATATGTAGTGGAAGATAATCAGGGTGTTAGCTGAACTGACTACTTCTAGGGAAAAACTTAAGCTCTGAGTTCTTTATAAAACATTAATTCCTAGTTCCGGGAGTAAGACTTGGTTTATCATCATCTGGCCTGGTTCCCTCAGCGTGACCATCATCAGCACACACTGTAATGATCATTGCCTGTTTGCCACGACCTCTAAATGACTTTGTGTTCTTGACTCACAAATGTTAATGTTCACTTTAAGCTCCAAGTTCAATATTGACAAAGACAGATTCTGTTTTTATGTGTTTCTCTGCAGGAAGTTGGCTGTGTAGTCCACTTAATGTAAAAAAAAACCCAAGCTGAAGGTTTGTTATTAAACAAAATACTACATATTAACATGCTGGTGTTACATTATTTCATTAAACAGTACTCATGTTTAACTGAATACATTTTTGTTTGTTTTGTCTATCAAAATTTGTTTTGAGGAGCATTTTCCATTATTTATCAAGGTTAATCTGAATAAGACATTTGCACTCAAAATAAGCTTATCAATGTGTCAGATAAAAACTGTTAGGCTTGGAATAATGTGTTATAAGAATAATTTAGACACAGAAGACCACTTTACTTTAATTTTCTAAATAACATTAGGGTGACATTTAAAGCTTGAAGTAGTCTGTTCTGCACACAAAATTGTGGCTCTTAAAAATCCCTGTTAAAATGTCATATTTTTGCAATGTGTAAAAAAAGAAGCCTGAAACTTACAGTCAGTATACAGTCAATTGGAAAACAACCAAAATTTACAGGAGGAACTGAGATTAAACATCCAAACAAAAACATGGTTGCCAAAGTGTGCTCAACATATACAAATACTTTATTAATGCACATTTTGATCTGATCTAAACATGCAGACTTTTTGTGTAGGTGTCTATCAGCATTGCCTTTGCAGACTTGCTTAAATTTACCCACCCTTCCATGCAAAAGCACCTTAAATCTGTCCTCTTCACACCAAGCAGATTTTCAGCAGAATTGGACCTGGCTGGGCCAGTCCAAAACCTTTATTTTCTGTCAGTGAAGCCATTCTTTTGTAGATTTGGATGTATAATATGGACAATTGTAACTCTGTAAGGTGGGATTATTTTTCATCTTCAGCGCTCTAGTGGATACCTGAGAGTTTGGTACCAAAACTGATAGTTCTTTGGAACTGTTCATAATACCCTCCACTTTGACTAAAACCACAATTCCAGCTGAAGAGAAAGAGCTCCAAATCATACTTCACCATGAAGATGTTCTTTGTTCCACTATATGGACAAAAATATTCAGATGCCTGACCATTACATCAACAGGGACTGTAATGACATAGTATTCAAATAAATGTACTTTAATATAGACACCCCTCCCTCCTCTTGCAGCTTAAACAGCCTCCACTCTTCTTAAAAGGCTTTCCACAAGATTTCTGAGTGTTTCTGTGGGGATTTGTGCCCAATCAATATGTAGAGAGTTTAAGAGGTCAGGCACTGACGTTGGACTAGAAGGTCTGGCTCACAAGTACAAGAAGGCTTGATGGTGTCGAGGTCAGGGACTCAGTTAATCAAGTTCTTCCACACAAAACTTATCAAACCCTGTCTTTGAAGTCCTTGGTTTGTGCACAGGGGTATAGTCATGTTGGTACAGAAAAAAAATTTCTCCAAACTGTTGCTGCAAAGCTGGAAGCATAGCATTATCCAAAATGTATTGATATACTGAAGCATTAAGAGATAAGAGGAGATAAGAGGCCCAAACCCTGACAAAAAGCCACATACCATTATCCCTCCTCCACCAAACTTCACAGTTGGTACAATGCAGTCAGGCAGGTAATGCGGCATCTGAAAAACCTAGACTCACCCATCTGACTGCCACATAGAGAAGCATGATTTGTCACTCCACAAAACATGTTTCCACCGCCCCACAGTCCAGTTTCAGTGCACCTTACACCACACCATCCAACAGTGGGCATTGGACTTGGTGATGTGAGGCTTGCATGCGGCTGCTCAGCCATGGAAACTCATTCCATGAAGCTTCCACCATACTGTTTTTGTGCTAACATTAATGACAGTGGAAGCTGAGAGCACAGGTGACTTTTACGCACCATTTTCCTAGCAGTGATTGTCCCCACTCTGTGATTCTACATGGTCTTCTGAGTTGCTGTTGTTCCTAAATGCTTCCACTTTCTAATAATATCACTTACAGTTGACTGTGGAGTATCCAGCAGGGATGACATTTCACGAACACTATTATTGCAAAGGAGGCATCAAGTCTCCCAGAAGTATGTGGGAAAATGTATGCTGGACTGATGAGACCAACATTGAACTTTTTGGCCTTTTTGTTCTGGAACCCAGGTTTGAGTTTAGGAGGAGGAAATTATAAACAGATCCAAATACTCGTCAGTTTTGGCACAAAACACCAAGTGTCTGCAAGAAAGCTGGATATAAAGATGAATTCCATTTTATAGTGTGACATTGACCCAATGGAAGAATACTTGGACCTAAGCCAGTACCCAGATCTGAATCCTACTGTTAACCTGTGGGCTGACCTGAGGAAGGCTTTGGACAGGAAATATCCTCATTATCTGACTTTGAATTTTGCTGGAAGAGTGGGCAAGTTTTCCCAAGTCTCCAAAGGCTATGCTGACAGACACCTGCCAACAAAGACTATGCATATTTATGCAACCAGGATTTTTGTTATTTGCATTATTTTAATATTTGATTATTCCTACTCAAGGTTTTTTGGCTGATTAAGGGTGGAAACATATCTGAAAGGCCTCATTTGTTTTATATCACAAAATGTAGCATTTTATCAGGGTTCTTTTAACTTTTTAGAGCCACTTAAACAATCCCTTAATTTAATATTTCTGTTATTTAGCTACATAAATGTATGTTTTGCATCAAATGAAACAGAATAAAATACTAAAATGCCTTAGTGTATATCCTGATTTTAATCCACAGTAGCACTGGGCCAAAGAGTAGCAGAAATGGATGAATGGGAAGTTCCTGTTTCTTCAGGATCCACAGGAGTCAAAGGGAACACCTCAACACAAACAGGTACTCATCATGAAATATATACACTGTCCAGCATATTGGATTGAAGTTTTTCTTCCTCTAAGCATATTCCATTTCCATAAGTGTTTCGTTTAAGTACGGCTGTCCACTGAAATCAGTCCAAAAAAACATATGCTTACCTGTTTTCCTCTCAGTTAACACATCTTGTGAGAATCTGGAGTGCTACATGGTCCTCATCCAGGCGGAGAAAACAGCCATTGGCTCCATCTGTTTCCTGGCGGGTCCCATCACCCTGCTGGAGAACGTACTGGTGTTGGTAGTGATCGCGGCCACAGCCTCTCTTCGACAGCGCCCTTCATTTCTCTTCATCGGCAGCCTTGCTTTGGCCGACGTCTTCGCCAGTTGCTTCTTCACCACCAGTTTTCTAGACTTCCACCTCTTCCGCCATAGCGACGGCCCCACAGCCTACCTCTTTAAACTAGGTGGAGTCACCATGGCCTTCAGCAGCTCTGTGGGGAGTCTCCTGCTGACTGCTCTGGACCGCTACCTCTGCATCCACCAGGCCTCCAGCTATAAGGTGCTGGTGACCCGCCGGCGAGCTGTGCTGAGCCTGCTGATCCTTTGGAGCGCCACTATCTTTATATCATTCCTGCCTCTGATGGGATGGAGGTGTCCCACAGGGCTTAACCCACCCTGCTCACGCCTCTTCCCATATATCAACCAGGGTTATCTGGCCTGCTGGACCACCTTCATCCTTGTGCTCTTCGCTCTCATACTGGGTGCTTATGCTCTCATCCTGTGGACTGCTCACCGCCATGAGTCCTCCATGACCAACATCCAGGGAGCAGCAGGGTCCGGCCACGCCCGTATGAGGATGGATATCCGGCTAGCGCGCACCTTTGGTCTAATTCTCCTCATACTGGTTGGCTGTTGGCTTCCTGCGCTCTCCTTTATGCTGGCTGATGTCTCTGTGCTCCTCACCCACACCCAACAGCGGGCTTTTGCCTTCTGCAGCACCCTCTGCCTGGTCAACTCTGCAGTCAACCCTCTGTTGTATGCACTGCGCTGCAGAGAGCTCAGAGTTGCTCTGCTGCAGTTGCTACAGCGGATCTATGAGATCGGGAGGTGTAAAAAGTCCACAGAGAACTTGACTCCAAGATTACCCACTGAAGAAGACAACAACTGTACCACCTGCTCTGAGAAGACACCCAAGAACAGGAATACCCGAATCTGCTCCATCTCAGATATGGTGAACAGTCAGCACTTGGACATAAGAAAATGAGTTCCTGTAAAGATAAAGAGGTTTATTAGGCATGAAGACATCACTCTGAACTTCAATTATGGTCTATAAAGCACTCATGTACATCAAAATCTAAATACTGGCAAACACTTTAGCTCGCCTTTTTGGTACTTGTAAATGTTTTAGAGGCTACTGTCATAACAACTGTCAAACCTAATTGCATAACTAGCATACCAGGATATTAGAAAGTCTTTAGAATGTGAGTAAGTTCTGCATTTGCTATTTCAAAATGCAACAAAAAAGATGTGAAGAGTAAACATTTAATCTAGCATGTAGCAAAGGTACATTTACTCAGAAACATGTCACAGGCGCAAGCGTATTGTTGTAGCATTACATGCATAATGTCCGCTGTGAACAGGAGAAATGATTTCTGGTAGTGTTTGGGCATAAAAGGCAAAGATACACAGTTAAAGGTGTATATGAGCTTAAGGCACAAGGAGAACAGGCAGTCTGACATTACATCATGTGCTAGCCCTGTAGCCACATATTTTCTGATGTCACCACAGCATAGAAGATTACCTCGCCAACAACACAACTGGTCACTGGAAATAATTTCCAATCCAATTTTGGGGCAGGAGAAGGCTTCTGGAAGCTTGAGCCTTTTGTGAGCAGGAGTACAAGCAACCATCACAGCAAACTACAGCTATCAGAGTAGAAAAGATGTGTAAAAAGTAGGCTTTGTCCAAAATGTTTTTATGGTAGAAGAAGAAAGTTTACTTTGCATGTTATTTGCAACTTTTTTGTTGATAAGGAATTTTTATAGGAATATAAAAAATATATATATAAATGGCTGTATAAATGAATGAAAATCTCCAGTAGTATTATTCCAATACCTGCACACATATTGAAACCATTTCCAGTCTTTGTATCGATGGTTATGCTGGCATCAATGAGAGGGGTCTGGCTGCAGACCACTGCTCTCTGACACCCACTCCTGCAGACCCCCACTGTGAGACACCACCTCTGTCAGGACAGAAGTCATTTGCTGGTACACAGAATTTGCCAAAGTAGTTGTGTAAACATTGGCTAGCTTTAGTGTGAGTGTGTTTTAATGGAAAACATGCTTTTTTACTCTAAGTACAGTGTTTAGTTGACTATATTTAATGATTTATAACTTGTTTTTGCAGGTCAGGTTAGTTATTTTTGGTTCAAAAGGTTAAGATTTGTAATAAATATGATGTTCTACTATCATCCAGGCCATTCCTATAACCCACTCTACCATAACGCTAACCCGTACCCTAGCTGGAAGTGTAATCCAGTTTTATTTTGAAAGTTTCTGAGTGCATTCCATCCTGACAGTGGAAGGCCAGAAGCAAGTGTCTGAGTAAGAGTCTGCAGTAAGACTGGGCAATGAACAGAAATTTAGTTTTATCACAATATGACCTACTGCAAATTTCAAAAAGATGCAGGTGCAACATTTCTTTAACTTGAAATGCGTGTCAAAATACCAGTTTCATACATTTTTACAGCAGAGATGTTTATGCATCATGCACACATTCAAGTGTAATGTTTTTCTACAATATTTTGGAAGATTTTTTTTTTCAGAATTGTCCAGCCCAAGTTTAATCTACCTAATATTGTATTGGTTAATAATATATAATACAGAATCATTTGTTGCTTGTGTTTTTTCATACATGAGATGAGGATATTAAGTTGTAATCACAATTTAGGAAAAAAAATGCAGTATGCATTAGATAATTCACCCAAATGGTTCAGCCTCAGTCTGAAGTCAGACTGTCAGGTAACAATTTTAAGTGTATAGTGTTGAATATTTAGCAGAAAAACTTAATAACAGAAGAACAAAATAATTATAAGTTCGCTCAAATCAGTCTTTAGTCATCTAAATAAAATATGTTTCATGTTTAGAATAAACATACTTTGCTTTCTTGCATGCTGTGTATATATAGTTTTTTTTTTTAAACCACACTGGTTTCCACAATTACCACCAGAAGTCAACATTGCGATCTAAATCTGACTGTTAGATGTTGCTTATGTTTACAATTTTACATACTGTACTTTTAATACACCAGGACCTTCACAATACCAGAATTTTCAACTTTGATATAATACTAGTAAAAATTAAATGATATCAGATATACCTATTTAGATAACATGACAAAAATAGAAATCCTTGGAACCCAATATTGGGTCATTTTTTCGTTTAAGTTAAACAAAAATTGCTTTGCTACAGAAATACTGACAATGTTTTTGTGTCATTTAGACAGTGTACAGAATTTATCAGCAGTTTTTGTGCTGAATTAATTCCTGTTGCTATCTTAAGAAATGGATAACTTTATTTAAAGTTGAGTGCTTCTCAATAATCATTAAGTTATATGGATTGTATTGTTTTTAGACATGAGGCATTAGTGGGGTTGCTCAATTATAGCAACAATCATAATTAGCATTATTTTTATTGTTCTTGATATTATCAAAAGCTACTACTTACAGCTTATCTTACTGATTTAACAACACTCTTAAAATCTTACATTCTAAGCACTTTGACAAACAAGAAATAATGAAAATAAAGTAGCAAAAAATATATACAGATAAATGAATAAATATAAAATAACGCTAACACATAAATAATAAATTAACTGTGTTTTTCAGATGGTTTTGTAATTTTGTGGCCAAAATATTTCAGAAGACTAGCAAACACATACCCCACATGGCAAAACCTATACACATCAAGAGCACAAGACATGTTTATGTCATTTAACCTTGATTATCTTGTTTCATAATCATGGGAAGTTAAATTCATAATCACAATTAAAACTCCATTAATTGCCAAGCATTCACTCTTAGATAGCAGGGTGTTGTTATAGTCAACACTAGCACAATGGCAGTGCTTTTCCACTAATATTATGGCTACATTATTGAAATGCACTGGTATTGAATAAGCATTTTGTACAGGAATCAGTATTTAGCTGGAATAAATGGGATAATCAGCAGCATCTCTGTAAACTAGAATCTGTTTTTTTCATAATACTAAAAAACTTCTTATCTAAGCTGTAGAAAAGGCCCAGTGTGTGTTGTTTTTTTAAGTATAGTATAGCTTTTTAAAGTAGAATTATAACAGGGCCAGCCAGCCCCTAACCTTTGACCACTCTGCCCCCCATGACATTGCTTCAACTCCCTCACTCATATGACAAACCAAGCCCCATGAACTGAAGTGCTGACTTCACTTTTGGGGTCAGCTGTTGTAGAAAGGTGGATTTATTGTTTTTCTGCTTGTTTATGTTTGCCTATTTTGTCACAGAGCATGTATGAACACAGAAGACACTGTGAGTTCCCACACTCTATCTGCACATGAATGCCAGGACTCTACAAAAGCTCCATGAAGCGGGGGAGGCATCACACAAAGTTCATGCTATGTGTTCTCCACATGAATCCAAGCAGTGTGCCAAAGGAAATGGGACAAATGATGCCAGGGAGAGTATGGACGCAGGCACTGGAACACTCTTTGAAATAGTGACAAGGAGCAGTCACCGTAAAGCACGGACTGTAAAGCACTTATTGAAGTCGCATAAGCACATATGGTTAAATTCACAAATCCTATAATGCTTATTGATCTTAGAACATTGGATAGGAATATTTCTAATCACTGTAACAGATTAAAAAATACTTGACCATCTTCTGTTTTGACTCTACATGGTTCTTTAAAAGCAAATTCATACTCATTTTAAAGGTGTCATAGTGCAGCATAAAAGGCTGAAATTTAAAAAAAATAAATGAGAACACATGAATGAAAGAATAACAATTGTAAGATATGGAAGCATTAAATGACAAGAAGCTGACAAAATATGCTGAGAGATTCCAAAGAAGTTGGAAATTATTATTATCATTATTATTATTTCATTTTAAGTGAAAACACATTTTTACACGTTCTTTTACCCGAAAAACCATATCAGAGCCATCAGGGGCACTATTAGAGGCACTTTTTGCCATGCAGCCGTCAAACTAATTCATAACTATGTTACACTCCATTAGGCAAATGTAGGCAATTTCCTTAGGTCTTTTGGTACAAGGGGCCTCAAAATATTGTTGATATGGGTGTGCATTCAATTTTAATTATAGGTCTAAATATAAAGTATAAATCTCAAATTGCTTTGAATGATAAAGACATGTTTTGAACATCAATAGGCAGTCAAAAGTGGAGTAAATGGCATCAAATAGAGGCTGACTTACCCAGACAGTTCCTTTGAGATGGCCTTGGTCCCATCAGCAAGGCCAGAGACCCTTGAAAAGCCCCTAAAGTGTCTTCATAGGTTACTGACTTCCTGTTTGGACACAGACCTGCTTTTATAGGTGGATTAAAGATTTTGATAAGAACCTAACCACGGAAAAAGGAACATATTATGGATTAAAAAGGATATGAGAGGACAGAAATGAGCAAATATTTGATAACAAAAGGTCAAGATGAGCTTTGACTCGTCCACTGAGCTGTCTGTGAGGTTGTCTAAAGTGATATAAGACACTGAGAAGCAGTAGTGGTCTTACTTTAATTTTTTATCACCGTGGCTGCAGGGCGACACTGACGTGGCTTAGCCAGTGTGTGTTGAAAGGGACAAAATCATGCGAAAACAGTGCACTAATTGTGGACCAACATTAATCACAATCAACTCGATTAATCTTGACAGCCCTAGTATATATACATACAGTGCTTAACAAATTTACAAGACCACCCTAACCCTAACCAAAGTAAGGTTTATGCCACAGCTGCCCTAAATTAACAGCACTGGTAATTACCAAAATCATTTTTTATGTTTCTGCAATGGTTTATACACCAATATGCAGCAGCTCTTTAACCCAAATGATATTTTTAATGCTAAAATATAATTATTATTGTTATCCATGAATTTTCAAATTCACTGATTTACAAAAAACCCCTGAAAAATAGTAAAGCACATTATTATTTCTTGATTAATATGTCAAATTATAGTTATTTACCCGCATTCCTGAACAGAGAAATTCGTTTTAGTGGTTGAATGTTGTGCTTGATTAATTTCTGACTTCTCAGAGAAGCCCAGTGAGCCGGCTCAAATTTGGGTGAATTCAGTTTGAAATCCCTCATTCCTGTTCAAAATGATAAAACGGGGAGAGCTCACTGAAAATGAAAGAGTCCGCATTAAAGCACTTCATGATGTTGGATGGTCTTTGAGACAAATATGACAGGTGGTCTAATAAATTTGTTAAGCACTGTTTAATATGATTGCTTCGCGGTTTAACCTTTTATTGTTAACTCGCCTTTAAAACCTCCCCTCCACACAAACTTTGAATTATCCACCGAGTCATTTAAAAAATAATATGAAAACCTGCTTACTGTTACCAGACAAGAGATTCCAAAGCCCCTGCTTTTCACAGATGGAGATTACAGACCGAAACATGACTCCGGAGTTGATTTTTAATCTACTTTTCTTACCTGACCACCACCGCCAGACGTCTCGTGAACCTTTAATTTGAGTTCAACGGAAAGCAATCAACACAACAACAGGGTAACGCAACCTGAATTTGTAACCTAAAAACGGCAAAAAAAAGTGCTCTGAACTCGAACTTTATTCTTGACTGTATTGAAATAATGTTTTAAAAGTAATACATGTTCAAAATGTGTGATTAAATATTAAAATAGGCTTAGTTAGATGTTAAAAGTATTTGTGAACCCCCCTCTAAGCTCCAATGGTAGAGCCGTCCATTGTGACGTTTTAAAAATTCAGCAGGCAGGGTCGGCAGTTGGCTTACTACTCAGAGAAGAAAATCCGTTGTTGTGGAGAGGAAGAAAGGCTCAAGAAATTCGAGGAACGCTCAGCGTACCAACCACGAGCGCTAACCCCCATTTTTGTGGGTAGTTTTTTCCCCAGAAATCTTATTTTTCCCCCTTTGTTTAGCCAGCATGGCTTGTGGAGCTACGTTAAAGCGGTCGATGGAGTTTGAGGCCCTCCTCAGTCCCCAGTCTCCCAAGCGGAGAAGGTGCAATCCACTACCGGGGACTCCCAGCACTCCGTCCCCGCAAAGATGCAACCTCCGTCCCTCAGTCGACAGCCCAACGCATTCGATGTCTCCCCCGGCCATAGGAGGCGAACACAGGCTCACCCCAGGTATGAAAGTACATCATATTTGACGTTTTTCTGCGTTTCAGGGTGGGTGTCATGGGGGAGGGGGTTTGGGTGGAGTGGAATGGATAGCTAGCTAGTTGGGAGAATCAGAATGGGGGTTGGAGGCTAAACGTTAACATTAGCTTAGCTATGCTAACTCAACGTAGTGAAATGTCGTCGCTAAAGTTACCGACTACGGTTATATTTTCGTATCTTAACGTGTTTACTGGCCTAAAACGTTAAAGCCGCTCAAGTGAGTTCATGGGTGACATTTTCTAGCTCGTTATATTCTGTCATAGTTGGTTTAGATAGCCTACAGATAGCAAATTTGATTTTCTAATGTAAATATCACATCTGAAGTTCTTTGCATATCCAAATTAGTAGTTTTTATGTCAGAGGAGATTTCGAATAAAGCCACATTTCTAGCTTCACCATCTTTGCCGGCTATACTATGGATTATAATTGCTTTTCTGATGTTAATATGTTCAATGAAAGATAATTTGGCTTTACACAAAAGATCCTGCTTACACTTTAACACCTGGGTGACAAATCAAGCCTGTTGGCTCTTCTGTAAAGACAAATGGCATCAGAGCAGCAGGCACATCATGGCAGGCTGCTAATTAGGAGCTGCCCGGGTAATGTTCCTTGGCTTTAGTGCCACAATTGTCTTGCATTGAGGCGGGGGTTACCATTATGCACCACAACCATTTCTTTCCTCCTCAGGCCTGCAGGGCATTGTTCATTTCCTTTATGTCTGTACTCTTTACTCTCCCATTGACTTGGAAAACACCCCTGTAAGCATTGGACGGGTGTGGGGTGTACAAGTAGACACAGGATAATTACCTAGATGTCTCCTGTGATCCAGTAAAGCTTATTGTATGTGCCAGTCACTAAGACTAGGCAGCACAAGAGCAGTGACTCCTGATCCTGATTTTTTATATGCATTGTACTGTACAAGCATGCTGCAGTTTGCTTTGCGATGTCATTTATCAAGCTAAAAGGCCACTTGTGGTTTCTGCTGTCCCTACATTTTTGCACTGTGTGAAAAATGCTTCACGGTTCCTAGAGAGAGCCAGAAAAAGTTTGCTGTGAGCATTTAAACACACAGATGTGTGTGTTGATGGAGATGCCGTCACAGCTGGCATCCTGTGAAAAGTCTTTGTCTGCCTGGTGAGCTGTGTTACACATGAGCTGAGGTTGAGTAGTGTCAGGGTTATTTTGTTTCCCAGAAGGGCTGGGAAGTTCCTTGCCATTGCAGTATCCTAAAAGTTAAGAAGCAACTTTTAGCAACTGTGTGTTGCTTACGCCATGAATTTTATCTGAATTGCTTATGATGTGCCCCTTTTTGTAATGAGGCAATGCGTATGTTAGTTCAGAAGGTAAACTATTTGGACTTTTCTGTGTTGTAGAGTCTAATGTTGCTCATCTACCCTGAACTTCATGTTAAGAATCCAAAAGGCCTCTCATACATTCCATCTCTTAGTCTGTCTCGCTGAATTACAGCACAGCAGCTGCAAGTAAATCTTCAAGTAATGCACATTAGTCTGCTGCAGACATGAGGCCCAGATACCAGGTATTATACTCACCTTCAGCCCGAAAGAGGCCCCTCATGGGACTAGTGCTGCAAGCCTGCCCTTCTTCTGTGGTTTGCCAAGTGAAAGCAGTTTTGTATTTAGCAAAAGGTCAGCTGTCATCCCTCCCACCCGTCTCTACCCACACAGACTTTCCAGCTAGTCAGGTTTGCTTATGGCAAGCACGTTTGCACGTAGAAGACACAGGGATCTTACGATTCCCAGGTATCTATGGGTAATCATTTCATAATGTAGGTGGGATCCGTGTCTCTGTTCTGGACTGCTGTGTTTTTGTGCTGCCAGTCTTGGCTTGTTTTTCTGTAAAGTTTCCCTGGTTGATAGACTATGCATTTAGTTAGGTTAACAGATTTGGAAGAAAAGTATGCAGTTCTGAGTTATGGTCTTAAACCTGAGCCAAGCTTTAAAACTGTTCAGTGTCCTCTGTTAAGCTCTTCAGGAGGATCCTGTTGACAGAAGTGATGGACTTATACATCAGGAGTCAGGAGACACAGTGTACCACAACTTCCAAAAAATAACAAAATATTTTCTGCCGGTACAGAGCGGCCCAGTCTGTGTTTATTGATTAAATATAACCAAAAAGCTGTTCATTATATATTTATAGTATATCACCTGGAGCTGGGCAGAAACTTTATTTTATCTTTTACTTAATTGAGTTTAGTAGTGTTGGAAGATTTTTGAATCATTTCACTTCCATGTTATCATATCAAATCTGAGAGCTGCCACGGCTTCCAAGTGCCCCCTCAGTTCATAGCAATAGGAAGTTCATTTAAGATACAATCATGGTGATTAATGACAGTGGTATGTTTGACCCCAACAAATGCTCCTCAGTCATCCAGGAGTGGTTTGTTTTTGCATCGTCCAACATTGATGAAATCACATTCTGCTGTCAGCTCTGTAGTTTGCTGCAGCTGAAGTGTAATGTACTTCAGCACCTCAAACAGAGGCATGTGAGGTGCTTGGCACTGCATGATTCACAAGACAGAAGCAGCCTGAAAACACCTGCTCGAAAGCTGTTAAGATTTCAGTATCAAGATGATGAAAGTGCAGTTTGGATGTGGTATTAAAAGAAGAGCTTGAACTTGATCTTGGGGATAGGACATCTCTGGCTACTTCCTGGCAGTTGGAACATACAAAACCCATCACCCCCCCAACTATCCTTTAGCAGTGGAGGGTGAAATGAAATGAGTCAGCTTTGTTTTCTCTGCACCACCATGTCCAATCTATCCAGCCGATCTCCCTTTCGTATTCACTTTTCTGCCTGTGCTTAAGCCTTTTAGCCAAGGCTTTCTCCACTGTTTCCCCCTGGCTCCCGGAAGTCTCTGTGATTGATTGCTTGGCCTGGTTGTGGCAGGGGTCATTGTTGCCAAGCAACACCCACAGTTGAGCCACTAGCACTGGCAGAGCTGGAAGTGTCGGGCAGCAGGAAGAGGGTTTTCACTTGTCTGTCAGATGTACCCAGGAGAGATGATACCATCCAATGGCAATGATTAAGTTTTCCCACAATCGTGTTTTAAATGTAGGAACACATCTTTGATTCATAACACAAATCTCAAACAGTAGGACTGAACAGATTCAATAATGAGATAGCACCTGACAAAGTTAGTTAACTCTCCATTGAATGACCTGCCTATCTAAATCAAAACTTTCAAATATGTTTCAATTACAATGTATGAAGGAGAAAATCAACAAATTACTTTCTCTTGCAGGACTGAAAGTGATGAGTGTGTTAATTATCCTTGAAATTAGTAGTAGATTGATGTTGATTAATGTACATAAGAGCCCACTAGTAGTTTCAGTTCTCTGTAAAGACTGCATCTCTGACTCAGTCTTAAAGTTGAAAATCAATCACGTTGACTTCCTGTGTCTACTACAGGGTTTCCCCTAGGAAATTGGCAAGCAGGGGTGGTAGAACTGCAACCCCACCCCAGCCCTGCAAAGAAAATAACAACACAAATAAAACAAAATGAAAGTGAAGAAAGATGTTGTGCAACCTGCAGGCACAAAAGTCCCTACAGTTTGAATCTTTGAGATTAATTTTTCCCTGATGATTAATTCAAAGTTCTACCATATTATAGTGTTTAAAAAATGTTTGCTTTAGCTTGTGTATGGTCAGTCCTACTCAAACAGTCCTTGTCCTGAATGCTGTCCTATTGTAGCTGTGTGGTAGCTGTGGTGGATTTTGTCCAAAGAACAAATGTTTTTAAAGAACAAAGAGAGCGAGAGGGACAGGGTTGCAGCAACGTACTGCTGTGTTCAGTATCTTTGTCAAATCAACCACAGCCTGTGTCTGTCTCTGCCTGGTATCAAAGTAAAATATGGTGTTATCATTCATCAAATTTACACTGATAGTGCAGTTGTTAGCACTGTTGACTCACAGGAAGAAGGTTCCTAGTCAGAATCCCTGTCCAAAAGGGCCTTTATGTGTTGAGCTTGTATGTTCTCCATGTGCAAGCTGGAAGCTTCCTCCTCAGACCAAAGACATTCTTGTTAGCTTAATTGGGGATTTTAGATTGAACTTTGGTGTGAACTGCAGCGTGCCTGGTTGTTTGTCTCTCTATGATTGATTGGCGACCCTGCCTCTCTCCTGGTAAGACCTGGTATCGGCCCCAGCCCCCTCAGCCCTGAATGGCACAAGTGGCTAATAATTTTTCCTGTCTTCAGATTATACCTAGATCATGTCTGTCAGCTTCTGGATTAATGATTAAAATATTTAAAAACAGGATTGCTGAAATACTGTGTCTGGGATGAGGCAGCTTCGATTGGTCTGGTGATTATTAAAGTAACTTAGCTAATTGTGTATTTGTGACAAAAAGGGGAAAAAATGGTCCTTATAGTTTCAAAAAGGTGAAGCTGATATCTCCATATTGCCCTTTCAACCCTCCTACATTAAAAATACCCAAGATATTTTATTAAATAAGAGAGGAGCAATGGCAAAGCCTCACTCTTAAATAAAATTGAAATTGAATAAGCTAGAGTTTGATGACTAAAATTGATTGATTAATATGATTTGAATCTTCTAATAGTTTTAGTCTGATAGTTTCAGCATCTTTGTGTGGAATGAAGATGGTGTTTCTGCAGTGACTTTGCTTTATTATGAGGGAAAAGCCCAGTCGTAGCTAAACAAACATAGCCTGTCAGTTTAGGGTCTTGTATTGTGAACACTGGATGGTTTCAGAGGCCACATGCAGAAAGAGGGGGGTCACTGTGAAGGCATTGGCTCTAACATGTTGGGACACATCAGGATAGAGCAACAAGACTTAAATGTGAAACTGATGTCTGATCTTCCACATCTGGAAGTTTTATCTGTGTTTATGAATCTGGTGCTGCAATCTTGGTTTGCATTTGTGGTTTGTTTCTTTGTACTTTTTTGGGTGCATCTTGCTGTGCCACACTTGAATCGATCCACTTCCTGCTTCTATTTGAGACGCTATCCTAGATGTTATACAGACCTTACAGTAGACAGTGATTTACTTCAGTTCAGATGCTGTAAAACCGAACCACATCCAGACATCTGAGGCTATTGGTTACATTTTACCTGAGCTTTAAGGGAATATTCCACTACCTAAGAATGGTCTGAGCACAGTGACTGGCTGGTACTGTATTTCCCCACATAAAGTGAAGACTGATTTTCATTTTTTTAACATCAAACCAAACCATTCCTTCAGACTCAATCATAAAATATATTTCTTTACCAGCTCAAGGCCACATGTAACGTGGCTGTCTCAAAATGGCCCTGGATGATGAGGAGAGCAGGATTTTCTCTACAAACAAGCTTACTGGTGAGCAGGCTGAGGCAACTCCAACATGGCCTCTAGCTCCCTCCCCACCCAAGATAAATAGGAACAGCTCCCCTGATAGAGGAGACATATGTACAGAATGAATCAAGCAAGATAAAGTCCCTCGTCTACGTTTGGCTATCAGCTGTGGATGAGGCCATGGTGTTTTTCTCATGTTTTTCCCAGGACTCTTTTGAACCTTAACCTTATAATTGGATGTATGCGTGCTGGCTGTTACCCATGTTTAAGCTGTGTTGACAGTGCACAGCAGGGCAGCGAAGGGTTCTTTCTAACAAGGAAGCACTGAAAATCACAAGGGGCTCCCACTCTGCAATAACTACAATTTATTCATCATCTGTGGTCTTACTGTACCTGTTTCACCTTCATTTATTTCAGTTAAGGCCATATTGATTCCTAGTTTAAGCTAATAACTAATGCTTCTTTATTTTTTGCACTATGAACATGGACAGTCTTATTGACATCACCTATTTGGTTACTGAAGAGGGCTTTTAAAACCTGTCTGGTGGTTGACAAAGAGAGGTGGAGCTCAGATGAATCTTAAAACATCCTGACAGATGGATGAGTTATACAGAAATTCACCCCCAGTAAAGTGTGTACTAGCACATCCATGAGCTACATACCAAATAAATTTTTTGAACCAGGCTGTAAAAATGTTTATTTTTGCTGTTAAAAACTGGCATTTTTGAATAGGTGTGTATGTGACTTCTGGGGCTTCTTCAGTTAAATGTATGGAAGAGGATAAGGGTAAACTAGGAGTTAAAAATAATGAAAGGTGAAATATATTTTTCATTTTATATAAATGAAGAGAGTAAAGTCAAAGTGTTGAGAATAAAGTGAAAATGTTAAGACCAAAGATGAAATACAATTCGACTTTTTTCAATCATTTTAAATGTATTGACAAAATTGTGTTCCCAACTTTTTCCTTAAAATTTTTACTTTTTTCATGTCTATTGCATGTTTGGTAAGAAATGCATAATGAAAAGTCCTCTTATCCAGTGTTTTTTCTGCATTGCCTACATTTTTCAACACTTAGGTTGCTTCTTGGCTTCTTATTTGCTTTGAGTCTTTATGTACAGCCTTTAAGGATTAAATGTCTGTGATGCAAGATGAATCCAGACAATGTAAGAAAATGAAAACCGTACTAAGTCCCTGAATGCACAAAAACTGAGCAAGAATACTGTACTTTTTTATATTGTAAGACTATAATTACAGTCATAAGAACACCGTACATGTTATATTCTAAATAAGTGCATTTAATCTTCTACCTCTCAGGAAAGCAAGGAGCCGAGTGATTTGTGATTATCTTGTGGATTAGCAGAATTTGTCAGCGCTGTACCTGTCAGTTTGTAGTTTGCCTGTAATTGAACTCAACTCCATTGGAGGGTCTTCAAGCCAGACTAAAGGCTGCTGAAAATATAAAAATAGAAGAAATGACCTTTTTTACAAAGTCTGCAAAGCAGTGGTTTAAGACAGATTACTGAGCAAAGCAAATACAACACCAAGCTTTGGTTCAATCCTGAAAATGTCTTGGAAGAATTGGAGACTTATGTTCTGTAACAGTGAGGGAACACTGCTTTGTTTTGCTGTGTAAGAAACCCTTTTACCAGCTGAAGCTTGGCATGGTGCACATGTAAATGCCCAGAAGAGAAGTGAAAGTGATGCATCAACAGGATCAGATAGCTTTTATAAGTCAGCTGTGGGTTTGTGGGTCACCATAGCTGTGAGTTTGATGCATCCCAGGCTTTAACACCTTCACCTCCTGTGCATAGATTTTTTTTACAAGTCATGTGAGGGACAGTAAGAACAGCTGCTGTTTAATTCTGTAACACTTGATGATTATGCCTTCCTCTAATAGTCCCTGCTCATGCTGGAATACATTCAGTATTGTATGAATGTAGCTGTGGTGGGTGTGATATCAAAATAACACACATTTAAGACAAAGCTAATGACGATACTGGTTGTTTCCTTCCTGTGATGAATCACTGTCCTATGCATTTAAAAGAAAACAATGATATTTCTTGGGAAAGTACTCACAGGCAGATTTATGTGCCCTTTTTGTAGTTGAGATATGTTTGTGGGTCAAGAAATACTTGAAACTAGGTGACATAGTTTGGAATCCATTGGGAGTACCCCTCACAGTCCCAGCATGAAGTTAGAGCCTGTGGAGAAAAACTCATCACCATATCTTGAGGTCGTCCTCTATCCTGATTTTAAGACTTACCCCTTGTCTCCCTACAGAGCAAATCTTCCAGAACCTGCGTCAGGAGTACAGCCGGATCCAGAGGCGGCGGCAGCTGGAGGGGGCCTTCAACCAGTCTGAGGCCTGTAGCTCCAGTGATGCCCCCAGCCCCAGTTCTTCACTTAACGCCCCTAGCTCCCCACCAGGTAATGAATTACTCTTTATGCCTTTTTCACCCCAGAGGCCATGTCCTCTGGTCATACTCTGATCTAATGGGTCCAGCATGGTGGTGCTGGTGTTAAGATGTGGATGTTTTTCCCAAAGTCGAACCACATGCTGAACACATTTGTTTATCCATCCAAGTCTGACTGTTGTAGAAATTCATTTCTTTTGCTGCTGAGAGGAGAGGAATGAAGCATGTTGGGTTTTCTTTAGACACACAGGGGGACTTACACTTCTGTTGGTAATAAGGTTTTTAAAATGTTCACTACTTTGTGACTTTATGAGCTTTAAACAACACATTATCCATTATTTGTACATTTGATAGTACTGGAAGTTCTATCAAAAATGAGGTTTCCAAGAAAAAAAAGGTGTTTGTATTTCAACTCAAAGATGCTGTCTGCAGAGAGAGACAGCAGCAGTGATTGGTGAATAAATGTGAGTGTGGGTATTCTGTTGCTAAGAGAGTTGATACAAAGAGAGATGTTAATTCCTGATTGTTTCACAGCAGGTAATTGTTATAGAAGTGTGAAACACACCAACATCTCTGCATAGAATTAAAGGAAGAATCAGGATTTTGTGATTGTTGCTGAAGGTATGCCCCTTTCTGCTTGCTGTGTGCCTCTTTTCCCTCTGCCTCCCGTCACAGCGTATATCCTCGCTAACTTTTTGATTCACTGGTCTGCAAATGTGTGTAATTAAGTCTCCTTATAGTCTCATAAAGATGCACACAGTAATGTTAGGGTCTTTTACAGACCAACACAGAGCAGAAGAGAGAGAGAGAGAGAGAGAGAGAGAGAAAGAGAGAGACAGAGATATCCTGGTCTCTTAAAATTTTCCTGACACTGACACCCATTAAATGACACAAGAAAATTTGAAATTACAGATAGCCAGCAGAATCACTGCATTCACTTCTATCTCCAGAAATAAGAGGATCATATCTTTTGTTAGCCAGAGTTTGTTCTGATCAGTCTGCTAACGTCATTACAAAGGTTCAGGTTGTTCATTGTGCAGCGCCTGCCAAAAGGCCCTTGGCTGCACATGCTCAAAATCCAACCCCTCTCCTGTTAAGAGGACTTTTTCATAACATACTTCAGCCCATTCTTTTGAAACTCTTGATAATGCGACCACATTATCTTTTTGTCATAATATGGTGACGTGCAGTTGGTTTGTTTCATATGAATGTCCATATAAGCAGCACTGTCATGCTTTGTTGTGCCTGAAAGCATTACAAATCAAAGATCTGATGGAGAGCCAAAGTGTTGCAGAATAATTTAAACTAGCTGTGATAATGTGCAGATCTCATAATTAAGAAGAGATGCAGCCTTGTCTTTGTAAACAAGTTAATAAATCCACATGTCATGCAGATAAACCACAGAAGATTAAAGCCAGAGAAACACAGTTGAAATGGAATTCATGGTGGGTGACATCTTGAGAGAGCAAATAATAAGATTTATTTATGTGTTTATTTATTTAAGAAATGGCTGCCCAGACATCCATGTAATATCATCTTTGTTTGCATACATGCCCATCCTTAAAAAATACCATGTAATGAATTATTCAAATTGACAGGCACTGCACATTTGCTCGTCCTTTTACAGTGATATGTTTGCCCTGCTTCAATAGTAGACTAGTTTGGTGTTCCAAAGCACAACTGGGCAGTTTGGATATAATCTAAGCCTCAGGCCTTCAGGCTCCCCCGTCTCGCTTTCCTGTCTGCAGTATCATCTCATAGATCACATTGACTGCGCTGCTACTGACCCGGCCTCTTTGTGTCTCTGAGACGGCCATTAAACCTTCATACCCACTCTGCTCTCCTCGCCTGTGATTTACCAACATTTTAGTCTAAACGGTTTATAGCACACCGCAAAGCCAAATCCAGCTCTAGCAGCACTGCGACAGAAAGAGCTCACATTAGCGCTGCATGACCCTGTTAGCCAACAGAGGTGACAGACAACAGAAAACAAAACTGTAAATTTGCACCTGGCCCCCTTTCCTGGAAAGAGTAAATTTTAGACACTGACTGCACAAGAGTCAAGAATGATTCAGCTTTTTCTTTATAGTAACTGATCTGATGTTGTTTTCACTAGGTGCCTCAAGGAAGGACCAGCCCTCGTTTACACTGAAGCAGGTGAGCTACCTGTGTGAGCGGCTGCTGAAAGACCACGAGGAGAAGATCCGAGAGGAGTACGAACAGATTCTTAACACAAAACTCGCAGGTAAGGAACTTGTCTCCTTAGAAAAACTATAAACTCCAGGACTGTAATATCAGCATTCACGTCTCATCTGGACAGCAGTTTCTTGCTTTCTGGCAGTGAAGAAGCGTAAAAGTGTCTCTATTTTATGAGAAGCAGCCGCCTTCCTTATGAGCATCTTTTCATATTATAACTGATAACGTCTGCAGCGCTGGCATCCACAAATCCCTCCAACAGAGTTTATGTGCTTCTAGAGGCCAAGATTTCACACAGGCAGGGAACAAGTGCAGTAAAGATGGTGTTTAATGTAGAAGCTCTCTGTATTTACGCAGAAAGTCTACATTTGATAAGTGCATTCATCTCTTTTGTTTGTTTTGAACCTGCTTCCTTATGAAGCTGTCCTTTAACATTCAGATTAAATTACCACCGGTGTGTATAAAGGAAATGAGCTCTTGCGAAATTGAAAAAAATCTAAAACTGCGTATGGCTTGGAACTGAAACATGTTTTTCAACTCCAGCATTTCCCTAATTACTGACTGTAAAAGAGAATACAGTAAAAACATTTTACATCTGTTGTGATTTTGATGAATTTATACAAATGTCTTGGTTGTAATTAAAGCTTTAACCAGCATTTCAGGCTGGTTTACCAGCGTGGCAGCTGTGATTGCTCCGTTTAGTCGAAAGTGAAACGGAAAATGAGAACAAGAGATTGAGGCTGTGTCCAAAATCACACAGTTCATGCATACTGTTACTAATACTTAGATGTATACACTGCATATCAAGCTAACAGTTGGTGTGCCGTTGGTTGAATGCCGGTCATCTCAGCATCATATGACTTTATCATGGAATACTTCCAGTCCAAGGTTTGGTGGCTAAACTTGCATGACTATACACTTGTAAAGAGCTCAAACCATAAAAACACATGATCATTGTTAATACAGGTAGTTATTTGAGTGTCACTTAACAGCATTAAAACACCATGTCATTGCATATTTTCATATGTATGCTGCTTGTTTGGCTGACCAGCAAGCTTTGGTATTTGATAACCTGAAAGCCACAATGCATTGTGGGGCAGTTCAGTACAGTGTTGTTGTTGTTATACACTCTAAAAAATTCTGATGAATCTAGAATACCCCTGTGGATTACTCATATACACAAAAATACTTGCTATAAATTTGGATGGTACAGAATACTCAATGTGACATCAAATTTAGCATGAATAGTCAGGTTCATTTATATAGTCCATTGCATATTACAAGCAAAGATTTAATGTACTTTAAAAAAGTACTACATTATTGTGAAAAAAATAAAAGTAATAAAAAAATTCATAAAATGAGACGACAGCTCAATAGAATAGAAGCAGGAACACATACTTGAGTAGGAATAAAAGTTCCCAAATAAAGTGCTAAATTTATTTCAATTATTGAAGATTCAGCAAAAAGATATTTTTAAGTAAGGGCGAGCAATTAGTCAAAATCTGGATTAAACCAAAACATTTCCTTCTGTAGTTCAAATATTGCAGATGGTGCTGTTTTTATCCAACCTGAAATGTGTGCCAAAGCATCAGTTTAATGCATTTTTGCAGCAGAGATATTTTTTGAATAGTTTGCAAAACATCCTACTTTCTTTGTTTTTGTGTTTGTTTTTCTTAATTAAAATGAGGATGGCATGAAAAATAACTGTTCCCTTCAATACAAGAGTTCATATTGACTTTGCAATATGAGTAAAAATAATCACAGCTATTTTTGGTTAGATATTTTTCAGAACTGTTCATCCCTAGTTTAATCTTTCTAATAATAAATTAGCTGTAATATAGAATAAACTACTGCCTGTGTTTGTTGAAAAATACACAAGATATGGAACTTAAGATTTAATCACATAATAAATTGCAACCTCAAGATTGAAAACTGCACCACTAAATTCTGCTTAGCAGACCAAAGTCTGCTAAGCAGAATTTGGTAAAGAATGCCATGTATAAAGAGTTGTGTAAAAGGTTGTGGGTTGGGACACAGCCTGCAACAGGCCTTGACTGAGCCCCCTCCCCTGATGGGCACTGGAATATACTCTGCCATTAAGATCAAACTAAGAAGAAGAAACTTATAAGTTTCCTTGTTGTTCAGGCATTGCAGTATGGACAGATATGTATGAAACAACATATTAGCAAGAAATCATGAACCACTTAGTAGGAATAACATGAAACCTCATTATATGGTTAAAACTGACAAATATGGACTACTGAAGTTGATTTGACAGAAGTATATGTGGTTATACTCCATTTTTGACCAGCAGAGGGACCTGTCTGCTTTTCTTGTTAGATGTCAGTGGCTGAAGTATAAACACATCAGTCCAAACTCCAGGTGGTAAAAAAAGGATGGTACTAAAGAGGTGCATGGAAACTGCATGTTTAAGACTTTGCTGAACACATGGAAATCGTCATCAAGGGAGCCAGTTTGAACCTTTTCTGTCTCTGAGAGACTCCCAAAATGCACTGTCTTATATACTAGTGTGACTTATATTCTAGTTATTGAGAAAAATAAAGAAAGGGGCTATTTTAGTTTTTAATGTTATAATTAAATTGTAAGAATCATATTTATTTGTGAATTGACTTTAATTTCATGGCTTTGTAAATGTTGAAAGCCTGCAAAAACTTCTTGTAAATTGGATCCTGATTCCAGTATCTTGGTATCTATAGATTGATAGAGTTGTCATTATAAACACAGTGAACAGTCAGTGCACTGTTTGAATCTCATTTTTTTTTTTTTATGTTTGCAGAACAATATGAATCTTTTGTGAAATTCACACAAGACCAGATCATGCGAAGATACGGAGCCCGACCTGCAAGTTGTGAGTATTTTGAAGAACCTCTGGATCACAAGAACACATTTTTTCATATTTTTGACTTGTGTTTAAAGTTTGATTGATAATATTGTTAGGCTGTAATGCTCATCTACAATCTCAATCATTTCATGTGTTTCAGACGTCTCCTGAATTCACACCAGTGAGAATTCCAGCTTCCTCTCACAACATGGCTGCTCTTCTTTGGCCCCATCCACTTGATTTTTATTTTTATTTACTGATTTTTCTCCCCCTCTGTCTCAAACTGTTTGGGTGCCATGGTTTATCCTGTTTTTAATCCAAATATTAATTTCTTACTTTGAACCTCTTGCTGCTGGCCAAAAGCTAGACAAATCTGAACGATAAACTATGAAAGAAGCCCAGATGTTTTCCTTGTTGATATACTCTTTCTGGAAATCCTGACTAAAGCAGATCTGTGTCAAATCTCTCGCCAGCGCTGTTGAAAAAAAAAAGCTTATTGGCTCATGTGATCATTCTGTATAACCTTCCAGCAGCTGTATTTAAAGGCTCCTGCTTCTCACATTGTCCTGCTTTTCTTACCCCTCCTGCCCCTCCCCCCACCTCTCTCCCTCCTCACTCTTTACCTGAGAATGTGGATTTTTCTCCTTTTGAAAAAAATAAAAGTTCTGTGATTAAAACTAGTTGTCTAGGAAGTTTTCTTGGCAAATCTGTAACATTTCATACTATATGCAGGAAATTTCCCACATTGATCTGGGTGTCTGCGGGGTTTTAAAAAGTGTTACAAGATGATAAATCAATTTAGCAAAAATTTAGGATTTTGCAAAGTATTTGAAAACCTAAATGTAATACTGTAAGGTCTTAGATTTAGCAGCTTTGAATTTCTATGTCCATAAAGTGGTTGCAGGCTAGTTTTACATTTTTTTTTTGTTATATATTTTACATGCGTATCTGTGTTGCTTATGTAACTGGTAAGAAATTGAAGATGAGGGTCTTGGAAAAAGGTATAAAGTATTACATTTAATACCAGATTTTTGTGTAAAACCAGTTGATAATCATAGTTTTGAGAGTGTGACATGGCTTCATTTATCTGGTATTGCAGATTTGTTCATTTCAATATTTAATGTATCTATTCTTTTATTAAGCATGATATTTGAAGACTATCATTTGGCAGTCAGGCTACAGGGGGAATTTTGCCTTAATTTCTGACATTTTTAAGCAAAGTAAAACTGAGAAGAGTGAGATAGTTGTTACAGCCCATACAGTCTATGGAGAAGCTGATGAATTCTGGTTTATTTGTCTAAAGTGCCTAAAAAGAGAGTCCTGACCTCAGTGGGACTATCCTTCCACCCATTATCGATACTGCTTAACGTGTTTGGAGGTTGACAGCCAATCCCAGCTGTCGCTGAACAAGAGGGGTCATACACTCTGGACTAGAAAGTCAACAGAACTGACATATAGACACAAGCAAAGAATCCTGCTTGCATTAACATCTACAGATAGTCACCATTTAGCTAACAGACATGTCTTTGGGCAATGGGGAGGTTGAAGAAGCACCTGCAGGGAGCCAACACAATTGATTAGCCCCCCCCAAAAATGTAGATTTTTAAGTATTTCCCATGTGCTGTTGAACAGAGTAAGGATTTTTTAACACAGCTTCTCCAAACATCCTAGTTTTGTTTTTGATGCTTACATTATTTTACTTTGCACATAGAAACAAAATTATTTAGCAAAAACTACCAGGTTCTAAATTATTAAGCCTCCCTAATGATGCCATCCATGTTTTTTTTTTAATATATTGTTCAGATAAATTGAAAACATTATGCATTTTGTCCCCCTTGAGTTTGAAAACATTTATACATATATTTTGGGGAATTTTAAAATATAAATTTTGAACCAAGCAATTAGAAATGTCACCTATTATAGCAGCCGAGAGTGTACACAAACGCCATTCCTTTGTTCTTACTAGTGGTGGACTTTACTGCCCCCTTGTGGTCCATGTAGGGTACCTTAACATCCATATCGCTGTTGCCCTTTAGCCTCAGAGCACTTAGCTGAATTAGATGCTGGATAATCTATTTGAATAAATGGCACCGTGGACCAAACTCTGATGGTTTTATTGCCCTTTTATCAGACGGGTGTCGAGTGGGGAAAAAAAAGAGGTGTGAGGGTAAAGCATCTCTGAATAATGAGCGTCGATCTGTATTGCGGCGTCGTGACGTCACAGATCCCAGGTGTGGCACGGTGGAAACAGGTAGGCTGTTGTTGAGCGCGGGCTGCAGACATCAGAAGCTTGTCCTTTGTGCTCCTAAAGACTGGATGATTTCAGTGGAGGAGAGGAGGATCATACGATTGTTTATGCTCGGAGGGAAGGAAGTTAGATGCAGGAAAAAGCAATGAAAGGTCTATAATTATCTCCAAGTGCTTTTTTTCTTTTCTTGTTTCTTTCGGTCTCACAGGGACGGTCGGTGTCCTGTTTGGAGGAGGCAATTCGCGGGTTGATTACAAACATGGAGGAATGGTTTTGAAAGCGTAGTCGTGCTGTATGAAACTTTTGTACAGCGTGGAAACTTCTCCGTGTGTTGAGCTGAGTCAGTTTAGCTGAATCAATATTTATGCGTTTGGGAGCGCTCGGAGCCATCTGCACTCTTCCTGGTGAAGCTTTAGGTGAGTAAACCGAAATTATAAAATCATTTTGTGTTTTAAATGTTAGAAAAGCTTTCATTAATAGGAAGTATTCATTACAGTTTCATATACTAGAGTGGACGGGTAATGTATTTGATGCTATAAAATCAGAGTATAGTCATCAGCAACGCCCAGTAAACAGGAAACGCTCATTTACAAGCTGTAATATAGCTTACTGTCAAAGCCTACCTCGCTTTTATGTTGTCCGTCACATGAAGCCCTCTCAGTGGATAATACCCACAGTAGAAGCTCAGATATGGTCTTACAAGCAGGGCTTTCTACAGACATGTAGGAGTTAATACACTGCGGGAACAAGTAGCTAGTTTACCCCTGTTCATTACATAACATGAGCCACACATAATAATAGGGCGTCTGGGGTCCTTCCCTAGAAAGTTTGAGCATCCAACACTTTATTACCTACAATATCGGGAACAACCTATTAAGCCCTAGCCCCTTTTATTTGGCAATTGCTCGAAATTTACAGCCCATCTTTAAATGGGTTTAACTCTGTAACTTCAAGTTCTATTTGAATGATCAAGGTACACTAATGAAGAGTACTTGTAAAATTTGTTCAGAAGTGTAAATATGTGTATATGTTACTGGGTCAGAGATTATCAAGTTGGCAGATGAACAAAATAATTTTTGCCTAATTTCTTTGTGCAAATGTAGCATATATATCCCATAGAAATAATGCAGTTGAAGTCCAGAAATCTCCAGCAGGCCAAAGCACCACATTTTGACATTACTTGTTATTCCACTAGAGGGTTGTTAAGACAAAATAAGAGTGATTTTAGTAAAAAAATATCCAGACAAAATCCCCTCTTGTGCCATTTGGGCCCAATTTGGCAAAATCTCTGCCATTTGAAAAATCTCAGGTATTAAACTTTTTTTTTTTTTTTACTCATGCCATTATGGGTGCACACTGCATCGTGGAATTCTTTTTTTCTTCTCAAAACATTCAGATCTCCATATATTTACCTTTTAAAGGAAGTCTTACAAAGGATCTAAAGTTTGACGCCAAGAGGAGCAGATATATTTTCAACGGCACAAAAAACAACACAAAATAAAGTGCAGCAAACTAAAATAAACCGTTGAAACAAATGGAAACTGCACAAAGAGGATCAGAATTTTCAGTAGAGGCTGGGCTTTCAAATGAGACCATGTTTGTGTCTGTAGTACCAGGCACCATCCCATAGGGGCTGGAAGTGTTTGGCTACGTAGCACTACAGCTACTTTGGTATGGGGTCATTGATTTGAGTCCTTTTTTGAGTTGGATGTGGTGTAGGTAAACATGGTTTATTGGAGCTTGTAGTTAAGCTTCTTCTGTTTAATTTGATCTGTAACATGACTATTTTTGTGCAACAATAGAGTGCACAGACCACGTTTGTTCGGATCAAGGAGAGCGAGACCAAATTTGGTCCCGCTTGGGCTTAAGAGGCTCGTGGTGGGCATTCAATATTAAAGGAAAACATAACAACATTAACAACAACATTAATTAACAACATTAAGCTACTTCATGCATTTAGCTAACATTTTTGCAAGATTAACTTTCAGACTTTACAACTGATCCCAACAGCCTAACATAATGATGTATACAGGGCATTTAAAGAAAATAGAATATCATGTAAAAGTTAATTTGCTGTGACTTCAAAAAATAAAACTTCCATATTCTAGATTCATTTCATACAAAGTAAAATATTTGAAGACTTTTTTTTGTTGTTTTCTTGATTACAGCTCACAAAAATTGAAAATCAACCATCTCAGGATTTTAGAATATTACTAAACACTAATAAAGAAGATTTGTAATAAACAAATTATAAACCTTTTAATTTATCCACTCAGAATTATGGCACTGCTGGGGTGTTATGCAGTCTTAAGCTCATCTATATTGTTGAGCCTGGTGTCTCTCATCTTCTTCTTGACATTTCCCCAGAGATTCTCTACAGGGTTCAGCTCAGAGCAGTTGGCTGGCCAATCAAGTACAGTAATACCATGGTCAGCAAACCAGTTTCTGGTAGTTTTGGCTCCACTGTGGGCAGATGCCAAGTCCTGCTGGAAAAAGAAATCAGTATCTCCATAAAGCTTCTCAGCAGATGGAAGCTTGAAGTGCTCTAAAACCTCCTGGTAGACTGCTGACAGCGTTGACTTGATAAAGCACGGTGAACCAACAGCAACAGATGACATGACTTCCCAACACATCAGTGTTTGAGGAAACTGAAAACACTGGACTCCAAGCACCTTGGATCCTGTGCCTTTCCTATCTTCCTGCAGACTCTGGGACCTTAATTTCCAAATGAAATTCAAAATTCATTTTTATCTGGTAACAGGGCTTTGGACCACTATATACATTCCAGATATTTTTCTTCTTAGCTGGTCAGAAGCTGACAATGTTGTCAGTGGTTCAGGAACATTAACTTTTAGCCCATTTCCTGGACATGTCTGTGTGTAGTGGCTCTTAAAACACTGACTACAGCCTCAGTCCACTCCTTGTGAAGTTCTTGAATCTCCTTTGTTTGACAGTCCTCTGAATGCTGAGCTCAGCTCTTTTCTTACCACACTTTTTCCTTCCAGTCAACTTTCTATTAATATGTTTTTAGGCAGAACTCTTACAACAGTCTTCCCTTTTAACTGTGACCTTCTGTGGCTTAGCCTCCCTTTGGATGATGACAATGGTTGTCTCCTGCACAAAAGTCAAGTCAGCAGTTTTCCCCATGATTCTGGTTGTGTGTACTGACCCAGAGTAAGAGAATGAAGGATCAGGAAACCTTTGTAATTGGACTTTTCCACAATAATCTGATATTTTGAGTTAGTGGATTTTTTTGAGCTGTAAACTGTAAGCATCAAGACTATAACAGAAAAAAGTCTTGAAAAATTTCACTTTGGATAAGACAATGAATCTAGAATTCATGGACGTTTAACTTTTTGAATTAAATCATGGCAAAAAAATAACTTTTTGATGCTATTTTATTAATTTATTTATTTTGAGATGCACCTGTGTATGATGTTGGGACAGTAGAAAGAATGGTGTAAACACTTATAAAGTCAAAGATACAGACATCACCAAACTCTTAATGATTCATTAAAGGATAAATGTTGGCATTAAGGCCCGTGTAGCCAACACACTACTGGAGAAGACTAATATTAGCTTCAACAGTTTATTTGGAGGAAGTATCATTTAATGATCTTTTTAAAAAGCTGTTTGCAATTTTTGTTGTTGGATGTAATTTGGAAGCAAATTCCTTTCCTACATCGCTCTGTATAACCTTTAGGTATACTCTATATATGATAAAAAAAATCTATGTTTAAGGAGTATAGAAACATTTTAAATGGGATGCATGATATTGATGATATCGGTGTTGACAGATAATATTTGAAGAAGTTAATTATCAATATTGAATATATATATGAAAATTTCTGCTGATAGTCACAACCAGTATATTTGCTGGAAGTATTGGGTATTACGATTTTGGAGTTATGGGAAGGGTGTGTCGAAAGCTTTAAGGACTGACGTTTTAGGTCTGAATTACATCAGTATCAATATCCGTATCGGCTAAAGTGAACTTGGAAATATGGCATGTCTGATATCAGCAAAAATCCAATATCCTGAATCCCTCATTTTTAAAGTAAAAATGTATTTCAAGGGGATTTATTGTTAAAATCAAGCTGTGATGTGTAGGGAAAGTGAGTTTTAGCGAACTATTCTATCAAAACAACAGTAGGAAAAAAGTAGCCAGCTGAAATTCAGTGATTGGTTGGCTGTTTGGCTACTAGCTGCTCATGGAAAGCCCTGATCTAAATGTTCCTGGTGCTTAGTGAGCAGGGTTATTTCAGTTTTAAAATTACATGTAGCCTATTACAGATTGCAGTCTTCGCCAGCTAGACGTGGATATTTAAGGAGTCATTTTGAGTGAGCCGCCAGTCTGCTTGAAGAGACTGTGTATCCCCTTCCTTGTCACCTGTAATCAGTTTTCAGGTCTGTCCTTTAAACCTTCTCTTAGAGGCTAAAAATGTTGTTTTTCCAGAGTTAAAACTTCATCTTTAACTTTATTGTCCTGAGGGGGGATTCGTTCTGCAGTTCCCCTGGTTAGAGAAAACCTTCTTTACTTATCTTTCATCTAAATATTCAGCTTTTCATTAAGCAAAAATTGCACAGCTGTCTTAATATGCAGACTTGCTAAATATTTTCATCAAATATAATAAATTGTTTATTAAGGCATAGATATTGAATGTATTTGTTAAAACAGGAACAGTGAGTTCAGTAGACATAAGCATGTTAATATTAGTCAGATTATAGCCATAGACTTAATTCCCCCCACAATCCCCTGGCAGGTTGATTACACACGTGCAGTGGTGTAGTGTGTGGTATAATCAGGTTCACATGCACATCATTTAGTACTATGCTGTATTTTTTTTCTTGCATTGCAAATGTATGATCTGCTTTGCTTTACTTCTAATTTGCTCGATTTGTAGTTGCCTCCGTTGTTTAGCTGTGCAAGAATATTAGTGTAAGCCTAATCAGATGCAGAGCAGTTTGAGCCATATTTTGTAGTTTTTATGGATATATTATCTAGATATGTAAACTGAGCTGGCAGTGCTACTTTCTGTCAGTTTGCTTTCTTCACTGTAGTTTCATAATCTTCCTTACTACCCAAAGTCAAGAAGCAGGAGATGTTGGTCAATATGCAACTGCAAAAGACCTTTTTTAGGTGCAAGAGCAGTCTATTACACAGGCCACTGATCCTTTGTTTAATGTGTAATTTAGAAAGGTTGGGCATAAATTAAGAGTATAGCCACTTATGCTTGCAACTCTGCACCACTGTACACATGCATAGAGCCTCGCAAAATAGAGGTAGTAAAACAACAGCAGAAACCAAACAAAAAATTTGGCAGATAAAGTTGCAAATTTATGTAAAAAAAAAAAAAAAAACAGAAATAAAGTTACTATTAGAGTTATAGAGCTATGGTGCTAAGGAGGCAGGATGTAAAGTGTTATGAAGCTGATGTATTGCACATCTTATGCCTGTTGTTGTAAGTGCTACACAAAATCTGCATACAGAGATGTGTGTGGGCACATACTATTGCACAAAGGTTAGCATTAATAAATGTGTTAATGTATGTGATGCTGCTCAAGATGCACACATAAATGCTTATATGTCAAAATCACTGTATGGTGGTTTGTTATGAGCCACACATTATGATGACCCTTGAAAGTTGAGCTGGAAAAAATGCAATTTCTGTTAAATTTGATAGAAAAAACATTAATCTTTATTTGAAAATACTGACTCTCCACCTGTCAGCTTTGTCTATTTGTAGAACAGAACATCTAAAAAGATTTCTTGTGATAGCATATGTTTATCTTAAAGAATAAGTGATCTTTGTTGCAGGAGTGGCACAGTGATGGAGGACATCGATCTAGAGCAGCAGGAGCCGTTCCCTGTGGACAGAGATGGGAAACAAGTCGAGACTGGAACGGACCAGCCTGATGGAGGCAGGAAGAGGGGATGCTGTGAGAAGTTCCAGGAGTCTGTCTCCAGGTGGATGCTTCCTGAACACTCTCGCAGCAAATATCTGGAGCGAGCCAACTGCTGCCCGCCCCCCATCTTCATCATCCTCATCAGTATTGCAGAGGTAGTACTCAACATCAGTGCTGTATGAAGCTGGCGCAATCAGTATGGATCCAGATCTAGTTAGCCTACATACGCCGCAGTGTTGTTCATTACTGTATAGATTAGCTGTAAATGCATTTATCAGAGGCAGGGTCATGGCCAGGGTGTGACACCTTTAAATCATCTAGGAAAACAGTTTATCCAACAGTTTACAGCTACAGCATTTCAGCTTTAGCAATCATCTCTGTCTGTCCCTTAGCAGCTGTGCTTTCTTCTCTGCATGACTCAATTTATTAAGCACACTTGGTATCAATAAAAACAGTAATTCTATCAAGTCTGCAGCTTTAGCTCATAGCTGGTACAGTTTATCCTCCAGAGATACTTTTCCTTAGTGTGTAAACAAGAAACCAGACCAACGTTTGACTTTTAGATTTGGGAAAATAAACACTAATGTGGAATGTAGAGGCTATGAGGGAGATTGTATGGAAGAGCAAAACTTGGTTTTCTGCAGCCTCATTGATTCCCTGAGGCGTTAAGAGGAGATGTACTGAGTTATACATTACGTCCATTATTACAACATAAAGCTAAAGCCAACAGGAATGCATTTAAAATTCCCAGCATGCAGAACAAATGGAAGGAATTTTAGAGTCAGTCCAGAGGACGAGACATATCAGTAGGTAGGCAACTGTAGATACGACTACTGTTTTGTATTTTATACGCTTTTCCCTACTGTATTCCTGTGATGGCAAGTAATTTTCTTGGCACCTTTACTTATCTTGATATCTCAGGGTATGCTGGATTCCCTGTGACAATAAGTCTGATTAAAAGAAGGGAACGTTGGGGAAACATACAAAAGTAAAAACCTTAGATATACAGATTTAGGGACAGAAGCTTAACAGCAAGGATGAGAAGTTAGGGTTCATCCAGTAGAAAGTGTGGGGGGTTCATCTAAAGATCAGCAGTCTTACTACAGAGCATGGAGAGTGGGGAAGAGAGCTTGTGAAAGAATATAAAGGAGATTTCAGATGCAGTAGTTTCAAGCCAGTCAGGAGATTTGGATGTGGAGGAATAATGCCCACTGGGGGGGCTAAATAAAGGTAGGAAAAACTACTCATCTCCTCTGTTCTTCTCTTTCCTCCTTTTGCTTCCCATGTGAAAATGAGGGAGTAGTGGGAGATAGAGCAATGAGACTTTTCTCAGTCTTTCTGTTCTCTCCTGTGTTCTCCTCACAGTTCTTTTTTTGTGTAATGTTAGCATCAAGACACTTGTTCATGCTAGTCACTTAGGGGCCATTAGCTAGGGTAGGTGGCATTAGCATTGCCACTACCGAGAGCTTGGTAGACAGGATAGGGTAGAGGGTGTCAGTATGTTGGCATGTTAGGCAGCTAGAGCTAGCATGTATGGCAGTGATTCTGGGATACGAAGGCTCACTGTTCAGCCCTCTGGAGATGGTGTGAGACAGGCTGAATAAAACACCAGTGAAAGTAGGGTTCCCCTTTAAAAACCCTGGCAAAGCAGTGGCCTTTGCTGCCCATTGGTCTGCATGATGACTTGTTGGGGCTAATATGAAGGACATAACTGGGGATAGAGATGTCTTCACTGGGTGCTTTTCCTCTCAGTAGAGATCTCAGGAATAAAGTAGTTATCATGGGAAAACTAGTCGAGACTGCCAGCAAGAAAATAAAGTTATAATCACTGGGAAAACAAGGTTAAATAGGGGTGTTTTCAGATTTTGCACAGTTGTTTTGTACCATGCTTGTGAGCAGTCCCCCATCCTCTCTCCACTGCTGCTCTGCTTTTAAATGAGTAAAATTCTTTTGTGCCTGCATGTACTTGCATGTCTGATACAGTATGTAGTAATCTGCACATGGTTGGTTTGCAAATACACCAAAAGGAAGAAAGAGAAGTGAAAACTATGGCAACCATTCGAGTCAACATTTGTTTGTGCTCTAAGCAGACAATGGAGTCCAACCAGCAGCTAGCGTAAATGTTTTCAATATTTTTAAGATGCCAACAACAACCCCTCTACAACTTCCACATCTAGCTTACAGCTCAGAAGATGAAACGGGCCTGTTTTGTGCAGATGCACCAATTTTTGAAGAGACAGGAGACGCGAAAAACTCTACTCGCTGATGACTACCCTACACTCTAGCATGGTTGCATTCACATCTCCTGCATGGAACTGGATTTTGGGGTCAGTTAGGCTTGGATACAGTTATGGGTCCCTAATGTTAAACTAACAGGCAGAAATAAAGGAACAAGCTTTAGAATACTCTAGTCATGTCCATGTGCATATTGAACATAGAGCATATATGAATCTGAATGGACAAGCTCATCCATAATTTCAGTTATGGTCTGTTTGCAGCTGGCTAGTGCTGATAGACAGTGAAAGACTAGCTTTCCTCTTGTTCTTATCACTGAGTGGCTTTTGCACACTGTCTATTCATACTTGAGGATAAACAGCGCTCTCTTTGTGGCTCACAGACGTCCACTGTCACTGCATTTGAATGTCAGTGAATACTTCTTTAATTTGGGTGAGGATGCACTTTATTATCTCAGAAACCCACTGTGCTGCTTTTTTTCTCAGCATGTCTTTGGCTTTATGTTCCAGCATACACAAGCTACATTATGAGATCACACTAGAGGATTTTCTGCTGATGGTTAAACATACATCTCTGTTTCTGATTCATTCTTACAGTCTTTATTTTCTCAGCTGGTTAAGGTTTTGTTTTACCATCCATATTGCTGCTACTGCTTACCAACGTTATTGTTTTTTGGTGTGTTTTGCAGAAGAAAGATAATCTCTAATCTCTTCCTTAAAAACATGGGCTCTGTGGTGTTTCTTGTTCTTCCTCAGTTGTCAGTGTTTATCTACTACGCTGTGTGGAAGCCTCAGAAGCAGTGGGTGACACTGGATGAAGGTATCTGGAACAGCCCCCTCACATACAGGCCTGAGAGCAGAGAGGAAGCGTGGCGCTTTATCTCCTACATGTTTGTCCACGCTGGGTAAGTGTTGGCAGGGCTTTTAAGACACCTTAATCACACAATGGCGGTTTAAGCCACAGTGGGAGGTAGGCACATTCCCACAGACACTTAAGAGTTCAGTGTCATGGCTCTGCTGTAAACATCAGTTTGGTGAAGCTCATAATCTTTGTGGGTTTTTGGATGATGTCAGTCATGTTGATTCATGTAATTTTAGATCTAAACACCAGTACCTACCGTAAAATCCAGACATGCCTTTGAAACTTTTTTTCTCATCTAAAAGCTGGCTATGTCCCTTATACTGGTGTAGCCAATGCTCTACTGGGACATGGGCTGTCATGACAGCAAGCGCAGCCTTAACTGTAAATACTGTTTTTGAGGACTATTTTGGATGATCTGGACTAGACTGGACTATGCATTCAGTGCTTAATTGAGTATTTATAGCCACAGGGTGATGTAGTAAAGGTGACTTTATATTCATTATTTTTGGAAATGCTAAGATTTCGTCCATGTCACTTTTATTTTTTTTTAATGTTAGTTCTCAGTTGTTGTTTTGTTTTGTTTTAGTTTTTTTTTTTGTAATTTTGAGTTCTCTGGAATCTCTTAAACCATCAGAAGTCATTGCTTCTCCCCGTTTGATGTCTAGGAAGCAAATTTCTCTGTAATTCCAGTGAAGCCTCCGGTTTGTGTTACATGGCATTCAGGCAGGATTTCCTTCTTCCTTATGGTGTTTACGTCTTCAACGTAAATACCATCATGTCATCCCAGAGTAGTGCCAATACAGCAGTTTCACTCTAGATCACTTCAGTGTTATGAGCATGAAATAGAAACCTTTTTTGCCAGAAGTCATGTTTCTGAAAACCTAGTTTTCATTGTTTTACTTTTCTTTAAAAATAGTACTTTTTCATCTTCCCCGTTTCCTGTGCATTTTTATATTCATGTTTTTTAAACCGACACTTTCTCAGTTATTGAGCAGAGTTAAGTGGAGCTGAGGGTTTTTCTCTTTAAAATCAAAGTTTAAAAGAGGAACATGGGAGCCCAGACAGCACAGACACATCTGTCCAAACACTAAAAGGTCATGAGACGAGGCGAACTTACAGTCTTGGAAATCATGAGTGTTAGCCACAGGCAAACCAAAATCATGACTACACAGAAGCACAGAGGGAAACTAGATTAGCGTAGAGGAACAGCAGTTACAGTCACTGAAGGAGACTCCACAGGATGTTTGCTTTGAGGATAAGGCTGCTGATATTCTGCATTTTCTTTACCGTGGGAAATCCCATGGAAAGATGAAAAACAGTAATTCTAGTCTCCTTTGGAGCCAAATGTCCCCCTAAAAAATTATATAAAAACACATGAAAGAGCCTAAAAACACATGAAAGAGCCCAACAACACTGCCATTGTCCTTATTTACAATGAGCGCAGACACTGAAGTGTATTTAAATCTAATTTACTACGTCACTCTGTGGGTAGAAATACTTTTTCAAGCAACAACTGTGTGTTAATATGAAGCTGAAAAAAGTCTCAAACAATAACCTGATTTGCCTGAAAACTAGAAATCCCAGCTGCTATTGAAAAGAGCCTTTTTGAAACATGTTTTGTGCTTTAAAGAACACAAGATATCTATACAGCACTAAAACTGACAGAAGGGCAGGTATATGAAATCAGGAACCAGGACTTCATTTTAAGACATATCTGGTGGCAGCAATAGGTAGAAGGTTATGCATTGATATGACATAGCATTTTTGGGACTTAAATCGAACCCTTTTGGGCTTAATATTACAGAAACATTTACAAAATGAGGACTTGGGTCAAGTTCCCCTGAAAGTGTATGCAGTTGCTGTCTTTTTGTGGGGTCAAGAATTATATGGAAATTTTTTCTTTTAATCACCCTACATGATCTTAAATTATTCTTCAAGTTAGATTAACCTTGTTTTTTCTTCCATGTTTTCCTTCTGTTCTTTTACTCTCTTGACTTTTCACAACAGTGGTCATGTATTTTCTGCCTCTCCTTCCTCAGGGTGGAGCACATTGTGGGAAACCTGGTCATGCAGCTGGTGGTGGGAATCCCGCTGGAGCTGGTGCACAAAGGTTTTGAAGTGGGGATGGTTTACCTGGCAGGTGTCCTGGCAGGTCAGCAGTTGCATTATGAAAGCAATATCATAACATGTCACTACTAAAATCCTACGCTTGATCTAAATCATCAGTGGTATACTCCTTAATCAGACAATGAGTCATCTTAAGTTGTGATTTCCTGTTTGTGTTAGAGCCAGTCCCAGCAGTCATTGATTGTAACTCTGATATATATATTTTTTGTTTGTCCCTCAGGCTCTCTGTCTAGCTCCATCTTTGATCCTCTCAGCGCTCTGGTGGGGGCTTCTGGGGGAGTTTATGCCCTGTTAGGAGGCTATTTCATGAATGCAGTCGTGGTAGGTTTACAAACAGTTTAAAGAAAGAAGCTCTAGTATTTACACTCACTCCTTCTTTAGAGAAGCCTGTTCAACTGCTCATTAAAGTAAATTACCCAATCACATGGCAGCAATCAAGGAATTTAGGCATACAGATATGGTCAAGATGATCTGACAAAGTTTAAACAGATCACTTTAACAAGGAAGAGAGGTAATTTAAATGACTTTGAATGTGTTATGGTTGTTCTTAGTCATACAGGCTTTAATATTTACATTAAATTCTGACTCAACCGTTTGTATGTCCCAGCAGAAATTGAGACTCAACCTCAGTTTCCTGTTCTTAGCTGACAGGAGTGGCACATTGGTGGGGTTTTCTGCTGCTGTAGCCCACCTGCTTCAAGGTTTGACGTGCCGTGAGTTCTGAGAAGCTCTTCTGCATGCCTTGGTTGTAATGAGTCATGATTGGAGTTATTGTTGGCCTCTATCAGCTTGAACCAGTCTGGTCATTCTTTCCTGACCTCTGTCGTCAACAAGGCATTTTGGTGCAGAGAACAGCTACTCACAGGATATTTTCTCTTTTTCAGACCATTCTCTGTAAACCCTTGAGATACTTGGGCATGAAAATTGCAGTAAACCAGCAGTTTCTGTTAAAAATCAGACAAGCCTGTTTGACACCAAAAACCATGCTACATTTAAAGTCATCTTCCCCAATCTGATACTCAGTTGTAATGTTAGCAGATCATCTTAATCATGTCTACTTGCCTAAATGCATTGGCTGCTGCCATCTGCACTAATGAGCAGTTTTATACGTGCCCCAATAAGTGATCAGTGGCTGTATTTATATGTAAGAAAGGTTTCTGGTACAAACTATTGTCAAATTCTGGAAATTTCACTTTGATAGAGTAATTTAAGACCTTACACACTTCCAGCCCTGAATTTTGTGTTCAAAGTGAAACAAAAACTAAATTTTCTAGCCTAAGCTTGTGGGTGCTGATTTTGGAAGACAAATTTAAGTAGAATAAGATTCAACCAATTAATTTTTCAGTTTTTTTTAAGCAATACATAATTTTTTTGTTTTTTTACTTAGCCACATTGATTCACAAAGTGAACTTTATCTGATTTTCAGTTAAAACAAAGAAAGGCAAATAAAAAAAGAAAATCAAAGGACAACAAAAATATTATACTTTAAAAAATACAAAATGGAGATATCAAAATGCAAGCAAATAGAATTAACACTTATTTCTATTAAGTTTTAAAAAATCTTGAAACCCTTTGTTTATGAGTGTATTGCCTTAAATTGTGCAATGTTTGCTTCTTGAAATAGAACATTTCTTTTTATCCATAGCTTTTTTAAGGTTGAGCTCATGTTGGGAAATCTTTAGAAAATACTACAGGGACATGTTCTTTTTTATAAATATCCTTGAGTAACTTCATTTTGTCTAACTATTGTCATTGTTTATTGCTGTTATTTGGATCTGTGTAAACAAATTAATGATGAATTTGTTCAATTCACAGAACTTCAGAGAGATGATCCCTCTCCTTGGAGTGTTTCGTATCCTGGCTATCGTCATATTCGGTTTGTTCTCCCTTAATTTTGACTCTAATTTTTGAAACTGCTGGGATAAAACTGTTTTGCTGTGTTCTTTCTCCAGTTGGCACAGATTTTGGATTTGCCTTCTACAGAAGATTTATCCAAGATGATGCTGGTTTAAAGGTAGGAATTTACTTGTGTTGTACTTGGTTAAATCGCACTTTAGAGATACTAAACAGAGGTGCGGCTAACCAAGCTAACTCCCCTAAGCCTGCACGGTTTGGTGATGGATTTAATTCCCCCGTGGGTACAGTCAGGATCTTGCCAGGACTTGATTATTCCCACACATTTAGCTTCCTGTTGAGACTAGAATCACACTTTACAAACCATCTGCCTCTTTTTCATATCACATAGAGAAATCTTGACCCTTGCACTGCTACTCCATAATTTTGGTTTTAACAACTGATGATCTTTAAAACCTGATCCCCTTTCCTTCCCCCACCTTGTTATCACTCAGCTTTCCATCCTTTTGCTTTTTCCTGCTGCTAAACTAGCTCTGCAACATGTCAAAGAGGACAGACATCAGTATTTTAAGGTTTTGGTTTCACTTAATTTCCCACAGGCTAACTGTGACTTAATTTTCTGTCCTCTTAGGTTTCATTTGTGGCTCATTTTGGAGGGATAGTTGCCGGGATGACTATTGGCTACGTCTTCTTCAGCGATTACAACAAGAAGCTCCTCAAAGACCCTCGTTTCTGGATGTGTATAGTGGGATATGTAGTGTTTTTACTCTTTGCTATCCTCTTCAACATCTTCCTGTCTCCAGCATCATAGGTCCATGAAGCTGCACTCTCAAGTCAACACTAAAAGCCTTCATGTCACACTCAGGAAGACGTGTTTATTTCAGAGCAGAGTTTCTTATCAGGGACTTTGAGAATGTAGTGCACAGGGTGTAATTTTTTTTAATTTAGATTAGATTTCTTTCTTTGAAAAGCTGAATTTGATTATATAGTGCCTCCTGCCTTTAATTTGTAGCATTACAGATGGCATTTTTTATATTTTAGATGATGTTGTGTTTTTTAGATTGAATTATTTAGAGGTGTGTTTTGAATCCAATTATTATTGCTCTTAATTTCAGGTGTGATATTATATATGCTCGAGGGTTTTGTTTGTTAGACATGAGCTTTTTCTGATCTATATTAGTGCCAATACCAAGTCTAAGTGCTGGAACTCTTACTCATAAAATACTGCCAATACTGCACACTATATCAGTGGTTCTCAACTGGTCTTGTCTCAGGACTCACTACCAACTCCTCAGTGAGAAACAAGAACATAAATGTGTTAGTGTCTTTGAACAAATCCGATTTATTTAATGAAAATGTTGTTTTGGACCTCAGACAGTACAAAACATGAAGCATACAGTAGAAAAACAAACATGTTTAAAAAGCATTTCACAGACTTTTTTCTTGGTACATGTTTATGACCCACTGACGACCCACTTTTGGGTCCTGACCCACCAGCTGAGAGCCGCTGCTCTATATCATTTTTAAGCTTGATGTTAGCCTCCCATAATTTGAGCAGGTAGGTGAAGTTAAGGCCATGTCTGCAGTTTGGTGGTATTTTAACATAAATGAGGAGGGGAAAAGTAGAGCAGACTATAAACTATGCATTTGTAAAATTTCAAGGGGAGTGGAGAAGGTCATCTAAATCAGTGGTTCTCAACTGGTGGGTTGGGACCCAAAAGTGGGTCTGAGAGCTGTTTTTAGTGGGTCGTGAAGGTGTGCCTGGAAAAAACTGACATAAAGCCCACGATGTATGGAAGGTCAAAGTAGACAGAGGTTTTATTTTACTTTGTTTTCCATGTTCTTTTCTTGGGAAAACAAAACTGTTCATTTCTAATTTTAATGTGTTGATTTCTTAAAATATCAAGAAATCAAGAATTTGGGTTTTCGATTTCTCGTTCAGTTGAGAACCACTGATCTAAATGAAAATAAAACAAACTCTTCAAACAACTTTAGGGGATGTAATGGTATTATTATTAAGCATTAGTACATCCCTAGTTTATATTTCATATCACTTTCCTGCTGTATACTTGTGGTCATCAGTGCTCTGTTGAAACTTTATGAATTGTCTAGTTTAGTTTTAGTATTCAATCAAATTTAAATGTGCCTTAAACGGTTTAAAATTCATGACTGTAGTAATAACATCATGACATAATCATGTTTGGCTGTGTGAAACCACTACCACGAAGAAAAAGTTTACAAAAAAAATCCCCAGGAAAAAGAAATACTAATATTTTTCCATCAGGCCTTGACTAAAAGCCAAGTCATTGTTTTAGTCTTTTCCTGTTGACAGGAAGCAGTTAATTAACTTTCAGCTAAATTGCACACTAGTATAAACTTTACAGATTCCAATGGACACTGCTGCACACTAGGCTGAAGTATTTTGGCATCAGTACATTTTCTTTATCTCAATTATTTGAATAAATCTCTTTTGCTGTTTTGCAGCAAGTGGGAGAACAGCAGCAGGTAGCAATCTTTAAAAATCAGAGACATATCAACATTGATAAAAATGTACTTGAAGTAAAATGAGACTTTGTATGCTTGGTGTTGCATTTCTAGAACTGAATATTTTGTGTTTCTTTTTAATGAAATTTCATGTTTTTAAAATAAAACTTAAATTTGAATCTAAATTACTGCATACATTGATGTACTACATGAGTGCATAGTAGTGAAAGGTGTTCTTAATATTTTGCCAACTCTATTTCCATTCATGTGAGGAGCAAAAGATTGGAAACAAAATTTAAATGTACATTTTACACTACATTTCCCATGGTTGTCACAGATATGTAACTGCTTGTTCAGCAGTGTATTTTTCTGCTGCTGACGTAGTAACATGTTTGTGTTACCATGTCACAGACATTGTCTGCTATATATGGAAAGTTCTATAGTTTCCAAACTCAGCTCATCAATATGACTTAGAGAATCAATATCTAATTACCATGAACCTGTTTGCCTTGACCCTGAAACATCCATGGATTGTATGTTGCCTTTTGTTAAAGTGTTGTAAATTCTGAGGGGATAAGACCGATATCTGCATCATTCTTTTGCCATGCTAGTGTACTAAGACATGATGTTAGACTGGTGAGATACTTTAAAGCTAAAATAACATTGTGGATATTTTAATTAGATTTGCTTAGAATTCAGGGACCCAAAGACAACAGGTACAGATCTGTCAGTTGGTGACAATGATTACTTACAAAAAAATTAGTATCAAAATGATTTCTTAAATATTTCTCAAAATGTTATTTCTGTAAAACTTTTAATGCTGAAATGTAGCCTATATGAAGGTAAAGGCTAATTGATTTTTTAAAGATTATATGATTTAAGATATGTATACACCAATTGCAATATAAGGTATACCTGTTCAACTGCACCTTAAGCAAATATCTAACTATCTTACATCTTGACAATGACAATATCTTGACATAGGCAAGATGATGTGCTGAGGCTCAAACTGAGTATCAAAATGAGGAACAAAGGCGATTTAATTGACTTTGCATGTGCTATTGTTGTTTGTGGTCTGGCAGGCTATCAGGTGGTTTACCCAAAGTCATTCAGAAAATCATTAAAATGACGCAGCAGCAGAAATCAAGACTCATTAGACCAGGGAATATTTTTCTTATACATTGTTCATTTTAGTAAGCCCATGTGAATTGTTGCTTCAGTTTTCTGTGCATTCAGAGATGCTCTTCTGCATACCTTGGTTGCAGTGAGTGGTTATTTGAGTTACATTTCTATCAGCTTGAAACAGTCTGATAATTATCCTCTAGGCTTTGCCATCAACACCATAGTTTGGGTCAGAGAACTGTCCCTCTCTGGATATTTCATCTTTGAACTTTTCTCTGTAAACCTCAGAGGTGGTTGTCCGTACCTATGCTTGTAGGTACATGTATCAGACTTGTCCAGTAAGGTTAATGGATTTTATACAGGTACTGTATATCCATACAAAATTATGACTTAAATATTGTATCTGTATTATAGGTTTTTACAAAGGATTTGATTGATAGTACTTTATTTTCAGACAAAGAATTTTCTTGCAACATTACATGTTGAACAAGACACAGTTACACAAATTTTACATAACATTTGTACCACCAGACGTAGGGTTTCAAGATATTTTGACATACTTTTTATCTGAAAGTAAATCCTATTCAAATTTGAGGGCTGAAAAGCAGTAAAAGAGAGTTAGCCGGTCTGTACTTCTCAAAACGGGGAACCCTGTAACTCAAACCTGTTAGTAATGGACTTAAAATGATGGCATTGATAAACAACAAACATTTCTTGATCTATTTTTCTTCAGTATTAAACAAAATAAACAACTTGTCATACATTTCAGGAATAAAACTTTCACCAAATATGTATATACCGTATATTTATAATTTTGAGCCAATGAAAGGACAGACAGTGATGGTGGGCAATAATCCATAATGTGTCCTGGGGCTGTAGAATAAGTGAAAATTGTGTGTCATGACCAGAATAAAAAGAAGAGGAAATAGCACTGGCTTTTCCCAGAATGTGACCCCAACATGACCCTCTGCAGCCCTCATGCCTTTGTACCAGACTGGTTTGAGTCAATCTTGGTTTTGGGGAAAGATGGCAAAGGATCCAAAGGTGCATCTAAAAAAACAGGAAATTGTGGAAAAGTTAAGATTCACCACAATTTAACTAGAAAAAGTGATGAAACTTTAATATTTGAGATTCATTTTTTTCAGCTCATGTTTCAAAGTGAAATATTTCAAGCCCTTTTGTGTTACCCTTGGTGATTTCAGCTCTCAGCTCATCAAGATAAAAAAAAAAACTCAGACAGCAAACTAACAAAATGTTTTCATTACGGAATATATAAATAATCTGAAAAGTATGTTCATTTTTGGTAGAGCCTCCTTTTGTATGAATTACTGCATCAGTGTGAGGTGGCATGGAGCCAGTCAGTCTGTGGCACTGCTGGGCTGTTATGAAGCCCAGGTTTCTCTGACAGCAACCTTCAGCTTGTCTGTATTATGGGCTCTGCTGTCTCCAATCTTCCTCTTGGCAATATACTAAAGGTCAGGCCAGCTGACTGGCTAATCAAGAACAATAACACCATGATCAGCACCAGTTACTAGTAGTTTTTGCCTCACTGTGGGCAGGTGCTAAGCCCTGCTAAAAAAGGAAATTAGCCTCTCTATTAAACTTGTCAGCACAAGGAAGAATAAGGTGCTCTGAAATTTCTTGATAGACGTCTGTGTTGACTCTGGACTTGATAAAACACTGTAGAGCAACACTAGCAGATGGCATGGCACACAAAATCATCAGGTTATGGAAACTTCACACTGGAATTTGGGCCATTGCTCTACCATGTCTCTTTTCAAGATTCAAACAAAAAAGGCTTCAGATATTTCACTTTATGTGTGACATATCCAGTATAAATGTTCTAACTTTTATAGAGATGCAACTCTAAAATAGGCTAGTGCTTTTAATAACAAATAGTCCTAATTTTATTTATGGTTTGTTTATACGTTTAAGAGCAATTCTGAGCTTGTTGTACTGCATATAAAGCACCATGGGCTCCATAAACAGCCTGTTTATCCCACAAAGGTATTGAGAATTGAATGTTTTGAAGTTGGCAAGAACATCAATCCATTTTGATGGATTTACTGTTAATGGGATAAAATTATGTGTTGGGTTGTCATGAGAACGTAATTAGGGCTGACCAGAACCAGCAGGGTGTAAAATGGGACATGTTGACTTATTGACTATTTACCATAGTAGAAAACTATTGATTGTTTGGGGCCCAGTTGGATTGATATTGAGTGGCGTTTTCAGTGCCAGACTAATTCCTTCTTTGTACAAATGGGGCAAAATAAGCTAGTATTGTTGAGAGCTAAGTAATCCTTTGGCATGCAGTCTGAACTTGCACAGCTTCTATTTGGAAATAGCATGAGTATTTAGTCTCACAGCTGCAGTACACACCCAAAAGAATAACAAAACAGATGGCAGTCAAAAGGTTGGAAAATCTGAAGATGTATGCTTGCAGTCTAACAGTTTGACAGGTAAAGGTCAGCCAGAATTAAACTTAATCGAGAGAAATCTGATGTAGATAATGCATTCTGACCTGCAAAGACTGAGGTCAATTTCCATGTAACACCCCATCAGTGTGAGGCAATGATCTAAATGCATGGCTAAAGCTGCTGGTATTGACTTTCTTTAGTGAGAGTTGGCAGCTTTCCCTCAGCAACTCAGTTGTTCCCACTTTGTGCCAGACGTACACAGGAGCAGAGGCGGGTCACGGAAGTTTGGCTGATGTGCAGGGACTCATGTGGAGGGCGCCAACGATTTTTAAAAACTTTTTGGTGACCGCGTCAGGGCCGTATGACCCGTGGAGATCTAAGTCACCATCGGCAGTCTGTCCACACTGCTGCAAGGTAAATGGAGATGGCAAGTGCACAGGAGGTCTGACATGTTTTTAATTATGTCACAGATCAGGAGAATGATTTGGAAAGGACAAAAGTGGATAGCTAGCATGCCAATGGATTATATCCCTGGATACACAACTTTTCTTGATTGCTTTTGATGCATTTTTCTGCAAAGATAAGACATTTTGCAACTTTAATCCACAAGTTTCCTGCTACTTAATGCTTCCTTTTTTTAAACTAAGAGGTAAAACATTAAGTTCAAGCTGAAAGACTTCCTATTTTCACAGATTTTCTGGTACTTCTGTACTCTTAAATTGTTTTGAATAAAAATGCTGCTTTTATTGTTAAAGTGCTTTTGCAGTCATACTTATTAATAATTCCTCATAAGTGCAAGGTAACTTTTGAACTTCTGTGTTTATGAATACAAAATCACAATGATTATTGTGTTTATCAAAGTTCTTTCTGTTGCTGCTTTTCTACCAGTCATAATGGCAGAGTGAAGATGGGGGACTGGAACTTCCTCGGGGGGATTTTGGAGGAGGTGCACATCCATTCCACTATGGTTGGCAAAATCTGGCTCACCATCCTGTTCATCTTCCGCATGCTGGTCCTCGGCGTTGCAGCCGAGGATGTGTGGAATGATGAACAGGCTGACTTCATATGCAACACAGAGCAGCCAGGGTGCAGAAACGTCTGCTATGACCTTGCTTTCCCGATCTCTCTCATTCGCTACTGGGTGCTACAGGTCATTTTTGTGTCCTCACCTTCCCTGGTTTACATGGGCCATGCTCTGTACAGGCTGCGGGCGCTGGAGAAGGCTCGCCAGAAGAAGAAGCATCTGCTGAGGAAGGAGCTGGAGCTGGTGGATGTGGAGCTGGCAGAAGCCAGGAAGAGGATTGAGCGTGAGATGAAGCAGCTGGATCAGGGGAAGCTGAACAAAGCTCCTCTGAGGGGTTCTCTCTTGCGGACATATGTTGCTCATGTTGTCACTCGATCTGTTGTTGAAGTGGCCTTCATGTTGGGCCAGTATCTCCTTTACGGATTCCACCTTTACCCTCTTTTTAAGTGTCAGCGGGACCCCTGTCCTAACGCTGTGGACTGCTATGTGTCCAGACCAACGGAGAAAAGTGTCTTCATGGTTTTCATGCAGTGTATTGCTGGAATTTCTCTCTTTCTAAACATCTTGGAGATCATGCATCTGGGTTACAAGAAGATTAAAAAGGGCATTTTGGAGTTCTACCCTCACTTGAGAGAAGAAAAGGATGAGCTTGATGAATACTACGACAACAGGTGTAAAAAAGAATCAGTTGTGCAAATATGTGCAACCAGAAAGGCAACGATTGTCTCTGCACCCAGTGACTACAACCTCCTGATGGAGAGGGTTCAGGGGAACATTATGTACCCAAATCTCATCAAACCTTCAACTTTTCTACCTCTGCAGGGCGAGCTGGCCAATCAGCATGATTTGGATGATTCTAGATGTTCAGCTCAAAGCCCTCAGGACTGTCACTGCAACCTGACTGTCAATGAGTCATGCTCCCCGTGCTGTGACTCCCTGATCCATCCAAAGCAGGGGGCTGAGGACTTTTTGTGTCGCCTTCCACACACAAAGGAGGATGGGAGCAGTGGAGGAGGGAGTCCAGAGTCTCCAAAGAAGGTGGCTGCTCACTCTTCTTCCTCCTTCCCCACACTGCCAGTGAGTGCAATAAGAAAACCTTTTAGGGCACATGGATCTTTCAAATGCTCCACAGTGCTGGAGGGTAAAAGCTCTGACACAGACTCATACAGTGGAGCGAAAACCAGTAATGGACCTCCCTCTGCTCGAGTACCATCAAAGTCAGATGTCAAACATCAGAGCCAGCCTTCCAGTACAGAGTCGGTGGATGATTCGAGCTTAGCATCCAGGAACAACTCCAGACCTCCTTCCTCTAACTGCAAAACATCAATGGCAAGCAACACAAGCAGCAAACGAGCAACTGATCTAAAAATCTAAACTTCAAAAGCAAAGTGTCTTATTTTTGCAGCAGCAAAATTCCAGTTTACAGGAGTCCTCTCCCACATTTAGGTGATGGATTCAACACACTCGGATAGCACTGGTGAAACGTTTGCTCATATTCTTGATTGGGGTTTCAACAAAGCTTTGTTACAAAGGCATACTATAAATCTAATACAATGCAAACAACTCAGGACTTTGTGCTTTTATTTATTTTTGCAATTACTTTTGTATAAAGCAACTATTTTCTATTGTGACTTTCAGCATTTATAAATGAGAATGGATAATAGTATTAAACCATGGAAAATATTTGAGCAAACTGCAGTTTGATGCAAGATTAGGTTGACCCACACTGTGCCAAAATTGCTCACTGATCACTTTATTAGGTACACCTGTTCAACTGCTCATAATTAGCCAATTACATGGCAGTGCCCACTGCATGCTTTAAGGTTCAACATGTTGTGAGCTCAAAGATGCTCTCCTGAATAACTGTGTTTTAAAAATGGCGATTTAAGTTATTGTTGCTTTATCAGCCCGAACCAGTTTGGTCATTCTACTCTGAACTCAGGCATCAAACAAGGCATTTTTTTCTTGTTTTTGGACCATTCTCTGTAAATAGAATGGAGATAGGGATATTTCAGCAGTAAAATCCCAGTAAATCAGCAGTTTCAGAAAGACTCAGACCAGCTACTCTGGCATCAACAGCCAAATGCATGTTCAAAGTCACCTTAAACACCTTTTTCCTCGTTATGATACTCCATTTGTCTTGATCATATCTACATACCTTAATGTTTTGGCTTCTTCAGTTGGCTGGTTAGATATTCATGTTAATGAGCAGTTGAACAGGTATACACAACAGCGATCTGTAAGAGTACATACTTGATTTGACTTGTTTTTAATGTAGAGCGTTGTATTAACATTGTATTAAAAATCTAACATGTTATTAAGAACACTGTTTGGAAGATTGTGGGTGCTACTACATCACATAAACTTGCACTGTATTCTCACTCCTGACAGCCATGATTAAGTCCACAATCTTACAGAATAGTCCACTATATAGATACATTTTTATTATTACTGCTGTCCAAATGTGAAGTGACAAAAAGTATCCAAATGTGCATTGGGAAATTCTCTGTACAATTAATGGTCACAAATCAAGCATCATTTAACATCAGCACAGTCTTAAAATAAACACAGCTGATGTCATTTACAGCGTAAGGAATTAAAATCACAGTTTAAGTGTTGGCTATATATTCCTCCATATATTTGAGTTTGCTGGAGTTTTTCGGTACTACTGAGGAGCAGGTTGATATAGACTGGCTTTCTTAAAAAAGTCAGATCAAATTAGTGATTTGTTGTTCAATTTTTATATCAATATCCTAATTTAGTACGCAGTGTCTTTCTGGTGTAATTTTACAATTTAATAGTATTTCTCATTTTTGCTGTGCACACATATTTAAAATTATTTAAAGCCTAACTCCTATGAATGCCTGTCTTAAATAAGATCAAGGTCATTTCATAGACTCAAGTAAATAAAGGGCAAAGCAACTAATTTAAGTTCAACAGGTATGTGTACATTTGTACTATTAAAAATACACCAGCCGAGCAACATTTTTAAGAGTAAACACATTTTAGTCAAAAAAGAGAAAGTTTTATTTCATTTCTTTACATTGTGTATGCTTCGGTTACAATGACTATTTAGAACTTGGTATAATACTCAGGGGCATATCATGAAAACAAAAACTATCAGATGACTGTATGATGTCCTCTGCCTTGATAATTTTTTATTTTTCCCAATGAGACAAAGGTAAAATTATTAGAAAATCTTACTCAGGTTGACAGAAAACCAGCTGAGCTGGCCCCCAGTCTTTGCAAATGTGTTATACCTCATTTAATCCTTTTTATTGCTCATTAAGCCTAAGACTTTAAGGTGAAAATATACATAAATGTAGAGTGATACTGATGCATCTCATAAGACCACAGTTAAAAACAGCATCCAAGTAAAAGGCCAGTATGATCTGTGCTTTGAAAAACTAATTCAGTAATACATAATAACTCAAAACACGGCTGTTCTTAATTTGCATCTTGTTTATTTTCATTATTCACTTTTGACTTACAACAGACCCTTTAAAGTGAAGGATATTGTGTTATAAGGATCTGTGCAAAGTTTTTTTTCATGCCAGAAAAATAACATTTTCTGCAGTATAATCATACATTTGTTTAATTCTCACAGAATGTTCAAAAACACCTCCTATTTCCAACCGACCTGTCTGGTCACAAGGGAGGGCACATCCTATTGTCAAACTATACTAAAGACTAAATGAACAAGAGTAAACCTATATACAAACATGTACAGAATAAGTTAAATTCTAAGAAACGTATTAGAAACTAAGACTCACAAAAACAGTACAGTTACATAAAAATACTGGCTTTCACTTAACAGTGTCGTCCTGTCTTTAAAGTTAAAGTGGCAGAAATATAAACAAAAGGAAACAAAACAAAAGGAAACAAAAAAAGCTCTGTGGAGGTCTATTCAGCTGTAGCTCCATCTTCTGGTTCAGGCTCATAACGCTGCAGCTGAAAACAGAAAGAAATACTTAGATGTATTCTTAATTTTTTTAATCTAATGTTGAATCTCTGACAGCTTTTAACAACTGAAATGAGATGTTATAGAAAAAGACAGACACCAGACAGCATTCTTTAACAATAAATATTGATAATCGTGGCAAAACGCAATTTTTTAGCTGATAAAACTACAGAAAGTCCCACTTATCATAAAATGATACAGAAGCTAAAAAAGACTTCTAAATCCTTCCTCAAATAAATGATGCACAAGATTAGGCATCTGCTGTCCACTCTTACTGACAGAGCTTCCATGTAAGATTCATTTTCTATAAAAAGGATTTAAGCACACAGAAAACCATTAGTTTCTATCGCTTCCATCAGCAAACTCAACAGTGACATCACCAGCTGAGTAATGCCCATGTCTATTTGTAAAAAAAAAATGGAGCTGCTGCTCCTATGTTGGCTTTAAAAAGGGAATACTAAGCAGCAAGTTGTCAATAAGCCCAAAACAAAAAAGGAATTAACCATGAAATAATTAATATTCCACTTTAGGTGTCTTCTAAAATGATAACAAACAGAAAAGCCAGCCAGAGCTTACCCTTGTTTTCAGGTCTTTGTTTTCCTCCATCAGGCGAGCACATGTCTGTTTCAGATCAATCATCTCCTGCTGCAGAGCCTCGGTGTCTTCTGGATTCATGCCATCAGCTCCGAGATGCTGCTTCACATATCTACAAGGAGCTTGTTAAATTTTTTACAGCAAACAGGAGCCTCGATCATTTCTTTTAATTCAGATCATTTCTCTTTATATTTCTGGGGCCAATGACTTGGGTCAAAACCTAACTCAACAAATTAAACCAAAAGACTTTCCCACCATTCTGACTGCATGTATTTAGATAGAAGGATACTCCAGCGCATTGTTGGGCCTTTCTTGGCTTTCAAACAAAGCCACTAAAACTGAAATTCAAGAAAGAAAACAGGGTTAGATTTAATGTCACAAGAACTGACGTAAAAAAAAACATATGGCTTGAAATGTCAGAATTTGAAATTAAATTTTCAGGACTCATCAATGAAATTTTTGGTCTTTTTTTTATACTTTGGGGGATTTCCTTTGAATTTTTCAAGTATTTTGATCATATTATGGAGGTATGTTTGCATATTTTGGAGAGGTCCATTGGAAGTTTTGGGGGAAATTCACTCAGAATTTGTCAGCATTTCCAGTGCTGTGTTTTATACAGAAACAGGACTTTAAGGAGATTTGTTTGATTTGTTGGTCTAAATTGATTCCTGTTCAAAGACAAATAAGTGGTAGAAACTAAATATGCATTCCAAACAAAAGCTCAGGTTTAAGGAGGTTAATTGGTTGGACACAAAGCATTAGTGTAATTTAAAAAAGGTTGAATATAACATATCTGTATTCCTTTGTGTGCACATACATAAGGTTTTGATTTGGTATCAAAATGTCTGAATAATGCTTTAATTATCTGCAAGGTTTATTGTATTCTTAACAGAAATTATACTATAATTAGATTTTGCTAAACAAGCAATGTAATTGAATATTTTGATGTTCATTTGTGTTTTTAGTTCAGTGCTGTCAGAAAAAGATTTGAGCTGATTATTTTGTGTAAAATTACTATTTGCTTTCTTAAATTGCAAAGTAAGATTTATGAACAGTGCCCAAGCCAATGGTAAAATTACTTCTCATTAAAAAGTGCCATACCACTGGTAAGACTGTCAACAACCCCAGCTTTCTCCAGGTATCTCCGGAACTGTTCCCTTTTAGGGTCTGGACCCTGTAAGAAAAAAAGTTCAGTTAAATACCATTTTAATTATCATCCTCTCACCTGTTAGGTATAAGTATGAACTCAGATGCTAAACATAATTTACAGCATGACAAATTCCTGTTTCCCCAGATGGTTTGGCAGTTATTTTTTCAAATGCACCAAGTTAATGGTTACATGATACTACAAAATAAAATAAAACTAAGTGCTAAAGCAGTATGAACTTATTTTGGCCAATTTATTAAGTTATCAAATAATCGAGCTCCTACTGATAACAAACAACTCTCAACTGTCCCAGGTGGTCAGGGTGCTCTCTGATGAACAGCGCCCAACCGTCAACGTTAGCTTTCAGTTAGACAGTTCGAACATTAGAGTGAGATAAAGCGACAACATACACACTTACTCTGTAATATGCCATGGGTAGCCAAACAAAACTGTTGTCTCCCGTCTTTCAAAACAACGTCTTATTATTTGTTTGAGAACTCACACCAAGCGCTTGCACGCATGGAAACTGCTAAGCAGGAAAAGTTAAGTTTCGTTTATGAACTACTTTCAAGCAGCCGGTAGACCAAGCTGGATGCTGCATTCGAGTGTTCCTCGTAAAAATGATAACGAGTACAACTTATTCCCCAATACCTGATGATTATTCGGTATGACTTTTTTGTGTTTTTCTAATCTTAAGTCACAGCTATAAGCTCAAATGTGAAAAAATAAAGCTCTAACACAAGTGTAAATGATATAACTTTTGGATCTCAATGGTCACCTTTTTGCTTGACTCCGAGTTTTAAGGAAGATATTGAACGCTTCACTCCAATCTGTAACGGTTTTCTGCTGCCATCTACTGGCGTGATAAAAGAAAACTACAGGCAGCAACCTTCCTCTGTTGGTTCGTTTTTTTCAAATGTTTCTTTCTTGTGCATAAAGTATAATTAATCAATGTTTTGTTACCGCTTCAACCTTCAAAAAAACAAACATTAACTTGTTTCTGTCGTGTATTTGGCTCTTGATTGGGTGATAGGTCACAAAACAAGTCTGAGTGCTGGTCAGGTGACAGCGACAGACCTCATTACAGTGACAGACGGTTCGCCCAATGAAATACCGTACTTCAATTCAGACAGCGAATCAGAACCAGGGGGTGGGATGAAAGGGCGATTTTTTTTATTCAACGGAGAGGAAATCCTAAGGAAATGTGTGGGATCACGCTCGGTGTTTCCAAAGAGCCTGAGCTTTATTGACAAACTGTTTATCGCTGAGTGGCGTTGATTTGTGGACTATACTGACCTTCCGATACAAACACGGGTGTGGTAACAGAAAAGTAATCGGGGGGGAAAGAGGGGAAGCGACCGTCGTTAGGTCAACATGTCGATTCAGTACGAGGTGGAACAGCTGGCTGACAGCTACGGGGTTGCAGACTCGTTCCCCAAAGATTTCGGTTATGGTGAAGAGGAGGCCGACATCGAGGACAGCCCCGCGCCGTCCGATAGCAAACCGAGAATCCTGCTTATGGGTTTGAGAAGAAGTGGAAAATCATCGATACAAAAGGTAAGGAGAGGCGATAAACTGTTAGCATTACGAGGCAAGCGGCGCCTTCCCTGCTCCACGCAAGTAAATGGGATGTTAGCCAAAATAGCTAGCGTAGTACTTTAGCATGTCGTAATTAATGGCATCTATCAAGTAGATAGTGTTTCTGGCTACACTACAGAGCTAAATTAAAACGCTCTCACTATAATAATGACTGGCTAGCCTAAAGTGTGAGCTAATGTTAGTGTAGCTGGAGCAGTTAATTATTAACCAGGTGTGGACAGAGATGCTAAGTGCATCTTCCTCGATATGTGGACATAAAGCAGCATGTGACTGTTTGGTTAACAACTCCTCCAACATGCCAAATATATCTCAGTCCCACCCTGCTGTGAGGAACAGGGCAGGTTCGATGTGTAGCTCTCACATGACAGCAAAGCGACCACACCTTCATTACTGCAAGTCATAACACTTTGTTATAAATCAGTGCAGCACACAGTCCTAGCACCTGCAGTCCATCCTTCCAACCTATGGTGTAAGGATAGAGCTGGATTAACGAGTTAAGGGGCCCTGTGTCACGCCATCTGTAGGGGCCCCTTATGGACCCTCTCTGCAAAAATTGATTTGAACTTTAGCAAAACTACAATACCAACACTAGCATGAAAGTTATACGAGGCAGATCCACAGGAGAGGAGTGAATACATTGAAATTTAGAGACACCTCTGCATACTATCTAAATTGCCCCAAACACTTGTAATTAGGGATGCACAATATTAGGTTTTTGCCTATATTCGATATGACGATATTAACGAGATAATTTTAGCCTGTAACGACATTGATACTGATATTTAAATGAAGTTAAGGCCTAAAACACAAATTATGAAAACACACAATTTAAAGGGACAAATTAACAAATTTCAGTTCTTGAACACACTTTAAAGTACAAAGAATGTTGATGAATAAAGAAAAGACTTCAGCTGACACAGGTCTGTTGGTCAGGCCTAAAACTCCATTAACTTATTTTTTCATACGGCCAATATTTAAAGTCAGTTTTCTAGCCAAAATATCTGCTGTGAGTATATAGATAAGTTCATATCTGCTGATCCTGATAATTCACTTTTTGAAATTACTGATGTCATACCGATAATACTGGGCATCCCTACTGGTTTCTGTACCAACATTTTGCATATACATTTTTTAAATTTAGGCAATGTGTAGGACTATGCCTGCAACTTTTATGATTTAAAAACAACAAATTATCTGATGTTGGATATCTAGGACTTGTATTTTTGTTCCTATGCTATTAACGCAGGTGTCAGTATTTCTGGATATTTGCTCAAATTCTATCAAATTTGAATTTCTGGATGTGTGACAACTTTAACCAGTATTAACAGCTTTATATTATTAAGTCTTTCAGTGGTGTTTAGAGTTTGATACCTTTCCAAATACTCAATTTGAAATCCTACATATACTGTACTATGCACAAGTTTTAGGCATGTTCGGGCCAAAAATTGAGGCTACAGTTGAGGGTAGATTTGGCGAGTAAGCTGAGAGGAGGACTGGCACTGCCCCAGGCATGCTCTGGATGTCCTTGCATATTACCAGGGGCATGGTAAAAAAAAATCTGTTGGCAAAATAAAAGTCCACACCTGTAGGGCGGAGTAAGATGTGGATTTCCAGAGGGCCTGAAAACCGCCAGTGGTCTCCGGGCATATCACCAGGGGTGAAAAGGCCCAGACAAAAGAGATGCCATCGAGCTTGACTTTAGCTGCCAAGCAACACATGTTTGTGTTGAGCTTGACTCTGGCTGCCCCCCATCTCCTCCTCCAGGCCTGGGTTGTGGCACATCAGGCCTGTGATGAATCCATAGCACCCTTAATGCCTAAAACTTATGAAACATGACTGTAAATGTGTTGACTGCATGAATTGTAGATAAGGTTGTTAAAGTTTCTGGTACCACATGTTTTAAAACTACACAGTCTGTTATTTTAGTGTACCACCGTATTAAAGCTTTAAGAACTATAAAACTTGATATCAGTCACAAGCTGCCATAAGAGAAAGAGATCATTCAGGTTTCAGTATCACTTTTCACTAGTGTCATATCAACATTTTTAAATCCAATGCCGTGATAACACTATTTATAAATGTTCCTATGAGGTCTATTAATCTGGATCCAAACGGAAAATTGGTCTATTTTCCCATGCTACCCATCACTGGATGCAAGCAATATCACAAAAATGTTGTTTATTATAAAATGTTTACATGAAAATATGAATTATTCCTCTTTAGTATAATTCGTAACTGGGTGAATTGGAAGATACCTGGAGGAACTGACAGTCCTAACATCTGTGTGTACTTTTCTGTCTGCTCTATGATCCCAGTGAGATTACAGCCGCTGGTACTAACTTGGGTTTTCCCCAGAAGTATTTTGGGTGAGACAGGAAGCCACCCACATCTTGATAAAGCTAAATAAAATGGCTCTCATGACCATTTAAGGCTTTTGAGAAGACAAGTGTCATGAAATATTTTTTCCTTAAACAACATCAGTGTACATACAATTGTAAAATTGTTGTAATTGTTCATTATTGGAGCCATGCTTTGATTCTTGTGACATCTTTCTTCTGTGCTATAAAACATAGACAAAGAAAAAAAGTGTTTTTCTCCTTTTATAAAAAGGAAAAACAACAATCATTAGAAATAAGATTCATTTTAGGTTTATTTATAATAAAATGACTGTTCCATTGAAATTAGAACTTTACAGAGGGTTTCCCTTGCAAGACATCACTACAAATAGCCTGAGTTCATTTTGCCCTCAGGTGTTGAAAATGCTTTTTCACAAAAGTATTTGCTTAAATAACCAAAACCAATTCACATGGAGGAACCGTGATTGTTTTAAGGCCTGCTTTGGCAAGGTTATAGTCTCTCTTGGATGTAAGGACTTGTACTTTTGCGTGATCATTTTCTTCTCATCTACCACTTTGAGACTGGCTCTGCTGCTCAATTATGGATGAGATGCCGCTGTACATTCTATAATAGTTTATTATTGATGTTAAAATTCAAGGGGGAAGCAGAGTCCGTGAGGCTGCAATATAGCATGACTCTCTAGGAGCGTATCCTACTGAAACTGCCGGCAAGAAAACGTGGAAGATATAATTCTCATTACTGAACTGTACTTAAGTGTTATATTACACACACCTAATGTGATTTTGTGTATTGGTTTCTTTACCTGTGACCCCAGTGGCCCAAAGTCAGACTCAAAAATGGATGAGAGGAGAGAAAACTTCAGGCTCATCCAGCATCAAATCTAATCTTTTACCTTTTACCTGTTACTGTATTCAGCAGACCCTGACTTTACAGCTGCTGTCTTTCTGTCTATACTGTTTAAAAGCTTACAGCAGAAACATGCTGGATGTAGAATGACACCAGTTACATCAGACAAGCCAGTCTGCAAAGTTTTGCCCTTTTCCCTCTTTCTCTTCATGTGATGTCTGTTCATGAATCATCTGTCAAATTATACAACCCTGGGGTCAGTCTCTTCTATGAGAACAGTGCTGTTTTACAGGCATGTGGTGTCATACTTTATTATACATCTTTATCAGTGAAGAAATGGTTAAAATTACTCTGGAAAAATATGTACAAAATGTTGTATTATTATTGTATTTGCTTTGTTTTTTGCTTACTTTTTATCACAGGGATTTAGATAATTTTGTTGATGGGATTAGTTAATATCAATGGCCATTCTATATTGCAGCCTCCATCATCAATGTGAGAATATGTATGTGAATGTTTAAGTGTGACCTGAAGTGTAAAAAGTGCTTTGAGTGGTCACATGACAATGAAAGCGCTACACAAGCTAAAGTCCATTTTCTGTGTACCACTGAACTGTGATTTCACAAACTTTCACTGAACTCAAATCTAACCTTTGTTGTTTTTCCGATAAAAAAAGTCTAAAATAAATAAAGCCATAGTTATAAACTACAAAATTATGTTCCAAAAAGTAGTAGCAAAGAACAGCAGGAATACATTTTGTCTTATAGGCTCATCAAGAGTTAACTAAACAGACATTTAAATACATTTTCTTGGAAATTTTGGAATGTGTTACCAGCCCCAATTCACAGTGCTGTTTAAAGCTGTGTCACTTTGGTGTTTCACCATCCCATGAATGGTGCAGGAGCATAATCAAAGTGATCACCCTCTCTGTGCCGTCTTTGGAGGTAGAAACAGAAGCATTACAGAAGTGGAAATGGAATCAGCTGAGCCAGTGAAGGAGCGAAGTACTGTAGTGTATGTAGAGCTCCTGCTGTCATGTGCTCTCCTGCAATGCCCAAATGCATGGGGACTTGACAAGGTATCAATATGAATGTGTCTGAGCATAATGACAGGGAAGCTTCATCACTGTGCTGTTTTGGGGAAATGCACTGTGAAAACACTTATTGTTTTGTTTCAGATTTGTGAATTGACCGCTGACATTTCTGTCTTCAAAAGATCCCAAATAAGTTCACTGACATATATGGTAATATTTCCGTGTTCATCATTTCCCCCACCACGTTTCCTCTAAAGTGAGCTATTTTAAAACCTCACCAGGACACAGTCGAAGCATTGTTGTGTTTGTGTGACATTTCCCTGTCACAAGCATTGTAAAGAAACAGTCATTTCCTTTTTTCTGGAAAGCAGCTCACTTGTTTTGTTATAACCTGCTTTTCCACTGCTGGTATTTTAACTTGAGTTTGACTCAGAGACCATCAGAAATATGATGGTATAAAATGTTGCATCTGTATTATTTATGTAGGTCTTTTGGGGTCTTAGGCGTTAACATAAACTCAATTCTTGTTTCAGGTGGTGTTCCACAAAATGTCCCCCAATGAGACCTTGTTCCTGGAAAGCACAAACAAGATCTACAAGGACGACATCTCCAGCAGCTCCTTCGTCAACTTCCAGATTTGGGACTTCCCAGGTCAGGTGGATTTCTTCGATCCCACCTTCGACTATGAGATGATCTTCAGAGGAACTGGGGCTTTGATATTCGTCATCGACGCTCAGGTAAAGAACTGCAAAAAGCACTGATGTGATCTTTTAGAGTTCTTTTTTTTGTACCTGCTGTGAACAAAGAAACAGTGCCATGTTTGAAATATGCTGACTATAATGTCAGCTTTCTTCCTCTCTTTCTTTGTGGGTGCTGACTGTCCATTTTATTTTACAATTATAAATAGTCTGACATACGTAGGCTCAGTTTTGTGTGCATTTTCTGCTGCATCAAGCTGAATTTGCTTGCATGAGAATGAACTAAGTGATGATCAGCCTCAGCAGCCATAATAAAGGACAATTACACGCCGTGGCTTTTATACCAGTGCTATCCACATGATCTCGAGTGCTTTCTAGAAGTTATCTCCACAGTGATGTTATCCACAGCTGATCTGATCGCAGGGTTTATTTGTACTTGAAGAGGTGCATCAGATTCAATTAGTTTCAGTGGCTTGTCACACAGTGATATCAGAGAAGACTCGTTTCTTTCTCGCTGTTTTGGAAGACAATGTAGCCGCACATGTCCTCATACCTGCTGTGGCTGTAACGCCTTTTCTAGGCAGCCTGGCTTAATTTACTAGACAGTGTTATTGATGGTAATTAACTGACACATTGTTATTGTGATCTGCCTTTTTATGCCTAGTCCTTGAATGTGGTGGAATATTTAAAGAACCATTTTAAAGTTATGTCCAAGCAGGTGATGGTAAATTGTTGAATATTAAAGTGTTTCACGTTGCAGTTAGTTTAAAGGAAAAAAAGATGATTAATGATAACATGATTATGATTGCAGTCAAAGAAAGTACAAAAAAATCTGAAATTTGGACAGGGGCCTTTTAAAAGGCCCTCTGCGTTGATTTTTATAGGTGGTTTTATGATTCTTTTCCTAAAGGGATGAGCTTGCTTCTTATGTGTATAATTATGTAATTTATTTCCTCGTAGGACGATTATGTGGAGGCCCTGGGCAGGCTTCACCTTACTGTGTCACGAGCCTACAGAGTCAATCCTGAGATCAACTTTGAGGTGTTCATACACAAAGTGGACGGCCTCTCGGACGATCACAAGATCGAGACCCAGAGAGACATCCATCAGAGAGCCAATGACGACCTGGCAGACGCTAGCTTAGAAAAGCTGCATTTAAGGTATGTTTTTCCCTTTGATATTTTTTAGATTTATGTTACTTTTAGCAAGAAGCTAACTGGTTATATGTCAAACACTGAAATTATGGACAGGTTTACAGCTCCATACATTTCTTACATGTCTTGTGCTTTACTTTTGGTTCAAATACAGTCATGTACATGAGATTTAGGCATTTAGGGTGCTAAGGATTCATCAGAGGGCCCACAACCTGGGGCTGGACAGGGGGTGGGGGTGGCTGGAGTCAAGCTTGACATGTGTCGACATACATGTGTTGCTTAGCAGCCAACGTCAAGCTCAATGGTTTTTCTATTTTGTTTGGGTCTTTTCACCCCTGGTAATACGTCTGTAGACCGTAGGCAGTTTTCAGGATAATGGGACATCCACAGCATGACAAGTGGCTCGTGGCAACCCTACTACCTGCCCAGACAGTACCCTAGGCCGCGCTTTCTGGCCACATCCACCCCTTTCTCTGCAAAATTTAAGCACACTCCTGTACGATGCACACTATTCCTCTAGCATACTGTGATATCTAACAACAGACTATGGTGCCGCTTCTATAGTGCTCAGCGTTTATTTTGATTGACCTCTGGGTCAAAGCCTGGCTCAGAGGCTGTGGAGCAACCTGAGCTCTGACATCTTAACACAACCACTAATTAGATACTTTACATAACAATTAAAAAAGGAATTTCCAGTATATTTGCTTAGCTAACCAAAACTATTATTATTATTATTATTATTATATTATTACTATTATTGTAAATAGAAGTAAATACTATAATGATACAAAGTTTATGATAAACGCCCTCCACAGATTTAGATTAAGAAGTGATTTTACAAAAAACAAAGTTCTTAAGTTAATTGTTTCTTTAGAGAGTAGGGATAAAGACAATGTCTATGTATTTTTATGGCTGATATTTCGGTTTAAACAAGTGTTGGTTTGTGCTACCATAACATGAGGTGTTAAAAGGTCAGCATGAAATTTAGCTTTTCACATCTCTCACAGCGTCAGGTTTGTGTGAAGTTTCAAAGTCTGTAAGTAGGACAAAAACATGACTACGTACAGCACATGACCTGGGATTAAATCCCTGAGTAAGTACTCTGTCTGGACCGTTCTAATATGATACGAAACTTCTGTGTGCTGCAGAGTTGTGTTCAATTCCTCAATGGTAGAAAAACGAAACAGCATAACAGGAATGAATAAAATAGAAACCAATGGGAAAAGGTCTGTAAATGTAAATGAAATCTGTTTTGTTTGTGTTTAGAGTCATACATTCAGTGCAGTGTGAGATTCCTCTTTGACTTGTTACTGGAGAAACAATGACCTAAATGTTTCAGATACCAGAGATGTTACAACTCATTGTTGGGAGAGAGGCTATAGCACATATGGTTCATATTTCCTCATGTAACTGTAGAGTATTTCACATCATCACTGTAGAAGATTGCTTGATAGCTTTTGGGGAGGCATCCCTCTTTAAATGCCTGAACCACATCAGTTGACTCCTTTTGATGCGAAAAAGCAGCAATCTACTCTGAGCTCTGCCAGGATGTCTGAGGTCCTCACCCCATTTCTAACCCTCTAATGTCCAATTCTGCACCACTTTGCTCAAGATCTGCACCAGGTCTATTTTTGTTTGAGGCCAAAACGCATCAATTCCCATAGAGAAGATCAACCCAAACAGAAGGAAGAACATGCAAAGCATCTGGTCAGCTTCAAAATATAACACAACGCATGGTCTCCTGATAGTAAATCTCCTTATAACATCAACAATATGTCCCATCCTGTGGCTTAAGTCACAGGTCTTCAGTTGGTCGGAGGGTTACAAAGCTAAAACTCCCCAATGGGTGAAGAATAGGTGGAAAACCAGAGTTTTAAATGAAACCACACATCCTTTCTAGAAAACAAAGCTGCTGTGGCTGCTCAACAGAATTTTAAAAGGAATGTTGCTCACAGGGATTTTCAAAGCTTTGATTAAATGTTACATTTATTTTAAAGTCATACCTGTTTTAACATCACCAGGTTCACACACTGCAAAGCAAGCTCATACTAAGTTGAAGACATGCGTTCATGAGCTGAGACCTGGTGTTGGATTACGTACTCTCATGTCCATTTTGATAAATGCAGATCTGCGTGTGGAAATGACAAGACAACCAAATTTCTAGTGTATGCACATTTTATAAATGAGAGCTATTATGACCACTTGTATTCATGATCTCTTTCTTTTGGTCACTGCCCAAAACTCATGACTGTAGGTGAGGCTTAAAATGAAGATTGAATGGTTGATTGAAAGGTCTGTCATCTGGCTCGGCTCTCTCCTCATCACAACGGTTCAGTACAAAGTCTGCAATACTGCTAATGCTTCACCAATCTGCCTGTCAGTCTCATGATTTGTTCCTCACTCCTGAACAAAACTCTGAACTTGAACTCAAAGACTCGCTCCCTACCTAGAGAGAGCAATCCACCTTTTTCCAGCAGAGAGCCATGGCCTGGGACTTGGAGGTGCTAGCCGTAAAGAAATGTCAAATATTTTGTGATTAACTTAGTAACTGATGACTAGAAGTTCAGTCCTCTAATCTCTAAAAGACTAAGATAAAACAAGCAGAGTATGAATGAAAGCATTTCAAAATATATTATGAAAACAGGAATAAATTGTTTAGTTTAAAGAAACTTGATTTTAAACATCTGACATTATTATAAAATGAAAATAATGCTAAGTTTAGACTGAAGTGTAATGCAGGAACACTAAATATGTCTAGTACAGCATTAAACAGGCGGTCGTGCCTGATCCTGGTCAGCTCCACAGCAGCTTTACTGTCAATGTTTGGGCTTTGTTGGCATCCATAGCTCTGTGTTTTATAGGAGGTGAGATTGTTGTTTATTCTTGTCAGACAGGCAGAGCTGTACCAGATATTTAGTGATGCTGAGAAAGCTCTTTCTCTCTCTCTCTCTCTTGCTGCCTTATGGTGCCGGGGTGCTGTCTCCACTGTAATGCGTTGTGAAGTGGAGCTCCTGCCAAGTGTTTGTAGACGGTTTCATTTGGCTGAACCCTCTATGGGTCTGACCTTTTTATTTATACATCACCGTAAACAAAATTCGTAAGTCAGTTTCAATGCAGTTATGAGAAGGGAAAAAAATGTTTTAACTTAGATTTTGATTTTAATTCTGTTTTTATGTCAGATAAGGCTGAAAGGCATTTTCCTCTTCTCTAGTCACTGTTTCTTTTTCACATGATCTTGTGACTTTCTGTATTTTTACCTGCTTTCATATGTGCTTTCAGGAAGTGAGAAGTGTTTCCTATTTGTAATCGCTTACTCACTTCCTTTTTTATGCTCATTTTTATCTCATTCAGCTTTTACTTGACGAGTATTTATGACCACTCCATCTTCGAGGCCTTCAGCAAAGTTGTGCAGAAGCTCATCCCTCAGTTGCCCACGCTGGAAAACCTCCTAAACATCTTCATTTCTGTAAGTAGATAAAGGCCAACAACCCCTGTGATTGAATTGCAAGTTTGTCATTGACCAGCGTGTGATGTATGCGTGACAGGCTGCATGATGTGAGTCACTGCCAGCCCTGATGCCACTTTATGATCAGCAGTTCCTTCAATCACAAGGCAGTCCTTGCTTTAACTGCCAGTCTGAGGATGTTCTACATCAAACTAATTTTTAGTGATACTTTTTGAATCATACTGCAATAGATTACCCTCCGAAAACATGGTGGATGTTGATATTAATGGAACCTTCTAATAATTTTGCGTAGTGGTAAATGTACTTTCCCTTTATTTTGGATAGTTAAAGAAAAGTCCTAAATGTCAGGCAAAGATTAAAGTAGCACAGCCTTAACTTGTGACTTCACTGCTTAAAATCTGCCAGTGATCATGGATGTTATGCTCCAGGTGCTGTGACATCTTCGTGCTAAGTTATTACCTGCCATGATAAGTAATGAAAAGTACTTAAAAATGTGTGTCAAACTCAGTGCAGTCAGACTTTGGCCTAAGAATGACTTATAAAGCAGAGGTCAAGTTAAGACACCTATATCCCTGGATTTTTTGGTTGTGTACATCTTTTATATTAATCATCCTGTCGTGACTTAAGGATTGAGTTGCATTTGCTTCGTTAGCATTGCTATTGATCCCTATAATGGTTTGTAATTGTTAACATTAGTCAAGAGCGTACAGTACTTGGAGAAAGTTTTTGCCCTTGTCCTGATTTCTTATTTTTTGCATACTTGTCACACATTTAATTGTTTCAGATCATCAAATAATTGTTTATATTTGATGACAATACCCCAAGTATAGACAAAATGCGGTGTTTAAATGATAGTTTCATATATTAAGGGCATAAAGCTATTTCGTCAAAGTTCAGATTTAAATCTGATTGAGATGCTGTGGCATACACTTAAACAGGCCCTCCATGCTTAAAAAACCCTCCAATGTGGCCGAATAGTCCAGAAGTCCTCCACAGTGATGTGAAAGACTCATTGCCAGTTGCCACCAAGGATGGAACAACCAGTTATTAGGTTTAGGGAGCAATTACTCTTTCACCTGGAGCCAGGTAGGATTGGATTGATTTTCCCCTTAATAAATAAAATCATAATTTAAAAACTGCATTCTGTTTTGACTCTGGTTATCTTTGTCTAATACTAAAAATTGTTTAATGATTTGAAACATTTAAGTTTAACAAATATGCAAAAAATAAGGACTCAGGAAAGGGGGAAGTTCTTTTTCACAGCACTGTAAATACAGTTATGGAATTCATGATGATCATGTCACTTTAAAGCAAAGTGATTGAATTCCCGTACCTTTGTTTGGATGCACACAACTCAAGTTCCTCTTTAAGCAAGAGTTTGTCCAGGGTAAAGTCTGATCAAACTACATACAATAAGGACCTTAAATATCTGGACGGCAACATCATTTCTTACCATTTTGCCAACAACCACCACAATGGATTTGAAATGAAACAATCAAAATGCGACTGAAGTGCAGACTCTTGGCTTTAAATTAAGGGGCTTCGCAAAAATATGGAATTTACTTTTAGGAATAACAGCTGATTTTTTCAGAGTATTGCCATTATCAGGGGCTCTAAAGTATTTCATCAATTAATTGATGAGCAGTTCCCATTAACATGACCCTGTCCCAGCTTTTTTAAAACATGTCGTCAACATCAGATTCAAATTTCCTAAAATAATAAGTGTTTAATGTTTTGTAAGTCATCATATCCTCAGCTTAACTGTTGCATTAGTGATGGGAAATCTCAGTACATGTGGGTTTTAAATTGCTGTTTTGACAAATGATGTCCTTTTAGTGTCACCTTCATTTATAAAGAATGAGATTTAGTTATTTTCTGATGCTGAATAGACCAAACAATTAAGCATTGACATCTGTTACACTAATTATTAATAAAAGAAAACATTGGTTGTCACCCGAGGGAAATCTCTCACAGTTGCCAAATAAGTATCATCTCCCAGCATTTGTCATCACATCGCCCCCTCATTCTTTCTTGCAGTCTTATATGACAGATAGTATTGCCCTCTTTGTGTGCAGTGCTATTTCCTGACACCCACTTCCTCTCTTCTTCCTCTCTGTCATCTTTGATCTGATTTTTGTCACTGACAGAATTCAGGGATCGAGAAGGCCTTCTTGTTTGACGTGGTCAGTAAGATCTACATCGCCACAGACAGCTCGCCTGTGGACATGCAGTCCTATGAGCTGTGCTGTGATATGATCGATGTGGTCATTGATGTCTCCTGCATCTATGGGTGAGTCTATATATTTGACATATAGTAGTAAATGAGTTTTTTTAAGCTTTCTGAGTCCCTTCCATATGATTTTTTGCTAATAAATATAGTAGAAACATAAGGACATTTTTTAAGCTAGATTTTAAATTTATGTAAATTAACTTGCATAACACGACAAGTGTCACTTGAACTTTTGTTATTTCGTAGTGCTTTAAGATGAAGTGTTCACCAATGTGTTTTCTGAGGAGGCTTTCACTGAAGCGTAACCTAATTAGTCATTTCTTATCTTAATTACCTGCATCCACATGCTCAAAATCTTTTCACATTTCCCTACCAGTCTGAGGGAGGATGGCAGTGGCAGCGCCTACGACAAGGAGTCCATGGCCATCATCAAGCTCAACAACACCACTGTGCTGTACCTGAAAGAGGTCACAAAGTTCTTGGCCCTTGTCTGCATCCTGCGAGAAGAGAGCTTCGAGCGCAAAGGTAAACTGTCAGTGAGGCTGTGATCCCACTCAGCACATCTGAAGTAAAGTGGCTAAAGGTGATGTGGCCTATGGTCAAATTTTAAAAATTTTCTTCCACTGGTAATTGAAGTGAAAATAAGGGTACTGCTCTGCTTTGAAGTGCATTAAATGAAAATCCAGTGGTTTCTCTAAGGTAGAAGGCTGGAGAGAGATTGTATTTGTGGAAAGAAAGGTGAAAATTGATGCAGAGGGAGCTAAGACATCAAATTTTAGCCCAAGCTTCTGATTTGCTGGTTCTTACACTTCCTCCAAGCATCTCTATTGCATATTTAGTTCAGCTCTTCTTTTCTGGTAAAGTTTTTCAGGCTGCATGGTCCTTGTCCATCAAATCAGAAACAAGCCCAGATTTGGGTGTAGAGATGATCTTATGACAAGGTCCACTTAGGATTTATAACATGTGCAAGTAAAGGAAGTTCAGGAAAATCAAATATTTTTGCTATCAATCTAAAAATTCAAAATAAAGTTAACCAGAAACACAGCTTTTAGAGGTAAATTACAGGTATCTACATTATTTATATTTAGATTCAAATATAATCAATGTTCTTTACATTTGGGGTTAAAAAATGGTCAAAAGGGCCCCCCTAAAATCTGTCGGCCACTCCATCTGTTACAATGACAGGCTGTTTTCTTGGTTATACATGGTTGGAAAGCCATAATTAAGCTGTTTTTAAAGTGTATTCACTTACTTAGAATATTGTTGGGTCATTGGTTGGTTGTAGAGATGTAAAAGACATTTCATATGTTGTGTTATATGTTTTTTTTTCCCTTGTGCTGCAAGACTTTAAATCTCTGTAGCACTGGTGCTATGGGCAAAAAAACATAACCTACAGCCCTGCTGTAATTCTTAAAAAATTGCCCTTTGACATCCTGAAGTTGGGATGAAATCTGAATCCATCCACTTCTCCTTCCAAGTTTACAACCACACTCAACTCTGGACAGTAATAGCAGGATTTTCAATTCAGTTTTAACTTTATTTCAGAGTCGAGGTCTGGGTAAAAACACACAACATAAGAAGATGGCATAAAAACATTATTTTTTATTTAACAAAAGTACAACAAAAGTACATTTTTGTATAGTATGTAAAAACACTAGATTTAGACTTAACATAGGCATCCCGAGCAATGCTTCCATAACAATATTTTCATATTTGTAAGAAATGTGATTGTCAAAATGTTGGTTTTGCCTAGTCAGAGGTGCAGGCATTCCTTCGTACAGATGCTACAGTCTTTACTGAGGTATGGAGTCACAGCCTCTGCCCTTAAATGCTGTCCTCCCCATGTTTCCTGTCTCTCTTCAGCTATCCTATCAAAAAAGAAGAAAAACAAGATGAACAAAAAGAAAAACAAAAAAGAAAACATGAATACCTTAAAAATCAGATCCAACAAAAAAGCCAGAAAGGGGCGTAAATTGTTGCTGTCTGCCTAAAGCTGTATTATAACAAACCCAAACACAGCACGTGTCTTTATAAAATCTCTTGTATCTCTGTCACCTCATCAGGATTAATAGACTACAACTTCCACTGTTTCCGGAAGGCCATCCATGAAGTATTCGAGGTGGGTGTTTCCACCCAGCGTCCAGGGGCCTCCCAGGCGGTGGGTTCGCCTTGCAACAAGGCGGTTGCACTGAACGGCACGCCGCGCAACACTGTCTAGACACTGATGCACATAAAAAAATAAAAGACTCAAAGAGAGAAGAAGAAGGAAAATAATAAAGAGAAGGGCCCGGGAGCCTGTAGAAGAGAGACTACTAAACTGGAGCTCACAGGCGCCAACCACAACCCCCTGCTCCCAGCATCCAAAGGACTGACAGACGGCACTGGAGCACAGCGGGGATGGAAGGGAAACTCAAGCATTCATTTCAGGAAAATGCAAAGCACTGTGCTGGCTGCTGTGAGGAAGTCTAAAGAGTCTAACTGCATCTGGACTGGGGAAGGTTCAGGATGTGTCTTTGGATTTCTTGAAGTGGTCAAAGGCTGTGATGATTAGCTGCTCGTCCCTCTCAATGAACAATGTGACGAGGAAAAATAAACACGCACTTGTGTCAGGACCTCTCGCTTTGGACAAACTGTGATGTCAGTCTTCAGGAATCTGTCTCGTGATGAACCCACCCTGACCACTTCTGTGTTGATTTAGTGATGGCGGACGTGAACTGCTGGTCCTAACCCACACATGTTCAGAGATGGCCTTATGTAGATGAAGCTTGTCTGCAGAGCAAGCTTTCTCTCACCACCACTCACCTCACCCTACCTGAATGCTGCCCGAAACTTGCTTTTTGGTTTCACTTGTGAAGGGAAAACGGACTGAAAAGGGATAGTGCTGTCCATCTTACTTGGTCCTGTTTGTGTGTGTGCAAGCGTAAATGGATGTATGAGTGAGCGAGCGTGTGTCAGAGGTTTTGATGAGATCCCAGACTGGGCTCTGTCTCTATACTGGTGATGGACCTTTATAGAAAGAGGCTCTATTAACAGCAGCTAAGCATAATTAAACTCTTCTCAATCAGTGGAATTAACTTTTCTGTGTGTGCTCACTGGAAATCAAAACCATGATTGACTTTTCTGTAGGTAAGTTTGGCTGGAAATTTGGCTATATTACTTGCAAAAGCACTGCCAAAAAACACCTGAATGATTCTGAAACAAGTAAATAATGCGAGTAAATCCTCTGTGTTGCAGAAAAAGATGTGTCAGGACTGGTTGAGTTGCAGGACTGACAGAGGGTTAGATGATAATGACATGATCGGGGTAAAACTTGCATGTTTTTCCACATACAATTTCAGTCCTGCCCAAATCATTAATAACCAATATTTTGCACTTTGTTTGGCTCTGTTCAGCAGGATTCACAAAATCAAAATGTACCCATTCCAAGCATGCATACATCAATGTGTTGTCAACTTGTACTTTTCTCAATCATAACACCACTCAGTGTATTCAAAGTTTAAAATGAATCTAACCAAGAAAATTAAACTGATCAAGAAGGAGACACTTGAGCTGTCCATGCCTGCTTTTTCTGTTCAAATCAGCAATGAAAAATGAGAATCTTGCTGTGTCCAAGAACCTGAATCATAAAGCACCAGCGTGTTATCTTCTTCATTTTGCTGAGTAAAATGTTGATGCGATTTAAAGGTGTTTTAACTCTGCAAAGTTATCCAGGTAACTCTGAACTTCATGAATCAGGCCCCAAATTTTCTCAGTCCAGTCATTATCAGTCACCTGGAAATAAACACCCGCACATCAAAACTGTGATGGATGATTGATTTGTGTATTGTGGTGCTTTCTCATGTGAAATAAATGAACATTTACATTACAGTTTTCAGTGTACCGTGCACTCTTTCTGGTTGCCCTGCAGCTTTTTTCTGAAGTAAAAACTGGATCTTACCCCACTCGTACCTATTGTTTCCAGTCTTCATGCTAGGACAAGACAGCTGGCTGCAGCCTTACCTTTGTGTTTGAAGAGGCAAGGAGGGATTTAACAATGTTAGCTTTGCATTAAAGGGGACATAACTGATCGAATGACACTTCATGACAACATTCATAAACATTCATAAAACCTTTATGTGAAAAGCAGGTGTGATGACAGTCTTGGCATATCCCTCAAATGAAGCGTTAGCAAAAATCTAAACATCGGTCACCAGTTAAGTTCAGTTAGAGCAGGCACCCGTATACTGAGGCTATAACTCTCAATGCACTGATGTCAAGATCGATTCCTGGTCCCTGCGCTGTTTGATGCACCCCCCCCCCCATATTGCTGGTCTTTTCTCAGCTGTCTTATCCAATCAAGGCAAAAAAGCCAGAAAAATAATAATTTAAAAAACGAATCATGTTATTCATAAATCAGAGCGGACATTTGAGCAAGGTTTGAAGAAAATCCCTTAAAAGTGTTTTTGGTGTTGTGTTCACAAGCAAGGGTTAAACATGAGGCCCAATGACCTTGATCTCTGACCTCCATAATCTATGCAATATGAAATACCTTTAGGTCAGAGTGGACGTTTGTGCATAGTAAAAAATCGTAGATATTGTTTACAAGCATGCAATAAAAAAGGCCTAATGACTTTGACCTTTGACCCGTGGCCTGAAAAATTGAATCACTATATTCTTATGCAAGAGTGGACATTTTTGCAGTTTTAACAAAGCATCCCTCTTAGTGCCCATGAAACAATAAGTGCTAAGGAGGGGATGAACATGAGGCCTAACGACACTGACCTCCAAATGACCAAATCCATTCATCTTCCACAGTAAGTGTTTGTTTAAAGAATTAAGAAAATCCCTCACAGTGTTCTTCACATACGTATAAATATCCCCCATAAAGGGATGATCATAGGAATAAATAAATGAAACTGGGCAATAAATCAAAAATTAGATTATACCTCAATATGGCTGTCTGCAATTTTCAAATTGCAGAAGGTGCATAATTCTTTGACCTGAAATGTGTCAAAATACCAGTTTAATACTTGTTTTTGCAGCAGGGATGTAATGTGCTACACATTATGCATTTCTCTTGAACAGTTTGTAAAAATCCTACTTTCCTTATTTTTGTATGTTTTTCCTTATAACAAGAGAATGTCATAAAGATAATTCCCTTCAATACAATTCGTATAGCATTTGCAATATGAGTCAAAAATAATCTTTTTTTTCAAAATGTTTCAGCCCTAGCTGTCATGGCAGTTTAAAAGGCTTTAAGTTAAACAAAACAATTTTCTATTGTGACTGAGGTAGATATATAGAGAGAAATGTTTGTATTGAATCATGCATTATCTAATTTCATCCTAATATATACATGATGGCCTACAGGAAAGAACAGTTTTTGCTTAATTGATCTAATGTTGTCTTAAATGTGTTGTGTAAATCGCAATCACAATATAAGGAAAATAAATCTCCATTATGTTGTTTTCCATAGTAGTTTGAAGAAAATCCCTCTAACCACCCTTGAAATAACAACTTCAAAAGAAGGGGATGAACATGAGGCCTTATTACACTGACCTTTGACCTCAAAAATTTAATTCAGTTCACCCCTCAGTCTGAGTGGACATTTGTGCAAAAGCTTCAGGAAAATCCTTAAAAGCATCCTTGAGGTATTATATCCACAAAGCAATGTATGAACTGACTCAATCCACTGTCCTGCACTATCAATAAAGGCATAAAAAGCCCAAAATATATACATAAAAAAAGACAGAGGACTATCTTACCATGACCATATCTTAGCACTATTTAGAAGGTAATTGTAATATTTGGTCCATATTTCAACGATGAAATGGGCAGAATATTGCTAACAGTTTTCCTTCAATAACCCATTCACAGGACCACATTTCTAGATCTGTTTTATGACATTATCAGCAAACCTGAAAGATTTTAAGCTTAAGAACAGTGTCACTTATTGCAGACATACACTGCATCACATAAGATGCACATTTGCAGCTAGTGAAATAGGATTTGTGTGTTTTTAGAGCAAAATGAATATACAGAAAAACAAAACTTAACTTTTTTTGTCGAGGCAAAATAAAGTCTTCTTAACAGCCGTTACCTTTCCTTTACTCCAACCCAAACACAAGATGGCACTATAGGATCATTCTTGTTTTCTTCTACTGCATGTTGATATTATTTTGCAGCTCTTTAAAGCCTGATAACCATTTTCATATTGTTGAGTGAACATGCATCATCTGCTAAAACCATACGGTGAGATATATAGCCTTTTTTTCACTACATAATAGCTGCACTTAGAACAAGAACCTCTGTTTTGATTATGTGGGCAGCACAATGAAAGGAACCAATGAGTAAATTTGATTATGCATTAATGATGTCAATTATGAATTACCTTAAATTGATTTCTATAGATGTATTTTTTTATTTTCACCATTCATTCACCTTTGAGTCTTTGCTAATTTGCACAACATCTTATTTTAGTGATTCTCTAATATGAAACAATCCTCTGTTAAGTGCCATTTTTGAGTTGGTTGTTGTTCTTGAGACATTAAAGTGAGGGGGTGAGTTTAAAAAAAATCCCCTTACTGGTTTAAAGCTTATAAAAACAACAGGCTGAATTGCTCTGCCATGCAAGTTATTCACCAGTTAAGTTAAATAAGCCTCACAGCTACTGTCACAGGCCATTATGTGGGGAGCAGGCGAGACAGCTAAACACCACTTCCACACAATTTAGATGCAATAAAACACTGACAGCTTTTTTATCCACTTCATTAAGCCAGTAATTTCTTATAAAAATCTCCCGCATTAATCCTGGCCATGGTTTCCCTGCGGTTCCTTAAGCTCTCCTCCAACCTTAGCCGCCTTGCTTTGATGCTTACTCAAATAGGCGCTAATTTGAGATAAATTATGCATCCGCATGTAGCCAACCCATGCCAAGGAATATAAAGTGTGACACCCTGAAAGATGGTGAATTAAAGCAAAGTGTGATATCTCCTCGGCCTAATGGCAGATAGGTTAGGGCTGTCAGCCTGATGGTTTGTTGATCCGTGAGTCACTTCATATTCAGGGAAGAGGGGAGGTCGTGTTTACGCTGTTTTGAAGGTCATTTTGGACTCTGAGCTGATTTTGTCAGAGCTCAGGATGGACAGAGCCCGACCTTTCATGGAGTAACTCACACTGTTATTTCATTTTCCAGCAATTTTAATGAAATAAGAATCATAACAGACCAGATCCTATGGTGGAAATTTGAGCACAGATTTTGTTACACATATTTGTGCACAGAAACATAAAGAATATAAATTACCAGTATATAAGAAAAACACACTAAATCTCAATTATAATGAAAGAAAAATGTGCAGTTGCTTTTATTCCTATAGGAATAAGTTTGTATCATGCAAACAGATGCTAAAGCTTTTATAGCTTAGAAAATCTGCAACTTTTGTTCCTATATGCTCCTTTAATATATGTCCAAACCCCCAACACTTGTGGAAAATTTTCAAAAAATAAATGTACATGATCAGGCCTACCTACAGAAATGACTGGACCAGAAATGACTGACCAAAAAGCTTATTAAATGGGCCCTCCCATTTTGCCATTTAATGATAGCAACACATGCACATTGGATCTGCAGCATTAGTGCCAACCCCCTGGTTGATATTCATCTCCTGGTCCTGGCTCCAGTCAGATATGAAGCAGGAGGAAAAAATAGGTGCAGGTCTTATCATTGGTTTTTCACACTGGCATTACTGTCCTGGTCCAGTGTTACTGTTACAAAATCAAGGCTCAAACTATTTTTATAGGGGGTTTGCATTCGAATCAGACAACAAAGAATAACATTTTTTGTTGCTTTATCAGGTAATATTGCGTATTAAGGTTTTAAATTAAAGGTAATCTTCACCTAAGTTTAGGATGGGCCATGTCTTTATCTTTGGGAGAGAGCTTTATCCTTTTTACCCCCTAATCGTCCACCTTCTACATAATAGAAAACATTTAAAACACTGAAGATCTATTGGCACAATATCATTCATAAAAACATGGCTGAACCCTCTTAAAATGGTTTTCAGATCCCAAAAGAAAGTGATCAATCAGGATTTAGAATTTTTGAAGTGATTATCATGTTAAAATCCTAGTTAAACAATTTTACAAGTAGACAGTCAAACATTAGAGAAAAGAGACTTTGAAATAAAGAGGCAAATCACAATAACAGCAATCAAAAATGAAATAGAATTAAAAATGAACATATCCTCCAAAGACCTTAAATGTATGTATGAGGACATTACATTTTGTCTCTCCTACAAGGTAGTGATAGTTTTTGCTATTAGAATTTTTGAGATTTGTCCAAAATGTCTGTCAGAGTTTAAGTAATTTGCTTAGAATGTTGAGAGAAATTGCTGTTTGGATATTTCAGGGAATTTTCTTGGAAATTTATAAGTATTTCCATGGAAATTTAAGGTATATGTTTTTATATTTTGGAGAATTTCATCAAAGTTTTGGGGAAATTTATGTTGATATTTGCATTTATTTTGGCATTTTCATGGAAATTCTGGACAGTTGTTTGGCTGTTTGTGGAAATGTGATTTTTTTTTTTGGATATATTTTGTGAAATTTGGTGGGGTTGGTTCCTTAAAATTTTAAAATATTTTTATGGAAATTTGAGAGAACTTGTTCTGGATTTTTGGATGTCTTGGATAATATTTTGGTATTTTTTGATCATTTGCTTGGAAAATGTTGGAGGAATTTGCTTTGAATTTAGAAAATTTGGGAACTCTGACAAATTTTTCAGGATTTTTTTTTGGTGTTGATTATTTAGGGGAAAAAATGTGTGATAAAATTTAGGATTTTAAGTTTCACTGAAACGTTTCGGAACTGTTTGAAGATTGTTGGGTACTTTTCATGGGATGATTTAAAATATGTTTGCAAATATCAAATAAATTGTGGGTAATTTCTTTGGAAATTTCAGAGACTTTATGTGGCTTTCAGGAAGGAAAAATTTCCAAGGAAAGCCTGTTCAAGGACTGGACTGATGTTATAACATTTTAGTTTTTTCTTCTCCTGAAGAAGTGGGAAAAGCTAAAAATATATTCCAAACAAAAGGTCAGGTCTTAAGAGGTTAAAAGAGATTTTAAAAAGCCTCTATGGAATAGGGGTTTGGGCATTTTTTGTGCCAACACATGTAAATATTTACATCATACAAAAAAATGTTTTTTTATAGCTACTGATCTGAAGTAGTGAAAGCTAATGCTTTGAAAGATTAAAGTGTCTTTATGATCTAGAGGAGGTAAAGATTTTAATTACACTGTATATCATTAGGGAGAGCTTTAAAAATCTGCATATTTAACAAGCGTTAGTCTGAATGATAACATGATCTAGCCACTCCTGAAATCATTTAGTTCTTAGAACCTTTAATTCTCAGTAGACTGTGCTGAGTCATACAGCTTTAGTAGTAGTTTTTATTCAGCCATCACACAAAATTAAAAAAATGTTTGAACAAAGTCAGTGCTCATATATCTAGCAGTGACTGAGAGGCATAGGCTGAAGCAAACTGCTTATAAAAGCCTGTCCTGCATTCTGATCACTTTAAACAATAACAGATAAGTCAGTACACCTATGAGCCTTGAAAATAGCTTACAAACCATTTTCTTCAGTGCCAAAATTGAATGACGTCTTTTTTATTTGGTGTCATTCCAGAGTTAAACCCCAACAATAGAAACACACTAGAAAAACTCCTTTTTATGCCTTGCTGGCTTTTAGTACGGTAAATTTAGAAACACCTCTCATATCATGTCGACTCTCCTGTTTTGTGAAGAACTTTTCTCCAGAGTCTGGACATGTCTTTGATTTTAGTCTGCCTTATTGATTATACATATGGCTGGTTTTTGCAGTATTACTGTTAAATTTGTTGTAGTTTTGAAGGAAGATTCCCACATATACACACAGTAATATGTAAGGAGCAGTTAGGGATTAATTGATTTAATTGATTTAAATTTAAGGCCTTATAATCCCATATATTTAGGGATTTACACAGGATTGCTGCTGTTTTTTTTTTCCTTTAATATATTTTTCTATGTTAACTTATGATCAATCACAAACCTGAGAAGTTTGGTGTCAAAAATTCTTTCAATGTTAACATTAGAACTTTTTGGTGTAATAGCAAAATCAGTTTAATTTCAAATCCCAAAAAACCCTAAATTTAGTTTTCTTGATAATTAGAGACAATTTATTAACATCAAACTAAGTTTTGAGATTTTCCTTTTCAACACCACACACAATTTATTTGAAATTCCTTCTAGAAAAAATTTAATTAATTTCATCTGCAAATATTATGTATTCTAAAAGACTCAGTAACACTGCAGATATTGATATAAAGTATGAACAGTAAAGGACTAATCATTGATCCCTGGGGGACTCCACGGGTGGCATTCCTAAATCCAAACACAGAATCATTTATTCCACTTTCAAGTGTGCAAAGTAATTTTGGTGACCTCAACGCTCCAACAAGGTTTTGTTTGTACAAAAATATCTACGTTCTTCCATCTTTTTTAAGGATATCTGTTTTAATTTTCTGTTCAAATTAATGTTTACAAATGTGATTTTACAATGTGTATAGCATGTTTAATATGTAAATGCTTAATATGAAATGATAACTCCACCAATCAATTAGTTCAGAGAGAGGAAAGTAACTACCAAATATAAGATAAGGCAAAGTAACTTTAGGTAGATTTGGTTCACAGAGAGTAAGCCAGCTTCTATCAAACACAATCAGCACCGCAGGACAAAACATACAGTGACCATAGTGGTCAGTACAACAAAGGGGTAACCCTTAGTACAAATAAGAAGGGGTATTAATGCAAGATAAAAATAAGGATGGCTGAGGCATGGAAAGTAAAAGCAAGCATAATGGGTACAAAGATAGAAATGTGTCATCAATAGAGACAAGATCAGGAGGAATAAAATGTGCAAAGATCAATAATTAGTAAATAATGCATCATTTTGCTTCTGCATTCTTGATATTTTAGTTTTATGACTTGTTGATGTTGCTCATGGCTGCTGGGACAAAACTATTTTTATATCGGCTGTTTTTTCAGGCCAGTACTTTACCTACATCTAGATGGAAGATGCTGAAATTCAGTATGTATTTTCTTTTTTTAAATGATCCAGCTAGCCTCTGTAACTGTCTGGTCTTTGGGGACTCTAGGTTAAACTATGACTCTCCATCCAGACAACAGGACCACTTCACAGTCTGATTAAGACTGTTTCTGTTTTTAAGAGACAGGTTCCCAAACCATGACACCAAGCAAAAAGATCAAAATTATTCAGTAAAAGCAGAGTGTGGAAGGAGGACAAAATAAACACTGGTTTATTACTGGTTTCATTTTTAATATACAGCCTCACAGTTTGCTCCAAAGCTTGTTTTCTATGATTGTTTCAAGATATTTCTAGGTTCGACAGCCCTTTATAACAGTGGCACCTGTACCTTTGGCAGTCTCAGGGAGTCAAATGTTTATCCTTTCTATATTGCATTTAAAAATAAAAAATCGACATGTTTTGGCTTCTGAGATTTTCTGATTTAATTCATACTGATATTTTACATCACATAAAAAAATCTACATTGGGTTTTTTATGATCAGAACAAGAATCTTAAAGGTATCAGTTATGACTTTAAGAGATTTAAGCAGATTTTTAAAACTACATTTTAAGGAACAAAGGATTAGTGTTTAAAAAGAACTGAAGCTCCAATTAGGATTTTTTTATGTAGTTGTGAAACAGGCTGAAATGTAAAATGAAGCTTTAAAAAGACCTTTAAAAGCTAACAAAACCCTAAGGATACAGATTTACAACGTGAATATATGTCATTTATATGCTTGTCACCCTTGCCACAGGGTAGGTGTCGGACCAGGCGATTGACAGATTGCTTCCAAAACGGCCTTTTGAACATTTTTAAAGCTAAAAATCCAATGTGAGTCGCATTTAGGCAAAAAGGGTGAGATTTTTCATCACTTTTTACACATGAAAGTGACAGGATTAACAGAGGTAAATAATCCAGCTTCATTCACAGGAGGTCCAATAATTGACACAACTTCAAAGTTCTGCTTAAAGGAGCTTTAAATGGTAGTGAAAATGAGGTCAGGTCATGCCCGTGATGAGGGATTTACTGAACAAGTCAACTTTTCAAAATAAAAGTTTCCTTTTGGGATGAAGTTGGAAATCCTGCCCATAGAAAGTAACCAATAAGGGCTTTATTTTCACTTTAAGTACAACCAGATAATCTTCAGTGCCCTTAGTAATCAGTTGTATGAATCTGACCTGTAGATGGGGCTGTTGTCTGCCGTTTAAGCCATCCTCCCTCACTCTCCTCTCACTGTTTCTGCTTCACAGTGCAGGCAACATGGAGATCAACATCACACACAGTCCCTGCAGATAGAGAGCAGAGCACAGGAGAGAGAAGAGTGAGGAGAAGTTGAGGAATCAGTGGAGAAAGAGAGAGAGGGACCTGCATGATGTACAGCTGTAATTTAGGAACATAGCAGCTGCTGAAATTGGCTTGCTTTATCAAAGGCGACGCTGCCTCTGCCCCCTGTCCCTAATAAGGAAGCTTAACCAATAATGAAATAAAGGCTGCAGAACACACTTTACTCCCTGTGATGTCATGCTCACTTCCGCACGCCAGCCCGCCCGTCATCTTAGTATCATTACAACAATGATATTGCCATTAGGTTGTTAATAAAATTCCGTCAGTGCTGTGTTATCTCCCATCTTTACATTTTATTAGCCGTGCTTATGAGGGATGAGGGGAAAATGATGTGGCTAAGTGAGACGTCTCAGATGGGTGACAGATGTAATACAGACTTCATTTGTTACACTGTAAAGAAATGTGGCTCCGCTGAGTGTAATTATGCAGCGTAGACAAGGGACACAGTGCTGAGATGGACACTTTAGAGATTGTTTGATTGTACCAAGCTCTTAACAGCAAGTTAACATCCCTTCTCTGACACTGCTGCTTTGCTCCTGTTCGAAATGAGGAGAAACTAAGTTCATACAGAAACACAGTGCATTAGACATGATGAAGCATGCTTCAGATTGTAAATGTGACATCCTTATGTTTAGTACATAAACTCTAGTAGTATGTCAGAATGATGGTATCCACGAAATCTCACTTGAAGGTAGAAATTACAGGTCACATATCAGAGGTATATCGACATCGTCTCAACTCTGAAATCATGAATGATAAGCTATTTTCTACCAAAATCTTTTTGTGTTGTTGACTTACTTTCAATTTCAGTAAATGGCTAAAGCAGTGGTTCTCAACTGGTCAGACATCAGGACCAACCATCGCCTCCTTTAGAGAATTTGTGACCCAAATTTTGACAAATTCGAAGCACTCTTATTTTACAAAAAAGCTGTAATTTGGACCCCAAAGGGAACAAAATATAACCAAACATAGAGAAAAGACAAAACATGTTTAAAAAGCAAATCATTACAGAAGGGTATGCACGCATACATCTCTTTTACTCCATTTTCCTTAGACATTTGGTTTAAACTTGGTAATTCCTTAAGGAATTTGTCTGGAAAACGAGATTTATTATCAGAGTAAAGGAGATACATAAGTAGAAGTTTTCTACTGAAGTTTACTCATCATCACAGAAAAAATGAAAAAAAAAATAGCTACAGGATCTGGCTGCACACCTCGTGGTGGGGCGTTTTGGTCTCATCTGTTGCAGACCTCTTCAATGGGGCAACCTCGACTGTGGGGCCGGAAGTGACACGCATTACCTAAGCTGGGACCAGAATGACGAACTGAATGATCTATATTTTCTGCTAGTTGGCAGGGGTTACGATAAGTGAATGTTTTTCACAATAGGTTAGGCACCCAAATACGTAGGGTTAGGGTAAGGGAAGGATACGGATAGGATAGGGTAAAGAAAACCTAAAGTGGGTTAGGGTTAGGCACAAAAAAAGAAACTAAATTAAACAACAGTGTTAAAAATAACAACACAAACTAAGGAAACCCCAAAGAGGGTTAGGGTTAAGCACCTGAACACTAAAGGTTAGGGTAAGGGGGAGGGGATGAGGTTCAAAATAACACCACAAACTAAGAAAAACCCAAAGAGAGTTAGGGTTAGGCACCAAAACCCTAATGGCTAGGGTTAGGGAAGGGGAGATAGGGAGGGGGGAAAAATTAAGAACAACACACCACAAACCAAGGAAAAAAACCCGACAAGGGTAAGTACGTCACTTTCTGCTACACGGTCAAGGTTGCCCCATTGTAGAGGTCTGCAACAGACAGATTAATCAAAATAATCGAAACTGATTATTCCAGGCAGTAACATACATGTTGAGCAAAGTGGCATTGTGCTAGGTATTCATCTTATTTTGCTCAAGTTTAACATGAGTTACTGATGATGTTAGGGGAAAGATAGCTTAAAATTAATCCATAACATGACTCTTAGATGCAGCTTTTGCACTGCAAAACCTTAACAAGTGTTTCATTTCTAATCAAAGTATACTTCGCTTAAGAGCAGTGTTAATTTTGACAGCTATTTTTAGTTTTAGTCTTAGTCTTTTGATTACATGTCTTTTAGTTTTACTCCCATTTTAGTCAGTTCTGCCCTTTATAGTTTTAGTCTAGTTGACGAAAACTCAAAAGCATTTTAGTCTAGTTTTACTCCATAGAAGTCCTCTCATTTTAGTCTTTACTTTTAGTCTAAGCATTTATTCTCTTGCCTAAATCTGGTACCAAATCATGGTAGTGTGTTCTATGCCCTCTGCCAAACCTGGGGTCCCTGCTTTCTACAGCTGAGAGGCAACAGATATGCAGATGCATTGTTTTCTGACAGATTTACCCACAGTGGGGAAATATAATGGATTTTTAATGTCTGACAAAACCTAAATTACATTTTAGTCTAGTTTTGGTCATCTTGATGAAAACTAAACTTATTTTGTGTCTGTTTTAGTCATCACAGTTCTATTTTTGGCTAGTCTTAGTCTAGTGTTTGTCATGGAAAAAAAGGCAGTTGACAAACATTTTTAGTCATAGTTTCAGTCGACAAAATTAACACTGCGTAAGAGCACATATACCTGAAAAGCAGTGGTGCAGTGGCGCCTGCAGAAGTGAGTATACCCTAAATCCCCACATTTCTTTAGCAGCTTGGCCAACAAAGGATGACCACCCTGTGGTGTAAGACCAACTAGCAAACAGTTCCTCAATTAGTGCATCCGAAGGGTCAAATTGTTAAAAGACTTCCAAGCCAAGGGCAGAAACATCCACAAGTTTTCCCACATCCACCACTACACAGATAACCCCTGCAGACGTTATTTTGCTTTTTTACCATTGTATCATAACAATGATAAAAAACAGAGGTTGTGGAGTTATTTGAAATTTGAAAAACCATCAGGAATTAAGGTCCAGCAAGCAAAAAAATCAATGTTAAATTTTATAATGTGATGCAAAAAGCAGATTAACCGCAATTTACTGTAGAAATTTCTGGGATTATTCACATTTTTAAAAGCTGATCATTTGACAGCCTTAGTGTAAATATTTCAGAAAATGAATGGTAAGATACACCCAGTAATGTTCTCTGCATGTGTGTGAGGATGCAAAAGATTGTTCTTATTTCTTTATTGTTTTGGTTTCACCTTTTTGTGGTGAAAATGGGACAGAAATATTAAAAGTATATAGATAATCAAAAAAATTAATAAATAGTCCTGTTTGACTCTAATGAGTAAATAGCTGCCAGTGCAGTTAGGAAATTTTACTTATTTTTCTTCAAGTGAGACAAGATGTCTTACTCAAGACCTTTAAAAAGTACATTTTGCAGCTAATTTTACCCATGCCACTAATCTAAGGTCTCATTTTTAGTTGCATTATCCTTAAATACGACATCCCTATGGAATTGTTGGAAACTGTTGCTAATATTAAGTGTAGCGAGATTACACAACATGCATTCATTTGAATTTGTTCAATTTGTTGTAGTTGTCAAAGCCCAAACTGAGTTGGAAAAGAAGGTTTTCTGCACCTTTTGCTAAGAACGATATGCAGACTGATGTTAATTTGCACAGCTCACTTTTCTGTATGCCTCTATCTTAGCAGATGTTTCATTATTATTGCATTTATTGTTAATTGTGAATTATTCAAGCTTGAGCATGTTTGATTTTTGAAACTATATATTGCTGCTGGTCTTGGCCAGGTCCCCCTTGAAAAAGAGATCACTGATCTCAATAGCACTAACCTAATAAAAGGATAAATAAATAAAGGTTAAATGAAATAATTACATTTCTGACCAGAAATGGAAAAAAAAACTTGCAAAAGTTCAGAGAGTGTATCATCTTATATGCCTGGGTTTTAAAACAGTGATGTGGAAAAAGTACTGATTTCAACAATGCAATGATTTATCAGAAAGAAAGGTTTAGTCTTTTATTTGTCAATTTTATCTGTCTTCCTGTTTATCTGTCACAACACCAGGGAAACTCTTTATAATATGCTCCTGGGAAGGTTCCAGTTTTTCTCCATTTGTGGTTAATGGCTCTCCCCATGGGTCGCTGGAGTCCCAATGTCTAAGAAATGTCTTTTTAACCCTCTCCACACTGATAGATGTCAATGACTTTCTCATCTGTTCTTGAATTTCTTTACTTTATTCAAATATGGCCACATACTGTAGTTTTGATTTGCTTTTTTTCTCTCATAAATGAAATCCTCATTTAAAAATGGCATTTTGTATTTACTCAGGTTATCTTTGTCTAGTGTTAGAATTTGTTAGATCTAAAAAATTTCAGTGGGACAAATATGTACAAAAAAATAAGAAACCTTTTTGTAGGTATCTCTTCCAATGAGTCCAATGTATTCTGACTCCAAACACAGCTGCCATTTCTTCCTCTTCTTTTTAAGGCTAACAAACTCCTCTGCTTCCTCTAACCTGCAGCAGAGCGCAGACCTGCAGAGAGACAGGAGAGGAAGGTGAGGGTAACCAAAGTGTGAGTTGTGGGAAGGGACAGGCGTCTCCTGTATTTTCTCGCTCAGGCAGCGGAGCGTGGCGCGGAGGGGCCAGCAGGCCAGCAGCCAGCTAATGGGGACCAGCAGCGAGCAGGGGCCGGGGACCGCGCTGACAAAAGGAGCAGCGACAGATGCCATTATCTCAGCCTCATGCAGATACAATGGAGCTGGACGACACAGACTCTGACACTGACAGACGTGAGTGTGTGAGCATGTGTGGATGTTCACGGTGAGGTTAATGGAACACGATAGGGAGAAGTGGATTATGGTGGAGAGTACAATTTCTTGGTAACACTTGTATGAGCTCCACTGCGCCCCATGCATGCATGCCTGTGTATGCGTGTATGCAATTCAAGTGTGTTTTTGGTTCTGGCCTACATGACCCTGCCTTGTTACAGCTAGATCAGTCACCCATCACTTACTTAGAATTCAGGGGCATCGTCAAAAAGCATATCACATTTGATCCCAAATTTTTCTGGGTGCTTCACTTGACCTTAAAATATGCAGCTCTGACTTCACCCAAGGATGTTCTGGTCATTTGGAGAACCAAAGAAACGAGTCAGGGTGGGGCTACGAGGGGGATATGGCGATGCGTTTCGAAGGATTGGCGAAGGCAGAGCAGGGCTGTTAAGCAGCAGTTTCTGGAGGGATAAGAAATGTGAGCTTTAGCCAGTGTAGTGCGGTGACATGGGACAGCGTTATTGACTGTGGCGGCGCGTGCTGACACTGGATTGTCAGCCCCTGCAGTCATTTGCCAGACTGAGCGAATGCAGGGATCAGAGTTTTTGGAGCTTAGAGACAGAATAGATGAAGAAAGTGAGAAAGAGGAGGAAAGGCAAGAAAAAAACAGGAGAGTAGAAAAACTGGCAGCCATACAAATGTTTGAATATACACATAACACACACACAGAAACACACACGGAGCTGTGGACGCCCCGCTGGGTGTCTGACACTGATGCTGCCAGACTAATCAGGGTACTTTCTCTCTCACTCTCACTTGCTCATTAGTGCTGGAGGAGAAACCAGACAGTTGTGACGTTGTGATGACGTTTTGTCGTGCTGTTGTGCACAAGTTTAGTGTGAGAGGCTTGAGTTTTGAGACTGATGAAATAACTTCTACATAAACACACTCATTAACATTTATTATGCACTGAAACGAGCACATCAGGATAACAAAAGTAGGCTGACTAACTTCCTGATGTTTTAGACATCAGCTAACCTGATACACAAGACAGGCTGTTTCACATATCAGTGGCAGGGGAAGTATGTCAAATCCACCTGGAAGAAACCTCGGAGACAGCGTTTGGTAAGGGCAGAACCTTTAAAAACCTCAGAAGGTGATTGGAGCAAAGTTCTGTCTGTCACTTCTCTGGCGCTGCCACCCAGGAGAACACCACAGTGCTGTAAAAACATCTTTCCTTCCCTTCCTGATATCTTTTAAGTTTTTCATTTTTGTCACACATAAATTTTTTACATCACCCAACAAATTTTAGTATTTAACAAAGATAATCTGAGTAAACTAAAAATTTAGTTTTGACTTGATTATTTTATTTTTATGGGATAAAAGCCACCCAAACCAACCTGGGGGTTTGTGAAAAAGTAGTTGCCCTCCTTTGTTAAATAATGAGTTAACTGTGATTAACCACATTTTTTGAAAAGCTGAGTTCAATTTCACTGTCACACCCAGGTCTGACTACTGCCAGACCTGTTAAATCAATAAATCCTTTAAATAGAACCAGTCTGGCAAAAGGAAGTCAACTAAACGATCTCAAAAAGCAACATGTCACTTCACCATCTAAAGAAATTCAAGAACAGATGAGAAACAAAGTCAGTGATGTAAATCACTCTGAAAAAAAGTTACAAAGCCATTTCTAAAACTTTGGGACTCCAACAAACCACAGTGAGAGCCATTATTCACAGATGGAGAAAACTTGGAAAAGAGGTGAACCTTCTCAGAAGTGGCCAACCTACAAAAAATTACTCCAAGAGTGCACCTGCAACTCATCCAGGAGGTCACAAAAGAACCCAGAACATCATCTAAGGACCTGCAGGCCTCACTTGTTAAGGTCAGTTAAGGTCAGTGTTCATGACTCAACAATATGAAATAGACTGGGCAAAAATGGCATCTATGGGAGAGTTCCAGGGCCAAAACTACTGTATGTATTTAAAGTTTAATCACTAATAAGTCCAGTCATACTTTTAGCCATTCATGTCTTGGGTAGTGGATTACACAGATTATCCCTTTAATTTCCCTGCCATCTGTATGTCCTATAGAGAGACAGAAATTGAGAGGGGCGTTTGTTGTTTCTCACACTTTCAGTCAGACTTTCATTTTAATGAGTACATCAGAGGTCAGAGACAGAGTCAATATTGCTGAAAGGGACTCTAGATCATAAAATGAAATTTGAGAAGCTGTTCTTGTATCCTTTCAAAAACACTGACAGACGCAGATATATCAGCAGCTTTTCTGTGACTGTTTTTTAAAAGTTTTGTTTTGAAAGTTTAAGCATGTCCTTTGACCATCAGAGTTTCATTTCTCTTTATTTTTAGATCCTAAAGGAGCACCAGCAGCACACAGAATAGCAAAGCAGCTCCTATGAAAACAATAAACAGTCTGTTTGGTGTTGACCAGCACTCAGCAGTAGACTACGTTTTAATCGCTGTCAAAGAGGCCTATGAGAATTTTAGGGCAGAAAAAGGATTAAAGATGATGGAGTGGCTTGAGTACAGAGACTGACCTTTGGGCCTCAAGTTCATCTCTTGTTTGTGATCTGTATCTCAAGAATGCTTTGAAGGATTTCGTTTATTTTTTGAAAACATATCCACTCTGACTTCAGGATGAACTAATAAGATTTTGGAGGTCAGTCAAAGATTAAGGTATTTAGGCCTCATGTTCATCCCTTGCATGTGAATGCAGTATATAAAGGACTCTTTGAGGGTCATTCTTCAAACATTGCACATGTCCACTCTTAGTCAAGTTAGAACTGATTAAATTTGGGAAGTCACAAGTAAATATCCTTAGGCCTCATGTTCATCCTTTGCTTGTAATCTTTATCTCAAAGAGGGATTTCATTCAGACATGGCACACAAGTCAATTCTGAATGAAGGATAAACTGATTAAATATCAGGTTAAATTTCAAAGTGTGAAACAATCTGAGGAATTTTCTTCAAACCATCCATTCAGATATTATGACTTGAGGTTGAGCTGATCAGATTGGGGGCGTCTTAAAGGTAAAAGTCTTACAGTCTAATGTTAACCCCTTGCTAGTGACCCACACTCTTTGGGCATTGTTCTTCAAAATTTGCACACATTTACTCTGACTCAAGGATTTACTGGTTAGATTTTGAAGGTGAAATGTCAGGGTTGTTAGGCCTTATGTTTATCCCTTGCTTGTGACCCATATCTCAATGCTTCAAAAGATTTACTTCAAACTTTACACGCATTTCCACGCATTTTGGAGGTCAAGGTGTAATTTAAAGGTCTTTGGGCCTCATGTTCATCCCAACTATGCTAACTCAAAGAAATAAGATTTCCAGCGAACACACCACCACATAAAACAACCCTAGCCTTTTCTTTTGACCCACCACTTTTACTGTATGGTATGATATATATTGCAGTGGCATACAGTCACCACATGGTAGCTCTAGTTTGGGGATGTTACTTTTTAAAACTGCACTCACCGCTTTAAATAGAACTTTATTATACACATATGATGGTTAGGGTTAGGGCCTCAAAACTGGGGTTGGGTCCTTTTTAAAGGGTCACGGGAAACATCAAAAGTTTGTTAGGGTGAGAAACGCAGCTGAAGACGTAAAACAGATGTTAACGATGTATATATGTATTCTTGGGTTTTGAGGGATTAATTACTGTGTCCCCTGTTTATTTGCACTGTTTTCCATTTCTGGATCAATTAAGCACTGGGCATCAATATGTTGTACCTTTTTCAGTGTTTGATTTTGTAACATAGTGGTGGATGATTTGCCTTGTTTTTACAAGAATTTGCATGCTAATTTTCAAATTCAATGACAACATAAACTGCTTTCCCATGCTGTCTGATCAATATTTGGCTTTGTCTTTTGTTGGATTTAATCTCCATCCCTGGACCTCGGAGTTGGCAGATGATGTAGACTGTAGGTGCCAATTACACTTCCTCTGGTGGCTGAGTAAGGAAGTGAAAGGTCGGAGGATCATTTGCTTTTGGATTATATGTGCACTCACTCGCTTGTTTGCTCAAAAAAAGTTTGAAAACTTTTCTTTCTCTCCTCCCTCTCTTCCTTCCTCTCTTCCCTTCGTCCTCCTCTGCCTTCCTCTCTACCTCTCAATCTTACAGCCATGCTAATGACCCTGCTGTCTGCCCCAGCAGTTTCTCATAACACAACTTATCAGCAGCGAACAGGAGTATGGGTATTTTTAAACTCTCTCTCTCTCCCCTGCACACATACACTTGCATGCATACACTCTGTTACTATTCAGCAGACTCGCGGGGAACCTGTGCTGAGGTCCAGATTGAAAATGTGATGTGTGCTAATGCATTCAGAACAGAGGTGAGGCCGGTCCTTTCCTTTTCTGTAAGCCAACAGTGGGAACAGCAGCCCCCAATATGGTGAGCTAGAAAGGGGAGCACACATATTACAGTGGCTGAGTAATGAGAAGCATGAAGTTATCCCACATTCATGCACACACGCACACGCTGGCTGGTCTGTGGGAGTGTGTGAAGCAGCGTGTAAGACTCCAGCAGAGTACTACCAGCGCTCTGCTCTCCTGATGGTGATGCTGTGTGAAGTGCGGAGCTGTTCGACACAGACTCCAGCTGCGGCTGCCCTGTATTCAAATGGCTCCACAAGACACCAGCACGCCGTCTCCTGGTTCTTATTAGACTCAGCCTCTCACTCTTTTTGTCTCTGTCGTTCTTTTTTTGCTCCAAAAGTCTGTCTATACTCTGTACACCCACAGTATCCCACTTTTACTTTGTTTCCCCCTTTATATCGCTGCTGTGTGTGACTATTTGTTTCACTTAACAAGAGGAAGAAAAGGAGAAGAATATGTAGGGAAAGCATGCATTTGGAGCTGAGGTGCTGTTCATGAGGGTCAGAATGAACAAGGTTCATAATGTAGTTATGCAAATGCAATGTTATTTCAAGATCTGTCAAAAGATCAAAATGTTTGATCTTAGGATTTCTTTTAATTGCAAATTCTTGCACCCTTTTAATTGCAAAAAAATAAATGTTTGCTAAAACAAGGCTTGGATGACTTTTGACTTGTCCACTGAGCTGTCTGTGAGTTTTTTAAAAGGGAAATGAGACATTGAGGAGCACTGGTGGACTTATTTTATAGTTGCAGTCAAAATCATTCAACCCCCATTGCAAATCAGGTTTAGTGTGAAAATGTCGACGTTCTGCTTTTTGCAATGAACACATCAAACAAAAGGAACTGAAAATAGCTCAACACAACTGATGCTTCAAGTGGTTTTCCCAAATTCAACTGAAAATGTAACTTATAATGACTTCTTCAGTCTTAAAATTATTCAATCCCTTCATGACAAGCATCTTTAGTACTTATTAGAGCACACTTTTACTTCTATGACCTGCTTCAAACAAGATACATAGCCAGACACCAGCTTCTAGCAGCATTCCTGAGGAATCTTTGGCCATATGTGCAATGACCTCCGGTTTAGTAATATTCTTCGGCCTGCATGTTGCAACTGCCCTCTTCAAATCCCACCACATATTTTCTATGGGGTTCAAATCAGGAGACTGTGATGGCCATTGAAGAATCTTCCAGGACTTCTGCAAACAAACACTGGTGGAATCTGAGGTATGCTTGGGATCATGGTCTGGTTGGAAAGTCCAATGATGCCAAAGCTTTTGTTTCCTCACAGACGGCATGATGTTTCCGCCTAGGATTTCCTAGGAAAAGAGAAGGAGAATCCATCTTGCCTTCATATTTGAGCTGTTGTGAGGGTTTTTGTTCAGCTGTTGAATAATTCTGAGAATGTCATTCTAATTTGCTAGGTGGGGACAGAAACAGAAAAGGAAAACAAATGGAACAAAAATAAAAAGTATCACATTAAAACAGTACTTTTGACATGGTTTATGTACAATATTGGGTAGGCACTACCCACGATCCCAGAGTATCACAGCAACGTTCTGATTGGTGGAGCCCACAGTGTCCCAGCAGCAGCTGCTGCTTCTAAAGAAAGTAGAACATTTTCATTTTAACATCAATCAAACTTTATTTATATAGCACTTTTCATACAAAACAATGCAGCACAAAGTGAAAAACCATGTCTGCAGCACTGCAAAAGAACTGTAGAAAATGTCATCATGGCAGTGAGGCACAAAGCAGCATTTCTTCAATTAATCTAAGATTACATCAACACCTTCGCCTAGCATCGCCTCATTTGCATTTACTGGGTGGACTGTGGAAAAGTCACATTTGTTGACCATTTATGGCCAGTTAGGCAAATTAACCATTTATGTAAATACAAATGAAGCAATGAAGCATGTAAATGCTTTAGCTTTATTTAGCTTTTATCGCTAAGTTTATTGGTCAAGATGTTATTTCATAAAGACCTACACTATTTTATGTTTCTCACGAAGATGCAAAATCTTTTTTGCATAGGGGCTAGTGCTGATGTAAATGTTGAGCACTAATGATGATGCTTTCAGTAAGTGTGTGTTCATGTGATATCTGGTTTGTTTGTCCTTACAGTGCTTTTCTTCACAAGTCACGCAGTCTGTCAGTCACTCTGTTGTTTTAATTTGAACTATATGAGCAGGCAGTGGTGAAATCATGCTAAGAACAAGACTACATGGTCTCCTACTGAAATGAATTGTTAAGTGAGAAAATATATAGAATAAGTTTCTATTATATTACAGATTATTAAAGGTGATCATAATTCAATAATTAACAGGTGTGTCCAAATATTTGTGTCCATATAGTGTATGTGGTGCCCACAACAGTGTAGGCCACTCAGTGTAACTCTGACACAGTAGTATAATAAAAGTTTAAGAGTACTCAGATTTCTTCTGTGATTAACGTTGTAACATTAGATATTATGTAAGTAGTGACATAGCCCTTTAGTTTTGCAATTGAAGTATTAAAGTTACTTTTGCACAACAAATATTATGTAACAGTTTTCCTATCAGCCTATCAGAGCTGTCATTGGGCGAGAGGCAGAGACCAAGAGCATGGTGGGTTACACCCTGGACTGGTCTCCAGTCAATCGCAGGGCTAACATATAGAGACATGCACACTCACATTCACACCTATGGCCAATTAAGAGTCACCAATTAATCTAATGAGAACGTTATTGGTGGTGGGAGGAAGCTGCAGTACCCAGAGAGAACCCATGTGTGCATGGGGAGAACATGTAAACTCCGCACAGAAAGGCCCTGACTGGGAAGCGAACCGATAACCTTCTTGCTTTGAGGCAATAGCGTGAAGCCCTGTGCCACCGTGCAGCCCATTTATTACAACTAATATGGAAAAAATGGAAGGGTTTTAATTTTTGGGTGATGCAATAGTACTATGACATGCTACTTTTCTCAGTATGTGATGCAGCAACATTACAGCTTACTTCCAAAAGCAGCACTACCCCCTGCAAAGCTCACTGTTTTCGTGTTGGTTACAATTTCAGAACAAAGACATTTGACAAAAAGATATATATTCACAAACATTGATGGACCAGAAATAAGAGACCCAGGCCTAATAAATCTTGAAACCACTGTAACTGCATAATAAAACTTTCCATGTGTACATAAAAATTCAAGCGGCGTTTTAAGCAACAAAAAGTATAGCATATGGTGTATGTTGCAAAGTTTCACACCCCCTCAAATGCAAATACAGTAACCAGCCACTTTATTAGGTACACCTTAGTAGTACTAGTTGGGCCCACTTTTGCCTTCAGAACTGCCTTAATTCTTTGTTGAATAGTTTCAACATGGTGTTGGAAAAATTCTGCCAAGATTTTGGTCCATATTGACATGATAGCATCATGCAGTTGCTGCAGATTTTTTGGCTCCGCATACATGATGCAAATTTCCCATTTCAACAGTGTGCTCTATTGCACTGGTTTCTGACTTTGTTCCCCTGGAGCCCCCCCACTTGTATCTAAGAAAAGCAGACCCACACAAATAAAAAAGTGATAGATTGCTGTTGAAAATCAACTCAAATTTAATTTTTTCATGGACAAAATCCAAAGAAAGTAGGCCTACATATGTTTATCAAACCAAGAGATGTTTCAGAAGCTATTTAACTAAAGTTTTAACATGATCTTAGTTAATATATGTCAATCTAATTTTGACAGCCTCAGAATAGATAAAGCCTTGTGCCCCTCTGGGATCTTTGGCACCTCCAGATCCCAGGTTGGGAATGAATGCTCTATTGGATAGAGATTTAGTGACGGTTGAGGCAACTGGAGTACAGTGAACTCATTGTCATGTTCAAGAAACCAGTTTAAGATGATTTGAGCTTTGTGAAATGGTGCATTATCCTGCTGGAAGTAGCCTTCAGAAGATGGGTACACTGTGGTCTTAAAGGGGTTTTTAACATTTAAACAATGCTCTATTGGCACTAAGGGGCCCAAAGTGGGCCAAGTAAATATCCCCTACACCATGACATCACCACCACCAGCCTGAACTGTTGATACAAGGAGAATGGATCTATGCTTTGATGTTGTAACACCAAATTCTAACCCTACCATCTGAATGCAGCTGAAATCAAGACTCATCAGACCAGGCAACGTTTTCCAATCTTCTATGGTCCAAAGCTTGTGTGAATTGTAGCTTCAGTTTCCTGTTCTTAGCTGACAGGATTTGCATCCGGTGTGGTTGTCTGCTGATGTAGCCCATCTGCAAGGTTCAACATGTTGTGTGTTCAGAGATGGTATTCTGCATACCTTGGATGTAACATGGTTATTTGAGTTACTGTTGCCTTACAATCAAAATGAACCAGTCTGCCTATTCTTCTCTGACCTCTGACATCTGGCATCAACAAGGTATTTCCATCAAAACAACTGCTGCTCACTGGATATTTTCCCTTTTTTGGACCATCCTCTGTAAACCCTTGAGATGGCTGTACGTTAAAATCCCAGTATCAGCACTTTCTGAAATACTCTGACCAGCCCTTCTGGCACCAACAACTATGCCACATTCAAAGCCCTTAAATCTCCTTTCTTCCCCATTCTGATGCTCGGTTTGAACTTCGGCAAGGTTTCTTGACGATGTCTACATGCCTAAATGCTTTAAGTTGCTGCCATGTGATTGGCTGGCAATTTGTGTTAACAAGCAACTGAACAGGTGTACCTAATAAAGTGGCCGGTTAATGTACATTTTAAATTGCAGATGTAGCACATTATTTTCTATTAATGCTACTTCCCCTTAAGAAGTCCAATGTTTTAAAGTGGCTGCCTAAACTACTGGAGTTAAGCCAGTAAGTTAGTCATGAACTAATAATGAGAAATGAAAACTGAATAAAATCCAGATAAAACCAGCTTCAAAAATGGCTGCATGATGGAAGTAGGCTTCCTGCAGACAGAATTATGCCAGTATTTGACCCATTACTCTGCATCGAGGATCATGATGTGTACAAAGAGTCCAGCTGAGGGAAGCAGGTCTCCATCCTTGTTGAGCAGAGGAACATGTCTGTATCCTGTGAGGGAGCAGGAAAAGAGAAAATGAAATGCTCTTTGTAAGAAGTATCCCAGAGGAAAATAATTTTAGAAAAGACATCTTAAAAATGTCTCATTTATTTTTTCTAAACAACTTTGAGATTTGTGTGAAAGCTAAATGAGACTATGGCTTATTTTCCAGCTTTTCACCCATGTCTCCAGATAAAATGGCTGCACAAAAGCTCAACAGGTCTCCCTTTCAGTTCGAAAGATCTCCCCAATTATCAAATGATTCTCAGATTTTTCTCAAGTTTTGAGACTCTTTTCGAGCTCAGGCGGAGAATTTGGAGATATCTCTTAATTTACTCAATTTAATCTCATCCCTTTAATTTTTTTTCAAACTCAGTTTCTGACTCTCATGTTGATCTTACATGGAGCACAGAGTCTTATTTCTTTTATTTTTTTTAGATTTATTTAACCAGGAAAGCCTCACTGAGATTACAAATCTTATTCACAAGAGTGTCCTGGCCTAGTCTTGTTCTCACTGATCTTCTAATAATTTATTGCTGTCTTGAAAATGTACTATTTCAATGCAATACATTTTGAAACAAAGCCCTATTCTTATAGGTCTGAACCTGACTGGTTTTCTCTTATTCTTTTTTATCTTTTTAATTTTGCATGATCCTGTCATCTCTTTACTTCTGTTTTGTTCTCATGTTACCCCATGGTAGCTGTTAACAGGCACTAAAAATAACAGAAAAAGGTAAACTTGCTGATTGTTTTGTTTTGTTGGCCACCCAGCTAAAACCTGTTATATTATAGAAGCATCAGTATTAGGTGTTGTCTGTTTCATGGGCAGTTTTAAAAAATGATAAATTATTGCTTTCTAATCTGCTGTTTTAATAAAGGGAGTTTTTGTCAAGTTGTGGGGGCTGAATGGCAGTGCAGGGGTTAATGCTGTTGCCTCACAGCAAGGAGTTCCCTGGGTTCGCTTCCTGGTCAGACCTTTCTGTGTGGAGTTTGTATGTTCTCCCTGTGCATAGGTGGGTTCTCTCTGGGTCTCCGCCTCTCGCCCAATGACCACTGGGGTAGGCCCCAACCCCCCAACCCCCAACGGGATCAGCAATATAGAAAATGGATGTCAAGTTGTGAATTTTTATTAGAGGTTTATAGGCTCCTCACAGTCTCTCTTTGTCTCATTATTTTCTCCTTTGGAGATGAAAATGAAACATTACCAAGATATCTGCTTTAAGTCTCAAATAAGACTCCTTTGGCTATGGTCTTAACCATTGCTCCTTGTGAATTCTAAGAGATACAAAAAAGAAACTAATGAGAAAAATCTAAAACTTTAAAGTGGCTGGGATGACAATCAAGACTTTGTCTCATGATATGTAGAAGAGAAAGCTTTGGGCATTTAAATTTTCTTCTGGGATGAATCAAGCTCTCTATCAAAGCTTAAAATAGATAGCCCTTATCTATGTTTATCTATACAACAAGAAACTGTGAGTGAATTATATTGTGAGATTACAGAGAGGATAAAACATTCTGATAAAGAGTGGCAGATCATACCCAGTTTTAAGCTGTTGAATGGAAGTGTGTACTGTCCAACAAACTCAGTAGCTGACACAATGCCAAAGTCTCGGACAGTGAAGCTCACCAGAGCCAGATCCGGCACATGAATGTCAAACTGGAAGTCTTCATACCACTGAGGGCAAAAACCTTCAACAGAAGAGGAGAAATGTGGCATCAATCACTGAAAACATCACACTTGGGCAGTGTGCTGATGCTTTGTCAGAGACAAGGTTTCGCCCATAGGTGAAACGGGCGTGGCTGATATGACTGCAAGATGGCACTGTGTAAGAAGGTCTAAGACCCACCTCAGCTTATCCTCTTTGTCTATCACTGATGGTTGGTTTGAGGCAGTGTTTTCGGTATGGCTGCTGCCACAGATTGGCCTTGAAAGCCCCTTTCAGTAATCAAGTGACTGATCACACTCAAGCTTTGTCCACTTTTCTCTATAGTCAATATTAAACACTGATGTACAGACAGGTTGCATCGCCAGTTGCCTATGAGCAAAATAAACCTGCTGCACCTGTTAATATGCAAAGTGTAAGGATATGGAAAAAAATCTGCTGATTCTGAAAAGTCTTGCTGTGGTGTTTGTAAGGAACATGTACCATTGCTTTCATTAAAATCAGTCTCTTCCTCGTCATTATCATCCGGCACTCCTGACACCTGCACTTTAACCACTGGGCTCAAAATGGACTGTTTGTTCACTTTGGGGAGCTGCTGAGCTGATATAACCTACAGAGAAACAGAGGGAACATCATTTCAGACTTTTTCAGCCTTTAAAGTCTGCTTTTTAGGTTTAACGTCAGTAAAACTCACTTTGACATGGAGCGTCTTCTGCTTCAGCCAGTCTCCTCGGGTCAGGTTGTTGGGGTCAAACTGTGTGTTTACGTCCCTCATGTAGGCCGGTTTTAGGATGTAGCCGCTGTTTCCATTAACCAGGAATCTGCCCTGGTTCACATCCATCTGGGGGCCGGAAGTCTGGAAGTTTAAGGCCACTGAAAAGGAAGGAATAGAGATGCAGCAACAAAAATGAATTGAAACCAGTCAGATAATACATGTTGCAATACAGTCCTTCTCTGACAGTATTACCCACCAATCTGGCAGCCAGCGTTCCACAGAGGCACAGGGTCATAGTTAGAGGAGGAAAGTCTGGTTCCACCTGGATAGATACGGCTCAGCTTCTCCGCGTTATGTTTGATAAAGGCATTAGCTAAAGGGAAACACATTTAGCTTCAGAGCTGGGAGACATAGTTTGACTTTCTATTATCATACAAAATTGTGTAGTCTATAAAGATTCCATGTCTGTGTTGGAAAAGACATTTTTGCTTTTCGTCCACCCGGCTTCATGATGAGTTTGTTTTGCCAACTGTCTCCACTAATAGTTGGCAGCAGATATTGGCTACTTTGTCAAGTTCACTCTGGAGTTGTGCATGCATACTGTGTGATATATTTTGTCGCTCTGAATAGCCTGGATTAAATATTACAGACAAAACATTCATCCAATTGCTCTCTGGGATTTATTTCAAACATTGTGCCCTTCCTACACACTTACTATGGGCCGCTGCCCAGATGGACTGTGACATTTCGGTGGGTACATGACACAGTCTACCTGGCATGTCAGGTTAGTGACAAGTATATTATATACAAATCTTTATTCCGACAGACAGACCCTCAAAAGACACAACATTGTTGTGCCTGAATTGATTTGACCCTTTTAAAAAGAATATTTGTTTTCAAATCACAAGGAAGAGAAGGGAAAGATCAAGTTCAATCGGTTCAATTAAAGATCCAAAACTAGAAATAGATTAAGTTGTACCTGATAGTCAAGTTAACAACATTACTGTGCCCTGAGAGCTCTGTTTTATGACTTAATATGGCATGTGTCGAGCCAAAGCCTCGTTTCCAAAATTCACCCTTTTCAGGTAATGAAAAAAACAAAAAAATTCAGTCTCAGTCAGCATCTTTTGATGCTTTTTATTTCTTTAAATTTTGTTCAAACCCACAGAAAGATGCAAAGGTTCACCAAAAGCACTGATTAATGGAAAAAATTCCAACAAAATAATTGAAAATCTAGGTACAAGGTTTTGACCTCATAACAGCGATATGTAGCCTAACGAAGGGAATGTTTGGACGCATCAGTCAGTTACTATTGTTCTTAAAGACTAAAGACTAAAACACTTAAATCCAGTCTGAACTCTTCCTCACCTGATTTCTTTGCCAGCCTCACGGCCTTCTCCTCTTTGAAGGACGATATCTCGTAGAAGCTCAGGTTTTTCTTCGCGTCTTCAAAGCCTCGGAAGTGGACACTCTTACAGTAGATCACCATGTCAGATAGAGATTCGGCCAGTTTTACCTCTTTCCTTTTCTTTTTCTAGATTTTAATAAAAATAAGGAACAAGGTAATGTCTGGCAGTGATAAGTGTCCTACAATATAAAACCAAACAAGTTGAAAGTATTCAAAATATTTGTTGAAACTGATTACGTCAAAGTTTTTAAGTAGTGAAAAGATTTTTTTTGAGTGTAACCTAACTTAGAATATACAATTTACACTGTAAACTGTAATAAGTTAATAAATCTCAAAATATTAGTGGAAATTAATTAGGTAGAAATTTTAAGCTATACTCACTGAAAAAAACTACATTTGTTAAGTAGCAGGTTATTGCAGTTATATCAATATTAATATCATGTTTATGTAAAGTTAACTTCTTGAAGTTAAACTACTCTTAAAATTCAGTTTTAATCCAACTTAAAACAACATGTTAAAGTATTTCTCATAAAACTACATGTTCTTCATCCACTGCATTTTCCCCCTATTTCTATCACATCCTTTAATCCCTAACATCTAGTCCACTAAAGGTAGGCCAATTGAGGAGACTATAAGTGACAATAACTGAAAGGTGTACAGTCAACCAGGAATTCCTTTCATTATGTATTGTGGTTGCTCTCCACAGGCAGGACTTGTCTAACTGAGTCAGTAACTTCACTCATGGTGCAAAAGTGTCAAATGCCCAAAGACATACTGGGAAATCTATGCAGATTAAGGAATGATTGTCAAATAATTTGAGCGCAAATACAAAAAACACTATCGACTCAGAAAAATAGAGCTGAAATAGCTATTCTGGATTCATAAATGTACACAGCCTTCAACTGTTCAGTCCTACAGTGAAAGATTGCAAGATTCATTTTAACCCAGAAGGTTTTCTTCCACAGAGTAGGATGTCTTTCTTGCTAAGTAGAAATTGGTTTACACAGGCAGGACTTATCTGACTAAGTTGAAAACTTCACTCAGGGTGCAAAAGTTTCTGATGCCCAAAGGCATTCTGGGAAATCTCTCCAGATTAAGGGATGATTGACAAATAATCTAAGTAAGAATGACAAAAGTGATCCAGAACTGTTTACGTTAAACCAAGAATTTTATCTATCTTGCCATAATCCTGACCTTTCTTTTCTCCACCTCCTCTTCCTCTTCATAATGCCATTCATCCTCCTCCTCATTTCCCCCCTCTTCCTGCTCTTCATCATCCCACTCCTCCTCTGTAAAGTCTGAGTAGTTGTCGGCTGCCGTCTCACATGCAAACATGGCCTCCAGTTTGTTCAACCTCTTCCCCTTGATTAGGAACTTCCCCTTCAGCTCCTGGAGGTGCATGAACACACATGTGGCTGTGTGAGCTAGTGGTATTTCAAAGTACAAATTTAAAGTTTACTGATAAGAAGAAGCACAAACCTCAGGAGATGGGAAATCAGTGGGCATGCCTTCACCCAGGGGGGAAGTGACGAGAGCACTGCCCAGGATGGTGCTCATGTGCTGGGCCATGACTTCCTGTTGCTTCACACTGCAGTGGTTCTCCAGAGAGAGGATCACTGGGTAATCTGATGTCTGGGAATAGAGGAAAAAACAGACAACATAGGTATCACTGGAAATTTTCTGCTGTGCAAATTTAAAAGATAAAGATGAAAACTAAGGCCTGTAGCACACCTTAAAAGAATAGTCCTTGATTGCTTTGATGACATCTTTGAAGAGGATCTGGGAGGTAATTGTTCCACCATGGTAGATCAGTGGCTCATTGTCTGGTCCATCCCAGCAGTCGAGCTCCACACAGCGGCAGCCCTTCTGCAGAGCCCTGACAAAGACAGTTAGCTATAGAGGCTTCAGACAGTCTATGCCAAGGTGCTGCCATTCAGAAATATCTCATACAGAAAAGGAATCAATAAGATAGCTCCACAAGGGTGGCGTCCTTGCAGTTCACAATTCAAATCAGAAATTCTCCTACTCACTTTTGCTCTCATTGGCTATTGAATGTATCCCATTGACAGCACCCCAACCTGGAACCTCACCAACCACATATGATTAATGCTGTTGAAATTTTCGATTAATTTTGATGAATTAGTCACAGGGGTTAAAATGTGATAAAAAAGTATATAGATTAATTGCACTCTGATGCCATCACACAACTGGCTAAACTAGCTTTGTAACTTTGATTAGAATGCATATAAAAATTCTCTGTGCTCTTAATTTTTTTTAAACTTAATGGATAAAATCCATATTCTACAAGAACAACACTATCCTAGATTGAGTAGTAAGTAGACAATCTGCCCTCGGTCTCCACTTCTTCTGTTTCAAAAGCTAATAAAACTTTATGATGCCATTCAGAAACGTGAAATTTCTGTTGTTTTGTTGCTATTGTTATGAAATCTACCTGTACCGCAATCTTTTTCAAATGACCAATTACGCAATTTATTGTGACGAATTAATTACAAAGCCTATAATCAATTAGATTATTTTTAATTGACTTACAGGACTAAATGTGATAATTGCAATTCCACATTTTGGAAGCTCTTACTTGATTAGCAGTATTAAAAAAAAATTAATACAGTCCCACAGACTTTACCCCACCCCCATTAAAAAAATATATATATTAAAAAAAATTACACATTTCCCGTTAAGGCCCTTGATACATCCCTAAATATATTTGAAAACACTAATCATATATATTTTTTCTTTTGGTCATTAACTCCAGTCCTTATCGTGTATAGCAAATGTGATTTCATTTTCCATAATTTTAACCCTTTAAATGCCAGTTTATTTACACAATGCCACTTTTTACACAAAAACTATTTGATAAATGCAGATGTTTTTTTCTACACAGATTTCAGTGTGTTTTGACTATTCCTACACACTTACACACACACACTAATTTCTCAATATACATACGCACCAAACTCTCACACCGATAGAAAACACCCAATTTTGGGGGAATTAACAAGATTGCATATTTCTGTATTGCAACGGCAGTAGAATGAAGATACGTGGTTTTGATGATAGTCAGTGGAGCCAACAGGGGCTCCAGGAGGAAGACTGTAAGGTCTTTGTCTACATAGTGGAGGCTTTTGTCAACACAGTGTGGATGCTGAATTTCCAAAATTCATTTAAAAAACTACATCTTCATCAGATATCCTCATCATAGCTTAAAGACTGCCAAAATGAGAGCAAAAAATACACTTGAAAGGTCCTAAAAAGGTTATAAGAGGGCTTGAGGGTTAAGGATTATTTGGGAATATTATCAGCAACAAGAAGCCTGAAACTGTTCACACTGGGTGGGTGGGGGTTTGGGCCTAAAACTGGGCTTGAAATTGGCTAGTCTTTAGCCAGCCTTAGTTAGGACTCCTTTAAGGTTTATGGTTCACAAGGTTTTAAGACTCAGAAATAGATATGATGATTAAAACTGTTTAAAAAGCATATTTATTTTGTCAGAGGACTAAACTTGATTACTTGTTTACCTAATGGGTGCCTGGGACACAATGGGTCAGACCAGACCTCTGGGGTGGTCTTGTGTATCATGGAGGGTCAGCTTGGAAGATACCTGTGGAGATGGGGCATGGGCCTGGTGCAGGCCTGAATGATGGCCATCAGGGGCCAAAGCAGTACAGGGCCAAGGTTGACACAGCAAAATATGAAACCTGCATGTGCTTCAATACCTGACCTGACTTTAGGAAGTTTTATCCAACATCACTTGAAAAAGTTGTAGGCTAGAGTTTCTGAACATCTCCTGACTGAAGTCTCAGTATTGCAAAAACATTCAAAAGAGAGACTCATGTAAGTTACTGAAAATGTTTTTTCTATTGCAGCAGTAAAACAAAAGAATAGTAAAGTGTCAAAGCTTGAAATATAATTATTCTATCCGTATTTACCTCGCAGTGGTTCCCAAGTTGATAAAATTATCCAAGTTGTAATAAATTTGTCAGAGAAATCACAGAATATTTATCAACTAAGGAACATTTGCAAACAAGAGACTCCCTGCTGTTGTCAGCTTTTATCAGGAAGGAAATTTGACAATCCACCAAAGATGGAGAAACATCTGCAGACTGCAGTGATTGTTTCAGTATATTCCCAGTGGAAACAGCTGAATTCAGGAGTCGAAGGACAGATTCTCCCATTCTGTCTGAACAGCTGATATTACCTGATGTACGCCTCCGTACTGCTGGACCCTGCAAGCTGATTTCCCATCAGATAGGTGTTGTGTGAGGAAGAGATGAAGTAGTGGCTGAGAGGCTGGCTCATGTCTTGGTATACCTCTCTGTGATCCGGATTTAGTATCATGGTGTCCGGATGTTGCAGGTACCTGAGGAAGCCATCTCTGGACAGCAGCTTTTGTTGCTGGACTGCAAGATAAGAAGGAAAGTCAGAATGAGAAGAGCGGTGCTATTTACCCACAGCTAAACAAAAGACAGGAGACAAACTTGCTGTTATCTATGTGTAAAATGTTGCATAATGGGTGCCACACATTTCCAGCATCATTGGCTATGCATGTCCTTAAAAATTAAAGCTCTGCAGATGCAAGTTGCAGTATGCATGTGTGAGGTAGAGTGCACTCCCAATAACACATCTTTATGCTGTGTTATTGCCTCTGCATAGAGGCAAACATGTCCATCAAACTAGCTTGATCAGATAAATCTGTTTTAGAAACTGATTTAATGGAGTTTTCATAAATACTGTACATATCTGATGAATGGGGTGCAGATGGTCTAGTGGTTAGGCGTTGCCCTGTGTTCGTGGCTTGGGTTCAAGTCTGGCCTTTGGCTCATTTCATTGCTGCATTTCATTCCCCACTCTCTCATCCCTGTTTCCGGTTCAATCCACTGGCCTATCTTTCCAGTAAAGGCCAATAAAAGCTGCCATATAAATCTTATATCTGATGAGAATTTAAAAAAAAACACTAAACAAAGGGTTATTCCCAAATACTCTTTCTGTTTTTGTAATAACTACATCTAGGAACATAGTCGGAAAGTCACCAGTTAACACAGTCACTGATTGAACCGATACACCAGGTGTGATATGTCCCTGCAGACAGTGAATTCTGACCACACCATGAGTCTGACCAAACCTGACATTACTATTGATTGTTGATTTTAATATTATGTTAGTTCATCTCAGAATTATCCTTACAGTAACCTTCCCTTGTTCACCATGTTTATGTTTGCATCTTACACATCAGGTGGTTTTATATGGCTTTAGCTCTCTTGAGTGTACCCTTTAGTGTTTTTTTCCAATAACATGCTTCATGCATAAGCAAGTAAATTTACAAAAGTATTGTAACAGTGAGGTCAATTCCTCTGTTGTTGCTGTAGACTGAAAACATTTGGGTTTGACATCAAAAGATAAATATGAGACAAGAGATCAAAATTTTAGCTTTTATTTCTGGGTTTTCATATCTGGATCTGATACACAACTTAGAAGATAGCACTCTTCGATTAAACCCACCCATTTTCATGTGAGCAAAGTATTGGAACATGTGACTGACAGGCGTGTTTTGTTGCCCAGGTGTCCTATTACACTGATTATTTACACAAAAAATAGTGCTAAATGTCCATGCTCAGTTTCAGATTTGGGTTTTGCCTGTGCAGACTGCATTTATAATTAAAGGTGTACAGGGCTATATGTGGACTATGCAAATGTATGGTGGAAATGGCCACCCCATAAGCCACTAGAGTGCTCCAAACTACATTTTTCTGCCCCATTGTAACTTATTTTTGATGCCATAACGTCGTTGGCCATTCATATCCTTATTAAGAAGAATGATGGGTATTTGTAAATCATTCTTCCTGTTGGTGGATGCCACTCACTTCATGATGGTGAAGTTCAACAAATTTGACTTAATAATGCTACAAATACACTAGCCACAGCTCATCATTCCAGCTTATTTTATTCTTACATCCTATATTTTTAAGCATGTAAGGGATGAAGACAGGTAATTTAAATTCTCCACAGATGAGGCTGAACATTCAGCATTTGTTTGTGATATGGGGTGGTCATGGATCATCTAATAGATGAGGAATCTCTCCATTGTAATTAGGCAAACTAGGGGCCCCCTAACAGCATATTGCATAGGGCCCCCACAGAGCTAGAATCAACCTTGGAAGTTTAACCAACATGAAAACCAGAGTGCTGCTTATGGATGAAAAAAACAAGCTAGTCTGAAGCTGAGAGAAGATGGAAAATTAATCAGAGCCATCGCATAAATATTAATCATAGCCAGTACAACCAGTTGGAATGCCCTGAAGAACCCCTGGTGTACTAACATGACATTGAACAGGTAAGCCAAGGAACACAGCAGCAGTTGATGAAAGAATCATTGTGAGAGCTGTAAAGAAAGACCCTAAAACAACTGTTAGTGAGATCAGCAACAACCTCCAGAGGGCATGAGTATCTAGGATCCAGTATCACAATCTACTAATCGCAGAAGACTTCATAACAAAAGTACAGAGGCTGCACCAGAAGATGCAAACCACTCATTAGCAAGACTAACAGGAAGGCCAGGCCGGAATTTGTAAAAAAAAAAAAAAAAAAAAAGTTCAGAGACAAGTCTCAAAAATTCTGGGACAAAGTTTTATGGACAGATGAGACAAAGATGAACCTTTACCAAAGTGATAGAAAGTTTGGAGAAAGAAAGGATCTGCTCATGATCCAAATACACAAGCTCATCTGTGAAACAGTGAAGGAAATGTCATGGCTTGGGCTTGCATGGCTTCTTCTGGAACAGGCTCATTATTCTTCATTGATGATGTAACACATGATGGCAGCAGAAATGAACTCAGAAGTCCACAGAAACATTTAGTCACTGACCCAAAACACTACCAAAACAACAAAGGAGTTCATCAAGGGGGATTTAGGCCTTATCCACATAGAGATGAAAACGATATATTTCTGTTTAGAAAGTTTCCTGTAAACACAGCATCGTGTCAAAAAATGTCCACATAAGCAGAGAATAAATTTATGAAGCAAGTGCTCCCAAAAGTTTTCTCTTACTCAAAACTTTCTCCTGGCTGCACTTCTGGTTGCACTCCATGGTGGATCTGAGAACTTGTACCATGTGCTGTTTTCCATGACCATTTGTTGCTCATATTAGTAGTAGAGGAGCAGAAGATTTTGCTGTCAGAGCCATAATAAGCTCAGTAGCTTCTGCAGCACGATCACAATCATGTAATCTGCCATTACTGTTGTTGTTGGATGAGCTCACGCATGTGAGTGAATTATGCTATGAAGTAATAGTGTCAGGAAAGATGCGCTTAGTTGTACACACGGAGACGAAATGGACGGCGTATACAGATTTGTTCATTCTGGGACCCGGTTTTAAAAAGTATATATATATGATATGATAAAATACTTTTGCAGATACTTCTAAACTTGTCTCCATGTGGACTGCATTTCGATTGCTCAAGTGACTCTGCAGACTTAAGATTGATAGAGCATGCATTTTAGCTGCTAAAGAGGAGACTGAAGGGAGTAAACACCCAGAACAAACAACAACTGAAAGAGGCGGTGGTGAAAGCCTGAAATGGCCTCACAAAAGGAGAATGCAAAAGTTTGGTGATGTTAGTGGGTCACAGGCTTGATGCAGTTATTACAAGCAAATGATATGCAACCAAATATGAAGTCTTATTCACTTAAACCTATATTAAGTCTATCTGTTCCAATACTTTTCACCCCTAAAAATGTGGTGTTCTGTTACAAATAATGCTATCTTCTAAGTTGTATATCAGAAGCTGAAATGCTGATCTCTTGTCTCATATTCATCTTTTGATATCAAACCCAAATGTTCATGGTCTACAGAAAAAAAGGAACTGGCCTCACCATCCCAACACTTTTGGAGGGGAGTGTATCCCTGAATTCAAGGAGAAACAGCATCTTTATCTCCAGCCTAAGAGTGCATCTGCTGAGAAGGTGTGGCTTCTCTTCTTCTCATTTCATACCAGAATCCTAAAGGGGTCCTAACTGTAGAGATGGCGTAAATTACATTTTGTTGCTCCAGAGAAAAATAAACTCTCTTGTAAAAAGTAAAAAACAGGCATGCAAAAAAAAAACATATTACCTAGTATAGAGGCGCACCAACAACACTGAACAGACTTCTGTTGTTGCTTCAGGTACCATCAATGAACCTTTCTATGTAATGTGCTGATGTTACAGCAGAATATTTGACTTGGAAATCGCAAGGATGGTGCTGGTCATCACTGGGACTGTGCAATCAGTCCTTATTTCATCATTTACCTACAGTAAATAAGAATTTGCAATGAACATATTGTAAAAGTCTGAATTTATTGCAACAAATCAGAGAAGTTAAATCATGTTTGAACTAGCAGTCCTTACTCAACATGAGTATACATATTACCAGTGAGATGGAGGCCAGAGGATAAATGTTAATGATGAGTATAAATGTTTTAATGCAGTCAAGGTGAAGCTCAAGCTAGCTATATAGTACCTTTGGATGCACAGTAATTTATGAGGAAAAAAAAATCTGGAATTAATTTCATTTGTTGCAAAACAGATGTGTAAATCATGAAGAAGAGCAGATATATTTAAAAAACAAAGAAATAAATATTTGTCCATTCATCACACCACATATCCCATAAAGACAGTCATGACAATTCACATTTTTACCATATCATGCAAGGCTCTCTGATACCTTTATTGTTTATTGATACTATAGTTTTGAAAATAACACTAATGTATAAACAAAAATTATGCTGACCGTTTTCATCACGCTCAAACTTCTCTATGATTTTGTGTGCGTCGTCTGCTGTGACCTCCTCTCTCTGCTCCTTCATCAGAAAGTCCACCAGGTTCTCAGGACTCATGAGGCCATCGGCTTCAGCGTACTCTTCATAGATCTCTTTGACATCGGCCCGTTGGGTCAGCAGGTTGTAGAAATGTTCAATCTCTTCATTATCCAGGTACCCAGATACAACCGTGTCACATTCCTGTTTGGGAGAAATACAACATGTAGTGTAAATACAATTACACAATTGTTGAGGTTGAAGGAAAAACATCACTCTCAGTACTGTTACTTTTTTACTGAGGATATATACACACGATACTATTGACAGATGATTAAAAAGCTCTGGGCACATCATCACCTTGAAGAGTTCCTCTGCATACTCGTCATCAACATTGACATTGATCATTCGTAAGAAGCTTTTGACCTCTTTCAAACTCAGCTGATTGTCGTTATTCTTGTCTGCTTTCTGCAGGCAGCTGATGATCCAACTGGAAGGTTTCTGATGTAAGGAGCACACACCAAACAGTGCCCAGACTGGGAATAGATCCCTGACCAGTGTGTTCAGGATTATATCTTCTATACATGGGTGCCCTAAGACAGCGTTTTAAATAGATGTAAATGGGCAGGAAATGGGAAAAGCTAAGTGTTCTAGATACAAAAGATAGGATTCAATTTATTTTGTTATATTTTGACATTTTACAACATATAAATGATTAATTGTCAGAGTATGAATTAACTGTATTCATATAGTACATATAGTTATCAGGGGTGGAAAACAACTAATAACATTAACTCAAATTACTGTAACTGTGTAGTTTTTGGGTACTTGTACTTTTAAGAGTACTTTTTGAAAGCAGTTTTAGCACATAGTGAAAGAATTAATCCAGATCATAACCCATAACAGCTTGTTACTTTTGAATATTGTTGTTTTTGATGAGACATTTGCACCATGGGGGAGGTTATTGTCTGAGTTAAGAGTTCCTGCCTGTGACTTAAGGTGTTCCCAAGGGATGCATAGTCACCATTCTCAGTCAGAATGCCTTGCTTTGCTATGAGGTTGACTCTCTGCTTTATTTTGGCCAGGGGAGACCCACCTTGCCTCAGATTTTCTAGAGATACTGCAGCTCTGTCATATTGCAAAATATCTTTCAAAAGTGTAGCTTAACTATATGTAGCGTGTACCAATATAAACACTTTTAAAGCGTGGACTTTAACTCTATAATAGTTTAATTGATACTGCTGTGAATTTAACTTTATTATGAGGCGTGACTGTACCTGAAACAACCTGGTTGGAGATCTATTCTCTTGTTCTTGCCAATAAGGAAAGATCATATTTTAGCTACTGTACAACTCCTCAGAAGCTACTCAATATTTAAAGTGAACTATAAATTAAATACTTTTGACCTTTCCTTGAGTATATGTGCAGACCAGGACTTTTACTTTAACGTAAGTAAGTTTTAACCAGAGTAACTGTACTTTGACTGGAGTACAATAGTCATGCACTTTTTCCACCTCTGATAGTTACTTTTGGGCTTTTATGCCATTATCCAGACAGGAAAATATTAGGTATGCTATTCAATTACAAATTCAACTGGGCCAAATTTTTAAATCAAGAAATGTAGCCGGGCCAGACATGTTTGGCACCCAGTAAGCAGCTGCTAATGTCAAATTTCGAAACAGTACAGATCAATTTGATGAAAAATATTCACTTTTATTCTTAGTCTCCAGCCTTTTAAATTTGGCGTTCCGTGAGGGTGGTTTGTCGCAAGCTTTGCGATGCATTAGCCAAAGTGCTAGCAGAATCCCTGACGAACATATGCTTCGTGTTAATGTAGTATTTTAGGGTGGAAGTGCTTTCAATGAAAAGAAAACTCCTTCCTACAGAATGTGCATGCGCTGTGCCTGCGCCGCGCCAACGGGGTGTGTCCAGGGCATTTTGCAATTTTCGTGCATGGCGCAGTCCGGCGCAGCATGGCGCACACATGCCTCCGTCCCTCCCACCGGCGCAAGTGGCAAAGAGGGAGGAGAGAAGGCGTGAGTGGGTTTAACACAGCTGAGTGTAATCTTCACCAATTAGATGAACGCCTCTCCTTGCCTTTAAATGTGCTGCGGGCAAGGCGCAGTGCCAATTTCACCTGGCCACCACCATGGACGAAGACGGCAGCAGCAGCTCCAGGTGGCCAAACTTCTCCCAGGAGGAAACTGATGTGCTGGTCCGGGAGGTCCAAGCTCGCAGTAACAGAATATATGGTAATGCTAACAGACCTCCACTGGCTGATGATGCAAAAACTGCCTGGTGGGAAGTTACTAATATTGTCAATCAAATTTGCCCAGATATTCTGAGAACCGCTGCCCAATGTAAAAAACGGTTCAATGATGTAAGGAGAAGGGCCAAAAAAAAGCTGTCAGAGCAAAGAAGGCACACAGTGGCCACCGGGCTGTGCATCAGAGGCCACGATGTGCGTCACCGTGTGGACCACCTTGCGGGACAGATGTAATCTGTTCCTGTGTCATGAATAGGAGTACAAAATTAAGTGACAATTACATTAAACACAGCAGCAGGCTAATCCAGGCATCATGCTTGTGATCCACCTGCATTCCTGCTCTTTCATCGCCAAATAGGAGAACCTTTGGTGATATATCCTCTCCCGGTATCTCCTCCTCATCCTCCTTGCAATAATGTACTCCATCTTTTTAGATCATGTTAAGAATAAAGATTAAAACAGAGAAATATGGGCAATCACAGGTAAATCCTTAAGACACCGACTGACTTACATTTATTCAGCGAGCGTCTCTCTCTTTTTTCTTTTCTTTTGAATTTCATGAGATGAGAGAAGCTGAATATATACTCCGTATCGGATGCCGTGGCTGTTTGTGGTTGGCTGAGAGATGTGAACTCGTTAGTTTTTATCACTCCCAGCTACCATCAGGTTGAGTTTCAGTTACGCGTGACAAACATCTTTGATCTGACATCAGATGTGACGGGACAATTTATATAGATACAAATGTATATGCTGCTTCAGACGGTTACATTAAATAGTGGTTGCTGTGATTGCTTATTGCATTGAAATGTGCCTGACACTCTGGAAACCTGCGTGTGAGGTTTTGGTGACATCTGCGCACTGCGCGCCTGTCAGCCAAATTACCAATACACCGGGCGCGCTTCGCCTGCCCCTAGAATAGACCAGTTTGGAGCTGGCGGGCTTTCAGTGCACCTTCCGCGCAGTGTTTTGGCACGAAACTGTCACTGCGCCAAGCTGAATCTGTCGACGCCTCCCCTGGTGCGCCGCCACACCCATCTCGGTGCAGCCCGGTCTACCAAATTGCCAAATTGGCTGCGCACGGATGAAATTACCACTGCGCGGGGTGCGCCACTCTCCGCCACCCTGCGCTGCACCACAAAATTAGAGCTCTTTATGTCGGTCGACTGTTCTGTCTTGTTTTTATTTTTTTACTCAAATTTCCCATCGAGAGGGCCAATGTGCTGTTTAGCGTCTTCCATATCGAGTTGGTTGGTCACTACCAGATCAACAGCCCATTTGTGCATTCGCAGCGGCATGCTGACGGTAACCCTACTTGGACAAACTGCCTGAAATGCATTGCCAGAGACGTTACAGGGATTTTGAGTCAATCTGCACTGTAGATAGGTTAATTGTGTTAAAATTTTTTTTTATCAGATTAATCATGATGATGCATTAATCCGCATTAAAGCGTTAATTTTGACTGCCCTAATATATATATAAACTTAAAACAAAAAGTAAGGCAATTTGTGTTTGGTACATTATTTCTTTGTTGTAACAATGCTTCTTGGTTATAAATCTTATACCGCTGGAAAGCCTGTTTATTACCCTTTAAAATGATGATGATGATGATATTAAGTGAAATCATGTTAAAGAACTTAATAAACAGTTTATATGATGGTCTTTTGGTAAGAAAACCTGTAAAGAGCCATTTCCTTAGGGTTTATCAATGAAAAAATTAAATGGATGTTGGTTTTTGGCGATGATATGGCAATATAACTTTTTTGTTAGGGTTTTAGGGGGGCTCAGCTTGTCCTTGAAACGAGTAGGAGGCTCCAAGGAAAAATGGTTGGGAACCACTGTCCTAAACCACATTAAGGATATTGATCCATCCTCTGATCCTGGCTCAGATTGTTTATGCTCTTCAACATTTTCTCCAGACTGTCAACCCACTGCCTGGCTTCCTCCTCAGAGTTGGCAATCAGGTCCAGGTTCTTGCGGCGGCCTTTGAACATGATGGAGAAGCAGCGCCCCTCATCCTGCTCCTCTGTGTTCGTCCTCAGACCCTCCGACTGACGACCCAGCCGCACTGCCGAAATGTCATCAATGGAAACTGAAGACAGGGAAAGAGTTGCAAATGTTACTTTATACTTCTATAATCTATCATATCATTTGATAAAGGACTGAGCAGGAAATAAAGCTTGGTCTGCTGAAGCAAAAGAATTTTGCAACTAATTTTGGTATCTTTAGTCGTCACAGACATGCCCACTTTGTAAACACCAGCCTGCTGTTTGCAGTTCACTGAAGTTGCACTAAAAGTTTTTGTACAGTGAAACAGATCTTTTCACTTTTTCAAACATCTAAAATGTTTAGGTAAACTTAGAAGTAGCTGATACTCCAATATTAGGAATGACTGTGAGTCTTTAGACACCATAAAAATTCCTATTAAATATAATTTATTTACATATATTATTGTCCATTTGCATTTCTTTGTTTGTCCTTCATATGACATAATTGGCAAATTCCTGTTCTGCCTGATTTGTAAGTTAACTTAACATGGTCTATCAAAAGTAAGCAAACACAAGTTTTCAGTTAAAAATATGTGTCGAACAGGATTAGTCATTTTTTAAAAATTAATACGGATGTTGCAGTGCAAAATCCCCACATATAGTGGCCAAAAAGACATTATACCTTGGGTATCAGACAGTGACTGACAAAGTTTTATGATTTACAAACACAAACTGAATGTTAAGTCAGAATTAAGTTATGTTATGAAGAGATATGAAATTTACATCCCTCACAACACCAGGCAGATGTGTGCAGAAGTTTTGGGATCTCACACACAGGTGTGTTGCTGGGATAGTACTCACAGGTATCCTTTTTCCTGAAGGTTTTCTTTGACCCATGCCACATGGTTTTGCAGTCATCCTGCAGTTTGAAGTAGCGGGTCTTCTTCCAGGATGAGGAGCGGACCTTCAAAAGGGCTCCCCCCTCCAGGAGGAAGTGGAGGGCCTTATCACCCTCCAAGCCTGGGAAACAGAGGAGCACAGTAAAAAGATTGAATTTCAAAACATTTTCTTAATACACTAATCATATCAGAAAATTTGACAAAGGAAAAAGTTACACAGTCACAAAGCTTTACACTCAAAGTTTCAAATCAAGCTGAGTCGTACTGACTACAAACACATCCGTCCTGATCTTTTGGCAACATCTGTTGCAAAACAATGAAATAAAAGCATTTCAGTCTACCTAGGATCTCTGAGTTCATTTGTATCGTCTCCTGGCTTTGGGCGCTTAATTCCTCAATTCTGCTGACATCATATTGTCTAAACATGCAATTCATGGTGCCCCGAAGCAACGCCAATCTACCGCAGTGCTCACAGCAGACTGTTGCCCTGGCGTCTGTGACTCATAGTCAAGACAGGTCATGGTGTATAAGGGCGTGAACATCTCTATAAGTTCACCTCCCTGCCAACTGACTGACAAACAAGTGAAGGTGGAACAAACTTTTGCTAACCTACTCTATTTGTGCTATGTGATACTGTAGCATTTCTCCAGATATTTCTGGGATATTTCAGGTGCTGGAATAATCTGAAAAAGATGACTATTGTTCACAAGTAAAAGCACAGTTACTTTGCTTAAAATTTACTTAAGTAGAATCAGACCTGCCCACAGAATTGGCTGGTCCCCTGGGCCCTCCTCAGTTGTAATTTATTTATATCAATGCATTTTGGCTGGATGAGTTGCATTTGCTAATAGTTAGGTTACTTCATTTTGGAGCCGGAAAGTGTGTCGAGCTATTATTGGTTTTGATGTTCAAATTATTTATTGCTATGTGTTTTCACTCTCAACCAATTTTTGCCCATTGTAATTAAGTTTGATACTTTTAACCTATTTTTGCTACTTTCCAACCCTTTTCACTACTTTAGATACCCATTTCTACCACTTTTGCACGTTGTTGCCTCTGTAACCCAATGTTGTGACTTTTAACAAGTTTTTGTCACTTTTAACTGCTTCCTAACATGTTTTACAATCCATTTTTGCTCCTTTTAGTCTTACCTAGCCCATTTTTGCCACTGCTATCCATTTTTGTGACTTTAAATCCATTTTGCCACTTTTTGCTTATTCCTGCCCATTTTTGCCCTTCTTAGCCTTTCTTGGCCCAACTTTGCCACTGTTATCCAATTTTTGTTTATTTATAGCTACTTTTTGACCATTTTTCACCAAGTATAACTAACTTTTTTCACTTTTAGTTGCATGTCACCATTTTTCCCACCCATTTAGGCTCCTTTCAGCCTTTCTTAGCCCAGTATTGCCACTGTTATCCATTTCTGTGTCTTTTTTGTCACTCTATCCAACTTTCGCACATTTTTTTTTTTTTTACAGATTTTCACCATCCTTTCCTACCCATTCACTTCACCCATTTTATCACTGTTATCCATTTTGTGTCTCTTTCAACCCATTTTGCTAATTTTAATCCAATTTTCCAGCCTGTTATCATATTTCACAAATTTTCCATCTAAATTTTTGCCAGTCTTAACCAATTTTTGACCATTTTCTGCTTTCCCCCCCCTCAATTCTTAAATATTTTTTTCCCCTTAAAGTCATCTCAGTTCCCATTACTCTATTCTCTGGCATCCTGTCGTTTGTGCACATCATGGATTTGCTATGTATTCTGACATTACATTTGAAATTGTATGGTTCAATGCACTCATCTACATTATTAACATTACCAAAAAAAGGTTTCTGAATTTTAAGAAAAAAGGTTTGTATTTTGAAAAAGGTTGTATTGTACGTGTAAATAAAGTAAGTTCATTTATTTGTTGCTTTGATAAGAAAGGTTATAATTCAGGTAAAATATAAAATATAGTCATCACAGATTAACTTTAGAATGGACTATGATTTTCTTGAGGGTTTTGGAGAGTTTAGCCAACAATAAATCCTAAGTGAGATGTAGAATATGAAATAATATTAATAGTAATCAAAAAAAAAAAAAAAACTTTAGAAAGAAAGACTGCTAAAAAATAGCGTCTTCTTCCTGACACCTGTAGTGCGTTTCCGGTTTCCGCTGAAGTTGGCAAAAAAAAAAAAAATGCGTCATCGATGTTTGTTAGAACTGAGCTTACCTTACTGCATCCCATCTGTATTCTACCTGCTTTGACAGAGAGCTGTTTTGCGGGGTCCGCAAACTCGGGGGGAAATATCCCGAACTGTCCATAGTAGAGGCCTATGACGACGATAATGAGTCGCCTAAAATAGTTATCTTTTAGTTGTGGATAACGAAGTCAACACATATCCGTACTTGCTAGTAAGTTAGCACAGGAGTTTTAACCGTTATCAGGCAAACGGTCATTTAGCTAACACCAACGTCTTTCATCTCTCAGGTGGGCGGTTACCACAGTGGACACCTCTAGAATAAGTTGTGAAAATTGTACTTCAGAGTGCTCGGTAAGTACCATCAGTTGTTTTTGCTGTAATAAATGAACATTTTGTTTATTTTGACAGTCTGTTTATAATTTATTTTGAAGGAGTTATCAGTTTGTTATTAATTCATTTATGGTAGAGACTGTATCAGTTAATATGCAAACAGGTGTTAACAATCAAACTAATCAAGGTGGATATAGGCCTGTAGTTGTTTTAAGTCCTGGGTTCCAGTGTTGTGTATGGTGCAAAGTTATAGTAGTTTGGGATTTTTGATGAGGTGTTCTTTTTTTTTTTTTTTTTCAAATTTCGCTTCTGTTTTCAATTTCAGTTTAGTTTTAATTAGTTTTTACCGCTTTTTGTTAGACTAGTCTAATTTTTGTATCAAGCTATTAGTAGTTTTAGCGTTAGTTTTTCCAGGTACTTGTCAGGGTTGAGACTCAAAAAGGCCTGAAAAAGAAAACATACATTTTTAAAAGCAAATGCAAATGGGCTGCCCTTTACTTTTCATTTATTTAGCTTATTCAAAGTTGATATTTGAATACAACTCTAGACATAAGAAATACCATTGAATGAAGTCTTCTCCAATCAAAAATGGTGATTTACACGCTAAGTCTTGGGTTTACATGTCAATCAGTATGCTGCAGTTAAAGACTAGGCTAAATTTTAGGGGGTATTCTTGTCTCTAATTTTATTTTAATTCATTTTAGTTTGTTTTGTAAGGACAACATACAGTTCAATCAGGAGAGACTTAGAAACTGGTCAGAAGATAATCAGAGGCTCTTTGATGCTTGAACTCTACAGAGACATAATGTGATTGAAGGATGTCTGCCAAGCGGCAGTCTCCAGTCCTGAAAAATGAAGCCAATGCGGAAGTGCAAAAAATTGCTATACCACGAGTGTCCACTTGAGGCTGACTGCAGAACACTGGAAGTCCTGTCTCGACACATGTTAAACAGCCAGTTTTGACACTAGAAATAACTGGTTTATAGCCTGGTTAAAAACACCAAACATGTCTCATTAGCTAGTGTCTTATTGTGCTCCCACTGTACGGGGGGTGAATTTTTTTGTACCACGATTGATGGATTATATTGATGATGAAAGCTGATTGGCACGTCTCGTTTGATTGACAGATAGCTCAGCAGGCAGAGGCTCCATTTCTGTCAACCAGAATGCTAGCTAGCAGGCTGACAGGAGGTCGCGCTTAGTGGGCAGGCTATTAGGTTGATCCAAAGGAGTGGCTTCAAGAGCTGTTTGAGTCCGCCTATTGTAAGTAGACGACTGATGTCACACAGGGTTTGTCCGATTCTTTCTACAGTCTATGGTATCTGCCCTGAGCAGCAGCAAGATCTATCCCATCGTGGAGTCCATACACTTGTGGTGGTGGTGGTTCATGATGCCATCTGAGGCTGATTAGATGAATGTTGATGGGCCTGCAGACTTGGCAGTGATAGGGAGGTGCCATGAATAAACTGGTGGAGGAGAAAGCCACATTTAAAAGGGGCAGTGGTGATATGATAGGCTAACAGTGAAGGAAGATGAGCAGTGCTATCGGATAGGTGTGACCAGGTGATGAGAACAGCTGGTAATGTTGGACTATGATAATAAACAACCTAGTTGGAGGGACTTATTGTGTTGTTGTTATTGTACATTAAAGACAGATCATATTTCACAGTACAAGCCCCTCCAGTATCAAAAGTAGCTTCTCAGTACTTTGGTTAAACTTCAACTTACTTCCTTTTTCCTTGAGTGGATTTATAGACCAGTACTTTTACTTCTGCTGAAGTAAACTGCAAACAAAGTAACTGTACTTGTACTTGAGTACAATAGTTGTCTTTTTAGGTCTTTATGAATACTAGGGATGTAAATTACCAGTTTCATCTCGATATGATACAATATCGATTCTCAGAACAACGATTCAATATTTGCCAATGTCACAAAGTCTGCCACGATTCGATTTAGATTTGATTCAATTTAGAGGCCTGCGATCGATATCAGACGATATTGTGAACCCATTTACCACAATCTGTTACTTTTCACATAAAGGGAAAAAAAACCACAATATTGATACTATTTTGGCTGCCAGCCATTACCTGCTATCTGCGCCTAGCGGTGTTGTGACTAGTGGATGGGTGGAAACTGTCATAACCAAGCATGTGGGGGAACTTTTAAAATAAAAGCATAAGGTAAAAATGGTGATTAGTAACCATGTTTATACTTTCAATCGATTTGACTGAATCATTGCTCAAACAATCGATAAGCTATATCAATCCAGATCGATGAATCGTTACACCCCTAATGAATACAAGTGTTGCTTCTGCAAAGTAGACTTGTAGCTCACATTAAGTGACGCCTACATGAAGCCTAATGTGAGTGTTTTCAGAAATTAGCCATGCCTATAACGAAAAATTTGATTGATTTGATGCAAAAATGATTAACCCGTAAATAGCATGATTGTTTTGTTCTTGAGCTGTGAATTGATTATTGTTTCTGATTTACCATAAATGTTATAATTATTTTTCTTTTTGTAACACTTATTCATGTGATCTCTCAACATGAGTTTTTTTTGCACTTGGTGATTCTCATAATGAGCTGTCCAAATGATTTTATAATGACAGAAATACTAAATGTTCAGTTGTGTGGGATCGTGCTTTGATAGATGTTTTTGAGACCACTTCAGAATAAGAGATAAACTTGAAACGTCTATTTTTTCTAAAGTAAGAAACTAGATTGAAACCCTCCAGTCAGTCTCTGTCCACCTCTGGCCCAGCAATGTATTCAGTTTAGAGGAGATGCAGCTCATCCACAGAGGGATCCAGGGCCACCAGTGCATGCTAATAGGGCAGCTCCCTGGACCTGCACTCTCTCATCACACAACCTTTCTGCACAACTCACTGCTGATGTGTATTTTAGACACTGCTGCAGCCCGCTCTCCTCTTTCTTGCTGCCTTGCGCGCTCACCTTCCTGTTTCTGTCTTACTATATTTCTGAGACTCACATGTATGTGGATGTATGAGTGCACCCACACATATACACAAACATGCAGATACACAGCAGGAGTGGGGCCCGCAGCTCCTGGGTGTTTTGCGGGTTGGATTCACACCAATGCTTTCTCTGACTGCACTATTGTTATTTAAATGTGGGAGGGCGATCAGCAGCAAGCATTAATGGCATCCTCAGCACTGTGGATGAAGCACCAGACACACACACCTACTCACAAAAAACATACACTCATAGACATCCACACTTGCACGTGTGGACACACACTTTTACGCACAGCCTTGTGGATGCACCTTGAGGGCCATATGAATAACAAATACCTCTGCCATCTGCAATACCACAGAGTATTTTCAACCATTTCGGCACATTAGTCAGCAGTCCTTTGACTTGGGCTCTGCACGCACGGCTTGGTGCATTAGCAATGCCCTCCTGCGCTGCGATACACCGCATTTAAGGGTGCAGTGTGGAGAGAAGTTTGTTTTCTAAGATTAAAGTTTACGTCGCTGATCTGACCTTGTCCTCCTGAGTTTGATGTAGTGGGAGGTGCTTGAGTTGTTTGCTCCGGCGATGTTTTGTTCTGTCAAGGCCAATCAGAGCGAAGCTTGAATACCTGTGCTGATGGTATCGTTTTAAACTGGTGAAGAGCTCCCCCACCCTCTCGACACTAGCAGAGTAAATGGGATTAGACAGGCACCCCTGGCCATTAACACTTGATCCTTACCTGCTTTCCTCCTACAGAGAAAGAGTTGGACATGTTACCTTTGGAGCCACATGATATCAACTTACTCATCTGCTTATAGTTACTTAGAGTAAAGTATTTATCAGACTACAGTTAAGGTGTTCTTTGTCATTTTTCTTGGGCTGTTGAAGCCAACTAAGGGCAGTGAAGTTAGGATTTCTTAAAACTGCCAGGTAAAGCACTTGCTGTGGAATGTAATCATTAGAAAGGGTGTTTAACAATTTGTTTCACTGAGGCTATCTCCTAAAGCATTCTAAAAGTTGCCTTTATCTGTTAATTTTGGCATCGCAAAAACAGAAAAAAATGAACTGTGATTAAAAAAAATGATATACTTTTTTTTCCATCTTTCTAATCCCAGCAAAAGGGCATTAATCTCCTTTCTTTGTAGTAGCCTTGATACCAGATTTTTTAACTGTGATACATACTTAAAATCAATGAAATATTGAAATATCGCACTAACAACAATAGACGTCCTGGGCCACCAATATTCTTTTTCTAATTATAGAGAAAAACAGTGCATAGAGTTGAAAACGGGAATGAGGGAGCGGGGACTGACGTGCTGAAGGAGCCCCAGGCCAGTCGTAAACCCAGGCTGCCCGCATACATGGGACATGACCTAAGTGCCAGGCCATCTGCACCCGAAAGTAATTTCTTTTCAGTAACCAAATACTTTAGTCACACTGCACACTGTATATAAATTGCACCAATATGTAGGCAGTGTTTTAATCCCTAAATGTGTCCTATTCTCTTGTGCAATTTACACAGTGTGAAGGAGATTGCTTACAACTTTTTAATGGATTAATTCTTCACTTACGCACCTGTTTAATGAAGTAGCCTATTTGTTTCCTATGGCTATGAATCACTGACATTACTGAGACTGTGTTGTTTAAAAACATGATATAGAAAATAAAGCAGTGAGGGGAGATGTTGATGGCTCATCCTCACAGTCAGACACAAAACTAGAGCAAGGTAGGCATGGGTACCGAATTTGGTACTTTTGTAGGTACCAACGAGTACCGATTCATGTAAAATCAAACAGTACCATGTTTCGGTACCTAAACACATCCATGACTGCAAGAGAGTGGAAGAATAGTCAATTTCCATGCTGGACATGAATGCAGCGTTGCATGCATGAGAGTAATAATGTCGGTAGCAGCTCACTGAATCAACAAAACAAGCATGGCTGATAGGAAGAGAGATAGGAGAGTTCAAGGTTTACCATGGCAAAACTTCTAACCTGAGGAAGCAGTGGAATAATTGATGATTCAGATCGGCCCCGGCTGTTTCCTGCTCGTTCGCCGCCCTCTCTCTTGTACCGAATCCTCGCTTTGAACACCGTGATTTGCCCATTTATCATGTGGATAACAACCATGAAAATACACTTGATAAAGTTATACGTTTGTTCACTCAGTCACCTTAGAGACACTAGATTAAGGCATGGTATGGACTGACTAGTGTGAGTGCGTCCAAAAAATGCTCTGCACCTCTCCAACTTGGCACAGCTGATGCTGTAAGAAGCTCTCTGTCAGGATGGATGGATTAAGGGTGATTTTGAAGGAATGACAGAGCCACGGGCTCGTCCTATTTTCATCGCAGAATGAAACAATTTGCCACTTTCTATTAATTTTTGCAGTAAATACAAATAGAATGTAACAAATCCTGTGTGCACGTTTCGGGTGTGTGACGTTTAATAGTACTAAGGCTCCGATATGCTCCTGCATGGACAGTCACATGATTGATTGATGAGTGAGGAGCAGACTCTGCTCTTACCAGGGAAAGATGACATCTTAGTTTGTTGGAAAAAGAACTACATAAGGAAAGAAGATGTTCAGTACACATAGTTGATGGTCGACGAAGTAGTTTGTTTACTTTCAGTGTTTCCCCTACCATTCTATTGGGAGGGTGCCCTGCCCAGCCAACGGCACCCCTCTCCCCCCTTGAACGTCGACTGTATTTTATTTAATTGTTTTTTATATATAGCGCCAGATCACAACAGAAGCAATTTAAAGATAACTTTCCTATGGAGCAGGTTTTACTTGGTCCTTTTATTAAACAAACTAAATAGCCCAAAGTTATTTATCCTGTTTAAATTAATGTATTTAATTTCTAAGTCCTGGTTTTCTGCCCGTGCCCTCTGACTACATGAGCAGAGCTGAGCAAACTGCTCACTGAGCAGAGAGCCCCGCCCCCTCCTCTCTGTGTCAGAGCTGCCGTCACGTGTGTGAGGGTATGCTTTGACTCAGCATCATGAGAGACTTTTCCAATGCAAGTGATTTACCCTCTAAAGTTGTGTATGAACCGATGTCTCGCTTGTTTTACGTCAGCGATAGTTACATGAGCGCTGAATTTCGGCGCGAGATTGCAGCAATTGCGCACAATTTATTAAATTCTCGCAACAAGTCTGACACTTGTAATGCAGTAAAATCCTGCCATCCCTGGTATACAATGCTGGAAACTGTCAAACCGGTGGGAAACGTGGTCAGAATCAGCAGCAATGGGTTCATGTCCGCACCAGCTACCTCCTGGTCTTCTCACCACGGCAGGCAGAAATACACACGGCCCCTCACAGGTGTGTGGGGGCAGGTGTGCTGTTAATAACGGAGGGGATCAGTTCCTATACATACTATGACCGAGCGGCCCCTCTGCGGGTCACCTGACAATCATTTTAATATTTTAACATTCAGTCATCAGGGATCAGTAAACTTGTGGATGACCCCTTTTGTCGTTTTATTTTTCCGTGCATATTTCTCATAGCGCCTGGCACTATTGGCGATATTTATGATCGATATTTATGATCGATATTTATGATCGATATTTATGCTCGTAAATAAACCTCATCAACATGCAGATTACCGCAGAATCTTTTCAACCTTTATTAACGTAGGAGTGTTGACAAAAGATCACACAGGCATAGAGACAACAGAAGGAGACAGAGGCATGCGTTTGTGTGAATGATAATATGGAAGAGAGAGAAAATGAGTAGATAAAGTCAGTGGAGAGAAATCAATCATCATTAAGAACATTCACCAAAACACATAATCTAACCTATTAAAAATGTTACATGTTACAACAAATGGTTTCCTAAATAAATTGTTTTGGTTATTAGTTAAATCTTTCAGATGTCAGACTCATTTGCATGTAGGGATGCCTTTTTGAGAAAGGTACCCATCCCTAATGCCAGATGGATTTGTTTAACACATCCTTCTGGAAAACCTCCCTTAGAGTCTATTTGGGAAAGGGCAGAACCTTTGAAAAAACTTGTAAGGTGATTGGATGAACATTCTGTCTTTCAGATCTTTATGGGCCAATCAGAGCAACAAAACACATGACATTGTATCTGCTACTGAGGTGCGCCACTACCAAGGAGTAAACTCCATAGAGAACTGCATAACGCAAACCATGGCGACTGCAGACACGTCAGTACACGACTTCTGTCGTTTTCGAAAAGAAAACAACTCAATGCTGTTCTTTGTTCTTCTTTTAACGAAGAAATGTCATCAAGTTCTGATAAAACTGACGCCATAGCAGCTTGTGGAAGACACTTTTCTATTCCATCAAGACTGTGTCCGGGTGCACAAAGCAAGGATTATAAAGACATGGTTTGAAGAGTTTGATGTGGAAGAACCTGACTGGCCATTTAGAGCTCTGACCTCAACCCCATTGAGCACCTTTGGGATGAACTGGAGCGAGGATTGCGAGCCAGGTCGGGACTTTTGGGAAAATGCGTGCTGAAAAGCATTAAGCATAGGCGGAGTACTTATCAACTCTAATCAAATTTAAAGCTTCTTAGTGTATTCAATCTTGGAAGTAATTGATTTCAGTGCAGATTTTAAAGATGAAAAAAACCCAACTATCTAAAGAAATACAAAAAACCCCCAAATGGCTGTCCCATTACAAACTGCCAGTTCATTTGTGAGAGTTATGTGCTCGTGAGCTCATGAGCATCATTAAGATGTAGTTATTTGAGACTTTTAGATGTTTCTAAATACCTGCTCGTGTGTTTGAATCCGTGCAGTTGTTGCAAAAGCCAGACTATGCATTTTTGTGTTTTGTGTGTGTTCTAAGGAGTGCATTTGTTTGAGACTTGTGTGTGTGTTGCACAGTGTTGTCAGAAGTGATCCCATTTTCATTACTCACTGACTCAAAGAAGGAGGTGAGGCCCTGGCTTGCAGCAGTGATAAATGCATTACCCCAATAAACCCTGTCTCCACTGAGGTGCTGAATGCTGACACACACACACACACGCACAAATGCAGAAGCACACACAAATGCTCTGAAACAGGGAGAGAAAGGAGGTTCGTGACGGAGAGAAGAGGGATGGATAGATAAAGGGAGTAAAGAGACAATCAGATGGCAAGAGAAAGACAGTGACAGGTAAGAGGAGATGAGAAAAAGGAGATTGAGAGAGAAAAAACAACAGCGATGGGAAGACAGGGAAAAGTGACAGGTGCCTAGGAAAAGAGAGCGACAGGAAGGAAGGGAGACGGAGGAAAAGAGGCAGACAGGCAGTGGGAGGGAGGTGGGAGGAGGTGAGGGGAGCAGAGACAGAAGGTTAGGGGTAGAGGGGTGCTAATGGCTGTATGCAGAACAGGACTTTGGGGCATGCAGGGGGTTGTGGGGGCAAAGGGATGTGTGTGTGTTTGTGTGTGTGGCTGGAGAGAGATATAGATGGAGTGATGCAAGGGAGGAGGGAGATGGGAGGTGAAGGATCAGTGGTGTCCAGCTGGCCTCTTCCTCTGCCCCTCATTAGAGCAGCACAGGTCTGTCGCGAATAGTAATCCGTGAGGAGACGAGGGAGAAGATGTATATGGTGTGTAGAAAGTGTGGGCTTTAAAGAGAGTGGGTATGTCTATGTGCATTTGTAATGTGTTTCTCAGTCTCTAGCAAGCATGCAGCATACACATTATACTTTTGCACGCAATCAGAAAAGGCAGAATTATTGTGTTGGACTGACTAAAACTGTATTTTTAAATACATGTAAATGTGTTTCCCAACTTGACTTGTACTAAGTAGAATTTCTTGAAATCAGACAAACACACCTAGGTAATACAGCTGAAGACTGATTTACTCTAATATGTATACAACTCACCTAAACAAACTGATATGTGGCAGGGGACAACTCAGTCTCAGTCTGTTCATCAGCATGTTTTGCTCTGATATTAAAGAGCAGCCAGGTAGCCAAACGTCACCTGTTTGTGTCATTGCAATTAATTTGTAGCGCAGCAATGAGGTAAAAAACAAAGTTTGATGTTTGTAATAACAGCACTACACAGCGAGTGTGCTCAGCATGTCTGTTGGCCTGTCTGGGACTTTAACACAAGCTGTGAGCTGCAATGGATCAACTTGGTTTGACTGCAGTGATGTGTTTAATATCAGGCTTAAAATATGTGTTTTAAGTCACTGATGACTTGTTTGCTTTAAGCCCATGTTGATTAAAAGAAGCTGGATGTGATGTTGAACAGGGTTAGAGGAGTAGCTTTAAAAACAGTAGCTCCAAACACTCATTGTCACTCTGCAAAGTTATGTCAACGATAAACTAGCTATTTCACTATTAAAGTCCATAGTGTTTTTTTTTTCCTTTTTGCTTGAGTGCTTTTATTATGAATGCCTATGTCATTAAATGTAGTTGGCACAGTTGCAGCTTGACGCCTCAGCAGGAGAGAAATGAAACTTAAAACCCCAGGAGCAGTTACAATGACATGAACACAGAATGACATATAGAATATTTTCTCTGGAATCATATGCTCGGATAAGAGTTGGTGCCATCACAGGCTTTTGTGGTGAAAGAAGGGGAGTTGTTACACCTGAATATGCATTTGAGCATGTAATCTGAATTAATTTTATTATACCACCATGATACAATCACTGTTGAGAGCAACAAAACAAATCACCCAGCCCTACTGTGAAGTCGAGGATAAGCCATGTTGTCTTCTGCCATTAGATATCACCATATAGGGTTAACTGTGTATTTTATTTGTACCAAAAGTAAACTATAGGACATGTACAAAATGTAGGGCTGTAAAATTTGTAATGTTTTCGCAGTACGTGTTTTCACTGTTAGAAGGCAGCTTACAACCAGCAATCGATAACTAACTTCTTAGCAAGGCCAACAGAAAGAAGATCCATAGTGACCAACTACAAGGAGGCCTGTCCCTAAATAGCATGATAGAATCTAAACAACATTTGTCACTAAATCAATTTCCCCCTGAGCTTGTACACAGTGAGGAGGACTGTAGTCCAGTTAAATATCCTAATGAAGCTACTGTACAACCATACCTCAACTTTATTGTTCATACAGATGTACTGAACATTTAAGCACACATTGAATCTATAACTTGACCAAAGTCCTGTTCTTTGATTTGTTTATGTATGTATCAGTGCTTAGTTGGACATTGGTGACCACACTTCCTCTGCACTCTGCTGCTTTGTGTAGGAACAGCAGCATAAACCCAAGACAGGAGCCATTTAATTCATCATGTGACAAGAACAGGGAGAGTAGACCCCAGACCCATGTAAACAGGCAGCTAACTGACAACACAATTTAGTTGTGTTCATGTAGACTCAGGCTGGCTGCAAGCATATACCCTCTGGACAGACACTGGGGAAACAAAAAGACAGAATTTAGGAGATATAATTTTTGCCATCTATTTAGATCATGTCTTTCCTCTTTGTGTGCAGGATAGGTACCATTTGTGTTGTAAATGTTGCTGCAACTAAGAGCAATGAAGAAGTTAAAATCCTTTATTTTCACTTGGAAGAGTTCTGCCACTGTTCTTCTACTGTTGTGCTTCTCTGTTGACCTCACATACTTTCACTGTCCTGCCCTTGACCACAAAAATAACATCTGGTGTGCTTTCACTGCCAGACTGTGAATGCAGTGGTCTTACCCTTTTACAGGGAGTGTCCCTAATAGTTTTTCAAAATACCCAATTTTTCAAGAGCATTGATGTGTTTACAAATCTATTGGTGGAGAAATTAACTCAAATTAGTATCCTGTTTCCATTGATGCAGATGATGCTAAATTTCGCAAATATTGCATTCTTTAGCTTTTGGGAAAATGTATCCTGATGGATACAAGTTAAAAGTATTTGGGCATTATTGTGGTTAATACCAGCTGGATGTGTATATTTATTTTGTCCAAATGTAAAGGAGAGTAAAGAAAAACTAGTTATGTTAATGGTGAGTAACCTTCAGTTCGGGAAAATGTAAGTTTGCTGTAAACTAGCTAGAATAACTTAAAATAAAGGAAACTTATTACGTAATTTTTAAAGCAATACAAACTGAAAGAAATAGCATTTGTTGAGTAGTTAAGTGATTTTAATTTAGATTAACTTGATTTTACTTGTACATGCCACCTGGTATTTATCTTCTGTTAAATTTCCAAAGTTGAACTGAGCTTTGGAAACTTTACTATACTTTCTAAAATTCTGTTTGAATTTAACTCATAAGGATGTTAAATGACTATGATTTTTGTTAGAGCTACATGCTCCTCATCTTCTGCTATTTGCACTCATTGATTTCACATAATTATGATTTACCATTTATTCCACCCAAATGCCACTCTGTGCTGTTAACTTGGGTAACAATGACTGAAGGGTGATACGGGATGGGTTCCTAAAATAAATTTAGCTCACCTATCATGTGATGCTATATTTTTTCCCTACAGGCAGGACCTCGTTAACTGAGTGCGAAAGTGTCTAACAACAAAAATGATTAGAACATGTGATTAAAGAATCTTAACAGTGATGACTGCATAACGGGTAACATAAAAGCCCAGTTAAACAGTTTACTTTGACTTTCAGTCTAAAAGCAAAATGCCCAAGGGCATGCTGGGAACACTTTGTGGATTAAGGAATGATTGAAAAATAGTTTGAGTACAACAATAGGTTTAGATAAGAATACCTTAAGTATTAGGCTAACTATTTATGAAAAACTAAAAATGTGATCTAATAAGTCTGAAATTGCTGCTTTGAATTTCCAAGTTAACACAACTCAATAATTTTAACAAGCTTTCACTGTTCAGTCTTATAGTCTACTTAGTGCACATGTAATTGGATGTATATACGATGAGCAAGATTGTAAAGGTGTGTATTGAGGTGTGTGATGGTGCTTATGTGGACATTTTAATGAATGTTTGGTAAGGGGAAAAATGTGTATTTTTTAACGTGGCTACTCCTTAGTGTGTGTAATTATTCAACATTGTGACTGTATACAACATATATGTGTATTACATGGTGTGAGTAAGTGCATGGATTCGTGTTTGTGCACCTTGGCAGAGGAATATTTAGAATAGGGCCTGTGTACGCAGCTTGTTTTATGAATATACTGTATGGCTGTGCATGTGTGCACTGTAACTCCTAATCACTCTCTATCTCTCCTTCTCTCTCTCTTTCTGCTTTTTTTCTCTCTCCCTTGCCTCCTGGCCCTACACCTCTGGTAATGAGGTGAGGGTTGGTGCGGATCAGAACCCTTAGTGGAGTGGACCGGCCCCGCTCTCAGTCGCAACTACATGCGGGTCAGGCCTCCCTCATTAGCCGCCATCACAGTGACATCACAGGCAAAAGTGCCGGTGTGCAAATTGAAAACAGCAAGTTCACCGAATCAAATCAGAACCTCAGACCTGGAACATTTAGAAGAGGGAGAAAAAAAAGTAAAGCAGTTTTTTTTTTAAGTCTTTTTGGGATTCTTAAGGAATTAGAGGAGTCATGCGTGGTGCGTTTGGGGGGGGTCAGATAGGAAAAACGAGGGGCCGCAAGGGGAGGAGGACAGAATACAATTAAAAAGGAGCAGAGAGTCAAGGGGACTGACCTGGTGATGGGAGAGGAGAGGAGGGGAGAGGGGGCAGTTCTTAGTGCACGTGCATCACATAATGAAAGGTTGAACTTTGTGTGGCCAGGGTGGCATACCAAATCAACTCACCCTGGGAGTATTGAGAGAGAGAGAGAAAGAGAAGAAGGAGAGAAGAGAGAGCGGACTGCATGGTGAGAGAGGGAGGGAGGAGAAATGGAAACAACAGGCGACCTGAACCAAAGAGGCAAAGGCGAAGGAGAGGCTGAGACTTTAACGAGGGACGAGGGAGGTAGAAGGGAACTGAACCTGGGAGGGACAGAGGGAAGCAGCCCGACTCGCTGAATGAGTGTAGAGGAGAAGGCTGGAGAAGGAACGGAGGGAGAGACGGGAGAGAGTGAGAGGCCCCCGCTACGTGGCTGCCACGGGGGCCTGAGTGACAGAAATTAATAATTAGTGACAATGATTGACAGCGCTCCCTCCATCTGCGGCTCTCTGCCGCCTCACAACGCCTGCCTCCGCCAGCGACCGCGGGCACAATGAGCTCCAGAGGGATTGTGGGAGACGCACTTGATTGACAACTGCCTCCTGGAGAGACAAGGGGAGGGTGGAGGGGTGAGCAGGAGCCGAGGAGAAAGGCTATGGTGAAAGAGAGGAGGGTAGGTGTACAAGAGGGAGGGATGGAGGGGAGAGGTGGGTGACAGGGGCAAGGGGGACAGAACATAAAAAGGGGGGTTGGGGGTTTAGTGGTCAGAGATTTTTCCCCCTCCTCAGAATGAGGAAAGATTTGCTCCTATCAGCTCCTCTCAGCCCTCTCCTCCATTACCGTCTGCACTTCTCCATCAGACCTTTGGGCTGCTCATCATGCCATCCCAGCTCCACCAGCTCCACACCAGTCCACCCCAGTGTATAGCACCATTATGCAAAAGTGACAAATTTACCACAGAAGAGAGAAGAGGGATAAATAAAGAGAAGGAAATGAGAAAAGAGAGATGAGCCCTCAGGTTTCTGCGGTGAGGGGGAAATAGCCTGTAAATAGTCATCAGCAGGGAATTTGTCACTCTCTCCTCCCTGTCCTGTCTCTGTTTTCTCTCTTTATCCTGGCCGCACTCATCCACTGCTCCTGCTAACCATCCCAACTGTCTCTCTCTTCAGTGTCAGCAGTGACACCACCCAGTGTCCTAGGTTTGCTAAGCATTTTTCACTCTCTGCAAGTGAAAATGCATCCATGGGGGAGTGAAGTATTGCATGGTGACTTGTGCATAAGCTGAAATCACACACATGTAATCTTTCTTGTTTTATCAGCCTCATATTTCTTTTCTCTCCCTGCCCTCCCATCCTTTTTTCCTCCATTTTACTCCTCTTTGATCCTCTCTTTCCCTCTGGTGTAGCCCTCTCTTCATCCCTTTTCCCTTTCCATGCCAGGCCTGTTTCAGCCCGCCTTGACATGGCCCGGTCTAATGTGCTCCAGTACGGCTTAATCGCTGCACAGGTCTCCAAGGCTTACTGCTACACACTGTAACAAAGTACACTATTTACCTCAGGGCCACACAGAGAATAGGCTTACACAGAGCACAGCGAAATCCAGTGGGGAATCAGTTTCACATCACAACACATTATTGATTTTCCCCCCCAAAACAGACATGTTATTCATTGTTGCCTGAGCCTGGTTTCCTATCTCTGTGTCCCTTACAGAGGTAGGGAGGGAGCTCAGGATTAAGGTCATGCCCTGGAGGTAAACACACTAATGTTTCTTATTATTCCACCAAAACTATCCATTTTACTGGTTAATGGCTATTTGCACTGTTACTGGGTGCATGACCTTTTAGTTTGCACTCTTTTTGTGGTACGTCATGAGGGAAAAAACTTGGATGATTTTATTTTTGACAGTGACAGGGCTAAAACTAAAATATTTCCTTTTCCTTCATGAATCAGTTTATTTGGGCATCAGAAAATAGATAATGTTGCATCTCATATAGCAAGGGACAAGGCTGATCTCCCAATTACTTTTCATTTCAAACCATGAGTATAAAACAAAAGAAAGAGAAATCCATGCAAATCCTTGCATTCATAATGTGTAATCCAGTCTGTTTTGTGGCGTTCTTATGACACTATACACTAAAGGGTGTTTTTTAACCCCTTAAATTGTATCATATTTGATACACAATTTTGTGACACCTCTGTATAATCAACATGATCATTAATTTTCTTAAAAACATTTTGAATGATATCAGATAAATGGTAAAAATGCCCTCCAGTTGATGATTAATTGCCAGAAATGCCTAAAGCATCAAATGTGGTACAAAAAAGACATGAAATTTTATGGCATTTTTTTGTGGGGGATTTCAGTATGTTTAAATAAACATCTCAGTTCCAAAAAAAATGGAATTTTCTGGCTATTGTTTGAGGTATCAGGCTATAGGAAGTTTGGTGTTATTATGAAAAAGCACAATAAAATATATATATCAAGAAGTTTTTTTTTTTCTTTTTTGCCCATTTGAAGCGTTTTTGTCAGCTAAATATACAAGTCATCATGTTAACTGATGACATTTCAGCTGAATGTTTTGGCGGTTGTTGTATTTTGTAACATTATTGAATCACAGAACGTTTTCCTTTATCACTAAATTTGCTTAGTAGATATAAATTGATGAAAAACTAAGGATTAGGGCCCTTCAGGATTTCAACATGTTTAACCATTACAGTGGTCTTTGAAGTAAAACAGATGATCTTCTTATTTTTATTGTCTGTGCCTGTCAGCAGTTGTTGGCTGACTTTTTGGTTATTTTCCCTCGGGGTGAATTTATAAGCATGATGTGCACTTGGGCATATGAACTGTTCCTGAAGTGGGCTACCTTATTTACATGATTTCTGGAAATTTTGAATCTATTCAGAATGTAGGAATTAATATTTGCAAATCTGATGTAAACTGACTTTTTTTTTTTTTCAGCACCTCTGTCTCAGACGGTATGAAAATCTGTAAGTCAGATCCCCACAGCTCTGATTTTACTAACGGATTTAAAGAAAATAAACTTTAATCATGTTTTATTAAGGTTACTTTTTTTTTAAAATTTGGTTTTATTTCAGGGGCTTTCAACATTTGTTGTTAAATGTCCTTGAAGGTCCCTCATCACTTACTTCTTCTCCGTTTATGGTCCAGCTGAGGCGTGTAACTTTGCTGCAACCCTTTACTCCTAACACACACACCAAAGACACACACACTAAACAGACGGCACAGAACACGTAGAGTTGACAGCTGGTAACTGCAGGGCCCAGCAGGTGCAGTGTGTGTGTATGTGTGAGTGTTTGGCCCCAGAGGGCCCCTGACTCATGGCCAGAGAGGCAGGCAGAGGTGTGTGCGTTTCTGTGTGTGTATATATGTATATATGGGGATGTGAGTGGGGGGGTCTGGCTGACTGACTAGCCTGGAGTTGACTTCACTTCAGCTCCAGTGATTGATTGGAATAGGCCTGGACATGAGGCGATGTATTGCCTTTGGTCACTACCTTTGACTACCTTCATTACATCAATACCTCTTTCTTTCCTCTCTCCTCTTTTTGTTTTTATTTGTGTGCTCTTGTGGCCTTTTACTAACTTTGAAGAGTTTACTTTATTATGATAAATCAGCAGGAACTTCACCGAAATATTTCCTCACTGATCTTTTTTATGAAATAGATCATTGCTTCTGAGTTAAATTATTAGCTCAGTGGGAACAAAGTTAAAAAAAAGTTGTGTTATTTTAGTTCACTCTGAAAACTATATCTGCTTCCTTCTCTGTAGTCTCTAAATAGAGACCAGCTTGTTTCTTGGTCAGTTTGCCATTTGATGGAGGTGGCTTGCCATCCTGCCTGCCTCTGGCTATGGTGCCACCTTGAAAGGCGCCGCGGCACACACACCTGGCCCGCCGGCTGCCTCTTTGGTCTGCCTCACCTTTTGTCAGCACCATGTTAATGAAGGCCCTGTCAGTGTCCACCGCTCGCACACTGGGGCGCCTTTTAATGAGTTCGCTATTTGATCGCTATAGACACCAGCATGAACGCTGCTCTTTTTTCATCCCTCACGGACGATGCTCCTTCGCTCTTCTATGTTCACATGAGAGTGTGTGTGTGTGTGTGTGTGTGTGTGTGAGGCTAAGAGGGAGGGAGACAAAAAAGAAGGGGCTGGTCAGCTGATTAGGACTATTTTACTATAAAAGGGGGAGGGTGGTGGTCTTTAAAAAAAGGGAAATAAAAGAAATTATTATTTTTATCCCCCCCTCCCACTGTACCCGAGTGAGTCGTGGCTTTCCCTTTTCAGGGGTAGATGAAAGCAGCTGGGCGCAGGGCTTCCAACAAAAAGTGCCAAGCGATCACAAACAAACCTTCAGATGAATCACATCAAAGGCGCTGCCCCAATTGTTAGCCCTCTCGTATCTGCGGAAAATTGGCTCATTAAGGGCAAAAAATGACATTGTTTACATTAGCCAGGGCCCTGATTAGTGCCAGCCATGTTTGTTGTGTTGCTCTGCTGTCCGCTTACCAACAGACCACTTCAGCTGCCCTGCACAATCGCTCCTTTGAAGGCTTTCTTTCTCTGGGAAAAAAAGGAAATAGAAAGAGTGAGGACAACAACAACAAAAAGAAAGAGAAAACAGAGAGGGGGGAAATACATCCGTAAACAAACACACAATTGCTTTTCCATACTCGTACAAATGGACATGATCGCTGGTCTTTTTCTCTCTCTGCCTCTCTACTCTTCACTGCTCATCTGCTTTTCTCTCTTTAGGACTAATTAGGTTGCTTGTGGAAAATAGAGGCGATAGGAGAGGACAGTCGGTCCAGTGATGAGTCTGTTTGTGCTGTAATTGCACTGATAAAGAGGGCGGTGTTGTTGGCGGCAAAGAAAAGAAAAGAAAGAGCTTGACAATGAAAGGGCCGGGGGCTCTTCTTTGCACCAAGCCTCTTCTCTGTGAAAAGAACACCTTTTGTGGAGGGAGGGTTTTGTAAACTGAAATGATTTCTAATCTGCGGAAAGTGCTATGTGTTTTAGATGGGCTTGCATGTGTCTGTGCTTGTCTGTTTGATCTTCCAGATCTGAGGTGTAAGGGTCCTTCTGGCTTCTCGTCTCCCTCTTGAACTCCATTCTTTACTCTTTCTGCCTCTTTTCCAGTTATTTAAAACACTGTCAGCATTATTACAGTTAATTGAGTTCTAGAAACCTAGAAGCTAGTCTTAGCTATTATCATATCAGTGTTACTAAACCTCTTCATCCTTTTTGTAGACAGAGACATTATATATAGGATTGTCACGACACCAGATGATTAAGCTTTGGTAAAATCAAACAATATTTATACATTTGATGATGCACCAATCCAACTTCTGGGGCTCAGAAACCAATCTCTCACTCTCACACTGGTGTCTTTCCAAACCCTCACGGACAGATAGCTGCATTGGATTTCTAAAGCTGCCAGTTTTGCTCACTTATGTTTTTTCTATAGATCTCCTCTAAATGAAATCCAGTCATTATTTTTTGATCAGTTAGCTTGCAGCCTGTAGCTCTGCACATTGAGGTAAGGTCATAGCTTCAGGTATCCTCAGTGAAACGTATAACATTTACAATCCCTAACTCATCTGACAAATGTTTTCTTATGTTTTTAGAGACCTGGTGAGTGCTTTAAGAAATTATTTATGTGATGACAAAGTGTGCATTGGTTTCAAGTGGGGCTGATGGCTCATGTCATCCTGCCACTACTGTGTTGTTGGATGTAAATGATGTAAATGCTTATGAAGTAACAGTCACTCTTTCCATCTGTTTTTTCTTGCCTCTTTCCCTTCTCTTCTATCTGTGTGTGTGTCAGAACTGCTGTCAGAGGGCTGCATGGTGAGTAATATTTGAAATCTGGGAATGACTAAAGGCTGGCTCAGATAACACAAATTCGGCCAGATTTTGGCACAACTGCAATGGTGCAGCACATTGTCAAAATGTGGGCCTGATTCTGATTTGGGAATGACATTAATGACACATTCTAGATTCCTCATGACCATGATTTGACAAGACTAGCATGTCAGAAATTTTCTTACCTCTTCTAGTTTGACGCCCTGCCCTGACATCCTGTTGACGTGAATCTTGACACTTACCAGCAGGTAGAGATTTTCTCCTTATCTTTGCATCATCATTTACAAGAGTCCCTACTTTTTCTCCCTCTCTCCCCTTTTCTTTGTCCACATTGTCCTCCTCTAGATGTAGCTATAAATGTTTCTTGTTTGTTGATTTCCCTTTTTACAAGCAAAGGACCACTACAATCACATAGACTGTTCTGTTGTAGAGTGATTGTCACTCTTAGACCCCCCCACCACCACCACCAACCTGTAAACTTGCACACAGTCAGAGACAGCGGTGATGTCAGCATACCATGAGAGCTTCACTCATTGTACTCACGGGCTCACTCTTGTAGTGCAGCCAGTTTGTTGGCCAAGACGGGACAATACTTTGTATAGTCTGAAACACAGCATTTGTGAACAACCAAAAAGAATGTGTAGTGTGAGCTGGCCTTGAAAGACACAACTTAGAAAAAACAGAATTGTTGATTTAAAGTTAATTTACTTCACTTATGTGTTTTTTTTTTTAAATGAAAATGGCAATACATTTTGCTGAAAGAAAAAAAATCACAGTGTCAGTTTTTTCAGTATTCTTCAGCGGGAGTTCCAAGTGTTATGCAGCTTTCAAGCCAGCAAGTGTTTATTGTCTATGCAATGCCAATACAGTTTTATATAGCTTTGTCTGCCTTCTTAGTTTGGTTCCTTCTCCTGTTGCTTTTTAAAACATACGCTTTGTAGATACTGCTTGAAGTTGTAGAAGTTGATGTAACGGAAATACTGAAATACCACTGATGACAGTGATGTAGCCGATGTATGTTTTTTCATTGCATACAACTGAGCTTTATAGAGCAGCAGCAAGGATTACCTCCATGGATTGGTGTCATGTATTGGCCCACTGCCACAATAGCTGATCTAACAATTTAAATCAGCGTCAGACCAGTATCAGACTTTAACTTCCCTAATTTTGATACTATAACAACAAAAATAGGATACCTGGCATCCACTGTTGGGTCATTTTGTGTTCTTTTAATTTCCACAAATTGCAGGCAAACTCATGAACAGTGTCTAAATTGCATTGGCATTATTTCTGCACAGGAACATTAAAAAAAATTTTTGTGCAAATTCGACAGTGTGCATGACTTTACAATTTTTGATGGACTCATTCCTCTCTTACTCATCTGTCTTATCAATCAGCAGTAGTTTTGGTTCTATTTTATACTGTCAATCCTTAGAATAAAGAATGTTACCTTTAAAACACATGGTATCTAAAACATATGTAAATGTGAAAGATTTGAAAGATCTGTATTTATCTTTATTATGTATCAAGTCAGTGCTGCATAAAACCTTGGACAACATTCTCCCTCTAAATTACTTCTGATTTAATTTTTATTTTCCTTAAAAAAAAAAGACTGTGCCTATCTTTTGATTCTTTTGGAGACTTTTTGGCAAACTTTAGCCCTAACAAGTTTCTTTAGTGAAACATTTGACCTATCAAAATTCAGGAGGGGACTTTTCATCTATCCCATTGTGAACTGGCACAGAACAAGACAGTGCATGACAAAAGAAGCAAAGAAAAAGAAAAACTTGGGGAGTAAAATGTATAAAGTTATAGGTGAGCAGGTCAAGCTGCATCGCTAACGACGGCGGCCGACCCTGAGCTTGCCCCGCGTTACCCTTCACCTTCCGCCGTTCCCCAGGCCGCCTCACCTTTGCCCTGGGAGAGAAATGGAGTCTGAGGTAGATTGGGGGGAGGGATAGAGAAAAGGGACGGAGAAAACCTCCCCCTCAACATAATGATAACCGCTGAGATCTGGCCACCGTTCCCCATCGGCCCCTGGACGCTGAGCCCGGTGGCCCCCAGGTCAGCTCAGCACATTATACCTCCTCTCTCGTCCTGAACTCTCTGACTCCACATTTACATACCCACCACTTTTTGTCCCATATTCCATCTTTTTTCTGGTGTGCTTCACTTCTTCCATTTTTCCCTCCTACACCTCATTTTCTTCTCTGCCTCTCCCTGAACTCCTCCTTCTCTCCTCTGTCTTTTGCATTTCATCAGTACAGTCCAGGAAGTGTGTATGCATGCCTGAGAGTGTGTGTGTGTGTGAGTAATAATTACCATTTAGAATACTAGCAGCTCTCTGAGGGAGGGAACCCAAGTTTGCCAACAGCGAGGCATTGTGGGAGCTGTTTGGTTTGTGTTTAGGTGCCCTTGGTGTGCTGTGTGGAGGAATCAGAATTTCCTTGACTTTTGACCGCCTTTGTCCCCAGGGGGGAGGCAGGGAGACATAGAAGGGCAAGGACTTACCTCCATGTGCTGTTTTTAAGGACCCATATGGAAAATATAAATTGGTAGCAGCAGGAAAAACTGAAACCATTGGCATTCTGGGCATCGACCATTTGAATTTATGAGGTTGTGTTCTGTCTCTGCCCACTTCTCGATTGGAATATTTAAGAATGTTTCACATGAAGGAAGATGGATTCTGATGTTGTCTGGGCTTGTGTCTGTCATTGTTCTTCATCTGAAGTCACTTGTTAGTCTCACAAAGGGGTCTCATTCTGTTTTTGGCCAGCAAGGATGAGTTAATTCAAGCATCAACAATGTAATTTGTAGATTTAGAGGGTCTGATGAAAAGGCTGTCCAAAAAATTGATGACATCATTTTTGGCTTTTCTTGCAGATGCTCCAAAGATACATGTTAAAAATGAAGGCAACACTGTAACTCTGGTCACTACTGTGATTATTCACAGTAGGCAGAAATGTTCCCATCCACTTGGATCTCTTTCAATTGCTCGCTGTTTCAAAAAGGACCTAACTTTTTAGCTCAAGTGACTGGATGTCAGTCCATCATATATTTGACCAAAGAATGACCTCCACTTTTCTTACTCTTTCAGTAACATTAATGCATATAGATAGTATCCTTAATTTCAGAAGAAAAACACAACAAATATTTGTTAAACTCTGCATCAAAATTGGAATTTTGCCATTTCTCACCCCACTTATCCTGTAACCTCTCAAAATCGAAACCATGTTTCCAATTCTACTACAACTCCATCAATTTATAATTGATAAGTGCACAAAATATGATAAAAACAACACATTCTAATATTAAGACAGATAGATATCTTAGATGTATTTTCAGTGTTTTCTGTGTTGAAGTAAGCTGTAAGTATTCAATAAAATCATAGTCTACCTCGTTACTTTTGCATAATGTCTTCCATCATAAGTCAGTGTCACATCAGTGACATTTAAGATTTCCTGCCTTGTTTAAGAAATGGGCTGAAAGGTGGGGAAATGGGTTTTAAAGGAGCAAATGATGATTAGAAATGGCAAAAATTGGTTTAAATTGTCAAAAAGGGGTTTAAAGTAGCAAAAATTGGTTAAAAACTGCAAATATGGGTGGAAAAGGGGATGCAACTGTTTTTTAAAAGTGGCAGAAATGGCTTGAAACTTGAAAATTGTGTGAAGTGGTAGAAAGAGGCAAAAACAGGCAAAAAACTGCCTGAAAAGTGGCAAATAATTGTGGCAGAAATGAGTGGGAAAAGGGGTTAAAGGGGTTAAAAGTCAATGAATATGCAAGTAATAATAATAGTTTGACACACTTTTCAACTCTAAAATGAAGTTACTGTTAGCCAGGATATTGGCGCCAGTGCTTACATTGATGCTATCAATACATCACAACTGGGGAGAGCTCATTCTCTGGGTTTTTCAGGGGCCCAAGCAAATCTGTTGGCAGGCCTGGGACCAGGTGAAAGAAAACTCGTTTTTGATGACAGATTCAGGGCCTGAAATTCACTTTTTGAACTGGGGGGCATACAAAAAGACTGGAAGCATAGATACACTGATGACCGAATCTTTTTATTAAAAAAAAAAACAAAAACAAAAAACAGGCTGATATATAGTTGATTCCTCTATTTGACCTTTAAAGGCAATCAAAGCCATCAAAAGATAATTGATTATTTTTGTATCTGTATTTAAATGTTTGTCATCTCACTGGATCTAGAAACTTACTACATGCAGAAGTGCCTTAAAGATCAATTTCCAAAGACAAGATTCAAAGTGAGTTATATGATCATCAAAAGTCAGCAACATGTTTAGGATGCTTTTCACTCAGTCTGAGATCACTACTTACAGTATGTAAATACAGGACAAGATGCACCATTTTGTTTGCAGGTGCCACCAAAATTGAGGTTTCTGACAGTAACTTTAACTTTTGGTATCGTTACTCAGTTTGAGTTTAACCTACAACTCCATTTACTCAAGCATCACATTATTTAGTTTTAGAGGTTGTTCCTCATTCTGAATCATGTTTAAGGGTTTGATCACAGATAAACTTGATCTGCTCACCTTCACTTCAACCCCCCAAACACATCTACCACATCTAGCTCGTACTGCCCACTCTCCTCCCTTCTCTCACACCTGTCTGTGAGATCTTTTAACCATTCTAAGCAGTGGTAGGTTTAATAAAATGCTTTATTTACAACTTGTGAAATGTTTCTCAGGGGTCCATGGCCCACTCGATGACAAGCCTCGTTCATGATGTAAAGCAAATCCAAACATTTCAAATGTTTCACCAAAGCTGGGTGCACACAAATGAGTGCAGAAAGAGAAAAAAGAGATTATGGATGACTCTGTCAGTCGTGAAAGGTGATCTAGTGTTAGCAACTACAGCCTACCTGGATAGGCTGTGCACTGGCGGGCTTGCAGCTTTCTTTGAAGGATGCTACATTCACACACAGTAACCTCTGCTCTTACCTGCCATAACAGATGGAGAGAAAGCGAGCTGATGCTTTTATGATCCAAACTTACATGAAGTTGCTCATCTGCTGTGACCTAGTATAATTTCCTTAACTGTGCAGATGTTTATGATATGACATTCAGGGCACTGTAAAAAATAAATGTTGAGTTTTTATGTTATGCAGGATTTTCTCACATAATAGAGCGAGATTTGCCGGGAGTTCAAAATATTGTGTCCAATTCACACAATCCTGCAGCAAAATTCAGGCCCTGAAACTTGAATAAATACAGTTGTGAGGATGAAAAATTTGTTTTATTTTAAAATAGACATAACAGATGGAATCATCACCTTTTTGACTTTTGAACTCAAGCTCCACTCAATATAAATAATAATTAAAAACCCTACCCTTTTTTTTTGATGTGTTGTTTTTTCTTCCGACCAACAGCTAAAGATGTTTTTTTGCCCCTAAAACAACTGTCTTATTCAACAGTTCAATCTGTTTCACTTTGACAACATATGATACCCCCATCCTACTGAGCATCTCTCCTGCCTCAAGGAACCACACTTGACCTGCACAAGGCATTAGTAAGGAAGAGTAGAGCTTGCTGGCTTAATGTGTAGTGTATACTGTGTGTATTTATGTGCGTATGAGTGAGTGCTGTAGAGGCGCTGCAGTGAGTATATGGCTTCACAGGAGCAGGCCTAGTGGGGGACTGCATTAGGAAGGGGTTGTGTCCTGCTCATGGGACACGGGACCAACTGTGACCTTGTGGATAATAACTGCCACCAGGGGTCACAGGCAGCCGCAGAGGGAGGGAGACAGAGAGCGAGTTAGAAAGAGAGGACAAAGCTTCATCACTTCCCCATTCTCTCCATCTCACTCCGAGTGCCCTCCTGCTCATGTCACCACTATCAGTTTAAATGGAGCATTATGCAAAATGGAGATGATTTTGGCTTCAGGGGGTGTGATAGGGAGAATTGCGGGTTAATGTAGGGGGAAAAAGAAAGACAGAAGGATGGGGGTTTGAGAGATAGCAGGAGGTTGTTGGGTTTTGTGGGGCTGGGGGGGTGTAGGAGGGAAAAAGGGGTATAAGAGGGTTAATAAAAGTGACAAGTGAGTGTTTCATTCTATCTAAGCCACCCTCCTGGACAGGTAACACACTTAGAGGTTTTGCTGAGTGAGGGAGTCAGGGTATTGGAGGAAATCGTCACTTCAGTGTCTGTCTCAATATGAGCCAGAGGCGAGACAGGGCCCCAGGGTCCGGCCTTCCCATATAAAAGCCCACCTGAGAGCCAGCACAATAAAGGCCACTCAGCCAGATGCAATATACCACAAAGAGAATTTCAGGAAAAACTCGATTTAGGCTGGAAAGGAATTGAAAGTTATTTGCAAACAGGCGATTTCCTAAAATCATATATCCCAGGTTGACTTAGAGGAGTCATTCATATAAGATTGACTTTTATCTAAGAGCTAAATGGATTTGGTTTTACCTGACTCAAAAGAAAAAGTTATTGGAAAACTCACTTTACCCAGTCTCTTGTCTCTTTCTGTGGAGTGTTAAAGTGAAGTGCAGCGCCAGGTATACCCTTATAGATTTTCCATTTACATCAATTTGAAAGAGAATCAACTCTAAAGATGTTCCTGAATTTCAGACTTCCTTCTGTTTTATTGCGTATTGCCACAAGTCAAATATGTGATTAATGTAAACCCTTTATCTGTGGGTCTAATGAGAATTTTACCTTAGTCATGTGCTCAGCAATCATACATTTCCAAAGCAAAAAGTTCATTCAGTTTCCTTTGTTATTGATGATGTGCCTCACTGGATTGTGTCATGTCCAGTTCAGGATTTCTTTGGTGGTTGGCATCAGGAATGTTTTCTCTGGGATATTTGTTTTTTTCCATTTGAGTATGCTTTTATTAACCTCACAATTATAGGGTTGAGCAATTAATCCAAATGTAGTAGTAATGAGAATATGAGCATTTGCAATGAACACATCAGAAAACCTGTATTTTAAAGAAACATATGAAAATGTATATTTTGTAAGCAGAAAAAGTTTTTCTCACACTTTAAAGTGTCATTGTCCATGCAAAAATGTAGCTTCTTAGGTGTTTATTCCCAAAAGTTTCTCACATACAATTGGTGTTCTGGTGTGCTACAAACTCATGCCTTCCTGGTAAAATAAAAAAAAAAAAAGAAAAAGAAAAACATTCACCTTCCCCAGTGCCCGCCCATCCTATCCTACCTTCACAATATAGAGGTCACCTTGTGCCAAACTAATCGATCTAACAGCAGTATTACCATACACAACAAGTAGGGCTGTATGATTTGGGAAAATAATCTAATTGCGATTTTTTTCCCCCAGTATTGCAATTGCAATTTGATATGCAGTTATTTCTTCAGTTCCTTATATTATGTTTTTTACCAACAAGCACAAGCAATAAATCATTCTATAATTATGACCAACATAATATTAGATAAAACTGGAGCTGAATAATTTTGAAAAATGTCCAATTGTGATGATTTTGACTTATATTGCAAATTGGATTGAAATTGATGTATTGAAGGGAGTTATAATTTTTATGTCATTCTCATATTTAATAGATAAAATGTACAAAAAAGTAGGATTATTGTAGACTATTCAAAAAAGTTGCATGTAGATGATTGCATGATATGTAATGCAAAAAAAGTTTTAAACTGCTATATTGACACACATTTCAGGTTAAAGAAATACTGCAGCAGGCCAAATTGTGATTTAATCTTATTTTCGATTAATTGCCCAGCCCTGGTAACAATGTGGATCAATATTTTTATGTACGTTTTTCTTTTAATGTAACTAACATTCATCCATAAAACACTGATACACTAAACTTAAATTCACTATAATGGTACTTACATAAAAGAACTATTTTGATATGTTTTAGGGTTGAACAATACTTGATTTTTACTGATATCCGATATCCTAATATTTCCAAACTCATTTTAGCCAATACCCATACCCTTACCCACATGTAAACAGTTTTTGTCTGTAAAGTCTCTCCAGTACTGGTATTATTTTTTAACTCTTGCTGTTAAAATGTTTGGGATGCATGATGCTACAACATGATATCACCAAATCCTGGCTAAAAGATCTATCAATACTGGCAGATTAAATATTGACCTATATTGGTGATACATACTGATATATTTCTGAAGTTTTAGGCTGGACCAACAGACCAATGTTAGCTGAAGCCTTTTTCTTTCTTCTTTCTCATCCTTTCCCTGAACTTTAAATTGTGTTTTAAGAACTGAAGTTCTAAGTCTGAACTTCATTTATATATCTGAATCATTATCAATGTTGGCTAAGATGTTTGGCATATTGTACATTATCAAAATCGAATACTATCATCCCTAGAAAGTCTTTTTGTTTTTGAAACAGACATAAAACAGTGCCAGCGACTTTTAATTCTATCATAAAAGATGGATGACAAAAAACACTTTCTTCTCAAATGCAAAAAATAAAAGTTCACACCTAAGAGCAAACTTAAAAGTTTAAGGAATAAGGATGAAAAAAATAAAAATACGAAAAACTTCAGCCAAGTTAGGTCTGCTGGTACTGCTAAAAGTTTTACAAATTTACATTTACTGCCACCAGTATATCGACTGTAAATATTAGCAGAAGCTTCCCTATCTACTGATACCAACTATTGACCTTTTGAACTCATAAGTGCTGGGATATCAGGCTATCATGAGCCTGATATCCCAGATATGATGCTAATGATGTTTTGAGCATCACACCCTGGTATATAATTGAGCTCAAAGGCAAGAGAGTATAGAGTATGTATGTTGACTGAAGTCTTGTCTGGAAATCAACATCCCTTGTTAACACATTAAAATTAATGGATGCAGTATGAAAAAGTCAATGATCTGAGGCATGGTCACTGTTGAAATCAACTTTTATAGAAAATCATTTGAACTCATAGCCAGTGAACTGACATACTTTGTTTTAGCCATGAGGGATCCTCCTGGGGTGTGTTAAATAGTTTCTGTGCATCCCTATCACAGAGGTTAACAATTATTATTTCTCCCTTGAAATGAGGGGCACTGACCCTAATATGAGGCCGCTTAACAGCCATAATAAGATGATAATTGGCCAATGATGATGGTCTTGCCCCCCTCCCACTGCTAAATCTGTCAGTTAATTGTAATAGATTACCTAGTATTGGTTACATTTATCATTTCCAAAAGGAAACAAATGGAAGTGTGTGTGCCTGTGCACTTTGCATGTGTATAAGTGATTATCAGTGGGGGAGGGGCAGCAGAGTCATGAGATAATAATACTTCAAATCATTTCCTCCTTCTCCATCCTGATATTTTCCTTTTACGCTCGATGCCACACTTCCTCATGTGCGCGCTTCACTGATGACTGTCATAATTGCGTGTTCACGGGCCCGATTTCCCCCGAGGGGTTCCCCAAATTAAAAGAAGTCATCCCACTCTTCCCTCATCTCTCTTTCCTCCAGCACCCTGTTTACACACTGGCAAACACACACACACAGTCACACTTTTATCTCTCCCCCCTTGTTTCTCTCTCTTACAGTCCTGCTCGGGGGATGCCATGCTTATTTGAATGGAACTTTCTTGTCTTTTTTCTTTTTCCTTTTCAAGCCGCGTGTCACTAATGAATAAATAAAACACACACAAGCAGTGGATTGACTTTCATGCATGGGTGCACTGGCTTTGATGAGACCCCCCCCCCCACCACCACCACCACCACTACCCTCCTATCTTATAGACAAGCTGCTGAGGACAGTCACTCTCTGCTCTACTGGGCTACTGTTAAACATTTGTTTTGTATGCAGATGATGCAGATTGTGAATTTACAAACCTCTGCAGCTGGGTCATATAGCAGTAAAGAAAAGGAATCAAGGAATCAATCTATGCAGCATTAAAAACAATGATTCTTAGGAAACCTGTATTTTTGGTAAGAGTATGTGATTGGTCGTTACTAAAATAACACGGACAAACAGAGCTCCTTTTCGTTGTTTCAGGTAAATTAGATAAACTGACAGGATTCGAGTTTTGTCTGCATCAAAACAGTGTTAAAATGTTAAAACTTTCAACTTTCAACCACCAAGGAGGTGACCAGGTGGGTTTGTTTGTTTGTTTGTTTGTTTTGGTTTCTTTGTTAGCAACATAACTCAAAACGTTATGGACGGATTTTCATGACATTTTCAGGAAATGTCAGAAATGGCATAAGAAAGAACTGATTAGATTTTGGGACAGATCCTGATCACCGTCTGGATCCAGGAATTTTTTAAGAGATTGTGTACTATTGGGAGATAGGGCTAATGGCAGAGGTCTTCGCTGTTACCACTTTACACAAGGAGATGGCGGTCATGAGTAACTTATTCAAAATTTTGGACTTTATAGACTTTGAAAGACACACGCCCGATTGAGGAGACGAGTTGGAGTGTAACAGAGAGAAAGACAGCGAATTGTAGCGAGAATACTCGTAATGCTGGGAGGAATAGAGGACTATTCACCCTCTGCCATGACTTCCAGTCGGCCGGTGAGACCATGGGGGCTTCCACGATGACAGTCCACACGTAGCGAAGCCAGTGCTTTGCCTCACCGTGTCTCCACCCCCTTGGGAGTAGTTGGCAAATTAGATTTTGGGAGTCATCTGGATCACTGTCTGGATCCAGGAATGTTTTTAAAGGATTCTTCACTATTGGGAGATAGGGCTGATGGCGGAGGTCTACGCTCTCTGAGTGCCTTTCTAGTTTTTTACATGTAATTACTATATTTTTTGTATTACATAATGGAAAGAGGTGTTGATAAAAGTATTGATGAATGATCTGTATGGACACCGCTATCTATAAGTAAATGCCCATTCAGATTTGGTGTTAGGAGCGCTTACACAGACTACTTTGCTGTTGTGTTATTTGTTTATGACTTAAGGTGTTGAGATTTAGCAGCCGACCTGTAGGAAAAAAATTTCTTGGAAACATTAAGCTTCTATCGTGAAAGAATGCGTTCGGTGTTTGAGCTCATTTATTTTTTAAACATGGAAAATCTAAACTGAAGAAGGACAAATCAAAGTAATAAAGCACAGAGGACCTCAATGAAAGCTTTTCTGGGAGAAAAAGGTGTTTTGCTCTTCTCCTGACTGTCTTTGACAAGAGAGTAGTTTACCAATTGGCTCCACTGAAAGTGAACAATGATAACAGCTGCCTGTCTAGCTTGCGTTTTGTAGTTTAGGGGTGCCTACTGTGTCACGTTTTGTTGCCATGATTGACCTGTAATGAATGTGACAGACACATCCTCCAAGATTTTTTTTTTTTTTAAAGGTTCTCTTCTTCCCAACCACTGTGTGGTGGATGGTGGCCTAGATGGATGTGAGATATGTCCCAAGCCCCGGATATGTGAAACAGTCTATCTGGCATGTCAAGTCTGGCTCTTGCAGTCACATGTCAGTGTGTCCTTGGGCAATACACTTAACTCCAAATCGCTCCCACTGCTGTTTCAGTGGTATATTATTGCATATGAATGGGATTACTTTATACTGATGACCATTCTTTATAGCAGCCTTTGTCATCAGTGTGTGAATGTGGTATGGGTGTGTAAAGGGAAGTTCAACCTAGTTAGATGGCTACAAAAGCACTTTACAAGCTTGTTAACATTTACCGTTTCCCATTTTTTGAGTGGCTTCTATTTGTGTTGCTGTGGCACTGAATAGATAAATGGTAGATTTTTGCTGAAATCATATCTTATTTAAAATGTTGGTGCTGTTACGGGCCTTTTTCTTGTTGTACAAGGGGCAAGAAGTTTCAGGTCATTTTGAAAAAAATGATAGCATGTCTCAGAGTAAAGTGTAAACAGTTCTAGAAGTGAGACCTAGCAGAGGTGTATTTCTTATGAAGCAGTCTACAGGTACATCTCAAAAATTAGAATATCATAAAAAAGTTCAATATTTTTTGTCACTTATTTCAGAAAGTGAAACCCATAAATTATATAGACTGATTAGAGTGAAATATTTCAAGCCTTTATTTCTTGAAATGTAGATGATTATGGCTTGGGGTTCAGGTCAGGCCAGTTTGCTGGCCAATCAAGCACAGTAGCACCATGGTCATTGAACCAGTGTTATGGCCTCTTAAAAAAGATTAATTTAACCCACCAAAAATAAGGCTCTTGCACAAGAGACCAATAACATATATATAAAGACACAGACACGAGTGGTTTGAGTTTCAAAATAATAATCCAAGCTTTATTTGTTTTGAAATAATTAATCAATCAAATAGTAAATAAATCAATGAAATTAAAAGGCTGCAGCCGCCGGCCAAAAAGAACAATAGTGGGATGGTGGACGTGGCTAACCTCGCAATGGGCCATTGGACCAGCTACCACCCCTAACTAAACTACCTAACCAAAAGAACCCAACTATTTAGTCAGGAAAAGAAAGCAACGAGAAAATAGGACTACCGACGACTACAGCCAAACTAAAATAACAAAACCCAGCAATCTGGACATGCATGGGGGGTATTTAAATGGATGGGAAAAGAAATGCTTGGAAAAACCGAATTAATTAATAATCAATGAAAAGAGAAGGTTAATCAAACAAACAAAAGCTGCCAAAATGCCATGGCAGCCCAAATCATCACTGACTGTGGAAACTTCACACTAGACCTCAAGCAGCGTGGATTCGATGCCTCTCCACTCTTCCTCCAGACTCTGGGACCTCGATTTACAAATGACATGCAAAATTTACTTTCATCTCAGTTCTTTTTCTCCACAGCCCAGGTAAGACACTTCTGACGTTGTCTCTGGTTCAGGAGTGGCTTGACACAGGGAATGCCACATTTGTAGCCCATGTCTAGGATTGGTCTGTTTGTAGTGGCTCTTGATGCGCTGACTCTAGCCTCAGTCCACTCCTTGTGAAGCTCCCCCAAATTCTTGGATGGATTTTCTTGACAGTCCTCTCAAGGCTGCGGTTCTCCCTTATGCTGGTGCACCTTTTCCTACCACACTTTTTCCTTCCACTCAACTTTCTATGAATATGCTTGGATACAGCACTCTGTGAACAAGCAGCTTCTTTAGCAATGACCTTTTGTGGCTTACCCTCCTTGTTGAGGGTGTCAATGACTGTCTTATAGATATCTGTCAAGTCTGTAGTCTTCCCCATGATTGTGTAGCCTACTGACTCAGATTGAGGACCATTTAAAGGCTCAGGATACCTTTGCAGGTGTTTGGAGTTAATTAGACGATTAGGATGTGACAACATGACTTTCCAATATTGAAATTTGGGTTTTCATTATCCGTAAGCCATAATCATCAACATTTCAAGAAATAAAGGCTTGAAATATTTCACTCTGTGTAATTAGTCTATTTAATATATAGGTTTCACTTTCTGAAATGAGTGACAAAAATTATTGAACTTTTTCATGATATACTAATTTTTGGAGATGTACCTGTAAATGTATAGTTAACTTTTACAAGCACAGTCTGAGATAAAAAACGAAGCCTTGACTTGCTGGAGTAGCCTTTGCTAGTACATGTGCAGCTAAAGGCAGCAGTGTGTGCCCTCTCTTCACTGCCAAAGGCCTGGCATGCTGAACAGGGCAGAGGGATCCTGGCACTAATTGGCTTGTAATGGCATCATAAATTATGGACAAATCAAGGCATTGTATTGGGCAGACGTTTTAATGAAAATGTGTAATGGGTCATCCCCGGAGGACTGAGGGCTGAGGTCCTCTCACCCAGCAGTGTGATCTATAATATCACAGCCAGCAACAGGATTTTCACCACAGAGTTTCTCAGAGAGAGTGTTGACGGTCTGGAGTTTCTACACCTCTTTAAAATCTCCTCCTAACAAGGTGATATAAGATATTTCAACAAAGATCTTTTCACTATTGAGCTACATTACATCAACTTGCATCAAATCTAGATAGAGGCATATTCTTAGTACCCCACACACAGGCATCTATTTCAGACTTTTGATGCAGCACTGACAATGAGGCCTGATTTTTCCTTGACAGAAGTGCCTCTCTTTCACTTAGGAATCTTTAAGGAAATGGACATCAATCTCTGGAACTGTTGGTCAAATAAAATCGTTCTGGGACTTATTGATGTTTCTTTTGTCCCTCCGTGAAAGACCCGATAGGGTTCTGGCCGCGGCTGCCAGATGAGCGTCTGAGAATCATTAGCGAAGCTGATTTGATTTACGTCCTGTGTAGATGGGGCCACCCAAATGATCTGCCTCTCCATGGCCGTCATCAATCACAGCCAACCAGAGGGCACAGCAAGTACGCATGGGAAAGAGAGCGGGGTGGCACACCAAGCACCCACAGGGCTGTGTATGTGTGGGCACGTATATGCTCTTTGTACTAATGTATAGTTTGTAAATGCTTCTAAGTGTTTGAATGTGAGTGGAAGAGAGTGTCAAGGGAGAAAATTAGTGTGTTTGATGTATTTGTGGAAGTATTGTATCTATGAGCATTGGGGACTATATGAATCTGCATGTCTACTGATTATCTACCATTTATTTGTTTGTATAGGGACATTAATAATGGTGGTTCCCAGTAGCCTACGTTTCCTCCCTTCTCTGTTGTAAAGTCAAACCATACTTCATGCAGGTTAAACTTCTCTAAGTTTGGAGAAGTTTGTTTCTGTATTTTCCTTATTTGAATGATAAGTAGGAAACAGCTTGTTTCCTGATTTCAGATTTCTCATAAAAAAAAAAAAAACCTGTTTGCCATAAACTACACTGACCATCAAGCCTAAAGCTTCATTAACTTACTCATACATCCAGATGACATTTACAGCTGATGTCATAAATATCAGTAAAATTTTTCATATCTAAAAATACCTACAATATACTGATGATTCACCTTTTAAGCCAATATTTGCCAGTAAACATATATCATGCATCCCTAATAAATAGGTATTATTATAGTAATCCAGTGTGCTATATCACACTGGCACTAGCCAGCCAATTTGAGACTTAGTGAAGCTCATTACAGATACGAACACTTGAACAGCATGTCCAGCATATACCAACTCTATATATTTGTATTTCTGTCCAGTGAGTAAAGTTATATTCCAACCTGATCATTTCTGACCCCAGGACAGTGAGCTGGGAACATTAACATGCTGCTCATGGAGTCTTGAAATCCCTACTGCAGCTGCTCGTGATTGATAAAGACATCCTTGGCCCTGATCAAACTTCCCCCTAAAGTACTCACCCTTTTTTTCCTTTCAGGGCCTCTGTGTGTTTGTTAGTGTTAGCATGTGTATGAATATCTGGGTGTCTGTCTGACAAACTGAGTGAAGTGGTGGCCCATAGAGAAGTGGGTGCGTTTCCATTTCAGAGCTCATGATTGACGGCCAACTTCGGCTTCCCTGGGAGTATGTTGTTGCTGGCAGGAATCCATGGTGCCTTGTTCACTTAGAGAAAGTTGGCAGAGGTTTCACTCCACTGTGGCACACAATTCACATGCCATCGCACTGTTGCATCAGCAATAATCTCTTAAAGCCAATTGAAACAAGGAAACGTTGCCACGTTTTGCTAATATCAACGCCTTTTATTGGAACCTCCTCCCATCGTAACCACCTCCATGGTTAAACACCGTGGCACTTGTATTATTGGAACATGCATGCTCAAATACCTTCTTGTGATATGCTAATGAAACACTAATCCTTAGTAGTGAAGGTCTATTTGCACTCTTATAGCATTGAGAATTGGATGATTCCATTGGATTCAGGTTAAAGGAATATCAAATTAGATATGCAGTTTCAAATCCGGAATTTATGACTCAGATATAGGCCTATTTGTTTTGTTTTTGCTAATACACCGGAGCAATAGTGATGATCTTCCAACATTAAATTCTATGAAATACTAACCCACACAGAGCACACAGATATGGTGGATTATGTGGCAACATGAATATCACACTTTTGGAAGAAGAGGCTTGTGTGTGTGCATGTGTGCCTGCTTGTATGTGCACGGGGTGAAGGCCAAATTAGCCAGGTTGTATAAGCAATTATTGGGGCACACTATGTACCTAAGCACCCTAATAGGTATGTAGAGGAGGCATTATTCAATTAGAGTGGCAGTTTGCTGTAGCGAGGAGCAGAGCAGTGGTGACAGCGCTGGTGTCTTCTCCTTATGAAACAACCTATTTAAGCTAAATCAACTCCCACTTAAGAGCTGCGGTAATAAGCGCACGGCGACGCTCACCGGCCCGCGGGGGCCCATCCGTCATGCTGTAATACGGAATCAGAATGAGTGATAACACCTAGTCCTGCTACAGCGCCTTAGCTGCTGCCTCAGGAACGGCTTTCAAGCACACACGCGCACAAGCACTCAAGATAAATACACACCTGCACAGACACACATGTGCACACATTTCTAGCAGCAGCAATACTGCTGGATGGCTCTGCTCATTTCCTTCTCCTTCTCCCACCCACCTCCTGCTTCAGCAGCTTGCATATGCAGAAAGAAATTGTGTTTCTATGGATTTGTAACATGAGTCTCTTTTGACTTTTTGTCATGGCTGATGTGAGAACACTGCAATGTGATGGTAATTGGATGCATCAGTATTTGTATGAAAATATGAAAATATCATTGGGATAATCAAATCGATTATTAAAATTTTGATTTTATTTTTATTATAGTGATGATTTCTGAAAATTTTAGAAAGGAACAATTTGGAAAAACTTTCCAGAGTCCCAGTACTTGACTGCCATTGACATTTTGCCACCCTCACATTGTTTATGTACTAATATGCCATGAATTGAATGAAATCAGCAAATTTCCAGACTAAAATTTCAAACTGAAAATATTACACTTTTTTTACTGAGTGGGAATCTTCTTTTGAGCCCTCCGACTTATATTTAAAAAATTGGAGATGTCCCCAGGACCCAAAAACAGAGATTCTACTGCTGACAAAAGCAATATTAACTTAATTAGAAGTGCAGAGGACTAAGTTGTCTGATTTTTAAAGCGTGAGGAACATTGACCTTTTTTAATTTTTTCCACAGATCTTTGAATAAACTATCCAGTAAGTGTGTAATCTTCATTTTTAGAGATGCACTGATTGTGGGAGAAAGTCAAATAGACACATTCTGTAAACCAACTTCACACTGTGATGGTAAAACAACTTCATCCCTATTTATTAGATCAGATTAATGCTAAACCAAACTGTTCCCTCAAGATGCTATCAGTGCTTACAGTTTGTGTCTGTTAAAATCAGAGTAAAGAGCAGTATGTGGCAGTATGATGGTACTCATTAATAACTACAGTGGCTACTAGTGCTAGGTGGCTGTGTTACAGATTGGACAGAGCGTTTGACCAGGATTGCGGTCCTGAAAACGATGTTAGTTAATAGTTTAACCAAGTTGTAGTTCTGGTGCTGACTACAGAGTGGTCCAACTTTAACTGTTTAACCAGCTAATAGCTTGCACTCCTAACTGATACCTATAGGCAGAGCCAGTGCTTGTTTTAAGCCCTGAATGTGTTCTCAGAAACACAAAACCTTTTAGATTGGTAAAAAGTCTGTGCTGCAGAGTTTTATGATGCATAAAAGCAAAGAGAGAATTAAAAAAAAAAACAAATGGACCCTGCTAATCACGACATGGACATTTTACTCTCTTTGCATAAATGACAAGATTATACAATTTTTTCTTTTACTTGTAAGACTTTATACACACACTGCTGCATGACAATACAATTTAAATTTGTAAATATTGACAGTTGTTGCATGATCCTAAAAGGATGTATATCTAAAACCACACGTTTTGCTGCTTTTACTTTAACTCTAAATTATTTTATATCTGTCATGCAGCTTCTAGAAATAAGCAGACTTTTTCTGCCCTTTTCAAAGAGGCTACAGTGAAAATAAGTTATTTTCAACACTGATGATCACTCTAGGTTATATATTTTTTTAAAGTAGAACTGTGTCATTGTGACACTGACATTTGTCTATTCCTCATCATTTGCTAATGGCAACAGAGCTGATATTGGCCGATATGGATGTTAAACTGATGCATTTGTACATCCCTAATTCTTTTAGTTTAATGTGCCCCACGTAATCTTTAATGCCCCAAGTTGAGATCCAGTTGCCTAAAAGACTGAAGATGAATTTTCTATCAAATGAATCAGGTGCAGATTTTATTGTCAGCACCTATTATCACTTACTCACCTTGCCTTTTTAAAAGTAAAATATTATCTCATCCTTTACATCATGAACCATATTGGAAATTTCAAATCAAAACCAAGTTAGCTGTATTTTTATAATCTTGTAGCTGTATGTGAAATTCCTTTTTTGGCATTGAATCTCTGCAAAAAATGTTTGTTGGGTGACGATTTTTGCACATTGCACACTCTGAGCGTAGGTCACTACTTACACAATAGATACAGTAAGACTGGCTCATTTAGTCCCAAGAAAGGTTATCAATAGATGCAGTGACTGTTACAAAGCTGCCAAAAACTCAATACTCAAGCATGCCATGAGTGTATTTAAAACCAGCTGTGTTTCTCAAATGAAAGCCTTGTACCACATGTAATTTTTTTAAATTTATTTCTAGCCCAGCGTGAAAAGTGGCATCTCACTAGCTATTTAAACACCCACAGTGGTGGCGATGATAAGGATGAGAGGTAATTTGGTCAATATGCCGGTTGATATTTTCCCTTAGAAAGGAGTCTGTCAGTGAAACTGAAGTATCCAAAGTTTTTTTGTACATTACATCCTCATGCTTAGTTCTGGCCTGTGTACAGATAAAACTTATCACAAAGAATACAAATACAAACAAGCAGGAAAAGATGTTTAGTATTTTCCTGATTTGAATTATGAATAGCTGAATGAACAGAAGAAAACAACAACAAAACATCTGCAACGTGATGAAAACAGAGGAAGGAAAAACACTCAATAAGCGGTATGCTTGAGATGTTTGAGAAGGCGGGTTTCATGGGCATCCTTCTTTCTTTTTTTGTAACTTGTTTGTTTTTCTCCTCCATTCATTCCCCATCTCTCTCCCTCTCTTCTTCCTATCTCTCTCTGTCTTCGTGGCTCATCAGTGTGGTTGTTCATCGGTAATGACTCCCACTGTGGCAGGGCCCCTTTAAGGTTGAGGTCCCCCCCACCCCTCCATCCTTCCCCCCTCCTTCAGTCCCATCCGCCATGCATTATTCATGGCTTCACAATCAAATGAGGGAAGTACGGTTGGTAGCAGGAGACATGGTGCATGGCTCTTCCTCTCCAAAAGTCCCCCGAGGTGCCCCAGTCTGGTACCCACCATCACCCACTCCCCCTAACCCGGCCCAGCCCACCACCTCCAACCCCTCCCGAAATAGTGACAGATTTTTTATTATTTTTTTTTTTAATTTTTGATTGGGGTGGGGGTCCAGACACATTGACTCCACCCCACCCTTCCCTGGGGTCATTGGCAGTCACGCTGGTCAGCGGTGACCTCCATTGCCCTTTGGGACACTCATCACTTCCTTTTCCTCTCCACAGGGATGCACCCAAAGTGTCTAGCACCTCATTGCAGGGTGGTTAAGGCTGGGTGGGGATGTGATTGGGTTAAGTTGTTCTTCCCCCGAAGCACAAACACAGGAGTGACACTGACAGTCTAGTAGAGATTATGTTGTCCAGTCGAACATTGACAAATGTTTTTTTTTTCCCCCTTTTGATCTGAGTAAACAGCTATTATTCATATGCCAAGGCAAACTGGATTACTCTTCTAACTTAAGATCAACATAAAACGATTATCATTAATCTGAACACTCACACCCACTCGTTAGATGTTTGACAAAGTATTGATACAGCCATATACTATTTCCTTACCTTGTGTGTTAACACTGAACAAATCACAGATGCCAAATGAACAACATGTTAAAAAAAGGTCCCTTCACAGATCTTGATCAGAAGCTCAAAAAGATTTGACCACAGCTGTGAAAAGAGGTCAAACGTGGACCTGTCAACATACAGCAAATTGTGAAGAAAAGCTTTAAGGGCTTGTGTCCACAGCTGTCAGTTTTTTGCCCTGGCACTGATTTTTTTTTTTTTTTTATAATCAGATTTTATTTGATTTTTGAATTGCATATCGACAGTGCATGTAAGAATACAACAACATTAATTAGTGGTCTGAGCTATGGGAAAAAAATAAGTGAGCAAAAACTCAAATAAAGTAAAAAATTAAAGGAAATAATAATAAATTAAAAAAACAAACAAACAAACAAAAAAAACCAAACCAAAACAAAAACAAAACAAACAAACAAACAAAATTCTATCAACATATCAAGAAATATGTGTCCCTGTACCTGTTAAGGAATATTTCTTATTACTGATCAGCTCAGCCTGGGACCTTGTAAGCCAGGGTTTCCCCTCTGGATAATTTCACTTAGATCCTTAGGCAGGTAGTCCATTAGAGGCTGCCATGTGTCAATAAAAGTGTCATCATTACCTTTTAATTTGGCACTTAGTCTTTCCATAGGAAAAACTCTAAAAATTTCTTTGTACCACTGAGTTACAGTGGGAGGTTTCTCACTAATCCAATTAAATAATATACATTTTCTGGCCAAAAATAAGAGTTTATTGAGTAGTTTTGACCTTTTCAAATCCAAAACTCTATTCACCAAAACTCTATTCATGGCACTGATTTTTAATACAAAAAAAAGTAGTCCATCAGTTTTAGCACTAAGGATCCAAAGTTATTCATAGCATCGCTTAAATTGCTCTCAGTCGAAAGCCGTTCAACTTTTGGAACAGTGCCACACTCGCCAATGTCACCTCTCCTGACCAGTCTGAATCAAGCACGGGATGTCGATCTCGCTGGTCTTTTCGAGGGTGTAATTTCCAGGCCTACAGCTGATGCAAATGCCAGGATATATCTGTAAATGTTTCTTGTTTCCTACGTGTTTTTCCTTGAATTACAGAAAATTTTAAGCACAGAGAGCTATTTATAAACAGTTTTATTCATACTACAGAGAGGACTGGAAGTCAATTTTCATAGCCAAGCAAAAATTAACTTTAGTAAGAAGTGCTCTGAAACCGACAAATGGCAGCTGTGACACATCCGCAATCTGCAATTCTTTTTTTTTTTCTTTTTGATTCAGTGATGTATCATTCAAATGTTTACACATAACATACCATATCACAGGCTTGGGCTATATGGCCTGAATATCACATCACAGTCTTTCTTTTTTTTGCCCTTCATGATAACAGTATTATATTGCAGTTTTACAAAATTAAAAGTGATAATGCTTTTGAAGGCATTTTCAGAGGTTGTAACCCCCTCTCCTCCTAAAAAAAAACTTGTGATGCCATACTGAGGTCATGTCTGAGCATAATATCACAAAAAAGCTTTTCACAAGTCTGTCTGTGTTCACTGCTTTATAACTGAACCTATAGTTTGAAGTTTCACTTTTTTGTGGAGGTGTGTCAAACTGCAAGGGAAAACACCTTATTTCCTAATGAGGGCCTTCACAATAAAAGCACTCAGGGAAAACCGCAACCACGGACTTCTATTGTTAGGATATGTTGGCTGTAACATATTCATCATTGATTTAACTTAGTTTTAGCAGTGGTACCAGCGTTTCTCCAGCTGTGTTTATCACCACAGCCGAATTCTTTTAATCATCATGGACTTAAAACAAGCAAATTTAACACACCTATGAATATTTTCTTAAAGGGATACTTCAACATTTTGGCAAATTTGCCCATTGCCATAATTCCTATAGTCTTAGTAATAGGTTTGTTTCCTGTAGTTGTCGGTGCAAGCTGTTTCAGCTGCGCAGCTAATGCTATGGAGACAGATGGTATTTTTGGCTTTTCCTCATCAAACTCATCAACTCATGGACAAGTTGTGACCTGCACATTCACCAAGGTATGAAATAATCATGGAACATTACGAGACGGCGATGTTTTAAAGCTAAATGTAAAGCCGGAACTACCAAGTAACTACGGCACTGCCACAGGCACACACTGTGTCACTCCGCCCAGTGGTTTGCTCGAAAAGTAGTTGCGAGTATTTGCTTCATGTGTGGTAATGTTACATAATTATACGTTATTATTTCAGTTGAGAGTCAGAGTTGATGAGTTTGATGAGGGAAAGCCAAAAATACCGTCTGTCTCCATTGAGTTGGCACAGCAGCTCCGAACTCAGCAGCGTCGATCTAAAAATAGCATGCATGGACAACTAAAGGTAACAAACCTATTACTAAGACTATAGGGATTATGGCAATGGGCAAATTTGCCAAAAATGTTAAAGTATCCCTTTAAGCTGTTGTAATACGAGTCGCGGCACGCTGCTGGGTTAAAGACAGACCCTCTTGAGCCCAGCTTGTATTAAAGCTCCAGACAAGCTGATGGAAACACTGCAACGCTAACAATCGTTTTATGCTGCTACAGTCACCAAACTTCAGGAGGAGGGCTGTTGAGCTCTATTGTGAGGAATGTCGGCACTTCATGCGCCACATGGCACCAGATCAGCCAGTAGAAAACTTCAGTTGCTGTAGCCTGGTTTCAGCCTGTGGAGGGCAGTCGCTATGCCTATTTCTAACATAAGATGTTGAATTAAAACAATTTGCAACTGAATGTTCATAGCTAAGCTAGCAACTAATAATTGCTAATGTTGATAGCTGTTTACTTGGATACTCAGCTGAGGAAAATGGCCCTGGGTCTTAGTTAGCGCTTTAATTTAAGTATTACTCTGCCCTTACATGTGGCTATTTCTAAGCAGGAAACACAAAAGAAGATCAGATCTGTGCAAAAAACATGTAAGTGTGATGTTATAGGTAAAAGAAGCTTTACTTTAACATAATCTGCCTGGACACAGAAGTATGGAAGATTGAAAGAAAAAACAATTAAAAGTTAAAAGTAAGCTGAACTGAACGTTTATTTGTTACTGAATTTCATTGCATTTTCCAGACAGATGGAGAACATGCGTGTTGAACAGACGATGCCTCCCCAGCTGCTGTAGCTCCAGGTATGGGCTCCTTCCCTCCACCACACACTCACATCTCTTTGGTAATAGAGTTTTTTTGATGAGTGTTTTCCGAACTAAAGCCTACACAGAGTTTACACCAAATGATAAATGTTTTTGAGGTCACCAGAATGTTTGAGTAATTAGTTTGTTAAAATTCACATCCTCAGTTCCCTGAATGTGGCACAGTAAGAAATTGTCTAGATTACAGCGCAGGAGAGAGACAGAAAATGAGAAAATTCCTTCAATGCAGTGACTGTAGTAGAATAGTTGAATGAAGTGAAAGATAACAGATTAACATATTAAATGCCAAGATAGGCCCACCTGGTGTGTGACAGATCTTCCACACAGAGCAACCAGTGGAAATGGAAATGTATCATAACTAGGTCTCTTGTGAGTAATTTTATTCTGATCGTTCTGGTTTACTCGTTTGTGTCTTCTTTTATTGCAAGCTTTATATCTGAAGGATTAAGTCCTGTAATCATGTTGGTAATTGAAACTGCAGACTATGATTTTGTACATTGCTCACCACCATTCAGGCTCACAGTTACCTGTCTCTAAGATCCCTCTCCTCTTTCACTGCAATTCTGAATAACCCAAACAGTGCAGCCACTCTCAGCTAGCCCATAAATATGCCATTATGGTACTCTTATTATCCTCATTATTGGGGTGGCTGGAGTGGCGCCTGCGTCTATCATGGCCCTCTAATGTGGGTCTAATGGTTCTGACCTGTACGGGACACAGGTGGTCCCCAGAACAGCCTTGATTGGGTCCATTTATTAAGCCGCTCTGGCGCCAGAGATGGTCCAGCTAGTCATTTGCATGGAGCAGGTTCCATTCCCAAGTCTGCTGATGGACTTTAGCCCTCCACCACCACCCAACTATGCACCCCCGTCTCACCCCATAGCCCTGGTTTTGTTCTTTCCTAATGGCTCAATTAAATGGGTTAATTCGGAATGGGGACCCTCTTGAAATCTGTGATTATCACCGAGCCCCCTACCCTGCCACATCACCACCACCAGCTCACACATACACACTCTGCTATTGCTGCATTGCTTACCCCCCCCAACTGGGAGCCTGCACATTTATTATTCATCGCAATCAAATAAGTGAGGTGGTTGAAGAAAGTTGCTTTTCTCTCTCTCACTTTCTTTCTTACCTCTCTCTCACCCCCCCCCCCCCACACCTCCTCTCCTCCTCTTCGCTCGTCACCTCTCCTTCTCCCAGGGAAGAATTTCTTTTATTACGACAAACACTTGGCTGTGGAGCCCTCGGCTTTCTGCAGCCCCAGCCAGTCATTGATGCAGGCAGTCAGGGAAAGCAGGCAGCCAAGCAGCCAGGCAGCCCTCCCCGTCAGGAAAATGAGCAATTCTCTCATTGTAATAATGCGCCTCTGTCATCTTCCTATTATCGGCATGATAAAAGATGAAATATTCAGGGAGGCTGGCCTCCTAACCTGATCTGGGCGCGATATTGGGCCTGTGGAAAATGAGTTTTATCAGCTTTAATATACTCCTTGGCAGACTGACCCTTGAAATTAAACATTATTACAGAGCGGATATTTAAAAAACCGGGGCCACAAATTACATCAAAATGAAAATATTAAGGAACATTACGAATATATCAAGTGGCGCTTCTCTCCCTCTCGTCTCAAGCTCGCGCACTGACTCCCCTCATCCTGACACCCCCTTTCTCATCCAGCCTCACCCGCTCCACTATTTCACCCCCCTCAATCGTCTTCGATGAGTGCGGTCGGGGATGCGGCAGGCGACGTTGTAAGTGTCACTGTTGTTGTTGTGTATGTGTGTGAGTGTGTGTCTGCAGTGGGCTGGAAGAGAAATAATAACAATGCCGCCTGTCCCACCAGCTTCATACGTCTGCATAAACTAATTAGAGCTCGACGCTCTCATCACCTGCTTTATTGAGAATGGAGGAGAGAACACTGGCAGGAAGTGTGGGACTTGAGTAGCAGAGTGTGTACCTACACTTGTGTGTTTGGATGTTTGGGAGGAAGTGTGCAATGAAATTAGTGTTTGATGTGCGTTTGAGAGGGAGAGGTGTGTGAGCTTTTTTTTTTGCAAAGGTTTGCTGAACTTCAATTCTGTATGTGATGTAAAATTTTGATATATGGCTGTATTTAGGAATGAGTATCATAATCCAGTACCATGCTGGCACCAGTACCAACACAGCCGATACCTACCAGACTGAAGTGTGACACAGATTTCAGTGCTTAATTTTGGTATCTGGACACTCCATTGTGACCCCCTGTCACTCCAAATGTATTCATATTTTAAATTTAACCTTTATTTAACCATCTGTATTCTCATTTAGATACAAAAATCTCTTTTACAAGGGAGACCTGACCAAGACATTATCACAATAAGTTCCATTCATATGACAGCCCAACAACAACAAATCAGCAGTATTCAGCAGGAAATATGTGCTTTAGAGCTGCTTGATTAGGGTAAATATCATAATCATAGTTATTTGATTGATATTGAGATCATGATAACTTAACATGATTACTAACTGATTTTGTTTTACATATTGCCTTAGGAGATAAACACAGCTTTGTAACATAGTGTTGAACTACTTGTTATTATACATTTCATGAGGACTTATTCTATGCAGGAAAGGTTAAAGAGATGTGTACTAAGGTAAATTCTAATTCATGCACATCAATAAATCCTAATAATTACTTGTTTAACAGGCTATTGTCAAACCTTATAGTGATGGCTAAATTATTGTTTGATCTTATTTACATTTAAAAACATGAGCTTAAAAAATCTACAGGTGCAAAAAAAGCAGTGCATTCTTTACAAGAGTCAGAGAAAGAGGTAGAGAGAGAGATCCTAAATGAACAAATATCACACATAACATGATGATTTGAATCATCTGAACAACATTTAATGATCAAGGGTTAACAAGATTTATGACTTTTTTTTTTAAAGAAAGTTTAACATGGATCTGAAGAAAGGTCTGTCCAATGTAAACTGATAATATAATAACTGTCTTTGAAACAACTTTAAAATAAAAGCATTGTGAGAAAATGTGAGTAGTCTGATAATTGAAAAAATAAATCATGCTTTTACTTTGAAGTTTATTTCAGCTGTTTAACGTATCATACAATCTCACCAAGGATGTGTTTACAGACAGGTTGTAACGCTTTTAATTCATTGTTTCTCATGGAGCATGTTCAGCGGTCTCAAATTGGGCTATGCTCATTTTGTCATTCATGACAAACTGAAATGTTTAATTTACTGTTTCTCAAAAATATGAACATTTAGCATGTTGAGGTACAACACTGCAGGCACTAGCCATGCTTTTAAAGGAAAGGTTCATACACTGTGTTTACCACATGTGCCATGGTTTATGGCACAATAATCATTTCGCCTCAATTATCTTGTTTGTATGACTATGGGAAGCTGAAATACTAATCTAAATTAAAACTCAAACACCTCACACTAATGTGCATACACTGGTCAAATGTTCCTTAATTGTAGTTTTAAATCTCAAACTAACTCTTGGAGCTTCAGTTTAAGATGATCCTGTAGCTCAGACCAAGATGAAGGAGCAAAAACATTAAAGCTCTATGACCAAAGACATTTGTGCAATATGTATTTCAGTGGAGCATAAATGTGTTTTAATTGTTTTGCTTTCTGGAGGAACGTCTGTGCTCTGCCTGTGTTTTATTACCAAGAACACAGTCACACTGACTGACACATTTACTTTTTTGTCTCTGACGCAGCTCCAGTGTAAGAATTTTGCTTGAGCCTCTTAAGCCCTGTTCAGATCAAAGATTTGCGACAAGCTGAAACTCACATCACTGCTCGTGATGGGCCGCTCTGCGACACTGTAAAAGCGGACCTGTTTACATTGCTGCGTCTAGAGATGATGCATCGCTTTCATGGCAACTACTCTCACAATCACTCAATTTAAAGGGTATTTTTACATTTATCTGCTTGCAGAGTTCTAGAACCAATTGTCTGCGAGTGGCCAAGCTGAATTGCAGGCAGCATCATCAGAAGACTTGTTTGAAGCTGCAACAGCTCAATTCAGACACCTGTGACTGTCATTAGGGATGTTCTGTCATGGTTTTGTCATGTCACAAATCTTTGGTCTGACCTGGGCATCTTTTAAGATATTTTTCTTAATCTTTTTAACATTGAGACAGTTCTTAGACACTCATCAACTCTTTCATTCAGGCACTGTTTACACACAGGCACTGTTTTAAAAAGTACTGCTTTAGCCCCAGTATCACACAAACCCCCACAAATGATCCTAGTCTTGTTGGAGGTTAAGTTAAATAAGTAAGTAAGAAAGAAAGTGATCCTATTTCTTCAGCTTTAGCTTTATGTTTCTGCAGGTAAAGGTATTTCTCAACTCAAAAACGTCTCAGCTCATGTACAATAATGCTCCAGAAAATAATGGAGAAACCAGTGGGAAGTGAGTTTCTCTAATCACTTTAAAAGTCAAAATCCCCCAAATCTATCTGCCCCCCAAAAATGCAGAGAAAGTGATGTTGGCTCTGTGGAGTGTGTGGTGATTTGTCACTTTGTGATGGGGGGATATGAGAAATGCAATAAAAGGCGGAGGAGAGATGTGATTTGAATAGATTTCAGAGGAAGTCGGTCCTTGGGGGAGTTGGATGAGTAAGCAGTGTCCCCGAGGACCGAATTAAAACTTTACTTTTGGTCACGGCGCCCCCTCCCCGTAGTGCTACTTCGCTTATCGCCTGCATGTGCAAACGTGCGCCTGCCTGTATGTGTGTGTTTGAGCATACATGTTTGTGTCTGTGTGTGTGTTTGAGATGTGTATGCTCACATTTGTGTATGTGTGTCCCACGCGAATGGAGCTCTTTCCCCTGCCCCTCGCCCTGAGGTTATGGGGGGATACACACAGCTCCCTCTGCCAGGCTCAGATGAGTATTCACAGCAGCACGCCCCTCTCCCTTAACCCAGCGCAGGGGAGCTTTGCATATTGAGGCCGTGCATGTAGCTTAGTGTGGGTGTGAGTGTGCAGCAGCCTGTCTCTCCTGCCCAGATACAAACGGGGGGTCCAGTTGATTCCCTGCACATGTATTGTTATTATTTCATTGGTGATTCAGCTGGCTTGGTTTGTGCCAAACTCATACAGCTGGGTGCATGCATGCACAGTGGCTCCACATAAACTGATGCATGCTATGAGCTTACATTTTCCTGTGTCTGCATTATGGGGGTTTAAATTGTTTGTCTGGAACAGAGACAGCATCAAACACATGTAGACAGAGCATCAAATAAGCTCTTGAGTGCTGTCTACAGTACAGCTTGTAGTGCTTGAATCTTTGGTGTTTACACTGTGCTCAAGGAGGGAGCAACTATCTGATGAGGTCGAGCAAATAAATACAATGCTGGGGGTAAAGGGGAAAGAGGTGCGAAAAGGGAAAAAAGGCAAATGCAGGATAGAGGGAATAGACACCACAGGGGCCGGCTGCAAAGAGGGGAGAAAACAGCAGAGGGAAAATGGCTTTCTCCATCCCTTCCTCCCCTCCACCCTCCCTCTTTCCCCTTCTCCCTCACTTGATTCATTATGCTGATATACACAGTATTTGCTTCCTGAGTGAGCCCCCCCTGCACTCCCGCCCTCCTGGAATGCGCACACTGCTGAATATACACACTCATAGACACACTTAGCAACACACGGCAAGATGGTGGTGGTGCCATAAATATAGCAAACGACACAGCCTAGCAGCCGAGCAAGGTCAGCCACGGCCCAGGATGACAGTGCCGTGGGCGCTGCACCGAGCTCTTGTTAGAAATGCACACAGATAGCTCATTAGGACGGGCCCCTGAGGCCCCCCAAACACACACATGCACACACAAACATATACAAACATTGATCCATTTACTATTTAATTGCAAAGTTACAGTGCACGCTCCACCGTGGAACGTGAACCCCTCTCTGACAAGATTCAATCTGCTCCCCTCATCAGCTGCAGCTTTAGTCCACAAACGTGTGTTTTTAAGTGTGTGGTTATAACGTGTACCTACAAGAGTGTACATGGAAAGTGCATTCTTAATTTGAATATCTCACTGGCAAGTGTCATACCTTTACATATTGCAAATACAGTATACACAGAGGTAGAAAGAGTACAAGATTATTGTACTCAAGTAAAAGTACAGCTGCTTAAGTTCAAATGTAGTTGAGAAGAAGCTAAATTACTGGCCGGTAAATCTACTCAAGTAAAAGTGAAAAAGTATTTTAGCTGCTGAGGAGCTGACAGTAAAATATGATCTTTCCTTATTAACAGTGACAGCATGAAGATATTAATCTCCAAAGAGTTTAAAGTTAAAGTCAAACCTTTAGAATAAGTGAAATGCAACAGCTGTTTGGGATTTGATGTGTCTCTGTATGTGCTGCTGACCATCATTTTAGTCAAAGCCAAACTACTACTAAGTCTTTGTTTACTCAGCAATTGATGCTTTTCAAAATGTAATGAAGTGCAGTACTTCCTCGAAAATATACCTAAGTATATAGTGAAAGTAGTGATTTCAAAAATTGTCCCTGAATGTCAGGGTGTCTGCAGGAACTGAATACGTATTTAAAAAGATAACTGATTCAACAAAATTAAGGCCTTTAAAAGTGTTAATAGGTCTTAAATGTTAGACCATAATGCATTAACTTTTGTGTATGCTTTTTACTCTTTCAGAGGTTGTAGGCTAGCTTTTCTTCAGTTCAATTCAGTTCATTTCAGAAATCTATTAGTCCCCAGGGAGGGCAATTAGAGACACTTAGAGCAGCAGCATTACAAAAAACAAAGAGCAGAAGTCTAGCAAAAAAATCACAATTGCAAATATAAAAAATGTATAAAGAGAAGTTTTAAAAACATAAACAGTATATGTATGTCTTTAAACAAAAATGAAGACTATGATTAGATGATTTTAAACGTAGGTCTCAGATATTGACAGTAACGGCAGATAAATAGATGAACCAAGCTGCTCTTGTTTTAACATTTGGTTTTAACACATGGGAGATTTTGATGTAACTCCACGAGATCTGATGTCAGTCTGCATGCTTGTTTGTGCTCTGGCCATTAGAACTCTCAGTGAGTCCTTAACGCTCCACTGTGTCCTTAGCTAGCAAGTTACTAATCCTGTTGAAATTTACAGGATTTTGCAAATAAAAAGCAGCTTTTTAGTAAAGCTTTGGCTGAGTTTGATACTAGCACTGAATCTGTTCATGTTTGCACTGCTAGCATCTTAAAGAAAGCTTTATTTGCATACTATAATAAGATAGTACTATCTGCATTTTCCTGACTTTAATGTCAAATTTTATCTTACAATCTGCACAAAACATCCTCATGACTGCATTACCAAAATAACTGGTTAGAAAGTGAAGATGCAAGTGGGTCTTGAAAAAGGTCTTGAAAGAATTAAATTTAACGTCAGATTTTTTGTATAACCAGAAAGTACACGTACACAAAAAGCTACTCAATTACAGTAATTTGAGTAAATGTATTAAGTTACTTTCCAGTCATGAGTATATATCACACCTCCCTCATGTGATATCCATTTCTATGCTAAAAGCAGTGGGAAAAACGAGCTCCTCTGAACGCATAATCTCTCATGTTTACACAAACATATCATAGCGATGCACATTGAGGATAAAGATATCTTAGTGATTTCTTACCTCTATGAAAGGAGACATCTTCTTATAAAGTGTGAAAAAGGAAAAAAACTCACAGAACATCTGTGGACGAGCTGACATGTTCAGTGTGACTTTGTATCAACTTTATAATTGCTGTGTAAAGTTTGAGCGTGTCGGTGCATTGAACTGCAAGCATGTTGAGCGTTATGCGTTTGTTTCTGAGTGTCAGACTGCAGGTGTGCATGCATAGGAGAGTGTGTAGTTTTGTGTGTTCTTAAAGGTAGTAGCGGTGCCTGGCTCATGCTCTGGACACGCCTGAGAGACTCTGTGAGTGTTGCCCTCCGCCCGCCTCAGACACATGCTGGGACACACAACTAGTTTTTCACTCCTTTATCCTTTTTTTCTCCTCTATCTTATTCTCTCACAGATAATACATGACTTTTTTATCTGCCTGAATTCTCTCTGACTCAACTACAATGCTCTAGCTATCTATCTATAATGTGCTGAGTAATTGCTGTCTATTGCGTTTTCTCGTCTCTGCGCTCTCTGCCTGTGTCACCTGAAACAACCTCAGTGGGCATAGTATCACACCACTGACTGTCCCCTCTCTCAGTGCCCTCTCTCCCCCTTTCTGCCCTGCTATTTGAAATAGATAAATGCATTGGATACTGATTGTCCCCTATGCCAACCTCCACCTCCATACGCCCCTTCCCCTGGCCCCCTCCCCTGCCCCCTCTCTTCTACCTCCTGCCCGGCCGGGGGTGGTGTCAGTCTGGCAGGCCTTGGGGCCCGTCAGGCGACCAGTGGGCTGTGACGGGCAGCAGCTCTGCGTCCCTCTCCCTGCAGTCTGGCGCCCGCTGGGGTCTCGTCCGGGAGCCCAGCCTGCCAAAGTGACCTCACTCCAACTGAGAAGAAAAAAAGTCATGCAGGCCGAGGTTCAATCTGCAGACTGGACCACTGCTACTGTAAAGACATGATTTAACACCGGTTAAATTTAGAACGCTCATCACCAAATACTGCAAAAAATAAAACTGCAGACTCATCATGCTCAATATCGAGCAAATATTTTCAACACATGTTGACATGATTTCAGTGCTGACTGTTATGCGATCACTGGAGTGTGTTTATTTAAAGCTGAACACACAAGAATCATTCTAAATATTGCCATGCACATTGACAAGAAAGATATGTTTGTGTTCTTAAAGCTGTGAAAGGAGACAAATTGTTACATAGGTGAAAGAGGATGGACAAAACAACCGTAGAATAGCCAACATGTTCAGTATTATTTTGCAAACAAACTGGATCACTACCACTCAAAGGCATGATTTAACACTGTTCAAATTTAGAATGTTGATCACTAAATATTGAATGAAAAAGAATAAAGTGCACACTCATCATGCTAGATATCTAGCAAATATTTTAACAAATGTAGGGATGCATTCAGTGCTGATTGTTATGCCATCACTGGTGAGTGTTTTTATGTCATTTTGATCATAGTGGACACAATTTAAAACCATTCTAACCATCCGTCTTAAAGTAGTCTTTTAATGCTAGTGTTAAAGATTGTAAGAACAGAAGAAAACATTTTAACAATTTTTTGATCAAATAAATGAAAAGAAAACCTTGTCAGAATGAAAATAACAATTTCCCCCTCTTATTATGGTCATTATCTTTGCTGTTTTGGCATGCAAGTGAATAATTTCATTTGTACTTGCTTATTTCCACTTGTTTCTTCTGAACCAAAGTAAATGTATTGAAATAAGAAAACACACAAATGTTGAAATAACCAAATCTGAATTGTTCAAACAAATGAAATGATCAAAAGAAGTAACACATTTTCTGATGTGTTTACTAAAATCATTTTGATCCATCAGAACTTCAATGACTGCTGATCAGGGAGATTTATTTTTCTTTCTCCTCGGTAATCTAGTGTTCTGTTTGAAAAGCCACTCACTCATTTTCAATCATCGTCTGATGCAGACACTTCTGAATTCATCCTAATTTTGAGGACTGTCGAGGCAACATTTAGCTGCTCTTGCAGCAGATGAGGGGAGTAATTATTAGCGTGCCAGAAAAGATCCAGGTGCATTACACAAACAATTTCCCTGTCATCATCTCTGGTGGCAAAAACACAACATCGCAGTCTCTCCTGTGACCGAGCGTTGAGCTGTGCCTGCTGAGGCGAACCTCCCCCCTGCATCCCTGAGAGGGTGATGCAGCGAGGTGACACTGTTAGGGAGGAGAGTTTTGGGGTTCTCTGTGTTTGTTTATCTGCATTATGTGCCTGTCTGCTGCAGCAAGTGTGTGTTACTCTCCTCTTCCTTTCTGTGTGACTTCACATCCAGTTCAAGCACTCTTTCTGGTGTGTGTTTACGGTACAGTATGTGCGTTGTCCCGCTGCATGTGCATGTTATTGAGTGTATGTTTGTTTGCAGTGTTCTGTACTATTCTTTTACTTCCAAACCCTACCTCCTCCTCCTCCTCCTCCTCCTCCCTGTGCCCCGCCCTACCTCAGCCCCATGGAGATGCATCGGGGTCAGGGAATATGGGGAGAGGAACACAGGGAGGCCGCACTCCACAACTTGAAAGGAATTCTAATGAACCAGCACAGTCGCACTGCCTATTCCCACGACAACAGGCCCCAAACAAATAGCTGCATTTGAAGTCCCCTCGTTTTATGACTTTGAAAACGCTGCATGTGTGTGTGTGGTTGTTTTTGTTTTTGGGATACAGTAAGTGTCTGCTGTGTTTGTGTAAAAGTCTACCTCCACAGTTTTTTTCTAAGAAATTGGCCTGGGAACTGATTTACTTTAATGTGTACACGAGAGGATGCAATTATTGTCTGCTATGACCAGAGATAGACTTTTTTTATTTGTAATTACCAGACTCATGTCGGTGTGCTTCATTCCATGAATAAACACCTCACATGTGCTGTGAGAGATGCAAACTCTGCTCTCTCTGTGCAAGAGGATAATTAGAGGATAATTTCTATTTCATATTTAACATCAAGATAATTATTTAATCCAAGATGCAGGTAATCGTTGAAACATTTGGCTGTCTGAGTGCTGAAAGTGTTTTACTATGACCTATGCTGTTGCTCCATTTATCTTTACCCCCAATCAATTACACATTTTCATTTCACATATATATATATATATATATATATATATATATATATATATATATATGTATATATATATATATATATATAGCTTGACAAAGTATACGTTATGAAAAAATTACTGTAATTTTCTATTACTCAACAAATCATACCGAAAATGCTGCAATGTTTTCCTATTTGACTTACAGACCCATTCATAATGATTGTTAAAATCAAAAAAGGGTTTTATTTTATCTCATAAAAGTCTAAAGTTTTAAGCGTGAAACATATCCTTCTTATAAAGCAATTCAAGAATTTCTCAGTCATTAAGTAGAAGATAGATTTTTCTTTATGTTTTGATGTTTCTGTGAGTTAAGAATGGCTTTTGGTGAAAGTGTAGCAAACTTAAAGTCTTACATCCAGAAGCCACTCATACTGAAAGCACTCAATCAGAGAAAACAACATTGCACACCTTTTCTGATGCCAGATTATGAACTTTCCTTAATTCACACAAGGACCACTTTAAAAGAAAGCAAATCAAAGATATAAAAGCGGAAGAGTGGGTCGTTGACCAGTAAGATATCTGCATAAATATTAATATCAGAACCCCCGTCAGTGCTCCTCCCACTCCCACCCTTTTCCAACCCCCTCAGTGCATGTGTGTTTTTTCTTTGACAACCTCAGGATGCATGTACAACGGCTCCTATGAACCGAGATGTCTTTTATTTCTCAGTCCAGTGCCTTTGCATCAACTGAGCGTGGCGTGGAGCGCGTGGCTGCCCGGTTTGCTTGGCTGCCTGCTCCGGCTGGCGGGGCCCCGGCATGTCTGTCTGCGCCCGGGCTCGTCTGTCTGCGCCACGTCTTGTTGCGCAGACGGCGCGGGTGAGAATGTGTCTCCACAAAAGCAGCATGAGTTGAGCTGTGTAAACAGTAAATAATAAACAAGTGCTCTAATACATTATTGAGAGAATCACTTTAGGCAACTGGGACAGCATGAAACGCATAACCCCCCCCTCTCTGTTTCTCTTCTCAAACTTGTGCTCTTTATGTTTTGAATTGGTGATACTGCAGATAGGCTACAGCATGTATTATCATTGTTTTTTCCTCATGTTGCATAAAAGTAACTTCTTTGATCCTTTTTGACATGAGCTCTGTTCTTTGTATTTTGAGATGGTGATGCTGCAAATATTACAGGACTTAAAAACAACAGAATGCAGCTTTAAAAGCTGTGACTTTTAGTTATGCTAATGATAAGTCTGTTTTTTTGGTAAAATAATTTATTGTTTAGTTTGTTACATACCAGAATAATTGTTAACCCACATACGTTATTATTTTACAGTGCAGTAGTTCCAAACCTTCTTTTGAACCACACTTATTTGTATCTTGGAAAAGCTGAGCCCCTCAGGTCCCACACAAAAAAAGTGGCACACTGCTGTCAAATCAGCTTAGATTATAATGGTGTCATTGATCAAACCCCAAGAAAAAAGGCCTATCCTATGGTTTTTCTAACCAACGGACCTTTGAATAAAATATTTGAAATGTTTGTTATTATAATTTTAGTTGATAATTTCAGATCTCAGTTCAACAGGCTCAGAGCAGACAAAGCCTTGTGACCTCTCCAGGGATCTTTGGCCCTTCCTCACAGGGGGTCCTGGACCTGGACCAATGGCAAAGCCTTGAAGTCTTGAGATGCATTTTTTCTGTGACTAATAGTCAAAAAAAAAAAAAAATTCTGTGTATTTATTAATTTTAATTTTTACCAGGGAATTCTTTTGAGATTAAAAGTCACTTTTAACAGGAGATCAGTTGGTAGCTGCCGCACAAATTCACAAACACAACAAAACCTGACATAAACAACACAACATGGTAAAATCACAATTTGAAATAGATTTTAAAGTTTCATAAAAACACCCACATGTCTGTTTGACCACAAACTTTATGATACCCTCAGATTTTTTGACCAGTGTGTCAAATTTTAGTTCTTTTTGAAGGCTATGCCATGCCAAAGGTGTATCATATGGAAACCTGATTTCGTCATGTGCCCAAGCCTGAAAAGCAACAAACTGGATGACTGCAAATGGTAGCTAGTAGAAATGAATAAAGTGTAATAAAACAGAGAAGAGTGTCACATCTTTAAATTTGAGAAGTTGTAACCTGGACAGTCAGGATTCTTTGCCTGATTAAAACTGACAAAAAAGCATTTTTCCAGAGTTGTTGCATTATTTACCAGATTGACAAATCAGTTTAGTAGCAGTGGCTCTGGCTCACATATAAAATTAATTTACTGATTTGCTTCCATCATCACCAACAGCTCTGAAATGCATAAATGGTGCATAAATGGTACCCCATCCTAATCGTATGCTTACAGCAAACACATTAAAAAATGCATGTGTAATTTTCCCCCCTTAACCAGTAGCATGTTGCTTATATTGTGAGAACATAAAACAGCATCTGACTCTACCTGCTTTAGAGCGTGTAGTAAATGGAATATCCTCCTCCAGTGGCTTATTGAGCAGAATAATTACATTGCACATATTGAATTCCACTAATGCTCCAAAGGTAGGTCTTATTTAATACCACAACTCCCGGAGGGTGCAGAGCATGATTTGAAGCACACATCTCCTCACTGTACCTAATGCTCCACATAGATTTGTACATTAAAAAATATCACCACAGTGGCTCCAATAGTAAACTTTGCAGAATTGGTCTGAGAGCTATCTGGCTATTGAGACATTATTTCTGTGAATATTTCTCTGAAAGTAGAAACCCACAGTGATTATTCCGCCTTCAGCGTGCCATATATTAATGCGGTGACTCTTCAGCTGTTTATTTCCTCGCCATAAACCATTCACGCTTTTGAGGGAAATGATTAACGTGTATAAATCTGCAAGAATTCAAGCTGATAATGTGCATTTATGTAAACAGATGCCACAGTTAATGATTATGTGTAATACAAGTCTTAAGGTTATGGCTTCTACAAAGCCTTGAATGAAATTAGAAGAGATTAGGGGTGGGGATGTCTAATTTTCATGAAGGAACAATCACCATGTTTAGCTTTAGGGCTTGTAAATCCTGTCTTGTGTGTTGGGAATGTAATTCCCACAACAGCCTGAAGATGGCAGCCAAAACCTAGTTAGCTACCATGTCAAAACGGCCCGTATTCTTAATATTACTTCACAGGTCAAATGTATCTCCAGTGTAGAATCATGATTTACCTGTGTGTTCATTTCACTTAAAACACAGCAGTCGGAGTAGAAATAAGACAAATTTTAGCTTTGTCACAGTAAAGTGAGATGTATTTACAATGTTCTCAATAAAAGAAGGGTTAAGCATGATGGATGACATTTAAAAAGACACTATTTTAGCCATTACAAATAATAGGAGGACAGAAAATTTGTGTGATCGGTGAGAGAAGAAATTGTGAATGTCTTCTGTTTTATGAAATACTTAGAGTCTGAAATTGTTAAACTTGAGGGTGGGGAGTGATGTAAAAATGAAAATTACTGTGTGCATTAAACAAAATGGAAAAAGTATTATGCAAATTTCTAATTAAATTAAGTGTGATTTGGTTTTCAATTAAACAGAAAATAACTAATGGTTGTGATGCAGGTAATTAGCTTCCAGATGGATTTTACACACTTCTGCAGTCTTACTTTTGCAAGTTAAATGTCGACGAAGACCACATCAGAGGGGTTTTTTTAGAAGTTTTTTTATTAGATAAGGGGTGCTTGTATGATGAACTCCCCAGCAGACAGTTCCCTACATCAGCACCCTGCTCTCACTGGCTGCTCATCCCCCCATTCTCAGCTGAGACAATGGAGGGGAGGAGAGGAAACAATGGGGGGTTTGGGTGGACGGAGGAGGAGAGGGGAGGGATGGAGGGGGGTTAGGGGAGGAACAGGGGGCCTGTATAGGACACACAAACACACCCACACAGGGCAACTCAGACAGAAGGAGGGTGGCGACGAGGAAAAGGTCATATAGGTCAGTGATCAGGCTCTCTTCATTTATGTGTGCGCGTATTTTGGTGTGAGCGCACAGGATTGTATGGATCCTCACACGCACACAGAAACTCGACTCCGTGGGCAGTCTGGGTCATGCCTGTCCCTTCACAGTCCACTGCGCCATTATTGGCGGCTTGAACTGATACCCCAACAATGAGGGAGTACACAGTCATGTGTGTGCACGGTCATGAGTGTGCACGGTCATGAGTGTGCGTGGTCATGTGATGCGCTCATGCTTTTGTGTGAAGGTGTGAGGCTGACAGGATTGGTCTACATCTGTAGAGACATCAGTGAGATCCAGGAACTTCCATGCCGTCTCCTTAAAATCTTTTTTTTTTTTTCCCTCCATACACATAGAAACACACAACCTCTGTTGACACACCAACTGCTGGTATTTTGCACACATGCACACGCAAGCACAATAGGAGCCGGGTGGGGAGTCGAGGAATGGGGCCCCTGCGGGAGGGGCCTCCTCCTGGTCCAAATCAATATATGAGAAGCCATGCAAGTATAACAGAATCATTACTCTCGCAGGGCTTAGGCGGGTACAATACAGCGTATAGCTTGTGTGTGTGCTCTGACACCTGTTGTCTTTATCCTGCTGGTGTCGTCTTTTAAGCTGACTTTCTTTGATATCATTAGTGATGAGGAGAAAGGATTTTCTCTCAGCTCCTTACATGCTTAAGTCGAGCTATGGTTTAGCTCAGGTATGTATTTCAGCTGGACTACTGTCCTTGTCCCAGTATAAATGCACAGGGGAAAATATCTATTTATTGACGGAAGCACGTCAAACTCTGCTGATGGTGGTATGCCCAGTGCTGGGGTGGTGCCTTCAGAAGTGGGTATACTCTTAATTTATGCTCCACTGTTTTTTTAGTGACACATCCAGCAAAGAATAAATAACATGTTTTATAGACTACTCTGGCATATTTAGCGCATAAAAAATAAGCTTTTTGTAATTTCATATTGACAGTTAACTTCTCCTGCTTGACTTTAAGTAGTAAGGATTATAGGAAATTACACAGCAAAATCAGTGTTAATTTATTTCTCAAGGTGTCAAACTTTTAACACTTTTTCCAAGTTTATGCAATTCTCACAGGTTCTGAGTTAGAATAACACTTTAAAAGTGTTATTTAACTCTCTTAGGGTTTTATTTTTCATGTTAAAGTGTGCTTTTAACACAATATTGTATTACTTCCTTTAGCTTTTGTTGTATTTGAGATATTTATAGCTTTAATTATTGGCACAGAGCGAATAACTTTCATACTTGATCAAAACTGACACCTCACTTTTATTATTTGAGGTAAAGTCAGGTGTATTGTGACCAAGATAGAGCAATTAGACAGACACAGGGCTACCATGCATGCTGAGTTGAAAGTCATCTCTCTACCCCTTATTTATAGACCATCCTTGCCACAGGCAGGAAGTGACCAATATAGTAGATCACATCACTCATGGTGCAGAATTGTTCAACATAAAAAACAGCAGTTATTCACCAGCAACATGAGCAAAGGAATCCTAGCAGTGATCACTGTTAAACATGCAGGGGTAGAAGGATTATCGTCCTGACTGGTTATTGAGGCTGATGTTTGGGGTTTGACCGATAAACGGCACCAGCATTTTATTTCATAGATAATAAAGATAATAAATCCAAAAGTATGCTGCTTTGGTTCCACTTTCTTTTGTCTCTTTCTCTGTGGCCTTATTTTAACTCTCCACAGTCTCACCAAATATCCTGTGCCACAGTGAGGGTATGGCATCATCTCCTGTTTTCCTGTTTCTGCTGTGTTTCTCTGTGACAATTGTCATGCTGATAGAGTTAAGGCTAACTTGTGTGTTTTCCTTAATTTTTTTGATCATGCAATTTTACTTTTGATACATTTTGTACATATTGAATGCATATCAGTTTCAAATATTGGAAATCAGTCTCCTGAGTTACTTATAACCGGTATGGGTATGAGCCCTGAAAAAACAATAATGGTCGACCCCTAATTACAGACAACATCTAAACATTTGTAAAACACATCTAAACACTCTTAACACTGAATGGATCAACACTGTCAAACAACTCCCAACATTCAAGGCCATTTAGCTCAGAATGAAGTCAGAATTACATGTTAATAGTCAAAAACAACTTTGAGTTGTTTAACACTGAAAATTCAATACTTCAGTTTTTTCTGTGTGTGATGTGAGAAGTAAGCTGATAGACAGCGATGCCACCAGCTCCATTTGCTTGAACCAGCCAACAATAGGGATGGGGGTTTATTGGATTTTTGCAGATATCTGATATGCTAATAATTACAAATTCATTTTCATTTACACATATATTGATACTGATATTTAAATGTAGATCAGACTTTCAACTCTAGTCCTTAAAACACAGAATTTAAAGTTTGAAGATGAACAAATGAAAAAATTTCAGTCTTTAAAACACACTTTGAATTGTAAGGAATAATGGTGATTAGAGAAGACTTCAGACTGGAAGGTCAAAGTGAGGTTCTTCAGAACACCATTACCAACTTTTGTCTCCAAAAGCCAACCCAGCAAAAAATGCTGGAGGAACTGTGGTATGGTTGGTGACCATACTCATATCTTTTGGGATATACAAACATTTTAGAAAAACATCAAGGAAGAACTGGAAAAAATGTTGTCAGTTGATCTCCCCATGGACTCTTTGTTGTTTGTTTTAGATGTATTTCCCAATCACCAGTTTACCATAGATCAGTGTTTTATATTATATGTTTTGTTGATGATTTCAAGGAAAATGATTACTATTAATTGGATGAAGCCTAACCCTCCCATGACTGACCAATGGTTACAGAAGGTGAAGCATGTTTACATGTTGGAAAACATGACTGCTGTTACAACTAAAAATGCCCCTCTTTTTAGGACGATGGACACAAATTACTGAGTTTCTTCATTAAAATGCTTGTACCCTTATCAGTCAAATTTTATTTGAGTTGTTAACATTGTTATTTGATTTTATATATTTGTATTTTATTTATTTATTTTATTACAACTTTGGAAACGATTTACCTCTGTGAATAGCATTTGTGCTCTATCTTCAGAAAGTGTTATTGTTACATGATGAATGAGGCCCAATCTCAAGATGTGTTTCTTTTCCTTTGTGATGTTAATTGCATGTTAATACACAAATAAAGACAATAAAGTTAAAAAAAAAGAAAAAGAGTCAGCTGACATAGGTCAGTTAGTCCAGCTTAAATCTCTACAAATGTATTGTTTGCATGACCAATATTTACATGTAATATAAACAGATTTTTATAGCCAAAATATTGACTGTAAATGTCTGCGTAGATATTCATATTTGCGGATGATACACCTTTAAGGTAATATCTTCCGATACCATTATCACACAAACAATATCAGAGCATCATACCACTGAATCATGTGCATCAGAGGGGATTTAGAAGAACTGGAAGATATGTCCTCTTCAGCTGCTTTGCTTTTGGTACAGGGAGATGAACACCATGCCTCAAGATCAGTGGTTCCTAACTTTTTTTTTTTTTTTTTTCTGTAGGGCCCCCTACTTGTACCCAGGAAAATGTGTTCATACAAAAAGGCCTTTGTCCAAACATTTTATCAAAGTATTTTATCATGAATTTTGCTGATATGTAAAAAAGCAAACAATGCAGAGCAGACGGAGCCTCATGGCCCCCAAAACCCCAAGTTGGGAGCCAATGCTCTAGATCAGTGATCATCAACTTGTGGCCTGAGGAACGAATCAGGCACCCTAAAGCATCCCATCTGGCCACTACAGCTATTAAATTGACCCCAAAAAACAATTAATATTGAGACAGTTTTATTAGGAATGACTTAAAATTCGACCTCACAAAACCACCTGTCACCATTTTTTAGTAAATATGCATAACAAACACATCCTTACAAGTCTACTCGTAACTAAATCTACACTTTTCGAGTCAACTTTCCACTTCAGGCTCATAGAGATTGTAGTTTTCGCTGACTGAAACTTTGACCAAAAGACCCGTTTCCTGCATATTTTCACCAGTCACTACACAGCATATTAATGGCTTGCTGCAGTTTAGGTGATGGGGTCTGCTCTCATTGTTAATACTTAAATATTGTGTATTTTGAAAGAAAATGCAAATATTTGTACAATATCTTGATTATAACAGAATATGTATTTTATTTTAGTTTATTTGAAAGTCTGGCCCCCACTGTGTCAGTCAAGACTCAAGAACTCCTGCTGTGCTTAGCATTTAGGCTGTTCAACGTCTGGGTCAAAGTCCAGCACAGAGACTGTGGAGCATATACAGAATGCCTCAGCCAGTCTGGTCTGATTGAGGAACACACATGTAAGAGTAAATCAGTCTTCGGCTGCATTATCTAGATGTGTTAGTCTGACTCGCAGAAATTCAATATAGTATGATTTCAATCAGGTCAACTTGTTTTCATAGATTTTAGCCAGACTCGCTCAATAACTCCACTTTTTCTGACTGCATATTGTGTGTGCACATCCATTGGTGGTTCTGCTGCCTCTTCAGTAATGTTTCCTCTCCCAGAGCTCAACACAGCGATGCATCGACACACTTCTAAGCAGCTGGTGTCAAACATGCACAGCGCTGTAGGTTCAGTGTGAGGAACAACAAGCTATTGCCGCCTCAACCTGTGTCTAACAAGACTTTGTATTTTTCCCACTAATCATGATTACTGCCACAATCTTCCCCTCCAGCCCACCTCTTTCAACCCCCTCACACATCAGTGACAACCTCCTTTCATCTACTGCCGTACAGCCCCACATCCACCGTGTATTTACAAGGCCTGAAATGAACAGAGCAATCATTATCAGTCATGTTAATTCTGCAGATAATGATCAAAAGCCGAGTCCTGCTCCTCTTTCCTTTTTCCTCTCTCCCTCGCTGCTTGCTCTGGGGAGCTAACAGCGGTGACAAACCTCCCCCTTTTATTATTTCATGGCCTGTTTAAAGATTTAGTGAGGCCCACAAACCACTACTTTTAATGACCAATTAACAGGAGCAAAGCCCCATCGGAGCACCGCGGCCTCGTTCAGGATTTGCTAGAGTAAACAGTGGTGCAGCGCCGGTTGTGGTGGTTGCTGGTGGTAGAGGGGGCGTGTGTCTCGTTACCGGCTCACTGTTCAAACTCGCACACATACAGCAACATGCGTACACAAACCACACACATTCACACACAAACCCTCTGCTCCGCTGCTTATTAAAACCTGGAGGAGCAGCAGTCCTTACCAAAACCTTGAGAGAGAGTCAGTCAGCAAGAGTCAGAGTGAAGAGTCCCGCTCCCACTGGGTATGTGTGTGTGTTTTTTTTCTTTTTCTTTTGGGGTTGGAATCTAAAATGATAAAGCGTGCTGCTAAGTCAGCCCGCCTAAATCTGATGCGAGAGCAAGTGAAATGGTGTTGAAGAGAGAGTAAATGAGTAGAGCCTGCATCATTAGCATTGCTCAATAATGTAGCTGGGGGGTAGGACAGCACCACTCAAGGCCACAGGCTTTCTGAGCGGCTAATTTGGACCAGTCTTGTTTATGGGTAGAGCAAGTCGGCCCCTCAAGATGACTGTCAAGCTGAGACTCTCTCCCCAAACTAAACAAACACAAATGAATACACGCTCCTTGATGAAATCCACAACATGCATGGCTGATCAAGCATGTACCAAAACACATCCATCGATGGATCAACACTGTAACATCTCACCAGTTGGAGTTTAGATAAAAATAAAAAATAATGCTACATAGACTTAATGTGGGATGACGCTAAAGGCAAATTTGATGAAGAAAAACTTTCTCTGCCTTTTTGTGGATTCATTTGATAATACATTCCTTATTTAATACAAAAAAGACATGTATAACACTCATTTATGGAATTGAACATAACAGAAGTCAGAGCCAAATCAACAAGTTTATTAATTGATTCTTTGATTGATAGAAGGAAGTCTAATAACCAATTAATGTTATACTTCATGAATTTAGCTAAATTATCTTGTCTTGTCTAAAAAAAGGTAATACCTTTTGGTTTTCATCCCAGTTATTTTATATCAAAGGACCGAACCCGTCACTTAGTTAAGGATTTGTTTATATTTCCAAAAGTATTATCCAATCTTTGTCACTGCTAATATAAGTTCATCTTTAAGCCTGCAACTAATGATTATCTTGGCAGATTATTTTTGGATTATTTGATGGATCAGATACTTTGAAAAACTTTCATCCCTTTATTGATAATAATAAGTTTAAAGGTCATCGATATTATGATACTTTAGAAACCTTTATCACTTGAGCTTGTTAATATAAAAATATGAATGGAAAATTTCTTTTGATATTTACATTTATTATATCATGTTAATATTGGCTGTATGTACGAGTAAGTTTGAGTAGTGTTAGGCTGGACCAACAGACCTTAGTCAGCTTATGTCTTTGTTTATCCACTGTCCTAAAACTTTTAATGTGTTTTAAGTTTGTTTCTTTGTCCATGTTTGAACTTTGAAGTTTGTTTTATAGACTGAACTTTTAGGGCTGAACTGCATCCAAACCTTTGGTAGATTATTTCTTTGTTGTAACAATATTTCTCTGCCATAAATCTTATACTCTTGAAAAGTCTTGTTTATTTCTCTTTTAAGTGGTTCCACATGAAACATGCATTTGTTGGATGAGCAGCAGAGCTGAGTATGTGGGTTACACCCATGAAAAATTTGCTGTTTTACTGACTCTTGTTTGAGCTCCTGGTATACCCAGGTGCTGACAATCGTGGGCTGCAACCTGAACATGTGGAAGAACATTGTGGAGGAACTGCCTATGGTAGATGGAGCATAGGATCAGTGTGTGGAGAGAACACAGAGAATGCTATGCTGATTGCTGCACCAAGAATAACATATTTTGATGGAGGCAGTGTGATGGCATAGAGCAGCACCTCCATCACTGGAAAAACAAGGCTTGTATTCATTGGAGGCAATCTCAATGCAGAGAGATGTCAAGATGAGATTCTACAACCAGTGGCAATCCCATGTCTCCACAGTCTGGGACCAAACTCCATCCTCCAAGATGACAATGCTCACCCCCACAGAGTGGGGTTTATCAGAGACTACCTCCAGAATTTGGGAGATGGAATGGCCTGACTTCAAGAACTCAAACACTTGTGGGATCAGCTTGGGTGTGTTGTTAGTGCCAGAGTGACCAACACAACCACGTTGTCTGACTTGGGACAAATGCTGGTTAAATAATGAGATGCCATCCCACAGTGTTGTGTGACCAGCATGAGGAGGAGGCTAGTTGTGTGTGGCTCTTTCACACACTATTGAGGCTACTGTTTGTTAAATGCATTAATTGTTAAATTGCCAATATGTCTTGTTTCTTCAGAACAATTAACCAAAGAAGAGTCAGTGGTAGAATAAGCAGTTTGGCAGTGGCTAAGTGTTAGTACATTTTTCAATGGGTGCAACCCACATACTCAGCTCTGCTGCTCATCCCACAAATACATGTTCCTCACAAATGTAACCCCATTTAATAGGGAAATAAACAGGCTTTCCAACTGTATAAAATGTATTGCCAAGAAGGATTGTTACAACAAGAAATAATCTACCAAACACAAATTTCCTTACTCTTTGTGCTAGGTTTATATATGTCTATATCGATATCAATATCACTATAATCTAAAACGGAATTTGTAAATATTGAGTATAAACAAAAATCCAATATCAAGCAGCCCTATTTTTTATTCCATCACGTCTCATAACCAAAAATCGAACTTTGGTTTGGTCAGCGTTTTTGCTGCAAAGATCTGTTTTTAGGTTACCATCATCTCCTCTCTGTTCTGAGATAATGGCCTTTGATGAACGTTTCTCCTCATGATTTCCATTAATCGTATGATTATAACTATCAAGTGAAGTAAAGTTAATCAACTGTCTGCCTTTGTCTGAGACGTAAACATGTCAGTGGCATGACAAGTGACGGATTAATTAGAAAACACAACCAATGAATTATTTAATTAATTGCCAGCACTTTTAATAATCGATGATTATCAATTTAATTGATTTACCATTGTTGCCCTACTTATCTGCCTTTCTTCTCTTGTAGTGGTTCGTGTCATTGCATCACTTTTATTACCTTTAAAATGTCTTCTTAGCTCAACCATTCTGTAATTACTTTTCATTCACTTTACAAATAAAGGCTAATGTTTTTGGAACATAACATCAATAGATACATTGAACTGAAGCGCCTTCAGTTTGCATTTGTCTGCTCGTCTGTTTGCTCTATTCAAACTAAGTGATGGGCCTAATAATGCCTTGCATCAGAGCCTCTATGTCCTCTTAGCTTTTCTCAATTACAAACCAATGTTGTATTGTGTGCATATGCAAACCTGTATTTACATTCTTTTCACAGTATAGTGTACAGAACACACATGGGGCGTGGGTATTGTCTTGCAGGAGAGGTGTAAGGGAGGATCAGACAACCTGGTTAATAAGACAGTGTGTTGATTGTATTTGTTTTCCATTTGTCTCTCATCGTTTGCATTGAAGACGCTCAGCGGTAATTAAGCCACTAAGTGAAACTGAAACAGGCGAGTCATGGGGCGAGCTCCACAGCAGCATTATGAGCAGAGAACAACAGGCGCAGACTGACAAGAGCTTGCTAGAACAATGCAGGGAAATGGAAATCCCCCCCATCAGGAATATACTATTGTAACAGGGAGACAAAACTAGAATAGAGCAGGAGAAAGGAAGAAAATTATACCACAGTATCGGATTGATGCCATAGTGTTAGCATACCATGATGAAATCATACTATTTGTTGTTGCATACATGTATAACCACTATAAAACATGTTAAAGCAATTTAGTTTTAAACCTGTTTGGGAGGTTACTAGTTGAAAGGAAGAGAAGGAAGAGAAAAAGTTGAGGACAGATGAACAAATGTTATGAACTAATATGTATTATAATGCAGGAAGAGCTACCGAAATATGTTTCTTTGGAATACAAATTGCTAACAAACCTGGATGTAAAAAAGTCAGAACAAGTCCAGCTGTTCTAATCAGAGGTAAACTTAAAGCTCCTGTCAACAATATTTGGCTGGTTATAAAATAAGTATAATCACGTTCTTTTTGGCCAGAAATGAGAAGAATAGCTTCCAGAAAAAAAACTCTTCTTCCTGAGCTATGGTTTTTTGTGTTTACCAAAGTCCAAAACAAGCCATTTCTGTGCAGCGGTGCAGCTCTTTTCATATCATTTTTTTTTCCCCATATGGAGTTTTTAATGTTACTAGATACTCGCATGGTAGTCAAGCTCTCAGCCAACAGTGATAGTTGTGAAGTAAAGACCCACAGCATGTATGTCTTGCTGCCTACCTTTAGTGACTCTTTCAGTGCAGTGTTTCACAACGTTTATTTACTTAATAGTACACCACTGGTTTCTTTAAATACGGGATCAGGATCTAAATAAGGAGAAAAGCTGCTTAAAAGTAAAACTAATAGACAATTGATCTCAGCATGTTGGTAGCAGTAAAGTAGCTGCTTGCAATACAGAATCAGTGGAGGGGAATATTCAGTGGCATGCTGCTTGTGATGGTGGCAGCTGTGCTTGCAGTAATGATGGCACAGGTTTTGGTATTCTATCCTGACATGTTGGTCCCACCCATCTAAGACACAACCAGTTTTTTAGATAAAATGATAGGTGGTAAAACGTGTGTCCCATACACTAGATTTCATATTAATTTTGCATAACAAAAGGTCTTATATTAAACGATTGATGATATAAAACAGAAAGTAGCAAACTTTGAAAGGCTTCTACCAAAACAAAAAGAGCATTACTTATAACTAGACTATTAAAGCAATTTCTACTCCTTTTTTTGTTGTTTAAACTCAGAGTAAAAGTTTTTACTAGTATTTCTAAAGACAAACACATTCAATCACCTGGAATACACGTGTAAAAATCTGTATAGTTATCTTGAATCCTCAATCATGTGACCCTCTCTCCTTTCCTCAACTAACCCCTCTCTGGAGGTCCAAGAGAAGGACAAAGACCCTCTTTTTTGCCTCTCCTGAATTCCCTTCTTTGGTCTTCCATCCTTCCCCTTCTCTCCCTCTTACCCAATGAACCCCAGCAACGAATCAATGGCCAGGGATAAACACAAATCCCCCGTAGAGGTGACTTATAGAAAACAATTTGAACCTGCGCACCTCGCTTAGGCGGCCCTGCCCAGCCTTTTTACTGTATGGTTGTAACCTCAAACCTCCTCTGTCTGCCAGTCGATTGAAATTAGATTCCCAGGTAGATGGGGGTGGAGGGGGAGTTGGCGGGGTTGGGGTGCAGTGTCGGGAGGGCTGTTTCTATGCTGGAAGAATACTTGGTTGTGTAAACACAGCTGAAGGATGTTAACGTTAAGAAATGCTGCAGGCTTTGAGAGGAAACAGAGCTGTTGAGAAGGAGATCAGTGACAAGACAATATTTAAAGACTGAATATATTCAAATGGTAATTAAAGGTCTACATTTCTGGATGATCGAGTGTGTATGCATAAAGGTATGCCTATAGAGGGAGTCCAGTGTAATTATTGATCATATTCTGTTTGAAATGAGTAAAAGAACCCTGATATATGTAAAAGATCCCTACACTCACAGTATTATTTCACCTCAGATGCATATCAGCGACCTTATTGAACCTAATGACCTACAACATCAAACATGACTAGCAGGATACAATGAGAGCGAGTCTGAAGAAGAGGCTGAGATGAGGCCTCGGTTTCCTCAGGGGCAGACTTGAGCCCTGGTCTCGCACCGGGAACTCTGTGAGGACTCAGAGGAGCTCGGGTGAAGAGGCTGCAGAGGAGGAGGAGGTTGGTTAGACCAGGGCCTTGTGCTGAGTGGGCCCTCAGAGGGCTCCATCCCCTATTTTGCAGATCTGTTGAGGTGGGGGTGCTTTTGCATTACCTCCTCCTTTATTCTGCACACCCCCCTCTCTCCTACTCTCTCTCTCCGAGTCTCCCTCTCTGTCTCTCACCCTCCCTGGTCATGCTAATTGCTCCCAAGGTCAGAGCGTCGGTTGTGCCCTCCTCCCCTCCCCAAACCCGACCCTGGCTTTGAATGGCATGTTTTGATCAGACCTAATTTGATTGGTCGACGCTGTCTGGGGTGGATAGGGACAGCGCTTTACAGCCCACTGCTTTTGATGTGTGTGGATGTGTGCATGTGTGTTCGTGTCAGGGTGATGCATGTCAGGTTATGAAGTGTCTGTGGATGAGTGCATGAGAGTGTTACACGTCAGCAGGGAAGTGTTTTTTGAGGGGTGTCAGAGTGTGTAAAGGGGAGTGTGTGTAAAGGGTGGTTTATGTCATGGGCGAGGGCAGTTTTGTGTACTTGAGTGTCAAGAAGAGTTTAATGTGTTTTGATACAGCATATGGCAAGTGTGTTGGGAAATATGGCCCAACATGGATTGAAATGCTGCTGGTAAAATGATGATTCTCATATTACCAATATTTGACTAAACTGATAATATGCATTGTGATTAAAGTAGCAGTATTATAAAATTTATGTTAGAATCAAAAATTTGAAGTCACCTTTGTGTTGCAAGCTAAAGTTATCTCTAACAGAGCACAAGACGTATGATAAATACCATATTCATTATTCATCAATAATAATTAACTTTGTTCTTCAGATTACACTAAGAAAAAACTGGTTTTCATTGCAACCTTTTTTTTTCTTTAGAGCTTAATTTTCATTTTAAAGAAGTTATCTGGACCCTGTTTGAGTCAGAATTTTGTTCGGAACAATCCTGTCTGTTGCATTGACTCCCCAGATCAAATATCTAACTTCAAAATTATTATTCATATAGGTCTGAGTTAAAGTCTTGGATGTTTGAAATATATCCATTTTTTATTGGTTAAGGTAAGTGTACCCATTAAGCCCACCAAAATCTAAGTTCACGTATTTTTCATAGATACTAAGATGGTTTATAAACATGATCATTTGTTAAAATTAAGAATTAATCTCTCATTTGAAAGTACATTTATTTACTTATGCATATTTTAAAGAACAAATTAAAGAAATGTTATGAATAAAATCAAAAGTCTGGCATGGGCTTATATAAATATATAAATATAAATATTATATAAAAATCTATTATATTTTTTTTAGGTAGTAAACACATATTCATTCAGTAACATGTTATACATGTTAAACAAAATTGATTTTTTGAACTTGGATTTAATGTTTGGCTTGTGAAAATGGACCACCACAAACATGACTAAGTAGGCCTAAAACTAATTTTCACTGGCTTCAGTATTTAACATTTCATTGAACATTTTATTTAATATTGAAAAAATTTGATTCAATATTGAAAAAATTAAAAAATGTATTTGTTTTTAAAAGTATTAAATGACATTACAGTGCATCAACAATATCTTATTGAACTTGGATTTAATATTTGGCTTGTAACGATGATTTTAGGACAGTTGATGTAATTCTTCCTTTTTGTTGGCATTTTTCTCACTGTAAACAAATTATTATGCAAAATTAACCAACATAACAATTCTTCTGGGCAGTGTGTGATCTGTGATGTACTCGTGTTAATGAAGTTAGTATAACAACATCCAAAACAGGATTACAGTGAAAAGCTATCAAAAATGTCATTATTTCCTATTGAAACACATAAGATGGGCTTAAATGGAACACACTGGGCTTAAATGGTTCTACAGTAAATTCTAGGGAAATAAAGATACTTTCTCACCAAAATGAAACAAATGTATAAAGAAATGCCTGTAGCCTAAATATGCTGTAAAACTTGCCATCCCTCTTTAGCCAAACTTTCTGAATTATCAAGGAGTTCTTGTTCAAAGTTAGCTTACGCTAGCTGTTTTTTGGGTCAATGTACCATTTAAGCCCACCTTGGAAAAGACATTTTTTGAAAATATTTCACCCACCCAAACCATTTTTTGTGTCTTAATTTGAAGATTTATGTAAAATGAATCAGAAAACACTTAGTTTGTGTACTTATCATTTTTAATCCTTAAGCAGTGTATCTATCAGTAGGGCTACATGTATTGACTAGTGATTCGCTTGCTACGCTAGCTAGCATGACTCATCTTTTCACATGAAACTAAATAGTAAGAAATGACAAAAAACTACTTGTTTGTTCACAAAAAAACAAATCAATAATCTCTCAAATTACATAATATGAATGTATTTACCAAGTCAGTGGCTGAAAATAGTTGAAAAGAGGTTTTTTCGGAGGGGTCCCAAAACACCAAAGTTTTGAGGCGACTTTATCTGAGCCTTCTTGAGACTGCACGAATGTAGGCAAGCCTTATTCAGTATCGACAAATGTGATTGGTGTCAAACAAAAACTGACATTTAATTAAGAAATTGTGTGATTGGAAAAAATAATGTATAACATTAGACAGGCCCCTCTTTTTTTTTAAATTGACATCAAAGTTGCAAGTGGGCTTAAATGGTGCCTGGGCTTAATGGGTACACTTACCTTACTTGTGGTTCAGAAATATGGCTTTGATTTGACAGTGTGAGTGAATTCTAACAATGTGTGCAATATTTATTCTTGGAAATGTGCAAAGTTCTGGAAAAGTTGAATATATTTACATTGCAGAGGCTGAAACAACACCAAATCCTTCATAATATTAATCCATTACATAACTTTTAAGAATGAGAAGATCATTAAAATTATGGTTGTTTTTTGTCTTTTCACAAATAGGCTGAGTATGACCATACTTGAATAATGAATTCTTCATATGTTTCAGTCAAGAACACAGTTCAGCCTTTTGCTGCTAAATTTAAATACAGGTAAACTTTGCACTAATGACTGCCCATCAGCATGTCACAGCTTTCCAGGCAGTGCAGTTTAAAGGCCCTGTATTTGGATGTACCAAAACCTAGAAAGAAGGAGGCGGGGTGATATAGGCAGAGCTTTAGCAGTGTTGTGTGAGCAGTGTTGGAGTTGTATGGATCAGTGAGAGTGAAATTGTGGTTAAATGGGCCACCTTGTTCTGTGAAATAGCTTTGATTAATCAGTGAGAATTTAGAAACAGGGGGCCTCTTTTACCAGCTGTTCTTAAGAAGAATTATGTTACTAAAACCAACAGTTTTCAAGTAGTTTCTGACATTTACCAAAGTGTAATTATCAGTAGAAAATAAAAAAGGACTGGATAGCACTCTTACAAACATTTACATGCTAATATAAGGGTCAAATGATAAACTTTCTATTGTTAGCACACACAAAATTTAACTGCATTTTTAAAAATCAGTTTAGATCTTTTATATTGTTAAATAATATGCACAAAGACATAACTTGAATATGGTAAACTTTTACTTTGCCCATGCAATATTCGATCTTAATTGCAAAATGGGAAATAATAAATATTAATGTAGAACTTGATAACTTGAGTATATAAATGTGCTTAACTGGTATTCTGTCATTTCAGAGTGTCAACTTTTAAAAGCACTTTATTTGTAAAAGATATAAATGAGGTGCCTTTTGTGGACATTCAATAGATGTAAATTTAAAAATGTCTCTGTATATATTTTTTCTCCTTATTGGGTCTTTATGTCTTTTTTTCAAATTTGGAAGCCCACAGACATTGGCTCTGACACACAAACACAGACTGTGGGTGAGCAATAAAGACAGCAGGTGGTTAACTTTACAAAAAAACTCACCATGGTGTTCCTGAAATGTCATCACCTATTTCTAAAAAAAAAATCAAAGTTAGGTTTAGCTGACATGACCACGCTCATGAATGTACTTGATGGTAAAACAAGTGCTTACAGGTTTGAGCTGCAGTGCTGGTCTTACTGCAGCACACAAAAAGAGCCTATAAAATCAACATTTGTCACATCCCTGCCGTGATTGGTCCGTTTATTAGTGAGCATGAGATGCCATTTATAGCAGAAATTAACTCACTTAGGATCGCTCTTATGTAACTTAACGTCTACCTGAAGTGTCATTGCTGTGTAGTGACAGCAGCAGCGTCACCTTTACCCTGACATAAGGAGGAGATGCAGACTGCTGCACAGAGCTCACGTCTCTGACTTCTTATAATGATTTCAGGCAGACCTAAATGCACATTTGTGATGGAGTGAGAAAACGTGATTTTGGCTGAAATCCAAAAGCACAGAAGCAGCGTGACCTGAGGTTACCTGACTGTCCTACATATATGTAGTATGACTACTGGGCATGCACACATCACCATCGTGATAGAAATAAGATCTACTGTTCAACCCTAATCAGAATGCATGTTTTTAATTACAGCATTGTCTAAAGGAAAATAATTTCATTTATGTCGATATATGTGTAGCATAGTTAATATCCACCACAGGCATTAAATATAAAATGAAATCGGCCCCAAATTTCCTTCTAGCAACACTATTGACTTCTATGGTTCACTGTATGTACATCTTTCTCATCTTTCCTCCTACCCCTATGTGCCCTCTGTGTTTGCACACAGCCCTGTAGTCTCATGCCCTCATATGGGCATTAAAGGGTCATTTTTTACTTTGCTAAATAGGAAACATGCATGAGCTTCCAGCATTCTAAGAACATAGGTATGAAGAATTCAGCTTTTTAACCCTCGCTCCCTTGTAATTTTAAGCATGGTTGAGGCCAGTATGTCGAGAAATTGGACATGAAGGTAAGCATTGATAAAATAATTATTTTTCAACATTTCTTTTTTTAACTTTCACTGCTTCAAATCTCTTTAACAACTTCAACCCTGACAACTAAAAAACCCCTAAAAATTCAGTGTTACACCCTCTTTATGCCAGTTATTGTACACCATGTCACTGTTATTTTTTATGGTAAAAACCACATGCTAAACAGATAAGTCTGTTGGAGTGAAAAACATGCCAGTTTTACCATCCTTTTCTTGAGCCTCATCCTCTACCAAATCATATGCAAGTAAATGCATTTGTTTATGTTAAGTTGATTTTATATACAGGCATATAAACTCAGAGGATATAAGTATGATAGGAATCACGGACAAGTGCTTTTCCACCTCTAACCAAAATATGACCGCGATTACGCTTATTATGCGCATATATAAATTTACTGCATATTTGCGTTATGGTATATTCTCTCCTATTGATCCAAAGGACCCATGCATCCTCGCACATGTCCATCCACCTTCTATGAAGTGAGGGCAAAGTTGAAATTTTCCAAATGTCCCCCTTTCTTAGTCCCAGACTGCAGAACTCGGAAGTAGCATTTTCGACTGTAAACACTACACTTACGGCATGTCCGGCTGTAAACATAGATACAGATTCACATCCAAGCACACACATAGGAGCACACAAACTTTTCCTTACCTGTGGAATGATGAAATTTAGAGCCCTGGTGATCGAGTGACTGCATAAAAAGGTTGCTATATGTTATTTTGGTGCCGTAGACACACAGTTAAAAAATGTGTTTTTAATAGAAGTCTATTGTCCAGATTTTGGACAAACAAGGATGGAAGGAGCTATTTGGCATCAACAGAGTTCTATGGGCAACACATTTTTATTTATTTATTTTTTTTTTTATATGAGGAAAAATAATAACTTTGGACAAATTTGGTGCCTCAATCTATAAAAATGTGACTATGAACTCAAAATAATGATGATTAAAATGATAAATGTCCTCAAACTGGACATACTAGGACCCGAGGGCTAAGAGCATGTTAAGAATCTGACATAGGTTTTATTCAGAAACTTTCTTAAGAGCAAGTTTAAGAAAAATCTTAAGATATTGATGAAAGGGGCCCTCTGACTCAGTAAGCAGGCTGATTATAACTGGGGTGAATGACTATCCTGCATGAACCAAAACAAAATTTAATTTGCTGAAACCAGATGGGTTTGGCTTTTTGTATGAAAAATATCTGACAGATTTTGTGCAGAAATCTTTTAGTGCATTGCCTGTGCTTCCAGTGGCTCAGAAGGAGAAACATATATATGTACTTTCCAACATTTTGCAAGTAAAGGTAGTTGATATATTTTTGCTTTAACACATTTCATCCCTGCTCTTGCTCTGCCACAAGAATCTGAATGAGTATGACTAACGTATCTCCCCCTCTAGAGTTCAGAAACAGCAACATCCCCTCTGTGGGTCTCCCTGTCTGAGCTATAGTCACATCCCCAGTGAGTACCAGTGTGTGAGAGGTGTACAGTAGGAAGTCCTCGGCAGGCAAACAGGCCATGTGTGTCTGCTGTCTGACAGCAGCGCTGATCCGGCCCCTATGAGTGAGATTGATAGGGCCTGTGATCAGGGACGCCGCGCTCCCTCCATCGCCGGCGAGATGGATCACATCACACCGCCGTCTCCTCCGCTTCCAGGATAAATGAACTGAGGGGGAATCTATCACTCCCTGAGAAGGAGAGGGAGAGAGAAGGAGAGAGTAAGAGAGGGAGGGATGGAATACCTTACAGAGATACTGATGAGGATACAGGAATGTAAAAGGAAGGGAGAAGTAAGAAAGGGAGCAGGAAATAAAAAGAAGAGTGAGAAAGAAGAAGTGAATCAGACAGAAGGAGTAAAAGGCTGGTGGAAAAAAAAGAAAGAAAAAAGGAGGTATGATGGAGACAGCTGTGGAGGCCTGCTGCTAGGTCAGCCCCCTCCCCTGCCCCAGTCCCCCTCACAGGTTAGGTGTTAGGGTGTGGGCTTTTTTGTGTTGGGCTGTCAGCCAGCTATTTGTCACAGTGAGCGATCTGATGCTCCGCTGAATCAATCACGCAGAAGCGCTGTGGGTTGTGTGTACTGTATACACGTGTCTGTGGGTGTCTGAACATGGAACTGTGTTTGTGCGTATACATACATGAATATATGTGCAGGAGGAGGTGCCAAGCAAAGAAAAGAAGCATGATTTTTGCATGATGCAACACTCAAAACACACCACATCATCCCCATATTTGGGCAAAGGGCTGTGTTTTAGGTGGGACAGCTTCTCCCTGAGAAACTCTTTCCAGAAGTTCTGTGCATTTGTTGGCCCCTAGACTCCCTCTCCTCTTGCTCATTTGGCCTGGCATAAATTAGACTTTGTCATGGCTGATTGGGAATAGGCACCTTATTGCATTAGGCCATGGCTTATTAAGCAAATGGTCTTAAGACAAGCCTTGCTTAACTGGGTGACAGCCTCTCAATTAGGTCGTCTGTGAAATATGCCCAAGCTAATTGCTCAAAACACGAGCTTATTGGATTGGAACTTCTTCTTCTGCAGACATGTTTTGGTTTAAGATCACAGGTGTCATAGAGTTTGAAGGGATTGTGTGCGCTGAGGCATTCATAGTTATTTAGAACCTTTTTTTAATGTTATTTGTGTGCGCGTCTGCATTTCTGAGTGTGTTAGTGCATTTGTGTGAAGAGCAAACTGACACGCTGATGTGCTTTCGCCGGATACAGCACTCATGAGATCCCCCTCATCTCCCTACCTCAAGGAATGACAGCTTCAAAAACCTTTCCCCGATGATTATAATTGACTGATTGGCGAGTCCTTAACTTCCTCTGCCTCCTTCAATAATCCCAACATGGCTCTCAAGTGGCTCTAGGCTGTCTTTATGAGTGCCTGCTTGCGTACTTTATGATTGCCTGATGTGAAAATGGCAACGGTGGTACGAGGGGGTAATTTGTCGGAACCCAACAAAGAAATGTTGTAACAATTAATCACGGGGTGAACTCTGAAGAACGTGGTAATTATGTTCATTAAGTGGCGAGCACGGGGGCAATTATCTGGCATCGGCTTGGCTTGTCACAATCACGTCAGGCCGAGATGTTGTAATAACTCACTACTTCTAAAGGGTTATCCCTCTCATCTAATGTAGTCTGATAGACAAGAAGAAGTATGTAAGCAGCTTGGACACGGTAGGGTCATATTGTTGATAATGCTGCTTAGAGTGCTGCCCTGTGTCCTTGAGTTTTCCTCACAAGTCAGTATACAGCACATTGTGTGGAAGCACTCAGAAATATTCTCTAAATATGCAAATACATCGCTTCTCCATTAGACAGTCATACAATGTTTTTATAGAAATGTAAAAGGAAGCTATTTACATTTCAAGGTAACCTGATCATACTGTACGTCATCTGTTTATGTTTCTATCAACTTGATCTATACATTTACGATTAGAAAGACTCAAAGCCAAGTCAGTTTATTTATATAGCACATTCAGAACAACCTCAGCTGACCAAGGCGCGGGCTGTGCAGGCTTCAGACACACTATAAGAGAACAAATATGAGCAAAAGAGCAACAAAAATGCAATGAAACATGATGAATAGAGGAATAAAGAGGATGACTCATCATAACAAAGTAACATGCCATTTTGATGGTACATTTATTCACACTTTAATGCAAACAAGCCATTTTAGGACCAATATCCTTACTCAAGTAGAAGAGCTGCATCAATTGCTGAAAAATCAGCCAAGACACAACAACACTCAAAGGCGGCCTTCCCATGCACTAAAGTGTAGGTATTTAAGTTGCTGTTTGTAACTGCTGACAAACAGATTGCAATAATTTTCTAAGTAGTTGCATTTCTTTCATGGCAGAACAGAAAGGCACGGTGAAATAAAATGCATTGTAAAAGACTTACTCTTCAAAGTATCTTTTGGGGGGCTTTTGCCTTTATTGGGATAGGACAGCTGAAGGGAGACAGGAAATGAGGGGCTTGAGAATGGGGGAAGACATGCCTGAATGGCCTGTAAGACTTACTTTTAACCATTTTCCAGCTTAAAAGGTACAAGTCCCTTATAAACCAGTGTGACTAGCATGCCAGTTTAAAAAAAATGAGAAATGTTCCAACATTTCTCCAAGTACAGCTGCACAGCTACACGTCACAGCCTACCTGACCCCAGTGAAAATTTTTCCCCATTTATTGTGTATTACAATTAGCATCTTCACTGCTCAAAACAGGCTAGGATAAATAGCAACACAGACCTGGCTGGCAGGCTGCAGTGCCACTTTTTTTATTTTTGGCTTTTATTGCTAACCTTTATTTTACAAAAAAAACAAAACAAAAAACAAAACAAACAAAACAAAACAAAAAAACCCCAAGATTTAAAACCTCTTCACAAGTGCCCTGGCCAAACATGTTACAAAGTTTATGAAAAACAGTCAGCAACCATCAGCTTTCCGTTACCGTAGTCTGAGAGCTCACCTCCTGTATTGTTTGTAGGACCACAAACTTCTAATGGTAAAACAGATGGAACCAAAGTCACATAGCTTTAAATAAACAGCATGTTGTAAAATTTTCCTGAACAAATGGCAATCCCTTTAGGAAAAATTCCTTAAACAGACTTTTAAATCAGTTAATAACAAGGAGCAGGTCTAGACTGGATTCTATGTTTTCTTTTCAGTACCAAAGGGATATTTCCATTGCACATTTTTTGCCTTTACAGGTGGTCGATATCATGTATGTTAAAGTAGCATACATGATCTACACCATGGTTTTATCTCTCGCACTGAATTGGGACCCTTGTTATTTGCTTTCATTGTGCAGGAAAGGACGACTCGGTCAGGAAACAAGGATTGAACCGGGCTAAACTCAAACAACGGAAGATGCTGTAACCAGCCAGCTAAGGTCCTTCAGATAAGGTAATGTTTTTTTTTTTTTTGTTTTTTTTTCCCCCCCAAGAATTTGCAGTAGTACAGCTCAGGTTATTATAGCGTGTAAATTGATGTATATGGTTTGAGGGATTATTATCAAAAGAGGTTTGATTTTTTCACCTCATCCTGGGATCAGCCCAATGTGGCTGATCTTGGGTCAGGCTTTAGGGAGTCAAAGACGCCCTGTCAGACAAAACAGCAAAACTAAATTTTCCCCTTGATTTTTTAGAGTTGTCTTTTTTCTTATAACTTCAGAATAACTTCCTTCAGAGCAGACCCACTGCCCAAACTATGAGGTGCTTCCCAGTTCCCAGTCACGTTACTCTAATCAAGAGGTCTTTAGAAACACCTACTCTCCAAGTGGTTTAGTTACAAAACATTCTATCACTATTTTTCTAAAGGAGTATTTTTGATATAATGACAAAGAAAAGCTGTTAAAAGTGGCACTGCCAGCTTGCTCTACTCAATGATATAGTGCTGTGGGTTACAAATGAGGTAAAGAGATGGTGGGGTGCAAATACACACCAATGCAACTCACTTTACCAATGCACGTTAAGTTACTGTGATCTTCAATCCTTTTCCTCAATGCTCTGTTTATTATACACAATAAACAGACCATGTCTGTATTACATTGATCTGTGTTTTTCTTATTAGTATCAATTTTGAACTGACTTTTGTATTGAAACAAGACTGATTTGTAGTATAAATGTATATAACAGGATGTCATGTTAAATCAGTCTCAGGCCCATAAATACAGTCAATGGAATGGGCTTGACCAGGCTTAGAGAGAACGTACAAGGGCTCAAGGGAGGTCTAATGAATGCAGAAAATTGGCGATACATTTAAACTTCTTCCATAATAAGGCATCCCAATTTGTACTTACAGTTCACTGCTATGGATATCAGTCACCAAACACTGTCTTAAAGGCGGTACTTTTATCTCCTTGAAAAGTTCCTGAGATTGTTAATGCAGCTCCTTTTTTTGCTGTTAGAAGGAAGATTTTGTGTAATGATTTGACAAGTTGCATAACTTGAACTGTACTGAATGCTTTATTATCATAGTGTTGGCCCATGCACTATTTATCAAGAGCAAAAGTATGACTAAGAGAAGTCTTCCTGTAGACGGAGAAGCACATCACTTATTTCTACTCTCTTTCCAACACATGGAAGATGAGTTACCACCACACCTGAAGGAAAAAAGCACCTGTCTACACCTGTATAAAACTCCTCTCAGTGCTTGTCAGAAGCATATCTACTCCCTGTCTGACTTCCAGTGAGTGGGACTTGCAAACCCAAGTGAATCCTTAAACAAAAGATTGAAACTTAAATCCCTACCCACAAATCCCAGCCTTGTAGATACAAAACCTGGAAATACCATTGGGCTAATTAAGCTGATTGGCTCAGTCTGTCCTGAAAGAGGGCCGGCCTGCCAATCAAATGTAGATGTTTCTACAGTAACAAACTCAGGCAACGGCTTTTCTTGCCCACTTGAAGCCGGGGGAAGAATCAACCTGACAGTGGAGCGTGTGATTGGACAGAACTGTGCAGGCTGTAGCTGCCAATCAATCACTGAAGAGTTGAGTATTTCTTACCCTTTTCACAACACTGCTCACCTCTGAAGCTGCCAGGCGTGAAAATAATAGATATTTAGGATAAAGACTCCCCGTGTAATTGTACAAACCTGCAGAAGACAGTCAGGCCTCCACTTTGTGAACACACCGCACTCAGTTCCTTTCTGACATACTCTTGCCTCTATCTCTGCTTGAAAAAAACATCTCCAGGTATCTATGCTCTCGAGGAGGGCAAGGCAAGAGAAAGACAAATAGCGTGGGCTTTTTATCACCAAAGCCCTCCTGGAAACAGACAATAGCCACACAGGTCTTATTTTAGTCACTGCCTTTTGTGGCTGCCAGCCTTCTCAAGCTCCCTCTCTCCCTCTTCCCTTTTATTTTCTTGTGTTTTTCCTTGGGCACAGTTCTCTCACCCTCTCTTCCTCTTTCTTTCCTTCTCTTTCAATCGCAAGCCTATTTGGAGCATGTTTGTTTTCACGCTTTCTCCTCTCGTTCTCAATCTCTCCCTCCCTCTCATTTTCTCCTGCCTTCCCCCTCCTCCTTCGTTTCTTTCGCTGTGTGTGTGTGTGTGTGTGTGTGCTGTACATCCATCGATGGATGTGAGGCGTGTATAACCTCAGGTAAGCTCAATGAAGCAGCCTGACTAGCCAGAGTGTCTGTGGGAGGCTCTGGCTCATCTCTGCCTGCATCCCTGTAGCCTTAATCTGTGACAGACCATTTCATAATCACAGCCAAGGGGGCTTCTCTCTCTCTCTCTCTTTCTCTCGCTCCTCCTCCTCCTCCTCTTCTTCGTCTTCCTGTGCTCCTCATCTCTCTCTCTCCCTCTTCCTTCTTCTCTTTTTTCTCTCCAAAAGTGCAATAATTCACAGGCATGCACCCTCCCACAGGCGGATTAGCAGGCGGCGTGTTCGTCCTACATAATCGCAGCACAATGGAGCCCATACGTGCAGCCGCCACAGCCACGCCATAGGGCACAATGCATTTGCCCCCCTGTGTCATATGACACTGGACAAAATGAGACCCAACTAGCACCCAACACCTGCAGTTTAGGCAGGAAGGGCCCAACACTTCATCAGTGTCTCTCTTTGATGTAAGTAGGTACTGGATGCTTCAGAGATAACCTGCTCTGGAAAGACAATGCCATTGTCCTGATAAACGCTGGAAACAGTCTGCTTTTTTCCTCCTGGAGTGACTTCTTCTTTGTGTATCACAATATGCCTTTTATTCCATTTCATGCTTTACACTTTCAAGAAAAATTTGACCCTAACAGAGGCACAGAAACCAATAAAGTATCCTCCATGAGCTCACTTCAAAAGCGGAAGTTACTCAAATGATTAAAAAGAGAAATCAGAGAAATCATGGCATCCCTTCTTTGATCTTTATGCCATATTCCAATTTTTTTTCACACTCTGTCTGTACACTTCTTGCCACCATTTTTCCATGATCTGGTTCGATTACTGTGCACAACATTAACATATTGTAAAAAAAAAAAAAAAAAAAAAAAGGAACAAGCATCTTATGATTCATTTTCATTGTCTGAATAATAGCTGAGCCGATTAGCCGCATTGTTGCCATCAGAGAGGCAAAACATCATTACGCTCCTCAATCTGTTTGAGTAATTAAACCATTTGGGAGAATCATCTCATGTGTTTGCTGATTCAGTCAGAAGAAGGAAAAAAACCTCCTGCTGTTGAGCGCTGCAGCTATATGTAATGTTACATTTATGTATTAGCTTTAAAGGGCTTAAGTGTGAAGCTGTGTGCAACTGCTCTGGTAACGGAATGTCAAATAGGATCCATCGCTCCATTCCAATGCATTTCATATAATACTATAATGAAAGGCGAGGATTTATACCGTATTAGTATCAAGCTCCATCAGATTTAAAGCCATAAATCCATTCTATATCCTCCAAGTTTTTTCTTCTAACATTTTCTGCGCGCTTAATTTAATTTTCTCTCAAAGTGCGAAGCGGCCGCTGTTCTTTGGTGTCAGGTGAATGAAATAATTTGCACATACTTTGGGCCTAAACTGTGGAAATCCAGGAGGCAATTGCATGCTTCGCTTTATCAAACCAACACACCAAATCTCCTTTTTTCCTGCTGCCCTGTTGTTGGAAACACACTATTAGGCTCACTTTTAAAGCATGTGTTGGGAATACTTGTGATTTTGATTTATCCAGCTTTACCTTAACTAGATCTGCTTTGTCGCCTCTATAAAACCCACACTCCATCTCTCCATTCACTTCTTTTTATGCTCTGTAATAGCAATAGATGACATACATTAACATCCCCCTCAGCAGGATCCAATCAAACGGCTACAGGTTTCCCTGAGTCTCGGCCTTTATGTAAAACACAGATGCTTTCAGTACGGTATAGCTTCCTGTCCCCCTCTTATCCCTTCCTATTTTGCCACCTCAGCACAAGCCCACACTGTGGTAATCCCTCACAAGTCAGGACAAAATGAGTGACACAGGATGGGTCGCAGCTGGAACACACACAGCCGTGCATAAGATATCTCTGAGATTTCTGCCCCTACCTGAGCTTACGGACAGATCCAGAATGCATTAGCCGGTAGGAAAGCCTTATGGCCTGGCATGCAGGGGCCTTAACGCAGTACGGGCCCTTTCACACATGCAGTTTTAAACACACAGGACTTCATTAAAAGCATCACTGCAAGATGATTCTCGCTATATGTAATCCACATGCATGTTCACCTCCTTCTCCTTTGCAACTCCGAAGAGGCTTGTTAATCCTCGCCTGTGTCGAGGTAGTTGCTGAAATGTACAGCCAGGTGAGCACATGTATTTACTGTAAGAACATGCACATGTATGGGTGTGCTTGAGCATGTTTATTCCCATTTAATCACATCAGCATTGTTTCTGCATTGATTTCTGATATGAAAAATCCTATATAATATAGGGTGACACATTTGATTAATCCAAAAGCAGATATTGTTCTGCCTCTTTTGCTGAAAATGCCCCCTAGATGTGGCTCAAAAACAACGCTGGAGGCTAAACACTACACAGGGGCTAAACATTGGTAATCGTATGCGGTTGTTGTCTCACTTTAAGTTTGCTCCCTCTTTCCTCTCCTCTGCCTCCCTCTCTCCATGTCACTCTGCTGATTTATGGCTCTGTTTAAGCGAAGGCCACACGTCTCTCCCAACGCTGCTATTTGTTTCAACCCAGCTTCATTTTTTCACTCTTCCCCCACTGAAGGCAACCAGGAACCAACAAAAAATTAACCCTTGACTCTTATGCACACAGCAGAGTGTGTTTTTGCAGCTCTTCCCAGGTTGTACCTGCTTTGAGGAAACTTGACAGCGCTGCGTGTTGACTCCGCTGTTGTTCTGACAAAGCGCCTTGCAGGCCCAGCCCTCTGCTGCTGTTGTTAGGAGCGTGTTGGAGATGTAGAAAAATGACATGCCACAAGGATGCCATTAATAACGCTCACGGGCAAGGCTGGAAAAATGGGCGACGTCACAAGGCCCTTTTATCAGCCTAATTTCATAAGAGGATTTCATGTCTGAGCAGGGAAAAGTGGCTATTTTTCCTCTTCTTTTATATTGTAAACAGCCATTACTTGGAGAGGTATACAGGCCAGCTCTGGCAGTAAGTGGATATGAATTTCAAACCAAACCATCCTTTTATATCAGCCCCTCTCACAAATGCTTTGACATAATCGTGACATCAGACAGGCTCCCTTTTTTTCACAGTACTTGGCTTCAGACTGCGCCATAATTCATTGCATTTTCTTGATGAGACTTTTTTTTCTTGCTATTGGTGATACTGAAAATTAGTTCTTATAGATTTTCCCTACAAACTAAAGCAATTGTTTGACTAAATCAAAGAGGCAGCTGGAGCCACAATTACATATTGTGAGTGTGATTGTGTTGCCATTGATTCTAAACGTCTAAACTACTGAGAGGGATGCATCTGACTTGGCTTTGTGTATTGTAGCTGGGGTTTTTCTTCTACTGTGCGGTATTGTACTATGTTTGCACTTCTTCTTCCCTCTTCTCTGTCTGTGCCTTTGTGGCAGGCTGGCATGCAGGAGGCTGTTGTTTACCCTGGTAAGCTGCCCATTGTCCCTGGTGGGAATTCCCTTTGGGAGAGAGCATCACGGGAACAAGGCTCAGCTCGACGCGAGCAGCTAACCGCAGAGGTACTACCGTTTCATACACGGGGGCCTCAGTGCATCCACTGGGATCTGATGCCAGAGGTAAGATGGCCATCCCCTGGGACTGGAAGAGAATGAGAGATAGAGACAACAAAAGGGGGAAGGATAGAAAAACAGCAACAATAGGGAAAGAAAAGGAACATACAATGGATATAAATAAAACTAAATGCATCATTTAGAGGTTAAATTCACTCAAAAGTAGTGCTGGAAGTGTGAAAAACAAATTCAAAGACAGAACAGAACTTTTGGATTTAAATCTTAGCAAATATATCTGTCAAATTAATAGTCGAAAATATCAAATTACACGTAATATAAGCTTAAATTTAAGGAAAACAGCTGAAGATGTGTTTGAAAATAACAAAAAAAAAGAAATACATCAGCCTAACCCATCATTTCTAAAACAAGTTTTTCCTGTAGTATGACCTAACCCTCCTACACCTCTGTACCACAGTCAGTGCTGACTTGAGGCCCAGCATGCCAGGGGCCGGAGTCGAAGGCGTGCCCTAGCTCAGGTGTGTTAGCGGTGGATGCGGGGCACTGACAGGATGGGTTAGTCTCCTGGTCAGATGTGACTTGACAGCGGTGAGGCTTGCAGGGCCCGGCAGGCAGGTTGGATGCTAAAGGCCTTATAGTGAACCTAAAGCACACAGAACTCAAAGGGGGGGAACACACAGAGAACAGCACTGAGTCACATCTCAAGTCGGACAGGATGAAGCGTTGTTCAATCAGCGTCACTCCCTGTTGGTCTGCAGTTTCCTAAAGACAACAACAGACAGCTGTGAGGACTGTGTATTTTTAACATTTTAACAAATATTTCAACATATTTTAGAGGAAAATGTCAATGAAATTACCCAAAATCTGTCAAACTATGTCAGTGTTATTCCATCTTAATGAGTATCACTCCTGCAGACTAAATTGCTTTTACTTTGGGAACATTCGACTTCTACAGAACGGGTTGAAATGCCATTGGTTAAGATAATGGAAGACAGGGATGTAAAGTTCAGTGGAAGAGAGCCTAATGCCTTTTTAAGGTGAGCCATTTCAGCACGCAACTGCATTTGTATACGTCCGCGTATTTACCCGCGAAAGGAGGGAGGTGACCTTTCCATGTGGAGATGGTGTCTGCATGGGAACGCTGCTCGCTGCATCCTAATGGCCACCCAGGGCCACCTCGCCTCCATGGTCGCCCTGATATTTGCCTAAACGTGTGAGTGAATTTTTTTTTTTTTTTTTTTTAGGCATCTAAGAAATATTTTCAGAGAAATTGTGGTCAGCTAAAATTATGTGAGGGGGGGAGCAAAAAGGTGGGGTCAAAGGTTTTTATGTAGTAGACAAAAAACATGCCATATGTATGGTATACTAATTGTTTAAGCTGGTAATTATTAAAGCTCTCATGAGGATTTTTTTAATCAGACTAAAATACGTCACAATGCCTCTATGTCTCTTTAAAATGTAAACTAAAATGTAAGTTATAAGGTTCACTGTCTCTATATAGTATTTTTTAAAAACTGCAGCTGCTCTCTGTGTTGTATTAGCATACTCTACAGATACCTTTTTTCATTTTTTCCACATTTTCCATCGCAGAAGTTAACAAATATCGTCTAATCCATTTAGCTGTTGAAAGACAGCAGGATGAGATTTATTTATCCAACACTAAAATGACTTGGGCTGATGTGAAAATTTGCATAGATAACCGATTCAGTTTGCAAAAGCCTTAAGGTGTAAATGTGGGGAGTAAGCCTGCCTGAGGGTACCTTCTTGCAGGAAGGAGGATTGACACAACCCTGGTAGTGCTCTGGATGTCTTTGCATATTATCAGAGGGCATGGGGAAATAATCTGTTAAAAAAATAACAAAGTCCACATCTTTAGGGCAGAGGCAGGGGTGGATGTGGTGAGGAAACAGCCTAGGATGTCTTCTGGGCTGGTAGTAGGGTTGCCACGAGCCCAAAACCTGCTGGTGGTCTCTGGGTGGGAAAAGGCCCAGACAAAAGAGATGCCATTGAGCTTGACCTTGGCTGCCGAGTGACTTGGGTATGTCGACATGTGTTAAGCTTGATTCTGCCCTCCTCTTCAGTCCTGGTTTGTGGCACGTTGGGCCAAATCTGCTTCAGTTCAAGTTTAAAATGAGCCCAGTCTGGATCTTAGTGCTGGCCACGAAACACTACCGACAAATGTAAAGGACAAGATTAATAACCAGATGAGATGTACAGCTTTGTCCACAGGGGGTGCCAACATTTATAGAAAACAAAAGTTCTTTACAGGAGCCTTGGTTATTAGGTCTGACTAGACTAATCATATTAATCGTAATTAACTAAGATCCACAATCTATCAAATGTTAATTGTGATTTAAGCACACTTTGGTAAAGTCACTGCACGATCACTGTAGTAATAGTGGTGTAAAATAAGTCCACCACTGCTCCCTAATGTCTCAATTCATTTTTAAAAAAACACAGGTGCCTTACACTATACAACATTTACCTTTTTCTGTTCCCTTATTTCCTTTAAGATCCATGACAAGTTCCTTTTTCTGTGGTGACAATCATGTCATAGACTTCAGTCTACCTATATATGTAGGTCTGTATCCAAACAGGAAGTCAGTTACCCTCAGTTTAAGATGTGATTAATCGTGATTACCTACAGTCTGCTACTAAAAATATTTATGACAGTCCTATTATTTTTACATTGGTAGTATTGATAGTAATACATTGATTGATAGTAAAGTAATATGATATGTGTTGATAGTTTGAATTTTACTCTCTGACTTTGAGCTAAAAGTAACCTCAAGTTGTGCTTGAAATAACAAAAAGAAGTTCACAAACTGACAAACACACTTGGTGGAGACAGATTGACACACTATCATTAGTAATGCTGCTCTGACTGAGGGTTAAGGCAGAGGTCTCTCAGTCAACATAGCTTCCTGCCTCCTGCTGCTCTGTGGATCATTAGGAAAATGAACGATTGGAGGGCTGTGTGTTATGTGTGTATCCATCTGTGTGTGTGTGATGCCTGTGCCACCGGGCTGTGGGCAGCCTGATTACTCTGCTCTGTCTCCTACTTACCTGCCGGCCCACTGACTTACCTTCAGCATACTAACTCGCTCTAGATCCCTCCTCTTCTCCAACAAGCACGCCCAACCTGCACACAGACATGCACACATGTGGGAAAGAATCACAAATGCATTAATTTGTCTAGATTCATCTCTGCAAAACTTTCGAATGCATCACATCTTGACAGACGATTCCAGGCCAGTAAATCTATTCCTCAGGGTATCTGTGTACCTTTGGAGAAAAAAAAAATCCCTTTAGCTTTTAAAACCCCTTACTTCCACCCGTTCTTTTTTTCTCTTCTGTTTTATGTGTATACCCAGTTGTATACTCGAAGGCAAATGGCACACATACATTTTAAAAGCACATCAATGGCTGGGGCAGAAACCCCCGAAAGGTGGGAGAAATTATAGGATCAACGATTGATGTCGGGGGGGGGGACAAATCAGAGCAAGGGGCTGGAGATTTTTCACTCCTGCTTAGGTGTTTGTGTGAGCCATCCCCATTAACAAGCAGAGGAGATAATGTTGGTGGGTGGACACAGTGTGTGAGGGGTTTTGTGTGTGTTGTGTGTCTTACTGAGCCTACTTCACACTATACATGCCAGGCCTGGCAAAACAAGGGAGGGTGGTAGGGCTGGGAAAATATCTGAAGTTTTTTAAGGTACATCAATTTATTTTCAAACAAGAAATAGGGCAAAACAATATAGATTATACTAGTATAGTTTGTTTTGTATTAGGTCTGCTCAATTATGGCAAAAATCTTACTTTGATATTGAAATCGCAATTATTAAATGTGACTTCTCACTGATTTTACGACATCTTTATAACATACACTTATCAGAAGTCAGCACTTTGATAACGAGAATACATTTGTGATAACAACAAATAGATTAAGCAAGGAATACAGTCTGCAATTATCAGACTTAGCCATTCTTAATGCTTTGAAAAGAGCAAAAAATGAAAATAAATGAGTGAAAAAATATATCAAAAATAATGATATGAAATAGCGTCAACATGTAGAAATACTTCAATGTCCAAAGTATAACAACAGATGCTGAAACTTTTACCACATGACAAATGAACAAAAGCGAATGGAACACAGCGAAGGTTTAATCATGATAATCTTGTTTTCATGATTGTAGGAAGCAAACACCATGACTAGCATGCAGCACAGTAATCATTTAATCTCAGTGGTAATGTTTCCATAATCATGAAGAGTAGGGCTGAGTATGATTGGATAAACTTACTTTTTTTTAATTCTAAAGGAAATAATGCCTGATTTATGCAGTGTCTCTTGTATTTAACATAAATAGCATTTTAAATCAATCAACCCATTTTTTTTTCTATTTGGTTTTTTGAGTCATTTTCTGATTTCAAACATCTGTGTGCCCAGCCCTCTCTGACAGCGGCTCTGACACTAGAGACACACATGCCATAAGAGCAACATTTGTTCATAAACTTTTACAGCTAAACTTGTTGCTTGTTATTGTGTTACAACCATTTCTAACAATGTTCAAAGTTATGCTTGGTCCCATGAGATAAACTCTTTAATGAAAGCTCACCATGATAAGCTCACACACACTGCAGCAGACATGTAGAGCTTTAAAGTATAAATGATCAACTGCTGATAGGAGCAAAACATTCACCTTAGATTGGCTGCACATAATTGAGCGTCTGCCTGGAGCGTCATGCCGGTGTATCTGTAACAGCAGCTGTAGACGTTGCATGCATGGTACTCAATTCTCTGACTACTAATGGGGATTTCAGACAGAATTTTGATGTATATTATTCATACAAATGAAAAAAACATGCAGTTTAAGTTCTGACAAAATAACACAGAAGTTGCAGCCTGGCGTGTTTTAGGCCCAAAACCTGACTAACATTACATGACTGTTGATGTGACTATTGGGCATGCGCACATCCCTATCGCAGTTGTAAATTAGCAGAATGTTAGGCCCAAGTGAGCAGCCAAAATCAGAAATGAAATTGGCAATTTTAATAATAATAATAATAATAATTGCCAGCCCTGATTCTCAGTAAAATGATTGTTTACAGTAAGAAACACTGCCAATCAGTTCTTATTAACAACAATAAAGTCTATTTAAAGTGTTTGATCTAAACTGGCAATAACCATTTTTAAGGGGGTTTTGATTAATTAGTTGACTAATTAGTTTCTTTTTTCTTAAGAAGGCAATTTGTTTTTATCATATTTCCCATATATGTTGACACTGTGTATCTCACTGTTAATAAAAGCACCTGTGTGACATTTGACCTATTGATTTGGACCTTTTTTGTTTTATGTATTTAAAGAAAACCGTGTTGAGTACAGTGTGTGCTCTATCATTGCCAGCTAAAAATAACAGAGATATTTTATTGCTCTTTACTGCCCAGCCCTAGATGGAGTTTATGATGGGATTTAAAAATTCTGGTTTTAACTTCATTTCATATATAATGAAATATGATTTGATAAGAAATAGAAAAAAAAATAAGATCAAATTGACATATATATCTGTGGTTTTTGAGGACAAAAATTGGCCTACTAAAGACCAAAAAATGAAAAAGAAAATTTAGTATCTCTCTAAAATCAAGTGATTAAAAAAATGAATGAATTATAGAAATGTATAAGTCTGTTTCCTTTAATTTAAACCTCAATGGATTACAAATGCACCCCCTCACTCTCTGATTACCCTAATGTTTTTCTAAAGAGTACAAAGAAACAGAGTTGTCTTCTCCTTTTTATAAATTCCCTTCGTTCTTTATTTTGCAACACAAACAAATTCACACTCTGCTGTTCACACATTAATTATGCAGTTAGAGAAAAAGCTGCAATAGTGGAAAAAGGAAGGAAGGTGAAAATGAGGAATTCAGTTTGTTGTGCTTGCTTGTTGAATATTCATATAAAATCAATTTTTGATGCTTTCGGGCGTTGTTTGTTCCAGGGCGGTGGAGTCACGTCCTATTTGTGAAGCTGTTAGGTACCAGGAAATGGGTGAATCCGTTTTGGTGAGAGGAGAAAGGTGTCTGTGCTGGGAGGTAGACATATGTGAGGTGTCTGTGGCAGACGGTGGGAGATATTTTAAGTGTGGCTTAATCACCTGCCCTACCACTCCTACTCACCAAAATTTTATTTGATTAAATTTGTTGAATGTCGTTGAGCTGCAGTGCCGTGGCGATGTTGATTTGCTCTGACAGTAAATGTAGTGTGTCTGAAGACACTTTTGTAGCTCTTTCTAGCAACCCGTCATCATTTTTCTTACAGCTTGGCACAGTTTGTTTCAACTCCCTAAGATGTTTGAGAGCACTTAAAGATAATTATTGCCAAATGATGCTCTAATGAGGGAAACAACTGTTGTTAAGTCTTTGAATCTTGTGAGAGCTAGGTCTGCTTGCTGTGACGCCGCCTTTTAAGGCTTCATTTTGTTTTTCCGTTTGACAGTGTCAGACTTTCTATAGATGTTGCTTCAATCTGACGCATGCCATAATAATTGGCTGGGCGCAAGAGATGCAAATTGCTGAGGAGGATTTATTAAAATGCACCTTAAAGGGGTTAGAAATGTCTGTCGGTGAGTCAAATTACCATTTCGCCTCTCTTTGAGTCTTTCTTTTTTTGTCAACCTCTCTTAAACTTCCAGCGCTCTTGGAAGAGGTCAGACGCAGCCCTTCATTTGTGGAGGAGGATTTTCGTCTCCTGTGGAAAATTGCAAGGCATTTAGAGCTATCAGAGAGGGTCAGGGACCTTTCCTTTAATTTCCCTTTATCTTCTCTACCATGCTGCACGACCCCAAGCACATCACAGTGCTGCTGTCTGGCCTGTCTCTGTGCATGCTGTTTATTTGTGTACCTGTTTTTCCTTCTCAATCAAAACGGATGGAATTTCCTTGCCAGATCTTGGCCCATGCCTCCAAGATATTTGGATCATTTTTTATGCCTCTCTAAGCCTTAAGATCTAATGTTTTTTGTGGTTGGATTCATTATTAAGTCAAGATCTTGTGAATTATTTTAAGGTTTGACGAGAAGATTAATGTTGCATGCGTTTGCTTGCAGAGCTTTCCTGCAGGTGAAGCTTTTTTGTTACAGCCTGAACTTCCACAAGAATATTAATGACTTTGGTCGATTGTCTCCATTCAACATACTGCTTCCTCATAGCTGTTTTGTATCCTTTTGGTGCCTCTAAAAGCAGCAGTTGCCACGGGAACACACATCGTGTCTCTGGTCAGCCGTGAGTGACAGTCTTTTCTCATCTGTGACACAACACGACAATGATCACCGAGGAATGAGAGCGGTCTGCAGTAAGCTCTCCGAGAGGACGTTAGCACAAACATTTCCTCAGTAATCCGTAACCGAGACTCGCAAGCAGGGGACTGGAACTAATGAAGACAACTATTCAATTACGAGCTCAATTAATGCAAGTGCCTGGAAGCACGGATCACCGATGAGCAATGCAGCTAGCCTTAGATGTTGTGGACCACAACTGGAGGCAAACAACACACTGAGACACTGAATTTCTCCCTCAATCCCTTGGCTTAGCACTCATGGCCGTCTCCACTTTAGAATGGCTTTATGGGTTCATGAGAGGGACATAAGAGTGTGCCTCAAATCCATGCTTCTGTCCACTGTGTAGGGTCATAAGGAGATGAATTGACTTTGTCTAGCTATGTGCCTTCAATCTCTCCTTAACCATTACTCTGTTATCGCTGCTCTCCCCAGAGGTTCATCTCAGCTGTACTATATTTGACCAAGCACAACAAAAAGTCCAATTTAACCTGATTTCCCTTATTCCAGCTTTGATTCTTGCTTTGGCTCTTATTGATTTCATACAACTTATGTTGTGTTTCTTCTCTGTCTTGTTTTCGGATGAATCCATGTTGTTTACAGTGTGCGATGACCCGCGGGGTGTTAAGATTATTCTTAACCCTCCTCCTCGCTGTGGTTTTGTGGTGTTATCGATAGGCAGCCATGTTTGTTCATAATTAAGTCCCAACCAGAACACAGATGGGACTCAGCTCAGACCTCTTGGCCCAATTAAAAACAAGCTTTCCTCCCTTACTTGTACCTGCTTTCTTACCTTTTTAATGCATTACTTTGATAAAGAGGTTAACATCAGTGAGGCATTTACAAAGGGTGATACATGATGCTTGCATCCTCATGATGCAAAGCAACTGTGAATTAGCACAGAGTATTACATCTTAACATAGAGCACCTTGTAGCCCAAAGGGAAATCTTCCACTCTGATTAAAGATTAAAGCTGAAAAAACACAGAAGCTTGCAAAAAGAAAAAAAAAAACTAATTATTTCCCTCGAAATAAAATAAAACGATAAAGGCCACTGGGGAGTTGTGTCTAATTATTTCATTTATCAGTAAAAGGCCTCATGAGGATGTTTCCTTCCTTTTATTTTCTTTTTCTTCTGGTGTCACACCTTTAGCAGTCTGTTCTTATTGCATCATATTACATCTCTTCCTCTTGTTCATGCTGAGGAAAGTAATTGATGTGCATTCATTCACTGGATTGGGAGACATTGATGATAATTAGCGAAAGTTGACTGAGCAATTCAAACTAGTGCAAAGTCCTCTGTGACCCATTAGCTGAAACTATGCTCTATAGACCTTTGTTAAAACCACAAGCAGGGAACGGGGAAGCCCTCTTCTTGATCACACATTAAAAAACATTGGAAAATTCATTATCTGGCATTTTGCATCAATAGAAATCACATATATTTCTGACAGCAATGGGTAAATCACCTGTAAATTTGCACACCTGATCTGACATACTGTGATGGCTCAAAATGTCTGCAGGCTTTTTCTGTCTAAAGCTTTGCCAGACAGTTGTGATATAATTATAATGATGGCCCTTAACTTAGTTCCTGTTTTCTCTGTGGATAAAAACCAGATCAGTATGGGATTTGTAAAACTCATATGTATACAACATATGTGAACATACATGAATTGGAATGCTTTCTTTCTAAATATACTAAATAAGCTGTTTTCTAAAATAAGAAATTATTTTTTTCTTTTTTGGAATGTATTTCTTGGATCCAATTCAGAATATGCATATTAAAATAAAACCATAAACTGTATCAGTTTGATCTGAATATAAAGCATTTGTGCTGTATTCAGTTGAACATAGTTGAAAAGAATTTGCATTAGCTGCATTCTGCATTTACACAATGTCCCAGCTTTTTTGGAAATGAGGATTGTATTTGCAGGGGGAGTTTTGGCCTAAAATCCCTCAAAGAGTGCTCTGCTGCAGAAATGGTAACATTAACAATAAGAAATTTTTTGTTTCAGTCCTTTTTCATCCATTAAAATCATTTTGTATTTATAACAAAGGAACCAGTCTCCACCAAGCAGTTATTTCTTTAATTGAGTGTTTATTGCTTCTAACTGGCGTGCACTATTGTTCTTTGCATTTTTTGCTCTTAGAACCCAACGGTACTCTGGAACAGGATGCTTCTAAGTGGTTGTTATCAGCTCTTTGGTGTTAAAGCATGTTCACTCTGATCAGGCCCTTTAAACACTTCTGCATTCTAGGCATTGTGCTGTTTCTCTGGTTAAGAATAAAATATCAGAGCTGCCACAAAGACAGCATGCAGCTGCTGTGGCTGCAGTTGTGAACATACAAAGTGGCATGGAACTTGTTAATAATTGTTATTTGCATAAAGTATACTTAGGGCAGTATACAGAAAGTTTTGAAGTTGGTGTTTTTTGTACAAGTTTCTTTATTTTGACCTTTATATTTCACTTATATTTGCACTGATATGGATGATGGCTATCGGATGCTCACAGCCGTAGCTGTGACCAAGAGTGGTGCTGCACAGTTCAGGGCAGGTGTGTGTATTGTGTTTGTGTAGTGGGGGCACCCAAAACAAGGTTTCCCTAGTGAGGTGACAGAGGCAGCTAAGCCAGTAAACAACCATGACAGTAATCATATGTGTTTGTGGTGCTATGCTTCATCACCTGTCCAGCACCAAGGCTTGTTAAAGGACAAATGACTCTTAATAAAGCATATTCTTTGCCATCGTCCCTTTCTCTCTCTCCTCTCTGTCCCTCCTGTCACTGTTCCTCTGCTCCCCCCAGCCCAGCCCCCACCTGAAGAGGCCAGGTTGCCAGGCCGTGGGGCGGTGGGATTGGCCGGCTCCACGCTGAGATTGATTACCCCTCTAATCTAAGGACTGCCAGTGTGTCTCCAGGGCAAAAACTCCGGCATGAATCCCCCCTCTCTGCCCAGACTCCCACCCTTGCTCTGTCTCAGTACCTCGTCTCTCCCTCTTCCTCCATCCCCTTCATCCCTCTGTCCCTGTGCTGCCAGTGGCACTGAGGGACGACACTAAGTCACAGCTCCAGACAGGGCCACTCGCTCGCAGTGCCTGCCTTGTTCGCCATATGTCACGGCAAATGGGGCTCCCGTGGACTCTGCCTTGGACTCACAGGGAAAAAAATGAGAAGGGAGGTGGAGATGGGCTGAGAATTGTGGGTTACATGAGTTGTGCAATAGGGAAGAGAGGAAAAAGACAGTTTAGCTTTGATTTAAAGATCTTTAAAACAATTTTGCTCTCGTTGGAGTAAGAAAAACTAAAACCAGAAAGAAAAACACCATACTTTCCATTAATCCTGGCTGTTAAAATGGTTGTCTCCCTTCCTGTGTTCACACATTATTTGTACAGGGGATCAGGTGATGATGACATGACACCCTTCCAGTATGCATTATCACAGCATCAAGGACACAAGTCGCATGACAACTTGTAAAGGTGACAATTGTGCTTGGTGATGCTATGACCTGTCATCCAGATGCTGGTGAAATGAGCTCTCTTGGTGTCACTTCAGCTCTCAGTAGACTCAGAGACTTTCACTTTGGCTGGGTGGTGACATTAGCTTTCAGAATGTCACTCTGGCATTCGATTCCTCTGGTACAGTCAGATTTATTTCAGATGAGAGTGGAAACAGAATGAAAACCCACTGACAAAACAATTATCACTGTGTAGTTTTTATGCCTATAAGTAGTGGGGAAAGTGTAAACTTAAGGACTCTCATTAGAGAGAATCAGAAACTATATAGTTGTATTTATGTCTGCAAGTTTAGCATTTGATGTCTGCTTTTTTGAAGTAAGTTGCATCTGTGGGTCATACCGATGTTTTCCCAGTGATCCCAGTGCCCTAAACCAGGGGACAACTCTGCTGTTTGTTAATAGAAATAAGATGGTATAGAAGTCTGTGAGACAATGTGTCTCGTTCACTTTTCATTTATTAACTGTATTTCAGTTAAAACTGTTTTAAAGAGTTGTTATAATACAGTTTCAAGTCTTCTGCATAATTATGTATGATCCCATTTTCAATACAGCAGACCAGCCTTTTCCAAACCAAAATGGTTGTGCTGAAGCACATATTGAACTCTGAAAATATTTTTGGGCCCACATGAGACAAAAGTGATTTTTTCCAGCTTATTTTAATACAGTAAGCAGAAAATAATAAAGTGGGCCAATAGTAACACAAAAAAAAATCATCCCCATCTTTCTATACAGTTTTGTAAGAGAGAAGCTATGTGCACATGTACAGTGCCTATAAAAGTATTCACGCTTGGATGCATGGCCTTTTATAAATCAATCATGGTCAATATAACTTGGCCTTTTTTGATGGATAAAAGTACAAAACTCTTTAATGTCCAAGTGAGAACAGATTTCTACAAAGTAGCGTCAATTAAACAAAAATATGTAATGTAAAATAAGTGCATACATTTTCTTCAACAGTTTCTCTTTGCAACTCTCCCATAAAGCTTTCTGGTTAAGAACCCAGGTAACAGTTGTTGAAAGCAGAGTCTGTCCAATCTCAGCTTTTCAAACTTGTAACTCCTTCAGAGTAGTCATAGGTGTCTTGGGGGCCTGTCCCACTAGTCTCCTTCTTGCATGGTCACTCAGTTTGTGAGGACCATCTTATCCAGGCAGATTTACACAAGGGCCATAATCCTTCAATTTCTTGATGATGGATTTGACTGAACTCCAGGGGATGTTCAGCGCCTTGGACTTTTTTGTGTTCATTCCCCGGGTTAAACTTTTCAATAACTGTTATCCAAATTGCTTGGAATGTTCTTTTGTCTTCATGGTTTAATGGTAGCCAGGAATATTGATTGACCAGTGACTGGACCTTCCAGGTGTCTTATACTAAAATCACTTGAGACACATTCACTGCACTCGGGTGATCCCCATTTCAGTAGTTATGAGACTATGAGCACCAGTTGGCTGGACCTCTGTTGAATTAGGTCAGTCACTTTGAAGTGGGTGAATATTTATGCACTAACTTATTTTACCTTAAACACTTTTATTGCATTCATTCATTTTTCTTTACATATTTGTTTCATTGACATTACTTGGTAGAAATCTGTTTTCACTCTGACACTGTAACAATGGTAAAATGTATTCCATGCAGATGGCATCCCTTTTCCAGCGATACATCACGATCCACCAGGGCTGTGGCCCGGAATTTGGAAATTACTGCAAGTGAGTGATTCCCTAGAGAAGAGGATCCCAAGGATCCCCACAAGTCATAGACTCTGATGGGGTTTCCATTTTGTAAACCATCATATATTAGTTGTACATTACAATATCAGATTAAAAAGTTAATGATATTTTTTAGATTAAGAAAATATGATAAAGGAAACAGATCATTTTAGTTATTTTTAATAAAAGTTTATTTATTTTTTTTTTGCAATGCCTTTTATAACTAGTCTTTACTAATTTATTTAATATTGTTTCTGAAATATTCAACGGTACAATAAAGCATATCTTACAGAATTTTTCTCTGTTATTTATTGATCAGAATCATCAAGTCATGGTGCTTATATATTTGAAATTGATAGATATTGGCGTTGATGTTGGTGCAGAAACTGAACAAGATGATTTTGATAAAAAGAGAATTATAACATTTAAAAACACATTAACTGAAATGTTACTGTCAAAAATAATGTTAAAGTTGGTGCTTATTTTTCCATTTCCCACTCTCACCTCCAAGTTATCAGGACCTCTCTAGCATCCACTGGGACCCCCCCCAAGGGACTTGCACCCCTACTACAAAAGACACTGTTCTGGAATGTGGCTGACTTATATGACAGCTTTTACCATGGTGACTTGCCAACCACGATAAAGGTGTTAGGTGTATCCACTGAGTTTTGACCCTCTGATCAAGCGTTGTCAGTTGTTGCTTCATATAAATAGGTAGGCCAAAGATATTACAAATAATTTTGTAGCACATGAATGGGTGATGCAACAGTGGCTATTTCTATTGTCATACTAACCTGACACGCCAGATGGATGTGTTTCACACATCCACCTGGGAAAGCTTCTATAGGAAATGTTTGAGAAAAGGCAGAGGCTTTGAAAAAAACTCAGAGTATGATTGGGTGAACGTTCTGTCTGTGACATCTCTACAGGCCAATCAGAGCAACAAAACATGTGGCGTAGCCGCTATCAAGCTGCGTGTGCACAGCTACTGAGGAATAACAAGAAACATGGCGACTATAAACATGTACACACATGGACAAAATTGTTGGTACCCCTCTGTTAATGAAAGAAAAACCCACAATGGTCACAGAAATAACTTGAATCTGACAAAAGTAATAATAAATAAAGATTCAATGAAAATTAACCAATGAAAATCAGATATTGCTTTTGAAATGTGGTTCAACAGAATTATTTTAAAAAACAAACTCATGAAACAGGCCTGGACAAAAATGATGGTCCACCTAGAAAAGATTGAAAATAATGTGACCATAGGAACATGTTCAACAAAGGTGTGTCTTCTAATTAGCATCACAGGTGTCTACAAACTTGTAATCAGTCAGTCAGCCTATTTAAAGGGTGACAAGTAGTCATTGTGCTGTTTGGTGACATGGTGTGTACCACACTAAACATGGACCAGAGGAAGCGAAGGAGAGAGTTGTCTCAGGAGATTAGAAAGAAAATTATAGGCAACCATGTTAAAGGTGAAGGCTATAAGACCATCTCCACGCAGCTTGATGTTCCTGTGACTACAGTTGCACATATTATTCAGAAATTTAAGATCCACAGGACTGTAGCCAACCTCCCTGGACGTGGCCGCAGGAGGAAAATTGATGACAAATCGAAGAGATGGATAATACTAATGGTAACAAAAGAGCCCAGAACAACCTCCAAAGACATTAAAGGTGAACTCCAAGGTCAAGGTACATCAGTGTCAGATCGCACCATCCGTCGTTGTTTGAGCCAAAGTGGACTTCATGGGAGACGACCAAGGAGGACACCACTGTTGAAAATAAATCATAAAAAAGCCAGACTGGAATTTGCCAAACTGCATGTTGACAAGCCACAAAGCTTCTGGGAGAATGTCCTGTCGACAGACGAGACAAAACTGGAACTTTTTGGCAAGGCACATCAGTTCTATGTTCACAGACGCAAAAATGAAGCATACCAAGAAAAGAACACTGTCCCTACTGTGAAACATGGAGGAGGCTCTGTTACTTTCTGGGGCTGCTTTGCTGCATCTGGCACAGGGTGTCTTGAATCTGTTGAGGGTACAATGAAATCTCAAGACTATCAAGGTATTCTAGAGAGAAATGTGCAGCCCAGTGTCAAAAAGCTTGGTCTCAGTCGCAGGTCATGGGTCTTCCAGTAGGATAATGACCCAAAACACACAGCTAAAAACACCCAAGAATGGCTAAGAGCAAAACATTGGACTATTCTGAAGTGGCCTTCTATGAGCCCTGATCTAAATCCTATTGAACATCTGTGGAAGGAGCTGAAACATGCCGTCTGGAGACCTGAGACAACTGGAGCAGTTTGCTCATGAGGAGTGGGCCAAAATACCTGCTGAGAGGTGCAGAAGTCTCATTGAAAGTTAGAGAAATCGTTTGATTACAGTGATTGCCTCAAAAGGTTGTGCAACAAAATGTTAAGTTAAGGGTGCCATCATATTTGTCCAGGCCTGTTTCATTAGTTTGTTTTTTTTAAATATTTCTGTTGAACCACAATTCAAAAGCAATGTCTGATTTTCATTGGTTAATTTTCATCGAATTTTTATTTATTATCACTTTTGTCAGATCCAAGTTATTTCTGTGACCATTGTGGGTTTTTCTTTCATTAACAGAGGGGTACCAACAATTTTGTCTATGTGTGTAAGTACTCGACTTTTGTCGTTTTTGAATAGAAAACAACTTACTGCTGTTCTTTGTTCTTCTTTTAACGAAGAGATGTTGTCAAGTTCTGATAAAACTGGCGCTTTAGCAGCATCCACATTAATCTCTTCCTCCATAACTGCACCAGCTCTTGCTGCTGCTTGTTTACGTCATGACTCGGCTGCGCCTGAAAGTACTGCCCCTCGTCACTGATTGGTCCTGTCACTTTTTAACCGGGCCCAAACGGTTCAGATTGGAGCTTTGCAAGATGGATTTGCCAGTAAAAAAACAAGGAAACGAGCATATCCATCTGCTTTGCAAGGTTATTGTCATACACTATCTGCGTGCAGATTTCACCTTTTCTGTTCCCCATGACTGTAACTTTCATTTTAGGTCCACTTTAGGCCCTCTGAGCTTCAGCTAACTACAGTGTTATTGTTGGCGTCTATTCAGTTGGACCTTTGTTCAACAACACAGATAAGATTAACAAAGGAAAACACAAACATAAACCCAGCTTGTGATCGCTTCAATGGCGACAAGTCCTGTGATTCATGGCTGCAGTAAAAGTGGAGAGTGGGGGGCTGGGTTATACTACGGTTAAGATGGAGAGATGGTGTTGTTGTTATGTGGTGTTTACATGCGTCTGCATGTATTTACCCCCCAAGGGTCACATTCAGCATACTCAGCCATGCAGTGCTCTGTGTCTTTATAAAGATAGATTTCTGGTGAAGGAGATTCTGAAATGATCAAGTGTAGGATTAAAGTTAAAATTTGAAGGTTTCAGCACAAGTTGAGCTCAGTTGAAAAATGGTTGTAGTTGGAATTATTATAGAACTATTTGAAGGCCTTTTTGTCTTATTTATTTATCAGCTGAAGACTGATGGGAAATGTGTTTAGGAGATTTAAATATCCATGCATCAAAGGCCAGGGCCTGGAGTCGAGCCTGGGGCTGATTCATTGAGGACTGAAGCCTACGTATACTCCATCCACTGAGCTAAACTGGCACCCCAAATAACACATTTTTTCCTGGTGAAACTTTATGTTTACCAAGCCACCTGCACCAAGGCTAGTCTAACACACAAGATGAGTAACACTTTAAAGCTGAGTTTATTTTGTACATATGAGTGCGTCCCCAAAAGCACATGGAAAGGGCCAGACAACCATCAGAAGGCTCTTTGAAGTGCTCTTTCAGGCCACAATGGATTGCCCACACACAAACGTACTCACAAATACACACTTGAGGAAGTCTTTGAGGGCACTGTTTTCTAATTCACCTCTGCACCTGTTTATACCTTCTCCCCATTCTCCCTTTTTTCCATGTCTCAGTGAGTCCGAGTCATAGAAAAAAAAAAGGAAAGAAAAACAGCGTGGGTGAATCTGAGCAGAGAAACATCCTCTGGGTCTTTTTCCTTTTTTAAAAGAACTCCTCCAGATCTCATGTTTAATTTATGAAGGAGGGCTCAGGCGTGATACATCCTGGCATGACAGGCAGAGTCCATCTTTGTCTGGGAAACGTGGATCGGACCGGACCAGGGGTGATATGCCAGTCCCCATCAGGGCCCCGGGGTGCCACAGACTGGTCAACAGCTGGGAGCAAAACCAAGCCTTTCATTGGAACCGGAGCGTGGTTAATTAAACAAGTTCCCCTCGGTCAGAAAGCAGCTGGAGTCGGTTTTACTCCATGTGCCAGTCAGTGCCAGGCTGGCTGGAAGGCACACTCCAGCACACAAAGGAAGAGGAGATGCGACAGTGTTCTTCAACGTAGGAATGTACACGACACAAGGAATGCATGAGAGGATGTTACTATTTGGTATTTAGATTTAAAGATTCTGAGTCTTAGGACAGGAGTGGGATGTGCTTGCTTTGGCTCACCCACATCCTACTGTAAGCATCAATCCACAACCCACACCCTTAAACCTAACTCCACAGCTTTATGTGCAAGCATCTGACGAACAAATTTGATTTGTTTTAGGCTCTCTAGATCTGCATACTTACTGTGCAGACAAACATACCAACACACACACACAGGCACAAACAAACTCAGAACGAGCGAAATCTTGTCAAGCTGAGCACCGAGTAAAGATTAGGCATCCTTGTCCGCCTTCACAGCCTAAGACATCGTGGTCAAACCCGGGGCTATTTCTGAGAGAAAGATAGAGTGGCAGTTGATAGTCGACGAAGAGGATGTGAGAGAAAACAAGACGTATTCGGAGTGCTAAATCGGTTGAAGGGTTGCAAACTGGGGGAGGGCGACATGGAGAGCAAGAGAGGAAGGAGGAGGAGGGGGGATGCTGGGTACAAAATAGCCAATTTCATAGTACACATGTGGATTAAGTTCCCTCCTTTGAAAATGCTGCGGAATGCCCATGTACCAATTACGCCCCGGTGGTACAGGCGGGAGCTATGGGGCCATGTTTTTGGATGTTCTTGCGCCTGTGTGTGCTCCGGCTTGCCAGATTGTCTGCGGGCAGCGTTTGTTGCCTGCTTTGATTCAGTGCCAGTGAGGCCTCGCAGGCTCTTGGCACCCTGACACCTCCCCATCAATACGCTGGCACTGTGTGGTAGGGGGTATCAAAAATGACCCAATTAGAGGATGGCAATGTGTTCTGACAGGCACTACCTGGTGGGGTGTGTTTAAAACAACCATCTTTCCCTTTTTCTTCCTTTCTTTCATCCTCTTTGGTTTCCACTCTCTACCTCTTCTATCTCTTTTGCTGCTCTTGTGCGTATTTTACTCCGACTCCCAGTCATAATGTCTGACAATGGTAGAGATGTGACTCGGTCTTCCTGCCTTGACACTCTCTTTGTACGCTTCTTTCAGCTGTTTGCTCCAAACATCCCGCCACTTTGCAAGTGTACACATGCGAGGGGATTGGTTTTGACTAAGAACACTGTGATTAGGGAGCTCAGTGACAGAAACATTATCCACAGAGTTAGCCTGTCAGTGCTCATTGCCATGACTGACAAGTCCCTGGATCTTCCATTCTCTTTTTCTATGTCTCTGTTTTCATCCCTGTTCTTCATCCCCCCTCTATTCTTCATCTGTCTGTCTTTTCCATGTGTATCCCGCGAGTTCAGCGGGATTCTCTGCCAGTGTGTGTCAGCGTTAGCCAGATGTTGCTGATGTCTACAGCTCCTTACAGAGTCTATAAATGTTTCCTGAGGTATTTTAAAAGATACTGATGGTCATAAGAAAACATTCTATATGTGAAACATGGCTCACAAGAGCATCACAATAGGATTCTGCAATAATTGATGAACTGCAAGACAGAGTTCTGCAGTTTTTAAAAAATAAATTAAGGGTGTTATCATACACAGCAGTATTATTAGGATAGCACATAGGTCAGGAAAATTATATACAGAATATTCAAGAAGTATTCAGACCCCCTTCACTTCACCCCCATTGTGACAAAATGAAAACAGAATCTTAGAAATTTTTGCTTATTTATGAAAAATAAAAAACGGGAACGCCACATTTAAGTAAGTATTCAGACATTTTGCAAAATCACTTGGAGTTTACCTCAGGTGCCTCCAGTGTCTGGATCTGCCTGCAGAGCTCAGAGACAGGATTGTTACAAGGCTCAGATCTAAGGGAAGCTCAAAAAAAGTTCTGCTGCACTGAAGGCTTCTAAAGAGCACAGTGTTCTCCATAATTCTCAAATGGAAGAAGTTCAGCACAACCAGGACTCTTCAAAGAGTTGGTTGTTTGGGCAAACTGAGCAACTGGGTACAAGGGCCTTAGTAAGTGAGGTGACCTAGAGCCTGATGGACACTCTAAATGAGCTCCAGGGATCCTGTGTGGAGATGGGACAAAGCTCCATTAGGACAACTGTCACTGCAGCCCTCCATCAATCTAAGCATAGGTCGGTGGAGGGCTGCAGTTATGGTTGTCTTTCTGGAACTTTGTCCCATCTCTGGAGTACATTCCTCTGTTGATATTTTCCACCTATTTATTTTAACCTGGATATTTATTCCAGTCATCTTTACTTTAATTAGTCATCAGTTTGTATATTCAGCAACAGAAGTTAAAGTTTATGGCCTAAAATGTAAATACAATTACTATTCAAGTATCACAAAACTACAGCTGAGCAACTGCATCCTGATGGTCAGGTCAATTTACATGAAGAAAAAAACATTCATATGCCAAGATTCCCTGCTTCTAGTGATGTGTACAATACTGCAACAGGCAGCCTGTGCTGTAAGAGTTGTATGGAATTTTAAATTACTTCAAATTGGTGCTATAAACTTAAAGATTGATTTGATTTACATAAAACAATGATTTCTACCAGAAGTGTTACTGTGTTACAACCTGAAATAGGCGGATAAATACTAACTTGGAAAGCTTCAGTTTAACTTTCAATTAGTCCTTTTTTTTTTGTTTGTTTGTTTTCTTTTCTTTTCTTTTAACTGTGGATGAGTGACTTTACAATTCTTTAATGCAACTAACAAAATAAGGTACTTGAATAGAGTTTTAAAGATGATAAACTATAACAACAATAATTTAACAGTTTAACAGGTTTTATTGGGGTAATCATATTTTAATTTCATCATAAAAACAATTTAAACTGAACAACTGCTTTTCCTCTTATTTGTAACAGCTCTAGTAAAACTGTCTATTAAATTACTTGTAGTTCCTGCTCATTAGATTTAATGCCTGGGTTGCTCCATCTGAGAGCCCACTGTGACGGTTTGGCAGCTGATCCCCTCTGGCGTTACACCGGTCATGAGCTGAGCCCTCACAGGTCTCGACTGGCATGTTAAAGCAAGCTGCCAGCCGAGATGGGCAGTTGGCGCCAGGTCCACTACCAGCTGGTGAGGTTCTGTGCCATTCTCAGGCTCATCTGTCAAAACTGCTACTATTTCCTTTCCTGTGTATGTTTTAATAAAAGTGGCCCTTTGCTACTTTGGGCCAGCACTAATATCACAAAGAATTCTTAAGATATAAAGCACGGCTTCAAGATAAATTATACAGAAATTATGATCAAAACTCTGATCTAAAAACAGTTGTTTTCAAGGAATAATGGTGTTTATTCAATATGTAGATATGTTGTAGGGTGGGAAAATATGAATACATCAGTATACAGTATTGTCATCCTGACTTAAGAAAAATATGGGACTCTAACCGATTTTCTGCCAATTTTACTAATTTCTACTTCAGACCTAACAATGTTGCTTAAAACATTAATGAAGATCATGTGAACAGAAGTTGATTGGTCTAAGAAGTGGCCAACAACATTATAATAGAACAAAAGGAGAAACAGCAGGTTAATGTAAAACAGTGGTGAGAAGTTGAGAAATAAAGCACAAGAGGAGAAACCTAACACCAGGCTGAGGTGAATAAATACACACTTTCTTCCTGTAATGTTTTAGAGGGACTTTATTTCTTCAGTTTAGCTGTATCATGACATGATTGTCTTGCATCATGTCACCTATGACAGAATCTATGCTTTAGCTGTCTTTGGCTGTCCATTGTATATCATATCTAATATTTTATCGCATGTTGTTGTGTTGTAACATAACATTATGTAGCCTAACATTACTTTCCATAACATTACTTAATGTAACTTATTTAATTCTACTATATCTTAACACCGTATGGCTACCATGCATCGAATCGTATCGTGTGCTATTGTACAGTACTGTAATGATTGTGTTGTTTTGTGTTGTATCATATCTTGAGTTACCCCATATTTTACCGTACTGTACCTTATTGTTATTTATTGTATCGCATGGTATTGTTTCGTACAATACTTAACTGTAGTGTCATGATGTATAGGGTTGGGTATTGTTTGAGGGTTTTTTTTTTTTTTTAACAGTGCTAAACCGATACTTTTGATACCCAAATAGTGCCTAAATCCAGTGGTTCCCAAAGTGGGAAGGGCTCACACAACGTTTTCCAAAAAACTAAGAGAAATTTCATATAGCCTAATTAAAAGCAGAATATCTTTTCAGTTATTGAAGAAAAAATGGTTAAAATGAATTCATTTTAGTATCAAACTGTAGTTATTGAGTGATATTTGTGCCTAAATGTAAGTAAAATGTACCTAAAAACCCTAAAATGTACATTTGTAGATAATGCTTCGTGCAACATGGTACACTCCAGGGAAGGTGGGGTTCCCTGGTCTCTGATGTTGTTATTTTGGGGTCACGGGCTGAAAATTTTGGAACCCTTGCCTAAATCAATACTTTTGAGAGATAAAAGTGTTTCAAAAGTCAACAGGAGAATAAAAACATTCTGGGTATCATGGATGATTTACAGAAATATCGTCATAAGATGCCACTGGATCATGGAATAAGAAAAGGAAACTGAAGTAACTTAACACATAAATCGCACAAATTTCATTACATTTCTTGCCTTTCATTTGGGGTAGCAAGGAGTCACATTTGGGTGGCAAGGTATTGAAATGGAGTATGAATATCTGTGTTGTGATTCGGTCTAGTAGATATCGGATGTGTAGGTAACCGTACTATGTCGGTACCAGATGATGGTACTCATCCCTAGTGATGCCAAATTGCATCATATTTTATCATGTTGTTTTTTATTTTGTTGGGATCCTACCTCTTATCCTCTATTGTTCTGCAAGGTATCATGATATTCTGTTGTATTATGAGTTACCTTGCACTATATTGTTTGTTTTAAATGGTATTGTTTATTATGGTATCTTATCGTATCATATTATGAATAACCCTGCATTGCATTGTATGGTATTGCATTTTATTGTATCATGAACTACCCTTAATTCCCCCGAGTATATCATGCATGGGTTGCTCTATCTTAGAGCACCTGGCATACTTCAGAATTTCCTTTTTCAGATGTATTCATTTACACAAAGAGATCAATTACCCAGCATATAAACCCTGGTCAGTCTGAAAATTCACTGCCAGTCTATTGACTATACATCTCCTCCACTTATTTTTCGACCTTCTCTAGTTTCTCTTTGAGCTATTAACCTTTTGTATAATACACTTACTGTAGTTTTGTGGCTGTGCTCATATATCTGCTTCCTCTGCTGATTGATTAGATCTGCAGGTTAAATGATCAAAAAAGCTTTTACAATTATGGGACAACTCTCTTCTCTTAAGGCACCTGTTAAGTTGTTTGTTGCCAAAAAGACACTTCATCTTGCTACCGTAAATGATTTCCCTGTTCTTTCACCTCGAGCTGCCTTTTCCTTGTTTCATTTTATGGAGGGTATATTTCTGCAGGAGACCTTTCATTTTTTCAGTAGAAAAAGCACGGAGTGCTAAAAGGATGTCGTGCTGTTTGAGGACAATTTCTTATCTACGAATAACGTGGCTTCAACTAATTTGTACAACTTGCCACATCCTTCCACGGTGCAACAGCTGAGTGCTTTCAGAGAAAGACTGATTTGACTTTGGCCATTATCTTTTGATAGATAAGAGGTCTGCAGGTGCTTTTCTCATCCCTCAGGGTGTGGTTTTGAAGATGGAGGACATGTTTTTACCCGCTGACATTGATGCAATACAGCCTAGAAGCAAGGGTGCTAATGTCTGTGTGGAGTCCACTCAATCCTGGTGCCTAGTGTCCTCTCGTTGCCCTGGCCACAGCCTGCGGAGCCCTATAACCAAGGACTGTGCCCAGCAACCATGAGCCATTAAGGTGTGTTTAGACAGGGCTAGGGGTCATAGTGGTGGACGGTAATGTATAGTCTCAGGGAGGACTCACAAATCAGAGGAAGTCTCCTCCAAACACCTTTTTTTTCTGCGAGGAAACAAAGAGGAGAATGAAATGAGGAGCAAAAAGTTAGATGTCTGTGTTAGAAAAGTCTAAACAGAAAGTGATTTTGGGCTCATTTCAGGACTCATTACCCTAAAAGTTCTGTGTCACTTATTTGAAAACAACTTTAAACACAGTAAAATGTTTTGGTAAAATCATCATATTACTCCAGTTGCTGCAAAAAAGACTAAAACTGGTATTTATCTTGCATAAGTGGAGCAAATTCTGTAGGTAAGTTTTGAAAGGCAAGAGTTCACATGTATTGGAAAGAAATCACACTTTGCAATTAATTAAAGTAAATCCTTTCAGTTTAGTTTTAGTGTGTTTAAAAGCCTGAAACTTGACCATTAACCTCCAAATGGATGTGAAACACCACTCGTGTTCCCCTTCCCCTCTCTCCAAACAATGTGCCACAAAAAGGACTGTAAAATGAAATGATGAGTTTTAAATGTCTTTTTTCAGGCAAACTCAATTAGCAACATGTTTTTTTCCTCCCCTTTCTGCAAAGAGCCCTGCATTAGCACCAAGGCTAGTTATTATTTCCAGCGCGGACATCTTTACAAATCATTTCTCTTTGCCTTTCCACCGCTGCCTCCCGTGTGCCACAATGTTCCAAAGTGGGCTCCAATTATGAAAGCATTAAAAATGCTGGTGAAGGATTTAGGTACATTACACCACTCAATGACATTCTACTCGCCATTATGTTATTAGCAGAGTGCTATGTGTAAAAAGGGCCTTTAATTGAGAAAGTGTTGTAGAAAATACATTTAAAACAGCCACGGTTTCCCTCCCTCTCAGCCTCATGCTCAGGCAGCTGTGCTCTCTGTGGAAAGCTTCTCATCGCAGACTATTTGGCTGAAAGTCTTCACTTATGACAGGTCTTATAGAGCAGGACAGAGCTACACAAATACAAGAATGTGCACACAGTCTAAGGACACCCACATACGGCATTTGTGCAATCTTGTTTCCTGAAAGACCTACATACAGAGTCAAAATAGAAATAATTTCATTATCATTATTATAGGGATCTGTTAAAGTACTGTAAATGTTAGGGATGCGATTTTCTCATAATCTCAGCACTCAAACATGCACTCAAATATTAACAAGTACTTGTGTGTTTGCTAGTTATAGTTCATTGTTACAAACAAACAGGTAGCACACATACCTGCTATGGCCAGTAATGTTTACCATGGTGTGCTGCTAATCAGTATTTAATTTCCAGTTGTTATTGAAATGCCAAGAGATGATAATGAACCTTAGGTTTGTTAGTTATGTTTAAACATGTAATTTAAAGAAAACATCAGCATGGAGTCCAATCTGTATTTGATTATTCCCATCACTCCTCTACAAGATAGCCAACAGTATTATATGACTTCACAAGTCTGTAACAGTCATGTTATCAACAAGATTTTGACTGCATTCTGCTTCCCTTCTCACATATATCTGTTCCACTCTTTTAGCTGGGATGAGGGCTTTTACCACATATGCTAAACTGTAAGTCATAAATTGTAGCCTCTAATTTTCCTCTCTTGAAGCTAGCTATCGCGCTCAGTTTTACTGACGCTATCCATGCCTCGTAGCCCTTGTGGAAGTTTTTATAGCAAGCTTGGACTTGAGTTACTTTGTGAGGACTTTAAAGATTAAATCTACCCTGTTATAACTGGCATTGAATGAGTTTTATCCATTTTCTAATCCATTATCAATTTTTTTTTGCTGCTAGCTCACAAGCCAATGGCCATAACACAGAATGCCTTGTGATGGGCTGTCAACAAATGGCAGACTGTTCTATTGTCTTGCCATGCTGTGTCACACTGCTTGTGCACAGGTGCACAGTCATGTTGGAACAGGAAGGGGCCATCCCCAAACTGTTCCCACAAAGTTGGGAGCATGGAATTGTCCAGAATCTTTTGGTATGCTGAAGCATTCAGAGTTCCTTTCACTGGAACTAAAGGGCCAAGCCCAGCTCCTGAAAACAACCCCACACCATAATCCCCTCTCCACCAAACTTCACACTTGGCACAATGCAGTCAGACAAGTACTGTTCTCCTGGCAACCGCCAAACCCGTCCATCAGATTGCCAGATGGAGAAGCGCAATGCGTCACTCCAGAGAACGTGTCTCCACTGCTCTAGAGTCCAGTGGTGGTGTGCTTTACACCACTGCATCTGACACTTGGCATTACTCTTGGTGATGTATGGCTTGGATGCAGCTGCTCGGCCATGGAAACCCATTCCATGAAGCTCTCTGTGCACTGTTCTTGAGCTAATCTGAAGGCCACATGAAGTTTGGAGGTCTGTAGAGATTGACTCTGCAGAAAGTTGGCGACCTCTGCACACTATGTGCCTCAGCATCCGCTGGCCCCGCCCCGTCATTTTATGTGGCCTACCACTCTGGCTGAGTTGCTGTCATTCCCAGCCGCTTCCACTTTGTCATAATACCACTAACAGTTGACTGTGGAATATTTAGGAGCGAGGAGATTTCACGACTGGACTTGTTGCACAGGTGGCATCCTATCACAGTACCACGCTGGAATTCACTGAGCTCCTGAGAGCGACCCATTCTTTCACAAATGTTTGTAGAAACAGTCTGCATGCCTAGGTGCTTGATTTTATACACCTGTGGCCATGGAAGTGAATGGAACACCTGATTTGAATTATTTGGATGGGTGAGTGAATACTTTTGGCAATATAGTGTATGTTACAATTTTCAACAACTCATATTAAATCACTGGAAAATAATTCAGTTTGGACCTTAGATAGAACAAAACATATACTTTGATAAAGAGGACAAAACAAACGTGTTTTAAAAAACATGTAGCCTAAGGAAGAAATACACGTTGTTTTGTCTTACCCATTTTCACATTAATGTGTAAATTTTGGTTAGTTTATAAAAATCTTGAGAAATCAACACATCATGGTAAAACCAATGTTGTTATCGCAAGATAAGTAAATAAAGTTGAGATCTTAAACAACCAAACGCTTACTAGTTATCATGACAAAACAAAGTAGATTAAACTGAATTTATATGGATGTGGGTTATGCCTACTAAGGACTTCTTATCATAAACTTTTTGACACATTTCAGTCACAAATTCACGACCCATGGAAATGGCTCTGCAGTCCATTTGTCTAGGTGACAAAGAATAGTCAAGAGTTTCATCTGAAAATGTCAGATGAAATGTTTTTTTAGCGATATATTTTTGAGCTTTTCATGCCTTTATTTCTAGACTGGAGGACAGCGGATAGGGTTGGAAACAGGGATGAGAGAGTGGGGGAAAGACACACGGGAAAGAAGCTGCAGGCTGGACTAGAACCTGTGCCATGACCTTACTGCTAGGCTATCTGCACCCCTCAAATTATTCTTTTTAGTCGTTATGTTGTCAATTACTGAACACCAATACAGGTGTTTAATTTCTGTTTTCAAACTAATGTAATCAATGAGTCACCATTGGGCTGAGCACAAGTTTATTTCCTAAGATGATAATGCAGTTTCTTGTGTGCTCTCTGTAAAAAGTACGTCTACATGTGTATATATGATATTTACTGTTGACTTGTTAAGCTTTGAAACATCTTAAAGAAACCATGTGTTCACTTAAAGCATCCCATAACTGAAGTGAAATCCCCTTTTAACAGAAAGAAATGTGCAGTATGTGCCCTCACAGATTTAACCTCAGTGGCATGTTCGTTTTTTTCTTTCTTTTTTTAATGGTCCATCTTCTGCTATGGCAGAGGAACAGATGGAGTTTGGGTTCTGTCCTGCACTGCATCCACACACCCTGTGTGTCATCTGTCATTACATTCAGGTCATTGTTTGGAGCTCAGTGGCAGCGTGACTGAGTTGGCCTCGGCTTGACAACTGTCTCAGTTTCACACACATGCACACCCCGACACGTACACATACACACACGGGGAGAGAAAACACACAGTCAGGCTGAATCTGTGTGCTATTGTGTGGCTAAGTTGTGTTTCCCAAATCAGGACCGTGATGCCAAAAAACATTAAACACTGAATGGATCAGAGTATATTTCTACTTTGGGGTTTCCTGTGTCATTTCAGCCAAAGTCCTGATGAAAGCATATTTAAAATGTGTGTTGTTTTCTTTGTCGCTGTCATGTATGTTTCTCTGCATGACATCTATGATGCAGTTCCCCACTTTAAGGCAACAGATGACTTGTGTTTTGGTGTTACATAAGGATCCAATGTGACTGTTTGAGTTACAGAATAGGTTTTTCTATTCACTTACCTTTGACACAAAGCTTTTTTCTGTGTCTGATCTTTTATCCAAACAAAGACTGGGTAGACGATGAAAGCAAACATAACTTCATTGTTCTACAAAAGGCTCAGTATGCTGTCATACAGCCATGATGGCTGAGGTGTTAGAATAGACATGAATGACAACTGTACTTCCATAATTATCAGCGTTATTGATTAACCATAGAAGAAGAATGAAAATGTGTCACTTTAGTCTTACTTTTCACCTATCACACCTGCAGAACAGCGCAAGAAAAAAGGATCAGCTACCTTACATCACTTGACAGATGCACCTGTCCAAAAAACAACTATTGTAACTTTTTAACATTGTAGTCCTAACCTGTGTAGAGAACATTTGTTATTCCTGCTGGTATTCAGGTCAGCAACAAATTTAAACTCATTAATAGATTAAAACAGATTAGTTTTGTCTGTGGCTCACATTTTTAGGTCTTTCTTTAGAATAATGTGAAAACTAAACTTTTCGCAGAAATCAGAAACCTTGAAATTGTGCATCCTGCTTATAAAGTGTAAGACTTGTGGTGAACCACAGCACCTACTGCAACACAGCAACACGGCAAGTTCTTACATAACTACCATCTGTTTCAAAAATGTTTCATTTTCTAAAGCCTTCATATCGCCCCCCCCCCCCCCGTGTTCCTTGTGGTTTCCCTCTTTTTGATGATTCTTTTCTAATACCAGTATTTTTTTTTTTTCTACTTTCTGACTTGTTTTCAAACTTAACGACCGGTTTGACTGCTCTTGTTGTCACAAAACATGAAGATCAGAACTTTGAAGACAGAGACAAGGGGAGGTTAAAATATAACAAAATAAAACATAAAATGACAAAAAAATGGAACAACACGAAAAAAGCATCACCTTCAGTATCTTAATGGGCTATGACAGTATTGTATCACAGCATGTCAAATCGCATCGTATCACATCATATCCATTGTATGGTACCTCAATTTACCCTCCCACCCCTAGCATTTTAAAGACCATAGATTGGTCTGAATCAATGTCTGTTCTGTCTTGTAAACAGTATTAATGTTCATGACTAAAAATTTAACTTAAAATGTTCAACTGGCTTTTATGTACGAGAAAGACAAGACTTAGACTAGCTAAAAATACACTCACCAGCCTCTTTATAAGGTACACCTTTTGCACCCACTTTTGCCTTCAGAACTGCCTCAATAACCCCCACACAATTACACCACCAGCAGCCTGAACTGTTGACACCAGGCAGGATGGATCCATGCTTTCATGTTGTTCACACCAAATTCTGACCCTACCATCTGAATGTCGCAGCAGAAATCAAGAATCAGACCATCCAACTGTTATCCAATTTTTTATTGTCCAATTTTTGTGAGCCCTTGTGAGTTGTAACCTCCGTTTCCTGTTCTTAGCTGACAGGAGTGGCACCCGGTGTGGTCTTCTACGGCTGTAGTCCATCTGCTTCAAGGTTTGATGTGCTGTGCATTCAGAGATGGTATTCTGCATGCCTTGGTTATAACAATTGGTTGTTTGAGTCTCCTCTGACCTCTTACATCAACAGGGAGATTTTCGTCCACACAACTGTTGCTCACGGGATATTTTCCCTTTTTTGGACCATTATCTGTAAACCCTAGAGATGGTTGTGCATCAAAATCCGAGTACATCAGCTGGTTCTGAAATACTCAGACCAGACTGTCTGGCACCAGCAACCATGCCAAGTTCAAAGTCACTTAAATCCCCTTTCTTCCCCATCCTGATGCTTGGATTGAACCTCAGCAAGTCATCTTATTCAAGTCTACATGCCTAAATGTATTGAGTTACTGCCATGTTAATTGGCTGATTAGCTATTCAAAATAACAAGTGTTTAAACAGGTGTATCTAATAAAGTGACCAGTGATGAAAACTGAAAACTGATGAAAAGTGAATTTAGTTTTAGTCAAGGAGGCTGAAACGTGAGTAAAATGTTAGAGCTGGATTGTTTATCATTTAAGCTCCATGATGCTTCACCACTGTGCACATAAGGTATGTCAGTATTTTCACCAGTCCATGAGTGTTTTACATTTATATTGATTTTACAGTGAGTGTGTAGAGAATAAATATTGTGACTAAAATGTAAAGACTTTTTGTTGACTAAAACTGGACTTTAAATGTTTTTGAGTTTTTGTCGATTACAACTTAGTGAGTGAAAATGACTAAAATGTGACTAAAACTAAATAACACTGTAATCAGTCAGCTAAGACTCAATATAAAAGAGCTGCCAGATTTATAATTGCTTGCAAAGCTACAAGCTGAAACACTGTCACAGGTGAGAGAAAGACCAGGCCTGTCAGATGTATATGTGGAGAGCAAGGCAGAAGCTTTGGCTGTGATTTAATTGTACTGCAAGCCTTCAGACATTGGCGGCAGTGCAAATTTAAGCTATAGCAGCAATTTTGTCAGAACTGGAAACATTTTTCTTTATCCAAGATGTCTATAGAACACTGAACATTTTTCTTGGAGGAAAAGATGGTTTTGCTCTTCTCCTGACCTACTTCATCAAGATTCTTATTTAGCAACCGGTTGCCAGTCAAGCCCCCGTTATTCAGTTTGCTCTTGGTGCTGCACATGCTTACTGTGCTTATGCTATAAATGTAACAGACGGTGTTTGTCCAATCCCTCTTGGAGAAAGATTCTGCCCTTCCTGAACAATATATAGGTGTCCTATGCTGTAGATATGTGAAAAGTCTATCTACCATTTCAGGTCATCCCACCCCAGTGTCTAATTTGAGTTTGAATTACTAATAACAAAACATTAAAGTTTCCTTGACCCCAGCACAGACAGAACCCTCTCTCCTACAGCATGTTGAACTTTTCATTGTTAGCATGTAACTCCTCTACACCATCCTTCATCCATCTCTCCATTTCTCTATCCAACCATCCAAGGTGCCTGAGCTCCAGCAGGGTTTGATGGGACAGGTCGTTATTAATGCCTTTGTAGTTTAGACTTTTTAGATGCATCTCTGTGGCCTTGCCCTAGACCTGCAGGGTCAGGGTTACTATATAAGCTGCTGATTATATATGTATGCATAAATCTAACTACAAGCTGGCCTGGCGGTGTGTGTGGTTTGTTCATACATGTGTTTGTGTGTGTTATCCTACTGATCCAGGTGTAATATGTGTGTTTATGAACACGTGGAGAAGCAGATTTGCGCTTGTGTTTACATTTGGCTTCTGTATTCTGATACATTGAGTAGACAAGCGGCCCTCGATGTTATTCTCAAGTGGCAAAGCCAAAAATCTCTCTTTGCTTATACACGGCACATCCATATTCTAGTGCTTGGCTTAGCGGCATGCTTCAGATACATGTTTTACATTAAGCTGAATAAAATAAATCCTTTGAAATCCATTTATTAATAAGAACTATTGACAGGCAGTATTGACTGACGCTCAAGGGCCTGCAGCCAATAAAATCTTTTAACCTTGCACTCACAGGGAAGTGGGGAGCGAAACCCACTGGAGAAGAAGAGGGGGAATTGAAATTTATTAACTCATGTATTTTACATCTGTTTGCACATTTTGTATTATTTTTTTTCTGTAAACATAAAGCAGTTTAATACAAAAGCACTGAGACAAATTGTTGTAAAGATGCTGATTATTTAGTCTCTGAACCGCAGTTTTCTTCCCTTAAATATCATCAGAATTATTTAATCCCTTGTACCCCAAGCTAGCTACTTTTGATGAACATGACGTTCCCTCTCATAATTTTTCACACCTTCCTACACTCATGCTTCCACCAATGTTACCACCACATTTTTATGTGTGTGTGCTGACGACGTGTGTTAGTGGAGCTCTGCCTTTCACAACTGGTTAGGGGGCTAACACCTCTTTCAGGTTAAGTCTCTTTCTTCCTCCTCAAAAAAAGTGTGCGAATAGCGGCATTTTGTGTTCCCTCCTCCCTTTCCTTGCCCCACTCATCTGTCAATGAAAGACACAGTTTTGCCACAAGGCATTGTGTGTTTAGCGGTGGTGCCAGCAACTGCCATTTGGGTGCAGGGAGGCAAGGGGATCCACCCCCTTTGAACTGCTGCCAAGCCAGCCAGCTTGCACCTTCTTTAATAACTTCCCCCGAAGGCACTTCCTTCTTTTTCTCTCCCTCTCCCTCCTCACTCTCTCCCTCTTTTTTCTTTTTCCCCTTTCTCTCATTCACTCCCACCCTCCTGCCTCTTCTATTTTTTTTTAAATGACTGCAGTTTTCACGGGTAAAGCTGTGATGCTGATAAGAAAGGTAAGGCTGCTTTTAACTGACAGCCTGACATCAAATCTCTGTGGAAAAAAGGCACAAATTAAAAGAGGGTTAAGAGTGTGTGTGGACTCTCAGGCAGAGGCTAGAGTGTATTTTCTAGACTAAAATCTGGTAAATTGTATCAAAAATCCACTTAACATGTCCCTGTGTTTGTAAAAAGGCCCGAATACAAGTTCATCAGGATGACTTTAGTATGACATGCTTTATTCCATTAAACATTTTAGTTTTCTTGCATTTATGAGGTGGGAGAGTTGGTTTTATTTTTTTATATCTACTTCATATACAGTCCATTAACTAAACTTGGACTTAAATAACAGAGATCAATCAATACCAATCCATATTTAAGTGTTCAATTCATGACACATTTCATATCGGGTTGTTTTTATAATAATCTTAGTTGATTCAGGTTTGTCATGCTACATTGAAATAATAATTTTGTTTTATCTTTCTGTGATCAGATTGGCACAACATAGAGAAAATTCAGTCATTATTGTGTCTTTTAAAACAGTCTTTTAACTAGGGCTGGGGGATATATATCTCATATACTCGATATATTGTTGCTTTTGCCATGCATGATGTATAAAATGACTATATCGTGAACATCGAGTATAAATTGCGTGAAAGATTTGAGCCGTCAGCGTGCATTTCTTGCTGGAGTTTCGCTTCTCCCATTGTCCCTGAACGCATATTTCACAGCAGAGAGCTCACTCCCCTGCCCATCCAGAAAACTCTCCTCCGCACATGTGCGTTTTGGTATCAGCCAAGAGAGAAGCAAGGGAGAGGAAGGAGGTAAACGGACCAGCGTGACGAGTTAGCGTAGAGTTAGCCGCGTTCAGAGACGAGCAACGAGAAACAACGCCAGGTCTGTCATCCAGCAGTCATTAAACTTTGAATTAAGAGTAAACATCACACAGAAAACATTTCAGAACTTTCCATGCACTAAAAAATACAGAGTATTTCACAATTGATGTGTTTTTGATTTATTGGTAAAAGATTGAATGAAGTCCTTTCAAATTAAAACCGCTAAATTTGACTTTATATTGATTTTTACCCTTTCTGCATACAATTGTATTAAAAATCCAATACAAAAGTATATTTTAATCACCAAAGTAGTGTCATTTGGGGCTGAATTAAACATTATACAGCTGCTGAGAGGACATTTCAAAATATCGTGATATATATCGTGTATCAGGATATAGCAAAACTATATCAGGATATACATTTTAAGCCATATCGCCCAGCTCTACTTTTCACCAGAAATGGCTTAAAAAGGACACAAATTTAGAGTCATAAATGCAAGTTTTAAGCTGTGATCTTTTCTGCTGGAGTATGATTCAGCTCTAGTTCTGCTGGTCCAAAGAAGCAATTCTGGCATGCGATGCTTTATTTTCTTGCTGCAATATACATGATTAAATTCTTCTTGCTTCTTGTCAAAGCATTTTTGTGAAAAATCTTGACAAGGGAAAAGTGAGATGAAAGAATAAGAGAGAAAAAGCGTGACGGGCCAATGTAAAGTCATCCAAACAATAAAGGTTACTGATGTATGGATTAGGGCTGCACAGTGAATCACAGTTCTATCATTTATCTATTATGTATTATATTTATTTGACCAGGAAAACCACATGAGATCAAGAATCTCATTTACAAGAGTGTTCTGGCCAAGACAGACAGCAGCAAACAGAACAGTTACATATGTGAAACACAGCAGTTACAAACACAAATCAGCCAACTCTTGATTCACAGAGTGAATTTGAATTTGGATTTGAATATAAAACTATACTCCTGTAGTCTTAGTAATAGGTTTGTTTCCGTGAGTTGTCGGTGCAAACTGTTTCTAGATCTGGGGGGGGACCGATATACCAGCTGCATAGCTAACGCTATGCAAGCAGACAGTATTTTTTGCTTTGCTTCATCAAACTCATCAAATACACAATCCAACAACTCCAAAACGCTCTCATGGACCAGTTGTGACCTGCACATTCACCACGCTATGAAATAATAACGTATAATTATGTATCATTATGACACATGAAGCGAATACTTGTATTCTGGGTTAAATGTCTTTATGAGATTTTTAAATCCTGGCTTTTCAACAACACTGGGCTCATGTCTTTAGCGGCGTGTTGTATTCCTGCTGCCGTTATCTCGGAGTCATCTTGCAGCGGATTTTAACAAATACCACACAAGTTAGACCTCTTCCTTTTCAAAGTTGAACGACTGCTCAACGCTGCAGACCCAGTGCTGATTCTCACTGTCCATCTTAAAAGGCATCTAACTAGCTGCTAACTCTACACGCTGCTCTGTTTACCTTCTTCTCCCTTGCTTCTCTTGCCGCTGATATAAAAAAAAACCTGGCTGCATGTGCAAGAGTTTTCTGGATGGGCGGAGGAGAAAAAAAGACAGCCCTCTGCTGTGAGAGATGCATTCAGGGACAATGGGAGAAGCGAAACTCCAGCGAGAAATGCGCCCTGGCGGCTCAGAACTTCCACATAATTTATACTTTGATATTCCCGATATAGTTATTTTAACGACACGCTACATTCACAGAGCAAGGGCGAACAGGTAGCGCCAGAATCTGTTTGTGGCAGGCCAAATGTATTTGTGGCAGTCCACCACAAATAAATGAAAGTATGGGAAACACTGGATTTAATCTGAACACTTTACATCCATGAGGATCAATTGATTGATTCAAATCTACAAATACTATTACTACTATTATTACTAACTATTCAAATATATTACTTGTCTCTATTGTAGCCTAGAGGAATTCCACAGGTAGGTAACTATGTGGAGGTACACTAGCATTTCAGAATAAAAGCACCTGGGCTATTTTGGCTCATAGAAAAACATATTCAAGGAAATTGAATTAAACAGGAGTAAAGGGCTTTAGTCATTGTTTTTCAAGTTACTGTTAAAATTGAAAATTAATAAAAACAAAAATAATGCCAGTAAATGGCAATTCATGGATTAATTGTTGTGTGTCCTGCTCTGATACTTTGACTTTGGTCCCTTGTACGCTGACAGTTCAGACATAAAACACAAAAATGACCCCTGATAGATTCTGGAGAGTGTAGTATAACTCTAAAATGTTGCACAGGCCCTCTCACAGCACAGGGTTAACTCCCTGCATGAAGTCTCTCTGGTCCCCACTTGTCAGTTCCACAGTCCAACACCATGGCCCCGGGACAGACGGGCTGGAGAGTTAAAGAGGGAAAAAGGCAGAGAGACCTGACTAAAAGCACGGTAGGCAAAAGGTGTCATATTAAGGGTGTGTAATACACTATGTCACCTCAATGGCGTATGGCCCATTAAGGCTATAACCTCACACACTGTGGCGTTTATTTTGTCACTAGGGATTATTTGGAACAAACAGGCTTGCCGCGGGGTGTGTGCTAGTAGGGGTATGGTTGCATCCTACTTGTGTGGAATGGAAAATATATTGTAAATGTATGTTGTGCGGTGGTTTGATGTATATTATCTCTAAATATTTCTGCTTTTAATCCATGGTGACCTTATTGTCACACGTGTGCACATGCTTTCAAGGTGTGTGACTGTTTATTAAAGGGTACTGGTTGGAGAAAGGGGGGTCTGAAAACGAGAATGTAAATACAGGCGTGAGCTCACACCAGCTTTCCCTACTCCATCACCTCCTCGCAGTAGTCGTCCTCCTCCTTTTTCTCGTGTGTGAGGGGGAGCCAGCTAGGGGGTGACCTTGCCCAGTGTAATTAAAGTGAAACACCTTGACTTGTCACCATTGCCTGAGACAGCTTAAATCTCCCTAATGTAAATGGAGGCTGCCGCTGACGTGCTGCTAGGCATGGCCGCGGAGAAGATACAAGCGCTGGTGATCCATCTCTGTACCAGTGCACACTCACTGCACATACATATACACCTTTATTTTATTTCTCTCTCTCTCTTTCAAACACACGTTTACACAAACACACAATCTTTCTTACTTTCTCTCTCCTCTTCTCCGTTTCGGAAACACCTCTTGCCTCTTCCTTCACACCCATCCTTTGCATTCTGCAACCTCCAACTCTTTTTGCCGTCCACTGCCTTTTTTTATTTTACACCTTACACGCTACAATGCTTACCTTTAGTACCACAGCTATGCCTCATGGGATTTCTCAGGCATTGTTGTTAAGGTAGCAGAAACATGTTATGATTTTGGATGTTCAATCGGTCATATTAACAACAAAGTAATGCCAATAATTTTACTGTCAAAATAGGGGATTAAGATTAGATTTAGAAATACATACTAATCCAAACATTATTTTTTGAGACTTTCTGCTCTGATTTGCAGCTTGTATTCTGAGGCACTGATCAGGTTAATTGATAGATCCTGTTTTCTTAATGAGGGCACACACATGGCTCATATCTACTGTCAGTATCTTTGTGAGCATGGGTGGAAATAGATACAGAGATGGCAATTAGCAGTGAAATTCTGTTGACTTTGCCCTCCAATTAAAGCTCTGTAATACAAAAGTCTTGTTGACCCTTCTGTCCTGCCCTCCATTAGAAGTCATGGCAACTCACTGCTGAAAGACAGCCTACTAAATTCCAGACTCATTTGCAGTTTGGGGAACCGGGGACCGCCTGAAACGACAACAGAAGCAGGACCGGGGGCTCCTGCCAAAATACAGCCTTGTCTGAATGCCACCATGGCATGTGAAAGAATGCTACGTTACCCCCTGTGCCAACTTTACCAGTTGCCGGTGCCCCGTGCCAGGCCCCCCCACTTCTCTCCCGTGCCTTGCCCAGGCAGTGGGCACCGTGACAGGAGCCAGACGCCCATCATGTGTCTGCACCAGGCAGTGTGCCCTCTTGCCCTGATCCCTGGGGCAGTGAGGGTACTGTCCCGTAGTTTTCCCAGGAAGATGCCAAGGATTGTGGGTGGTGCCAGGCAACGGATATGTCCCGCAGTACAGACATACACTCTGTTGGGCTTTGAGGAGGCCCAGTAGTTTCACAGCTGTGCTAACTCAATGGGGAATTTTTCTGGCAGACAGGGTTGTTTCTATGATTTCCTTGCCCTCCAGTAAAGGCTTCTGCTGTGATTTCTGTTACTCTTTTTGTAGATGTTTAATCAGAAACTGCAGATGTGGTTGAAGTTGAGTTACTGATCTCTTTTCAAGTTATAAATTCAACTTCATTTTCCTACTACACAATAGAAGACTTAGGCTGAACGACACTTAAAGGTTACATTACTTGCAGTCCACTTTTTCAAATAGCAGAGGTCACTACTTTTTTAAAATTTTCATTATGATGTCCTTTGTCATTCATAATAGCATTTACATCAAGGATCTGGCTACAAGGCAGCGACAAGGGATGATGTTGGAATTGTAGATCCACCAACCTTGCAAAGCCAATGGATTCCATGTCTGTTATCGGGAGGATCTGTCTTGCACAGCTACAGTCTGAAGCATTTGTCCCAGTCTTGAAATTAATGGACCAATCAGCACCATCTGAGGAGACAGAGGCAGCTTCTACAGGCATGATTTAATTGAACTGCAAACCCCCAAACAATGGCAGCCAGTGAATAGATTAGCAAGGATGCAGCTATGGCAGCAGTTTTATCAGAGCAGGAAAACATTATTTATGAAAGAAGAGCAAAAAACCACACCAAAAGCTTTTCGGAAGACCCTGATTTTTCTGCTGGACAGTTCAAAAGATCTGATTAAACCTTCCGTGATGAAAGAAGATTCTCAGAATAATTATGTCAAAACAAGACATTTTCAACAGTCTTCTCCAAACAGCTTTGGCAAGAGTTTGAATGACCAACTTACTGCACTGATAATAAGTGACAATAATGGCTGCCTGTTATGTAGCTTACTTCTCAGGGGGGTCATACCAAGTCATATGTTTTGTTGCTCTGGTTAGCTACCAGTCACCTCCCCAGATTTTTAAAATGTTCTGCCTTCCCCAAACACTGTATATGGGGTGTTGCCCAGATGGATGTAAAATATATCCCATGCAGTGAACCTTGAATGAACCTTGCTTCATCTGATCTCCCAATGCTTTGCCAGTAGCTCAATCCAGGAAAAGCACTATTATCAGCTTTTCCCCATCATTATGTTAAATTCATGAATTAAATCTAAATGTTGTTTTACTGTTAAGAAAATACAGAGTATGGAGTGCTGCTTTTAATGAACAGAGTCCTCAGTTTATAACAAGAAAGGTGCAGCTTGGGATGTGTGTCATTGTTTTGAATGAGCGCCCCCTGGCGGTGGAATTTATACACCGTGTCTTTAAGAAGAAAGATATAAAAAAATTGTCCTCCACAACAACAGTAAATATGCAGCATTCTTTTATCAGATTTATTTTTAGGCATTTATGCCTGATTTAGCAAGGGCTATAGATACAGTCAGAAACTGGGAAGAGAGGAATGTTATGCAGGGAAGAAGCCATATGCTGGTCTAGGACCTGTGCCACCCATGTTGGTAAATAGACTTGAGCTTGTGTAGTGCTTTTCTTTTTACACCACAAGTCACACCTACCCATTCACAGCAGTTTACATACTAATGGTGAAGAATGCTATGCAAAATGGTCATCAGATTTAACAATGGAGCTCAGCAGTAGTTCAAGCAGAAAGACTGTTTGTACTCACTTATTAGTCACCACCGGTTCATAGCTCTCCCTTCTTCCATTCGTTATTCTCTCCAGCTTTGGTGATCAGCTGGTTATGGGCGTTCACTGTCCTAAGCACTAAGCTTATCAGATTCTGCCACAACCTCGTTTAACCAATCATCATGCACCTGTCATATTTTAAATCTGTCACTATGTTACAGTCAGCCTTTCGTTTGAGTGTGGACACTGCAACCCTCCTCCACCCCAGCCACCTCCACTCAGTTCAACAACATCTAGTCCAGATCCTCACAGGTCTTTTGGTCATTTCATCCTATGTACCTCAGTCTCCGAGATAAAGGAAATTTTTCAAATACAGTATTTTATCTTCTGTTTCAGTTTGTGAAACCAACATGAAAGGAAAGATAAGAACATTATGCGAGGACCTATTATTTTGATTATTAGTTCCTCTATTTTTTACTCAAATAATAAATATTTGAACATGACTTTCTAAGGTTCATGCAATGAGTTGATCCAGAATAGCATATCCATATTCCTCCATCCTTTCAAAGACTTGAAGGCTCAGATTGAAGACAAACAGTGTTCACCTGTCTGAGTACTGTAACATTATAGACAAGTACAGGTTTAGACAGCGAGGCAACAGAGAGAGACAACAAACAAGCATGCTGCTATTGTGATGGACAGCCTCCACTGCGAGGTTCAGTATGTCAATGTGTTCAGTCTGTGATGTAGCAACTGCTTCAGCCATGGGGGTCTGCAGGCAAAAGAAAAAAACAAAAATGAGTGAGCAAGAAAGAGAGAATAACGCGTGGGAGAGAGAATAGAGAGAAATGGAATGAGCAATGAGCTCAGGTGGGTCCGACATCTGCATTCACTTCCTGTCTTTTTCTGAAGGGAGGGAGGGAGGGAGGAGGGCAAAGAGAAAAGGAGGGTTGTGGGGATGGGGGGGGGGGTTGGTTTGAAGAAAACAAGTGCAAGATGAAGGCCTTTCTGGAGGCTACAAAAGGAGCTGTACGCTGGAAAAAGGCTGGGGAGCCCTCAATGGGGCTGAAGAACACACAGACAAAACTTGGGAAGGAAGAAGGCATGTCTTACAATGGCACCGGGCCCCATGCTTGGTTCAAAGAGCCAGTCAGAAATACAGAGAGAGGAAGAGAGCGAAAAGACAGAATGGAAATGATGGACCTGCTGGGAAGTATAGTAGTCGTAGCAGTAGGAGGCGAGGCTGGTGTACATACTGGGCAAAAGGCCACCGAGTTTTCTCAGCTATTCATTTGAAAACAAACTGTGCGGCACAAGCAGGCAGTCAAACTGCATCTGGGTGTGGAATGGATTTTGTTTTGGTGCTTAATAAAGAAAAAAAAAGGGCCCACCGGTGCTCCCTGTGTGGCCCTGCGCTAAAAGTCAGACTGAAGACGTTGGGAGAAGGAAAACTTAATGAAAATAAACGGAAAAGGGGAAACAAGAAAAAACAAATGGAACGAGTTGGTGGTAAAGGAAGTGAGAGTGAACAGGTGACACAGTGTTCAGGGTTTCCATCAGGATTTTTTGAAACTTTGGGGGAATGCTTTGCCTACCCCCCCGAAAATTTATCTACTAAAGTTTACCGCTAATCATTGGATTATAATCAGGGAAGTACTAAACTAAGCAAAAGTAATGTTTATCAGCTGTCCGTGTGTGATGACAGACAGGAAGATGAGACACGGGTGTTTGTTTTTCAAAATTTAATTACTTAGAGCAGTGTCACATTTCATGATTACAATTTCAAACTCCTATGGTACGTAAATGTGTGCAAATATAGACTATATGTTTATATGGATACATTCATACAATTTAATTTACATTTTTAACATCTGATAAAAAAGATCATAATTCTGAAGGCATGGGGCTTTTATTTTGGCGTGGTGGTGTGCCACAATCAATTACATGTAGCGGAAACCCTGAGTGTTGATTGTGTCATACTGTATGCTACAGTGATTCTAATAATCCTTGCATTAAAGGCAGTATATTTAAATATTGTTCTATTGCACAGTCTATGTTACTCTACAAGGAGGACCAATTCACACATGTAGGAGCAGATATTTTTTCATTATTACCTCCGCCAAGGAGGTTATGTGATTGGGTGGGTTTGTTTGTTCGTTTGTTCGTTTGTTAGCAACATAACTCAAAAAGTTATGGATGGCTTTTCATGAAATTTTCAGGAAATGTCAGAAATGGCATAAGGAAGAAGTGATTAGATTTTGGGACTGATACGGATCACCGTTTGGATCCAGGAATTTTTTTAAAGGATTCTGTACTATTGGGAAATAGGGCTGCATTGTTACCACTTTACACCAGGAGATGGTGGACATGAGTAACTTATCCAAAGTTTTGGAGTTTATAGAGTTTGAAAGACGCATGCCCGGTCAAGGAGATGAGTTGGAGCATAACAGAGAGAAAGACAGCAAATTGTAGCGAGAATACTCCCAATGCTGGGAGGAATAGAGGAATTTTCACTCTGTGCCATGACGTTCACATGTAGTGAAGACAAAGCTTTGCCTCACCGTGTCTTCACCCCACCAGGGAGGAAGTAATCGGCAAATTAGATTTTGGGACTGATCTGGATCACCGTGTAGATCCAGGAATGTTTTTAAAGGATTCTGTACTATTGGGAGATAGGGCTAATGGCAAGGTCTGTGCTCTCTGAGTGCTTTCCTAGTTTCTTCTGCTGTGAGAATCCTACAATACCAGCATTTCCTCTCCTGTGTAACACTGAAATCAGATCAATGTTTTTCCAACATGTGTAAAAAATCAGTTTGGTTGGAATAGTTAATACCTTTTTGAGCACGCACTGTGTGGGGGGTGATTCTTTTTTTGTTTGAATAAAGATACTGATTTATGAATTACTAGGGGCATAGTTGATATGACTGCAGGTGGCTGTTTGTCGGGAGCTTAAGACCTGCCTCAGCGCCACCTCTTTGTTTCTAGGTTGACCAGCGTTGGTTTTAGACTGTGCTTGCAAGATAGCAACTGTTGTGGATTAGGCTCAAAGGCCTCCTGCAGTATCCAGATGGCTGACATCACTCAGGCCCAATATTTTCTACAGTCTGTGCATGGGACTGAAAAGTTGTGAGAATCACTAGCTGTTGGTGAATGGAGAGTGTGTACAGACTTTCACTTTTTGTTTGATCTTTTTTTTTCATTTTGAACAATTTCAAAATTAAAGATAAAATATAGGCTCTATATGTACAGAAGGAATAGCAATGACAGCATATACAGTGTCTGATTTATAACTAGTCTCTTCTTGTCGCTCAGTCATCTTCTATTATGCATCTACATTTTCTCTTCATTTTTTAAAACTTGGTATTTTTGTTTTTAAAGGGATATCTTTTGATTCAGATCTTCCCATAAATGTAATCAGGACAAATAAGAGTCAAAGAATTATACAGGTATGGCAGATAGCCCAGACGTTTTGTGGACAGAGCACACAAAGAGAGAAAACGAGTGACAGCGAGCTGTTTCTGCGTCCTTGGGATGCCAGTGTCATTGTCAAGGCTTATCACAATCTAGGGGCAAAGAATGAGCGGAGGGAGGAGAAAAAGGGGGACAAATAATGCACAAGGCTTTAATAAAACTTTATCAGGAGTTACCTTAGCTCTGTCTCCCTCACCTCACCCCCTCCTCCTCTGCTACCCCATGACACCGTGGCACTAATATTCAAAGAGCTGCGAGTGCGCCGCTGCAGGAATCACGTTTAACTTCACCAATTTCTTATTGCCTGTCAGTCTCTCTAATTTGATCCGGCGTTGGACAGTTACCGTTTTGGACAGCGGAGTCACGGCACATATTGGCAGGGAGACTGGCAGCTAATAAAAGCCAGCCTGGTATTTACTCCCCTTTTCCTTTTATTTATAATATATCTCAATATTGTTATTATGAATATATATGCATTTAAGCCTCACCTATCTCTCTTTCCTGGTGGCCTCCCGGTTAATAATATGTTATTGATTTCCATACTGGACTGGCTATATATCTGTTTTAATTTCAAGGTCTTATCGCTCCCTCTGTGATTCACGGGAACCCTACCTTTATTTCTTTTTCCCTTTTTTTCCTAAAGGCATTATTAAGCCTGTGTAGGCGCATAGGTAACATGCTTCTTACAGTCTGACTGGTTACTCTGTATGAGGGAGAGATACTCATTACAGGCTCCATATCTTTTACCAAGTCAGCCTTCATCTTCTCTCTGACAGATTGGATCAAGAGCAGATTGGGCCAGGTAGTAAGCCTGGATTTAGATTTTGACAGATTAGAAGCAGATAGAAGAAGATAGAAAAGTTTTATGTGAGGGTATTTTACCAAGCATGACCTGGTCATTTACAAAACAAACTGACCTTGGTGTAATCGGGTGAAAGTTGTTTATATTCATCCAAACTTCAGACTTAATCCCATTACAAGTTGATCTACATGGAGGACAACTGGGATATGCTGCCTCACCAGTAAAATCTTTGGCTAACCCCATTGGCTAGTTAGACCTCTGAGGGCACCGCCTCACCCTCTATCCCCTTGGCCCATCTCCTACTACCAGAATCATAAAGGGATGAGAATGAAGGCGAGGAGGAACGGAGCAGGAGGAGGAAGACGAGAAGGAGGAATAAGCAGTGCATGTATATATGCGAAATATATGCGCCATCAGCACAAAAAGGGCCTGAGTCAGCCGTTTGCCGGGCCCTGCCGCATGCTAAAACACATAGAGGCAAAGCCCATTAAAAATGAATGCCACACGATAATCACATTCACACTTAAAATTTAATGTTGGTACGCTGCGGCTGACAAAGAGAAGGCGGCATAGGGCGCCGTAATTATGACCGCGTCTCCTGTACTTCTCACTTCGAGGTGACGCCTTAGCATGGCCTCTGGAAGAGGAGTCTGATTCAAGGAGAGCGGTACCAGGGCCAGGGCGTGTAGTCTGATAGTTGAAATTAGTTTAAAGGACTATGCAGGCCATTGACATCTTCATACGGGAGAGGAATCGTCAGAAGTGGAAGGGAAGTCCCACATTAAATCTTACTTTTTATTCAAGTCCGTGACAAGACTTACCCATCCTTAAAGAGAGTGGCTATATCCTTTTGCCTGTACATGTATGTCTTTGAAAGTAATAATATCAACTAAAGTCTTAAATACAGAGAAACATCAACTGATAAATCTATTTTGTTAATATGCTATAATACTTTTCATAACGTCCCGGGCTAAACATTTATTTTGTACTGTTGTTGAGAGGCCAAATATGTTTCTATCAGAAAGCAATCACCTGGATGCACCAGCAAAGAAAAAGATCATGTCGACAGGCAAAAACTTTGAGCAGAACAAGACTTCTTAGTGAACAGCCATCTGCCAGAATCAGGTTGGCTGAGAAAGTGAAAACAAAAGTAACCTGACACACCAGATAGATTTGTTTCACACATCCTTCTGGAAAACCTCCCGTAGACGGTTTTTGGGAAAGGGAAGAGCCTCTGAAAAATTCAGAGGGTTATTGGATGAACGTTCTGTCTGTCACATCTTTACAGGCCAATCAGAGCAACAAAACACGACTTCTTAGGTGCGCACCACTTCCGAGGAGTAAACTCCATAGACAACTGCATAACAGGAACCATGCGAAATGTCATAAAGTTCTGATAAAACTGATGCTTTAGCAGCATCCACACTAATCTCTTCCACTATCATTGCACCGGCCTCTTGTCACTGCTTGCTTACGACACGACTCCGCTGCGCCCGAAAGTACTCCATCTTACTCCTGATTGGTCCTGTCATTTTCTTACAAGGCCCAATCTGTTCAGATGGGAGCTTTGCAAGATGGATTCAGCAGGGAGAAACATGGAAATGGGCAAATTCATCTGCTTTGCAAGGTTAGAAAAAAAGGGAAGAGGCAAAAAATATTCTGCCAAGGTTTCAAAGCCTTTGAATTAAATTTATGGCATGTCAATTTTGCCATGCACACTTAATGAAACTCCTATGTGTAGTAACACACTTATGGAACTGTCAACCAAGGAAGGCTGCACCACAGAGAAGTTGCCCTTCTCAGTTGCCATCTACTTTTTTTATTTTTTTAAAGGAAGACATTTGACATTTGACATTTTAATTGGATTCAAATGTACAAGTAAACAAGCCCAGGTGCGTCTACAGAATCCCATATTAAAAAGAAAATCCAGGGAGGAGGAGATAATGGACTGAAGCAAGAAGAGGCTTCGCTTACCCTTCAGGGAACAAAAGAACTGACTTTCTAATGCTGCCATGAAAAACAGTGTTAACTTGAGCAATAATACTGCTTTTCCAGGTTTTTTTCTCCCCAAAATTACTGCTTCAGAACTCTGACTAAGAACAAGTGCAAGTACTTAGATTTGGGTACTCACTGATACAAAATATAAACACTTGAAAAGCCTTTTAGGTGCTTATGTTTTGCACATGCTTTGTATAGTGTGCAGTGTGCTCTAGTTTTGGAAATCTCTGCAGACCTGGTATCAAGCTACTCACATAATACGAGGCAAACATCATGCAGTAAAATTATACTAAACAGTATCTGCAGTGTTTTACAAGTATGAAGATGAATACTTGGGCTAGGTCAGTTTCGAGACTCAGTACTGGCATTGATGTTGAAGCATCCCTAAGTTTTTGAGTTTAGAGGAGACATTAAAGAGATGATAAATTAACAAGCCATTGCTGCAGCTCCACAAAGCATTCTCAGTAGCAGCAACTTTTTCTGATTTTTCCTGTAACATTTTTACATTTGTATAGTCCATGAAAACTATATTTCGCCTGTATCTTTCTTACATTAACTCTTTAATGTCCATCATAACTCTCCTTAAATATGAAATATGTCTTTTCATTACTAAAGGATAGTACAAAGTAGAGCTTTGTCATGCACTGTCCAACCTTTAAGCTTACATTTACCCAAGTCCCCCTTGAGAGAGCACATGGGGTCTTTGGGCCCTCATTTGGGGTAGCAGTATAGACAATCAGTGGGTGGGTGGTGGCGGGAAGTATCGAGGCTAAGAGGGGGCCACCACTCCAATTTTAGCTCAAGTGGACTGAAGATGGCTGAGAAGTGCACTTTCCTTCAAAGAAGGCAAATTAATGTTCTTCTTGCCCAAAGATAATATTGTCAGAGCAGAGCACAATAGGAGCCTCTCACTGGTGTTTCCTTGTGCTTCTTAGTGAGTGTGTGCATTTACAGTGTGTGTGTGGAAGAGTGAACATGTTTGGAAATGTGTGGCCATGATGGCACCACTTAACCTTCCATCCTTGGTCCATAAGAGAGAAGGAACCTCCTTCTGGTCCTCTTTCAAGGTCAAGCTGGAGTTTCTGAAAGACACTCTCTCAGTCAATTTTACCGTCTTATTCAAGAAAAGGATATCTCTTTTAACCTTTTCCCCTGCTTCTTCTCCATCCCCCCTGTCATTACAAAAACCCTGGGCATCTTCCTTCCACAATGACAGGGGTCCTTGGAAAGAGAGAAAAAGACAGAAAAAAGAAAAGCAGCACATGTTTCAATGAATGAAAAGATTGGGCAACGCTATCCAGGTTAGCCAGAGGTTGACTGGTTGAGTGCTGCTAATGGTATTCATCTTCTAAATGCAGATTACTTTTGATCTGTTTGTGTTTTCTCCTTGTGAAATATTTGAATTCAAACTTCAGACACACAACGGCTTCTTGAAAAAAATAATAACTTTTTCCCCTTTAATGTGATGTAGTTCAATACTAGATCATTCTTCTAATACCTATTTATTGAAATCATACATATGTAAAGCCAAACATTATGCAAAACTCCTCTATTTTAGGACAACTAGACCACCAAAATGAATAGACAAGTGTCAAACACAGATGAAGGCAGCGCTACCTATAAGAGTGAAGTTTTTTTTCTTTATCTAGGTCACAATATGTGGAACAATTTCAACAGATGGGCTGCATAGTGCTCCCCAGGCGAACAGAAGTTAGTTTCTCTTTCTTTCTCGTACTGTCGCCCCCTGTACCCTGTCTCTGCCTTAAAGGATTCCATCATCGGTGGTATGTTGAAAGGAAAATTCAAGTGCACATTACACTAATATGTGTGGACTTTGTAAGAACCAAGACAAACAAAATGTGGCCAAGTAGGTCAGAGAGAGGTTTTGTTTCTTTCTGGATGGGAAAATAATACAGAAGCAATGATCTGGCATTTGAGATGAGTTGAACTTACTACAAAGCCCAATTTAAAGAAAATTAGGATGTTGTACAGCATGTGAATGAAAACAGAATACAGTGATTCTAAAGACTTCTTGCTAAACTCAACTAAATACAGCCAAAAGACGATATATTTAATGTCAAACTGAAATTCTTTTTTAAAAAACACACATATTCTCTGTTTTGATACCTGCGACCCATTCCAAAAGAGTTGAGACAGGCAAGAAAGATTGGGAAAGTCCTGGAATATTTGAAAACAAAAAAGCACCTTGGGTAGGTAAGCTGATTCTTAATATATGAGAGCACCATGTGGGTATAACGAAAACCTTCTTAAAGGCTTGGTCGTTTAAAATCTACAATAGTTTGAGGTTCTCCACTTTGTGAAAGACTGGGTGGAAAATAGTCCAACAGCTTATGAACGCTTCCTCAGTTGCAAGGAATTTAGAATTTTCTCCATGTAAAATCCATAATATCATCACTAGAGTCATAGAATCTGGAGAAATCGCTGCACTTACAGGACAAGGCCAAAAAATCTGCATTGAATACCTGTAACTTTTGGTCCCACTGCATTAAAACCCTGTTTCATGCTGAGGTGGATGTTGCAACATGGGTTGTACCCAGTATGGGGTGAAGATGGCCTAGTGGTTAGGTAAGGTTGCCCACCATGTATGCAGGCAGTACAGGCTCAATCCAGCCTCCGGTTCCAGTCCTGCATGTCTCTCCACCACTGTCATCCCTGTTTCTGACTCTTTCCACTGCCATCCTCTCTTGAAATAAAGGCATATATGACCCAAAAATCCTGAAGTGCTGCCAACTACTCTGGGACTGAATTCATCTGACAAGGACTGACCTAAAGTGGAAAGTGTTCTAAGATCTGAAGTCCAAATTTCATGTTGTTTTTGGAAAAACCTGGCCTGCATTCAGTCCTGTTGAAAAGTACATTATGCATTATGAAGTGCAAAATATGACATCTGAAACCTAGCACTGTTGAGGAACTAAAGATGTACAGCGTTGTGAACAAGTATCTGCCCCCTTTTCGATGTCTTACTTTTTTGCATATCAGTCGCATTCAATAACTGGTTGTGCCATCCTTGGCAGCAACAGCTGCACAGACAAGCATTTGCCATAACTGGTAATGAGCCTTTCACATCGCTGTGGAGGAAATTTGACCCTCTTTTCTTTACAGAATTGTTCTAATTTAGCCACACTGGAGGGTTTTCAACATGAATGGCCTGTTTAAGGTCATGCCACATCATTTCAAAGCATTAAGATTTAGTTCCTGACTTTGGCAAGATTTTTTTTTCGAGCCAGTCAGAGGTGGACTTGCCGGTGTGTTTTAGATCACTGTCCTGTTGCATAACCCGAGTGTGCTTGAGCTTCAGGTCACAAACTGATGGCCACACATTCTCCTTCAGGATATTCTGGTAGAGAACAGAATTAATGGTTCCATCAATTATGGCAAGTCAAAACAGCCCCAAACCATCACACTAACGCCACCATGTTTGACTGCTGGTATGGCATTCTTTTTCTGAAATGCTGTGTTAGTGTTTGGCCAAATGTAATGGTACGCACAACTTCCAAGAATTCAACTTTTGTCTTGTCAGTCAGCTGAATATTTTTCCAAAAAATGTAGGGATCCTCCAGATATTTTTTGACAAATGTTAGACGAGCCTCTGTGTTGTCTTTTGGTCAGTAGTGGTTTTGGCCTTGGAACTCTCCCATGGTTGCCGTTTCTGCCTGGTTTCTTTCTTATTGTTGAATCATGAACACTGATCTTAACTGAGTCAAATGAGGCCTGCAGGTCTTTAGATGTTGTTCTGAGGTTTTTTATGGCCTCTTGGATGAGTCGTCGATGCACTCTTGGAGTAATTTTGGTAGGTCTGCAACTGCTGGGAAGGCTATCCCTGTTCCAAGTTTTCCCTATTTGTGGATAATGGCTTTCACTAGTGAAATTATGAGCTATAAATGCTATAATTTTTAGCTGAAACATGCAAAAAATTCAAAAGTAAATGATTCTGAATTGGTGTGGCGAGACGGGTCTTGATACACCATGGGATTTTGTACACCCTTATTGCTACAACTACATGACATAAATAACAACTTTAGTTTTATGATAAGTTTAAATGGGCTCTTTTGCATGGATGTGGTGTGCCCTGAGATTTTGGCTTGATCTTTGTTGTGCCTTGGGAAAAAAAATGGTTGAAAACAACTGAATAAATAAATACTTAAGGAAGAGAGCTTGGATCAATTGATTTAAGTTTTTGAGTTGAAAGAAAAAAATGAAGTCAGCAAAAATTAGGGGAAAGTAATAATGGAAGGATTTGATAGAAAAAAGAGTAAAGGAAAAAATGATGCATGATGGGATAACGAAAAATGTCCATGACCAACATACTTTTGAAGTTCCATTCATTTCAACACACAAACATGCATGCGCACACTCTCTAGAATACACAGATCCCATGGACAGACCTCTTCACAAAATATTTGGGACAAAAAAGGCACCCTGGAGAGATGTGTGATGCTGTTTGGAGGCCTTGTGGTCCAACATCAGCTTGCTCAACAGAGGTAGCTTTGGGAAAACCCACACACCACACAAACCCGATGGTGGAATGCAGAATACTGTGTGTCCTCGTGTGTGCGTGAGAGACATTGGCACAGAAAGAGACAGTCAGAGGTGGAGTGTGTGAGTGTAGAGGGGGGTCCCATATAATGGAGAGGCTCCACCTGTTTACACTTCTTTGCCCCCAGCATTCTTGAGCGGGCCCCTTTAGAGGGCCCTCGTCCCCGACAGCCAGCTAACTGCTCTCGGGGAGCCCTCCTCAGGGACCAAAAAAAAAAAAAACCCAGCTGAAGCCTGGAAGAGCTTCCTGAAAAGGAGAGGGAGGAGTGTGGGGAGGCAAGGGCATGACGAATAGGCGAGATAGAGCAAGAATAATGGCGATAAAACTAAATAGAAAAGGCAAACAAATGGACAGAAACTACTTAAGAGTGTATCACTAGTGAACTACTTCCAAACAAGCGCTTTTAATGAGGTTCGCCATTAATACAGAAAAGGAACAGAGAGAAAGGCAAAAAAGTGGAAGCAAAAGAAGGAGGGGCTGGAAAAGAAAGAACAAATGGGCGAATGTGTACTGAATCACTTTATCTTTGTTTTTTTATGACTGTACAATGACCTCTGTTTAGGGATGGAGACGGTAGTGGGCTGAGGATGCGGATGAAGAGTGGGAGGAGAGGGAGGTGGAGGCTGAAGGGGCTGTTTGGGTAGTGGGAGGCTAACAGGCTAGACACCAGGCCTTTGTGTGCAAATTTCCCAGCAGCGCCTTACCAGTTAATTAAGGAGGTCAGTGAAAGAGGGAGAGAGAGAGAAGGATAGAGAGACACAGAGAGAGGGAGCGATGGATGAAGAAGGTGGGGGTCGGCCCCTAACGAGCTGTCCGCAGCACATGAATGAGGGGTTTGTCCTAAACTAAGCAGCGAGAGGCCAAACAATGTCAGCAGCAATTAGCAACCAGTGGTGGGCAGCCAAGGGCCTGTTGACTGAGCAAAGCAAAAGATGTGAGAAACATGCAGACGCACACATACAGTTACAAACATGGAGGAATAAATGGGATGGAGCCCTGCAGGAGGAGGCAGTGGAGAGTAGTAAGAATAGGCGGAGACGGGTCGTGTTGCCTTCACCTCTCCACACAGCAAGGCCTTGACCCTTCTGGCTGAGTGCTTTGAATCTACAATACTGGAGGAAGGTAACAAAGGGCAGAGGTGTTGTAGTGTGATCTGTATGCTCTACTTACACTTGATGTGGAAGATATGAAGGTGTGGAGCAGAATGGAGCTGCAGAAGTCTGAGATAAAGAGTGCTTTCTGTTTGCATAGAGATCCAGTTGATTCCTGTCTTATCATGAGATTTAGCCAGATTGAATAATCATTTTCCCCCTTTAAATTTCCTTTTTCAGAAGACCTTGAAACCTTTTTTTCCTGGACAAGTCACTCCACTCCAGACTCTCCAGCAAGTCTGTTTTTGGCTCCGTCCATTCTCTTCTCCCTGTCTGTTACCATTCTTGGCACAATACGAAGACTTCAGCCTTTGTTTCACTCTAATCTCGGAGGTGAAGTGGCCCTCTTGTACCTTGGGCTCTAATCGCTGGCAGAGACAGTGTTCTCTAGTGGTGCTGGACTGCGATGAAAACCCTGACATCCCATACAAAGAGAAAGAAAACTGCTGCGTTCAGGGCTTTGTGTGCAAATATAAAAGCGCACAAAAGCAGGGAGCCTGAGATAGTGTCAGAGTTAGAATGTTTTCACTCTCCGGTTTTAGATATGGATTATATTTTTTTTAATATGGGGGTTATTTGTTGGCCACTTAACTGGGAATTGGCAGCTGTGAGAAAGTGGCAAAACTATTGGCTGAGTTGTCATGAGAGTTTACTGGTGGTCACAGAAGGGCATGAGAAATTTTAGAGTTGTACTTTTTAATTGGCAATGTGGTGTCTGAACATTTCTCAAGCTTTAAAAACATATATATACTAATGAAATATTCCTGCATAGGTGTTCTAACTTTCACCATCTATTATGAATCACATTAGATATATATTATGAATATCTCCATGCATTTACACAGCTCATTTACACTAATTGCCCCCATTCCCTCCCTAATATATCTCCACTTGCAGTTAGATATTGCTGAAAATGTGCCGATAAGCCAATCTCCCATCCATCCAATCAACACAAATAAATCCATTCATATTCTGACTAGAGAAATCCAGCCACCTGTGTACTCTAAAGGAGGGAGAACGATTCATTGAGATAAGTCCCTCCTGTCCTTCAGAACGATCCATAATGCTGCTCATCCAGTAATCAGGGCGTATAGGGGCTGGGTGATCAGTGACAAAAGCTAGGCAGAGAGACATCAACCTGCTGTAGGAGAGTTGGGGTGAGGAGGAGGAGGGGGAGAAGGGGTGGCAGGATGAGGGTGGTAGAGGAGGAGTAATCAGAATCCCATCCAGCCTCAGTCTCCAGAAATTGCCATGCAGATTTAAAGCCTATAAATGAGGATCCTTGGGCTGCTCCTTCTCCAGCACAGCACAGACCTCCGCTCCCCTCCTACCTCACTCACTCCCTCCCTCTCTCTCTCTCTCTCTTTCTCTCTGCTTATTGGAGGCAGGTAGCCCCCAGATGCAGGGGCCCAGGTTACCGTAACCTTGGTGGTGAGATCGGCTGCTTGCCTTCATGCGGCCGGCTATTCATCAAAATGGAGAAGGGGGCGGGGGAAAGGCGGCAAAGGGGCAGAATATGCAGCAGGGGGAAATGAGCGTCCAAGACAGCTTCCCAAAAGGGTAACAAATCACCCCACCAGCCCTAATCCACCATGGGGGGGACTTGATGGACCACTGGTCACAATATGTGGCTTTGGAGATATAGGGGTCTGACAAATCAAATATCTGGGACTCAAAATGGAATCAGCCAGTAGATGACTTTGTAAATGAAAGAAACAGAATATCTGCAGACTTTTTAGAGTCAGTTAACTTGAACTATGGGTAAGCGCTCATTAAAGCCTGTTATTGTGGAGAATTTTGACATTTCCCCTTTTTTTTAAATTTTTTAAAAATCTATGAATGCCCTAAATCACATGGTGTGAATTTTATCCCCTAGAAGCATCCATCTTTAGCTGATAATATCCTTAGATCATTTTTTTTATTCACAGGGTTCCTGCAGATCCTGAAAAAGTCTGAAAAAGTATTGAATTGGTTTCGTAAATTAAGTCCGTATAAAGTCTTAAAATGTCTAATTTTTACCAGTGAGTGGTCGTCAAATTCTGAAGGCACTTTGACTTAGATGTGTCTTTATCCAAACTTTCTTTTCTACCTACATTTGTTTGATTTAAAGCAATCTGTTATTCACTATGTTTTGATAAATATCAATATGCTGTATGTTGAAAGAAAATATGCATTTGCCTAAAACCATCAAATTTTGGTGTTTATGACAAAAAAAATTTCACTTTTTCCCTACATCAGTTGTCACTTTATTTCTGTCTGGTGCACTAAGAAAAAACACATGCCTTTTGTTTTTGAATATTTGTTGCAATAAATATTTTCTTGATTTTTCTCTGCTCAGTTCTTAAAAAAGTCAAAAATGTCCTAAACTTGATTCTAAAAGGTGATTAGGAGCTCTGTATTTAGATCTCTTAAAACTTAAGTTTTAGGCCTTATTTCAAGGTTTATATACTCCGCTTTAATTTGAAAGGTAACTGGTAAAACTTATCGTTTCTTTTTAGTAGAAATGTTATTTCAATAAACTTAAGCTATATTAGATTGCCTAGAATGAGTCTTATGTACCTCCTTTTATGATCTGTATCACCTAATCAACAGGAAAACTGCCTGACTAAATTAAAGCTATACTGACATGGTGAATTATTTTATGCTAATTGCAAAAAAATGGCTTATTTAATGCTGTTATGTCTTAAATTTTACACAGCAGCAGTTTATATACTGCAATATTTATATCATTTATTCAGTGAAATTCAGGATACTCATTAAAATATTAATTATATATTTGATTTGCATTATTAATCCATCTTACTACAAATACTGCACATAGATTTTAAATGATAGACTCTGAGATGGCTGCGATTCATGTAAGTTTGCCTTGCAAGGACGTACAACAAGAGTCTTATCAGCAATATCCCAGTCATCGACCGCTGTGGTTGCATTATCAATCATCCATCATCGCATTGATATCTCTGCAATACCTATAATCTCACCTGATCAGAATCATTGATCAACACTGTAGCAAGATTGATCTTCTATGCCAGCTGGACGGGGCGACAGTGACACAGAGACATCAAGATAGCGCAGACCATTATATCCCCCCCCGTGCTATTTTAGTACTTGGAGCAAATTTAAATATATGCCTGCAAAAAATAGCAGCCAAGCTGTGTGGAATACATCTTTTTCTAAATTTGAAGCAAAGGGAATCCCATTTCTGCTACAAAGAAATATTTCATGTGGCATATTACGACGTAATTACCCCTGATCTTGCATTTGTGATGACGGGTTTCCTCCCCATTGGAGAATACTCAGCTAGTGGCGTGTATTCAGCAGGGAAAACAGGCAGCCAAGGCACAGAACCACTCAGAATCTGCTCTGCATAGGACCTTAATCATCCTGGCTCGCTGTGCATGTGCATATAGGGAGATTTGTGCGGGATGGTGCGTGTGTGTGTTGCAGTGGGTGTTTTCCAATAAGTGTGTATATTTGTGCGAGTCTGTGTTAGTGTGTTCTTGTGGCTGTGTGCCTATGTGTGTGTATGACAGAGAGAGGGAGAGAGAGAGAGAGAGAGAGAGGTGGAAACTCGTCCCTCCAATTCCCCCGTGAAGCCCTCTACACCAATTTCCAGCCATGGGCAATCACTCACTCAGCATACACATCTACATAGAGGCTGATGAGATCCTCCGTGGGCTTTACCATGTGACTGCAGCTCGTCATCTACTGTATGTGCCTCCCCTTTGCGCTCCTGATCCAATACTATAGTCACTGGGGGGGAAAAAAGGAGGCGTTTGGTGGTGGTGGTGGTTTGGATGATCTACATACACTTATGATACATAGGTAATCTCCGAGGGGCAAATCAATGATACTCCCTGCTATGTTTCCCTTTGAATTCCAGAAGAATCCGTCATTTTTTTGCATGCCCATTATTGGTCGAGGTGATACGTCTTCCAGTTTTTCGATGTCCTTGCGCCTGCATAGGGCTGCTTTAATATATCGCGCTAAGCAATGACTGATATGGATGGATGTAGTGGTTGTAGACTTGGCGAGATAGATTAGAGCTTTAAAGAATGTCCACCCTCCAGCTGTGATGTTAACACGGGGCACTGTATGCTGAGAGTTCATTAGTGTAATTGCCAGAATATCACCCCAATGGCATGGTCATAATGTATGGAATATTAATACTATAAATCTCCATTCCTCCTGCATGCAGCAGGAGGGAGAATAGTAGAACCAACATCATCGCATATTAATGAAAAATGAACTTTTGGAGGCAAGGCAAGAAAAAGATTCTCTCTCCTGTCACTCCTCCTGAACCATTTATATCCACATCTGTTTTGCTGTGGATGTATACATGCCGTAGCTGCCTCTGTCTCCGGGGAAAAGTGCTGTTTTGACGGACTGAGAAAGGGAATTTCCTCTGAGTTGCACAACAGGGCGCCCCACCCACCTCCTCTTTGTAACAACCAGCCCTCTCTGTCTCTTTCTGCTGATGTCAGCACATAGACCACCATGGTTCTGAGACCACAATTGCTATTCAAAGAGTAAATAGATGGGTAGGTGGAGGGTCAATACTCACTTTTGAAATTAACCCATTGGTTTTTGAAATAAACGCTGGGATACTTTGTGTCCTTGATGGGTTTTGTGTTGTTGTGACCATTGAAAACATCATATTCAGCAATTAGCATCACTCACAAGCCATACTATGAGCAGGCAACATTTTTATTCTTAAACAAAGCAGCACTTGAGCATGTTTCACAACCTTGGGTTACTGTGCTCAAGCTCTCTCACACAAGCTTATTGTAGACTTTTTAAAGACGTTCAGAAATATGCATCGAGACATATTTAAGTGGCTAGCAGAAGTTACTTATTTATCCATGTGAAAGAATGAACACTTTTTTATTTAAAGGCCAAAACTCAGAAGGTACACACAGTTCTTAAAGCATTTATATTGTTGCTTTAACATTTAAGTAAGCATTAGAAAAAGGAGGCTGCAGGAGCATATTCTGTAGGCACCCATTTTTTCATTTATTGATCTGACCTTCTGCTGCCCAGTCGCTGAAAATACCTCTTTTTTTCTCAACATGCTGTTACATGTAGCTTACAGGGCTGCTGTTCATATACCATACCTTTCAAAGATATATCAAAAATGTCTGTGAAAGTCGATTCATTCAACAAAAAGAGTACTGATTAGATTAGCAGCTTGATTTGACCTATCTTTAAATATATGCTTAGATTACATGATAAAGTAAACGTAATAATCAAACAATTCCCTTTCCCTGAAGAAATAACCCTTGTTTTTCAAGTCCAATTAAGTTTCAGCTATAAAGTAAAAGTGCTGCTATTTTGTTGCCATCAACGGCACATTTATCAATACTAAGTTCATCACTGCAGCTGCTAGATTAAGATTTATCTACTGTTTATATGTTCTACTTTCCTGCTGTTTAATGGCTTAATCCAGTGGAGCCAAACTTGGGGATGTGGCCTTGCAAAAGGTCACTAGATAAATCTGGAGAGTTGTAAGATGACTGATATGAGAGGAACATAAAATGTGATAAAAAGCAAGGACTTAAACCAGCTAAATCTTGATCAATATGAGTTTAGAGGTAAAGTTTCCAATTGCTCAACTTCTAGGCATCTAAAAAGTGAGAAACAGGGCCTGCTTTTTTGTAGAATATTCAAACTTCATTTTTGTTTCTGTGCAAATGAGCTGTTAATTAAATTTGTCTACAATAATTAACAGTGAAATTTAAATTGACAGCTTTATGCTATGCAAGGTCACCATTGGTTTTCTATACCCTTTAGCACATTTGGCTGCAGTTACAGTCTGAGCAAAAGCTATCTCTAGCCTTTTTATTCCAACAAAGTTTAATGAAGATCCATTTGTTATTATTGTAACACTTAGCAGAGATTTTCTTTTAATTCTGCAGTTTTTTAAGTTTCTTTGTCTGACCATAAGATCCCAGACTACTGAAATATCTACCAGACAATCTGTTTTTTATCAGCTGTTAAATTATTTTATTGCATTAGAGTCTACTTAGAATCAGGGTCATGCTTGAACATGAAACCACTCCAACTTAGGAACTGAGTGTCTTTCCGGAAGAAATGCCACAATGATGGTGGCCTTAGATTTTTGCACAGTACTTGCTGTTAACTACACTATGCAGATGCAGAATGGCTGTCATGCTAACAGCCTAACGTGTCGGCTGTCAAACAAACTGGACAATGCAGACACGAGATGCAGTTTGCATGTGTGGTAGAGGCAGTGCGGAGGCAGGAGAGGTGTGACGGCCACAACAGAGACGACAACAGCTGAACTAAGACAAACTGATGAACCTTGAAAAGAGATTTTAAATCTCAATGAGGTTTATCCTGGTTAAATGAAATTAAGATAACTAATTCCACATTTATCCCCATCATGTGTCATTGGCACTGCATAGAGACAACCATGTTTAACATCAAGAGGATCAGACCCTACCTGACAGAGCATACAACATATCTCCTGGTACAGGCTCTGGTAATATCGCACACTGACTACTGCAACCCATTGCAGGCCTCCCTGCATGCACATTTAATTCCCTGCAGATGCTCCAGACCACTAGTTATCAGCCTGAGCAGATCTGATGTTACTATTGATTATTGATGTTTGTATTTTGTTATTTTTGATCCTAGAATTATCATCGTAGTATCCTCTTTGAGGGTCTCTTTGTTTGTAGTTTACATCCCACACATCAGGTAGTCGAACTCTCTGGTGTGCCCTCTAGTGGTGTCATCCAGTAAGACAGGACGTATACAGGCTAGTAAATTTATAACAACACTCATGACGTAGCCGATTGCATATGCAAACGCAAGGCGAAACAACAAGAATATTTCTGGTCTTAGCATGCTAGCATGAGTTTTATTATGACAGTTTTATAACACATATCCATGGTGACCACATGTGGGGATTCTTGCATACGTCCTGGCTCACAGCAGGTCAGTTTTCTGGGCAAATGTTTTTTTTTTTTTTCTACCACCATGTTTCTGACCACAGAGACTTTCTCCTCACTGCTGCTGGCCTCTTGTCTCTGGCTCGCTGTTAATCAATACAGAGGAGCAGGTATACCATAATGGAGGATTTATCTCAGTTCTTCACACCACTTAGTGCCCAGTGGACTCCTCCATATACCTCCTCCTCCCTGTACATTCTAACGTTTCTCTCCTCTCTCAACCCCCCACCCCCCACCCTCCTCCTGTACCAGAGACTGTGATGGAAACCCCACTCCTGAGAGAGTTGTGGAGGCGGAGGAGAGAGAATGGGCTGGAACATGGGACAAAATAGGTTGAGAGGGTCGTTAGATAGTGAACAAGGGAAAGGGGTCAGAACAATGTTGCTGACATGGTCAGAACTGTTAGCGCACTTGAGAGGTAATTTTAGTGTGTGTGTCTGACCTCACATAGATCATGCTAGTCATTTTTAGACGGCTGTTTGAGATTGAATAAGTTGCACATTATGGCCCTTATCTATATTTTATAAAACATCAGTTTCATCAGCATCCTATGCTGGAGTCTCACTATACAATGCATAGGTAGAGCTGCTTCAGGAGCTCCATTATCCATGATGAATCGCTGGATTAATGGTCCAGAAGGGTTAATGCTGGTTAGTGGAGTCCTAGGTTGGGTATTGTGTGAAGAAAAGAGCAATGGGAAATCCATGCATGCTTGTTTTTTTACATATACAGCACAATCTACATGCTTATTTACATGTACACAAGAGAGTCGGTCATTTACTGTCTGCACTACTGAGCCATAAATGTGAGAAGAGCAAGTGAGATCATTAGCAGAGAAGACTTCCTCCTTTGCTTGTGTGTGTTTTGTTTACATCCTTACCTCAGCGCTTGTCCACTTCACACTTCTCATGTACGGGGGGCACGCTGTTGCTTGTATACATCCCTTGACTTTTCATGCAAATTTATGTTTAAGCATACTTGTTTGTGTGGACGATGGGGAGCACAAACACATACACACACAAATGGGGGGTGGTGGGAGACCTAGAAGGGGGGGTATTGGTGGTGGTGGTGCAAGGCGGTGACAGAAATTGAGGGGGACGGGGTGGCAGCTGCAGGCTGCTCGGTGCACTGTCAGAGCGGAATGATTAATGAATGGCGGCCCCAGCTGAGCCTAACCTTTGGAGAACCGCACAGGACATCTGCAGAACTGTCAGCGCTCTGACAAGGACAGAGCTGAACAACCAATTATTTCGCCATCACTAAGGTGGGCTGTCAGCTTAATCCTAGCCATTCACTTAGGCAAGGACAGGCAAATTTCTCCTTTACATACACACACACACACATGCAGAGAGCAGGCCACAGTCCTGCATGGACACACACACATAAACAAGAGAACAAACACTCACATGGACAGAAACACGTACGCCTCCGCGCTGCACAAAGTGGGCTGGAACACACACAGCATACATACACTTACATATTCACACACGGGCATGAGGTCCCGGACAAAATAGAGTTAACCCCTTCTCTGCCAGTGCTGGCAACCCCATGCAGGTGACATGTAGTGAGGAAAGCAGAGCGAGCAGGTGAGGTTTAATGATGACAAAACATGGCTGGTGGGTGCTGGCTGGGACTATGAGCCGGACATGGGTGGGGCTGCAGGGTGGAAAAGACACTGTGTCTTTTATGTTGAGGGAGGAGGGGTGAGGGGAGGGAGGGAAGGGTGGATGCCCTTATGTCTACAGGATGTATTTACATGAGACAGACTGAAAAATGCATTTATTAGTCTACTCTGCCAAATGATCAAAACAAAACTTCTGTTTGGCTTTATATTAACTATAATACGATCAAACCTGTTTTAATCACCATCATTTAAAAATTGAAATTTTAATATTTTAAATGAATAAATCATTTTCAATATTTTTCCTCTGATTACAATACCAATTCAGGTTTTTTCAAAATAAATTTCTTTGGATTTATGTGATAAGATTCGTTCAAATCTATCCTTACATGTCTACCAAAACAAGCACGTGGTTGGATTCAGTAGGGATTTCATATACCAAATGTTTAAAGGCTAAAAAAATTGTTTTTTAAATTGCTATTTCTTTAATTTTTGCACAGATTTATTATGCTTTTAGGCTGACAGGTGTATTAGCATCATAAATAAAGGCATCAGCTCCTGTCATTGACTAAACCTCTGGTGAAAATGACAACCAGGAAAAAGTGTCTTGAAGTTAGGCGATCAGCTTGAGTGTCTTCTCTGAATTTGGAAGTTCGATCATGTATTTTTAATGCATTTCTGCCAGTCAAGGTATTTTTTATGTGAGAAATAAGTCTGCCCAGTTGTGTTGGGCCTTGAGATAAGAGGGGTAAATTTGAGGTAAGCAAAGATATTTATAAAAGCTTACTGACATCACTCATGTTTACATCCAAGAACAAAAGCTCTGACTTTTAACTGGCCTTTTCTTTAACTTTAACTATTACATTTCTATGCTAAACAAAGGACATCATAAATTAACAACACATATACTGTGGTTATAATACTTTGCTTCAAAGATTTCACTTTTGTTATGATGTGAATTTAAACATCTTGACAACTGTAAAATCTGACATTTCAATTAACTGAACAAGACTTCAACTGACGTGTCAAATCACATGTTTCCCTATTAAAAAACCCTGGTCATTATAAAAAGTAGAGTGCATTCTTCAATTAAAAATTAAGGGTCAAAAAGCCTGCTGCAAATCAGTCTGCAGATAAAACACACCAATAATAACACACTGTTATGCTTAATAGATCGAGAGGTTTGGTGGACAGCTGTTTTTGACAGCATAAGTCAGAACTGAAATGAAAATTTAAATTATGCCCTATCATAATTAATATCAAAGGTAGGTTAAAAATGTAAAGTGAAGTCTTAACACAAAACATTGGTGGTGTCTGTAATGAAAGTTTTGTTGTTGATGTTGTTGATCAGACTGTGAATGTGTGTGGAAACCACATCAGGTGTACGTCTAAGATATAGCGGCAGGTCAAGAGACTGTCAGACTGATTTTGTCACTAATAACACTGCCAGCACTCTACGCAGTTTTCAAATGCCTGCTGAATTGGTTCACTGCTGGCATTAGCCTTCAGCTTGGTGCTAGTTGCTAATGCTAGCAGTTATTGCTGCTTATATTCTGTTAATAGTCCATTAATAGGATGACGTTTCTTGTATAACTCATAAGATCCCTTGTGTAAGAACTGAAGGACTTCTTACCTTCCTTCCTCCCTTTGGGGAGTATGTTTTACAAACATATTAATGTTATTCTCCTCTAAAACACTGAAAAAACACACACTTGTAACACTATGTTTAGCCTGCGCTGCAGTAGGTGTGCAGCTTTTTCTTCGTCCTCTTTTCTTGGTGTTAACAGCAGACACATACCCTCCATGCCACCTACTGTTACAGAAGAGGGAGTCTCGCGAAGAAGTAAACAAATTTTATCAGTTAATATTTTATTATCGGAACAGTAAAATTGTATATAATATTTGCAATATTGGCTGATCCTTTCTCAGTACCAATAACAAGGTTTCCCCACAGGATTTTGGTAGGGGACTCAGAAATATCAAGAGGTTCTGAGGGATGTTCCCTCCGGTGAAAATTGTGTAAATGTTAAAGTTAAATGCATCGATTTTGTGCTCTTTGAGGGAAAAATAAAGAAGCCAAATCTATGAAAACCTTTTGCTCTATAAACAATTTTGTGTGATGGTAGTGTACTGATTAGAATTTGTTCAGCAAGTAATGGCAATGGCAAATTCCATATGATTTTTTCCTGGTCTGACCTCCTCATAAAGATTTTAAATCTTTCCTTAAAAAAGCTGTTAAAGGCAATAAATATGTTATTTTTCTAAACTTTTCTTTGATGGGTGTTTGATTTCATTTATATCAGTTTTGTATTTAGAAAAAAAAAAAAAGGTTTATCCAAGTGTTTCCATGCTTTGCACTCTGGAGCTGTTTGTTCACTGCTTTATAAAAACATGACTTAAGTGGGGAAAATTAGACTATGATGGGAAATTTTGGACAAAGGTGGGCTGCCATGGTCTTGGTCTTAATGAAAACTAGATAATTATTTTGTATCCCATCAAATAACACATGATCATGCTAAAAATCAGCTCAGATTTGGATTGAAATCTCACAGTGTACACCTGGCCTTGGAAAGTATGATATTTATAAGTAATCTCTGATACCCTATATAATGTCCTATTCTAATGTACTATGAATTGAACATTTCAGGATGTAAAAGGTTGCAGAATGAGTCTGACATGAACTGGTCTTAGCACTCTGGTGTTTGTGCTTGTGTTATCCCCTTCAGTGTGGAAATAAAGTATTGATTGATCCTATAAATGATAAAAAATGGATCTTTTATAGTACAATAGATTACAAAAAGTTTCTGAATAAAACATGATAATGACGCTAATACCAAATCATGCCAAGAAAAAGTTTCAAGTTCTTAAATACTGGAGGGTAAAATTCTTTTAGGAGATCCTTGAAACAGCGCAGAGCTGACATCAGAAATCTAAGACGTTTAAATGATTCATCTTATTAGAAAAGGAGCACAAACTATTTATTTTGGGACTGCTTTTAATAGTTCATAATATCCTAAACTCTGGCTCTTTCACTGCTGTTCTTCTCTACTCATTTAGAACAGGAACTTCTTTCACTGTAATTGGAGCAAATGAGTTAATGAAAAGTGGACCTATTGATCAGTCAGAGGGATTTCAGTAATAACCAAGGTGTATGTGATTTGAACTTATGTTTGTGTTGATATTCTTCATTTATCATCTGCATCTATATGTGTGTGCAGGGAATGGCCAGAGTTGGGTGCTGATGGGCGGTACGAGTGACTGATTGGGATTTGATTGAGGCGATTCTGAGGCAATAAGGGATCGAGCGCAGCCACGAAGTCCTATTGACAGACTGCTGATGAAGCCTGAGAGAAAGAGAGGAGGAGGGAGAGAGAGAGGTGAGGAAATTAATAAGGGGATAAAAATCAATTAAGTTAAGAATTGTCCCTCATCAGTGGCTAACCACATGTATGTGACTGTGTGGTATTTCCCTAAACATCTGTGCCTGGGCTATAATGCATTCCTCTACAGTAACGACTCACTGATGAGCAGAAATGTTTTGGGTGGATTGACCTCCTGCTCGGAGACAATTAAAACATAAAATGCCAAGACAAATCACTTGAGTCCTAAACTCTGTTTGGCTGGTATATATTCATGAGTGAATCCCCTAATACTCTCTGTGAATGGTGAGGGCTTAGAGCAGCTCAACTCATTTGACCAGGAGAATCTTAATATGGCATTAGGGTTTGTAATTCCTGAATTAAGTTGTTATCATCTACAAGTTTGGTTTCTCATGTAAATGTGAAAGCCCATTAACTTATGTTAGCAGGTTAGGCTTTTCTAAATGTTGAGTCTAGAGGCCATTCACTTGTCATTTATCTTTACCTCTAATCCATTCAAATAAGGATTTTCTAATTAAGTCCTTGTATGAAGGCAATCCCATGCATTGATATTTATTTGATTCCATATAATTAGCAGTGTTAAATCTCTTCTTTATTGTATGTTTTATCCTTGTTAGTATGCTGCTACTGTTAGCACACTTGTCTAAATATTAACAGTCAGTCTCTGTTAGGAAACAACTTTGATAGTTGATAAATTAAGCCAGCATGGAAGTGCAAAAAAACTCGAATTCCTTTCGTCTCCACTCCACTTTAAAGCCTTGTAAAAAAGTTTCTAGACTGTTGAAAAGTTATAAGATAACTTTTCTCATAGACCAGTCCAGAGCAGACGTTACGATCAGTTCACAACAGTTGTGTGTGAATTGTGGTGCCAGGAAAACAGCAAAAGTAGGTAGAGTAAAATGCAGTGACGCAGGACCTATAGTGACATACCTTGTTCTAACTTAAGTCTGCACTACACAATTAAGTACATAATTGAAAGAGTTAATACTAACCCTGCCATTCAAGTGCAGTTTGCTATCAGTGCATAGTTATTTGACTTGTTTATGAAGGCCCATGTCTTGTGTTGCCACTGTCTGGGCAGTTTGTTGGTCCTTAATACACCAAAACTATCTGACAAATCTGGCCATTCATTATTCTTAACATGGTAGAAAAGTACAAAATTTTTTGTATGCCTCGAGTTTTCTTTAGTTCCCCAAAAGGTAAATGAAGATGTCTGACCACTGTAACTTTGATCATGGAGGTATAGTTTGACCCTTGGCTCACCGATCCAACAATGATTACAGCTCAGGACTAGGGGGTTTTATAATCTATAATGTCCGCACACACTGGCTGTGCCATGCTGCGTAGTGCTGCATAGCGCTCCACGGCGCCAAAGTTTTGTCCCGACTGAGGGCAAGCAACCTGTCACACAGGACGCGTGTCTATAGTGCTGCGCCTTGAGCAGCTTGGAACAAGAGGGCAGAGATCAGTGGATCAAATATCAGTGAATTATTTTGCCTTTTTGGGGTTGATTTGCCATTCATTTTGACGTGATTTAATGGTTTTATTGCTTTCACCATGGTTGAGTACATTAAAAGAGAGATAAAAGGTTAATGTTTGCCACAAAGAATCTGTGGTTTCATCTAAAATTCTATGGCTTTTTATCTCAAAAGTGAACTTTTCCTCTTGAGTGGCACTGTAGTAACTGTGACCCACTGACCTCACACCTGAATTCATGCCTTGTTTAACTATCTTGGACTTAAGCCGAGCAAGCAAGCAAGTAGACAAGTTGTAGCACTACTCATGATACCTTCAGACAATTCCAGCACACAGCTGATATCTGACAGTAGCTTTGACAGGGAGGAGGAGGAGGACAATGCTTGATTAGCAGTGATGGGGGTAACGTGTTACAAAGTAATCAGTTACTGGAAGAAAAATCCCACATTTCCTCTCTCTTCCATGGCTTCAAAAAGAGAGAGAGAGAGAGAGAAAAGTTCCTTGAAGCATCTGCTCTGTTTGTCCTTCTCTCTTCCTGTAGTCACGTTGGCACGTAGCGCCGTACCAGCGGAAGGTAAACATTCTCTCCCATTATGCGCACATTGTTAGCTTGTTGAACCAGTGAAATGACAGAGAGGACAGCAGGCCACTGTGGAATTATCTCCATTATTATGGATTTTTGGATAAAAGGGACAAGAACAGCATCCTGGTGAAACATAAGTTGAAAAGCTCCGTTTGCTTTCATTGAGTCAGCTGTGCAGCTGTTCCGATTACGCACTGTTATAACGCACAGCTTTGGAGTGATTCTGTCTGCCTCTGCTCAGTTTGTTGTCAGATTTTGAGCATGTTAAAGAGCTGTCAAGTTTTTCCTGTCTGTTAGTGGTGTTCTCAGGCTGCAGAGATACAGATTATGGGCTGTAAATGAGACTTTACATTGGTATTAGAGTCTGCACATTCAAATGCAGACGTTCGGTCGTTATCTGTTGTTTTTACAACCGACGAGTGGAACGAGTGGTTAAAGGGTTTAATATTTGGTAATGCAAAAGTAATCCATTAGTTTTAGAAGTAGGTAACGCAGTAACATAACAAATTACTTTTCTCAGTATGTAACACAGTAATCTAATGAGTTAGTTTCAAAAGTAACGCTACCCAACACTGTTAATTAGTGATCAGTTCTGATCGTAAAGTCAGTAGAAACAAACAGAAAACAAGGACTCAATCTATCCCATTCTTCCTCACAAAATTACTCTGCTATGTTACTTTTATTTACCTGGCCTGGTGACCAGTAGGTTGAGCAAATCCACCCGCCACTGCTCAAAAATACCTGCATTTGGCTGATGGCTTGTGCAAATTTCCCACCCTGGGACACAGTTTACCAAAGTTTTAGCCAGCAGCTGCCTTCAGTGGTTAAATTAAAAAGTATTGGCCATGGCTGGTCATATCAGCAGTTATTTTGCAATTAATTTTCTGTTGTCAGTAACACCCCTGTAAAGTGTGTGAATGCAAAACGTAGTCTTTCTAGCAGAGTACTTCATGCCAATTTCATGAGTCCTGTTCCGCCATTTCTCCCCCAAACTTTTCTTCATGTCATATCAATAATTAAAGCACATCATCTCTACAGTTTGAAATTAGGACTGAGTATGTTGGATAAATATTTAATCAACATCTAGGTTAATATAAGATTTGATCTGGGTGTGGATCAGCAGATATAAGCCTGATATGATACAAATGTTTTTCTGTAATATTGAAGGGCTCAGATTTAGGTTTGGGTTTGGTATTATATTAGAATGACATGGAGGGCTTTAGTGTGCAGTAACATAGAGACTGACGGCTGTATTTACAGACAAGTTTGTGAACTGATGTCTCCATCTGTAGGAGGTTTACACTCAAAAGCACTGACACAGGCACATGCACAAACATTGGCAGTTGATATGTAGTTATTTGAAGCCTGGTCCTACTAACAGGGCTGTCTGCTGTCCCAGACAAAATGCAGGAGGAGGTGTCTGGCTGCTTTCCTTTAAACTGGGTTAGTGGACCAGCGAGAGAGAAAGAATGTGAAAGAGACAGACACAGCATGAGACAGAGTAAGAGAGAGAATCTAAAGTGTAAAACTGGGACGGGTACATGAGAAGAATTTTCTTCATCAATTGCGGTGATGCTCCCTACTGTGTACCCTTTAATGCCACATGTATGAGCATGTATGTTTTTGTAAATGTACTACCATGTAGCTAGCATCCTCTTTCCTCTGTTTATTATAGAAAACTTTTACAGATGTCATTTTTAATGTTCTCAGACTTAAACTCTACTGCCTTACCATAATGAACTGGATATTTGTCTTATGCTTTGCTCAGTCTCCTGCCCTCAGTTGATTTAGTAGCCAAATGGCAGCCCATTAACATGTGAGAGTGATTGTGCAGCCTTGGGGTTGCAGCGCGGCAACCCACAGAGACGTTTTTTCTTCCGCAGCACATCTCTATGATTCTCAGTCTTTGCACTGTCGACGAGAGTTAAGCATCAAAGGCGAGAACTAACTATCCTCACCCTCAATCGCTCCCTCTGTCTCTTTTTGGCCCCTGGGTTCACACTGTAATTTTCTCTTTCTCTCTCTTTGTCTCTCTCTTTCTCTTTGTCTCCATCTCTCTAACTCCATCTCTAGCAGGGCTCAGGAAATGGGGGGTGGGGGTGATGAGGTCAAAGTGAATCTTCTCCTCGCCGAAGATGATTATGTCTTAACCTGCCGTTATTCAAAGGAGCGGGCCCTGTGGCCATGAGCTGGCCGGCCTGCCAGCCACGTGTCGGCAGTGAGGGGCAACGGCTCGCCTGCCGTCACAGAAGAGAGAGAGAGGGAAGCTGTGCAGTCAAATGAACTCCTGAGGTCAAACGTGCAATGCCTCGCTATGTGTTTCAAGTGACTCACTACCTCATAAGTCCACCTGCTTGATGGGTGCTGGTCATTTGTCTAATGGCCTAGGTGTCCAATCTTAGATCCCCCAAATTGATTAAGATTTCTAGAGACATCAGTAGAGAAGACATTCGATTATAAAATTGCGGTGGAAGTTGATGTTTTTATGTGTGCAAAAAGGCAGAAAACTCCTAAATGTATTATAGTGAACACAAATGGTTAAATCTTTTACCCCAACTTCAACCAGATTTTTCCTGCACTGGTCTTGTGGAGTTTGTGTGAGCTGATGTGTGATATTCATCTTCCAATCATTGTCCTGCTCTTCCCAAACACTTGTATAGGAGGTTTCTGAGATGAATGTGAAATATATCCATGAAATGGATTTATAAGTCTATCCGGCCTGTTAGGTTACTGTTTTTAGCAAGACTTAGTCTTGTCTTCCTTATGAGAAAAAGGTACAAAAATAACACTGCCTTGCTGCACCAAGTCAACCTATGTAATGTGTTGAATGGGAAGTGTTCCAGTAGGCTAGAAATGGCCCTTGTTTACTTACATAGCAGGTCATGATCTAAGGACAGCTGATTCATTTTGTCGATCCAATCCAATGCACTTTATTTATATAGCACATTTTTAAAACAATCAAGTTTTTAAAATGTGCTTCATTTTGCCAGCTTTAGAATACTGCAGTGTAAACACAAAATTCAAAATTCAACAGCATATCATACTTTAATCAAAATCGGAACAAAGAAAACGAGCTGTTGGTGTGAAAGCCACTTAAAATGATTCAGAGGACGCTTCGGAGCAGGTAGGATGTATCTTGAAATGTCTTGGAAAGTGGTGATGCCAGTGGTCATGCCGGTGGTGTTAATTAAAATTCAGCTAATTAGCAGCTAGCATTGGCTAATTGGTCAGTCTTGGCTGGCTGAGATAGAGGAGAACAACACTTTAGTTTTGCTTCGTCTCAATGGACAAGGCTCAAGGCTTCTCAGAGAGAAAACTGTTGAGTCTTCCACCTTTATCTTTGTCCCTCCTGACTCTTCTCTAAGCCTCAGACTTCATATTCAGCAGCCCCGGGCTTGAGCTATCTGTCTCCCCCCTTTCAATTAATGCTGCGACACTCTATATCCTTTAACACACTTCCTCAGATGGACTCAAACCACATGAACACACATGTTTAGCTGTGCCTTCACACACACATGGCTTTTTAGCGTGGGTAACCAGGAAGTCAATGAGCACTTATCTGAAATCCACTGGCTACACTAACAAGCCAGTGTGAGGTGTGAACAAAGCTGTTCCAGTCAAAACAAATCTAACACGCATTTCATCACTTCTTAAACAAGCCATCAGCAAGTCTAATGGTCTGCTATGGAGAGCCGCACTCAATGATACATGTGCCTTCAAAGCATTTTTCTAAACATCAGCACTTAGCACATCCTCCCCACACCTCACCATCATACAGTAAGCGCCGCCTGCTGATAAGTCAAATTTATCATTTGCACGATTTAGATTTATGGAAAACCAACAATGCTCTAATTGATAACACCAACAGCTGCCACAGTTTCTGTTGCAGGGACCTGATCTGCGTGAAAATTATGTCTTAATCAGCAATTATCAAGCAGCATGTGCCAGGATTGTGAATGCAGCTTCATTTCCTTCATTTCTCCTTATTTTTTTTAGGAAAGGGGAAACACGTCGAAGCCGTCAGTGTCACTCACGATTGAACCAAGCGAGCCGTAGGGATTCACCCTGCGTGTCTGTTTCAGGGCTTAAGAGTTACTCTCTCATGACGCCTTACCATTTTAAACCTTATTTGGTTTGCAAAAGTGAAACTAAGCTCTTTTCTGTGCCACTCTTTTTTTCAAGTTCAATTTTTGGATTGCATAGCTTGAGAGGGAGATAAGGGGGGATGTGGGGATAACTTTTTGGGGACAGTGGACGGCAGATTTCAAGAGTGGGTCACCAGGGAAAGGGAGGAGGCAACAGAGGGAGATGAGGAGAGCACATGGGAGGATGAGGGGATGGAGGTGTGGAGCCTGGAAGGGGTTGGGAGAAAGTGGTGGGGGCAGAGGGACACTCCAGAGAGTTTACGGAGCTTCAAAGGGAAGTTTTCTGCTTTGACTGACAGGCCCCTAGAGTGAAGGGGACCTGGTGGCAGGCGGCATACCCCAATCCCAGGATGCCCTGTGGTCTCAGTGGCGCCCAGCCCCCCATCCCAGTACATTCATCAGAAAGTGAGGTTGAAATGATGGGGGTCAGGATGCAAGGAAAAGCTGCTGTAGATCATGGTTCACTTTTTCATTGTGTATTGCACATGGACCAAGAGTGTGAAGGGCGCAGTGACTCCTCTGAATTAGAGACAGAAAAGCTTCAATTCAACATTAACATCACTGTGCGAAAGCACACAACTCAGCCACAATGCATCCTGTTGCATTATTGTAGTTTCAAGTCTGGATATTAAGAGTAGGGATGCATGGCTGCTGATACCAGTAGTGGGCACCATTTTGTTTAACTTCAGTTTTTGCTTCGTTTAACCATGCTAAATGTTAGTGTTTAAACCTAAAAATCTCTTTGTCTTCGCTGCCGGAAAACACTGCACTCACAAGCTACTGTGTTTACTGCAGTGAGGAAGAGGTTAGTCTGCACAGTCAGTCCAGAAAGTTTACACTGGTATCGGATCAGTACTCGGTTTAAGCCGATACCTAACAACTTGGTATTGGAATCGGTATTGGGAAGGAAAATATGGTACTGGAACATCTCTCATTGCCTGTGTATCATATTGCACTGTATCATATCCCGCTGCATCAAACCACACCAGATCACACCGGTACATACCTTATCTTATCCTATCGTATTGTCTCATATTATGTCATGTTGTGGTATTTACAAGTCCTTATGTATCTTACTGTACTGTATTGTATTGTATTGTAATAAAATTAAAGCCAAATGGAAAAAAGGTGAGGTCCAAGCCTTCAGTCAACTTAAGGAAACTGGATGATTGTTTAGCTCCCACTTTGTAGTACAAAAAGAGAGATGTTACTTGCAAAACCAGCTGTTACCAGCATCCCCATTTCACAGTATTTCTAAGTGTGCATCATAATCACTGTACAGTGAATGTCTTTTTCAGTACAAAGATAAATGGCACCATTGTTCCTGGTCCTTTCCCTGGGTTGATAGATGAGAGCAGGAGGGCTGTGTTTAAATGTGTCTCAGCAAACACTGTTAGGCCTGTGTAAACATCACGACATTGATCAGCCCTCAATTCATGGTCAGCACGTCTCTGCCTGCACTGGATTAGTCAACATACCGGGGCCGTCTGTTTGCTCCACTGTAAACTGAGGCCAATGTCAATGCCAAAGCCTAATTAGAATACAACACACTGTCGGGGCATGGTTGTGAGGAAACCAGAGACTTATACTTGGCCTGGCAGAGGTATTCATTGCCAAAAATATATACTGAACTCTCAAAATAAAGATTGTAGTTAAGCACTTTACCTTGACGCATGGTAACCAAACAACAGCATCACCAAATGCTTCATGATTTGGCCAAATCTGCACCTGAGTGGCTTTGAAATGTGATAATAAACAAACAATTGTATAGAATAACTCTCTTTGTCAATCACAAAATAAAAACCTTGTTCTTCTTAATCGTTAAAATAACATTAGAAAGATTGAGATTCCTTAGAAATAAAATAAATGTCTTATAATTCTGTCCAAGTTAACAACTTCCTAAAAAAAAAACAGAAAATACCTATCACTTCATTGCTTGCCTTTTCCTGTAGTGTGTGTTTTTTTTTTTACTTTAACAAGTGTGACAGTGTGTCAGTGGAAACCCCACATCCATGAATATGAGGCTGGTGCCACTAACAGCCTCTCATCTCACTGAACCCCTCAGAGAAACGGGCAACACTGGTTGGCTAGGCACTGGCTACTGTTTATATCAGGAAAAAAAAAGAGAGAGCGAGAGAGTTGAGAGAGTGACAGAGATGCAGGAAAAGAAGGAGAGAGAGGCATCGGAGCGTGGAGGGCAGCTGCATTGTATCACCCCATTTTAGCCCATTACACTATGTATAGGGGCCTTTTTCCCCCCTCTTTTGCATGGTAATTATTTTCCAGCCCAAAGGTAGCTGCAGGCAACGTCAGCCACTGCGTCAGGGCCCACTGCATTAGCCGGCCATTGCATTATTTATTTGTGCGCGGGTAGCTGGATGGATACCCCAAATCCGCTGAGACTCGGGGGCCTCTCAATGTCACCTCTTGCATTGTGGGAGGCAGTTTCGGCCGCTTGGACTTACATGGGAAAAGCTTAGGTAGAGAGTGGCTCAAGGGCAAAATGGTATCTAGGCGTTGGAGGATACATGCGTGGGAGTTGCATTTAGGTGTGTAATGTATTCGGAAATGGGCCAAAGGTTTAAAAAGTGCCCTCGCTTATGCAAGAGTCAACTGTGGAGGGTTCATTGTGACACACTGGATGACCATTTGGGGTCCTAAAGGACATCAGTGAGCACCAATGTAGTAAAAGTATAAATAGAGGGTCACAGAGTCACACTGCCTTGAGGCTTTTTGTGTAGCTATGATGGTCATATGCAGGCAGTTACCCCTGGGTATCATAGGTAAATAGATTTGATTTCAGTGTGCCGGAGCTGCTTTTACATTATGCCCACCCCTGGTGTATCAATGAAGGGTTATTACACCCAAACACCAGTGGGCTGTGTGAGGTCACAGTATGTCATGCTTATATGGAGAGGTAGAGCAACACGGCTCAGTGGATGTGACGTTTGGGAGCTAATACCCAGGCGTCCCTTTCTGTATTACAACACACACGCGGACACACACAAGCGCCCACACACCGCTCTGTCCGACATGAACCTCCATGACCTGTCAGCCCCGGCCAGTCGCATCGTAGCGCCCGGAATGACAGCTGAACCGCTGTCCCTGTCATGGCCCCTCAGTGTAGAAACACACACAATCGCGCACAAACACACATATCCCTAGTTGCAACATCAACATCAACATCAACTCCCGCTGGCCCCTTTTGGATCTTCCTCTCCGTCTCCCTGCTTCCCAAGCAGCTCGGCCACACGAGACGCTCAGACGGCCTTGTGACATGACAGTGACAACGTACTGATGCTCCGGAGAGTACCCACAACAACGTCCACTTCACCCTGATGCACACATCGTCCCACTTGCTTGTATCTCTCTTGACCATTAGGAGAAAAAGATCCTTGTGTCCCTCTATAACTATTTCTCCAATTAAGGCAAAATGAAAATGAAAATTTAAATTTTTGAGCGATTTGAATTTGGCAAAATTTGTACTCTGCTGTTTTTAAATCACCATGCTCTGTTAGGTCTGAAAGCACTCTTTCACCAAATAATCCAAAAGGTATAAAGGTAGATCAATAGGTAGGTAAAGAGGTGGCGTTAAAGACTTAAAATGATAGAACAAAAAAATCAAAATGAAAACAGAAGACAGGACAAAAAAGAGTAAGTGATAGAGATAGTTAAACTCTGCCCCAGCACTTGGCGTTCCCCCTAATGGGAGCTGACACTGCTGAAGCGACCCGGGTGGACGGAGGGGAGGACCAGCGTATTGCAGGCGGCAGACCTCCCAATTATTTTTCTGGCTGATAAGTGCTGGTGCTTGTTTAAGGCTGTAGCAGTGATGGAGGGATGGGATAGAGAGAGAGAGATGGAAGAAGAGGAGGAGGAGGAAGTGAGGGGATGTGGTTGGGTTGGGTTGCATGGCTGACAGGTCTTGATCTGGCAGGATGGCTGGCTGTCACACACAACTTAAGACAGGGTTTCTCCCCAGGGCTTATACACACATACACACACAGTACACAAACACACACAACTTGCATGCATACACATCATGCATTGTGTAAGCATGTGGATAAAGGCCAAAATGAACATGTATGTGTTGGCAAACATGTCACAACACACACTCACTTTTTCCATGTCAGTGCATTTTGTATGGGCCACTTTTGATAACAGCCTGTGGCCTTGTAGAGGATACAACCTGTGTTTAAGACATGTAATTGTTGCTGCATTACTTTTGTCACATGCCACTTACAATTGCTGCAGAATATCTTCTCTCTATTTGAGAAAACAGTGAGTTAAATAATAATTTCAAACACTAGAGAAATTGTAGACGACACATACTCCTTGATATTTAAAGATACAATGTCATATCTTTGCACTGAGACGCATCAGAAAATGAGTCCAATGTTGTGTATTTTAGTTGAGTACTTGCATTCCCCCAAAAATTTCTAAAAGTTTAAAAGCCAGAGAATTTCTTCATTTTTACTGTTCTAACAGTGTGTGTCTCGTTGTGACATGTTTATCATTGCCACAGAAACACCAGTTGTTATGCCATAGACTGCCACACAAGCAAGCTAGAACTGCTACTGGAAGCTGCCTTTCTGTTCCTGTATGTCATTCTCGTATTGTTCTGCTTACTTATGTTGGACCATGATTCTTCTCTGCCATCAGCTTAAAGTTCTCTTAATTGAACACCATACATATGCTGTTGTTTTAAATACATTTTTATTCCCTTCAATTTTGTCAAACATACTGATACTAGTACGTCTGTGATAGGCTCATGGTGACCTGATAACCTCAGCCCACAGATAAATCAGCCAGGCTCTAATTTGTTCACTCTTAACTTGTAGTTATGGATAGTTTTTCTTTTATAAACATGTTGAAATAAGTAGTACTGAATTGTGATGTAACAATAGGAGATAGAAAAAGATACCTGGCTGTTGAATTCAAGTAAAAGTACAGCTACTCTGGTTAGAATTTTCTTGACTAAAAGTAAAAAGGCTGGTCTTTAAATCTACTCAAGTAAGAGTGAATTGTATCTAATTTAAAGTTTACTTTAAGTATCGGGTAGCTATTGAAGAGTCGTACAATAAGATATGATCTTTCCTTGGTGCCTAGAACAACAAAAGAATATATCTACAACCAGGTTGTTCAGGTAAAGTCACACCTATAAGATAAAATACACAGAAAAATTTATGGTGTTAATTAAGGCTGTTCAGATTAATTGAGTTAATTGTGATCAACTAAGGTCAACAATTAGTGCACGATAAATTTCAAGTGTTATTGTCCCTGTCAACACACTTTGTTTGAGGCGTATCAAAGTCTTCCTGCAGCAGAGATGTAAAATAAATCCACCACTGCTACAAGTCAAAAGCCATCTCCACCTTTTTGTTCTCTTACTTCATTTTTCAATTCATAGCAGATTCCTTTGTCTGTGGTTAAGGTCATGTTATAATCTTTAATCTACCTATAAAAGCAAGTCTGTATCCAAATAGGGACTCATTTTACACTTAGTTTAAGACAGTAGAAAAATAAACAAAAATTAAAGGAAGGACATATACCAGACAGCGCCAAGACCAGGAATTGATCCCCTGACCAGTGTGCTGAGGATTACATCCTCTGTATGTGGGCGTCCACTGAGCTAAACCAGCGCCCGATGCGTGCCATATCTAAAATATTTTGAGTGTAGATCTCAAGAATAGAAAATCAAATCTATTGTACACCATGTTAATATTGCGTTTTTTTCATGATCACTGCCTGGATCAGTGAATTTGCAGCATCAGCGTAGATTTGAGCCAGTGGTGTCCTGGATTTGCCAAAAGTTCGGGGGCCTTAGTGAACGAGGGACAAACTGTTTTAAAATATGATTCTTTGCTTATTGAACTGGCAGTGGCACTTGCATATGCTTGAAGGGCTGGGTGCCGCCACTTTTTGCCAGTCTGTTTGAGCAGGAGTAGATGTATAACAAGCAAGAGGCGTAGACTGAGAGCACTGAGCCGTTCGACAGAGCAGACTCTCTCATTTGCTCCTGGATGGCATTATGTGTGGGTTAGCAGGGAATCAGAGGGCATGCTTCTAATCCAAATTATTTAATGAGCATGAAGTTTGAGGACAATTCACTCTGAAATGAGGCTTTTGGGAAATAATTACATACTTATAAAATAATTACACTCTTCAGATCTGTGCACTGCACACTAGAGAAATTGTTGCATCAATCACATCAAGCCAAATCATGCAACAGCTCCTCTTCAGTGTCAGCTCATGTCCAAACAGCCATGGTATCAGTAACATGACAGCCTATAATTTGCCTCACGTTAGCTTAAATGAATGCCATAATAAGGGTTATCTAATCCATGCTAAGTGTCATAATCCAGAGCAAAGTGGCTGCATTACAGTGGTGTCATTGCTGTGCTGTTAATGCCTCAGTGATCATGACTGCTGCTAACGTGGCCCACAGCCAGAAAAGACCGTGAAGCATCAGAGGAGAGGTTTATGATTTCAAACCAGCTGTTAAACTCACCACTGCTTCTTCTGACCAACTTTCATCCAAGATTTATATTCTTTTATTTCACCTCCTTTCTTCTCACTTCAGACAAAGAAAACCCAGCATAAAAAGCCTTCCTCAGTTTTTTTACGACTCACACTGTGTATTTAATGTAGCTTCATTCGTTATCAGTTTTCTTTGCCCAAGAGGAATTTTCTTTTGCCTTGCTTGGGTGCAGCTTCAGCAACTTTGCAGTGCTCCAGGAGTGGCTAAGGGGTTAACTAAGTATCATTCAGGGACGTTTCTACAGGTATGGGCATTATAGGGACAAAATCTGAGCCCCTTTGGATACGAAAAACCTCACTAACTGCTGCACTCACCTGCCAACTTTACCTTTGTACAGTCCCTTGTACTTCTACACAATAGCCACTCTGGGATACTTAGTTTTGCAGTCCCCCTGGTGAGGAAGCCTTTATGTGTGCCTTTCTCTCTGCTCCTTTTGCTTTAATTACAGTAAGTACAGCAGACCCCCCAGGCTTGTTTAAACAGATCAACCAGCAGAAGAAAGAAGAAAATGCTAATTAGTCCTGTAATGTTGCTGACCACGCTAGTTCCTTAGCACTGCTGAGTTTTATTGACATAAGAAGGACAATAGGAATCTGTATTCAAATGACTCGCTCTGCCCTCGTGTTTGGGTGCAGCTGGTGCTGTTACTGCTCCTACCTACCTCATATTTTTATTGTGTTGTACAAAGTCAAATTAGACATTAATATATGAGATAGTCGATATGTGTTGATGTGTACCTGTTTTGTTTCACATGTAGGTATACAGAGGCCATTGGGAATACAGTATTAGGGTGTGCTTTGCTGTTTTACATGTGTGAATATTGAAAAAAAAAGGTGTGTGCACATTTCCACTCCTGTGCATCTTTGTGCATGCATGTGTCAATTCCCCATCCTCAACTTCGGAGCATAGCAGAAAGCTTCTAATGCATTCCATGTTTCTGAGCTGAGAGACTGTGTGTGTGCTAGGGTGTGTGTGTGAAGGGGAGAGAGGAGAGAGTCAGAATCAGGATCAATACTATTGACCTGTTTACCTTGGTGCCGAGCATTCGGGCCAGGGCTCCGGTTTACCACTTGAAACATTAAAACCAGACTATTAGTAATACTTTGGTCCTTCTCTCTGCTGATTGGACGGCCCGCACCAGGGCAGTCCACATGAAGAGAGGCAGGGAGAGAGATGGGGGTGAGAGATTTGAGGGGAGAAAAAAAGGGGGTTAAAGAGAGAAAGGGAGAGAGACCCTGACTCTAATCCTCTTGACTTAAAGCCATCAGGTTTGGCCCATGTCTCGCCGCTCGCCTCCAGACCTGATGTGGTCACTCAACCCTATCGAGCTGCAGGGCATTGTGGTCCGTCCGTCTCTGCCACGATCACCCCCTCCCCTCCACCCTCAGGCGCTTTTGTGCTCCCGGGCTCCCACTTCCTCCCCCCTCCTCGCTCTCTCTCCTTTTCTCATCCTCCCCTCCAAACCACCGACACAGAATTTCTTTAAATGCTTAATTTTTTCCCCCTTTGGCTTCCTCTTTGCGAGCGCCCTCTCACTTGTTTGTCCATCGATTTTTCATCCCTTTCCAGCCGCTGCCCCCCCTCCAACTCCTTCCCCTCCCGCTCCACCCCCACAGCTCTTCGTCTGCATCTCCCCAGTCTCTCCCACTCTCCTCTGCTGTTGATGCAAACTGATTTATTTATTTATTTTAAGCTTGTTGCCCAGGTAATTTGTGGCAGGTAATGACTTTCAGTGAATCTACTTTGCGCTCTTTGAATTCCTTTTCCGACCTTTGCATCATCTGGGCCCATCTCCCTGCACACCCCCTTTGTCCCATTTGCTCCCCTACTTTTTTTCCCCTATTTCCCTCTTTTACCATCTCTCTGTCTCTGCCCCTCTCTCTCTGCTCCTCTGCTCTCTGCCCGTGTATTTTTAATTCCCCTAGATATTGGAGGTGCACACTGCATGCATGTGAGTGTCTCTGAAGCCCACCTGAGGAGGTGATTGACATCTGCCCCTCTGGCGTGGAGGTCTCTCACTACTGTTTTCCTCCTTTTCCCATCAACCTCCCCTTCCCTCTTTTCTTCCCCCCCTTCTCCATGTGGTGTTCCTGTGTTCATCAGGGCTTTGGAAGAGCTGAACAAGTGTTCAGGAGAAAGGAAGGAAGCAGAGTAAAGTCAGGGATGAAAAGAGAAGATATTTTTTCTTTTATTTCCCTCTTTTCATTTTTTTTTTTTTTTTTTTTTTTTTTAAACAATATAATCAAATATGTTACTTATTCAAGGAGTCGTATCCTAAGGTGCTCGTTTCCATATCTTACATTAAACCTTTATGGGGCAAGGAACCATCTATGGTCACTTTGGCTGACCTTCTTCATGATACAGTAGAACATGAATGATTTTTCACAGCCAATCAGTGGAGATCAATCAACATCACGGAAAGTAACAACACCACATAATCTGACCAATCAGCAATGGCCCAGAGTGTCTCAAGCTTCCTGTTTCCTCCAGAACTTGAGTAATACAGTTTTGACTCTTTTTGTCCCAAACGAATGGCCCTAACATCATAAGTAACCATAATATGTTGATGAAAATCACACATTTTAAAGGTGAGTGGTGGTGCTTAATATCATGAAAGGTTTTGTTTGCATAGGAATTCTAACAATTACTGAAATTTTAGCATGAAAAATAACCACATTTAGACATATGCTCATTAGGGGTATCAAATGTTGTCTTTATTAAAACACGGCCAACTCATCAAGCCATACTAAGGGTATTTTCTTGACAAATAACTCATTATAATGTAGGATAATAGTACTTAATAGCAGTGGTTCACAACTGGTCTAGAGTCAGGACCCACCACCACCTCCTTGTAGACCCAGATTTCTGAAAATATTCAATCATAACCAGGTGTTTTTGGTGAAAAATGCTGTAGTTTGGGCCCTAAATGGAAGAAAACATAAATTAACAAAGAGAAAGGACAAAAAAAAACATGTTGGAAAAGTGCATCATTGTAAGTGCACATTTTATTTTACTTGATTTTCCTTAGACAGTATTGAAATGTGGTCATTTCTCAAGGAATTTCCAAATTAACTTGGGGGGAAGCAATTTAATATTGGGGGAAAAAACTTAAATAGTTGAAACCTTGAGAAAAATACATTCTTGTCCACATTAATACTGGAAAACATAATAAAAGTGTAGGGATGTCCTGTATCTCCACATACTTTTTAAAGACCACCTTTTTTTCTTGGCACACATTCACAACCCACTGGAAAGAGCTTTGTGACCCACTTTTGGGTCCCGGCCTAACAGTTGAGAACCACTGCTCTATAGAGTAGTTGGATTTTGCCACAAGTCTGTAAAAAAAAAAACAAACTGAAGGGTGCTTTAGTGGTAAATGTGACTAGTTTATAGAACTTTTCAAGGTATAAATAATATAATAGGTGTGATTTTTAGACAGTTTTAAAACCTTTAAACAGTTTAATTATATTTCTGTGTTTTATATCAGTTTTGATTTTTACTGTGAGCTTTATTTCTGCGCAAATCAATTCAGACATTTCACATTTGTGATGTTTCTCACATTCTATGATGGGAAAATAAGGAAAAATAAATGGTTTAAATGGTGAAATATATTTGATTTTAGTCCACTTTACAACAGTTGTATTGAACTTAAATGACAGAAATTGGTTTTATTTTTATTGTGAGCCTCATCACTGCTAAAATTCACTTAGTAATTTAGTATTTGTGATTATTATAGGTGTGCCCATTTGGAATTAAAAGATAAAACTGGTGGTATCATCATTACTATTCTGAAGCTAGTCATGCCTTGTCTCTAAAAGAAGTAAGAATTTTAATGAAACCTCACCATGCCTTGTAAAATGAATATTTTATATTTAAATAACTTTCTCATGTGGAAGTAAATACTCATGAACTCTATATGTGTTTATTTTCCATTGTTAACATATTAATATGCGTACACTTTTTTTTTTTTTTTACCATTAACAGGCAAGGAACTATATATGGTCACTTTATTGACCTTGAATTTTCAAGTATTTCAACGAGTGCCCTTTAAAGGCTTAAAATGACCCCAGTAAATGTTTACACTGGAGCAAAGAGGGTGACTTTGTGCTGTGGTGTTGTGTGTAGGCATGTCAAATCTCAAGTGGGCTCCCCCCAACACCCACACATTTCCACCTACACTCCTGTATCTCTTTCTTTCTTTCTTTTTCTTGTCCATCTTTCCCTCTCCTTGTTCCCATCTTCTCCTCCAATGCAGCTCGGGTAGCATCCCTGCATTAGTATTCATGGGGGAAATCAGTTGGGGAGGGGGATTCGGGGGGTAAATAAGGCTTCTGGCTGTTCCCTCAGCCAGCTGGCATACTGGGTGCTGGCTGGAGAGCCACACTGGACACTTACAGAAACAAGGAGGAGGTTACCGGGAAAGAAAACCAAAGACTCAGGGATGAATTACAGTAAAATGATTCAGAATGTTTCAGTCCTAACAGGAATAACCTTCATCTGCTGTATACCTTACAGTGCTGCATACTTCACTGTACAATACAGCTCTTAAAGTGGCACTGTAAGCCTCTCCTGATTGTAGACACAAATTATCCATTAAATGAATGCTTTCAGCAAAGATCTACAGGATGGTACTCACATTTCATTGTTTGAAGGACAATCAAGAGGATAGATTAAAAAGCACGCAGTGTGAACAAACACACCGCTCACTTTAGAGTTTGCTAATCAAAAAACAATAAAACTTTAACACACTGGATTTTCTTTCCATTTCGTCTTAATTTAGACATAAACTGTGGTTGCTTCCAGAAAAATTTCCTTGACTGCGACCCTTGAAAAAGGCAAGAATGGTATTTTTATTTAAATCAGATAATAAAAGAGGCAGTGTTAAGTAATACACTTCTGTAAGGGTTTAATTTGACTTGGTCTGGGAGTGATGGGCAGGTGTCAGAGTGAGGAAACCAGCTGCCTTGTCCCTCCAGAAGGGGACAGTAGAGAGTAGGGAGACAATATCTACCTCCCCTTTGGCCAGAGGAGAGGGAACATGAACAGAAAGACACTCTTTTCCTCAAAATATCCACAAAAAATTTTAAAAAAGATGGTAATAATTTAATGAAGCAGAGGAAAGAAGAAGAGAATGATGGAAATAGTAATACAAAGGAAATAAAAAGACAAAACTGACATGTGCTACTCATGACAAAAAAAGTGACACAAATGGAGAGAAATGAAAATGTAACAAAATCTTAAATATTTCAAAATTTCAGAAACGACTTTGCATCCTTTGTTCATCATGTTAAAGAGTTATACACTTATAGACACACATACACACTCTAGTACTTCCTTTGGCATGATCCAGAGGTCAGGGCAGAATTCATCTCCCTTAATCATGCAGATGAACATGACCTTGGCCGGCCTTGGCACCCGGTCACATCAGCACCCTTATCCAGCCGAGCTTTGCATCTCTGATTGTGTTAAATCATGTTTCCCTATCATCAGCAGACGCTGGATGGACAGCATCCCTCTCTAAGCACATCCAGAAAAGGATAATTGCCAAGACCTTTAAAAGCCTTTCAGAAAGAAACCAGAAAATCAACATAATTCACATGAAGGGGATATATCAGAGATATAAAGTTAAATATGCCAGGGCAATATTGGGGGGATGGAAAAAAAAGATGCAAGAGTTTTAAAACGGTGGGTCCTTGGCATTATTATGATGATGCGTTTAGCCATGCAGAGTGGACCAGCCCATTGGAGGGCCCCTAAATGAAGAGGCTGACCTTCAACAAGCCCTCTCTCTGTTCATTAGCCACGTGGTGCTTATCTACAATAACACTGCTGAGGAGAATATGAGGCCAGCGGGCCCGGCCAAAGTCAATGATGCACTACAGGTGGAGAGATGAGGGTCTGGATTTAGCTTCCCATTTGGAGTTTTCACCCCTTAGCCCTACCGCTCCAAATCTCCCCAAATCCCCATTAAAAAATAAAGTTATATCAAGTTTATAAAGTCTATTGTAGTAAGTAAATTTAGATTTAAGTCATGGAATTAGAAGAGATTGTATCAGGGAGCAAGAGTTATATGTTGAGATGAGTTTAAAGCTTTTATATGGGACCTTTGGTGTGTTACAATTTTGGTGAGCCCTTTGGACAACATGGTGCCTCTTATTTATGTTCTGGTTTTGCTTGTAATCCTGTCTATTAAAATTTAAGTGAATCACTCATTGAAAATATTACTGAGAATCCATGGAGGGGAAATATAAATTACAGCAGTTTCTGCTATGCTCAGTTCATCACCTTGTCTGACACCTACCCTCAGCAGCAGTTTCAACTATTACTATAGCATATACAGTGCTGTGACAAAGTATTTGCCCCCTTCCTGATTTCTTATTTTTTCACATTTGTCACACCTAAATGTTTCTGGTCAAATTTTAGTGTTACACAAAGATAACCTGAGTAAATACAAAATGCATTTTCCTAAAGATGATTTCATGTATTAGGGGAAAAATTGCCTCCTAAACCTAATAACTGGTTGTGCCACCCTTGGTGGCAACAACAACAGGCAAGAATGGGGAGGAATTTTGGCCCACTCCTCTTCACAGGTTTGTTTCAGTTCAGCCATATTAGAGGATTTTCAAGCATGGACGACCTGTTTAAGGTCATGCTAATGCATCTCAATCAGATTTAAGTCAGAACTTTTGACCAGACCACTCCAAAGCCTTCATTTGTTTGTTCTAAGCCATTTAGAGGTGAACTTGCTGTGTGTTTTAGGTCATGTCCTGCTGCATAACCCAAGTGCATTTGAGCTCATGAACTGATCGCCAGACATTCTCATTCAAGTTTTCTGGTAGAGAGCAAAATTCATGGTTCCATCAATTTTGGCGAGACGTCCAGGTCCTTAAGCAGCAAAGCAGCTCCACACCACCACACTTCCCCAACCTTGTCTGACTGTTGGTATGATGCTCTTTTATGAAATGCTGTGTTCATCCTATGCCAGATGTAACAGGACACACATCTTCCAAAACATTTTTTGTCTTGCTAGTCCACAGAATATTTTTCCCAAAGTCTTGGGGGTCATCAAGATGCTTTCTGGCAAACGTGAGATTAGGCTTTGTGTTCTTTTTTAGTCAGCAGTGGTTTTGGCGTTTGGAACTCTACCTTGGATACCATTTCTTTATGAACTCTTACCTTAACTGAGTCAAGTGAGGCCTGCAGGTCTTTGGATGTTGTTTTGGGTTTATAAGATCTCCTGGATGAGTTCTTGATGCACTCTTGAGGTAATTTTGCTAGGCCAGCCCTTTCTGTTGTTCCGAGTATTGCCCATTTGTGGATAATGGCTCTTACTGTTGTTCACTGGAGTCTGAAGTTTTCACTCATAGATTAAAAATGATTTTTATTTCTCATGTGTTTTTGAATTTCTCTAGACTGGGGCATAGGATAGATTTTTTTCCCATGAAAAAATGAAATCATTATTCACAAACTATGTTTTGTACTTACTCTGAATATCTTTGTCTAATATTAAAATTTGTTTGATGATCTAAAACATTTAAGTGAGATAAATGAGATAGTTCCCAGAGGCATCAGCATTAACTTTATATTTCATAGCCAGGTTTAAACTCCTCATAGGAGCTTCAAACAAAAATGACAAAGGTACTTCAACAAACATACGTTTATGGAAGTTATTGTTTGATTTATTGTAACAAAAAAGGTGTAAAATCTGTGATAATTCATGAAACAAGCCGGATTTTTGTTTATTTCATCTTATAGTAAGCCTACCAGTGACACAGTGGACAACCCTAATAGGACAGCTCATCTGGTTTCTCCTTTTTGGTGTGATGACTGGATATTTCTACATTATTTTGGAGATGAGAGCAAGAGGCTGCTTTTCCTTAACCATATGGACATAAAATAACTGTATAGAAACTGCAAGACAGTACAACTTTGGAAAGTTGAGACAATAAGAAAAATAATCTGCTTGCATGATGGGTGGTGAAACTAACATGGAGGGGACTGGCTCTAGGAGGCTGGAAGTAGGGATATTCCTATGCGAATAATTTCACATCCAATTAAACACAGTATGTAAGTATAATTTCCTTAAGATGAGTAGTCTAAAACCACATTCCATAAACCTCTTTCACAATGTTCCTGTGAACCAACAGTGAAGTTGGTTTAGAGAATGTGGCTAAAGTTAGCAGTGCCAGCACACCGAACCTTCAGCCACCTTTTCAGGTTAACGTCCACATTTCTTTGCTGAATATCTTGACTCGTTACACATTACCTGTTACCATCTTCAGACAATTTTATCCCCATTTTCTAGCTCAGAATTGTGCTTAATAAAGCACTGGCTTTTTGCTATCCCTTGGTTTCCGTGGTTGATTTGTGGGCCAATATTAAGGATATTTGGGTTAAGGGATTTCTTCAGCGGGCGCTTATCCTTTTAGCAGAGCACAAGTACCTTGTGTTTGCTTCAGATAGACATTTAGTGTCTTTTTACAAAATATTTTTGGCTTTTCAGGCCATTAGTGAGAAAACAGGAAGATGGATAAGGGTGGAAACATGTATGAGAAAGTAGGAGATGATGTGGTAAATGGCAGAACTTCAAGCCTCCATACATGGACGGTCGATTTGACCACTGAGTAGAATGTAGTGTCTTTTATAAGTTAAAGAGAAAGAGTTTGCATATGGGGAACATTTGAAAATACCAGCTCCCCTATAACAGTGAGCATGGACTCGATTTGAGCACTGATATGGAGGTTGTGGTGGTGGGGGTGGGGGGTTCGGGGGTAAATAGATGAATAAAGTAGAGAGGGGTTGGGGCAGACATGGAGCATGGTCGATAGTGTCAAAAGCGGATGACAGATCTAAAAGAATGAATATTGATCTTTTGGGGGTCTTTACTCAGGCGACCTGTGGGAGGTCAGCCTGCGTAATTAGACCAGTGGAGGTCTAATGCTGAAGCGGGGACGGAGCTGGTGGTGAAAGGAGAGGGATGCTGGAGATAGGATTGTACTTGAACCTTAGATTTGGACAAAAAAAGAGTTAAAATAATTGCTCATGCTTGACCATTGCAGCAGTTTTGCATTAACGATTTCTTTTAATTTCTTGATTCACTTCTGCTTTCAGAATTTCAAACTCCAGAATCCAACCAGTGCTTGTGTTTGGTTGCTGAAGTTTCCACTCCTGGTAAGGTTTAAAAATGACTCTTTTCATAAAAAAATATGTGCTGTGCCAGTAGATTTGTGTAGCAGGATTTGGAGTGGTAAATGTGGGCTCAACAAGGATAAGGTTTGTTGTTTATTGGAGCAGGCGGTGGATTAAAGTCCATACAACCCCAGGCTACAGACGCTGCTCAAACAGAGGTCTGCTTGATGATGGCAGCTAGCTCTTGCCCCTCTCTCTCTGTCAATCAGTCTGACTAGCTCTCATAAGTATTTTTAATAAACGATCTACAGAAAAACAATGCACTCCTCAGTCACATATGCACACACAACAAAAGCTACACGGATGCATTCCTAAGCGTATATGCAAAAAAGACACACAAAGATGGATGCCCATAAAGCCACAGGCCCACATGCAGTCCCACACACACCCACAGACACACACACACACACTTGCATGCGCTGTGTCTTTATCTGTCTGGCTGTGGATAAATGCGGGCAGCGGCGACTGAGTGTGGCTGTAATCCGTGTATCATTGGCTTTATCCACTGCAGTAGCACTGCTGATTTAGTGCTCCACAGACTTAGTAATGGGCCCCTGACACACACATAGAACATACACACACTCAGTACACTAAGCAGTGCACCAGGAGGTCCTCTCTAAGATGTTCCTGCTCAGTGGTTGACCCTCAGAGCAGCCGCACATATGCACGCACTCTCATGCACATGTTTATGTAAAAATGCAGAAAGCATAATTGTACTTTCAAGCAGTTGCATGAGCTTGCACGCACCCGTACGCTAACAGACGCACACATCAGCAGCAGTTTGGTTGTCACCGCCCGGGGACGTCTCATGGTAAGGTGAACTTAGAGTGAACCTGCTCCAAACATAAATAACATCTCTCTCTCATCTCTTCGTAGCCCCCTCAGCCTGTCTTCCTACCCTTACTCTCTTTTTCTTCCTTTCTTTCTTTTAAGTCCTTCCTTTCACTTTCCCTCACTCTCTCAAGTCAGCAGTGATTCACAAAGTACACACATTAACACAAAGAGGTGTAACACATACTGCAGCCTGCAGTATCCAGTCATAAATGCAGCTTTGGAAATACCTGAGGTCACGCCTTGAAGCACCCTTGATGGTAGTTTTATTGAACTGTGACATCAAAGTGACTCTCAAAGAATTCAGGTTATATTATATTGAATAACCCTTTTCCAAAACCTTAAAATGCCACATTTGCCTAATTTCAAATCTTTAAATACTCTGGGGCAGGACCTTTTCATCACCAAACTCTGATCAACTCCTAAGACAAAGATAAATTGTTTATGTCATAAACTGCAATTCACAACTGAATTTATAAAGAGATGCTTGTTTCAGCATCTACTCAAGTCTGCTGCACACTAAGAAGATGCAAATAATTATTTGATCCTTAGAATATGAATAAAATGAATTCAGTTTAATGGTTTTTAGCCTACTGTTTGTAGTACTTTGGTCAGCTGATCACACAGAAAACCTGCATACTCAAATCAACACTGTCAGAGTTAAACTAAGATTTTTACAGTGTATATATGAATCCACACCACAGTGTTGATTTGACTCTTTTTGGAGTTAAAAATGGACTTTTCTTAAAACCAACTAGTGTTACTATAGCTCAGCACTTCTCTGTAGTGTTTAGATTTACTCTCTCTGTATAACTCTTTCAGAAAACTGAAAGATTTCCTTTTTATTCGGATATGAATGTGATATCATTAAAACTTTTACTTACTTTTCATATTGTAAGTCACTTTTCATAATAACTAAAGATTGTCATCTTATAGTGAACACCTGAGACTAACTCAGTGGACGAGGTCACTCATGGTGCAGATGTGTCTAACAACAAAACCAACAGCAATCAACCAGAACAATGAGCAAATGAATCCCAGAGGTGATAACTGCACACCAGGCAACATCCAAACACATATAAACACATATAAATACTTTTAAATATGTTTGAGAACATCTAAAACACATTTAAACACACAATGCGTGATGGGAAAATTCCACCCCCCCAGAATTAAAAAGGCAGTGTGCAGTGTTTGGATCAGTTGACTTTCTACAGAGCTGAATTAACACTGAGTGCATTTACACTGTCAAATAACTCCAACACTGGAGACCATTTCACTCAGAATGGAGTTAAAGTTAAACTCTGGGGTTTAAAATCTGCTCAAAAATGTTTATCACTGAGATTTCAACACTCCAGGTTTTGCTGTGTACAATAATGTAAATACACAGAAAAAAACTTAACATTAACTGTGTCCTGTTAACATTAACTTGGACTTAAATTGCACATGATAATAACAATATTAAATCTAAAGGCCTCTCTATTGAGGATGCTGTTGAAGAGTAGGTATTATGGTTTAACAAGTGAACAAGTGAACAGGAGAGCTTTCAATGGTGAGCTGTAGCGCTTTTATTATTGTTAGTTTGTTTGTAGTCTGACAAATGCATTCATTGTGTCTGCTGTGTTACTTTTTTTTTTTTTTTTTAAAGATTTTATTTTTGGCCTTTTTGCCTTTATTAGATAGGACAGTGGATAGAGTTGGAAACAGGGAAGAGAGCGGGGAGAGACATGCAGGAAATAGTGCCACGGGCTGGATTCGAACCCGGGTCGCCTGCGTACATGGGGCGCGCCTTAACCACTTGACTATCAGCGCGCCCCAGCTGTGTTGCTTTTATCCTGGAATGGTTTACATGGTCAGAATCCTGACAGAGGTGGGGACTCGAGTCCGCGACTTGGACTCGAGTCACACTTAAGTCGCACACATCATTGACTTGAGACTTGACTTGGACTCGTGCGCAAAGACTTGCACCTCGCCTCGGACTCGTGATTTGGGACTCGTGCACAATCTTCAGTTTTTAATTTTTTTCCATCATGATCTCTTGTCCCCCTGTCACTCTTTTTCCTCTTTCCTCCCCTTCTCTTTGATGGTTCGTGTGCCTTTTATGCAGCACCAACCTCTCTTCCTCATCCTTGCTCATGCTGCAAATGACACACAAACGCAACGCTCACGCACACACCTACTTTGAAACGCACACTAACATGTTGGTTGTGCAGATTGCAGACTGCAGACTTCAGTCTGTTGAGGGCAAAAGTTTCAGAATACCTATACTCTTTTCTCCTGCATTAAAGCTCCTCTCCACAGAGGATCAGTGTCAGCACTGTGTGTGCGCTCCAGCTGTGTGTCTCTCTGTGTCGCCCACGTAAGCCATAGGTGTGAGCAATGTTAAAATATTACTTGGTTAATAATCCCTTAATATCATATGTTTGTGGGGAACAAATTAATGTTAGAATCTCTGCATTGCTGCTTATTGATAATGAACGGACATCAAATACCACAACAACATTAAAACTTTAAATACGGTTCATGGAGGCAGCGAGAAACAGAGACAGACAGATAAGAGGCTGTAACAGATAAATCATAACTAACGAGTTCAGGAGATTTCAGCTGAATAAAGTGAAATTTTGCTTGATTTTACCCATATAAAAAAATTACCAAAGACTTGAGACTTGACTTAGACTTGCAAAAAATGACTTGTGTGCATCTCTGAATCTTGAGAATCAGAGCTTTCTGATGGTGTTTAACTTGTGGTATACTTATGAACAACATTTTGTAAATGACTGAATAGTTTAGAAAAAAAAAATCTGCTGGCCCATAGGGAGGCCCTTGGATTGTTAACGGGTGAAAAACATATCAATTTTTTGAGCATTTTAATCATTTCAGAAAAATTTAATGTAATATTAGCAGTATTGAGAGGAACGGATTTTTCCAGCACCTCTACAGTATAGTACAGAAATATCCCTTCACATATATTTGAACATTTTTGATAAGTCAGAAATACTTGATTGATTCCTATGAAAATGTGGTTATTTCAGTTGCTCTTGTACACAAGCAGTAAGAAATATGTGAATATATAAGGAAATAAGGCAGATAAATTCATGTACAAAAAGTAAAGGAAAATTATGTACAAATCATAAATAGTGAACATTTGGGAATTAGAAACTCTTCCTTTATTTTTGTGACATCTCAAGGTCCCTCAGCCATTGTTTAAGGGCCCACAAGGGGGTTGTGGCCTACACTCTAGGCACCTTGTATTAGATAATGTCTTAGATTTGGCCAAAATTGCTTCTTCTTCCTTCAATGACTTGATTCTTTTGCTGCAAATTCATCCCATCTCTAAGCGAAGCACCTAGAAACACAATCAGAGCCCCCCTATGCAACATCTATCACTAATAACCTCCCACCTCCCCATGTTTAAAGCTATTTATATCAGTGAATTCACCGCTTCCCCCTCTTTATTGCTGCTGTTCCGTATCTTCGGTCCCCTTGCTAGCACTTCCTGTTAACACACGAGGCGTTTATTGATAGGCCATTCCCATTAGTGCTGTTTACCTGTCAGGGCTCGCTGCACTAATGAGAGAGCTTTAGGGAGGAAAAATGAGTAGGGACGGTTAACCGCTAATGGATGTTTACAGCCTCCCTGGATACTACTGTGTTTGCCACCACCTCTGCCGGTACCACTATCACTAGCTGCAGACCCGCTCTACAGCTAATTGGTGCAGCACTGTAGAGCCAGTCTGGGCCTATTTGATTATCATGGGATTAGGGTTGGATGGAAATAGCATGGAAAAGGCAGGAGCCAGATAAGTGGGGGGTGGGGGGGTGGGGTTGGGGTTAGAGAATGGGCCTTGCAGTTGGGGTCATGGGCCTAATCAATACCTGCAGATCAGGGGCTGAGTGCAGACATCGGAGAGGGAGCTAGATGGGGGTTTGCAGGGGTATGTACCAGGGTCATAACATCAGCCCTACGTCAGAAGGTTCCTTTAGAGCACTATTAGTGCTAGTGGTGAAGGGTAATTGTGCCATTACAGCTATAAGTGATACTAAATGGTGCAGGTATGGTTGAAGGAACTACTGCGTTTAGTAAGCTGGGAACTGATCTAATGTAAATCTCCAATAAGGCTTCTTAATAGCTGATGTATCCTTGAGACAAGCACCCATAATTGTCTTAATATGACTGATGAGATTAGAGTAAAATACATCAATCCAACAAGGCAAATAGCCTGAGTCATTTGATTTGGGTTTTGGAGTGGCGACCAAATAAATCCAATTAGTTTTAAATGCAGTGTTCTATTTTTATGCAAGCAAGGACCGTGTCCACCAGTCTTCCAGCTTTTTTTTTATGATATCCAAGATTGTATTGAGTAGATGCAACTCATTTTACTCTTGAATGTATGGTCTACTGAAAAGATGAAGATCTGTATTAGATTACTTTGAGAATCTAATAAATGCAGGATTAGCTGTGAAAGGTTTTTACCTGTTTATCTAATGTCTGGGCTCATAACCCCCTTTTCCTTTCCTCCTTAAGTGTCCTTTTTCTGTCTTTTTCTATGTTATCTTTATTAAGATGCAAAACTCAACCATGCATAGAGGTAAAGGTGTGGGTTGGATAAGGAAATGTTGGATCACTGATATGGTTCTTTGTGTCAATATGCAGGCCTGCCCACAGGTTTGGCTGGGCCCTTGACAGTAGAGAATGGGCCCTCCCCAGTTTTGATTAATGGCTTGTATAATGTACTTGTGAAACTAGCAGCATTGCTGCTAGTTTCCTGGCTAAAAGATACTTAATTTTTCACTTTTTTTATCACTTTTTCACATTTTTTCCACCCATATTTTCCCCGTTTATAAATGTTGTGCAATTTAGACCCATCTCTGCCTCTTTCTACCATTTTTTTGCCACTTAAAACCATTTTTGCAACATTTTAACCTCTTTTTATCACTTTTATTTGCCAGTTCCCGCTGCTTAACCCATTTTTTCACTTTAAAAAATTCAGTTTCACCACTTTTTCCACCTTTTTTTTGGCACTTTTAAAATACCATTCTACCACCGTTTCTGCCCATTGTTGCCTCTGTTGACCCATTTATGCCACTATTAACCCTTTTTCAACACTTTAAGGCCCATATTTTGCCAATTTTCTTAATTTTTTACTATTTGTCGTGCCCATTTTTGCCACTTGTAAGCCTGTTTCACCATTGTTTCTGCTGTTTTTGGCAACTTTGAACCAATTTTTGCCGCTTTCTACTTATGTTTTGCCTCTTTGATGCCATTGTTGCCACTTTAAACACAAATTTAAACCACTGCTAAACCCACCTTTTCTTTTTCAAAATTGCATTTCACCTGCTTTTCTACCAGTATTTGCCACCTTTAACCCTCTTTTGCAAATTTAAACCAATTTTTGCACTGTAAATTCTAATTTTACCACCTTTTCTGCCAATTTTTGCTACTTTAAAGCAATTTTTGCCGATTGCTGCCTCTGTTAACCCATTTTTGCCACTTACCCTTCTTCACTATTTTTTCTCCTGATTATGGCAACTTTTACCCAATTTTTGCCACTTTCCACCTATGTTTTTCCCTGTTTAACCATTTCTGTCACTTGAAACACATTTTGCCATTTTAAATCTGTTTCATCTACATTTGAAATTCAGTTTTACCACCTTTTCCTCCAGGTTTTTCCACCTTTAACCCATGTATGCCATTTTAAAGCCATTTCTGCCACTTTTAAGCCAGTTTTGCTACTTTTTGCTAATTGTCTCTGCTGACCCATTTTTGCCACTCTTTTTACCACTTATTTTGCCTGCTTTTTGTCCAAATTAAGTGCATTTCATTATTTGTTATGCCAATTTTTGCCACTTGTAACCGCTTTTGGCCACTTTCCTGCTATTTTTGGCACTTTTACTCAATTTTTGCCACTTTCCACCTATGTTATTCCTCTGTTTACCCTTTTTTGTCACTTGAAGCACATTTTTAATACATTTCTTCTACATTTGAAATTCCTTTTAACCACTCTACCTTTCATTTTTGCAAACTTAGAGCCAATTCTGCCAACTTAAAGCCATTTCTGCAACTTTTAAGCCAGTTTTGCTATATTTTTCTGATTACTGCCTCTGTTGACCCACTATTAAACCTTTTCACAACTAATTTTGCCCTATTTTGCCAATTTCAATTGCACTCACTATTTGTTATGCACATTTTTGCCACCTGTAACCCATTTTCATCATTTTTTCTGCTGTTTTTTGTCAACTTTGAACCAATTTCTGCTACATTGCATCAATATTTTGCCTCTGTTAACCCATTTTTGCCACTTTTATTAATTTCTGCGACATTTAAAGTCCCATTTCACCAGTGCTTTTGCCTTTTAAGCTCTGCCCTTTATTCCCCTTATGAGCAACCTCAATATGTAATCCAGATGTTCCACTGACTGGATTAATTTTCCCTGTCCAATGTTAAATGAAAGGGTCAATGAAGCTCTCAGCATAGCAACGACCCTTACCTTCTTTTTCTAATTCACTTGTTCGTTCCCTTATTCTCAATTGCTTATCAGCTCTGTTTCTTCACTAATTAAAACCACACATGAAACAAGGGGATTGTAGACAGAAAAACACACACACTTGCACACACATGCAGAAAGCGAGAGAGATAGAGATAGTTGGAGCTACAATTACCAGGCAAGCCTCTAGTGTCTCATTGGGTGTCTATTAAGAGGGGGGCCTGGCTCATTGTAATGATGGCAGAGTTTAATTACTTCCACCCGGCGCCTGTTGTAAAACATGCTGATAAATGAGCCAACAGGACAGCACATCATTATTTTTCTATAGTGCCAGGCTGCTCGTACATGATTATGAGAGCGGGAGGGAGGTTCCCATACCTGCATGAGCCTGAGAGTGTGTTCACTACACAGAAGTGAAGAGGATCTAATGTGCCAATCTGTGTTTGTCTTCCCTTATTTTTTGAGTGAACAACCAATTTGAGTTAATCATATGAAAGCTCTATAGATGCCAACTCAAAACACAATAGTTTCATCAGCCAATGGGAGTGCAAGATATCAGGCCACCCATGAGATAGATATATTTATTCACAGCACACAGAGGGGTACGTTATGCACTGATAGCACTGCATTCACTAATTCAGCTCCAGTACAAGAACACAGTACACAGCAAACAAATATACATATTCATAGTCATTAATTTTACACATTTTTTAGAAGGGGGGCATGAGTGGACTCCTACTGATTAATTGTGTTCCTGCTCCACCATTATTAAATCGCTGAGGCAAATATCCCCCATACAATAAATCCCTCTTGGCCTATGATTAATCAAAAAGCACACAAAGCTAAGAGTGGTGGCGGGCAGGTAGAGTTGCTGTGCTAAATCATCTTTATTGCATGAGGAGCAGCTTTGTGCATGGGTCCGGTGCCATAGCTGAATGGAGTGGAGTGTATGCTCGGTTTCTGGTCAGCCGCCTTAGGGTCAAAGACGCTTATGTTCTGACCTCTAGGGCATTGATTTGCCAGCCTTACCAGGGTACAAAGGTGAACAAGATCGTGGCAAAATAGACTCTGAAAAGGCCCAGTAATTAGTGGGACTTTAATGTCCCATCGACAAGTTTTCCCTGAAAGGAAAGGGCAGTTTTAAAGCCATTTTATCCTTTTATGAGGAAGTGTGGGAAAATGTTTAACCTTGCCCACCTTAGCCTGTCCCATCAGTTGGCATCCGCTCCAATTAATGTTAGGTCATACCATGATAATAGTGGGTTATATAATTAGAGTCGGTGCCTCCCCTTCACTGCTGGCACATGGAGACTTCGTGGGGGAGCAGTCACATGAAGCAGAGAGGGAGAATCTGCAAGGCCCGGGTTTTCTAGAAACCTCAATTAACCTAAATGATTAGCTGTAGCCATGTAGCGCCCCTCACTAGCTTGACATTTCTCAACCAAGCTAATATTAGCATAGTGACTTCATTCTGTCCTGTTATACTTCATCACTGTCCTTTTACTGGGAGGTCTTTCTTGTCTTATTGACCGAAAATGACAATGTTTGCAGTATCCCAGCCTTGTTATTTCCATTTAGCACAAAGTGCTGATGCTAATTTGGTGGTTGCATAATGAGTTTTACATGTATTTGATTAATAGGGTGCAGGGGTGGCCGTACAGCAACAGAGGCTACTATGGTATGTGGTTTAACTTCACCTTATGTTAAATACAGATTGATTCCAATGCATTTTTAATCACTTGCTAATTAGTGATTACGCTTTTAAAACGTGCCCTGTAACTGCTCCGGCAGAGTCACTGCAGCCTTGTTTAGTGTGAAGATGGAGTTTAAAGGGCATAGTCTTCTTAGCATCCAATACTAAATGTCACACTTGTCTGTTAATGTGTCAACCAAATCAAACATGCACAGTGGTCGAGGGGTGCTAAGTGACAGGTGACCTTGGTGGCGTGATGGAAGACTGGGCTGGTATTTGAGTCCTCTGATCTTCGAGTGGGAAACCCTGTCTGGTCCTGTCTAGAGATGTATGCACAACCAATTAGACATGAAATGGCAGTGACACTCACACCCTACTTATCAAAACAGTCTTCAAGTGTGTTCATGAATTCAAATGAAATGCTTCAAACACGCAGACAGAGACATGCAGCATTCAGACTGTATTATTTGGATCTAGGTCGATGCGTGTGATGATTGCTACAGAGGTCAAAAAAAGCTTTCTTCGAAGTATTAACACAAAAAAATCCTACTTTAACCTTTCCTCCTCTTATTTTCACCTTGTCAGGTTTGCATAACATCAAGAAAACATTTTTATTTATTATTTTTTACTCTTCCTGTACCCTTAGATACCCCCTCTTGGCCTTGCTCCCTCATTGGATGACTCTTGGAAGGCCAAGACACCTGGTTGGGTCATCTGAGCTCCCATACACACACCTGCCCCCCTCCTACATCTATTACTGGGCCCCACAGTGTTCCATAATGTTCTGAGTAGTCAAGCATATAAATAAAGGTGAAGCAAAATGACTGCCTCTGTCTTGACAGAAGTGCTGAACCACAAAGAACACCTTGAAGGGCATGTTAACTGTCAATAGAGTTCTGTGTAAGCCCCTTCAATTAACATAAAACTTAACAGCTCCCCAGTTAGCCGCTATATAACCCTGGCGCTGTCTCCCCTCACCCATTCGCTTTTTTTACCCCCCCTCTGTGTCGGCTGCCGTCATGCAGTCTAGCCGCCGAAGAGGCAGTAAACAACATCTCGCCATGTACTCGCACAGAGGCGGCTACAAACACGCATAATGATATTCTCCACACACACACATTCAAGAACACACTAGCGAAGCTCCTGCACAGTCCTAGCAAATTACAGACCCAAAGAGGCTCACATTTGCACACACACACACATATGAATGCACATGCACACACAAATTTGAAAAATCCCATTTACTGTGATGCTACGTGACTGAACTTTGCTAGCGTAACGTAGCTTACTCCTCTCTCCCAGGCCCACGGTAATGCTGCATGAGATTTGTGATGCAGTGGGGAGATGCATATGGAAGGCCTGCGCTCAGATCTCTCGGTCATGCACCCCATTAGGTCCTGCTATTGATGCTGTTGCTATCAAAGCTGAAGTAAACTGCTCAGCAGTCGGCTAGATGCCTGAGCACAGAGACGCTGACAGGCTAGCGATCACTCTATACTGCTAGGATTGGCTTATCTATCTTGTAATTAGGACGCGTGAGTGGGCTACAGGGAGGTAACTTCAGGCCTGCAAACAAAAAAAAAATGTTCTGCTTTAGGATCAGCCTGATTTTAGGCCTGCTGTCTGCAGAGTGTACCTTGGCTGTTTATGCACTAAACAGGATATACTGTGTGATTTTAAACTAATGGTGCATTTCTTATAGGATTTCAACTATAGTGAAGTATTTCATCATGCAGATCCTCAGACTGTGTAGAATCAAAACCAATCTAAAGAGGATAAATTGCCCTAAAGACATACAGAATGATGAAAATGCCCAGAATGAATGGGTTGAAAGATTCAACCCTCTATGTGTTGAATAGCCCCTAATGTGTTTGGGTTTTGAGATAACATGCAGTAAATACCCGCATTCTTCTGCTCATCACAAAAAATCCAATGGCGGCTTTCACATTTGCTTCCCATCACTGGTGATTCCTGGGGAGGCGTTATTTGTGCGGCGCATAACAGTGCTGCTCTGTTGTAATTGTCTAGCTTTGCAAAGGGCCACTCATCTTTCATTCCCCTGCCAACACACATGCATATTCGTGGAGGTGAAACTAACATGCTTAGTTGTTGTTTTCCTGCTTTACCATTCTTTGGGGAGACTTAGTTCTGGTGTGGATTTGCTCCCTTTGCGCCCGCGGCAGTGTGCCTGTGTCTCTAGGAGAGGAATGGCATCAGCTGGCATCAGATGGCAGCATTTCAAACCATGGTTTCCTTTTCTGTGGGCGCTGCTGTTCAGCAAAGTACATTGCTGGGGGAGGTTGCTATACCTTCCTTCTTTTATTTCATTTCCTTTTTCTGATTTTCTTTAATTCTATTCTTTACCCCCATCCTGTGCCTGTGCCTCATCTTTGCACAAACATCGCTCTAGGAAGGCCGACGGGATGGTTTCTCTTCACTTAACTAGGCTGCTTGAGTCACAGAATGAGTCATAGAGTTGTTAAGTTTGATTAGATTTAAGGAAGAAACCCAAAAGTCATCTGAAAACAATCAAACGTAAGCCTGAAATGTGATTAAAACAGAAAAAGAGATGTTATAAAGGATAGCAAAGAGGGATCACTGCAGTCAAAGGAGACCAATTGGTGTCTGTGAGTGACAAAAGGTTGCTCATCCTATTGCCACCCTGGCCTTATCCCTTTAGTGTGGAGCGCTGGTTTTAGGTTTGCAGAAAGACTCCGGCGTGAAATTCTGCTAAGCATGGTTGGGAGCCGCAGAACATGGAACACGGATGAGCCGGGATTAGGGAGGCCCGAAGCCCTCCCTTCATCTGCGCCTCGTAGGGTGCCTGTGATCTGGATGGTGCTCAGTGGGCGACACATGCCTGTCAATGTCCACTGCCTGCACACACGACTCGAGGTCTTGAGCGCAGTGACGTCGGCACACGCCACCTTCACAAATCCCTCTCTCTCCCACAGTGCTGCTCATCTATACATCTCTGTCCACCATCCTTCCCACCTCCTCCTCACCCTCCATTTCCAATCCCCGTCTTTATCTTCCTTCCTACTCCCTCTCCACACGACTTGCTGTTCTTACTGTGATCTCATCACGTCTCGAGCTGCACCGGGCCTCTAAGCCAGATATATGTGCCACTGGATGTGTTTACAGGGGTTTGGATGTTTACCTCTGCATCCATGTCAGCCTCTGCTATACTTCAAATAACATAGCAAGTGTATGTGTGTGAATTTATTGTCTGAGCTCAGTCTTTGTGTGTCCATCTGTGTGCACTGATGAACGTGCATGTCAAGGGCCTGTCCTCAGTGAGCTCTCCTCGCAGTCTCCTTTTTTTTTTTTTTCTTGTCCTGTCCTTAAGGTCGCCCGTACTTGCACATGCTTTTCATCTGCAGTCAATACCTATTGAGCCGTTCATGAAAGGGAAATGACAGCTAGTTCATAACTTCCAAGGCTGATCGATAAGTACCTGCAACTCATTCTTGAATCGCTCATCTATCTCAGACCCACCTTTTCAAACACTGCATGGACGATTAGAAAGGAAGCTGGCATGCATGTACTTAAAAAGTTTGATGTTAGCACATGATGAGATGCTGTGTGATGTGTTTGCAGGATTATGAATGATACAGAAAGTGCTTAAAGAGAAAGAGAAGAGGCTGTTATTCATACTTGACCTTTTAGCAGATGATACACCAGCGGTTACTGCAGGTTTTGCAAAAAAATATCCAATCCAATTAAGACTGTAAAGCCTCTGCTCACTGTGATTTATGTGGTTAAAATGTACACTTTGATTTTAAGGCTTTTGTGGCCTATGTATAAATGTTACCTGTTTGTGAGCTTGTGCGTTGGACTGGTGTGCATGTTTTAACTGTAAGTGTGAAGGAAACGAAGAACAACTGCACTTTATTCAAGCTCATCAGGTGAACTCAGGTGAAGTCTTTGATCCTGTAAATCCACCGTGAGTCATGAAGGGAGGATGCAGATGAAGGAGAGGCAGTAAAAGGGATTTCTAAGCATTGAGTCAACAACTCAGATATTGATTGTGAGCAGCTCAATATAAGTCAGCTGAAACTAATATTTAGTGGATGTGGAGAGTGTGTTTGACAGCTTTTATGGGCATTTGCACATGGTGAATTAGTATATATCGTGGGATTTTAAAAATTCATACAATTCTGGTAAAAATGAGATGTTATTGATGGCTGTTTTGATACCACAGCAACAAAAGTACAAGTTTAAGGCTGCCAATATTGGCCAATTTAGTTTTGAATGCAGGAAAAAAATGAACTTTGTCTAAATTGCACCAATATAGTGGCAATTTTTAAGTACCAAAATGTTGCTAACGCATTCGTTCAGTTTAGGCAATGCACTCCCTTTCTTGGTAAAAACATTTGGTTGAAAATGTGATGGGAGGTTTTCTTTATATTATTACTATCATTATGGTGCTTTCTCACACTATTAATCATTTTAATTACAGCAATTTGTACAGCCTGTTTTTTTGTGTATTATTTTATGGACACGTTGTGATCAGAGCTGCACAGATGCATCAGTTCTACATTGGTGTAGGTTAATATCAGCTGTAATATTAGCTTGTACCATATGTAACAGAAGTTTATCCACTGTGTTCAGTGTGTTCAATTAATTTAATGCAGATTCAGGAAAAAAGTTTTATATTGAGCCGAAGTTGTCATCTGTTGTACAAACTGATTTCTTTTTGTGGTCAAATATGAAAGAATTTCAGCACTGTGGGAGTTTTGTACCAAAGAAGTGATGGAAAAACCATCAGTTCAGTCAGGAATGCTCTCATCAAACATTTAACCATTTTATTACAAAATGGATTTACAGTTTTACTTGATGGAGAAGGCACTAATCTAAAAATGTTACCTGGGTTAGCCAAGCAGCATTCTTTGACTTTACAGGGAGAGCATAGCTAGAAACCCCCCTATGGATGGATACAGAAATGGCAATACAAATTGAATACAATAAAATTCATCCAAAGGTAATTAATCCATAGTTGCATGAATCTGAATATGAGGGTTCAACAAGCTTTATGCTATAAGGGAGGAGGCTGGGGTGGAAGAGATTAAGCTTTGCCAGCAGCGGCAGCAGCTTGGCACATCAGCATTAATGCAAGCGTTAGTAAGGCGTATGTCATATTTAGATACACCGCTGATTTGAAAGAAAGAGCTGTGATTGGCTGAGGGAGCTGGGAGGCAATAATTAGGTCAGCTGATCACGTCTGGGTGTATGACTACTGTGTCCTGCATGAACCAACAGCAAGCTTTATTACTGGTATCTGCAATCGGCTAAACTGCAGCGTAAAACATTAGTATCGTTATCATACACAGTGCATTTCAAATTTCATGACAACAAAAGCAAAAGCAAATAACCAAAACCAGGGATTAACAAACTGACTGGCACTCTCATAAACACATTTACACCTGGGGAAGTAGGGTACCAGTAACTCAGAGAAATGTATCTCAACAGTGTGTCAAGGACACAGAGGCATCATCATCATCAGCAGCAGCAGCAGTTTTTTAAGGACCCCTGGGATACCCAAGGACATCCAGAGCACAATCTGGGTTGTGTCAATACTCCTTCCTGCAAGATCGTGCCCTCAGGTGGACTTACTCGCCATAATACTCCTTTCTTTAGCCTAAATTTGTTGGCCCAAACATGCCTGAAAGTTCTGCACAGTACTGTATGTTTTCTGTTGATGATGGACAAAGTACACAACTTCATAGTTAAAGTTCTGGTGAAATGTTGCTACAATAACAGGGAAAGTTTATCAGTCAAATTATTTCTAGACTTAGAGTACTGGATGACTTGCTTTCAAGAGACTTAAAGGGGACATATTATGAAAAAAATCACTTTTTCAGGCTTTTCTAACAAAAATATGTGCCCCTGGCCTGTCCACAATCCGTCAAATACCAGAAAAATCCATTCCCTTTCACCCTCTCTTTCTCCATCATTCAGAAAATGTTTGCTAAAACTAGCCATTCTCAGATTTTACCCTCATGATGTCACATGGGGAATAAGTACCCCCAGGTTTGGTTTGGCCCTCCCTGCTCCGAAGAAAGTTCCATGGTCCCTTCCTGATCTTCCTCTAAGCTGCCAGCTGAGATGCTGGATAGCTCAGTGGGTTACTCTGCTGACTTTTGTCTGGGAGATTAATGGTTTGAATTCCAGTCAGGTTCTAAACTTTGGATGAAAGTGTCTGTAACATTGTAACATCAGGAGTGCCACATCCATTTCCTGAGAGGGGTGTGGTCAGGGGTGGCGTCAGACAGCTAATTACCATTTAGAGCCACAGACACAGAGAAGGCTCGTTCTGAGCAGGGCTGAAACAGGGGGCTTTTTAGACAGGCAAAATCTGTTACTGGAGTGTTTTTTCAGCAACAAACTTCACAGGCATGTTTTGGGGACCTCTGAGAACAATGTAAACTTGTCTTAAAAGGGTAAAATATTTCCCCTTTAAGTATTCTTACTGCAAAATCTCTATTTTTGCAAGACGAGTTTAGTCAAGAATACCTGGGTGTACATTTTGCAATGCTTTGTTTACTTAGAGCACTTTTTTTTTTGTTAAACTGACATGCTTCCAGGTTTGCCATTTGAAATTAATAAGAACAACCAAAAATATCAGATGACTGGGGAAAATGTCAGCCAGGCTTTACACAGCGAGAGAATATTCACATTTTATTAAACATTGGATTTACTTTTTCTGGTTCTAATGCCGTAATTTTCTGTCATTGATACGAAGGTAAAAAAAATGATTTCACATTTGATGTGAACCGAGCTGTGTTTCTGACCAAGACCATCTCTTTGGTCAAGCCAAGGTCTGGCTGTTTGATTTGGATCATGGTTTTGGGGAGGTTTCACACCTATCATTTTGGTTCTTACCAAACTGAAAAGTCTGAAAGTCAGAATCAAACAATGTAGGTGGGAAAGCACCCTTAGTTAAACCACAGCAGACCTGTAGGAACATAGTTCTCTTTTGGATCGAATTTGAAAAGAAAAGATAATTCATCAGCTGACTTCTGAGCAAAAGTAGTGAATGACGAGTACTGGGGAGTCAAAGTATCTTATTTGTCTTTCAAATGCGGAGGAGTAAATGTTGTACTTTCTCCCAAAAACAAAACTCATGCACAAATAAATGTACTTATGTCCACCACTGACAATAACAAGCCATCTACAACTGATATATGCATACAAAAGATGAAAAAATGAAAGGGAATGAAAACATAAAATTCATGTTATTGCAAAAAGATTCCTTTGAGATACACTAACAACTTAAATTTCGAGCTTTAATTTTTAAAGTCATTTAATATGAATAAATGTTAGCATCTCTGTGTTCTTCACTGTGCCTGAAAAGTGTCTGTTAATGTCTTTACATCTCAGAGTTACAGTGCAGTCACAACAAAGCCAGCAGCCCTTAAAAACATACACACAGACACACACACGCACGTCCCCCAGGGGTACAGGGATGTCGGCACAGAAGACAGGAGTCTTTGAGGGCCAAACGAAGAAAGCTCAGGGCCAGTAGCTAAAGAGAGGAAGATAGACTAAGGTGGAAAGGGGGAGGTAAATGATAAATATCTTTCAAACATAAGAAAAAAATTTCCCTGACAGAACTTGAAATGCTGAACTTTGTCTTGGTCCGGTAGCGACCAGCCGGCAGGCAGCTGTGGCTCCAACACTTCTCCCTTCTGTATCTCACTGACTCTCTTTCCCTTTCTGATGCTTTCTCCCTCGACCTCCCGTTCAAAGCAAAGTTGGCTCCTTATTTATGTGCAAATTTGCTCTTAGGCCCTACGAGGGTGGCGCGCATGCTGAATCTCTCCTTTCTGGGCTTTAGCAGATTATCCCGCTGCTCCCTTTGGTCCCCGTCGCCCTAAGCCCAGCTGCCCCGACCTTTTGTCATTGAGACTTTCTCTTCTTGCCTTGGTGTCTTTCTTTACCTCTCTCCCCCCATCTCCCTCCCCCTTCCACCATTGCTCTGTACACTTCCCCCCACGCCGCGAGGCCTGAACTCTTCTATCCTGCTCTAGACGCCACAGCCATCACCCTCTCCTCCTCCTGCCCCCCTCCTCCATCTTGTCCCTTGCCTCTCTCCTCCGTCTTCTGCCTCCCTCCTTTACTCCCCCTCTCAAAGGGCCATTATATCGCTCTCTTCTTGGACAAAGGGCCCTGGAGAGACAGAGAGAGAGAGACGAAACATGGCTGGTGCTTTGCTGCTCTCTCGTTCCTAATCGATAAAAGTGGCCCACGTGGAGCTCTGAAGGCTAATCGATACTCTTTTTTTTCCCTTTTTTTCTCCCTATCTTTTTTTTGACCGTCCGTTTTGTTGCTGACTCTGACAAAACGAGACGGCAGGGCAGAATAAGTGGGGGGTAGAGATGGGAGCGGTGGGAGTTTTGAGGGGACACCCCCTGATCATTTCTCTCTGGGGGTTCCAGATTGTTTGGTACGGGTGTTTTTGTTGGCATTTATTTGTGTGTGGAGGGGTAGGGGAGCAACTTCTTGAAATAACAGAGCTGATAAAAAATAGAGAATGAAATCAACAATATGACCTCCTCTGACCCCATCTGTTTCCCTACACCAGCCCCCCCATCCCATCCCACCTGCCCGACACATTTGCCTCTTTTCTCTTTCCGTAGCCTCCCTGCAGGGCGAGGTTGCTGAGCAAACAGAAGGCAAAGAGTTGACTCCTTCTCTGCCTCAGCTCGCCGTATGGGCGCATGGAAGGATTTGGGAAGCTTCAGTCTGCTAAGCCACTTCATTGTATTCTTCTCCATCTTCCCTCTCTCACCTCTCCCCTCTCTCTGTTTTTTTCTCGGTTCTCACACTGTCTCCGTCTGGGCTCTGTCTACTCCACATTAATATAAAAGCAGTGTCATCACTCAAAGGCTTCACATCTGTTTGACATGGAAAGAACTTGATATTTACAGTTTTACCGGCCTTTCAGTGAAGAAGGACGAAAAATGAAGACAGCATTTATTCCTTAACTAAATCATGCTAGGAGATTCACTAGTTTTGCTATTTTTGCCCACAACTTAGTCTTTATCATCCCTTAACACCATCAACTTCCATGAACCTAGTTTAATGTTAGAGCTATAAACCTGAGGCATCCACTTTTGCTCTGCTCTGTTAAAAAACAATGCACCAGGTTTACTTCAAATAGATCCTTTTTCCAGCAAGAATCAAGCTGTACAGATCAGATGATCTTGACAGGAAGTCCGATATTTGACAAAACAGCATAGGTTTTAAATTACATGAACATGGACAGATCTGATTTATATTTCCCATCCCTTTATTGTTTTTTGTTTTCTTTCAATTGTCCTCCATGTATCCCACACAAGCCCCAAAATTTCAGAACTTGCTGCCTCTGGATGGTACAATGACAAGCTTTTATTCTATACGTATTATTATTACCATAGTCAGCATTTTTAGCATGTTTTACACAAGGTTTTATCAAACTTCCCTTTTCTCAAATGATTTGCTCTTAAATGTTTTATCATATTTAGTTTATATTTTTTGATTTTATCAATTTATGTTTTTACTTTCTGTTTTTCTGTTCTTTGTAACACACATTTTGGGCTGCATGCTTTTATGTATGAAAAGTGCATTACAGATAAAGTTTGGTTGAGTTGAGTCATACATGATTATTGTTTGATCTTGCTGTTCTCCTCTCCTTGTTGTCTCACAGATCCAGCTACTTTGGGTTGAGCGCCCTCCGCACTATGCTTTAGAAACAGTCCCAACAGAGGATTGACACAACCCTAGTTGTGCTCTGGATGTCTTTGCAAACTACCAGGGGCATGGAAAAGTAATCTGTTGAAAAAATATCAAAGTCCACATCTTGAGGGCACAGTGAGGGGTGGAGGTGTTGAGTGATCACAGCCTCTGGTACTGTCCATTCAGGTGGCCCACAGGTTGTGCTGTGGATGTCCCAAGGGTCCAAAAACCACTGGCAATAACTGACCTTTTCACCTCTACATATGTAAACAGTGTACACATGACAGTAAAACAACACCTTTGCCCAAAAATACTGAATTGAAAAACAGAACCAATGCAATATGTTTTTGTTTGAGTTTATATCCTGTGTAATTTTAGTTTCTCTTTGATCCTGACTTTCTAAATTATTAAGCAACACTGACACACTTGATCACACAGAAAACTATAAGATACATAGCATGATGATGACAGACCTGCTAGATGAATAGCCTTAATCCATCATGAATCAGTTTAATCCATGATAGGTTCCTCATTGCAGCCCCTCTGGTGGTCTAAACTATCTAAGAATTAACATAACAAGCTTTATGAAGCAAAATTAGAATTATTATTATTTTTTTTTTAACCTCCTTCTCTTGTACTAAAATAACAGGTGACTCAGAGACAATCAGTGTGCACCTGTCTATAATCATTTCAATGATGATGGCACAATTGCAACATATAGCACTCAGAATATCCTTAGATAATTGTTTTCATTGATTCATATGGATAACTATTGAGAGGGTCACTTGTTCCAGCCTGTGCTGTGTCATTTATGAGCATACATTAGTCAGCATCTAGTGTTTATTAACACAGGGTGAAGTGAGAAAAAAATCTGCTGGTCAGGACATAGTGACTAGAAGACATCATCCTTTCTCTCTTCAACTCTCTGTGACACTGACATGTACATTTTAATGAGATGATAAAGGGACTTATCACTCTCAGCGCCACTTCAGTCCAAGCATCGAGTTTAAGATATGTTGTTAATGCAAAGGCACATGTGTGCACGCGACCAGCAGGATCTTGGTCAGATGAGAGCTTATCAACCAGCCAACCTACTGGAAGGTATCAGCTCTAGATTTTGATAACTTTTTTGTTGTTCAAAGCGAAACATTGGAAAAATCTGTGAAAAGCAGCGCTTCTTAGACTCAATAAAGAGTGTGTTTGAGGTGCTCTTTGTCATGGGATTCATGTAGTCATAGAGTTAAAGAGGAAAAAACTCCAAGGCGATGTCTTTCACAGCTTGGTCAAGAAGACCCTAAAAGTCAAACCCTCTCTGATAATGGCTTGATGCTGAGACATGTCAAATTGTTTTTAAGATCTTCTAGACCAAGCTGTGAAAATTAAGGTGTGCTGACCATTAAAGAGACCGCCTTGGAGATTATTTTTCTTGTATTCTATAGGTCACATTTTTAATTAATTTATATTCAGTGTTTTAAATTTGGGCACAGCTGTCAGTAGGTTGTGCCAAGTGTGCACAGGCAGCCTGACCTGTGGCTCCTTCTCCTCATTTCATTGTCCACTCTCTAATCCATATCTATCCACTTTTACCTCTGTAATAATGGCATAAATGGCCAAAATATTGAAATGAATAAATAAAAAATAAACAATTTCTCCAAATTCAACTGGTGAAATAGATTAAACTGTGGGAACATGTCTTAACCTTTACTCTCTACAACTCAAATTCTTGCACAACATTGTACAAGGGCATTGCTCCTATCTCCTCATCACCTCACACACCTGTCTAACTGGAAATTTAACAGCTTCCCCCTTCCTTTTTATCCTCCCAGTACCAGCAGAGAGAAACAATTACGCTCAACTCTGCCGCTGAAATGACAATGCGACATCCTCTTCACTTTACACCACCTGACTGTTAACCGTATGTGGTAATTACCTTTCTGCAGCATCTTCACAGTCACTTTATTAGTCTCCTAACAAGGCTTTTTAAAAAATAAATAGCAGGCAATGAAATGGCAATTAACCTTGCAAATAGGTATAAATGAGTGTCCAGGAGAGAGGAGTATTGACGGGGAGTGTCAGAGCGGTGGAGGGGGAGAAAAGGGAAGAGATAAAGAGGGATAAATAAGGGATAAAAAAGGGGGGAATGGAGAAGTTGAAACATACAGGGGATGCTGGGAGAAGATGCAGCCCATAGGCGAACTGCTCCCACGGGCCATTGTTTGTTGTGTCTGCGCTGGACCATTGTTTCGGTCCCTATTAACCTCTTGGCCCTCAGTGCGAGAGCGGGAAAGGATGGGCGGATTCAAAATGACAGACATGGCCCAGTGACACGGGAGGTGAGGAGTGGTTTTAACAGGGGCTTAGGGGCAGTTGGGACCCTCGCTGTCTGGCTAAAAAAAGAAAGAGGGGGGCTGTAGGCGGTGTTTATTTGAGAGATGGAGAGAGTGTGTCTGTCTGTGTGTGTTTGGATGGGATGGGGCTATGTCTACATGGCCAGAAGGGGGAGGAGTTGGCCAGACCAAGCCTGGAAATGTGATCTCTGATTTCTGTGGACTTCAGGGAGACGGGACGCTTCTCCTCAAGTTTAGGATGTGTCCTCATACAGTTTATACCTAGCATGAAACTTTGTACCAGGATTTACGCAAAAGTGGGACTGGAAAATTGTGCAGTTGCTTCATTTTGAGCATCAACTTTTGTTAACTCTATTCTGTAATTTCACAGAACCACTGATATTCCTTCAACTTGGGAAATCAGTTTATGGCACATCTATCACTTTGATTTCCACTTTCATATAGTAGACCTTTAAAGCTCAGGTCCCCTCATATCAATGTTTGCCTTTTAATAAAGGGTAACATTATTCTCAATGTTAAGCAAGGCTTTAAGTTTCAAATTTGACAGCAGAGATTCACAGTGATTTGATTAAAGCAGGAGGATTGTTTTTTTCCCCATGAGAAAACAGCACATATACATGTACAAGACAAGATGAGGAAAGAAGCAAGATTTAATGCTTTGTCCACAAGGGGCGTTAAATCCAATAGACTACTGGTTCCCAGCCTTGCCTCTGGGACCCCTTTGGGATGGCGTGAGGGTATGTCTGCTCTAAAGCCATGCATACACCGTGCGAATTTCATCCGATTCAGACAAACTTTTAGAGGCACGACTCACTCGGAGGTCCAGCTGACTTTCAGTTGGATCATGGGTCATTTGTCGTGCAGTGTAAAGGGGGGCACAACAGCTGACCACAACCCGACTACCACTCAACCAGCCGCTCCCGATTGGTTGGACTGATTTCTGACATGTTTGATATTTTGGTCATATGACTTCATACTCCCACAGCGGGAGCAGAACCATGAGCAAAGAATCTTTAACTTTGGATAATTTTACTTTTGTAAACTATCAGTGTCCTAAATCACCATGACATCAGCAGGAATTACTTTCTAATGTGCACCCCCCCCATAATGGAAGTAAACAAGTAGTATAATATGCCTACCCCAGCTGACACAGATGGCAAATCTGTATAGAAAGATATGTATAGAGAAAGATAGCAAGAGAGAGTAAGGATATGACTAGATATGACTTCAACCTTAGTGTGTCAGACTTTTTCAAAGGGAACTCCACAGATTTCTGGCACAGTCTGTCCGGTGAGCATTCAAGTCGTGCATGTCCATCTGACTATGCTATGTGAGCACATAAATCGTGCACAATGCTCATGCGTGGAAAAGATTCAGTCACATATATATGAGCTGACTTTCCACCATGACTGGATTGAAATCACACAGTGTATGCCTTGCTTCTTGTTTTGCAGGCACCTCATAAGGCGTATTCACTAAACAGATTGCATGCAACATTTTTTGTTTTCATTAATAAATTTCTCATAATGAGGGAAAAATGTATTTTAAATCTGACTTGCGCGTTCACGTCTGAAGCGGTCGCAGGATGCAGCACAAATGCACATTCTGGGCTCACTTCCAGCATGAAGGTGGAAGTGCACTTTTAAGAACATATCTCCCTCTTTATGAGAAATGTATGAATGGTTTTCTGTTAAGTAAATATGCCATAAGGCACTGTTTTTATTGAGCAGAGTCCTCAGTTTAAAACAAGAAGTAAACAGCAAAAGCTGGACAGCAGTGCTAGTCCAAACTCCTCATATTGTGTTATTGTTTTGGTTGAGAGCCCCCTGGCTGTGGAACTTTACATACTGTGCATTTAAACATCTATCCATCCATTTTCTATACTGCTTATCCCGCTGGGGGTCCCGGACAACCAGGCACGCTCACACCTAGTGTGGGGGGATGCTCATTGGAAAAAGAAAATCTAGAATAGATAGTGGTATGCAGCGCCTGTATTACCATACACCCTTATGTCAAATAAGATGTGTCTTTGTCTTGTAAAATAAAAAAAAAAAAAAAAAAAAAAAAAAAAAAAAATTTTACCCAAATAGATGTACAAATTTTGGTGCGGGATTCATGACATCCAAAGCTTTGGTTTTGCTTAAAATTCTGAATTTTAATGATATATCCCCTTCAACACAGAGCTTCAAACAGCCTAAAACACTAAATGACAATGTTGTAGAGGAAAAATGTGGTAAAGTGTGCATATTTTACAGTGTAGTGATGACACTACCAAAACAGATGGAATGATTTCTGTGATCAAGACTCATCCGTATTATGAAAAGTAAGTGTCCTGTATTAATATAGCCCATAGTTGAACCAGGATGAATGAAAAGTCGCTAGAAAAGTATGTGAACCCTTTGAGATTTCTTGAATTTCTGCATAAATTGGTCATCAGATGTGCTCCGATTTTCATCTAATTCACAACAATAGACAAACACAGTCTGCCTAAACTAATACTGCACAAATAAATGATATGTTTTCATGTTTTTATTGAACAAAACATGTAAACATTCACAGGGCAGGGTGGAAAAAGTACGTGAACCCCTAGGCTAATGACTGGTTGACCCTCCTTTGGCAGCAATAACCTCAACCAAACATTTCCTGTAGTTGCAGATCAGACCTGCAAAACGGTCAGGAGGAATTTTGGACCATTTTTCTTTACAAAACTGTTTCAGTTCAGCAATATTATTCGGATGTCTGGTGTGCATCGCTCTCTTGAGGTCATGCCACAGCATCTAAATTGAGTTGAGGTCAGGACTCTGACTGGGCCACTCCAGAAGGCATATTTTCTTCTGTTGAAGCCATTTTGTTTTTTGTTTCTGTTTTGTTTTACTTCTATGCTTTGGGTCGTTGTCCGGTTGCATCACCCATCCTCTGTTGAGCTTCAGTTGGTGGACAGATGGTCTTAAGTTTTCCTGTAAAATGTCTCGATAAAATTGGGAATTTATTTTTCCGTCAATGACGGCAATCCGTCCAGGCCCTGAGGCAGCAAAGCAGCCCCAAACCATGATGGCCACTCCACCATATTTCACAGCTGGGATGAGGTTTTGATGTTGGTGTGCTGTGCCTTTTTTTCTCCACATAGCATTGTGTGTTCCTTCCAAACAACTCAATTTTGGTTTCATCTATGGACAGAATATTTTGCCAGTAGTGCTGTGGAACATCCAGGTGCTCTTTTGTAAACTTCAAATGTGCAGCAATGTTTTTTTTGGACAGCAGTGGCTTCCTCTGTGGTGTCCTCCCATGAACTCATTCTTGTTTAATGTTTTACTCATTGTAGATTTGTCAACACAAATGTTAGCATGTGCCATAGATTTCTGTAAGTCTTTAGATGACACTCTAGGATTTTTCTTCACCTCATTGAGCATTCTGCGCTGTGTTCTTGCAGTCATCTTTACAGGACGACCACACCTAGGGTGAGTAGCAACAGTGCTGAACCTTCTCCATTTGTAGACAGTCTGTCTTACCGTGGACACATGAACATCAAGGCTTTTAGAGATACTTTTGTAACCCTTTCCAGCTTCATGCAAGTCAACAATTCTTGATTGTGCCAGGCATTGTTCACATCAGGCAATGCTTCTTGAGAACAGCAAATTCAAAACTGGTGTGTGTTTTTTATAGGGCAGGACAACTTTAACCAACACATCCAATCTCATCACATTGATTGGACTCCAGTATGGCTGACTCCTGGCTCCAATTAGCTCTTGAAGAAGTCATTAGCCTAGGGGTTTACATACTTTTTCCACCCTGCCCTGTGAATGTTTACATGTTTTGTTCAATAAAAACATAAAAACATGCCATTTTTGTGCAGTATTAGTTGAAGCAGACTGTGTTTGTCTATTGTTGAGAATTAGATGAAGATTGGAGCACATTTGTTGACCAATTTATGCAGAAATCCAAGAAATCTCAAAGTGTTCACATACTTTTTCTAGTGACTGTATATAGTTATGTTTTTTAGTATATGGTGGATATTTCTGTTAACAGGTGAACAGATTAAGCTTGAATCACTCTAATTTTAACTGCAGAAATGTATAATTTTAATCAGAGATGTTAAGTGGAATAGATGCATCACATTATTTACTTGTGTTAATTGTAACTGGGTTTCTATTTCAGACTGAATTTGTGACTTTCGTTTGAATCTAAAACAAAGACTGGTTGCTGCTGCTTTTATGTCTTTGCTGGACTATAGTGATTTATGCATACTACATATGTAAGCTTACACGCCCTAGTAGACACTGGTATCATTGAGCTCTGAGGTTCATTACTATCTTTAAAGCCCTCACTCGTCATTGTTTAATGGGTTGGATGGTGTTCTTTGTCTTTACGTAGACTAAAACTGGCCTTTTTCTTATGTACAGGCTCTCAGTCTGCTGCCTGCAAGTTCTCAATCTGCAACCTGCGTATCCTCTGACCTACAGAGGATACTTCAGTTAAGCACAGGAACATATAATCTTCAATTCCAGGATCTTTTCTTGCTGTTTGTCCCAAGGTCCGAACAGAACTTGGAAAAAAGTTTAATTAAAAAATTAACAATTGAATTAGATCATTTGTTCAGTTATACGATGCTAAATTAGTTTCTTAGCATCTTCCCTCATTGCTTAATGGCAGCTGACAGCATATTAATATGATGTGATGAAAGATGATTGAAATCTTCAAATTTCGATTAATCACCCCTGATACCTAGTATCTTGTGTAGAAAAACTGAAAACACACATCTTAACAAAGAGACGTAGCTATGTTTGATTCAGTGCCATGCATGAAGAAGTCACCAGGAAAAGCCTTTGTCGCTTTACATTGGGACACACCATTTCCTGCATACAAAGGACTCAATCTGTGCCTCGTCTTTCGAGTCCAAGTATCCCAGGATTTCTAAAACAGACGCGCTAACCCCTGAGAGCCTTACCTGTGCTCTAGTCAGGAGTGAAACGACAACTCTTTACCACACATTGAGACCTGGTGGGAGGAGGAGGCTGGAGGAAGGTAGCCCAGAGAGGATGAACCGTGGGATTTAGAGTCCTGTGGGTCGGGCAGAACGCCAGAGATTCTCGCTGAAAGTCCTGTGGATCAGATGAAGCTGTCAAGCAGGGCAACGAGATGAGAGAGCCATGGGGAGAGGGAGCTTGGAGATGGAGGCCAGGCAGGGAAGCTCAGCGGATAGCAGAGACAGAGAGCTTAGGCTGAGGATCAGGGCTGTTTTACAGGAAACTGTCAAAGGTAGAGAGAGAAAAGGAGCTGAGATAGTGTGTGAGAAGAGAATCAATGAGGTGGAGAAATGGAAAGTGTAACACAAAATAATTCCCACAAAGATCAGATTAAGAAACTAGGTTAAACTAAATTTGTGTTAGATTGGAAAATGAACAGTGCAGTTTATTGGTAGAGTAGTAAACTGTGTGAAAAGAGGTTAAGTTACACAAAATCAACCGCCAGCTAAGAAGACATAAAGGGTCAGGCAGTGAGACTCTCCGAGCAGACTCGACAAGACATATGAACAGCAGTGTTTAACATGTCGTTGTGTGTCTGGACTTCACTCGTCTGGGGAGCCTGGGAAAGTTGTGTTAAATTACGCAGAAGGAGAGAGCGGGACCCTGTCAGGACATGGCGTGGCGTTGTGCAGAGTGCAGTGGATGGACGTGGCACTGGTTCGTGCCCCCCGGAGTGCCCTGTCAGGCCTCATGACCGCATTGTGCAACCACACGCAGACGCTCACACATACACACATCACAATGGAAGAGGAGAGATTAAAGGGCACGCTACAGAGAGAAGCATGGACTCTGGCTGCTTCCCTTTTAACCTCTGGAATTTTACAGGCTTTCTCTATCATCACTTTTTTCTGGTATTCACTACGGTCTTTCCTCAGTGTGAGTCTGAAAAACTTGAACTATATATTAATTTACCTCCCCCTACTTCCACTGTATAAAGTGAAGGCCGATTCCCCTGCAGAGGATGCTGACGAATTGAACTTATGACGTATTTTTCGTCAAGACTTGTGCACAAAGGGACTGGTGGAACTGCAGAAAATGTAATTACTGATAAATCATCAATGATCCCTCAGATCAGTTCCAACAAAAGCAAAACAGATGCTCCAGCTGATTTGAAGCAGAAACTCACAGTTATGAAAGGTGCAATGACTGTACAGTTAGTTGTAGTTACATTTACATGGCATTGCTTTTCCTCCTTTACTGCTAATCCAGGTCTGATGTCTATCTTTTTGACTAACGTCCCATATGTTAACATGAAGGAAGAGAGTTTGTGAACTAAAATGCAACCATTCAGCAGAGGAAGCCTTTATATTCACGAAGAGGGTGGAAAGCACAGATTAAACTTTGGTTAAATTTCAATGCTAATAATATGGAGTTGGTCCCCTTTTGCAGCTAGTCTTCTTGGACAACTTTCCACAAGATTTTGAAGTGTTTCTGTGAGAATTTATGCCCATTCATTCTGTAGAGCATTTATGAGGTCAAGCACTGATGTTGGATGAGAAGATCTGGCTCACAATCTCCATTTCAGTTGATCCCAATGGTGCTCAGTGGGGTTTACATCAGAGCTCTCTGTGGGCAAGTCAAGTTCTTCCACACCAAACTCATCAAACCATGTCTTGTCCACTGGGGAAGAGTCATGTTGGAATAGAAAAGAGCCTTCCCCAAGCTGTTGCCTCAAAGTTGGACACATATCATTGTCCAAAATGTCTTGGTATGCTGAAGTGTTAAGATTGCCCTTCACTGGAGATAAGGGGACCCAAACCTTGAAAAACAGCCCCATACCATTATCTCTCCTGAAACAAAAACCACAGTTGGCACAATGCAGTGAGGCAGGTAATGCTCAAAACCAGACTTACCCATCTGACTGCCAAACAGAGAAGTGTGTTACACAGTCAAGTGTTACAGTGTGCTGTACACCACTTTTTCTGATGCTTGGCATTAGATTTGTTGATGTGAGGCTTGCATGCAGCTGCCTGGTTATGGAAACCCACTCCATGAAGCTCCTGTTGCGCATGTTTTGTGCTTATATTGATACCAGTGGAAGTTCAGAGCTCTTCAGTTATGGAATCAGTAGAACATTGGAGACTTATGCGCACTTTGCAGTCATTGATCCCAAGCCGCGATTTTTATTTGATGTTCTGCTTTGTGGCTGAGTTACTGTTGTTCCTAGACACTTCCACTTCCTTCAGATATCACTAAGAGTTGACTGAGGAATATCCAACAGAGCTGAAATATAATGAACCATCTTATTGCAAAGGTGGCCCCCATCACAATACCAGGCTTGAAGTCACTGAGCTCTTTAGAGCGACCCATTTAGTATCACATATGTTTGCAAATGGAGACTGCATGGCTAGGTGCTTGATTTCATACACCTGTGGCAAATAGTCTGATTGAAACACTTGAACTCAATAATAAAGAAGTGTGGCCAAATAGTTCTATAGTAAATGTGAACAAGGATACTCATGTAATTTTTTGTAACCCAGCTAAAAACACCAGCCAACTGGTTAACATATTCATCAGGTAGCTGAATTGTGCACAACTGAATGTTATGGTGTTTTTGATCCCTTGGGCAATAAAATCAACTCTACAACATGCAAACCAAAAAGTATTGTTTTTTTTTCTTTTTTTAACACACATATATATATATATATATATATATATATATATATATATATATGTATATATGATAATATCTCACAGCGTCCGAATTGGGATCTTAAGGCCCACACTGAAACTCAGTTTATTGATCAGTAAAACATTTATCATACAGCCTGACAAACTGTCACACTACGCAAATATTTACATGCATTCATAGTGTCAACTGTCTTCACCTGAAAGCAGGTGATTTCTTCCAGTTTACTTTTGCCCTAAAGCTGTATGATTTCTTAGTTCTCCTGTCATCTCACGATTTCATACCTCTAGCTACTCAGGGCTGTGTTTCATGTGCGCCCAGCAGATCCAGTGGGCAAGGGTGCACATTATTTTATGTGGAATTTGCAGGTAAAACTTTACATCAGCTTCTTCCATTAAAACCAAGTTGATTGAATTGTTTAAGCACTGTCATGCTTTCAGGATAGATGGTTTCCCTTTTATTTTGTTCCTCATATTTCATTGCATGTTTGTTTCCTTTTTTTAATTTTGGTAATGATCGCATTTTTAAATTCCTCATACTCACTCCTTTGTCTTTCTCGTGTCTGTAAGTACCTGATGCATCTCAGTCGTATATCTTTGTATCCCCTTCTCAGTATTGCCTACCAGCTGCTTCCCTCCTGAGTCAGTTCATTTTTATCCTCTTGTGTCAGTTGTTCCAGCTTTTTCACCTTTTGTTAGATCCGACCTTTCTCTGAATATTGTATAATCTTTTGCCTGTCGCTCTGGATATCTGTGTTATGATTCCTTTGTCCTTTATTTCCTCATTCAAACAGACTTTGAATCTGCCGGCTGTTTTACATAAGTCAGGCTGTTTTGGTTCTCATTTATTGGTTTAGTGTGATTGGGATTGCTTTAAATACCTGAACTGCATGAACTGCTTTGGTTCATAATCCATCTATGGTATTAAGTATGTGCAGTAGGATGCAGCTGATTGCTGCTGCTCCATATGGTAAAAGTAGTAACTTAAATGCATTGTTAAATTCAGTATGTGACTAGGGCTACCTACAACGTGCATAAAAGTCACTTAAAGTTCATTAAAACTGAATTAGAAGTATAAATGAATGCGCTCTAAGAAATGCCTTTTTTTAGATAATGGACTCCACAGACGGTGTTATGACACTGTACAGAGACAGGTTGTATGTACATGTCCTTGTTCCTTTTTCTGTTGTTATCTTCGGCCTCTCTCCTCTGCCAACCCTCTTTTGTGTGCTTCAAGGTGCAACAGAATGCTATTCAACCCTCGGTGTGACGCTCTATTGTGCTGTATGGAGCAAAAATCCTTGATGATAAAAGTTTGTGGCTTGCTGACAGCCAAAGTTCAGAGCTTTAGGCTGTGGTTGTAACATATGGTAAAGGTGAATGTCTTCATCATGTTTATCTGCAGTAGAAAGATGAGAAACAGCAGTGAAGTGGAGCCAACTACATTTTGGCATTCAGCATATTCCACGACACTTCAGGGGTTACAAATCGGATTAATAAACGCTTAATTACTTTAAAAGGAAATTCCTCTGGCTTTAATCGAATATTAATCACTGCTTATCGTTGTCTTTTAGTCACACTTAATTACCGTGCTTTTCCGCTTTATGCCTCCTTTTTCTGGGGTGTGCGTGGATAAAATAGTTTGGGTTCTGCGTGGCTGACTCACTGCCTTTATTTCTAATACACTTGATTATCTGCTATATCCATCTGTTGTTTTCTCCATCAAAACCTGTTTTCCTGATGGATTGGTAAGACCTTGGATAAAAATTCCATGCAACTCTAAAGCATTTTTAAAAGTCTTGAATGAGTGAACACACTGGATGCTGAATGGGGGATAGAAAAAAGATACTGCTTTTCTGTTGTGACCTCCAGGTTTCACATGCCATCAGAGTATGCTTCAAAGAAGATAAATGTAACCTAACGACAGGTCAATTTGAATGGTTATCATTTCTAGTTAATGTAGATTTACAAGGTAAATTTCCACTCTCACTCTGACTCCCACTTCCCATCCATTTACCTGTGGCTATTGGAGGAGATGGACGTTTTAGCTAACCTTTCACATATGAAGCTCAGGCATTTGTCCCCAGGGCACCGACTGACCACACGAAACGAAGCTTCGCCCTGTCCAACCCGAATATCCCCTGACATGTCGCTCCGGCGCCCACAGAGTATAATTCAACCTGATTGGCTGGCTCTGCTGGAAGGCATGATTCTGGCCTGTCCAGCGCCGTGCATCACTGTGGCCCAGGGGCATCGTGGGAAGGGGGGAGGAGCATTTTATCCTGGTCCAGTTAACACCGGTGACTTCAGATAAAGTTGAAACCTATTGGTTGAAAAATCCATCTGATTTCTGAGTCAAAAACCCAACATACCATCATAGACATCATCCATGGTGGGGTTTTTCTCTTTCATTGCCATGCTGTCTCTGACACTTTTAGACAGTTAACACTTCACATGCTCACATTCACATGTGTGCATACGGTGTGCGCTCTAGCATGTGCTTCTCTTTTGTTTCTCTATTGTGACACAAAGTGCTACAGGCCAAACTGGGGAGTGCGAGGGATGCTTAGCCCGATTCTGTCTCTCTCAATGCCCTCGGATGCCCTGCGGGCTGGAGAAGATGGCCTGGGAGGCTTTGCCATGTGCCCTGCTTCCATCATATATGACCGGTCCAACACCTACAGCAATGCAACACCGCAAGACGCTGTCTTCTATTGTTGAAATTGATAATAAAACAAATAGAACTTTGTTGTTTGAGCTCTAGTGGGCATTTTTCCTGCACAGTGAATGAATTTCCAGTGAACCAGGAATCCTGTTATTTCACTGATGCTCATATTATTGCGTTTTGCTCCACAGTATTACTCTTTAAAATTGGGTTGCTTGCAAAAAACATTCTAAAACACTTGTTTTGTATAAGGAAATCCATCCAGGTAATATCCCTCAGAGTAAAGAATTAGGTATTTTTGTTTCTTATTTTGTAACATCATAAAACCTCTCCTGTCTGTAATATAAGTAATAAAAGACGTCCTAGAGCGCTGCAGGAAAGTGATTAATGTGTTGCAATTCCTACACCACATCCTGACATGATGCATCCTCTGGTAGATATTGCCGTCTGGTTCTCCTTCTTTCCTGCAGAGAACACGAGCACCAATCTCCACTAAATTACACCATCTACAACTGAACTACACACCCTCCCTCTCTTCTTTTACCATATCATCTTCACGTCGGGGGGAGAGGGTGCTAGTTATGGTGGTGAGCACAGAGATATAGAGCGCAGCCGATTATCCCCTAATTAACGCTGATACCTCCCCCATGGACAATGTCCCATCTCATCAGTGGGCCGCCGCGTCTTAATGTTAGGTGCTAACTGCCTCCCTCGCATATGTCAGTCCTCGTTAAGGGACTACGCCGTGCAGTAATGTCCTCCCGTTTAATGGCTTGTAAAAAGATGGTTAACACTCACTATTTGGCTTCCCTCTCCTTTTTTTCTCCCATTCCTCGCCTCAGAAGCTGTACATGACAGATACTGTATGATTGAGCACTCTTTGGGGGAAGTTAATTGCAGGCAGAGAATACCTTGGTGTTTGAAGTGAGGTGGTTGGGAGAAGGTAAATGGTTGCCCTTGGCTGTGTGTTATACTGTGAAAGCAGCCATGGTCACAGTTTGGTTATGGGTGACTCGTCAGGGCGAGTGTTGTCTGACCTGCCACAGGCAAAATAGATATATGAGGGTAAAAATTATGAATTGTTCTTAGCTTAATTAGACATCAAACAAGGCTTGCTTGTTATTGAATTAGTTTACGTACACTAGAGGTGGAAATGGAAGGATAAATCACATTAAAATCTTTATTTTCAGATTCTTCATATAGAGTGCTTATTAAAAGTATTCACCCCTTGGATGTTTTACCCTGCTATTGGTTCTATAAATCAAATAGGGTCAGTATATTTTTTTCTTTTTTTGACCCAAACAAAACCTCAATGTCAAATGTCAATTAAATAAAATATATATATTGTAAAATAAGTGACTGGAAACCCCCCCCCCCCCAATGTGACTGACCTTATTTAACTGAGGTTCAGCCAAATGGTGCACAATTTCACAATTAGTGTAATGGGATCACCTGAGTGCAGTGAATGTGTCTCAAGTGATGCAGACACCTGCCTCTGGAAGGTCCAGTCACTGGTTAATCAGTTTTCCTGGCTACCATCTCACTATGAAGACAAAATAACACCCCAAAAACACAGAGAACAGGTTATTGAAATGTTTAGGCCAGGGGATGGATGAAATTTTTTTCCAGGCCACTGAACATCCCTGGAATTCAGTGTAATCCATCATCAAGACATGGAAGGAATATTGCACATGTACAAATCTGCCTAGATCAGGCCGTCCTCATGAGCTGAGTGACCCTGAAAGAAGGAGACTAATGACAGAGGCCACCAAGACACCTACAACTACTCTGAAGGAGTTACGAGCTTTAGCAGCTGAGATGTGATAGACTCTGCATACAACAACTGTTGCCCAGGTTTTTCACCAGTCAAAGCTTTGTGGGAGAGTGGCAAAGAGAAAACTACAGTTGAAGAAGACTCAGATTCACCCTTGACTAGAGTTCATGAAAAGGCATTTGGGAGACTCCATGGTCAAGTGGAAGAAAGGTCTTTGGTCTGATGAGATCAAACTTGTGCTTTTTGGCCATCATTGTTTACCTGACACCAAATGCTGTAAACACACCATCTCCACTGTGAAGCAGGGTGTTGGCAGCATCATGCTGTGGGCATGCTTTTTGGCAGCTGGCCTTGGGAGGCTTGTAAAAGTAGAGAGTAAAATGAATGTGACAAAAAATAGGAACCTCTTGGAGGACAATCTTATCCAGTCTGCAAGAGAACTATGGCTTATGAGAAGATTTATTTTCAACAAGACAATGACCTGAAGTATACAGAGAAAGCTACACAGAAATGGTTCAAAGAAGACAAGGTGAATGTTCTGGAGTGGCCAAGTCAAAGCTCAGACCTGAATCCAATGGAGAATTTGTGGCTGGACTTGTAAAGGGTTGTTTATGTTTAAAGAAAGAATGGAGTAAATTTGCAGTGTCCGGATGTGTAAGCCTGATTGAGACCTATCCACACAGACTCAGAGCTGTAACTGTAGCCAATGGTAGATCTATTAAATACTGACTTGAAGGGGGTGAATGTTTATGTGATCACTTATTTTACCTTACATACTTTGATTTAATTGGCAGTACTTCAGAAATATGTTTTTACTTTGACATTAAAGGGTTGGGTTGTTTTGTAAAAAAAAAAAAAAAAATCAAAATTATATTGAGCACAACTGATTTATAAAATCAATAAAAGGGTGAAACATCCACGGGGGTGGATACTTTTTATAAGCACCTTAAATTTTTTCAGGATTTGAAGTTTTCTGGTTTCTGTTTGTTATACATTTGTAGTGCAATGTATTAACCAATCAGGTATCAGCAGCTCAAGATCAAGCTCAACGGCATTTCTTTTGTCCAGACCTTTTCCACACCTGGTAATATGCCTGGAGATGTCCAGAGGTTTTCAGGTGCTTGGGACATCCACAGCACCACCAGGGCATCCACAGCACCACCAGGGCCTCATGGTAACCCCACTACCTGGCCAGACCATACCCTAGGCTGTGCTTACTTGCTACAGCCACCCCTAGCTCTGCCCTAAAGATGTGACCTTTCTAATTTTTCCTATGCCCCTGGTAATATGCAAGGACATCCAGAGCATGACTAGGGTTTTGTCAGTCCTCCTTCCCACCCGATGGTGCCCTCGGGTGGCTTATTTGCCACATCTATGCCTTACTTCAGCCTCAGTTTTTGGGCCAAATATGCCTCAAAGTTCTGCACATTACCATTTGTATATTGTAACTGTCCAGTTTTTGTACAAGCTGTTAAAAGTGCAAAAAGAGATTGATTTGTTTTCAGTTTGGCTACAAGAATGAAATTTCCATGTTAGAAACTTCATCACGAACTTCGTATTTTAACAATTAAATAAATAAATAGATAGATTAATCTGATGATTTCTGTTCAACTGTAGCATTTATTGACAAGGAAGCAAGCCTTACAAATCTGCTTCTCATCCTAAGAATTAAAGATCAGTATGAATATATAAGCATAAGTTTCAGTGCTACGAATCTGCAAGGAAGTAAAAACTGTCACTTTTAAATTTGTTTTCACAAGACAACAGCAGGAATTTTTACATCAAGAGCAGTTCTTCTTTTCCTGTCTGCATCTCCTCACTTGCCCTGGCTCCATCCCTCCCTCTTTCCCTCTCTCTCTCCATCTATGCATTCGTGTTGTATTATGAAAAAAGCAAACACGATTATTTTTGATTTCCCGTTTGCCTGAGCAGTACATTTGGCCCTCCCCTCTCTCCCCCGACCCTCTTGATTGAGGGCTAATGAAAAAGCTGTCCTGAGCGTCGCTCCCTCCCTGTATCCATTAAGAATAATTAGACGGGAACAATTTTGATGCCTGTAACCTCGGCGAGTGTGGCTAATGGTGTTATAAATTGCTCCTTGTCCTGGGCCCTGCATGCATTGGCGCGCGGTGGTGGGGGCGAGACGCTTAATTCAAAAGCACTCTGTCAACAGCACTGATTTGTGTGGTTAATGAGAGCGTTTAAAACAACAGGCGCAGCTCATGCATCCTAATGCCGATGGCAGGAGCAGGTTCGATAAAGAGGCTTGTCCACCATAATTAGCCGCGACAAACGTTCAGGATTAAGAGACAGGGGGCCGAACATAGTGTGCCCTCTTAAAATGGGCCCTGTATGCTCTCACTCTCACTCTGACTCTCTTTGACTGACTCTCTCTTTATAACCTCTCCATAACAGCGTGACTAAGTGCATTGTTTACATCATCTGTCTCCTTTGGTCAGACACCTTGACCGCTATCTTTCCTCCCATAATCCTTGCTCTTGCTACTGTATAACATTGTTTTCTGAGGCTGTGGAGATATTTGAGTACAAGGATGCTCTCAGGGACATGGCAGGCCAGTGGACGGGGCATTCAGGCTTTATCAACAGAGCTGCGAAAACCGATGAATGAATCTGTGAGCCCATCAATAAACAGCCAACTATTTTGACCATAGCATATCTGTTTGAGGCATTTCCAAGATTTCACTCATTTGAAGTTTATAGCATCAGAAATGTAGGGAACTGCTTGTCTTTGTCAGATATCACCTCACAATAACCAATAAATAAACCGAAAATGTAAAGTTAATTTACTTTTGACCACTTTTGTCATACCACAGGACATCAAATGATATAACCAACCACTTAAAACAGGCAAGTGTCCAATAGGCTCATAAAGATCATCATTCACCAGCCTTCTGTATTCAAATGGACATGTTTAATATCATCATCTCACCATGATTCAGGCTTAATGAGTGAGAAAACCATCAATCAAATCTTATCATAGAAGAAATTTTCATTTCAAGTGTAGAAGATGATCATATTGTTATGTCTATTTCTTATGTGGCACATGCTAAGAAGCAAGAATGATTAAAAAAATGGCATTTAATGGTGATTCATAACCTGACCAATCAGATTTGACTACATAAATCCTCAGAAGTAGGTGTCGGCAAAGCTGACTTTTTATTTATAATATATTTTTGTCATGAGTAAGTGTCAAATAAAAATCATTAGTTGTATAATAAGACATAATGACATAGCTGATAATAGATAATAACAATCTTATTCTGGTTGTGCTTTGATTTTATATTTTGCACATTTTACACAAAGCACTCTATTTCCTGAGTAAGTAAATAGCACTGGTTGCTTTTAGCACCAGTAAGTTTCTTGTCAGAAGTGTTTATGGCAGGTGTCATCAACTACATTCATACAAGGGCCAGTTTTTTCCTTGATGGACGATTTAGGGGCTAGACTTTTAAATAAACGTAACTTTTTTCTTTTTTTTTTGTCATATATTTGCCATTTGTAAAACATCAGAAAAAGAGATTGGTCCATGTACCATAGCCAACCACAAGGGGGCAATTGAGAAATTTTAGCTGAATATTTTTGGGGCTGTTAAGTTTTTCATCACTGAGTTTAATGCTAATGTGCCGTGTCCTGATACATGAAAAAAACATGCCAGAAACAGGGTTTTTGTTTTCATTCTCTGGCAGGAAAACACCTGAATTCGAAAATAACCCTCAATTTTAATCAAGAATGAACGGATAACTTTGTGTTTACTATGCACCTTATTTGCCAGTAAGGACTGACAGGTAGATTTCTGTAAATGGATCAAATATTAAACCAATCTGGACAGTTTTTTCAATCCTAATTGTTTTTTGGAGGGTTTGATAGGTTCAGGGATTTTTTTTAAGGGAGATATAAAAGATACCTGATATACATGATCAGTTTTTTCTTCTGAATATTACTGAATTTGATAATGTTCTAGGGGCCGGATGCATGATGTGGGGGGCCTGATGTGGCCCTCAGGCCCTGGCATATGGCTACAGAGCATTAAGTCGCACACAAGCCGTCCTCTGCAAAGAAGCCAGTCAGGCTGTGGAGCCTGTGGAGAAACAATGGAGCTAAGAAAAGAACAAGAGAGTGACCAACCAAGCGGCATGACCAGAGTGAATATTTGGCAGGCTACTATAGCTGTGTTTCCATCAGGAGGTCTGGTTTGATTCAGTTCGGTTTGGTATGGGTTGGTACGCTAAACCCCAAATAGTTAGCGTTTCCACAGACACCTGTGCTCTCACTTGGGTGGGCGGGGCTGTAAAAGCATGCATGTAAAGTCACAGACAGCACGAGTCAGCTGTTCCAGCTGCAGAGTTATAGAAAGGGTGAGTGACAGAAATCAGTCGGGAATAAGCAGTAAACAGCTTTATTTCAGCTGAAAGTGCTTTAGAAAAATAACTACATCTTAATGATGTTAACCGCTGTCAGTACAGATCCTCAGCTGATGAATACGTGTACAGATTGAGTCGTAACACTGCGTTAATATGTGAATATATTTAGTCTAGAACAGTTTATACGACAAAATATGAAAGTTTAGAGCTGTACTGTGAGAATTCGCCGCATTCAAAATAACGTTAAAGTTCAGCTGGCGTTAAAATCAAACTAGATTAAGTCAGAAATCCGGGGTGCGCTGATCTCGTTTAAAAACAGTCTGCAGCCTGAAGTTTTACGAACCCGTTCAACAACCACAGAGCGATGTTTTCAGTTTATCTGACATAAGACGTAGATTTAAAACTAGTTACTGATGAGAATGAACTGTTCAAAGGCTTCGTATTCACAAAACTTCTGCATTAATTTAGTTTCTCATCCATCGCGGATAGATCAGGCTGATGTGAGCCTTCAGGTTCTGCTTTGTGTTCTTAAAATCATCCAGATAAACGTCAGGAAACTTGATTTGTGGCCAGATACTGATATCCTCAGACTAGGAAACAGTTTGGATCTCCGTCGAGTCCAAATATTTCCCATTTAGGCAGATATTGGTCCATTTTACTCCCATTTTCACCCGCTTCTCACAGCAGACTTCCGTCTTTGAAGCCTGGAGGTGAGCAGCTGAGTTGCGCGCTGACGTGACGTCAGTGCAGCCCCTATTGTTCTGTGTAACTCCACCTTTTTGGTATGGTTAGGTAAGATTGGCACCCCTACGGAAGGGTGCCGAAAAGTGGGACAGTACGGTTCACTTTTTTGGGACCCTTTCTCTATGGAAACGACAAAAAAAGCGTGCCGTCCCGCACCGAACTGAACCGAACTGACCTATATGTGTCTAGGGACCTATGATTTTCGCGTTAATGGAATTGCGGATGGAATCGCTGAATTAGTCAACAAAAAGGAATCTACTATTAAACGCAGAATACCACAGAAATTGACATAATCTTATTGGTGAAATCTTGTTTTTGTGAGAAAGAGGAATGTATATTTGGGGAGAATATTCCAGGGAACAATATCACTTTGCGTAATAATTTGGAAAGCAGTCTATTGTGGAGCGACTGTGGCTCAGTGGGTAAAACCAGTTGTATCTCAACCAGCTCCTGTAGTCGCATGTCGATCTGTCCAATCACCATTTACCTGAGTTGTAGTGTTGAGTTGCATGGTTATCAGTGCCATTGTTGTCTCATGTATGGCAGCTTTATCTGGCCTATGAAGTCCTCCATTTTAAATTACATCCATGTTATGCCAAAAAGCATTCTTTTTTTGTGAACTTAGAGTTGCTTTTTTAAATTATTAATCTAACAAGCTAGCATGTCATACATTAGCCCCTTTCATGCAGTCATTTAGCCACAGTCTAAAGAGACATGATGGCATCACATACATTCTTCACATGCAGTTTGCAAGCAACAGGCTGAGGCTTTGGATGCTCACAGAGTCGACATGGTTCTTTTGCTGTCAATTACCCCCCCTCCCCCTTTGTTTGTCAGTGAAAGGGTTGTATAGCTGTATGGTGGTGTTGAAAAGTATTCAGACCTATTTGAACAAGAGTCATGCCACTTTATTAAAGCCTGAAAACTGTCCCTTTGCACCTAATTGAAGAATAAAATGATATTCACTGGCATGAGCATGAGAAAAATGTATGTGTTGATTAAATTTTTGTTCAAGCCAAGGGAACTTGATACAAAAAGTAGAGATATTTGAACCAGTATAAAGATCGACACTGGAATCAAGGACTTCACTGGCAACGGGCTTGAAAAAGTATAAAATGGTTAAAATGAGGGTAACTTTTATCCTTGCCTGTGCCGTGTGGTAAAGGAGCCTCTAATATGTTTTAATCAGTAGTGTTGTGTAGAAGGTCTTTCAGAGGACTGTGTGTGTGTGTGTAATGGATAGAGAAGGAGAGAGTGACAAAGCCAGGCCCACTTTAAAGGTGTTCAATCCCGGCGTAAATGCATGCTGACAAGATTAATTGAGCATTGCAAATGGTAAACTCTGAAACCCACTCTTGAAAAAACACACCACACATGGATACACACTGATGGAGGTGGTGACACATTGATGCACACACGTACAAACAGGCGTAAACACACTTTTATGACTTTTATCTATGAATGGACACATATTAAGCTCATAGAAGACTGCACATTCCCACAAGTATGCACACCAGTGGGCTGTTTGCTCACTCTCACACCCCTGCTGGCCTACTTCCACGTGTCTTGCCCAACACAAATGACTTGATGGGCAGTTAAATGCAGAGGTCGGGGGTTAAATGAACACCGTTGTTTATGAGGATGCGGTGTGAATCCATTTGCATTCTAATATTGCTCTCTATTCTGAAAGACACACATGCACTCACACACTCACACACTCACAAGGCCCGTTATAGGCAAAAGGGAGGGTGCGAGGAGAGGGGAGATGACTGGTGGACGGCTTGTTTTAAAATCCCATTATCAAGTTATTTATGGAATTCATGGCCCGACAACCTCTGTGACCTTGTTTTGTTAAACATGAACCAGACACGATTCCGGCACGTGGTGCTGCCTATTAGCTTTTGTTTTCAATAGCCTTAAAATGTCAGCAACTTCAATCACCCCTTGGGCAGCTTTCCACTTGTGTGTTTTGGCCCTCATCAAACAGACACAGGGTACACAAACACAGTCTCACACATTCAGATATAAATGACACACATGCATGCACAGTCATTCACACTCATAGATTGCTTGCATGTAAAGATGAAATGTAGAATTGTGCACTCAAGCAAACACATGAAATTTAAAATGCATACGTAAACACACAGGCTCACTCAGACTCCTCCAAAGCCAGAGAATCCAGACATGATGCCATCCCACATCAGACGCCATTACTTCCCGTCTGTGTTTGTATTTGTTTGGAATTTGACCCGGCCTGAAGTCTAGTCATGGGCTGACTGACACACAAGACAAAAATCAGTACAAATACCAACAACCTCTTTACCCTAATGCTCCGGTTTAAATATGGACGGCCCATTCATTTCCCTCAGCTATCAGCACCGTGCATCAGTCCACAACCACTCATTACATGTAAACAAACGGAAAGATTATTCAAATATGCCGCGGCGTGAATTTCCAAAGAGTGATGGGGAGTGAGATGAAGTGGCTAAGGCCATATGCAAAGCCAGAGCTCCCTCTATGACAGTGTTAATATTGGCAGCTATTTTAAGTTTAGTCTTAATGTGTTTCCTAACAATATGTGAGCGTCAGCTATCTCTTCGCATTGTGCAGCATTGAGCACAATTTTCTTTGAACTTATTATTGCACCGCTATCTCTACCTAATAAAACAAGCTGGCAAGCTCTGTCAACAGAGAGACAGAGGAAAATAGAGGTGAGGTGACAGGGTAAAATTTGTGTACCACATTGCACTGCATTGCAGATGGTTGAGACACTCAATTAACTTTGCAAAGCCCATGGATTGGCCAGTACTGCAATCCATTAAACAGTTTTGAGATTAGTTTGGGTCCAGTGTTAAACAGGAAGAGCAAGAATCACACTGAAGGACTTTGGTAAGAGTTTAAATTTGACTGGCTCCACTGATAGTGAATAGCCCATCAAGATAGAGTTATGTAGTTCCCCAGGGCAGAGCATGCCTAATATGTATGCTTTGTTGTTGTAATTGTCCCATAATGAATGTGATGGAGCATTTGTCCAACCACCCTCCAAGGTTTTTCGAAAGGTTCTGCCGTTCCCAAACACATCTGTGGGACGTTGCTCAGAAGGAAGTGTAACAAATCTTATCCCACTGTACTGTGAGCCTGGATATACAGTGGCTGCTGGTGGAGCCACTTACTTTGATGTAGCCACAGCAGCACTTTTAGCAGAGCGTGACCACATATATTTATTAAAAGAAGAGCACTGAAACCTTTAATAGCAGAAAAGATGTTTCGCTCTTCTCTCCACTTGCTTCAGCATGAGTTTGTGAACGTTACGGGTGGGGTTAAGTTGTACTATAAGCCGGTGTGGACAATGGCTGCTACCACTGTAGCTAGTAGCTTGGATAAGCTGTAACAAAGCAGCAGTTAAATCAGACTTTCTTTGTTATAACAAGAGCAACGAGACAACAAGAAAGCTTCTTTAGCAAAGAAGATGTTTTTTCACATCTTCCAGTAGGTTTTGGTATGAATTTTAGAAACCATCAAGCTCCAACCATGGCAGCTGTTGCTGCACAGCTCAGGTTAGTACTGGGGCTGCACATTTCTAATGCCTCATTTTGTCCTGTCACTCTGATTAGCCTGTTATGAATGTTACAGAATGATTGTCCAGTCAATTTCTGTGTATTTTTTAAAAAGCTCTGCCATGGCAGCTTAGAAAAGGGAGTTATCCTCAGTTCTTGGGTGCACTAACTGTGACAGAGATACAAAAAAACATTTATTTGTGCATTCATACCAGTCAGTTTCTCATTTTTTTCTGCCAAATTATTCTTCTTAACTTTTTGCTGCATCATGTGATTTTACTAAAGGAGACTCTATGTTTTTGTTGATCATATTTTATCGTAGTTTGCTAAGAGTTATCTAGACATGAGATGTTGCTAAATGCATTCTCTGGTAATATAAAGCGCCTTTTATGGGAACACACTTGAAGAAACTCTAGATCGATTTATCAGGTTGGTAACCAGCTTTGTGCAGCCTCTTGGCATGGTCTTTGGTAAACTTGAGTATGTTAAACTCACTTCACAGTATGCCCCTGATCTTGAGAATTTTATTTTCAAGTATCTCATTTTTTGCCTTGATCTCGTTATCTTTTCTGAGTGTGTGTGCAAAAAAAAAATGTAACTACAACAACTGTATACTGATTTTGTTCAACTGTGTTTAATCCTAAGTGACTCCTTCCCTGTCTGTAATCCAAAGTCAGCAGTACAAGTGAAAGAGGTGAAAAGAAATGTATTTATGCACTTGCTTGATTGAGGTTTGCATGGGTTTGGTGGTGAACACATTCGTTGGTGCTTGGGCCTTTCCTTTGATTAGGAAAAGTTTTGTGCTTGCTTTATTACAGCTGGGTCCAATATAACACATAGCAGTCAAATAATTTTGTAATGGCAATATAAATCAGGACCATCCTTACATGTGGCCTACATGTGAAGATCTAGATTTATTTTCATGCTGATGTTGAAACAACTGTTTGCGAGTTACTGTATGAATTTAAGCATCCAAAATCTTCTCCTATTTCAGCAATCTTTATTTTCAGTAGTTAGACATCTTAATGCTGAGAATTTCTTACTGACACACATTATTATCCAATATTTTGTCCCTAAATAATGTCCTTTATGTCCCTTAAAATAGTTCCATGTTTACTTCCTTCCGTTTATCCTATTTTTTGAATTTTTAATTGACTTTATTCAGTTTGTAAAAAATAGCAATTATGCCTGTTTTAATAAAGAATCAAGGAAAAAATCCCACATTTCTACAGTGTTCCTAAATTCAATTCTCTCATATTTGGATAAGACATTCTGGGTCGACTCCATTTGTACCAATCAAGTATCTGAAGAGGGCAATAGTAAAATCGAGCCACAGACTGCCCCTGTGTGTCTTACATTATTCAACGAGGTTCCAGCTGTGAGGCATGGAGGATTAAATCCCCCACATTCAACAACATATGCCAGCCAAAAGACTTTCACACTGGTGTGGGCCAGAGCCACCAGGCAATAAATAGACCAAAACAACAAGCAGCCCTCGTGTACTTCATGATACTTTTCAACCCCTTTGAGGAGATCAAGTCTTACACTGATTAACATTTAGTGATCAAATGTGGCAGCTGTAGCTCCGCCACAGGCCAAACCTTACTACTCAAAGTCAATCCATTATATATTGGCTAAAAAATGTAGTTAATGGTCTTAGATTTGAATACATTATCCTTGGGTTTGTGTGCAGCCTGCAACACTAGCCACTAAACCAACACATTCATAACTGATTGAATGTTGTAAAGTCTCTAAATCTTTAAAACCACCTTCTGGCAGTGCAAACTATGCATTTAAACACAAGAAGGGACTTTACTAAAGAACTGAGAAGAAGTGGAAGTCTAAAGTAGAGTAAAGAAGAGTTCATTTGGTTGACTTTTTCCTTTTCATGTCAAAGAAATATTTACCAAAGTAGTCAAGGTACAAGTTATATATGGATGTACTGTCTGTGAAATTATTAACAACATCTTCTGTTGTGATTTCTGCTAATAATTCCCTGCAGATATCCCGACTGCACTCTCAATCAGAAATAAAATATAGAATAACACCTGAACTTGCACTGACGTGTGTGCAGGGATACAAAAACATACACACCAGCTCACAGAATGTCCCAGAACGAGGTGCAGGTGGCTGTCAGTGCCCCAGGAAAGAGTCATTTCCACTGAGGGACAGCTGCCAAAATAACTCAGCACAGACCTTGGTGCTCTGCGGAGAGTAGGAGGAAGAAAAAACAAGAGAAAAAAAGTTACTGAGGGGAGTGTTTCTTCATGATTAATCAGACCAGAATGAACCACCATACCCTCTCTTGCCCTCCTGTTTTAATCAAGTAAATCTTGACAGTGACATTTTTATGAGTCAAACCCCAATCCAAGTGTATTAAAGAAAATATTAAACATTAATTGGATATAATGACTGGATATGACCTTGTACAATATGCCCGACCTGCCAGAACAGGTGAAGCCTGATGCAAAAGTCTACTCTGTCAAATCTCTGTCAGATTCAGTTTAAATGTGTACGACTCAGTTCAAAAGTTGGGACACGATATAAGACATATATGTTCAGGAATACAACAATTTTCTAGTACTTTCTGATTCTAATTTAAATAAAAATGCAAACATGATAATGTTAAAAGAGATGGTCATCAAACATCGTGGACTACATATAATCCTAGTGCTATTTCAATTTATGGTGGGGTTTTCAACTGGCATAATTACAAGTGAACAGAACCAATTATCATTAAAGTTTTCGGCTGTCTGACAGTTACACCAACAGGAATTGTAATGACATTGTATTTAAATACATATACCTTTGCAGCTAGAACAGCCTCCACTCTTCTTTGAAAGCTTTCCACAGGATTTTGTTTTTCTGGGAATTAGTGGCCATTCATTCATTCCAGTTCATCCCAGAGGTGCTCAGTGAGGTCAGAGGGCTCTGTGTGGGCCACTTTAGTTCATCCACACCAAACTTGTCAAACCCTGGCTTTGTAGTCCTTAATTTGTGCACTGGGCCACGGAAGAATAGAGAAGGGCATTCCCCAAACTGTTGCCACAAAGTTAGAAGCATTGCATTATCAAAATGTCTTGGTATGCTGAAGCATTAAGATTGCCTGTCACTGGAGATAAGGGGCCTAGCCCAAACCCTGTGAAAAACATCCCCATACCATTATCCCTCCTCCACCAAACTTTACAGTTGGCACAGTGTGGTCAGGCAGGTAATGTCCTACTGGCATCAGCCAAACCCTGACTGGCCCATTTGACTGCCAAACAGAGAAGCGTGATTCATCACTCCAGAACACATTTCCACTGCTCCACAGTCCAGGGTCTTTTGTGCTTTACACCACTCCATCTGACACTTGGCATTGGACTTGGTGATATGAGGCTTACATGCATCTGCTTGGCCATGGAATCCCATCCCATGAAGCTCCCAACACACAATCTGTTAGCTTACCTTAACGCCAGTGGAAAATCGAAACTCTTCAGCAACGAATCAGCAAAGTGTTGGTGACTTTTACTCATCATACACCTTATCAGTTATTGACCCTACAGTGATTTTTATGCGGTCTTCTGCTTTGTGGCTGAGTTGCTAAAAGTGTGACTTGAATCAGTTGAATGTGAAATATCCTACAGTGATGAGATTTCACAAACAGTCTTATTGCAAAGGAGGTATCCATCACAGTACCACGCCTGAAGTCACTGATCTCTTCAGGATGGCCCATTTTATATCACAAATGTTTGCAAATGGAGACGGCATAGCTAGGTGCTTGATTTCATGCACCTGTGGCAACAGGTCTGATTAAAACAGCTGCATTTAATAAATAACAGTTGTGGCCAGAAACTTTGCCCTTGTTGTTTATGTACATATTTTTTAAATTCAAGCCTCAGTTCCAGTAAGATGTTGTGTCTTCACTGTAATACAACTGCCTGCTCTAGCTAGGGCTGTAGCTCAGTTTAATGGCTACTGCCATACTACTGTAGTGCTCTGCTTCCTGGATGTAAACTAGCACAGTGCTCAGATGGTGGCTCATTGGGTCTGCAAGGTTTGGTAGTATTTTACTGTAGAAAATGAAGATAAAGTTGTATATTTGCTGTGTCAGGTACAACTGACACTGATTACTTCTGCTCAACAGAAGCAATGCATAACAGGTACAGGGGGTTCTCAGGCAGAGATCCTGCTCATCTCCTTCCACTCTTTACATTTCTTACCTCTCCTGAGAGTGTGTGTGTGTGCTGTGAGTGTGTGTTTGCTAAAGGTGGCAGTCTTCCCCGGTGTAGTGTTGGCCCCAGGCAGCACAAGGTAACATCAAACGATTCTTCTCTTTATGACTTATTTATTTATTATACCAACTTTGTGTGTGTGTGTGTGGGTGTGTGTGTGTGTGTGTGAGAGAGAGAGAGAATGAGTTCGTTCTCGAACAAGCTGCTGTGCATTTGTCATCCGTGCCGTTTTATTTTCAATTCTATCCTCAGACGCCGCCACCAGTTGCAGCAGCAACCTCCCTGGTGGCAAGCGAAGGAGCCGAGGGAAAGTGGGGGGTCCCTGTAACTCCAACTTTGGGACCCCTGATTGTCTCTGTGCTCCAGCCTTCTCTGTGTTCAAAGGATACAGAACCTCCCTCCTATGCTGTAACTACCTTCTCAAAGTAGGCAGATACACACGAACACATAAAACCGAAGAAGAGAAATGCTTACTGGCACTGTCACCTTACATGAGTGTAATTTTTAAGACTGGCTTCATGCCACACACACTGAGAGCGCCTAATACAGAAAAACCACAGGTGGCTTTCAAAATATATAATACTCTTTGAACAACACTTTGGTCCTTGTTTTTAGACACTGGAATTCAATATGACAAAGAGAAGATTCTTTAGATTCAGATTCAGACAACTTTATTGATCCCAAAAGGGCAATTCATTTGCAGCTAAGACTGGCAATTCAACAGAGGTCAGCAAAGGACCACAAGGTCCAAGATTTTGACTTTATACTGCCAAGAAATGTCACTTTAATCAATACAAAGTTGAAAAACCATCAACTATGAAGAGAAGCAGAATAAGTTGGGGATGCTGTGAGACAAGGTTGGAAATTAATTTTTTTGCTTACCTGTCACCGTGGCTGGTGGATTCAAAAATCTACGAGCCTCTATTTTTAACTGCCACTTTTTTAACGATCAATACAATTTAATGTGCTATAAAACAATTATCAAGGATAACAGTATTAAAGTCTTTTCAGTAGGGGTGTGACGAGATCTCGTAAGATCAAAATGTCACAAGATTTTTCATCAAGGAAAAATCCATTTTGCGAGATCAATATTGCGCAGACAGTAGTAGCAGCAGCTCTCCTGACAGAAAATAATACCAAACTGGAAATCATTAAAGATTACAAAGATGCCCTGGACACTTTAACATTGCTGGTTTGACAGCTAATGAAGAATCTGAGCTGATCTGTGATGCATTCAGATCACCACTCCAACTCCCACCCCCTCTTCTGCGTGGCTACCTGGGGCCGCACATGATCCGTCAATAAATAAGTTCATCATAACAGTGTGAAATGATTAAATGCTGCTGCTGGAAACCTGTGCAGACTTTGTGAGGAGAACACAGCATTTATTAAGTTAGTGTATGCGCGCAGACTCGCTCATAGTGCCAGTATCTGTGACTTTGTGAATTTGATTCAGTCGCTGCTGTGTCATGTCTCCTTCTCCTCTCACTGTCTGTCAGTCACACATCCATCAGCTGTTGGCTGTATTATCATCAATCAGAAGCTTAACGTGAGTAGCAAAATGGGCCGTTGTATACTGCAGTGGTAAACTTGGCAAACTCGTTGTTTGCACCAAAAAAGTGAAGTAATGGTTCCAGTTAAACCTTACCTGTTTGTTGTCTGACAGCAGGCAGAGCAGAGACACAGACTCACTCACCAACACACACCCTCATCTGTGCATCGTGTCCAACACTGTCAAAGCTCTTAGAAAAAAGACCACAGAATGATGAAATTATCTATTTCTCTAAATTCTCTAAATTTCTTTGAGTGTTTTAAATATTTTCTCAAAGAGGATGAGAAATGTTTTCATTTTACTAAGGCAGTCCTTTAGATTTCAGTCTGTTGTAAACAGTGTTTAAATACTTTCAAAACAATCTAAATGCGATTATTATTATTGTAATTGTATCAATGAGTTCATAGTGTAGTAAATTAAAGATGTGGTAGACTATTAAAATGAAAGGTCTGATTTGAAGAGCATTGAAATATTTGAGTCAGAGTTGGATAAGACAAACTGTGTGTAAGCATTGAAAGCCTATTCAGTATAAGAGAAGTTAAACATTTTTGAATAGACCTGAATGAATTACATTTATGACTTTCAGCTGTATAAATGACATATTATCCAACCATATATTTTTTTCCAAAATGTAAAAAAAAGTGTTTCACCTCGTCTTGTCTCATCTCGTTTCTCGTGGGCCCAAATCTTGTCTTGTTTCATGAGATAAGTGTCTTGTCACACCCTTATTTAATGAATAGAAATGTCTCGGTTGGCATTTCCCTTCATTATGAGTGTCAGACTTGCAAAAATTAAATATTTTGTGCATGATTCCTGCAGAATTCAAGCCTCATTTAACTATCTTGGACTTAGAATAAGCAAAACATTGGTTCACAGACACTTTTAGCAGATACACCAGTGCAACTTATATGATTTTGAGTCAAAGCATCCCAGCACACAGCCGACTAAACATTTGACAGCAGCCCTGACACAGAGTCAGTGAGCATGGGGGTCTTCTTGATTTTGATCATGAAGTTGGTAGGAACAAGCAGAAAACCAGGACTCGATTCATGCCATTTCCAGCTACATAATCATCATCAGATGCAGTTTGTTCAAAAGGGCAGAACATCTTAAATAGATGCAGCCACCTTCTCATCATGACATCAGGGCTTGCTGGATACCTTGCCCTTCAACACACCTGTCCTAAGAAATAGATGTACGAAGCCACCTTTTCATGTTGGGTGCTGATTTCCCACCCTGCTCTGAGATTCTTTTATTTTGGGTAGAATTTTGCAACCTTAAGATGATCCTGTCTTGTACATGCTTAAGGATACTTCTTTCTGCTAGTAACAAGTTTCTGCATCCAAAAAAACTTTTGCTATCTTTTGTTCAACATCTTCCTTTTTTTACATAAACACAAACCCCCTAAAAATTACCCCAAAATGTCAGCTTCTGCTGCATGTGGGTCGATGTTTTCATCCCAACTTCACCCTGGATTTTTCTTGATGGCCTCTTTGCAAAATGTCCTTGTGAAGTCAGGATAAGTGAGTATAAGAAAAAGTGAGTGGACGACTGTGGTTACACCTACATCATGTAATTACGAGTAAGTGCGACAGTACAAGTATGTGCTTTGCCAGTCATTAACTGACTGAATGTTAGTGATGGGAATTCCAGTCTTTTTTCAGTGATCCGGATTATTTAGCTCCCAAACAACTCTCCATTCAGGTACCAGTTTTGCTTCAGTTGGACCTGCCAAATTTGGCAGTTTCATGACATATAATTGATATTTGGGCTGGTATTTTTCTCCAACTATGCTCAGTTTTTCCAAATTGATGAAAATGTTATGTAATTATTTTTCAAAAATATACAGTCTCCCAACCTTGTGGGTCGGATGAATTCTGCTCACTCACAGAGCTGTATCACACACCTGATATAAACAATGTTACACCACCAAGCAGGAGTCCTTAATGCATGGTGAGCCTGTGCCGAGTAGTGTGGAGAAAAGATCTTCACTACTGACATATACAATAACACTGACATACACAACATGAATAAAAATAGTAATAGTAATAGAAATAATGATATAAATCAGCTTTCAAATGGGGTCCAGATCGTATCCTTCATGCAAAAGACTTGGCTCTTTGAACCGGCTTGTTCATGAACAACCCATCACTTGTGAGTATTGCCAGGTACAAGTTGTATGGATATAAAAGGATAAGGTGTCATTACATTGGATGCTGTTTCTTCATCTGACACCACCTGTCAACAGGGAAAGTTTCCCACTCAGGTACTTCTGTAAGATGGCATCTTTAAGAAGATTTAAGAGGTGGTCCATCCTGAAATTTTCTCAAAATTTGCAGGAATGGAAATGTTAAAAATAGCAGCAATGACAGATATTAATAATGTGTTAATAACTACTAGATAAAAACAGTCAGTCTTGTTCCTGATGGTCACGTTTGCTTTTGCAGGCCATTTAAAACATTAGAATTAATTTCTGTCCGTTTCATTTCCAGTCGAAAATCCACTACACTCAGGTGGATCTTGAACATCTTCCGTACTTTACTGTCTTCTCGTCGCAGCAGACTCGAATTTGCAATTCTTTGATTAGTTATCGACCGAGCACTTTCTCTCGTCATGCATATGGGCTGCTCGAGAGCTCAGAAAGGCTTCAGACAATCAGGGCTCCTACCTACTTTACCTGTGATGAATCACATTACGGCTGGACCCAGTGCCAGCCGAGCCCCTTGCTGAAAAATCGGCCGGCTAAAACGGGTGGACGGGAAACCGCGTGGCGGAGCACTTCGTCCCGACACTTCCCCCACCCCTTCCCCTCCAAATGAATATCTAGCCCCGTCCTCCATAAAGTGCATTAGGCACGGAGAGTCATTAGTACAAATGGGCTCAAGGTACTTCTGCAAGGAGGCTGTGTGTGTGTGTGTGTGTGTGTGTGTGAAGGGGATGTAGGTGGGAAGGGGGGCCAAGCTGGAGGATGCTGATGTCTCCCATGCCTGTTGTTTGGCATGCCCACCTAATCCTTTCTCCTTCTCTCTCTCTCTCTACACATACACCTCGTCTGTGAATCTGCACCTATCCCTCGCCACCCTCCTTCTTTCCCCCCACCATTCCTGTGGAGAAGACAGGGTGCCCCCCTGCCCCTTGTTCTCTCCTGCTGCGATGGGGAAGTGCATCCTCATTTAATAATGTATCAGAGAGAGAGAGAGAGCTCTGACCCAGACGAATGCAGCTTCTCCATTATTTAGCATTTACGGACACCTTCCAGCTCATTTCTGACTCAATATTTAATATAACAGCAGGAGAGGGAGGGCTGTTCTTTAATACTCACATGCATGATTTTTATATTGTTAGTTTGTGTTTTAGCTTGATGAAAAAAAGTGCAAAGATATGTTTGTAGACACAAAGAAGCCTCGGTAAAGGTGAGGAATGTTGAATATGTCGATGGAAATTTTCAGACAGAAAGTGAGCAAACTCCAAAGGAGTTTTTGTTGGACCTGGTTTTTGCCTCTTTGTTCTCTCTGAATGTGTGTGAACTCAGACAAGAGAGCTGTTCATGTGAATGCTCCAGCATTGGGAGGTTGTGTGTACATGCAGGGGCAAGCTGTAGTTGTAACACCTCAACAGGGGGTACTTGGCACGGATGGACGGACAGTGCTGGAAAGCACGAGTTCTGGTTTGTCAACATGGCCTGCTGGGATCAATGGACGATCACCCCACCAACCGTCCAACCTGTTTCTGTCACAGATTTATCCCTGCAACACCTCGGGGTCAAAGATGACACATATCTATCTAAAAGCTTGGTTGGCCAGTGTATTTGTAGCCCACTGCATGCTGAGCCAGCTATGCAGACTGTGATATTACATCTACCTTAAATCAACCTTATAGAAAAAAATTTACATTATTGTATTATCACAGTGTAAATGATAATAATTCCATATGAGATACATGCACAATTCTGTTCAGTTACCTTTTTATAAAACAAAGATTTTCCAAAATATGCCATGTTAAACTAAAATTTAATATGATTCATGCAGCACTGAAATTTGTTTACAGCTTCTGTTTTCTTCCTAGCCTTAGGAAATGGCCATTGGCAATCAGATCAAAATGCAACACTATTCTTCAGACACCTCGAACAACATTTTTGATTTCAGTAGCCATTCAACAGTAAAACACCACGTTTACACTGAAGTTAAATATTTGTGATGCATTTTGAGCACTGGACTTTGAAACAGTGCAAATCACTTAGAAAAAGGAGTAAATGAAGTTTAGCAAACTTTTTTCTCCCTGCATGACCACTCCTCACATTCATTAACACAGTTTTCACAATTTTAACATGATTTATATTGTTGTCAAAGCAGTGAAAATTATGCAGTTGTTCTTCCTCAGTGATGGCGCTTTGAAGAGGACGCTGAGATAGCGAACAACAAAAAAAAAAAACAAACATAGCCGGCATGACTTACGTGTTAGGTTTCTTGTGAGATTAAAATAAGAAATTGACACTTTCTTAGGTGCAGTTAACAGTCGGTTTGTTATTTAAAGAATCACCATACTTTTATTTGATATGAATGAATCTTTAAAGATAGTGACTGCATGGAAAAGGATGTCTCTAAGTGTTTCTCAGACTGTTCACACAATAATTTTCATTTTTTTCCTTTAGTGCTATTCATAGCTTTCATTCAAGTGACCATCATCCAGGGCTGAAGAGCAAAAGGGGCCTTGGACAGAAGCAGCTACCATTGCAGTGTTTCCCCTAGGTTTACGGCTTTGGGGGCAGCGACACAATTAGGAATCATGTTGTTCATGTGGTTCTTTGAATTCCAACTGTCAATTTAACATTCAATCTATCCATAATTAGTTATTTATGTTTGTATGAATGACAGGGTTGGAAATGAACTTTTTTGCCTTCCTGCCACATCAGGAGTACTTTAAGAGCATATCATACCAATATTAAGAGTAAAGTTTACCTATGCTGTCAAAAAGGCCTCCCCACATGCAAATGAGTCTGACATCTGAAAGATTTAACAAATAAATAACCAAAACATTACTTAAGAAACAGTTTACTGTAACATATACATATTTATAATGGGTAAGATGATCTTTTTTGGTAAATGTTCTTCATGATGATTGATTGTCCTCCACTGACTGTAACTACTCATTTTCTCTCTCTTCACTATTATTATCCACACACATGCATGTCTCCGTCTCCTCCTGTTGTCTCTATGCGTGTGTGATCTTTTGTCAGTACTCCTACATTTATAAAGGTTGAAGAGTTTCTGCTGCAATCTGCATGTGGAAGAGTTTTATTTCTGAGCGTAACTAACGATCATAAATATCGCCAACCAGGCACTATGATAAACATGCACGTGAGGAATAAAAAAGACAAAAGGGGTGGTCCACCAGTTTCTTGATCCCAGATGAATGAGTTTTTAAATGATAAAATGATCGTCAGGTGACCTGTGGATGGGCTGCTCAGTCCTAGTCTAACTGATCCCTTCTGGTATTCACAGCACACCTGCCCCCACACACCTGTGAGGGGCTGAGCGTATTTCTGCCTGCTGTGGTTAGAGGACCAGGAGGGAGCTGGTGCGGACATGAGCCCAACTGTCGCTGATTTTAACCACGTTTCCCACCAGTTTGTCAGTTTGCAGTGTGATATACAGGGATTGCAGGGTTTTCCTGCATTACAAGTGTCAGCAAATATAAGACCCCAGCTCTGGCACGGGGAGGAGGGGGCGGGGCTCTCTGGTGAGTGAGCATGTGGGTTTGCGCAGCTTTGGTCATAGAGTCAGAAGGAAGAAGCAGAAAACCAGGACTCAGAAATTAAATAAATTCATGTAAACGAGATAAATAACATAAGGCCATTTAGTTTGTTCAATAAAGGGACCGGATATAGACCTGCTCTATAGGAAAGATATCCTTAAATGACTTCTGTTGTGATCTGGCGCTAAATAGAAAATACAATTAAATAAAACTGACTCGACGTTCAAGGGGCGGGGGTTGCCATGGGGGGGCAGGGTGCCCCCCTAATAGAATGGTAGGGGATACTGCACTGACTGTACAATAGTGTGGAACTGCAGCACTGGGCATTATAATTCTCCTTCTCTTAAAACAACAAAAGTTTACATCACCTCTACAACCACAGAAGAATGAGATGTCATTGAGGTTTTTGATATGCTGCACCCTTATACAGGACTCAGGACACTATTTAAATAGCTAAAATCTAGAAAGTCTGTCACTTCAATGACTTATTAGTATATCTGCCAACTCCAGAAACTATACTGTTCTCTAAAGCAGTGCTTCTTAACCTTTCCGACCGTGACCCCCAAAATAAGGGATGCCAGCCCCCCCACTGTACTTGGTTGACCACAGCTGGGGCCCAGCCAAACTTGGGACTTATGGAGGTCAGCAAAATCATGGTCCATTATAAAGTAAAGCAGTGATAACCATATTTTACATGTAACCTGAATAATTACAACTCTTATCAAGTGAACACATATTTTTTCATTCTATTGTACTGTAGTAAATATGCATCTTAAAAATGTAAATCCTTTTTCTTATGAACAGATTTAAAATGGGTTAAAAAGGGCTAAAATGGGTGGAAATTTGCAAAAATTGGTGAAATGAGATTTTGAAAGTGGCCGAAATTGGTTTAAAGTGGCAAAAATGAGTAAAAAATATATTAAAAATGTGGTTGAAATGGGGAAAAAAATGGACATAAAAAGCAGTAAAAAGTGGTTAATACAGGCAATAATGGGTCAACAGAGGCAACAATAAGCAAAAAGTTGCAAGAATTGGTTTAGAAATGGCAAAAACAGGCAGGAAAAAAAATGATGGAAAGGTTTTAAAATGGACAAAAACAGTTTTTAATTGGCAAAAATGTGTTGAAATGTGCTAAATTTGTGGGGGAAAGGGATGAAAAGGGGTAAAATCTGTCAAAATTGGTGTAAAGTGGCAAATGTGTAATTTGTAAATATTCTTAGTTTTTTAAAGACATCTGAAGACCCCCTGTCAGTGTCTGACCCTACGCTGAGGACCAGTGCTCTAAAGAAACAGTGAAGCGTCTTACAGCAAGCTGCTCCTCTCTGTGTCTCTGTCACAGATGGGATGGGATTCTGTTCAGATGCAACCAAGGCTGAATGTCCAGCTGAAAAATAACTTTCTTTGAAAAAAAGGAAAACTGGATTAAACATTTAGGCAGCAATGCTAACTGTCATCTTCTTTAATGAGCACAGCAAGACGCTGTTCTCTGTTGGTTCCATGAGTGTGTGACGTCACATGAGAGCTATAAACTGGTCGCCCTCTTTGACTGTGGCCAAAGGAAAATGATCAAAATGAGCTAGTACCATAACCCTGTGACTCCCTTGGATTTAAAAAAGCTAAAACTCCTATGCCCATTTTCACTGGTCCAAAACCTTGTATCTACATTTAAGCTCAATTTTGGAAAAAATGACATGTACTGTAAGAAAGGCATAGTGCTATTTTTTAAATGTCCTGAAACTAAGTGATTTTTGAGAACGGTTTGTTTCTGACAGTGACAATATGTTTACACTACTGCCATATGCCTATATCAATATGGGTATGCCTGTTGAAGTGGGTGCAAACATCCATATACAGTGTATGTGTTTTTGTAAGAGTCTGACCAGCAGTTGGCTAAACACCAGCGGATTCTAACCTGGCAGATATGCCATGCCTTTGTATCATCGGTTGCAGCCTAAGGAAAAGAAGGACATTTAGAAGAATGCAGCTTCTTTGTATGCAAATACTCCACCGTGGCTTGTCAGGGCTCACCTCTGTCCCTACGACAACAGAAGGGGCAGAGAAACAGAGAGAGTGATACAGGGAGAGAGGAGGAGAGGAAAGGAGGGGAGCATGTTTTCTGGTTTGCCACTTGAGTCTCACAGGGTCAGATGCCATAACTGAGCACACCACATGTAAATAATACTTTAGGGTCAGCTTCTCTCTCTTAAATAACTCCCTTTTTCTTTTTAAACATTCATGTATCTCATGCTCTTCCTCCAACCTCACATTTCTTCCTTACCTACTTTTCTAACCTTTCTTTTCTCACACCTTGCAAAATATTGCATAACTTTCCTCATCCTTTGTGAGATGGCACAACGGCAAACTGCTGCTCTCGTATTGAGCCATTTCACTTCGTGAAAAAGCTCCTCCAGCGGTGTCATTTTTCAGGTTGTGTTAAAATCACTTTGTCAGGGGTGATATAAATTACCCAGATAAACGCTGTCTGACCAGCTCCAGTCGTACAGCTCCCTTGGTTCCCGTTTCTAGAAGAAGATATAATATGACACAGATTCTTTTCAACTGAGAATGTGTGAATTTTCTCCCTCTGTCAGAAGAATTCCCTCCAGTACAGAAAATAGTGCTGCTTCATAAATTGACAACACTGATGGCTGTCATCAGAGACAGTCGACAAAAACAACAAAAAGGGAAGGAAAAATAAAACTCCATTAAATAATTAAGCCAGCCAGCAGCATTGCACGGCCCTTCTGTTTGTGTGTGTAAGTGTGTGAGTGTTTCTCTGGTGGGAATTTATGACTTCTGTGTGCTAGTGCTTGGCTTTTCAATGCATTCCAACAACACTTGCCAGAGGAGTCAAAGCTGTTAGTGTGGACCCTCTAATTATTTAATGCACTGCCGCATTTGTTTACATTGTTTCTGTGTTGAATCAAGTCGTACAGTAACCCAGAGGACGTCTCCCTGCTTTTCCCTTCACTTCTACACTCTCTCTTTGGCTGCTGCCTTTTCAAACTCACACAATGACATTTCTAAAAGAGTAAATCTGAGTATATCACAATTTAAATCAAGGTATGGCTTTGGTAAATGTAGATGTTTGTATTTCAGGGCTATAGCTTTGTCTTTCAAGTCATATGTAGTTGCTATAAACAAAGCTCGAGCTTCACTTTAAGTATCACACTTTACTGCTTTATCTGTTTCATAAGACGGATGCACTTTTATTAGGGGTTTCTGAAAAGGCCAAAAGGTCAGAGTGACTTCATAACATTTCTAGCCAGCTCCTTTCTTGGTCATTTAAGTCTTGCCATCATTGTTTTACGATTAAATCAAGACAGCTGATGAACTTAAGTTAGCAGGCGCTCCTCTCACAATCACAAAGCTAGACTCAGAGCCTCAAAGAATCACCTTTTTTTGAGGCTCTTTGCCTTTACACTGACAGTATAGCTGAAGAGAGACAGGAAGCAGGAAGCACGCCGAGACCAGGAATCCATCCTGTAACCAGTGCGTTGAGGACTATACCCTCTGTGTATGTGTGCCACCAGCTGAGCTAAACCGGTGCCCAGGAAGGAAGCCTTAAACACCTTTTCTCCCTCTTTTTGAAAAATTCATGAAATGAAATGAAAACAGCAGTTTACTGTAAAGTAAATACACCTTATGGAGTGCAACTTTTCTTGCGCCATGTCAAGAGTTCAAACAGGAAAGAAGCAGCAGAGCTGGGTGAATCTAACCTGTACATCTCTGTACATCGTCTTTTTTTGAGAAATGGATGAGTGCAGATTCGTAATATGACATAGCTTCAATTAGTTTTTATAGATTTAAATTAACCTCAATTGCCTGTGTTTCTGTGGACTGTTCAGTTTTGCTTGTGAACAAAGAAACTAAAAGGCTATTATAGTGTCAGACGTAAATCATTTTCACATGTTCTCCCTTGAAAATTTCAAGAGAATTTCAGATGGACTCCCATTTAAAATCCTTCTGATGTGGTTGTTCACACATGCACCTCTCAGCGGGAGACCATCCCCATCCCTGTCAGGTGGGACGGGGGCCTGGGGGGTCTCCTAAGGCAAGACATGAGTTAAAAAGGGTGCGCTAAAATGGTAGATGGTGTAACAGTCTGCTATATGATGCTATAATGATATTTTAATCCTTTGTATAAATGATATGTGTAGTTCAACACAATGATAATGTTAACAAAGAAGCAACACTGAGCACACTGATGAAAAGAAAACAAAATGCAACAGTGCAGTTGAGTGCACAGAGCTTGCACCAGTTGCTTGAGAAGAGTCTGTGGTCACGCATGGAGAATATCATAATCTAACAAAGCTTAACTTAAGTCCTACTTCACTTACAATTTAATTTGATAACTGTATATCCTTTTCTATGAATTCTGTTCTTCATTAAGTAATTCAGTGACTCACAGAACAAGAGGAAGTTGTGGAACCCAAATACCAGACACCTCAATACTTCAATCAGGAAACACATTCTTATTGAACTAACCATATATGTTGTGTTTTTATTGGAGAATAAGGTCCTCCTTTAAGAAGCTGCTAAACTAAAAAGAAGTTGTACTTTCAGGGGGTTACTCAAGGGCATTTTAGCATATGTAGCTAAGAAAGACAGGAGCTATTCATTCTCTCCTGAAAAGCCCACCATAATTATTACTTTTCATCTATATTTGCTTGACAAATGCCTTAAACTGTTCTAGTTTCCTCTTTCTGTGTTGGCCATTTCTTATTTCTATTTTCAGTCCTCTCTCTCCTCGTCACTCTTCCTCCACACTCACTCTGCATTTGTCCTGAAAGCACCGGACACACACGCATGTACTCACTGAGCACTGAGAAAGAAAATCCATCCTAACAAAAAAAAGCAGCGGATGAAACGGACACGGCTGCTGACAGAATTGTGAATCTGACATAGAAAATGGGAACGCACAGCCACCGGCCACCCTCCCGCTTAAACCTCTCCTTCTGTCAGTGCCCACCACCACCGCCATTTCTCTTTTTCCCATGGAATCCATTTCACATAATTAAAGACACTCAGATGAAATGGACCCTCAGGAAAAGTGGCTTTCAGCAAGGAGGAGGTTGTGGAGGAGGCGGCGGATGAGAGGCACAGAGCTGGAAGCGGGGTATTGCTTCTTCAAGGAGCTCCCCTCCTCGTTACCTCCCTCCCTTGATGGGGGCCCACTGTGGAGGGAGGCAGAGTGGCTCTGGCCCCAGTACGGATCAATATCATCTCCGTTATTAATATCAAAAGCGCATTACTTTGTTTTGCGTCTGGCAGTGAGCCAAGGCAGCTCAAGGCCCGTGTCCCAGCCGACGGCCGTTTCCTTCCTTCCTCTCCACCCCACCCTCTCTGGCCATTTACCGGGACCATAATTTACTTTGGTGAGTTTTTAGGGTATTGTTTTGTCAGGGCCAATCAGAGCTGAGTAACAAATGATCCCGGCAGAGTGGTGGTGGCCTGGCCCCAGCTGCCCCCTCCCTCCTGCTCTATAAGTGACACACGTGGCCAAATTCATTTTTTGAAAGTTTCGCATCAATTGCTTTCGTCCTTGACTCCGGGAAGAACGGAGAAAGAAGGAGGGGTGAAGAAGAAATAAAACAGGGATGGGTGGGGGTTGTGAGGACAGGCGGGTGCCAGGGTTAAACTGGACAGAGCAGACTGTTCACTCCCTCCCTGCTCTCTCACTGGGGATGAGGTAACAACACAAACAAGCATCCCTGCAGTCACAATTAGACATGACGGTATCTCTAATTGGCCCATTGAATTAAAGGGGCCATGCTGGAGCTCGCAGCAAGAAACAAAAAATATTGACCACTTAAAGGAGGAGAGGGGGGGAATTGATTTTCAAGACGACGGAGAGCGTTTACCTCATAGCATAGAGTTCACTCACTGAGGAGAGCACACTGTTATACATGATAGCTCAAGCAGCATTTTAGTGCAACAACTCACTGTTTACAAGGTTTTATTTCCAATTTCTGGCAAATATGATGCATCCAGAAATTTAAAGATTTTAAAGTCTTTTTTTTTTTTCATTTTTTCCATAACAAAAATCCATTGAATACAAAGTTTACACTCTCGTAACCCATGTTTCAATTAAACTATTAAGTGGCAAACTTACAGAGAATAACTTTTCTAAGTGGTGGTTATGTGTCAGGTGATATTTGAACATTGTCTGAGGAAAATCAGTAACAATCTAAATTAGGGCTACAAGCAGCACTGAAGGGCCCTGCATGTTGGGATTTGTTGCAACCGTGGGAGTGCGAGAACAACTGGGTGTAAGTAACCTGTGCTGTGTGCTGCAGCAGAGCACAGATAGCATGTTGAGCTTCCTAGGCCTGTTGTTTATCATGTGAAATGAGAAAAAAAACAGGACATTAAAAGTGAAAGATACTTCTGCTTTCTTGCAGTAGTTGGCACATTAGCAAAAACATGTAATGCACATTTAAAAAAACATTCAATGTGTAGAGGGGAAGACCACAATCATGTGAAATTTGATGCATATCAGAAGGTTCATATAAGAGTTACAGCCACTTCCTGTGAAATGGCAGGATAAAGAATTGCTGGCCAATAAAGAAAAGACCCAATTTTGTCCCTTCCTGTGGCCACTAGGGTGCACTACAGCAAAATGATGAAATTACCCTGTGAAAATGTAGCAGGACGGACCTTGATCATACATGTGAAATTTGAAGCAAAACACGTTTCATATGAGAGTTATGGCAACCTTCTCTGAAATTGGTGAGATATCAAAATGCTTGCCATTTCTGCTAAGACGTTCCTTAACAAGACATGTCAGTGTTTTAGAGAAATAATTACGCCTCTATCAAAATCTAAACTTGATTGGTTCAACTTAGTAATTGGAATGAATCTATGACCCATTTGTTTCCATTCCCGTTGCCATAAGAGGGCGCTATGATGAGATGTTAGCATGTGGGCGTGTTAGGTGTGATACTGTTGGCTTGCAAGAAAGAGCAGAAGATCGCAGAGTACTGTTTACTAAAGTTTTAATAGGTTAAAGTAATTGGCACCATCAAAAATGCCTCATTTTGAAATTGAGATGAAGCTCGTGGACTCCCTGTTTGGATTTTGGCATGGGTCCAAGAGGCTTTTTTGTTAGTGTTATGATGACCCACATGCAGACCAAAATTATCAAGCCTAGGCTGAGTGGTGTATAGGGGCTGAATTTAAAGGGAAAATTAAAAAAATCTGAGGAAGAATTGTTAAATTATCAGAAGGCAGCACTGTGACAGAGTAATGATATTGATGCATGCATGTATTCAGAATAAATGTGTGGTAATTTCTGTGAAGTTTGGTGATGATTGACATTAGCATTAAAATGTTCTAAGGCATTATTGGTGTATATTCACTGCAAAAAATGTACAAAAAAGTAGCTTAAGTTTGGGCTCCAGTCACGGCCCCACCCTTTGGTTAAAACACACAGTTCGCACAGTTTTAGATCCCCATTTTGTCTAGTATGAGCAAAAAACAATCTGTAGTCAATTAGATGAAATCTGACGGAGTACTTTGTTAAGCTATAAAACTTGTGAATTGCCCAAAAACACCTAAATTTGACCTTAAGCTGTTTGTAGTGCACTTCCTGTACATTTTAGAAGATGATCCCAAAAGACTTTTTTTTCTTTTTTTTTTTTCATCTAATCATGATAAATATGTGTACCAAGTTTCATGTACGTACCTCTTACCCAGTCCCCTATCTTGTTTTTTTGGGGCCCCTGCTTGATGAACCTTCACGATTCCACCAAAAGACAAAGATTTCCATTGGGGGACAATTTTCTATAAAGTCTGGTGAGTTTTTTAGTATGTTAAAGTCCCCTAATTAGCAATTCTTGTGACAGAAAAATGGCACATACAGGTACAATAGGGTCCTCCCTAACCAAGGTTGGTGCCTGGGCCCCTAAAAATGTTTAGCTTTATCTGATAACTACAAGTTCAGCCCTAAGTTACACCTTTTGTGTTAAGATTCAACATGGAATTGATCAAATTTACATTAGAGAAGCTTTGAAAGCTATGAAAGAAACATCAGAAAACGGATAAGCTAAAGTGATTATATGATAAATAAGGGACTTACAATAAAATTATGAGATACATTTATCTTAAATAGCAAAGAATTAAGTGCAATATTTAGAAAAGCTGCACTGATGGGACTTTTCCAAAATGACTCTCGGCCACGTCGAGCAAAACCAAGCCATGCTGATTTACTTTTCTAGCACCATTCAGGCCGTACTAGGCTGTGCCACACGGCTTAGGTCCTGCTCTTGAGCAAGTTTAAGTAGCAACCACTGAACCAAACTTTGAAATATCTTGCGGATAATCAAAAGAAGAAGAAGAAGAAACAATGGCCAACTCTTAGAAAAACAATGCTTACTGAAGTGCAGTTATTTAATGTCATAGACTCAAAACTGTGTCAAAATTCCCCCCTTTTAGCATTATTTTTCAGATCTTGATGTCTTTATTTAAAGAGTAGGACAGTAGATAGAGTAGGAAACAGGGAAAGAAAGACAAGGGAATGACATGCCACAAAGTGCCAAGGTTTAGTCAAACAATGCTGCCCATTTTGAGGACTATTGCCTCCGTACATGGGCCATGCAATAGCTTTTAAGCTATTCAGCCCCTCATTCCTTCATTTTTTTGACAAGCAAATACCCTCTCCTTTGACATCCAGAGACAGACTGCTCTTGTTTTGAAGTACTGCTGTTATGATGGCCAGATATCCATTGACTTACCTCTCATCCTCATGTCAGACTAAAGAAAATGTCTGCAGGCCACACTGTATTCTCTTCACCTACAACCTTAAATACATTCACAGAGAGAAGCGCAAAGTGGGACTGACAAAGAGAAAGAAAAAGAATGTACGACTATGTGTTTTTGTGTGGACAGACCTATGAAATATATACTCCACTACATCCCCCTGTACCTTCTTGTCTCTCATATGTCCGTGTAGGAGGTCACTAATGAATGCTCAGGAGCCTTCTCTGTCTTCTGTCCCGGTGTTCATCACATATGTGGGACGTATAAGATACCCAGATATCCCCCCTGCTCCCCCTCCCTGTCACCTTCCACACACATGCAACACAAAGAGCTGATAAGAGGTCTTAGCCTGACAATAAGGTATGAATATTTCACTGATGATGAAATATTAATTTGATCCTCTTTGTTTTTTTACCTTTCACTGGACTCCTCTTGATCCATTTTCTTTGCATTGCCTGTGTATGATATGTCAATTAACTCTTTAAGTGTCATTTATTGTGAAGTTTGTGACTTTGACAATCTATTTTATGTCAGGTTATGAGAAAAATGTGGCATAGAAAGGAATTGGTTAAATGTGGGAATGAATGGGCATGTGCATCTGTTTTGCACATTTCCAAGTATGTGCTAATCAAAAATTAAACAGGAAGTCTTCAGGGTTAAACATAATTGGTTAGTCCATACGAATGTGTACCATCAGATTTAATTGTATATGTTTGCACATGCGTCTGTGTTGATTTACAGATGCTTACACATCCGGTTCTGGAAGTCTCCTCCACGGAATATGTGTGAGAGTTGTTGATGGAAGTCCATTGTCTAGCATCTGCTGAATAGTGACATCTCCTCCCAACCATTTGGCCTCTGATCGTACACGCTCGCAGCTTGCTTCTCGCTCCATATTGATGTTGCGCACCAGGAGGTTGCTTCAGGGTGTCATTGTACAGGGTGCTAATTTATGCCTCTTTTCAGGGCACCCAACACCAGGCACCGTAAACATCGCAGCATGGGTAAACACTCAGGTGAACTTCCTCTCTCTCTCTCTCTTCAACCCAAAGTGCAAACGAGAATCGATGGAACTAAAGAGAGACATGAGCCATGCTGAAGAGAGAAAACAAGCCACCTAGGTCGGGGTGAGATGGCCAGAGGCAATCCAGCGTCACGGGGTGGATGGTGGAGAGGGGAGTATTTCAGAGCTAACACAACAAAAAACACAGAGTAAGTAATTTTTATGTCTCACCTCCAGCAGAACAACGCTGCTCAGAAGGGCCCGTTGGGGATCCAGAAATACTTTGAAGCGATAAAGATGTTTGCTGTAAGTCAGGTTTAGTGACAGTTTGTTTGCTCTGAGACATCCTCCATCATTGATTAAGATGTGAGTGGAAACAGAGCAATTAGATTTGACAGTTCTAAAATAACACAGACCTTTTTTAACTTTACAAAAACACAAGAAGTGCTTTCGTCTTTTCAGGGTTGCAACATTTATCTTCTGAGGTCTAGCAGTGGAGAGATGAGAGCGGCAGGTGGAGCAGACGGCAGGTGGTTGCTGCCATGCCATGTTCGACTGTTTGACATGAGAGCAACGTGTCAATCAATGGCTTCCTCCCTGCTTCTCCTATGGGGCCTTGTGTTATTGATTTCAGAGTGTGTTACAGTGCCAGGGGGTCTTTACAACCACACAGAAGATTCACACCATAGAAAAAGATCCACCAAAGGCACACCGTAAGCTCTTTACCACCCTTGTAAATTAAGGGATTAATTGTGTCGTTACAGACTATTACTCAAAGAAACACTTCAATTAAAGATGATTATAGGGCCGAAAACTTCTTATAGATATGTCCACTAATAAAGGATGCCCAATCTTATGCCAGGAGTTTAATAGATCCTATGCTTTTATATCCTCTTTCACTGTTTACTGTCTGGCTAACTACTTTATTCTCTTAATTACTTCCTTATCAGCACAAGTCTGCTTTTTAATTTATGTGTGCCCCTTTGAGTGGGTGTAGGGCTCTAAGAGAATCTTAAAATATGGTCGCACTTTTTAATAGTTCAAACGGTCATCATTTGTCATTACTCATCTGAGGACAAATTAGTAACAACTCATTAAATCATATCTCCTTCCGTACCAGTGAGCCCTCTTTTCTGCCATCCAGATTGGTAAGGTAATAAATCCCTTCATCAAATGACCTCAAATTAAAGTTGCTGTTGCGCCTCTTTGTTGACTGGGAGAGACATTGATCAAGGAAATTAATAGGGTCCCTGATCTCTGTATACAAATTCTAAAAATGAAGAAGCCGTACATGCAGGTCTTGATTTTTTGCAAAGGAAGTGTCCTTGTTTCTGCGTGCAGTGCACTTGTAGTCCAAGCTGTGTTGACCAGTGTGGTTTTACTGTATGCAGAAAGAATTGTCTGTGTGGACAGCAAAATAACAGGCGCAATGTTATGTGAGCCAATGGCACTAAAGCTAAGAATGACAAGAATGATAGTTTTTATTATCTATATCAGTGTTTCTCATTTGGTGTGGCAAGGCACACTGGCACTCAAGGCACATACCTTGAGGTAAGTTTGGGTGTGCCGTGGGAATTTTTATGACTATATGTTTTAACTACAGCTATATAGCAACTGAGTTACTTTAGCGTGTGTTAAAGAGTCTATTTTGGGTGGATATGGATTTGGTTTGCCTTGAGACTTTAGCTTGATCTTAGGTGTGCCTTGGGCAAAAAAAAAGGTTAAAAACACTGCTATACACCTGTACTATACTGTGCATTAGGTTTATTATGATTTTTACACAAAAGAAAACTATTGTCATGGGGAAAATTGTCTCAATCCTCTAAGACTGACGTTGTTTACAACAAGAAGAGACACAGTTTACAGCTTAGATAACTTTTGAACCACTTTTATTCCCTCTGGGAGCCCTCCACTGTACCACTCTAAGGATGCTACCAATGCCTTTGTAGCCCTTACAAAGACTTTCCTCGTAAGCTTGGAGCTTAGGTGTCTTTCTGGGGTCTTTTAAGATTAAATCCACACCAGTAACTCGACATTGCATGTCTAATTTTACTCTATTTTTACTCAATTATTGATCATTTCTTCTGCTAGCAGCTAATGCTATCAACCATATTGTCAATTTTTTATCCCGCAATGCAATGTGACAGGCTGTGACAACCAACGGCAGACTGTTCTGTTGTCGCATCACACTGCGCATGACTTTGCACTCAATTTATAGGAAAACTGCCTGTATAGCTCATAATGGAGAGAGAGAGACAGAGAGCCTATGATGTAGGCATGTCTGCAGCCAGGTACTGCTTTGAATAATGGCACAATTAGAGCTAACACAAAGACGTCCAATGACTTTTTTGTAAATATGGGAATATTCAGATGACTTTTGGTCACAGAAGATTTCACATTTTTATGTAAAAAATCAAGATCAATGAAGTGACAAAATATGGTTCCTTGCCCGTTTAGGGTAAAACATTTTCTTAAAGATGTATAGATAAGAAATATAAGAAAAACACATAAAAACAGAAACATTCAATTATAACATGTTTCATCAAAGATCTCTCTCTCTCTCTCTTTCTCTCTCTCTCTCTCTCTCTCTCTCTCTCTCTCTCTCTCTCTCACACACACACACACACACACACACACACCCACCCCCACACACACACACACACATATACATAACAAATTTATTAGACCACCCTAACCCTAACCAAAGTAAGGTTTATGCCACAGCTGCCCTAAATTAACAGCATTTGTAATTACCAAAATCGTTTATGTTTCTGCAATGCTTAATATACCAATATGTAGAAGCTGTTTAACTGAAATGATATTTTTAATGCTAGAATATAATTATCATTGTTATCCATGAATTTTCAAATTTACTGATTTACAAAAAACTGAAAAAATAGTTAAGCACATTAATATTTCTTAATATGTCAAATTAAAGTTATTTACTTGCATTCCTGAACAGAAAAATGAGTTTTAGTGGTTAAATGTTATGCTTGATTAATTTCTGACTTCTCAGAGAAGCTGGCTCAAATTTGGGTGAATTCAGGTTGAAATCCCTCATTCCTGTTCAAAATGGGGAAACGTGGAGAACTCACTGAAAATGAAAGAGTCCGCATTAAAGCACTTCATGATGCTGGATTGTCTTTGAGACAAATATGACAGGTGGTCTAATAAATTTGTTAAGCAGTGTATATATAAATATATATATATATATATATATATATATATACAGTATACATATTTTCTATTACTATAACATAAATAGCAAATTAAAACTTAACATAAATGGCAAATTTATATGAAAAACATATATAACAAATATATATTTAAAAAAATTAAATAACATAAATAGCAAATAGTCGGTCCTCTTCCAGGTGGTTTTCCTGGCTGCTGGATTGCTGTTGATGATGATAATAATAATAATAATAATAATATGACTTTTATTTAGAACCTTTCATAACATTTAAAGAATTTTAGAGAAATCATAATTTTATCACACCACAGTCATACCAAAATCTATTTATAGCTAAAAATGGCTATAAATGTCTCACTACATCACTGTATAATGTTATACAAACTTTTGGCAACATGCTTTTCATTACTGAGTGCTATTGTTATCACACATAATTGGTAAAAAACATACCAAGTGTGACTTACCTTCAACTGGCGTATGTCTAAAAATAGGAATTTTGTCATTTACCTGAACCAGGTGTATGATCAAATATGGTCACTTCATTTTTCACACTAAAAATTTGACTGATATCACTAATCCTAAACAAACGGCACCTATCTACACATTTAGCATAGCTATTTGAACATATGATGTGTAAGTTTCATCAGTTTACCATCTTTAGTTTCGATTTTATTGCACTTTTTTTCTTTGAGGAGATGGGGGAGAAATCCCTATTTCCCATTGTCTGAGGAAAGAGGGAAGTTAGAGAAGCACTGGGGCACTGCTGATTGGCCCAAGGATGTGATGTCACTAGCTGTGACGTAGCGTAAGTTCTGCCGAATAGCTGAGAGAAGTAACGTGATTCGTCACCCCCAGTGGGCCGCACAGCAGCGCCATTTTGGAAGTCCACTGAAGTTGTAGTCACTTAACTGATAAAGGATTAATGTTTTACAATCTTTCTAAGACAGTAAGTCCAGATGAGAAAAAAAAATAAAATGGCTTAGGGCTCAGAGGGTTAAACTTCAAGAGATATAAGCATTTAGCTACCGTCACACAATAAAGTTAATAAAGTAAATAACAATCCACATGTAAACAAAAAAATTAAAAAAGAATATTGCACAATACTCATATTGTCTCCACATAAAAAGATCCATATAAAACACAACATAGCCAGGAAAAGACAAATACCAGGATGCCATTGCAAAACCCATAATGCCATGTAGAGGCAGATGTCTGAATAAAAGTGGAACTAACAGTCCATTGTAGGTTTATACTTGAGCCAGAAATCTGCTTGATGCTGTGTTGTGAAAGCCAATCAGTGTTTAGATTCCCTGACTACTTGAAAAGTATCAGAATCCAACCTCCATCCAAAAAACAAGTGTTTTAAAAGTTGCTTTACTACTGCTTTACTGTTCTGATCTTGCATATTTGAGTTCTAACTTTTTACAAATGCCACACAGAAAAGGGAGTCTTACCTGGGAGTTGTTTAATGCTATCTACTGGCTTTACTGGCATTAACCAAAAATTGGCATCAATTTCCAGGGGCATACATGTTCTATCAGTTGATAATTGATGATTGCTGCTAATAGGTTCCAACAAGAAAGAGAAATAAAGAAATAAAAGTGTAATGCAGATGACTTTATTGGCTTTCTTTCTATACAGTTATATAACTGGGGAGACTGTAGCTCAGTAGGTAGAGTCGGTAGATGGAGGGGGTTGTCTTGTAGCCAGAACATACTGGGTTTGATCCCCACATGTCATTGTGTTCTTGGGCAAGATACTTAACCCCAAATTGCTCCTACTGTTGTGTCAGTGGTACTTGACTGTTTGGATTTGTATGAATAGGCTTATTTTACACTGATGGCCACTTCACAGCCTTTGCCATCGGTGTGTGAATGTAGAGTGAATGGGTGTGACCTGCTTTGAGTAGTCAGAAAAGTGCTATGCAAGCGCAAGTTCAGGCCCTTATTATATCAGCTCTGGTTTATCTCTCTAAAAAGAAACATTACTCTGAAGATAATATCCTGAAAATGGTATGAATATGCAAATGTGCTGGTGTATTAATTTAAGATTTAATTGAAACCTCTTCATGTTTTATGTTGACAAACAACGACAGAGTCTTTATTGTTTCTGCAATTCAAACACTGTTGTCTCTTTTCAAGTTGGCCACTTTCATGGCCAAGAGTCTTTGATTTTCTACACAGGATTTTCCAACAATCACTTGGCACAGGATGTAAAACGTGCATATAATATTTCCGTTTGAATCAATCATGTGTCACAAAGTGTTGTTTGAATGTATAATTAGCATACAGTGGATTCTGTAATCACCGTGCTTGTCTGCTTGCCAGCTGCAGTTATCTGAAGTTAACAAGAACTGGAGCAATGAAGCAAAGTGAGGTCACCCATATTGTTATGCAGTGGCCAGGCTTCTTCTCTTTTACTTTTATCTCACTGAGTCTCTTTTACTTTCCATCCTTTTTTTTCTTTTTTACTTCTTTCTACTTCCACTACCACCCTCCCTCCACCCTCTCTGTCTCCCTGCACGTCGGGGGGAAGATGTATGCCGGTGCCCAGGTGGAGAGGGGGAGAAATCAATAGTGAGGGTGTTTGAAGTTTTCTGAAAGACTTCCCAGGGAAGACGCTCTTGTCAGGGTGATAGATAAAGCTCGTGCCTCAGTCAGCCCCGGCAAGAGGCGGCCAGAGGAGAGGAGAGCGCCTCACCTTTTTAAGTGGGGCCCTAATAATAAAACAGCATGAATAAAACATCCTGGCTGAACCACGCGCTGCATTAGCGCTGCCGTCCCGTTATAAATGATACCGGTGGCCCTGACGCCATTTGGGTAAAAGCCCACAGCACCGCTTTAAAAGAGGGCAGTGCTCAGGGAAAGGGAGATAGATTGATATGTGTGTTCTGCACTTATTTATTTATATGTTATGGGGCTCAAGAAAGAATGAGGGAGAATTAGTAAGTTTTAGCGTTGCAGAGTGACTTATTGGTACTTTATTGCTTGTGGAGAGTTGGCGGTGTGAGGTCATTATCTTCGCCTGCTATTCTTCCTCCCCAGTGACCTAAAAAATAGGGCTAGACGGCATTGTTCAAGCGTGCAACTTTTACTAAAATATGTTTAGCTTTCCACCAAGTTCTTTTTTTCTACTGGGCCTGTATTATACCAAAAAAATCACCAAAGTGTGATAGCATGTTACAATGATGATATGAGGAAACAAATATATTCAAATTAGCATATGAGCTAACTTACAGATCCTGTCCTCCTGTTGTTGAGCATGATTTAAACTAAATCTGTGTTTGTTTCATCAGATATCCTGAATCTGTTATATTTATAAGAAATAGAAGTAGTGTATTTTTACTACAAGTTATTTATCAACCACATTTTTTGCTCTCTGGTTTGCTTCCTCAGACATCTTGCAAGCTAACATGCTGTTGCCATCAAAATGATGCCAATGAATCTGTATGAAACCATTAGATAGTTCTACAGTGGTGTGACTAAATGACTCACGAAGCCAGGGCTCTATGCAATAGATCAAATGTTCACATTTGGATGTGAACTCACAGTGCATGCATAGTATGTTGAACATTTCATTCAATGCAAGAAAGGCATTGTTTTATAAATGTATTTATCAGGGGGGTAAAGATATGCTTTTTTCACCCTGAACCAGTTTGTTGCATAGAATCACGGATAAATACACCTGAATTGAGAAACAGAGGTATATTCACATGCCAGGCTAGGAGGGAGCAACACTCAAAACTAAACAAAAACCACCTCACCGCTTCACTATTGTCTGTTTTTTTTCAGTTGAACCAAACCTGTACAGAACCACAAGCCCAAAACTAAGGTACAAATCAATCTATGATTTCTCTAAATGTTATACCCCTAATTTCTATTGCTCATGCTCAAATAAGGACAAAAAATTGTGACTTATAGTGACTATAAAAAGTATTCACCCCCCTTGGATGTTTCTCCCTTTTATTGATTTAGTAGATCAATTATGGTCTGTATAATATAACTGTTTTGAAAAAAAAAATACAGAAAACTCCAACAGCAAAGTTAAAAAAAAAAAGATTTTTACAAAGTAATGTCAATTAAATAAAAATATGTCATTTAAAATAAGTGACTGCATAAATATCCACCCCCTTTAAAGGGACTGACTTTAGTTCACAGAAGTCCAGCAAACTGGGGGCTAATAGTCTCACATTTAGTGAAATGGGGATCACCTGAGTGCAGTTAATGCGTCTCAAGTGATTGTAGTATGGAGGGTGTGTCTGGAAGGTCTAGTCACTGGCTACCATTACACCATGACAACATAAGAACACTCCAAACAACTCAGAGAAAGGGTTATTGAAAAGTGTAAGTCAGGGAATGGATACTAAAATTGCAAGGCACTGAGCATCCCCCAGAGTTCGGTTAAATCCATCATCAAGAAATGTAAAGAATATGGCACATGTGTAAATCTGCCTTGATCAGGCCATCCTCACAAACTAAGTGATGGTGCAAGGAGACTTAGACACCTATGACTACTCTGAAAGAGTTACAAGCTTCAGGAGCTGAGATGGGAGAGACTCTGCATACAACAACTGTTGCCTTGGTTCTTCAAGAGTTTAAGCTTTATGGGAGAGTGACACTGTTGAAGAAAACACATTAAATCTTGACTCGAGTTTGCCAAAGGCATGTGGGGGACTTCATGGTCAAGTGAAAGAAAGTTCTTTGGTCTAATAAGACTAAAATGGTGCTTTTTAGCCATCAGTCAGGACACCAAACATTGCACATCACCATAAACACACCATCACACACACTGTGAAATCTGATGATGGCAGCATCATGCTGTGGGGATGCTTCTCGGCAGTAGGCCCTGGAAGGCTTGTAAGGTAGAGGGTAAAATGAATGCAGCAAAATATAGGATATTATCACTTTGATATTATTTTTTTAAAGCCAAATTATATTGACCATCAACAGAAAATCAATAGAAGAGCAAAACATCCAAGAGGTAAATACTTTTTATAGGCACTGTATTATGCAGCCGTACTTTCCACTCCACTATTTCCCTTTTGTGCCAGTTCTTAACTGTCACATCAAGCTCTAATATCATAAACCTCTACGTTTATACTTTGATGAGCTTAACGCTTTCTCTGAGTTCTTGTTCTTTAGGTACAAAGTGCCAAATACAGGAAAACTCTAACAGCAAAGACAAAAGAAACTTCCTTTTATTGCAAGAAATGGCCCAGTTTTAAGCATAAACAGCAGTTGCAAAGGCCCTTCTTACCATCTCACCTCTCAAGCCTCTTCTGTGTAAGGTTTCGATCCAGCGGCAAACTGCAAAAGCAGCATGGCAAGGCTGTATGACTTCATCATTCATTTGCAGCATACAAACCACAACTTTGAGCTCACTCTCTCAGCTAGAAGGCTATCACAGCTTCAGAGGGACATAAATCTCCCTGCACTGCTGCCCTGACCTCGTTTGTTCGGCCCTGACCGTTTCTTACTCCGGGCTCATGTTGGTAGAAGGGTGGGCTACAGCCACAGGGTCCTGGACCAAGGAAAGCTCCCTGAGCCCAAGGGTAACCGGGGTCAAGTGGCCTGTCGCAGGGGTCAACAGCTCTCAATAACCCCGATGGCACAAAGGTCAAACCCTTGACCTCAGATGCGGATGGACACTTCAGAGGGAGGCAGCAAGAGAGGTCAGGGCTTCTCCACCTCCGCTTTCACCTCTGCTTCCTCCAGCCACACAGGTGTCAGGGGCCCCAGTCCTAACGAAAGGTCAGAGGTGCCTGGGCAGTAGGGGGTCCACTTTAATACGCTGCATCGAGCTGTGATGAGCAGCTACGGGAGCTATAGCAGGAGGTATCGACATGGAGGTAGCAGCTGCTCAAGCTGTACGTTTATTAGTTTTGCTGTTTTTTTGTTGGTGGTTGAATTCATCTTTGGAAGCAAGCCATGGGGTCTTGTTTATGTGGCTTTAGTGCTTAACATTGTGTATAAAGTTCTTGTTTAATCCAGATTACTTGTGTGGAGACACCTGCCCTTTAGTCAGAGTTAAAGACTTCAATTCTCAGTATGTAAATTTCTTCTCTGTTCCGTGCATACATAACTATGTAAACTTAAATTTAAAAATGCAGATTTAAGTGGTGATTGACATTGAGGGGACTTTGTAGCTGCTGGTTTTTAGTTTGAACGAGCAGAACGAGCAGAGACATAATTAAGAAATACTCGAGGAACATTGTGAAGGACATTGAGGAATGTTAAAACAGACACACGAAAGGAAAAAAACATTAGTCGAATGTTTGGGGAACATGTTGAGAGAGCAGAGAGAGCACAGCTGGAGTGTTGAGAGTGTGTTGCACGCTGAGGGAAGATATGCGCCTAAATCTGACAGCACCCCATCGAGACAATCACAGAACGGGGAGTCTCCTTATTTGTTTAGCAGCCAGCAGATAAATAACAACATCCCGCTCTGAACTAAAGCACTCTCTGTCTCCCTCTGTCTCTTGGTCTCAGATCTCCCTTTTCCCCTGCTGCCTCCATCCCTCGCTTTGTCTCTCTCTCTGCGCCTTGACAGTTATATGTATCTTTGTTTCTCTCTGCGTCTACCTGTCTGCAGCTCCTCACACAGCCAGAGGCTAGCTGTTTCTATCCTCCTCCATGAATTGTAATATCTTCTCCCAGCTCGTTTTTGCTGCCTTTCTGACTCACTTGTATTGTTTAGAAACTGCATTTTTGCAGAATTAGGGGTTTCAAGAATTAGAAAAAAAGGACTGCATATGAAGATCCCAATGCAAGTTTCCATTCACATATTGCGACGAAAATGACATGTTATAATTTAACACCATATGCTGCAAAAACTCAATACTTTTGTTTACCTCATTTCTTGTCAAAACTATGTCTCACAAGAACACAAACATTATGCACCAGACAAGTCTAGTTTAACATCTCATTTCAGGATGTTACAGGGAAGAAAAAGCCTGAAACACTAACTTTTTCTATAAACTTAACTAACATTTGTCTGCTGCATTGGCAGATATTTGTACTTGGTAAAAGTAATCAAGCCTCAAGGGCATCAGTTTGTTTTGAAAAGTGTGGGGGGGCAATAACTATTAGCAAAAGTGACTTTTGAGAAGTGCTGGGGATGATGACTGTAATTGGTTTTACTTTAGGAATACAATAAAATGCATCTGTGGCGTAGGCTTATTTCATGTTTTAAGTGAAATATCACTTTTTTTACTATCAGTACTGAAACAGTAACAAAACATGCTCACAGAGCAGGATCGTTGGAAAGGGTCGTAAAAATTCCGTCATGCCATTTTACAATCCATCATTATAATTTTCTCTTTAATATCTGTAATATGATATAATTCAATATAATTTATTGGTGTGGCACTGAGAGAAAGATGAACACAGCAGCACAGCGTTTACTCCTCGTCATTTTTATGCAGTGACGGTGGAGCAACAATCCCTGTCTTTAAGCAAGCAACTATGACTGCGCCAATTAAGATCTCACAACTATCACAAGAACAACTTTATAATTCTGTCTCTCTTATGACCTGTCAGTAGGCTACAAAAATATGCCTTTGTCTGTTATATTTTCATGGTTGATATCCACGTAATACACGGGAAAACTACGGTGTTTAAAGTAAAGTTTAAGCGAGAGAGAAAGAGAGAGAGAGAGAGAGGGTTGAGCGGTGGTGAGTGAGCAAGAGAGAATAAAGCGACAGGCGCTGATCTGAATCATCATTCACACATCTTTCTATTTCCATGGTTGATATCCACATGATAAATGAGCAAACTTTGTTGTTTAAAGTGAGGTTTCGGTGGTTAGCAAGCGAGGTGGAAGCAGCGGGAATGGTTTTGAATCATCAGTCACCTTGGACACATATGAAATTTCGCATAAAACGGACCTGTTCCGAAAAAAACGGAACGAATAACACGACAATTTCGGCATCAGTGTGCAGACATGATTAGTATAACATGAAACGGGCTCATTGTGCAAAGGCCTTAACACTCTGCATGCTGACCTGTGTACTGAGACACCTGCAGTAACCTCTCAGTGCGCTGTCAGCACAGAGGGCAACTCGCTTTTACAAATATGGTGTTGAGGTCAGTGATAGAGCCCACTGGCTACAAGATTTCTAATGGATTAAAAAACCTTGATAGTCCGTGTGTGCTAAATGAAAAAGGTGCATCTGTTTGTGTGTGTGCGCTGAAATGCAGGCTCATCCTCGTCATTCCAGTCCGTCAAAATGACAGACAGCCTTCAAAATTTTCCGTCATCCTTCAAAAAAACCCATCAATGACGGAGAATATTTGGTTAAAGCTACCTCTGGTTGGTACAGACACAAATCTACAGCAGCAGCATGGCCCGTGACCTCACAGAGGTCTGCTGGGTCTCTTTACAACCCTCGCGTGCGGATGGTGTGTTCAGGAGCTTCGGAATTTTCTATACTACTGAAAATAACCGGGGTTGCAATGGTTTACGCTTGAAGGATTTGTGTGTGGTGGGGAAAAAATGACCCTTGGTAAAAAGTGGGGGGAACACATCCCCCTGCCCCCCCTAAACTGACGCCTTTGTCAAGCCTCATATTATGATGTTAACAAATATACCTGGAGTTGTCGGTTACATTTGGTCTACATTTAGTACATTAAGATATACAATATGTAGACAAAATTATGTGGCCACACCTGTTAATTATTGAAATCAGGTGTTTCAATCAGACCTGTTGCCACAGATTTGTAAAATCAAGCACTTAGCCTTGCAGTCTCCATTTGCAAACACTTGTGATACAAAATGGGTTGTTCTGAAGAGCTCAGTGACTTCAGCTTTCATTCTGTGATGATGCCACCTTAACAATAAGATGGTTTGTGAAATCTCATCCCTGCTGGATATTCCACAGTCAACTGTAAGTGATATTAATAAAAAATGGAAGTGCTCAGGAACAGCAACTCAGACATTTTGATCAATGCTATTCTTCCAACTTTGTGGCAACAGTTTGGAGAAGGCCCCTTTCTATTCCAACATGCACCAGTGCACAAAGCAAGGACTTTAAAGACATAGCTTGATGAGTCTGGTGTAGTAGAACTTGACTGGCCCGCACAGAGCACTGAATCCAACCCCATCAAGCACCTTTGGGAGGAACTGGAATGAAGATTACAAGCCAGGCCTTCTCGTCCAGTATCAGTGCCTGATCTGATAAACACCCTACAGAATGAATGGGCACAGATTCCCACAGAAACACTCCAAAATCTTGTGTAACGCCTTCCAAGAAGAGTGGAGGCTGTTAATCCTGCAAAAGGGGACCAGCTTCATATTAGAGTACACGTATTTGAATACATTGTCATTACAGTCCCTGTTGATGTAATGGTCAGACGGGTGAATACTTTTGTCTGTATGGTGTGTTTTTACTTGAAATTAGATAAACACACTTGCTTTCATTAAGGATGCACCAAACATAAGAGAAAATGTTGTCATTGTGAGCATTACACCAAAGGAAGTTATGATTAAAAAGCATCAGAATCAGCACCAGCAACTGACCTATTGAACTGACCCTAACTACCTTGGCCTAACAATAAGCATACTTCCTAACAACGATGGTTTTCAGTTTGGTTGACTTTGAGTAGAACCTCTGGCTACAGTAAGCACTGATGTCTAATCTTTCAAGAGCAAAAACACTTAAGTTTAAAAGTAATATAATGGGCTAATGCTACGAAGCTGAAGTTGGCCATATCATTAGCAGTGATTAGCTTATTTACTGTAGAAAAAGTTAAAAAAGTTACTGTGAGCTTATGTCCTACATGATGTTAGCGACTTAGACTACGCTCGCACTGCAGGCATTAATGCTAAATTCTGATCTTTTCTCAGATCTGATTTTTTATTTGCCTGTTAACACTGCAGTGAACTTCCAGAAGATTAGACATTGTATCTGAAAAATTAAGGGAAAATCAACATTTCTAATGCCTTTCCATGGAATTCTATGAGCAAGATGTCCAAATGCATTATGTAGCTCCTTTGGACTCCAGTTTTTCTGACAAGATAATTCTTAGACTAGACTAGACTAGACTAGATAGAGACTCAGTCTAACAGCCTTATACCTACTGAAGCCTCAGAGTTTGTATCTTTTCTAACTTAAAAGGAACAAACTTAGCTTTAAGTTAAAGGTCAACATTAAAAAGCACCTACTTAAGATTCTTTGTTCACATTTTATCCCATTACACAACACTAAATCATGCCAGACAATACAAGAAGTTTATCCCCAAGGTTGACAACCACCAAAGTCCTACCAGGTAAAGTTTTTAAAACACAACAAACTCCACACTTGTGTATGAGATCATCAGCAGCTCTTCATTGATCCACATTAATGCCTTCACTCCAGAGGAGCTGTGTATGCTCTGTCACTGAAATTTATGGACACATTAGAGCCCTTCCTTAAGCCCACTGGATACATCATGGTGAAAAGTGTGACAATGACATGTCGGTGTGTTGTTTTTCACTTCTGTACAACAGGGACAGACCTGTGAGCTATGGAGCCTTAATTGTTGTTTGTTAATTGATGATTTGGGAGTCTTTTATTTAGAGCTTTGTGGCATTTATGAAAGATGTTGCTGCATTTTTATGACAGGCCATAAGATGTTAATGCTCTCCAGAAGGTTTGGTGTCAGGAAAGTGTTATTTATTTGTGATCATATGTTATTTAATCAGGCTTCTTCGGTTGCAAATCTTCACCAGTTGTGTTTGGCTGGAGTGCAGAGTGCTGTATGGAGCAGGTCTCTTGTGCTTGCCTGTGGAGTGTTTTCACATAGCTCTTTATTGCAGGTTGCCACTTGTAATAGCAGTTCTGTGTGAATGAGAGCTTGACAGGGGATACCTTGGCTGTATTGCTCCAGGTTGTGTAATTAAATTTACAGATGAAATATCGGAAAAGCCGGTGAGAGTAGAGGCCAAAACCTGGAGAGCTCGGACAGAAAGTGCTGAGCTGCACATTTCGCCTGTTTCTCCCCTCACACAGACTTAATGTTAGCGGCCCCCGACAGATGGAGCCCAGTTTAAAAAGCAATGGGTGCAAGGGTGGCAGGGGCTGGCCATTGGAGGTCTGTGAAAATTTATGAAGTTATTGATTGACTCGTTGTGCTATCACTAACCTTCTTGTGTCACGTAAGGGGAAGGAGAGAAAGATAATAAAGATTTTTTTGAGCAGGTCCTTTTTTTTGTTTTCTGCCCACCCTTCCAAATATTAATCTCCTAATTTTTAATTTTTAATCTGGACAGAGCGGGAAAATAAATGCTTCTGTCCGGCAGGCCATGGTAAATAATTAAAATTGAAAATTGATTGTTTGCACCAGAGCCGGGATTTATGGGATAGGGGCTCCACCGCACCCTCGGGGGACCCACTCCCACGTCTGCGCTCACCGGCCCCGTTCCCGTGTGCTAAGCATTTTTTCACATTATTCCTCACCTAATATGCTAAGGAGAGCGGGTAGGGGGGATGGAGAAGAAGAGGAAGGGAGGGAGAGGAGCAGTAGAGGTGCGCTTTGTTGGATGACTACTATGGTATTTTATTTTTTTTCACAGAAATCAATGAATCAGAACCTTCCCTTTTTCCACATGGCTTTAATATTTATTTAAATGTCCTGTCGATAAATATAACAAGGTTAGTTTAATAACAGTTTACCCAGGGAATTTGATTCAAGGGAAGTTATATTTGTTATGCCCGATTAAAAACAGGCAATCGATGAGGGTGAAACTACCACATAACCACCTCGCCCTTTTCCTTCTCTTCCTCCCAGCCTTTCTCTCAACCACCTCCCCTCTTTGAACATAACGCACTTCTTAAGACAAAGACGCACCTCCTGTCTGCCTGGTTACAAACGGAGGAAATGTCCTCGCCTCCCAACAGTGGTGGCCCCGCCACGTCAGCCTCACCTGACTAATGAATGCTGGGAAAACAAATAATGGTCCTCAGGTTAAATTAATGAGAGAGGAAATGTGCCTCACCTAATGTTCGTTTTTTATAATGCTGACCGGCTTTACAGTTACAATGTGGGTGATCGCTGTAATGATAATTCACTTCATGTTGCCCCGCACATCAAGATGAATCTATCCAGTCACCTGTGGCTCACATTTTTATTGGTGCATTCCTCCAACATGGTAACATACAGTGCCTATAAAAAGTATTCACCTGGTTGGATGTTTTACCCTTTTATTGATTTTATAAATCTATATAATTTCAAAGTAAAAACAGGTTTCTACAAAGTAATGTCAATCAAATAAAAAAATATGTAATATAAAATAGGTGATTGGATAAATATGAATATCCATCAAGTCAGTACATAAAAGATGACCAAAATGACAGCACTGAGTCTTGCACATCTGGACACTGCAATTTTACTCTTTTCTGCTTTGCAAAACTGTTCAAGCTCTGTCTGGTTGTTTGGAGATCAGACGTGAACATCCCTTCTCAAGTCCAGCCACAAATTTTCTGTTGGATTGAGGTCCAGGCTTTGACTCGGCCACTCAAGGACTTTCACCATTGTTGTCCTGAAACCATTTTTGTGTAGCTTTCACTGTATGATTGGTCATGGTCTTGCTGGAAAATAAATCTTCTCCATAGCCGTAGTTCTCTTGCAGACTGAATACGACTGTCCTCCAGAATTTTCCTATATTTTACTGCATTCATTTTACCTTTACAAGCCTTCCAGGGCCGTCACTTTGCTTCACAGTGGGGATGGTGTGTTTGTGGTAATGTGCAGTGCTTGGTTTCCACCAAACATAGCATCTTGTCTGATGTCCAAAAACCACCATTTTGGTCTTATCAGACCAAATAACATTTTCCACTTAACCATGGAGTCTCCCACATGCCCTTTGATGGTGAGGTGAGGTCGAGCCAAGAATTATTTAGAGTTTTTTTCAACACTGGCTTTCTCTTTGCTGCTCTCCCATAAAGCTTTGACTGGTGAAGAACCCAGGTGACAGTTAATGTATGCTGCTGCTGCTGAAGTTTGTAACTCCTTCAGGGTAGTCATAGGTGTCTTGGTGGTCTCTCTCACTTGTCTCCTTCCTGTCAGTTTGTGAGGATAGCCTGATCTAGGTAGATTTACACACATGCCATATTCTTTGATGATGGATTTAACTGAACTCCAGGGGATGTTCAGTGCCTTGGATTTTTTTTGTTTCCATCCTCTGAGTTATGCATTCATTAACCCTTTCTCAGAGTTGTTTGAAGTGTTCTTTGTTTTCATGGGGTTATAGTAGCCAGGAATACTGAATAACCAGTGACTGGACCTTCAAGACGCACGTATCTCTATAATACAATCACTTGAGACACCTTCACTGCACTCAGGTGATCCCCATTTCACTAATTGTTAGGCTACTAGGACCAGTTGGCTGGACCTCTGTTAAATTAGGATAGTCATTTTAAAGGAGGTTACAATTTATGCAGTCACTTATTTTACATTACATATTTTTATTCAGTTTACACAACATTGTAGAAATCTGTTTTTTACTTTGTTATTTTTTGTCAGAAAAGGCAAATTATATTGACCATGAAGGATTTGTAAATTCAATAAAATGATAATATATGTAAAGGAGGAAAACAGCCTTTAAACTAAACCTAAACCAAACATTAATATCACATTATGATTTGTCATATAGCTATTTAATTAGATAATCTAATGGTGGATTTAAAGCCCTACATTAAATAGAATTATAAATATAATGGCCAATTAAGTGAAATTTCTTGCTGTGTTTGGTGTGCTTATTTCCCCTTGACTTTTAGTGTTCAAGATTCAGTTGCTGAATTTCTATTGTCCTTCATTTTGCCACCTTACAGTGTTGCTCTCGAAGCACTATGCTGGCAAAAATTCAAATTTTTCTGTCTCTCTCCTCACTGGCAGTGAGATAACCTCCCTGCTTCTATCTTAATAATTAAAACACAGTGCTATGAAGTAGAGCGCTGCTCCTTTATTTATGAGAGACGCACACACTGAAGTGATTGTGTTGAAACCAGGCAAGTCCTTGATCCCTGACATAAGGGTTTGTATTTTCAGGGCATATTTAAATATCAATGCCGAGACATGATCAGCCCACGAGCACAGCCTGACCACACATACCCTCAACATCACTGCCAACCCACCCACACACACACAAACAGACACACACGGACCACCAGCAGGTAGAGGTACAAAGGGGAGAGCCATGATCAAACACACATCAGTCATGCATCAAATATGCACACCTACAGTATATTGTGTGCATGAATATATATGTTACATTAAACATAAATGCATGCTCTTATACACAAATACACAAAGGTCCATTTCACCAAAGTTAACCTTCCTATTTAGCCCACTCATGGTGGAGTGCAGTCATAATCAGATGTAGTATGTCACTGAAAAAAAAATAAACAGCAGAAAATCTATGTAATTAGTGAGAATGTGTTTTCTGTATTATCCAGTGTGAAGAATCCATTCTGATGCAGTGCTCAGTGTGGAAAGCTTTTGCTGTTATAATAACTAATAACTGTTACTATAACTACTATATTCTAGCTTTGGCCCACCCTTAATGATTGAGAGGTAATAGACTTTCCATGGGACAAAAACTGAGGCTGAAGTAAGGTGTCAATGGAGCAGGTAAGATGCCTTAAGGGAAGGAGGATTAACACAGCCCAGTCATGCTCCGGATGTTCTTGTGTACGACCAGAGGCATGGGAAAATATTCTGTTGAAAAAATTGAAAAGTCCACATTTTTATGGCACTGTAATGGGTGGATGTTGTGAGTAAGCATGGCTCAAAAGGATGACCAAAGGAGGCAACATTGCCATCTAATGTGGATACTCCTGTGATCTTAAAAATGGTGGCCTGAAAATGTGGAGCTGTGAGGCGAAAAATGAAACTCTACCACGCTGCCACAAACTCAGTTTGGTAGATTCACCACAAAGAAACCCAGTGTCCAAACTTTTACTTCTATGACAGTCACACTGGTCTTTGTGTAGGTGAAGGCGCTGTACTGGATATAAACGGATACAGCATTGTTAATCAACAACACGTAAGCAAAAACAAAAAAATACACATTAAACACTTCCTACAGCTAATCATGCTCAAATAAAACCTGTTACTTGTGATCACAATGTGTGATTAGAATCTGATCACCAACTAGACCCAGAAATGGGCATGTCTGCACTGAGTGAAAAGTCTTATGGCATTAAGATTCAGTTTAAGGACATTCTTTTAGCAGGGAGAGAAGAGTTGCATGTCCTTCTTTGCAGCATTCCTGTCTGGGTGACATTAAAGGAAGGAAAGAAAACCCTTCGTACTCGACCAGCCAAAGCTTGGAGCACCAAACACACAACTCTGCAGACAGTGGTGTTGCAAAGAGGTGGAGGTCACGAGAGCTTTTCTAGTCTTGGACCCCCTGTAGTTTCTCCTCAGGTTTTCCTATCAAACAGGGGAATGTGTCCTTTTCACACCTTGCTGTGAAGTGCTGCGATGAATCCTGGGAAGATGAGTACCCTGAGTTTTTATGGCTCTTTACCTGATGTGTTGCTACAAACTTACCACAATGTGTTCCCCACATTGCTGGTCCCATCACATTAGATAGTAAGTACTTTTTTTCTGCAACTGTATTTTACTTTGGAATTAAATCTTTTTAGTGTGTTATTTAACACTGATAGACAGTTACGAAAGTATGTTTAAAACATTTTGATGATTGATTAGAAACAGTGAAATAACATGCAATACATTATTCATTTTTATATAGCTTACATCCTGATACATGTGGTGCAATTCACAACAACTAACACTAGCTTAGCTTCTCATTCTGAGCATGACACCTGAAGAAAATGGCCATTCCTTGAAAGTGGTCAGATTTTCAATACCCAAAGCACTTTAAACATCCTTTACTTCTGTCTGCAGGAATTCTTGAAACTAGGGATAAAAAATGTATCTGCATGACTTGGAGGATAGCTATTTCCTTTTCTACTTTTATGACCTCACAACAGTAAGATTCATCTCATGTAAGTCTGATAGTTCCCTCGTTTATTTATAGTTTTTTCAACCACCACCTGTAAAGACATTAATTGTTCACTGTGGCTAAACGACACTATCTCACTGGCAACGTCATCAGTCAACCCTGGTTTAATTCTCTCATGCATCAGTATCATGTATGGGTGCACTGACAACACACAAGAGTAAGAGCCTCTTCCACCACCACAACAACAACAGGCACCACTGAAGAAATCAATTACTCCCAAGGCGGGCGTGTCCAGCTCTGGGTGAGAGCCCATACATCCACTAGGGGAGTTGTTTAGAAGAAAGGAGAGGTTGGAGAAGGGAGAAGGTGGAAGGATGTGGCCTTACAAGGGTCCTCCATCCAGTGCAGCTCAAAATCCTAATCCAAATCCCTCAAGGCGACATAGACCCATCTCCTCACATTACCGCATAGATACACCTCTCAATTCTGCTGGCCTGCCGACTCATTAGATCCGCATTAGTAGCCTCCCCTCCATGAGCCTGCTGCCAAATTGCCCGATCTGAAGCGCAGGGGGAAACAATACCTATTCAGCAGCCTGATGCATACACACTAATGCATACACACACTACTGGATTATGAAGTATTGTCTGAGTTTCAGAGATTTCAGGATCCAAATCTAAAATAAAGATAGAGAGGAAGAGTGTCAGGGTGTGTGTTTGTGAGTGGCACATGTATGTGTCTGTTTTTAATGTGGGAGTGATACAGTTATGTGTCAAAATATGGAGAGAGAAAACAGTCACCTCTGTCAACACACACCTGCCCAGTGCATGCACTCACACACAAATATACACACACCTATCCTCAACCTCCTCCACCTTCCACTGCCACTTTTTTTTTTTTTGCAAAGATTTTGATATCAAAACATTTTGAACATGTGCTTGAGAAACACATGTTGGAGAAATGTCATTGTATTCCTTGAAATGAAGATGAAAATATTACAAGCCACTTCCACAATGTTCTGCTTTTGAGGGCACTATTGAAAGTCCAGATTTTATTTTTTAACAACTCAAGGCAAAAATGTGGTAGGACTGTAGTAGTGCCAAAATTTTATCTTTGTTATGATACTAGTAAAAATTAAATGATACCTGTTATATACACAGCAACAAAATACAAGTCTTATGCTGTGTTTCATTTACCTCGGAGGTTTGAGTGGGGAATAGAAAGTTGCCAATGTTATTGTAACCTGAAACACCAGATACTGTTCCACATATCCATCATGTGGGATATGTCTCACATCCACCTGGGCAACCGTCCATTGTCTGTGTTTTTATGGAAGGGATGAACCTTTAAAAGAAGTTTTGTAGGATAAATGCTCTGTCTGTTAATCTCTGACGGCCACTCTCACAGAGCATTCATCTGACACCCTGTAAATCCAACAAAAATGAAATGTAGTGATTTACCAGTAAAATGTATTAACAGTTTTAGATTTTATTTGATTCAACTTTATTCATAAAACTTACATTCATGAAATGACCACAATACACACATTACAGACCAAGAAACATTTCATAAATAAAGTAGAGAAAAGGTCAGAGGTCTAATCCAAGATTAAATAAATTATGAATAGACCTGTTTTAGATGTAGTTACACTAACAGGGGCTTGCTTTAGCCTTGTTAGCTGTACAAAGCTATATTAATTACACAATTAACGTTACTATGTAGCTAAGTTAGCTTTAGCAATGTGAGCTTTAGCATAGCTACATAGATAATGTATCTACATAACTGAATTGAGAGTAGCTTTAGCTATGGTAACTACATAGCTCTGTTTTTTATAGCTAATTTAGCTTTAGTGACATGAGCTATAGCAATAATAGCTAAAGCTAACAGCTGAATAGATAATGTATCTACACTGCTTACATAGCTTTATTTCAAGCTTAGTTTTAGCTATGTTAGCTGCATCGCTCTGTTTTCTATACCTAAGTTTTAGGAATTTGAGATTTAGCTAACATAGCTAATGTACCTACATAGAGTAAAATGTGTCTTACATAGCTGAATTATGAGCTTAGCTTTAGCTATGTTAGCTACAAAGCTCTGTTATCTTTAACTAAGTCAGCTTGAAAAATGTGAGTTTTAGCAAATGTAGCTAAAGCTAACATAGCCGCATAGATCATGTATCTTCATAGTTAACACAGCTGTATTGGGAGATTAGCTTTAGCTATGTTAGCTACATAGCTTATCTATAACTAAGTTAGCTTTAGCAATGTGAGCTTTAGCAAACGTAGCTAAGGCTCACATTGTGATTCAGTTACTTTCAGTGCTTTGCTGGGGGACATATTTTGAAAAACCCACATTTTAGTATTTTTTCTACATTTTGGAGGTATTCAGAGTATCTACCAACCTGTAAAATGTGAAATAAGCCAACCTAGTCCTTTGTTAGTGGTCTTTCTTTGTCTGAATAAATGAAATCTGGTGTTTTTTTCAGAATCTGAGCTCATTATGACATCACAATAAGTCATAGAAAAGCACCTGCCCCTCACCTTGTACCTCCAACCGTAGATCTCCATACTGGGCCACTGAAGAGCACAGCTCTACTCATATTGATCCACCCCATGGAAGAGAGAGGTGGATTAAGGAGGAGCTCATATGCATTTAAAGAGACACACACCAAAATGGACCATTCTGAGAAAGGCTGTTCAGGGCTTGTTTAGACAGGTTCAAAAACCTGCTGTGGTGCTTGATCCAAATTATATTTTGACCAAAGAATAGCACAGACATTTCATTTAGGCCACAGTAGACTGTGTAAAAAAGATAGAACATGGACATGTCACCTTAAAGACAACAGAGATTGTATTATGTTTCAGCACATGGTATTGAAAAAGTAAAAGTATTTTTAAAGTTTTGACGACCTGAAAAATGAATGCTAAAGACATCAAATATTGTGGCCTTCCATCCAGTTGGAGGTGCACGACAATGACCTGCTGATATTACTTTTTATTAAAAGTCAGATGTCAGCCTGCAGTATTCACCTGCTACAATAATTTTCTTTCTTGCAACAGAAAAATATATTCCTTTCCGCGATTGAAACCGTGTTTTTCTCTTCTCTCTGGGCTCTGACTGCCGCCAGTAACCTTGTTTACACTGTTCACGCATGTATGAATTTCAATAAATGCTGTGATGAGCTCCAGTGTGTTTTCTCTTTTTACAGAAGTGTGATTGTTTTGATGTCCTTGGAAAGTTCACACTGACTTTAGTGTTGAAGTTAACATTGTATGTAAGTGTTTGTGTGAGAAAGGAGAAGAGGGCAGTCTGTTTATGCAATCAGTCTTGACCTTATGATTCTTAGCATCTTTTCTAAGGCTGTTTTGATGTTTTGAATTTGCTGCATAACCAAATCATTTTAATTCTTAGAGTCCAACTTCAGTGTTTCCCCTAGGATGGAGTTGTAGCAGTGGAGGTGAACCCCCCCCCCCCCCCCCGGCCAAATGTGTCGATAAAGATATTAATAGTAATGTTTTTATTTATTCGGTAGCTGTTGTATCAGCTGTATCAGCAGGGTCACTGTATTTATCAAAATACATGATATTTCTTTTTACATTCATCGGTAATCAAAGATAATGTACTTTTACCAAAGTTAAAGATTCAGGGCTTTTGAGAAAACATAAGGGGCATAGACCCCACAAGCCCCCCTGTGGCTCCACCTCTGACTGATAAACTTATCCACCACACAGGATTTACAAATCATATCAGCACAGTGTCAGAAACGTAGGGTTATTAACACATTAGGAAATAATTAATTACAGACATATTTCAAGAGCACCTGCAGCAGTTTTTAAGGAGAATTATTCTGTTAGATCCACTAAAAGAACCTAGTTAGAGGGCTGAGTTGTGATCAGGTTTGAATTTAATTTTTGTTTGCACTAAAACTGTTTAAGTTTGTAAACAAGGCACATTATAATTCCATAAATGTGTACAGAAATTTTCACACTCTTCATAGCACTGCAGACATACAGCAGAGGGTCTCCACTGCTCTGATGCCCCTCATGACGTACAGGAAGAGACTGGCACAGAGATACTGAACCAACATTCTGTTATTTGGGGGGAAACCCTTTTTATCCATAGAAATTGGCCTCTTTTCATAAAGCGTTTTAATTACAGACAAGGACAGGGACAGAAAGGGGCAAACAGAGTGAAAACAATCTCTCTGTAGGAGCTGAAAGAAGTACGCTACGCTTTTTGGCACTCGCGAACAATGATCAAGAAAATATTTTCACTACAGCTTAAAAAACAAAGAATGTGTACATGAAGTCTGTAAATCTAATCCTGACATTACTCTTATTAATATAACCAGGGTTTAATTAGTCCAGGCTGTCAGCTGTAGCTGATGTTTTTGGATGTGAGTGTTTTCTTTCATGCTTCATTCAGTGAGAAAACTTTGATTAGAACAGTAAAAAAACGTATTTGTCAAGGACAGTGCTTAAGTGAATACAATATTATAATTTCTTAAAATGAAAGCAGCTTCTGGCATTCCGTGCATTACGTGTCAGGTCAGACTGTAGGAGGAATTGGACGCGCATGTTGCACGTACAGGTCGGAGGGAGAGATGACACACACTGCACAGGCAGGTGTGAATGGCCAGGAAATCAGCAGGAATGGTCAGGTAGGATGTTAGCTGTCCGACGCAGGACTCTATCGCTACGTCCTGTCCGTTCAGTTCAGCGCTGTGTGATCTCTCCCTCCCGCTTTCATTTGCGAAGAGAAGACTCGCCTTACTCGAATTCTGATTGGCTCTATGTTTTAGCTGACCAATCCAACCGACAAATGCAACACCTATTAGTCAATCGGTGGCTGATAAGGACGTGAGGGACGAAATACGGAACAAGTGGCGTCCCGTATTGACTCAATACAGGACGCTGCATTTAAATGCAGCAGTGGCGGTGCGCTGCTGCTGGAATCACTGAACTTTTAGAAGTTTAAGGATGCAAAATATTACGCTTTTGCCTTTAATTGATCAGGAAAATATAAAAATGCACTTTACTCTTTATTTCACCTCAAATAATCAAGACCCTGCTCATATTTTCTGGAAAGTAGTGTTATTATTGTATGCTCTTTTTAATTCATTCCATTATTTGCATTTTTTTTTTTTGGTCCATAATCTGAAAAAAAGTCACACACTCAAACCTTGCACAATGAGTCTGATGCATTTTATTTGCTTTCACTATGAAATTTAGTAGAATTTAGCACATTGTTTTATATCGTGTGGAGAAAAAAGAGCGAGGGTGATTTTACAGCTTTTTGATTCTTTGAAAAATCACGCTAGGTCCATCCAACCTGACAGAGATCTTCGTTCAGCACCAGCTGCACCAAATTTGAGGGATGGGAACAACTTTTAATTCAGTCTTTGTTACGTGGCTGTGAGTACAAACTTTGGGGTCCTATTGATTATGCCCCATGGTTGATATCTACGTCAGTGATTCCCAACCTGTGGGCCGCGCCCCCTGGTGGGCCGCGAAGGTATTGCAAGTGGGCCGCCAAATCATTTCCAAAAGAGTATGATTTTTGTGGGGGGAGAGGAAATGTAATTATATAAAAATAAAAGTAGACAGAATAGTGTTTTAAATGTTAAAACTCAGTTGAGTTGTTTTCTTTTCAAAAATGATAAGAAAGTCGTGTACTGACATGTGTACAGTCTCCATGGTTTGCGTTATGAGGCTCTTTACTGAGTTTAGCCTACTCGTTGGTAGCGGCGCACCTCGGTTTGGGGCTACAACGTCACGTTTTTTGTTGCTCTGATTGGCCCGTAAAGATGTGACAGAAAATTCATCCAATCACCCTCTGAGTTATTTTTCAAAGGCTCTGCCCTTTCTTGAACGCCGCCTATGGAAGATTTTCCAGATCCATCTGGCATGTCAGGTGTCGATTTCAGGTGTCATTGTTAAAGTAGGTTAATTATAAGTGTTAGTGATATGCTGTGTTATGGCAAAGATAAACTGCTCACTTCTGACTGTTTATGAGACTTAAAAAGAGTTTAAAGGAAGTCTGAAAGTTCCAGTAGCCTATAAAACAAGTGAGTAATTGTTGTAATGTCATATCTAAATAAATTTCCTATCAGTCGTTGTTCTTACATTTTAGATCGCTGGATGAGCTCCTGTCTCTTAATCTTTTAGACAATTAGTAGTTAGTCTACACATAATTACGAACATAGTAGCAGATGAGATTGATAATTCAAATCTCCAGACATGCTGATTAATAAAAATCCAGTATAAAATTATTTTTTGTGTTCGTATATGGTCAGCTCTTGAACACACACTGCAGGTTTATACAATTAAATTTAATAGTTTGGAGTAAATTACTCCTCTTCATGTTAAACCAATAACCCAGGCACAGCAGTCTAAACATATTTCCTATTTTTAACCTTTATGATTTTATTCTAGATTTAGTTGACTACATTTTTTGTGTGTGTGTGTGTTTTTTTTGTTTCAGGGATTTTGGGGCCTTTGTTGATAGAGGAGAACACGGGATAGAATTTGAAATAGGGTCGAGAGAGTTGGGGAGAGACATGCGCAGAAAGGGCCACAGGCCGGACTGAAACCCAATTTACTGTTTTTTTTCTTTGAATCAGTGTAATCAGCTGAATTGTAAAATTAATATTAATGTAAAACACTCATATTAATGCACTATATAGATACTTTAATTGATTAATGAGACACATTGCAATACTGACATCCTCATAAGCACAGAAGAGAAATAGTCTCGTCTTCTTCATGGAAAAAAGGTATAAAATTAAAGTGATATTTTAAGTCGATATGCTTGAGAGGGCCATTTTAAGGATCAAAAGGCTGATTGCAGGATTCATAATCATGCTGTATTTATTTAACTGGAGAATTTGGAAAGCATTCAATGAGGTAAAAACTGAGTGTACAGTCTTGAATATTTAGAAATCCAGCTAAATGTGTTTCATACACCACACCATCTTTCCTCTGACGTACAGTTCAGCAGTCGTCTCATTATTTTCCTTGATGTGTGAGCTCCTTACACGTACATCGACTCCAAGCAAAGATGGGAAGCTTTCTCTCTCCTTACCACTCTGTAGTGGGTGGAGAACCAGAAGGATGTGGGATGGAGTGAGGGGGAGAGGAAGGCCTGGTTGGGGTCTCAGGTCATTAAAAATCCATGCTGAGGAGGAGCGCTCAACACTCCCCAAACTTCCAGCTGCATCACACTCGTTTCTTCGCCTCACAATCCACTCTCTCTCGCTCTCTGTGTCTTACGCACTCCTTCCTGTTTTCCCTCACCTCTCCCTCTTCTCCTGCTGTCTCACACACTCTGTTTACAACCTCTGGAGACACACAAACAGAAATATTCACACACACACCTGCACGAGCATAAAATCATACCTCAGCCAAATCCTCACACACTCCATCCAGGGTCTCGCTCCTTCTGCTCTGCAGCTCCTCCCTCTAAATTGACTCAAAAACACTGACTTTGCATCAATTCTAACTACTGAGGAAAGATACGGAGTGTATCTTCACACACACACACACCCACACCCACACCCACACACACATCCACACACACACAGAAATCTGCTCTCTCCACTACCCAGTTAGTTCTCTCATCCCAGGACCCCCTATGTGATTCTATTAATAGGTAATACACGCCACCATTAGCATGCATGGAAACCTCCCCTGCACTATTAATAGGACATGTCCAAATCACTGCTGTCGCATTAGCGGCTAACCGCTACAGCACAGGGAGTTTAAGTGTTGCTAACCGAGCGTGCCTGGTTTATTATGCCTTGTGTGAATAATAAAATACCCCCCTCTCTCTCTCCTCTTCCTCTAACCCTCTCTCTCTCTTTCTAACTCTCTCCTCCTGCCACACTCTCCCATCACAGCACCTCTACATACATGGCTGAACTTGGCAGAGCACTTTGTTTGAACACTGAGTAGCTTGCCTTGTATCTTGAATATTTAACTTTCTCCGCTGGGCTGAGGCTAACGTAAGTACAGAGGGGGGCAGATTAAAAGGCCGTGCCACTGATTAGTTGAACTGGAGCTAATGTCAGTCACATCTCTCCCTCTCTCTTCCCCTGCTGAGTTTCTTTCCCTTATAGACGATAGACGTATGTAGAAATTTAAAGTTTCTTTTAACCACTGGCAAATTAATTTAACACCTTGTTACAATCACCTTAACAAGGATGGTTTAGAAAGACTTTCTTTGCTTTTTATACCTAATGAAAAATCCATTTCCTAAAAAGTTGGCATGTTTAGTGACACGTGAATAGAGATGGAGCTCAAATTTAGTGTAAAGGTGACTTATCAAATGTTTAAACTGAAAAGTTCCCTTTTATGGAAAACTTTGGGTTTCAGATTTTATACCAGTAACATTTCTCAAATAAGTACATACACTTTTAGATAACTACACTTTCAAAAACTTGTCATGAGTTCATATTAATTTATATGTTGAATGTAATGTAGTTCTTATTTTTTGAGTGTTTTTCCCCTACTGTGTGTATTGTTTCTGTTTGTGTTTTTCATTTTTACTTGTTGGCTTTTGAGTTAGACTTTTTGTTGGGAAATTTACTCCTGGACTGTAAGAAAGGAAGCCTCTTTTTGCTTTTATTTGTTTCTTGTTTCATGAAATACTATTTTTCGCCAATCTCATTGGTCCTTATCTACACCAAAACAGCTCAAATTTGTCATTTTGGTGCCCCTGAACAGTGGCAGCACAATTATCAAAAATGATCACGTCATAGAAAGTTAAATGTACAGTATGCACAATTCACCAACAGGGGGTTCTCAATCAAAACAAGATGAAGAGTATGAAGATGTGCTAAACCAATTCACATAAAGAAGGAGGAAAGCTGTTAAAAGTGGCCCGCCTAGTTAACAATGCTTGTGGTCCAAGAATGCTTTGCGAGTGCTTACAGTGTTCCCCAGGAGGGCCAAACACAAAGCAATCTTGGACCATTCAGTTTTTTTTGTTTTCTTTCTTATTATCTCTTATTTTAGTTTTCTCTCTAATTAGCGGAGATTCATCCATGAAACAAAACCTTTGGTTTTCTGTTTAGCAAATACACTTTATGGAGTGCATTTTTTTGTTGTTAAGACTCCTTAACCAAAATAGCAAGTGAGCTTTGGAGGTGGATGACAGTATGTCTCTACTCTCCTTGAAAATGTCTAATGTTATGTGAATTGCAGTACAGGAGGAGCTTGGATGTCAGCATTACAACACATGAAGGAGACACGGTAACAGAAAAGCAACCTCCAGTTGCAGTTCACACTTTCTTATGAACAAGCTTTTCATGCACCATTCGCAGCCACTACAGCAGCGCCATTATAAAACAGACCATTACAATAATAAGAATAATTTATCAGCTTTAAAAGCTTCGGTAATACAGTAATGTGCAGAACTTTGGGCCAAAAATTGAGGCTGAAATAAGTCATGTAATGGTCAGTAAGCTCTCTTAAGGACACTATCGGGCAGGAAGGAGGATTGACACCACCCAGGTCATGCTCTGGATGTCCTTGCATATTACCCGGGGCATGGGAGTCCACAAAGTCCACACCTTTAGAGCCGAGTAAGAGGTGTATGCAGGGAGTAAGCAAAGCCTGGGCTACTGTTCAGTTGGGTAGTAGGGTTGCCCAAGCCACCTGGTTGTGCTGTGGATGTTCTAAGGGCCCAAAAACCAACAACGACAGGGGTAAAAAGGTCCGTACAAAAGAGATGCTGTCAGTGTTGACCTTATCTGCCAAGGGACATGTGTCAACATGTCTCAAGACTCTGCTCCCTGCTCCCCTCCAGCCCCAGGTTGTGGCACATTGGGCCCCCTGATGAATCCTAAAACTTATGCACATACTGTATGGGGGGTAATGGAAGCATTCAACTACAATATTAAAAAGGATTATTAATTGTTATAGAGGTTGTTTCATTTCAATGATTTAACATATATAGTTTCTAAATTTATAATTTTGTAAAAGGCAAGGTAACATATTAGTAATATCTTTGGTCAGTTTGTCATTGTCAGCATACATCAGCAGCTGTAGTGATTATTGTTTGTGTGCTTTTTCTTACACATCTCCATTCAATTCAGTCAGTAAGGTTTTAGTTCAAGCATTTTATGTTGAGGTGGTTTAAAATAAAAATCAAAAATAAGGCCAGTCTGTGATAAATGTCAGGGCCTTTTTGATCCCATGCTGAACAGATCTAAAGAGAAAAACAATCTCTGCATGTATCATCTATTTCTTATGCTAACAGTGTTACAGAATGACATAATCAGTATTTATATTAGTAAAGGTCTAAGCTAAATTATAGAGTGTGATTGGATCATAGGCCAGTGGACAGAAATGACTGATAAGTGTTATAAGGGGCCCTAAAGGTTAAATACTGTAAAACAACTTTCTAAACTGTAATTACAGATTAAAATATAGTATTCCTTCCTGTCTTTCTCATCTAAAACCTTCGCAGAGTTTTCCTTTCTTGTCCTGCTCTCCATCTTCTCCTCTAACTAGGTTTCCTTTCCCTCCCCCTCAGCCTCTTCTCCCCCACCTTTCTCCCTTCCTCCTCTTCTTCTCTCTCTTCTTCTTTCCTTTTTACATGTGGAGGAGCTCCCTTGAGATTGTGTTTTCATGTAACATGCCAACAAGCACAGAACAAGAGGCGAGGAGTCTTAAATGTCCTGCTAAACTGTACGTGCTTTCCTCCCCTCTCTGTTTTTCTTTCCCTCTGTATGTTTTTCTGTCGCTCTCATTACCTTTTGTTTTGCACAGGAGGCTGTTAGTTCTGCACTCTCTTTGTCACTGTCTTAAAAAAGAAAACAGTTTGTTTTTTGTTCTCTCTAAAGTATTTTTTGTTTATGATTTTGATTTGAATATGAAATTATGAGGAAGTTGCTCATGTGCAGCTCATGTAATTGAAAAACCTCTTCTGAAGTTTGTTTTTAAGACACATTTTAGACGAATTAAGTGTCAAATTAAAACAAAATACATGCAGTACGTTAAAACTTAAATGTTTATGTTTTGTCTTGGCAAAATAATCATGAACTGTCCTTTTCTCAGGATCATATTTTTCTCCTGAAATAAACGTCAATCTGAGAGTAAATCTCAAAAAGACAGCGGGAGTCATTTTAAAGCCTGCCTACTTTTCCCATCTTTCCCAGTTTCTCTCTGTTCCAGGGTCATGACTCTAAATGGGCCAGCACCAGTCCTTCATCCCTGCCTCCTTGCATTTGCCTTTTAGCCAATCAGAAGGTCAAGGCCTATGGGCAAAACCCAAAACAGCATCGGCCCATTATTTCTCAAGGAAATTGATTATTGATTGGGAACAACAACAGGACTGTTTGAGGGTGGAGAAAGAACGACAGACGGAGCAGGAGAGAGACTGAGGGCTCAATAAAGGATGATTGAAGCGTGTCACACAGCAGGCGTATCGGCTGGACAGGGATCGAAACAGAGTGGGAGCACAATTTACCTACAACCCCTCTGGAACTGACAGATTGCTTTCACCGCCGCCTTCTTCCCATTCTTCCTCAGCTCCAGGGATCAGACCTCTTTTTCTTTTATAAAATATAAATTTGTTTATTTTTCTCTCTCAATTTATTTCTCTTTGCCTTATTTCCATTTTTTATTTTCCTTGCTTCTTTTTCTCATCATATTAACTATTTTTTCTCTTTTGCTCTTGTTTTATTTTACTTCCTTTTCTTACCCATTTGCTCCTCGCCTTTCCCCTTTTTCTTTTGACATTTTTACTCTTCCTTTTTATTTCTTTTCTTTTTTTTTCCTTACATCTGTCTCTCCACTTTTCTCCTCTATACATCCTTCCTATATTTAGTTGCACAACAGTTTAAAGCTTCAGTGAACCACAGTTTACTTTTTTTATTTATCTGATCATCAAATAAATTGAGATATTGGACAAATATAGCCTGAGTAAATACAAAATGCAATCTTTACATGACAATTTCATTTATTAAGGGAAAAACATCCAAACTTACCTGGCCCTGTGTGATAAAGTCATTGACCCTAAACCTGTGCAACCCTTGGCAGTAAAAACTGCAAGCAAACATTAGCTATATCTGGCAGTATGTCTTTCACATCAGTATGGAGGAATTTTGGCCCACTCTTTTTTGCAGAATTGTTGCATGTCAGCCAAATTGGAGGGTTTTCAAGCATGTTTGTTTAACGTGTTGTCACAGCATCTCAATCAGATTTAAGTCCAGACTCTGACTAGGCCACTCCAAAACCTTTATTTAGTTTTTTAAGCCATTGAAAAGTGGACTTGCTGTGTGTTTCACATCAATATCATGCTGCATAACCCAAGTGTACTTGAGTCTGATGTCAGGAATTGATGGCTGGACATTCAGGGTTTTTGGATGGAAAGTGGAGTTTATAGTTCGGTCAAATAAGTTGTCCAGGTCCTGAAACAGCAAAGCAGTCCCAGACCATCACAGTACCACCACCATGTTTGACTGTTGGTATGTAGTTCAGTTTAGCTTAGTTCAGTTAAGACACTTTTAACATACATACTCAATCACACTGCTCAGGTGAAAACAAACAAATAAATATGATGTAGATTGATAGATACTTTATGCATGTGTAATGGGATGCACACCTTCTAAAAAGACTTTTCTCCTGCCAGTCCATTTCTCAGAATATTTTCCCAGAAGTCTTGGGGATCATCAGGGTGGTTTTTAGGCAAATGTGAGATGAGCCTTTGTGTTCTTTTTGGTCAGCAGTGGTTTTTGCCTTGGAACTCTCCAATGTATGCCATTTGTGCCCATTCTCTTTTGAACTCCGACCCTAACTGAGTCAGTTGAGGCCTGCAGGTCTTAAGATGTTCTGGGTTGCTTTGTGACCTTCTGGATGAGTTGTTGATGCACTCCCAGAGTAATTTTTGGTGGGCTAACCATTCCTGGCATGGTTCACCACTGTTCCAAGTTTTCTCTATTCGTGGATAATGGCTCTCACTACGGTTGGCTGGAGTCCCAATGCCTTAGAAATGACTTTGTAACCCTTTCCAGTCTGATAAATAACAATGATTCTTATCTGTTCTTGAATTTCTTCAAGTTATGGCATGATGTGTTGCTTTTTGAGATCTTTTATCCAGCTTCACTCTGTCAGACTGGTTCTATTTAAGGGATAAGTGATTCAACAGGTCTGGCTGGTGAAATTGAACTCAGCTTTCCAAAAAATGTGGTTAATCACAGTTAATTCGTGATTCAACAGGCAGGGGGAATTACTCTTGCATTTGCTTGGGTTGTCTTTGTCTAAGATTAACATTTGTTTTATGACCTGGAACATTTAAGTGTGACAAATATGCAAAAAATAAGAAACCAGGAAGGGGCATATACTTTTTCACAGCACTGTATATGCATGTAGCTGCATGTGTGTGTGTATGTATGTGTGTAAGGCGATATAGTTGATATATGTCTTGCATATGACCGCATGTGTGTGCATGAGGTCCGAGTTCCTGTGGTGTTGACAGGTCTCTTGCATGTCTGGGCCACTCCAGACAAACCAAGGTTGGGTTTAATCTTATAATGGCTGAGAGAAGGCCTCCTTAAAGCAAATCACAATGCATTGACCAAAAGACTCATACATTATTCAGAGTTCCTTTTTTTCATATTACACAACCTCAGCATGCACACACACCACATACACACATCACACATGGGCTCATTTGTTCTAATGTTCGTGTGTAAACTGAACACATACACACACTCACTGCTGACTCTACATAGACTCTGAGAAGTCAGCCTGGATTTTGCTGTAATTCAAATAATTGATATGTATCAATGTTTTGATTGGATTAGCGCTCTTGAGCTAATGGAGTGGTGTCGCTGGTTGAAAACTCTATTTCTGTGTGCTGAAACTGCAGTTCACAAAAAACTTACACTGTGCTCCTGTATTTTTGGTAGTATGAGATCATATTCACCTTTTCTGCATATTTTTAACGATGTTTTTCAAGGCTTTTATGCCTTTATTCAGACTGTGGACAGAGAGAAAGTTGGGAGAGATATAGTAGGGAATAGCATGCCAGAAAGGAGCCAAATGCTGGATTTGGAACCTTGGTCGCCTGCTTTGAGGATTACTACAAAAGTACAGTGCTTAGGGGGCGTGCCGGTAGTCGAGGCGACCTAGGTTCGAATCCGGCCCATGGCACTATTTCCTGCATGTCTCTCCCCGCTCTCTTCCCTGTTTCCGGCTCTGTCCACTGTCCTCTCTCTAATGGAGGCATGAAAAGGCCCCCAAAAAAAAGAAAAAAAAAAGTACAGTGCTTAACAAATTTATTAGACAACCCTAACCAAAGTAAGGTTTATGCCACAGCTGCCTCAAATTAACAGCATTGGTAATTACCAAAACCATTTTTTATGTTTCTGCAATGGTTAATACACCAATATGTAGAAGCTCTTTAACCCAAATGATATTTTTAATGCTAGAATATAATTATTATTGTTATCCATGAATTTCAAATTTACTGATTTACAAAAAACTGAAAAAATAGTTAAGCACATTAATATTAATGTGTCTTGATTAATATGTCAAATTATAGTTATTTACTCGCATCCCTGAACAGAAAAATGAGTTTTAGTGGTTGAATGTTATGCTTGATTGATTTCTGACTTCTCAGAGAAGCCCAGTGAGCTGGCTCAAATTTGGGTGAATTCAGTTTGAAATCCCTCATTCCTGTTCAAAATGGTAAAACGTGGAGGGCTCACTGAAAATGAAAGAGTCCGCATTAAAGCACTTCATGATGCTGGTGGTCTTTGAGACAAATATGACAGGTGGTCTAATAAATTTGTTAAGCATTGTACATGAAGCCTACAGGCACAACCCCCCGGACACGGACATCCTGTCCACTGATAATAACCTTCAGAGGTCCACTGGCTATTTGCCATTTTGTAAATACTTTTCTTTTGACAATATAAACAACTCAGAAAATGTATACCATGCTCATGTTTAGTATCATTTTTTCTGCCCAACCTCAATTATATGAAATGAAAACTATATTTTTTTTAAGTTTAACTTACTGTTTTAGATATATATGATCCCCCCCCCCCACACACACACACACCAAAAAAAGGAAAAAAGATTTTGAAAATTGTTATTTTAAACAATATATTGTCAGAAATGACAAAACACTGAAGATTTTGAAAAAAAAACAAAAAAACAGTGCCAGTCCTCTACAGTATGGCCCACTGTCCCCTATTCGTAAAATTAATTTTATATATAATTCTAATTATCATATTTCCTCTCCTACTTGGCCTATTTACATCAAACAAAAATGGAAAGGAAGCTTATAAATTACTCTTACCACAGTAGGTGATAGCAATTTAAAGTGTGACTTTGTTTCTATGTGGTCATGTGACAAAAATAGCGAATGATGAAATCACACCAGCGTGATCGTGGACCCCTGTGTGTTAAAAAGACAACAGGAAAAAGACTAAGGAGGCTCCAGCGACTTTTAAGCATTTTGATTTTATGGTGTCAAGACATGACAGTCGTGGTCAATGAAGATTTTAGAAGGTTTTTAAACAAGCTGGAGCCGAAGTATATAAATATATTTTGGGCCTAACCTACATTATTTTTTCACATATTGATATATTTAAAGTGCAGTTGTTGTTAAATAAATGCCAACATCATTTTTCCCAAATATTCATTTGTTGCTTTGACTTTTTTTTTGGTACTGCAAATGTAAATACCATACTATGGACTAGTTACAGAGGTCTCATTATACCATGAGGTTTTGATACAGTTACATCCCTAGTAAATACTGAAATTCATGCAATTGCCTTTTCTCTCCATTCCAGTGTATTCAGCATGTGACTTTGGGCACTAAATAATGACCTTTTTCGGAACAAATACAAGTTCAGCTCACGCATCTGTTCAGGTTTCCAGACTTATTTCCTTTTTATGATGGTACATTTTTGGACTTTTTGGCCTTCATTAGTTAGGAGCAGGAATTTGAGGAGGAAGAGAATTGGAATGACATAGCCAAACTTGTGCTGGTGTTAACTTAGCCGACTAGACTTTTGACATGCTTACACATACACACACAGGTGTGGACAAGGCCTCAGTATATGGGTCGCACTCTCAATGCTTAGCATCAGCATCCTGCTTCTACTTGTATATGTATATGTATAGTATCCCAGTCACAAATTAAAGGTATACTACATTGCCAAAAGTATTTGCTCACCTGCCTTAACTCACATATGAACTTAGGTGACATCCCATTCTTAATCCAAAGGGTTTAATATGATGTCAGTCCACCCTTTGCAGCTATAACAGCTTTAACTCTTCTGGGAAGGCTTTCCACAAGGTTTAGGAGTGCGTTTATGAGAATTTTTGAACTTTCCTCCAGAAGCACATTTGTGAGGTCACACACTGATGTTGGACTAGAAAGCCTGGCTCTTGATCTCCACTCTAATTCATCACAAAGATGTTTTATCGGGTTGAGGTCAGTCAAGTTCATTCACCCAAAACTCTCATCCATGTCTTTATGGACCTTGCTTTGTGCACTGCTGCACAGTCATGTTGGAACAGGAAGGGGTCATCCCCAAACTGTCCCCACAAAGTTGAGAACATGGAATTGTCCAAAATCTCTTTGTATACTGAAGCATTCAGAGTTCCTTTCACTGGAACCAAAGAGCCACGCCAAGCTCCTGAAAAACAACCCCACACCATAATCCCCCCTCCACCAAACTTTACACTTGGCACAATGCAGTCAGACAAGTACCTGGCAACCGCCAAACCCAGACTCATCCATCAGATTGCCAGATGGAGAAGTGCAATTTGTCACTCCAGAGAACGCGTCCCCACTGCTCTAGAGTCCAGTGGTGGCGTGCTTTACACCACTGCATCTGACGCTTTGCATTGTACTTGGAGATGTATGGCTTGGATGCAGCTGCTCGGCCATGGAAACCCATTCCATGAAGCTCTCTATTCACTGTGCTTGAGCTAATCTGAAGGCCACATGGAGTTTGGAGGTCTGTAGCGATTGACTCTGCAGAAAGTTGGCGACCTCTGTGCACTATGCACCTCAGCATCCGCTGACCCCGCTCCGTCATTGTACCTTGCCTACCACTTCGTGGCTGAGTTGCTGTCCTTCCCAATCGCTTCCACTTTGTTATAATAGCACTGACGGTTGACTGTGGAATATTTAGGAGCGAGGAAATTTCACCACTGGACCTGTTGCACAGGTGGCATCCTATCACAGTATCACGCTGGAATTCACTGAGCTCCTGAGAGTGACCCATTCTTTCACAAATGTTTTTGGAAACAGTCTGCATGCCTAGGTGCTTGATTTTATACACCTGTGGCCATGGAAGTGATTGGAACACCTGATTTCAATTATTTGGATGGGTGAGTGAATACTATTGGCAATATAGTATAGAATAAATATTAATAAGCTCAGATGATTAACAGAGTAAAAATAAATTCTTCTCTGAAATTCTTTCTCTGCAATCTCAGAGAGTCTGTTTCACTAGAAAGATTTTTCAACCAGTACCATAAAAATCTGGCATGTGACTCTTTCTTTTTTAAGGCACCTTGATAATTTGTGAAAAATGAACCCAAAAATAAATCCACATTATGAAAAGAAAGCAAAAACCTCTCAACAATGCAGTGCATAATGCTACCATCATTATGTTTATGCTCTTGGCTTAGCATGAAAATAATCATGGGTTAAATCACACGTTCAACACACAAACAGTTGCATGGGCCCACGCTGGCCTGGTCGCGGTAGGGTTTGTTTGCTCAGCCCCGGTGTGTCCTGCCTTCTCCTAATTGGCTCCTTTGCAGTGAGGTCCTGCCACTGAGACACAGGGTGTGTCTCTTACTTAGATCCTTTCTTCCTTCCTTCTAACAGTCTCCTCATCTTCTTTTTTACCTCCTCCCTTATTCTCACCCTTGCACACCCAGCCTTCCAGAGGGCCTTGGCATACTCTCCTCTCTTCCTCATCTTTTCCTGCAGCACACTGAGGCCTTCGAGTTATTCTCCTGTAATGACAGAAACACAGAAGATCCTGCAAAAGAAATCAAATAAATTAGATTTAGATGATATTAAATATGTACTGTTTGTGAGTCACCATGTGAAACACTTTGAAAGTATGCAAGTTCTGCCCAGGAGACTCTTTATCAAAACAAAAATAAAAGATGCTGCTTTAAGCTGAGGACAAGCTGTTAAAAATGACTTGGTGTTTGCTTTGAGCGATCCCAGAATTCTTTGCCAGTAGTTTGCATTGTTAACGGGAGGCCACTTTTAACAACTTTTCTCCTTCATGATGTAAATTTCAACCATGGAACAACAATGCCAGCTTGTGGAATATGGAATGTAGTTTTTTTAATAGAAGAGAGTCCTAAGTTAAGAACAAGAGGGAAGCTGCAGAGTTGTTCAGAACTAAGCTGTGTGTCTGGTCTCTTTATCTGTGCCAGACTGTTAGGATAGGTGTGGGTTGGTGGGGTTGAGGAGCTCTGCTTTACAGGGGGAGCCTGGACAATAACAGACACACTTGCTGGCACAGAATAATCTCAGTCCATCACAAATATTAGTCATTCTTTAATTTCTTTGCGATTTCAAACCTCGAGGCCTCTTGGAGCGTGAAGCCGGTGGCAAATGCTTACCTTTGCCCATGAATAGAAGGAGTTACTTTTTTTATATAGACATTTCAGTGCATAAACTCTGCACTTTGTTTCTTTAAGTGATTAAAGAAGTAAAATATTTTACATTTTGAAATGATCAATTCTTTAATTCATTTCTTTTCTGGCCTTTTTCCTTTCTGTTCCTTTTCTTTTCTTTCAGGACTGTAGATGTATTAACTTGTTCGACATAACTAAACTTGAAATGGTGTTAACAGCCTTCACAGCAAAAATGGGAGCATTAATATTTCAGTGTTAAAACACTTCGTAGTTGTTTTCAACTCCAGTCTGAATTAAATGGCCTTGTCTGTTGGACTTCTTTTACAGTGTTTATCCATCAATGCTAGTCCAACTCTGTGCAGAGTCAGTTTGTCTAAGGCACGCCCACTTCCATATCAAATCTGGAGGTATATGCAAGCTGAGTTGTCCCATCATACCCTTGGGCATAGTTTTTAGATGCGGTTGGATGTGTGTGGATGTGTTGAGATTTTTTCCTGTTGTGCAGTGGCCACTATTGGAATTCCTTTGCTCTTGTTTCTAGTGGATTATTACTGTTTTTTTTACATTAGACACTTTTGCACCATGAGTGAAGTTGTCCAATGAGTTGGTGACTTGCTGCCTGTGGGAGCAAATGGTTCACAGTGAAATCTGATGCGCAGTTCTTCATCAAAAGCATAACCTATCTTGGTGTTGTTCCCTCTGGTAAATTCTTAGAATAAGATGTTCAATAATGCTACATATGTTAAATGTAAGGCAACAGAGTAATTAGCATATGAGAAATGATTTGCACTGTGTTAATGATTAACATAGTATTTCTACTTTAACTCACAACAAGTACACCTAAAGTGAAAGGAAGTGACACTTTGTCATGATAAAAGCACATTTTAATGTGTAAAGGAATAACACTGTTAAAAATTAACACTATAAGATAGCTGAAGTATTAAACCTTTAAAAGTGCAATTTTAATTTGAAACCTGTGAAAATTGTATAAACTCAGGGAAAGTGCTCAATTTTACACTATGTGTTTTGAATTAACACTGAGGATGTTGCTGTGTTCCAGGTATGAGCAATTTGGCATGTCCATGTTCTCATGACAATCATGTTTACATCAGCATTTAAAGAAAAGCTTTATGAAATGTTCGTCTCTGTTGCGTAAATTTGGATTTCAGTGCTTCATGATAACTAACTGCAAGTCACGGTTCCGTGACACCTTACAGTAAAACCCACACGACTGATGATGTAACAAGAATAAAATGTGATTTATTGTTTGGACCCACAGCTGTGGGGATCTGCGCACAGATCTGCAGATGGAGACAATTGTCTTTTTGCTTGGTATTTGGAGTATTGTCCCCTTTCAAGAGGCAGCTTAGCTGTATTTGGCCTGGGGGGACACTTACAAACACATGAATATGCCCCGGCCCAGACACAAAGAGATGACACCATACACACACATAGACAGATATGTGTGAAAAGACAGACACAAACACAGACAGTGTGGACATAAGCAAGCCTGTGCAGCGCGTTTGATGCATGCATAAATACACTCACACATGCATGAACACACACACACATACAGGCCCCTACTTCTACTCACCTTAATTGGCCCACCAAGCATCACTTAAGAAGCCTTTGAGACGGAGAGAGTGTGAGATACACACGGAGGAAGAAAAGGGTGAGTTCACAGATACAGACAGAAAAAGGAAAACGACGGGGTCTCTGAGAGGAGGAGAAGATCGGGAAGAGAGGGAGGGCAGGAGGCGCGAGGAGGAGAGAGAGAAAAGAAAGCTCCCCGTGTATTTCTGGGGGTAATTACAGATGCAGATTTGCGTTGCCACTTGCAACATGGCTGAATTCATTTCCATCTTCGCTCTGCCCTTCCCCGGTGCCCCTGGGGAGGTACAGACAGAACTGTGAGAGTGTGTGTTTGTGTGTGTGAGTGTTGAAGGAGGCAAATCTGGGCATCTGCATAACAAGCTGGGAAAAAAAGAAGGAAGAGGGAAGAAGAGGAAGACAGTGTTCTGAAGAGAGATGGGTATGTGTGTAAGTGTGTGTTTGTATTTCAGGAAGTACCTATGACAAACCAAGGCAGCTAGTAAACAGTAAAATACATGTAAGTCTCCTAAATTATTTTATAAATGGACATTTTTCTTGATGAAACACAGTAGCACTCTATATGGGATGCTATGGCCTACTGTCAGCACAACCCCAGTTTGAAGAGGCGGGCGGCCTTTGTGTGGATCTGACCTGTGGCTCCTTCCTGCCTTCCATCCTCCACCCAAACCCACTACACCTGCAGGGCATATCATATGGAACGAGGGAGCGTTAAATAATAATAATAGCAGTAACAATAATTAAGGACAATAATTATGGTTTTATAAAAAACAACAATGTTCTGTCCTCTGTATACATGAATGCAGCCATAGTAACAACATAAACATTTACATAAACAGGTACATGTAAAATAGTGATGATAATAACAACAGACACAAGAACAGCAACAGTATCACCCCCATCACTACTGTTAACACTGTCATCATTATCTGCATCATTATCACCAACATTACCATCACCATCAGTACGATTAATTATAATAATAGCAAAGGCATTTCTAACAAGGACAATGTATACGTGAGATTATGAGCAGACTTCAAATAATCATAGAGGTAAGAAAAATATCTCCATCAGCAGGGGCATCTTTGGATGGAATGATACCATGATACTTGTTAGGCCAAGCATAAACAACATTTTGGCTAAAAGTTCTGATTTTTTTTGGAAAAAATTCCTTTTCAAAATGTACTAAATTTTGCTCAAATTTCAGAGAAATTACCTAACATTTTTGTGAAATGTCCAAAATATATTTTCAGAGAATCTAATGTAAAATACCAACATTTTTGAAATGTTCAGTGAAAATATAAATTTTGTAACATAAATATGACCAAAATGCTGTAAAAATTCTGGGACATTTCCAAGCAAACCCCCCTCCCCCAAAATTTTCCAGTTTATTCACTCCAAAATTTCTTATGAAATTCCCAAAAATGTACAAATACAATTCCCAAGATTCCATGAAAATGACAGAAAAGTCCTCCAAACATCAGAACAAAATCCCCTGAATTTCTATGAAATTCATGATGATTTTAAAGTATTTTCTCTCTCTAAATTCCCCCAAATTTACAAATGAATTTCCAACATTTCCATGAAAATACCTAAAACATGTCAAAGACCCCCATTCAAATTCCTAAATACACACATTTCCAAAATGTTTATAAAAAAAAGGGTGGAAAATTTCCAAACAATCTGTAGCCATGCATCACTAACTTACAGGTTTTTCCTATAAAATTACGTCATCACTGCACCGTTCTACACTACGCCATCAGGGTCTTCTGACCAACGACTCCTGTCTGTCCAGTGAAACAGGACCAAAGGTTATGGAGATAGAGCTTTTCTATCTTTGCCCTAAAACTCTTAAACTGTACTGCTTTTTTTTAAGTATCATTTCATTCTTTTAATGTCTTCTGTATATACTCTTTAAAGCACTCTAGATCAACTGTGTTTTGTGTAAAGTGCTATATAAATAAAGTCAGTTTGATTTGTTAGCAATAAAACTAGATTCTGATTCTGATGTTTGTTTCCTGGCTGTTGAAATTGGCCCCATCTGGTTTTATTACATTGAAATCATCATATTTCAAATTTTATGGTACATCTTTTTGACCAACTTCATTTCAACTCATCTATACAAGTTTTACACTTTCAATGTGAAATAATGGTCTATAAACCTTGTTTTTGCGTTGCATTATTGGTTGTAGTTTTAATCAGAGAAACATTTGATGACAGATGAGCAACAACTGATATGTTTATTTGTCAAAGTGTAGGAAAAAAAGCACTGAATATATTTAATGTTTACATTGATAGCCAATAATCGCACATGTGGATTGAAGTTAATCACATCTGTTTATAAGGATATTAATTATCTTCCAGTGCTGTGTTAAGGCCTTTTTAGCTACAGTCATTCCATGATTAACATGCAGTTTGGGTTATCTCTTTGTAATTTACAGTCAATAAGCATCAATTGCATGACATTGTACATTGTTTCAGTGTCAAATTAAGCATAAATTGTGAATTATTCTGAATTTATGATCATAGCACCCCTGGGTTTTTTGACCTGGCAAGATATCAAAACAAAATTTTATATAATGCCCATAATTCATTGAAAATATAAGGGGATTTACATGGGACATTTTAGAGACCAACCATGCTATTCTTAACCCATTAGAGCGAAGAAATCCTGATTTTTAATTGAAAAACCTTTGGGGTCACATTAACCCCAGGACAGGTTAAATTAAACATGGTCTTCCCTGGTTTGAAGTAGCATGTTTTTATCATATTCTTATGCTCCTTAATGTCTATTTTAGCTGTATTTATTGATAAATCTTCAGAGACCTGTCTACTCCCTGTGGTCACAATTACCTGACAGAAATGTGGGTTGTCTCAGTTGACACAGGAAAAGAAAGCTGAAAAACCTGCCACACTGTTTACCCTGCTTCCATTGTGAGAGAATACAGGTGTTTGATGCCACAGTAAAAACCCCTACGGTGTGTTTACCTCACACTTGTCCTTCAGTCAGCAGAAGATTGATGGAGAGCCACACGCTCCCTCAGCGCACGGCTGTTTGTGTAGTGACGACATCCAGCCACCAGGGGCTTACTGATCACAGCATTATCTGTGTGTGAGAGAGGGAGGAAAGTGAGAGCAGGGGGAGAGTGGCAGAGAGAAAGATAGACAGACTTAGACCAAGATATGTGCATGTCAGTCAAAACTAACATGAATCCCTGTGAAAGTTGTGCAAATGAAGGCACACTTATGTTGTTCATATGTAAAGTCCTTTTGTTTCTCTGTTTTCATGTCTCTGTGTTTGTTTTTGGCCATTTTCTCCAAGGGAAAGACAGGAGGAGGAAGAAAATACTGATTCTGTCTTAGTTTTTCTTCCATTTATCCAACAAGAATATGCACACAAACACATGCACACAACCTTTCCTGTAAGACCACCTGGCTCCCTGCTGCCAGTCCGCCAGCCAGCTCAGCAGCCAGAGACTTGGCCCGATTAATTATCTTCCTGCTAATTGAATGTAGAGGGACTCTGCAGGGATGGGTCATTAAACTGATGCAGCGTATGTTTGTCTCCACTGTTTATCTAGCCACAGCTAAAAGATACATCACACACACACACAGACACACACACACACACACACACACTGCACGCACACAAAAGCACACAGAGACTCACAAATGCAGGAATATGAATATCTACACATTTAATGCCTGTCCATATGAGCAGTAGGGCCGGGACATTAACCCTGTTTTTAAGATATATCAGTGTACTTTACATTAAGATTATAAGACAATATTGATAATACTGATAAAGTTTATGCTGTGTTAAAATAAAATTATTCTTATGTTGAGTATTAAAAATCATCTAATCTTGCCTGTTTGACACCATGACACCAAAAATAGTAGTCCAGTATGGGGCAATTTGTTAATTTTAACTATCAGAATTAACTCCTGTCTACTTTACACAGATACATTTGAAAAATATGCAGTGCTCCTTTTAAGGTTAAAAACATGACTTGATAACCATTAAAGTAATGAAGATTTTGTCATTTTGACAAACATGGTAGAGAAGAGCTGCCAGGTTGAGCAGGGTTAACAGTGTTGCCTTACAGCAGTAAAGTTTCTGTTTGGCGGCCGAAACAGGCGGGCCCCTTCTGTGAGGAGTACACGTGGTCTCCCCATGCACATGTGGTTTCTCTCTGGGGCACTTTGGCTTCCTCCCGAACAGGAAAAGCAGTGTAGACGATAGCTGGATAGATAATAAATTATATTTAAAGAGGCTTTATGTTACTTGTAGAAAAAAATCAGTGTAGCGACACTGCCGGCCATTAGGCAAACTACAACAGTACTGTGTTGCTTGTCCATGACTGCGCACTTCTTGCACATGGATGAGCCTCTGGTTTATCAGCTGATACACACGCAGACCAAGGTGATTTACTGGCACATGTATACAGAGGAGGTAAGTGAAGTAACAAAATAAAAAATAAAACGCGCAACGTGACGTTAGTGTTGTTTAGATAGCATCTTTGTAAGCAAGCTAACATAATTTAGCATATGTTTTATAGAACATAAAACACTACATTGTATTTCATAGTTCGAAGTCATGCCCATCCTTTTCTACAGAAAGACGGCCATCTCTGGATCAGTATTTATCCCAAGCACAGAGCGAAGCTCCCTGTTTCTCATTCTACCGATATTTACCCTCGATTTCCCCCTGCATCGGTCAAGCTCTTGTTTAGCTTGACGGGCTTCAGCAGATAAAACTGTCTTGGTTTTTTATGTTTGTGTGGATGTTTGGGTTGCGCTAGCTGGTTGTTTACTGGCATATCAGCCTTCTCCATTGCCGTTTATTTCCATTCTACACACCATAGCCAGGTATAAACAGAGCAGGGGGGTGTGCGTACTACGTAGCACCCAACGTTATATCTGTTGAGATTTCGCAGAAAATTTGACCCGAGTTCTTTACAGATAAATGATAGGCTTATACAGGCAAACAAGGAAGTAATAAGGAGCCTCGTTCTTCACTTCGGGATAAAGTGCGCACCAATATATACTCAAAAATGAGAAGCACAGGGAGAACATGCTAACTCTGCACAAACTGGGAAGAAACCAGAAACCTTCTTGCTGTGAGGCAACAACATAGATCCCTGCACCAAAGCACCGCTGTGCAGTTTCAGTGTTTCTATAATTTCTTGTAATTTAAAAAAGAAACTTGCCCAGTTTAGGGTGTTTAGATTTTCCAGTTGTGTTGCTATAGTGTCAAACAGATTTCATCTGATTTTAACTAAAATCATATCAAACTTTATATTGCTGGAATACTGACAACCATGTCTCATTTCTTTACAGTACAAAATATTGAGATGAGATTTTTGGCCAAATTTTCCCAGCCATAATAAGCCGCCAATCTCCTCTGAGTTCCACTTTTGTGCTGCTCCAGTGAAATTGCAGATTGTCCAAATGCAGGCTTTCCTTAGTTTAACTGTTCAGTCTCCTCTTGCTGATTCCCTGGTCTTCCTATGATTGTCCCTGCAGAGCAACATACATTGTTTAAGTGTTGATGGTGCCTGATTATGAATTCATTTATACATCAGACACATATCTGCCCGACCCCCCCCCCCCCAAAAAAAAAAAAAAAAATTCAAAGGTCATTAAATTATACATTTTGATGACATTACAGTAGTGGTAGTTCTGACTGTAGCTTAAACTTATAAAATAGTAATGGACATTTCTTACTATTTTTTTCCATAATCTGACAGTTTTTTGACCAGCTACTTATCACAAAAATAATAATCTTGTTTAGTCTGAATTAAAATGTAGTCATAGATGATGAATCCATTTTCAAAGTTGTCCTCGATTTATTTTCTCTTGTTCATCTAGACGATTAATTGACCTTGTGAGGGTCAATATTCCTCCAAGGTCTGATTCACACGGTTTCACGCTGCTACCTGGGTCGATAATCAGATGATGATCATTTTTAACCGTAATGCATGTTCAGAATGTAACGCATACTCAGCAAGTTTATCCAGCCAACTCAATGCATGTCAGAAATAGTAAATTAAACCTTCAAATGCAACATTAGTTCTCTATGTGTGTACTGTGGCATCAGCCCTCCTCTCCCTGATAAAGAAGGGATATCAGAGCAAACATTACAGGATTTCATGAGTGCGCATACACTCTCCGACTGCATGCTGTGGCCTTATGGAAGTCTTAATAAAAGAGTGTATATGAGGTGTAATTAATGCAAAGCACTTTAGGTGTGACAAGCGAGCCCCTTGGTCTCAGCATTAAGCCGACATTGTTTCAGTGCTAACGAGAGGCCTCTCAGGGGAAGTGGCTCTCTTCTTCTTCTTGTCTTCTCTGCTGTCTTTGTCTTTATCACCTCCTTCATGTTATTGGTGTCATGTAATCCCTGATACTGTGACTCTGTAATGATATGCCATCCTGAGGCCCTGAGACAAAGACTGTAATGTTGATGAACCCTTGGTGGAAGGGGGAAATTTGGTGGGAAAAAGGAGACATGTTGGATAAATAAAAAGTGTTTAATGATTTGAAACTCTAAGATAAAGCAGGTTTAATGTGATTGTATTCATACATATAAGCTGAAAACCATTTAATGATGATCCCTAAAAAGTCCAGGCAGTTTGCTGTCCTAGCAGTATAGCAAAGACACATTTATTTAATTAGCACAGGAACTTTAAAAATTCTCTATCGCAGAATAAAGAATCTTTAGGTATTGCTATAAAAAAATCTCTATGTATTATTTGTCTCAAATGTCTATCGCTGCACTTAAAGCAGTCTAACTGAGCAAACTGAAGTTAACCATTGAATGGAGCCATTGTCCATTATGATGGTCAGTTTGGATTTAAGCTAAAGCTGTCTGTAATGCCATATAAGGGAGAGCCCTTCAAGATCGAAATCTATTACAAATACACAGAAAAGGGCTAAAAAAAAAACACACTCACCATCTTTAAAGGATGTCAAATTAACATCAGTGTAAAAGATTTTTTAAATAATTTAGTAAGTTAAATTTAGATACCTTTTAAGAAGAGTTTCCCCAAAATGTGGTAAAGATACAGTGCATCTAGAAGGTCTCATGTTTGATGAAGCAATAGTGAGTATAACCGTAAACCAATGCTGCAGTTCCATCAGATGGTCCAGTTTGATTAAGTATGGTTTTGTATGGTACGCTACAAAATAGTTTGAGTTTCCACAGACACCTGTATCCTCACTTAGTGGGTGGACTGAAGAGGGTATACATGTGATGTCCCATTAGTGCAGATGCACAATCTCCTAACAGAAATCATAAGGAGTAAGCAGTAGATGGCTTTATTTCAGCTGACAAGTGGCGACATTTAATAACTACATCTTGATGATGTTTATGATTGTCAGTACACATCCTCAGCTGATGAAAAATGTTTATGAAAATGTTTTGAGCCATAATGGTCTGTTAACAAAGACACAAGTTGAAGCTGGGCTACTACAGTAGCAACAAGAAGCATTTAATTTGAGCTTAACCCCACACCATTCTCCTTCCCTTTACCTTATAGGAAAATAAAAACCTTCAATTTCAGCAGATCAACCATACAATAAAGTCATATGTAAGGTTACAGGCACTTAATGACAACAGATAAGGTTTAATAGTGGTAAATAGTACAGAGATGTCTGATTAACACAGATTTATAGGGTATGGACCAAAAAATTCTTTATGTCCACAAATATTTATCACAGATTAAATAAAGAAGCCATTGCAAATTTATGTAATTTCTGTTATGTTTAATGCTGGAGTTATTTCTGTAAACATTTCATGAAGTGATTGTATCCAGCACTATAACACTTTATGTCACAATATAGAAGTTTAGGGTTGTACTGTGTGCATTTGTTACATCAAACATTAAAATGAAGGTTTAACAGGTGTTGAAATGGCACCAGATTGAAGGTCTACCCACACTGGGTCTGTTATTTCTGTATCCATTTTTTTTTTATCCGTTTAAAGGTCACACACTTACAGTCTGAGTCTGTTGTGTTTTTATTTGTATTCACTTGGACAAATGGGAACGTAAGTACTGAGGAAACGCTCTCTTGAATGAGGAAACACTGGAGGTTAGGTTAAAATCTTTAAACAAAGTTACAGTAAATAGATTAAAATGAAATAAAAACAATAAGAGGATACTTAAATAAGGATAAAAACAAAAAAATCCAGCTCAATAAAATTGTATAATATAAGTATAAAACACAAAAAAAGAACTTGGTAAATTATGGTGAGGATTAACTACTAAAAGGCAATCCTGAAATTGAAAAATAGTGAGATAAAACCTAAAACACAAACAAATTTATGATGATGAACTAAATTGTACTTAAAAGCCAGACTAAAGGTAGGTCTTGAGCTTGATCGAATATATGAGTACCCTGCTGTACCAAACTGAACTAGACCACTTGATGGAATGGTCCTACCAGTGAACACAGGAATGAATTCTCCAAAAGAAGACTGAGAGGCACAAATCAAGATGAATATAAGCACTTGACCAAACCCTGTAGTCCAGATGTGATAGCACAAGTGTTGTAATAATATTTCCGACTACACTGCAGGTAAAGAATTTGAACTTATCCCAATCAAACTTTTTTTCTTTGTCCTTTAGAATCTGCAAAAGCCGGTGCTTTAGTATTTGATTTGATACAAAATTCTGGTTTCATAGCGCCAACTTGAAAGCAAAAGACATGACATTTAAAAAACACAGGTCAGTGTCATCACAGTAGTGCATCAAGTATACAGTGACATTTACAGCTAGGCGTTACTGGGGCGTAAAACTCCCTACTTAAATTGGCAATGTAAAACAGGCTATAGAGTGAACTGAGAGGATGGTAATGATTCTCTATGCTTGTTATGTAATGATGGGGAGCTCTGTTTAACAAATAAATACACAACACCCATCACTGATTCATTTGGATTATATCTGGTAGTTGATTATATAGCATTCACATCGTTTCAGACTTCAACTAATCAGTGACCTGCATTCCTCGTAGCTACATTTGCTATGAAAGTGATGTTTTCCTTTAATTATTATCTGTATCAACAGAAAAAAAAACACACAGCTGTGAAATTTTGCAGCCAATAAATATCAAACATAAACATCCCCAACAGTCACCATTATGCCTTGTTTTCGTCCCTCCTCACCGGACGTTGGGCTGACGCTATTCCAGTGTATTTGTATTTAGAGCCCTGAGCTGGGTATTCAACCACACATATGAGGCCCATTGTTGGCTGGTAAAGGCTGTCGGACGACACAGAGGCCCATTCCCCCCACATGCCTGCACACACATAATGGCCATTTCACAGCTCGTCTGGGGGTAATGGAGCCTGGCTGGGCCCGCCGAGATGGATCACACCCAGATGGGGATGAAATGGGTGATCTGGCAGGATTGACGAGGCCTTGAGGTGCTTTTAGGAAGACCTGGTGACCAAAGTTAGACACCCCATCCTCACTTCCTCCTCATTGCTCTGTATTTGGTGGTGGAGTGGATAGAGGGTAGATGACGGGATGTGGAATGGATGATGGACTCATTACAGGGTTTCATTGGATGTTTGCTGGAAAAGGTGTGTGGTTATTCTCTTGGTACATCCATCTCTGGGTTTATGTGCTTGCATGTCCATTTGGGCACACCCATCAACCATTTTTATTCATAAAGACATTGCCAAATGATAAAAAAAAATTTTTGGTTTGACAAAGGCAAAAACCTTGAGCAGAAATAGACTCACTGGTTGACAGTCATCTGCCATGACAGGATGGACTGAGGCAGAGAAAGACAGACAAGAAGGCTAATAATTCTTGCATCAGCCTGTGCGTTCATGTGTTAAAGTAGACAATTTTGAACACGAAATGCAAAGCTCAACTGTAATTAACCCCAAGCAATCGCTCTGATCACCTTTGTCTTTAAATTACCCGAATCTCCCCCCACACTACACCCATCACCTTCAAACTCAACCCAACCAAAACACAACATGACTGTGCTGGTATTTGGACTGGACCTTTGAGGCGAGCGGCGGCTGACGTTATAAATGGCGTGTGGTGGATAATGTCAATACTCTGTGATTGGACTGAGCCTGCTGAGTCGCTAAAGGTCAGGGAGGAGCACATTGCTGATTGTTTTCCAAAGACAGCCCATTGAAGTTTGTCTGATGGGGGTCATTTGGCTGAAGACACGCTCAGAGGCTAAGTTATCAGTCTGTGTCACTGATGCTCCCTCCTCTAACTGGGCTTGTTTAGTCCAAAATGAGCTTTTTTTGTTCTTTTCTGCCTAATGCAACATCAGTCTTTTGGGTTATTAATTGTTTAATCAAAGGAAATTATGAATGGAATTAAGAGTAAATAACAATCCTGGCTTTTAACTGTCACTGAAAGATGTTCAGACTGACTCCTTGCCAAATTGGGGAATTAATGTCAAAGAGGCTGTGAAATCCCACACTAATGGCTCTGCATCCTTTAAGTCCATGCTGGAGCTGCAGTTCTGTCAGTAAAAGTTTGAACACTACTATGAGAGCTTTGTCTTATAAGAAATATATGTTAATTACAAGCATTTCCAACAATAATACAACCCAGTTTCAAAAATGTTGGGACACTGTGTAAAATGTAAATTGACACGTTACCATTTCATAAGACACTTAACTTTATTTCATGAAAAATATCAACTCATTTTGAATGTATGCAACACATGCAACACATCTCAAAAAGAAGGGACTGGCAAGAAAGAGTGGAAAAGTACAGAGATATTAATAAAAAACACCTGCAGGAGCATTTTGAAACAATTTAGGTTAATTGACAACTGGTCAGCAACATGGTTGGATGTAAAAGGAACATTTGAGAGAGGTAGAGTCTCAAAATGTGCAAAATGGCCCCAGTTGTGGAACAATTTCAGAAAAATGTTCCTCAACATTAAATTGTGAAGACTTTGAATATCCTACAATCTACAGTACATAATGTCTTCAAGAGATTTATAGACTCTGGGAAAATTTCTGCCCCAAAGGACAAAGCCAAAGATCAATATTGGAAGCTCATGATCTTTGGACTCTCAGGCAGCTCTGCATTAAAACAGGCATGATTCTCTACTGGAAAACACTTTATGGGCTCAGGAACACCTCCAGAAAACACTTTATGACAACACAGTCCCCCGTTCCATCAGATGCAACTAAAAGCTCTATCATGCAAAGAAGAAGCCATATGTGAACATGTTCCAGAAATTCCACAGTCTTCTGTGGGACAAAGCTCATTTAAAATGTACTGAGGTAAAATGGAAAACTATTCTGTGGCCACATGAGTAAAAATTGGAAATTCTTTTTGGAAACCTTGGATGCTGTGTCCTTTGGACTAAAGAGGAGAGGGGCCATCCAGCTTGTTATCAGTGCACAGTTCAAAAGCCTGCATCTCTGATGGTATTGGGTTGCATCAGTGCCTGTGGCGTGGGCAGCTTACACATCTGGAAAGACACTATCAATGCTGAAAAGTATATAGAGGTTTTAGAGCAACATATGCTCCCATCCAGCCAGCGTCTCTTTCAGGTCTTTTATATTTCTGCAAGACAATGCTAAACCACATACCGCATTCATGGCTTGATGGTGTGTCTCAGTGAGGAGGAGGATCCCTTAAAAAACATTTGGCGAGTAAATCCAATATAGACACTAAAGTTTAGGTACGAAATACTTTTACTGCTTCGGTTAAAATATGATGACTCAAAAGGAACTATGTTTGAATTCTTTACAGTGAGGTATAGGATACTAATGACATGAGAAACACTGTATTCTCCAGAGGTGCCATGATGCCTGATCAAACTTGCCCAAAGATATCAAACAATGAGTGAGGGCTGTAGCTTCCGAAACAATCACAGTTCAACAGTGATCTGTTGCACCAGTGACAATGAGACTATATAACTGGTCGCCACTCTGCCTCTAAGCTAACATTGGCATCATTGGATGCAGGCCTGCCCACAGTATGGGCCCCCAAAAACTTAGTAAATGGGCCCCAGTTGTAATTTATTAATGGCATCCTTTCTATCTGGCAAAGCTCCCATCTGAACCGCTTGTGCCCAGTTAGAAAGTGACAGGACCAATCAGCATCGAGGGGCAGTACTTTCAGGTGTGGTGGAGTCATGATGTAAGCAAGGAGCAACAAGAGGCCGGTGCAATTTTGGCAGAAGAGCTTAGCGTGGATGCTGCTAAAGCGCCAGTTTTATCAGAACTTGATGACATGTCTTTGTTAAATAAGAACAAAGAACAGCATTGAGTTGTTTTCTTTTCAGAAACAACCAAAGTTGTGTACTGACATGTCCACAGCCGCCATGATTCGTATTATGCACCTCTAATGGAGTTTACTCCTTCGGTAGGGGCGCAGATCGCTGGCGGCTACGTCACGTGCTTTGTTGCTCTGATTGGCCTGTAAAGATGTGACTGACAGAACGTTCATCCAATCACCCTCTGAGTTTTTTTTTTTTTTCAGAGGCTCTGCCCTTTTCCAGACGCTGTGTATGAGTGGTTTTCCAGATGGATGTTTTTTTTGTGTGTGTGAAACAAATCCATCTGGCTTGCCAGGTTACATTTGTGCATTATGGCTCAGCTATGACGTATGACTTTACTTTCTAAATGGTTTAGTTCACTGTGCCCATCCATTTTCTTGAAATTAACCAAAAAAATCATTCTGTTTGAAGAAAGCATTTAATAAAAACAGTCATTGTTTATTGCTCTGATAGGAGTGGTTATTATTCAGGTTAAAAAATACGATATAGATTTCACTGCTTATCTTTATCATGGACCATTATTTCACTGACCTCCATGGGCCCCCAAATTGGCTGGGCCCCAGAAAGTCTCCTCTTTATCCCCCCTTATGAGTGGCGTTGATTGGATATGTTTATGTTTTAATTGTTTAATTAGATATTATATTGACTCAGTTGTGGTCTGTTTTTAACCAGCTAAAACCAAGGCTTTCATTTTGAGTTTCTTCATCTTTAATATATTAAGTATTTGTAGGAGAATTGGAACATCAGTCTATGACATACAGAAAAATACCTGTATTACTTTGGCCTAAGCATACTGCAAACCTCTGTGAAATAAGCGATTTTTATTCACCACCGTCGAAAAAAATCCATCATGCTACTACATATCGCATCCTCTTACAGCCTTTAAATACACCATAATCTCAGCTGTCTTAATGTCCATGACAACACATACACCTCTCCAAACACATGTATGCATGCATTATCATCCTCTAACCGAGGCTTTTAAGTCCAATTTGCTCCTTTTGTGTTATGTCCGTGAAAAGTGATCTAACAACACAAGATGCAAATGGGGATATTTACGATCCTATCCACCCACATCATTTGAATGGCTGATCAGTGTGTGTTGTAAGGTGTGTGCTCACGACGCCCCTTGTCTCAGTGTCTCTTCAAAGGCATCGAGTGTTGCCCTTTATGGCCCCGGCTCCCTCCCTTTTCACTCTCCCTGCTTTTGTCTTAACGTTTCATATTTAATAGAGCTGGCTCAGAAACAGAGCAGGGAGAGAGGTACCTGAGGCTGAGGGCGAAGGCCCACCAATGCCCGGCTGAAGTGTCTCCTCTCTCTATCTCTTTCTGTCTGTATCTCTCTCTCTCTCTCAGCGATCCTTTCAAGAGAATCCATGAGCAGCAGATCAAAGGGATCCACAATGACGTCCCCCCTATTCTGTCAGGACAGTGCAGTTGTTGAGAAGACACCCACACCCTCTCTCCACAAACACACTTGGCTGTTTTCAAACAGGTGTCTTGACTGATAGACGTAAGGAGTGGCACAGGGAGATGGAACAAAAATAGAGTGCAGTGCTTTTCTTTTGTGTCTGTTATTCCCTCCTTTACATGACATTTAGTCCAATTTGTCAGCGGCTCATAGCTGTTAAATTCTATTAAGAAAGACTTCTTTGGAAACACCATCCTTGCTTCATTGTGGTCTGTTTCACTAAAGCACCAAGTCCATACTTTGTGCTGTTGATTCTTTGATTTGTCTTCAGTAACCAGATACAGAAATATGGAGCCTTACTTTAAGATCCGGTATTTCTCTTTATCAGCTTCCAGGCTGTTTTCTTCCAGTGATCAGGGAGTTTAAAGGCAGTAAGCTGTTATGGCAGAAATTCTTGCCCATCATCTATGGTGCATAGCTAAAAAGGACACAGAAATTAAGTATTTTGCTTGGATTATCTTTACAAGCTAGTCTGTCAGAAAAAGAACCTGTTTGGCCATTGCAACTGGAGACTCTTCACAAGGCGGAGTAATTCCCCATCAAGACTGGTGATGACATGGACTCATATTTTTGCCCTGCTCAGATTAAACCAAGCCAGGAAAGAGGTAAACAACTTTCTAAGGGCCTAAATCCAAAATTTAGTCACACATAGATCTCAGATCTCTAACATCTTGTGTGTTAAGACAAAGTTTGAATTTTATTTAACAGGGACGATAAAATCTATGAGACAGACGCTGCTAACTAAGGAAAATTGGGACAAATATTTGGGTTAAAGGATCGACTAAATCCAAGCAAATTTACTACCTATAATTACTTTTTTTCCTAGATATAGGTAGCAATAGATGCGTAGATGTCCTTGAACTCAGTTTTGTTGCTTGTCTTTTAACTTTGTTAAGCTGGATGATATTGAGGATTTGTTTAATTTTAAAGCTTAGCATAAGAAAGAGAGGGAAACCTTTTGTTGTTTCAGTGCTGATATAGGATGGAAACAGAGATTAGTTGGACCATATTTGTTGAAAAATTCATGATCATTTGATGTCAGGCTGCACAGTAAATCACAGTATTATTGTGATGTGAATATTAGCTTTTTGTAATAAACACATCAAAGAAGTGGAAATTCATTGTACTAAAAAAAGAAAATATTTTATGCAAACATGCCATACTTTCTAAATCAGCATGCCTGTGTTTTACATGTCCTAATACTATTTCTACTCTGTCAGGTGAGGCTTAAGCTACCTATACATACAGAGTCACCGATGCAGATTTGTTGGTTAAAAATGTTTATTTTTATTATCTGAAAAACACTGCAAGCTGAAGCTAATATGGATTCTTTGGAAGTAGTTTATTTGTCAACTTTCACATTACTATCAAAATTTCAAAAGAAAAATATTGATTGTACATTTTGTCCTTATAGTAAAGCCAATATATAATTAAATAGACTGTGAGTCTCAAATGATATAAAACATCAGATGAAAATTTGGATTGCCCATATCTACACTTATAGCCACTGCAGTTACTTGGAATAACCTCCTGTACTTTTCTAAATGCATACAAACAAAACATGTTGCAGTATTACTTTTTCATGTATTTTTTAACCCTATTTTGAAATAAATGTAGCTTTTATTCATATCCAGCCTTTAGAAATGAACAGTTTACAAAATTAAAATGTTATTTGTTCTTTTTGCATTTTCAGTGCTCTCTCCCAAACCAATACAAAACTGAAGAAGCCAAGCTTTGTATCATTTTCTTATCATTTTCTTGAGATGCAAACCACCTATAATGTTTGGTGATGCTTTTTGTATGATCATGTTAATTCATGGGCTCTCAGTGGCTACTCGAATATGATAGGAACTGAGTTTGTTTTTGTGGTGAAGCAAATTTTATAGCAGAAGCTTCTTAATGTGACTGAGGGAAGAAAAAAGCGACTGCTCTGTGTCTCCTGCTTCCCTAACACCCTTCTTCTCCTCTTACAGTAAGGTGATGAGAGCCCATTGGCATCTGTCAAACTATCTGGCTGATTTTATAGCTGGCTTTCAATCACCTGTCTAGTAAAGAACGAGAACACATGTTCCCTATTGATCATCAATCAATGATCAATTAAGCAAGCCATTTGTCCAATTAGAGCAAAGAGTCCGTCCAGACCGTGGCTTATTTAGCTGTTTGATTGGAGGGGAGCGGAGGGAATGGATATGCTTGCATAATTGATCAGGACCAGGTCTTTAAACACTTATCTCATCTGAGTCAGATAGTTAGGCCATTCAGGTTGCTATTCAGGAAATCTTTATCCTATAAGAAGAAGCAAGTGGGGTTTTTTTTAGGTCTGAACACACTGGACTTAATACTGGAGAATTTTACTGACAGTTTATTGTATTTGAAGATGGACTGGGCTTCTTGTTGGTTTTTACAACCATGTTTGTAATCCTACAAGCCAACTCAGGAGTTACTACCCATGTCTGTGTAAAGCCAAGGAGGAAATAGTTTGACTATATGACAGTTGAAGGAATCAGTTTAGCAGAGGGGACAAGGAAACAATGATCACCTCAGCCATTACCTTTTTGTTTGCTTATTTGTATTGAACTAGAAATGATAACTAGTCTTTATAGAACATTTGAAAAGATGAGGTAAAAGTAATTCAAATAAGTTACCAATGCTGCAAGCCACCATCTCCCTGAAAGTTTCAAAGGCAAATGGTGCTGATGGCAAGAAGAAAAGTCAATTTTAACTCCTCTCGTTGGTCCAGGGCTGCTTGGTGGGGCAGCGGTTAGCACTGTTTCCTCACAACAAAAAAGTGTCTAGTTCATATCCTTGGCTGGACAGTGCCTTTCTGTGTTGAGTTTCATGCTCTCCCTGGGTTCCTTCCAGACACTCCTGCTTCCTCTCATGAAAGAAAACATGCTCATTAGGTCACTTGGTGGCTATAAATAGCCTGTAGGTGTGAATATGGTTATGTCTGTCATCTGTCTGTTATTAAGTGACAACCAGTCCAAGGTGCACCTCACCTATCACCTATTGACAGGTGGGATTGGCTCAAGCCTCCCATGAGCCTGACAGGGAAAACCACATTGATAATGGGTAGATAAGTGGTCCATTTTTGGGTCCAGCCCATGCTTTAAAGAGGTCAAATCTGACTGAGGAGGAAGCCATATTTTGCTGCATTTATTTGACCCTCTGTCTTCACAAGCCTTCCAAGGCCAGCTGCTGAGAAGCGTCCCCATAGCATGCTGCTGCCACCACCATACTTCTCAGTGGAGATGGTGTTTTTCTGTCAGTCTTGTCTGATGGTCAAAAAGCACAATTTTGTCTCATCAGACCAAAAAACTTTCTTCCTCTTGACCATGGATTCTCCCACATGCCTTTTGGTGAACTCTAGTCAAGAATTAAGGAGTTTTCTTCAACAGTGGCTTTCTCTTTGCCACTCTCCCATAAAGCTTTGAATGGAGAAGAACCAAGACAACAGTTGTTACACGCAGAGTCTCTCCCACCTCAGCTGCTGAAGCTTGTAGCTCCTTCAGAGTAGTCATAGGTGTTTTGGTGGCCTCTCTCACTGGTCTCCTTCTTGAACGATCACCCAATTTGTGAGGTTGACATGATCTAGGCAGATTTACACGTGCCATTGCCTTACATTTCATGAAGATGGATTTAACTGAACTCTGGGGGATATTCAGTGCATTGGAAATGTTTTTGTATGACTGCCTTACTTTTCAAGAACCTTTTCTCTAAGTAGCTTGGAGTGTTCTTTTTCTCCGTGGTGTAATCGTGGCCAGGAATACTGATGAACAAGTGACTGAATCTTTCAGACAGGTGTTTTTACACTCATTTGAGACACATTCACTGCACTTAGGGGATCCCCATTTCACTAATTGTGAGGCTACTAGCACCAATCAGTGAACCTCTGTTGAAATAGGTAAGTCACTTTAAAGGGGGCGAACATGTATGCAGCTTATTCTACCTCACACGTTTTTGTTTAATTGACCAAACTTTGTGAAAATCTCATTTCACTTTGACATTAAAAAGTTTTCTTTTCTTTCCTAATTATATTGTCCAGTATAATTTGGGGGTAAAACGTTATTTGGTGATCACCTCTTGAAAATATTTGTAGCTCAGTAGAAACTCTTAAAAAAGCTGTTTTTTGATTGAAAATCATGCTTTGCTGTGGGTTTAGCTGTCGCTAAATAAAACTGACAAGCTGACTAAAATCCTGCAGAGTTGAGGCTGGTTACTAAACAGCCAATTCTGATTTGTCTCACTACATTCAGAGCTGAATAAAGTCCCTTTGCTTATTTGGTCATAAGTCCCATTGGGAACCTCTGACCACTGACTCAGTCTTCCTCTCCTAATGAGTCCCCCTTCTTTCCCCACAGAGGGGGCGCTATCTCGCCATCTCTCCTCAACAACGCACACTTCAAACCCTCTGAACCCTCTTCCTCCTCCACCACCACCTCCTTCTCCTGCCACTTCTTTTGGTGAAGACAGATTGTTTATTTGGGTCAAATAGTCAGTTATCTCAGGGAAAAAAAGAGAGGGCGTCTTCCCAAATCATCACCCTCCTTCCCTTTCTTTTCCACTTTTTTCCACCCCCGGCCCCTCCATTTTGGTTTTCAGCCATTTAACCAGTCAGCAACAATCGGAGCTGACAGAGCGACGGGAAACAATCGAGGCTGGGTCACCAGAGGGGTGACCTCACAGAGATGGGGGGTAGGGATCGAAGGGAGGCCCGGGCGAAAAACCGCCACCCCAGTGGAGTGTCCCGCCTGGTTCTTTGTTGCAGTCGGGCAGTGAGAACATGGGGACACTTTAACTCTCCTCTTCGTCCACCTCTGTCTCCAGCAGCCCCTACGCTCTTGTTTCCTTCCCTATCGCCTTCTCATTTGCTCCCCTCACTCTCTTTTCTTGTCTCTCTTTGTGCCATCGCCCAGAGAGGGGGGACGCAGGGGGCAGTGAGTGATAAAGTGACTGACGGGCCACTTTTCCTCCCATTTTCTTTCCTTTCTCTCCGACAGTGTCTGTGACTGCGTGACACTTGGTTTCTGATTGACAGGGGGGCGTGGACATTTGTGTGTGCGTGTGTCTTTTAGAAGGGGGGGTAAAGTGACTGTCTGGACGCTTTGTGGGTGGAGATTGTGAGAGAGTTTTCAGTGTGGGTGAGAAGAGGAGGGTGGATGGCAGGATGGGAGAGTTGAGGGGAAGAAGTGTGAGGGTGAACACAGAAGAGGATGGGGGGTGTGGGGGGGGGTCATCCACTCATTCTCTCACCCTCTCCGTGACAGTTTGGAGGTTTCACACTTAGCTGCCCCGCGCTTGTTTGTCTGCGCGCCTCGGCCAGGTTCCCACGTGAAAGTGCGCTCTCACTGTCCCTCGTACTCGTCTGACCGTTGGGGCATCACAGCAGTCAGAACCGGAGCTGAGACGGACACATACAGACACTGACAGCTGGGCCCAGGTCTGCAGACGCAGGGTGCATGGCACCTCAGAGGGGTCTCTACTCTGGTTCCCATGGTAGCAGCCCACTGGGTGACCTCATGAGTTTGTTTACTGAGGACTGCATGCCATTCTGTGGTAATGGCATAATAAAGCATGGAAAATGGCTGGATATTAAAGATGAGGTTCATTTGAAATAACTCTACAATCAAGCAAAAATATTTTTGAAAAGTTTTTATTTTTACATCTTTAATGTTTATTTGAACAAAGAAATGCCTAACTCCACTTCTAAAGTCTTTGCACTTGTTCTTTTAATTGTCTTTAAAGCTTTACATGGCCTTGCTCCTCCACACATTACAGCTCTTCTTCATTCATTTTTTGTTATTGATCCTTCAGGTCCTCAAATGCTTCCCTTTTAAATGTCCCGTGTGCATGTGACAAACTCCAGGAAGAGAGCTTTCTGCTTTTATGTACCAAACTCTGGAATTCACTACCCCTGGATTTTAAATGGTAGGCTGCTTAGGATGTTTTTATAAGAAAAAAAGACATATTTTAATCTGGCCTCTAACCATCTGAGACCTATAAAAGTGAAATAACTTTTGAACCATAAGTCGTTGCCATTTTCCTCTGGAAGACTCTGTTTTGCCATTCTAATGACACTATACATGCCTTTGTAGCCCTAACAGACCCTTCTCTAGTGAGTGAATGTCTCTTTACTGTGTTTTCCCATCATACCCTTGGGCAAAGGTTTTTAAAGTGTTTAGATGTTGCCTGTTGCACAGTTGTTTTTTATGTTAGACTCCTCTGCATCATGAGTGAAGTTATCCACTGAGTTAGTGACTTCCTGCCTGTGGCAGGTTCTGGTCTATTCTCATCAAAAACAGTTTTCTAACTCTACATTTGGCTCCATCCTTATGAGAAAACACCTGACTATTCCTCATTAGTCCAATATAAAGGGGCAATATTTGGTAATTTTACTTTAATGCATTAAAATGTGTAATTAATTAAAATTGTAAAAACTTTATATTTCTCCGCAAAGTGAAAGGAAATAATAGATTGTTGTGTTTAATCCTTATTTTAGCAATATTTCCTTTTTTTTAGCAGTTCAGCACATACCTTTTTATGAATAACAATGTTAATGTGAGGATTGCACTTTAATAGTTTAAATTTCTAACACTACAAAGAGGTGTTGAGTTAAACTTACACTGGTTAGTGTTGAGAAGAGTCCATTTTTAACTCCAAACAGAGTCAATAATGACACATTTTCATCATTTTAAACACTAAATAAATAATAAGACACATAACACTGAACTTTGGGGCAAACCTATTGTACACGTAATATTGCCAAACAATACATTGTCAACTGTAGACAATGCTTTAATAAGACAGCATCTATTTTTCTCCAGTTTTGACATCAGAAAGTTGTGATTAACCTTATCAAATGCTTTCTCAAATCTAGAGATCAAGATCAAATCAAATCTTCTCAATCAAGATCAGTATATTAAGTGGGAGTCAGTAAATCGTGGCATTTTCCTTCATTTTGGACTTAAAAGAGTTGAATATTTTGTGTAGGATTCTTACAACCTCATGGTGGAATTAAGGCTTTGTTTAACTATCTTGGACTTGAAACAAGTAACACATTTTAAATACGCTATTAGCAGGTAAACCAGTTGGAACATGACATATTGTTGGAACATATGATTCTGAATCAAACCATTCAAGCGACAGCTGACTGTAAACACGTGACAGCATCTCTGACTCAGGAGGAGGCTAGGTCCTTCAGTCAGTTAGTGATTAGGTCTGCCTGTTTCTGGTCATAAAGTTGGTAGAAACAAGCAAGAAACAGAACTCAATTTATGTTGTTTTCAAAAAATCACTCTGTTAAACTACTTTTATTTGTGCACCCCAGTGGCTTGGAGGTTGAGCAATTCACCAGACACTGCTCAAAAATACCCACATTTAGCTGGTGGCAGGTGCTTATTTTATAGCCTGCATTCAAAAACAGAAAGACTCCCCACAATCTAAATCCTGTCATTTTTTTTTTGTGAGAAAACATGTTTACATCCATAAAGATCAATGGAATGCTTTTGTATGATTTTAAATTTGCTGTTGCAGTTTTCAATAGTCCACTGTAGTTAATGTAATAATGCTTTTTCCAGGTAATTATTTGCAATACTTTATAGAAAAATGTTTGCCAACCTAAATCCTTTCTGGAGTATTCAGTTTGAAACGCTGTAAATCCCTCATTTTCTTTTCAGTTATCAGCTTTGAACCTGAACCAGCTAAGTCTTTATGCTTTGGTCCAGTTTAGTTTTCCAGCTAAAACCACCCAGATACAGTCATCTACAGGCCTCTGTTTCATAATACAAATTCAGATGGAAAAAATACATTGTGTTACATTTTGTATTACTCAATACCAGTAGCAGCAACAATGAGTATGACAGTTTATGATTAAACTTTTCCTAAAGCCCCCTTGTTGTGTTTGTATCCCCAAATAGTTCAAACACAGTATTCAATATCATTTGAGCATTCATGGATAGGCAGTTTTGACTAATTGCTGCTGTTGTTATTTTTTAGGGATGCCGAGGTGAATTTTAGTAGTGCTTCAGCACCTCTGAAAAGGGCCTATGTTTTAGTGCCTTTTATGGTTGTGATTTTATTTATATTACTTTTTTATTTATTTATTTTCTTTCTTTTTTCGACTTTATTTTCTGTTGTCTGTTCTTTTTGAAGCACTTCTCTGCATGTTTTTATGGCTGAAAGATGCTATACAAATAAAGCTGAGATAAACTGAGCTAATAGATTTCATAATTAAACCTTTTTTTCTTATTTAATTGAAGTCTCAGGGGTTAGTGTGATGTCATTCTTTTGTTATAGTAATCGTATGCAATTTGTTAAACACATCCCTGTAATTGTAAGCATATCATGGCTTCATTTACTGGAATATGTCAAACTTGGTTGACTTCATTCTCTCTAAATATCAAAGTAATACACTAATACGCATAATTAGAGGTCATGGGCAGACAATTAAAACAGTATCCCTTGTTCTCACTGGGCTCATTACAAATGTATGATAATTTAATAATTTTGCCACTGGTGTCATATATGGATGATTGATTAGAGATGGAGAGAGGTGGGTGGAGGCGAGTGGAAAGGGAGGGAGCGGGAGACAGAGGGGGAAAGAATTAGTGACGGGACGGAGGGGAGAACGAGAGGGAAGAAAGGAGAAAGAGAAGGGGGAGGGAAAGAGGGGAGTGCATTCCTGGGTGATTCAGCATGAGGCAGGGAGGGAGGGATGGCGAGTGGATGGACAGAGGGTGGGATGGATGGATGGAGGGGAAAAGATGGGGGGGGGGCAGGACTCCCCCTCTAGCAAGTGCGCCGACAGGGACAGATGGCGTCCCTCGGTGGACAGAGTGAGTCCCAGTTTTCACCTGCGGCCCCATGGGAAAAATCTGCCTTCCTCACACATGCAGCCATACAAGAGGCCCTGGAATGCTCATGCAACTCTGCAGCAAGATGAAGGATGCACTCTGAGGAGGAGGAGGGGGAGGGAAAGGGAAGGGTGGAAAACGCACAGAAGCGGGTCAAGGGAACAGATATAGGATAGTCTGAGAAAAGTTTAAGGGAGGAAATACGCAGAGTGGGAAAAAGCATGGAGGATTAGAAGATTCTGGAAAAAGAGAAATTGAAGGAAGATATAAAAGGAGGCAGTAAAAAAATCAATAAGCACAATGTTTGAAGAAAAGAAAGCAGCGGGGAAGCCTTCACACTGTGAAAACTATTTGACAGATACTTTCCGACAGACAGCGCAACACCCATTCAGATGCCTCTCGCTGCCTCTCCCTTTCCTCTCCCTTTTCCTCCCTCCCTCTCCGGCCGTCATCTCCTTTCTCCCCGCTTGTTTTCTTTCCCCTTCTTGCCCCGTCTCTCCCTCTCTCCCTGACTGTTGGGTGATACAGATGGTGCTTTTGAGGACTGTGAATGGGGTCAGGCCGGGTCGGGGAGGGAGGGTGGGGGGCTGCAAGGGAGGACCAGACAATAATGTAACGATTCGACCGGCCCCCCGGACCAGCAGGGCTGTGGAGGAGAGTGAAAGTAAACAATGGTCCGTCGCTGAGGGGGTCAGTGGGAGTGGAGAGGGAAGAGGGGAAAGGGGTGTGCGAGGGGGGTCAATCTCCCAGGGTTTTGACGCAGGCTGCAGTTAGGAGGGGGTAGAAGTGTGTTGGTGAGCGTATGTGCACACAGGTTGGCTGGGGGGGGGTCACAAGGTAGAAGCGCTCTGGTGTTGGCATGTGGTCTGCATTTGCAAGTTTTGGCATCTCATTACTGCACTGATCCTTTAGCTGACTGCTTTTGAAGAGAAACTTCATAATGTTCCACAATCTTAAAATTGTCAAATAAAACCAATGAAAAGCTTTGGTCCATATAAAACCTTTGAAATTAAATCCATCATCAAATAAAAAGTCAAATATGCACCCTAATAATTTAAGTGCAGTGACAGATTTCTCAAAGAAACCCTCTCATTATAACACTCGGAGTAAATCAAACATTTGGATGACATTAAAAAAGTGAAGTTTGATGAAGTTTTGCATTGTGGCCTTGCCAAGGAAGCTAACAATGCTTGTCCATTCCTCCGCTCTTGAGCTAGATTGCAAAGGAGTTAGTTGTCTCTAAGTGTCCTTTTGTTATACTTTCATCACATGTGTTAAAACTGCGACAAAGTTGGACTGTTTCGGCTCCTTTTTTAGTAAAACTCTGTTATTCCTACTAAATTATATACTTGAAATATTCAAGGTGGCTTTCATAAATATCCAGTCTTCCTAACCTTTTTCATTTTCACCATGCTAAACTGGAAATAACCTGGACTGTATTTGGTTTGTATGCGCCTGACCTACACAAAATCACATTGTGCTCTATGGTATTCAGAGTGCTTTCCTATGAATGCCTTTAATAAGATCTGGCGCAGTCAGTATTTCTGGCAGGAATGTCTGCTTTTAAGACTGCTCTCGTTTGTTAAAGAAATGATCTAAAGGCCAAAAAAGTCTACTTGAATTCCAGGTTGTATCACTTAAGATGGAAAAGTTCAAGAGGGTTAGGTAATACAATCTGAATACAAAGATATGCCGAAGTAGCATGACAAGTTGTTAAACTATTTGTAAGATGGCAAACAAACTTAATTGACTACATATACTTACTAAAAGTTTGGACTCTGAAAATTATCTTCCTCCTATTCAAGGCCTCAGAGTAAAAGAAAAACCTCCCCTTTAAGGAGGTTCCATTTAGTCATTAACACCTTCTTTTGTCAATCAGTTTCACATCACTGTTTTACGGCTGTGGTGGACTGTACAGGTTGCCATCTGTGCTCTGGCAGCTTGTGCTGCAGTACAAATGAAGGTGATAGTAGAGTGTGACAGTTGACACATGGCTAAGCAGGCCTAAAGATGCCCCATTGATCTAATTGACTGGAGAGGCAGGAATCAATGCCAGTGATCAGCAGGCCCCAGAAGTCCAATAATTTGCACAATGACTTAACTTCTCCACAGTGACCAGATGTTGGTTCTTTTCAGCTTTGGCTGAAGGCACAGCTTTGACCTCAGTGCAACAGCTTGTGGGTGAAAAGCAATGTATCATTTTCACTCTTTTTTTTAGGGAATTATTTTATCCACTTAAATAATAAAGTGCAAACCAGGGCAAAATTACATGACATGTAAAAAAAATCAGTTGAATTATTCTGTAGTTGAAAGTCAGACTATGAATCCCATGACAAAACCGTCAAGACAAACAGATGTTTTTCTTTTTCCACACTATATCTGGCCTGACAAAATGTAGAAAATATAATTTGTGAACAAGTTTAGTTTAGGGAAGATAGTTTTGCACAGTTATTGTAGGAATGACCTGTGGCACTCTTCTTATGTGATTCAATTAGCTCATTGTCTTTGATTTTAGATCGTATTCTTGACTGTGCTTGTCTGAATCAACAGTACTGTTCTGGCCCAGTCGTGGCTCCAGTGAGGCTGAAAAGTAGAAATAGATTTCATCACTTTCTTTTCTTGTACTGATGAGTTACTTGATGCACATGCTCAGCCTATTTCTCAACAAATTGTTATTAATACTTTATTATTTTTATATTTTCTATGCAGAAATGTTTAGCCCTAATATGTGCAGTTGACTCATTCTAGCTTTGATTTCTTACACCATAGGCTGCAATACATTTGAGCCCTGATTTAACAGCATTCACTATCTTAATGTTGTCGTCTATATTTTTGAATTATCCTCTTTTATGTCGTATCTTTCTCCTCTTTTTTGCATCTGCCTCTTCTCTTCTTCTGTATTGCCCTGTTCTCCTGTTCTTCATCTCCCTCTCTTTTTTCTGCATCTCTCTCTTCTCCTCTTCTGTATCTCCCTTATCCCTCTTTCTGTATCTTACTCCTCTCTTTCTTTCAGCATCTCGGCCTTCTCTTTTTTTTGCATCTCCCCCTCTCTTTTCCATCTTCTGTTTTCCTGCATCTCAGTCTTCTCTTTTTCTGAATGTCCCTCCTCTCTTCTTCTGCATCTACCCCCTCTCTTTTTCTGTATCCCCTTCCTCTCTTCTTTTGTATCTCCTCCTCTCTTCATCTGTATCCACCTCCTCTCTTTCAGCATGTCAGTCTTCTCTTTTTCTGTATCTCCCTCTTTTCCTTGTTTGTATTTCCTCCTCTCTTCTTTTGTATCTCCCTCCTCTCTTTCTCTGCATTTCCCTCCTCTCTTCATCTGAATCTACCTCCTCTCTTTTCTGTATCTCCCTCTTCTCTTCTTCTGTATGTCCTCTTCTACCTCTCTGCATCTGCCCTGCTTACAAAGTGTCTTGAGATAACATTGGTTACCAGTTGGCACAATAAAAAGAAAGATAATTTGATTGATTGATTCCATTTAAAATGGGAAGTAGAAATATAAACCAAGTAAGATGATACCAGAAAATTCCAATTTGTTTCACAATTTCTGGTTATCTGTGTCCATCTGACTCACACAGGCAAAACCAGAACAGAATCGTGGATTATTGCCGATAGGTTTGCTCATAATTTTCTGGTCATTTATTTGTGCTAAATATTAAACATGTAAAGAGAATAAAAAGGAGCTGTATTGGTTATCCTAGAAACTTAAATAAAATCAAATGAGAGGTAGACACTTAAGAGAATATTTTATAATGATGTAAAACATATTTTTTGGTGTATGAAAAAAGCTGTGGGGTTTGAGTAAAAATGTGGAAGGTATCGCTGAGCAACAGGACTCCCTTGAAAAAGAGGTTTTTAATCTCAATGGGGTTCTCCTGGTTAAATAAGGGTTAAATAAAAATAAAATAAAACACTTTATTGTAAAAATAGAGATCATGTGGAATAAAAAGTTATACCACCTAAATTGGTGTATGAAAAAGTAACCCATGGACTTACAGTATGTAAATGCCTAATGTGTTTAAGTGAAATAAATAGTCCTTCTAACAAGAATGAACAGGTGCCACTAAACTCGGTCACTCTCTCTAGCTTTGCCCATGTCTTTCCTGCACTTTCCATCTGTGGCTTTTGATTGACAGCTCCTGAAAAGAGGGAAGAGACCATCAGCGTAGGGAAGCTGCAGGGGTCGAGTCCTCAGGCCCCGGGGGCTTGGCCCCTCCTCCTTCACCTCTATTTCAGGCCTGGGGGCCCTTTCAAGGGCCGAGAAATGTTGATCAGAAACCTATATTGTGTGTGAGGCCCTCACATGTCAAAAGGAGAAGTCAAATAGTGTTGTGACATGTTGTGGGAAGAGTAAGTGACAAACACACACAGACAAATGTCTTCTGGCAAGGTGTGCACAAATAAAGTGAGAGTGCGACAGTGTGACTGTGGCAGATTTGCAGGAGACACATGAACAGTAAGACTTTCATATTCAGGTAAACAAACAAACACAGTATATACCAATATGTTACCGCCACTCTGAATCTGTCCCTCAGCTGTGTTCTGTAAACAAGAGACTTTCAAGAGAACCATCAGAGAATAGACTGCCTTTACTGCGCTCTTTGTTTTTGCATGTTTAAGTGAATGCGTGCTATCTGCTTGAGCCAAACCTGAGATGAGCTCTTGTTATGTCTTTAAACATTCAGCACAATGTGAAAATGCTTTATGGTTAGGTTTAGCTCTAAGGTTAAATAAGAATAAGGACTACTTCAGGTCAGGGTTAGTGGCTACTGGTCAAACAAGACTTCGGAGAAATATAAAGTGGGCAATTCAGTGTCCTCACATATTCTTCTTGCGACAACTTGTTTAAGTCCTAAGCTCAGCCATGTTTGATTGAGTCCCAGTAAGATGGAACAGGGCTGCTTGTTCCATGATGAACATTTGAGAAGACAAAGCCAACTAAAAGGCAGAGGAGACAACCAGTGATGACAAAGAAAACATTTATTCCCTTTTTTACACACTTTTCCATTGCAAAAGAAAACAAGCTGGGATATAAGATCAGTAACAATGTAAATCTTTCAACTTTAATACTTTGCATTTCATGCTATACAACATGTCGCCTTTATTAGAAAGTTGTCAAAATCACTTTTCCATTGAAAGACAGTAATAATGAGAACATGACACTGAAAATTTTCTTTAAAAGTCTTCTTACTTCTCACAATGAATCCAATCCGACAATGTGAAATAAAACCTACGGTTAACTCTTGAAACTCTGAATGACCAAATGTTTGACCTTTTCAACATCTTCAAAGAAAATAGCTTTTGAATGTTGAGAACACACACAAACATTGTAAATGTGTTTGTGTGTGTGTGTATGTGGATAAAATGACCTTCACTATAAAATGTCCGAGGTGTGAGTGAATGGGCTGAATATTGTGTTGCATTGTAGTGAAAAAGATAAGTGGCAGATTTTTCTCCTCCATTTGCAGAGAGGACCAAAGCTTCGATTGTAATTTTATTTTTATTTATTTATTTATTTTACAATTTAAATTAATTTCTGAGTGGAATATGCCACCCAAGGACGCTGGAAATCAGTTTTAGACAGGTTGCTGAGAGAAGTGACTCGATATGATCGTATCTCTTATTCTGTGCTTCAGAAATTCATAGTTTTGAAGTTCATTAATAACTTAAGGAATGTTTGTAGTTCAAATAGCATATTGACAGTAGCTTGAATCATTTAAGAATATTTTACTCTTCAAAAGACAACCACAGAAAGTTCACATGAGGCCTGTGACCTGTTCATATTCATGTTCATTCCAAAGGATGCTCAGCAGTCCAAGTTCTATGCTAGTTCTGTATCTTACTCCAGTTAGACCAGCCTGTCGAGCTCAGGTTACTACTGTAGCTGTGCATGCCTACTGCATCTATTTGTCTTGTTGCTCTGATCGGCCCATCATAGATATGACAGACAGAACATTCGTCCAATCACCTACAGAAATCTTTTTGAAAAATCCTGCCTTTGCCATACACTTTTTACAGGGTTTCCCAGATGAATGTGAAACATCTCCTATGCAAAGGTGTGTCAGGTTACTAGAACAGGGCTGGTTTGGTTGATGCAAAGAATTAAGACATGACTTAAGTCTCCGCTGTAAGAACCAGGCTCTAAAAAGATTAGGTAACAAAAATGTACACACACAGCCTTCTGTTTGCATCATATCAGCAACTCAGAGAAAAAACTCCACAAGCAGATAACTAGATCTTGTGATTTACAAACTTACCTGGAAATGCAAAATCCTTTTGATTCTCACATTGGATGTACATTTTAATTTATTGCCTCATTTACAACATTATCTAACCCTAGGTGTAATTAGTAAATAAAGAGGCTCATCACCATGCCCATCAATCACTACCATAGCGATCTAGTAGAACGATTGCATGTAATCAGCACTGGGGGTACCTGAAAAAATTGTTTAATTTCTTTGCCTTTCTTTGTGTGTTTTAAGCTGCACCTTTGCAAAATATATTGAAAAAGCAGTGTTTTTATTATCTTTTCCATTTTGACTCTGCCTTTGCTAACTCAGCAATTTTACTTTTGCATTGTTCATAACTTGCAAAGATCAAATTACAGATAGTGTCCCATATCTAGCCTAATGTAGTCAAACACTGTAAGGCTCTGCATTCTGAATTACCTGTTCTGCAGGATGCATAACAGAACAAACACAAAAATGTGATGCCTATTCTGTTTGCTCGTTTTTTCTTCATTAGAGCACTTGGGCACACCTTTTCTATAGCGTACAAAGCCAATGTGAAACAGTTGGATCATTTTCACCAGAGCTTCATTGATATAAAAAGCTTTACTCCTCCAGTAGAAGAAGGGTGATTGGGGTTTCTTACTCCAAACAAAAGTGGAAAAGAAGGTACAGCATTGGGCAACAACACCCCTAAGTGGCACTGTCCTCCTGTGCAATTGAAAACTACACAAAAAGGTGGTAGATTTAACATTTCCTGAAGCCTTTTTGTAAATATATCTCTTAGGATGGATGCCATCTTGAGCCATGGACTCTCAAGGGCACAGTACAGTAGGAGAAGTGTTTGGCATTCTTTCTGTCAAATGCCAAACCAGTGAAATGAAACATGTGAAGGCTGACTTGCTGGCTATGGCTGCTTGCATCCACTTTAACCGTTTGACAAGTGTTGGCTAAAGAAGGCACAGGCTCCACACAAAAGCATGAAGAGAATCACAGAGCATCCCCGCTGTGTTACCTATATATTATTTCATTCATTCAGCAGGAAGCTGAGTTTAAAGGCAAAGCTTTCGACTTACTGAATCACCGTATTACCACTCCTAATGTTATGAGCTTTTGTTAGAGACTGAAAGAATGGCATTGCAGATACGAGGTTCTAAAATGAGGTTCCTGCAGAGGGTAGCTGAGTTGTGCCTCAGAGATAGGGTACCTGGTAGTAGGAGACCTTGGGATAAGTCTTAAGCTTGCTGAAAGAAATACATCCAGTCTGGCCCTTGAAAAGCCTCAGCATCTCCCAGGAAGAGCTGGTAATGTTTGTAGACTGAGTCATCTTGCCTTGCCTGCTGTGACTGTGATCGAACCTGGATAAACAGAAAATAATGAGTTGACTGATGGATTTCAAACAATTATATATCATCATTCTCCTATGATCATGTACGTGTGGGACTATTTCTTGACCACTTCTAGTGGCTTCCTTGAAGTCTCCATCTATTTGTGTTTATCTTAGGGCTAGAACATAGCATCAAGAAGTTTCCACAGGTTGCGAATTCACAGTCTTCTCGCCCACAGCTCAGATGAGAGAGTAAGCTGTGGGCAAAGGAAACAAAGCACTTTGATGTTACTTATAATAACTGGTGTTCTAATCACTGCAGCCAGTCTTCTCTGCTGCTGAAAGACTGTAACAATCCTGGCCCCCTTGCATGCGCTGGCAGAAATAAATCAGTGTAAGTAAATCACTGAGCAAGCTAGCAAAGGCATGAATTGTCCTTGATATTAGAGTTCATCATATCAGAGATTTGGCACAGAAGTCTTGGATTGTCTTTCTGGACAGTAAACCTCACAGACACCAAAATGCACCAAGAGTATAACCCAAGAAGTACTGTTTTGTAAATACCATACCATACCATACCATACCATACCATACACTTCAATGTCCACTTGCAGAAATTTGCATATGACCCAAAGTGCTGCGCAACTAAAGCTGCCACCACAGCAGCAAATATGGACTATGAAATCGACAAAAACAACCCACATGGAAAAACACAGGTCACATGTACACAAAGCAGCACATACCAAAAAAATCACAACCATTATAATTGTATATTACCCATGTAAACTGCTATATGATACTCTTGTAAAGATAATTCTAAATGTCTCTGGAACTTCTAAATCTGCAATATTCACACAGTACAGACTCATTCCATCTCAAAGATGCAAAGTAGATTTGGAAGTAGGACGAGTATCATCGCTGCTGTCTTGAAAATAATTAACGTATCCATGGTAGCAGGATGGACTTCATTGTTGTCATGGGGCATATGCCAACTAGTTGATGATGCAAATGGGGACCATGGTTGCTTTTTCATATTCTTGGCGGATAAATAAACCAACTATATGCACACTGCCACCTGCTGTATGGAGTTACCTCCATCACACAGCTAGCAGCATCTTGTCAAAGCACCTCTCAATACGCACAACTTAAAGCCTAAAGAAGCAAAAAGGTCCACAAACCAGAAATCTCCAGTTCAAGGATTCTTAAATGATAGTTTATTGGTGTGCTTACCTTTTTGCTTGTTAATGATTATTTGGTTTGGATCTGGCACCTGCTAAGGGACATGGGTGTCTTATTTTGTTTTTCCTTCATAAAACATTATATTAACCATTAAATATAATGTACCCCCTTGCAATTGTCGTGAAAACGGACTTGGACAAGCTATGGACAATAAACAATTATTAATTCTGCTGTATGACTGGTCAGGTCTGTTCAGGTATGGGAGCATATGTCAGCTCGGCACTTCACCACATCAACCTTGGTCCTGTACTGTTCCCGCCTCCTGATGGCTATTGTCCAGGCCTTTGCCCCATCCTTCCAGGTATCCTACCTGGACCAGCCCATTGGGTCATGGGGTATGCAGTGAGCTGGATCAGGCCAGGGACACTGCACCAGGTACCTGTAGAAGTACATCTGCCGCTCCTATATCTAGCAGCTGATCCTTCCCATCCCCATCCTCCTGAGCTCGTCAGCATTAGATACACGGTCTTGCCAAAAATGACCAAAAATGTGCCAAAGAGAAATCACAAAGGAGTTCAGCATCCGCCTCTGGCTATCAGCCAACATCCATACCTCGCAATAGTATAGTAAGACCAGCAGGACCAAGGACTGAAAGACAGACTTTTGTTTGCATGCTCAGATACTGGGAATGCCACATCATCTAGCCCAGTGAACCAACCACCCCAAGTGCAATGACTGGTCAATAAATAGTATTCCACACTCTCACCATTCACAGACACAGATTCACTGGCAGCATAAGGCATTCCCAAGTACCTGGATTTAGGCCAGATCAGTGATTTGTAAGACTGGCCAGTTGCCTTTAACTTCGTAACATTTTAATCTGTGCAAGGTTTTTGAAAGTTGGGTAGACAGATAGCAAAGTGGTCAGGTTGCCTCCTATTTATGTGGGTGGCCCAAGTTTAAGTCTAGCCTTTGGCTCCAGTCCTCCGTGTCATTACCAATCTTTCATTCCTGTTTATAACTCCAGAAATTTAGGCATAAAAAGCCACAGAAATAATCATAAAAAAGAGTAAATTTAACACAGGCCATGTCCAGAATGGAGCAGGAAGCAGGCAGAAAAAAAGATCTCATTTCATCAATCTTAATCGCTCTTGGTTTTAAATCAGGGCTTTATTGGGATTGGTTGATCTTGTTTTCAGTCTAAAGTGGATGGCCAGGCAACTGAAATTTCTGTCACATTTGTATTGGCTTTGTTTTCAGCCTTTGAACATACTGCTTGGATCATATAGACAGACCCTTGCAAACATCTGATTTGCTTGACAGCATGAATTGTCCAAAACATCTCTTTGCCTTCTTCTAACATACACTCACACTGAAAACATGCAAGGAAAAAAATCAAGGTGCACTGCAGAGCTTTATAGCCTCAGTCAAGTTCTTCATCCTCTTGTTGAAATGCTTGGCTTTTATAGCTGTGTGATTGGCAGCCACAAGAGCTTTAAGAACACCCGGCTCTGTCAAAAGGATGTACATTTCACAACCTGGTCTTTGTGCGGCTTCACACGGCAACAAGGCTAAGAGAGAATCACACCGAGGAAAAACTCTGTGGACTGATACTGCTCGTTTCTCACTTCTGTTCTAGACTTCGCCCATATGTTTTGTCAGTATGTGATCAGATTTGGTTTATTTAAAAAACGTGTCTGCATAAGCTGCATTAGACATGAAGGAGATGTGAGGAGGATGTGCAGATAAAGGACACATGTGGGAGATAGAGGGAAGCGACAGAGAGAGGGAGAGAAACTTGGTAGGGGTTTATAATGGGACACAGCAGACACCAGGCCGTGGCCCTAATTGATCTCTGGGTAATGCAGAGGGCCCAGCCTCGGGGGCCACTGGAGGGGTCATTAGGATGCAAATATAGCAGTGTGTTCCTGCTGCACACACAAGACAGACACACTGAGTGAAGAGGGAGTGATGGATAGAAGAGGGACAAGGGAAACAGAGGAATGAAGTCTGCTTCTCTCTGTCATTCACCTTCTGATCTTTTTTGCCTCTTTAGTGTCTGTTTTTTCTGTAATGAAAGCATTTCCTTATCCAAACATACTGCCTCCTAAACCAGATCTTAATGAATGTTTTCACCAAACCAAAGGGGTTTATTTTATTTTAAATAAAACAGGCCAATTCTCCAAGCTGTTGTGGACCAGGGACTGTATGGATTTGACATTTCAAGTTGGTATGCTAATGTTTGCCATGGTCTTGATACTTTTTGAGGTGCTAGATCAAGAAAACTTTATGAAGTTGGATGTATTTGATTGCACAGGCTTTGGTACAGAAAATCAATTTGCTTGAAACAGGTCGAGAATTTTTAGTATCAAATCTCAATAATGCACAGTAATCAACATTCACTGATGCTGAAGTTCTTCATTTCAGGTCAGCATGCCAAATTTGTGATGTGTTATTTGTCACATTGGGATTGTGAGGGAGAAATGAAAAGGAAAAGCATGCAGATGATGGATTATTATGATGAACATGTTTGTACAAAAGGGACTAACTTTCAGATGTTGCCAACATGCCATTATTTAACTTGACCAGAGACCTACATGCACTAGTGGTGCCAGGATTTTGATTGTGGGTGGGCCTCCAAAAAACTGGATGGGCCAGATATAATAAGCCAAAAAAAAAGGGTTCCCCTTCATCTCCGTTTCAGCGCTTTTCTGCAGTACTGAGGACAGCGGCTCAGTAGCCTACCTGTGTGGATCTTGTGTCACTGTCCTCAGCTCAGTGCTGAAGTGGACAAAGACATACACCATAACGCTATCATAAGTTACTTCTGCCTACTGCCAATATTATTTTCACTCCATAAATTGTGCATACAGCAGCGTTTCCACTGGACTTTTTTGTCCCCGATCAAAATGACTGGCAGACCTCAAGAATTCCGGCCATTTAAAACAACTACCAGACATTTGCTTTAACATTATTTTGCTGCATTAACAGCAGCAAAACGCATAAATCTGATACTCTGTGATACATCGATACACACAAGTCTGTGCTAAATGGGACAGAGGACACATTTTTATTTCCAAACCTGACCCAAAACCGAGACAGTAGAAACCAAGCCAACAGTAAACCTGAGTAATTATTACCCTGTTGTTACAGACTGGTAGACATTTACACATGATTAGACCCTAGAAATGACTGCACACAGACTTTCTCTTATTTTTCTGTGTGTAAGTGGTTTAAAGTATCAAAATGAAAGCTGCAAGATTTTCCTTACACAAGCAGTTAGTAACACAATATATGCCCACGTTAAACTCATCAACAACAACAGTTAGCTTCACATCAGCACCGTTAGCCTGTTAGCACTTTGGCTGCTATCATTACTTAGCAGCTTACAAAAGCCAAATATTATTCTCCACTGACAACAACGAAGCATCAAAACATAACTCCCCAGTGCTCTGTTAACTAGGCACTGCTTTAGAACTCTACATTTCAAATGAAAAATGAGTCTTACGGTCAGTTGCTAATATCAGTCCGCATGATGACAGCTGAAACCTTTGCTAAAGCTGGAAATCCAACCATCCTGGTTTACTTGGACTAGTCCCGAAAAGACAAAAGCTCCACAGCAGATAGTCCGGTCCAGTCCTCCTCTCATTAACGGCTTATCCAAGACTACTTCTGCTAATTAGCCAGCGTAGGCCTCTCTGCTGCTCCATCAGTTATAGCTTATTTATATAGTTATAGTTATTGTTATAGCCTCTCCATTACTCTCAGCAATGACACAAAATCCCTCCATACCGCTGATGATATTAAGCCTTTGGTTAACCAGGAAAACCTCACTTAGATTAAAATTCTGCTTTATGAGAAAGCTCTGGTCAAACTTTTCCTGCAGAGTCTCCAGCAGTACTGAGCATGCGCAGAGAGATAGATTTGCTTTGACATCATCGTGCATACATAATTAGCCATGTGCTTGCCATCTGAGGAGATAAACAACCCCAGCACCGATTAGGCAACTTTTAGTTTATATTAACGCATTCTCACAACATATCTTCTAGGTTACACAAAATATAATATGCAAGTATTCAGTATTTACTTATCTGGTCATTTGCATGTTTTCTGCCAGACATTTTGACCGGTTATATTTTTATCTGCCAGACTTCCGCCCTTTTTACCGGCCAATGAACGGGAAATGCCAGCTAACGGAAACTCAGCATACAGACAGCCAGAAACTAACAATAACATTAGCCTAACTGTTACTTGCCTTGCTGGTGTGAGGGGCTGGCTACGAGGACATGGTGGGGAGAGTGTGGCTGAGCTGGAAGGTAACTCATCACTCATAATTTACTTAAAATGGCAGGAGTTTCCTCCTCTTGCCCCTCGGAGCATTTCTTATTGAATTTAAATAATAACAAGCTGCTTTGCTTTGCCATGTTGACGTTTCATATTAGCTAATAGCTAAAGTTACTGTCTGTGTCTGTCTCGTTGAGCTTGCTGCTTGAAAAGCTTCCGCACCAGTATCATTCATTTCATTGGATCACTTGCTGGTGACAATGCAGCCTGTGAGCAGGTGTAAGAGTCCACATATGGGGTACAATCCTCTGACTGGCTGAGAAGCTTTCACTCAAAGCTTTCCTCAGGCTGCTTATTGGATGAACAGCTAGAATGAAAACTAATGCTGTGTCCGAAATCACTTTGGGCCTGGGTCAAAATGGGTGGGCCCAGGCCCACCCGGGCCCAATAGTAGCGCTGCGGGTGCCTACATGGGACCCTTTTCTTAATCCTGCTCCCACTGTATTTCAGCCATTCCTGTACACTCTTGCAGCACATACTGCCCATTCCCACCTGCACCAGCAACAGGTCTGTCCAATCGCCCCGACATCCTGCACAGTTTCTGACATTCCATGTTGAATTTTAAGAATAAGAGACAGTGCGTTTAATAAAAGGGATGGTAATTTTAGTGAGTTCACTTAAGCATCAGCTTGACAAGGTTTCCTCCTGAGTGAAGGAAAATTCTAAGAAAACAACCACACTCACATTCTTAGTGAAGTCAAAAGCAATACTTACCCGCCTTATCTACATACCATGTATTCCTCAGTCATAAACAGGTGGAATTGTTTCCTGATCTCTGGAAAGCGTGTGTCATAAAAACTGCAGCTACCTTCCATCAGCTCTCACAGACAGTATCTTTACTCTATTTACACAATGTAGTTGCCAACCTTGCTCCTCACCCCTCTACCCCTGATTGCATTAAGCATTAGATGCTTAATGCAAAAAAGCTAATTTGCACAGAAATGGGTGTTTTTCCCCAAATGCATTCATAATGGCTTGGCATCGCCGTGTGTCTGTGCATATTTGCGGTGATTGGCCCACACCACAATCAGAGAGCATTAAAGCTATGCCATTTGACATATTTGCAGTTTTAGACCGCACATGTTATTGTGGAGCTTTCACCTGCAATTTCCACATACAACGGCTGCGCCAAATATGTTTTCTTGTGGGTGTGTTTCAACAAAGTCCAGTTACTTTCTAGCTCTGTCACTTACTCTCTCAGGCCCTGTCCATATGGAGACGAATTCAGGCATATACACAAAAGTTTTTGTCTTATCGGCGTTTCATCCACACAGAAACTGCATTTTGGGTGACTGTAAACTTTTTGAAAATGGGCCCCAGAGTGCATGAATCCGTAAACGACTACCGTTTCGTCTCCATGTGGCCGGCTACCCGCATCTTTCCTGAAACGATTACGTCACACACAGAGTAACTCCCTTAAGGCGCCTGAGCGGGTCTGGCCAAAATAATAATAGTGGCCTACACGGTTGTGTTCATGCTGCAGAAGCTACTACAGAAGCTTGTTATGGCTTTTACAGAAAAATCTGACGCTCCTTTACCACCATCACGAAATGCATACACCATATGTTCTTAAATCCAACGTGGAGAACAACCAGAAGGGCAACTAGAAGAAAGTTTGTGTCAGTTTTCTGTGATCTTCTTCTTCTCTTTTGGTGCATTTCCGTGGCAGCAACACAGCGCCACGTACAGTCTTGGCATATGCACTACAGCGTTTTCAATCGTTTCCAGTGGTTTGATAACCTTGCAAAGCAGATGGATACGCCCGTTTCCTTGTTTTTCACTGGCGAATCCATCTTCCAAAGCTCCCATCTGAACCGTTTGGGCCCGGTTAGAAAGTGACAGGACCAATCAGCGACAAGGGGCAGTACTTTCAGGCGTAGCAGAGTCATGACGTAAACAAGCAGCAGCATGAGCTGGTGCATTTATGGAGGAAGAGCTTAGCATGGATGCTGCTAAAGCACCAGTTTTATAAAAACTTGACGACATTTCCTTGTTAAAAGAAGAACAAAGTACAGCAGTGAGTTGTTTTCTTTTAAAAAATGACAAAAGTCGAGTTCTTACATGTCTATAGTTGCCATGTTTCACGTTATTTGTCCGTAGCTGCGCACGCGCAGCTTGATAGCGGCTATGTCACATGTTTTGTTGCTCTGATTGGCCCTTAGAGATGTGACAGGCAGAACGTTCACCCAATCACTCTCCGAGTTTTTTTCAAAGCCTCTGCCTTTTCTCAAACGTTTCCTATTGAAGCTTTCCCAGATGGATGTGTGAAACAAATCCATCTGGCATGTCAGGTTAGTGATTTCATGCTTACGCGGATATTTCCTGAAACGATCCCGTCTTTACGGAAAACTTTTTCAAAGCGAAACGGCAATATATCATTTTCGTCTCCATGTGGACAGGGCCTCAGTTATAAAGAAAACCCAGGCTCATGAGCCCAGTAAAGTTTTTGTCTTTCAGCATGAAAATGTGCCTGACCTTAGAATACCGACTTGGAAAGTTGGAGCAACCCTCAGTTCTCCCAGTTACAAACTCCTAGCAAATGGAAGGCATTCAACTCAGGTGCGACGTCTTTCCTGGCTCTGACATCCCACATCTGAAGTAAACGTAACTCATCATGAGTGTATGTCTTATACAGGGGAAGTGAACCAATGGGGAACGGGAAGAGAGGCAAACTGAGTGAAGGCACAACAATTTTGTATTATGAGAAAATCTGTACATATTTATGATTTTCTATGGCACCAGTTTTGAACCATTACACCCAAGAAGTCTTCTGAGAGGTATCAAGGACAGCTGGGGCATTGGTATGGTGTGCAAATCAACACAGACAGACATAGAGACACACCACTGATTATAGTCATTAGATTAGTATTTTTCATACAACCAGCATGATTTTTCAACAATTTGGTACACTTTGTAAAAATTTTGAAAAAACGTAAGGGGACAGTGGGATAAAATATTGAAATCAGTTATAAAACAAGAAGAAAAAGTCAATCATGTCCTTTCCTTGAAGCAAACCTAGACCTCTGCCCTTTTCAAGATTCATGCTGCTTATCCAAATGCTCTCGCCCCGCCCCGTGTACACATGTCTCTCATTATTTGTCTTTTTCATGTCTCCATTTTTTTAAGACAAAAGCTGAGGATATCCGTGGCAGGGGTTGGGGGCTGGGGGCCAGCAAGAGTGGGGATCGTTTTTTCATTCTCCCCTAATTGACGTGAACAGTTCTTTTGACCCTAATTAGCGCTCTGTAATCTCTCATTTGCATATCACAAAGGCAACAGCATTTGCATATTTGTAAACGAGATGGGCCCTGCATCTGCATGCATTCCCTTGTTTTGTTGCCTTTTCTTCTTTGCCCCCTCGCCTTTCTCTCTGCTGTCTCTCGCTCTCTCACCATCTCTCTCTCTCTCTCACATGGGTACATTGCCAGAAAGTGGCAGGGACAACAGGGCAACATGCAGGCAGGCACAAGAGGCAGACACTGGATGCTTGGCACATGCCCTGGCACAGGCAAAAGGGGGAAATGAGGCAAATAGGAAGGGCAGGCCAGTTTAAAAGATTTTGAGATTGTTGGTAGATGAAAGAAAATATGAGTGAAACTGGTGATATAGGACAAGTAAGTAAGCTACCTTCTTTATTTTTAAATGGACTCATGACAGAAACAAGCAGGGTAAGGCAAGGCTCAAAAGCAAGGAGTTTTTGGTCACTTATAATTAAGTGTACCCTTCTCAGGGAGAGTAGTCTGGTTGGGAATTTTACGCCCTATTTTGATGGCATGAAGCATGTCTAAAGCGCATGATGTAAAACAAGACACAGAGTGCAAAGATGATGGATGAAGTGGCATGATTATGCATAGTTTTGGGACTGACATAAAGTGTGAGTTCTCTTTCCTTTTAAGATCCAGAACGCACATGGCTGCTTCCATTTTTACGAAACTTTTCTGTCAGCTCCCCACCTGAGTAAAACACTGTATGGGCAAATAGTCCAACAATTTATGAACAACGTTTCTCCATGTGCACTTGCAAGGATTTTCACCATCAAAAGATTTAGAGAATCAGAGATATCTCTTCACATGAGGGGCAAGGCTGAAAAAACCAACATTGCATACTCGTGACCTTCAGTCACTCAGGCGGTACTGTATCAAAAAACAGCATAAATCTGTGATGGTTATTCAAACTTGAGATCAGGATCATTTCAGAGAACCATTGTCACTTTACACAGAATGTCACTGCATCTACCAATCTAAATCCCAACTTGACCATGTAAAGCAAAAGCCATAGATTAACATCATCCTGAAGCACTCCTGGCTTCTCTGGGCCTGAGCTCATTTGAGATGGAGGGACCTTGAATAGAAAAGTGTCCTGTGGTCTAGTGAGTCAACATTTCAGTACGGTTTTAGAAATAATGGTTTTTGTGTCCCTGGCAAGGACCAGGACAAGAACCATCCAGATAATTGTCATCACAAAGTAAAAATAAAAGCACTAGATATTTTGTTCTTTGTGTTGAAGTAATGTGCAGAAATTTTAGGCATGTAGGGCACTTAGGGTGCTAAGGATTCTCTTCTGAGACTGCTGGTGTTTTTGGGCTCTTGGGGTATCAACAGCATGGCCAGGAGCTGGTAGCAACCCTACCACCAAACTGGGCGGTACCCTTGGCCATGAATACCCACCACATCTACCCTTTACACCTCCCTAAAGGTGTGGACTTTGTTATTTTTTCAACAGATGATTTTCCTATCACCCTGGTAATATGAAAGGACATCCAGTTGTTTCAATCTTCTCTCTTGCCTGATAGAGATCTCAGGTGGCTTACTCGCCACATCTATACCTAACTTTTTCAGAACTGGGGTTTGTAGTTGCATCCCTCCATATGTTTCTGCCTCCTCATGAAATTTAAGGGATTCAAGAGACAACTTAACTCCAGTTGCCCACAATAGCGCCATAACTGATGTTGCATATGTTGTCCTTCCATTTCATGATCTACCAAATGTCTGCATTTCAAAGAGGTTCTAATGTAATCTTTCCATCTTACCCACATTTTGTCCACATTAAGGGTCCCTGACAAGTTGAGATGTCTCCAAACATTTTTTTAGCCATTGCCCTCCATTGCTTTCAAGTCATACCTGTATGATTTCACCTCTCAGCATCCTTTTCTTTGGGTCAATATTAGAGGTTGACATGGGTGTGCCTTCAGGTACGCTGACATCTCTTTCTCTGTTTCCCTCTCTCTCCCTGACCACCCTCCTCCTCCCCTTGTCAGTCCTGACCCCACCAATGCAGCGCTCTATTACTATGGTAATGGGGGCTAATTGAATGGCTGAGGTGTAATGGAGAAGACAACACAGCCTACATTATGATAAGGAGCCTAGACAATAGCCCCACGTCCAGGGTCACCACTCGCCAATAAGGTAGGCTTAAAGGGGGATAGATGTCCTTCTTGCCCCTTCCCCACAATCTCAACTCCCTCATCCCCATCATCACTTTTTGTGTTTGTTGCAGTCTGTCATTCCTCCCCATCCTCTTTTTTACCCCCCATGGTTGAGAAAAGCTTCGAATCTTAAATCCAGTGGTTATTATTCAGGATTTTTATGTGTAGGCACAATTGTAGGGTGTTGGAAGCATCTATAGGTAGGAGAAATGTGTTTCAGCATTGTCTCATGGTGGGTAAGGAGGGTGGATATCCACTCACGCAGGTGTAATGAAAAATGCAACGGGGGACGAATCGTTGTTTTCCATCCCAGCTGCCATGAGGCCGGGCTGCTGGGGAAGTGAGCGGGCATTCATTTGCTCTCATTCTACGGGTCCGCTAATGTATTCAACAGGGAAAGGTACTCTGTCAAACCTGAGAGCAGGGGGCTATGCTTGTATTCCTTTTTTGCATATGTGAGATCATCTCTTGATTGCAGTGTTTTGGGACAATGTAAAGTCTAAATGCAGCACTTTAACCACGAGGGACAAGGAGCACTGATATTATTGAAAGCCTTAAAAACACATACTGGAGGGCAGGGATGAAAGAAACAGCATGCAGTGGCAAACTGTCCCTTTTGAAGTGATTCAGAAAGCAATTACATCACCATTTAAATTACAACTTTTAGGTTTTGTGCTACAGGATCTACAGAAGAGCAGCTATGAAAGCTGGTTAATGGTTATACGGTTCTTAAATATCCTCTATTATGGTTTGCTTTAAAAAAGCAGAACAATATCCCTTTTTTAAACAAGGTGAGGTGTGCTTGAGATGAACCTAAATTCACTTACTGAATAACATTAAAGACTGAACGTGCAAGGTTGAGAGTGCTGCTCCCTTTGATTTTGTTTATGTTCTGGAAATTGCATCGCCTTTGCAATTAGCCCGGTGCAGTGTGTGAACCGGTGTTTGCTCGTACTTAATCAGATAAAAGAATAAGGTGAGAGATCAGAGAGGAGCCTGTTCAAGTGTTGTGAGCATTGTTAGACACCTTCCTCTTCTCCTTTGTTTTTGTCAGATCAGAAACTTTTACATCCAACACAGCCATAACCTTCAGGTGTTTTAGCAACACTGTCAAACATGTTTCATTCCTGGTCATATTTTAGAGGTATGATCTGTAAATGGTATATCACTGTCATGTTCAGTGTCATATAAGGCAAAGCACAAATTCAAGTTGGTCAAATAGCAGGAACACAATTATTTCATACTGGTAAGAACAATGCATTTGCCTTACTATACACACAACCAGTTCCATTGTGATTGGAGAATTCTTAAATGTCAATTAAATCAGATATTTATCAACTTCAACGGGGGCAATGAAGGGTGTTTTAGAGCATGTGTCCTAACCTTGCATAGCCAATGGATTTGCACATTTTTATGTATGTCATCAGATGGATCCATCATGCAGCATGGATGCAGCTAAAGCAGCAGTTTTATCAGAACTGTACAACACTTCCAAATTAAAAGAAGGGCAACAAACCTTATAGGCTTTTCTGGGTAAAAAGAGACATTTTTGCTCATGCACTGAGAAGCTTTGCAAGCAAGAGTTTGATTTACCACTGATTGTGAAGATTTGCATATTGACATGACAATGGCTGCCTGAAGAGCTTCTGTTATGTAGTTTAAACCTCACATGCCAACTCTTTCATGTGTTTTGCTACTCTGATTGGCCCTCTATTGAATGTGACAGGCTGAAAGTTGGTCCAGTTACCCTCTGAAGTTTTTTTAAGGTTCCCAAACACTGTCTTTGAGGTGTTGCCTAAATGTATGTCATATAAACTTAGCACAAAAGGTCAGGAAATTTGTGCTTGGTAGATTTTTTCTTCAGTGTAACAATGCTTCTTAGCAATACATCTTATACCATTGGAAAGCCTGTTTATTCTCCTTCTAAATGGTTTCACATTTGTAAGGAACATGCATTTGTGGGATGAGCAGCAAAGCTGAGTATGTGGGTTGCGTCAGTGAAAATTTTGTCTGCCAGTGTAAGACAGTTTATTTTGCTGTTTGCTATTGACCCTTATTTTGAGCTTTTGGTACCCACAGGTGCTGACCATCAGGTGCCTGATTGGCACCTGTTATGTTCAGCAATGAGTCCATCTTGTGCCCATGGCAGTTTGATCAAAGGGTCATAATGTGGAGAAGACGTAGAGAATGCTACACTGAATTCTGCCCTGATGGAGTAACATCTTTTGGTGGAAGCAGTGTGATGGTGTTGGGCAGCATCTCCCTCACTGGAAAAACAAGGCATGCCATCATTGGCAGCAATCTCAATGTAGAGACACTGAGATGATACTTTACAGCCAGTGGCAATCCCTTGTCCTCACAGTCTGGGACCGAAATCTATTCTCCAAGATGACAATGCTCACCCCTACTGAGCGGGGTTTATCTACCTCTGGAATTCAAGAGTGGAGAGGATGGAATGGCCTACCAGTGGTCCTGACCTCAACCCCATTGAGCACTTGTGGGATCAGCTTGGGTGTGCTGTCCGTGCCCGAGTGACCAACACAACCACATTGGCTGACTCGTGACAACTGCTGGTTGAAGAATGAGATGCCACCCCACAGCAGTGTGTGATCAGGCTGGTTACCAGCATGAGGAGGAGTTGCCAGGCTGTTGTGGCTGTGTATGGGTCTTCCACACGCTTCTGTTTGTTGAATGAACAAATTGTAAGATTGCCAATAGGTCTTGTTTCTTTAGACTTCAATCAACACCAAACAAGAATCAATGGCAGAATAAGCTGTTTGGCAGTGGCAGAGAAATTTGGCAAATTTTTCATGAGTGTAACCCACATACTCAGCTCTGCTGCTCATCCCACAAATGCATGTTCCTCACAAACGTGGCGCCATTTAAAAGGGAAATACACAGACTTTAAAACAGTATAAGATGTATTGCCAAGAAGCATTGTTACAACAAAGAAAAAATCTACCAAAACACAAATTTTCTTTACTTTTTGTGCAAAGTTTATTTCTAACCCATCGATATATGAAACAGTCTGTCTGGATAGAAGTCTGGGCTGTTTGGACACTACAATAAGAAACAGAATAAGATTGATTTTGTTGCAGCTCCAAGTGAGCATCTTGTGCTGTTAAGACAAACTATTTATTGAAAAAGATGCAGCAGTAACAATCACTTCTTTCTCACTGACTTGACCAAATTGGGGACCGGGCTTCCAGAATCAGTTTTGACAAAACAAAAGTTTTATTTTTTGCACAAAGACCCTTTTTTATCTCCAGAGCTGCTAACCCTAACCCTCCTTTTCATTGTTTGTCTGATTTATTTTTAATATGCCCTTGGATAAAAGCAAATATGAAGTATAAAATGTATTTTAAAACCATCTACCACTACCAAAGAGAGAGAACCTTCATGCCAGTAACAGAGGCTCTAAAATTTGTGTTTTGGATAATTTAGAAACCTTTAAATAACACATTCTTATTGCTGTTCTAAATGTCCAAACTTTGTGTGGTGTGTTTTCAGCAGCAAGCACTGTCGTTTTGCTAAATGCCTCTTCTTTAATAAAAAGTTTCCTCTTCCTCTCTGACTGAATTACTCTTTGAATCTCCAAATGTTTACTCTGAGTGCTCTTCTTCTCACCTCACTCCTCAGCTCCCCTTCTCCATCCTCACCCCCATCGCCCTCTGCCAGTGAGCCTCTCACCTTTAGCCGCCCTCCGCACTTTGTTGATGTGAAATCCCCGACCTGAGAGACCCAGCGGCCATGCATAAAACATGTCATACAGTGCTCTCGCTGTTTCTCAGGGCTAACCACGTTTTCCTTTAGCATCTATACAAAGTGCTATCTTCTTTGACTTTTCAAACCCACAGGAAGAAGTCTAAGAAGTTTGGCTGTGCTTTGGCTTTTAGAGTCTGGAGAGCCTCTTAGGCGGGGAAAAAGAAAGTGTGAAATAATGACAGAGAGGTGGACAGAGGGTGGTTTCTTTAAAAAACCGACCCCCACTCACACATACTGGGTCTGGTTGGAGTCCCTGCATCCTCTCAGCAGTAGGGTCAAGCGGGCTGCACTTCCCAATCTCAGCACTACCTCAGTGAGCAGAGCATCAGTGAGGAAAAACAGAGAAAAAGAGAGAGAGAAGGGAGAGAGAGACAGGGAGGAAAGATAAGGTAGAGAAAGAAGAGAGGGAGCCATTTGAAGCCATCTCCTGTCGGAGGTCTGAGCATCCTCCACTGCTCTCCTTCTCTCTCTGCCTCCTCCTCCTCTTCATCGTGTTGTTGCTGTGTTTTCCACCCCTGCTGTGGGCCCACTCGCGCCCCCCTGCCTCAACCCCATATTGGATCTCAGTAGGCACTTTCTGCTTTTAAATGAATAGGCAAATGAGAAACAGGGTCCAATCGAAGAAGGGCGACGGCGGGTAGGGATAGGAGAGGGGGAAACAAGTAGCAGGGGAGCGGAGGCAATCGGGTCTCTGGGCGGAAACACAAGCCCCCACCCTTCACCCTAAACACTCCACACACACACACACACACACACACACAAATACACCCAAATGTCAGGGGTGGCTAAGAGCCTGGGGGAAGGCACCTCATTTCAATATGGCCTCCTACCGGGCGCCCCTGATGCAGCGACCGGGAGACCCCCGCTCAGAGACTCACTGATCTGTGATAAAAGCTGCCCCTGCATCCTCATCATCCTCTTCCAACTTCAAAATCCAATTCCAGCTCCTTCAAATTGCTTATTGGTCTTTTTTCTCTCGGTACACTGCACCTTCATGTAGCAGGACAGATTTGTTTGAGGTCTGATTCTGCCTGATATTTGCTTCTTTAAATGCACCTGTGAAGGATCATTTCCATCTATTACAACTGGAGTCTTATTTGTGTAGTTTCTCCTTTCTTTTCATTTTGGCCATGAAAAAATCGATAATTGCAAATTACTTTGAACGTCATTGCTGACAACAAGAGTCAAGTAAGATCATCCCTCTGAAACTTACCGTGCACAAGTTTATTAAAATGAATAACTTGGTTAAAGTTGCCCGTTGACCGTACTTCGCAGCTGTAACAGCCTCCACTCTTCTTGAAAGGCTTTCCAAATAACTTTGGAGTGTTTCTGTGAGAATTTGTGCCCATTCATTCTGTAAGGCAGTTATGAGGTCAGGCACTGATATTGGACAAAAAAGGCCTGGCTTGCAATCTCAGTTCCAGTTCATCCCAAAGGTGCTCAATTGGGTTGAGGTCACAGCTCTTTGCAGGCCAGTCAAGTTCTTCCACTCTGAACTTCTCAAACCATGTCTTTTTAGTCCTTGCTTTGTGCACAGGGGCATGGTCATGTTGGAGTAGAAAAGGGCCTCCCTCAAACTGTTGCCAAAATTTTGGAAGCACAACGTTGTCCAAAATGTCCTGAAGCATTAAGATTACCCTTGGTGTGCTTTACACCTCCCCATCTGATGCTTGGCTTTGGACTTTGTGATGTGAGGCTTACATGCAGCTGCACAGCCAAGGAACCCCATTTCATGAAGCTTCCAGTTTTTGTGCTCACGTTAATGCCAGTGAAAGTTAAGAACTCTTCAGCGATGGAGTCAGCAGACTGTGAAGACTTTTACACAACATGCACCTTAGCAGTCACTGATGCAGCTCTGTGATTTTACATGGTCTTCTGTTTTGTGTCTGAGTTGCTGTTGTTTCTAAACTCTTCCACTTTCTAATAATATCAATTATACCTGACTGTGGAATACCCAGCAGGGGTGCATTTTCAAATGTTATTTTGGACAGCTCTATGTTGCAATACAGTGCTACAATGTCATTTAACAGGTGCTTTTATCCAAAGTGACACACACCTGAGACATAGAAAGGTGTCCATGGCATGAAGGACCTTACCCAAGGGTCCACAGTGGATTGTGATTGTGCCCAGACCAGGTTTTTAACCCATGTTCTCCTGTGCCAAAGTCAACGATGTAAACCACTGAGCTATCCAGCCGCTGTCTTTCTTCCCAAATTTCCTTTCTCTACAGCCACCAGCTCTAGAAACAGGAAATTTGGGAAGAGAGACTGAGGAGTGACATGCACAAAATTGCTCCAGGTCCAGGAGTCTGTCCTGCAACCAGTGCAATGAGGGCTGAAGCCTCAGTATAAGGCAGTGATTCTCAAAGTGGGGCCCATGACCCCTTGTGAGGGGCTAAAGTTCTTTAGGTTACATTAAAACAATGTGCAGAGTTTTGCAGATGACAAATTTTTGCGAGAAGAAATCCAGGTAAACATCCATCCATCCATCCATAAATCCATAAATTCAGCTGGACGTGCCCGGAAGACCTCCAAAGGAAGGTGCTTAAGAGGCAGCCTGATTAGTTGCATGTACCACCTCAACAAGCTCCTTTTTGATGCAAAGGAGCAGCAGCTCTACTCTTATTCCCATCCGAATGTCTGAACTCCTCATCCTGTCTCTAAGGCTGAGCCACTCCAACCCTTTGGAGAAATCTCGTTCTGTCCACTTGTATCTGAGATTTCCTTCTTTATGTCATTACTCCAGACTTCATGACAATAGGTGAGGGTTGGTAGGCCAGCATTGAGCTACCACAATAAAGACAAGAGAACATGATAAGCCATATCTAGCGCTTAATAGGTACTATTCTGTATTTCTTGCAGGCAGTGTGTAAGATATTTTTTTATTAAAGTGAGGAATTTGCTAGCAAAGAGCAAGACCGACTGAGTTTCATGTTTACTGATGAATGTTTATGTGTTGATGTTTATGGTGAAGTTGGTGGACAATATAATAAAGAAATATTTAATTTGCCAGAGAGAGGCCTGGCAGAAAATGCATGTTGTGTGGGTTCTCTCCAGGTACTCCTGCCTCCTCCCTCAGTCCAAAGTCATCGTCATTTAGTCAGTTAGTGAGTCTAAATTTCCCGTAGTTGTGAGTACGAGAGTGGCTGCTTGTTTGTCTTTTTGTCAGCCTTATGATTGACGGGCAACCACGAGCCAAGTGGCAACAGCTGGGATCAGCTCCAGTCCTGTCCTTGACCTGGAATGGGATACAGTGGGTGGATGGTTCTTTTGTTGGTTTAATAAATCAGCTTATAGCACAAAGTCAAGCTTACTCTGCATTTTCTTACAAGAATAAGGCTTATGCTACAGTGCTGTGCAACAAATTGTCACCTGTGAAAGCACAAGAAATGAGGATGTATGAAAGATTGAAATACATGTTAGGAGGAGAAACAAAGGCACAAAGGTTGGAGCAGCCAGGTGAGCGGGTGTACCAGCGTGCACTGATGCCATGGTGGTTTGGTGGAGCCGGTACAGGGGTCTCCAATAAGGCCCCTTAAAATATTAATCCCCTCCCCTCCTACCGCTGAAATGTGACACACTCACACACACACACACATATACAGACACTTGCATCAACACACACAGTTGCTCCCACCGGCTTCCACACCAAGCCTGCAGAGGGCCCTGAAATATTAATGTACAAAGTAAATTAAAGCTGCAACAAAAAGAGATAGGGTTTTTTCTGTCTCTTCCTGTATATCTGACTGTCTCTTTCTTTATGGGTGAGGGGGTGGCAGTTGGTGCAAGAGAGGAAAAAGAGAGGTAGTGGGTGGATGAACAGAGGAGGAGAGGAAGGTGGGTGGCGGATAAAGAGAGTACGACATGGCTAATGAGTGAGGGCATGAAGAGGTTTGCACTGTGACAGCTTTGGACTGCGTTGATGAGCCGGATGACTTCATAAACTCACAGAACTAGACGAGAAATAAGAGAAACTGATGAGACACATGAGGAAGAGAACGGAGACATGAAAATAAGGGTATGGAGTCAGAAAACACTTGAAGGGAAGCGGGAAAGAAGTTGAGGGAGAAGTCAGAAAAGGGCGCAAGTTAAATCAGTGTGGGGTCATGATTTCTGGAGTTTAGAAAGAGAATAAATAGACGCAGGCTTGTTTGCATGTAGATTCATACCTCAGCAGCTTGTTTTGGCCCTCATTTTTGCCCTCCTGCCTGTAACAGAGCTGCATGGAGAGATGGGTGAGAAGATGGCAGCGACCTTAGACCCCTGCACTCACCTTTGACATCTAAGACTTTGACTGGCAGCTCATCAAACTCCTGCAGGGAATCTCTGCAAAGAGGTAGCAGTACGCTCAGAAATACCCGCTAGCAAAAATCAAGGCTGATGATGGCACACAAGTACAAAGACATAGTCTTCTGTTTCTCCAGCAGGCATACCATGGCCTCGCTGCTCTGCATTTCTGCATGCTTGTACACTATCAGCTAATCAAAAAGTACCAATTCTCAAACATGTTCACACAGCACAAAGACTCATCTAAAAGCTTCAAATTGCCACCTGATCAAACATCCACGTTTAGACATTGATATGATTCATAAATCTTCCTCTGCCTCTTTATATCGGTATTTCACACACACACCCACACACACACACACACCCTCAGTAGCAGCAGCAGCAGCACAGACTTTATCTCCACCATCAATTTCTCTTTTCTGCATATGGCTGGAGCTGCTTATGCATGTGCCGCGGAGCTGTACTTTATCAAAGGGCCCGTCCTGGGCTTGGGGCCATGCATTATTAAACACAAGCACCATACACACACTCTCACCCACGCACGCACACACCCACTCGTAGAGCTTGGTGCAAGTCCTGGCCGGACAGGTGCACCAAAAATACACTCAGACTCTGCAGAATTTGCAGACACTACTGGAGCCTGTTCAGAAATTCAGTCAAGACACACTGAGACTCATGCACACTCACGCTCAAATATGCAATAGAGTATAATATGAGTTCAGGTTAGGGAGGTACTGGCTGTACCCAAATAATGGCTTAGTAGACTACTGTATAATACTGTCTGGTTCACTCCAGTAACACTTCTATACTCAGCTATAAGGCTGAAAGTCATATACCTCTTGAGTTTATCCTTTAATGCTACGTTATACTTCAAATTTAACTTATTTAAAAGACAAATGTTGCACTTTAAAATAGAAACAAGTAATATCTAATGTAGATAGTTTTTAGAGTAACTAGTTCAGTACCAGTTTGTAGACTTAGTTCCACATACAATCTCAGCAGCAGTCCTTGTGATAAGTGATGTGTTGAACTCAATGAATGAAGGTCAGAAATTTGTTGCCATCTTTGTTGATCAAATGAAGTAGGCTGTCTGAAATTCATGCTGGTAAGACTACACATAAATAATATGTGCTGTGAAGTGTGGTAGCCCCACTTCTGACTTCTACCCAGTTAATTCTGGGGTGAGACAAGGATAAAGTAACAGTAACTAAATGGACTGGATGATGGGGTGGGTTACAGGGACAGCAAACTGTGCAGTGTCACTTGGCAATGTTCAGATCACTGATCTGGGCTTTGCTGATAAAGCTGTGGCCCTTGCAGAGACTGTAGGTGTCCTTGTTGGGGCTCTTAGCTTGCTGAGTGAGAAGGCTGAAGCGCTGCAATGCACGTCTCCTGGGTCGAAAAAAAGATCCAGGTATTTCAGGATGCCTTGGATGCTGCTATTGAATCATTGTAAATGGTGAGAGAGAGCATGGACGTTGTAGAGCAGTTCACCTACCTTGCCAGCAAAATCCATCAATCTGCTGACTGCAAGGCTGAGATCAACTGCAAACTTGGACTTGTGCATGGAGCAATGGGTTTGCTGAGCAAGACAGTGTGGCGTTGCAGGTATCTGGGCATGTGGACGAAAGTTGGAGTCTTTCAGTTCTTGGTGCTTCTGGTCTTACTATACTCTTATGGTGCCTGGATGTTGACTGATAGCCAGAGGTGCCAGCTGGACTCTGCAGCTTTGGGTATCAATGGCAAGACCATGTGTGCAATGCTGATGTTCTTAGGAGAGTAGGGATGGGAAGGGTTAGCTGCCTGATACAGGAAAGGCAGCTGCACTTTCCAGGTATCTGGTGCACTTTCCAGGGCCTAATCCAGCTCACAGCATACTGGGTGCCCAGGAACTGGTGGGCTGCTCTAGACCCCAGGGGTGATCATGTGTATTGTGTAAGGGGTAGCTTGCAGGATACCTGGAGAGATGGGGCACGGACCTTGCGCAGGCCTGGAGGGTGGCGCTCAGGACCACATAAAACCAAATGTATGATATTTTCAATGCAGAGCACTGACCCTTTTGGTGCCACCTTGTCTACATTCAATAATGAAGAAATTTAACATGTCCAACAATTCTGGTATTTTGGTATTTGGCTGGATTATGGTCATTATCCTTAATTTGTTTGCCATGACCAGCAGCAATCAAATAATGTTACACATGTGATGTGAATAGTTCTCAAAATACAAACATTTTATTATTCTTTCTATATACAAGTTAAAGAAACACTCCCAAACACACACTCATACCTTGCCTGCAGAAAATGCATGAATTTGACAAACTGAGCTTTACTGAGGTTGAGACTGAATGTCTTTGCTCTCTACTTTGTCCCAGACATAGTACATATCAAGATAGATGTGATATATGGAGCATGAATTGAATTTCATATATAAAGATCCAGTTTACAAAGAGTAAATATTTATGACACCGACATGTGTTGTCTTCCTTTGAATTATAGGGCTGATGAGTTATCCACTAATGGTAGAACAGGTACACGGCTGTGCGAGACATTACTGCATGCTTGCATCAGCCATTTATTACAGCCCGTTAACACTGTAATAAAGTGTGATATGTGCCTCTTTCTGTAGCAGGTGTGAGAGTCAGCCAAGGTAACCAGCTGCTGGGTCGCCCTCTCTCTCACCCCTCTCACCTCCTCTGTCTGGAAGAAACTGGAACACTTACAGCGTTAGTGGCAGGAAGTACCATGGGTGTGTGTGTATGTTTGTGCGTGTGTGCGTGTGATCGCATACCCAGCCTCACCCAAACACTGACATGCCCAGCAGGTGTGTGAGGAAGCTCTTGTGATCTTGGAGACCTTTCAAAGTTTGATACAGTGTGATTGGAATTTGATTTATGGCTAGACTGGTGGATTATTATATCAGCTGTGAGAAAGGCTGCTGTGAACTCATCCTAACACAAGAAAGAGATTCAACAGAAGAGCGAGAAAGCTCTTTGAAATAGTAATCATGAAGGGAAAATTACCCTGGCTCATATTTTAGAAGTCATAGCCATCATTGATGCTGGTTATAATGACAACCAGCTTGGAGTTTTCTGAAACGGGGGAATTTTGGTTGGAGCTCAACAAGGCAAGGGTTGTAAATTACACTTAAATTACTCCACTGCTCATTCCCATGACGCAAACAGGTGAGCCTGGTCGTCCCCACAGCTAACCATGTGAGCCATTAGTATTATTGTTGATATGATTATATTTATAGTATGAATGACAAGATGTCAGAGTCAGGGAGCTTCACAAATGAGTGCCCAAGCAGTTTGGAATTTGGTGCCTTGCTCAAAAGCATCTCTGTGGAGAGAATAGAGGAAATCAGTCTAACTTCAAGACCCCTTTCTGTGCTAGGACTTGCATGACCCTCTAGTTCCCAGCTCTAACTAAAAAAAACTGAGCTGCTGCTGCCCCTACAGAGCACCAATAGCATATTTTGCTGTCTATGTATAAGCAAAAGTTTGCTTTTCAAGACTGTGTGGCTATGTTTCTGGTACATTTAGTTATAAATTCCCCTTGGACCTGCAGAAATCACAGATTCTCAACTCTTGTCACAGACAGGCTAATCTTCCTCGCACCGACTGCTTTTCTGTATGGCATCCTAAAGGGGCACGAATTGAATTAATACTGGGGACACCTAAACAGGAAGTGTTAGGTATACTGATGAGCTCATATTGTCAGTGCTCATCTCCGACCCTCGCATCACAGACAGCAGAAAAGGTGGTGCACAGTGGAGGGGTGTATCGGTCATCGAGGTGACTGAGGGGAGAGGATGACCGCTGTGTTCTCCACCCTGCATGTCTGACCACCGTCCAGACCGTAGCCTTTGCAAATGAGGAGCAGGGACACGGTGCACAAAATGCATGAGAGTGTGAGGAGTAAAGGGATGCAGAGATGAAGGTGCACATGACACCCTCCAAACAGGTCATGTTTATTCAGGGAGTGAGCTCGATGCAAGGGCTCCTAAACCCTGCCATGATCAAGAATGACTTGTGGGCATTTTGTTGCCTCCCACCACTATAAACACTTTAAAGGATATGCTGCAGGTTGTGACCCAAAATGAGACCAGTGTCCTCTTCTACAAAGTCATAGAGAAGGGGAACATGGAGGAGTTGATAGGAATCATTGCTTTCTTTATCAGACTGAAAACACTAAGTAAGGTCCAGGGAGGTTGTTAGATTTGGCATTCATTCGCTGTTTGTAGCTGTTAGGCAGAGGCTGGACTACTGGGATGTGTCTGTGACCTGTGGCATCAAGTAATGTGTTTGACAAGCATTTCCTCACTGTGAGGCCCAGCATAGCGTACGATTGCCAGCTCTGTCTCATCTCTATCAGGGGTGATGCTGGCTGAGTTTCCTCTCTGAAACCTCGGCCAAATTTTCCCCACCAGCTCTAGCTTTCTTTTTTTTGCTATGAATAATGTAATCAGCTGGGTTATTACCCTGAGCAGTTGTGCTGTCCTGAATTTAAAACGATAAAAGTGCACATATTGATAGTGTTTTCATAGTTTTTTTTCGTGATAATTGTCTTCAAGGTGTCTCTCAGCAGTCGAAGCTCACGGGTGACAAGCTGGAAGAGCAGTCTAGCACATTCTGTCTGCCTCATTGCACCCGCGCCCGGCTGCAACATGCTTGCTTACCCCAACAAAATGAAAAATCAATACATGTCTCCCATCTCCCCCGTCTTTTGCAGGACAATTGACCCTGACACCATGATCTCTCAGTGTGAGTGATATTATTTCCACTAGGCTGGGCAAGAGGTAAGAGACACATTTTTCAATAGGAGAGCCGGACACCTCTGAAGGCACCTTCCTGCCAATGGCCAATAAAGTCAAGTGCAGGCCATCGAGTGAATAAATAGTCATGGCAGGTTTAGGGTCTTTAAGGGCTTGATAAAATCTAGATGCTTTAAATGTTGGTTTTAAAACTGCCAAGCTTGCAGCTTTGAGAAAGTATTTTATACTTAAACAGCAACCAAACAAGTTTAACATCTCAGCAAACTAAAGCATTATTTCAACAATAAATTAAGGATGTAGGTGTGTTAACAATAAACTGATTTTATGAACATTTTAAGTTGTTTTATATGTTGCTTTAGGCTGATACTGTTTTGAGGAACATTTATGTATAAATAGTATTTCTTACAACCATTAAGAGTTCTCAGTGATCTACAGGACTCTGTAAAACTTTAAGCTATATTTGGACCAAAAGTTAAAGCTGAAGTGAAGGAGGATTGTCACAACCCTGATAGTTGTCTGGATGTCCTTGCATATTACCAGTGGCATGGCAAAATAATTTGTTGACAAAGTAAGATCGCACCTTTATGGCAGAGTAACAGATGGATGTGGCGAGTAAGCACCGCCTAAGGTACCATCCAAGCAGGTAGTAGGGTTACCACAAGCCCCTGGTCTAAAAGGCCTGAAAACTGCTGGTGGTCTTCAAGTGTATTACCAGAAGTGAAAAGTAGGAATGAGTATTAAAATCCAGTACCGACATGGTAACAGTGCCAATACATCTGATACCTACTGGACCAAATTACAGCACGGATATCGATACTTCATTTCCTGCCACCCAAATGAAAGGCAAGAAAAATGTTGTGGAATTTGTGTGATTTTTATCTTAAGTTACACCTGTTTCCTCTCCTTATCCTGTATTAGACTGGCATCTTATAAAGATATTTATGTGGCTCATTTATGATACCCAGACTGTTTTAGTCTCCTACTGATTTTCAACACACTTTCTTACTCTCAAAAGTACAGATTCGGCACCATAAAACAAGCATCGATTTAGCACAGGTATCAGAAGACCCCAAATGATACCCATCCCAAATGAAAAGGTTCCAGGCAAAAGAGATGCCATTGAGCTTGACCTTGGCTGAGCAACAGACATTTGTGTTGACATGTGTCAAACTTGACACATATATACAGTAAATTATTCACTACATCTTCATGTGTTTCAGTGTTAATCTCATTAAAATCTTCTGGTGTCATCTGAAACTACACATGAACTACAGTGCTGTGCACAAGTTTTAGGCGAGCAGGGCGCTAAGGATTTACCATGGGGCATGACGAGCTATGACCAGGGGCTAGAGAGGGCAGCCAGAGTCAAGCTTGGTGCATGTTGACACACATGTGTCACTTGGAAGCCAAGGTCAAGCTCAAAAGCATCTTTTTGTCTGGGACTTTTCATCCTTGGTGGTACATCCGGAGACCGTCAGCAGTTTCTGGGCCCCTGGGACATCCCCAGCATGACCAGATGCTAGTGGAAACCCTACTACCTGCCCAGACACTACCCTTGGCCATGACTCTGGTAATATGAAGAAACAATAAGAGCATGAGTTGGGTTGTGTCAATCCTCCCTCCTGCCCAATGGTGCTCTACAGTGGGCTTATACCATTACATACCGACTTAAGCCTCAATTTCTGGCCCAAACATGCCTAAAAGTTCTGCACAGCACTGTATATGCCACATTAAAATGGGAAATTAAGGCCTGAAATGGTGCAGCAATTACAATCCAGTCTACATGTGTAAATTAGATCTAAAAGAGGTTTAAAAAAAAAAGGAAAAAGAGGACAAAAGACTTGATCTGAGTTATGTAACTGTGCAGCGAAGATACACATCTGTTCTTCAAGTTGATCTGAATAGTGTACAGAAAAAAGTTGTTTTATTATTTAAGGTGTTTACTGTTTTAACGTGAAAATGCTTAAATACAAATGTCTGTTTTTAGTTTAGATGTAATCAGGTACCTCAATTTAAATAATAAAAAACAGCATTTGCGATATTAAAAATGGCACTTTACAATGAAATGCAGGTCTTTGTTCTTTATTTTGAAAGGATTATTTTTCACAAAGACCCAAAAACATTCAGGAGTTAAATTGCTAAAACCTCCCTTTTCTCTTGTTGTTTAAAACGACTAAAAAAAAAAAAAAATCGTCCGGTATCGGCTACACGAAATCCTATCATGGCAGACTTTGTGATACTTGGAAATATCGTATCCAAAGAATCAATAAAGGATTGTATCACAAAGAAATGGGTGCTTTACATCCCAAGAAATATTATTTTTTCTCTTTCAGATGCAGTCAATTTCTTCTTTTGCTCAATTCCTACTATTTTTCTTCAACCATAACTGCGATCTTGTGACGCAGGCTTCCTGCTGAGGTGTCGGGCTTTGAGCTTTCTCAAACACAGCCCGCTTTTTAATGTATTAAAATACACTCTGTCAGCACATTTCTGAAATTATGGGCTAGATTAAACGGCAACTTTGACCCACCTGTCAGAAGATACAAGCTTTTTTGCTGAGAGAGATTAATGCTTTGCTCTAACATTTTCTCCTGAACCCCCCTGAATGTTAATCAGAGCCCAGGAGCAGCAGCAGGGAGATTGGTCATTAGGTGAGCTGGAACACATTGATTTTTAATTTTGACATGCAAATTTGTTTGCCACCCTATTTGTACAGTAAACTGACCCGCTTGCGTTCTCCTCAGCACTTCTTGGCATCATGGGATACTTTGTTTCAAAGTGAGTGATTAGTTTACTTTTCTGGCAAGTTGTGAGAAAGTATGAGCTCAGTGCTGGCTTTGAATTGCTTCTATATCATGTAAACAGGGTTTCAGACCTGACAGGCCTAACTTCATGTCATAATCCAGTACACTAAAACAATTTTATAAATTTAAAACTATTGTACTACATACCAAGATTGACAGTTACTATGAATTCATTGGCAAGCATGTTTAGGAAGTAGAAAAATGAAATAATAATAATAATGATAATAACATAAACAACTGCATAGATATTCACCCCCTTTAAAGTATCTTACAGTACCTATGTCAACAGAGGTCCAGCCAATTGGTGCTAGTAGACTCATAATTAATGAAATGGAGATCACCTGAGTGCAGTAAATGTGTCTCAAGTAATTGTTGTATAAAGACATCTGTGACTGGAAGGTCCAATCACTAGTTAATCAGTATTCCTGGCTACCATTCCATAATGAAGACAAAAGAACAGTCCAAACAACTCTTAGAAAAGGGTATTTAAAAGTATATGTGAGGGGATCAAAGATACTTAACATCCCCCTAGAATTCAGTTAAATTAATCATCAAGAAATGTAAAAAATAAGGCACGTGTTAATCTACCTAGATCAGGCCGCCCTCACAAACTGACTGACCATGCAAGAAGAGGACTAGTGAGAGAGGCCGCCAAGACACCTATGACTACTCTGAAGGAGTTACAAGCTTCAGCAGCTGAGATGGGAGAGACTCTGGATATAACAACTGTTTCCTGGGTTTTTACCAGTCAAAGCTTTGTGGAAGAGTGGCAAAGAGAAAGCCACTGTTGAAGAAAACTCATTAAATATAGACTGGAGTTTTCCAAAAGACACATGGGAGACTCCATGGTCAAGTGGAAGAAAGTTCCTTTTTGGATAAGACCAAAATGGTGCTTTTTGGCCATCAGACAAGATGCTATGTTTGGCAGACACCAAACATCCCCACTGTGAAGCACGATGGTGGCAGCATCATGCTGTGGGGACGCTTCTCGGCAGCCGGTCCTGAACGGCTTGTAAAGGTAGAGGGTAAAATGAATCCGGCAAAATACATGAAAATCCTGGCTGGGGAGAAGTTTTTATTTTCTGACCCAAAGCATACAAAGGAAGCTTCACAGAAATGTTTTAAAGGCAAGGTGAATGTTCTGGAGTGGACGAGTCAAAGCACAGGCTTCAGTCCAATAGAGAATTTGTGGCTGGACTTGAAAAGTGTTGTTCATGCCTGATCCCTGTGCAACGTGACAGAACTTGAGCAGTTTTGCAAAGAAGAATGGAGTAAAATTCATTGTCCAGATGTGCAAGCCAGACTGAGACCTGTCCACACAGAGTCAGAGCTGTGATTGCAGCCAAAGGTGCACTGCCTAAATACTGACTTGAAAGGGATGAAAATTTATGGAGTCACTTATTTTACATGACATTACCATTACGTTTTTATTTAATTAACATTTCTTTGTCTTCACTTTGACATTAAAGATTTTTTTTGTCATTTTTTTCTGTCAAAAGAGCTAAATTATTTTGAACGGGATTGAATTATAAAACTTATAAATGAGTAAAACAGCCAACTTTTTATAGGCACTGTACATCATATTATTGCAATTCTACATTTTGTTTAAAAGAAGCACAGTCACTCTTGGAGGACAATACAGATAACATGACTGCAAAGAGTTTTTGGCTTATTTTGAGTCATTTTGGTGTGATGTTGCCCTCTAAAACTCATGTTCGCTGTAATGCAAGCTGGTGCATTGGTTATATATGTCACTTCCATGTTGCATACCCATGTGTGTGCTTGTGTGTGCCAAAGCCCCCCTTCCATAATCAGGACACTTATTGGTCTACTAACGCCGACATATTTTTACATACAATCAAATTTGGGGATCTTCCATCAGGAAATGTAGCAACCCAGAACTATGATCTTTGAATTTTATTTACAAATGGATTGCACTGAAACACAAGTTCACATAATTATTCAAAAAACCCTCTCTTTTCAAATCAGAGATCTCAAAGGATTAGGTCAGAACCCTAACCCTAGACCTCAACAGGTCACTGCTTGCCTTTTTGACTTCCTGAAACATGTGGCCACCAATCGATACAGGCTGAGGAGGTGACCATTTTTCTGACCTGTAATCCCAACCTTCTTAACAGCACTGAAAAACGGGCTCAGAGGAAAGCAGGGATCAGGCCCCTCAGGAGAAACATACTGTTGAGCGGAATAAACAAGATTGCACAGGAAGGAAAACACACCCCGTCGGCAGAAGAGGCAGTAAAAAGGATGTTATATGGATGAGAATAGGTTATACCTGAGGCTCAGCTCCAATTGATCCATTCACCTCCCCTCACACCTCTGGCATCACTTCTACTGTCTCTGCAAAACACCTGCACAGTGCGAGCTCTGTCTTTGACTTTCCTCAACACCGACCCACTCATCTGCATGTCTGACTGACCTGTGTCACTCCCACTGTTGGAGGATTATCCGAAAGGTTGCGAGGTCATTGATTTGTATAGGTTCCCCCTTAACCATAGCACTACAACTGAACTTTTACTGCCTCCTGCAGCCTCCTGGAGCTTCCATTTACTTCGCTGCACAGCCGGACAAGTCGCAGCAGCATCACATCTTCTTCTTCGAAGCGTGTTAGCCGTACCAAGGAAGCGGATAACTCCCAAAACCCGCACTCTGTCATGGCGCGTCACAAATTTAGCTTGGCACGCAAGAGCGCCTGTGGCACTGTCAGGCAGAATTAGAAAAAATTAAGACATCCATCCCGGAGACATCCAGTAGAAAGGCGGAAACAGAGACAGGCACCGGTAGATTGACATATTTGCCACATATTCATTTGAGCGTGTTCATGGGAGCACAGGCAGTGTCAGTGACAGCACTTTCTCACCTCAGTGACAGTGAAGAAGGAGGCTGTGATCAGTGCAGTGGAAGGCGCAGCATGGCGGAGTTGGATTAGCTATGATAATATGATGACAGTAATTGAGCTTGTCATAATTGCTCAATCACAGAGCCTTTCCCCAGGGTCTGAGAGGCAGCGGTTAGCAACGTACAAGGCTTCATTACAGGGGTGTGATATCGGGATAATTCACTTATAGAAGGACGGGTGACACTGGGATCATTTGTGTGCTCTACCAGATTAAGCTGCTAAAGAATGAGGATGAAGTAATCTGAATTAAGGCACATCATTGTAGCTGATAACTTGAAGCTAGATAGCATCTGGCCTTGTGTCATTTTTATACTTATATTGCAGTTTTTCTTCCTGCTGTCATAGAGCTGATGATATACAGTCCTGTGTGAAAACCTACTTAGAGGTGGGAACATTTCAGCGTTGATTGACTGGTTATCAAATAGAGGGCCATAAACCAGAGCATCACAAAGTAGACAAAAGCAGAGTAAGAGCATGAGAGAGAGAGAGATACTGGGGCAGAGAAGGGGCGACGACAGGACCACCTCACAGCGAAATTTACTGTCAGATTTTCTCCCTAAGAATCCGGACCAAAACCCCTCGCCACGAACGAGAGGACGGAGAGGGGGGGAAAAGAGGGAAATTGGAAAAAACAGCTGAGGGTGTAAATAATTCATGCAGACAATATGACTTTTTTATGTAAATTCAGTGCATTAACCCTCTATTATAATGATGGACGACAGATACGGGTGATGTTTCCTTGGTAAGAGCTAATGGATGACCATCATAAATTCACTGCACATTTTATTGTGTTGCCGGGAAAATTGTGCCTGCAGGCAACGTTGTTTACTTTTATGTCAGGGAGGAGGAGAAAAATCCCGCCGTCTTCAAAAGGAGAGAGAGGGGAAAAAGAGAATGGGGAGTAAAAATAATGGGGCCCACACAGAGCGCCTTGTTCCGTACCTTCTGCCATGTTTGCGGCAAAGCGATTCCCCCAACTACCTCGGTGTGTGTTCTTCCTCTCCTGCTCATCCCCTCTGCCTCCTCTTCTTCCTCCCCTCCAGCGCTGTCTTCCTCGGAGAACAGCGGGTTCTAGTCACATTAGCAGCGCTGCAGTCCTCCACATCGCTCCGATTACAGATTACTCACTTTTGCAGCCGCTGTTAAGACTTGAAATTTGGGGAGGTAGAGGGGACATCATTTTTCATTACTGTCTTCTGTGAGCAACATGATACTTACTGGTGGAGTGTGCACAGATGACACCAGTTTTTCTGAGAAAAATAAAAAAAAATAACAGTTTCAGCCATCAGAAGTTCAAAATGCATAATTGATTACCCAAAAATCAAGTGACACTTGATGATATTTAACACTGGCTTTGAAGCAAACAAGTGTGCAGCTAACAGACTTTCCCTTTCCACTTTACTTGTTCACTATTGATGAAAAGAAGAGAGCTGCACCGGCCTGATCAACGCCTGGTTAGCCAGTCTATCATTCCCCTTTCTGCCTCGTAGGCTGCCCCCAGGCCCTGCTCAAATCAACACCCTGCCGTCCCGCTCCTTCTCTGTTTCTCACTCCCTCTCTCCCCCCCTCTGCCTCCTCCTCCCTCATCTCCCTCTCCTCCGAACGCTCCCTCCATTTCTGATTTATCTTGTAATATCGGCTCCCTAATTAACACTAGACCCGTATGTCTCATGTGTCTTGTTTTGGGGGGATTTTAGCATACTAACCCCCCAACCTCCCAATCCTTTTCTCTCTCTTTCCTACTTGAGTGTGTTCGATCAAGCAAGCTTGCTCGAAGCGAATGATTAACAACCAAAGGCAAAAGCTAACATATACACTCCAAAGTCTTAGTGTGGCTTTCAAAGAAATGTGCATTTACTGGATTTTTATATCCCTTTAATAAATAACAGAAAAAATTATGCTAGAAATGAAACCTTGTATGTGACATTTAGATGATTTCAGTTGTAACACAAGGAAAACACACATACAACATGTACACATTCTTGGGCTGCTGATGCAGAGGAGGAGCAGATGGTTAGAGCCAGCTGTTTCATACCAAGCTGGCAGTGGGCACACATGGAGACACTAAAAGACTCGCATATGCACACTCACACATACACATCTGGGCCCCCTGCTCACCACGATCCCAGCTGGATCTTCACTGGGTCACTCTCTCACCTTCCCCAAGGACATAAAGCTGCACCCTTTCACAGTGAGGCCACCCCAGCCACCCTGGCACCTTGGTACGGGGTCACACACCTGCATCACATCCAAAGGTGCCAGCCATGGCTGACTTGCCAGCACCTGCAGCTGGAAACCTGCAGCCTGCTGTTAACGCAGAGCACCGCTGAATGTGTTCACTCACCCACCCATTCATACCTACAGAGCACTCTACACTACACAGCTAAATGGGCCAGCTAAGTGGTTAAAGCACAAGTCATATATACGTTGCCCTGGATAAGGGCGCCTTGCTAAACACATGATGATAATTACCCACCCAGCTGCCTGGTGCCATGTGCCGTAATAGGTCTCGCCTCAGCGCCGGGTCCTCCGAGACTCTCCCCACCCGCACATTGCTAATTTCTCAATTTGTCCGCCACATTTCCTCTCTCATTTTACCACACTTAACCTTTTCCATCGGCTAATGTACACCTTCACAGCCTCTTTGTCAAATGTGGGCCAAAGTGAGGCTTCCTAATGATTCACTTTACCAGCCGAGTCATTCTGTGGATTCAAATGAACAAACAAGAGCTCAGATCTCACAGGGGAATTTGATTAATAACACCATGTACATAAGGAATTGACAAAGTGAATGAATAATACACTTTGTTCAAATGGCAGACAAAGCCTTTGCTAAAGGTGTTTAGTAGATTTTGTTTGTGCTCAGAAGTTCCATCCTGTGCCTCTGGCAAAGTAGACACTTTGTGCGGTGTAGGACCACTTTGCAGAGCCCAGTGAGCGTCTAGGGAGCCCATCTTCATCGCAATTGCTGGAGGAAAACCAAAGCTTGGTGTCGTTTCCCTCTCTTGTTTGCGGGCACTTGGAGGGTGTTTATCTAGAAAAGAATAACAACTTGTTTTATTCATGTCGGGGATGGAAGACACCATGTCCTCCTGAGAGAGGGGGTTGATGAGTACTAGCGGAAGAGGGATAGTCGCTTTTTACTGTGACATGTGAATGTTTGTGTGTATTCAGGTGCCTCATAGCACTGATGGTACACATGGACCCATGGGTATTGTGTTTGCTTGGGGGCAGACTGGCCTTGAAAGATATTTTTTGCAGGGGGCAGAGAAGTTGAATATCTTAATTTCAAACTGTTAGATGTGGGCAACAATTTGCCTACATAAAGATGCATTTTGGCACTTACCATTTTCAAAAGACGGAAATTCTACCATGAAACTGGTGTCATTTAACTTAAGCAACAATTAATAGAGCATGGATTTTTTCAGTGAGTGTTTTAGTGCAAATATATATGATTTTTGTGTTGCTTATTTGGTATTAACAAGGATCTAGCCTTCATGGGGCCTCGCTGTCACCAGAAGGCTTTCCGCTTTTAACCCCCTTATGGGTGGCCCAGAATATTGCTTTGTATTAAGGACTGTCCTGCCAACTGCTGTGATCTGCTGTATTCCACTAGTAAACAAAAATCATGGCTTTATTCATCTCCATCCAGCCTCACTCAGAGTAATGGGTATAGAGCTTTTCAGTGCCCACCCACTTATGCTGTGCTCCGGTTCTGGAAGTAAAAATTTGCCATTCACATCGTCCATGCAAAATCCTTATTACAACACTTTTAAAGCATGAACCAAGCTAACCAGCTGTCTGAGTACTGATGAATTTATAAAACATCTGATTTGACACAAAAATAGCACTCGAACTTGGAAAAAAAGGCAAGGGTACAAGACTTTGACCATATTTCTGTATGGGTAAGAAGGAACTATACAGGATGTCCCACAACCCAATGTGATTTTTTTTTATCCATTGTTAATAGTTTAACAAGATTTCAAACCATACACGTACCTTTCTTTACACTTTCCTTGTAGTGTGGTATAGTGTTCGCTTTTTAAATAATAATATTGTATCATTGTATATCTAAGTTTGCATATTTATAGCTCCCTACCACATGTATTGTTGTCAGTCATCAGTCATTGTTCGCAGGCCCAGTAGACATTTCCATTGATATTGTAGTTGTCCATTGGCAGATACCCCACCAAATAGGGGTGCTGCTGTGACACTCTAGGACTTTTTGGCTCAGCTCTGCAGCACAAGCCAGTCTGTTGGCTCTCAGTTTCTCTTTGTTTGGAACTGTTTTGCTTTTTTATGTAATTAAAATAACAACAGCAAAAAGAGAGATGGCTCCAATTACTCACAAAAGGAGCCAGGTCTTAGGACTGTTTCACCGGCGAACAACACATCACGACTTGTTGTCTTAGTCTGAAATGTCATTTCAGGCTAGGTATTCTATAAGATTTATACACTAAAAATTATATCATCTTCTCCTTTAAAAGAATGTTTATAACAACATGAGGGGAAAAGCTTTGTAAAAGATGTGCCACTAGCCTCTTAGTTTGTTGTTAATTCGCCCCTATTCATTGAGAGTGTGGCTGCAGACCGCAGAACTCAGGCGCCTCCTGCAGACCATTACTGTGAGACACCGCTTCTGTCAGAATGGAAGTAACGTAATTTGACGGTATGTTTTATACTCTGAACTAAAAATTCAGCTTAATTCATAGACAAAGTCTGGCAGTTCATTTCAGAAGTAGTAGCGTGAATGATGGCTCACTTTAGCTTCCTTAGCTTTAACTTAAGCTAACTTAGCTACGCTAGCTACATAGTTACTATTACTATGTAAGCCAATGTAGCTACGCTCAAGCTAAAGCGAGCCACCTTTCACATAACAACTTCTAAATTGGGTTTAGCTTTAGCAAACTTAGAATAAGATAGAGTCGCTTTCTTAGCCTTAGCCTTAGCTTTAGCTGTTGTTGAAGATACCAAGACTTTTGTGTTGGATAAGTAGAATTGGTGCTCTCGTCCTGGCTAACAGCTAGTTCATTTTGGTGCTGTCAATTTATTATTGAGTTCTGATATTCAAATTATAAATTAATGATAATTTTTAACCCCATTTTGCCACATGTGTTTCCCATTAAACCCACTTTTGCTTCTTTTAACCAATTTTTGATACTTTTAATGCTTTTTTCACTATTATTTTTGCAAATTTTAACCCACTTTTACCACTTTGGGCTTTGCTACCCATATTGCCACCTTTTTCCCCTTTTTTCACCACTTTTAACACATTTTGTTGGCACTCTCTAACCATTTCTCATAATTCATGTCGACTATTTTTTACAGCTTTAACCTGTTTTACTGTTTTTCACCCTTATGGCAGAAATTGGCAAAGTTAGCTTGTTAGCTTAGCCTTAGCTATGTTAGCTGTTTGACTGTTAACTTGGCTTTAGTAAAGATGTTTTAATAAGGTTTACAGGGTAGGTTTTTGACTTTGAACTTATGATATCTTAAGCCTGACCTTAACGCTTACCAGAAGTCCAATCTGATTTTACTTTAAAAGTTTAGCATGTATTTTTGTTCTGACAGAGGCGCTGTCTTACAGTAGTGGTCTGCAAGGGGGGCATTTGAGAGCCAGACTGTTTAGCATTCAGTGGCTTCACTGTACAGAGCATGTAGGATACCAGACCATGGTAAGAGAGCTGGAGAAATGATGCACTGGCTGCTGTGAGTTCTTATGTCAGTTCATCACTGTAGACAGCTGCTAAAGCTTAACATTGACGCAACGCTAAGGTGAAGCCACTTGGTACCTGGATGTCCAGAACACATCACGAATGTAAAATGTTCACAGGGCCTTCTGCAGTCCAAATACTCTTCCCTTTGTTCCTGTTGAGACCATGTGCTTGTTTTATGTCCCTCAGTGTCAGAATAGTTGTGAAACATGACATGTCAAACACTTTAAAACACAGAGCATGAGAGTTCAGCCCCTGTTCTTGTAAAACCTCCCTCTCACTGTGGGTTGTACTTAATCTGTGGCAATTAAAATATTAATCATCCTACTATTAATTAAGAGGGCTGGGTGCTAGTCGTGGTTTTATTAGTGCCGCCATTTAGTGGTCCAAGTGACAACCCTAATGGGGCCACTCTGAGAAAAAGACAGTAATTGGGTTTGGCAATTCCATTTCCACCAGCGGCCATCCTCTCACCCACCCCTTAGCTCATCAATAATTTATCTAATTACTGATATTGTGGCATGAGTCACTCTCAATTTAGGAGACAAACATGATTATTTAATAATAATAATGCTTCCAAACATATGCAATGTCTCCTGGTCTGCCTTACTTCGCTCAATTTTTAATGACTTGTTAACACAATGGGGCGAAAGAGACCTCAAACAACACAACAAAAGAATCCATCAGTGACCCTCATAAGCCTAATGCTAAGAAAAGATGACAATGGAAATACAGAACTGCTTCTGCAAGTATGTGTTTGACTATATTGATGGATAGAAACTGGAATAGGAGAGCTTTGGAAACCTTTTTGTGAGGGGGCTCAAAGATTCAACACAAAGGGTGGGGTCTGAAGAGGAGGGGGGCATCTGAATACTACCCACATCCCATAATGATCTCAATAATAACCCTGACAACACTCATGGACATAAAAATAGTGTGTGATATGGCGATATGAGTGCAAGTGTGTGTGTGTGGTTGGCTTGGATTATGAGGAGCAGTAAAACACAGAGAAACTCAGTGAATATGCTGGAGGTAAATGAAGTCCCACGGGGGTAATATTCACCTCGCCATAATAATTCTGCCACTGTCAGAAGCCAGCTAGCTTTGCTGTAAGTGTGTGTGTGTGTTTGTGAGCGTGTGTGTCTGCCGTGACTGAAACTAGCACACACGCTCCCTCTCTCCCTCCGACTCCCCTTCCCTCGAATCCAACTTCTCCTTGTTCTTTTTTCTCTCTCAGTCTCCAGCTCGACAAGTCGGAACTGCACCTCAGTAGTCGGCCGAGGCGAGCAGGAGGAAGTAGTCGTTCATCCAGAGTGTGTCAACCACAAGTTGACTCGGAGAATGAGCAGGGAAGCAAAGCGATGTCTATTTCTGTCTCGGATGAGTGGGGATGGTCAGGGAGGAGAGCACAGACTGCCCACTGAGGGAGACACTGGGCTTCATTGTGGGCTTCAGGGCTGTAGGGAGCAGTGATCGGAAGGTTGGATCTGTTGAATGTGTGTGCTTGTGTGTGTCGGCGCACTCGCATGTTTCCTCAGCACTCAAATGCAATGAATGGCGCTCATTAGCCTCATGTTAGCCTTGCTAGCTGCAATGCCCTGCGGCAATGAGGTCACGTACAAGGTCATGGCTTGATTACATGGTAATGCACTTTCTGACATCAATGTGTAAACAACAGATATACAGCAAATAGAGCAAAGCATCATCTCAGAGAATCTTTATTATACATTTCCTTGTGATTGTTTGAAATTTATTCATTTTCAAGCAAGCTAACAAGTGTATTCCAGTCTTTAAAAATGGTTTCTTCTTTAACTTTCCTTCTTTTATCTTCCCCTTAACAATAGCTGAACTTTTCAGCCAAGTCTGTACTCATATGTTCTTCTTTTCCACAAACAAATGTAAGATCAGACTGAAAATATTTGGTACATGTTCTTTTTCACATCTGACTGCTCCTCACTCTTTTGTCTATAATCTAATGATGTGGGTATAGAAGAGACAAGAGCCAGAGGGGATGTTGTGTTCACCCTCAGCAACACATGGTTTGGTTCCTTTTGTATTCAGTGTTTTAATATCATAGGTTATATTTTCTGCATGTTCTTCTTAACACGTGAGCTACATTCAGTTTGTCTGTTTACCTCACTTTTGTAAATATATAGAGCCTGTAAAAAGTCCAAGATCATTGGATTTTTTACCTTTTTATAAATCAATCATGGTCAGTATAATTTGGCTTTTTTGGACAAAAAACTCATTAATGTCAAAGTGAAAACCGATTTCTACACAGTAACGCCAATTAAATTTAAAAAAAATGTAAGCTTTAATAAGCGATTACATAAATATTCACCCCCTTTAAAGTGACTGACCTTATTCAACAGAGGTCCAGCCAATTGGTGCTAAAGGTCTCACAGTTAACCCTTTCATCTCGAGGCCCTGTTTCAGTGTTCAAGCTTGAAAATGACATACCCAAATAAAGCTGAGTATGTCTCTACAAATACAAAGTCTACATGAATAAGCTTGGCATCAATGTAAAGATAACTCTTTACAGTTTTCAGCAGATGTGTAAAAATCCCTGTAGAAGTTACTGGGACTGAGTAAATAAAGATGGAAAATGGCATTACTGATTTTTTCCTGCCTAAAAATGTTTACACTTTTAGAGTAAATATTTTCTGTGTGTCTGGCATGAAATATTGTAAAAGGGTTGAGGGTGCCTTGTTTGCAGTAAAGTACTGTTTTTAGAGGAACTGTAGTTTTTGACATCTTTTCATTTTACTGGTTGTGGTCTGAGTTCTGTTTTGTTTAGGTGGAAAATGTTGTGCTTCTTAGTTTGCTGTGATCTGTGGTTTTCAAACGGTGTGTGACAGGACTCTGGATGGACTTTGAGACTGCCTTTTAGAGGTTTTCCTCAGAGGAGAGCTAGACTCCGATATGGGGTCTCTAGGGATGAAAGGGTTAATGAAATGGGGATCACCTAAGAGCAGTGAATGTGTCTCAAGTGATTGAAGTATAAAGACACCTGTGTCTAGAAGGTCCAGTCACTGGTTAATCGGTATTCCTGGCTACCATTACACCACAAAGACAAAAGAGCACCCCCATCAACTCTTAGAAATAAAGATAAGTGAAAAGTGTGAGTCGGGATTGATCAAAGAAAAAATCCAAGACACTGAAAATTCCCCAGAGATCACTTGAGAATATGTCTAAATCTACCTAGATCAGGACATCCTCACAAACTGAGTGACTGTGCAAGAAGGAGACTCGTAGGAGAAGTGACTCAGACATCTATAACTACTCTGAGAGAGTTACAAGCTTCAGCTGCTGAGATGGAAGAGACTCTGCATACAGTAACTGTTGCCAGGGTTCTTCACCAGTCAAAGCTTTAAGGGAGAGTGGCAAAGAGAAAGCCGATGTTAAAAGAAATAGCATATTCAATCTTGATAGATTTCGACAAAAGGCACGTGGGAGACTCCATGGTCAAGTGGAAGAACATTCATGGTCTGATGACACCAAAATGGTCTTTTTTTTGGCCATCAGACAAGACACCAAACCCTGCACATCACCACAAACACATCATCCCACTGTGAAGCACAGTGGTGGCAGCATCATGCTGTGGGGAGGCTTCTCTGCAATTTTAATTGTTAGGTCACCACATGCTCTTACCAAAAGACCTTTGTATAAACTATTTTAATAAGTGTGTGAGATGAGTTATTCAACACTGTTAATATAATTTTGACAACCTCATAACAGATAAAGTCTTGTGTGCCACTTAGGGATTCCATACCACAGGTTAGGAACCAGTGTTCAGAGGAGTAATTACTGTGGAACAGCCCCTCACCTTGAACATTACAGATTTTGTGCTGACTGTTTATTTGGCATCGTTGCACTCCTTACAGTTGTGCTAATAACAGACTTCTATCCATCCACTTTCTATACTGCTTATTCTGTTGGGGTCGGAGCCTATCCCAGCTGTCATTGGGCGAGAGGCAGGGTACACCCTGGATTTGATGCTAGTCAATCTCAGTTCCAAAGCATCACGAAGTAAAAGTTTTGATTTATTTCTTTTCTCACTAGTTTGGCCCTAAAACAACTGTTCACTGATAGATTAAGGCCTTTGAATAAACTCAAAGTTGATTTATGTCACTGCCTCTAATAGAGCTAATTTTATCGATGTTTTTATGACTTTGGCATATGCGAGTAAGAGTTAACAGCTCTTTTACAGGTGGGTAATAGTTTCCATATGGTGCCAGCTTGTTGAACCTGCTCCATGTAAAATGAACACATTTAGGAATTTTTTTTGGATGTGTTCTGTTTTGGAATTAGATTAAATATACTGATGTGTCGTAGTTTATTTTCATATTTTAAAAAAATCCAGAAAAGCATTAATGATAAAAAGAAACCAGGTGAAATCAGATTACACAGCATGAATGTTTGAAAAAAGGGGCTGCACAACCGTTGTGTCAGTAAGCTGTAATTTTGCAGCCTACATGTGTATCAGTATGCAAATCTAAAGGACAGTTGTGTGTTTCCATGTGTGCTTTAAGGCTTGAACCCAGATCCTCCTACCCAGACTGTCTGTGAAACAAAGGTGTGGATCTCTGTGTGAAATTAGTCTCTGTGGGAAGACAAGAGGCAGCGCTAAGGCCTTCTCTTTTAGCCAGTTGGCCCAGCCCACAGCTGCCCAGCCACTGTCACACTGAGCAGCACATGTCATTGAAAGGAGACATTAATTGCCTGGGTGCTGTGGCAGGACGCTCACTAGCCGTGCTCAGGTGCACCTTTGCTGCTGCCTTGCAAATGAGATGCAGAGTGTTGGTTACAGTACCTCCTTTGCGGGGATAATTGACCCTGGGGATCCGCCTTGCAGTCCACCCACCCTCCTTCTTTCCTTGCTTATCTACTCTTCTTCACCTCCTCCTCCGCTCCTTCCACCCTCTGTTCCCCTCCAAGACAGCGCAGGACACCTCCTGATTGGTTAGTAGTCAGCAGGATGGGGTTGGCCCTTTGACCCTGCAGCCTCCCTTTCCCTTCTTCAGCTCCTCCGCCTTCGTTTCCTCTCCTCCATCTCCGGCTCCTTCACAAGGGCATCCACGTGGTGATGAGGTGGAAGGAGATGGAGCTGCTGCTGCCCAGACCATTACCACAAACCCCTCCCCTCTCTTTTTCTTTTTTTGAGCGTGCCCCACCCTGCACACCCGCTGCTTAGTCATGTTGTTTTTGTTGTCGCAGCTCCAAGTTTTAATGAGGTGAGACTCCTTGTGCACCGCCGTGTTACTGCCTGAGCTTCAGCAGGCGGTGCTATTTATTTACAGCTAAAGGTCCACCTCCGCTCCACCTTAGACGACCCGTGCATCGCTCAATCACAGGCGAGTGTATGGCAAACAAAAGCCTTGGCACCACTACACCTGTGCACAGCCTATCACCCCCTTGACCTGCGCATTTGATTTTCTTTGTGTTGTTTCTTCCTTTTCCTTTTCTAGCTGTCCCTCTTGGTCAGTATCTCTATTCCTTTCGACTTCCTTCACTCTGTCTTTTGTGTCTGCTGGCTTTCTGGAGCATGGTAAAAGCAGTTAGTACAAGTGCACACCTGGTAAGCCGTTTGCAGGAAGCCTGCGGCGGAGATCGCAGCCCCCCTGAGCATAATATGCAAGGTGTGGCAGAAAATGACACTGTTAATCTTGAAGGATTACTTTCTCATGGAGCAATTTGTCACAGGGAAAGTCTATACTGTTTGCTTATGTACTCTGTGCGTATCCTCCTGTAGCCTGCGTCTCTTTCCCTTTACTGATGTGCTTTTGTGTGGGTGTTAAAATGTTGAATTACTGATCTTGTGTAATTGAATAGTGGGCCATCTGCTCGGATGTTTATCTTCATTTTCTCTCTTTTTTTGCAGATGTATTCACGCTTGTGTATTTGCACATGTCTGATTTCATCTTAATACTGCTTTACGTGTGTATTTGTGCGTGCACGTGTTTTTCATCTGCAGCCTTAAACTGGCTAGAAGCCGCCTCTTTGGTGGAGAGGCCAGCCATGGCAGAAGAGGGCTGCGCTTAGTGCGTTTCATGCTTAATTCTGTGTCAATTAGCTGACTGCTACCTTCCCTCCAGCAAAAAGCGCAGAGAGAAACACAAGCCCACAGAAATCCTCTGGCTTTGACAGGCGCAGTGTTCAATCATTTATCCCAGGGCCCGGGGCCACGGAGCACTGTCAACAAACATTCCATTGAAATCATATCAAGCCTCTTCTGTTCCCTCATTTTTGTACTCTCTCACTCTTTCCATCTTCCTCTGCCTCTTTATCTCTCTCCCTTTTTTTACCCTCTGCTTCCTCTCCTGATGTGGTTTTTACCCACCTTCTCCCCTTCTTCCTCCTCACCCCTCACCCTCTGGGGTTTCTCGGTCTCTGCAGCAGGGGTTTCAGTTCTTTCTTTTTAAGCCGCTGTGCCTCTTCCTCCCTCCCAGGACTTGGCAGCCGAGTGGTAATTTGTTAAGCTGTTCCCTGTTTGCGCTGGTTTCACCCCCAACTTGGCATGCGGTCAAGTTGTGGTCGGATGTCAAGATGAGGACCAGATAAACTGAGATCACAGAAAATTATAGATTTCAGCTTGAATTTGGTTCAGAGAAAATTTTTAACAAGGCTAGGAGGGATGCATGTTAAAAAATAAACATCAGTGGCCATATTTTAAGTGATACAGTGGATGAGTTTGTATATAAAGCACCTTTTGACCCATATCTTTACAGCAGGAGGATGTTTACTTTAAAACCTATGCATATGTCTTTGCAAATGCTGTGCTTTTCAATATAGGTTGAAGTTGAAAGGAGGCTTTGATCCCAGCATGTGGGGGGCTGGAAGATCTATGATCTAACAAATATTGAAACTGAGCAGAGCTTATCATGCACTTGGCCGCTCTGCAGCTCTGCTACCTGACTCCGCTCCTTCACTTAGGAAAAGAACCATGTAAGACAACAAAAACCCCACACAGGTTTCATATTCTTTTCTAAAAGGAAATCAGGTTATTTAGAATACGCCAGCCAATTAGCTTCACAGCTGCCATCTCTCCAGTTTCCCTCGCTCTACGCTTTTGGCCCATTGGAACTCTGGGAAATGTGCTGATGTAGAATATTTTGCAGGTAAGGTGGACAGAGGCCAAATCTGAATTTTTCTTGGCTTCCTCTGCTCAGGGCTACAAACATTGATGCAGAGCAAGAGATAGAGGCGAAAAAAAGTGGAGAGGAATCTTCCACTCTCTCCCCCCTCCCCTGAGCATTCATCCCAGGAGAAACTCAACTCACCTGGGTATCTTCATGGTGGAGAGTGATAAATAAATGTATTGGATTAATTATTAAAGACAGCCTAAACGGAGATACATACTATCCTCTGAAGGCCCGCTGCTACAACAAGCCTGATCCTGACTCTGATGTTGTTGTGGTTCCTGTTTGTTTGCCTCACTGGTGGTCAGGACACGCATACTCCAAGTCTTCTTATCTTAATCGCATCCCTCTAGATCAGGGACTTTGGTTACAAAGAGAGCCACATTTATTTTATTGTCATTGCCAAATGCCTTATTGTTACAGATTGTTGGATATTCTCAATTTAACCCTTGTGATTACCGAAAAACTACATGAAAGGAAGAATATGTCACTTTCCTTATAATTTATTATGCTAACATTTTTGTTTTTAAACTCAAACGCAAATATAAATAGTTTATTTGATGAGATATTCACAGAATTAAATCTATTTCAAGCTGTTTTTTCAGTGCAGTGAACAATAAACTTACTTGGTGTTTTACTTACACATTTATTGAAAGTGCATTTAGTGATGCATATAGAGCTTTTTTTCAGAAATAATTGCAGCCAATTGAATCTAAAAAAAAAGGAAAAGAAAGAACTAAATAAAAAAGTCAGAAATAAAACATGAAATACAAAAAGTTTGAAAAATGAAATGAAATATTAAAGTTAAAGAAATACAGAATTAATATGTTTTAAATATTTGGATTAAACTGAAAAACTAAAAAAAAAATGAAATGAAAAAAGATAAAACTTTTATCAAGAAAAATAATATATATTAATTCTTGAATAATATATATATGTAAACTTAAAGTAAAATCATTTAAGTAAATAACATTTAAAAAACAAAAATGAAAATAAAAAATAAATCAAACTGAAAAACATTTTAAAAATATGAATTTAAAATCATTAAGTAAAATTAGATAAAAAAATAAAAATGAAATAAAAATAAAAGAAAATATGATCTCAATGAATATATTTTTGATTTTAATGAAATAAAATAATATTGAACATAAATGAAAAAAGAAATTAAAACCAAATGTATAAAACATTATTATGAAAAATACCACACTAAAAATAACAAGAAAGAAAAACAAACTAGAAAAGCACTCATGGGGGCGCAGACCTCCGCCATTAGCCCTGTCTCCCAATAGTGAAGAATCCTGTAATAAATTCCTGGATCCATCCCAGATTACGGATTACTCCCTCCCCGGTGGGGTGGAAACACAGTGAGGCAAAGCATTGGCTTTGCTGCAGGTGGACTGTCATGGCGGAAGCGTTGCCTGCTGGTGCCAACAGACGCACTGACAGTCTCACCCATGGTCTCAATGAACGACTGGAAGTCATGGCAGAGGGTGAATATTCCTCTATTCCTCCCAGCATTGTGAGTATTCTCGCTACAATTTGCTGTCTTTCTCTCTGTTATGCTCCGACTCGTCTCCTCAACTGGGTGTGCGTCTTTCAAACTCTATAAACTCCACAACTTTGAATGGAAACACAGCCAAAATGGGATTGAAGTTACTCATGTCCGCATCTCCTGGTGTAAAGTGGTAACAGCGCAGACCTCTGCCATTAACCCTATCTCCCAATAGTACAGAATCCTTAAAAAAATTCCTGGACCCAGACGGTGATTTGGATCACTCCCAAAATCTAATCAGTTTTTCCTTATGCCATTTCTAACATTTCCTGAAAATGTCATCAAAATCCGTCCACAACTTTTTGAGTTATGTTGCTAACAAACTAACAAACAAACAAACAAACAAACCAACCCAATCACATTACCTCCTTGGCAGAGGTAATAAAAACACAAATAAAAGAAATTCAGACATTAATGAAAACATTTCGATTTTTGTTGTGAAATAAAACACTAAAAGTGGAATATATTCAAAACAATTTTAAACACACAATTTAAGAGTAAATATAATAAAGTTAATAAAATTAAATATATAAATTTAAAATCCAATGAAATTGAAAAAGAAAGTTTCAAATTGTTTCAATTAATTAAAAATATCAATAAAAAAACTAGCCATATACCATTAGTAAAAAATCATATAAGAAATGTTTCTATTTTCATGGCATATTCTGACCATACTTAATGAGGTAGAGGGCCGCATGTGGCCCCAGTGCCACCAGTTGCCCAACCCTGCTCTAGCGAATCCCAAATATTTACCCTGCTTGCTTTGGCCTATTTTGTCCTTTGATTTCCAAAACCAGACTTACAGCAGCGTGGGCATAACTGCAAACAGGTAAGCGTGGAAGGGAAAGGAGGACTTCCAGATGCCTCCAACTAAGTATCCAAAATTAACAGTGAATGCATGACAGCTTTAATAAAATGGATCAAAGCGGATACTTGAATTCCTGCTCGTATGTCAGGCCTTTGAACAGTTTTCAGTGGGTGCAATCTCTTACTCAGCACAACATGAGCCACCCACAACTCAGCCTTTCTGCAGAAATCACCACAAATCAGAAAATCTGTCTGTTTGAAAAAAGAAACCCTGCCTCCCCTCTTTCTACAGAAGTATTCAAGAATCATACCTTGTACTTTTTTAACATTAAACAAACTGTGTACTGTGCTTACTCTTTGAACTTGCTTGCCAAAAAGCCTCCTCTGGCTATCCAGGTTTTTCCTCCCGCTGTAGCGTGCCTCTGACTTGACAACCAGACATCCAGAAGACAACAACAGAGCCCTGGTATCAGTCCCTGGACAAAGCCAAATTAATATTTAAAGATCATTACTAATGCCCCCCAGTAAAAAACACAGAGACTAGGTAATTAATTGATTGAGCTGGGTGGTCCACAGAGAGATTAGACCGGATGAGTGTTGTTTATCTCCGTTGTTATTGAAGTATATTTGATTGCTCTGAGCGAATGATTTCCTATTGAATGTAAAGAAGGAGGACATGCTGCTGTATGTTTGACCTGTAAGGCATAAGCACTGAGTTCATATTCTTTGAGTGATATAATCAGATGGGGATTAATTGTCCCTCGTGTTTTCCCACAGTATGCATGTAGTGTAAATTTGCAGCGGGGGTAATCTATTGTACAACAGTTTACTCTGGCGTTAAGTGGAATTTGTAGACCTGTTTTCACAGGCTCATATAACAAGTGGATGGATTTCCGCTGCCGATGATAGCAGATGCACTTGGCAAGACAATAAGATATGTTCTACATCATTTGGCCCGCTTCCTGTATCAACTGTTGGATGTGAATAGAGTGTCAACAGAGTGCTAATTGTTGTTCGGCATTTTGATTTATCACAGGCACAAGCCAAGGGAGAGCGGAGGATGATTTTGCATTTGGCAGCCTGTCCCCATTCCCCAGCAGTGCGCTAATGGTTCTGTTTCCTGCTGAAAAGCCGGAATGCAGGGATTCAGTACCTTGGATAGAGACACGGCTCTGTCCACAAGCTGCATGGTGCTGGCCTTTTTACATTCTGGATACAATACCCTGAAGTGTGCGCTGACTTAATGATATAATGTTATTTTACAACCCCAATACCAAACGTATGGGGCACTGTGTAAAAAGTAGATCAAAACAGAATGCAATGATTTGCAAATCTCATAAATCCATATTCCATGCACAACATATCATGAAAATGAGAGATAAGACTATGCTTACCATTGTGTAGCATCCCCTCTACATTTAGTGACAGTCTGTAAATGTCTGCTGCTGGAATTCAGGGAAAGGAATGTTGTCCCATTCTTGTCTGATGTAGGATTCTAGCTGCTGATGTCCTTGGTCATCTTTGCTGGATTTTTCATTTTATGAAGCACTAAAATGTTTTCTGTTGGTGAAAGGTCATTACTGCAGGCAGGCCAGTCTGAACCAGGACTCTGCTACTGTGAAGTCATGCTTTTGTTAAGGGTGTGGTTTAGCATTGTCTTGCTGAAATATGCAAGGCCTCCCCTGACAGAGATGTTATCTAAATGGTAGCATATATTGCTTTAAAACCTTGATATACTTTTCAGCATTGATAGCGCCTTTCAAGATGTGAAAGTTGCCCACACCATAGTAGTACTAATGCAACCCCATGCTATCTGAAATGAAGGCTTTTGAACTGTGTGCTGATAACAAGCTGGGTGGTCCCTCTCATCTGTAGTCCGCAGGACACATTATCCATGGTTTTCAAAAAGAATTTCAAATTTTCATCAATGTGACCACAGAACAGTTTTCCATTTTGGCTTGGTCCAGTTAACACAAGCTTCTGCCCAGAGAAGAGGGCGCCGTGTCGGGATCCTGTTGACATATGGCTTCTTCTTTGCATGATACAGCTTTAACTTACAATTGTGGATGGCACAGGGGGCTGTGTTGACAGACAGTGGTTTCTGAAAGTGTTCCTGAGCCTATGCAGTGATCTCCAGCCCAGAATCATATCTGTTTTTAATGCAATGCTGCCTGAAAGCCCAAAAAGCTCCTCCAGCTGTTTCATTAGTACCACTTACTTTTTCAGCCTTTTTGTTGCCCTGTCCCTATGTTTTTGAGATGTGTTGCTGCAATCAAATTGAAAATGAGATATTTCTCATGAAAAAGTAAAATGTCTCAGTTTCAACATCTGATATGTTCTGAGATTTGCAAATCATTACCTCCGCCAAGGAGGTTATGTGATCGGTAGGGTTTGTTAGTTTGTTTGTTAGTTTGTTAGCAACATAACTCAAAAAGTTATAGACGGATTTTGATGAGATTTTCAGGAAATGTCAGAAATGGCATAAGGAGGAACTGATTAGATTTTGGGGAGTGATCCGGATCACCGTCTGGATCCAGGAATTTTTAAAGGATTCTTTACTATTGGGAGATAGGGCTAATGGCAGAGGTCTGTGCTTTCCGAGTGCTTTTCTAGTTGCATTCTGTTTTTATTTTCTTTTTACATAGCACTAAAACTTTTCTTTGTTTTTCTTTTTTGAGAATTTAAAGATGTTTATACATGAAGATGATGATGTGTTGCACCAGTACCAATTTGTACCAAACTTAACTCAGTATTGTAAAACTGAAAATGCATTAAAAAACAACTGTGCTTAATTTCACTTTTTATATTTCAGTCTGACATGCTTATAGAGTAGCTCTCAAATAGGCGTTATTCTTAAACCAGCATTTGTAAGGAAGCTTCATTCTCACCTCTGAAAGGCTTCTTTTTAGTGCTCTCTTTAAGAGCTCTTCTCCCCACGCACTCTACTTCTGATTTGCCAGTTGTTACCGTTTGATGCTCAGATTTTCAAGAAGTTCAAGAAGTTAGTAAGAGAAATGGTTGGAGCTGAGCCGAGCTCCTCTTGTCATACTTTGCTTTTGTTTTGATTGAGAGCCTCCTGACGTGGAATTAACATACTGTTCATTTAAACTTCAGGTATTTCAATGATCATTTTTAAATGTAATTTCAGTTATTGTAGCATAGAATGTGTGCCATTTTTTCCTTAAGGAAAGGACTAACCCCTGATAAACCCAGTGAACAGGCCCTCCCAAGTTGTGATTTAATGACAGTATCAGTGTATGTGTGTTGGATCAGTAGCATTGGTACTAGCATCCTGGCTAACAGTTACTTCATTTTGGAGCTAAAATGGTGTCATATTAGTGAGTTCTGATGTTGAAATAATTTTTTTCATGACACTTTTTAACCGCTTTTCACAACAGTTTCTGTCAGTTTTGCCCTTATTGTCAATTTTTGCCACTGTTATCCTGTTGCCCCTTGTCAGCCGTTTCTCCCACTCTTTAACTTCTTTTCACTTTTCAACCTCTTGTCATGACTTCTTAAACCCTGCTTCCCACCGTTTTCTGGCCATCTTTGCTGCTTTTGCTCATTTTTCCCCCCAGTTTTTGCCTCTTTGGACCCATTTTTTCCAATCTTTAACCACTTTTCACCACTAGATTGGCCAATTCTTGCCACTTTTAAACCTCTTTTTTTGCCACTTTCAGTCCATTTTCTGCCCATTTTGTCAATTATCAAATTTCCCATAAAGTTATCTGAGTTTCTCCTACTTTATTTTCTGGTGTCCGGATGTTAGTGCAATTTTGGCCTAGCAATGCAGTCTGACTTTACCTTCCTAATGGTTTAGTTTAGTATGCCTATACACATTGTTAACATTTCCCAAAAAAAGGTAATTCTGTTTTAAGAAAAGGGTTTACATTTTGAAAAAGGCTATGTTGTACTAAAGCATGAATAAATCAAATTCAAATTGATGGAAAAAGGTATCATAATTTTGCTGGCCTCCACTGACCCCTGATTGGCCTGGGTCCCAAAGAAGCTCTCCCCTTCATCCCCTCTTTTGGGTGGCCTTGTTCATTTATTCAGGAGATGTACTTTTACTTCTCTTTAAATTAGGGAGGTTTTGCACCTGTAAAACTAATTCATATGGGGAGAGATAAAATTTCTCACTCTGTGTTCATCTCACAGTTTTAATTAACTTTGCAAGTATAAAATATCCACATTAGTCATGATGTAGGCGTTGAATAGATTCAAGAGGTTAGTGGATCTGCAGCCTTTTACTTGCAACCAACAAGAACCAGCACTGGAGTGAATCCAGCGTGAGAAAGCTGCTAGTGCATGCTCAAATCAAGGGTTTGTGACAAGATATTCAACTTTTGATACTCTTGAGGCACTGTTCGATTTTATTGTTTATACTTTAAACTATATGGCATGATTTTATGAAAGCTGTACGATTATAATCTATTTTAGAATTGCAAAGTTTCAGTATTTTATTACTTTTTTCCCTTTTCTGGGTATTTAAAACAGTTAGTAAAAACCACACAGCTAAAACGGAGTAATTTTGATATGTATGGTACCATTTTAAAACAGTGTTTTGGCATTTTTCCACTTAAACAAACAAAATCCAAACAGGAAGAGGATAAGAAAGCGCCTGATAGAGACCCCTACCTTTGTGGCAAAGTTTTTTAGTTGTTTTTAACTTCTTTTTAGGCAATGTAAATGTGAGAGGCATTGCACACAACAAACATAAATAATGTTTTGGGCAACATATTGACAAAACTTTTCTGAGCTGCCCTGAATGTCCTTGGCTTAGAACACGTAAGAAGGTGTTCTTTCTCTCTTTCTTTCTATTTTTTCCCTCTTTTGAAATCATCCCGTGAAAGGAGCATTCAAGAACCACGAGGTTTTTCACAAGTTTTTGGAGATGCCTGTCATGAATGAACATGACGCTGTGTTCCCGTGCCAGCTGGCAGAGGAAGCCCAGCACGTCCCAGAGATGAGCGAAGGGCCAGCTGGATGCCCGCCGAGAGCTTTAACACACTCCTCACCATCGCTGCAAACTCCATCAGCTCCATCCTGTTAACTGACACAACACTACACTAATTGTGCATTAATCAGTGGGTTTAGTTACCCGATCCCATGAGCCTGTGCTGCATTTCTGTGCTAGTGAGACAGAAGTCGGATATTTGTGTTTGACTGTAACACTGCTCCCAGGAGTCCTGGTTTTGGCTCGTTGTCTGGCGTGTGGTTAGCCAGTCGGTTAAACTTGTAGTTTAAGATTTTCATATTAGATTTAAAGTGAAGATTAGGAGTCAGGAGGATGCTGGCTGGATGTAAAACCACTGATTTTATTAGCAGAACACATAAACGCTGGGTTAATTTGGATATTATCAGATTTAATATTGCTAATGGTTTCTTTTAGACCTGATTTGATTGCATTTTTAAGACATACTTCATTAATCCCTCACGGGGAAATTCAAGTTTCATACTTGTGCTGCATGCACAGGCTGAAATACATGCACAAACATGATCCTATGGACATGCACTAATGAAGAGATGTCAGAGTGAGCTGTGCTGCCCATGAAAGAGCGCTGCTTGAACTGTGCGGGGTTCAAGGCCTTGCTCAAGGGCAAATCTGCCGTACTAACCCTAGGAAGTGAACAGACACTGACCTGGTCTCAAAATCGAGAGACACAGTTTGTATTGAGTGGCACTTTGGTAGGAAATAAAACTGGCTTTCACACCAATATGCAGAGGTGATGACAGGTAAAGAAAGTTTATCTTTACACATAAATTTCTCAATTTACTTGAGTCAGACTTTATCCATGTGACAGTTTAGAAAGCCTACATGAAAATTAAAATTCAAGATTAGCTGTAGATTGCACTATATGGACAAAAGTATCCGGCTGCCTAACCATTGAAGCATTGAAAAGCTTTCCACAAGATTTTTGAGTGTTTTTGTGAGAATTTGTCCCCATTCATTCTGTAGAGCATTTATGAGGTCAGGCACTGATGTTGGACAAGAACGTCTAGCTCACAATCTCCGTTCCAGTTCATCCTAAAAGTGCTTGATGGGCTTGAGGTCAGAGCTCTGAGCAGGCCAGTCACGTTCTTCCAAACCAAACTCATCAAACCTTGCCTTTATAGTCTTTCATTTGTGCAACAGGGCAGTCATGTTGAAATAGACCAGGGCTTTCTCCAAACTGTTGCCACAAAGTTGGAAGCGTAGCGTTGTCCAAAAATGTCTTGGTGTTCTAAAGCATTAAAACTGGAGATAAGGGGTCTAGCCTAAACCCTGAAACAGCCCCATACTATTACCCCTCCTCCACCAAACCTCACATTTGACACAAAGCAGTCAGGTAAGTAACGTTCTCCTGGCATCAGTCAAACCCAGACTCGCCCATCTGACTACTAAATAGGGAAGCATGATTCATCACGCCACAGAACACGTTTCCACTGCTCCACAGTCCACAGCATAAAAAATTCCAACTCCTGGATTTACCAGTATATAGCCAAATTGGTAATCCCAACCCTCTAACAAACATCAACATTAAAGCACTGAACACTTTATCTTAGGCATAGTTTGCCTATGCCTATGCCTTAACTCTGTAAAAGGCCAGTCAAATGCCATGAATTTGCCCAACATACCATCCACATTGGTGGATGGGTTAGTGATTTTTGACAGAAAATAATTTAGTATTCACTCCAGACTTCTGCCTCTCCTGGTCGGACACAGAGACAAGCAGCCATGCTGAGACCAGGGGTGAAAGCTTTTTGCTGGAGTGGGTGTCTCAGTGTCACTTTAGCCCAGTGCAGCAGGAAAATAACTTTGTGCTAAAAGTGTGTTGTAACTGACATCTAGATTGTGTTCCTTGATGTTTAAAACAAGTGGGCTGTAGCTGTGTCTCTCTCAAAGCAGTGGCTGTTATCCCCTGCTCTCTGCTGGTCTCACTATGCTGAAGTTCAGTTAAGTGTCTGACAATAGGCCCATTCGTTTTCTGCCAAAATCATCACAATGAAAGTTTCAGCTTCGTATTTCCTTAATTTTTTTTTTATTTTGAAGAGCAACATCAGCATCAAGTTAACAACTCAAACATGTCTGATCAACATGAGAGAACAAATGTTCACTTCTTAACACTTATTATCTGCCTGTTGTGATATAAATATGAATCTGACTCAAACTAATTTGAGAGAGGATCACCTGTCGAAATAGTGGGCGTAGTTTTGGTGCATCCAACCAGTGTGGCAACAACATTCAGGAGCAGATTTTAATGCCTGATGTTTTTGTATCTTTAACTTAATTCAACATACTTAGAGCTTCATAGCTAGAATCTAGCTTGGCCTCGTTATTTATCCCTTATAGAGACTTTAAGGTCAGATGTACTGTAGCACTGTGTATGTTAGATATAAAAAAGACCATAGTTCTGTTTTAAGGATTTTTACATGGCTTACCCATCAACACCAAGCACCAAGTCATTGCTGAGTGATATTGAGGAGTTACTGTGAGAAAATGTTCATTAAACAAATGTCACCGACTGGTTTTGTACTGCTCATTTTTCTGCTGCAGGCGGTAATCAATCATCAAGTCATTTATCTCACACTGGTGCTCAGCTCCTTTTATCAGCTGCCAGACTCCCTCAGCTGCACACTGATACTGAACACAGGTTTGTCGGCTCACTTTGTAGAAATTATCTCTGGTTTAAAAGTCCCCATACCAGACTGCTGTCTGTTATCATTTAGAGAAAGTGATCTGGGTGGAAGGGACTCGGGATAGTTAAAACTGTATGTTGTGCTGCTTATTTAAATATAATAGTAGCCACTTAATGGATGAGTGCACCCTTAGGGTAAAAGTTTGTTCTGTCATTGTTTCCGTTAAGCTAGTTGATTATTTTCTTCAGTTTGTTTTTCTAAGTGTGCTTCTGCCTGACTCAGGTGACATTATCCACAAATGGTTAAAACTTGGGACAGTGTTGAACCTTCTCAGGAGTGGCAGCCAACCAAAATTCCTCCATCAGCGACTCATCAAGGAGGTCACAAAAGAACCCAGAACCACATCTAAAGACCTGCAGGCCTCACTTGACTCAGTTAAGGTCAGTGTTCATGTTCAACAGTAAGGAAGAGACTGGGCAGAAATGGCATCCAAGGGAGAGTTCCAAGGTGAAAAACACTGCTGACCAAAAAGCACAGAGGCTCATCTCATATTTGCCAAAATACATCATAATGATCCTCGAGACTTTGGGGAAAATTTTCTGTGGACTAATGAGACCAAAGTTGAACTCTTAGTTAACAACTAAGGCCGGCCACACACTACAGGATTTTAAGCCTGATTTGGGGCAAGATTTGCCTCCCCCTGATGATCGTGGGGGCGTATACCGACTGGAGCCTCGTTGCAAACAATTATTTATCTGAGTAGTCTGCATGTGTGTGGTGTCAACATGATTAATTTACAGCTCCAAATCGCGTCGTAGCCTCCCAAACCCTGAATCGTAAATATCAAACATGTCTGATATTTACGATTCTAGGTCAAAGTGCCGCTGACAGTACCCACAACAACCAGTGAGAGCGAGCACACCAGGTAGCTTCACCAGACGAATCATGCGTATACTCATCGCTCACAACCATAAACACAACTGTACCTTCATTCCAGCCAGGATTTCATCCTGAGTCCCTTGTCTTATGATTGTTGCTGGACCTGTAACGCATGCCAGAACACTATTGTGGAGAGACAGCAAGACGGTATCGACAGACATCCGTGTTTTTTTTATTCTGAAGTCACATGATCACGCAAGGTCATAGGCAGGTCGGCAGTTGTGTGGTCTCCAGTGATCTGACAGTCTGGCTGAGTCGTCTAGTGTGTGTGTTCAGAAGATTAAAGATGAAAAATCTTTTGCCATTTTTTTTTAATCGTTTTAAATATTTATTCAACAGTATTTTGTAAATCTTTGGGAGTTTGATTGGGAATTTCTTTTGGGGGGTATGTGAAATTTTCAAGAACTTCATTGAAGTTTCAGGGACTTTGTTCAGATGTTTGGCAGAAATTTAGTGTCAGTGAAATTCAGAGAATGTTTTTGTAAATTTTTTGGATATTTGATAAAATTTTAGAGGGGTTTTGTTTGAAATTTTCATGAGCACTTTAGGAATATGTTGTGTATTTTGAAGGGTTTTATTGGAAGTCTTGGGAGAAATTTGCTTTGAAATTTTGTGTGTTATTTTGTGGGGATTTGGAAAATTTGTGTTGATATTTGGGGAATTTGTTTAGACATTTTCAGGCATTTTTGTGGAAATATGGGAGACATATTTTTTTATTTGGGGGGATTTTAGAGATAATTGTGTTGAAATATTCAGGTATTGATTTAAAAATGTTTTGTAAACTTTTAGGAATTTGATTGTTTTTTGGGGGGGGCTTTGGAATTTTCAGAGATTTCATGAAAATTTCAGTGAATTTGTTTGGATAAATTGTTTCATAATTGCTATGGAAATTTAGGGAATAGTAAATTTGCTTGAAATTTTGGGGAATTTCCTTGAAACTTTCAGGAATTAACGCTGAATGGGGGGAAATTTATTGGAGCGTTTAGGCTTCATGATAAAGTTTCACCCAAACATTAATGAAATTTTTTAAGACTTTTTGGGATACTGTTTTTGTTCAATTTAAAAATATGTATCAGAATTTTCACTCAAATGTCCAGTAATTTCTCTGACATTTTAGGGAATTGGACATACAGCCGACACAGATTCTCTCCAGTGCTGTGATTTCTGCAGAGTTGACCTCCAGGAGGTGGACATCATTTTTAATTAAACGAATTCTTGCACAAAGGCATGGCTGAAGTTTTAAATGTATCACTCCTACCGATCACAAATAAGTGGAAGGAACTGGTAATGAATTCCAAACAAAAGCTCAGGTCTCAGGAGGTTTATTCAAGATAAATGTTTGTTGAAGAACTGAAGGAAGAGACACAGTGGAGAAGAGGATGCTTTGATGATTTTAACTGTAATTTTATGTCAGTAATGTATAGATGCAGTCTGCTGACCAGGGAAAACTGTCTTTTGGGATCTTTTCAAATATTTTTAGTGAGAAGTTAAATAAAAACAGAAAACAAATTCTGACTGTAACCTTTGGCTCAAACACATTACCCATAAGTCACCCTTTCCATTTCTGCCCCCTTGGGTTGTTAGCCGTCACAGATGCAGCACGTCTGGCCTCTTTTTTTTCTGCGGGTCAAAGCTGGCTGTGTCTGTAGTGGTTACGCACTAAGGAGAGTGTTGGTCTGTGTGTGTGTGGGTGTATTTGTACGTGTGTGTGTGTGTGTTGCAGGGGGAGTTGGAGTGTGGGTGCATGCAGATGGTTCACAAGCCAACCTTTCAATTAGGCCCGGAGTATAAATATCCGTGGCTGATTGGAATGTGGCGGCTGCTGGCACAAAAGGCTCGGCTTGGCCCGGCTCCAGGACCCCGTCGCTCACTCACTCTCTCAGTCACGCTGGAAGCCGCCCAAGGTTACTCCGTCAATGGACGCAATGATTTCTAACTCCCTGTGTCCGCCCCGAGACCACCCTCCCTCCTCCGTCCCTGTTTCCATCCGTCCTGCTCCGCTTCCCGCCAGCTCCACAGCTAACTTTCCATTTGAAAGAGGCCTTCAGTTGAACCCAGTCGCAGGTTTGATGTCCCTTCTTTCCCCTCGTATGTTTTTGTGCATCAACTGGATGTTGAAATTCCCATTGCAAAAGGTGTTAAGTGTGTTTTCAGCTTAAAAATTTCAAACAAATTTCCTCCTATGAGATTTTTTATATACGCGGATATATATATTTCCGCCCACAGCTAGTGTTTGGGTTCCAGTCCAGCTCCTAATCTTATTTGGCTAATGCTGCAGGTGAACAGTCCCTGTATCCCGCCTGGGGAGACCCTGTATATCCTTCACAGATTATAGGGATGAGCTCCCAGACAACTTATCCCCCGTCCCAAAAGCCTGTCACTGTAAGCTGTCTGAGAAATTATCCACACACCCAGACACACGGAGGCGAGGGGATGAAATGACAAAGCAGAAATGTTTGGAGAGAAGGATATGTTATCACTGTCACAGGGAGATTCTGAACGTCGTGTGGCACACGGACTACAAAGAGGATTGGTATTATTTTTGTTGCAACATACTCATGAGCTGCTATCTTGATTTCACTCCTGATATAGGAACTTTTCTTGGACTTCTTCGGCATCCTGCAATCCCAAAATTTTCAGTTTCGCCTTCAATGCTGCATTCAAAAATCCCAATTTTGTCCTTAAAGTTTGAAGTGCACAACAAAAATATACACCCCTTTGTTAAGAAACCTCTTCTTATCCCCAACACCCCTCCCCCCGTACCCCCTTCTCTCCAACCCACCTACCCAAGCTGTGTCAGAGAAGCCCCCCAGTCTCTTATGCATCCCTCTGGAATCAGGAGAGATTAAAAATTAGGGGATTAGGTTCCCCTCCTCACCCCATAATCCAACAAAACAATGCTTTCTAACGTCGGGGCGAGAGCTCCCGAGGCGTGGGTAAGTCCTCCGTGTCAGTTATTCCTTATGGAAGGGTTCCCTCGGAAAAGACGCGCACTCGCTTTCTGTCTCGCCTCCTTCTCCATCTCCATCCCAACCCCCTTTTTTTTTTCTTTTTTTTTTTTTTTTACGATCCAGGGTTGTAATGAGGTAACAAGGGAGACGGGGCCTAATATCTGCTAATAGGGTCGGTGGAATAAACTGTTTAATAGGGGTCACTGTTGGCACAAGGACGGAGCAGCCTGTTAAATGCTTGTCTCCTCTGCTTCCAGTTGATCTTTCTTCTACAACAACAATGCAGTGTCAGGCAGTAATAATGATTCTGATAACAGTGAGGAGCCGTGGTGATGTAAGACAGGGGCGGGCTACTGAATTAAGGCCCTGTTTTAAATATGTCAGTGCCACACTCAGGCTGGAGCTATAGCCGGCCATGGGATGCACTCCTTTAATTTCATCGCTCTGTCAGCTTTTATTAAAACCCATTTGTCACAAAGAAAGAGAAAAAAGGAGAAAAAGTAGTGCAAGGGGCAGAAGGCACAGATGGAGAGTAAAAAGAGGAGAGGTGGAGACAAAGACTTTCCTAAGGTGCAGAAATTGTTGTTTTGAGGAGGGGTAAGTGTTACGGGTGGTGTTGATGGTAATGGTGGGGTGCCACCACCTTTGGGAGAAGGTCTTAAAGGCAGGCCTGGTTATAGAAATGTGGGGCCCATGAAACACCCAAAGAATGGGCCGTCCTAGTTATGGTTTATGGGTCATATCAGTGCATGTGTGTTGGTAGCATTGGTGCTAGCATTTGTCCTGGCTAACAGTAACTTTATTTTGGAGCTAAAAGTTGTGTCAAGCATAGGCTACTGGGTTCTGATGTTGGATTTTATTTTTTCACGCCAATTTTTTAACCCCCTTCCACAAGTTTTCTGCCCATTTTTGCCACATCTTGTCACTTTTTTTTTTTTATCAATTTTTGTGGTTTGCTGCTCTATTTTACCATTTAAAGTCCATTTTTGATGTTTTTTCCTTGTTTATTTAACATTTAATGCCACTTTTAACCCATTTTAGCCTATTTATGTCATTTTTTGCCACATGCTTTAGCACTTTCAAGCCATTTTTGCTGTTATTCACACCTTTTCCAATGTCATTGCCACTTAGACCAATTTCTGCCATGGTTTTGCCTCTTTTTTTAGCCATTTTAACCAATTTCTGCTGTTTTTTGTCCTTTTGCGACACTTTTCACCAATTTTTCCACATCTTTTTGGCACTTGTATCCTTTTTTTGTCACTTTGCACTCATTAATACCACTTTCTGCCACTTTTTTCCCCATTTTTTGCTTCCCTTCATTAATTTTGCCAGTTTTAAGGCACTTCTGCTGCCTTTTGGCCATTTTCCACTTTAACCCAATGTTGCCAATTTTGTAACCCCTTTTTCCTGCATTTTTAAAATTTTTTTGTCTCTTTTCTCACATGCTAGTCAGTTCTTTTTGTCAGTTTTGCCCATATTTGCTTTTTTTTGGTCTTTTTTTCCACTTTTTGCCTGTTTTGACTTAATTTTTGCTGTTTGCCTTTTTTGCCCATATTTGCAACTTCTTTTTACCAGTTTGAACCCATTTTGGTTGCCTTTGTTGCTATTTTTGTCACTTGCTGTTTTGCTTCTTCTTTTTTTTTTTTTTTCCTTTTTCGCCTCTTTTCACAATTATGTAAATACTTTCCATTAAAGTTGTCTCCATTTTTTTTTTTTTTTTTTTTTTGCTTTATTTTCTGGCATCTTTACGTTTGCACGTGTCATGGCTAGCTATGATGTCTTACATTAGTTTCCAGATGGGCCCATATATATTTTGTCACCAATAAAAAGGTAATTCTCTTTTAAAAACAGAAGTTTACATTAAAAAAGGCTATATTGAACTACAGTGTAAACATATTAAAGTCATTTTTGTTGCTTTGATAACAGTGGCTATAAGGTTCAAAATAAAATATGGTTATCACAACTTAACTTCAAGATGGACCATGATTTTGCTGACCTCCATGAGCCCATGAGTTTGGCTCGACCCCAGAAAGCTGTCCCCTTTATCCCCTTTATGAGCGGCCTTGCTTATAGGTAGAGGACAGGGGCGGTGGGGAGGAGTGGGAGGGTCTGAGGGGCTCAGCAGGAGTGATTAATGATGAATCGAGGGTATAGTGGACCAGTGGGACTCCCCCATCCTTGTCTCCAAACCCCATCCTGCTCATCCACCTCTCGCCACCCCACCTTCATGCCCATTTGTAACTGTCTTGGGAGGGGCTATCAAGGAGCCGCTGATGTGCCCCCTCATTTTCTCCAAGACAAGAATGAGAAATGCTTCCAGAAAAGTGTCATTTTTTTACACCCAGCTCTTCAGACTCCTCTTTGAAGGTGCTGTTTATTAACGTCATTGACTCATTACTAATTATTTCTCACAAGAGGGATTCCTTTAGATCTCAACAATGTGTTTGCAGTGACTCACACGCTATGAGTGTAAAATTAATATGTTTTGATGTTTCCTTTATTGAAACCATAACAGGATTACGTCCAAACTCCAGTCTTTTATTTTGAAGGGTGGAGAGAAACTCGTACAGCATGTGCATTTATTTGTTTTTTACACCAGGGACCCAGCTAGGATTTCTGCCAGAGAGTTTATGTGCCTGTCGGAATATGAGTGTGCGCTGCCAGAGTGTAAGGCAGCCACACTTTCTCCACTCTGTCAAATAGCTTTGACTTGGCGGCGGGTTCTGATATGGCATCAAAGTGGCCCCCGCCACCACGTCCTGTGGTCCCTGACTCCCTGTCATCCACCTCTAAGCCCACGCACCCCCAGCACCTACAATCAAAAGAAAATTAAATGATTCATTATGTCTTCCCGCCTTCTTCACAAAGTAAAAACATGAAAAATAAAAGACAAGAAAGGGCGTTCAGAAACACTTGTTCAGTGCGTCACACGTTCTTCCCAGTTTCTCTTTTCCTAACTGAATAGTACATGATGGCACTTGACGGAGAAGAGGAGGAGGATGGTGAAGAAAAGGAGAGGGGGGGGGTAAAATGAAGTGTGACAACATATGAATTTCAAATTTCCGAGGAGACATCAAAGTGCGCCATCCGGGGTGTCTCTCCGACAAGGACACTTTCTGATTTTTAATTCCGTCCCCTGATTGTATCGCCGAGGCCCTAACGAAGAACGAAGGAGCAACGCCAGTGAGTGGCATCAGGCAGTGAGAGATAGAGCAGGAAGGAAGGAGGGGGGAGTGGGGTAAGAGAGGTGGAGGGGGGCGGGTGACATGGAGGAAAGAGAGAGTAAGTGAGATCAGAGGGGGTTAGAAGAGATAGATAGAGGAGGAGGAGGAAAGAGAGAAGAAAGGAGAGCCTCATCCAAACACAGGCGGACGGGGCCCTTTGTTGTCGAAGCGATCATAGCTCCTCTTTCATCAGACTGAGAGATGGAGAGGAGAGAAAGGAGGAGAGACAGTGAGAGTGATTCACTCCTCTTTCCGCTGGGGTGACAGGGACATGGATAGAAGGAGGGCAACTTTTTTCACCCTTTGCACATATCAAATCAAGGCTCCTCTTCCAAGGACTTATCATGTTGCGCAGACTTTGAGAGCAAAATGCTTACATCTATAACAGGCGGCGCACGCTAACAGTGTGCTCACTTTAACCTGAAACAATATGTCTGTTTGCACTGCATTAGCTAAAGTCAACACAGTGTCAAAACACAAACTGTTCTGTGTTTCTAATCGCTGGCCGTGTTCCCCTCTTCCTCTGCTTTACAGTTCAGACAGCAGCTCACTACCACAGCAGTCTAATTGCCCGGGAGGCTCCCAGCAGGAGTGTGGCAGGCCTCTGGCATTCCCAATCCTGGCAAAGCTCTGCGCCAGCACTGCTGCAGTGCCAGCACGCCCGCCCTGCCCAGCATCCACGCCAGGGATCTCATAAACCCAGAAGGATCTCCCTCGAGGAACTCCCTACAGGGCCTGCTTGGAAATGGATGGGAAACCCCAGGGAGGCGGCAGAAAGGTTGGAAGGGTCGGATTACTGGCGTGCACTCACACGTGGTGAACTCTCGCTTTCATGAATCTTTGCACAACCTAATCATTTTGTTGATCATAAAGACAAAATACCTCCTGAATATAGAGCTCAGATACGATCTCATGTGCTCAGAGTTAAATCTAGGACGTTAGAGCAAATGAGGGTCAACAGTGTATTTTCTCCTTTCATAACGGTAACAAAACCAGTTAAACTGGAGGCATCAATCAAAGTCATGATGGTGATAAAGGATAAAAACTCTAGGCTGTTTAACTGAACCAGTATTGCTGTTAGGGCTCTCTGATCTACTCTAGACTGATGGCAGTGCCGCAGGCACATACACACCTGAGTTTTATAGCTATATGAGCGTCACCTTTTCCCACTAGTGTTACCTCAGAGGCTCAGGTCACGGCCCAGGGACCAACAAACCCAGAACAGCTTAAGGGAAGTTAAGGAGAAATGAGTTATAATCCCGAGACAGAGTGTCAGAAAGATAGTGTGTTAAAATTTACAGAAGTTGTAATCCAGATGTTCTATAGTTAGACGTTATGGCTGCATGTTAAGCAATATCTTCAAAGCACTGTAACAGCTGGTATGACTTCCCTTTACTAGTTTTAAATTTAAAAAGTTGTCTTCATCATGTACACCAGTGCAACCAGCATGCATTATAAAATGTGGAGATGTGAAGTCATCACTACAGGTGAAGCAGCCAATTTACACAACTGAAATGCTCCCCTGTTAATTTTGGTTTATAGGCCACTGCTGCGTAAATATTTCGGAATAAGGTACAGTGCAACAGGATCCAGGCTGGCAGCGTCATTTTTAACAACTTTTCTCCCTCATAAGGCCACATTTTTGAAAACTGGTGAGTGGATAAACCCTGTGAAGAGCTGGTTTGATCATAAAGACTCCTCAGTTGAAGGCAAGAAGTGGCCAGCGCAGGCTGCATCTATATCAGAGCTAAGTGGTGTGGAAGCTCATTCCAACTCTGGTGCAGACCAAACAAGTGGACTCCGGTCTACTTAAAAACAGGGGTCTCAGTTCGCTTCCAAACAAACCCTGGTTCTGTTTGTTAGTGCTGTGAAATCAAAGCAGACCAACTTGTAAACCAAAGGCAGTAACAGGCATAAAGCGTAATGATTTGAGGATATATATGTCATTTAATACATTAAAACACATGTTGGTACCTCGCTCAACATCTGTGTAACCATGGCAACATGTTGAGTCTCTCGCTCTAGTTTCTTCTTCGGTTCTGATTCATTTGTCTTGTGAAAAGAATGACACACTGAGCAGCTCGCTGACATCATAAATTTGGTGTTGTTTCATTGTTTTTGGAGTTCTGTTTTCATCTTTTCCTCTTCACCGCTCTTTGCTTGGACGACAGCGCCACAAACATGTAACTGTATAGTGATCACCTCTGGAAGTCCTTTGCTCATGTTTTTAAAGAATTGTTGTTTTTGATGTTAACAGCTCTGCACAATGAGTGAAGTTATCCACTGCGTTAGTCACTTACAACCTGTTGAGATGGAAAGGTGAATTAATAAAGACAGGTGACCGGACACGGATGGCCTAGTGGTAAGGTTGCACCCCATGTTTACGCTGGAGGCCCTGGGTCAAGTCCAACCTGTCGCACCTTTCCCACACATCTCTCCCCACCACTCTCTCATCCCTGTTTCCGACTCTATCCACTGTCCTCCTGTATCAATAAAAGCATAACAAGTAGAGCTGAGTGATTTGCAAAAAAATAATCTAATTGCAATTTTTTCCCCCCAGAAGATGCTCCCTGGGTTAGTCAGCAGCATGCTTTGACTTTCCAGGGAGTGCACAGCTAGAAACCCCCATATGAAAAGATACATTTATGACAATGTGTATTGAAAACAGTGAAATTATTTCAGAAGCAATTAATCCATTGTAGCATGAATCTGAATATGAAGGTGCAACAAGCTTTAAGTTATAAAGGAGGTGGCTGGGGTGGGGAAGGTGAAACCGGCTATCGGCTGATCACGGATGGGGGTATGAATTTCATAAACTAACGCTAAGCTTCATCAATTTTAGATAGAACTAAAATGGCCGTCTGAGGCGGCAGTCCCACGCCTAAGCAGCGCCACTGAGGAACTCACGCTCCCATTGATTACTATGGTGTTCAAAATTTGAAGTGCGAGAAAAACCAAACAGGTGTGGAGATCATCGACAAAATCTAATCGATTCTTCCCTGTCACTATCCCAATATTCCCTGAAAGTTTGGTGAAGATCCGACTTTCCGTTCTCGAGTTATCTTTACACATACAAACAAACAAACAAACAAAGAAACGAACAAAGATACAGAACCCTTTACATAACCCCCTGCCGATTTCATTGGTGTGGGTAATTAACTGATACAATGTGCTTATATTGAAAATGTAATGCCATTTGCTTTATTTAAGGGTATTATCATTTTTATGTCACTTGTTTTGATTAAGAAAAACATATATAAAACACGAAAAGGAGGATTTTTGTAAACCGTTATAAAAAATTTGACTGTTGAATTTGCATAGTGTGCAAAAAATCTCTGCAGCTGCAAAAAATAGGATTTATTAAACTGGTATTTTGACAAATTTCAAATTAAAGAAATATTGCAACTTGTGCACTTTGTAAATGGCAGCAGGCCATATTGCGATTTAAGCTAATTTGCGATTAATTGCTCAGCCCAAATAAAGAGCCCCAAATTATATTTTTGATTTTAATGAATGAGCACTTCCTCTGTTTTGTTTTTATATATGGACATTTTAACTTCCTATGTGACTTAATTTGTAAGGTTAAATTACAGAAATGTTAAAGGTGTGTTGAACTACATCAATTATTAGTCCTGTGAATGTGTCAAATACCACCTCAGGAAAATAACAGTTAAATTCGAACAATATTAGTGAATTCAGAATTCAGATAAATAGACTTGAAGAAAGAGTTACATTTTACGCTATGGGACATGAATTAACACTGACAATCTCGCTATTGATACTTTTTATAAGAAGAATAAATCATCAGGAGTGCAGATGGTCGAGTGGTTTAAGGCACTAACCATGTATGCGGGCGGCCCAGGTTCGAATCTAACCTGTGGCCCTTTGCCCCATGTCTCTCCCCACTCTCTTCCCTGTTTCCAAGTCTATCCACTGACATTCCTCTATCAAATAAAGGCATGAAAAGGCCCAAAAATAAATCTTAAAAAAAAAAAAGAAGAAGAGTAAATCATCAACGCCACTGAGAAAAAACGTAAAACTCTTCGGAGTTTATTAACCTAAAGTATAGGTAATGGTATAATTAAGTGTTCAATTTTCCTCTATTTAGAGATTGTTTAATTCTTTTTTTTTTCTTTTTCTTTTTAAAGATTTATTTTCGGCCTTTTTGCCTTTATTAGATAGGACAGTGGACAGAAACAGGGAAGAGATTCGAACCTGGGTCATCCGCGCCCCCACCACTTGACCACCGGCGCGCCAGAGATTGTTTAATTCTAAATACAAATTTTAACACTAGGGAAAGAGATGATTTGACACCTTTTCCAGTTGGGACCACCTACATTCAAATACAGTGTTAAATTTAACTCTTTAAGTGTTCCTTTAACACTGCAAAATGTACGGCGCAATCTATTTAAGTGTAGGTATTTTTGCTTCTTTAAAAGATGCCTGAAATCTTACATGACATGTGTTTGTCCCTGAATTCAGCTGAAATCTTCAACAAAAATACAAACATAATGAAACTGGAAACTTTGAAAGATGCATGCACTTGGATGCAAGTAAAAGTTGTGTAATAACATTTTTAAATAAATCAAAATGTTTCTAAATCTCTGAAATTCGTGATATTATGGTGGCATCCTGCTATTTTGAACAGATCAGAGAATTAAGACGGAAGGTCAAGCCCCCCCCCCATGCCATGCACCTCACAAACACGCACACACAAGAGCCCCTCCTTGGTTATGGAGAGGGGTGCACGGTGAAGCAGCTGGGAGACGTGGAGCCACAATGGCCCTTTAGGGCGAGACGGTCCTAATCCGTCCCCCGTCCTACAGCGCCGGTGAAAGGAGGCCTGTCAATCATAGCGCAGCACCCTCGGGTCTCTCAGATGGGCGTGCTAAGATTTTGGATTTACTGTACCCCCTCTTTTTCTGTCTTATTAAAACCTCTTTGCAGACAGGCAGAGATACATGTCTGAACGCGTGCATGCAGGCGGAGTCGGGTAAAGATTCACAGTTTGCTGCCTTTTGTCTGTCACAGTGTCATAAAGAAACATAAAATATGCAGACGACTGATGAATTTACATGTTTCAATGTTTAAAGAAATGCAGCGCCAGACTTTAAAAAAGAATCCACAGCAGACAGAAAGTCATTCACATTTTTTATTGAAATTATTTGCCTTAATCATTACACAATAAAATTAGACTTCACTCTCTTTTACATATGTTTAGGGCATTGTCAATTCAAATGAGCAGTTATACTTCAAGGAAATAAACGCTGCCTATGTTAATGATGGAGACAGCCATGTAGTAGCAGGGGATGTGTGATGATCATTTTGGAAACATTTCATAGGCCCGTTGTTGCCTGACACACACGCACAAACACACAAAAACACACAGGGTTATGGATGGAGACGCAGCCATACAGGCAAATAAGATGCAAAGGCACATACACACTCTCACACACACAGAGTAAACAGTTATTTAGAGGTGTCAGACACTGCATGTAATATCCTCTGGCACAGTAGCAGTGTGTTAGTGCATGTGTGCGCCTGTGTATGCGTGTGCCAGTGAGCCGTCAGCTGAGCCGAGCTGTGCACTGTCCGTTGCAGCTGGGTGATGGTGATCAAATCTAACAGACAGTGAGGACCGGAGCACGCTTTCTGCCTCACAGACATGGAGAGAGAGAGAGAGAGAGAGAGAGAGAGAGAGAGTGAGAGAGAGAGAGGGAGAGCACTAAGACCGCCTCTGGCCACCATTATCTCTTCAGCGCGTGACTGTGTCCATGTGAGTGTGACAGTGTGAAAAATAGAGTGTTTGTTTACTTGCTGTGGGTGCATGTGTGCGTGTGCGTCTCAGTGTTTGCTTGCTCATGTGTGTGCCTGTCAGTGGATCCAAGTGAGCGCGTGTTCATATTTGCTGTTCAATATGCTGAAGCCCATATAAGTGACTGGGAGAGATAACTACTGAGCCAGATGACATGGAGGGAAGGCTCTAATTCAGAGCCTGCAGTCAAGTTAAAGCTCCTCAAAGTTCCCCCAGACTCTACTTCATTCATTAAAATGATTACATTATTGGACAAACTTCTCTTCAGCCTCTAAAGTGAATGTGTTGGGCCAATACAAGAGCACTGGGGGTCTCGGACAGCAGCTAGAGGTGGGTAGATCAATTCTATGAATGTGTCAATATGTTAAGTGATGTTTTGAGCACTTGCATTCATGGCGTCTGTACCAAAACATATTGATTTGAACTAAGATCATGTTTGTGATACACATGAACAGTCCCTTCGACTCTTCAAGCCTCACTGCTGTTTTATGTGCATGAACCCACTCACCTTTGAGTTTAAAGTAAAGTACACTGTAAATATTTACTAATTACCATTGATAGAAGAATCAGGCATTGATATTTGTGTAACAGTTGTTGAAAATGGACATTAGGGTCTAAGCACTAATCTCAGAGCGAGGACTCTACCGAATCTGAAGGAATTATTATTTTTATCATTATTCCGGCAAACAAATTGATTATTTGGAGGCCTTCACCTACCCAAAAACTCACCAAATTTGACAGAGGCGTCAATCCTAATTAAAATATATGCAGTCTATTGCTTTCATGTGTATCTGTCACAAAATGGCCCCACAGGGGCCCCAAACACCCTCTTGTCAGAGCCCCTCAACATATTTTAAGCTACATGCATGAAAATTGGTACACATATGTATCATATCAAGATGTACAAAAAACTAATCTACTATCTTTTAAAAATATGTACAGGAAGTGAGATAATAAAGGGTAAAGATCAAATTTTGCAACATTTTACAGGTTGCACATTTTTACAAACTTGTCCAAATTATTTCATCTGATAGACTCCGGACAAGTTGGAGATCTAAAGCGATCAAGAGCTTGAGTTTTCACCTCAGCGTGAGGCTACAAATTGGCTCCAATGTTGATTAAAAATATCTGTCCTGGCCCAATCACTTCCACATATTACCATCTTGCTTAGTTATACTGCCACCTACTGCTGAAGGCCAGTGCTACAGCATATATAAAGTGCAATATGTTCATTACTTTAACAACAGTCCTGGTACGATTGTCTCTCCGTTGTGCTGTAGCACACTGCAGGGGTTGCTAACACCCAACTATGAACACCCACAGTTGCGACACACCCTTGCATACACCAGGGTGCGAGGGCCCTTCAGTGCTGTTTGCAGCCCTACCCTAGTTAATGTTTATATCTTTAGACATTTATTTATCCTCTTTTGTTTTTAAAATATTTCTGTCAATCAGAGCAGGAAGACGAAAAGGTCTGATATTTATTAAATGACCACGCCGTAAATATGAGTTTTAAATGTGACAAACAAGTGCAGTAATGGGGGCTTTCATAAAACAATCATGACACTAGTCGCCCTGGAGGGGATACAGTGATATAGCTGCTTGAAGCAGTTGCAAGTATAAGTACTGTATTTTTGTGTCTGCAGATCTAGGGTTTGGTAAGACTGTCTTGGAACAGTTGCAGCTTCCACTGACTTTTAGGTGGCACTGCATCACCAACATGTTATTCTCTGTCCATTTAAAACAACATATTTTTACATCACCTTACAACTTCAGAAATTACTTCAAACCATACCTTTTTGTCTTGTTGGACACCTAAAACTCCTGAGACATTTAATGTGATATAATGTTCATCCAATTACCCTCCATGGATTTTTTCAAAGTTTCTACACTACCCAAACACTTTGCATGGATAGTTGCCATGTGGATGTGAAAGACACTATATGGACAAAAGTATTTGGCCACACCTGTAATCATTTGATTCAGGTGTTTCAATCAGATCTGTTGCCACAGGTGTATAAAAAAAGCACCTAGCCATGCAGTCTACATTTGTAAACATTTGGGTCGTTCTGAATAGCTCAGTGACTTCAAGTGTGGTACTGTCATGGATGCCACTTTTGCAATAAGTTGACTCATGAAAATTAATCCCTGCTGGATATTTCAAAGTCAACTGTAAGTGATATTATTAGAAAGTGGAAGCGTTCAGGAACAACAGTGGCTCAGCCACGAAGCAGAAGACCACGTAAAATTACGGTGGCGTCAATGATTGCTGTGGTGCGTAACATTTGCCAGTGCTCTACTGATTCCATTGCTGAAGAGTTCTGAACTTCCTCTGGCATGTAAACACAGAAACTGCAGCAGGACCTCCCTGAAATGGCTTTCCATGCCAATGCAGTTGCATGTAAGTCTCACATCACCAAGTCCAATGCCAAGCGTTGAATGGTGTAGTGTAAAGCACACAGACACTGGACTGTGACGAACCACGCTTCTGTTTAGCCGTCAGATGGGTGAGTCTGGGTTTGGTAGATGGTGGGTGATGATAGAATGTTACCTGCCTGACTGCACTGTGCCAACTGTGAAATCTGTTGGAGGAGGGATAATAGTATGGGGTTGTTTTTCAGGGTTTGGGCAAGGTGTCCTATCTCCAGTGAAGGGGAATCTTAATGCTTCAGCATACAGAGACAGTTTGGACAATGCTATGCTTCCAACTTTGTGGCAACAGTTTGAGTAAGGCCCTTTTCTACTCCACCATGACTGTGCCCCAGTGCACAAAACAGGTACAATAAAGACATGGTTTGATGAGTTCAGTGAGGAAGAACTTGACTGTCCCGCACAGAGCCCTGACCTCAACCTCATCAAGCATCTTTGGGATGATTGCGAGCCAGGCCTTCATCAGCGCCTGACCTCATAAATGCTCTACTGAATGAATGGGCACAAATTTTCTACAGAAACAGGTTAGTAGAAACCAAAAGACATTGCAGGAGTACTTCTTTCTAAGTTAGGGCAAATAAAGAGAACTTGTCACCTTTAGCTCATGCTAATGCATTTCCAAAATAAATTTGGACTGTAGAAATCTTGGGATCAAACCCATTTTTCTCTCTCAGACATTTTAAAGCTTTTTAAGCTGTTCAAGCTGTTAGAAAAACATTTTTTTCTCACTTTTGAGACAGAAGTGTTGAAATTTGCAAAATGTAACAATTCACTCATGTTAGTTTTCCAGTGGGAAATGTCTCAAGTGAATAAGATGTTGCATTATCAGTAGAATTGTTGATATCATGGTAGAGTTAACTAGTTTTTACATGGGATGAATACAAAATGGAAATGGTTCCCAGCTAAGGTTTGTCCCCTGCAGAGCTGCTCTGAGCTTGCAAAACTAGATTTGCACATAATAACTGCAATGGGATACTTGGTGGATAGTTTATGCAAAGATGTGTTGATAAAAGTGGGGAAAAAACGTGTTTCCTAACTCAATAACATCAGGCTACTTAGTGGGCCACATTTGTAATTAAAGTTGTAATGAAATCAATCTAATTGTGTTAAATTTGCACAGAAATGTATCACTTATTTTAGCGTGGGTCCTGGAAAGTTTTCCTCCTATTGTGACTTTTATTTTCTTAGATCTACTTTCTAAATTTGCCTTTTTATTAACTTTCATGACTTTTACTGTGGTAAATTCAAGCTTTTATTTTCTCCTTCAGGGCGATGAACTAACCCGAAAAGAAAAATTAAAGCCCAGAAAAAGTCCACGGCAGGATATTACTAATAGAAAACAACGCAGCACTTAGCTGGCCAGGAGACTTGCATCATTAAACACCATGACACACACCCCACCTCTGCAGCCAGAGCTCTCCACACACTTCATCCACACATCAGTCACTGCTCTCTGTGTGTGTGCAAGAAAGAGAAACAGAGATGAATGAGCGTCTAATCACTCACACAATACAGCTAAGCCCCATAATGAAAAGCGTTGATAAGAAGAATTTGCATAAAACCTAAGTGGTGCACAACGAGACAGTGGACATAAATGAAAATGCTCTAGTGCCATAATTCTGAACTGTAAACACAAATATATATGACTTACATTCATAACTCAGAGACTTCCTGATGAAAAAATGACCCTAAAGCATATGTACACATATCTGCTTCATCCTCACTTTTGCTTTTTGTTAGTTCCTGCAGAGCCGGGCCCTCCACTCATAGCATGGAGCGGTAAGTTTTAATGGTAAATCAACAAAGGGCCGACATGAAAGAAAGGCTAGCTTTCCAGTTTGCCGGGTGAAGAATTATTCATCAGCACTGTAGTGTTGCACTGCAGGCGAAAATCCTGCAGCAGCGCTCCATTTTAATTGCCAGAAAATGACTGTAAATGATACAGAGAGTGAGGGAGAAGGGGGCAAAAAGAGAGGAGACAGAAGCTGAGAGAAAGGAAAAGAGAGTTGAAATTGAAGGTGTAAAGAACAGGGAGGGGGGGGAAAGAACGTTCCCCGCTCCCTCCATCCCCTCCACCAACAGCTGCCCCCCAAATTGAGGGCCATGGTGATAAAAAGCTATGTGGCAATCAGAGAAGTGGAGTGTCCCCCCCCAGCAGCCTAAAAGAGAGATAGTGAGGGGAGAAAAAAAGGGAGAGGAGGGCGAGGGGAGTGCCATCAAAAAAGAAGTGGTGGGATTAGGTCTGAGAGAGAGTTTACTACGCTCTTTTTGTGCGCCGAACCTGCAGGATTAGAGATAACAAATGTTAGCCGAGGACGGGCACCTGCTGTGAGCCGAGGAGGAGGAGGAGGTGAAGAGGAGGCGGAGAGACGAGGAGAGCTAACCCGCTAAAACAGCAGAATGGGCTTTTGTGGCCCCCGTGCAGAATTAGAGAAAAAGAGGGGCTGGGAAGGGAGAGAGAGAAGAGAGGATAAAGAGGGAGGCAGCGCAGGGGCAAGGAAGTGAATGGAACGGGTACAAAATAAATTTGTAATTGTCAAACAGATGAAGGAGCGGAGATTTTGTAGAAGAGTAAACATTGAACTTGCTAATCTGCGGACCTCAAAGCCTTAGCTGCTCACAGCGACTGTAACGCCGTCATCCATGTGTGCGTGCATTTCTATTTGCTGAAATCACACGGCAGCTGTAAATCCAAAGATCAAACTTCCTGAGAATAAAAAATAAATGAAGCAAAACAAAATTTCTAACTCCCTCTAAGAGTCTCTCGGCTTTTATCCGTGCTCTAACTGCCCTTTGGAGAGGAGGGTCTGCACCGTCCTCCTCTCCATCTTTTTTTCTTCCCCTTCTCGCCATTTTGGTGTGTGTGTCTTAAAATTGCCACTGGGGCCTGGGGACCTCCCCGCCCTGTCTGCCGTGACCCCTGCCTCAGCGAGCACTCAGACTGGTCAATCAACAATTAAAAGCCTGTATGTAGCCACTAACTCAATTCAACCACTCAGCTTAGTGCTCTGTTAGAGCCCAAGCACCCAGACAGAGCCGAGACAGACTCCTCACGCACATGGTGGTCAGAGCCGGTGTGGTCACTCCTACATAGCCAAACCGATGCTTGAACCTCAAGGGGGTTGTCCACAACAAATTCCCTCCCAAAGGTAAGCAGCAGCGGTGGATGAACACGTGAAGCAGCAGGCCTTTAGGCCTGGCCTGGACTGAAAGGTCCTGACCTCTGGCTCACAAATGTCTTGGTACCTGCACTTCAACCTGAGGGTTTAACCCTGCTTAGCGTTCAATACTGAGTTTGACCTTTTCTCAAGTCTGACTCAAGGCGTTTACTGTAGTGGCCTGTGCATTAGGAACACATATGTGTGTGTGTGTGGACTTGAAATTCAACTTTTCACACATGCTGATATACATTCATGAATGAAAACACACTGATTTAACAAGTACTTAAATAAAAGTGAAAAATCAAAAAGTACGGCAAATAACATGAATACTCGCTTGCTTTATGAGTTTCTTTTTTGTTATTTTAATGAACCTGTACTATAGGTCACCTTTTACATCTGTCAGTGGTTTTTACACATTTTAAACAATGCAAAGTATCAAAAGGAGCTTGTGCCTAATCCCTGCAGCTTCTCTGGATTGGAGGTACTTTAACAAAGCTGAAACTCCTATGTCTGATTCTACTTGTCCAGAACCTTATAGTTACACTTCAGCTCAGCTTTAGTCAAACCATTATAATCTAATAAAAACATAATGGTTACTTTCCACATACAAAAGGCATAATGCCAGCTTAGACAATCAAGTGTTTTATTAAAGACAGCTTTTTTTTTTTTTTTTTTTTTTTTTTTTTTTAGAAAAGTAGTGATTTGGGGGGTAAAAGATTTGCAACTGATCTGTCTGCACACATGCATCTCATCCCTGAAATTTCTTCAAAAATTTCTGGGATGAGCTGCAAAAGTGAACGCTTTTCAACCCAAGTTCACCCATAGTGCCAAAACTGCCATTAAAGCAGGTGCACAGTGGCCATAAAAGTCTGCACACTTCTGTTAAAATTCCACATTTTTGCAAGGCTGGAAAGTAACTAATTACTAGGGCTGTCAAGATAAATCCAATTAATCTCAATTAACTACAATCCACAATGAGTACCCTTTTATCGTGATTAACTGCAGGCCTTATTGTCGCTTTCTAAAATAATTGGTTAAGCCAGGTCAGCATCTCTCTGCAGTCACAATGCACCACTGTTCCTTAATGTCTCATTTCAGTTAGAAAAACTCACTGACAGATAAGTGGATGAGTCCAACATCATCAAAACTGTCTGTTTTCAAACATTTACCTTTTTACTGATCACTTATTTCCTTTTCAGTCCATTCCAAGTTCCTTTTTCTGTGGTTAGGTCTACCTATAAAAGCAAACCTGTATTCAAACTGGAAGTCTGTTCCAGTTGAAAAATCCAAAATGGCACAAACTAGTTTTAAATGCTAAATAGTGGAATTTCACATGCTTTATGTTTTTATGTGAAACTTCCTTTAGCTTATTTTATAATCACTCTTAATCATTTTGTTGCTCTCACTGCTTTTAAACTTGACTTTTCCTTCCATTGCCATCCTAATATCATCTGATGTTTGTTCTCATTTAATTTTATTTTTACTTTATTTCATTTTAAGTTTCCTTCCTTTCCTTCTCCTTTTACCTGCTATTAATCTTCTTATTTTTGTTTTATTGCTAATGATGTGATGTCGTCTTCTTATATGTGTGTTCATGATTTTACTGTCATATATCACTGTCTTTCTCTAAATATTTTCATCTTTCAGTATTTTAACTGCCTTCATCATTATCTATGTCCTTCCTTTTCCTTTAAATATGCTAATAGACAGCTGTATCTCAGTTTGTTTTGACTTTGTTTGATTATCAAGACCTTCTCTGTCTAGTTTATTGCTAATTTGTTCTTTGTTTTTTGTGAATCCCTGAGTTCTTGTTTTTGCTATGTCTGTTGAAGCACTTTGTAAACATTTGTTTTTAAATGTGCTGAATAAATAAAGTTATTATTATTATAGTTATTTTGATAAAAATGGTGTGATTAATCTTAATTAACTACAGAAATCCTGAGTTTAGAAGCAATTAATAAAGTTTACCTTTTGACAGCTCTGCTCACGTTACTGTTGTGTGGCTTTTTGGAGCATTTGTGCTTTTTTGAGTAGTTTTTACAATCAGACATTTACTTTAATTAAAGTGTTCTTTTGGGGAAATGTTTTACTTTGGTACATTTTAAATAGCATCAGTTACAAAAGAGTCTGGGTGTCCTGATGCTTGTTGGAATTAAGGAGTAAAGTACCGGAGCTACATGGTCCTTCAAATGGAGATTTTCCAGAGGTACAATCCAAACCAGGTGTTACTGGAAATATCCCAGAATGCTTTCTGAAACTACTGCAAGGTTTAAACACTCTGCCAACGATCTAATATGAAATTGAACATTGTTTCAGTGCATTATGGTCCTTTTTAATTCAATCAAGGATTTAAAAAATCACTTGTAGAAATGACTGGTACTGTGGCATATCTGTTTTCTGTCTGCTATCCATGATTACTTATGATGTATGAGGAATTTGAAATGTCTTCCCATTTCATAGGGAAGGATTTCACTACTACTTCTTGTCATGTGACTCTGTTTCAGAGGAAAAGAGGTGCTGGAAATCAAGGGGTAAATGTTAGAAATGGGACTGAACCAAAGTTTCCAATTACATCCAAAGCTGCAGTTGAACTGCAGTTTATAAAAAAATCTGTGCCTTTAATAATTCACATTCTATTGTTTTTTTCACCTTAAGGAAAAATCAAATTTCTCTTTACAACCCCCTGAAGTATCTGTACTCAATGCTTTAGATAATATTAAATGAATTATTTTTTACTTTTACTTGAGATTAGTCTTCTTGTACCTGTTTCTCCCTTTTGTGATTCAAAGATACAGCTTTACAGAACTTTTTCCACCTTTACTGTAACATATGGCATATGTAATTGAAAAAAAAACAAGCCAAGTCCTTAGGGAAGAAATAATACAAATAAGCCAATAAATAAATAAATAAATAAAAACCTGGGTGCATGAAAATGCACAAACCTGAACTAAAACTTTGTTGAAGCACCTTTTGATTTCATTACAGCATTCAGTCTTTCTGATTAGGACTTGATCAGCGGAACCTATCTGGACTTCCCAAATTACACACTCTTCCTTGAATATCACTAGAAATCTGTTAGATAATGAGGTCATTTCCTGTGCATGGCTCTCTTCAGGTCATCCCACAGATTTGAAGCAGGATCCAGGCCTTGGCTCTGGCTGGGCCAGTCCCAAACTGATGATTTTGTAGATTTGGATGAATACTATGAGTCATTGTCCCACTTTATGGTGGAGCTCCTCATTATATCAGGCTAACTTATACGTTTTGTGCCAGAACTGACCGTTCAAGAGAATCCTGTTCCAGCTAGAGAAATAGAACCCAAAAACATGATGATGTGTCACTGTGGGTATGGTTTTTGATTTTATTTTTGTTTTTATGAATCCCTCTCTTTGGATTTTTATTTCTTTTCAATTGAATTTCGAATGTTTTCATACATACTAAAGGTGAAAAAGATCTTAAGTGATATGTTTTTGCATCAGAAAAATGTGGAATGTAAACAGGGGTATGTATGACTTTTTATAGCCACTGTATTTATATGATTTCTAGTTAAAAACAGAACATTTTACTTTTTTAAAGCCACATATCACTGAAAAATATGGATAATCTTCATCTTGAGGTATGATATGTAACACATAAGGCTCTTTGCATGTATTTTTTACTTTTTAGTAGCAATGCAGGGCTTCTTTTTGTGCATAGATTGATATATTTGACTATAAATCAAAGAAGTACACTCACTTATATTTGAGCTCTTGCAGTGGAGAATTTGACTGTCAGACCCCTAATAAAATTTCTAGTATGGGATGAATGCAGCAGGTGATATTCAAAAAGAATCCCCACATGGGACTGGAAGGGGGTGGTGAAGTTTTCAGTCTTCTTCATTGATTTGTTTTTACTATGTATGCATCCTGTTGCATGTTGCATTGATAGAAAGGCAGAATGGGTCTATTATAGCGTTTGTTTCTTATCCACTATTTTGGCATAATTTTTTATTATCAGAAGATTTCAGGAGCAGGCAGCTCTAAAATGTTCTGGATTTTTTCATGAGTGCTTTATAAAAAGAGCTTCACATTCAGAGGCCAAACACACTTAGAAGCACTTACATGAAAGCGAAAATCAACAGAAGAGAGACAATAAAACATGAATATTTGCTTTCACACCCACTGAAACCTCCAGAAACCCCTGAACACACGCACTTGCATGCATCATTCACCCCATATGTTTCTGCTTTTTTTCACTGTTTCATCATTCACTCACTGCTGAGGAAAAAAATGCCAGACTTGGAAATGTAATATAAAAACAAAAGCCGGAGAATAACTGCAGGGGCTGGTAAACGAAGCATAAAGACCCCGAGTGACCGAGGGGAATTATTTGGCTCCATTAAGCAGGCATTAACATGAATTACTATCTAATTAAAATTAAACAGCTCATTAATAACTTTGCGGTGGGGCCTGTGAGTGGAAGTTCTCTGGAGTGTGTGTGTCTGGAGTGTGTGTGTTTGAGAAAGAGAGGCTGTGTTGTGTCGTGGCCAAGAGAGCAATCAAGTAGGATAAAACTAAGCAGCTGCCCCGGAGGAAAGTTGTGGCCCGAGAGGGCTCACCTGTGGAACAAAACAACCATGCTGATTGGCCGAATGCTGAGAGGATCTTCCTCACTTAAGCTAACTTTATGCAACATTTAAACCCAAAATAGCAGAATGTCTTTAAAACTTTGGCTCTGATACAGACAAAGGTCCCAACAGCTAACTTCACCTTAAGCGTTTCAAATGGGAGGCTCTTTCTTGTGTGTCATGTCTTGCATCTTCCCTTTCCCTAACCCTTCTCTACTCATTTTAACGCTGTCGCAATAATGCAACAACATTTTGGGTTTGAGTCCCTATATGAGGAGTTAAAGGGTCAGTAGGAGACTTTCACAACCTCCAGGATTAGAGGCTCTGCACAAGCAAGTGTAGATGATGAGTTCGACTAAAAAGGTTTCTAATATTTTGTGAGAGAAAGAAGTCTAAAGAGAAAAAGGCAAAGGCCTTCGCAGGAGTGCTGTTTGCATTTAACAGTTTAAAGGTGACCGCTGACTTGTTGGTTTTATGTTATATGCACTGTACAATAAAATGGGTTGAGCTTAATTTAAAAAATGTAGAAACGTAATGCCTCAGAAATAACAAGTGAACTAAAATTGACTTTTGTGAATACTATAAATATTAATTAAATACTGTGATAAATACTGATGCTAACTTTATAATTTTAGTGTGCAATACTAGTTTAAAAGGCATTATTTTGAGTGCTCAAAACTGAAGCTAAATCATTTACTTTGAGTGGGCAGTACTTCTAATTCAGTAATTTTTAGTTAACTGTAAATCCTGATAAGTTCATAGAACTCAAAATATTAAAGGTAATAAAATACCTTTAAAAAATCATTAGTACTCAAAGAATAACTGGTATTTTTTAAAGATATTTGAAGTTACCAGTCCACTAAAGGTACGCTAACTCATGCAGCCATAGGCAACAACGTCTTAGTGATCAACTGAACCAGTAGCTGACATCTCAGTCAGTTCAGCGTGCCATCCACTCAGCAGTTGCATTGCCCCCCATAGGCTAGACCTCTTTAACTGAGTTGCTAACTTCACTCGTGGTGCAAAAGGGCTTCATGCCCAAAGGCATTATGGGAAAAATATGCAGATCAATAGTCAAATAATTACGGTACAATGACCAAAAAAAATACTGAACGTTTCACATGAACTTAACCGTGGAAAAGGAATTTGTTATGGATTGAAATGGAAATAAGCCAACAGTTAAAAGGTAAATGTTTGATAAAACAAGGTTCAGATGACTTCTGAATTGTCCACTGAGCTTTCTGTGAGTTTTTCTAAAGTGAAATGAGACATACAGGAGCAGTGGTGAACTTATTTTACATCACTGTGGCTGCAGGGAGACACTACAGTGTCTTAATTAAAGTGTGTTGAGAGGGACAAGAAAGCATCATTAATCATGATTAATTTGATTAATCTTGACAGCCCTAACCTTTGATGTTTAATAAAGTATGTTCTGATCATGTAAAACTTGATTTTAAGTATAAAAATTTTGCTTATGGTTCTTATAAGAGGTAAAGGCCCTCTCTTGTGGCCCACCTGCAGTAGCCCCAGGGCCCACACTTTGGAGAGCACTGGAGCATGCAATGAAGAAAATGAATGCACCAACTGTGGACTGTAGTTAATCACAATAAATGTGATTAATCTAGACAGTCCTACTGTTAAAAATGGGAGGCTCTTTCTTGTATGTCATGTCTTGCATCTAACCTTTCCCTAACCCTTCTCTACTCATTTGAACGCTAAGTCTCACAATAATGCAACAACATTTCAGGTTTGAGTCCCTATATGAGGAGTTAAAGGCTTGAATGAGGTTTAAAAAAGGCATAAAATGTCGAAAATAATTCTTTAAATTGTATTTTTTGTGTTACATTTAAACATACACAGGCCTTAATAAAAAGTCAAAAGGCAGAACTCTTAGCTCTAAAACACGAGTTTTTGTTAATCGAGCATGCATGCATGCAGACAAAAGCTTTTTGTAATCTTTCTGTTTATATAATTAAAAGGGCATTTTATCCCTCAAACAAAGCCTGGTCACAATCAAAGTGTATTCTCACATGTTGTTGTGATTCGGTTTCCTTCTATCAAACATGAAATCATGCTGATTCACACCCAACCAGTAAAATAAAAGAAGAAAGATGCCGAGATGGAGCTAAGCAGATTCATGATCATCAGACATTCCATACCAGGCAACATGTTTGCACTTCTGTACACACAAATTAACACAACGTGTGTGACACGCCGACTCACTCCTGCTGGGTCGCAGCCTCTGTGTTCACAAGCCGCTCGGCCTCTCAGCATCTGTCAGGAGGAGAGGAGACGGGAGACAGAGAAGGAGAGAGGGTCAGGAGTCTGAGATCATCATGTTACTGATGTTGTCATCATCTTAACAAGAGGACATCGGAGGAGAAAGGAGTGTGGGGCCGTCTTTGTGCAGAGAAACAACACCCGTTACTTAAAACCTGAGCTCTTAAAAATGCAGCATCAGCACAGAGAAACCAAAAACTTTTTTAGGATTAAATCAGCTTGCATACACGCTCACTCTGTGTGTTTTGATAATGGAACCTTATTGTGAAAATCCAGCAGATTGTCAGAAAGCTCAACAGAGGAAAAAGGTGAAGGAATAATGACAGATAGTCCTCAGAGATGGTGAGCGAGTAACAGAGAGAGAGGGATATGGAGTTAGGCCTCAAATGTATGCCAGTGCATGCATCAACCACCCTCCTCCTCCTCACTCCCTCCTCCTTCCTCCTCCCTTCTCCTGGCCAGGAGCTGTTTACCTCTCTATCAGCGGTGCTCTCTAAAAGCAGGGACCCCATCCATATTCACCGGCCTCAAATTCCTCTGCTTATCTCCCCCCAACCCTTGAAAACCCTCCCCGTGTTCCCCTCTGCACATACATACATACATAAACACGTCTTTATGGAGGCAAGAGGCAACGCGCAGGGGCAAGGAGGGGGTCGGGGATAAGAATCACCTTGAATTCAAAGCAGAGGATTGTGGGTCCTCGGCGGGGCGGACGGACAGGCGGACAGCCACACAGGCCAGCGTGACACACAAACTAGAGACAGGTAGAGGGAGGCTTTAAGAGGATAGGAGCGGACGTGTGCACCGGGGGCCCATGGCTACTCAGGGGATTTGGGGAAGTGAGGTGGGATGCTTATGGAATTGTGTGGTGTTAGTGATATGCATCATTAGGTGGAGGGCTGGTGGCACGATTTCTGCCACAAATGCAGATAAAGTGATTGTTGGTGGTTATACAAGTGAATACTTGTTAATTTCAGACTTTTTTATAGTGAAGATTTGAGTGGGATTTTCTTCTTTCATCTCATTGTGACTCCACAGAACTCTTACACTGCAAATACTCAAATCAGAGCAAGTCTTTTATCTAATTTAAAGTCAGAATATCAAATTACACTCATTTTGAGCCAAATTCACCAAAGTCCAGATATAAATCTAATTTAGAGAAAAAAAGACAAAAAATACGGCCTGAACAGCAAAGAATGAGTCAAAATATCTACCAATGTGGTCATTTTGACTTCTCCAGTGTTTTAAATTGGATTTTTTTCCATGCCAAGAAACTCTTACACAGAAAAAAAAAAAAAAAAAAAATCAGACCAGGTGTATATGTCTAATTTTAGACAAAGTATTTCATAACACATATTCTAAGCCATATTTACCAAATAATCCCAGATAAAAATCTATTTTTTAGAAAAGACAGAAAATACAGCCTGAATTGCTTAGAATTAGTAAAAATATCAACCAATGTGATGATTTTGATTTATTCAGTGTTTTGAATGGGATTTTCTTCCACTCCAAAGAACTCTTACACTGCAAATACTCAAATCAGAGCAAATATTTTTTATCTAATTTAAAGTCAGAATATCTAATTACACTCATTTTAAGTGATATTCACCTGCCAAGTCCAGATATAAATCTAATTTAGAGATAAAAAAAGACAATAAATACAGCCTGAATAGCTAAGAATGAGTCAAAATATCTACCAATGTGGACATTTTTGCTTCCTCAGGGTTTCTAATAAGATTTTCTTCCACTCAAAAGAACTCTTAATGCAAAAACTCAAATCAGGGCAAGTGTATTTGTCAAATTTAAAGTCAGAATATCTCGTCATACTCATTTTAAGCCATATTCACCTGATAAGTCGAGGTTAAAATCTAACTTCAAGAAAAAAAAAGACAACAAATACATCCTGAGTTGCTTGGAGTTGGTAAAAATATTTGCAAGAGTGTTAATTTTGACTCCCTCAGTGTTTTGAATGACAAGTCTTTTTGTCTAATTTAATTCTGAAATATATAATCACTCTTATTTTAAGCCATTTCGCCTGCCAAGTCCAAACAAAAATTGAAGTTTGAGATAAAAAAGACGAAGTAATTGCTTGGAATTAGGTAAAATATCTACCAATGTGGCAATCTTTACTTCTTCTGTATTTTAAATGGGATTTTCTTTCGCTCAAAGAACTCTTATACTGCAAGAACTCAACTCAGAGCAAGTCTTTTTTTATCTAGTTTAAAGTTAAAATATCTAAACCATACTTACTCTAAGCCATGCACCTGCCAAGTCCAGGTGAAAATCTAATTTTGAGATTAAAAGATAAAACAATTCTGCCAATGTAATTCTGACTTCTTCAGTGTCTTGAAATGAGATCTAAATGAGTTAGTTAGCTGTCTTCACAAGCTTAGATGTATCTCTAAGGTTAGACCCTTTCTTAAAAGGTCATTCATGCATTTATAACCTCCAGACTTGATTCTTTCAACACTCTGAAGTGTTGAATGAGTGAGGCAGACACTCACCAGCTGCAGTATATAATGCTGCAGCAGGGTTTTTAACACATTTCAGGAGATTTGAGTGCTCCATCCTCGCTGACCTTCACTGGCTATCAGCGATCGTCTTTATTATTTGTTTGGTAGTTTTTAAAGCCTTGCATGATCAGACATGTCTTCTATTTCTGATCTTTTCACTTTTCATGCACCTGAGTGGAGTTAGAGATCTAGATTGGTGACTATAGGTGGTTGGGCCTTCACTGTTCAGGCCTTAAAGCTTTGAAACTCCCTGCCAGAGGAGTCAGAATAGCAGTTTCTGTATCCACTTTGCTGAAAACTATCTTTCACCTTAGGGCCTCTGCTTAACCAGTTAGTTGCTTTATATTGTTTTCTTATTAACTTTAATGCATTTCATCTTATTTTAGCATCTTAATAACCACATCTCTGTTTATTTATTTATTTATCAGTTTATTTGTCAGGGACAACACACAGGCATTGTTGCAATTAATTACAATGCAACCGACTTCTAGCCATGGCTTATTTGCAGTCCTCTGGTAAGGCGTTTAAGGAATGACACGCATGATACAAAAATGGACATAGACTGGTAATTACAGCAGACATAGATGGAGAACCACACGGATGCATCAAAACAGCAAAGCAGACATAGACATGCAGACTACTGACTAAAAATAACAATCAGGAGGTGAAATAACGAAGAACAAACAAAGAGAAAATGATGATTTATATAAAACATGCAGCTTAGTGTTCACAGATTTGTTTGCGTCATTGTTCTACATTGTTATTGAACACTTTGAATTGATAAAATATTTTTATTTGTGGTGGTTGCATATTCCAGATCTGTGGGCCTTTAACTGAAAAAGAGGATTGGCTGTTTGCATGTTTATCCGCTGTGTATTTAAAGTCTTCCTGTGAGGCATCATAGCTGTATTCATAGAGCACCATTCATTTTTACAACAATCCAAAGGGGCAAAAAAAGATGTTTTAAGCATTAAGAGTATGGATAATATGACAAAGAGAAAAAACAAGACACTGAAATACAAAACCTATTAACAGACTGAAGAAAACCAATGATACTGAGGCAGAAAGGTGCTCTAAAATATGGTTATTTGCTCTGAATATGAAGTTTTTATTATTGGAGGCAGGAGTAAATCTCAGTAACTCGAGCAAATGCGTGACTTATCCCAAACAATTCAGGCCTTGTTTTTACTTTTTATATCTTGAAATAAGACATTTGTCTGGACTTTTTACATGAATGTGGCTTTAGATAAGCTTATTTGCACCACTCAATTTAAGGTCCAGTCGTTGATACTGGCCTCATGTTTCTGCATTTTTCACAAATACAGGCTGGCCTCAATTACAGGCCCTATGCATTTAGCATTGAGAATGTCCTCTCTGTGGATCAAAATGAGTAGAAAAGGAGGACACAAAAATAAAGTTGATCTTCGACATCTGTCCAAGACAGTCTGTATGCATGCGAGCTGTGCAGCAGGCTGGCATATACTACAGAGTAAGATCACATTGATAATTTATGGATTTGACTTGATTTTGTACTAATTAAATATTCTTTCCTGTGCAAATTTACAGTCTTATAGTCTGCCCCATCCTTACTGTTAATGAGTTTTGTTCAAACAAGTAAAGGCCACTGCCTCACTGACACGGCCCCAAATAAAAGCAGTCATCTAACAGACTAGATTAAATAAAGCCTGAGCCATTAATTGAAGTTTTACGGTATTTTTGACTGGAAATCAGGCAAATCCACTTGCTTACACTTGCAGGAGACCTTATCTGACACACAAGCTGACTCCTCTGCCCATACATGGGTCACCGAGAATATAATTGGATTATCTGTTATTCCCAACATGGAGTGGACAGATCACTGTAGCTGGCTGCTTTGAACGCAGGGAGCAGGAGTCTGCCTGATAAGAGTTGAGAGTGGAAGTGAGGGGCTCAAAGAGTGCTGGGACACACGGAGTAAGAAGGGTAGAGTAGGGTGGGTGGGGTGGGGGGAGCCCGGTACCCCGTTCCTTCCCTCCACAAGCTGCGTTGTTTTGGGGATTGAAGTTGGGAACTCTCTCCACTACTAATTGCGCGCTGGTGCCTTTCATGAATATTCATCCTGGCGCGTTCAGACCCCGCCTAATTAAGCCGAGAGATAGAGGAAGAAACTCGCACCTTTTACCACAAGAGAAGCCCCCCTCCTCTCTCTCTTCCCTCCTCCCCTCCCTTTAAGTCGCGCTCTCAGGGGGATGCTGGCAGAATAGCCCAAGTTCATTAGCCAAAAAAAGAAAGGGAAAAAAGTTACCTGAAAAGCACGGGACGATTTTGGTCTTCAAAAATGGATGGGCAAACAGGATTTTTTTGTATTGCATATTTAGAGCCTATTACGCATGTCTATCAAAATAAAAAAAGGAAAAGGAAATACAATTATCTGATTGAGTGAGTTGGTGGATATTATTCCAGTCGCTGTAGTTTGGGGGGTTACATCACATGAATTTTAAAATCTAAACATAGCTCATGGCAGGAGGAAATGTCCCCCCAGGGACTGGGAAAGACTTGTATTTAACATCCTCTAAGGCCGAGTGTTATTTCAGGTGTACCTGTGGAAATAAAACTTTTTACAGAGATCAAATTTTTGAATATTTATGATCTCAGAATGGAAGCACAAAAATACCCAGCTCTTACATCTTACTTTTCCTGCTTGGAATCCTTGTTTAAGCTGGTTTTGCTTGTTTTTTTTTTTAAATGTACAACTTGCCCCGGCAATTTCTGCACAATTTATGTCATCTTAAAGAAGAGAACACAAATATCACAAGGTGATTTCATATTTTTCCACATGTCATGGAAGATTTTTTGTCACTCTTTGCAGTGCAGTCCTGGTAATGATGCACCATAGGAGAGGGAGGGAAGGAAACTTCTCTAATTGAAGGGTCGCTGGAGTCCTATTGGTGGAGGCCTTGACAATGACTGCTGCATATCAAGTAGACTCGGGGTGGAGGGGAGGGGGTTTACGAGCAAGTGATTGAAAAAATAAACTTCTGAATTACAGTAACAAAAAAAAGAGAGAGAAAGGAGTGGAGCTGATTTTTTGGGTCAGTAAAATTATCCTGTTATGTTGTTTTTTTGTGGGGTTTTAAGTTTATTGACATTTTCTGAGGACATGGCAAGAGGGAAGACTCATAAAAAAGTAAAAATAAATCAGATAACTGTGTTGCCAGGGTGCCACAAAGGACAAGCTTGTGCGTAAAAAAGGGGGTCACCCAACTTCCTCGACACGCTCTCTGTGGTTACTACTCAGAGTGCCTCATAATTTCTGCCTCTTTTCATTCTTACATCCATCATATCATTTCCAGCCGCTCTTCCTGTACGGCCTGTCATTCACCACCAACTTTCTGTGTGATCCCTTTCATCGCGCGCACCATGGAAACCTCGTGCGTCCTGGCAAAAATGCACCTCAGCGCACACAAGGCCATATTCTTTCTGCAAAAAAAAAAAAAAAAAGGGGGGGGGGGGGGCAAAGCATCTGGATCTTTCTTTTCCAGCAGCTCCTCGCTGGCAGGGCAAAAGCAACAAGACTGGCTCTGTGTGGCAGAAACCACTGCTTTTTATAGACTGGAGGGCGAGAATGAGTGAATGGCGAGCGCATCTTCATTAAGTGGTGACACAGAGACAGGCTGGGGTCTCTGAGGAGTTTAAGACATGACAATAGGAATAGCATTGTCCAGAACTGGTCATATTTTACGCACATTTTCTGTCTTATTTTATCATGGCGCAAAATAATGTTTAGTCCGGGGAATAATTGCGCAATAAATCCATCAAATCAGGACAGGAAAATTATTATTTTCAAAATGCTGCATCTTAATTCTGTAACTGTTTTACAAAATCAGACCAATGCAGCTTAGAATTACAGATCACATAAAAATAAATCCTCACTTATCGTTTGTGTCTAATGAATTGCACTTAAAATGACGCGCAGAAAACTCGCGCGGATTGTCTCCCACGCATCCCATATAAATATATAAAGGATGGGTGGACAAAAACCACGCCTTTCAAGAGATGATGACGAGCACCTGTGACCCCGGCACAACATTTTACGCACACACACTCGCAGCAACATTGTTAGAGCAAGGACGCGTTCACAGCAGAAAGGAGACAACTTACCTGTTAGTCATGTAGTCCCGGATTAAAATGAGCAGCACAGCTGAGTCGTCCTGTAAATAGAAAGAAAATAGTCGCGTGGGGGAAGATGACAACAAACAAACACGCTGCAGAGATAAAAAGGCAGAACACTGCTTTCAGGTAAATGATGAAAATGGGACTGTTGCGCGTGAAAAAGCTTCCAAAACGCTCCTGTTTTAGAAGGAGTGGAACATGCGCCTGATTGCAGAGTTTTAGGCGAATGGAACGGGAGAGATGTAAGATTTGTTTAAAGCCCCGCATTTCCATTTAAGAACGTGATTGTGTTTGCAAAGATCCCTTTCAATCTTCGCATCTGCCCCCCCCCTCTCTCTACCCCTCAGCGTCTCTGAGGCTGCTTTGCAATTCATAGAATTGGTAATTTGCTATTGGGACAAAACGTGAAGGGAAAAATAATCAGATCAACCGGGAGAGGTAGTGGAGGAAGGAGCCAGGAGGAGGAAACACAAGGTTTCTCTCTCCAAGTTGCTGCTTAGTAAAAATGCTTGGAGAGGTAAATGATATCAGAGTGAAAATATTTGCTTGAATTTCCAGGACTGGGGCGCGTGCAGAACAGCTGCAGCAACGCCAAGTCAATCAGATATGAAGCGTTTTATGATCAATTATAAATGATCAGGTTCCCTTTAAACACTGATAACAGCTGAATGATGAGATGAAATGGGGTGTCACCTGTAAGGAGAGGAAACGGAGAGAGGGAGCGCGCGCGTCTTGGCCTGTTATAACTAAGTGGGTGGTGATGATGAGATCATACAACATTGAAAATTACCGAGACAATACAAATAAATGACACACGCGGAGGCTTTGAAATCGAGCAAATGCTTTCAAATTTGTCACACATTTCCTCGCGCGCATCTCAGAGCGGTTTATTTACACGCCTTTAGTGGTGTGGGTGTCTGCAGAGCTGCCTTATAATCTATTTAAAATGAGGAGCGCTATAATCATCAGTGACCTATTATAAAGGTGCTCAGGCTTGTGTGTTTGAAAGTGCATGTGTGCAAAAAGAGGAGGAGGGGGGGCAACCCTTAAAAAAGATCCCCGTACTCCCCCACGTGGTTATTTGCAAAACAACCCATCCAAAGTCGGGGAAACCGAATCAAACCCGCTGCTGCAGGACGCTCCAGTTTCCTCAGAGAGAGCTGGAGAAAGAAAATCTAACAGACACAAGAGGAGGAATATCAGCGTGTGAGAGAGAGTACAGTAAAAAACTCAAAGAGACATTTAATAAATAGAACATATGTTTTTCTCTAACATATGTAAGAGCGGAGATCCATCCATCCTGTGCGAAAAATGCGCTGTACCATGCGCTGAAGCCCTGCGCCTATTGAATGTGTCCCCAGTGGGCTTGAATCGGAGAGGAGCCAATACAAGCGGAAGGGAGGCGTGTCCTCGCTCTTCCCCAAGACCTCCCAGAGCAGGTTGTTGCGTTTTGGCTCTAAAGCCTGGAGACCTCCGAGGTGCTCGTCAGTTTTCGAAGTAGGAGCCATGGCGACAACAGCTCAGTATATTCCGAGGAATAACTCCTTACCGTCCAACCCGCTCATGCATCCGGATTCGGATAGGATGCACCAGGGGACGACCTACAGAGAGGTGCAGAAAATGATGCACCACGAGTACTTGCAAGGGCTCGCGGCGACCAACACGGGACACCCGATGAGCCTGACGCACCACCAGTGGCTGCCCACGTCCAACACCGACTGGTCCAGCGGCACCCACATCGGACAGCAGGAGCACAAAGCCAGCGTGCAGGCGAGCCGGGACGACCTGAGCTCCGGTTTCCACCACAGATCTCACCTGGTGCACCAGCAGACGCAGGGTGGCCACCATGGCTCGTGGGCGCCTACCACGACCCACCACTTATCCCCGCTGTCCCCAGCATCCAACGGCCACCAGTCTCTCGTCTACTCCCAGCCTGGATACACAAACCTCAACGCCATGCTGAGCCCCCAGCCCGGATCCCTGCACCACGGCATGCGGGACCCGCTCCACGACGACTCGGGCAGCCACGACAACCAGATGGAGTCGCCCCAGCAGGCGTTCAGCCACCACCAGGACCACTCGGACGAGGACGCGCCCAGCTCCGACGACCTGGAGCAGTTCGCCAAGCAGTTCAAGCAGCGGCGGATCAAACTGGGCTTTACGCAGGCAGACGTGGGCTTGGCCTTGGGCACCCTGTATGGAAACGTCTTTTCTCAGACCACAATCTGCAGGTTTGAGGCGCTGCAGCTCAGCTTCAAGAACATGTGCAAACTTAAGCCGCTCCTAAACAAGTGGCTGGAGGAGACAGACTCCAACACGGGCAGTCCCACCAATTTGGACAAGATCGCAGCGCAGGGCAGGAAACGAAAGAAGAGGACCTCCATCGAAGTGGGGGTGAAAGGGGCGCTGGAGAATCATTTCTTAAAATGCCCAAAGCCGTCTGCTCATGAAATCAGCACTTTAGCCGGCACTCTGCAGCTGGAAAAAGAGGTTGTCCGTGTTTGGTTTTGCAACAGAAGACAAAAAGAGAAAAGAATGACACCAGTGGGGGTCCCTCACCCGAATATGGAGGACGTATATTCCCAGGCAGAGACCCCTCCTCTACACCGCACACTACAGAGTCCTGTGCAGTGACTGTTTTCATGAACAATCCCAGCATTTCTGCAGGGGGGGAGAGAAAAGGGAAAAGGGACTGTGGAGTTTACAGTATTTAAGTTTGGCTTTTGTTATTTTGAATCCTGAGAGAACAGAGACATGGGGGGAAAGTTGGGATGAGTTTGTGCCCGTAGTATCCGGAGATGTCCAGCAAATAGAGGAGAAATGTTAAGAAAAAAACACGAAAAAAGAACAAAAATAGTTACTGATTCCGTGCGCATTTAAAGTGAAACAAAGATTTTATTTACCAAAATTATATGGAGAGTCAATCTGAAATCCCATGGCTGTTTCTAATGGGGACTAATGAAATGTGGCATCTCCTGGTGTTCACCTGAAAATGATCAAACACTGGAGATTTTTCCTTTTTTTTGATTTTGCTTTGTCAGGCTTCAACTGATTAACCAGATTTTCTGAATATTCGTGTTGTTTGTTCTATTGAGTGTGATGTTTTGGTTTGGAACTGTCTTTATGATTTTTCTAACTCATCAGAGCCTCCAGTTTTTTTCTGTTCTCAGTGGGAGTCGATGGTGAGAAAGTGTTGGAAATTATGGCACCCAAAACACCCCTAATTAGACCTATTTAAGAGAATATCCAATGCAGCTGGGCGCATGCGTCCTGCTTGCATGCCTTAAAAATATTTAAAGCTTTGCAGCTGACCACGTCGAATTTTGAAAAAAAAAAAAAGAAAAAAAAAAAAAAAAAAAAAAGCACCAGACGCTAAAAAGGGCAATTCTAAGAAAAAGGGGGAAAAAAAACGCATCTTTTATTTTGGAGGGGTTAAAATTGTTTTCTTTGCATGGAGCACTTATTTTATTTGTTTTATTATGTTATTGAAATTTTATATTTGTTCTAAAATTGTGAGTGGAGCTAATCTCCACGAGCTTAACCACAATAATCCCATGTTTACAGGTTCCTGGTTGTCAGCTCACACTGCTTACTGCCTGTTCAATCCAAACATTTACGCAGAGATTGGTCCAAAATGTAAAGTAATAATAACTCAGGTAACTTCAGTGCCCCCCGCGTTGGAATATCACGCCTGTACATGTTTTTTTTTTTTTTTTGTTTTTGTTTTTCTGTGTTTTAATTTGAAATCTGGTTTCAGACTCCGCTTTTCCTTTGTCCCACACATCCATTGTATTATACTGAAACGCTGGATTAGGAGAAAAGAAAATAATAATTCCGTAAAGGTTAAAAAGTGATGAAGGGACTTAACTTTAGATCTATTTATTTTTTCTGACCTTAAAGGAAATTTAAAAAAAGAAAAAGAAAAAAAAAAAAAAAGCAGTCATGCGTTATGTGTCATTCCTCGATGCTGGAGCAGTCCAGAAGCCCACAGCAGTGCTATTCAATACAGATGAGGGATTTTTTTTTTTTCAAGAAAAATAATAATAATAAAAAAAGATTTTAGAGAAAATGTTGCCAGGATTATTTCCGAGATGTAAATATGTCCAATATGTAAACTTGTATTTGTTCTGAGATATTGTTTTGTTTTGTTTCTTTCCGGGCAGTTTTGTACACTTACTAATTCCAAGAAGATATTTTAATATGATTTCATTTATGAATCTGACCATTTATATATATATATTTATTTCTTAAATGTGTTTGGAGCTTTTTGTTCAGCTCTGTTAATGCTTATGTTGCAGTGATTTCAGTCTGTTTCTCTTTTCGTTTACTACATTGGTTGTATGTTGATTGCTAAATGTAGACTGCAAAGTCACATTTATATTTATGTTATAGTAATATTTTATTACTTACATAAAACATATATACAAGAAATGGTCTTTTGTCTTCATTAAGGTCCAGACTCACTCGTCCTTTTGTTTGCAGTCTGTTGGAGCATCAGCAGGCGAGCAAGATCAACATGATGCGAAAGTTTGATGCTGTTCAGCACACCATGTGTTCACTTTAATAGCACTGATTGGTTATGTAACAGCACGAGCTGCTGTGTACGTGGAATAGACGACAGTATTTTACCTCAGGCATCCCCTGCTAACTTCATACACTCTCTGACGTTGTTCACATCTTTGTGTAAAAACCGCAGTATTAAATTGTGCAATATTAATACGGAAGTGCTGTCTTTTTATTGACTGGTGCAAATATCAATTATTCTATCAGCATTATAAGAAGAAACATCCAGGATATAGAGACAGGCCTTCAGTCTTTGCTTTAGTAAAATCTCCCTCTATAAACCATCACTTGTCATGTTTGAGGCTTTTAAAGACGGATTGTGACAAATCTTTGATTTGATGCTGAAGGGCCTGCAGGCTCAAATCAGCCTCTTTTCCAAAGATGGAGAGAAAAAAAAAACACACATAGGATGAACAAAAACCGCAGGCCTTAAAGTTGAATAAGAGGCCTACATTGGGCAGCAGAATTCAACGTAATTTAGCACATAATCAACGTTATTTTTCTCCTATTATAGTTAAATGCAGTGTTAAAATTAGGCCCTGTGTTTTTGGTTGAATCCGGACCACAGCGGCAGTGCGCACTGACTCTACATCAACGATAGAACCACATCAGACACCAGGATACACCAAGCTTTCATGGGGAAAAATCCTTTCAAAGCAAAAATAAATCTATCATATGAATATAAAATCAATGTTTGAATTCTAAGGGAAACGTTTAAAGTTGAAAAATATTACGCAGAAGGACATTTCAGCATCCACGAGCGTTAAAAGTCCACAATCAAGACTGTCGAGGGCCTCAAACTTGTCGTCATAAATTTGCTCCTTGGTAGCCTTTAACTCACAGTTAGGTTAGATATTTTATATTATTGCGCGTTTCTATTTTATCACACTCCTGTCTGACTGAAGGTGCGCCGTAATCAAACAAGAACGCGCAACCAGAAAGTTTTGCGCATCTTCAGTTTGGCGGCAAACTTCATTCTCATTTTGAAGACACGTTGTTATTAACTTCTCTGTCACTCCAACATCTCTGACAGCGAACATCCGCAATATTTCACTCATTTTGCGTAATTCGAACATCATTAAATGTCATTTTGTGAGAGTCACTTTAAGAAGCTTTTGCGTTTCTAATCAAATAATAACAACAGCCAGCATCAGCCTGACCAACTCGGTTTTTTTTTACATAATGTGATGCAAGAGAAGAAAGCAGAGTCCTCGCAGCGGCTGAGGTGGTCAAACTGAGGCAGGAGAGGCCAACATGAAGGAGCGAAGACAGCCAGAGAACAGCGGGGCACAGGCGCCCCCTGCTGGTCAAACACGAATACTGCGAAATCAAAGCTCTACCACAAAGTTTGACAGGCAGGTTTAAGAGCTAGCCTATAACATTTTAATAAAAACAAAGGAGGCATTGCTTTCTAACACAGTCTCAGGTTTATGTGTCAGAATGCAGGAAGACGGCTGGAGTCTTGATGTTTCTACTGAAGTTTAAGGTGAGATAAGAGGACTTTAGATTAAATAGGTTAATTTGACTTTATTGGTCCCAGAGGGACAATCCCAGCACTGCAGCCACATAGAAACACAAGCAAGAGGTAAGATACTAATAAAAATCAAAGCAAGAATAGGTAAGCAATGTAGAACTAAATATTAAGATTCATTTCAAACTGGTCTATGAATGAGAAAAGAGACTATAGAGGATCATTTAGACACATGTTGTAAAGGTCAAGTTAAAGTGATGAATAATGATGTGACAATAATAATAGTAATTATGATCATAATGATAAAACAGGTTCTGACAAATGTAATGGTTGTGATGATTATAATTATAATAAAGAACAAAAGAAAAATTGTTATTTCTACTATAGACGACCCAACACTGACTGTTATCTGATGCCAATGCATGTAATACATTTTTACAACCTGGTCTTTTCGGTGACTCGATGAATAATAATAACAATAAACAATATTGAATGTTGACTGTTCATTAATGTTTTGTTGATTTTAAACAGAAAAATGTCATGACACTGTCGCATTATCAGATTGTTGTGGAACGCAGAGAGAAAAGCAGCAGCTAATGGGAATCCTTCCAAACTAAACCAGATTAAACTAGACTAGACTAAACCAGACTAAAATAGACTAAACTAGACTAGACTAGACTAAACTAAACTAGACTAGAGTAAACCAAACTAAACCAAACTAAAATAAACTAAAACAACCCTGGTATGATTCATAGCAAATGTATGTAAACAGCTGTTTTTAACAGGATAACATGATATGGATTAAAACTATGTGATATAGGACTTGGATATAATAAAAAGCACAATATATGTAAAAGTAAATTAAAAGAAGATCATTCAATATTATATAATATAGAACCGAGTGGTTATACAGTTGGAGTTAAATATTACAATTTTAGAGTGAAAGTGCAGTTATACGAGATAATGAGGGCTGTCAAATGGTACATTTTTAAATGCAATTAATCTCAGATTTTTTTGTAGATAATTATTACAAATCTCCCTTTTTTGTCTTGTTAAACTGTTTTTGTTTTTCATTTTGTAATTATGAGTTTTAAACTAAGCATACTTGGATTAAGATCTACTTTTATTTTGAAAGAAATTCAGAAACTTTGGGTAGATAAGAGATATGACATGAACGTAACCAAGGAAAAAAGAGCGTGTTATGGATTAAAAACGGGACAGTATAAAGGTAAATTTTGACCTATCCACTGAGCTGTCTGTGAGTTTTCTTAAAGTGGAAGGAGAAGTTTCAGTGAAGTGACTAATTTTACAACACTATGGCTGCAGGGAGACACTTAACCAGGGTGTACTGAGAGGTACAATAACGCATGCAATTAAAAAATTAATGCACCAAATATGGAAAAGAATTAATTGCAATTAATGCATTTGTGTTGACTGCCTCAAATTTAGATATTAATATAATTTCATAATCTAAGACTTGGTTATGCTTCTGAAGCTAAAAAAATTTGGTGCAGGTGTGGACAGTATTAATGCGTATAATAATGCATTCACAAACTTTTTGAAATTGTTAAAATATATCAATATCTGATCATGTTTCCATTTCCCATGCTGTGCTTAGAAATCTTTAGTATAAATTTATGTGTTAATTCATTTATGTACAGGAAAGGTAACATGAAATAATACTGCATTCCTTCTACTTCTTGTAAACTGTGTGTTTACATGTGGATTGTTGTTTCTATCATTCATATCTGTTTCAGTGGTCGTATCACATTGTAATTACTTGATTCAAAATCTGAAATTGTGACAGCACTCACTAAGCCCACATGATCGGCTCAGTCCTTACCCCACCACTCGGTGCTACCCATTCATTTTGCGTGTTAACATCTAGGGGGTAGGACGTCTGATACTTGTTGGAATGGAGGGGTAGGGTGAAGGGGAACATGGCCCTTTAAACTGATATTTTCTAAAGGCACACACAAAACCAAGTAAAATCTCCCAGAATGCCCTGTGAAGCTTTGGCACGATGGTAACTCAAGCACTAAAAGAAGAGTGCAACTGTAAGTAGTTTCTTTCTCAGTATAATTTGAAAAATTAAGACGACCAATTTGTATTGAATGTTGTTGCAATGCATTATGGTTATTTTATATTGAACAAGCATTGTATAAAACTGAAGAAGATAGCATATTGGAATGTGTTAGCAACAGAAAGGGCATCAACAACCACAGATGAAACTTGAAGTGTTGTCCCATTTTGTTTTGGGAAGAGTTCACCACTACCCTTTGTAACTGTTCCTATGGGGCAGGGGGTAAAAACAGGAAATGGGACTGAGCCTAACTGACACAAGGTAGTCCTCTTGTCTTTGGTATCAATGGGTGAAAATGACACTGTGATTTACTGGGAACTTCAGAGGTTTTATTCATGTGTTGTTGTCCATGTATTCTCATGCTATGTGGGTCTGAACTAAAGAGGTTCTTGCAGGTTCTCAAAGTGTTTGTGTTCTCAATACCCTTGACCCTAACACTCCTTGATCACGCAGACATTAGGTCCAGTTTATAAAGTTTTAAATGTGACTCAGCCTGGAACCAAACACCAAATCTCTTGCTATGATGGCATCCTCTCAAAACCAGTGAGGGTTTCTGAGTGACCAGAGGAAAACGATAGAAATGTAGAGTGAAACACACAGAGGCCAACAGAGACAACATAGATGGAGACACAGAAGGAGTCCACAGTTGACCAGACAAGAAAAGCATGTGGTGACTGCAACCAACTGTTAGTTTTTGATGATATGCAGTTTTTATTCTGTGTCGTATGGAGGGACACAACCTCCATTATGCCGATAAATCAATAAATCATGAGCAGAGCTCATCACGAAACAGCAAAACCAGGCTATTTGACCTAGGAATCAACTCAGACCAACCCTTCCTCCTGTCCTCTTCTTCTCCTCTCAGCAGTCCCTCTCCCTCTCACTCCAGCTCTGAGTGGGCCCTCGGCAGCACTCGCAGAGGAGCTCCATCCTCGTGAAACACCAGTTCCTCCTTCATCAGGGAAGTATCGTCACACACAGGAGATGTGGATTAGTGATGATTAGCAGGGATTATGGCTGGTTAATGGTGGGAAAATACATTAGGAACCATCGGCTCTTGGAAAGGGGAGGGGGAAGGTGGGGGGATTTCACTCACGCTAGCGGATTTGCATTGATCCACAGCAAATGAATGAGGATTAGCAGCATCAAGCTATCTGCCAACAGATAAATAACATTAAGCGTATTATACGCCAACGCCTGTTATTAATGACATTACAAACACAACTACAATGCTGGCAATTATGGAAATAATGGGAGCGGCTGAATAATTCACTTGATTCAGATTCTCGGGATTCCAGATCATCTGCATGTACAGACATATGGGGAGATGCTAGAAAGCCTATAATAGGCCAAAGCAGGCTCAGTTTCTCCTCGCTTCTTTTTCATGTTATGATTGGTGATGGCTAAGCTGTAATGGATCAATATTTAGATATGATTAAAAAGCATAAAGAAACAATCTACAATACACCGTGTGCAGAATTACTAGGCAAGTGAGTATTTTGATGTTGTCACCATTTTTATGCATATTTTCCAACTCCAGGCTCTATAAAATGGAATGCTTATTGGTGTGAAGCACTATCAGGTGATGTTTATTGGTGTAATGAGGGAGGGAGTGGCCTAAAGTGATTACCACCCTATATCAAGGTGTGCAGAATTATTAGGCAACCTTATGAAAAACTCAGTTTTTCTCATCTCATTTGTTAATTTGTATTCATTACAGCAAGAATAACAGATAAACGCCTGATAATTAACAAATAAACACTTCAGACACTGAAAAAATATTCAGAGATAAATATAGCCACCCCCCTTTTCAGTAACCTTCATGAGCCTTCCATCCATGGATCTGTTAGTTTATTGATCTGCTGACGATCAACTTTATGTGCAGCAGCAATCACAGCCTTCCAAATGCTGTTCAAAGTGTTGTATTTTCTTCCTCCACAGTAAACTTCATGTTTCATAATGGCCCACAAGTTCTTCATCAGGTTTAGGTCAGGTGAGGAAGGGGGCCATATCATTAATCTGCCATCTTTAAGGCCTTTGCTGGCCAGCCACACAGTGGAGTGCTTTGATGCATGTGATGGAGCATTGTTCTGCATGAAAATCATGGCCTTCTTGAGTGATGCAGACTTTTTCTTGTACTACTGCTTGAAGAAAGTATCTTCCAAGAACTGGCTATAGTTTTGGGAGTTGATTTTAAGTCCATCCTCAACTTGAAAATGTCCAACTAATTCATCTGTAATAATAGCTGCCCACGCCAGTACCCCACCTCCACCTCGCTGTTGTCTGACTTGAAGTGGCGCTCTGCACCCATTAGTGATCCAACCATGGGCCCTTCCAGCTGGTCCGTCAAGAGTCACTCTCACTTTATCTGTCCATAAAACCACTGAAAAGTCCATCTTCAGGTATTTCTTGGCCCAGTCTTTGAGTTCCAACTTGTGGGTTTTGTTCAGTGCTGGTCTTATTTCAGCCCTCCTTACCTTGGCCAAGTCTCTGAGCACTGAACAACTTTCAGCTCTGGAATATGACAGCACTGGATCATTCTGATAGCCTCATATATGTTTTTTCTGAGGTCTTATACAGTTAGTTTCCATCTTTTTTTTTCTCCACATGCAATCCTGATGGATATTTGCAACAAAACTTTTGATTGTTCGGGGATCACGCTTCAATAGCTTTCCTATTTTAAGTGTGCTGCATCCCTCTAGAAGGGATTTTACAATTTTTTACATGTCAGAGTCTGTTAAATCTCTTTTTTGGCCCATTTTGTCTGAGGTACAGAGGTTGCCTAATAATTCTGCACACCTTGATATAGGGTGGTGATCACTTTAGGCCACTCCCTCCCTCATTACACCAATAAACATCACCTGATAGTGCTTCATTCCCATAAGCATTCCAGTTTATAGAGCTTGGAGTTGGAAAATATGCATAAAAATGGTGACAGTATCAAAATACTCACTTGCCTAATCTGCACACAGTGTATACAGCCTCTGCTGGGAAATATGGATTTAAAATCATAGCTCAATATTTTAGAGCTCAATGGCGATATGCGGTATATATATCACAATACATCTATTGTGTTAGAATATCCCAAAACGGTAAGTCAAATCCACATAAACAAGGTTCAGGTATGTAAGCTAATACATAAGAAAATATAGGTTAGGGAAAGGAGAAGGTTTAGGCATTAGGGCCAGAAATGTGCAAGTACTGTCATACAAATATATGGCTCACAGATCCCACTGGACAATATTGGTTGTGACTTGGCAACTGGTATCTAGGGTCAACCTTTTTACCATTTTTGCCATATGGGACTGGAGTGCCAAGACCACACTATCCAAGATCAAGACATGCCTAAGACCAGAATGCACTGAGACCAAGAACAAGATCAAGACTTTTGGGGGTTGAGCCCAAGGATGAGACAAGCTGAGTCAAAGTCAAGGCCAAAACCACAAAAATCAATTTCAAAAATCATCAGTGTTGAGCAGCAAAAGAGCACTCTCTCTTTAATTTCAGTGCTGTAGTCAAGACCACACTATCTGAGACCAAGACCAGAGTGCACTGAGACTGAGAGCAAAACTTTTGGGGATTAACACTGAGTTGAGTCCAAGACAAGCTAAGACAGAGTCAAGACCAAGACCATAAAATTCGATTTAATAAAAAAAGTCAGCAAAAAACAATGTGTCTGAAACTCTGTTTACATAGCACCACAATGCAAACATTTCAAATCTTAGCACATTCATTCAACTACCTTCTTATCAAAAATAAATCCTCGTATGTATTAAAAATCCACTTACAAGCCCAGAATTGTTTTAAGTATCTTGAAAATTACACATTTATCCAGATTTGTCAGGTGAATGAAGCCTATAATAAGTGTTAAGAGGTATTTCTGACTAGAAATAAGATGGACTGGTTTGTAAAGATCTGAGTTTTCTCAGGTGTCTGACACATACGGTACTTGAATAGATTTCCAAGGAGGCATAACAATGAGAGACCAAACGGCTTTAAGTCAAATTACAACACTAATTAATCAGGAACAGTTCAACTGAAAATGACATCATATGCCCAGCCTGAACAAAATTCAGCAACAAAATACTCAAACATCCAACAGGTGTGGTTGCCAAAGACCTCCACCAAAGGGAAATCAGGAAAATCCCAAGACTGAGACAAGGCAAGTAAAGAGGCTCTTGATCCCAAAGCAAGACTAAGACATTCAAAACATGGTCTCAAAACTGATCCAGCGACCAACACCACTATCAAGCACTACGACACTATAGCACAGTACTAGCTAATGACAATTGCAGCAGTGATTGTCTGCAGAGGCTTCAGGTTCTGAGTTACGGTGCGAATTTTACACAGTCTTTGTACTACACTTTGTGCCGCTTTTGTAAATGGCAGAAGAGATTCATCGTGCTCCAGCCTTTTGTTTCAGAATGTTTTTGGCACTGTCTACAGAAAACCTTGTACTCTCATTTAAAACTTTAAAACAGAAGCATCTCTGAATAACTGAGCCAGAGTTTTTCTTTTTATTAACTAGTTCGTCTTCTCCTGTGTTACTCCTGTCGTTCTCTGCATCCATGTTGTCTCACTTGCTGCATACAGGGATTGTTAACAAGAGAAGAAGATGAGCCAAAATATATAGTTTTATCTAACTACTATAATTAGCAGCATGTTTGTCTGTCTTGATTTGCACACCACGCCGTTGCTCCAATTGTCCTTGACACTTCTGAGAAAACTTCTTGGATGTACTGGTTCGAAACTAGTGCCATAAAATATGTACAGATTTCCAAAAAAATAAACTCCAAAATAGTTGGACAAGGAGGAGTTGGAGTTCGTGGCCAACTTTCTGAGTCGGATTTCTGGGTTTGGAGCACATTTTTGATGATTTCTCCGACTTGCAACTTGGAATTTCCAAGTTCTGAGATTAAATGGATTACATCATCACTCTGCCATAATGCTGAAGAGGACACAGCCTTCGCTCTCAAACATGCGCTAAAAGACGGAAACTGAAACAAGCTCATAAGTCTTCATTATTGTTTCTGCCACTGGGTCACACTGGCAGCTACTATGGATAGCTTCAACCCATCCGGGGACTTGCCCAAACAATGCCAGGTGCCATTTCTGGGTGAAAACGTCTCATCATAATGAATGGATGAAAATGGGAAAGTTTGGGTCATTTGTGATTTAAAGGTTGAGGTTGAGGTTTAAAATATGACAAAAATTACATATTTATGGTTACTGAGAATCCAAATCCAATAGCTATCAGGACTATGCCTTCCAAATAAGACTTTTGAGAGTAATGATTGGCATCTTGAAATTATAAAACCAAAAAAGTTTCAGGTGAATACAAGTGTCTGTTCTCTCTCAGTCAAACGGGACCAATGGCCCATCTTGATTCAACTATACCGATGCAGAAGATAATGTCTTATCATGTTTGAGAATACATCAATATATTTAAAAAGCTCAATACACTCCCCAGCCCTACTGCATAGTTAGGTTATTCGGTGGAGGAGAAAAAGCTAATTCCTTGATGCATCCCACATTTTTAACCTGTCAGGTGAGAGAGCCCATAGCCTTCTTACTCTCTATTACTACCTTATCCTCCAGCCAAGTTTCTCTTCTCCTCTTTTTACCATTTATGTAATAAATACTCCACTCCCACAGTGAGTGGCAGAGAAAGGGGGGATGGAGACTGGAAAAAAGAGAACAGAATAATGCATTTTTTTCATCAAAAATTCCTTCTCTTCCCCTACCTCAAGGTTTCCTCCTCTGAGCCACTTGAAAGATGGGCAACAATGTGGCCACACAGTGAACACCTAGTTACCATATGAAACACTCCAGCAGTGAACTGGAGGAGACGGAGACGGCAGAGGAGAAGTCTTGTGTTATTTATGATACTGGGCCTTGTAGCTATATGGGTTCTGCCTTCATGTCTCCTCCAAGGTATGGCCCCCATATGCGAAAGGGGTTTAAGTGCAGCTTTAGAAACTTACTCTCTCCTCCCCTCTTCATCTCTTTGCTCCTCACTCTGAGGTTCTGAAGGAGAGAAGTAGCCCGTCTCCCTCTTTCATGGCTTTGAGCGACATTTTATATCGCCTCAGGTGTCTGTCAGTGTGACTAACAGTTCTGAGAGTGGAGAACTAATATCTCAGGAACTCGCCTCCAGGCAGCAGCACAGAGATGTTACTGTTGGTGGCATACAACCAGAAGAAAGTCATACTTTAGAGCAGCAGCAATTACTACTGATTCAGTGAGCTGGTTGCTATTAAACAATGGCTGTGACAACCATAGCAGGTGATAAGAACACAGCGGGAAAAGCAAGATAAATGCAATCATCTGTTATGCATAAACTGCCTTCATTTTGGTGGATGTCTGACAAAAGCTTGCAAATAGCCCAAGGAAACATAGACAGGATAATAGAAACTAAACAAAGCAGTTATAATAATGACATGTCTGAAATCACACAGCACAGCTGCTGAGGAGGCCTTTTAAACTACTGCCAAGGCTGCAAAGTTAATTGTGGCGCATGGACATGGCATTCCCATGTTAAAGGTTGTCCCCTCTGTTCACTTTCAAACCTCGCTTTTGTCAGCTGGGATGGCGTCGCAATGCCTTCTGACTTCAATAACAAGGTTCAGTGCGGAGAGGAGGAGAGGGAAAGAAAAGAAAAGGCCTTGCAGGAGAGGCACACACATATCGATAAACAATAGGAAGGTCACCTAGAGCACGCAGAGATGTTCAGGGCCTTACTTCATCAAGGATATTCAAAATGAAAAAAAAAAACATGGCTATTCAGAGTTCAAAAATGTATAGGCACTGGAGATGAAGGATCATCTTTTTGCATACCCTGAGCAGTTCTATTGTTTCTTTAAGAAGACGTTTGGACAATCGAAGAGAGAAAGGCAAAGCATTCACACACACATTTCAGCAGCTCAAAAGTAAAAGTTCCCTGCTCTACACTGTTTGTGTGCCAGCCTTGTAATCCAAACCCCAACAATATTCTTTGCCATCGTCCTTTACCCATGACTGATCCATCATGTTATGCATGCTGGAATGAATATTATATTGTGAACCCCTGCAAATTGGAGCTGGACAATAAACAGATCATCAAAAGATGATCCGGCTGCCCCCGACAGTCGGCTCTGCCCTGCGATGCTGAGTTCAAAGGACGGAGATCGGTAGGCAAATGAGTGCTGTTGCTTGGCACACAGTCGACTGAAACAACAACAAAGATAAGGCTGATGGAAATAAATAAATAAGGATGGAGGAGTGAGGAGAAGGAGAAAAAAAAATAAGCCAAGCAGGGGGGGTTTAGACACAGCACAGAGATGAAATGGAGACCTGCCACTGTGCTCAAGGACACCGCGTGCCACTATGTAATTAGAAATGTACACAGATGATTTGGATGCGGCGATATGATTAGGCAAAGCAGTCCCCAGTCTTAGGCCTAATCAGCTCACTTCTGAGAGATACTCCAAGACTGTGGATGTGTGTATGTGTGCGTCTAAAGGAGGAAGAGGGGGTGTTAGGCACTACCAGGCATCAGAGAGGCTGGCATTCAGACACCCATGTAGATAAAGAGTGATATCCTGAGATGAGGATAAATATAAAGACGGGTGTGGGCTGACATTACATTTAAACAAATTGACATAAGACATAAACACTAAAAAACTACATGAAAAGTGAGATCTGCCAGTGTTCCTGATGTGAATGTATGACTTGTGTCTAATCACCTTTTCTTGTCTAGGAAATGTAGATAAGACACTTTTTTTGGGACAAAGGTAATGAGTGGGTTAATACTGTAAAAGGAACAACTTTTTGTGGTATTGGTGTAAGGACAACCAGATTTGTGTTCTTGAAGGATTAGGGACATTTCTTTTTGTCATGTTTGAATAATAGCCGCTTTTTTTGTGTATAAGTGCCACTGTTTTGGTCAAATGTTACAAATGGATAACCTGACACGCCAGATGGATGTGTGAAACACATCCTCTAATACACAGCGTTTGAGAAAGGGCAAAGCCTTTGAAAAAAAAAAAACTCAGAGGATGATTGGATGAATGTTCTGTCTGTCACATCTTCACGGGCCAATCAGAGCAACAAAACACGTGACATACCTGCTACTGCTACTGAGGAGTAAACTCTGTAGAGAACTGCATAATGCGAATAATGGCAACTGTAGACATGTCAGTACTCAACTTTTGTCGTTTTTGAAAAGAAAACAACTCACCGCTGTTCTTTGTTCTTCCTGTAACGAAAAATATCGTCAAGCTCTGATAAAACTTGCTCTTTAGCAGCATCCACGCTAATGTCTTCCGCCATAAATGTACTGGCCTCTTCTCGCTGCTTGCACACGTTACGACTCTGCCACACCTGAAAGTACTGCCCTTCGTTGCTGATTGGTCCTGTCACTTTCTAACTGGGCCCAAACAGTGCAGATGGGAGCTTTGCAAGATGGATTTGCCATTAAGAAACACAGAAACAGGCGTATCCATCTGCTTTGCAAGGTTAACCAATGATTGCATCTGGGCCCCTTTTTAGTATTTAAATGTTAAAGGCAAAAAATTTTTTAAGTAAAAATGTAAAAGGGCAGCCAATTAAAGGACTGGGGCCAACACTTTCATTCCTGGCTAACAGTTAAGTAATTTTAGAGCTAAAAAGTGTGTCAAGCTGTTATTGGGGTCTGATGTTGGAAATGTTTATGCTGCTACTTTTAAAATGTTTCATCATTTTTTTGCCCATTTTTGCCTCTTTCTGTTGCCACTTTGGATCCATTTTTGCTGCTTTTCAACAATTTTTGAGTATTTTAATCCACTTTTGCTTAGTTTTGCCATTTTTGCCACTTCTTTTTGCAACTTATAACCCATTTCTGCAACTTCATTTGTTCACTTGCTACTTTTCATTCATTTTGTCCAATTTTAGCCAAATTCGAGACTTTCAACCCATTGTTGCCAATAATATGCCACTTTTTGCCTATTTTGCCACTTAATTTTTCCACCTTAACATACCTTTGATCCATTTTTGCCACTTGTTTGCCACTTTTGCAGCAATTTTAATTCACCCCCCTCCAAGTGAAATACTTCACTGGAAGTTAGATTCTCCTACACTACACATCATCTCCTATACTTAGTTGTTTTCAGGTCAGACATCAAACCAACATTTTTAATGAGAGCAGCATTCTGAGGTCAGCTCAGTAGGAATTCAACAAAACCACCTTAAACCCCAACACATATGTGCCCTGGAGCAAGTGGCCGGGTTATGCACAAAAGAGGCTATGGGCTACAAAGAGTGAAGTAATGAGCAGAGGCCAATTAAAAAGAGCTGCACCCTCCTCCTCCTCATCATCTCCCACCTCCCTTTCTCCTCCCTCTGCTCTTTCTGTCCTTCTGTCTCTCCTCCTCCACTGGCTTGTTATTGATCACCTTTAACCCTGTCTCTCAGTGGTGTCAAAACTACCATTTAGGCTCTTCCCCTGGGCTGAGCATGTGTCGATCGCACCCTGCCCCATAAATCATTACAGGTAGGAGGGCCTGAAGCAATGAGAGGAGGTCTGACTCTCACACACGCATTTTGGCAAGGGTCATCGATGGTCCCATGGATTAGCACCCAGACACCCCCGCTAACCCTTATACCTCCAGCCGACCCACCTTTATTCCCCCACGGACTCTGCAGCAGCACCCCTTTGATTTTTAAATAAGACAAAAGGTCATTCCACGTCCTGACCCGTCTTTTGCAGTGATCGCCCTCGCTGTACGTGACGCTTCTTCTTTATTCATGATGGGTCCTAATTTCTGTCAGACTGAATGAGGGATGAGCAAAGTTTTAGGTGAGCTGTAACAGGAAGTTCAGAGGATGATATGGTTGAGAGGGTTTGTCTGTGGGCTACAGGAGGCTATTGTTGTCACTGTCTATCTACACGGCCTCATACAAACCGCCCTACCTCCTCCTGGGCTGGAGGCGCCTCATCGCCTCAGTACACGGCTGCATATCAGCCAGATGCTGCATCCACCCAGACCTCCTCCCTCCTCCTCTGTCTCCTCCTCTCCATCACCCCCATGTTTCTTCTTTTTCTCTCCATCCTCTCAGTCTCTGTTCCTGCTTATCTGCCCCTCTCCGTCTGTCTAACTGCCTGTCTACCCACCTGCTGTGGTCAGATCAGGCTAGCTAACCCCACACCTACTCAGTCATAGTCAGGGAGCCTGGAAAAGAGGGAATGATGGTTAAAGGTGATAGGTCCTTTGTTGGGGTAAAGACTCATGATACAGGTGGGCAGCTAAAGGTAAGGCAGGAAACTCCCTCACCTCAAATACAGACCATAATTTTGTCACTTCTTTGTATTTCTTGCATTTAGCTATAGATTGCAGCCAAATGCAATTACTCAAATACAGTTCAAGCACTCCTTTAATATTCTGGCACTGAGGATTTTCTTTAAATTCTTCATTTAATTTAAAGCTCCTATGTAAGATTTTAACCTGGTCATAAACACACTGATGCCTCTTTATGACTCACAAAAAAAAAGACATACTTGATTATTTCTGAATTCTGCTATAATTCACGCTGGCATATAACATGCAATCTGTTTTTTGGGGGACAGTTTCCAATGCATCAGTTAAATCCACACCCTGCAGTTTCTGTCCAGCTCTTTTAGTACCGTCCGTTTCCTCTGTGTGGAGTAATCCTGTTAACTTCCAGTGCAGCAGTTGAGCTCCCAGCCTGATATTGTGGTTATGCTGATAGTTGTGAAGTACGGACCCACAATCCATGAGCTGTGTTGCCCACCTCCACTGGTCACTTGTGGCCTCTAACTGAAGAGACATTTTTAAATTCTTAACAGGATACTCTTTAATTCTTTAAAGTCATGATTATGACCTAATGAGAGAAAAAGCCATTCTAAAATGATGCTGCTAGTCTGATCTGCATCACTATGTATTAGTGGATGCAGTGGTGGGTAGAGTACACAGTTACAGTACTCAAGTAAAAGTACTGTTACTTAATAATAATTACTCAAGTAGAAGTAAAAGTACTCATAAAAATAAGTACTTGAGAAAGAGAAAATAAATACCTCATTAAAAGACTACTGAAGTAGTGAGTAACTTCATTTTGTGCAATTTACTAAAACATACTGCATTACAACATATTATTCAGGGGTAGTAATGTAAACTGCTCGTGGTCATAAATAAAGTAGCATAACTTGCCAAAAGTAAAAGTAATGAAAAACTCAATACATAAAGCAGCAGTCAAATTATGTTTGTTAATCACAATTATGGGATGAAAAATTTAATATAATGAGAAAAAACAAACTCTTTCTCTCATTATAGTTATCTTATTTCTACATGATGACTTTAGCTATGTTAGCTACAGTTAATGATGCTAAAACTTAAGCTTACAAAGCGACATTGGCTTACGTAGTAGTTGCGTTAATATTAACTACTTAGCTAAGCAAAGTGCAGGTCTGTGACAAAATGATTAAAATCACACTACTGGAACAGCCTTTGTTTAGAGTTTTCAAAGCCAAGATTTATGATTAGAGATTAATCTAAGATAGCTGTATGATTTCAAAATGTACAGGACAAAATCAGCAAAGCAGAGAACCCCAAAATCAGCACGAAGTTAAAGTTTCTCCCAAGAAATGTAAATATTTCAGTCAACTGAACTGAAGACATTCAGAGACAGTTTTTGGAAACGCTGTGAGATGCTTAATTTATGTAATATTACAGAAGGAGCAAGACTTACAAAGTCTTACAAAGACTCACAAATATTCATTTTGTAAGTAGTTTGTATAAAAACTAAATATTCACCTATCTTAAACTATGACTGAGTAAGCTGCATAATGTTAATTTTGCAGGTAAAGGGGATCTCTCTACAATCAGATCATATCTTGCAGATAAAAGGTGACCCACTGATGTTGAGGGGGATGGTGGTGAAGCAGCACAGAGGGTATGGATTTGGTACCCATTGTTGGTAGGGGAGTTCCCATGTGCCTCTCAACCCACTCTTCCCCACCCACCTCTTCCCTGCGGGACAGCTCCACCAGGGGGTGCAGGCGTGGGACAGGACACTCTGCCATCAAGGGGATTAATTGGTGTGGCACCTCTTTGGTGCACATGGCCAAAGCAATTAAATAGTGGCCCTAGGCCCCCAGTTTGCCATTACTAAACCAGTGACAAAGCGGTAAATTGGGCCTTTCTTTATGTACTTGTGCCACATATGCCAGCGAGATTAAACAAATTCTGCATGTGTCTGCAGGAGCTTTTTTTATGACAATGACTAAAGGTATGGCAGCAGAAAGGGAGCAGAATGATGTAGATTGACGATTTTAAACAGAAATTCCTATTAAAGTTAGTCAATGTGAATATTTTTGTGTTTATGTGTCTGTGTCTTTCTGCAGGGACATTTGAATACACTCTGTGCAGAATGTAAGCAGCAGGGTCTGGTGGCTTTCTTATCTCTCCCACTGTCTCACCCACTCCCTGCAGCCGTCAATTAGTGAGCCTGGGTGTGTGAAGGCCTTGTGCTCTTTCACATGTGCCTTTGTTGCTTCCTTCTCTTTCTCTCTCCCCCCTCTCTCTTTCTCTGTCTCCCCCGTGTTTGAAGATTGAGAAAAGACACAAGGCAGGTTACTGTAGTTCATCTCTGGGGTGTTGGTTGCTGTCTGCCCCTCTGTAAGCCTGCCTGGGCCTGAAGCAGCAGACCACAGTGTCCACAGAGTCTTCAAACACAGGAGAGACAACACAAGACTGGCCATGGAAAGCCAACCTCCGTCAGAATAGAAAGGCAATGTCAGAAACACCATCACCTCCACCAGTGCAGAAACACGAATGACCCCTGAGATGTGTTGTACTATATGCATATTGTGTGAGGTTTGTAGCAGGTGTGGGTGAAGGAGGAGGAGGAGGAAGAGGAGAAATGCTGAAAGTTTGCAAAGAGAAAACCCAGCGAGGCAAAATGATGTTAAGGATGGAGACGAGGAATGGATGAAAACAGATAAAAGAAAAGACAAGAAGGGAAAAAGAATGAGAAAGGATAGGAAAGATGAAAGGAAAGAGAAAGTGAAGGAGAAAAAGGGGGGGAAGGAGAATGGATCTGTGCTCTCAAACACACAAACTCCTAAAAATTTGATTGGGAAAATTTCACTATATTTTTGGAATGAGCTGCATTTTTCCACACTTACTCTTTCTGACTTGCCAGTAAAATTCACACATGAATTTCAGCTAACCACATATTTAAATTACATTTAACCAACTAGTCTAAAGTAGAGAAAATTCTCAGCAAAGAGTCAAATTCATCACAGGGCCATTGTTCCGGTGGGTACATAATGTGAGGCTGCTGTGCTGATTAGAGTGTGGCTAAAGTTAGCAGCTAGCCCAACCAGCCTTCAATCTTCTTTGCAGATTAACACTCTGAGCCCTGACCTATTTTTTTTTTAACCATTTTGTCTCACCTGGACTTATCATAGACTGTAAAAAGAATTGGACAAAGCATGTGTGATGTCAGCCATTTGGCAGACTCAAATAGCCTTTACAGCTTATCCGTGGCAGCTTCTATATTGAAATTGCTGTCTCAGCCGAACTTTGGATCAACCTAAAGTCAGACAAGAGCCCGCCCACTAAGCTGGACTTCCTGTCAGCTAAGCTATCACTAAAGCTAGTCTTCTGGTAGTAGCGTCTGCCTGTCAAGCTATCTGTTAATCCAATGAGACGCAACAATCAGTGTGCAGTGAGGTTTTTCCTAAATATAATCAAAACAATTTTGGTACAAAAGAAAAATCACCCCCCGCACAGTGTGTGCTCATGAAGACATTAGCTACATGAGACTTCTTTTGTTTTTTGAACCAGGCTGTAAACCAGTTTATTTCTAATGTAAAAAACAGCTTTTTAACTTGTGTTATGTACATGACTTCTGGTGTTCCTGCAGCCAGCCTTAAGCAGACACTTGCCATATTGAAATTGCACTGCATATTTTTTATTTTTTTGTAAATATTTACATATTTACAAAAAAACTCTTTTGTCGGCTATTATTGAGCCATTCCTCAAAGAAGTTCCTGTCCACAGTCACACAGAGGGACACATCACAGGCTCTCTGTCGATCTATCTCTCCATTATGTGCTATTCAGGCCTCCACCAGGATCTAAGAGCAGTGACGTGCGTATGACACAATTACGGAACAGCCTGCCATTGGTTGTTACAGCCTGTCAAAATGCATTGTGGAAAAACACTATGGGGGCTAATGTTAAGCTATCTACAGAAATTATTGAAAAATTGATTATAAAATGGATAAAAAAGACGTTCTGTATTGGGATTACTGGCGTGGCTTTAATCCTTAAATGCCCCGGAGAGACCCAAGAAAAGCTTTTATAAGGGCTATAAAGGCACATGTAGAGTTAAATTAATCACTTTTTCTGAGTTAATATAAGTCTCACAGGTTCCGAGTTTAATTAATACTTTGAAAAGTGTTGATAATTTAACTCTCTTACAGTGTAAATTTTAAACACTCACAGTGCAATACTCTGGCAGGATGTGACCAACCCAATGGGTAACTTCACTCATGGTGCAGAAGTGTCGAACATCAAAAACAACACTAATCTGATAGCAAAAAATAGCTAAGGAATCCAGAAAGTGATCACCGAACAACAGGCAACATCCAAACACATCTAAACAAACCCCCCCAGATTTGAAATAACAGTCGCCAGAGCTTAGGCCAGTTATATCTCTACAGAGATTAACACTGAATGGATCAGCACTGTCAAGGAACTCTAATACTGCAGACCATTTCATTAAAAATGGAGTTAAAATTTCACTCTGAGAGTTAAAATTGTCTGAAATGTTTAACTCAGAGATTTCAACACTGCAGTTTTTGCTGTGTGTGACCACATGCTTCAAGATGAATGTATTTTACTTTTCTTTTCCTGATGTATTTCAAGGACATATTATACATTTCTGTGTTGCTTTTTATTCTCCACATTCTGTTTTGTGCATTTTTTCTTTAATGGACATTACACTTCATACCATACACACTAGTAGTTTTAATCATCACGAAATGGAACAAACAAGAACTGTCACTTACAGCCATTTAAAACAAAAATTAACAGGCAAACCTAAAAATATACATCTTTTTTTTGTTTCCCTGTACTAAACCATGACCCTCAAAACCAAGACACAAACCAAAGTATAACCGCTATGAACCATTACAACCCTAGTCATTAAATAACTGGACTCTTCTTTGCCCACTATCTTGCATAGCTTGTAAATATTACAACTGCAAAATCCTTTTACATCATGTCCTGCCTCCTGAGACTCCCCATCCTGTCCAAAAACTTTCAAAGTTTCAGATGCAGGTTGTCCTGAAATATTCAAGATATTTCTAGGAGTGTGCAGAAGCAGCTTGAGTTGAAGCTGAGAAAGGAAAAAAGGAAAGGAAAATTAAGGAGATATGAAGCACAAAAGACCAGGAAAGACGGAAATGGAGGCAGAGGATTTTTACCACTACGTACATGACTTTTTTTCTGATCTGACTGAGCAGCTGAAACTCTCAAAAAACATTTAACATGAAGAATGATTTCCACAGCAGAAAGACCAAAAATAGAGCCAAGGAAACACCTCTCTATACAAAATTGACATGGCTTTTATGTGTTACTTGTCAATGTCAAAACTGAGAGCAATTCCAGGTGCTACATTGAATAACTGACAGACAGAATTCAAATGGCTTAGAAACTGTTCCATTAAATACAATTTAGCCTCCAAAAAAATGATCTTTTTCGAGTGCAGACAACCTTTGTCTAACGAAGGCCAAACCCCCAACCACCTCCAAGCAGCCCAGCCCCTACAGCCCTCCACCCCAGCCCCGATCTCCAGACACTGGGGCTGGATGGAGGCGTGAAGAAGGGGGCCAGACTGCTAACCATCCATCACGTCCGTTTGACCCGCCCCGCAGCGCTGAAAAGACCACGGTTATCACTCACCCCTGACACAGCCATCGATGTTTGCCCTTAAACGCCAACGCACACACACACTAACACACTCAACAGCATCTTTGCAGTCTCTCCAAAATGTCCTGTCACCTCTTGTCCTTCCCTCCATTGAACTCTCATCACCATCCATCAACCCTCATCATTCACAAAAATGCCAACACGCTCAACAGATGGCTCCAAACCAATAAGGCCATGACAAATGCCAGGTAACTCCCAACAGGGACCAATCAAGTTAGCCGGCACTCACAGCCACATAACAGTCATCTCCAGTTCTGGAAAAACAGCTATACAAAGCTAGTGTCAGCTCTGATCTGGACTGGTGGGGGCCTTTTGTGCTGATCTGAGTGTTGCGGTAACAATAGCTCGTATTGTCCCACTGCCTCTCAGCTTTATTACATATGTATGTGTTGATTGCTGCAAAACAACAATGCTGGTGCATGGCATTAAGCAGTAACAATAACAGTGATGCTTGGAGCTCCTACTCAGCGTTGGATGTTTATCCAACAAACCTCTGTGTTGACGCCTGTTTGGTGTAAAAAACCAGAAGCGTAGCCAGCCTGGGAATGGCATGAATGGGAACTTAAAAGAAGACTTTTCTTTACTGCAGCATAATTCAGCTATTCTTAACTTTACACACCATAATAAAGAGACTCTACATGATTGACCACATTTACTGTTGCACATATCATGAACTGAAAGGTTGAATTTGTAGTTTTGGTTGCATGTTCAGTGTTTTGTCGAGACTGGACACTGAAGCATAGTGTAGATGTGTGAAATTGATACAGAATCCACGGCACAATGAACGCACATGAGCGAGAGCTCCATAGGCTCAAAGGTCACCTGGCCCACCCACGTCACTGTGGTGCAGCGAGCCCGTATGGAATGCCAGGGTCGTTCTGGTTGAAAAACCTTACGTTCGTCGCCCGCTCAACCCTCCAACCATCGTGACACACCCGAGCAGTCCAAGCAATGCGCCACCCCCGCTGGCACCCCTGTGGTATCAGGGACCTCCCCACCCTTGGGTCCCATTCACACAAACCCACACATGGGCGTACATAGACAACAGCCATCTCTGATGCCCTTCTGATTCTCCACCGCTGGCATTTAGCTCGAGAACTTTAGTGTGTGTGCATAAAAGTGTATTTGTGTGTGATTGTTTCAGTGAGGATGGGGGGGGGTCGGGGCTGAGGTGACAAGAGTTGTGGTGCAGATGTCCCTGCAGTCAGCGGAGCCTCATGAATGGTAACTGTTGTGATGGTGACGGGGAAACGCGTTGGAGGCCTGGCCTACGCACTTCAGTCATCTGAATGGCTGGAATTCAACACGGTCGAAAAGACAAGCTCATGCGTGCAGGCTGCAAACAATGAGCACTCTTTATATTACTTTCTCTCTCTGTCACTCTCACTTCTCCGTCTTTGGCTTGAATCATTCTCCCTCTGTAAATGTAGCCGTAATTTTCATAGTGTTGATTGTTTCATGGTGACCCACATTTTTGCCCATAATTTGTTGAGGATTGAAATTACTGTAAATAAATAACTAAAAAACAAATAATTCTCTTTAATGCATCAAATTAGGGGAATAATTCCAAGAAGATGAAGCTTGATTTAATGAAACAAAGGAACAAAGATGGATAGAAAGTCACAGGGTAATTGATTTGAAGTGGAAATGTTATGATTGATCTATTGATTAGCTGTCTGCTGCTGTAGTCTCTTCTTAACAGCAGACATACGGCTTTGCTCAAGGGACCATGAAGTTGGGGCCCCCAGCGGGGCGCACAGGTCTGTCTATTTTCCATGAAACGATCAGGACTCTGAGACAAAAGAGAGACAGGATGAGGCTGCCTCTTTAAGCTCTGTCCTGTTAAACATCTGTTCAGCCAGTCTGAGAAGTTGATGCTCGGTCTAACACATTTTGTTACTCAGAGGATTTTTACTATTAAGCCTAGCTCACACTAAAAGATTTTTAAAATCTAAACCAATTCTAAAAACATGACAGAGGACGACAAATGATGATTAATGATTAAACTGTTTTGTTCTCATATGTTTGATGTGCATCAAGAAGTCAAACACAGCAGACCACAACAGATTCATTCATCAGCAGCCAGTCTTGACTCCTAAAACTCAAATCTTGCGTGTTCAAATGCTACTTTAGAGTAAATCTAGCTAACTGGTACATCAACTGTGGTAGCAATTTTGGTCTAACTCCTCTCCTTGACAACAATAGTGGTATGTTTTATGGACTCATTGTGTAAAGTTGTACTGTTACTACAAGTTGGTCCTTAATTTCTGATATTCATCTAACATCATGATTCATGTTTAGTATCACTGCCAGGCTACATTTGTTGTGCCCCCTTCTTCAGTCAGCATTCTTCCTTAGTTATTGTTACATGAAGTCCATAGGATTTATCCTTGTTTGTCCTGTCTGTCCCCCAAAATAACAGGTCATAAATACTGTACATACATAATATTTGCGATTTCAAATTGGGGTTGGTCTTGATCATTTTTCAAACACAGCAGGGGTGGAAAAATCCCTCTTAACAATATGATCATTTTTAGAACCATCACATTATCAGACCTTTGCTGACTTTGAACATACTTTTTGACTTTACCGGATAGGACAGCTGAAGAGAGATAGGATATAGGGAAAGAAAGTAGAGGAAGACATGTATCTAACAAGGCCAGGATCAGGATACGATCATGTGGCCAGTGTGCTGAGGACTGTAGCCTCCTTAAATAGGGGCCTGGTTCAGCTAAACTGCCTCTAACTGAGCTTAAGGTTTGGTGTCTCATGTTTGCACCTTTCAGATGTGACATATTCAGTTAAAAAAAAGACATGCTGAAAAATTAGCTCTACTTTTTCAGTCTATGATTTTGGTTGTCTCTTCATGCCTGTGGTTCCCAAAGTGGGGTTTGGACCCCTGGGGGGTTGCAGGATGCTTTTCAAAAGAATAGAAAGAAATTTAGAATGAGTTCAAGTAGTATATCGTATCAATTCTAATAAAAAATATACTTGAAAGAGATCAGTTTAAAACAAAATCAAAGTTAAGTGAGATTTGTGCTTGAATGTAAGTAATGTGTACAAAAAAATCTGAATATTTGTATACAGCACTTTGAGCAACATTGTAGACTTACACAACCCCCAGGGATGTGGGGGTCCTCAGCCCCGGTTGGTCCTAACAACATCTGTTATAAATCAAGAAATTGCTATCATTTTGGTTGCCAATATGTTTGCAATTTACAATGTTGTCTCGTTTTGGATGCATGAAATCCCAAATCAATAAATTCTCCTGTCAAAATGTTTGTTTATAGAATCAGTATGATAGCACTGCCTCATGCTTAAATTAAGAAGTACAGTCAAGCTTCAACTTCTAATGTGGGCCATATCTCATATATCTTATTTTTAGACTTTGCTGTGGGTCACTCAAAAATGGCCCCCAGGCCATAGTTGGACACCCCTGCCACTGACCATATATTAATCAATATGGACGATGTGTCCATATCTCCATCTGTTATTCAAATGTAAAGCCAAAATACCCCCATTGCAGGCACAGACAAACTCCACTGGTGATGTAGTTGTCAGCCAATCGCTTGCTCCGACTGGACTCAGCTGGTTGAATTGTTAAATTGACACAGACTTGTCTGCTAACAGGGAAAACTTTTATTCTACAAAATAAACATTTAAGATCCCTTGGGTCAGTAAAGCCCATGTCAGGACAGAATCTTGCACTGGTTTTAATTGGACTGTTTTATATTTCAATTATATATGTACAGCATCAAACAGGAAATGCATGAATGTTTTAAATAATGTACATTAATAATTATTGTGCCATGCATATCAGTGCATACTGAAAGGCCCTTTTTCTGAGTAAGAGAAGACAAAAAGACACTAATATTTATGTAAATTTCATTGACTATTGTTTGTTTTTGTTATGATTTCTCTTGCCTTTCCTTCTTTATTCTTCTGGCCCTGTTGAGACTGTCCTAAAGAGCCCCATTTGTTAACACAGTTTTCAATATTGGTGTTACATCCAGTCTTCTTGGTAACAAATTACTCATGAGGCTAAAAGCAAAACTAATACTTTGACATAAATCCACATATTAATAACTTAATAACACAACGCACCTCTAGTCTGACCAGGTGTTCATGTAACCTGTATTTCAACATTAATGTTTGACCCATGTCCCATTGGGTAACATGGAGCAGGAGGAGTTTATGTAGTCATAATCAGGGGGACTTCTAAATATTCTGGCTTCACTCCTCAGAGACTGTTTCCTTAATACAGTCTATGTTCTATACCAGTAGATAACAACACATCAGAGACCAATAAATGACTGCAAATACTAAGTCTTTGAAAAGAAACCAAACAAACAAAAAAAGCCAACATGAGTAGAAACTGACACTTGTAAACCCTGCACATACACCTCAGTTCCATCAAGGTGTCTGATACTCCCAACACCTTCTTTTATCAGTGACAGTGAAGTGGACAGCCAGACTACAGTGAAGTCCTTTATCCTGACCAACAAACAGATAAATCACTCAGCTCTGACCCACACACTCACTCACAGGGGAGCGACAGACAGTAAAAGTCTCACATGTCCCAAGAGAGACCAAGAAAAGGATTGTTGTTTGAAGCAGGAAGGGGTTATTGTTCACCAGATGCCAGAGCGTGGGCATCAGGCACAGATTAGCTACAGGGAAACATTATCTCTCTGGGCCAGTTTACAAGACCCAGTCTGGACTGGTCGGGCACAATTTGGCCATCTAGGTACTTGATGTTCTGAGTGGCTCTTGTCTCCTCTTGGAACAAAGTGCAGGCTTGTTGTTGGGGGAAGCCAAAGAGGGTTGGGTCCCTGATCTCCTTCCACCTCCTCTCCTCCCCTCTGGCCCCCGGACCAACTGCAAGGCTGCTGTAGTTCAAGCCTGGCCACGTGTTGGCCATTACACTCCCACAATGACCTTGTTGAGCTCAACATTTAGAGTCCCATAAAAACATTATTGTCCAGCTCCTGGGATCATTTGTCCACTACCACAAAGGCTCAGAGAAAACCAAAATGTTAACCCCCCAGGGTTTTTGCGGAGGCACATTTTTCAGATTCTGCCCCTTCTCCTCCTCTCAACCCATCCGCCCTCCCGTTACCACATTGCGCCCACATTGACGTACTTCCAAATGATGCCCATGGGACACTCCTACGCCAGGACATTCAAATATGAAGAAGGCTGCTTGGTCAAAATACTGACCCATAAAACTGCAATTTTGTGTTTTGTTCTCCAAAACCAACAATAATATCCATTCTCTTTAGCATGCTCCAGCTTTTTGTTCTTTATGTTATTTTTTTTAAACCCACAAATGTTCTTGTTTCTCATCTATCCATCTGTCTGTCCATCTTGTATTCCACTGCAGAAGCATTGCTGTGGAGACATAACAGCTAAAAGTCCCTAATGGTCATTAAGTCTCTAAATATGTCCATTTCACATTGGCTGGGCGCATGTACCTGCTTAGTGAATGGGCAAGGTCGTGCCAGCCTATTAGCCATATTAAAGACTGACCCATTATGGTAATTGGGGAGGTCTAATGCATGTACAGGTTGCTTAGCGCCCATGTATTAGCTCTGATAGATGACTCAGTGATTAGCATTGAAAGGTACATTGTAGTACAGGGCTGCCGCTTGGCCCCGCACTCGCTGTCCTCTGATCCTGTCTCTCAATGTGCTGACCTCTACTGTGGACACTCAGGTCAGTTATGCACGTCCCTGACCAAATGTTTGCTGCTGGGAATCAGAGTGACCGCTATGAACAAGGACTTTCGTTATTCACTGTGACAAAAACAAGAAAATGCAACTTTTTTTCCCGTTCAAGGTCTGAACTTTTCACTTAATTTTAGACCGGCTGGCAGGAAAGGTTTACAGCTAGATAAAGGGAAGAACATTTTATCTATCTTTACTAAATGGATTTTAGATGCACATGTAAATATAGGAATAGTGTGTCCTGAGCTTTTATCCTTTTCTATAATAAATTTATATACAAAAAGAAAGGTTGCCAAGATCACTTCTGAAAACCACAAAGTATGATGTGCTTTAACAGTCATTTATACTCAAAAGCATCATACACCCAAATGTCTGTTGGGGATCAGGAAGTGGGGGGGCAGCGATTAGGACTAAATGGGTACAGAGAAATGTTTGTACTTAACAGCTCTAAATGGACGAATGGGAATTTCAACATACATTTAATTTGATCCTAATACTTTACAAAAAAAGTTTTTTTTTTTTTTTTACCACAGTTTAACAGATTTACCTGGCATGGATGCGATCAGTATCACAAATAGTGCAACAGACCTCCTGGCCTCTAGGGTCGTCTAGCCAGAATGCCAAAAGTTTTTTTTTTTCTGGTGACACATTTTTAACAAGGTTTAAGCCACTGCAACCCAACAGCTTTGTTTTCCACTAAAGGCTGGTGCTAGCTTCAACTATGTTAATTCTGGACTCAATCTGGTTCTGACCAAGTGCATTCTGTTTTACAAGCCAGAAAGAAGCCACTTTGCCTCTGTTACATAGGCTTTCATCGAATGCTTGACCCCTTGGGCCTTCAATAGTTGTCTGTTCTGGAACAATGAGTTTCTTTTTTACTCAGAAAAGATCAGAGTTTAATGTGCAAAACCAGGGCAAAGCTGTGCTGAACCAAGCTAGACCACTTGGCGGAAACGAACAATGCACAAGTGTTGTTTGACACCACTTCCTCAGGCTTTAGATGCTGCCATTTCCCAATGAGTTTTCAAACTTTTCCATAAATTTTGCCTGAATATTTCTCTACTTCTAAGACACAAAAGTAACTTAATAAATAAGAATGTTCATACTTTACACTTTGAATGTTTGGCATAGACATAAACTGCTCAAACATGGCCTTATTGGTAGCATTTCTATATGCGGAAATCCCCTCTTGCCCCCCAAGGGTGTTTTCTGCTGCTGTGTGACGTCATCTGCAACGAACCTCTATATTCATGGCTGGAAAAACATCAAAATTCATCAGTTCTTTTCTTCCAATATGGTTTTTATTCTTTAAAATACCAGATGGTGCATTTCCTGGTTTTGCACTCTTTTGCAAAACAGTAAAAACCCCTTCATTTTCATTGCATGATCATTTATACCTTAAAAACCTTTGACATGTTTTAGATTCAGGCCTTCATCGGTATTAATATTTCACAGGGCTTCATGATAAAGGTTTAATAGAAGAGAATAAGGTGACCATAAATGACTATGACCATGCCTTGAAAATAAAGGCATTTTTAAATGTTTAAAAGAGGGTGATTACAATTTTTCTGTATTGTTCTCTGTCTTTATATTTTCTATTGCACCACCATTAGAGGGGTAAAACCTTAATTCCTGGTATCTGGACCAGTAACAGAAAAATTGTCCTGGAACATATCTAATACAAATATCCCAGATTTAAAAAAATCAGTAAAATATGAAAAAAGTGAAAATGAGAGAGCAAGATCCCCCAGTCATACTGACTAGAGAGGTAATACTTGACAACAAGGTTTTAATACTAAAATCCGTAAGGGAAATACTTTTCCTTGAGTATCCAAATCACATTTCATTAAATTTAACCATCTGTCCTGAACCACCAACACCCACCCAGATCCCCTTCTTACTCCCAATCCAGAGCTCCAATCCCCTGTGCTGTGAGCGGCCCTGAATGGGTCTCTCGGGGAAGGGAGCACATTCTCCTTTCATCCCCTCTTAGAGGACAAACATCAGTCCCATCTTGCCGCCCATCCATATTCATGAGCCGCTTATAAATATCTGATAGCAACCTCGCTACAGCTGTTTAGCTGAGAGAGCGACGTAAAACGTCTCGCGCATACACATACAAACAAACATTTTTACTGGGTTGTGCATGAATGTGCACATGCACACATGCTTAAACATGCACTGAATTGTCCTCTCTTTCACACATACACGCGGTGGTTTGAGGCCTGATATCAACCTCACATCTCCTGGTGGTTCTACCTGCCTAGCCCTCTGATAGCATCAGCTTTATTGTGGGGCTATCGCTCTCTCTCATTCTCTCTCTCTCTGGCTTTAATTAAAGTGTAAGTGTGACTACAAAATGAGAGAGGAATCCTTAAGTGCTGTATTTACCTTCCCTTCTGACAGGGCTCATGCTTATCAGTGAGGAGAGAGAACCAGAGCTAAGAGACAGGGACTTCTCAAAGGCCTGAGTAATCGCAGGGGCTCTTCTCCTTCAACACACGAACAACACACTCTCCCTCAACCTGAGCTTCCCCATCATGTGACGCCTCGCTCCCGGTCTGATGGATATGGAATACAAATGCTTCACACGGGTCTCAACAGTCTGAGAAATGTAAAATATACAAAGAAACAGAGTAATTACAAAGAGTTATATCAGCATTTTCAACACCTCATTAAAACAAAAATAAACATAATGGTGTGCAAAAAGGTATTTCCCTTGTTCTATGATGTGGTTTTAGTCATTTATTAAAGTATCATTCTATAAATTTCAAACAGGGTCTTTTCACAGTTTTTTACTAGAACATTTAATCTCTTTTGTACCAGGTAAGTCCTGCTGGAAATGTCTATGGGTGCCCACTTAGGTTCAATCATGACCAAGCACAAATTTCCCCCCTCCACAGTCCTACTGGCACTCACATTGCTCCAGGCCCAACCAACCGTAACCCAGTTACCTCTTATTTTTTGCATATTTGTCACATTTACTATTTCAGATCATCAAACAAATGTTGAAATGCCTCTTTTTAAGGTCATGCCTCAGCATCCAATTCAATTGGATTTAAGTCTGGACTTTGACTTGGCCACTCCAAAACCTTAATTTGTTCTTTTAAGCCATCCAGAGGTGGACTCGCTGGCGTGTTTTAGGTCATAGTCCTCTTGCATTACCGAAGTGTATTTTAGCTCGAGATCATGAGCTGATGGCTGGACATCCTTCTTCAGGATTTTCTAGTACAGATCAGAATTCATGTTTTTATCAAATGGAAATTCTTGGAAATTCGTCCAGGACCTGAGGCAGCAAAGCGGCCCCAGACCATCACACTACAACCAGGTCTTTAGATGTTGTTCTGGGTTCTTTTCCAACCTCCTGGATGAGTCCTCTATGCACTCTTAGAGTAATTTTGGTTGGCTGGCCACTTCTGGGAGAGTTCACTACTGTTCCAAATTTTCTCCATTTGTGGATAATGGCTCTCACCATGGCTTTGAAACCCTTTCCAGACTAATAGAAGTCAATGGCTTTGCTCCTCACCTGTTGTTAAATTATTTTAGACTGCAGCATGATGTGTTGCTTTTTGGGATCTTTCAGCCTACTTCACTTTGTCAGACAGGTTCTTTAAAGAGATTCAAGAAGTAAATATGAAAATTCAATGTATTCAGTGTTACAGCTTAATCTTTTATAAACTGTCTGTGATCCTGTTATTATTTTGGCTTCTTTGAGGCAAACCAACTAGCAGTTGATGGTTATGTTGGTTCTATTAAAATATTCATCATTATGCATGTGTAAATAACACTTTTACATTCATTTAGAGATACATTAAGGACAATCTGTTGAACATCATTCCCATATGGCTCTATCCTGAGGAAAATACCTGGCTATTAAAAGGTTAATTGCTCCATTATATCCACCAGATGTTAGATATAAATTTTAAAGTGTTGGCTATGGTCGCCTTTTGTCATGTGAATCTTTGTGAAAATGTAAAAAAGAGAAAAGGTCCCCCTTTTTCATGGGCTCTGGATGAGAGTGCTGCTATGAACACTGCTGTAACACTCTCTGGTAGTGGCTTTCTAATCACATCCCTGCAACTGAGACTGAGGTAGAATCAGAGCGTTAGAGGGAGGGCGAGAGAGAAGACAAGAAAGGGGAGAGAGAGGGCAGCTAAAGGCATAATGTTGCAATGCTAAATCTGAATGCTTTGCATGGCAAAGATACAGTGGCACTACTCAAAGGTGAAATCAGTGGACAAAAGTGGTGAAGTTTCCTGCCCTTTCAAGCCCCCTGAACTGTACTTCTGAGGAATTTTGCTGTTTTTAAATGTACTGATACCTAACTGCTACCAGTCACTTGTCTTCTCCTCCGACTCATTAAAAACATTAGAATTGCTGATGCCGGCAAGAAAACACATTTTGCTTCGGTCTGAAGAATATCTTTGTTCTGTTTCCAATACAAATAGAAGGAGATTTAAATATTGCTCCTCTGGTGTGTGCCTGTGTGGCTGCGTAAGAGAGAGAGAGTTTAAGTGTGCTTCTGTGTGTTGAGCTGTGATTGGCTGTGCATACGAAAGGATAAGAAAAAAATTATGTATGAGTGTGTGTGCCACTATGTGTGTTCCCAGAGGGTATTTCTGTTCCTTGTGTGCATTACAGTTATAGTGAACAATAGGCAGAGCTGCACTGCACCCTATGCAGCATGATACTACAGAACGTCAACAAAAAGCAGACTGCAGCTTTTTACAGGAATCTGGAATCATACTGCACATGGAAAAAAGGTTGTTCTTTCTCCTAAAAAAATCAAGAGGTATGTCTGATTGGGGTTCAACAGTTGGGTCTGACTGGCAAAAATATCCCCTTTTTACTACTCTGCAACAGGTGTATCAGTCATTTAACACAGTTAAGTGGAGCTACAATGTAGCTCAGTAGTTCGATCGCTGAAGATTTAAACTGCTCTTATCATGATTGGTAAGTATTATACTTGCAGTCTGTTGGCTAAGACAGGGCATGGTTTTTTTGTTGTGCAGTCTGACATGGTGCCATCATAGAATAACAAACAAAAAATAAAAATAAAATAAATTAAAGCAAATCGGGGGCTGGTTCAAGCTACACAATTTTTTTGGTCTTTCATGACTGCACCATGTCAGACTAACAAAATCTTGCCCTGTCTCGGCCAACCGCTTGGGCATGCTACAGGTGTAATCCCGACTGTCATGTATGCTGTTGTCTCCACAACTGTGTGAGAGGTCACAGGTCATCGGGTGAAAGAGTGCTGATCATGGGTACAACAGAAGAGCTCTATTTGATGGTTATTTTGCCCGGAAAAGAAGAAAATAACAAATAAGAACCAATGATGGATTGGATTATGGATTATGGATAAGTATTATGGACTCGTCTCGATGCATCAAGAGGAGAATATGGACTGGCTTCTCCATCAGAGAGAACTAAAGAATGTAATAACGCAAAGAAAATAAGCCCAATTAGCCTGTTTAATACATACAGTTTCAGAGTACCAGATAGGGCTATTAAAGAAGAGACTAATCTTAGTGAATATAAAAAAATTTTCATTGTCTTTCTCCTTCAATATACTCCTCTTCTGCATCAATAGACCGCTGCATTCTGGTCTTCCTCTGATCAAAGCACTGTAGTGGGACAGTTGTCTCAGAACCTCTGTCATTCTATTCTTAACTCCTGACACAGACTCAAAACGTGTTCCTCTGAGCACAGATCTGGTCTTGGAAAAAAGGAAAGAGTCACACGGTGCTAGATCAGGTGAATAGGGAGGATGATCAAACACTGTGATTTCTGCTTTACCCAGACCACATTGTGAGTTTGTGCATTGTCTTGATGAAGACTGAAACCAGATCTTTCTTTGGGTTTGTCTTGAATTTTTTTTCTATGACCTGTTTGTAATAGTGTTCATTCACTGTTGACCCCTCTAGAGCCAACTCCTCCAAAATGATACCCTTAAAGTCAAAGAAAACAAACAACATGGCCTTGAATTTGGATGCTTTCTTCATCCCTGGTGATTATGGTGTTTTTCCAGTGCACTGGCTGCCGTTTTGTCTTAGGATCAGATTGGATGATCCAAGATGAAGCGCATGTAATCACTCCTTCTAAAAATTTGGGGTTTCCTTCAATTTGTTCCAAAATGTCCCCACAAATTTACTTGCATTTTTTCTTTTGGAAGCAGGGAGAAATAGTAGGAACTCACTACTAAATGATGATGCAACGATAAAAGCAAATACTCTCCTATTCATCAGGTTAAATGTTGACGTTTGGTCAGGATGGCAAACTTGACAATGATGTAGGAAAATTCTCACATGCTAGTAATGTTGAGTTGTGGACGTGGATACATCATTGATTGTGTTAGACTACAGGGGCGTTTGTTGGTCCAGATGCTCATAATCAGGCCCAACGTTTGATGATGAGCTACGACGATGCAGTCAGGCCAAAATCTGGCTAAATTAGTTTAGTCTGAGCACAATAAATCAATTCCTTTTACTGTCATGTAAATGTAATGAGTCTGTTGTTTTACCCTAGGTCACACATCAAAAAATTGCCACAATGGGGAGAACAAACAAAAAGGAAAAAGTCAAAATGAAGAGGATCTAGTGTTAGAAATCGAACAGAGGGTGGGAGATTAAAGCATGGAAAAATTCAAAACTTAAAAGCAAAGACACAAAAGGACTAAAGAGAAGTAAATAAATGAATGAAAACTGAAAATGGAATAGAAAGGGAGGCTGAAGCTAGCTAGTTGTTCCCCATTAGCCATGCAGAGCATCTTGGCTCCTCTCCCACACCTCCCGGCTCATCACTGCCTGGGCCCTGGCTGCAAGCACACCCCCACCTCCATGAAGCAACCATCTCTGCCTCATCCCTCCCTCCTTCCCCTTCCAGCCCCTATAATCACACCCGCAATCGCAGCCCCTAATTAGGTTAATTAATTTGTATCAGCCCTTGTAGGGACTTGGCTGATGAGGCAGCCATAATAGCATCAGCGATCACCCCCCCTTTTGCAATAAAAAGACAGAAAAGGGAAAAAGATCTGATGTGAGCTGGCTGTGACAAGACAAGACTATAAACCATCGGGTTACATTTACCTCTCAGCTCCCTCAACCTTTTCTCCAGCTACCTCTTCTCTACCCTCGAACCTTAGCACCTCCTTCCCCCTGCTCCTGTTATTCAATAGGGGCTGACACCTAAAAGGGATATATAAGCCGCCATGTCACAGGGCGTCATCTTGTCCACTGGAATGAAAACATCCCGTAAAATAATAATAGAGTCTGACATACTCCAGCACTTGAGTGGGGTGTTGTGCTTGTTTGTTTACACTTCTGCAGTGTGTTGTTGTTTCGTTCCGAAAGTAGAGGAAAGCAAAAAGTGTTGGGTATGATAATGATTCTCTTGGCGGTTTGTCTCTGTAGTCGTCAGAGGGACCGATTGAAGCATCGCATTACAATCAGCGGCCCTCATTGCCCCTCATCAGACCACTGACGAACAAACTCTGATTAACACCCCCATCTGATTACTGCAATCACCCGGGCCAACCATGCACAAGCACAAGCACTGTCCTCAGCCAGCGCACGCACGTGCATGCTCGTTCTGACACCTCATCACTGATCAGATGCAACGCACGCTAGAACACAAAATGAAGCCCTCATCATCACAGATCGTCACATAGATGCCACTGGAGAGGTAAAATGCAACACACTACTGCATGGCAGGGGCACAGTGCACTAGTGTGATGGATAGAAAGAAGTCTAGGAGAGAAAAAAAATGCTAGGGGGCTGCACCAGGATTAGCGCCCCCAACAGGAAGGTTTAGTGCCTTCTTCAAGGGCAAAGGAAAACTGAGAGATCTTCAGCAACCAGTCAAAATTCATGTCCAGGACTTGAACAGACAACCCTCTGATTCCCATCCCTTCAGACTGAGGTCCTGCTGCTCTGAAAATCAACCGATTCCAATGCCTATGTCTACATCATGGCTGCGAAAGTATAAGTCAGAGACACCGCATACTGGGGAATTTCTTGTTTTTGCACACAGTCTAAACTGCACTAATACGTTGTTGAGGTTTTGAGACACTGCAATGTAGTAGTGCAATTTAGGCACTGCTTTCTCTCTTTAGCTTGTAGGAGCTTTTGGTCAAAACATGAGTGAGAAGCTTTAGTTTTCTAAAGGATTCTTTACTTTTTAATACCATATTACCTGGGTTCTTGAAACATGTGGCATCAAAAAGTATTAAGAATAAAAAAGCATCAAAGAACTAAAAAGGCTAGCTGCACAAGAGATGATTTTCAGATCCTAAATGATTTAAAAATCATGGTATACCACAGACATAAGGACAAATTCAGCAAATTTTTCATTTTATAATCTTCTGAGACACTCTAAAAAACTTAGCCAAACCATCAGACCGCTAGAGACCACACACCCATTGACATGCCAATGACCTCGCATGATCACATAACTTTGGAAGAAAAAACAAACATGAATATTCATCGATACCTTGGCTTGTCCCTCCACAATAAGCTGTCCTGTCCTGTGTTACAGTTGCAGCAAAAAACCATAAAACAAGAAAGTCAGGATGAAATCAAGGCTAGAAGAAAGGTACAGTTGTGTTTTTGAGCCATGAAAGTATGCCTGCATAACATCCAGTTAATGACGCTACCCTATCTGCTTGCTCTCGTTGGTTTTTATGGGTATAACATCTGGGTATTACGAGGAATCACAACCTAGAATCGTAAATATCATATTAATGATTCTAGGTCTGGGAGGCAACTGCGCAATTTTGGGCTGTAAAATAATCGTGATGACACAACACACCTAAGGATTATTCAGACAAATAATCATTTGCGATTAGCTTTCACTTGGCATATGCCCCCACGATTGTTGGGGAGACAAATCTGACCACACACTGAGCTTAAAATCCTGATGAATACTGAATACTGATGATAGTCTCAGTATCAGTTGTAATCCTGATTATGGAATCAATATTTTAAAAAATGTCACTTAAAATGTAGACTTGGTACTGTTAAACGTTCAAGCACAATTGCTAAATGTTACAATTAGAGTAAATGCAAGTTCTCTTAATTTTAGTTGACAAGCAGCTCATTATTCATTGGGTTAGTTTTTCTTTACTTGCTTTTTTATTTTACTTTTTTATCACTGCACTTTATATCTCTTATTTGTGTTATGATAGTTGTTTTTTATGTATATAATTAATGCCATTATGATGACGTTGTATTATGTTGTTGTTGTGGACCCAAGAATAAATGATGGCAAACAGATTTGAACTTGTATAGTGAGTTTAAGTCATCTGAAATCTCAAAGTACTTTTTACACCATAGGCCACACTTACCTATTTAAAGTCTGATGGTGAAGGCTGCTATGAGTGGCCATCGGTAACAATGTCATGCATACACATCCATGCATTTTCACATGCCACTGATGCTCCAGTGGGAACAGTTTGGGGTTAAGGTTTTTCCTCGAGAGCACATCAACATGTGGATGCAAGCTTACAGTTGAGAAACAACTGAGTACACCTGTGAATTAGCCAAAACTGGTACCAGTATTAATGAGCTATACCCCAAAAAGAGACATTGGTTTGAAGTAAAATAAGTCATAACAACACTAACAGACAAGCGGTATGATACTAGTATTCTTAGATGGATTTAGATGCATATATTACAAATGAGTCACTGTGTTTTCTTATGTGCTGCTCCAGACTTATCACACCAAGAGGGATCAAAGTAGAGGGCTGCCAAACAATTACAATCCATGATTAGTCTTTCTTTAACAGATGATGAAACTCGACTATTTTGTTTCATTTAAGATTTTTGTCTTAATTTAAGGGTAACTGACTTCCTGTTTGGATATCAACCTGAAATAAGGAACTCTGGGTAGATTGAAGATTATGAAATGACCTTATCCACAGAAAAAGGAACTTGCTGTGGACTTAAAAGAAAATAAGGGAGCGGTAAAAAAGTGAAATGTACAAAATCATGAGGTGCAGATGACTTTTGACTCGTCCACTGAGCTGTCTGAGTTTTTAAAAGTGAAATTAGGCATTAAGGACAGAATGGATTTCTTTTACATCTCTGTGGCTGCAGAGATGCTGCAGTGGCTTTACCAAAGTGTGCTGAAAAGGGCAATGAAGCATGCAATTAATGCAACAAAAAAAATCGATGCACTAATTGTTTTTGATAGAATCAAGTAGATTTAAACTTGTCATGAAAGACACTCAAGTCCAGTACTGTTAGAGAAATATGGTATCAGAACATGTCTAGTTTTATACCACTTGAACACCCCCCAACACAAGAACTTGGTGCGTTCAATTGTGATGCAAGCAGACACATGCATAAATATACACACGCAATCTGAGACAGACAATGACACAAGGAGGCTGCGAGACAAGGACAGATCCGGTAGTTAAAGCGTAATGAACACATCCCCGAGGCGCGCGCCTGGCATTCCCCTGAATGATGGACTGACAGTAATACCGGGGCAGATGGGTGCCCTCCACGCCCCGCTCAACACTGCAAACACGTACATAGACACCCTCCCCCTGTTCTATCCTGTCCCTCTCTCCTGCAGAGAGACCCCCTGTAGGTCTAATGTGGAGTAGGGTTTGAAGGGGTGTTACCAGGGGGTGCTGTGTATTCTGTGTGTGTGTGGGTGTGTGTGTGTGTGTGTGCACCTAGAGGTAGGGGGCACAAGTTTGAGGCCCCCGTCATGATTTAGGCTCCCATGCAAATTTAATCAATTCGAGTACCTCTCCCCAGCCAGGGCTCATTAGCAGCAATTTAAAAAGGGGGCTCTGTGATCCCCACCTCATCGCAAGAGCCAGACTTCATCTCAGGCACACAAACATGCAAAGATACACACATATATCCAAATACTCACACACAAAATACACAAAAATGCACACGAGTCAGGGGCACTGTCAAGGCTGTAAAGATTTTCCTTCAGACGTCTTCCCCCTGGCATGGAGAGGGACCCTGCATGCACGCCAGCTCCCCTCTCCTCCCCCTTCTCTGTCCCTCCTCTCTATCCACTACTTCAAAAGCCCCATGACACCCAGCTTCAAGTTAAAGGAGAGAGGGATCCGAAGATAAAGACTACCTCTCATCCCCCCACCCCTCACATTCTCAGACACCCTCCCCAATACTCAATCCCCAGGCTATGTCTCTCTCTCTCCCTCCACTCCCCACCTTTCCAGCTCTCCGGCTCCCTGTAATTGGGGGATCGATTAGTATTGTCCTTAACCATCCTTAACCTCGGCTCTGCACGCTGGCTTTGGAGCAGGGCAGAAATGTGTTGGTGAATAAAGGCGAGTGGGGTGTAGCACTTGTGCTCTGCAAGGATCAAGTGCAAGGTTAAATTGTGTGGAGAGGTGGTAGTGATTTGGGACTGATTCACAGACTGTATAAAAGAAGAGGTTGTGGCAGCACCCATGGGCTTGTGAACTACCATCTTTAGGCATCAAGTAAAGCTTTACAGTATATGCCATTACATAGAGGATACTCTACTCTAATTTTACTCTTAATGGGCTATATATTATAATACCTTTATCTAGATAGAGAACCAGGAAGAGAGAGTGGGGAACAACTTGTGAGATAGGAGTGGAAAGATTTTTCTAATATACATTACACAATTAATCAAATATTTAACAAAGACTTACTGAAAAATCTGGGTACAAACCTCACTTTTGATACCTTTTTTTTTTTATAGAAAAGTTGTCTGCAGCTTATCTACAGGGGTAACTTACATACCAGTATAAAGTACTAAGATGCTCAACATTATTACTGCAAGTGCTTGCAGCTTCCAGTGCCACACACTGCATGAGTCCTGATGCAGCTGAGAGAGCTGTTTATTGTGGGTCATGAAGGTATGCCTGGAAAAACTGTGGCATAAAATCTATTTTATATGGAAGGTGTAAGAAGACATACACCCATAAATTTTATTTTACTCTGTTTTTCCATGATAACAAGTATATTTTGGTCATTTTCTTAAGATCCAAACTTATCTAGCTCCTTTTCTGGGGAAACAAAACGGGTTTTCTCATTTCAATGTTATGGGAAATGGAGTAAAATACAAAGTATTCATGCATACTGGGGGTTTCTACAATGCTAGTCCTGTCACTTTGCTCATGTCCTTTTTTGGCATGTTTTGTTGCATGCACAAACTTCAATGCTTTGTTAAACCAGTTTAAGATATTGAAAATTTTCAGGAATTGGGGTGTGATAGCTCATCCAAGAGTTGGTGGTGGGTCCTAAGGCTAGACTAGTTGATAACCACTGCAATTGAAAATTTACCCAATTCATTATGTATTTCAAACAGCTGCTTCACTGCTCAAAATTTACTTGAATACATAATAAGGCAGACCAGAGGGGTTTGGTGCCACTTTTAAACCACTTTTCTTCCTCACTGGGTCATAACCGTGCATCCAAAGAAACAGAACATATACTGTTATTTTGCTGTTAATGTTGTGTGTTGGCTTGACTGGAAACATTCCTCAGTAAGAAAAAAATGACTGAAGAGGGAAGAAAGACTTGTCCTCAACTACAATATTATGGCTAGTTTAGCTAAACTCAGCAAGAACAGATGCTACTTAAAGAGCAACATAGCTAAAACAGCAAATTGTGGAGTTTGCCGAACAACATGGAAATCGTCTCATAGGAGGCCAGTTTAAACCTTTTTCCTTTAGGAAAAATCCAAAACTAGTGTGACTCTTATTGTGGAAACCTCAGCCCACTGCTAAGGGTTAGGATGTCCCTGTAAGAAAACTTTGCTGCTGAAAAATTATTAAAATTATTGCACAAGACTTCCAGACCATCCAAGACTTTCTTACATGAACTGAGTGCAAGCAGCCGCCCGGTAACTTTCTGCCACCAGGTAAGCTCCAGCCACAAAATTAGGCTACAGGGGTTGGTTCATCAAAACCATAATTACCTACTTAAGTTTGTATATAACTGCTCAGACTGATATTGCATTTTGAGATATTAGATAGCAAAATCTTTTGCTAGAATCACAGGGTATAATGTGGTATGAATTCAACCCAGAATAAACTACTTTAGTTTGTGCAGCTGCATTAAATAGACATTTGAATTAAAGAACAGACAAAATATTCCCCTTATTTAAAGTCTTGTAAACCATAATAACTTAACTTCTACAACAAAGATCTGTTGTTTTGTGCCCCTCTTAACCAGGCTACACTCTTACTCTCCAACAGTTACTATATGTCAGGGTCAATGTCATACCCTGCAGCTGTGTGATTACCACACAGTACTCCATGTCTCACTTCCCCCATTCCAAAAATGACTATTTGTTAGCAAACCTCCAGGGTCATTAACTATAGACATGCCGTTGGACAGGGTGGCCTGTGCCAGTTGTGAGATGAATTATGAGCCTTTAGACAATAGAGAAATGCCTGTCTATATCTTTAAAATCAGAAGGTCGCCCACTGGCCACCTCTGAGCCCTGCCCCTGCACCCGGGTGTAAGAGTCCCGTTGCCAGGGGGAAAGAAAGGAGAGCTTGAGGAGGAACAGTAGCTTGTCTGTGTCTGGGTCGCACAGTCGGATAGGGGTCCCGGAACTGCGCACATAGTGTTTTGACCCCTGGGCTTTCCTCTGCAACCTCCACCCCCTCCGCTTATGGACGCTGGGCCTGAGGGTGCAGATTCTACGCACGCTCTCTTGGCAAAGTGACGCAGTAGCAGAGGGGAGGAACACAAAGGGGGGGAGGAAGGCGTAGAGAGGAGGATTATCGTACCAAAATTTGGATATTACAGCAACAGTAAAATAGAACATAATAACTTCTCTGGTCTTGTGCATGCTTGTGTGATGTACCACAAACCTTATTTTCATTTTCTACACTTCCTTTGCCAATCAAACTCCTGCATAAGGAAAAATGTGCACTGTGGCTTTTTATTGTTATGTGAAAAATAACTACATATTTTATGTGCAACTTCCTTTATTATGCCACCTTTAAGGTGACCTGTGAGGATCACCTTAAAGCTTGTCCTCAATGAAAATACTGTACACTAATGTAGCTCAGCCTAATCCTTACAAAGCTCCATTGGCTATGTAAGGTATATAGGTACCATAGCTACGATAGCTAAATGTAAACCTAACAGAGTTACGTTACAATACATAGCTAAAGCTAACACAGCTAAGTTAGCTACCTTAGCTCTGTAGGTAATGCAGCTAAAGCTAACACAAACAAAGCATTGTAAATTGTGTTAGATTACACTGTTTGCTAAAGCTAGACTATTTTAGAAGTAGTTATGTGAATGGTGGTTCAAGTTAGCTTTGTTAGTTTTAGCTACAGCTATCTTAGCTACATATGCTTATGACTTCCATAGTTATGTTGATTTTGTAGCTAGCAGAGCTATGTTAGCTTTAACTTAAGCTAATGAGGTCTAAGCAAGCCAAGGACATTTAACCTTTTTTCTGTTTTACTAATGAAATGTTGTTTAGTCTGTCATGTATGCAACATGAATTTAACTGCCAGACTTTGCTCATGAAAAAAGCTGTTAGACATATCACTTGCTGTGAAATCCCTCAGCAGGGGAATGTGAACATTTCCTGTTTCAGAGGTACACTGTTCATCTCCATGTCTGAAGTGGCACCGGCCCATAGGAGCCATAAACTGGGGCAAGAGAAAGGGTGGAAAATGATTTGAACTTGGGACACCTACTTAAACGACAACCGCCTCTGTATATCAGTTGTGCCAACTACTGCTCTGCATTACAAATAAATCCAAAGAAATAATCATATTCAGGAGTCTGGTTTCATTTTGGAGTTCCTGCAGAGACATCAAGCATGTATCATATCCAGATAAAATCTGCTCACCAGAACTTGAATGCTCTTTTATGTAACTGGTTTTCTGTGTTGTAACTTTTGAGGAATCTAGAACTAAAATTTTTGAATTATCTGTCCCAGCTTATCTCATCTGCACACGTATGTAAAACATCCCTAAAACATAATTCTGCCATAAATTAATTTCTGCTTGCTTGAGTTTGAAATGAAAGCAGCCAGTCAGAGTGGATACCCACCATCCCTCTTACCCATCCCGAGGTATTGGCTCACCTTTGTTCTGGTCAGCAGTGTTTGGGCCAAGGCCTCTGGTACCTCTCTGCCAGCCCCTCCACCTCTCACTGCTTCTGGTGACATTTCCGCCTGGCTCCTGCTCTCCCCTCTTCCCAGCCAGTAGCTCCCAGGAGAGGCTGATGGATGGGCCCTGTTTATGAAGCTGCTGCCACCACAGTGATCAATCAAACGTGGGTCACTGTGATCTGCTGCTGGGTGCCAGGTCTTCAGTCTATTCCTGCAGTAAAGGCTGGGAGAACCACAGGCGCAGTTTCTTAGTACTCACTTCATGCACATATACAAAACAAATAGAGGTTAATGGATAACAATAGCAACTGAAAGATTTAGAGAAGGAAACTGAGAAAGAAAAGCATTTGCTTACATTGAATATTGTACTTCTGCTCTCTTTAGAAGTATATGAAGTCTTGATTCAGTTGACTGGAACTGTGAGAGCAGGGGAGTCAACAGAGGGGGTTACTTTGGTGGTTATCAAACCAAAGATCCTTACAACGCTCCTTTTAAAGACTTGCCCAACCTTTGACTAAATATTACCACAATGGAAACTGATTTTATACCTGTGGAAGCTGCAGAACCTTGAGAAAGCAGAAAGAAGTAAACAGACATGGCAAACAACAACTCTCATAGGTGTTTATCATTAAAGATATCTGCTGTATCCAACTTTGAGCTCTAACACAAATGTACATTTGGTTTCATTTTCTCTCATTGCAGCCTTTAACAAAATGCATGTTCTTCAAGCACAGTTGTAGCTAATCAATCAATTAATAATCAGTGGTTTTAATTAAGGGAACCCAATTAGCAAGCACTGATTATTACTAGCAATGATTGGTAATTGACACCTACATCATACTTAATTTTAGTTGCAGTAGTAGCAGGAGTTGCCCTGCTGTGACATGTGAACAGTAAGTGGTGTGTGCTGCAGCACAGGTGTATTTTCCTCAGAGGCTGTAAAAATTTAAAGGCAACCTTTGCTTCCACCACACAGCACTGCCCAGCCTCACAGACACCTAAACACAGAGTTACGTTGCAGGCTTCATGTCGAATGTCTAAGTGTATAGCTACAAAGTTCCCTGAATATAACTAATAAACATTTAAAGAGTTTCAACAAGCAACAAATATTAACAAGATTATTGTAACATACACTTACCAACCACTCTATCAGGTACAGGTGTTCAGCTGCTTATTCATGCAAACATCTAATCAGGCAATTACAAGGTAGCACTTAGTGCATTAAAGCATCTGGATAGTCAAGATGATGCGCTGAAGTTCAAACTGAGCATCAGGATGGTTAAGAACATGCCATGGTTGTTGGTGCCACACAGGATGGTCTGATTACTTCACAAACTGCTGATCTACCAGGAATCCAGAACTCAGCCATCTCTAGGGTTTAAAGATAAAAAAAAGAAAATAGCCACTGACTGGCAGTTCTTTGGAGCAAAAAGCCTGTTACACCTGAAATATAAACAATAAAATAAAATCACAAGCATAATAGAAATATGCCATTTTTAACATAATAATCCCAAAAACATAACAGCAGTTGCCTTACCCATGCGTAATAACAAACTTCCAAAAAATGTAAAATAGCTATTACGTTTGCAGGAATTTAATAAGTTTGTTAAGGATAAAACTCTCTGCTTTTTAAAATTTGTAATTATTTCCCACAGATGTAATATGAAAATGAAAACTAAATGTCTGTGGTCATTGCTGTTTGTTAGTAGCCTTCTCTTTTACAACTGCCAGTTCAAGTCAGTTTTAGCTAAAGTCACATCAAAAAAACACAGTCATGGCAGTTTTTTTTTGTTTGCCATGAAACAGGAAGTAGTTTTTCAGAGCTGAAAACACTGGTAGAGTCATGAAAATTAGCAGTGCATTATTATGTGTCTAAACAGCACTCTGAGGAAATTACAATATACAGAAACATTGTTCACCTCGCTTGTTTTCCAATAACTTACATCTCTGTTCACTACAAATTTAAGTCACAGGAATATTGTACCCTGTATGTTTCAGACTCATACCTTGTTTTAATAGAGAGACATCAAACTTCAACGAGCCAGCACAGCCTTGTTCTGTGTTTGTTCACATGCCAAAAAAGGTCTTGTCAGCTCTTAATGGAGTGTAAAATGACTTATATTTGGATCAGATATCCCCGCTGAGGGCTTAGTCAAAGAAGAACCACTTAGGTTTTGCAGAATTTTCCTAAATTGATATTAATCCTCTCCTTTTCTCATCTTAAGATTTTGTGCTAGGATCTATGATTTTAACAGTGTTAAAGACTGAAAAAAAAATCCTGTTTCATGGCAGCAAAACATTTGACATGACTATGTTTTTTTGATGTGACTTGAGATTAAACTGAGTTTAACATATTGGCAGTGGTAAAAAAGCTTCAACAAACAATGACCACAACTTACATTTTCTGTGTTCACATTACATTTGTTGGAAGTTGATAAAATTTAGAGACGCTGATTTTTATCTTCGCTCAAATGTAATAAATTTGTGTAAATGTATTAGTTATGTTTGCAGTTGACAAATGCTATTAAATTTGTGGGATTATTATATAAAACACTGCAGATTTGTATTACATTTGTGGGTACTTATAATGTTTGCAGGTCTTACAAGGCCTTGTTGCTTGCAGAGGTCAGAAAAGAACGACAAGACTGGTTCAAGCTGATACAGACAACTAAAATAACCACTCATTACAAATGAGGTATGTCGAAGAGCACCTCTGCTGCCGTTGCCCATCTTGAAGCAGATGGACTATGGCAGCAGAAGATCACAAAGGGTACAAATACCGTCAGACGAACGAGAAACTGAGGTGTTTCACACAGGCTTACCAAAACTGGACAATAGATGATTAAAGAAATGTTGCCTGGTCTGATGGGTCTCCATTTCTGCTGTGACATTGCAATGGTTTCTTTCCCATTCTAGTGCTTGGTTTGAACTTTATCAGATGGTTATAACCATGTCTACATGCCTAAATTCATTGGTTGTTGCCATGTAATTGGCTGATTGGATACTGGCATTATTGAGCAGCTCAGCAGGTACACCTAATAAAGTGATCTGTCGGGCTATCAGAAGGTCTTTTAAGGTTTTAAAATAACTAATTTTACCTGGCTTTAACCATTTACAGGTTGTAGCAATCTTCTCTTTGGATCATATAATTTTTAACTCATGATTGGTAGGTATCTGAATGCAAATGCCTGGTAAACAAGTCTTGGCAATGAAAGGTTTCCTCACTTCATAAGTTGATGACTACCTAGATCCAACAAACTCTCTTGCTACAAGCTTTTGGAAACTGAGGGATGTCAAAGTTGTGTCCTTCAAAATCTGGCCAAAGAAAAACACATTTCTTAGTCTTTCTGGAGAGCCTTTGAAATGGAACATTTCAGTCTTCTGTGAAATGTTTGAAATGCGAATGAGGGTTTCAGCTCCTCAGTTCACTGCCAGATATAGAACTGTTTATTTAAACTAACAACAGGAAACATCACTGACTTTTCACAGAAAACATCACAACCACAATTAAACTCTAAAATATTGGCTCAGATTAATAACTTGCAGCTCACATTATGCAGATTCAAACTGCTTCAGACACAGACATACGTCTCCCTACATACTGGGATAAAGAACACTAATGCCATCTAGTGGTATAAGAGCAAAGTGCAATCACACTTTCTTAAACACAGCCTGGAGCTCTTTTACTGATCTTGCTATTACCCAAAATTTTCAAAGTCTCTTCATTAAAAATAAAACAATGGAATAAAGAGAAACTACGGTCCCTAAAAGAGTTTATATGTATTTTTAAGTCAAGGAATCACATGAGAATTTATTCTTGTTTTTTTATTTAAAAGAAGCTAAATTTCTTAGATAAATATGTACAGAACTGCAACAATATTTAAGGGAAAGAATTGTATCCCATGAACATGGGTGATGGTCTGAGAGAATCCATTAATTCACCGGTTTCTCTTTGCAAAGTTGCTGATGACTTCTCCTCAGCGTTTCCTCTTGGCCTCAAACTTGTAGATAGCTGCAGCATTTGCCGTCTCCTTTTTAACCTTCACTTTCTTTGTCTTATCCTGAGGCAAGAGTGAAAAAGATCTCTGTTTAACAAAACTGAACATTAATTGTCTGAAATTTAAATCATAATGCTAATTGTAGGTCCTCTGCTAAATGTCTTTACCTGTAAGTCTTTGCGTGTCTGAATCTTCTGGCTGATTACAAACATTTTCTTCTCCCTGTCGATCCTCTGGGAGAGAATTTTATACTGGTGCTTCCTCTGTCTAGCCAATTTCTACAATGTGAGAGAGGGGAAACATAATCAGTGAGTTGAAATGCAACCTAAATTAAACCTCTATAGCACTGGAACATAAAAAGGCATTTTGTACATTTACATATTGAAATCAGATCATTTGACCCACTGACAAGCATTCCTTACAAATACAGACCTCCACACTTGTGGGCTCTGCAGCTGCCTGGATGATTTTGGTCTCCAGAGTTTGCAGAGTCGGTCTGTTGTAGACTCTGCCCACCAGCTCTGGAGCTGTGTTCAGGTGCTCTGCCAGGTCAAATGATTCCACTGAAAAGAAAGGTAAAACTAACATTATATTTTTCATAAATAAAAACAAAGCACACAAAGATAATGATATCTTTTCACATCATATAACATTCTTGTGCTCTGTGGTTTTATATTTACCCTCTTTCCTGGTATCCATAAAAAATGTATGCTTGTTCTTTTGTTTGCTGTCTGCATCCAGAAGGTGGAGCTCCCCTTTTAGCCTCTCGATTTTCTGAAAGCAAATGATTAATACACAAGCTAAACAAAGGGCAACAATAGAAGCATTGCATCGGGGATATTTGTTAAACAATAAGAGGTTTTGTAAATTTAAGTCCCTCAAATACAGTCTGTACATTTACACACACTTGGAAAAAGTAAAATTATTGTGCAAGTCCAATCAAAACTGAATGTAAATGTTAGTCTGACTCAAACCTTCTAAGCTGAATTTCTCAAAGACTAACATGCCTTGATAATTTGGTTGTTGGCAATTTTCTTTAGCATGTATACATTTTAACCAGACCTAAATGTGATAGAGCACTCTCTGCATGCTTCACAGGCTCTGACCTGGAAGCTGAACAACATGAATCCTGGGCCATTTCCATCTGCCCTATGGTGAGTGTCACCAAAAGCTACTGGGATAGTGTGCACCATATTTATGCCAAAAGCAAAGCATAGATTATATTTGAAAGATCAAGAGCTGCAAAGTTTTTCATGGTTCCAGCATACAACCACTCCACTGCTTTCTAACTTTTCTGAAGGCGTACCAGAAAAAGGTCCAAAAGTAACTGGCTGAAAGAAGGCATACTGCCCCCTGTGCAACACTTAAAGCAAAAGCTTCAGCTTCTAGTGCCTCAGGTAAAGCACTTCTTTGAATAACAACCTTGTGTAAAACTATAACTATCTAATAGTAGTAAAATAGAAATAATAAAAAAGAAACAGAAGTATTGTGGTGTGTTTTGATGGCTGTGAGTGACCTAGTTTTGTCTCTGTGCTGACACAAGTCAGAGCATAGCATTTAAAACACAGATATGGATATTATGAATACACTACTTTCTTCACTTTGTAAAACAAGCTCTCCTCCATATTACACTCCTAGAGCCTTGTAATTTCCTTTTTTAATGTTCCTTGCAAGTCAACACATGGGCAACAGAGAGGAAATTAGGGCCTGGGGAAAAATGTTGCACGGCATCACACTCCATCCCTCATGGGCTGTCATGACAGAAGAAATCAATGTTATCAAGCTGATGCTCACTTGTGTTGCATGCAGTTAGGACATGTTGTAACTGACAGATATTGAGTCTAATATTGTCTCTGATGGGGATATCCAAGCATATTTTGTTGTGATGTTTTTACTTGAACTGAAGACAGTCATCAAGCACAGCGTGGTAGAAAAATACTGTTCATAGTAGGGCTGTTCAATTATGGCAAAAAAAAACAAACAAACTCTGTCATGATTATTTTGATTGAAATCACTGTTATGAAACATGATTACTAGCTACATCCAAATCCCACTCACACCTTGACACTTAAAACATTTTGAAAAACAAGAAATGAAGGAAAATGGATGAGTGAAGAAACATAACTTCATAAAACTAATACTTTATAAAAAAGAAAAAAATACAGCCGAAACACAAGAACAAGCACAAACACAACTTCAGAGTACAACCAAGAGAATAATTAAGACACTTCACAGCACACAGAAGAGTAAAAGCATACTGTCAGGCAATTTCCTTTCATTGCCAAGTTTATTGTGTAGTGACAGAGTGTGACATTTTATCAGATGGATCATTTTATGCAACTTGTTAAAGAGGAAGATTTATAGAAAAATCCCTTCAGCTAAAAATCATTTTTTTAAACCCAGTGACAATGAAATCAACTTGCTATGACCCAGGCTATAACTAAATTTAGTACATTCATTTATTTCATAAACATTTAAAGACAGGAGGAAACAGAAAGCTCCAGCAACACTTGTTGATTAGAGAACAACTTTATTAGAACGATGGATGACCCTGAGGAGGGCCAAAAGCCGAAACATGTTGGTCTAATAAAGTTGCTCTCTATTGCTGGAGCTTTCTGTTCCCTCCATGACTTCATTCATCCTCCACGCACTTTGGAAGTTGTGCCAGAAATGCCTACTTTAACTCATAAATATTTAAAGATAGTTATCCAGTCTCTGAGAGTGTAATCCAATTCATTTGTGTTGTCCCCAATGATACCAGATGAGAGCTTCTGAATGCATGATTCAGTACTGAATAAATAAACTTACCTTAGCCTCTGCAACCCTTTTCATCTCCACATATTTGATATCTTGTGTCCTCATTACTTTCTTCTGCTCTTCTGTCACCTCAACATCCTCCTTTTCCTTTTTAGCAACATGAACTCCATCCTGTCAACAGTCCATACAATTAGCAACACATAAATGTATAACATGTGGCAGCCACTTTTGACAGATGGCAGATCTTATGGTTGCTTTGGACTTAAGTGTCTGCTAAATGACACTGCAACATCTTGACATGTTTATAATATGCTGTAAACAGCTTATTATCTGTACAGTAGATGGAAAGGGCTTCTTTTCTTTTCCCTCAGTGATGCTAAATCTTACCTGCAGTTGAGAGTTGATCATCTTAAAGTAAAACTCATCTGGGTTCTTATCCAGAGCTTTCTTTCGCAGGGCTGCAAGGGTGTTTTGTTTCTTGTGGTAATCACTGAACAATAAAAAGAACAGTATTATTATTATTATTATTATTATTAATTACTCATTTCTCACGTTTGTCATTGTAAGGTTTTAGATACAGTGTGTGTGAAATGGAAATGTTGCTCTTCCACTTACTCTGCTCGAAGTTTGTAGTCTTTCTTCTTCTCCAGCAATCCCAAGTTTTTCCTAAAACCAGGCTGGGTGAACAAAATCGCAGTTAGGCCACAATAAACATACACAGCATGCTGGGGCTCTATATCAGCATGAGTCACGCGTAATAATGCTAAATAAATAAGCCTGGGTTGATTGTTTGTTGACCTCTTAGCAATAAATATGAAGGGGAAAGCCTGCTAGCAAGCTAACAAGCTAACCAACAAAACAGTGACCTGCTCACCTGAGATCTTTCATGGTGGTTCCTCTGCCGGGATTTCAGGGCTTTCCTGAACGAAGACATCGTGAAAATGTCCTTAAACGTAATAAAGCGAAAAAAAGCTTAGTGTATGGCTATAAATGGGGCTTTCCTCACATGTACACACAAGATTCCCCTCTGTCCACAGTCTTGTGCTGCTTTCCTGATAGTTGGACACGTGGGTTCCTGCCCGGCTAAATGTGCTGTGTTTATTTCGTTTCCGCAGATTCGCAACTCGACTCCCCCTGAATAACCGCGTTAACGAGCAGTGGTATCATTATTAATAAACATAGAAAATATTGGAATGGCAAAAGCTATTTGACCAGAACAAACGAACGTGAATTCTTTGTTTGTTAAAGTATATTTTATGTCATACAAAATATGTTGTAGAAGCGCAAAGTAAACACTAGGGGGTGATGCTGTACACCTTTTTAAGTGGTTTCAATTGAGTAACAGTCACTTATAATGATAAATTCATCACTGAAGTATTATACAGTTTTTCACAGTCACTTGAAACACTTATTTAGGGACTCTGCTTACATAAATAGGTATAGTTCAAACTGCATGTATTTGCTTATGGATATACAGTGCTGTGATGAAGTATTTGCCCCCCTCCTGATTTCTTTCTGTCTGGCATATTTCACAAATTTAAAAGTTTCAGATCATCAGAATAAATAAGTTGATACAAATAAATAAAAAAATTAAAGGAAAATGCCATCCAAGCCTAGTAATTGCCCCTTAAACCTAATAACTGTTGTGCCACCCCAGGCAGCAACATCTGCAAGCAAGTCTTTGTAATTACAGGAAATGAGTCTTACACAATGTTGTGGAGGAATGTTGCCCCACTCTTCTTTGCAGAAGTGTTGCAACTCAGCCAGACTGGAAAAGTTTTCAAGCATTTTGGCTTGCTCAAAGCCATGCCACAGCATCTCAGTCAGATTTATGTCTTGATTTTCACTTGGCCACTCCACAGCCTTAATTTTTTGGAAGCCATTCAAAGGTGGACTTGCTGGTGTCTTTCGGATCATTGTCCTGTGTCCTACTCTAGTGCACTTTAGCTTGAGGTCACCAACTGATGGCCGGACATCCTCCTTCAGGATTTTCAGAATTCATGGTTCCATCAATTACAACAAATCTTCCAGGTCCTGAGGCAGCAAAGCAGCCCCAGACCATCACACACCACCATGTTTGACTGTTGGTATGATGTTCCTTTCAATGAAATGCTGTCTTAGTTTTAGGCCAGGTGTAACAGGATGCACACCTTTCAAAAAGTCAAACTTTTGCCTTGTTGGTCTGCAGAATATTTTCACAAGTCTTGGGGATCACCAAGTTGGTTTTTGGCAAATGTGAGATGAGCCTGAGTCAAGTGAGGGCTGCAGGTCTTTAGATGTTCTGGGTTCCTTTGTGACCTCCTGGATGAGTCGACAATGTGCTTTTGGAGTCAATTGGTTGTCCGGCCACTCCTGGGAAGGTTCACCTTTGTTCCAAGTTTTCTCTAGTTGTGGATAATGGCTTTCACTGTGTTTCACTGGAGTCTCAAAGCCTTAGAAATGACTTTGTAATCTGTTCCAGACTGATAGATATCAATGACTTTGTTTATTATCTCTCCTTGAATTTCTTTAGATCGTGGCATGATGAGTTGCTTTATAAGATCTTTTAGCCCACTTCACTTCGTCAGACGGGTTCCATTTTGGGGATTTCTTGATTAAACATGTCTGACATTAATCAAGCATGTGTGGCTAAGGAAACTGATCTCAGCTTTCAAAAAAATACGGTTTACTCAAGGCTGTTTTTTCCTATGCTTTTTCTCACACTTAACATTTCATGAGGAAACAGACCCATTTTCACTCCACTGCACTGTATACAGGAGTAACAAGGAAATAAGAAAAACAATTGATGATAAACAAGAAAAAATCTCCAAGGCACTCTCTCCAAGCATTAAAATGCCTTTATTTTCATTTCCTGATGAAGCTTGATACTTGTAATAATTGTAATGCCTACTTTTCTAGGCATTATCTTGATTTCACAAAACTTTACAAAACAGCTTTTTTGCAAAACCAAATACATAAATATTATCAAAACAAGTAAACTGATGGAAATACAATAACCTTTCATTGATTTAATAACCCAATTTCCTTAATGTTCTTATCCAATAACCTCATGTTATCTGTGTTTGAAGGTCAATAATTTTTCACTTGACATTAAAAATGTTAACAGCTCTAATGTTATTTATTCAAGGCTTACTGGGAAAAGAAAACAAGTTTCAGACAAATGTAATTGGTATCTGACATAAACCAGACTTGGATCCCTTAATAACAAATGAGGGTTATCTCAGTACTGCTGACTTGTTTTGGTTGCAGCGCAGATGACCCAAATTATACTGGTCATTATAATGAGGGCTTGCATTTTCCAGAGCTTACTGATAACACTAATTTGTTATAAGTTTCTATTCAACATTTACAGTTATTGCATGTTTCTAATGTGGGTTTAGACTCCTTATTCATATTCAAATTGTTTTGGTCTTACTTGACAGGCTTAAAAAATAGAGATAAAGACATGTCGGTTAATCTTCTTTCCAGCCTTTTTAAAGAGAAGAATAAGAAGAAGTAGAACTCAGAGGTCATTGCTTTACTCTGGGGAATAAGACTATCCACTTCCTGACATGATATCCAGGGAAGACAAAGACAAAACCTCAAAACACCAGTCCCTTAATGTCACCCAGACTCTCACTTCTTTGTGGTTGTGAGTGTAAGCCTCAAACAAAGAGAGATATTCCACTAAACAGACATTTTCCCCCCATGGCAGCTCGCTGTCCTCCCCACCAACCGCGAGGAATTTGTTTTATATGTGTGAGATTTGCTCGGCATGTAGAATGTTTTGCGGGTGTTTAGACCGATGAATGGGATCAGTGTTTCCACAATATGTCACGGCCTTGTTTATCTGTCTGATGGCTAATGACCCCGATTCTTGTGAAGGTTTCAGCCCAAGGCCCTGATGGATCCACTCACCCATGTTTAACTATCCAGACGCAGAAGGCAGCCAGGATTTACGGGTTAAACGTCTGTGATACAACTTACTCGGCTCCTTGCTGTTTAATTCATGGGAGTATTTATCATTAGGGGTGAAGTGCCTGGTGAGCCACGGCAGGGGTAAATACTACTCTGGAAACCAGGGGCCTGTAACAGTCTGATGCAAGAGCAGGACGACAAGAGGCTGAGGGTTTGTTCAGGGTCAGTAATGGAGGAATGCCCTTGTGGGGCAGATGCAGATCCATTTGGTTTTCTAATATGGCCCTGTAAAAAATAACACTGCTGACATATTGTTAGAGGGCTGCATTGGGGCTGAGCTCAGGACTTTGGTATGTCTCCTCTGACCATGGTTGGTCCTCATCTGCAGCGAGCCGCCAGGCTAGACCGTTTAAAAATGCTAGAGCCAGAAGTTTCGCCTTTGTTAACATTTAGCTGCATCTCCAGGGCTAAAACCATCAGAAATGCAAGAAAGTCTGCTTTAGTTACTTTTGGTGGTGATGGTGGAGCTTAAATGAGTGCAGTTACTTAAATACTACACATCAGAGCAAAATACTGGTCCAAATACTTCCCTCATTTTTATTTGAGAGTTGCACTTTTAGTAATGCATTTGACAGTCTCACTGGCGAATTACTATCCAAACAACATTATCAGGAAAGGTAAGAAAAGCTTATAAATAAAATACATTTTCAAATGTTTCATGAAAGATTCCTAATAATCTACAGTCTGAGTCTTAAATAGGTAAAACTTTTAAAAAGTGAATATCTGAGAGAAGTACAGAGAAAAGCCCACTGCCTATATTTTAACAGAACTTTATCACTTTTTCTAATTACCTAAGTAGCAAAACTTACAACCAGATGTAATATCTTAATTATTTAATGAAAGGATATCTGAAATTGCTGATTTTTCATGGTACAAAAGTGTTTTAAATTTTGGATTCTGAATCCTTCACCTCTTGTTACTGGACTTTCTCAGCCTAAACTCCACTCAAAATTCCCTTATTGAACAGTAGGTGCACTCCTGGGTGGGATTCTCACTCCAGTCCTTTAACCACAAGCTCTTGAAAAACAAAAATGGTCTACAATTAAGTGCCAGTGCAGTTGCTTGTTTTCCCTGCTTGAGTCTTGAGGTGTATCGTAGCATGAGCCGTTTTATGCAGGAGACAATAACAGTATGAAGTGGCGAGAGGTGGAGGGAATTTAGATGTTTGGTAATGGGATTTTTTGTAGATCACAGCACCCTAAAAATATGTTTTGATTACAGCAGTGTGTGGATATATCCACTTAGCATGGATAGGATTAAAAAAAGACACATTTGGTTAAATGTTGTTCACAAAGGAGGTCATAGGAATGAAGACGCAGGCCCCTGAGTGCTAAAAATATCCACAGCCAAACTGATATTCAGTGAAACAGCATTTCCTCTTGTGTGATATTGCTTTTTTCAACAACATGTAGGAAGGCCACTAATAAGAGGAGAGCTCTCTGGGGCCCAGCCAAACTGGGGGCCCATGGGAGTCAGCAAAAAGATAGCAAAATGGGCTAAAAGTGGCAAAAATGGGATTTAACTGGAAAACATTGATGTAAAGTAGCAAAAATTTGGCCTAAAAAGGCAAAAACCAGTAAAAATTGGATAAAAGTGTTGAAAGGAAGTAGCAAAACTGTTGCAGAAATTGGTGTTAAGTGCCAAAAATGAGTTAAAAGTGACAAACTGAGAAAAAAACAATTAAAAAATAGGTAAAAGTGACCAAAAAGTGGCAAAAGAAATAGAAGAAAAGTGGCAAAAATGTAGCCTTAAAAGGCAAAAACCAGTAAAAATTGGATAAAAGTGTTGAAAAGAAGGAGCAAAACTGTTGCAGAAATTGGTGTTAGGTGCCAAAAATGGGTTAAAAGTGCCCAGAAAGTGGCAAAAGAAATAGAAGAAAAGTGGCAAAAATGTGGCACAAAAGGGCAAAAATCAGCAAAAATTGGATTAAAAAAAGAACTGGCAAAACAGTGGTATAGATTGGCTAAAAGTGCTAAAAGTTGGGAAAACAACAAAAAAGGGCAAAACATGGCAAGAAAAAAGGCTACAAACAGCAAACATGGTTCAAACTGAAGAGAAGAAGTCACAACAATGGGCAGAAAGTGTGTGTAAAGAGGTTAAATACTAGCATTAATAAATAATTTCAACATCAGAACTCACTCACAGCTTCACACACTTCTCAGCTCTAAAATGAGGCAACTGTTAGCCAGGATGCTAGCACCAGTGCTACTGATCCAACGCACATACACTTGACATCATCAGTAAATCACAGCTGAGGAGGGCCCATTCCGGTTCTCAGGGGCCCAGCCAATCCTGCAGGCAGGACCTGTAAGGTGGGGTATACCCAACAAGATATTAAGGCAGGATTTTGGGCTTGATTATCCCCTTCAGACCAAAGTCAGTGAAGGCTTGACTATTTGATGCCTCTAAAGACTATCTTGCAAGAATTTCCTGTGGTATGAGTTGTGTTAAGAGTGATTTTACCCTCTCTGATCTGCTCAGAAGACAATCAGAGCTGTCCTGGTCTTAAACCGAAAATATTAAACATATTCAATATTTACCATCAGATGTACCGTTAAGTGGGGGAAACAACATGGACAGCCAACCGGGATGCAAGCTAACTGAAGAAGGAAACACAACAACCACAGACATGGAGATGTTAGTTAATGTGTGGCATGAAGTTAGACTGAAATTAAGGACCAACTTCTTGATTTGTGGCGACAATAGGAGTGTTTATACAATGTATAATGTGTATTGTGAAAAATACCACAATCAAAATACTTTGAGTAGTCAGACTACTAGAAAAGCACTATACATGCTCAAGCCTATTTTCCAATAGAGGCATAAGCCTCCAGAGAGTTCAGAGGACACTGTCCCTTTAAGACAAATGAGCTGGGGGCACTGGTAAGGAAGCCAGACTGTACAACACTATAGACGGGTACAGCTGCTCCACACAATTAAACCAGTCTTAGGTTAAAATGGGCCACAAAACAATGCTAGCTCAAATGTATGCTATACTGAAAATATTAGAAGATTTTTAATTTTCACCCAGAAAGCCTCAGTGTTCATTGGCAATTTTCTTCTTTTACAGTGTATCGTCATCTCTTGATTAGCTGTTTGGACATGTGGGCAATGCTCAGTGAAATCTCTGGAGGATAATACCAAGTCCCCATACAACCAAACTAAAAATAAAAATATCCCTTTAATCTGACATACTATTTTGATATAGCACTCAACAATTGTTTGTTTTCCAGTCAGATCACTTTGTCAGAACTTACTGTTGTATAAACATGAATATATTTTAAAATATGGTCCACTTCCCAGAAACATAATTCTTAACACAGCTGGTTTTTATTAAGAGTTGAGCTAGGATTGTTTTTTTTAATCCACATTAAAACAAAAAAGAACGAAGGACTACTGCTGCATCAATATAATTTAATTTCAACTCATCAAAGCAGTCACCTAAGACATCATCAACACAAGCCGCTTCGAAGAAAGAGTGTTTTTAGGTTGAATTGTTTTTCATTATTTAACCAGGGTCAAAAATTATACTTAATGCAATAAAGATGGGTTGGCTTCTCAACAAAAGAAATCTTTTACAGCTTTCCATGTAACTTTTTTCATTCCATGTGTTCTTGTCAGTCTAAATTTACAGGATTTCTTTGAACTGATAACTTTGTTAACCCAATTAATCTTTGAACTTGTGTCTTCAAAGTTAAAATGCAGTGTTGCTTTAGGTCCAAGGTAAAATAAGGTAACCCCAAACATAAAAAGAACAGAGTTAGAGTCATCAGACCATTGGTGCCATGATGAATTGACAGGCATCTATCCTCTAATTTGTCTCATACAGTCAGGACGGGACCACGCCTCAGAGTGTAAAATTAGAATTTATAATTATTGGGTTGTGGGGGAACACAGGGGTCAGACCAGTTCAGATCACACTCTTTCAGTTGTCACAGGACCATAAAAGATAAGAATCACATGTGGCCAGTTTTGTTAGAAAAAGTCCTGTTTTTGATGTCTTTCATGTGAAACATTCAGCGGCTTTTGGAGATTTTTAACAACACAACAAAATGCTCTAACATGACAGTATATAACTGATTTTAAACCAATTAAATCAAAATAATTAACTTAACTAAACATTTTTTTCTAGCAAGACGGTGACTGGTGTGCATTTTATACATTTCATAGAAGCTGAGTAATGAAAGTATTAGGGCACAAAACTTTAGATTAAAAGGTGCAATGCAACAATAAAGTAATGTATTGTAAAAGACTGTTTTTGAAAGCATCTGGAAAACCACTAACCACCATAGTTATTGTGAAGTATAGCTCAATAGTGAAAGCCAAATCTGTAATTATGGTCCTGTGACTGAGTGAAAAGGCTGTTGCTCATACATTGCAACACAATGACCATGATAGGATGGGGTGATGACTCAGTTACCGGGCATTTATTCGCTTTTTGTTGAATGGCATAAATCAACCGGTCACATTGTTTACTCAAGTTTGATAAAGACTCCCTGTTAACCCACATGGACTGACTTTATAGCATGCAGTATATATTATCTCAATTCATTCACAAACAATTCTGGGAAGGATCAATGCCACTCTGTCAGTACAGAGCAGCAAGCGGCCAGTTAGCTCAGTTTAGCATGGTAACTGGAAAAAGTGGCTTGTTCCTTCTCTGGAGCTTTAAAGTCAGACACATAAGCAAATTGCTCCATATATGGTTCATTTAAGAATGTGTAACTATGGTAACTGACTAAAGCTAAGGCTAACTAAGAAATTTTAATATGACCCAAATTCCTAAAAAGTTCTTAAGATCAGTGATCTCAAGAATAGAATCATGCCTGTTTTTAATGCAGGGCGTCCTCAGGGCCCAAAGATCACAGAAATCCAGTATTGACCTTTGGCCTTGTCCCTCAAGCACAAAGATTTCTTCAGATTCTCTGAATATTTTGATGATGTCATGTACTGTTGATGGTGGGATTTTATAAGTCTATGCAATTGTACATTGAGGAATATTTTTCCTGAAATTGTTCAACAACTTTTTGAACCTCTGTCCATCTTTACTTCTGAGAGACTCTGCCTCTCTAAAATGCTCCTTTTACACCCAGTCATGTCACTGACCAGTTGCCATTTAACCTAGTTATTTGCAAAATGCTCCATTGGAGTGCATATCAAAAACGTTTCTATTATTTATTTGTAGATTTGAAGCAATCAGTGGGTCTTTATGGATGTAAAATTTTTCGATTGAATTTTTAAATAGATTTCAGTCATGGGGACCCTTCCTGATGCATCAGGACCGTTTTTATTGGCTGGTCAGGATGGTACAGAGGAACTTCAAATTCAAAGGTAAATGACTATAAATCATTCATCAGTGGTTTGATAGATGCTAAGATTTTGGCTGTGATTAGTGATTTCTGGAATGAGTAATATTTATACACAGCAGCTGCGTTAATGATCATGAGAAACACACTGATGCCCAGGGTTATAGAGGTGCACTCTCGACAGGTTTTAATCTGAACTTTCCTGTTAACTTTGCTTCTTTAGAGCCAAATTAAAGCATTAACTATTACTGAAGTTAACAGCTTTAGTTAACGGTAAAATATTTGATTAACTGTGCCCACCTCTGCTGATTTCACAACAAGTAGCTCACCTGATCTTTGTTTGAGGCTGCGATGAATACTTCCAAGTACTTTTGCCTGGTTGAACAACACATTGTGCAACATCAGGTCCTTCCTATGGTTGACAGCATACATGCTCCTGCTTATCAGATCTTGTATCTTCGTGTCGGTGTTTTCACAGCAAATGAGGCTAAACACTACATGGGAAAGTTTACAGTGACTGTAAGCTGGATGCCAGCAAACACAGAAACTTAAAATAAGGGGAAGCAGTAACACAAAGCTATCTGCCATACTGTGTTTTTATAGGGTGAGCAGTGATTATCAGCAGTGACTCAAATGATCAGATGTAATTCTGTGTATAAAAAACTAGCAGCCAGCTGCATCCTGGATGGACGTCACTCCCACATGTTGAGTCATGACAAAATGAAACATCATGGAGAGAGGATCTACAGTGAAAAATGAGTAAGGGAAATGAAAGAGCAGGGTTGGTCTTTACCCAAAGTCCTAACATTATAAATAAAGATAAAAATGAGAAGGAAGTTAGAAAATGTAGCAACATCTTTAATGTGTTAGTTTAAGGACAGTGATAAAACCAAAATTAAACACAACTGTTATAGTTGATATGGAAGCCATTACTGGCAACTCATCCATACATTTTATTTTTCTCAGTTTCCCATGATAAATGGTGAATTATTCCAAGAAACAACCAGTCTTGCCTCTGATAGTCTTGTTTGCTCTTGTAGCTCATTAAGAAGCTTGATTATTAATTTCAGTCTGTGTCATATACAAAAAAAACTCTAGCTTTAACTTTTAATTCCCTTGCACTGAAATACACCCACAACTACCACATAAAAATGCAACACTTTCAAAGATTGGTCAACATCCAATGTTGACCTGACAATCATCTGACTCAGCGCTTTTACTTGAAAATACAGACTAGTTCATTTTGAGGTGTCTATTTAAAGATACAATATGAAAAATTTTTGCACTGACATATCTTATTGTTTCAAAAAGTTACCATTCTTATGTTACATCGATTTCAATTGAGGCCTTACAGTAGCTCAATTATTCTTGAGGTTTTCATGCCAGAGAAGTTCTTAATCGTCTTGTCTTGTCATGGTGGCTGCCATAGGCCACAAGTTCAATCGCCCAAACTCACCACCATATAACACTGAATCTCACACTCTGTATTACCAATGAGTTCAAACCAGCACTGCTCAGCGCCATCCACCTCCACTGCCTCCTTCACTGGACTGCTTCTTGTATTAAACTGAGGACTTTGATACAAAAAAGGCACCCTTTTAAGGCATATTTGCTAAACAGAAAACCAACATTTTGTTTTATTCATAAATTTCACATGATGGAGGAGAAATGCTCGTAAAGGTGCACCTCCAGGAGACAGATGGCTTAGAAGTTAGTTCGCCCCCCTCCATGTAGGTGGGCATGTCCAAGTCCTGCCTGTGGCTCCTTTCCTGCATGTCCCTCCTCCACTCTCCATGCTAATAGAAAATATAAGTAAAGGAAACAGGTGTTAACTTCTTGACACAACATAATTCTGTGCCTTTCCTTCGAAACGATGGGGTCACGTTGGGGTGGGGAGGTACCAAAATGAAGCACTGAAATCTGTCTTGTAATTCAGTATGGGTATAGGTATCAGATCTGTTGGTACCTGTATCATGTTGGTACCTGTATTATGTTGGCACCCAATTTCAATACTGATCCCTAGTTATACAGGCCTAGATTAAAATGAAAAACTGTAAAGCTTTGTCCTAGTAATCATACATACATACTAACATTCATGCTAATTATGACATCACACTGAGAATGTATACAATATAAATTGATAAAGTATACAATTTTGTACATGTGAGAAACTACAGGATGGATTGGACAGAATTTTAAAGTATGAAAAAGGACCACTCTGGTTGTCCTAAACCACCCCACAATGCATTGTGGCTCTCAGATTTTTAATAGGTGAGCTCACCAACAAGCAGCATTAAAATAAGGGTACTGTGATAGGCATTAAAATGACCTGACGTGTCACATAGACTGTTTCGTATCCATTTCATGATATACGTTTATCTAGGAAACCCCTCACATGAAGCGTTTGAGAAGGGCAGAACTTTTTTTCGGAAGTGTTTCTTTACTTGTATACAGGCCTACCAGCTTACAGTACAACTGAACCCCTCTCGTAAATATCGCAAACTCATACCATAGCAGAGCAAAAACAAATTTTCCGTCATGAAAAAATTTCAGAGCTGTTATTCGCTCTTTATTCAATAAAAAAAATGTGGTCCAGCTGTGGTAATGTAGCTATGCTATAGCTACATATGAGCTACACGCTGTTGTCAGCTTACAGTAGCCTCCAATTAACCCTGGTTGTAGCTGCCACCTGGTCCTCCTCCAATTATGCTGATTGGTCATTTCAGACCTGGCACAATCGTTTCAGACTGAAGCTTTGAATGGATTTGCCTGATGACAGACATGAAATCTGGCCAGTCAATCTACTTAGCAAGGTCAACGATAAAATAACTCTCAAATAAATACAGTTAAACAGTTAGCCTATTATTATAGTCACTTTCATTATCTGCTAAAATCAATACATGTGAATTGTTGTTGAATCCTATTTATAAACCAACACTCGTGCTAGCTTGTTGCTAGCCTAGCAGCTAAACGTGGACTGAAAATACTTCAATGATAAAACCATGTGATGAGATGTAATAACAGGCTTTTAAGTGAGCTCAAAGGGCATACTAACTATTAGTTAATAGTATGCAGTGTATGTTTTAGCATTTAGTAGAAGAAAGGTTGTTTCGAACACAGTCTATGTTGTGAATTGTCTTGTTTGGTTGATTTATGAGGCATTAAAACACCAGAATTATGCATAAAATTAAGCTAACTCATGGCTTTTAGTTCCTCATTAAGAAACTGAAGAAAAAGTTATGTTAAGGCCTGAATATTACTATAGGCTATGAGAAAAACTTCAAATAAATGACAGAGATAGAGGGCTCCGCTTCCATCACTCCCTCCACCGCCTGGACTCCTCTCTGGTCTCGTTTGAAGTCTCTGGAAAAAAGAGGGAGGGAGGAAAGGCTTTTTAGGGGGGGGCGGGATCTTGTGACTCACCAGCAACTTCCTCAGTAGTAGGACAAATGTAGCCGGCAAGCTGCATCATTCTCCGCCGCAGAGTTTTGTCCACTGTCAGAAGAAGAAACACAGAAAGTTTTACAGCTGGAGGGCGACGCGCGGAGTAGCGAGCAGCAAACTAATCTGACCTGAGCGCGCGAGACAGAGAGAGAGAGGCGGTGTGTGCCACTGTTGTTGCTGAAGGTGCCTCCAGACTTCAGACACTACTCCTGGTAGGAAATTACTTTTTTTTTTTAAGGACGAGCTAGGCTTTTTTACGATTCAAGAGTGTAACTCTTCGACCTGAGAGGGGCTTCAGTAAACAAAGAAAACGATAATGATGATGTTAGCTGGAGAAAGTGGTAAAATTGAGAGAAATATGCACCATAATGCCCCAGATATCTTAAAAATGACTGTGTCTGAGCTTTTTAAATTGAAATGAATGACAGAATGAATCAATGGACCGGGTAAGCCTAAAAGATTTTGATTTTAAGCAAGAACTTGAATTGAAATCAACAAAAACAACATTATTTGGGGATTTAAGATGCTTCTTATTCTAGTTTTTCCCAGTTTAACTATTAGAAACAGTATCATATGCTTTGTCCTCATAAATTTTACTACTATTGATTTTTTTAGCTGTATTAAGGTGTACTATTAGCAACTTTAAACATATGATTTAACCTTTTTCTGTCACTTTACTGTTTATTACCTGGTAAATTCAGTAGTTGCAGATTACAGCATGTGTGGGCATGACATTATGAAAGCATTTTAATACTTCACACCTTAGTCAAACATACCACCTGGGTAGAGCATGATAAAAGAGGAGCCACTTCCTGTATCAAGAGAGAGGGTCTGAACTTTTTTGGTCTACCAGGATGTTTTTCCACCTTCCTTATTTGTGTTTTTCTCTTAAATCACAGCCTCACACCTGCACTCATTTCCCTTATAGATATAATCTCCACACAAACATAAGGCCACAAAAGCAAATAAACACCATTTTGTCAGTGGAGGGGGAGACCGTCTTGGATAGCCTGACCCACTGAACTGTGCGCAGGAAGGATTAAGGAACAACTGTTGTGTCACAGAAGCTCCCAGCTGAGCGGTGTGTGAAGGCCTCAGAGAGCAGAGTCCCTCCGGCTGAACTTGACTCTTCTCCAGCAGCAGGGTTTTCAGCAGCCAGTGTGTGTCTAGGAAGGGTGTGTCTGTGCTAGGTTTGTTTTGGGAGGACATCATCACATAGTAGCGTAGTAGAAGTGGAGTCATCCTCATGACGTTGGTTTGCTGTTCTACCTGTTATGTCATGTAGGTGTAGAGGGAGAAGGGGCAAGGCAAATGGAAGAATTTAACAAAGACTCAAAAGCGTTATTAAGAATGTGTCATAGTAATTTTTCCATCTATTGCATAACAAAACATCGGAGATTCCGTTCGCCATACCAGCATATTGTTATTTTTTTGTTGTATTTTGATAGGCGTCTTCACTAAGACAGTTTGTAAAAGAGAACTACAGTCATGTGCATACGTTTTAGGCATGTAGGGTGCTAAGGAATCATCATGGGGTCTAATGTGCCACAACCTGGGGCAAGCTCAATGTGTGTTGCTCAGTAGCCAAGGTCAAGCTCGATGGAATCTCTTTCTAGGCCTTTTCATCCCTGGTAATACCCCTGGAGACCAGTTGTCCAACACTTTGGACACCCACAGAGCTCAGAGCAATCTTACACATCCAGATGGTGGGCTGTGCTTACTCACTACATCCACCCCTAGCTCAGCCCTTAAGGTGTGAACTTTGTTATTTTTTCGACAAATTATTTTCCTATGCCCCGGTAATATGCAAGGACATCCAAAGCATGGCCTAGGTTGTGTCAGTCCTCTTTCCGACCTGATAGTTCCCTCAGGTGGGCTTACTGGTCTACTGAGCTTCAATTTTTGGCCCAAACATGCCTAAAAGTTTGGAGCAGTACTGTATTTGAGGCTAGACTTTTTCATTAATATAGAGAAATTTGTTGGGGTCTAAAATATTAAGATATATGGTTCTGACACCACATTATTACACCATACATCACTGAGTTTACATTCAAAAAGGGAGAAATTGCATGCAATATCCTGTTGGTTCCAAAAGCTGTCGCTTGTTTTCCATCTTGTTTCCCAGTGCTTCCCAATCCTTAGAGACCCCCATATCTCTATATAAGTTAAGCTGAGCCCCTTTCAGGACCCACATGGAAAAAGGTGGTACAAACTCCAACATAACAGGCCTGAATATACTTATTCTTACTAAAAGATCACCACCCCCCTTGGGGAACAGAGGAACATCTGACTGGTTGGATGCTATCTGCTCTGTTATGTTCTCCAGTTAGTACTTATATTGTCTGCCTGGGAGTTGGTGCTTAATTCTTAAGGCTTCTTCTGCTGAAAACAGCTGCCTGATGCCTGTGGGTCAACAGTTTTAATTCAGGGCGCACTCTCACTACGCCCAGTTGCCCCATACTATGCTGAAGCACCATTGCTCATTCTTCCCACTCCTCACTGGCCTCTACTCACATTGCTACAGCACCAGTCAAACCTGGACAAGGTTACCTCTTGTACTAGTACATCCGTCATCACATTGTAATATGACACATGCATGACTAAGTCTCAGCATCATCACAAAGGAGAGGAATGCAGAGAATGTGATTGCAATTTTACTCAATTTTTGCATTGTTTTGTTCGGATTAAGTCCTCTAACACTCTGCCAATGCTTAAAAAAATAATCAAGAGGCTCCAACGATTATCGTGTCCACATGAGCATCCATAAGCCCTGCTGAGGCATCTTCTATCCTTAACAAGACCAAGGAAGTGTGCCGTGCTTGAGCGCTGTATGGAGCACTCACACTAAAAGAACAAACTGGTCTTTTGGGGTCAAACATGCTTGGACACGGTACAGGTTGCCTAGCATGGATGCCACTCCTGTTAGGCAACATTTTGCCATCCATTCCCCAATATCTCATCCTTCATTTTCCATGTAAGAGAGGCCACACAATGATAGACAAAAACTGATTATGCTGAGACTAAAGACAGAAAGGAGGCTGAAAAAAAAGTAAAACTACTCCCTAAAAAAAAAAAGAAATAGCATAAAGATGCAATAAGATGAAATGAGGGGATCTGCACAATTGGCAAATAATTACCACAGATAATTAGGTAATGAATGAAGCTTTACTTGATCATCATTCAACAGTGATTCATTCATTAGAAAGCCAGACCTTTTGGTCAATAAACTGTCTGGTAAGGACTTTAATTGTAACTTTTATAATGCCGTTTTAAGTTGAAGGTTAGAATTTGCTGTCCTGGGGCACAGATGGCCTAGCATTTAGGCTTCATATACTGAGACAGACCATGTGTTTTTGTCTGTTAATTCAGGAATGACACCTTGGAGGAATTTGATCTCTTAGGCATCACGCTGTGTCTTCACCACTAACAGGTTATTTATATATAAACTGTTTGTCCCAGTAACGAGCAGAAAAAAAATCCCCCAGCAGCTAAAAGCCACTCATTCTGTCCTATTAGACATCTGGGTAGTTTGCCTAGACAGAGCCCACGGGCTGTGTGATGTATTTGTTTGCTTTCTTCCTCTTCCTCTCTGCCTCTCTGTTTCATTGACCGTGGTCACATTCTTCGGAGGTCTCAGTGTTTTCCAAAGGTTAGCCCTGCGTGGTGGTTGGACCCCGGCCAGCTCTGAACTGCAGTGGGACTACAACTAAAAGACTCGGACTGGCTGTGGCTGGTTTTATGGGTTGGCATTGTTTGAATTCAGGCCAACCATAATGATGGAGAATTGGCGGTCAAGTGTTTGCAGGTGGATAAAGGGCAGAATCTAGGGTTGACTTTCTGCAGCTGTCCATCCCTCCACTGTGCCTCAAAGGACGCTGGGCACAGTTTATTTTGTTTGTATCACTTTCTTGCACTTTCTTCATCAAATATATGTTCGATCAGCAGGTTTTCATGTTTGGATCTCATCTGCTGATCATATCTGATGATTTAATATAAGGGCACATTTTGACAAGCTGTGGTTATCAAATAGATCTGGGCTGTCTCCATTGTTGGAATGTGTTCATTCACTTTTTATTTGTTTTTCACTGATATTTCTACTTAAAAATGTTAACATTCCAGCATTTCTGTTAGCGTGCATACCTCACTTTCAACCTCTTCTTCATGTGATTCCAACCATAATTAAACAATGCAACCAAATCCAGCCTTTAGCTGTTCAGACTGATTTAAAAAAAACATCACATCTGTGTTACATGTGAGACCATAAAAGGGAAATTTTGCTTTGGTGTTAACAGAACCTGCTGGCACACTTTCTCAAATACAGTCTTATGATCCGTATCAGTGAAAACTTGTGAAATCATGTGCCTTTGGCTCCATATTTTCTTATTTATCAGTTATCCTTTTAAGTTTGTATGGCCACATCCTATGGCGACCTGGAAGTGCAATAAAAAAGTCTTAAAACTTTTGACAAAGCTTTAAACAAATTTACATTAGCAAAACACTTTTACAAATGACATAACAAATTAATATTTTACAAAAGAAAGTTTCAAAGTTGGATACAAATTACAAAGTCTGAAACACTTAAAACTGGAACTAATTTACAAAGTCTGATGCAAATTACAAGTCTGAAACACTTCTAAAAAACTTGAAGTCCAACACAAAATACAAAGTCTTAAACCCTTTTTTAAAACTTGGAACAAATGTAAAAGTCCGATGCAAATTGACAAAGTCTGAAAATTTTTTTACAAAACTTTTAAGAATATTTACAAAGTCTGGTACTGATTTGCAAAGTCTGAAACAATTTCCCAAAACTCGAAACAAATTTACAAAGTCTGTGATACTTTTACAACACTTGAAACAAATTTACAAAGTCTGATACAAAATGTCAAAGTATGGCACCCTTTTTTTTATAACTTGGAACAGATTTACAAAGTCTGCAACACTTTTACAAAATTTAGAACAAATTCACAAGGTTGTATACAGAATTACAAAGTCCAAAACACTAACATAGTGAGAAACAAATTTAGAAAGTCTGATACAAAATGACATAGTCTGAAACACTTTACAGTACTCTTTTTTGTAGAGGATTTTTTGTAAATTAGTGTTTTGCTTATGTTAACTTGTTTTATGAAATGTAAAAATGTTTGGTTAATGTTAATTTGTTTGTAAGGTTTGTAAAATTGTTTCAGACTTGATCTATTATATTGCTCTTCCAGGCCACCATGATATCCTCTCCTGGTAGCCAGCCTTCTCTTCAGTCGGCTGTGTGGGCACGTGGCTGGCAGCAGGAGTGTGGCTGGATTCCCCAGAAGGGGGGAAGTGACCTCAGGTTTCCTGTGGTAGGACGTCCAGGTGCTGTGGTGTTATTGTGAGGAGCACAAGACTTCCTCCATGGATGCTTTGTTGGTAAACGTCTGAAACTTGATCCCTTTAGCCAGGGTCCCTGTGGGATGTAATATGCCCCCCTTCTTTACAATCCAGTCACCCTGCCTTTCTCTCTCTCTCTCTCTCTCTTTGTCTCTTTTTTTCTCTGTGTACACTTTCTGCCACAACTTCCATTCCATGTGGAAGTTAATACACAAGGAACATAAACTTTATATAGGCAGCTAAGGAGTGTAAAAAGTAACTGATTCTGTGCTAATGGGGCAATTACATTCTTCAAGGGATACAATTACAGGCCTATAGCTAGCACTTACCTACTACTCTCAAAGGGAGGGCTGTTTTCAAAGGAAATACCTAATTGTAAGCACAGAGCTGCAGAAGCCTCAAATCTACCCACTTTTTGATACAGACTAATTATATGTTATAAAAGAATGGGGCTTTGCCTTACCTCACTCGCCTTTCACCACTCTGTTATACCTGACTGTCAATTTATTACACTTTGAATAAATGATACCCACTCTACATTAATAATGTTTCCTTTCCACATTCTCACATTAAAACAGATGTTGTTTGTGTCTAAGAATCCAGTAAAATCACTGCTGCATCACCCCATTATGTCTTGTGCTTGAGGAGGCTGTGAGTCAGCTCTGCACCTTCGCCTTGAGGGAGGAGGGTAGGGCTGTGCTCCACAGAAGTGCATGGCATGGAGATAGTCACAAGGATGATGCAAAAAAGTGTGGCGGTTACCTCCTTCATGTGTCTAACTTGCCTCAGTTTGCCCATGGGAACACAATCCTGGATAAACCTGTCTGTGTTTCCTTAGATATCACGTACCTCTTCTGAGGGTGGAAAGATTCTTTGCCAAAAAGCATCTACCCAAAGTTGCCCAATACACTAGCACCTAGACGTGATCTTATTCGGTTCAAACAGAATACCACAGAGATTAAGTGCAGCAAAAGTTGTTTTTTTTTTTTTTTAAAAGACATCCAAGTATACATTTTTGCTCAACTTCTTCCATCAAGAAGAAAGATTGAGACAGCATTGAAAGACACACATACAGATTAAAGTCAGCAGACAAATTGCAGTGGCTTTTATACAACTGTTTTGGTGATGTGTTTTGAGTTCTTAAAAGTAATAGTTATGTTGTGCTGTGGCTGATAAATCATAGGATAACCTATGGTTAATGGAGGCACTTGAGGAGAACTGTCTTGGTTAGGGAGATTCTCCAACACACAAGGTAATAAGATGTTGTTTCACCCTGATAGATCTCTGCTGACAGAGATGATAAAGTAAAGAGCTGAGGCTTACTCTTCATGCTGCAACACCACAGGGCCATATCTATGATGAAGGAGGGATTTTCTTTGGGGTCATTTTGTTACTAAGGGTCCACTAACCTATTATTATCATCATGGCTTCTGTCAGAGCTGGAGCAGATGTAAATTGCTGTATGCTTTAATGGTTGTATGGCTCCAAAAAAAAAACAAAAAAAAAAAAAGGAAAAACTATAGACACTGACTGACACCCATGTATGAAGTGTTTCAACTTCAGGGAAACGTGCTTAGTACTTAATAATAATAATAATAATTAATGTGTAAAGCCATACCAACACATGCCCAAAACTCCTGAAATTTTTCAGAAATTTAGTCTGAACTGCATATGTGGACGTAAACAGACAAAGTTTGTACAAAAAAAGTTCAATCTGTTAACACAGGAGGAAATATTCAAGAAATTATTTCCTATGACTGGAAACATTATTGTTTTTGCAAGCATGTTATTTCCTTTCATCTATGCCAATATGTATAATTAATATAGATGCAGTGATTGTAAAAATTTAGGCCAATACCAATGTTGATAATAACAGTTTAGCTGATGCCAATGCCAGTGTTATTTTTCATCCCCTATGTTGTGCAAGACTCCCTCTGTACCAACATTTTCATTCATGTTCAGCCATAAAAATAAATCAATTTGTCTGACAGAAGACTTCATCTGCCTGATAAAAAAGTATCTTTTTAAAATCGAATTGATTGATGAATTAGTGCATCCCTAATGATAACACATTGCATTGATACGAAGGAGTAAACTGTCATCACAACATCTGGCTCTGTTGCTTGTTTGCCATATTTCAGTGGACACCTCTCTGAATTTTTGTGGTAGTTTGGGAGTACTGGGACTTACTAACCTATTCAGGCCCATAATCCCCTTTTGGGGTACAGGCCATGGACGAGAGCCCTCCAACGTGATCTACCATGAGCCTCCAGTTGGTTCCAGGTGAGGCCCATCATTTTGGTGTCAGCCTTGATGTCTTGTTGGTGTTTTCTGGCTCTTCCCTTGTGGATTCCAGGAAAGGGCCTGTCTAGGGGTGCTTGTTGCTCAGTATATGTCTGATCCTTCCCATCTTCTCCTCCCAGTTTCATTTTCTACTGGAACTTGGTCAGCCTTTAAAAAGAGATCAATGTTGCTGATTTTGTCCTCTTAAAAAAATACTAAAAATGTCAGGTACAGTAATGTGCGGAACTTTTAGGCATGTTTGGGCCAAAATTTGAGGCTGAAGGTGTAGATATGGTAAGTAAGCCACCTAAGGGCACCATTGGGCAGGAAAGGACGATTGACAAAGCCACAGTAGTGCTCTGGATGTCCTTGCATATTACCAGGTACATAGAAAAATAATCTGTTGAAAAAGATAACGAAATATACACCTTTAAAATAGAATAAGGGGTGGGTATGGCAATTAAGCATAGCCCAGGGTACTGCCTGGGGGGTTAGCCCGTGGTCCTGTTGTGGAGGTCCAAAAACTGCCGGCAGTCTCAGGGAGTATTACCAATTGTGAAAAGGCCCGTGCAAAAGAGACGAGGCTAAGCTAGACCTCGGTTATGTTGAGGTTGACTGGCTGCCACCCCCCTGCCTTTCCAGCCCAGGGTTGTGGCCCTGTGATAAATCCTTAGTGCCCTTCATGACAGAAACTTTTGCACTTGACTCTACTTTTGGTGACAATACAGTTGTAGCTGTGAAAGGAGCACAACGCCACCAGTAAAATAACAATCCACCTACATGGAGAGGTTTTATTTTTTGCAGATTTTAATTTTTGGGACATTTTACATCTTCATTGCTTGGACATCTTGTTAAAGACAGGAAATAATGGGAGGAGAACTCAGGGGAAAACCATGCAGAGAGGGCTTTACCGCTGCATATAGGGGTGTATGCTTTAAGCCAACCCAGCGCCCTAGGAAAGTTTTTATATTTATTGGAGTAGTACTACCACTGTCATTTCCATTGGATCCTCTTGCACACTGGCTTAATTGGGTAATAATTTGAGCCCATGTTGCATGCAGTCCTTAACCACGTAGTGATACACAGCAGGCCTCAAACAAGGCAACAATGCCTAAGGCTGAAAATGTCACCTTTCAAACCAATATAAACCCTGAGAGAGTGCACCATTTATGAGGTATTTCTCCACAACAACATGCTGGCAGGACCCTGTTCTCATAACAGATGTCTTGGAGGGATAATTCAGTCTTGGCGCTATGTACACGTGTTGTTTGTTCCACTATGCCACTCCTGTACCCGCACATTCACCCCCTGCCGCTGTGGGAGTTTTCTTTATATGGCTAGTAACTTCACATTGCAGCACAGTCAAATGAACTGGTGTTGATTGCTTCCCAAACACTTAATAGGATCACACATGTGTGAAAAATGAAGCCAGACTGTGACATCATGGCAGAGGGAGTACAATCATGAGAGCATGGGTGTATCTTGTAAGGTGTCTGTAGTCAGTATGCACATTTTTATTCAAACCCATGTAGATCTTCACCACATTGCACAATCAAAAGGATGTGAGTTGTTTGACTGCCGGAGAAGATGGTACTTGTTCAGATTAGCTGTGTGTTATCTTGTCACTGATTGACATAGTACTGTTTATTTGAGGAGCAGCTGCGAGCGAGAGCATTCCCCTCGCTAAAAGTAAACAGTGTAAAATTGCTTGTTCTGCATGATGAAGCTAGCAAGTGATCAAGAATGTGCCTCCCTACCCAAGAGGTCTTGCACCATCTCTGTCTCATCATTGTTCTGTCCTTGAGTGTTTTTTCTCTCTAGCATTTACAGGCAAAGACTTTATCTCACCCTCCAACTTTTCACTCCATGGTTCTGTTGGAGAGACAGTCGTGTCTACAGAGGAGGCAGGCTGAGACAAGCCAGGCTTACTCCGTACACCGAGGTGTGGATTCATGTCAGTCAAACAGAAATGAGAGTGCACTTGGCACAGCTCTGGCACTCTTTTGTACTAAACTCTAAACCTTTCAAAGTTGTATTAAATAGGAAGAGAAGGAAAGGATGTTTCTTGGCCTCCTTTCCTTCCTTGTGTTCTCTCACCTTCATTGACCGGCTCTCATACGGTGCCTTGGAGGAGCCATAAATGGCAGAGTGTCCTTGATGTGGCTATAAAAGGACCTCAACTCCTAGTAAAGAAGATGGGGATTTATAACAGAGCCATAGAGGGATTTCTTGCCTTTTCAGTTGAAGTTAGGAGAGAAGACAAGATGAAGAGAGGAGTGGCCAGAGTGCGCCATTATTGCCTGTGGGTGCATCTGTCAACGGGCTGTCACAGAATAGCGTAATCAGAAGACAAATGCAAGTTTACTCTGTGTAACACACAATGATCTCTGGAAGAAAAAGTGTGCAGGCACTATTTACCCTTATCACAACAAATGTACACAAGAGCGAGAACATGTTGTGACTCCCCGAGAAGCATCCGGCGTCGGCTAGTACACCTTATGCCATTAATGTTCGAGAGAGTGTTGCAGTGAGATCATTCCAGTGAAATACTGCTGTGTTTGACATTATGTTCACAACCAGCAGGTCATTTTGAGCACAGGATGTTTGTAAGATTCAGCTATAACTCAGTCCAGAGGGAGATCAGAGCACTTACTTTTAAACACAATTACCAAATGATTCACAGACTTCCACTAACAGAAGACTGTCTGTGGGGCTTTGACGGCTACTAAGTAGCTTTTGTTCATAGACTCTTAACAAGATTAATGATAGGGACTTTTGCAAGATCAATTTTTGATCCTGCTCCAACAGACCAGGATGTGAGCTTGGATGTCATCGTTGAGAAATACTTCCATTTCAAGTGTTACCTCATGAGTTTCCCTCATAGATGCTTTTTTGTTTAAGCATCTTTTAGTGGTGGATGGTAAATGAGTATTAATATACTCTCTCTGGAACTGTTTCTGGCACTAAACGGATTATTGCAACATCAAATGAGGGCCAGAAAACTATTGTGCCTCATCCTTCTATTATCATTACTAGAACATTTAATTTCAATCTTAGAACAGCTCTACTTTACTGCTAAATTTGTTAATCATAGTGTTCTCTATTTCTCGTATTGCTTTGTTCTGTTTTCTACCAGCCATACATATTTCTACTAATTTTTCACATGTTGTTACCATCATCAATAAAGTCAGAGCAACTTCCTACTAAATGGGAGACATGTTTATGGCCACCACTGCCATTAACTTGTCTTTCATTTGTTGTTTTGTTGTTTCTCTTGTCCCTCTCCTCCTCCTGCTTTTCTCCCACCCCCAACCCTCCCACCAGTCTTTTCCACTCCTAACGTGGCTTCAGCAGAGGGCTGAGTCTGGTTTGCTTGAAACCCTCTGGGGCCAATGTTGCTGTATTTAACAAGAAGAGACACAGGTTATAGATCGGGCGATATGGCCTTAAATGTATATCCTGATATATATTTTTGCTATATCCCGATACACAATATATATCACAATATTTTGAAATGGCCTCTCAGCAGCTGTGTTTAATTCAGCCCCAAATGACACTAGTTTGGTGATAAATATAGACTGTTCTATTGGATTTTTAATAAAATTGTTTGCAGAAAGGGTAAAAATCAATATAATGTCAAATCTAGCAGTTTTATTTTGAAAAGGACTTCACTTAATCTTTTACTAATAAATAAAAAAAAACATAAATCATGAAATACTCGGTATTTTACAGCGTATGGAAAGTCCTGAAATGTTTTCTGTGTTATGTTTATTATTGCTGATTATAAAAGGATTATTTTCCTATTTCCTCATTAGGGGTGAAGCAAACCTACACAAAACTAACCAATCCTGCATGCAGCTGATGGCCAAAACTCTGCAGTCTAGTCCACCATTCAGGCTCACAGCTGTGATTATATTAGTCCACTGTCTGTGCTGATGAACGCTGGAGCAGCTTCTGACAAGTTCATAACATGAGAGCATCTTTAGATCTTATTTAAGAAACTCTCCTGTGTGATCATGGGGGGAAAAGAACATTTTAACTCTTTGTTGTGGGTGTTTTGAACTGTTAGACTGCGATAGGGCTCCAGAGTTGTGGAGAGTAGATCACATTACATTTGTCAGCGGCTGGGCTACCTTCTCTCTGACATGTATGACTCTGGCAGGGAGTTTTCAGCAAAATGTTTGCACCCAGGCAAACCACATATTCTGGTTGGAGTCTCTTTATGAAATTTTTAAACCCTGGCTTTTCGACAACACTGGGCTCATGTCTTTAGCAACGTGTTGTGTTACTGCCGCTGTTATCTCGACGTCATCTTGCAAAGTATTTTAACAAGTGTGGCAAAAGCCGCAATACATCGAGTATACTTGATATAAGTTAAATACTTTTTCCCTCTGGAAGCCCTCCATTATGCTGTTCTAAGACACTCTCCATGCCTTTGTAGCCCTTACTGAGGTTCTTCTAGAAGAGGGGTCATCAACTGCATTTGTATAAAGGCCAGCTTTTTTTCAAAACAGGCATTTTGTGGGCCAAATTTTCAAAAGACATTTTTAGAAAGCTTTAATTAACATCTGTGTTTTTAATATTTGTATTTTATTTCGAATTTATGTAATATTTAGGCTCTAACAGTGAGATCAGTCCCTATCAGAGCATGTGAGCGGAGCGAGCGGGGAGCGCGAGGGGAAGGATTTTGGTCAGAGCACGGAGCGTTCTTTTCAAAAAAGCTGCACCGGCACCTTATCTTGCGCTCCATCCCGCTCCAATTTCGCTCCAGTACCACTCACACCGTCCATGTGAAGCATCCCGTGTTGGTTTCACTGCTCCTGCAGAGAGACAGCGACATCCAGCACGTCAGACCGGGCTTTCCACCGGAATAATCAGAGGGACTTGAGATGCCTGCACAGAGTTGATATACTAATATTAACACCATTGTCATTTTTTAAAAAACATCAGTATTTGCCAGTGTCTGAAACGGAGAAGATGGTAATGGTAATGCACTTCCGGGTTTTCGTTGAGTGAGCGGTGAGTGATTGGAGTGGAGCGGGTAGAAATTTGAGTGGAAGGTGGAGCAATAATTAGCGGAGCGGCGTGAATCCCCTCTGAGCAGACGAGCGGGCTCAAGGAACAGCTCTGTGAGCGAGGAACGGGAAATCTCAACGCTCCACTCCGCTCACCTGCTCTGGTCCCTATATCACAGCCAGCCACAAGGGGGTGATTGAGATATTTTAGCTGGATATTTCAATGACTGTCATGTTGAGTATCACTGGGTTTGATGCTTACACCCTGTGAAGGAATAAGTGAAAGTCCCAGGCAGGACAATTGCATTTCCAAAACCACTGAAACTTAAAGTTACCAAAGAAAACAATTAAGATTAAATTAATTATTTTTTAAATTAAATTCTTTCAATCTCAAATGTTTTGGAGTTGTTTTTATAGCACTAGGGAGTTAATTAGAAAAAAATACCCATAAAACTGCAACCAGTTTTTTTCCTCTGCACATTTTTATAGGTGATAATGTTCTGAGGGGCGGCTGAGAAGATTTGGGGGGCCTGATGTGGCCTGCCAGTTCACTGTTGTAGAGAGAATGGAACTTGGGTGAGTTTCTGGGGTTTTTAAAGATTAAATTTGCAGCTTTAACTTTGTAAGACTGGGATCTCATACTGTTACTGCATGATATACATTTTTAGGTTGTATCAGCATCTATATAGCATCTATATGCACTGAGATAAAGAACCTCACAGTTGTAAATGAGAGCTTCAGGCTATAAAATGTACTTCTTATGTCCATGGAAAAACCTTTCATCCCACCATTTAGGCTTTTATCTCATGGAACATCGCTGCAGGAACAACACGCCCTCAGCACTTAATAAAGTCTTTAGTCAGGTGTAGATTTCACTGCTTGAAGTTTAAGATAGTGTTGTGTATTTTGTCTTATCCCGGTCCTAAGGGTTCCTCAATACCTTTCAGTAGTAATTCCTAGAAATGAAGCTGTCCCTGTGATGTCGGAGAAATGATGTGACAGATACAGGCCCATTACAAGCAGCAGCTGATGGAGTGTATATGTCTCAGGCATCCAGCCAAACCACCTACAGGAATCATGCTTGACCACATTAGCAGCTGCATAGTGCAAATATAACACATCTCTGCCACCAATCTACATGTAGGCAATATATTTAACTGGGAATAAACTGTTACATGCTGACCCATCAAAAAGTGCTGGAAGGTTAAACAGGAGACACATTACTCAGGCTTCAGCTCTTGCTGTGTTTTTAGTTCAGCGCCAAATTAAACTCTTATATCAGCCTACAAAAGTCTCTGTTATCTTTGAGATCCACAATAATCAGACTTCTCCAGAACAGGAGCTGCCTGCTGGACAAGACAGCATTTCCTGCTAATGACTTTTTTGGTACACAAAATGTCATTTGCTCCCTCTTTTAAGCAAAATCATGAACAGGATGAGGGATTTTATGAAGTTAGTGAGCTAGAATTAGCTTTGGAATAGCTTGCAGTCCTCAAGGTTACCAGAAATGGTAAAAACTCAATTTTAATGTGTAGCTGCTTTATTCAAGGTGTTTACTGGTTTTAATCACTGGGTCAGTTGTTTTGGAAAAACCCTTTACAGATGATTCAGCCCTGGGTAAAAACATTGTGAACAATGAACACTGAAGAAATCCTCATTTCCAAAAAATATCAGAGCACTTGAAACAGGCGACAGGCATTCTTAGATTCAGCAGCAATGGAGAAATGCTGACTTCATGACCTATTTTTGAATGTTTACTCAGTCTTTTAGCTGTTTTTTTTTCTTTTTTAAGAGAAAACCTTTGTGGATCACACTAATGTGTCAAAACTATATCTATAATCTTTGGGCCTAACATCCTACCATGTTGTTGCCTCTACACTGCTGTGTCCTAGGATGCAGCTAGAAAACAACGGTCCAGATTCTCTACTGGCAAATTGCTAGTCAACTCTGGGTCCTATTAAATTGTAATTTGATTCATGGAAATTTAAGGGCAAATATTTTCCAGATGGACCAGATGAACTCAAAATTACCTATTATGTTTGTTATCTCATTAGGAAAAAGAACATTCCTTGTTAGTTGTCCATTTTCCATTCTTAAAATAAATTAAAACCAATCTAAAAAAAAAAGCAAGAAGCTCTTTAATACCAGGTTTTAGCTTGGTCAGAGATTGACCACAAGATAGATTGATGGTATGGGATGTTTTTCACATCCATATGGCAAACAGCCCATACGTGGTGTTTGGGAGAGGCAGAACCTTTTAAAAAAACTATCTTGGTGATAGGATGAACATTCTGTCTGTCACACTGATTACAGGCCAGTCACAGCAACAAAACGTAATGTTCAGTGTTTCCCAGTCATTGACAATACTTGGGTCCAAGTATCAAAAGACAGTCTGACAGCAGACCGTTCATCTCTGATGGCCACTCTAGCAGACGGTTCATTACAAACATTATAGACTAAAAAACATTTCATAAATAAAAATGAGAGAAAGGTCAGAGGTCTAATCTGGAATTAAATTATGAATCAGCCTGTTGTGGAAATTGTAAGACCAATAGTGGCTTACTAGCTTTGTTTGCTTTATCAAAAGCTAAAATACATTGGTACATAGCCTATGTAGCTGTTTGCTGAGCTTAGCTTTAGCTATGTTTTCTACATGGCTTACGCAGCTAACAGAGATACATAAGCTTCTTTTGATGTGTTTTAATGTTATCATGGGGCACAAGCTTTTTTAACCTTTACCTTGACCTTTACCGACAGAATTCGGTCGGTGCCTATAAAAGTACTGAATTCGGTACCCATCCCTAATTCTATGGGAACAAACTGATGTGATAGGCCTGCAACGCCTTTGGGAGTCAACACCAAAATGTGAGCTCGACTGCCATCTGTTATCTTTGTTCACTGTCAGGGGAGTCAGTTGGTGAATCAATCTCTTGCCAAAGTTGCTTAGGGGAAGAGGAAAAACATATTTTCCACAGAGAAAAGCTTCCAGTGCTCTTCTTTAAAGAAATGCCCAGTTCTGTTAAAACTGCAGCTACAAGTGCATCCAAGCTACTTTCTTCACTGGCTGCCATTGATGTGGTTCTCAGCTGGTCTAGCCTCAGGACCCACCACCACCTCCTGAACGAACAGTTGCAACCCAAATTTCTGAAATCAGAACAAAGAATATTGAAGTTTGTGCCTGATTCGAAACAAAATTTGACAGAACAGAGAGACAAAACAAGAACATTTAAAACTCTAAACTGGCATGCATGTATACATTGTATTTTATAAGGCTTTCCACAATAAGGTATAAATTTAGATTGTTTCTAGAGATTTATAGTAAAACAGATTTGATATTTAGAAAACAACCAAAATGTACTCTTAATCATGCAAAAACACAGTGAAATAAAATGTACAGATGTATGTCCTCTTAGGCATTTTGTATAGTTCTCTTCCAGGCACACCTTTGCAACCTATGGAAAACAGCTTTGCTACCCACTTTTGGGTCCTGAGGCACCAGATGAGACCCAGTTGTTTGTTGCTTAGCAGTTGCTTTAACTAAACCTCCCCTGTAGCTAGTACCTCATTCTCCTTAAATAATGCTGATCAGACTTGGAACAAGCGTTTCAGACCAGAACTGATGGATCTGCCTGACAGACATGGGATGTGGCCAGTTCATATGCTTTGGAAGGTTATAGATTTAACTACCCAACTGAAAGCCTAAAACTGTTCATTCTTGCAGAATTTCTTGCAAGTCTTGTGTATAGTTGCATCCTCTTTACTTTTCCAAAGGCCCACCATACGTTTGCAATTCTGCCAGAGCTTAAAGGGCATAAACTTAAGCTTCAAACAGACCCACATTCAGGGTTGGCAATGGAAATTAGATCAGTGGGTAAAATGGGGGCCAGACTGTGAGCAAAGCACAGCAGAAGGCCGATGACACAGGCACCATGACTTCACTGTGAAAGTATTCAACCCCCCTCTAAACCTCCCAATCCCTCATCCTATTGCACGCTTTCACAAGAATAGTGAGTGGAAACTTGTTTAAGGTTTAATGATTACTGAAGAAAAGAACAGGGGAAAAAGTGTCCTATAAAATGAAAGGTCTTGCATAGTGATGACTGTTGGTCACACCATTTGGTGCATGTGGTGATCTGTCAGGGGAGTAATACAGGGCCTCTGCAGCAGCAGCTTTTAGCATTCATCCACTTGACTCTGCTAGTCCAATAATCAAGGCAGAGCAATATATCCAGTTAATTTACACGACACGTGACATCCATTTACAGGTTTCATGATCGATGGTGAGTCTACCAAGCCTTGCAGGGAACAGTGTGGCTTTAGCTAGCTTCTTACTTTGTGTCTGTTTTATGTTTCTGCAAAGCCACGAAAACTCCTTTATAGGAAAGAGGAGCAGGGTAAACATGGAAAAAAAGGTCGGACAAGAGCCGGGCCAGTCTTGGTTAATAGATTGAAAGAGATAGACAGGTCTGCTTGGGAAGCAACATAATTCAAGCTCACTATCAGTGTTTACCAAAGCACCTGTTTTCACGTCCATTTAACAATTGCAGCTGCGACTTTGCATTTTATCACTGATAATGAAGTAGGCGGGGAAGATGAATGGTGTTTTGCATGGCTGCATGATAAAGAGATCCCAGCGTCTGACAGTGGGAGATAAGGACCTGACGGATTGCAGGTCTGTTCTGGCAAAGTCGAGAAACTAGGTATAGGATGTCCGAACTTGCAGCTTTTCTTGAGACTCATTGAACCTCAGATAAATCCAATAGAGATCCATTGTGTTCCAAAGGGAGTATTGCTTTTTGATGCTTATCAGCTGAAGCTGAGTGCATGATTACATCTACCACTTCTTCTATGACTGATTTGTACATGACCTGCTAGGTCGCCACACAATCCAGATTCTTGCACCGCTGGTGGCTGCCAAAGCTCAGTGAAAACACAGAATAGTTATAGACAAAGATGCAAGGTCTGAAGGACAGCAAAGAGGAAAAAAGAAAAGGGTAGAGGGTGGAGGCAGTCCTGGGATGCATGGCAGCATGATTTATGGACACCTTTGAAGTGAGCTCATTCCAGCCACACGGCCTGCCTGCTGCATTTCAGAGCAGGGACATTCTCCTGGCAGTGCGGCGAGGGGGATAAATGACCCTCAGGTCACTAACCTCCACTGGTGCACCGCTCGCATATGCACTTCCTGATTATGTGGCACTTCATCAGTGTGTGTTTGGGTTTCCAACAAGCAAAGAGTCAGCTGCAGGGGCATCCAATGGACACGTGGCTCACTCCTCAGGAACCTACTTGGAGGTCAAAGCAAACAGTGAGAGCGACAAAGAGGAGGAGGAGGTGGTCCTTGTCAGGAATCATAAAAGTGGGTCAAGAGGGACACGCTCTTTCTGCTAGTTTTCTCTTTCTGCTGCAGTGTGCAGAATTATCGGGGGGGAATTTATAGTATCTCCAGTACAGTCTGAATGGAAAATCATCCCTTGCAGTTTAAAACCTCTCCAGAAGTCTCACCAATGATGACATCATTGTTTGAATAAGTGGAGCTTCCATCTTCTAAAAACTGCAACTCTGCAGTAGTCGCTCCTAGAATGTCAGTAAAAATACATCTATGGCAATTCGACATGAAACTGTATAATCTTATCAGAAAAGCTGAGAACTGTGGAAACTGAGTTTGCATGCCGCACTCTTCCTGCACCATTCCCCCATTGTCCCTCAGTGCCGCTGGTGTTTATTTATTTGTACAATCTTCAAAACATGTCTTTGCTATAGCTGTGACTATGCAAGCACAATCCACGTGTCTGCAGGTGTGTCTGTGAGCTCTCCTTCATGCAGCACTCAGGCCTGTCAGTGTGTTTAGACATATAAAGTCTGTTTCTCATTGTGACTGCGTGTTTGCAGAAGTGTGTGACCGTCATTCTGAGAAGTCCCAGAAATGGTCTCTGTTTGGGGTAACAGGAAGAACCACAGTGTGTGTGCATGTGTATGTGTATATGCTCCTTATTGTTATCAAACCCACAGTGGTGAAAGCCTGATAGGAAGTGAACCCACATTTGGTTCTCACAGCATTTACCACAGCAAAGGAAAAAGACATTATGTTTTTATGGAGGAAAATGGTGCACAGGGATGTTTCAGAGGTCAACCCCCATTATCACATCTATTTAAGGCCCCTGGTTTTACGCTTTGGGACTTTACTATGTGGTGATGTTAAAAAACACATATAATCGTATGCATTTAACTGCATGCGCTGGTGAAATTTTGGATTTATTTTAAGCAACTATGACCAGATTGTTTACAAGAGCATTAGAGACAGGGCTGGGTAAGATGTGGAGATTTTAATTTACATAGATACTCTTTCAAATGAGATACAGTGTTAGACAGTGTCTTTTATGCTGAGTTTGATAGATATAAAAATTTAAGCCAATCCTGCCAGCACAGTTATATGCTCCTTGATCAGAAGACGATCTATTTGAAATGTTTATTCAAAATGGGTAATTACTATTTATTGATTTATTTAAGACTCATTTACACGAGTAAAAATCAAATTATTTTAAGACCTGTTTGAAATCACAGCAACAAATCAATCAAGAGAGGCCTAATAATAATTCATTTTACTAGTTTGGAAATCTGAAATGTCTTTGGCGAGTAGACTCCATTGTAATGTCTTCGTGTCTTCATGTGCTCAAAGGCAAAGTGAGGCTGACAGCAGGGTAGGATACACCTTATGGAGTCTAGGCACTAGGTGATGGTGATAGAACGATGTAGGGTGAATCAGGAGCTTGACTTAGACACTGATGAGATGGTTTGGAGGTGGGAATGAAGGGAGTGGACTTCTAAGGAGCTGAGTACAGATGAGATGTGATGGAGATAGCTGGGGGGGGGGGGGGGGGGGGGTAGCAGCAGTCACACTGAAATGACTGATTTTGGAAGATGGGAGAATGGATTTTTAAAATATGACAGCAGCAGGATGATTGGATTGAAAGAGGCTGTAGTAGAATGATACTAGTTTAGAACTTAAGTAGGCGCCCATACCAGCAGATTACCGTAGCAAAAAAAAAAAAAACATGTGACACATGAATGAATGATAATTAATGAATGAGGTGAAATGAAACAGTCTTCTTGCTTGAACTCAAGCTAAACATCATTGTAAGTCCAAAACACCTAATGTGCGATTTATTGTTGTAGTGCTGGGTCACACAACACAACTTCAGCCAGATTTTGGCCTATTGTGGCATCGCAGCACATCATCAAATGTTGGCCCCAGTAAAAACGTTGGAAATGACTTGTGTTCTTGTAGTGTGACTTAATTAACAATGCACCCAGGACACCCCACAACCGTAGTTTTACAAGACTGGCATGTGAGAACTTTCTTGCATTTGACATCAACAGCATGTATCCTGATGTTCACCAACAGGATAGAATTTGCTTTTAATCTTTGTATCATTATTTGCCAGAGTGACACCATACAATTCTCCACACTCAATCTTCTCAACTTCTCAATCTAGCATAGCTAGACTAACTGGTCTACTTGTCTTCACAAGTTTTAAGATTCACACCTGAAGTTCAATCTGAAGGATAGTCGATCCACACTGACCTCTTTTTGACTTGTGAGTCTACTAGTTGTCTCTTCTTTGTTATTTTATTGTTTTCATAGCACAGGACTGATTGACAATGCCTGACCTCCCTAACAACCAATAAACTTGTGCAAAGACGTAAAACAGGCATGGCGAAAGAGTACGGTAATTGGCCAAGGTCACACTTCTAGTGTTGCCAGTCTAGCAGTCAATAGTGCTGCATGATTTGGTAACAATGTGATTATACTGGCCAAAATTGTGATTAGAAATTACAATCCAATACAGTAAAAAATGGTATCATGTGTCTACCTGCTTTTTTATCAAGGAAACTACAGAAAATAAGGATAGCTTTGAGGTGTGTATTTCTTGACTCACAACATACAAATATTAAGCAGTGTAAAAAATACAAGACCTGAAGATTTATAGTGCTGCTGTCAAAATAACTTCAAATTTCCCCCAAAAATAAGTTTTTCCTTTTTAAAAACAAAGGTACTGCCACAAAGTGCACAAATGGCACTATTCTAAACTCAAAAGCCTTTTTGCAGGCAACTTTGTAAACTGTGTAAGTACTACTCAGTACAAAAATAATTGCAGCATTTATTGGATTATCTGAATTAGACAGCCTGACATCAAAATTGCAGCTTCAATTAGACTGAATGGACATCTTTAGCAGTCAAGACAAGATAGGATTTTGTTGGATAACCTGACATGCTGCCTTTGCAAAAGAAAAAAAAATCTGTTGTCTGATCTGGTCTTAAAGGCGCCATGTGTAAAATTGGGGAATATTAGCAACATCTAACAATCGGTTTCTAGATTGCGATGCTTACTTTTGGTGGTAATCGTGGCAACCTGTGGAATTTTTAAAAATGGGTTTCTGTTATTTGCTCCTCTCTGTGCATGCATGTTTCTACAGTACCATAGAAGGGAGCAAATAACAGAAACATGCAAGACGCAAAGATCCAAGATTGCGGAGTCCATGTAGGGAACCTTTTCTATGTATGAATGAAAGGCTTATTCTAAGTTAAATTATAACACCACCACATATTCAAGTGATTAAAACCAATTAAGATAGACCTTTTTATACATATTATGTTTCATTTTTAACAACTGTTGTCACTGCCTAATTGTACAAATACATTGGCAACGTAAGTTAAAATGAGGGAGTTCCCACACATCTCACCAGCTCCATCAACTTTTCCATAATGTCGACAATGTATTTGGACAATTTAAAGTGTTCTCTCTCTTTTTGTCTTAGATGCAGCTGAATGTCATTAACTCTCTGGACTTTTTGATACCACCAATAAGTGAAAAATGACGATTTGATCATTTTGAAACACATTGTATTTAATAGTTAAAAAAAAGGCACTGTCAATGTAAGGAAATGTTTCTAATGTTTGTTACGGTTCAGACAGTGTCTGGAAGTTTGTCTGCAATTTTCAGTGAAAAACAAAAAATTACCCGATATTGCATGCCTAGAACTGCTGTTTTTGTTGCTATTGTTTCATTCAGGGCCTGTGATTGGATGTACTCCATCTCTCACTCATGACAGCTGGGATTGGCTCCAGCCCCTTTCATGACCCAGAACAGTACAACTAGTATAACTAGTATGGACGATGGATGGTATCAAATAGGTTTCAATATCACATGATTTTATTCCCTTACTAGAATCATATGAGAGTCGATGATTCCAGTTTTGTGAGAACCATCTGTTACAGTGCATCATCATTCAGCCAGAATATATCAAGATATGATTTTTGGTCTGTATTTCCCAACCCTAGCGGCTCAGATAAGCATGAAGGTTAAAATCTCCTTGAGTGATCTAAGTTTAGGATGTAGTAATATGGCATACTTTTTATGGCATAACACTCGGTATGTGGCCGATCCCATATGGCCGCAGCAGCGTTGGTTGCACCCTCAGTCAGCGATGCACGGGACGAAAGAGAGCCACACATTACCGCCAAGAGGTTTATGGTCCAGGGAAATGAGGGCAGTGTTTACATGTTGTCAGGGGAGACGTGCCTGAGAAGGGAAAAAATGGTTCCACATACTGGAAATGACTTCTTCAATCTTCATCCCAGTCGTCTCACATTTGGCAGCACCCCTTTCAATTTTCTAAGCCGACGTAATGCTTATTTTTTTTCTTCATATGAACCCATCATCTCAGGGTCACAGAGTCAGACGGGAAGGGAGAGGTGAATATTTTGGTCCGTTGCAGTTGTGGGAGATAATTTGTGCAGCTGTTGCCAAGAATGTAGATTGCTCTTGCTGCGTATAATGTGTAATACCCATGAAAGCCCTCTGCACTCAGTGATTGGAAACATCCACCTGCTTAGAACAGCTCTACTGAATATTCATGTGTGGGGATGTTGGGATGTGTGCTTAAAAAATACTCTTTTTGTCTGGGCATTAACCTCAGGGTCAGGTGCCATCACTGCACCCACGAGCCGCAAGTCTGAATGAGTTATAAATAATTGCAAGCAGTTGTGGGTGTGTGCTGCACAGTTGTGTGTGTGGCATGCTTACATTGCTGAATGTGCGGCCGGTGAAACCTTAACCCTGCTCCTTTATGTCCTGGCTAGTTGGGCTGACTCAGCAGCATTATGAGACCACCTGGGAATGGCCAGTATGAGGGAGCCATTTTGTGCTTTTTGGTTCACGGTTAGCCTTGGTGTCTGGCCCCTGCTGGCTGCTAAAAGCCTTGAAGCAAGTGTGTAAAAAAACAGCAGTGGTCTGCTTAAATCAAGGCCATAAAACTGTACGACACATCCACCAAAGTTAAACAATAAAGACACGTAGACACAGCACAAAGACAAGAAATATGACTGATTGTATCCTATCAGAATGATGGACAACAAAGTCAAAGCATTCTTAATATCCCAATGGTCGGATTTCATGCTCTGAACTCCTTCGAAAGATCCCTAAGGTGCATGCTTTGAATCCATATTGGGAGCTGTGTAAATCAAAGGAGGCGTCTAAATCTCTTGGCTCCAGCGGTTCAAAAAAGTTTGTTTTATTTATAAAAGTAGTCCAGAGGTAATTTTTCCATTGTGGTGACTTGTAAGACATTTGCTTTGTCTGCCTGATTTGCAGCAAAAGCACAAAGAAACAGGCAAAAGTTGATGTGTCTGTTATGCCACTGCAGATATTGCATCAGAAGGGCTCTTTCTGTTCCCCCTCTGGAGGTTAGTCTCGTGAAAATAACATCCTCTCCATGGGCCCAGAAAGTGAATCAGCCAGCTTTCAAGAGAAAATACCCTGACTACGCTATGCATACTTTTCATTCTGTTCTGATTGGCCAGGCTGTGTGTAGTATAAATTTATCTAAAAAGAACATGTGGCTTAAAAATAGTAAAAAAACAAAAAAGAGCATTATCAAAGTGGAGAGTTTAAATAGTCATCTAGAAATTGAGGCAAAGTATACATTCATAAATGATGCAATTTATCTCATTATTCTGTACATTTTCCCAGGCCTGTGTGGGAAGGTATTGACGATCCCCATTTGATCGACATCTCTCTGGCTCCTTACAGACCCAGCAGTGGCATGTGTGGGTTAGCCCTTAAGTACATTTACGTCATCTTAATCCTTTTTCACACATGCACTCCTCAAGATTTCTGGAAAATTGAATGGCAGACTTCCTCTGAATTCTCGCTCACATATGTAACTCACAGCTGGAGACTTTCCCTGTTGGATGGGGGCCATGTTCTCAGGAGGCAGGAGGACATGATGTAAAACAGACAACATGGGAATGGTGGATAAAAGGAGAGAGTCTATGGTTCAGTTTCATTTTCAACTTTTAGCCCAACTCCTTGGTTTTTGAGTGTCTCTTTGCCCCTGAAATAAGAATCCCAAGGGGCAGTGGTGAAACTTTCCCCAATGCTGCTTGAAGTTATTAGAAGTCACTGATGGTGTTAAAAAGACGTGACATTACCTGACATTTCTACTACAACAATTTCAAAATGCTTGTTAAAATAAAATGACTGATGCTTTAAATCAAACTATTTTCAAATCTGGTAACAAGGACGCTACATACATCTGTACACTTCTTTTGCTGCGTAAGCAGTCACCTTGCTGATAGTTTGCAAAGCATTCTGGGAGATTTCCCATTACACTCAGTTGTACCTCTGGAAAATCTCTGTTTGAATGAATATGTATCTATAGCATTTCACCCTACCCCTTCATTCCAACAAGAATCAAGACAAACCTACACCTGGACATGAATTTGCCAAATGTAAGGGCAGCACTAAATGGTAGGGTTAGAGGCGTATTTGGGCTGAGCCCAAGTTGTAAATGACATATATAGTGGGGCACTGCAAAGCTAGAGAATTAAGGATATCAATGAAAACTGACATAATACCTATGGACTTAAGGACTTTTTTGTCCAATTACAGGGCAGCAAAAATAGACCTTTGTCAATTTTTGTCAACTGAAAGTGCAGTAAAGAGGACATAATGTCTATTTTTCACTTAGAGGACACCAAAGAGGGCACTTTGTCAAATTGTGTCTACTTAGAGGACACCAAAGAGGGCACTTTGTCAAACTGTGTCTACTTAGAGGACACCAAAGAGAAAACCTTGTCAAATTGTTTCTACTTAGAGGACACCAAAGAGGGCACTTTGTCAAATTGTGTCCACTTAGAGGACACCAAAGAGAAAACTTTGTCAAATTGTGTCTACTAAGAGGACACCAAAGAGGGCATTTTGTCAAATTGTGTCCTCTTAGAGGACACCAAAGAGGGCACTTTGTCAAATTGTGTCCACCTAGAGGACACCAAAGAGGGCACTTTGTCAAATTGTGTCCTCTTAGAGGACACCAAAGAGGGCACTTTGTCAAATTGTGTCTACTAAGAGGACACCAAAGAGGGCACTTTGTCAAATTGTGTCCTCTTAGAGGACACCAAAAAGGGCACTTTGTCAAATTTTGTTCTCTTAGAGGCAGCCCTGCAATTGACTGGCGACCAGTCCAGGGTGTACCCTGCCTCCCTCCCAATGACAGCTGGGATAGGCTCCAGCCCCCTGCGACCCCCAAAGGAATAAGGGGTATAGAAAATGGATGGATGGACGGATGTTCTCTTAGAGGACACCAAAAAAGGCATTTTGTCAAATTGTTCTCTCTTATAGGGCACTAAAGTAGAAACTTTGTCAAATTTTGTTCACTTAAAGTGCTCCAAAGAAGACATTTTGAACAATATATTACACTCAGAGGGCATCAAAGAGGACATTTTATCTAATATTGTCTTCTTGCATAGAACACTAGAGGGCACTTTGTAATCGTTTTAGATCATAAAAGCATTCAAAGAGCACTTTTGCTATAATTTTTTCAAATTTCAGGGAGTTCGCCCCTTCTGCAAAGACCTGCAGGCCTCACTTGACAGAGTTAAGGTCAGTGTTCATAATTCAACAGTAAGAAAGGGACGAGGCAAAAATGGCATCAATGGGAGAGCTCCATGGCCAAAACCACTGCTGACCACAGAGAATAACACACCCATAGACAGTGTTTTAGAAGAGTAGGACCTTCCCAAAAATCTCTGGACAATCACTCTGTCAGTTAAATTTATCACAGTCTGATAAGAGCAACTAAACATATTAAGTATTTGACCTGCACCCCAGGGAGTAAACAACACTGCCCAAGCCTGGCAAGCAGCTGTTGTCATGTCAATACACAATTCTTCACTATCTGAGGAGCAAGATGGTAAATCCAACTCTCGCCAAAGCAAGTCAGGGAAAGAGGAAAAACAGCTTTTCTTATAAGAGCCTTCAGTGCAGTTTTTTGCTCATCTTCAATAAAGAAATGTTCAGTTTTGATGAAAATGCCACTATAGATGCATCCGTACTAATCTGTTTAATCTGGCCAATCATCGGCTTTGGAAGACGATGTTAAAATACCATTTTTCTGAATTAGATAAGGAAGTAGAAACTCTGATATCTGATGATATTTCATTTCAGTTGGTTACTTCATGTTTAGTTTAAAAATGCTTATTATTTTAGTTTAGTTAGCAGGTAGAATGCACATGAAACACATTATAATACCCCTATGTAATGCTAAATTACAGCTCTTTTGCATCGACTGGTTCCTTATAATTTCAGAACATCTTTTACTGTGGCTCAGAAAACAGCAACTTTGATAGATGCTCAGTACCTACATCCCTGGGGAATCTACCCACAATGCTTGGTGTTATTTTATTCCTAAAATTCTGTAGTACATACATCCCCCCCCCCCCAAACCTAGTATCATAAAAGTCAGAAATTGGAGAGACAGTGTGTCAACAAGGATAAAAACTTGTTGTGATGCTAACGGTTCTGAGAAAGCATAAGACCCTAAATGAACCAGCACACGGGCTAATGTGGATTTGTGATTCCTGTGGATTTAAAAGACACACAGATCCACAGTCCTCACCAAAACAAAACAGGTGCCTGCATTGAGATGGGTCTCCGGCACACAGAGAACAGCCTCAGGTTTCAAAGGGATGCCCTATCGCTTGGATCACAGGGTAGAGGATGGTGGGGAGGATGTGATTATATCAGGACAGTGACTGAGATAACCATTTTTGGGCACAAATCTGTGGGAAACTTTGTAGTAAAGTGGTCCTGGGATTAATGTCCATGTTTGTTCAAAGAAAAATAATATACTTCTTTAAGGAACTGCAGAAAGAAACCAAGTGGGCACCCAGAAAATAACTTAAAGCAGTAGGAGCTTTGCACCTTTCTCAGGGTTGTTGATCAGCCTTTGCTAAATTATCTGTCTTTAACAGCATTCTAGATCAGATCAGAAAGCATTTTTGTCTTGCTTTCTCTTTTCTCACTCCTGCTCTAGTTACCCCTCTGCCATCTAAACATTCACCGGCAAATACAAGCAGAGAGAGAGAGAAAAAAAGGCAACCTTTCTAGCATTCTCCAGGCAATGACTCTCCAAAAACCTCCACTGGCACACAGGAGTTGACTGCATAGTTTCCCCGATGCAAACCAGATGTGAAGCGCTAATGTATGGCAGCATTTTTTTCCTTCAAAGGAAGACAAATGTAGGCCAAAAATGTAGTCTTTTGGCCGTGCACACGCTGAGATACAAAAATAAATTCATTCCTGAGCTCCGAGCTATTCCCTCATGGTGGTTGGGACTGTACTGTATGATTTAGAATAATTGCAATGTTATTGTTTGTTGTTGGTTGAGTGTTGTGGAGCGCTGGGATTGTGTAAGGGGATACATGAATTGCAACAGTTGCATTTTTTAGCTGCACTTCTCTCCTGAAAGTTTTGTTCGTATGGAGTCTCTTTTGATAGCACGTCCTCAAGTCTGGGCCTGCCAAGCGCCTGTCAGATTATGACAAATTTGTGTTTTAAGTATAACTAAACATACGTCAGCACAGGCTTGTGCTGTGCTTTTGTTTATCTTTGGATTTAACCACCATATCAAACCCTTTTAATAGATGAGTCCGCAGGGTTTGACAGGACAGCGCTCTGGATCCAGCTGCTGTTCACTGGTATCATTTATGCTAATGCTGCAGCGTGTACCACACAACTGAAGAAAGGCTAATATTAAGAGACATCAAGTCATATCCTTGCACTTGCATTGTCATTAAAAGTTGCCAAGAAAGGACAAATTACAAAGGCGGCGGTGACATTTTCTGCTGTAGGTAGTCATTCTCCGTCTTTTCTGTTTATGATGTCGGCTTTCATTTGAGCCCTCTGTTGCCTCCCACTCCACACCAGGCAGTGTTTAAACGCTCAGGGACAATAACAGGTTTGAGTCCCAGTGTCTGGTCCTGCAGTCTGTACTCATTTTGACCAAGGCTCCCATAGAGGAGTGGTCTCAGGTGCCCCCTCAACAACCCCCGCCCCTGATCTCCTCCGTCCTGCTGCAGCTTGTTCATTGATGTTGTTCAAAGAAACTCAGTAAATTGAAACCCCTTCTCTCAGTAGCTTCCTGCTTGTAGCCTCATTCAGTGTCCTGAGAGAATGGGTGGCCCAGGCTCTCCTCAAATGCACGACAGAGAGATTAGAAAAATGGCAAAACTCACAGTGAAGCTGGCTTGTATTTACTTAAAGCACATTATCATAGAAGCTCTACAGTCCACACATTACTCTGAGCTTTAAATGCCATGTTTATACTTTAGAAACTTCCATTGTAGTAGATTATAACACCTTTAAGAGAGCCAAATTCCCTTTCACCATCAGAATAAACATGTTTGAGTATGTTCATAGCCCATGCTTGTCTTGTTCAAATAAGCACATTTGTTTATGAATGTGGCTAAAGCATTATCTCCACTTCATGAGCAATTTCCTCTTCTTCCTGTGATAAGATTCATTGCTTCGCCTTGTCCTTTCGATTTCTGGACCTCATTTATTAGCTTCAGGGAAAGTTAACAGATGCAGAGCAACAAACATATGAGTCAGATATAGACCCTGACCAGTAAAGGATATTCAAAACAGACAGCGATATCGGATTTTAAAGGGATAATTTCAACTATTACAGATTTGGCTGATCGAGATGTAACCATGCCTTGCCACATAAGTCACACTCAGTATAAATATGGACAATTCAAATTGATTTCACAAAAATAAGTATTATAGTGCTGTTTTTTTAAACCAGCAGAAGTTTCTATCTGCTTTTGGCAACTCTTGTTCAATCACAGTAGTTTAAGAAAAGACATAAGGGAAGATTTAGATATTTTTTTTCAAAGGAGCATAGATATGAAGTGTACAGAAACATAAAAGACTAAACAGTGTGCAAATAGATAATTGCAAGAGACTGATGAGCAATGGCACAACCAGCATGATGCGGGACATTTAATAGCTAATGAAACCATAACGTCTTACATGTGTGCAAGATCCATACAGATTATTACGTGCACTGGTCTCTATACAATATGATCCTTCAAAGGTTCCCAAATGGCTTCTTTCAAATAACAAATTTGCTATAATAAAGAAGGTCTTATATTACCAATGTCAGGGTGGACTACAAGCTGCACATCTGCACAGCTGCTGGAAGTATTTCATTGTTTTCAGTGTTGTCTTTTCAGTGAAAAATATATTAGCTCAAAAAGTTGTGAAAGGTTGGTGAATGTACAGGTCACAACTTGTCCACGAGAGCGTTTTGGAGTTGTTGGATTGTGTATTTGATGAGTTTGATGAGGGAAAGCTAAAATTCCGTCTGCTAACATAGGGTTAGCGGTGCAGCTGGTTTAACGGTCGCCCCAGATCTAGAAACAGCTTACACCGACAACTAAAGGAAACAAACCTATTACTAAGACTATAGGAATTATGGCAATGGGCGAATTTGCCAAAATGTTGAAGTATCCCTTTAAAGTAATAAATGGAAATGAAATTGACTGTTGAGGGTCGTACTCACATGTACTCAGCCGAAGTGAAAAGAGGCCACATATCAAAGCGCAATATAAATCTTCAAAGAGGAACGAAGGCTAGTGGAGCTAGCTTTTAATGTTAGCCACGCTCTAGAGAGTGTACCAACCTCACTGACACAATGATGTGTTTGATTGTTTTCTAAGGATTTTCTCCTCTTCAGACTAGTCGGTTTAACAAAATCTCAATGAGCCAAAAGGGGATATATATATATATATATATATATATATATATATATATATGCCAAGGAACATCTTTAATATATAGTATTTGTGATAGGCCAATATTAGCAGATATCAGTCTCAGTTCAGTTTTAAACAGTCTACGACAGCTCAGTGGACAAGTTTAAAGTCATTTACAACCTCTGTCATCAAACACTTACTTTTAACTGTCCCTTTAATTCCTTTTCAATCCATAACAAGTTCCTTTTCTGTAGTCAAGTTCATTCCAATCAGGAGAGACTAGTGACTAATTTGAAGATAAATGTTTATTTTACATAAATTCGATCATGAATTATATTTATTAACATAGATGCGATATTGAATTATTGTCAGGGCCTCTTTGGCACTTGAACTCCACAAGGACAGCGTGATTGAAGGATGTCTGCCCTAAGCAGTGGTGAGATCTACCCCCCCATGGAGTCAGCTGATGATGTCATCTAAGGCTGAATAAATGAACATTGATCAACTATGAAGACCAGAGTTAAGGAGATTAGCCGACTTAGTAAAAATTAAGTTACCAAAGTAATTTAGTGGGAGAATTGCAAAGTGGTATGTTGGATTTTCATCACATTATAACCTGTCAAAATAGCTCTGATAGCCCTCAGTCCTCAAAGAATGCAGTCAGGGATACTTGGTCAACACTTCCTCAGAGCTCAACTTGTAATATTAAAATCATATTTCAGTGTTTGACTTTTTTTGTTGCATTTCTGCAGCCTGAATGGTCAAATAGATGATGTCCATGCACACAGTTAGTCATGTTGATGTTATTCAGCTCATGGAGTGACTAGTCTCTCTGAATATGTGGATCTGGAAGCTTCTCCCAAAGGCCCTGACCTTGGTTTCCATTTCCTTGAAGACAAAGACAAATATAATCCCTCTGACTTTATGTCATAAACATAAGCTCTGGAGCATTAAAAAAAAGTTGAATTCATGCCTTTGTCGTTGCACATTAGTCACCAAATGGAAAGTCTTCCATGGTCACGAGGCTCTGACATAAATAAGATTTGACGACATCTACATCAGGCTCTGTTCAAGTGGCCCCTGCTCTGAGACACAAATGATCTTTTCTGGAGTGTGCTTTTGACATTTTGTTTTATTTTTGATATGCTCAACCAGGCCCTCAAATGATATATTTAAATGTCCAGTGCTATGTTTTTTCCCATCTTAAAGCCAGCCAAGCGGCTTTACTGTGTTTGGAAGATGTCCAGACACCAGAGAGAGGGTAGTGCGATGGTATGTGTTTATCCAAACGCAGCCGTTTCACTTTTCCTTCAGTTTGATTTAAGACTTGTCATAGCTGTAAGTTCCTGCTGCAGCGCTCAGTCGCCTCTAAATGTCACCATCTCTTTTTCTCTCTCCCTCTGTTGTGTTTGATTTCTCCTCGGTTCCTTCATCACTCTCTCTGGAGCTTGTATAAAGGGGGACAAAGTAATGTGTACTTTAAGGGGACCTGCTCTATAACACACTCCTTCCTCTGCTGTGTGAGTCTCTTTGCTGCCAGGAGATCAGGCAGTTTAAGGTGACTGAGTGGCTTTTGTAGCTGCTACTTTTTAAAGAGACCAAGACCTTCTGTGCACAATTTTCTTCAAGTGTCATCTTTGATATAAAGTACTCTGGTTAACATGCCTGTCCAATACCTTGAAGTTACTCTGACTTCTAACAGCAAAGCCACAGCTTTAAACAGTTTCAACTTGGCGATCAACCAGACCAATTGTTTGCCAAGTCTTTATTAACGGACTGTGAAGAAATTTCCACCAACAGTCCTGTTCTCTTATCAGGAAGGATGCAGTTGTAAGACCTCTACTGTCACTTTCTTTATGTTGGAGATAAGACATTTCCACAGAGCCTTGGCTCAGTTCTATCTAACCACAAAATGTTTTCTGCACTAAAAATGAAGAAACTAGGACGTTGTTGGTTAATTTTCATTTCACTGCTTTCACCTAATAAGGGCATAAACAACTGCAGCTCCATTGACATTAATTTTATGAATTCATGGGAAAAAAAACTTGTCTTTGGGGTTAAACTTAGGCGTAATTTTTCTTCAGAATTGTTTATAAAGTAGCTGAAAATATAACTAAAGGGATAACATGTGACCTCCGGTAGATAGATGTCAGATTTTAGCCCATCTATCAAACCAAAAAGTAAAAACAGAATCAATATGCATTCAGAAATGCAGCCCAAATTTGATTCAATTCTGGTTTCTCTAAGTAATTTGGACAAAAAGAAGTAATTTTATTGTTTAGAACTGTGCTTTAGCAATGAACCTCTGCAACACTACATAAAGTGTGCAAAGATTTATCTTGTCCCCCTCAATGTAGGGCTAAGTGCAACCTTGTAAAAGCAGATGGATCAGCAAAGTTCCAATCTGAAAAGAACGTGCCAGGTCTAAAACACACCTGACCAAACAGCATCATTTGAGATTAATGAGGCAGTAGCCAAGGGGTTCAGCTGGACTGGAAGCTGATAGCAATGGCTGCTGCCAGTGTAGCATTTAGCTCTGATGTAGCTACACTATAGCGTGGTTTTATCAGAACTGGACCACATTTCTTTATGAAATAAGGAGATAAGAACAGCACTGAAAGCTTATCTTGGAAGAAGAGATGTTTTTGTACTTCGCTCGACCAGCACGAGTTTCATCCGCCAACAAGCTCAAAGGTTCATAAACTTCAGCAGCACCTGCCTGTCGAGCTGTGCAGGCCTCCTTCCTCATTTAGACTTGTAGCTCTGATTGGCCCGTAATGAATGTGATAGACCATTCATCCGATTGCCTTCTGAGATTTTTTATGCCCTTCCCAAACACTTTGTATAGGAGATATCCCAGATGAAAGTGAAATATATCCCATGCAATGGATGTATAGTCTATCTGGTGTGTTAGGCTATAGAAAGGGTGTAGTTCATGCTAATAAAATCAAGGGTATAGCATCCTTTCAGGCAGACCACAGCATCAAGTGCTTCCATTAAATCGAGATTAGCTGATCTCATGTAAGCTCTCAGTTGATGGCAAGCTGATTTGCTCTGAGCATACTACTGGCTAATTGCACTCATGCAACTGCGCTAGCCTGGCTACACTTCTATGGTCCCTCTGCAAGCTGCTTTTTGCAACCCTCCTCCACCCCAGCTGCTCATTTATGATATGTTTGACTTAATCAGTGTCATTCTGTTGTCACTGATGCCTGCTCTGCTCTGGGTATTTTGCTGCTTCTCTCCCTGCCTCAGGCTCTCTTTGTAGGCATAGTAAGAGAATGAATGTGTGCTGTTCCTGCTGGATGCTTTTCACATAGGATTGTGGAACAGCAGGGGGATCCCAGAACAGCCACATGGACAAATGAAAATAACAGCAATAAGAGGAAATTAATAACTGCTAATAAAGACAAATTTATAACTGCAAATTGTGTATTTTAATGGCAAAGTGGTCCTGACTGAATCAAAGGTATTTAAACAGTGTGTTATGATGAATTACACAAAACCTATCACATCCAAAAGTTGAAAGCAATTTATATGTTACTGTTCATAAAACCATCCATATTAGTTTTGTTAACTTGTCATTAAATTAACAGCAATAAAATAAAAATGTATGAAACATGTTTGAGTGAAGCCTTTGAGTGAAGCAAAATTAAGCTGATAGGGAAGTGCTGTCATCAGTGTGAACACTGAGCTTGGAACAACAGACCTAAAGGGTTTTTTCTCCACTCTTTTTAGAAAGTCATTACTCTGTGGTTAATTTACTTTTTATGCTATGTTTGTTTGTTTGTTTGATTGATGTCTTCTGTAAGAAATCTACTAATATAAAAGCTTCTAAAGTAGATCAATCATACCATAGCTAATGCTGGTTTTATTTATTTAGAATAAAAATAATATAGTATATTCACAAAAGTGATTTATTTGGCTTGAATATGAGGGTTCTCTGAAAAAGTCCACCATGTATGGAGACAGCTCTGCTCTAGTAGTGAATTGTTTACTGTAAAGCACAGAGCAGCCATTGACTAATGCCTGTAATTGGTGTGATTTCACTGAGATGAGCTCTTGTCCTAAGGCCATGTTTTCACTGTAAGCCAATCTTAAGCCACACCAGCACACACTTACACAATGACCCACAATGGTTTTGTCAGACCTTTAAGTAGATGTTAAGAGGTAGTAGTCTCACATCTCTTCATAGCTTTAGCATCAATAATGCTTCCCTCTTGGACCTTTCTGTGTGATTTAAAAACATATTCCCTATAATTGATAAATATTCAGTAGAGTTATCCTTCTTTTTTTTGTCCTGTCAGATTTATTCACTGTACTCTGTGCCTACTGCTTATTTGGAATCAACCAGAGCGTAAGCAAAGTTTGGGTAGAGGATTAACAGGCTTGTCTGTGGGATTGGACTGGACTTTGTAAACGCTAAACCTACAGTTACCAACCGTGACTGTGTTGCCTGGTAACAGCATACAGCCGGCGTGTTTGAATTGCTCTGTTGCTCTGTGAAGTCTCACACTCAGCCCTGAACTTCACCTCATTATGCCAATCATGGAGGGTTGTGTTGACTAGAAGAATGCAACCTTGGCATTCCTTTGGTTATCTTATAGATGGATTTGTGAAAGCAAATACAAGCTTTAATTCCTGTTTACAGATTGTAGGTTTATCATGTCCCACGATAAATGTAAAGACGGGGCTGACACCTGTTTGTTATGGACAAGCAGGGTATTAGAGCTGTAGGAAGAGAGAACATCATCCTGCTTTTATTGTGAGCACTTCCCAATAAGATGCCACAAAAAAAATGTAACAGTCCTGATAAAACATGTTTTATTTTGCTTGATCAAAATGATTTGGCTTAATTAAAGATTAAGGTCTGTAAAGCCTGGCGGTACAACATATTTCAAGTTTAGGATATTTTTTTTGTTCATTAAACTTTAATCATAAAGTCTGGCAGTTACATTCATGATATAACCACATTGCAAACATTGCAGACTAAGAAACAGAAATAAAACAGAGAAAAAATCAGAGGTCTAATCCAGGATTAGATTATGTATAGATCCATTTTTGGAAGTACTTACATAAACAGTGGCCTGCTTTAGCTTCTTCAGCTTTAGCTAAAGCTAACATAGCTACACTAGCTATGTAATTAACATTACTACCAAAGCCAGCTAATTTATCTTTCACAGCATGAGCTTTAACTAGCTAAAACTGATGTAGCTATGTAAATATCTATGTAGCTTACATAACTGCTTTGTGAGTTTAGCTTTAACTTCATTTGCTATGTAGCTAACATAGATAGCTAGCCACGCAACTTCCATAGCCCTTATCTATAGCAATTGGCCTTAGCATTGTGAGCTTTAGCCAGCACAGCTAAGGCTAATGTAGCTATGTAGCTCCCATAGATAACAATATGGTAAATATCTATGTATAGCACTATATCTATAGCTAAGTTAGCTTTAAAAGAAACAGTTAGACCTAACTAAACTACATAGTTAATGTAGCTGTGTAGGTCCCATGGATATAAATATAACTGACACTAATGCGTACTTCTGTTATCTATAGTTGTTAGCTTCAGCAAATGCGGCTAATGCTATGTAGATAACGTAGATACATAGCTTACGCACCTGCTTTGTGAGCTGAAGTTCAGCATTATCTACGTAGGTTACCTAACTAACAGAGCTACATAAGCTACGTGTCCTTTTCCCGAAGTTTTAGAGTGTATTTCTGTTCAGAGATATGGTGTCTCAGATGAACTGTCTGTAAAAGTGGCCATCAGAGATGAACGGTCTGCAGCCAATCTGTCTGAACTGAAGGTTCACCGTCTGATTTGGAAATGCCAGACTGACCAAACACCACCACACTGCACAAAAAAATTTCTTCAGACTCATTCATACTGACTCATTAAGCTCTGTGTTTTAATATAGGTCTGCTATTGCTGATGAACTCTGGCTGGATCATTTATAGCAATGGAATTCACTGCTGCCTGGTTAAAATGAGATCTTTGCTTTGAACTGCTGTACTATAATTAAGCTCTGCTACATTTCTGGATCATTGTCCTGTGTGGGGGCACTGGTGATTTCCTTGAAGCCCACACTTTTCCCAGGGGCCTGAATTAAGTCACAGCTCTGGTATTTGGGAACATTATTAACCCGAAGTGGGTTCTTAGTCATCTTGGACATGAAGGAGATGGACCTCTGCCTGGAAGTGAGCACATTACAGTAGTAGATACAAAGCCCTGAGAACCAGCCTCCAGACTGAATATCATCATGACCCAGATCCTTCTCTTCTCTTCTCTTCTCTTCTCTTCTCTTCTCTTCTCTTCTCTTCTCTTCTCTTCTCTTCTCTTCTCTTCTCTTCTCTTCTCTTCTCTTCTCTTCTCTTGTGGGTTTTGGGGTCTGTAATATCTGTATGTAGTCATGTCTAAGTCCATCTCCCTAGGGCTTGGTACACTGACGTCATGCCCCTCTCTGTGAGAGCATGTGCCATCAGAGGTTCATTTCAGGCTCTGCACCGGTCACTCCCACACTGATACCTTAATCTCTTAGAGACTTTGAGGAAAAATTCAGTAACATATTCGTATGTATCTTACATTGGAAACTTGGCAAATTGGTGTAACATTTACATTTGTGCTTTTAGGAAGTTGCCTTTAGGTTCTCACTTACAGTACTTTTAGTGAGTTCTTTATGCCTTAAATGTGACATACCATACCCATTTTCCACCTTTAACACAGTCCCCTGTGGTCTAAATGAAACTTTTGTGCCAAGCTTTGGTCAGAATATAACATAAATCGAGCACTGGAGGAGGGTATTGAGCCCATGTAAACCAGCCCTAAACAGCCTTGTCAGAACACTTGGTTTTGGTGTATGTCTCTTTAAATGCAAAAGAGCTTTTTAAAACCCCATCCCTCTTTTCCCTGGGGTTAACCCACATGAATACAGTGTCATGCTTTCCTAACTGTGGTTGGAGTTACCAGGTGAAGAACAGGAACTGTTAGTATGTCTCGTTGTGATGTCACCATGACCACTCATTCTGAACAGGCTGTCAGATTTTGTGTCGGAGGATTCTGAGCAACGGACTGGGTTGACTTTTTTCCAATTTGTTGGTCGGGAGATACTCCAGATAGCCAAATATATGCAAAAATATTAAAATCACAGAGAGCCAGTTTGCCTGCTGGCTGGTGCATGCTTCACCTGACCCCGATGCCCCATCCCTGCCTGCACGTGGTGAACCCATAGTGTAGCAGCTCCATGTTTCTTTTTGAGCTGAACCCTACCAAGCCCTGCTATGAGACACATGTTGGTGACCCCTTTTGCCCCCTAAGTCTGGGTCCAGATGGGTGCCCCATAGGGTTCCGTATTGTTTGGTTTTGATACCTGTGCCAAACTGATACCTGTTGTACGGTGCTGATACCTTAATGGTGCCTGAATAGATGTTTTTGAGAGTAAAGAAGTGTGTTGAAAGTCAGTGGGAGAGTAAAAGCTGTCAGAGTGTCTTAAAGGATTTGCAGAATTATCTTTGTAAAGTGCCTATCGAACATGGGATAAGGAAAGGAAACCGGTGTAACTTAAATACATCACACAAATTCCATGACGTATTTCTTGGCTTTCATTTGGGGTGGCAGGGGGTCGCATTGGGGTGGCAGGGTATTGAACTGAAGTATTGATATCTGTGTTGTGATTTGATCCAGTATGTTTTGGATGTGTTGGTACTGGTACCATGTTGGTACCATACTCACTCCTAGTGCCCTGGTATCCTACATCTGTCGATTCACGATGGTCTGTCTGTCTGGGCCCTCCCCTTGGACCAGTATGCATCCGGACACCATCCCCAACAACACAGCTCCCAGCTTCACAAGGCCATGCAAGCCCCACCACCATGATAAAGCTCATGGAGTTCACAACCTCACCTATTGTTAATGACCAAAAGAATGAGATGTGGCTCCATGTGGCTGAAATTAGATTTCTTCAGAGGGTGGCCAGGCTCAGCCTTAGTTGCTCCTTCTTTGTATCATAAGAAGGAGCAACTCTGCCCCCTGGGTGCCTCCCACTGAAGCTCTTCCAGGCACGTCCAACTTGGAGGACCTCGGGGAAGACTCAGAATACACTGGCAGGGTTATACTTCCTGTCTGGTCTGGGAATGCCCCTGGATCCTCCAGAGGGAGTTGGAAATTGTCCCTTGGAAAGGGGATGTCTGGGCTGACATGCTTAGCCTGCTGTCAGCATGACCCAGGGTAAGCAGAATGAAACAGAGGATAGATCAAATGGGTTTTTCATGATCTGTCCCCTAAGAGCCGAAACTGATTACTTACAAAGCTGTAACACAGAATCTCTGGAGAGAAGTCAGTAATGCAAACAGGAACACCCCATCATCCATGTTTAAGTCTCACTTCTTTTGTGAGGGTTTGCATATCTGCCTTTTTTAGGAAAGTTTCCTGTCCTACTTTTTCTGAACTTTTAATACGTCATGACTATATGGATTATACAATTTTAGGGAGGGAAGTAAACGGCTGCTTGATTTGCTTTAGAAATTAAAGCTGACGTGAGACGTCACAAAACTCGCTTCCCACCTGTTGAATCATGCCTCGTCTCGTCCTCTCACTTGGCAAGCAAAGGCAGTGCATACCTACCTGGCACTGCAGATAACATAAAGGTCATGGCATTCATTTTCTATCTTTGTTTTTAGCTGATTGTGTAGATTTTCTGACAGATGATTCGTCAAACTAGAAATTTGTGTTTAAAAGGAAGATTTACAAGTTCAGCGCCCTGCTGTACTTTACTTCACCCAGGACGACCGCAGCTGCTGTTTCTGATATTTTGCCATAACCTCCAGATGGAAATGATAATATAAGACATCAGATTGTAAAGATGTATCTATTAAGTCCAGAAATAGGGAGATATGTTAGTCTAGTGTTCTGAGCCAGTGTTTATACGTGGCTGCAGGGCTGTCAAGCATTTACACTTTTTAATTTATGTCTTGAGGTCATCTGAGGGAGCTGAAAGCATCTTTTCAGCTTAAGGGAGTTCAAATGTGTTAGCAGAAAGCCATCAGTGGGTTAAATATGAAGGCTGTGAGCAGGTGAAGTCTGTCAGATTGTGACTTTCTCACCCTGACTCATTAAGAGCTTTCGTCTGGCATAAAGAGCTGAGACAGATGAAACATGAGAGTCTGGGACTGATGTTTTCTTTGATGATGGATCCTGTGTGATTTGGCTTTTGTTCTTTTTTAGCATTTGTGTCGTGTTTTTGTGCATTTGTGGACTTTTTGCATGTGTGTGTGGGTGTAAGACAGGAAGCAAAGGGCCCAGTTTGTGATTGATTATTGTATCAGACGTGATTATTATTATTACTGGATGGTGGGAATGAATTGCCAACAGTGCACCCTGCCAGAGGCCTGTATCCATTATCACTGGGCTCCCCTCCAGTCATGCTGTAATGTTTTGGCAACGTGATATTGTTGCCATAATGCTCTCACAATATTATTCTGTCACTTTGTTGTGTGTTCAGTCATGATCAAGGGCCCTATCACACAGTGAAAACCATGCACTTCTCCTATAACTGTATCTGCATGTTGCTGTGCTGCACTTCATGCTAAAAGGAAGCCAGCTGTTGGAGAGTTCAAACAGCTTCAAGTGTCTGTGACAGCGCAAACACTTCATGAGGTTTCTCTGTCTGTTGGTGGTCCGAGCTTTACTCACAAATACATTCGTGCCTCATAAATCTCCACAGGTGTGTGAGATGTGCCGCTTTAAACATGTACTTCTTTACTTGCACTTTTAATCTGTGCTTTCTGAGTGGTTGAGCAACAACAAAGAAAAAGTGACAGCTTTTGTCCCCTCCCTCTGCATCCACCACACTTTCATCACACTACAATAAAAGTTAAACGGCCTCTCTCTCACTCTTCTTCTCTGTCTCTCTCTTCACTTTCCACTTGCTCTCACTTGCACCGCGTGTTTTCTTTGAGCCCAGCTCCATCGCTGGTACAAGCTGAAATATTTACAGCATAAATATTGGCAGTTAGACTCCTCACTACAGTGCCAGAAAAGGTTACAGAACAATACCTCAGAAGTCTACCTCCTTTTCTTCCTCTCCTATATCATTCATCTGTTATTGTTCTTATGGATTTTTTGGCGTTAATGTGTCTCTTTTCTTTGTTCCAGGTTTAAAGAACAATACAATGGCTGACCGTTTTGACTGTGACAACTGCAAGGAGTCCTTGTACGGCCGCAAGTACATCCAATCTGATGAAAGTCCTTACTGCATTCCCTGTTACGACAGCCTCTTCTCCAACACGTGTGACGAGTGCAAAGAACTGATCGGGCATGATGCAAGGGTAAGGCATCCGTTTTTTGACATGATCAGGCATGCAAACAAATATCAGTTGAACATTATTTATATCTGGGGAACATGCAGTGTTATCATTGAAATGCAGGGGAGGATCCAGATTGTTTGACTGGGGCCGCCCACAGGGGCACTGGCTTATAAAGAGTTAGCATGAAATTTAAGTGCACACATGAATGGAGAGCCTTTAATTTTCCCTTCCTGTCTCAAATAATATCTACTTTCTCCAAGTACCCATCTGAGACTAGCATTGTTGAATATGACAAGAAGTGACGCAGTTTATATAAAGTTAAATAACTTTTGAACCATAAAACGTAGCCTCCTGTTTTTTTTCCATCTGGAGATCTCCGTTTTGCCATTCCAGTGACGGTATCCATAACTTCAGATACCGTACGGAAGCTTTTCTAGTGAGCCTCAAACTTGGGTGACTTTCTTGGGTCTTAAAAGATTAAATCCACCCAGTAAATCTGATTTTGAATGTCTGCTATTTCTGCCACCAGCGGATAATGCTCAACGCCATTTTGTACCCACAGTGCTTTGAGATAGGCTGTGACAACCAATGGCAAGCTATTCTGTTGTCATTTCATACTTTATCAAACTGCGCATACCTTAACACTTAAATAATGGCAGAGAGAAGGCCTGGATTGCTTATAAGGGAGAGAAAGCGAGCCTGTGATGTGTCCCTCTGTGTCACTGCAATGAGGAACTGCTTTAAATAATAACACAACACTTTTTACATTCTTCTACAGAATGATTATCTGTATTACTTTTTGGTCACCAAGAGATGGGAGAACAAGTTTGTGCAAAAACATAAAGTCCTTGTCATTGTTGTTTACTCTGTGCCACACATAAAATGTTTGAGGTTTGTTTTTTTTTTTTTAACTAAAATAAAAATAAGTTTGAAAGGAAGCACAACAGAATGGCAACACAAATCTTCTAAGATTGATTCTAAGATTGACTCAAATCATGGATTAGCTTTTAGGCACATGACCAGCGTGGAGGCCTGGACGGCAAAAAGAGCTTAGGACAGTAGAAGCTACCTTTGACAGCTGCGTATAGCTCTGTCGTGTTGGACCTATATACAGTAACGGAGACACTATTTAAGTAGCCAAAATCATAAATGTTCCAGCCAGAACTTTGCTTAAGTGATGTTAAATACTGGTTTATCTGTCATAGTGGAGATTCCTTATCCTTGCACCATGCCAGATCTATTTACAACGCCAGCTACTGCCAAACAGTGTCAATCCACGGAGAGCAGATCTATTCAAACAGCTGTAAAACATGCAAAATTCCCAGTCAACTTCAAAATACAACACAATGCATGTAGCCCTGATCGTAAATCATCACTACAACATTACGTCTCATCCTGCAGCACAAGCAAAAGGTCATCAGGAGGTCAGTGGGTCACAGAGCTACAGTGGTGCCATTGATGAGGAAGGGTTAACTTTTAAAGTGGAAAACCACAGAATTTTACATAAAACCACACATCATTTCTAGCAAACATTAACCTTTCAACTTTATGATGTGCTCACCCATGGTACTGCGTGAACTCATTGGTCTTATGACCTCTTTCCTCAGGTCAGGGCAAAACAACCGCACGGTGCAACCTGTGTATGTAAAAATTTAAGATTAGTGTGTTCACAGATAATCTGTCATGATAGGCAGCACTGTAACAAACAATAACATGAAAACATCAGTGGCCATATTTAGCTTCAGTGGTTGCACTCTACTAGTTCAGTTAAACATTACATCTCTGTGGTGCAACCAAACAATGACACAACTTGGGTTAGAACCTAACTAGTTTTGATTTAGGGTTAGTTTTGACTTTATAGCATAACTTAAAGGTGCATTGTCTAATATTTAGCCTAGTTGCCTTTAGCAGAACAAACTTGATGAAAATGAAAGATGATACATATTAATATGCATATCTCAATAAGTGTTTAATCACCTAAATATATTAAGTTGTTTCATTTTTTATTAACTTAAAATAAGCCTTTTATTCATACAGAGAGAGGGTCCTCTGTGGACTGTGCTATCTTGAACTTTTGCATCTTGCGTGTTTCTACAGTACCACAGAAGAGAGTAAATAACAGAATCCCATTTTTAATTCCACTGGTTGTAACAGTTAGCCCCATAGCCAAGAATTGCAATCTATAAATTGACTGTTAGATGTTGCTAATATTTCCCAATTTTGCACGCACCTTTTAGACCTCACATATGTATAACTGATGCAACAGAAATCTGTCCTTCCCTAACCACCCCACTGATCCACCCCTGTCCAAACCTCATCATATTTAATCATAACAAAGTACGTGGCCCTACTTTTTCTGGCCACCTTTACCATCTGTAAAACATTCAATTAAATAAACACCATTTATCAACTTAGTCACTCCAAACTATGAGCAATATTTAAAAATCTGCCCTGATCAGCTTTGAGCCATTCTCTGACACAGCCTTGGATATCCTAACTACAACTTGTGTCATACTAATGATGCATGATTCATGCTAAATGAGGCGTGGTCTATATATTTTGTATGGCAAGGCATAGTATAACCTATTTTTACTTGCAATTATACAGGCAATTTTCACTAAGTCTACATAAGCCAACAGAGCTAATTTTGTCATAGATTGTAAAAATGCAGAATGAGAGAACGTCTCTTTTTCTTCCCCATTTCAGAGTTAAATTCTGATTCAGCCTTAATGGAAAACATTAACGTGAAGTGGATCATTTAAGACTGGTATACACTACTTAAAGAAGTTTACACAGGAGGGCATGCTGAAGTGCTCAGTAGTTTGCTAAGATAAGGAGCTAATGAGGTATTGAAACCCTCATGGGTAGTGACTGCTAAATGCAGGCAGCTTTTCTTCTGTTGAGGCATTTTGAGAATTTATTTAATATCCACGTGAAAGCAACAATGCTCTAGTGATGCCTTTAGTCTATTATCATAACTCTATTTTCTCGTTGTGTTACCAGGAGCTCTTCTATGAGGACCGACATTATCATGAACACTGCTTCCGCTGTTTCCGCTGCGATCGCTCGCTGGCGGATGAGACTTTCACCAGCCAGGATGACGCCTTACTCTGCAACGACTGCTACTGTAATGAGTTCTCCTCCAAGTGTGTAGCCTGCGACAAGATTGTCATGCCAGGTAAAAATACATTTTGAAATGCAAGATTTTAATTAGAGGGCTGAGTGACAGAAAGCTTTTTTTTCTTTTTCAAGCTCTGCTCTGTGCACATTAACTCCTATTCATGTTCTGTCCACTAGACTCATTAACTTAAATTTACACACCCATACATCAGAGATGATTTTTATTATATTTCTATACATACTGTAACTATGAGTGCCACTGATGTTATAGTTCACATTATTAAGGGGATGTCCGTCATTCATTACACATCCCTTAAAGAGCAAATGATTCAGCAGGAAAAATACGGAAATAAATGTCTGTATCCTACCTTTATTTCATATTAAGCACACAAAACATTAGCGAACATAGATTCTGTCCAGTCTTGTTGGTGTGTCTGGTGTTTCTGAAAGATAAGTAACACTTTTGTGCAGCATTCAGAAGTGTTCACTGCACGTTTTTTGATTGTTTTTGATGTTATGGTGATGTTTCACTGACATTACTCTTAAATCCACCAATCAGCATATTTTCTGCAGTGCCCTGTGTGTGTTCTGTGTATTCATAGACACAGTGAAAGCAGAGAAGTTAAATAAGCAAGCTGGAGTTTTGGTATGTTTACAAATAAAGATTGAAATCTGCAGTGTAAATACCAACATGCTAGCCTGCAGGTGCACCTGGCTCTTAAAGGAAATGAGAGCTGCCAATGATTGGCTTGAGTGGATTGAAAAAACACCTGCGTATGTATAATCAAGTGACATAATCTAACATCTGGTTTGTGTACTGTACTTGTGTACTGTAACTAACACTATGGAGATGGACAAGCCGCAAATCACTTTGCACCCTCTTCTTCAGAGGTTCTTGTGAATCAAGTAATGCTCTCTTTTTGATTATATTCCCAATCCCAGATCAGCAAAAAATCCAGAACAAAAAAGTTTGGAAATGTGATAAGAGATGGAGCGACTTATGAAATCTCTTGTGAATAATACATTTGACAGAACCTACTTAACAACTAAGCACTGGCCTCATTGTCCCACATTTTACTTTCCATGTTGTCTACAAATTCAAATGTCATGATAGATAAGCAAATGACTTTGGAAAATGATGACATGGCAAGCTCAAAACGCTCCAAAAAAAAATTGATGAAAGAAATGATGGAATGAGAAGGAGACCAAAGCCATGGTTCAGGATTGAGCAGCAGCCAGGTCTGAATGTGACAGAGTAATTGTCAGTCTGCATGACTTGTTGTCTGTAAGCCAGATCCTCAGAGCTGGTGGTCTGCCAGCAGTCTGATGATATGAAGAGATAAGCCGCACAGTTATTCCAGCGCTGCAGTAACAGCTTACACAGGCCTCATAAGGCAGAGCATGATTCCAGGAAGAGAACATTCCTCTTTATTTCTACTGCAGATAATCCCATGTTCACACATTGTATTACAACATTCAGAGCAAGTGGGACAGAAACATGTCATGGACAGTGATCAAATCAAAGATTTCTAGGAGAGTTCATGGTTTAAGAGGTGTTTAATAGGTGTTTAATAAATGTGTTAACCTTTCTACAACAAATACAAACTCTCATGAAAAAAATCAAGATACTGGAGCTACTGTGGCTCATAGGTAGAGTTGGTTGTCCCTCAACTGGAGGGTCAAAGGTTTAATCCCCAGCTCCTGCAATCACATGCTGATGTGTCCTTCAGCAGACACTTCACACCAAATTGTTCCCACTGTTCTTTAATGGCACGTGAATTTGTAAGGATGTTTATGAGTTGTATTAAGGTAATACTAATGACCTTTTTATATAGCATTCTTCACCATCAGCATATGAATGTGGAGTAAAGGGTGTGCCTTTGTGGTCACACAACAAGCAAAATGTTGTAAAAGCTCAAGTCTATTTAGGAAATACACTTAGCACAAAAAGTGAGGAAATTTGTGTTTGGGAGGGTATTTTTTTCCTGTAACAATGCTTCTTGGCAATGAATCGTATACCATTAGAAAGCCTGTCTATTACCCTTTTAAACTGTACCACATTTCTAAGGAACATGCATTTGTGGGATGAGCAGCAGAGCTGAGTATGTGGGTTGCACCCATGAAAAATTTGCCAAATCTTCTCTGCCAATACCAAACAGCTTATTTTGCTGCTGCTATTGGCTAGTGTTTTGACACCCAAGAGGACCGTTTCCTTATCTTGTCAGCACTTAGGAACCATAGGCTAAAGCTAAGCTCACAAAGCAGCTACGTAAGATACATATTGATGTATATACATAGCTAAGTTAGCTTAAGCCAAGTTTGCTAAAGCTCATGTTGCTAAAGGTAACTTAGCTATAAGCTAACATAGCTAAAGCTAAGCTCATGAAGCAGCTATGCTAGCTACGTAGGTATATTATCTATGTAGCTACATTATCCTTAGCAACGTTTGTTAAAGCTCATGTTGCTCAAGCTAAATTAGCTGCACTGGCTTATGTAGTAATGTAAATTACGTAGCTAGTGTAGCTATGTTAGCTTTAGCCAAAGCTGACGTAGCTAAAGCAAGCCTCCATTCATGTAACTATTTCTAAAAATCGGTCTATGTTTAGTTTAATCTCGGATGAGACCTTTGACCTTTTTCTCTGTTTTATTTATGAAGTATTGCTAGTCTGTACTGTTTGCAATGTGGTGATATCATGAATAAAGTTGAATGTAATAAAGTATCTAAAAACTGGAAAAACAATGTACCAGCAGATTAGGGCAGTTTCTTTCAAAGCTCTACAGTGTCTCAGATGAACAGTCTGTTAGAGTGGCTGTCAGAAATGTGTGGCCTTCAGCGAGACTCCTCTCAACCCTGGCTCTATTTCCCCTGCCCTCTTTCTAGGCTCTCTTTTCAGGCTTTCTGGTACTTTTCTGTCTTCTCTTGATCTCTTTTTGCCATTTTTTTTCATGTGTAATATTGACATCAGGAATAGTATGGGGTTTTCTTTCGTATGGGCTATTATGGCCCCAGTAGTAGGCCTAGCATCACTGTCCCTGCCTGGAGCTTGCGTTTATGCTGCCTAGGTCTTGAAGGTGGCAATGCTATTTGGGCTGTTTGCACCAAGGGGTAGAATTAGTAAAATACAAAGCACTTATGTGTTGGTATGGTGGGCGGGGAGAGAACGCACAGAAGGGGATGACTGAGGTGCCAAAGGGTAGTTGGGTTTAGACGTTTCCTCACTGCACACTTATCCTTTCATTAGATACTAGTATTATTCCGAGTATTGGTAAGAGTCTCTGTGCAGAGAGCAAGCTCAAGGATTTGCAGAGATATGTGTAATATATAAACTGAGGAACTTAAACCTAGGAGAGAAATGTCATTAAAATGAGCACAGTCAAATATCTATATCGAATAGTTCCCCTTGTGTTACATATGAATGTATTTTATACCTATTTAATATCTTTGCATTATATTTGGAGCTCTTTAAGCTTTCAAAACCATCAGAAATTGCACCTTGTATATTGAATATCTTAGCTTGTTCAGTCTTATTCTATTTGTAAAATATATATATGTAGAAGTATTCAACAAATAGAAACTAGTAGTATTTTACTCTTGAGCCACTATGAATCCTGTAAGCTTATACAACTGGAATGTATTTGCAGAGGATTTTTGCAGTTTTTTGTATTGAGGACACCACAGAAGACAGCCCAAGGCAGTGAAACGTTAGCAAATCCGCAGACAGCAGTAGTGCAAAATGTCGGCTCCACATAAACCACCGCGTCACCATAGAATAAACCAACCAGTATCATAAAAACCTCAACAGCCCAGAGAAAGAAGATGGATTAGTTGGGGACACGGAGGAAAAATGGCATTATCCATTTCTGTAAGGCCTGTCGCCACTGTCAGCAGTTGGGAAGAAGTCTGGGGCCTGTGGTATAATGATTTAAAACAGAGGATAATTTATGGAATAAAAATAAAGTTTCATATGGCTTCATGCAGTACAAGTGTATTATTTCATATTCAATAAAACTGACACCAAAAATGACCAAACTGGTCATAGCAATCTTGTAAAGGAGAAGACTGATTCTGCACTAAAGAAGTGAAATGTCACCCCGTTCTGTGTCATTTTTTAGATCTCTTTTTCACCCTCCTCCTTTGTATTTTCTCTCTGCTAGGTTCCAGGAAGTTGGAGTATGCAGGCTCTACCTGGCATGAGAGCTGCTTCATCTGCCACAGCTGTGAGCAGCCAATTGGCTCAAAGTCTTTCATTCCCGACAAGGATGAACACTACTGTGTGCAGTGCTATGAGGACAAGTTTGCACCACGCTGCACACGCTGTAAAAAGGTGGGCATTCTTTTGAATAATGAAAAATCATTAAAGAGTAAATAAACTAAATAGATATGCAGGGATGTGAAAAAGTATTATCTCCCTTCCTGATTTCCAGTTTTTTTTTCATATTTGTCACACTTAAATGTTTCAGATCATCAAACACATTTTAGTATCAACAAAGGTAACTGGAGTCAAAACAAAATGCAGTTTTTAAATGATAATTTCATTTATTAAGGGCCCAGCCTGGGCCTATGTAAAAAAGTAACACCCACCCCCCCCACCACCCTCTTTTTAACAGAGGGTTAGGTAGGTCTGGGTGGCTTTGTTTCTGCAGGGCAGCACAGGAGATTTGGTCTAAAAGGTGACTTAAAAGGATCCTAATTGTGTTTGATGTGTCTCATTTTCAGACCCTGGCTAAAGGAGGTGTGACCTATCGGGATGAGCCGTGGCATAAGGAGTGTTTTGTGTGCACCAACTGTAAGACGCAGCTGGCGGGTCAACACTTCACATCCCGAGACGACAGCCCGTACTGCCTCAAGTGCTTCGGCAGTCTGTACGCCAAGAAGTGTGAGGCCTGCAGCAAACCAATCACAGGCAAGACAGCAACGCTGTGATACTGATTTGTCCTTTGCTAAATCAGGTTAATTGGAGAAACTAGAAATACTAATACTTCTGTGAACAAGACTGACACAGATGATGGAAGCTGCTTTGTGCGTTGTCATTTCTGTGTCACTAGGTCTTAAATTTCTAACTTTTAAATCAAGATTGTGTCACAGCACATGGATAACAGATACATATCGAGTGCAACCAAGGAAGCAAAATATTAAAGGGAAATTTCCTGTAAGACCCAAAAGTGTGTTTTCAAGCAACTCACAGAAGTTTAAAATGGGATCATTAACAACCATAGCATATCAAAATTCAAAACCTTTTTTTCTTTTTAATCTTAACACAATAGAAAAATCACAATTACTATATTTTAGCGATTGCATGATTTTCATCTGCCATGGTTCAAAATTTAAAAGTCTAAGACTGGACATTCTGTTCACTTTTTCTTTCACAGGTTTTGGAGGGGGAAAGTACATCTCATTTGAGGATCGCCAGTGGCATCAGCCATGCTTCACCTGCTCCCAATGCTCTGTTTCTCTGGTGGGCGCCGGCTTTTTCCCTGATGGTGACAGAATCTTGTGTCGGGACTGCAACAGTAACCTATAAAGCAGTCTTTTACCACATTTTTGCTCTTTTTCCCTGCATTTCAAGACTTACCAATTCATTACCAAGGAAGGTAACACAGGCTTACAAACGCTGCCTCTCAGGTTGTTTTATAAAGAGATCAGTTACTGATTGTCCCTCCTTGGGTCAGATTTCCATTCAGGACCTAGTGCGCAAAAATCCTGTTTTGATGCTGCATTGTTCAAAAGATTGATTCCTTAACCAAAAAAAGTTTTCTGAAACAAAGTTAATGGAGTGCCTTCAGAATAACATTACTTTAATGTTATATGCTATTGAACCAAAGATATGCAAAATGCTAGTCACTTTGCTGAAAAATCCTTAATATTTTTTATAAAAGTTTCCTCACAGAACACTGATACTGTACAGTATGTGAACCTTACTGTGTATTCAGAGTGTGGTGGAGGTACAGTGGCTTTGTGATCTTTTTACTACAGTTTAAAGTATTTTTATATAAATATGTCAGACTGCAAAAAACAAGAATTTAACACATTTACAGTGAGGCAGTCAGTTTAGAGCTGTTTGATCAAGAAATTCAGGGGTGTCCAAGCTATGGCTCATTTTTAATTCACCAGCTGCAGATTCAAGAAATTAAATAAAATGTGCCCGACACAAGAACATTGAGCTTAGGCTACTGTATTGTGCTTCTTAGTTTGAGAAGGCAGTGCTGCTAAGCTAATTCAGCAAACAAACATTTTGACTAGACAGATTCACTGCCATACTCATGACCAAACTGAGATGACTGTAAATGGTAAACCACCTGACAACCAAAGATGGAAGAAGTACACCACTGTTGAACTCGAATAAAAGTAGTTACTCTGGTTGGAATTTACTAAAGTACATGTAAATGTACTGGCCTACAAATTTACACAAGTAAAAATGATTTAATGTAAAGTTTTCTTTAAGTACTGAGTAGCTACCAAGGAGTTGAGCAGTAGAATATGATCTAAGAACAGGAGAATGGATCTCCAACCAGGTTTTTCAGGGAAAGCCACACCTCTGTAATAAAGTAAAACTCACAGCAAAACTGAAAGTGTTAATTAAACTCATATAGAATTATATTAAGCACTTTAGAAGTGCTTTCATTGGTCCACACAATATAACGTTAAACTCCCCTTTAAAAGTGTTGAATATTTGGCAGTATGATAGGCTGCTGTAACTCTTGAAAATCTGTGGCAAGGTGGGTCTCCTCTGACAAGAACAAAGCAGAGTCAACCTCATAGCAAGGCAATACTGTTGAAGAATATGCACTATGTGTCCTAGGAGCACCATAAATCACAGACAAGAACCCTAACTCAATGGGTAACTTCACTCATGGTGCAAATATGTCTCACATTAAAGACAACAACAATCCAACAGAAACATGAGCAAAAGAACCCCAGCAGAGGTCACTGTACAACAGGCAACATCCAAAAGCAACTAAACACTGCACAAGTGCATGATGGGGAACTCTGCCATCTGCCCACCAGGTTTTTAAGTAGCAGTGAGCAGCGCTCAGATCAGTTGACTCTTTACAGAGTTGAACCAACACTAGTAGATTGACACTAGAGATCACTTCAATTAGAATTGAGTTAAAAATTACACTTTGGAAGTTAAAATCATCTCCAAAATGTAAACCCTGAGATATCAACACTCCAGTTTTGCCTTTGTGCAACAGCTGTGCCACTCTGTGGTCAACATAGGTGGAAAAAGTAAAGGAGTTTTGTACTCAAGTAAAAGCACAGTTTCTCTGGTTAAAACTTAAAGACCCTGTAAAGTGAAATCCTAAATGTGTGTCTTAAGACACTAGATGTGATGTAATACGGTTGCTGTAAACATGAGAAAATGCTGAGATCTACATGTGACTGAATTTTGGATTTAGACCATTAGAAAGTTTTTCACCTCTTTCCTGGCTGGGTTTAATGTGGGCGGGGCAAATATGTGGGCTGGTGATGTCACCAGCCCACAGTGGGGAATAACCCCGCCCCTCTAACATTACAATATAAATTCACCTGACTTTGCCTGTTCTCTTGCACAAAGCCAGGCAGCTGCACTCTGTTCATAAGGTCAGTGTAAGGTCAAAGGACAGGCTGATTGCATGAGTGCTTTCCTCCATTCAGATTGTAGCATTTTTGACATTTGAGAGGTTCCTATTTTCTCCTATGTGGGCGTGGCTTCAGCTCATTCAACAGACACACCCACACCACCCTGGAGCAGATTTTATTGCCTCATTTTTCATGATTTTAAAGCTTGATTTTAGAAACTTAGAGATGTTTTAATTGACTAAAATTTGACCTGGGGGTTCACAACACAGTGGCCTATCATACAACAAACCTAAATACAGATTTATTTTCACTTTACAGGGTCTTTAAGTAGAGTAAAAGGATTTCAAATGTATTAAAAAAGTAAAAGAACCTGAAAAAACTCAACTACCGTAATTTTGATGAAATGTAATGAGTTACTTTTCACCCCTGCTGACAACCAAGCTTTAGGGAGGCAAAAATAGCACAAATTGCACCCATGTGCCCTGTTATTGCCGTCATCTCAAGGTGTGATTTACAAAGCTTAATGCGCAAATCATATTTAAGCACCATCACTCCTATATAATGTTTGTCAGCTTTAAACTGTTTTCTTTTAGTTTTGCATCTGATGGGAATGAGCATCTCTTTTCTCCTGATTAATTAATAAATTTGAAAATCCTTCACATTGAATGGCTTTTTTTCTTGATAGCCATTAATGGAAAAACAGCATATAATATTTTTTACCAATTTTGATTAACTTAAGGTGAGGTTCATCAAAGTGGCCCCATATTTTCTGTTTGTGGCCCTCATTGTAAAGGTTTGGACACCCCTGATTAAGCCATTTGCACTTTGGATATTCATGTTATGAGCACATAATAATGTTTAAAAAAAAAAACATGGCACACAGACCACTTTTATGTCATGTATCTGCTTTATTAACTTTGCAAAGACACTTAACTTTATGTACATGTTCTCTTCTTTCTTTCTTTTTCATTTGTTGTAATTAATGTCTTTTTTAGCACTGTTGCTCAAAGAGCCAGCATTTATAACCTAAAAGAAATTAAAATGAGATACTGTAGTTGTGTATTGCAGGAGTATGCATGTTTGTATGCCATGATTTTCCATTATGAATTTGTTTAACTCTGTTTTGGGAGCATTTTTTAACATTTATGTGAAAAATTATATGAAAACTATATTTCATTGTTACAGCTTTGATGCTGGTGAGTCAGAGTTGGCAAACATACATTTTAACATGGAAATAAAGGCAATGACAGTTTGGCTTTAGTGTTAAAGAGATGATAAATGTTGAGCTTTATTTGTGAAGTCTTAATAAATTTACACTGACCAGTTTTTTCTCTGTTTCAGCTTTTGTGGATTTGTGTCCATTATTGGTTTATGAGGTCATAGCTTTCTGACTTGTGTTTACTGTTAAAGACAGAGAAAAACCTTCTGGTGTGTTTCTAGGAAAGATCAGCGTGTGTGAAACAGAGGGAGAAAGAGTGGGTGCAGGGGGGGGGGTGAGAAAGTGTTAGAGAGAGAAACCATGCGTGTAATAAAAGAGATTAAAACCCTTTTGTGTGTAATTTTAAGATATTTCTCTGTGTTTGAGATTAAAAGAGGGTCAGTGCAGCAGGGGTTGTATGTGTGTTTCTGGATGTACACATAAATACACACAGACACTGTTGTTTATGCTGACTCGACTGTTTCATTGCCTTGATGAAGTACACAGACTGCCAAACACACTCTCCTGTCGGCATTGGTGAAACGTCCTCCTCCCTGCCTCTGTTTGAGATTTTTTCACCAAAAAAGGAAATGGAAAACTCGTAGCTACGTGAGGGAGGAAGGGAGGGAGGAAGGGGGTAGACTGGTGGTAGAAGTGTGGGAGAGAGAGAGAGAGAGAGAGAAAGAGAGGGAGGATGTTCACATCTGGAGTTGCTCCATGGCACTTTCACTGGGGGGTCAGCTGCACACACGGCCCCCTTCGGATTTATTGGAAAGAGGAGGCAGGCGGAGAGGTGACGGCTAGCAGGAAGGGTCAGAGGAAACACTGTGGAGATGTTAACTATATCGTATGTGCACTCTCTCCAGAGGTTCAGCTTTAGCTGCTATTTCTAGTGAGCAAAAACATGTTCTCGCACATTTGTCCTTTAAAATGCCTTTTGACTTTGGTAGCAGACCATTAGGGCATAAGAAAAAATAAGGCCTTTCACTATGAGTGTAACAAGAGGTCAGAAAATCTTTGAGTCTCATTGTTGCTGCTGCAACTATAATTTATCAAATGTTAATACAAAAATAGTGACTTCCAGTGCCTATAAAAGTATTGACCTCTTTGGATGTTTTACCCTTTTATAGATTTTATAAATCAATCATGGTCAATTTAATTTGGCTTTTTTTATTTTTACAACAAAAAACTCTTTAATGTTAGAAAGAAAACAGATTTCTTCAATGTGATGTCAGTTAAACAAAAAATATGTAATGTAAAAAAGTAATTGCAGAAACATCCACCTCCTTCAAAATGACTGACCTAATTCAACAGAGGTCCAGCCGATAGGTGCTTCTTGTCTCACAAATAGTGAAGTGGGAATCACCTGAGTGCAGGTAATGTGTCTTAAGTGATTGTGGTATAAAGACACCTGTGTCTGGACGGTCCAATCACTGGTTCATCAGTGTTCCTGGCTACCATTACACCACAAAAGAACACTCCAAGCAACTCAGAGAAATGTTTTTTGAAAGGTAAAACTCAGGAGATGGAGACCCAAAGAAATTCCAAGAGCAACACCAGAATTCAGTGTAATCCATCATCGAGAAATGGAAAGAATATGGCACATGCGTAAATCCACCTAGATCAGGGTGTCCTCACAAACTGAGTGACCGTGCAAGAAGGAGACTAGTGAGAGAGGCCACCAAGACACCTAAGACTACTCTGAAGGGGTTACAAGCTTTAGAAGCTGAGATGGGAGAGACTCTGCATACAAAAACTGTTTTCTGTGTTCTTCACCAGTCAAAATGTTATGGAAAAGTGGCAAAGAGAAATCCACTGCTAAAGAAAAGTCATAGTAAAACTCGACTAGAGTTCACCAAAAGGCATATGGGAGACTCCATGGTCAAGTGGGAGAAAGTTCTTTGCATCAAATGGTGTTGTTGGCCATCAGGCAAAATGCTATGTTTGGCAGACACTGAAAACTGCACATCACTACAAACACACCATCCCCACTGTAAAGCACGGTGGTGGCAGCATCATGCTGTGGGCATGCTTCTTGGCTGCCAGCCCTGGAAAGCTTGTAATGGTGGAGGAAAAAATGAATGCGACAAAATATAGGAAAATCCTGGAGAACAATCTGATTCAGTCGGCAAGAGAACTACAGCTTGGGAGAAGATTTATTTTCTTGAAAGACAATGAACCAAAGCACACAGTGAAAGCTTCACAGAAATGGTTTAAAGACAACAAGGTGAATGTTCTGGAGTGGCCGAGTCAAAGCCCAGATCTCAATCCAGCAGAGAATTTGTTGCTGGACTTGAAACTGCTCAAACTCCATGCATCTTTACTGAGATCGAATAGTTTTGCAAAGACTAATGGAGTAAAACTGCAGTGCCCAGATGTGCAAGCCATACCACGCTGCCTGACATCTTCATCCAGAATATAACTGGATTTAGTTTAAGTAATAAAAGCAGCTAAGTGTTTTTTTGGCCCATTTTAACCTAAACTTGGTAAATCACACAGAGAAACTGTGTATCGGTAGCGCTGTATAACCTAGCTTCCTTGTCAGTGGGCCCAGCTCGTACTCCTTAAAGTTGCAAAAAATAATGAAATATCTGGAGGATAATGCCATTACTTTTACCAAGTACCGCATGCAACCCAACTTCAAAAATACAGCAATATCTCTTTAAATTGTTTAGAAAGTGATTCTGAATGTTATAATCGATAACGGCTTGTACAGTCTACACACTGGTCCTTTTCACATAATTTAATCAGGCTTTAAAGAGTCTTCAAGGACCAAAGAATTGTATTATATTTTGATTTTAACACAGCACACCAATATATTTTTATGTAACAGTTCATGTCTCTCACAGATAAGTGAATTAGGCCTCTATCAAATTGAAATTGATCATAAAACCTTCACTCTAATTCACAACACAAATCAAACTGACAGAATAACATTAACAAGTTTGGACTTGAAAGCTTTTAAAGCTAATTTGATTTAAGTGATTAGTTACATAGCCATTCAGTAGTAAGCTGCTTTGTCCTGACTAATTTCATCCTTTATGACTGAAATTATGATTAAATGACTATCTTGATGTTTTTAATTTAGCAAACATCAAGACACAGCGACTTCGTCCAGCAGTGGTGAGTATTGCAGTAGTTTGTGGTCGCGTCCTACATGATGTCTAGACAAGCACACGAAGGCATGAGTCAGAAAGACAGTTGCTGTTCACATTGTGATCTCTTGTAACCCTCATGTCTCATGCACTGAGGGTGTGCAACTAATCAGATTCTTCAGAATGAAGAACTGATAAGAATTTGGTGCGACCATTTCAGGAGAACAATGAGTACTTCAAGTCAGAGTTTATTTCAGAATACCTTTTTCAGGCATTGTTTTTAGTCTGAGTTAATACAGAAAGACAGCTTGCAACAGGCATAGGGTATGAAGAGTGTCTCACCTGTTGACTGCCAACTTAGAAACACACTTGTAATGACTGATGTAGTGACTATAATTAGCAAGGTGTGTCATTTGCTCTTTTTGTTGTTTTAAGAGCTTCAGTAGAATCAAACTGCTGCTGTGAGATTATTTTTGAGTAAAAAGCTGTTTTAATCGCTTCTATCCTTGATAAGATTATGACAGAGGACTAAGGGCTCATTTATGGTTGACTAATACATATTTGTCAAATGACATAGCCATCACCATCCATATGCTCAAACATATTCTCGATGTATGGATGGACATTGGGATTTAGCCAGATCTTGACCTGACAGGCTACTGTCAAACATCCGGCCATTATCAACAATGAGTTTAAGAGGCCCAACAACCTCAGTTGGACATGTCTGAATTATCTTCCATTTTCAGTCTAGTTTGACATGAACAAGATGTGTCCTGACACTCACCAATAGGATGTGTGCAGTCATGTGATCCTGATAATGTGCAAATGTCAGATAAAGGGTTGGAAGTGAAGAACAGCCATTAGGAATGAATGGGAATGGAGGACATTAGTACTTAAAAGTTCTAACTGGACCTGTATGCAGCAATTATCATAAGAAAATGTCTGCACACTGAGTACAATCCCTACATTTTACAAAAACAAGATGTTACAGTTTAACCGATTTACATGGGGGCAGAGTCAGTCAAAATCACCAATTAACCAGTCCTGCAGACCCTCTAGTGTCTAGCATCATCTAGCCAAACGAAGGGAATAAGGATTGCTGAGAAGTTTTGTACTGCGCTAAGAGGCTCACTTTGCCCTTTTGAGAGTAACAAAACTTTGGCATCCATCTGGAGTTCTCTGCTCTGATATGAGGCCATCTGCAAAGAACCTTCAGGATAGCCTTTTCTCCCTAAACAACAGCATTAGACATTCACTACACTACACTACACTGATGTCAGGTGTTTCAATCAGACCTCTTAGGTGTATAAATTCAAGCATCTAGCCATGTAGGCTCCATTTGCAAACATTTGTGATACAAAATGGGTCGTTCTGAAGAGCTCAGTGACTCCAAGCATGGTACTGTGATGGATGCCACGTTTGCAATAAGATGGTTAGTGAAGTTTCATCCCTGCTGGATTATCCATTGTCAACTGTAAGTGATACTAATAGAAAGTGGAAGCAATTAGGAACAACAGCTACTCAGCCTTGAAGCAGATGACCACATAAATCACAGAGCAGGGTCAACAATGCTAAGGCACATGGTGCGTAAAAGTCGCCAATGCTGATTGCATTGCTGAAGAGTTCCCAACTTCCACTGGTATTAATGTAAGCACCAAAACTAAGGGGGAAGCATCATGGAGTGGTGTAAAGCACACTGACACTGGACTGTGGAACAGTGGAAATGTGTTCTGTGTAGTGCCAAAACACTCTTCTCTGTTTGGCAGCCAGATAGGCGAGTCTGGGTTTGGCAGATGCCAGGAGAAAATTACCTGTCTGACTGCTTAATGCCAACTGTGAAGATTGGCGGAGGAGGGATAATGGGATGGGGATGTTTTCAGTGTTTGGGCTAGGTGCCTTATCTCCAGTGAAAGCCAATCTTCAAGCTGTTAGAGCTGCAAAAGAGGGGCCAACTCAATATCAAAGTACATGTGCTGTATTTGAATACAATGTTTTTACAGGCAGCCCAATACTTTTGTCTATAATAGTGGATCTTTTGCATCTTAATTTATCAAAGTGACATCATACAAACCCCCTAAAGCTAATCTGTTTTCCCTTTAGAAACCCTCTGTAAACATGACATTCAGCAAAGCTAGCATAGCTTTGGCTACTTTTCTGCTTGTGAAGGAGTAAGCAGTGTAAAAAGCTCATTAAATAGTCAGACTGGAAAAGAGCAGTATATGGTTAAGTCCATATACCATTTGGCATATTTTGCAACTACCTTTCTCAAACTGTTTCATTGTCAAAGGTATTCCTGTTTGTATGTTTCCCTGCCTGTCTGGCTGGACAGCTGTACTGCTCAACACTGCCCCCATGATTTCTGGTGGTATTTAAGTGTTTGGTCTGTATCTGTTCAAGAAAATGTGCAAAAATAAGGAACTTAGAGTCGTTTGTTTTTTTGATCCCTGACAGATATCCAGGCTTCCATACAAGTGAGGTTATATTGATCACAGTTGCTCTGAGATAGATGAGAAAGCACTTTGATGAGTCAGTGAGCATTCCTGGGACTCTGTGATCCCTGTGAATTTCAAAAGAGAAACCACTGAGCTGACTGGAAGCTTCATAACCCAGAGTTTTATATAACCTTTTAATCAATCTAACCACAAGGTGTGGAAGTGGAAGTATGACTGTGCAGCCAAGTCATCAGCAATGACCCAGTGTGTGCTGAAAAATTAGCCAGTGATTTATTAACACTTAAATGACACCAGTCTCTGTTTGGTATGTAAGTCAGCTTACAATGGAAAAATGAATCAATATTGTACAGCCAAGTCTTAGCATGCCTCCATGCTGGTGAAAGCCACGTGCAGGAGGTGTTATGTTTTGGGGTTGTCTGTCTGTCCAGGATTCTCTTGCATGAAGTATCTGAACAACACAGTGAGGTGCTTTTTTCAAACTGTGCCCATATGTCCATTCTGTCTGATCAGTTTTTGAATGTCCTAGGTCAATGGTCAATGTCACTTGGCCTTATGTTCATCCCTTGGTCATAAACGTGGTATCTCAAGAACACTGAATGATTTTCTTTAAACTTTGCACAAATTTCCACTCTGAATCAGGATGAACTAATTAGATTTTGGAGCTCAAAGGTAAAGGTCACTGGGCCTCATGTTCCTTCCTTGCTTGAGAATGCAATACTTTTTGGGAACTTCTCCAAACTTTGTACCTCAGCTCCTGCTACCTATACGCAGACCATGCACAGCATGTAGGGCCTTGTCCTCGGTGAGGGCCTCTCTGTGAGCGTTTTCCTCTCTCTCTGCACATCAGGCTGGGTGTGTATGATAAATATGATCATATTAACCCTAAAGGTATGTATTTTTGGAGAATGGTGCCATAAATGATCAATATAGGGCTTCATGCAGTGTAGGGGGGCCTCATATCAGAGTCTGCTTAGGGTCTCACTTTGGCCAGAGGTGGCCCTGTTTGTACCAGTGTGTACGTGGACTCAAGGATGAGCTGAAAACATTTTGGAGGTACAAGGTCAAGATCAATATCCCCCTTTCTTGACCCATCGCCATGCATACACAAGGCATTTAACTGCTAGGTGGTAGTTCTAGTTTGTGTTGGATCATGTACACATTAGCATTGATTTCTCACAAATGACATTTAAGAACAATCTAATACCCTTGAAGGTATTTTTGTAAAGAAAATAAGCCTTTTGACCACACATTGTGTAATTTTCCTCATCCAGAAAATCAGGATGCGACTTTCAGAAGAGAGCTTTGGGCTTGTATTTTTTTTTATCAACTAAGGAAATCTAAGGGCAGCACAAGTGGGAGGGTTTAAATACTGATTTATAGTCATTTATCACAAACAGATTAAATTGTATGTTTACTTTATAAGACAGTATCTAGTTTCTCTTAAGGGAAAAATGTTAAAATGTTCAAAATACTGTAGCAGTAAGGCTGCAGAGAGATTAAAAAAAAAGTTACATTCTGGCCTTACATTTCCATGTTTTCCTCCTGGCCCATATCATTACTCACTTTAGCGTTTAGGTGTTCACTTGACAAAATGCTCTCATCCACCGCAGTCATGACTATATTCTATAACCTCAGCAGATGTGGTTTCACCCCAAAAGTCTGAGAGATTATACTGTCAATGGTAATTCAGCATAGCTCAGAGACTACTTAACTGCATGTTTACTATCAAAGACGCTGAGAGAACAGGACGATGCTGAGTCAGAGTGAAGTTGTAGAGCATTTCAGGTTACACTTTTACTTAAAGACTGAAATGTTTCTTTAGGAAAAGATACACGTGAAAGTCTGGTGGCACATGTCAGTTTGAATAAATGTGCTGATGTATGCTCACTGCTGCTTATTACATGCACAAATTATAACACTGCATAAAGAAATCATTTGTTTTTAAGGTGACACATTGAAATAGTTGACTTACGTGATACTTAAAATTAATTTGTTTTAGTGTTTAGTGTGGTGGGCAACGACGGAGACACCTGGAGGGGGGGTGATTGGGAGGAAGGCCTGCCTGAGTTAGTCATGGACCATGTTCAAACATACGGAGACTCATAAGTGTACTTGGTACCAGAGCACCCTTGGCCAAAGAACGATGATCGACTCTGTGGTTGTTTCATCAGATCTGCAGCATGTTTTGGACACTCAGGTGAAGAGAGGAGCAGAGTTGTCAACAAACCACCTGGTGGTAAGTTGGAACACATGGCGGGGGAGGCTGCTAGACAGACCTGGAAAACACAAACATGTAGTGCGGATGAACTGGGAGTGTCTTGCGGAAGTTCCTGTCCATGAGGTCTTCAACTCCCACATCCGGAAAAACTTTTTGTGCATCCCAGAAGAGGCTGGGGACATGGAGTCTGAGTGGCCCATATTCAAAGCCTCTGTGGAAGCAGCAGCTGTGGTCAGAAGACCATCTGCAAGCCCAGAGCCCGCTGGTCAACACCTAGTGGTGGGGGAAGCTGTCAGCCAGTCAAGGCCAATCCTAAAGCTTTAGCATACCAAGACATTTGGACAATGCTATGCTTCCAACTTTGTGCCATCAGTTTGGGTAAGAACCTTTTCTATTCTAACATGACTGTGCCCCAGTGCCCAAGACAAGTACTATAAAGACATGGTTTGATGAGCTTGGTGTGGAAGAACTTGACCAGCCTTCTCGCTTCTCCCTGACCTCAACACCACTGAGCACCTTTAGGATGAAATGAAATAGGCCTTCTTTTCCAACATCAGTGCCTAACCCACTTGTGGAAACCTTCCTAGAAGAATAGAAGCTGTTAGAGCTGCAAAAGGGGCCAACTCCATATTGAAGTGGATGTATCTGAATACATAGGCTGTGTCCAAAATCACTCCCTTTCACTATGTAGTGCACTATAGTAAATAAGCCATTTTGTAGTGGTGTCCGAATTCTGAGTGAGCTTTGTTATTCACTATATAGTGCACTTATTCTGTCCCATAATGCATTGTGAAAAGTAGTGAACAACCAATGCTCACTAGCCCAGCAATATTTACCATAATGCATTGCGGTTGCTGCTGTCAAACATGACAGACAAATAAGAGGAGCACAGGAACATGAAAACTTTTTAAATGCTTTTTTGTTTGTTGGTTTTACCAAATCTGTAATAAAATGTTAAGATTTCAAAACAGAGTAACTTTTTTCCCCCTATGGTGATTACAAGACATGAGACCATCATCTTTATGCAAAAATAAGTGATAATACACACAAAAAAGCACATTATGTTGTCACTAAAGACAAACATTTTTATCTATTACGATACTTATTTTTTTGTGAAAATATGTTACGTTCAGTATCATTTTTTTAGTGAAATTCTACCTTTAATTTCAATCCTCAGCCATTGTCAAGGAAATTTATGAGACGTTGTTGCTAAAAGTTTTATCTGTGAGACAGCGATGATGTCATCGCCCGTGACCGGAGTAGTGTCCAACATCATTTGTGTTCTGCAGTGAGTCCACTATATAGTCCACGATATGCTGCTCGCTACATAGTGGACAGAGAGTAGGGAATTAGTGTGTGGTTTTGGACACAGCCAATGTCATTATAGTCCCTATTGGGTACTGATTGGGCAGCTGGATAGTTTTTTCCACATAGTGTAGATTAAAACACAGTGACACATAAAGCATTCAAGCAAAAATAAAAGAGAAACAAATGAAAAAAACATTAGAATGCCTAAAGTCTATTTTTTTGGTTTCTAACCCAGTTTTTGAGTCACCAAAACACAATGATATATATATAAGTTTACTGAATTACAACATTTTTGGCTCAGGAGAAAATGTAGAAAAATCACAGCCACATAGACGTGGATTTGCACCAATAGGCTGATAGGCACTAATATGATGGTGAAACATTTAAAACACCCCACAGTATGGTGAAACACATTTATAAAAGTTTTCTTTCAAACAAAAGCCACAGGGTAAACCTATAATTAAGTTAACCCACAAATGAAAATATTAAAGTAAAATCTTGTAACCTTGCCAAAACACAAACTCTTTCATAAGACATACATCTCAAAAATGATTCCAAAACTTTACAGCGTTCATAGAAAAACAGGATAAAAGCAGACGAGGTAAAACCACATCCGTTTGTTTCTAATCATTACATCTTCCATATTTGAATTTCCCTTTAATCCATTTGTTTTCATTGTTATGATAAAGGTCTGTCCCAAAGCATTACTGTGCCTCCGCTGCAGAGCAGCTGTAGCAGCTCAGTGCGGATGGACAAAGAAAGAACACCACACATCTGTGTCCCAAGCTGACACTCAGGAGGCTTGTGCTTGCTGGTGAGGTTTTTCAGTCTGCCTCTGTGGCTTGGCCCGAGCTCTCATCCTCTCCATTCATTCCCAGCTGAGGTCAAGGAGCTGTGCTTGTTTGTGGGAAGCTCCTCTACTGTCTTGTAATGAGCGCTCTCAGCAGGAAAACAAGGCCTTGTTTTTCCAGAGGTCAGGGTCAGATGTGTCCACAGCACTGATCCAAACTCTATCATCTTTCTTTTTCCCTGGAGTATCCTGGTCACTGTAATATAAATTTATATTACAGAAAAGTGATACATCACCTTAATCAAAACCAAAAACGTAGTCATTCCTGAAAGATGGATGCAGCATGTGCAGAAAGAGTTCTTGAAGTGTCTGCATGGTGGTTGGATTTCACATTAACGCTGCATTTTACACATTCTACGGTCCAGAATGTTTTAGGACAGTTTGTTTGTTCTGTTCTCTCCTTTTCTTTTTTTAAACACTTTGCATGGTTTGATGTGGTTTTGGAACCAAAACTGTCCATTAATGTGGGAGCGCAGGAATGTGATAAACTCTCACAAAGCAGTCTAGAGTTGAACATCTTCAGTTCACAAATGTCTGTCACATTTCTCTTGTCTGACTGCGGTTATGAGCTTTGCCCTTCTTGCTATTTACTTTGGCGAAAAACATCACAAATATAACAACCACAATAAAATGTTTGCACTTGAAAAATATCAGTTTATTCTTACAGAAAATTTACAGACATTTGAAAAAACTAGCATTTCTTATTCATTGGTCATGGCAGGATAAAATCAAGATTTTCATCAGGTTTTGCATTCATTTCGAAGGTTAAGCCTCAAATTTTATGTTTTTACTCGTATTTAGCCATTTCCACTGAGAAACAGCCATGCTTCTGTCACAAACTAGAAAAAAATAGAAATTTGCAGAATTTCTGTCAAACTTCGGGATTACAGGCCACTGTGACCCAAAAAAGGCACATTTGATGAATTTTGTTCTGATACGGATGGTAAGGACTTCTACTTGCATGTTCATGACAAAATAGGATTGTGTGTGGGTGTGTGCGTGTGTGTGTGTGCATATGTTTGTAGGTAGTTAGGCAGCAAATCTGTATCCCCTCTGTTTCTTTGCTCTCGTACACGCACACACGTACACATGGGTGCACGCGCACATACACTCACACAAACACACACACACACACCAAATATTTGTTCTATTGTTTGATTTCTGTTCTTTGATATCTGTTGTAATAAATGCTGTTATTTTGCAAGATTTGGTGAGCGGTGTTTGAGGTGATAGAATGAGTCAAATTTGTAATTATCTTTTTTTTTTACCTAACTTCATGAAGTTTGCTGCAGAAAAATGGGAAATTACAGGGAAAATATTTTTTCACTTTGTTTTACATGGCAGGTTAAAAAATGTGTTTAAATTGGAAGTCTATGGTACAAACTTTGTAGGGAACAAACCAAAAGTAACTTTTTTTAGACAAACTTACATTATGCAAAAAGTACTAATGCACCAAAATCAGTCTTCTCACATATTATCATGATAGTTAAGCCAGTGATACGATAATGAACAAAGTCAAAAAAAAATTTTTTTTGAATATTGACTTCTAGTGTATTTTTCAAAAAAGCAGTTAGTGGTGTATGATCAAAAATTGCATCTGAAGGGTTAATTTTGGATGTGATTCATTAAATCATGATATAAATCAATCAAGAACCCCTTCATGAAGAAACTGGGGAAAAAAAAGTTTGGAAAAATATTGATCTTTCATAAATTTATTCCATTTTAAAGGTCAAACTACAAAACTGTAGTGAACAAACCGAAAGTAACTTTTCTGGACAAACTGACATTATGCAAAAGGTACTAATGCACCAAAATCAATCTTCTCACGTATTATCATGATAGTTAAGCCGGTGATACTGATAAAACAAACAAAGTCAATTAAAAAAAAAAAAAAAAAAAACGAAATTTGAAAATTGACATGATTTTTTTTTTTTTTTTCAAAAAAGCAGTTAGTGGTATATGATCAAAAATGGCAACTGAAGGGTTAATTTTGAATGCGATTCATTAAATCATGATATAAATCAATCAAGAACCCCTTCGTGAAGAAACTGGAAAAAAAAACTGACTGTAGTTGAACACAGCCATGCACAATCAAGAACAGTCTTGTGCGGACAAGGCCGCCCATAAGGGGGTTAAATGGAGAGCCAAACTGGGAGCCCATGGAGGTCAGCAAAATCATGGTACATTATAAAGTTAAGCTGTGATAACCACATTTTATATTTAACCTGAAAAGGACAACTCTTATCAAATCAACAAATGTTTTATTCAGTGCTCTAGTAATTAAAAAAAAGGTGAATCCCTTCTCTTAAAAACAGATTTAAAATGGGTTAAAATTTGCTAAAATGGGTTTGAAATGCCAAAAACTGGTGGAAAAGGTGGTGAAAGGGGAATTTATAAGTAGCAGAAATCAGTGGCAAAATTAGATAAAAGTGGCACAAATAAGCAAAAAATTGGCAAAAATGGGTTAAAGGGGCGATGACGTGCATAAAAAGTGGCAAATGAGGATTAAATAGTGGGTGGAATGGGTTTAAAATGGGTTAAATGGATTAACTGAAGCAGAAAAATTGGCGAAAATGGGTTAAACTAGCAAAAATGTTAATATCTAATAGTGAAATTTGCTTGAAATGGCTAAAAATGGGCATAAACAGTGGATAATTGAGGCAATGTGGGAAGTGGCAAGAATTGGTTTAGCAGTAGCAGAAATAGGCAGAAAAAAAGTGGTGGAAAGGGTTAAACCCCTTAAAGCCTGTTGTATTGTTTTGATACTTGCTTTTGTGACACCTCTATCTAATAAATATGATCAATAAATTACTAAAACAAAAAAAAAAAAACTGAATACAATCTGATAAATGATAAAATGCCGTCAAGTGGATTATCACTTACCAAAAACACCAAATGTATCAAATGAGATACAAAAAAATGTGTATTTAATTTTATGGACATTTTGATTTTGTGGATGCAGTAGAAAGTTAAATTAACATTTCAGTTCCAAAAAATGAGAGTATTTTGGCTATAATTTCTGTTTTCAGGCTTTAATGGGTTAAAATGAACAAAAATGGGTTTTAAGTGGCAAAATGTGTTAAAATGTGCAAATTTTGTGGGGAAAAGTGATTAAAAAAAAAAAGAATTGTTAAAATTTGGTAGAATTTGTGTAATTGAAAAATATTCTAGGTTTTTTTTTTAAAGGCATCTGGAGACCCCTTCTCAGTGTCCGCCAAGGGGGTCCAAACCCCCACGTTGAGAACCACTGGTCTAGGCCACTCCAAAACCGTCATGTTTTTAAACCATTCAGAGGTGGACTTGCTGGTGTATTTTGGATCACTGTCCTGCTGCATAACTAAGGTGCACTTGAGCCTGAGGTCACAAACTGATGGCTGGACATTCTCCTTCAGGATTTTCTGGTATAGAGCAGAATTCATGGTTCCTTCAATAACAGCAAACCGTCCAGCAGTCCCAGCCCATCACACTACCACCACGTGTCTGACTGCTCATATGATGTTCTTTTTACTTGAAACTTTGAAAGACTTTTAAACTCCATTTCACCAAAAGTTGTTTTTGTCAGTTGTGAGACTAGCCTTTGGGTTCTTTGTGGTCAGCAGTGATTTTGGCCTTGGAACTCTCCTATGGATGTCATTTTTGCCCAGTGTCATTGTTGAATCATGAACACTGAGCTGAACTGAGCCCAGTGAGGCCTGCCAGTCTGTGGATGTGGTTCTGGGTTCTTTTGTGACCTCCTGGACGAGTAGTTGATGCAATCTTGGTGTAATTTGGTGGGAAGGTTCCCCACTGTTCTTGTTAAGCTTCCTTTTATTGATTTCTTGATTCAACAGGTCTGGCTGTAATCAGGTCTGGTTGTGGCTCGGAAAATTGAACTCAGCTTTTCATAAAGTGTGATAATCCACAGATAATTCATGGTTCATCATGGGGCAATTACTCTTTCAAACAGGGTCAGGCAGGCTTGGATGGCTTTTTCCCTTAGTGTATGAAAACATCATTTAAAAACTGAATTTTATATCTAATTGGGGTATCTCTGTCAAATTGTAAAATTATTTGACCTGAACCATTAAAGTGTGACAAATATGCAGAAAAATAAGAAAGCAGAAAGGGGACAATACTTTTTTTTTTATCACAGCACTGTACTTGTTTGTTAATTTGTGACTCTAAATTGCCCGTAGCTGTGATTGTGAATGTTTATCCATCTCTATATGTCAGCCCTGTGACTAGTGAGCCAGGATTTACCAGTTGCAGCTGGGATTGGCTCAAGTAACCCAGAATGGGATGCGCATTTTACATCCTGAATGGTAGGATGGATGGATGGAGAGTGTGTATCTGCTCAGTTAAAGTTGCTTTGTATGAAGTGTAGATCCGGCCAGTTGCGCCTATTGGAGCAAGGAATCTTGGATGCTAAAAATAAAAGTTCATGCAGGAAGAAGAGCTGAGTGTCAAAGTTCAGGGATGATTATTAGAGGTGAAGGGGCCCTATTGAGGTGAACAGTGAGGTTAACAGAAGAATGATCAATTGAGCCAACATTCTGAGTAAACACTGGAGACCTTATGATTAATTTTCTTCAACAATGGGCTATAATTGGGCCAAGAAGTTACATTTCAACATGAGGATGTGTCTGAATCCGCCTGAGTTGTGAAACAGAGGTGGATTAAGGGTAATTGAAAAACGAAGCATGCTGTTTTAAAATCTGTCAGTTACATTCAAAATTGCGTTTTTTTTTTTTTTTCCTTGTTGGGTCGGCCCAGTGTAACTCTAGCAGCTGAGCCGTTCCAGTAGAACAGTTGTTTGGAGATGAGATGTTTGGTATGCAAAAAGTTTGAGGAGTGGATTGACCAGGACTGACTGTAACTCAAAACACTGAGAAGATTTAGCTCTGAAAAAAAGCAGGTTACTGTCCAGTGCTTTGTCAACTAGACTGATTCTGATTCCTTTTTTGGAGTAAAACTGCAGGAGAAACTTCAATTAAATATGGATTTCATGGAATGAAAGAACATATCCAGTATGCTGTAAAAATACATTTATCAGGCCAGTTTTCTGGGTCAGTGGTTCTCAATGTTGGGGTTGGGACCTCCAGGTGCCTTAAAAAACAACAAAATTTTTTTTTTCAATTATACTGTTGCCACTTGAAGCCAATTTTGACAAATTTTAACCTGTATCATTACTTCTTCCCACCAATTTTTCCAATCTTAACACATTTTTGCCACTGAAAATCCATTTTTGTGAATTTGAAACCCTTTCCACCACTTTACTTTTGCATGTTTTTGCCACTTCTAAAAAATTCTTGCCAGTTTCTGGCTATTGTTGCCTCTGTTGACCCATTATTGCCACTATTAACCACTTTTTACACCCATTTTAACCACATTTCACCTTTTGATGTGACCATTTTTAACCAATTTCAGCCTTATCTGCCTCAGTTAACCATTTTTGTAAGTTTATATCAATTTTCCATCCCATTTTCACCAGATTTTTAGCCATTTTTGCAACTTTAAAGCCATTTCAGACACCTTGTAATCCCCTTTACCAGTTTTTCTGCCCTTTTTGGCAACTTTAACCAATTTTTTTGCATATTTTTCTGCTGGTTTTGTCAAAGTTCTACCACTTGTAACCAATTACTACTACTTTTAAAACCCATTTTCACCACCTTTTCCACCAGTTTTTGCTATTTTAAGACCATTTAGTTGATTTTAACACAGTTGAATTCTATTTTTATCAAAATGGATTAACATTTAAGGCTACTTACTGCACAAATGAATTTTTTTTTTTCTTTGATAAGAGTGGTTATTATTCAGGTTAAATATAGAATATGGATACCACAGCTTAACTTTACAATTAACCATGATTTTGTGTTCAACCACCTTCAGGTACAGTGGGGGCCCCCGGTCTCTGGTGCCTTTATTTTGGTGGTTGAAGTCTGAAAAGGTTGAGACCACTGATCTGAATGATACAGATGTCTAAAGGCAAATGATAAACGGACTTGGTGCTTTTCTAGTCATCTGACTCCTCAAAGTGCTTTTTACACTGCAAGTCAAACGTATCCATTCACACCACATTCATACACTGATGGCAGAGGATGCTACAGTCAGTCAGTGTTAACTAATCCCAACCACACACAATTCAATCTGAGGTTCAGTGTCCTCACTAAGACTGACCACATCCACCTGAAAGACCACTTTATTATGTGTGCAAATACATCAGACCAGAACAATACAGCCAGATGAACAGAAGTCATACATTTCTGATACATCTTCATTCTCACCTTCAGTGTAAAATAACCACACCTGCCTTGTGGAAAGTTCTTTCCTCAGAAGAAATTTCTAGGAGCCTGAGCCTACCGATGCTAGGGTCAGAAAATCGCCATCACGTGACTACTGTCAGTTTCAGTAGAGACACGGGCAGAAGACGGAAAAACATGTGGGTGTATAAACAGTTTTTTTAAGACTGAAATTTGGTTTGGAAGTCACATTGTTTGATACACCAGGGATGCGAAAATATTCTTATGTTACCGTGAAATATCAAAACAGTTAAAGTTGCATTCATGTTTGTCTTTTGTTTTCTGTTCTTTTTTTTACAGCTCCCAATCCAAAAACTTCCACAGCAAACTCTTTTGATAAACTGTTACTGGACTGTTGGTTACATTGCTTGATTCTACTTGTCTTTCTATAATCACAGTAATAATCCAGGACACTCTAAACTTCATTCTAGGTGATAATCCTCTGATGCAGTTACAACGGCAGAGTCTGAGATGCAGAATGGAAATAGAGTTCTATCAGGCCATTTCTCCCTCTTGTGGTTGTTGCTTTAATTACAATTTGACAAGAATATGATCTGAAAGATGTTGATTATGTAAAAAACAACCCACAGATTTAATACCAAATTATCAAAAAATGCCCATTAAACCATTTGATCAGCACAGTTAGCTAATAATGCACACTGCTGATTTAACATTTTAACAAAAAAAGCTGGTGGCTATTCTAAATGTATTCAGCAAAACCTGGAGTATTGATGTTTCTGTGTTTCTGTGTTTAGACTCTCTGAGTCAAAGCAGCTCAGTGCGGTGTGGACCCTTACAGACACTTTAAAAGTGACATTATCAACTATGAAAGTGTTCATTTGAGTATGCAGGCTTTTCTGTGAAAGTTTCAATCATGTACACTCATATAAATTTGCTCTGTTGAGATCGGGTCTCACAGAAGCCTAAAAGAATGCCCTTTTTTATTTACAAAAAAACAAAAAAACAAAATGACCAAGGTTGAAAAAAGGTAGGGAAAAGAATGACCAGGTTGGCCATTAAACATGGTTTTAAAAAAGAAATCAACCTAAAAACCATGTCACAATGAAACCAAGTACAAAGAGTGTTTTCATTTCTATGTATTTAAGCAGAAACGGCTGGTTAAAAAAACAGCCAGCGCAGAAAAGATGCAGTTCCTTCTGGACCACATGAGGCGGGCAACTAAAGTCCATTTAAAATCCATGTTTAAGCTCCCGTTTCAGTGGCGGAAATGAAAAAATGTACAGGCTGACTCAAAAAAAAATCTGTAGCCTCATTTTTTTAATCAGTAAAAATCACTTCTGGGTCTCTAATAACTCACCTGCTGTGATTACAGAAAGGACAAAATTTAGGCATAAATTTGCAAAATTGGGACATCATCAACTGGACCAACAGGTGTCATGGTCTTGGTTTTTCCTTAGTATTTATTCTTGAGATCATAGTTCACGTAATTGTCTTGTGCATGTCTCCAATCTCCAGTGGTCCCTTGTGTTCACCACAATGATTTTTCAGTTAGTTTTTGTGTAATGAAGTATTTCCTTTAACATGCTTTTTGTTAAGCACTTTTAATTGTATTTTTGCCCTTTTGTTTTGTTTTTGTACACTGCAGTCTGGTTCTCTTTTGTTTGACTTTTTAGCTAAATGGATTAAAGGAACTCAGAGAAACACAGAGACTAAATACACCAGGAGTGATTGGACACAGGTGTGACAAATGAGACACAGGTGAATCTGTAAGTGCCATCAAAGTGGAGGGAAAACCACAAGGGCAGGAAGACAACTAGAAATCAAACACAAAGGAAGTAAACTACATACAAATATACAGTACATACATATAAATACATATAAATAAACCAGGAAACGTTGTAATCTGAACTAGAAACACAATAACACAGGGCAGGAAAGAACAAGATAACACATCACTAGAAAATAAACTGGGAACCATTAACACACAAGGACAAGTGCACACAGGAGATAGACACAATAACTGAGAGCTGGAGAATCACAAAAATGACATTAAAGAAAAAAAAAAAACACCATGACAGGAAGAACTGAAACAAACACATTATGTAACACTCCACTTTTGTTTAAAATGATTATCAAGACCGAAATTGTTCTGATTATATGCAGCGTGCGTGTTGCACACTCTTGCATGAGCAATTCACCATTCTCTCACATTTCTTACAGCCGTGCAAGGGCCAATGAACTGTACTGTGCTTCAGCACCATATAGAGCCTCAAGCATGTTTGGGCATGGCAAGGACTGTCTGGTGTGAGTGCACTCTTAATTTGAGACAGCTCTTAATATGACACCACCACCATTTGGATTAAAAACCTGATGCCATTAAGACTAAGTCCATGTCTTATACATTCTATGGATGTTTCGTGTTCAAGGGTCCCTTTTTTCAAGTGGTGTGGTGTAAAGTGCTTCTAAATAGTAAATGTACTACATACTGTAGAGGACAATTGGTTTGGTCTTTGTATGAAGAGTAATGAGACAGTAATTAGTCTAAGTATCTTGTAATTTCACAAGAATATTGTGGTAATTATCTCGTAATAAGTTGGAGTTTTACCAAGAAATAACTTGGTAATATTAAGGAAGCATTTACCTAGTAATAATGCATTTCAGTCAGGAACACTCTTACCATATATTTAACCATTTATTGCAAAATGGATATACAGTTTTACTTTGCTAAGAAGGCTCTGCTCTAAAGATGCTCCCTGGGTTAGTCAACAGCATGATATGACCTTCCTAGGGAGCGCATGGCTAGAAACCCCATATGGATGGATACGTTTCTAAAAATGCATATCGAATACAACAAAATGAGTCCAAAAAAAAAAAAAAAAAAAAAAGCAATCCATAGTAGCATGAATCTGAATATGAGGGTACAACAAGCTTTATGGAGGAGGATGGGGTGGAGGAGGTTAAGCTTTGCCAGCTGCAGTGTGGTGCATCAGCATTGATGCAAGCAGGGATTAGTGAGAAGAATGTCATGTTTAAATACAACGCAATGTTAAGAGAAAGAGCTTTGATTAGCTGTGGGAGCTGGGAGGTGATAATAAGGATCAGCTGGCAGCAGCTGATCATGGCTGGGCTTATGACTACTGTGTCCTGCATGAACTAGAGCTGAGCTTGAGTAATTATCAAGTGATTTCTTGTAATATTGTGGCAATTTTCTGGTAATAAGTTGGTATTTTAGCCAAACCTAACCCCCTAACCCTAAACCCCTAAAAAAATAGCACCTAATTACCAGAGAATTGACACAATATTGCAAGGAATTTTTTTGATAATTGATACATCATTACTAGGTAAACACTTCCTTAATGTTACCATATTCCTGAGTTATTACTTGGAAAAATTCCAACTTATTACAAGGTAAATACCATCTCATCCCTGTGAAATTACTAGATAATAATAATCACAAATGACTTATCTGGGGCTTCCATGCATCTGATGCTCATGCCATACTGGCATGCAGCTGCAAGGCTCAAGGCAAGAGAACTGGACCCTCTCCTTACCTGCTGCAGCTTCTTTTGCTGAGTTCTTTTGGTACATTTCTCAGATCAGAATTGAAATTCTCAAAACTACTTGTTCAATCTTCACATCATTGTGTCACTTGTGCACATTAAAAAAAGCAGTTTCTCATTTCTTTGAACAAGTTATAAATGCTTTGGTACATCCATGCAAATGATTATGTGCAATTCTCTGCTGTTTCCTACATTATCAATTGCTTATGTCATGTTGATCTAAATGTATTATAATGGGTCTCTGCTGAATAGTCTCACACCTCACAACATTTAGGCATTAGTTCATCGCATAAGTCTTTGCATGCAAAATGGTTGAACATGTTGTCATAATATGTCAAGCATATGTCTATACATTTCCATTGGACTTTTTTTTTCCCTAAATCTGTCCTAAATTTGTAAATTGCTCCCAGGTGAATCTTGACTTTCTCTAACAAAGGGAAATGTGTGAAGCATTAGATCAACCAACAATCAAAGAAGTTGATTGAGGAGAATTTGATGATTGAGTAATTTTCTTAGCATGGAGATGGAAAGTATATGATCGCCAGCCACATACACAGATGACCCTTCTGGCCGCCATGGATGCAGCGTGTGATGACCTCACAGCAGATACCTGCAGAGGCTGGATAAGACACTCTTATCTTTCCATGCTGCATCACAAGAGAAGATATTCATGGTGATGTGGATGAGAATTTGTGGCCCAATATACAGGAACATCAGGAGGTGAAGGAAGAGTGCACTGTAATTCCTACAGCACTTCATGTACAGTTTTCCCTAAGAAGACTGTCCTATGTTCACATTTTTCTTTGTTTTTTGTTTTTTCTTTGTGCTATGCAGTGCTGTCTTTTCCTTTCTGTATCGCAATGACATGGTCTGTCAACAAATTAGAGTACAAACGGTAAAAGAGTATCTGAGAATCTTGTCCAGTCTCTTGGACTCAATCTCCCACATACACTAAGGTGTAACTCACAATTTACAATAATTGTCATCAAAACTTTAGCCATAGTTTACATCAGAACATCCCTCCAGAGTACACGGTTATATTGACAACATGACTAAGCAGTTTGACTGTCTTATCCGTACACAATGTTCATTGACACAGTGATATACTTTTGAGAAATGAACTACGGATTTTGAGCAGGAGACTGGCTTTTGCAGGTAATCCATGGTGTTTTGCTATTTGTATGAATTGTTTTGAGAAATGCACTCACTGTTTTGCAGATGTCGAGGATGATTCGAGAAATGTACCAAAGCGACTGAGAAAAACTGTAATACCCATGATGCAATGTCGCCTCAACCAGCTTGCTTTCCAAAGTGTCAACTCACAGTTAATTCTGTAATCACATAAACAAAAACTGAACATAAACATAGTAATGGTAAGAAGGTGGGGGAGCAATCAGTTTGCTCCAAACAATTCCTCCTTAAAGAGACAGTCCAATTAGTGCTCATTGCACACCTGTCTGCTTCCTCTTATCCCATCAACCACCGGCTATTAGAACAGGGCGACCCTGTGCCCTCTCCAGATTGTAGCAATGCCATACAACCCATCAGGGACAATGTTGCTGTAACATTAGCCACTAAAAATCCTGCTTGTTTGAGAATATTTCACTTTTAAGGTATGTTATTTGATCAGAATTTCAAATTGATTTAAGTGGCGCTTTCCTTAGGAACCACATTCACCCACATGTGATGAAGTGTATTGCACTGCATCACGTGCATACTCGATGTCCACAGGGATTAACTTAAATCAAACTTACCTATTTCAAAGGGATTCTACAAGATAGACAGATGGCACAGACAGTTGCATCCCCCCTCCCCAACCTTTTATTTCATATGCATGCACACTGCCCTGCACACATCCTTTACGCTTTCCTGCACAGACATTCTCCACTCCTGCCTATGTAGTACTCTTTTGTTCCATAAGAGGGCAGCACATATCAACTATCATTCCACAAACATGTGTCCTGTATCAGGATTTTCATTCTTCAAGCTCAGACACAACTGGCTTAAATTAAATATTGTAAATGGCAACTTAACGTTATTAAATTAGCTGCTTGTTCCAAGCATTCCCCAGTTTCCCCCTTACTTGTTATGATAAAAAGAAATTGCATTATAAGTTCTCCCTGTTGATTCCACTGCTTCTTAAACAGCAAACACCACACAGAGTCAGTTGCAGAGAGTACGAATGATGCTGAAGAATTTCTTTGAATTTCTCCAGGACTTTTTGAACATCCAGCACTTGAACATCAGCCCAAACTAAAGCACCCCGATGCCTCAGTTATGATTTGTATCTAAAGTGACTTATGTCTTTTCACAGCTTCACAAAAGAGCGTTGGCCTCCCAAATACATGAAATAGTTTTATTTTGATTTAGCAGCCCGTTTTCAATAGATATCTGCAGCTGATAGAAACATGCCAGCCTGTCAGCGCTGATGTACAATTCGCTGAAGTATTTTTCAATCGAAGAGGACATTTTCTCTTTGTGGATTTCCAGATTCAGCCTCTCAGATCTTGAGCCACAGGGAGAGGATGGTTGCGGAGTTTAGAAATGAGATTTACCATGGATCAGTGGTACTGCTGACAGGACATCTCTGAAGGCTGATGTTTAAAGAGCTGGAAACAACAAAACTGGGAGGGGTAGAGACCAGTGAGATATTGCTGGCGGCCACTGGTGACTCAGTTGGAGACTCCAGTGACCTCATGTAGCCCAGACCTCTCGTTCACCCGGCTGATGACAGAACATCTTAGGAAGATTTCTGCAAGAATTATGTCAGTGATGCTGTGCGTTAAAATGGAACTGGAAAACATGAGAGAAGGAACTTTGGTGCAACTTGACAGGTTTCTCTCACAGGCGATGTGAGTCAGACATCACTGGAAAAAATAAAAAGACAACAAAGTTAGTGTTTACTGGGTCAGATATTCAGAAAGTAAACTTTTTCATGAGGAAAATGTGGGTAAAAGATTTTGTTATTTCCAACTGGTCCAATCAGTTTAAGTTCACAGTTTTACTTTTAAGAAAAATAAGGCATTTAGAGTCTTTTTAACCATTATAATATGAAATATTGTACCTTTTTGCTGAGTCCTTTCAGGAATTCAGTTAAGGGTTGCTTGTCCGTGTTGACTTCCAGAGGGCATTTGACTTGGAGTAGAGATGCCTTCTGGAGGATTCTGGAGCTCTGTAGGATCACTCGGCCCCATTTTCAGGTAGAGTGCTGTGAAATATGGTGACCCCACCTCTGAGTTCTTCCCAGTTGATTCTGGGGTGAGGCAAGGGTGTGTCTTAGCCCCTACGCTCTTCAGTACCTTATGGACTGGCAGGTAACGGAGGCAGCAAACTGTGGAGTGTCATTTTGTGATGCCCAGATCACCAGTCTGGACTTTGCTGATGATGCTGTGATCCTTGTAGAGACTGGAGATGTCCTTTGGGGACTCTTAACTTGCTGAGTGAGGAGGCCGAAGGATTGGGAATGCACATCTACTGAGTCAAAACAAAGACCAAGGCATTTGGAGATACCTTGGTTTGCCGAGGAAGACGTTATGGCTTTCCTGGTGTCTCAGCATGCAGAGTCAGCATCATTTGGTCCTTGGTCCTCCTAGTCTTACTATACTCTTTTGAGACTTAGTTAGCTAAACGTATAAGTTCAAACCTCTGTTTTAACTTGCAGACTGCAAAGACACAGTTGTGTCAGTGATAAATGTCACGTGTTCAACCACCTATGCAACTCTGCCACAAATGTAATTTTACGCTACATTATTTAACGTTACATTGTAGGTGATACTATTATCATGTGTGTGTGGCATTTCTCTTACATCAGTGATTATACCTAACATAGTTATAACATGGTGCTAGAGGGCTAAAATTGTCTTCAGTTTGGCTTCAGTAAAAATCAAATAAAAAGGACAAAAAGTCAGAAATGAGGCCAGTTCATAAGATTAATTTCATAAATATGAGCCAAAAATTATTAATGCATGATAAAATGAATATAATGTGATTAAAAAGTAAGAACTGCAAGGTATAAATTCATGTATGCAAAATTAAAATTATCAAGTAGAAATAGGATAACTATTATGAGAGAAAGAGTCTGTTTTTTTCTCATTATATTGAATTTTTCATCCCATAATTGCGATCAACTGTTTTATGTATTAAGTTTTTTATTTCTTTTAATTTTGGCAAGTTATGCAGCTTTATTTATGAAAATGTTCAGTTTATATTACTACTCCTGAATAATATGTTGTAATGCAATACGTTTTAATAACTTGCACAAAATGAAGTTACTCATGAAGTTACTCACTACTTGAGTAGTCTTTTAATGTGGTACTCATTTACTCTTACTCAAGTACTTATTTTTATGAGTACTTTTACTTCTACTTGAGTAATTATTATTAAGTAACAGTACTTTTACTTGAGTACTGTAACTTTGTACTCTACCCACCACTGTACAGGACCAAGGCTGACGCTGCAGAGTGCTTACCCAGCATATCTCTGGCTGCAGGCCTAAACTTTATACTTCCAAAATCACCACTTTAAAGGGAATGAAAAAAGCTGTATATTAAAATGTGTTACCACTGAATGGTCATAGTCACCATCTTCTTGACACTTTTTATAATTTAAATTTTGTTAAAAATCTGCTGGCCTGTGTAAAGGATGAGCAAGGGCACTGATTTATGAAGAAAAAAAAATAAAATCATGAGGAATGGAGATAAAAAATTTTGGCCCAACACCAGTGATATGCTCCCATACCTGACCTAATGAGCCCATTAGCCTTAACAAGACTGTCTGTTCTGTAGGTACTTCACTGCCTGAAACAATTGATGGAGGGGTTGTTAATCTATTAAGACCTCCATAAAAGTGGTTCTTTCAGGTATTTATTCCCCCGAAGTTACTGAACTGCATTAAAAACAACATTATTACCTGAAATAAGTATTAAAACCTGTCTATGACTTAGAGAGTGACATCAGCCTCTGATCTGGACTTTCAGTCATGTGCTGGTACCCCTCTGTTTACATTTGGATCAGGGATGGTGCGTGTAAGGCAGGCCGTCATGTACTGGGTGTTTTCTGTTGTCGTTACACTCTCCCTGGGGTCCGGCTTAAAGGCCAAACTAAAGTAATGAAATCATTCAGTGTTATGGATCTTGGCAAATCAAAGGGCACCCATATACTCCAAAGATTTACCATCCATTTCTCTTGGAAAACATGGGAGTGGGGAACAAGAGGGAGAGAAAAAAGGGAGAGTGGGAGGTGAGGGAGAGCCCCGTCTGATGGAGCCAGGGTAAGAATTTATGGTCAGGAAGAGCGATGAATGTGTAATTTACGGTGCATACTCTACCATTCCCCCTGCCCTCCCTTTTGGTAATGAGAAACGGCTGTTTTGTTGTAGGGCCAAGGCATGGTATACCCCCCTCCCTTCTGGCTATGACACACCATTAATTTTTATTTCTGTCTCTGCTTTTACGACCCCCTCCTGGGCGCCAGCATTTGGCTGCTGATCAGGACCATCACACCATCACAGCTCTTCCACCTCCCAAGATGGCCTCCTTCAGCCTCAGATAGGATGTTAACAGGTCAGGACTGGGGATAGATAGCGCTGAACACCCAGAATGTAGGGCACAGAATCAGAGACAATCAGCCTGCTGCAAAAATGCTCATCAAAAATATTCAAAACGGGGCTGTAGTTACTTTTCATCCTGATTATCCTGATAAAGAATTACTTGATTACTTGATTTAACATGGGTCTTAAAAATGTTTGGATCACAGATATTATGAAATTGTGCTGTTGATTGTTGTTGAGAACATTGCAACATTAGAACAAAGAGAATTTGGCGCTGCAAACACAAGAGTTCTTGAACAAACTGCCAAATTATCTAAACCACATTATTTGACGGTAATAACAGTTTTTCATTGAATTATTTCCTGTCATCAGCTTTTTCATCTAACAGCTCTTTACTTTCGATTCTGTCAAATTTATTGTCTAGTTTGGTGTAATTACTTTGTTTTTAACTAAGTTATCAGTTGATAAGTCATCTCCACCATATGTCCTCATCCTTGTCTGGGATTGATTTAAACGTGTTGTGGAGGACTTCACAATAAAAGCACCAGCTTCCATTCACAGCTTGTTCTGATCTGTTTGTTCTGCTTTCTGTTTTTATTGTCTTGTTAACCCTGGTGGTTTGTTTGAACCCTCTACCCTTTTGTCACGTCTTGTGTTTCTTGTGCAGACACAGCTACATAAACTAACAATAAAAATAGAACCAAACATATTTTTTAAAAAATCAAGATGCAAGACAAGGAGGTTCCTTAAAATAAGAACTTGTTCTATGTAAAACAAACCAACCATGATGGCCCAAGACAGAAAGTCAAACATAAAAATGCAAAGAGAATTTTCAAAATAAAACACCACGTATAGAAACAGCTATACAACCACAATTCCAAAAAAGTTGGGGTGCAAAATGTAAATAAAAGAGAATGATTTTAAAGTAAGGACGGGGCAACAAAAGACTGGAAAAGTAAGAGGTACTTATGAAAAACAGCTTGAGGAGAATATTGCAACTAATGAGGTTAAATGAGTGGGTATGAAAGGAGCCTTTTAGAGAGGCAGAGTCCCACAGAAGTTAAGATGGACAGAGGTTCACTAATTGAGGAAAAACTGTCCTAGAATTGTGGAATAATTTCAGAAAAATATTCCTCACTGTAAAATGGAAAGACTTTGAATATTCCACCATCTACAGCATCATCAAAAGATTCAGAGAATCTGGAGAATTCTCTTTCAGGCAGTACCGCATTAAAAGACAGGCATGATTCTGTGCTGGCAATCAGTGCATGGGCTCAAGAACACTTTCAGAAATCATTGCCTGTCATTACAGTTGGCCGTGCCATCCAGGATCCAGAGATGTCGCTGTCTTCTCTTGGCCAGAGCTCATCAAAAATGGATTGAGGTAAAATGGAAAACTGTTCTGTGGTCGGATGACTCAAAATTTGAAATTCCTTTTGGAAACCATGGATGCTGTGTCCTGTGTACTAAAGAGGAAAAAGACCAACTTGTAATCAGGTCACAGCCCTTAAGTTGAGTGAACAAATAATAAAATATCGGGTACACCTTTGATAACTTACTTAGATGGTACAGATTTGAGTCAAGTAGACATTTTCTGAGGGTTCAACTTAAATAGTTGGGGCAACTATGAAAGTTAAACCAACTGTAATATATATATTTCTATATGAGACATTTTCTGCCAGCTCACCAGTTATGAAAGTTATGACTATGTTATGTTAATAAAATGGCAGTTGACTGCAACTGTAATATATGTGCATTTTCATTTACCATGTTTACATGAAGATGGGGGTGCTTTGAAATCTTTTCACTCTGGATGGAGTCTGGATGACTTTGGCATTCTCGTGTAGACAGACAGCAAAACTACTACAAAAGTTGTGCCGTCACCTGCAAAATGTTGTGAAACAGGGCCTACCTTTTTTTCACTGGGCTCTCATATCTGTTTTATACAGTATAGTCTCGGCTGTGGGTAGTATCGTTCTACCTGGAAAGGCACTATCAGTGCTAAAAAGTCTTTACAGGTTTCAGAGCAACACTTGCTCCCATCCAGACAATGTATCTTTCAGAGACAGCCTTGCATAATTCAGCAAGACAATGCTAAACCACATACTGCATCCACCACAACAGCATGGCTTCACTGTAAAAGAGTACAGGTGCTATACTGGACTCCCTGCAGTCCAGGCCTTCCACCATTAAAAAAACCTTTGGTGCATCATAGAATTAAAAATCCTGCAAAGGAGACCTAGGACTGTTGAGCAGCTAGAATCCTACATCAGAAAAAAATAGGACAACATCCCTCTTAAAACCTCTAGCGACTTGTCTCCTAACTTCCAGACATTTACAGACTTCTGTTAAAAGAAGAAGGGATGCTACCCAAAGGCAAACACGGTCCTGTTCCTACTTTTGTAAGATGGGTTGCTGCCATCAAATTCAAAATGAGCTAATGTTTTCCATGAAATGGTAAAATGTCTCAGTTTCAACATCTGATGTGTTGTAAGTTCTGTCATGAATAAAATATTGGTTTATGAGATTTGCAAATCATTGCATTCTGTTTTATTTACATTTTACACCGTGTACCAACTTTTTGGAATTGGGGTTTTATTTCTAATTAAGTATGTCCACTTTGTTTTAAAGCAGGCACCAAACAAAGTAAATCAGCCTCAGAATGGCAAAGTAATGTGTTTTTGTATTTTGTTTATTTTATTCCCACATGACTGTGTGAGCTCATAATCCAGGTGTTCTGCGCTCCACTGCACTGTGCTACACCCAGCTCCACATCAGAGACAGCTCCAGCGAGTGACGGCAAGGGTTCCCAAAGTCTTAACCATGCACAGGAAAATATTTATTTCATTTAGGAACAACACAGCATTTTGTTTACTACAAAAAACCCCAATAAATGTAAGGGGGCTCATAAAGATGAGTGATTCATGTCTAGGTGGTACTCTGGGATTCTGGCTCTTTTGCATCTGAGTAGTGTGCTTTGCTGGTCATCTCAATGAACACCACACACAATAAGAACAAAACACTTAAATCGGTCATTGCATGCCAGAATTTGTTGAATCTCTCACTTTTCAAAAGGTTTGTTGTGATTTTAAAAATCTCTTGCTTGTTTTAGGCTTTAGGGTACCAGTTTTCCCACAGTTGAGTTAAAGGGTTTTAGGTTATAAATGAAAAACTGGCATAGAAAAGGAACATAAAGATGTCAATATGCAGTGATTAACACCTTCTTAAATTATTTGTATTAAAACTTTATGTGTATCAAAACCTCCCAGTAATCCAACAGGTACCCTCATAGTGAAAAAGTTCGGGGTCACTGTCAGATGTAGCAAAACGACAGCACAAATGGATGGTGGTGCACACAGATACACTGGGTTTTAATACCCTCCCCAGCTCCATCTCTATGTCTGTATCTAAACTGACTGAAAGTTAGCTTGAGACAGCAGTCTCATTATGGCGATTGCTTGGGGCAACTGTGTTTCAGTCAGTGTTCAGCAGGTCGACCTTCAGTGAGAAGATTGTGGAAAGATTGAGCCTCACCGCTGCTGCCAGTGTGTGTGGATGTGAATAAATGGAAATGGCTGATACTGAATGGTTCTACATAGCAAGCTTTGTCATCAGTGTGTGAATATGAAATTAATGGGTGTAAATGGTTTAGTGTGATGACTAGAAAAAAGGGCTATGCAAGCTCAAGTCTATTTTACCATTCAGAATTACTGGATGACATCAGACGTCCATTGCATTCAAACAGGATGCATTGATTTGCAAATCTAATAAACACAGATCTTATTCAAAATAGAACATATTCAACATATCGATACTGAAACACAGAATTTATACCATTTCATGAGAAAATGGTGGCAGCAACACATCTCAAAAAGTAGGGACAAGCCATGTTTACTTTTGTGTCGCTCTTCTTTTATTAACAGACTTTAAACATCTGGGGAGTGAGACCATTTGCTGGAGTTATGGGAGAGAAATGTTTTCCCATTCTTTTCTGATGTAGCATTCTAGCTGCTCAGCACTCATTTTACCAGATAATAAATTTTATGGTGCATCAAAGGTTTTCTGTTGGTGCAAGGTCTGGACTGCAGGCAGGCCAGTTCAGCACCTGGACTCTTCTACTGTGTGAAGCCATGCTGTTGTGATAGATGCAGTATATGGTTTAGCATTGTCTTGCTGAAATATGCAAGGCCATCCCTGAAAGATAGATTGTCTGGATGGGAGTAAATGTTGCTCTCAAACCTCTACATACTTTCAGCATTGATAGTGCCTTTCTAGATGTGTAAACTGCCCACACCATAGGCACTAATGCAACCCCATATCATCAGAGATGCAGGATTTTGAACTGTGCTCTGAAAACAAGCTGGATGGTCCCTTTCCTCTTTAGTCAGCAGAATATTGCATCCATGATCTCCAAATAGAATTCCAAATTTTGATTTGTATGATCACAGAACAGTTTTCCATTTAGCCTCAGTCCATTTTAAATAAGCTCTGGCCCAGAGAAGATGGTGGTGTTTCCGGAAAGTGTTCACATCTGGCTTCTTCTTTGCGTGATGGAGCTTTAACTTGCATATGTGTATGATATGGCCAACTGTGGTGGTAGGCAATGAGTTCTAGAAGCGTTCCTGAATTACACTGCGTTCCACATTATTATGCAAATGACATTTTCTCTGATTTTCTAAATATCAATGCAAATGACAGTCATAATATTTTTCAAGTCATCAACAGTTGAGTATAATTCAAATGTTTTTGAACAAACTTCATA